>NC_064632.1:165627123-168127123 GCF_023864275.1 Schistocerca cancellata
TCCTCCGACAGATATTTGCAACCACATCGGCAGCATATTGGCGAGGTATTCGACTTCATGGACGACGATTCGTGCCCCCATCTTGCACATCTTGTGAACGACTTCCTTCAGGATAACGACATCGCTCGGCTAGAGTGGCCAGCATGTTTTCCAGACGTGAACTATATCGAACATCCCTGGGATAGACTGAAAAGGGCTATTTATGGACGACGTGACCAACCAACCACTTAGAGGAATCTGCGCCGAATCGCCGTTGAGGAGTGGGACGAATTGGACCAACAAGGTCTTGATGAACTTGTTGATAGTACGCCACGACGAATACAGGCTTGCATCAATGCAAGAGGGAGTGCTGCTGGGCATTATAGGTACTGGTGTGTACAGCAATCTGGACCACCACCTCTGAAGGTCTCACTGTATGGTAATACAACATGCAAATGTGGTTTTCATGAGCAATAAAAAGGGGAAATGATGTTTATGTTGATCTCAGTAATTTTCTGTACAGCTTCCGAAACTCTTGAAACCAAGGTGATGCAAAACTTTTTATGATGTGTGTATTTGGCTTTTTAATTCAGACCATGTGGCGACTTCCCAGTGTGTGGTTAGGTAGGAACCTAAGAGGACAGCTCAAATTGCTGCTAGTGAAACAAGGAGCAGTAGCATTCTTTCTTGTCACAAATATTTGGCGGGTAAAATTAATCTCACAAGATTTTCTGAAAACCAGTGGAAATTCCAATTGGTATACCCATGTCGCTGACAACATATGTGAGCTGTTTGCGAGAGAGGCTCGCACCAAACGCTAATGAAAGTCGATACCAGTTCCTGCAGTTGTTGATATTGAGGGTGACGTCAAAATGACGTCAAGTTTACAAGTGTTGTGAAATGAGTGTCACCCAAATCTGTCTCAGTAAAGTTGATTCGTGTTGCTATGTCAATCAGCAGCGATCTCTTCTGAACTAACTTTCAACGCGTTGCTAGTCGGCGTTTATGTGGTGTAGCAATTTTTTTTTAAGTAGTGTTACGTTCATTGCTTTACCGAAATTAAGTGATTCGTGTCAATTAAATTCACGTAAAAACTAACTGGCTTATTCTCTAGCATAATTGCTTTTCACCAGAGATTTTATAGTCTGATCCTTCACTGCCAATTGCTGTTCTCTGAGAAGCAATGTTATTCATTTGGCAGAGTTTATAAAATAGATTCTCCTTTTCCATTATACACCCACGGTAACTTACCGTCATACAATAGCTTTAAACGTGTTTGCTAGTATCGATTATTACACAAACGACATCAGAATCTTTTTATAGCATTTAAACCTCTTCACAAAAAAACTTTTTTAAATTCATTTTTTAATCACCCCTTCATAGCCGTTCACCTCTGGCCTACATAACCAAAATGTCAGTTTAACAGAAAGTTAAGTTTAAGATTAAGTCCATTTCACAAGAAACTAGTTAACGCCTATTGCCCATCACTGTCTCCTTTTTATCTTTAAAGTTGCCTGCCACAAACTTAGTTGCGTTTCCGCAAAATAAACCTTTAATATTTGGTCACTAGATTGCTGAATATTCTATCGCCAAAGATCTTCTTGCACCTTTTCCATAACTCAAATTTAAGCTTGAATTGTTATTCCATATGCCTAGAAATTTCTCAGTTATGATATTTTCAAAATTCCTCATAAATCACAATACTGATACTGACAGTTTTTCTATAAAGACTTTTTCATCACAGTTTTATTCATGTAATACGTACACCATGTGCGTCTACATAATACACATTTCATGTATGGATGTTAAGATGTCAAAAGTACAGAATGGATCTTTTCAAAATTACAAATTCATATGTCTGTTATTTTTATTTGTAAAGTATAAAGGCCACGGAACGTATTCTGTGCTCCAGATATCTACTTTGAATAGACAGCCGCCGACTAGGAGACGGAACTGTGCACTTGGTTTTTGTTTTGAGTTCTTGCGCCTCCGAAGAAGCACTACGCTGCCAAGTTGCTGCCGTCCCTCCCATGAAACAAGGAAATGACGAATTGTGTAGACACGATTTTGAATGCTTTAAACATTATTTCTAAAAAATCTTCCACACTCATTGACACACTATTCCTAAAACGAACTCATCATATATCGTTGACGCTTGTGGAACCAGTAGTTGCTGCCGTCCCTCCCATGAAACAAAGAAATGACGAATTGTGTAGACACGATTTTGAATGCTTTAAACATTATTTGTAAAAAATCTTCCACTCTCATTGACACACTATTCCTAAAACGAACTCATCATATATCGTTGACGCTTGTGGAACCAGTAGCGACTTTTATAATGTATTCTGGATCACTACACAAATCCTGCTTTGCTCTCACATAACTGACCCAACGTAATTTTTTCTTTTTTTGCCTCTTTCCTTTAGCGTATTTTGTAACGTAACAGACATGATTTAAGAGTGAATAACCTAAAATATTGTAACAATCTAAAACTGTTATTTTCTTTGATATGTAACTAACTGCGCATGAACAGCCGATGATGTTTTTCGGTGGCAGAGTCGCGCTCTGTGAGCAATGTAATGAAACAGGAGGCGAGGAGTCAATAATACACTACCGGGGAAATTACTTCACCCTTTTACAGGTTTCCAGACTACCCAAGAAGTACTGTTGCAACAGTGCATGTGGAGTACACGAAATGATTACAATTACAGATCAATAGCACAAGCGGTTCTGAATTACCAGGTATCGACCAATGCTGAAACTCTCACATTAGTACATGGTGTGGGCCTCCAAAGGCGGCAGTGCAGTCGCTGACTCTTGCATCCAGTCGATCGTACATAAAGCGAATACTGTCCTCGTATACGTTATGCTACGCCCACTCCACCTTCTCACGTAGTTCTGTAAGAGTTGTTGGCCGACGGCCCATCAGATGCCACACATTCTTGACTGAAGGCAAGTGTAGAGATTATGCTGACCAGGAAGGCTGCTGCATGTCTTGCAGAGCACGTTAGTTTCATGAGCAGTGTGTGGGCGAGCATTATCCTGTTGGAGCAACCTATCACCTTCATACTGCAAGAATGGCAACAGAACGGGTCCAACAACATTCTGCACATATCTAACGCTGATTAGCGTCCTCTCCAGAAACACCAAAGGTGAACGAGAGTTGTAGCTTATCGTATCCCAGACCACAAGGCCTGGGATGCGCTAGTGTGGTCTGGAAGAATGCACTCTACGAGACAATACCCACCAGGTCTAGGTCGTACGAGCAAACGATCATCACTTGCATGCAGGTAGGATCTGCTTTCATCGTGAAGGACCACGGCGCCAAATTCCACCTTCCAAGTGATCCTTTGACGGGGCGAGGTGCCAGGGTGGAGAAGGGTTTGTACCTCTTTAATTCTGGCGAATTTTTCATGAGAACGAGACATGCAATCGACTCCCTCCTTACCTACCACCTAAACAATTATGTCCACAACGGTAATGAAAGGAATTGATGGAGGATCCTGCTTGTTGGTAAAAAAAGGAGCGCACACTCACAATAATTTAATAAAAATCCTAATGTACTCAGTAAAAAAAGGAAATTTTATCATAATCAACTACAGTAAATGGGATTCTGCATCTGTCTAAGAAAAACGATATGCTGATTAATTATTAAAATGTGATTTGTTATAAACCAGAACACACAGGTACTCGATTGTCGATGCAAATAGTAGGCTAAACGATAGGGTATACAGAAATATTATGACCCCCCAGGGGGTCCAGAACTCTTTTGTGGATATGTGCGTAGCGAGCACGGGACCCCGAGCTAATGTGGCCTTCCTTCCTTTCCGGGCTGCATACCTTCCCTTTCCGCATCCTTCCCCATCCCTATCTTCGCCCCTCCTCCCCTCACCTCTGGCTCTTTCCTTCCCTTTCTCCCCATCTGGGAGTATGGTTTGTGCCTACGTCTGGAGACGGACGCTCGTAAATGTACTGCATTCTTCGCCTTCCTTGCTTTTATGTCTTCTTCCTTCCTTTGTCCTTCTCTTTTCCTTACCTCTTCTCTTTCCCTTTTCTCCGCTGCGGCGTTTGAGACGTCTCTTCTTTCCTTTCCCTTTCTCTTTCTTCCTCCCTGTGCGTGTCTGAAGGCCGACCCACGCCTTTTGTGCGTAGCCGGTGACGGGGTAACGCGTAATTCCCCGCCCCGGGTAGACCGGTAGGACACGTACGTACCCCCTGGTAACGGCCAGGCCCAGGGAGGGGTGATTAGCCGAGCTGATACCTTCTGAAAGTGCCGATTGGTCCCTCCGTCCGTTTTTCGGGAGGTGTGACCTGAGGTGTGAACAATCACCTAAGGCGGGAGTGCCCTCAGAGAGGGCCCCCACAAGGGAGGAGCGCGCCATCGGAGACGCCGGTAATCATGGGGGATTCTTCCGCAATGGTTTCCTCACCTTCCACTAAGTCTGCTCACAAACGTAAGTATACTGAGTCTCAGCCACAGACGATTCTTCCATCTTTGCCACAGTTCCTTGTTGTTTCTCGGTCTGATGAAGGTCACGACTTCTCCACGGTCAACCCTTTCATTATTCAGAAACGTGTCGACGCAATTGCAGGTCCTGTAAAGTCTTGTTCCAGATTACGGAATGGCACCCTGTTGTTAGAAACACACAGTGCCCTCCAGGCACAAAAATTGCTGCGTACTTCTCTGCTCCACACCTTCCCTGTCCGGGTGGAACCGCACCGTACCTTAAATTCCTTGTGTGGAGTCGTTTATACACGCTCCCTCGATGGATTGTCTGACGAAGAAATTCAGCACTATCTGTCTGACCAGGGCGTAACGGCAGTTCATAGAGTTATGAAACGGGTTGACACGAACATCATTCCAACACGCACTGTCTTCTTGACATTTGACAAAGTTCAACTCCCATCGAAAATCAAAGCAGGCTATGAGATAATTTCCGTTCGCCCTTACGTCCCAAACCCTACGCGTTGCTATCGATGTCAGCGGTTCAATCACACCAGCCAGTCCTGTTCCAATCCGGCCAAATGTGTTACGTGTGGCAAGGATGCCCATGAGGGTGCTTGTCCACCTCCATCCCCTCGCTGCATCAACTGTATGGGTGACCACGCTGCTTCCTCTCGAGATTGCCCCGTTTTTAAGGACGAAAAGCTCATCCAGGAAATAAGAGTGAAGGAAAAGGTGTCGACCTTTGCTGCTCGAAAATTATTCGCCAGTCGACAGCCCACCGTGCCCCAGACAGGGAAATACAGCACTGTCCTTGCTTCTCCTCGGCCAACAAAGGCGGCGGCCACGCAGACTTGCGACCTCACCTTTAGTACCACGGTCGTCAGATCGGCCAGCGCAAAGATCGCCCGTTCAACCTCACCACTTTCGCCTGCCCACACTATGGCTCACCCTTCGTCGGGTTCTGCTAAATCTTGAGCCCAAAAGTCAGACGCCAAGTCTTCGAAAAAAGAGCATACTCGTGAAGAGTTTTTACGTACCGCAACTTCACAACCATCGGTTCCTCCTTCATCTAAACATCATACTTCCAAGAAGGCTACAAAGAAACCCAGTTCCTCTCCTTCTCCGCCAAGGCGTGTCCCATCTACAGCACCACCTGGCGGAAATCGCCCTCGGCCGTCTTCTATGTCGCCGAGGCGCACTGCTGGTGGCCGGTCAACCGGCCGATGGCTGGTGGCAGGGGCTGCTCCTGACCAACCTATGGATCAGGATCTTCTGCCTTCGGCTGAATGCCATTCCATGCTGTCGGTCGCAAGCTCTGAGCAGTCGTTGAGTTGACAGCACCCTTGGTCACATTCCTCCATTTTCTGTTCACCCTATGTCCATTATCCACTGGAATATCCGCGGCATTCGAGCCAATCGGGATGAATTGTCGGTCCTCTTACGATCCTACTCGCCGGTCATCTTCTGTCTTCAGGAAACAAAGCTGCGTCCCCATGACCGCTTTGTTCTCCTTCATTTTCAGTCCGTCCGATATGACCTCCCCTCTGTTGAAGGCACTCCAGCCCATGGAGGACTCATGATTCTTCTCCATGATACTCTCCATTATCACCCAATCCCCTTAAACAGTTCCTTCCAAGCTGTCGCCGTCCGTCTTTCCCTTTCTGGATACACGTTCTCTCTTTGTACTGTATACATTCCATCATCCACACCAATGGCACGAGCTGATCTCCTTCATCTTCTTGGTCAGCTTCCACCCCCCTATTTGCTGGTTGGGGACTTCAATGCCCACCACCCGCTTTGGGGATCTCCACATCCTTGTCCACGTGGCTCTCTATTGCTAGACGTCTTCCACCAAGCGGATCTAGTTTGCCTCAACACTGGGGTCCCCACATTTTTGTCTGCCTCCACGACAAATTTATCTCATTTGGACCTTGCGGTCGGTACTGTTCCGCTAGCTCGGCGCTTCGAATGGTTCGCCCTTGATGATACACACTCGAGTGACCACTTTCCATGTGTCCTTAGACTGCAGCCTCCACTGCCATATATGCGCTCGCGACGCTGGAAATTTGCCCAAGCCGATTGGACACTTTTTTCGTCTCTAGCGACATTCGATGACTGTCGCTTTCCCAGCGTCGACGATGAGGTCACACATATTACCGACATTATTCTTACAGCTGCGGAACGTTCAATACCACGCACCTCCGAATTGCCCCGGCGCCCCCCAGTTCCTTGCTGGAACGAGGCATGCCGTGACGCAATACGTGAGCGGCGACGTGCTCTTCGCATTTTCCGTCACCATCCTACTTTGGCCAACTGTATCCGCTATAAGCAGCTCCGTGCGCGATGCCGTCGCGTCATCCGTGATAGCAAGAAGGCAAGCTGGAAATTCTTTATTAACTCATTTAACACCTTCACTCCCTCCTCGGAAGTTTGGAGTCGGCTTCGACGGTTCTCAGGCGCGCCTAGTTTCTCCCCGGTCTCTGGGCTCACTGTCGCGCATGATACCTTAGTGGACCCCGTCGCAATTTCTAACTCGTTGGGTCAGCACTTTGCTGAGATTTAGAGCTCTTCAAATTACCCGCCAGCGTTCCTCCCGAAGAAACGTGCAGCGGAAGTGCGACATCTTGCTTTCTCCTCTCAAAATCACGAAAGCTACAATACTGTTTTCTCCATGCGGGAACTCCAACATGCCCTCTCTTCTTCTCGCTCCTCCGCCCCAGGACTGGATGGTATCCATGTCCAAATGTTGCTGCATTTATCAACCCATAGTCTGCGTTACCTCCTTCGCCTTTATAATCGAATTTGGACCGATAGTACCTTTCCCAGACGGTGGCGGGAAGCTGTTGTCGTTCCCGTTACGAAACCTGGAAAGGACAAACATCTCCCCTCTAGCTATCGCCCCATTTCTCTCACGAGTAGTGTCTGTAAGGTTTTGGAGCGTATGGTGAATTACCGTTTAGCTTGGTGGCTGGAATCCCGCAGTCTTTTAACACCAGCCCAATGCGGATTTCGGAAGCATCGTTCTGCAGTTGACCATTTTGTTGCTCTCTCCACTTATATCATGAACAATTTTCTCCGGAAACGCCAAACGGTAGCAATATTTTTCGATCTGGAGAGAGCATACGATACCTGTTGGAGGGCAGGCATCCTCCGCACACTGTTCTCTTGGGGCTTTCGAGGCCGGCTGCCCCATTTTCTTCGCGAATTTATGGCAGAGCGCACTTTTAGGGTGCGGGTGAACACTACTCTCTCCCGTACTTTCTCCCAAGAAAACGCGGTACCCCAGGGATCCGTGCTGAGTGTTGTACTGTTTGCCATTGCCATAAATCCAATTATGGATTATCTCCTTCCTGATGTCTCGGGCTCCCTCTTTGTGGACGATTTTGCGATCTACTACAGCTCTCAACGGACCAGCCTTCTTGAACGACGTCTTCAAGGATGTCTCGATCGCCTCCACTCGTGGAGCATCGAAACCGGCTTCCGTTTCTCACCCAGTAAGACCGTTTGTGTCAATTTTTGGCGACGTAAGGAGTTTCTTCCGCCCTCCTTACATCTAGGTCCTGTCAACCTTCCGTTTTCAGACGTCGCTAAATTCTTGGGTCTTATGTTTGACAGAAAACTGTGCTGGTCCTCCCACGTTTCCTATCTTTCGGCTCGCTGTCTGCGATCGCTTAACACCCTCCGTGTCCTGAATGGTACCTCCTGGGGAGCGGACCGAGTGGTCCTTCTCCGCCTCTATCGCGTCTTAGTGCGCTCGAAATTGGATTATGGAAGCATAGTCTACTCCTCTGCTCGGCCGTCTATTCTTCGGCGTCTCGACTCTATCCACCACCGTGGATTACGTTTAGTGTCTGGAGCTTTTTACACTAGCCCTGTGGAAAGCCTTTATGCTGAGACTGCTGAACCTCCGCTGTCCAATCGGCGAGCAGTCCTCCTGAGTCGTTATGCTAGCCATCTGTCTTCCATGCCTGCTAATCCAGCCCATGACCTTTTTTTCGACGCCTCCTTTGATGTAGGGTATGCAGGCCGCTCCTCCTCCCTACTACCCCCGGGAGTCCGCTTCCGTCAACTGCTCCATTCTCTTTCCTTCCGCTTTCCTAAAACCTTCTTGACAACTTGGGGTACAGCACCGCCTTGGCTCCGTCCCCGGATCAGCCTGCTCCGTGACCTTTGTCAATTTCCCAAGGATGGTACCCCTACACTTGTTTATCGTCGGGCATTTGCTGCTCTATGTGCACAAATGACGGACGTCACATTTATTTACACCGACGGCTCGAAAACATCGTTAGGTGTAGGGAGTGCCTATATTGTTGGCGACACCCCAAATCGCTTTCGGCTTCCCGACCAGTGTTCGGTTTATACTGCGGAGCTTTACGCTGTTCTCCAAGCTGTCCACTACATCCGCCGCCATCAGCGGATACAGTACGTTATCTGCTCCGATTCTCTCAGCTCTCTCCTCAGTCTCCAAGCTCTTTACCCTGTGCACCCTCTGGTCCACCGGATTCAGGACTGTCTGCGCTTGCTCCACCTGGGGGGCGTCTCGGTGGCGTTCCTCTGGCTCCCGGGACACGCTGGTATCTGTGGGAATGAGGCAGCCGATATAGCGGCCAAGGCTGCAGTCTCTCTTCCTCGGCCAGCTATTCAGTCGCTTCCCTTCACCGATCTACGGAGCGGTTTATGTCGCAAAGTTGCTCATTTATGGCATGCGCATTGGTCAACACTTTCCCGTAATAAATTGCGGGAAGTGAAAGCCCTTCCTTGCGCTTGGACCTCTTCCTCCCGAACGCGTCGTCGGGAGGAGGTAATTTTAGCTAGACTCCGGATAGGGCACTGTCTTTTTAGCCATCGACATCTTTTAAGCGGCGATCCTCCCCCACTCTGTCCCCACTACTTTCAGCTGTGGACGGTAAGACACCTTTTAATTGAATGCCCCTATTTTAATCCGTTACGCTCCCGTCTACAGCTATCGCCTGATCTATCGTCGATTTTAGCAAATGACACGCGCTCAGCCGACCGCGTTCTCCAGTTTATTAGTGACAGTGAAATGACGTCAGTCATTTGAAGCTTTTTTTGGGGACAACCACCCCCTTTCTGTAGTGGATTTTTAAGCATTCCTTCTATTGTTAGTTTCTCCAATTTTCTGACTTTGTTCCCATTGCTGCTGGTTTTCAATTTCGGTTTTTTACTGTCTTAAGTCACGGGCTGGGCGCTAATGACCATAGAAGTTTTGCGCCCTAAAACCAAAAACAAAACAAAAATGAACTATTATGAATATAAGAGTGGACTCGAGAACAAGGGGCTCCTTCTCTCTGTGATGCAATAGCTTTACAATAATGACTGGAGGTCCTAATGAATCAAATATTACTCCCGCGACTATAATGCAGTATCGCAATTAGTAGTGAGAGCTCAAATGGGAAGACATGGAGAAACAAACAAGGTGGACTTGTAGCAAAGTGGGCGCGTGCGCTGCTGAGGACATCAGTATAAAAATGATAGGTCCTACAATGCCGGAGTCGCCAAATACTTTTCCAGTCCTGAAACCAACACACGTCGTCCGTAGGCAGCGCTCTGATGATGTAGATGCCGACTCCTGCTGTGCAGCAACTCTCTTTCAACCCTTGGCCTCGAATGCTGTCCCAGAATTCTAAATTCTGCTCCTGGATGCACAAGAATGTATCTCCAGGTACAGACACAGCAAAACCGCTCTAACTCACCCTGTCGGTGCAGGTACGAAAACGCAGAGTAAGAATCTGGGTCATAAGTCGCAGAATGAAACTGGAGTATGATCAAAGTCATGCTCCACAACGATTCCGAAAAAGTACGGCTATGTCCCAAGACCATCCCATTCCAACGAAGATCAGATCCAGAATGCCATGCTTCTATGAATGAAGCTCTTTTTTTCCCGCCAAAAGATACTCAGTGACAGGTATCTAGTTGGAACGTACCTCTGTTACAGACGCCACTTTGAAGACTGCGTATAGCGCTCCACCTATCGGAATTTCATGACACTATAGGAGCTGAAGCAGGAATGTTTACGATGTCCCACAACAAATTCCGCTTTTCGTCCCCCAAAACTGGCTGAGAAAGAAAAGTGCTACGTTACTTATTGAACGCACCTCGTACATCGGAAGCGCGAATAGCGACGGTGTTGATTTGCTGTTTACGCTTCACTGCGACGAAATAGAGTTCTGTGAAGTTTGGTAAGAGTATTGCCAAGTTATTTTAACACAGCTCGCCGTAGCTGTGATGGACACGCGAAGATCTTTGGTCTCGTATTAGTGCATTTCAGCACTGAGCTAACTTTTTTGTTCGTCCTTTCACCCCTGTAGCCTCGACTTTCACTAGCCTTTTACGCATGGCTTTGTCGGCTCAAGTATATAGCCTACGGTACATTTTTCCTCATGCAAATCGTCGAAAAGTATCGTCTGCGTTACCTAGGTACTCAAGAAAAGCCTCTTCTTAACAGTGAAATAACCAGACAGAGTGGTATTCCGTTAGACTTCACTCTTGTATACAATGTATGAATTGCGCAAAAGCACGGACTGGGGACTGTAAGCAGTTAAGAGGGTTTTTCATTATTACATGCCAACCCACAAGGAACAGGTTCACTGTGACAAATAAATAATTAAACGTATGTGCCATATAAATTCTAGAAAGGATTTTTGATGGTATTAGACATCCAAATTGCTGCTATTTCAAAAAGAGTCAACGAGAAACTGAAAATCGCCTTGATAATACGATGACAATTTGCATGGAGTAACCGTTGGTAACACAACACAACACAGTGTTCCAAAGATTGCACTAAGGTTCCAACGCAGAAATTACTTACAGCTTTGTGACCTTGTGTACTTGTTACAAGTTTGTGCAACGTCTTGGGAAGCAGGATACAATAAAAATAAAAATGGTCGTCTTCATCGTAAGCAGTAATCTCCGTTTCTAAATAGGATATAACATTTGTAATGTGGAAAGGAGTACATGGATGCCTGGTATCTAGGCTACCCGCACTAATTATGTGTATGGAGTGTGAACTGACATCCTGGTTAATATCGCTGTTCTCAGAAAACACACTTTTTAAGCTGAGAACTATTGCCGCCACATTAGCTGCTTCCTTTGTTCTAGTTACCGTGTAAATTGGCGCCGAAGTCACCCTTTAGAACTTTTGCAGTTTAAGCCAAATCCATTATTTCTTTACAATGTGTTTCATTGAGCCGAGCATCAAGGTATTTGATGGACACGGTTCGTGTATTGTGATGAATCGCTTGTAACATATCAGCAGTGCTTCGTCGATACGACAAAATTTTCCCATCCGTTGTAAACCAGATGCGCATGAATTCACTTTGCTTCATACTTGTAGGTGTATTAAGTAACAGGACGTTGGCAACCTACGGTTAAACACGGAGCACAAAGAAATTGAGTCGAACAAGAAGGTAGCCAGAATTCATGGTACCCGGACGTTATATCGGTCTAGGTTGGTCATTAGATTGGCTGCACAAATGCCCAGTCTTGTACCCAAAATACTTCTACAATTGTGTCTCAGATAGAAGCGGCTTCGCTTTGTAAGCAGCATGATTTTACAATCGTCGTATCTTCCTATGATCTGGCAGTCATGCTTAATTGTCAGACCTCTAGTTGTTGCTTGAAAGTGCTGTGAAAATTAATTAGTAATTTGCTGAGTTAGCCCATCAAAGTAGCTGTGTATTGTGAGTAACATGATGCGTATAGTTGAAGTTTAATATCTGTACTTGTTTATTTATGAAGACTCACGAAATTTTTAATAGTAATTTCTGAACTCCAGTAGTCTTCAGAAGCTGATGACAAAATGGCGTCAAGTGGCGAGATTTTTATTTCTATCACAAATCATAATCCTCAGTCCGGGTTTCCAAACTGGTTACAAACACTTCGTAACAGCTACAGCTTTTACAAATTATTCACATTGTCGGCAGCAAAGTAATATGCTGACTATGTAAAAATGGGTTCAAAGAACGGAGTGTTTTGCTTCCTCCTTCATCGTTTCTGTTCTGGTCATCGGCCTCCATTCTTCTACCATACGATATACCTTAATTATTTCCTTTTTTCTGATCGTGCTTCTTCTTTCTTTACGGCACAGCTGGTAGCCCATTCATGTGTTGCATTCCCTCAATATGTTTCCAGAAACTCGTCATCCTTTTCCTTCTTTCCCACTCTTGTCCAGAGATCTTCAGTATTCTCTTATCCTGCCGACTCCGTTGGTGACACTTCTATACATGCATAAATTAAAGTTCTCCGCCGCGATTCTATGTTAGTGTGTAAGGGCTAACCTCAGCAACTACTGGTTCAGAGAACTAGTATAAGCTCGAGAAAATCTTCTTCGTGGCTTTCGAAATGGATGTCATTCAGTTGTTAAGTCGTTACACTTCAAATCTAATGGAGTTTTATCTGTTCAGTCATTCGTCAAGCTAATGACCATCATAGTAATAAAATACGAGAAGTCAATGCTCTAACGGAAAAATTTAAGCATCTGAAGACGGTTCAGTGAATCCTCTGCCAGACGCTGAAGAGTGAAACGCAGAATAGTCATCCGGATGTAGATCTAAATAGACAAAAGAGAGTCAAGTTCTGCGAGTGTGCTATATTCCTCTTCACAATAAAAACAATAAAAAAATTGGTGCGTGATATCTAGCAATCGAATTACCGGTCAGAAGTTGTATGGAACCACCGTCAGTACCGACGCCTACGTTCAGTGCTTCGACAAAATTAATTGTGTGCTGTTTTGTGCCGAGCAACGTGGAGCTACGCGCCACATGTCTCGTATTCATTAAAACGTCACGTGATGAACGCGCCTCTCGCCGGAATTGACTGCTCATTAATTTTACCCAAGAGGATGTTTAAAACGAAACTTTACTATAATGAGCCTAAAACGGCAGACGGTAGACTATTGAAGCAGTTGATGTTGCAGATCTGCATAAGCGAGTCTGACAGCGATCTCACGAGCACAAATTCGTAGAGGTGCAAGGCGAGGATTTTCAACAAAGCTGTAGGTTTTAAACTGTTTTATTTTATAAAGTTATCCTATATTTAAACAAAATAATGTTTTTCTATGATTGGATGTGCCACTTTTATCTTGGACATGTTGTAGTTATAGTTAAAATTTGTTTATGGATCGGATCCTCCTTAAGAAAACACAATTTTTTCTTCTTTTCTACCCACATATGTTACGGTGAAATTACGGCATCGTCAATGATTGTTTTTTATTTCCTTTTTATTAAATAATAAAGCATATTGCTTGTCACAATCTATACTTTTAGATAATATGATTGGAGATAAAACATCGATCTATTTCAAATTATCACTTAATAAAACAGTCAAGGTCGCAAATAATCATTCATTCAGAAATGGTGACCGGTTTTAGCCTTTATGGTCGCCATCTTCAGATCTAAAGCACGATATAGTTGACGTCGGCTGTGCGCACAACAGTGGCGTAAAATCACGCTTTAAATGACCGTGATTTTACGCAACTGTTTTGTGCACCGCAGACTTCAGCCATATGGTGCTTTAGATCTGAAGATGGCCACCGTAAAGGCCAAAACCGGCCACCATTATAATAAAAGGTTAGTGATCTTGACTGTTGAATTAAGTGGTTATTATTATCTGTACATATAAATTTCAGCTTTTAATTAGCGTATTCACAAAATCAAAATAGACAATTTTCTTTATATGTGCCTTGGTACTACACGCTGTGGTTTCTGTGCCTTTCTGTAATTTGAGTTATTGCTGTATTTCTTGAACAATTTGTCATCTAAAGCCATAGATCACTTTATGTAGAAAACTTTATTACCTCGAGATATCACAACTGAGAATGTTAGTGTTATGGGTTGCGTTATTTTATTCTGTGTGGATGTTTGTGTCTGTGTATGCAAAATGTTTGCACTTACTTTGCCAGGTTTACCTCATTATCTTGACTGTGAAACTGCACTTTAAAACTTGCGATGTCACTGTTTACAATATACGAAAATGTGTGTGTGTGTGTGTGTTTCCATCTAACACGGCTTTCTGCATTTGGTAATTTTCTCCAGTTATTATTTTTTGTGGTAGCTATTCATGGGCACTTGAGAATTTCAAGACGGTGTTGAAATCTGTTGGATTGTGGTTCATGTCCATAAGATGTGTAAGATTCTCATATGTTTTCCGCTATTGTAAATAAGTCATTCAATAGATGAATGAGCATACTGTAGGAGTAGTCACTAAGATCCTTGACTCTGTGTTGTATCCACGGTTGACTTACTTGTCAACCTGTTATGCAGCGCTGCGACATTCTTATCTGAGGCATAGTAGCGAGCAGTTGAGTTATTTCAAAGAAAGTGATGCGTTATTTGTGAATATGGGAAAATCTATATCGAATACTATATCATAAATATCACAACTCATTTAACACTTTCTTGTTACTTATGTCGATGAAGAAAATTTTGGAGAAATTTTAACGCTGTGTTCGTAACTTTTGTAAAATTGCACCTTATGACACGCAGCGACAGATTTTTTCCGTCCAAAAAAATAAAAAAAAAATAGAGCAGATTATTTGTCTTTAGGTGCTGCATCTGCTGATTTGTATTTGCCTTCGGGAACGCCGGTCCTCCAGAGACAACAGACACCATGAAGAGCAAGAAGTAACCTACTTTTATTTCAGGGCAGATCTCACCTTGCATTCTTGTGCAAAGGGTGTGTAATAGGGATTGTCAATTGTCGTGTTAGCAAGTACATTAATTTTCTGTGAACAGTATTGGTAATTTCAAACAGTCCATAAGATGTGTAAGATTCTCATACATTTTCCGCTATTTTAAATAATTCATTCAATAGATGAATGAGCACATTTAATTAAATCATTGTACATCATATCACGCTTGTTTATAATGTGCTTCAGTAAGAGTTCTCGTTGAGCACATAATTAGTTTCTTTAGGTATTTAATTAGATTCATTTTATTTATATCTAATTTTGTATTTCATGAAATTTGAAGTTTAGTTTTACGACACTGTTCACATGCGCAATACAGGACCAACCAACAGTCAGCAATAGAATACGATACCTAGATACACGTTGCATGAAAAGGAACTTTTTGAAATCTATATATTCAGTTTTTTCTCATACAGACAATATTTTATAGAAAGTTTACATATGTTCAGCAAATGTAGGATGATAGCTGTTACTTTTTAATACTGTTCTATGTTCTGTGTACTTTGTATTAACGTTTCTGGTTACCAATACAATGTATCCTGATCCGCAATCCGGCATACCATTTGGTAAACACTAGATATGTTATCTGAGGTTGTATTGGTTGTCCTCAGTTTTCTAGTTATACAGTTATCTGTTCTACAATCTATATTTAGACCTTGCTTTTATATTGCAATCCTGCAAGCTTCTTTGTTGTTGTGGGAATGTACCATTTGCTTGTTTTCATGGATGCTTCTTACTTCTGTATGCTTGTGTTCTGTATGTTTTATTTGGAAGCAAACATGGACACAAGGGTGAGATTAAACCTCAAGATGTCTACTTATAGGGTCACTTGAAGATAAGAGGTATTAAAGTGAACACAGGATTCAAAATACAGTTGGCCCCAGATAATGCAAACTTCTCGATAATCTCGGCAAGCTGCGACGTGCACGCGGGTCAGCCTATCGCTGTCATATTGCTGCATACGCAGAAAAGGCTGACTAGGGGTTAGTGGACCGAGCACTGTTGGCAAGCGGTGTGCACTCAGCCCTTGTGAGGCAAACTGAGGAGCTACTTGCCTGATAAGTAGCGATTCCGATGGTGTACTTATTTCTTTTGAGGAATGTATGTGTCAAAATTTGTAACCTTAACTGGTGAGATTGGTACCTGCATAGTCAGGGGGGTAGACATCCGAGCCTATATAAGCCAGCAGCCATCTTGGACGGGAGGGCAGTCGTTGGTCAGTAGGGGGGTGGGGGCAGTCTTTCGGCAGTCGGTGAGCTTGTGGGTGGTGGAGTTGGCCAGTGGATGGTGAGCGAGCCCCACTTGTGGATGGCCCATGTGGTCGTTTGAGTAAGAATTTTTCGCTCCGATTTATTTCGGCAAAGAGTATTGTTCAATAGTGCAAGTTTGCAAGCATATATTTGGTGAACCGGTAGTGCTACGATTATTTTTGTGAGTACGAATTATGAGGTATACATCGGCGTAAGTGAACTTGTAGCGATGTGTGATTTCGCTCGAAAACTGCTAGAACAAAGAGGACAGTGGGACTTGTGGTTCTCTTCGAGTTGATTGAGTAACTTTCGATTATAGTACCCTACATTACTGCTATTGGGGGCACGGAGTCAAATTATTATTAAAGTAAAACTGTAAACCGTCTCACCAGTGCTAATTTCTTTGTGTGAAAGAAAAGGACGACGCCAATAAATAGTTATGCTAAAAACTTAATTGAACTGTGTCATGAAAAATGATTTTGCTATAATAACCGCCTTATTTTTGTTCCCTATCATAAACTGTACTCTTGTCTGAGTGAATATTAATTCAAAAACTATAACTAACGCGTGGGTGTGGAACAGTGTACTAATGCGCCAAGTGTGGAAATCATCCCCTGAGACTTACGTGAGATCCAAAATTTGCACTAACGTTTTTTAACAAACATTTGTATATGCACATTCGTGCGAACTCTTCAACCGCACTTATTTTTCCGTCCCATCGCAATTGGGGGCTCAGCCAGGATACTAGTGTGCTAGGCAACTAGGCCCGAAGGCCAGTTGAAGTAGGCAAAGCATGAACATCGTGGAAACGTGTGTTTCGGTTAATCGCGTGTGCGCCTACTATCGCTGTTCGACGGCGCCATGCAGCGCGGATAGAGCGGAATGCCAGCGACCAGTGGACCAGCAGCCAGCGCCAGCAGAGTGCGGGCACGGCCGGTTCTCAACCGGGCGATGGGCTGCCAGTGGCCGGTAGAGATGGGCAAAACTGTTCTTTTCAGAGATCGGATCAGAACTGTTCACTCCTTGAAATGAATTAGCTCTTTTTCATGACTCACCACTCATTTACAATAGAAAATAAATGGAAGGCACATTGCCCTTTAAACTTGGTTTATTCCAGTACTATACCTGTATTTTGATCTTATTTGATCCTATTTTGAAGTAACACAGATAATGAGTAAGAATTTTGTATTGTTTATTGAAATTTCCATGATATGACAAAGTTTTTGATTATTGATTTATTTTGCACTATCGTGGTTTTTTGGGTGATCGGAAAATGTTGTAACTTGAGATTTACATTAACAATATATTTGGCTATAATGTATTAAAATTTCATTAACCTCATAAAATACATCGCAAGCCATGTATTTTTAAAGTGAACGTTTCCTTCCGAAGACGCCTAAAATCGCAAAATCCGTACCAGAATAAGAAAAAAAAATATAAATTTGACTGTAAAACGAAAGTGCTGCATATAGCCTTACGCAGAATAAAACAAGGAAAATATTGGTGTATCACATTTTGCGATACATTTATCGGTTCGCTCGTAATTAAAGCGTAAATTCGAGTGTCCGTAATAAAAATCCTATAGTAAGAGGAGTCGTCAGGAACCTAATCTGATCAGTTTAAACAAATAAAAATAAAATAAAAACAAATGATGTATACATAACATAATAATGTAATATACATAGCGGTATTACTAAGAAGAACAATATCCAGTAGAGACGAACTCCGATGCAGAAGCACTGAGCGAGCAGGTCGAGCCGTGAGCTGTATTACTGCGTGAGCTAAGACCGCAGAGACCAGAGTGACACCTGAGTTGCTTTGCTCAACGCTCTGGCTAGAGTCGAGAACAGTGGGGTGAGCGTTGAGCGGGCGAGTTCCGAGGGTGGGGGGAGCGGTGAACTCACCCGCTCCAAGACAAATCGTCCGTTCCCTTGTGAGCAGGTTGTTGCAAGTAGTTCCTATGTTATCCGCTAGGTGGCTCTCTGTCCTGTTGCTCGCATCAACTGCCCAGAGGGCAGGACGTGCAACTGAAACGATCGCCGACAGGGTGCGATGTGAAGTTAAGCTGCGCCAGACACTGCACGCGGCAGACGACGCACAGAGACGGCACGGCATATGTGAAACACAAAATCCAATGGGGCACTGCACAATGCAGGCAGCCAAGGTAGAAGCAGGGCAGAGGCCGGCGCTGGCTGTGTTGTGTGGTGTGCACTGTGCTGTGACCAGCAGAGGCGCTGCTGATATGCTCCATCTCTCTCTCTCTCTCTCTCTCTCTCTCTCTCTCTCTCTCTCTCTGCTGTGGGAAACATTTGGAGCTACCGTTCTTTTTTTCTGAATCACTGATTGTTCACTCCTTTGAAAGATTCAACTCTATGAATCAGTTCAAGAGCGGATCCCCCATCTCTAGTGGCCGGGTGTCCAGCAACCAGTGGACCTGCAACAAGCGGCCGTGACTCTGCTGCGCAACGCAGCCTCTTCATCAGTACCGAGGCTGACGCCACTCCTCCAGAACGATAAGTGATCACAGAAGGCGCAATTTTTTTCCGTTCTTGTGCTAGCCAGGGCAATGGAGCACGAAATTAAAAATTCGCTCAGTGATTGTGCGTCGTCAGGGAGTGGTAGCGAACCACAAAGTCCTCAGAGACAGGAGGAAATCGGCATCCCTATAATGTCTAAAGAATTAATTGCTCTTGTCCAAAATATGAGTAGCCAAACAGGTTCAATTAAAATTGATATGGATTATAAATTAAGCGCTTTAGACATTAATTTTGGAACTAAATTGAGTTCTGTAAATTCTGAATTAACTTCTCTGAAGACTGATGTGGGAAATGAATTGGCTGTATTAAAAACTAATGTGGGCGAAATAAATAGTCATTTTGGGTCAATGAAACAAGAAATTGTGACCGAATTAGATAATAGATTAGAAAAAATAGAAGAGAGCTGGCATTCCCAGGTTGAAGCGGTTGAGGCTGAACTGAGGGGTGAAATTGATTCGGGAATGCAGATGTGTGATAATAGGGAAGAGGCGACAAGGCAGTCTTTGGCTGAAGTGAATGCGAAAATAGTGGCTAGCAATGATGAGACAAAAGCTATGCTGATAAATAAATTAGACAGCACAGCTGATGATCTCAGAAAGGAAATGGCAACGGTTGCCTCAAAGGGAAATGACAAAATTACCCACATAGGATTGTACAATGTTTCGGGTCATGCTGGGTGTCCAGTAATGCAGGCACCTAGTGGAAAGCCATTTTCAGGCGAAAACAGATATCATGCCATGGATTTTTTGGCCAATTTCAAGGACTGTTTTCTGTCTGGGATGTCAGATGAAGCAAAAGTAAAATTTGTAAAAAGAATCCTGGGAGATTTAGGTCAGACATGGGCTAACAAATTTAAGGATCAGTTCATTTCATTTTAAATATTCAAACGAATGTTTCTAGACAAATACTGTAGTAAAAATAAGCAGTGTAGGTTGCAAAATGAGTTTTTGAATGGACCCTGGTACAGAGGAGGCAGAGTGACAGTGAAGGAATTTTGCCGGGAAGAGTTGAATAAATTAGTGCATCCAGATCAGCCTTTAGGTGTGTTAACAGAAATATCTATTTTAAGGAGGAGACTACCTCCAGAGTTACAATGGGAACTCATACATTGCCCCACTGTTTCTGTGGAGAAGTTTTTAGACTTTGTTGAAAGGATGAAGCAGGCTATGTGCTATGGGCCTGGCTCAAAGGGAAACAATCCAGGAAGTAACCATATGGATCTGGGGGAGAGGAGAAATATGAACTGGGGTAACAATCATCAAAATGGTCACAGAAATAGGAATTGGGGGAAATAATCATCAGAGCCATCATGGGGACAGAAAAACGAATGAACATTGGAGAGGAAATGGGGGAAGATATAATGAAGAGAGCCACAGTGAAAGGGATTTTAGGGGCAATGATGTAAGAAATGAACCAAGACCAATGCTGGGAAATCGACCTGGAAGAGGGGTACAGAACAGTAGCACACAACAGGGACAGCATACATTAAACTAGGAGCTGTCTCAAATGGGGTCCTCTTTGGGACAAGAGAAGTTGCAAACAATGGGGCTAAGAGATGAAACCATATTAATTATATCACACTAGGGTTGGTTATTGTAGAACAGGTTATGACAATAATGATAGAAGTAGGAGAGTGGAAAGAATTTCTGGTATGGAGACAATTTTAAATCATGAAAATGTATTGGGGAGCTGGTGCATGGAGCATGGCAAAAGAAGAGCTTTTAAGAGGAAGGCCCAAATGGAAGAAATCAATGCTGAGAATGTTTTTTGTAAAGAGTTTGGGGGTTGTGAATTCTGAGAAAGATAATATTGGTTTGGTGATCATTATTATCAGGTCAGGGACTAAGCCACTGTGTGAAGGTATGTGTGATGACCAAAGTGTGTGTGAAAGTAGTAGTAAGAAATTTGTTGAGTTGTGTGTAATGGAAGCAGATATAGTGGATGATAATGGTAATTCTGAGAGGGCCAATGTGCCTGAAACTAATGGTTTTGTAGATGATGGTAATGATTTTGGGGTCATAGTGCCTATTGTTGATGTAGTGATTAATTAATATGTACCAGAGAGTGTATCTGGTGAAATTTATGAGGTTAGCTGTGAGCAGCCAGAAGGGACTGGTTCTGAGATGTCTGGTGAAAGTATTTGTAATGTGCAAGATTGTAATGCAAGTGATGTTTTGGTGGAGAAAGCTGTATCTGAATCCATGAAACATGAAACAATTTGTGCTAATGTTCACATGCATGGGGTTAAACAGAAAACTAAGAATGATGAACAGTGGAGAACTAAGGGGGAATCTGAATTGAACTTAAGTGATTGGGTAGCAAGGGCAAAATGTTTGCAAAAATATACTCCAGAAAATTTGACAATAGGGAAATATAAATATGTGAACGGTTTAAAGCAGTTAAATGTTGAGGATGAGGCATATTATGATTTACTCAAGAAAATATTTGATGGGGATAAGGAGTTTGATGGTTGATGGGGGATTTTATGAATGAAATGGTAGGATGTGCTGTTTAGAGTAAATGCAGGGTGGAAAATTAGTGTGTGATCAGGGAGACGAAGTTGAATAGTTATGTAGTGTATGAGGATGAGCAGTATTGGGGTATGGAAGACGCTGAATGGAATACTGGTTGGATGGGGAAGAGTGAATGCGATTTTGATGCAAGTGATTGGGTGGATTTTTCTAAGTATGTACAGAAGTTGGGACAAAAGGTATGGGAGAAGGAGAAGTTTAGTTTTGCCAGAAAATTAGGATGGTTGTGCTTAGAAAATAAAGAACACAACGATGCTTTTGAAGTAATGTTTGAAGGGGATAATGAAATAGAATAATTCAATGGGGGGCAGGTATACACTATCGAAAAGTACTGTGTTAATGAAGTGGAGGAGGATCTTTTAGCAGAAGTAGAGCTCAAGCAGGAAAATTTTAGGAAGGTGCAAACAATAGTTAAAGTTCAGATATGTAAAGTCAGTGAAGAAACCTTAGTGGATACAGGTAGTACAGGCAGTGGGATAGCAGAGGGTTTCTACAATTATATCAGGAATGACAAAATGGTAAAATTCCCAGTCACAGGGGTTAGGAAAAAAATGCTACAGGTAATTACAGCAAGCCAGTGAGGAAGGAGGCTGTGTTAGATGTAAACAATGGTGGAGAGTTGTTTAGTCACCCATTACTGGTAATTCAAAATTTAAATATAAATATGGTTCTCAGTACAGATTTTTAAATAAACATGGAGCAAACATTAACTGTGGGGGACAGGTATTGGAACTGAATGTTGGGGGAATATGAAGGAGACAAAATTTGTAAATGCAACAGGTGATGATTTAGTGGCAAGCTTGCACATGGCCCAGTGCATGTTGAAGTAGGGATTGAGGAGGAGATAAAAAGGAAGGTCTATGAGGCAGAGGGTATTGGTGACAGTGAAAGGGAAGAACTGTATAATTTACCGGTAAAGAATAAAGATGTGTTCTCAGATATACCTGGGAGAATGGTAAATTTTTAACATATACCACATGAGCCTATTAAGGGTAGGCTATATCCTATTGCCATAACAAAGATGGTGTTAGGTCAGAAATAAAATCCATGGGGGCTTGGGGGGTGATTGAAAAATGCAGGAGTGAGTACTGTAACCCAATAGTGGTGGTTAAAAAGAGGGACAAGTTACTATGGCTAGGAAATTAAATAATATTATAATACCAGAAACTGACCACCCTGAAAATATGGACGAACTAGTCCAAGGCTACAAAAACGTAATGATAATGACCAATATGGACCTAACAGTTGGTTTCTGGCAAGTTCCTTTGGCAGAACAAAGTAGGAATTACACTGCTTTCCTGTTTGAAGGTAGAGCTTACCAATATAGGGTAGTCCCATTCGGCCTCTGCGTATCAGTTGCTGTCTTTGTTAGAGCACTGAATTATGTACATGGGGATGAGTTGATGAGGAGGCTTAGCATCTGTGTGGAAGACATTCTTCTGGCTACTAGTACTTGGAGGGAACATTATTTGCTATTGATAGAACATATTTTGCACTGGGTTCTGTATGTAGACACACCAAACTTACTTTTGTGCATGGGGGTCAATTTGGTGGACTGAATACTAGGGTAAGCAACACAGCATGGGGATTGTAAAATTAAAGTTAGTTCATTTTGCTGCTTTAATCTCAGTCTGGGTTAGATGATATGAATAGAGGATAATTTTAACAAAGTGTGTAGGTGAATTTTAAAAGAGATTCCTAAAAGTAGATTAAGTCATTTTTTTAGGAAACATTGCCAAACATTGGAATTTAATTCATGGTCTGTAAATATCAAGTAAAGTTTTTTTTTTTTTTTTAGTTTCTGCTGTCAAGCTATGACAACAGTCAGATATTGTTTACAGTCTGTTCGATTCCTGCCACATTATCAGTATCATTTTGATTAAGGAGGCTTTGTCACCAAGCAGTACTGCCTCAATAATGTGGGCATTTCTAATCTAATATTGAACAGATTGTTGAGCACAACTACCCAGCTGTTGCTCTAGCCTGTTTCTTAGTGATGGTTTCGCCTGAAATTCTGTCTTATCTGTGTCAGCTCCGGATTGCATGAGGATCGGTCTTGGCTAGACCACTCTATAGAATAAACGGGGAAAACTTTCGTGTATATGAGATTTTCATTGGGGATTTTGTGTGTTCCATGGTAGTGCTCCATAAACTGGCTAGTGGGAGGACAGGAAATAGCGCCAGAGTAGGGAGCTGTGACACTGCATCTAGCGTGGGGGCGTCCCTGAAAGACATTTTAGGCAGTGAGAAGTGATAGTGCTCGTAAAACAAATTGATAAATGAGATGTGTTCTGAAGTGAATAGATTGATTGGAAAGAATGTGGTGTGCATAATACGCTGCACAAAATAAGGAAGTTTTTTCTGGTATGACAAAGTGTCAAAAAATTGATAAAATTATTGTGATTTTGTTAAATTTGTTTGTTTGATTTGCTTTGCCAGGCCTGTTGTGCTATACACACACATAGAAGACACGAATTTAGAATCATAGTTAAGGAAATAGCTATTTTTTGGATTGGGGTTATTTACAGATAAGTTATAAATTTCTTTTTCTTGGGCACAAAATAGACAGGGAATTTCACCTAGTTTAGCGTGATGCCACCGCCGACTAGATGTCCAAGTAAACTGTTAACATTTTAGGAGTAATTTAACATGACTGGTCAGTCACTCAGTTTGCATTGTTTTTTTGTTTTTTTTTCGGTTGGTGCTACTTGCTACCGCATTTACTCCGTGCATGCGCTAGAAAGTGGGGGTATTGTGACGGTATAAACCCCCGTTACTAGATGAATAGGTCTAGTATGCAAGGATTGCTTTGTGGAGAGCGAGCGCGCGACATGGTGCGCCATTCATGGAAGCGTGTGGCGCGCCCGCTCGAGATTCGCAACGTTTCGGTGGGATGCCTCCGCCACTGGGCAGCCACGTGGGCCGCTGCTTGGGGCATTGTTCAGTTGTTAGTGCATTACGAGAAAACTATGTAACTTATGGTGAAGAGCAATGCGGCAGTGGATTGTGGTCAGCAATATGCACCTTCTGAAAGATCGATCTTTATTTTAAGTCATGAGACGCAAAAATTATAACTTGAAAATTGTTTACCCGACGGTCTACCCGACGGGAGGCCGTCGTCACACGACATTTATTTATTTATTAATACTGTCCGCCCCGGTAGCTGAGTGGTCAGCGCGACAGACTGTCAATCCTAAGGGCTCGGGTTTGGTCGGAGACTGGGTGTTGTGTTGTCCTAATCATCATCATTGCATTCCCATCGACGCGCAAGTCGCCGAAGTGGCGTCCAAGCGAAAGACTTGCACCAGGCGAACGGTCTACCCGACGGGAGGCCGTCGTCACACGACATTTATTTATTTATTAATACTAAAAATTAATAAAAGTAAATAACAACTTACAGGGATGGGCAAGCGATCATTAAAAACGTCTCGTCATAGCGGATCGAGTGCCGTAGTCACATGTTAAGTTTCATAAATAATTAAGCTCGTAAAGAACAATAAACAAAGGTTGATGGGAAATGGTTTATAAAACTTAATAGAAAATTAATGACGTAAAGAATGGCACTATATAATATTTTGGGTGGCATCTAACGTATTTTAAACTAGTGAAGTTATACTGTTCACTTAACTTGCAATAGTTTTCATTGTTTGGAAATTATTATTAACGTTTATCGCCCATAATTAATTAATTATTATGGATATGAAGATTTTGAGCAGTGCAATGTGTAGATCGCTATAAATTACGTCTAAAAACAGTTCTATATGCAGTTTTATGTTAAAACTTTGCAGCACAGATGTAAACAAACAAATCTGCGCTAAGTGGCCTAATTTTGGAAAAACTAAAACTTGATTTAAGGGCGATAGAATAATCCTAGAAATTAATGTAAAATAGTAAATAGGATGTAATTTTTAGCGCGGTTTCGATGGTGTCCTTAATTCTGTTGAGGGATGTATGTGTCAAAATTTGTAACCTTAACTGGTGAGATCGGTACTTGCAAAGCCAGGGGGGGGGGGGGTAAACATCCGAGCCTATATAAGCGAGCGGCCTTCTTTTCCGGGGGCAGTCGTTGGTCAGTCAGGGGGGTGGGGGGCAGTCTTTCGGCAGTCGGTGAACGTGTGGGTGGTGGAGTTGGCCGGTGGGTGGCGAGCGAGCCCCACTTGTGGGTGGCCCATGTGATCGTTTGAGTAAGAATTTTTCGCGCCGATTTATTGCGACAAAGAGTATTGTTTAAGAGTGCAAGCATATATTTGGCGAACCGGAAGTGCTACGATTATTTGTGTGAGTACGAATTATGCGGTATACATCGGCGTAAGTGAACTTGTGGCGATCTGTGATTTCGCGCGAAAACTGCTAGTACAAAGAGGACTGTGGGACTTTTGGTTCTCTTCAGATTTATTGAGTAATTTTCGATTATAGCAGTCTACATTACTGCTATTGGGGGCTCGGAGTCAAATTATCATTAAAG
Organism: Schistocerca cancellata; assembly: GCF_023864275.1. Taxonomy (NCBI): domain Eukaryota; kingdom Metazoa; phylum Arthropoda; class Insecta; order Orthoptera; family Acrididae; genus Schistocerca; species Schistocerca cancellata. Next base: position 165,653,038 of record NC_064632.1, read on the forward strand.
TAAAACTGTAAGCCGTCTCACCAGTGCTAATTTCTTTGTGTGAAAGAAAAGGACGACGCCAATAAATAGTTATGATAAAAATTTAATTGAACTGTCATGAAAAATAATTTTGCTATAGTAATGGCCTAATTTTTGTTCCCTAGCATAAACTGCACTCATGTCTGAGTGAATATTAATTCAAAAACTATAACTAATGCGCGGGTGTAGAACAGTGTACTAATGCACCAAGTGTGGAAATCATCCCCTGAGACTTACGTGAGATCCAAAATTTGCAATAACATTTTTTAACGAACATTTATATATGCACATTCGTGTGAACTCTTCAACCACACTTATTTTCCGCCCTATTGCAGTACTCATGTGAATAACTTCACACTTTTCTTTATTACGTGTCAATTGCCTCATTTCGCACCATACATATATCTCATCTAAATTATTTAGCAATTCGTGTTGGCCATCTGATGACTTTACAAGACGCTAAATGACAGCATCATCTGCAAATAATCTAAGACAGCTACTCAGAGTGTCTCCTATGTCCTTAATATAGGTCAGGAACATGGAGGACCTTTAACACTTCCTTGGGGAACGCCGGATATTATTTCTGTTTTAATCGATGACTTTCCATCTATTACTACGAACTGTGACCTTTCTGAGAGGAAATCATGAATCCAGTCGCACAACTGAGGCGATATTCCAGTGGCGCGCAGTTTGGGTAGAAAACGCTTGTGAGGAACGGTGTCGGTAGCCTTCTGGAAATCTAAAAATGTGGAATCAAAGTGGCATCCCCTGTCGATAGCACTGATTACTTCATGAGTATTAAGAACTAGTTGTGTTTCGCAAGAACGATATTTTTTGAATCCATGAAGACTATGTATCAACAAATCGTTTTCTTCAAGGTGCTTCATAATGTTCGAATACAGTGTATGTTCCAAAACCTTACTCCAAATCGACGTTAGTGTATGGGCCTGTAATTCAACTGATTAGTCCTACTTCCCTTTTCGGGTATTAGTGTGACTTGAGCAATTTTCCAGTCTCTACGTACGGATCTTTCTGGGAGCGAGCGGTTGCATATAATTGTAAATATGGAGCTATTGTATCAGCATACTCTTAGAGGAACCTGAGTGGTATACAATCTGGACCGGAAGCCTTTCTTTTGTTAAGTGATTTAAGCTGCTTTGTGACACCGAGGATATCACGTTAAAACTACAGATCAGTTTAGACAAAACATTTATTTATGAAAATACAAAGTACAGTCACCAACAAACTTTACATATTCACATACACCTTTACCTTTAACCCAAATGAACACAGATTCATTTAAAGATTTTTTCTCTTACTACGAGCATACAAAGACAATGCAGATGGCGAGGTATAAGCAGATTTACCAACGTCTTTATTAGCAAGTTCAACTACATGATAGGTGCGATAGGCAATAATGTCTCTATCAACAAAACTTTCAAGTCCACCGACACTAGATACACCGCACTTGTCGACGGACCTTGTTTTTCTGTGGTTGTAGACTTAATTTTAGTATTGACCTTAATGATACATTTTCACACGTGAATGGTTGGTTCACAGTAGCTGTTGTACGTGGTGGTAGTGGTGTACCTAGCGTCGGTGGACTTGAAAGTTTTGTTGATAGAGACATTATTGCCTATCGCACCTATCGTGTAGTTGAACTTGCTAATAAACACTTTGGTAAATCTGCTTATACCTCGGCATCTGCACTGTCTTTGTATACTCGTAGTAAGAGAAAAATACCTTTAAATGAATCTGTGTTCATTTGGGTTAAAGGTAAAGGTGTATGTGAATATGTAAAGTTTGTTGGTGACTGTACTTTGTATTTTCATAAATAAATGTTTTGCCTAAACTGATCTGTAGTTTTAACGTTATTTCAAAGAGTACATCGAGAACCGCTCGATTTTAGTAACAATGCCGACAAACGAGCAGCAAACACATGACACAGAATTGGTACAGCATTGCTGTGACAGTAATGTCTTTCTTGCGTGTGTCGTGGATTAACGTACGTGTGTAGGTGCAGTCTGACAGACCCCTCCATCTCATCCGCATGGCTGAAACGGATCGTGCAGCAACGTATCGATCCCTGAGTCAACAGATGGGGACGTTTGCAAGTCAAGGACATAATAATTTTTCTTTTATTTGCCTATTTAATATTTTGATTGTATGTCTTTTGAAACTTACAGAGTCAAAATTTTTCAATCTTTGCTCGTTTTCTCCGTTCATTACATTAAATAATAGAACTGAAAAACCGAAAATCAGTTATTTCAGAAACCGTGCATTTTGAGCAGTTCTGACGCTCATGTTCACCATAAAAACTATATAACCGAAAACCGGTTGTTTTAGCGATATCCGGCATCCGTATTGTGGGACGAAGTCCCTATGACGAAGCTTTGGTAGTTTTTCTTTTTCTTCTGTTCTATTTTTAGTTAAGTTACATTGCCAATAAACCGAAATAAACCTCAACATATTGCCAGACATCAGCCACCGGCCGAGCAACAGGGAAGTAACCGATTTTGTGACTTTTACGAGTTCCAAAGCAGCAGTGAATTACACACCATTGCCACCAAGAATAACTCCGAAAGTATGACAGAAGGTGAAAAGGTTGTGGGACAAAAGTTGCATGGGACAACAGTGGCCATAATATGACGTCGGTTTTTTGTTGCTAGGTGGGGTGGTTTCAGAGATATGAAGGTCACCTTTGTTTTTTTAGATGGGATGCTATAGTTTGGTACTAATTTTCTGATAGCGGCTATTTAAACGAATCCAATGATGGTCTTTGAAGATCAACGAAGATCAAAAAGCTGTCATAAACGTCCATTTACAGAAGGCATTCAAAGTGATGACCATTGGTATCAATGCAGTGCTGCAATATTCTAAACATAGGTTGAGTGGTGTACCTTATCACTTCAGCACTTATCGAAACACATGATCTGACAATTCTCTCTTGCATGACTCCAGGTGTAGTTGGAACGTCTTTTACGAATCTCCGCAAGAAAAAATTCAGAGACGTCAAGTCTGGCAAACGAGCGGCCACGACACATCTCCTCCGCGTCCAATCCAACGATTTGTGAAATGTCTCTGCAACTCATTTCTAGCCATCAGCGAAAAATGTGCCGGACACCCATAGTGTTGATACCACTTTCTGTTGCTTGCTCCCAAAGATATTTCTTCCATTAACAGACCTAATGTTCCTTGCAGAAATGTGGTGTACTTCCAACTATTAAGATTTCTTTCGGTGAAATAGGGTCCGTTAATTCTGTCCTCCAGAATCCCACACCATACATTCACCGACCATGATTTTTGGTGTGCAACTTGCCGCAGCCAACATGGATTTTCAGTTGCCCAATAATGCATGTTATGCAAATTAACATTTCCATGGTTCGTGAATGTAGCCTTGTCAGTAAATAAAATCAAATGAATAAATGTGTCATTCCTCTGAATCTGAAGTTGAGCCCATCGGCAGAATTCAATACAACGCATGCAATCCGTACCAGTTAATTCTTGCTGGAGACTGATACGGTAAGGATGATATTCATGGCGATGCAGAACATGAAGAGCCGAACGCTGTGGTCGAGTGGTTCTAGGCGCTTCAGTCCGGAACCGCGCGACTGCTACGGTCTTAGGTTCAAATCCTGCCTCGGGCATGGATGTGTGTGATTTCTTTAGGTTAGTTAGGTTTAAGTAGTTCTAAGTTCTAGGGGACTGACGACCTCAGAAGTTAAGCCCCGCAGTGCTCAGAATCATTTGAACCATTTTTGAACATGAACAACACTACTCTGGCTCATGCCAAATTCCCTTGCTATTTGATGCAAACTAGCACAAGGATCTCGAACCACAGTGGCAAGAGTACCAATTTCCGCTTCCTCGTTAACAACTGTACTTTGCCGGATATGTTTCTGATGCGTTAACGATCCAGTTGTTCTCAATTCGTCATACACACATTTAAATGTACGACATGTAGGGTGAGTACGTTGAGGATATTCTTTCAGCGTGTAAGTCTCTAGCTCTCGCTAAATTTCGTTGACATTCTCCATAAATGAAGAGAATATCGACTTGTTCTTCGAAGGAATACATAATTCACGTTCGCTTGATTTGACGATACTTACCTATTAGTGTTGTATTGCGAAACCGTCGAACGGTGTTTACATGTCAATGGCACGTTAGATGGATACGCCGTATTCGGAGAATATTTACTATTTGCACGATATACAGGCTGATCAAAAAGTCAGTATAAATTTGAAAACTTAATAAACCACAGAATAATGTAGATACAGAGGTAAAAATTGACACACATACTTGGAATGACCTTGGGGTTTTACAAAACAAAAAAAAAAAAAATACAAAGTTCACAAAATGTCCGACAGATGGCACAGGACAGCAAAACTGCTACCGTGACGGGTGAGAGGTACGCCGATATGTTACAGAATCGTATCATCCCCAAACTGGCTGATAAACACCTTCTGGAACGTACGATGTTTATGCAGGATGGCGCTCCACCTCATATTGCTACTCGCGTGAAAGATCTCTTGCGTGCGTCGTTTGGTGATGATCGTGTGCTCAGCCGCCACTTTCGTCATGCTTTACCTCCCAGGTCCCCAGACCTCAGTCCGTGCGATTATTGGCTTTGGAGTTACCTGAAGTCGCAAGTGTATCGTGATCGACTGACATCTCTAGGAATGCTGAAAGACAACATCCGACGCCAATGCCTCACCATAACTCCGGACATGCTTTACAGTGCTGTTCACAACATTATTCCTCTACTACAGCTATTGTTGAGGAATGATGGTGGACATATTGTGCATTTCCTGTAAAGACCATCATCTTTGCTTTGTATTACTTTGTTATGCTAATTATTGCTATTCTGATCAGATGAAGCGCCATCTGTCGGACATTTTTGAACTTTTCTATTTTTTTGGTTCTAATAAAACCCCATGTCATTCCAAGTATGGGTGTCAATTTGTACCTCTCTATCTACATTATTCTGTGATTTATTCAGTTTTCAAATTTATACTGATTTTTTGATCACCCGGTATATGAGAGACAATTGTCAGAGCATGTTCTTCCGTAAGTGCCGAAGTGATAAGGAACACTCAATTCATGATAAGAAGATTGCAGCATTGGAATGATACCAATAGTCATCACTTCGAACACCTTCTGTTATTGGACGTTCATGCCACCTTTTTGACCTTCGTTGACCTTCAAAGACCTTAGTGTTACACATCATTGGATTCGTCTCGATAGCCGCTATCAGTTACTAAGTACCAAACTGTAGCATATCTCTGAAGCGACCCCACCTATAAATGAAAAACCGACATCATATTATGGCCCCCGTTGTCCCATGTAACATTTGTCCCACAAACTTTTCAGCTCCTATCATGCTCTCGGAGTTATTCTAGGTGAGAATAGCTGGTGACTCACCCTGTATAGTTTCATCTGCGTGCTTTGGTAGTTTAGTTTTTGAATTGTGATTGCCGGCCAGTGTGGCCGAGCGGATCTAGGCGCTTCAGTCTGGAACCGCGCGACCGCTACTGTGGCAGGTTCGAATCCTGCCTCAGACATGGATGTGTGTGATGTCTTTAGGTTAGTTAGGTTTAAGTAGTTCTAAGTTCTAGGGGACTGATGACCTCAGATGTTAAGTCCCATAGTGCTCAGAGCCATTTGAACCATTTTTTGAATTGTGATTGCTGTGTGCTGATGCGAGATGAGTTGGTGACACTTCGCTCTCAGCTCCAGGCTTTGTTGACTTCGGTGACACAGCTTGAGCCTGCAGTGGACGGGCATCACTGTTGTGGGCCGGCCATAGGGATCCAGCTGACGTCCAGTACGAATCACAAGTCCGCCAATAGGTCCACACCATTGCCCAACCAAATTATCGCTCGCATTGAGGTCGAACTCTCACCTGTGGTAAAGTGGGAGGTCGCCTCGTGGCGTGGTAGGATGCGAAAGATCTCTCTGAAGGCCGAACATAAGGACTCCTTGGTTTGTCTGATAAACAGATTCCAGGTACTATCTGACGCTGACAATGTCTCTCAGCCAGACGCAGTCGCTTGTACGATTTCAGAAGGAACCTCTCAGTCTGCAAGATCGGAGCAATCACAGATGGTGGAATTACTGGCAGTTGGGAGGGAGCTCCAGCGTTAGACAAGTTATGGGTGCCAAGGAGGGAAAGAAATCCAGTGTGTAATCTGTATATATTCCAGGTGGAGTCATTCCAGACTTGGTATTGGTCCTTCCAGATGCAATGAAGGATGCAGGCAACTGCAGCTGGTGGCTGAGATCAATACCAATGATGTGTGTTGCTTTGGATTAGCAGGGATTCTCTTTGGTTTTGAGCGGCTTTCAGAAGTGGCAAAGGCTGCCAATCATGCTTGTGAAATGTAAGCAGAACTCACCATTTGCAGCATAGTCGATAGGATCTATTGCAGTATATAGCCGAGTGGAGCGTCTGCATCAGAGGCTCAGACGGTTCTCTGACTGTATAGGCTGCAGATTTCTCCACTTGGACTATAGGGTAGTGGATTTCCATATTCCACTTAACAGGTGAGGACTACACTAATCGCAGGAAGCAACTACTTGGGTAGCGGTGGTTTTGTAGAGGGGACTGGGAGCTTTTTTAAGTTTGAGGATCTCGAGAAAATACAAAAAGGGCGTCAGTCTAAAAGGAAAAACACCGGAAAGTTGACCTAGAGACAACCAGAATTGTAGTTGTAAATTGTTGTACATGTGTTGGAAACGAACCGGGGCTCCAAGCGTAAATAGAAAGCGCTCATGCTAAATCGTTATTGGCACTGAAAGCTGTCCAGAACTGGAGATAACTTCAGCCGAAAGTTTTGCGAAGGAGCTATCGGTGTTCAGAAAGGATAGTTTAAATATGAGCGCTGGCACGCCACACTCTCGCTTTAACAGCACTGTCTGTCAGATTAATATTCATATTTTAGGTCATGATCTTGGTTCCCTAGTATTATAAGTACTACATTTGGTGTGTGTTCAAATGGTTCAAATGGCTCTGAGCACAATGGGACTTAACGGCTGAAGTCATCAGTCCCCTAGAACTTAGAACTACTTAAACCTAACTAACCTAAGGACATCACACACATCCATGCCCGAGGCAGGATTCGAACCTGCGACCGTAGCGGTCGCGCGGTTCCAGACTGTAGCGCCTAGAACCGCTCGGCTACACCGACCGGCTTGGTGTGTGTGGTTTATGACTTTTTTACATGAGGAAATTGTGGGCAGAATGTTCATGTGTAACCTTTAGAGAACTTGTATCTGAGGGACCGTAGTGGAGGCGACAGAGAACATGGGGAGTGATGGATTGCAGGCCATAAATGCTGAGTCTAGCAACCTGGCTGTGCGAACGATTCTGGGAAGTAGCACTTTGTGGATTGTACCTGTAGAGGAACTTCGGACCATGGCTCTCCCCTCTCTCCACTTAGGGTCGGAACAGGAGGGTACCAGTCCACACAACATTTTATCTGGGCCAGGCAACAGTCTGTTTCTAAGGCGGCCAGTTGGTGGAAAGTGGAAACCATTTAAGAGCGACTACTGTAATCTGAACGTTTGTGCAAATGGTGGGCAGGTCATAAAACTCAGAATATTCTCGTGTTAGAAGCTGGGATGATATGGACAGAGGGTGGGTGTATGTGTTTAGTAGACGCAAGAATGTAACTGCCCTGATGGCAGGAAGTCGCTAGGTTCTATTAGCGAGTCGCAGAATCAATTGTTTCCTGGGCATGAAAGTCTGGGAAGTTTGACAGCCTTTTTTCAGAAACTGGAAATGGTTGGCCTGGAAATATTAGATCTTTCCATAAGTAAGAAACTTTAGTCACGTCGAGGTAGACGTTTTTGCCGAAACATGGCCATGCATACCGTGAGAACGATGCCTCCCCAGTTCAAAATCTTCTTTTTTTTTAGTCAAGAGAGATTTTGAGTCGCTGATTGGCTCCTCTCAGGATACGTAAAGCAGAGGCTTGCTCCCCAGCGTGGGAACGCCGGTGCTGTGTCTGGATTGGCTACCAGGTCAACAGTACAGTCAAGAGGGGAGATTCAATGTGTAGAAGATAGTTCGATTAGTTTGTACACTGTGAAGGTTGTTTCGTTTTTGCTAATTCGGCACGCATACGGAAGCTTGGTGGAAAGTATCTGCCTTCGTCGTCTTCTGGCCCTTCCCTGGTGAAGAACTTCAGGTTTTTCCCCAGTGGGTGAGTCTTGTGGTTACTAATTTGTGGTGGACTAAGAGCCAGTGGCAGTTTCAAACTGTACCGACAGTGGGACTGCATGTCATATCGGACATATCGCGGGGCACGAGGGTGAAGTTATTCGTCTTCAGTTGGCTGTCTGACGTTTGACAATTCCAGCAATTGGTTTGGGCAGACCAGAAAACGGCTGAACTTCACACTGAAATATGCCAGGATTTTAGGGCTCCGGTAGGGAAGTATCCAGCGTTGTAATACTCAGAACGCCAGTCCGCATAGTTTGCAAATTTTCGTGCTCGCGTCAGAACATTACAGCTGACAACGCGCGCCGCACCCCGCTCACGGCGCACCGATTTATGCCGCCGCCTCAATCAAGGTGAAAGGGTAAAGTATTGCTGCACCGGCGTATGGTTGTTAAATGATATTCGAAGGTCCATGTTCTTCGTGAACCATAGTTTGTGGTGTACTTGGTCGAAGTTGATTCCATTTGACAGTATAGGGCCTCAGAGTGGATTCATATAAACGAAGTCAGATTGCGTTGTAAAAGGGTTTAGTTCAGGGGAGCATTTGCATTGCTTCCACTGCAGTCAATGCTTTACCTATCAAGCACCACCCCTTTTCTGACTTGTATTTGTCACTTGTGGTAAGATTTATCAGCTCATTGTAGTTATAAATGGATGAATAAAAATTTGTTATTTTTGTAAACTTAAAAACCCTACTGTTCTCATTCATACGCCCTCAACTATTCACTGCTTTTATTTTATTGTGGTGATACATGGGCACACCAGCAATTCAATATTCTTTAAATGCGAACATTTTAAGTTAGGCTTTACCGTGATTGTTATTGACATAAAATGAAACAACAAGTTTACTGTTACCAGACACTGTCACAGTAAACTTGTTGTTTCATTTAATAAAAGATTCAGTCTCCTTAATTTAGTTAATTTGACCATTAATTTGAGTTCTGAAAGTGACCACATACACAGGCAACAAAAGTACCATGAGTAAATTCACTAACTTCATATGTAAAAAATTAAGGCTGTAGCACACGGTTTGAAGGTTATTGAGAAGATAATACTTTTCTTTGCGTAGGGATAATAACATTTAGCATCACAGCATCACTCGGACGCATATTTATGATTAAAGTAAGCGACGGCTTGCAAGTACAGTTGGTGGTGACGTGTTTGTTGCTGTTGGAAGTAGTAGCGAAATTGAAGTAGACATTGCCTTTGAGTTAGTATGGTTAGTGATCTTTCTTGGCAGATTGGAACAAAGTAATAACTGGATACTTTTACCGACCTCCTAACTCAGATGATATAACTGCTGAAAGGCTCAAAAGGAACTTGAGTCTAATTTCAAACATATACAGGACTTGAACAGTTACAGTTGGTGATGACTTTAATTTATTCTCGATACCTAGGTGAAAATACATGTTTAAATCCAGAGATACGCATAAAACATCATCTGAAATTGCGCTAAACTCTTTCTGTGAAAATTATTTCGAGCAATTAGTTAATGAGCCCACTAGAATAGTAAAGGGTTGTGAAATCATACTTGATCTCTAAACAACAAATAATCCTGAATTGATAATGAGCATCAAAACGGATACAGTCTTTAGTGAACACTGGGCTGTCGTAGGCAGGCCGAGTACTATAACTCCAAAATCCACGAAAAACAAACGAAAAAATATATCTACTCAAAAAACAGACGAAAATTCGCTTGATGCCTTCCTGAGAGACAATCTCCATTTCTTCAAAAAAAAAAAAAAAGTGTGAAATCTTATGGGACTTAACTACTAAGGTCATCAGCCCCTAAGCTTACACACTACTTAACCTAAATTATCCTAAGGACAAACACACACACACCCATGCCTGAGGGAGGACTCGAACCTCCGCCGGGACCAGCCGCACAGTCCATGACTGCAGCGCCCTAGACCGCTCGGCTAACCCCACGCGGCTCCATTTCTTCCAGATTAACAATGTAAGTGTAGACCAGATGTGAACTGAATTTAGGGAAAAAGTATCGGCAGCAGTTGAGAGATTTATACCAAATAAATTAACAAGCGACGGAGCTGATCCTCCTTGGTACACAAAACGGGTCAGAGCACTGTTGCAGAAACAACGAGAAAAGCATGTCAAATTTAAACACACACAAAACCCCAAAGAATGGAGATCTTTTTACAGAAGCTCGAAATTTAGCGCGGACTAATGCGAGTTGCTTATAACAGTTTCCACAACGAAACTTTGTCTCGAAACCTGGCAGAAAATCCAAAGAGAGTCTGGTCGTATGTAAAGTATGGTAGTGGCAATCCACAATCAGTGCCTTCTCTTTGCGATAGCAATGGAAATACTATCGATTACAGTGGTGCTAAAGCAGTTACTAAATACAGCCTTCCGGAATTCCCTCACCAAAATAGACGAAGTAAATATTCCAGAATCCAAATCAAGAACTTCTGCCAACATTAGTAACTTCGAAGTAGAAGTCCTCTGGCAGAGAATCAGCTTAAAACACTTAATAGAAGCAAGTCTTTTGGTCTAGATTCTATCCCAGTTAGGTTTCTATCAGAATACGCTGATGTAATAGCTCCATACTTAACAATAATTTATAGCTGCTCCCTCGATGAAAGACCTATAAACAAAGACTGGAAAGTTGCACGGGTCACAAGAACGGAAATAGCAGTAATCCACTAATGTACAGGCCCATATCATTAACGTTGAGTGGCAAGATTATGGAAAAAATTTTGTGTTCGAGCGTTATGAATTACCTCGAAGATAATGGTCTACTGACACAAAGTGAACAGGGATTTAGATAACATCATCCTTGTGAAACGCAACTAGCTCTGTTCTCACACGAATTGTTGAGTGCTGTCGACAAGGGATTTCACTTGATTCCGTATTTCTAGTTTTCCAGATGGCTTTTGATACCGTTCCTCACAAGCGGCTTGTAACCAAATTATGTGATTATGAAATATTGTCTCAATTAGGCAACTGGATTCGTGATTTGCTTTCATAGAGGTCACAGATTGTAGTAATTAACGGAAGGTCATCGAATAAAACAGAAGTGATTTCTGGCGTTCCCCAAAGAGAAATCTTAGCAGCCATCGTAGGTTGTTAGCGGATGATGCTGACGTTTATCGTTTAGTAAAGTCATCAGAAAATCAAAACCAATTGCAAAACGATTTATATAACATAGCTCTACGGTACGAATATTGGCAACTGCCCGTAAATAAGGAAAAGTGTAAGATTATGCACATGAGTGCTGAAAGGAATCCCTTAAATCAGTTAGATCTAAAGGCCGTAAGTTCAATTAAATACTTAGGAATTACAATTAAGAATAACTCAAATTGAGAAGAACACATAGAAAGGCGAACCAAAGGCTGCGTTTTATTGGCAGAACACTTAGAAGATGCAACAGATCTACTAAACGGACTGCTTACACTACTCTTTTTCGTCTTCTTGTGGATTACTGCTGCGTGGCGTGGGACCCTTGCCACATGGGATTAACGGATTACATCGAGTAAGTGCACATGAGTGTGGTGTCACCGCCAGACACTACACTTGTTAGGTGGTAGCCTTTAAATCGGCCGCGGTCCGTTAGTATACGTCGGACCCGCGTGTCGCCACTATCAGCGATTGCAGACCGAGCGCCGCCACGCGGCAGGTCTAGAGAGACTTCCTAGCACTCCCCCCAGTGGTGCAACCGACTTTGCTAGCGATGGCTCACTGACAAAATACGCTCTCATTTGCCGAGACGATAGTTAGCATAGCCTTCAGCTACGTCATTTGCTACGACCTAGCAAGGCGCCATTACCAGTTACTATTGATACTGTAAAACATGTACCGTCAAGAGCGACGTTCACCATTTATGGATTAAAGTTAAGTATTCCACCAGCTACGTCAGTTTTTTCTACAGTCTAATTTCCTTGTCCCGTTCCAGACCTCACGCCAGCCGCGTGAACTAAAACTCATGCCTTTCGGCTTCCTCTCATACCGGTGTTGGCTCTCCTGCCAACCCACAACAATGAGGACAGCACATTTTTTATAGAGAAATGTGGAAGAGAATGTCTCGAACATGATTCAGGATTCGGGGTGGATATCGTTAAAACAAAGGCATTTTTCGTGCAGTTGGATCTTCTCGGGAAATGTCATTCAACAACTTTCTCCTCCGAATGTGAAAATATTTTGTTAATGTCGACCTATATAGCGAGAAAGTATCATTACAATAAAATAAGGGAAATCAGATCTTGCTCGTTTTTTCACGCGCTGTTCGAGACTGTAATAATGGAGAATTAGTGTGAAGGTGATTCGATGAAACCATTGCCAGACACACAAGTCTGATTTGCAGAGTAGCCATGTAGACGCAGATACTGATGTACTTATTAATATCTTCATAAAAGGCGCGAAGAGGAAAGGCACAAGACAATTTGGGATTGTAAAGAATTTTAAAGATTGTGTTGTAGCACAAATAGCTTATCAAGCAGGGATTGTAATGAAAGCGTATAGCACTTCGTATTTCGTTAGTTTCATTTTGACCTTCGATTAGCAATCGGCAGATGAACGTGAAGAATAGGTCCCCATGTTTTTACGGTGGATATCATTCCAACATGTGTAGATCATCAACTGTAAAATAACAAAAGGATCTTATCTCATGTACGAAGTTCTAGTGTAGACTTCACAATCGCTTCTTCGAAATTTATTTGCAATCCTAGAATTTGCTTTGTCTTTCTTTTTCATGCCTTTTACGAAAATAACAATAAATACTATATACTGAGCATTATTTCGGTGTCTTTGCCGTGTAAGTAATGTAAAAATTTTAAATAAAAAAGATTCTGGATAGAGACTCGACCCCACGGCCCTCGGATCACCATTTTGTACTCTTCCCGCTGTGCCTAGCGCTGCCTGGTAACTACACTAACAGAAAATGACTGCCGTCTCGTCCGATCCGATCAGATTTTCAAAATTTGTAGCCATCTGAACGTGTCACATGTCATATCAATTTCTGGTTGATCCCTGCAAGCAGCATACATTTGGACGAAATCGGTGATGATGAGCAGGCGCGGTCCCGCTGTAAGGGAAATAGCGAAGCGATGAACTAGTGGATGAGCAGTGACCGTCTAACGTTGGTTGCAGGCTATTATCCACTGACGTTCGTTGTAACTAGAGGCTGGGCTTTAGTTCAGTAAGTGCACCCATCGATTTACTCTCTAGTCGACTCCACTTATCGAGCCGTGCAGTTACCGAGAAGCGCTCTATTTCCGTTACGTGACAGGCGATACGAAGTAGGGCGGCAAAGAGGTCGTCCTCTGTAAACCAGACCGAAACTTGTGCTTTAGCCGTACGCCTTCTTACCACTTACCGCCTACTGAGTAGGCAACCCAAATGACGCTGTTGTAGCGCATGGAGCCTCAGTACCCTGTGGGATGCAGAAAGTACGAACCTGAAAGGCTGCACAAGGAGTCGGAAGTGTTAAGTCTTACTTTCTTCTCAGACCGTCCACCTGCATATGGAGCGAACACAGCCAAAATTCTGTATTTTAGATCTCCTCGATCGATTTTTTTGGCTGTTACCCTGCACCAACTGACACAGTCTCTTTTCTGAGTTTTAGTGAAATTGTGCCCAATAGACAGGAATCTTTTACACAGCTAAATATTCGTGTAAAATGGAATGTACTGCGTATGCGAATGCAGGCTTACATGGAGGGTATCGGCGATAAGAATGTCTCGGTTTGTGAGGCGTCGTTTTTTCATGATGTCTCGAAGCATTTCCTGCACATAGTCTTCAGGTGAAGTCACGTTTCGACTAGTTTCCCACTTGTTATCGTCGGACTTCGAGCAGAGAACTTATCTAAACGTTGCGATAACACGACGCTACGAATCGACCATAATCTGAGAAGGTTTCATCAGGAATATATGATTCGACTGATAACCTGAGAATGTACTGCACTCTTCGATTTGCATGATGATGCGTCTGTGTCACGGTAAATCACAAGCGATCCCACTCCATTTACGTTCCTTACAGCAGTTTTGGTCGACCTTAGAGAACTTCATCCCTAATGGAAGAATGATCACTACAAAACTTTACAAAACCGATTTACGGAGGAACATCGAAAAGTAACGCACAATAATTTTACTACCGAGAAGTTTAATAGCTAGAAAAATAAAAAAAAAATCGCAATTAAACTTACATCTCTTTTCTGCTTTTCTGCATGCTCACCAACGTTCTCAACACACTTGACCGACTGTGGTACCATTTTCAATACGCTCTGTTTGTAGAAGTAAGTTTGGTTGGAATGGAATCATCTGTGGACTACTGTTTTCACTTCCGCAACTGTCGCAAATCTTTGGCCAGCCAGGAATTTCTTCATAGGACGAAACAGATGAAAATCCGGCGGTGCAAGATCCGGACTACATGGTGGATGCTGAAGCAGCTCCCACCCATATATGGCGGTTTTCTCACTACCAGGAGCAGCAACATTGTCATGAACAAGTTCGACAACATCTGTATCGATGTGGAGTTTGTCACGAAGTGAACGAGGTAGCTTAACCAAAGCTTTAAAGTAGGCTTCAGCATTCACAAAGGTCCCGTGTACAGCAGAGTCCACCAATAACACGCCATACATCTACCAGAACACTGTCATAAGCATTTGGTAGCAGACGGAGTCATTTTGAATTTTTTTCGTATTGGGGAACCAGCATGCTTCCATTCTATAGAGGCTGCTTGGTTTCGCGTGTCTAGTGGTACGTCCACGACTCATCGCCAGTGACGATTCCTTACACAAAGTTAAGCGATCCAAACCTATCATCATTCTCTGGCCCTTGTGCATTGTCTGTCAGATTCTTAGGCACCCAGCGAGCATGAACTTTACGAAATTTCAGCGTATCATGAACAATATCGCACACCGCACCATAGGAACTGTTGAACTGCTGCGATAAGGTTCGCAGCTGCGCACGCCGGTCGTTCAAAATTGCCGCCACAATGGGTCCGACATTCCGCGGGGTTGCAGCTGTTCCGGCCGCCCGGAGCGTGACGAGACACTATGGCTTACACGGCCCTCTTAGAAGAATGCACACCACATGGAGACATTGCTACGGTCCATACAGTCGTCCCCATACACGCCACGCATGTCCCTGTGAATTTCGCTAGGTTTATGCCCTTTGGTCCACAAATATCAAACTACACTTCTTTGCTCTTCACAAGTTCACGACAGTAACATGAGTGCCATGTCTGTTTCTTAGTACAGGTTTGTCTCGCTAGGGCAGCACAAACCTAAAACTATATGGTCGTGAAATTTCAACATTCAAGCTCCAGTACCATAGCGGAACAAAATTACTTTGCGTTACTTTAGGATCCTCTCTCGTATAAACAGCCTTTTCCGGAGGCGGCTGGTTTCCATAAGCTCAACAATGCGAACTGAGAGATTGTTGTTCAGTTAGGACTTTACTACAATCTTAAAAAAAGAAAAACATGCAACGAAAAGCTTTAAGAGAACTTTCCGTTATTTCGTTCACAACACTATGAAGAAACTGCCCTCACAGTTTCTGACCTACAATTGTTTTAGTAATAACAGGCGACAAATCCCAAATAAACGATAGTATCACATGTCAATACAGCAACATAGGTGTCATTCGTGAAAACATACGTTTGCAACAAGCTTGGAAATACTGGATATTTGTGATTTTGATATAAATACATTCATTTACATAAGATGCTGAATGCATATTACTTTTATTTATCTATTTACGAGGGTAGGAACATAAATAGTGGCAACTATTTATTCACAACCGATACAAAAGAGTTACATGTTTGCACCTGTTACTGTCCTTCAAAGTAGTCACCAGCGTTGTGTAGAACCCGCATCCAGAGATGTGGAAGGCCTAGTATACCGTTAGCAGAGCCTGTTCTGTTGATGGTACGAATGGAGCGGTCTACTGCTTGTCGAATATCTGAAACAGTTCTGAAGCGAATGCCACGAAGTGGTTCCTTCATCTTCGGAATCAAATAAAAGTCACAAGGACTTACGTCCGGGGAGTATGGTGGATGGTACAGTATTCCCAGTCCCATCGACCAAACAGAGCAGCCACACCTTGCGCTGTATGCGCCCGCGCGTTGTCGTGCAAAATGATGGGTGGGTTCCGCAGAAAGTGTCGCCGCTTCATTCGCAACGCTGCTCGAGGGTGATGCTCCAAAACGAACACCAATGCTGTGCATTGACGATCTTCCGCGGAGGGGCGTAATGCGTCAAGATAACGTCACCACCGTCGTACACGAGAATCACCATAACTTTCATCTTACTGGGGCTCTGACGCACTTTCGTCTTTAGCGGCGACACATAATGACGCCATTCATTGGATTGGCGTTTCAGTTTTGTCTCGTACGGTGTGGCCCATGTCTCATCCAATGTTACGATACGGCGTAAGAAAGCCTCTGCTTCGCGCTCATAGCGCTCCAAGTGCTTCTGAGTAGAGTCGTAACGCATCCATTTCTGCATATCCGTCAAGTCATGCGGAACCCATCGTGATGCAATTTTTCGCATGCCCAGGCGTTCCTTCAGAATGCGAAGCACAGTCGCTTGCGCTAATCCGGTTTCGTGCGCAAGCTCACGAATCTTATGGCGTCGATCACTAGGACGACCTGCCCGATGCATGTCTGCCACAGTTTGCCGACCTTCGTTGAAGGCTTTCACCCAACTTGCCACTGTTCTGTGCGGCAATACCGATTCTCCTCACGCCTCTTGAAGACCTTGAAAACACTGTCGTGCTGTACGATGTCTGGCACATTCCGTCTTGATCCAGCTCCGTTGTTCCTGTTTCGAAAACAGTGACACCCTTACGATAGACCGCTCGCTCACAAGTGACTTTGTCTTCCTTGATTGTGCGCACGCCGGTGATGTGGGACGGGCGAGTCCATCTGCTCGGTTCGGTGCTATCAGCGACAATAGTAGACTCCATTGCATAGAGTCTCCACAGCAGCTATGGCACTATTTGAGTTTCAAATAATGGCTCTGAGCACTATGGGACTTAACATCTTAGGTCATCAGTCCCCTAGAACTTAGAACTACTTAAAACTAACCTAAGGACATCACACACATCCATGCCCGAATGAGGATTGAACCTGCGACCGAAGCGGACGCGCGGTTCCAGACTGAAGTGCCTACAACCGCTCGGCCACTGCGGCCGGCATTTTTCAACCTACGTATTTATTGCTGGACTAGCCTCGGGTGCACGTCCCTCTTCGGTGGCATTTGTATTGCAGAAGACAAAGCATCTTTGAAAATACATTCATATCTACCGTATATATTGTTTCGTATTTCTTAACATGCTGCTACTTTCTCACATAAATTAACTTGTCTTTTACGTTCTTAGTTCGTTCTAGTGGGTGAGTGGTCAGTTCGATTCCTTGCGCTGCTAGGAATTTTTCCTTAGTGGGAGCACTGGAAAAGGTTGCACTCAGCTTCGTGATGCCAGATGAGAAGGTTACACGAGTGCATAGTAGCGGCGCCGAAGTCTGTTTAGGTGAGTGGTGTGTTGTCCGCAACCGCTTCCATATCGCATCCACATGACGTCACTGGATGAGAGTGACGCGGCAGTCGTTCGGTACGACTGGCTCGTCTCTGGGCAGAACGGCGGCGCTTTTCTGGATGTGACCTAAGCACATGTCAGAGACGTTTGCCAGTAACAGTCATATAACAGACATCGTTATCCTAGAAAAAGCTCACCTGTCATACCAAATTTCAGAATATGTTTCAGAATAAACAACAGAGCACGCTCACGAATCTGTCATTCCCTAAATTGATCCTGTAAATGTACCTGTCCAAGTGTTTATAAATTAAAATGCAATAGCTGTGAGAATACATACATAAGACATACAGCAAGCAATTTACAAACAACATTCACAGAACACCTGAATCTCCATGGCATAAATCTACTTTTATTTAGCGCACACGGAAAGAACAAAAACACATAGCCAATGAAATAAAACAGTGTTTGTAAATCGTACACACGGTCGAAAAAGTGAGTCTGCTAAATATTTTGTAAGAAATACAGATTTTCACACTTGTGACGAAAAATTTGACGTAATTTTGAATGTACACAACGACACAAAAAACGAAAAATTCATCGAAAATGCACCAATATTGTCATAAATCTTTAATGCTTAGGAACATTCCTTTGTAAGGGAATTTCGTAAATACCAGTAACAGAATTTAGAAATGAAATTATGCAATCTATGGAATAAACAATTATGTCAACATGGAGGTTGAAAACATCGCCGACGACAGGTGTAGTATCCAAAATTAATATGCTGATTAAAGCTGTCTGTAAGTATATTTTGAAAAACATTTCGTTTTCCGTAATGCAGATGTTGCTGATCGCTGATGATGGGCGTGCACCTGATACTAGTCTGACAAGTAATAAATAAATTCAAATAATGTCTATTGGACAGCTTACGTCAATATACACAGGGTGTTTAAAGGTCTTTGTATCAAATGTCTAGAGGTGATAGGTTACATCAAATGGAACAACTTTTAGTATGTACAAAATGTTCACTGACACTTTACTGTGACGCCAGTTGTCCACATGCATTGGTTATGCCCCTGAGAGGCTTGAGGGCGTAGGCACAACTTTATTAATAAAAATCATACATTGTCACAATATGAACAAATAATTTATGTATAAAAACGTGAGAGATTCATGAAGCACGATTGTCACCCGAATGGAAGGGCCGAGCGCCTTGTTGCCTCCTACACTGTCAAGACGAAAGGCAAGAGACACTGTTGAGTGAAACGTATTCAAATGAAATAATGCAATAAAACTAACGATTAATTCAAATAAAAGAGAAAAGTAATAATACAATACAAATGAAACATACCTTACCTGTATTCTTTCTGGTGTTTATAAGAAACATGGGCCTGATGTGCCCTTGCGATTTCTTCAATGTTTGGAAATACATTTGCAAGACAAACTCTCATTTCCTCGTCAATACACTGAAGAGTTTCTCTCTTTTTACGTTTAATTGTGGTGAGGGCAGAAAATCCTAATTCACATAAATATGACGTCGAAAACTGAAGCAAAATGTTCAAAGCTTTTTTAGATATCGACACATTTATCTTTTATAGAAATCCAAAAGGTTTGAAGAGACAATTCCTTACGCTTAATCATCAGTCCACAATCAGCAGATATAGCTGCCAGTTCTTCTTCTTTTGTTAATGTTAAGCCGAAATCACCTGAAGTTTCCATGAATGGGTTTCGAATCCAGTCGTGCTGTTCAGTGTTGAGGGATGGAAAATATGAACTCAGTTTCTCTTTTAAACTTATTAAATGATCTACTACTATTGGGAGTATTTCATTTATGCATGTGTTCCATACCAACGTGAACATTTCCTTTACCTTGAACAGCTTTTCTTTACCATATTTGCAGTTTACTGTGAAACGCTTTAATTTTGTCGGTGGATGTGAGAATATTTTCTTCTTTCCCTTGCATGGTAGTGTTCAGAATATTGAACTGTTGAAATATATCGGCCAAACACTGCAATCTGGCAATCCAAAATTCATTCCGACGGAGGTTGCAAAATTTAAATGTTTCATTTCTTCGAAAAACATGAGAAGTTTCGTGATAGCTCATGCACACGGGTAAGTACTTTCCCCCTCGACAACCATCTGACTTATGTGTGTAAAAGCAACCGTCTGTGTTATGACTCCATATCGATACAAAGTTTTTGAAATAAACAGGTTTTGACAGGTCTTGTTTTAATAAAATTTACCATCTAAACAGCTTGATCTAAGACTTCTCTAAATTTTCCTCCCAATGTTTTTGCTATTAAGGCCTCTCTATAAAAAGCAATGAGTTACGATAATATCTCCATTTTTTAACAAAAGAAATAGGGCCCGTAACACAGCTTACCATTGAAGGTGCGCCGTCTGTAGACATGCCTACACATGACTTCCACGTTAACTGCCACTTATTAAGATAAACCTTTAAAATGTTGAAAACGTCCTCACCTTTAGTAGACACACTTAACACTCTCTGTACCAGGCCTATTTTATGCACCCGTCCCTAGAAACCGGGCAATTTTACCAATATTAAAAAAATTACTGCATCAAATCTACTGTTTGGATTGTGGCAAATTTGGTACCATCTTGAAGCTGCACATTTCTACTTTAATTCTGAGTGAAAGAAACTACTTTACAATGCACAGCTTTAAGGTACAGTTATAGAAATCACTTAGATGTTTTAAGAATTTAGAAAAAGTCATACGAATAAGGGAATACAATTGTGATTTATTTTTAACCAAAATTGTGGCACTACATTACATGTTTCTGATAGTATACAGTATTACATATAAATTTCACACAGAATCATATTGTTTTTTAGTGTGGAAAATTTTAAAGCAAGGTTCCAGGCAGAGTGCAACGCCACACTGTTCACATTCGTATCGTGTCTCTTTGCGAGAAGCCTTGCCACTCTGTTTCTTGCTCCTGGAACTGCACACGTGACACACACGAGCAGCATACTTCTTAGTAGTTGCAGGTATGTGCTGCAAAAAATGTCTCTTTGTTAGCCGACCTACAGTTCCTTCATTTCTTGGAATGAATTCAAGTGTGTCGTCTTCAACAAGCTGAACTGCAAGCACTGTTATAAAGTCTGTTATTGTAATTTTCTTCCTGTGCACTGCATTGTACAGCCAAAATGCATTTGATACTCCCATAAGCAGCAAATGGAAATATAATTTTCGCCACCATTTCACAGTTCTGTGCTGGAACGGATTGTACTGCAGGCGTTGGTCTCCAATATCCACTCCAATTTTATTGAGGTTGTAATCAAGTACCTGAAGTGGTTTCAATACTACAGACCCATTTCTCTTAGTATGCGTACCAAATGTTGCTTGATGCCTTGTAGACAATGTATACACATCTCTCTTATCTTTCCACTTCATTGCCAATACATTATCTTTACGCCGAAAAGACATTTCGCCCTTTTTCAGCTTAGCAGATACTAAATCTTTAGGCAATCCTTTCCTGGATTTGTTCACAGTACCAACAGCTCCAGTGCCTTTCTCTGCCAGTTGCTGAAATAGCTCTGGACTGGAATAAAATCGATCTAAATACACAGTGTGGCCTTTGTTCAGCAAGCTGCTGTCAGACAACAATCGCAAAATAACCGCAGACGAAGAATTGTCAACAATATGCTTACCAGCATAAACTTCAAAATTTACAACATAGCCACTACTGGCTTCAGCAACAGCATATACTTTCAGTCCATACTTATGAGGCTTATTTTGCATGTAAACACGGAAACTCACACGACCTCGAAATGGGCAAATTCCTTCATCAATTGTCACTTTTTCTGAGGGACGATATGCCTGGATACATCGCTCCTTCAAATTATTATAATATGGCAAAACTTTGTAAAGTGGATGAAATCCATCTTCGCCTGGTTTTTTCTGATTTGAATTGTCAACAAGATGCAAGCATGACAGTATCTGAGTGAAACGCAAACGGCTCATGACATGGGGACAAAAGTTACAACTAAGAACAGGATTAGTGCTCCAATGGTCCGCAATTTTGGGCTTTTTCGAAACACACATGTGGAAAATAATACCCAAGAAACGCCTCATCTCACTTATAGTCACTGGCTTCCACGAACTCAAAACTGAATGGGGCTTCAGATTATTTCCTCTTCTTTTCTTCTGTATTGTCTGTGATGCATACAAATTTGTCTGTCTCTTGAGTTCATTTACGTCACTGTCAGTAAGGAACACTTTACTGCAATCCAGTACAGAACTCGACTCATCAATATCCACTAGTATCTGCCTGGGTGTCGTGTTGACAGGCAGAGGTCGGTAGGTGTCAACTGCAGTCCACTCACTGTCTTTCGGATACGGCACAGCTGCTGGATTTGAAGCAACACCTTCAACATCATTCTCGTCTTCATCTGAAGACAAACTGTCATCAATCTCGTCTTCTAAAAAGAATATCACATTATGTGTAACTACATACATCGTTTACACATGTTCAACAGATATGTGCGTACTGCACAATTACGTGGAAAATTCGGAAATACGTACCTTCAAACACACCATTGCATTCAGAATCGTCTGAATCACTCTCTACATTATCCAGAGTGTCGCTATGATTGATCAAATCCGCAATTTCTGCGTCTGATAAACCGCGCCGAAACATGATGACAAACAACTGAATGATATACAGACTGAGAACGCAAAGATAAGTTTTAACATGAATTACAGCGCTGCCGTGACATCTATGGACGCATTTTGTTAATAAACATCTGAAAAACGTATAGCGCTGGCCAAACCCGTAGAAATAACGTTGCAGTGTTTTGAATGAAATTAAATGTAGCGGCCCGTAAATTTTACGGGCTTGGTGATTTTCGCGCGATCCCAGGCCCGTAAATTTTACGGGCTTGGCGCTTAGAGTGTTAATTCTTTGCAAAAAAGAAACTGATTTACTATATGATCATGATTAATGAAACGGACAAACGATAAGAGTAGCGATTGGTTGGTAATGTCTGTTGATTCATGAATGTGCAATGCAAAGACTGAGTGCTTGAGTTTATAACTGGATACATTTTTCTCAATATCAATAGACACTTCTATAATACGTCTGCGAACTGTATCAGTCGACAAAGAAATCTTGTTTATTTTCATTGCTACTTCATTTCCTAGCATCGTCTTAGCATTATTTTGCAAGCAGGCAAAATAAGTGACTAACCTATAGTATGAGCTTTCATACTCTCTGCTATTAGTTCAGAGACTTGATAGGAAGCGATCAGAGATTTACCAGAAACAGACATTACACTTTTAAAAGAATTTGCTACCCTTATTTGCTGTTCAGACAATGTCTTGAAATAGCTTACAGATTTGTCTTGCAAATGTGAATGCATTGTTTTAAAATGTTTGCTCAGTTTACTAGGAAGCAGAGATTCATTTGCCATTTTATACTCACACACTAAGCATAGCGGGAAAGGATAATCTTCACTCCCAGTCCAAGTGAAACTATAGCTTAAGTAGCTTTCACTTCACTTACGAGTAGGCCGCTGTTTTGCTTT
Source organism: Schistocerca cancellata (assembly GCF_023864275.1). Taxonomy (NCBI): domain Eukaryota; kingdom Metazoa; phylum Arthropoda; class Insecta; order Orthoptera; family Acrididae; genus Schistocerca; species Schistocerca cancellata. The sequence continues at coordinate 165,676,316 of NC_064632.1, forward strand.
TCTACTTGCGCTTAGCGTTTGTTCACTTCCACAATCGGATATTTCGACGACATGCTTGTTTCTCGGAAGTCTGTCAATTTTGTTCGATTGTATTTTGCTTGTAAGATTCACTTCTAGTGCTTTGAAACTAATCAGTACGCTGTACACACAACACGAGCCCCACATACCCCAACAACAAATCACTGACATATCGCCTGAAAGCTGCGATAACGTCAAGCGCACAACAATGGAAGCGTTTTCCTTCCGGGGCTGGATTCTTGTGCCTCCGTCGGTTAACAGCGCTGCCAACGATAATTTTCAAGTTCCGTTTCCTTTGCTGTAAGCTTCTGTCATGAATCCGCTGGATCACTAAACTGCACTGGAAATGACGCTCAGAAGTAGCAAGGCTTCATGAACAATGACGATCATGTTGACATGTGCTACTCATCTGTAGCAAAGAACATGAAATGAAATTCTTTCAGTCACGGACAGCTCGAGGTCAAACAATATGCAGCTCTCATATATACTTTCCTATTTTCAATAATACTTTGACAGCAGAAAGGTATGCATTTTCAATAAAATATTACTAAAATCGCACAACAATGGAAACGTGTTTTCTTCCTCAGCCTGAATTCTTAGCCTCCATGGGTTTTTGATAGACTGTCGCGGTACCTAAATAAGTGATAATGGTCACTAATAATAACAATATACGTGCTGTTGCAGCGCCACTCGGAGTTAGGAGGAATAGGTTCGCAATCATTGTGAACGACACGAAACCTTCCGAATTCTGTGGACAAGTTGTGATCACATGCCTATCGCACAGGGCTCAATTTTGGTGTGGCTACCATCATAAAAGAGAAACGTCCATAGGCAAATCAACTGCGAAACAAAAGCACGATCAGATAATATCCGTAAGCGTTCCCGTCCAGAAAATTCGTCAGTCGTCAAATATTTTTTTCACCGTTTTCTCCTTATTCTGAACATTTGGACTTGACCAGAAACCCGTTAACGCTTGACATCTCTGTGGATTAACTCAATGTTTAATTACAAACTTAAAGCGTTGTCGCAAGTGTCGTACTGTTTGGTTATGGAAAAAAGGCACGGAGCGAGGCGTGCGAAAATAATTTCACGGCGCCTTCAGGGTGAAGGGTGGTGAGAGTAGGGATGGTTAGGAAAATTTCACTACCAGTGCTGGTCATCCACGGATTCTTGTGCGCCTGGTACCAACCAGCGACTAAGGTAGTTATATTTTACACACAAAAGTAAAAAGGGTTCGCTAAAAGCGCATTATTTCTACCAAAAATTGTGAAATTAAGGTAAAGCTGTTGTAATGCAGTTCTAGTGCAAGGAGTTGAAGAAAACTGCATTTGAGGCAAATGTTAATTATGAATGACCATGAAGTACTATGTTGTAAGAAACTTGCAGTCCATGGTTGCAGCCTTGGACTGCAAGTTTTTTTTTACAACATATCAAACAAGTTACTGTGTTGGCCACACCAAACTTTACCATGGATAAAGTGTTACATTTATAAATGCAGTTACATTCATTATTAAATGAATTAACCATCCCACCACTGGTTATTGTCATGATTGTAGCAATGTGACAATTATCTGACCATTCTGTTTCTCCAGACAGCAGCATTCTGCCATCTGAATAATTATGTTTCTCTCCCTACTGCCAATTACACTTTCCCTGGAATTCCTCACACTTCTCGATGGTGTAAGGGATGATCTCGATTGGCCAGCAATGGCTTTATCATCACTCATTGTTTTGAAATACCTTTGCCCAGTTTACAAACAGGCGCTACTGTTAGCTAAAATAAGCATCATTGGAAGAGAGAAGACAATCGGCATGAAACATTCCGAATACTGTCGACACTAAAAAATGGGTCAAATGGCTCTGAGCACTATGGGACTCAACTGCTGTGGTCATCAGTCCCCTAGAACTTAGAACTACTTAAACCTAACTAACCTAAGGACATCACACACACCTATGCCCGAGGCAGGATTCGAACCTGCGACCGTAGCAGCACCGCGGCTCCGGACTGGAGCGCCCAGAAACGCACGGCCACCGCGGCCGGCGTGTCGACACTACAAGGAGAATAAACCATCTTATTTCCTTAACCTTATTCGACAAAACTTAAGGACTCACTCTGTATTACACTTGTCATGAAATGTATAAAGCTGAGTAGCTATACGTTCTTTTATACACTCCTGGAAATGGAAAAAAGAACACATTGACACCGGTGTGTCAGACCCACCATACTTGCTCCGGACACTGCGAGAGGGCTGTACAAGCAATGATCACACGCACGGCACAGCGGACACACCAGGAACCGCGGTGTTGGCCGTCGAATGGCGCTAGCTGCGCAGCATTTGTGTACCGCCGCCGTCAGTGTCAGCCAGTTTGCCGTGGCATACGGAGCTCCATCGCAGTCTTTAACACTGGTAGCATGCCGCGACAGCGTGGACGTGAACCGTATGTGCAGTTGACGGACTTTGAGCGAGGGCGTATAGTGGGCATGCGGGAGGCCGGGTGGACGTACCGCCGAATTGCTCAACACGTGGGGCGTGAGGTCTCCACAGTACATCGATGTTGTCGCCAGTGGTCGGCGGAAGGTGCACGTGCCCGTCGACCTGGGACCGGACCGCAGCGACGCACGGATGCACGCCAAGACCGTAGGATCCTACGCAGTGCCGTAGGGGACCGCACCGCCACTTCCCAGCAAATTAGGGACACTGTTGCTCCTGGGGTATCGGCGAGGACCATTCGCAACCGTCTCCATGAAGCTGGGCTACGGTCCCGCACACCGTTAGGCCGTCTTCCGCTCACGCCCCAACATCGTGCAGCCCGCCTCCAGTGGTGTCGCGACAGGCGTGAATGGAGGGACGAATGGAGACGTGTCGTCTTCAGCGATGAGAGTCGCTTCTGCCTTGGTGCCAATGATGGTCGTATGCGTGTTTGGCGCCGTGCAGGTGAGCGCCACAATCAGGACTGCATACGACCGAGGCACACAGGGCCAACACCCGGCATCATGGTGTGGGGAGCGATCTCCTACACGGGCCGTACACCACTGGTGATCGTCGAGGGGACACTGAATAGTGCACGGTACATCCAAACCGTCATCGAACCCATCGTTCTACCATTCCTAGACCGGCAAGGGAACTTGCTGTTCCAACAGGACAATGCACGTCCGCATGTATCCCGTGCCACCCAACGTGCTCTAGAAGGTGTAAGTCAACTACCCTGGCCAGCAAGATCTCCGGATCTGTCCCCCATTGAGCATGTTTGGGACTGGATGAAGTGTCGTCTCACGCGGTCTGCACGTCCAGCACGAACGCTGGTCCAACTGAGGCGCCAGGTGGAAATGGCATGGCAAGCCGTTCCACAGGACTACATCCAGCATCTCTACGATCGTCTCCATGGGAGAATAGCAGCCTGCATTGCTGCGAAAGGTGGATATACACTGTACTAGTGCCGACATTGCGCAGGCTCTGTTGCCTGTGTCTATGTGCCTGTGGTTCTGTCAGTGTGATCATGTGATGCATCTGACCCCAGGAATGTGTCAATAAAGTTTCCCCTTCCTGGGACAATGAATTCACGGTGTTCTTATTTCAATTTCCAGGAGTGTAGTTGGTTGTATGTTTTGCTAAATTACAGGGCGCACCCGTAAATGTTCTAGGACGCACCAGTGCGCCATACCGCACACTTTGAGACCCACTGCTCTAGACGTTTGATGCGAAGGCTTTGAAATACCCTGTATATAAAAATATTTTCAAGAACTCATAGGGCTGCCATTGTAGAGGGAGGGAGGGAGGGAGGGGAGAGAGAGAGAGAGAGAGAGAGAGAGAGAGAGAGAGAGAGAGAGATCCCCATGTGTAGGGGTGCAACCTGTCTTGTTGTGTTAGGCTGCAGCACAGCACCGACGCTAGCTGTCGTTTTTTCGGCCTTAGGATGGGTGAACCACATGCTGTAGGAACGCTCGACATGTCTTGCTACTAGAGCGATCGCTGTTAAGTCTCAGAACTTTCGCACTACTCTATTTCATTGGTCCTAGAAGTTGCAGCCATTCTGCTGTCTTACTACATATAGTGGAAACAGCTGCTGCCAAGGGCCAAAAGTTCTGCGCTCATCTCTTAAGTGACGAGCATGTACCCTGTACCATGCACTATAAATTATATGCCCTAGGCGTATGCGCTCACGGACAGCGGCCGCTTTCTGTATCTTAAAAGACAGAAGGCACACCCATCAACTTTGTGGGCACTAAAAAACGTCAGCTCTACAAAATCTCTCTCGACTTTTCTTCCATTTTACGTAGTACCCCCACCTGCTACATGAAAGTATCTTCCAGTGGTAATCCTGTAACTCCGCCAACGTTCCCTCTTAAACTGTCTCACACGCTTGGTGGGAAGCGGTTGACTCGAGATTTGTCCATGAATAAATCTTTTTCTAAGCTTTATTTATTTATTTATTTATTCCCTACTGACCAGCTGGTCTAAGGCAGCTGATTGAAAATGGCCAGCTACTTCAAACTAAACTGCAGGAGGATTTAAACATAACCTTCACTGAGATAAAACTGCGAAGATGATCCACTTGAACTTCCTTACTGTACTCGTCTCTTGGTCTTCTATTACAATTTTTACCCCCCGACAATTCCCTCCATTAATCAATTCACGACCCTTTCATGCCACAGGACCCCCAATTTTAGTCCAATTTCGTTTAAACATAACCTTCACTGAGATAAAACTGCGAAGATGATCCACTTGAACTTCCTTACTGTACTCGTCTCTTGGTCTTCCATTACAATTATTACCCCCCGACACTTCCCTCCATTAATCAATTCACGACCCTTTCATGCCACAGGACGCCCAATTTTAGTCCAATTTCGTTTTTCGTCAGTTCGGTTCAGTACATCATTCGTTACTCTATCCACCCATTTAATCTTAAGCATTCTTCTGCCTCACCCCATTTCAAAACCTTCTTCTGCGAACTGCCTGTCGCCAGCGTTTCACTTGCATACAGTCAGATACCTTCAGAAAAGATGCGACGGTACTTTACGTTTTCCATTGCTGAGTTGCTCTTCTAAACAGCATCCCATACGAGCAAACCAGTGGCATCTTTACCTCTTGTGGCCTGTATTGTGGGTACTTGCGTTATGCATGACACTGTTTAAAAAGAATAGCGCGATGTAGCCTTAGTGTCGAGCCGCGCACGTCTGCTTTCAAGCCCCGCAGCTAATTCGCAGCAAACAATAACCTGTATCTGTGATCCTGCAGCCAAACAATCTATACACTGATTGGAACTGCCAGTTAATAGAATACACAGAACTACAAAATAAAAGTTAATCGAACAATTTAAAACAAAGGTTCTATTCTACCGTATGTAATTGATGAAGATAACAGAGAATTATGTTGCATAATATTTATTCAAGACAGAGAATCTCAAATAAATGGGATGTGGACCTATTCAATATTCAATTAAAATACAGACAGAATATACCGTTATGAAATGCAGTAAAGTTACGTTGAGAGTGTTACGAGAATGGTGATAAAATCATCAACCTAAATTTCAATGAAAGGTATGCGAAACTAAGTCCACTTCTTAATCTCAATACGCGAAAGATTCACCAGTTCAAAACAGTTCAGAGCACAACATGATGGTTTAGAAATTATCATATGCGATGCAAGGAACTGTGCCTCATGCCCTGTCTGTCCTCAGTTCCTTAATACAAGCGGAAAAAGCTAGAGTGCGACACAGGAGCACATTCAGACTTCTCGAAATATAAAGTACCCTCAGAAATTAGATTATTGTAGCGGCGTTAACAGCTGAAAATCTGTCACCCACACGATCAAATACTACTCATTACCCAGGCAAGTCTGCCTCCTTTCGGAACTCGCGTAAACGTATCCACAATCGCTCCCTCGAACTCTTCGCTTGGAAAAGTGTCCCTCTACACTTGACTTCTGTTTACTTTTTCATCGGCTGAAAGCTGTCAACATCAAAATACATCGTTCTTAAGTTCCACAAACATCATTTCGCTCAACTTGATTACTTCCTGGAGTCAAGTAATATAATACAACAATATTTAAATAAAGGAGTGTCCTAAATATTCAGTAACACTGAGATCATTTATGACAAATATAACAGCTGGTTCATAAATATATAAGCCAGTATTCTTGTACAAGTGTTTACACAATAAATGACAATACACTGTCGTTAAATACTGTTTAAACAATAATTTATGTCTTCTTCACAGAAACGTCTTTTGGTTCTCTTTTCAAATGTGGTGTCACCTAACACATGTTACTGGCACTTGCAGATTAGAACAGCTTTTTAATAGTACTTGAAGTCAACATTTAAATAAAATTATTGGCAAAATGGTAAACAGTTCATTAAATAATACACAAGTATGTCATGAAATGAAGTATTCATGCTGCATTCACATTTTGTGTCATTATGGAGCATACAATGGTCTGACAAGCATAATAAACAGATGTAAAAACGTAATAAATCAAGAAATAAAGTAGATAAGATATTTAGCTTTCAGAGATGATAGCTGTAATGCAACGCTATCATCTGATATATTGTAGGCTGAAATCGGATGAAGCATTTAAAAGTTGGTAATTCAGACGTACAGTGTGAAAATATTTATTCTCTTTGAAATATTAATTTCTATTTTTTAAGGGGCTCCGGAACGCCCTATACTGGCAATGTTAAAATAACGCTTATAAATTACATCTTTCCTCACAAAGTATTTGAGGTAGGAAGTTTAACTTTTTACAGATTATTTATTGGAATATGGGCTACAACTTAACACAGGGATTTTACAAAATTTTAGTTCAGTTATTAAAGATGATTTTTTTCAATTGTAATGAAAATTCACAACATTTTTTTGCAATTTTTTATTTATATATTCAAAAATATACAGTTTTTTGGAAAAAGGCTGTGTTAAATTATGCAGAAGGTACTGTGTAACATTTACTGAAAGTTTGAAACAAATATGTTTGGAAGATCCTTAGAAAACATGTAATTAGTATGAGAAAATAAAAGTTTTGGGAATCGAGCGACAAAGATTGGATTAACTTTTTAGTGCATTCCACGTCCATAGGATGGATTATCTTCATCCTCTGCAAACTCCTCCTCCTGCTTCCTCTTGTTCCTCCTCCTGTCCTCCTGTTTACTCTTGCTTGTATTTCTAGACTCTTTACAGCCCTGTCTGCAGCCCGAAGGCGTTCCTTGTCTAAAGCAAGCATCGCTTGTGCCATGTTACCATGTTGCCATCATTGAAAGTCGCAACAGCATCATACACACCAAAGTGAAGTGTTTCTATTCCAAAAAATACAGTCTTGAGAATTCTCGACCATATAACACTATTTACACTTTCATTGGGGTTTTGAGTTTTTCCGTGAATACACTTTTTCAACAGTTCAGGTGCTGCTAAGTCTCTGAAAATAGGTTTTATCACCTCCATTATTGCATGAGGCAGACTATGCTTATGAGTGTACACTTCACCAGTTAGCAATCCTTTGTTATATTTACACCAACTGTGTTCTTCTTTGGGACACAAGCTATGTTGGGGATTTTCATCGGTTGAAGAAGTATGAAAAAAAGAGCCCAAACAGCCTTCTTCATTTCGTCGACACTTTGTGTATTTTGCCTAATAGCCATTCCATAATAGTTCTGTATTTTGTCAATTACACTGTCAGTTAACCCTCCCTTCGCATCCAACCCTTTACCATCACTGAGTTTTTGTTTTTTGTACGAAGCTTTCAGTCGCCGAAGTCTTGTTCCCATTCGCTTCTGTACGTGTCCAATACACTCAAATTTCTGCACTACAACATCATACTTTATCTCACATCACTAAAATGTACCTAATGAACACGGGCGTTAGTTATAACACCATTTGACAGCAGTTTAACAGCGCCACAGTGGGTCACGCCCATGTAGAACACATTTCAAAAAAAATTTAAAAATAGTTGTAGTCTTCGGAATTGAATAAATTATATATCTATTAAAAGGTAATAGTCTGCAGATTCAGAAAACGCAAAAAAGTAAAAATTGAACTTTTCATGCTTTTGAGCCTTTCCGGAGCCCCTTAAAGACTTTGAAATATTGTTGAGCCATTCGATATGTCTCATTTTTCTGAGACTGCATGTGTATTTTGATTTGCTGTAATACCTAGCTGTGAATTATTGTAGATTCTTGAAGAGCTGTAAGAAGCCATCTTTTAGCTTGTCTGACACTCCGCCATTTCTTGGAACATTATCCGTCCTCTTAAGCGCCAAAATTCCCCGCATCAGGATTTACCGATTCCCGGCCACGCCCTCTTTGTGTCTGCACCTGAGCTCTCCTTGAGCAGCTACACGACGCCCTCGTACCGCCAGCTCGCACCCAGCCGAGCAAGCAAATTCAGCTGTCCTCAGTATCAGCCCGAGGTGGACGAATAACCCTACCACATACTCATAACACTGCAAAGACTTCCCAATGCTTAAATATATAGTAGGTGTTAACAAATTACTCTTAGTCTGAAATCCTCTTTGTGCTTCCTAGGAGATAAAACCAGGACTCGAACTACAACCTTTTGCCTTTTGTGGGCATATGCTCTACCAACTGAGCTACCTGAGTACAACTGACGACCTCTTCTTATAGATTCAGTTCGGCCACTTCCTCATCTGCTGCACTGCAAACTTCACAGGTCTCCTGCAGAATTTGAGGGACTAGCTCTCCTTGAAGAAAGGATATGTTCCAGAAAGTTTCATACCAGCACACATTCCGCAGTGGAGCGAAGATTCTTTGTGCAAACAATCTTCTAGGCTGTGGCTGAGCCAAGTCTCCACGGTGTCCTTTCTTTCAGGACTGCTAGTCTTACAAGGTTTTCAGGAAGACTTCTTTGAAATTTGGAAGGTAGGAGATGACGCACTGGAGGAAGTAAAGCTGTGAGGATGGGCCGTAAGTCGTGCTCGGGAAGGTCAGATGGTAGATTAATTGCACGTGAAAAGCAGATTCGAGTCCCAATGCAGCACAGTTTTAATATGCCAGAGTGTTTCATATCGGCGCACACTCCACTGCAGAGTGAAAATTCATTCTAGAATTATGTATATTTTATATCCTCTCCACTTCAGCTATAGTTATTTTTCAGTCACTATCTATTCCACTCAAAATCTTTTCCAAATCCTCTGCTGCGTGTGACAGAATACAAAATTTTTACTTCTCCCTGAACTTTAATTCCCATTCCAAATTTTTCCTTGGACACCTTTACTGCTTGATCAATGTACAGATTAAATAACATCGGTGATGGGCTACAATTCTGTCTCACTCTATTCTCAACCACTATTTTTAATGCCCTACAACTGATATAAGTGCTGTATGGTTTCTGTACAAATTGTAAATAATCTTTCCCTCCCTGCACTTTATCCCAGTTGCCTTCCGAATTTCGTACAGTGTCAGGATGATCTAAGCAATGCAAATTTACGATGAACCCAACTTTTAACGCTATCTGATCTGTTAGAATTACACACGTGCTCCCATATTACATTATTATTTTTCTGCATTCGTTTACTCGATCCTTCATGAGTGAAGATGACTCGGCAACAGAGATATAATTTGCTGAAGAAGGTATTAATCGACTGCAAAACATACAAGACGACAGAAAATGTGTGTATAACGCTACTTTCATCCGTGAAACGAAATGGACAGCATTATGTCGCAGCCAGGGGCATGCGTAAAATGACGATGACGATGATGATGATGAAGTTGCGAGGTCCTAGTACTACTAAGAGCTTTGAGTGAGAATGTTAGATTGGAGAGTATAATATAGGAAAGATAGTAGATGTGTGTTTCGGAAGAAGGAAAGGAAGATAAGTATTTTAATGTCCAGTCGACAACGCGATCATTATACAAGGTCAACAAGAAGGGAATCGGTAGTACCCTTCCGAAGGAATCATCCAGAAATTCACTTTCAAATTTGTGCAAGTTTTCGGCAGACAACGGGCTTTAAATGATTAAGCAACCATTTCACTCAGAACTCTTGTCCCTAATATACAAGATATTAATTTCAGGTGCGACTGCCCTGAAAAAGAATTGTCCAAGTGTCAGAATGGTCAGGGTGCAAGCCTTTTTAAATAAAAGGGTGATTAACAACATTATTAGAGGGTGACAAACAAGGATGATCAACGGAGGACTTCACACAAGACTGGAAAGAAGTATTGCAGATGAACAGAGGGAAAGGTACAAGATTGCAATTGAACTGTTGAAATTACAGGTGATAGATAAACTGAAAGAGGAAGAGAAGTTTATGCTGTTTTCATTGCCTTGGAGAAAGCCTTTGATACAGTACAGTGAAATAAATGAATGTACACTCTAAGGAAAACTGGAGTCAGCTCGAGGGATAGAAGGCTGATAAAGAATCAAAATTGGAACGATAGTGAGGCAAGACTGCACTCTCTTTCCAGTACTGTTTAACATATATTTGGAGCATGTCATTCATAAATGTTTGAAATGAAAAAAAGAAGTGCGGGTTCATGACAGGAGAACAGAATGTATTCAATTTTCGGATGATATGGTGTTATTGTCAGAGAGCTAAAGAACTGTATTGGAATGTAAAAAGGATAAGACTTGTGATGAATTCAGAGTCCGAATTAATTACAAGAAGACAAAATGTATGGTGACAAGTGCAAGAAAAGTAAGAACAACTTAAAAGTTAGGACAGGAAGATGTGGAACAAATTAGTGCTTTCGAATATCTGGGAAGCGTAATTACGGAAGACGTGAGATGCAGTAACGAGATGAAAACGCTTACAGCAATTGCCGAGGAGGCATTTAATATGAAGAGGAGTCTTCTTTGTGGGTGCGTGAACAGGGACGAAGCATGTGGACCTGGAGGAGTATGGAAGGGATAAAATGGGTAGACAAAGTGAGGAATGACGAGATAATGAGAGAGTGGGGGATACGAAGAAGAAGAACAAGAAGAAGATGAAGAAGAGGACGCAGAAGGTAGCAGATGGTGGATAGTATAAGGAAAGAAAACAGTTATTAGAAATCTAAGAGGGTAGCAAATGACTGGACTGCTTGTGAAGACCTGCGCAAGGGCAAAACACTGATGACGATGATAAGAGATATTCTCTCAGTACGATATATACAGGGTGAGTCACCTAACATTACCGCTGGATATATTTCGTAAACCACATCAAATACTGACGAATCGATTCCACAGGCCGAATTTGAGGAGAGGGGCTAGTGTAATTGGTTGATACAAACCATACAAAAATGCACGGAAGTATGTTTTTTAACACAAACCTACGTTTTTTTAAAATGGAACCCCGTTAGTTTTGTTAGCACATCTGAATATATAAACAAATACGTAATCAGTGCCGTTTGTTGCATTGTAAAATGTTAATTACATCCGGAGATATTGTAACCTAAAGTTGACGCTTGAGTACCACTACTCCGCTGTTCGATCGTGTGTATCGGAGAGCACCGAATTACGTACGGATCCAAAGGGAACGGTGATGGACCTTAGGTACAGAAGAGACTGGAACAGCACATTACGTCCACATGCTAACTGTGGTGTCACCGCCAGACACCACACTTGCTAGGTGGTAGCTTAAATCGGCCGCGGTCCATTAGTACATGTCGGACCCGCGTGTCGCCGCCATCAGTACTTGCAGACCTAGCGCCACCACATGGCAGGTCTAGAAAGACGGACTAGCACTCGCCCCAGTTGTACGGACGACATTGCTAGCGACTAGACGTACGAGGCCTTCCTCTCATTTGCCGAGAGACAGTTAGAATAGCCTTCAGCTAAGCACATGACTACGACCTAGCAAGGCGCCATTAGCCTTACCTACTTTGAGAGTTATAGTATAAATGTCTCAAGAAGAACGCTGTATTCATCAGAGAATAAAAGTTAAGTATAAAGCAACTACGTACTTTTCTTGCTACCATTCAATAGTGATCCTGTTCCAGAACTCACGCCCGTCTGCATTAAATCGCGTGCCTTTCGACTACCTCCGAGTGGCGTGGCTCTTGCTACGCCACAACAGTTTGGCGACGAGTCAACGTGTTCTTCCTACTTGTTTTGCTCTGATTTGATTTGCTTGTGTCATGGCTTCGCCACAATCTCCAGATGTACTGTCCGAATTTTATCGCTTGCAGAATCGGCAGACGCAGGCGTTATTGGATGCCCTTGGACAGCTCGTCCAGGGTCAACGTGCGCTGCAAAACGATGCGGCCGCCGCCGCTTCATCGCTCCCGCAGCCACAAAACGCAGTTGCACCCTCTTTTCGTCAATTTCGTCCCGACGACGAAACGTGGACGGAGTGGTCACGCCAGTTTGGATTCCATCTCGCAGCCTACAGAATTCAAGGTAACGAGCGGCAGCCTCACTTATTGTCTTGTGTCGGCGTGCAAACGTACCGTGTGATAGTGAAATTGTTTCCCCGACGCGACGTAGCTACTCTGTCCTACGAAGAAATTGTGTCGGCTTTAGATGCCTATTTCAAAGAAACAGTTAATGTGGTTGCAAAAAGGTATACGTTCTTTCGTACAAAACGTACGGCCGGTCAAACTAATCGGGAGTGGGTTGCAACTTTGCAAGGCCTTACTAGGGACTGCGCATTTGAATGTGACTGTGGCCTTCCTTATTCAGATACAATGGTGCGTGATGCAATAGCACAGAACGTTTCTGATGTTCGCATAAGAGAACAGATTTTGAAACTAGTCAATCCCTCCCTTCAACAAGTGATAGACATATTGGATAGGCAAGACACACTTGACTGTGCTCAGGAATCTTTTGAAGCTTCGCCAGCAGTGTGTAACATTAACCGGCCCGCTGGACGCGCTGCGCGGCCCGGTAACCGGCCCTCGCGCACTTCGACGCAGCTGACGCCGCGCTCTAAACCAGGTGTGCCTCGCCAGCCCGCAACTGCAGTGAAATCATGCCCGCGGTGTGCTACTAGACATTCGCGTGAAAATTGCCCGTCACGCCAAGCTATTTGCTTTTACTGTCACAAGAAAGGACATGTTCAAAGTGTTTGCCAGAAAAAGCTCAGGTCAGACAATCACACCCGTTCCAGGCCCTTTGCTTCGCGCCGGAATCGAACCAAGGACACTCAGGCTCGGGAATCTTCGCCCATGGACATTCATGTAGTTAATGCCACTCCGCCCAGTGTTCCCCTCTCTAATAGTGACTGTGTTTGTCCCACAAAAAGTGTGCGTCGACGTCGACGGCAATCCCGTCACGTCGCAAGTAATTCTGTACCAGTGTCTGTTCAAGTTGCACAAAACAGTCGCTCTTGTCGTCAGCAGGACAATAAACTTTTTGTAGATTTGGACTTTGCCGGACAAGTGATACCATTCCAGCTCGATACCGGAGCTGCAGTTTCATTGCTCAATCACGCCACGTACAAACAACTGGGCGCACCGCCGTTGCGTGCCGCAAAAGTTCAGCTCACTAGTTATTCTGGACAGCATATCCCTGTGTTAGGACAGTGCAGCCTTCTTGCAACATACAAGGGACAAACAAAACTTGTGTCGTTTTACGTTCTTCGTTCTTCTGCTGCAGTGAACTTGTTTGGTTTAGATTTATTTCAGTTTTTTAACTTGTCTATTGTGAATCAGGTTCTCTCAGTGAACCAGACTGTGCCTTCAGCCAGTGTTTCTAGTCTATGTGAGGAATTTGCAGACATTTTTGCACCGGGCCTTGGTTGCGCTAAGAACTATGAAGCACATTTGGAACTAAAAGTCAACGCGCAACCGAAATTTTTCAGAGCGCGCAATGTTCCCCACGCATTGCGTGATGAGGTCGCAAGAACATTAAAAGATTTAGAATCGCAAGGTGTCATTGAACGTGTGCAGGCTTCTCTCTGGGCCTCACCCTTAGTAATTTTGCAAAAACCTTCCGGAAAATTGAGACTTTGCGTGGACTTCAAGGCAACAGTGAATCCACAACTAGTGACTGCTACTTTTCCTTTGCCCCGCCCGGAAGATCTATTTGACAAACTGTGCCCGGGAAAATATTTTTCAAAGTTGGACCTAGCAGATGCGTACTTGCAAATACCGGTGGACGAAGAGTCCCAGCGCGTATTGGTGGTCAACACGCATCTTGGACTATACAGATTCAAACGACTGCCATTCGGGTGTGCATCCGCCCCTGCATTGTTTCAGCAATATTTACAAACTATTTGTGCGTCGGTCCCTACTGCAGCTAACTATCTGGACGATATAGTGATCTCAGGAAAGACAGAAGCAGAACATTTACAAAATCTCAGGACACTATTTCAGGTCTTGCGACAGAATGGTCTTCGCTTGCGGAAGGACAAATGTGTGTTTTTTGCTCGTGACTTGCCGTATCTGGGACATGTCATAAATGCCCAAGGCATCCATCCGAGTCCAGAGCACCTCCGTGCCATACAGGACTTGCCTGCACCACAAACTTTGAAGCAGCTACAGAGTGTGTAGGGAAAAATTAATTATTATCATCGCTTTCTGCGCAATGCCTCTTCCATTTCAGCTCCGCTTCATCGCTTACGCCGTAAAGGTGTTCCGTTCGTCTGGTCGACGGAATGCGAACGCGCCTTTCGCCAATTGAAATCGGCGTTGCTTTCAAATACTTGCCTTACGCCATTCGATCCCCAGAAACCCCTTTTGTTGATGGTAGATGCATCGGATTTCGGGATCGGTGCTGTGCTTGCGCACAAAGATGGTTCGCATGATCGCCCTATTGCCTTTGCGTCCAAATTGCTCTCGTCAGCGCAAAGAAATTATTCCCAGATAGAGAAAGAAGCTTTGGCTCTCGTGTTTGGTGTTACGAAGTTCCACGATTTCTTGTATGGTCGTCACTTTACCATCATCACAGACCACAAACCTTTGACATCGCTTTTTCATCCGAACAAGCCTGTACCTCCACGTACAGCGCAGAAATTCATTCGCTGGTCTCTTTTCCTCTCGCAGTACCGCTACGATATCTTGTACCGGTCCACTGCTAAGCACGGAAACGCAGATGCGTTGTCCCGTTTGCCTGTTGCCGAGGATAAAGCATTCGATTCTTCCGAACTTGCTTGCATGTTCATTGATGCGGACACTGATGACGTGGTCGAATCGTTTCCGATTGATTTTCGTCGTGTAGCTACAGCCACAGCTGCAGACCCTGTCCTTGCTACCGTTTTGCGTTTTGTTACTACGCAATGGCCCTTGTCGAAGTCACGGATCGAGGATCCGTTGGTTCGCAGATTTTTTGCTCACAAGGAGAGACTTTTTGTACGACGTGGTGTTTTGTTGTTGCGTTCTGATAATGATCAGTCTAGGGTCGTGGTCCCACGTTCGTTACAGTCATCTGTCTTAAAGCTTCTCCACCAAGGACATTGGGGTATAGTGCGTACGAAACAACTTGCTCGTCAGCACTGTACTTGGTTCGGAATCGATGCTGCGATTACGAATATGTGCTCTTCTTGCATGGCGTGTGCCGAACAACAATCCGCACCGCCACGGAAATTCTTTGCATGGCCGAAAGCCACTTCCCCTTGGCAACGCTTACACATAGATTTTGCTGGTCCATTCTGGAATGCTCGATGGTTGGTTGTTGTCGATTCCTTCAGTAATTTTCCTTTTGTTGTCCGGATGTCTTCCACGACGTCCTCTGCCGCCATCCAAGCGTTGTCTGCTATCTTTTGCATTGAAGGTCTTCCGCAGACTATTGTTTCTGACAATGGTCCACAATTCATGTCCGCAGAATTTCAGTCATTCTGCAAGGCCAATGGTATTCAACATCTGACATCCGCGCCGTTTTCGCCTCAGTCAAACGGTGCCGCTGAACGTTTGGTCCGGACTTTTAAGTCACAGATGTTGAAATTGAAAGAGTCGCATTCTCGGGAGGACGCGTTGTTGCTCTTTTTGTCTTCCTATCGCTCTCAGCCCCGCGATGGTCGCTCGCCGGCTGAGTTGCTTCACGGTCGTCCTCATCGAACCTTGATGTCTTTGCTGCATCCGCCGCATCAGGTTCCTGTGCAGCGGCAGACTCCTACTTTTGCTCCTGGCGACGTTGTATTCTATCGTAACTATCGCGGTTCACGGCGTTGGCTCGCAGGGCGAATTCTTCGCTGCCTCGGCCGCGCGATGTATTTGGTTATGGGGGCCTCTGGTGAGGTGCGTCGGCATCTCCATCAGCTGCGCCTCTGTCGTCGCCTGGGTTCTGCCGCTCCCCGTCTGCTTTCAGCGACGGAGCCGTCCGGTCAGCGCCCTGGGGACCCATCTACTGGCTCGCCTCATCCCCAGGTGTTACCGACGATGCCTTCCATTTTGCCTCATGGCGTCGCGCCGCCGCCGCAGCCGCCGCCGGCGCCGCCCGCAGTGGACGCTTCGCTGCAGCCGCCATCCGCCTCCCTGGGTCACGCGCCGCCGATCGCTTCCCGTGACCAGCTGTCCTCCGCCATGGAACTCCTGCCCGCTCCGGACCACATGGCGTCATCGCGCGTCGGATACCCCGCCGCAATGGAGGTCGAGCCTTCGGCCACTCCTGTCTCATTACGGGCGCATACGCCGCATGTTGACGTGCACCCTGGAGTAGGTTTCCAGGCGTTTCCTAGCTCCCCTCGGACCGAATGGCCGGGTGCGGGTGGCACAGCCTCGCCTGTTGTTAGGCTCCCCACCTCATCGCATACGTCAACATGGGGCCCTCCCCACGGCGGGCGGAAGCCTTATAACACGACCGTTCGCCGATTTGCGGGGGAGGAATGTGGTGTCACCGCCAGACACCACACTTGCTAGGTGGTAGCTTAAATCGGCCGCGGTCCATTAGTACATGTCGGACCCGCGTGTCGCCGCCATCAGTACTTGCAGACCTAGCGCCACCACATGGCAGGTCTAGAAAGACGGACTAGCACTCGCCCCAGTTGTACGGACGACATTGCTAGCGACTAGACGTACGAGGCCTTCCTCTCATTTGCCGAGAGACAGTTAGAATAGCCTTCAGCTAAGCACATGACTACGACCTAGCAAGGCGCCATTAGCCTTACCTACTTTGAGAGTTATAGTATAAATGTCTCAAGAAGAACGCTGTATTCATCAGAGAATAAAAGTTAAGTATAAAGCAACTACGTACTTTTCTTGCTACCATTCAATAGTGATCCTGTTCCAGAACTCACGCCCGTCTGCATTAAATCGCGTGCCTTTCGACTACCTCCGAGTGGCGTGGCTCTTGCTACGCCACAACACTAACACCTTTTTATTGGACGCAAATGTACATTACCATGAGGGGTGAGGTACACGTACACACATGGTTTCCGTTTTCAATTACGGAGTGGAATAGAGTGTGTCCCGACATGTCAGGCCAATGTATGTTCAATGTGATTGCCATCATTTGCTGCACACAATTGCAATATCTGGCGTAATGAATGTCGTACACGCCGCAGTACATCTGGTGTAAAGTCGCCGCAGGCTGCCACAATACGTTGTTTCATATCCTCTGGGGTTGTAGGCACATCACGGTACACATTCTTCTTTAACGTACCCCACAGAAAGAAGTCCAGAGGTGTAAGATCAGGAGAACGGGCTGGCCAATTTATGCGTCCTCCACGTCCTATGAAGCGCCCGTCGAACATCCTGTCAAGGGTCAGCCTAGTGTTAATTGCAGAATGTGCAGGTGCACCATCATGCTGATACCACATAAGTCGACGCGTTTCCAGTGGGACATTTCCGAGCAACGTTGGCAGATCATTCTGTAGGATCGCGATGTATGTTGCAGCTGTTTGGGCCCCTGCAATGAAGTGAGGACCAATGAGGTGGTCGCCAATGATTCCGCACCATACATTTACAGTCCACGGTCGCTGTCGCTCTGCCTGTGTGAGCCAGCGAGGATTGTCCACGGACCAGTAATGCATGTTCCGTAGATTCACTGCACCGTGGTTTGTGAAACCCGCTTCATCGGTAAACAGATAGAACTGCAACGCATTCTCTGTTAATGCCCATTGACAGAATTGCACTCGATGATTAAAGTCATCACCATGTAATTGCTGATGTAGCGACACATGAAACGGGTGAAAGCGGTGACGATGCAATATGCGCATGACACTACTTTGACTCAGTCCACCGGCTCTCGCAATGTCAAGTGGCTCTGAGCGCTATGGGACTTAACATCTTAGCTCATCAGTCCCCTAGAACTTAGAACTACTTAAACCTAACTAACCTAAGGACATCACACACATCCATGCCCGAGGCAGGATTCGAACCTCCTGCGACCGTAGCAGTCCCGCGGTTCCGGACTGCAGCGCCTAGATCCGCACGGCCACCGTGGCCGGCTTCTCGCAATGTCCCGTGTACTCATGTGTGGGTTCATGGCAACAGAAGCTAACACACCAACTGCACCCGCTTCTCCTGTGACGGGCCTGTTACGGACCCGTTTGCGTGCTACGAACATACCTGCTGCATACATTTGGCGGTAGATGTTTTGCAATGTGCGGCACGTTGGATGCTCTCTGTCCGGGTACCGTTCTGCATACACCCTGCAGGCTTCAGCTGCATTTCGTCGACACTCGCCATAGATGAGTATCATCTCCGTCTTTTCAGAGTTCGAATACACCATGGTCACAGTTCCTACAACAGTACACTATCGCAGACGTCTGGTAACACGGTGTACTGCAGTTGGTTTGCGTGCGGAGACAATTGCAGAATAACAATAGCAGCAAGTGCTATATGCCGACACTGCGACAGCTAGACCAAACCACAACAGTGCACTACAGCCACACTCGTAAACACGGTCGTCATCGTAAACATGTCCCTGCAGATGCTGCTCGCCGACCGTGGCCCGTGTTTGTTACAACACGCAACTGAACGTCGGAGGTTTCAAGCGTCAACTTTAGGTTACAATATCTCCGGATGTAATTAACATTTTACAATGCAATAAACGGCACTGATTACGTATTTGTTTATATGTTCAGTTGTGCTAACAAAACTAACGTGGTTCCATTAAAAAAACGTAGGTTTGTATTAAAAAACATACTTCCGTGCATTTTTGTATGGTTTGTATTAAACAATTACACTAGCCCCTCTCCTCACGTTCGGTCTGTGGAATCGGTTCGTTAGTATTTGATGTGGTTTACGAAATATATCCAGCGGTAACGTTAGGTGACTCACCCTGTATTTAGGGACGCATAGACAGTCCAGATGATCATGATGGGGTGTCATTTTGCAGCGGAATAAAGTCCGAGGACAATCAGCAGAGAGAGGAGAGGTTGTGCGTCATACTTGACAGCAAGTCAGAACCAGAGAGAACGTCCTTACGTAGTCAGACGCTCTGACCGCGTCCTGCAACCGGCGTGTGGCTCATCTCCCACACTCCTCGTTGGCCGCATAAACGGGAGGGTACCGATTTCGCGCGAGAGCAGGTCGTGCATTACCTCAAGCATTACGTAATAAATAGGGCAACTACGCACGAGTGTTTCATTTGCTACTTGGTAGTGTTGCACTAAACTGTTGACAACTGTTACCATAACTTACTTTCTCCATGTGTTGCGCTGTGTGTATCTGCTCCTACTCCTCGTGTGTGACTAGTAGGTTGGAAATGGATTGTAACGTTCCCGTTGAGCATATGACAACTGAAAGAGGCAAGAAGTTGATCGTTGTTGTAAGAATTAAGTTTCGGAAAGATAGAGAAATACAACGTGGGCTGGCGTGGAAGTGCACAGTTGATGGGGGTGGTTTTGCCGAAGATTTAATGGTCATCAAACCCGGAAATGAAAATGATACATGTTTTGCTTATTATCTGACAACGAACTTGGTAGACTAAGATCGACGGTTTTGGTCAGAAACTTGGATCTCTAACACTACAAATTATGAAAGAACAACCAGTGTTTGTGAGGCCTTTCTCAGGAGTTTCGGCCTTAATTTTCAGAGTGCACATGAAAATATACGTGGAGGAGGAGGAGATTAGTGTTTAATGTCCCGTCGACAACGAGGTCATTAGAGACGGAGCGCAAGCTCGGGTGAGGGAAGGATGGGGAACGAAATCGGCCGTGCCCTTTCAAAGGAACCATCCCGGCATTCGCCTGAAGCGATTTAGGGAAATCACGGAAAACCTAAATCAGGATGGCCGTCGTCCTCCCGAATGCGAGTCCAGTGTGCTAACCACTGCGCCACCTCGCTCGGTAAAATATGCGTATATCATTTTACTGACACTATCGCTGAAACTCATACAACCACCTATATTAAAATGAATTATGTGGTTAGGACTCACAGATCTAAGAATAAACATAAAAAAAAAACATATGAAGTATCTGCAGGAACTGATTTTAAAGTACGCAAATGGTACTACGACATGTCTGAATTAAAAAAAAAAAACTTTCTTATTATTATGAAGAGGGATGAAAATAGTTTTCATGTCTCTTTAAATACCTTCATGAGTGCTCCGTATGGGGATAAAATTTTATCAAGCATTTTTTACCACACCTAAGACCGGTCTAACGTAGTAGTTCATGAAAACTGGAAGGAAAATGCTTTAGTGACACTTTAACTTGTGTTCTCGTCCACTCGCATTTGACTTAACTCAAAAATTGGCCATCACGCACAGCTGACCTATTTAGAAAACTAACCACGTGCGCAGTTCACCACTTCAAGAGCAAGCAAAATTTTAATGTGCGTGCGGTCTAGATCATCCGCTTCCAATGCGGCTCGTGGGGACATTCGATCAGCATATAATACGGGAACAAAGAGCTTCTGCTGAGGCGATGGTTGTGCTCGGCAACAAGGCGACAATAGTTGGTTCCTCAGTTCTGCAGAAGAAACCATGAAAAAAATCAAAATTAGTCATAAAAATTCGTAACGCCCCACACGTTGGCTGGGCGATTGCTATAGCGTTTATTTTTAATCAGAAACTAAAATGTATGACAGACTACACTCCTGGAAATGGAAAAAAGAACACATTGACACCGGTGTGTCAGACCCACCATACTTGCTCCGGACACTGCGAGAGGGCTGTACAAGCAATGATCACACGCACGGCACAGCGGACACACCAGGAACCGCGGTGTTGGCCGTCGAATGGCGCTAGCTGCGCAGCATTTGTGCACCGCCGCCGTCAGTGTCAGCCAGTTTGCCGTGGCATACGGAGCTCCATCGCAGTCTTTAACACTGGTAGCATGCCGCGACAGCGTGGACGTGAACCGTATGTGCAGTTGACGGACTTTGAGCGAGGGCGAATAGTGGGCATGCGGGAGGCCGGGTGGACGTACCGCCGAATTGCTCAACACGTGGGGCGTGAGGTCTCCACAGTACATCGATGTTGTCGCCAGTGGTCGGCGGAAGATGCACGTGCCCGTCGACCTGGGACCGGACCGCAGCGACGCACGGATGCACGCCAAGACCGTAGGATCCTACGCAGTGCCGTAGGGGACCGCACCGCCACTTCCCAGCAAATTAGGGACACTGTTGCTCCTGGGGTATCAGCGAGGACCATTCGCAACCGTCTCCATGAAGCTGGGCTACGGTCCCGCACACCGTTAGGCCGTCTTCCGCTCACGCCCCAACATCGTGCAGCCCGCCTCCAGTAGTGTCGCGACAGGCGTGAATGGAGGGACGAATGGAGACGTGTCGTCTTCAGCGATGAGAGTCGCTTCTGCCTTGGTGCCAATGATAGTCGTATGCGTGTTTGGCGCCGTGCAGGTGAGCGCCACAATCAGGACTGCATACGACCGAGGCACACAGGACCAATACCCGGCATCATGGTGTGGGGAGCGATCTCCTACACTGGCCGTACACCACTGGTGATCGTCGAGGGGACACTGAATAGTGCACGGTACATCCAAACCGTCATCGAACCCATCGTTCTACCATTCCTAGACCGGCAAGGGAACTTGCTGTTCCAACAGGACAATGCACGTCCGCATGTATCCCGTGCCACCCAACGTGCTCTAGAAGGTGTAAGTCAACTACCCTGGCCAGCAAGATCTCCGGATCTGTCCCCCATTGAGCATGTTTGGGACTGGATGAAGCGTCGTCTCACGCGGTCTGCACGTCCAGCACGAACGCTGGTCCAACTGAGGCGCCAGGCGGAAATGGCATGGCAAGCCGTTCCACAGGACTACATCCAGCATCTCTACGATCGTCTCCATGGGAGAACAGCAGCCTGCATTGCTGCGAAAGGTGGATATACACTGTACTAGTGCCGACATTGTGCATGCTCTGTTGCCTGTGTCTATGTGCCTGTGGTTCTGTCAGTGTGATCATGTGATGTATCTGACCCCAGGAATGTGTCAATAAAGTTTCCCCTTCCTGGGACAATGAATTCACGGTGTTCTTATTTCAATTTCCAGGAGTGTATTTTTCTTTTCATGTGTGGTATTTAAAAACAAAGATTTTAATTGGTCAATCTTTGATGAATATCAAAGTATATTACTAAACCCAAGAGTCTGAGAGGCTACTTGCGTGCTAGGTTATCGAGGAACGATGAAATATAGGCGTTACTTGTGTGTACCACACGTAAGGTGGATATTACTGACATGTATCCTCAGTAATTTCACTGTTGCAGTTGAAATCTTCCCATCTCCTCTATATCTCTTTTGTTACGCAACCTTCCCCTCTACAATATCCTATTAAACCTTCCCTTAGGATTCCTATCTCTTGCTTATTAATAACAAATGAAATCTTCCTTTTGAAATTAATTCTCTTTCTCAATCTTCGCATACAAATTTAAATGCTGATTATTAAAAGTTATTTTCTGATTACTTCGACGAAACATAGAATGTGTAGTCGTCGTGGCCAACAGTCGTTACGTGCAATAACCCAAAACTGTTCGTTTCCTTTTTTACTGTTACTGGATCGCTATCTGACTGCTACATCGAACTGCGACATGAATATACTTACTCTGTTTTACTATACTCTATTAGATGCTAGTAGGCTGTCACAGTAAGTGGCTGTATTTATTACCAAATTCTTTAATAGCAAACTGACGTTATTCTTTAATAGCATAGCTGACGTTATTCTTTAATTAATTTGACTGAAGGTACGTAATTCATAGTTAAACTTTTTCTTGACAACAATAAAATTTTGCGAAGTTTTACGTTGATGGTTTTTTAGATGGATTATTGTGGTGTCACCGCCAGACACCACACTTGCTAGGTGGTAGCCTTTAAATCGGCCGCGGTCCGTTAGTATACGTCGGACCCGCGTGTCGCCACTATCAGTGATTGCAGACCGAGCGCCGCCACACGGCAGGTCTCCCCAGTTGTACAGCCGACTTTGCTAGCGATGGTTCACTGACAAATTACGCTCTCATTTGCCGAGACGATAGTTAGCATAGCCTTCAGCTACGTCATTTGCTACGACCTAGCAAGGCGCCATTACCAGTTACTATTGATGCTGTAAAACATGTACCGTCAAGAGCGATGTTCACCTATTATGGATTAAAGTTAAGTATTCTACCAGTTACCTCCTTTTTTCTGAAGTCTAAAATCAGTGTCCTGTTCCAGACCTCACGCCAGCCTGCGTGAGCTTAAACGCGTGCCTTTCGGTTTCCTGTCATAGTGGGTTGGCTGTCTTGCCAAACCACAACAATTATAATCAGTAATGCAATATTGCTGCCAAAAATTAATTATATTCTGAATTAAATGATTTTAAAAACGTTCAAATGGGACTTACTTTTTACAATAATCTTACAACTAGTAATGCGCAAACATACCTTCAGTAGTCTTGAGTTTCGCAAAAAAATAATTCAATAATATTAGTTCCTCTTATGATAGTAGTTAGTTGATGTCTCTGTACATCCGTTTATAATCTCTTGTAAATCATAGGTAGTGGCTGGCAGGCACACCGCTTCTCTGAACCTCTCGCTTCAGACATGCTACCGACTCGCTTCACATCTCACTTACTACTGACTTCCTACGAACGCTAAAGTGCGGTCTCTCCTGCCAACAATGCTTTCTGGTGCAGACAGTCCCTGCTACCATTACAAAATGTATCAATGCGCGATCTTTCCCACTCTTGTCTTAAAATGTATCCATACGCGATCTCTCCCGCCCTTTTTAAAATTATATCAATGTCCGGTCTCTCTTGCCAACAATACTTTGGTGCATACATTCCCTGCTACCACAATTATTTCCAACATGACAAATATTAACTGTTCCTACTTAATTCTGTTAATAAAATATAAACATCTATCATAAATTGTGGTTTGACAATAGACAATAGAAATATACACGTCTTACACAGTTTCATATTTAATTTGACATAATTCACACGTTCTGATACATGTCGGCACCTTGGGAAGAATTTCTAATGGACAATGTACTTTTTATTTTGATTTCGTCATGTGACAGCTGAAAAAATCGCCCTCATTCGGTTCCATATCGTAATTCCTTATGTAGCTACTTGCATGAAAACAGTAACATGACGTCTATGGGGCGAGTTTGAGACGATTTATTTTATTTTCCTCCGCATCGGTGACAAGGGAAACCTGGTGGCTTTCTTCAAACTTGGCCGGCGGGAGCGAGTCACATAGGCGCTAACGCATTTTCCCGCTGTTTCCAAAACCTGGTGTTTCGATTGGTGCGGGGCAGATCTGGTGTGGAAGCTTCCAGAAGGTGCTAGAAAGTCTTCTGTCCTCAAGGCTCTGAGGCCATTACCATGCCACGCTTCTTTGCAGTCGCTCTCATTGGCATTGCGTCGCACTGTGGATATAGGCGGAGGTCGTCGCCACCGTAACATTATACCCACGGACGAAGCGTCTAGCGCAGGGTATTAGATTATGTGACGAGAAACTTGTGTTCAGACTTTAGTGAGTACAGACGTTTCTGCTACAACGCGTTTCTACGTATAAATTCGGGAGGAAATTTATAAGTTAGTTCCCCTCCAAACCTGACGGCGTCAGCGCCAGCAGGAGTTGGCACTGAATTACTTTATTCGTTTTGCGCATTGGCGGTGTATTTTAATCATTTTGTGTGAAGATTTAGATCGAGTACATGGATCGTATGTTTGTCACGTACCACCCATTTCGTCCTAACAGGAAGTCGGAGGAGCGTCTGGTACTGACTCTTTTCCCTACTTTCTCTTTTGAAATTTAAAGGCAAGTGAGTCTGTATTTGTTGTAATACGGGTTCGACAGCCACGGGACCATATACGTTGTAATAATGGTCGAAGTTCGCGCTGTTTAAGTGTGCCACTCGTTGCCCGTGTAAATAATGCAAATTTCTCACCAGTCAATCATTTTATTCACGGCTTCATTGTAGTCGTTTGGAGTTGGTGGTAAGACCAATTGCCTTCTTAGTTTCTGTCTGTGGCGGACGCTTTTGTTGTGTACGTGTCCGATTAACTGTCACAAGTTCCTTGTTGATGATGAGGCTATCCTGCACTGATTTCTGGCAACCAAAATACAGTGCACTGTTCAGTATAGTAAGGGACTATAGTAGGTAACTGCTATTTAATAAATGTAAAGAATTACGCTGTATTTTTGTAATAAACTGTTGATGCATCGAACACGAAATTATCTGCTGTGATAGATAATACCACATTTCAGTCCATGACAGACTATAAAATCGCCGTTTCAACGAATATCAAAGAAAATGTACACTCACTGTCATTTATCATTGCACTGTTGTACTGGGTTTTTACAACGAACCTCTTGAGTCGAGGTCACAAGTTCAATTTTCAGTAAGGTTCATTTTTAAGTGTTATTTTACCAGTTATGAGGGGGAAAACATTAGCTGCTAATGACTCACCATGTATGTCAGGTGAGCGACAGAAATGAATGGCCGGGAGGTGGAGAGATCAACCTTCTATGGGATGTATGTATTACACGTTACAAAATGGACATCTCGACATTCAAGAAATTTTCAGAACAAATTATTACCCTGTAATATGAACACCGAATGAAAAATGGCACGCCACAATCACAAAGGATCTCACCGTTAAGATCGAATGCCAATTCTTACGAGGTTACAAACCGTGCAGGACGTTCAAATAGGTATTCACTTTTAAAGAATGATCCGCTGCTCGTGGTCTCGCGGTAGCGTTCTCGCTTCCCGAGCACGGGGTCCCCGGTTCGATTCCCGGCGAGGTCAGGGATTTTTCCTGCCTCGAGATGACTGAGTGTTGTTGTGTCGTCTTCATCATCATCATCCATTCCCATTACGGTCGGAGGAAGGCAATGGCAAACCACCTCCACTAGGACCTTGCCTAGTACAGCGTTGCGGGTCTCCCGCATCGTTCCCCTACGCTCCGACATGGAGTATGGGACTTCATCATCATGTAGCACCATATTGGTGTAACGGGGTGATTAGAAATGATGAAATTTGATGGCGTGCAGCCTAATGCGAAACAGTCTGTCGTGGAGCTGATCGTGAAACTGGCTATCCTTTAAGTCGTAGCTGCAGATAGTGCGATAATATGTTTATAGGCACGGAAAAGCAAACATCCAGCGGCTGAATTTGTCCAGTGGCTCCAGGCGTTATGAATTGCAATGTCACACACTTTTCAGTAAGGACAGTTTGCTATAAGGGAGTGTGACTTTTGTACATAGATCAGGAAACAAGCAAAAGGAAGTTATTTTGACCAGCTATTGTCCAAAAGCAGAGTTCATACCATAGTTGTAGCTCTCTTACGCCCGTTTTCCCACTCTACCTTGATGTGGCGTAAATATTCCGTAATGCCCTTACAAAGTCACGCACCCGAGAAAGAACTGTAGGGGGCAGAGCACCTGCAACTCCTTCCCAGCCAGATTAACAGTCGACATAATTGTATAAGAATGCGATAGGGCATTAATATTAGCTGATCTTGATACAACTCTCGTGGTACCTATAATTTCCGGGTTCCTTTCATATACATTTTCTCTTCAAATCCCGATTGGTCAGAGCTTAAAACAAATTCCTTACCTAACGATGGAATAAGTTTGATAATCTCATCTACAAATTTTCGGGCCGATTGCGCAACTTACTGTCTATCGTCAAGTTAATGCTTTGTTTGAAATTTCGTTATCTTACGTTTTACAATTCTTTAGCACTGTTTGAAGTTACGGTTTTGAAGTTTCTGCTTCCCTTGAAATCACTATAATCGATGACAGCGAAATTTGATGTGCATATCGTACTAGGTCACTATCAAACACACCCTGTAAAATGCGTCGAGCGTCC
Organism: Schistocerca cancellata; assembly: GCF_023864275.1. NCBI lineage: Eukaryota > Metazoa > Arthropoda > Insecta > Orthoptera > Acrididae > Schistocerca > Schistocerca cancellata. The sequence goes on from NC_064632.1 coordinate 165,703,398, forward strand.
ATGAAACGCGCAAATACTAGTTTTTGCAACAAGTGCGCCCTGTCCTCCATTGAATATCCGTAGCTTTTCTTATGCAGTACACGATCATATTGCTGGGGACGTATTCGAAATCTGTTCATTGCATTTTTCTTTTTTTTTGTGCTATGCTGCGGATGATCTTCCATGCACGTAATTATCTTTACTACCCGCTTCTTGGACAACGATTGTCCTTTACTATGTTTCACTTGAGACGGGATTTGTGGCTCCCGGCCCGACAAGGATGGTGAGCTACATAACGCGGGCCCTGTTTCAACACCACTTTCACTTTTTAAGCACGCATTGTCATGATTGTACTCTTCATGTACATTGTTCGCACAGTCGAGCGCATACTAAACCATACATTCCACCGAGTCATCTTACAGAAACGCTAATATTTGATTTCCCACTTCTTTCTCATTCTACAAATGCCTTGGGTTCGTTTCTGACGAAATGTTAAGTTCGTCAGGCTGTTGTAGATACAGTGCAATGCTTGCCTTGTTTATCGTTGGCGTTGCTCTGCTTTCTATCAACACCCTAGCACTGTAGCACGTTGTGAGTTACTCATCGACTAAGGAGTTTAACTAAGGTCCGCAGCCTCATGCTGTGCTCACCATTGGATATCTCCAGTCCCGCCCCCCTGTTGCCATTGGCAGCTTATATCGCAGTTGCTTGGTAAATAATATGTTGGATGCCAAATATCGTAACATCACCGACCTTTCACGACCTCGCACTCAAGGGGTTCCTTGTTAGCGTTTCCGTTGCATATGTCTATTCCTTTATCACACAGATTTAGGAGGGAAGTGTAGGGCCTAATGTTTCAGTTTGATTGTTATGACTCAGTACAGTCATTGCACATGCGGTGAATGACCAATCGCCTAGGGGGGGGGGGGGGGGCGCCACGGCCGGTCAAGTCCTGCTTTGGGTGTTCCCTCGCTCTATTTGCGAATGGAACACTGATAAGAAACGACTAGTGGTGGTAGAAGATACACTCCGCCAAGCACCATACAGTGTATGTATGTAGAGGGAGAGGTAACTTTTGCCCTTATTTCAGCTGTTCCCATCCGCCAAAGTCAGTCGAACAATCCCACAGTTCTCTCGTGGTGCAGTCCTTCTGCAGGACCTGTGACGGCACTGTATGCCACACTGTTTTCCTGGGTTCAGATCGTCGCCAGTCGTTCTGCATCATCGTACTGGAGACAACAGTCTGAGCGATGTCTGATCTTCCAATGTCCCTCATGCGAATGATTCGACATTCCTCAAATTCCGAAATATGGCGATAAGCTGACGTGCACGTCCTCTGAGCACGATGTGTTGTAATACCCAATTCAAAAGATCCAGGAAAATTAGGAGCACTCAATAGCCATGACGTACTCACGCTATTCTTCACGTGTAGGGGTGGATTTCTCCTTAATTAAATTAAGCTCTTGTAAGAATGAAATTTTAATCGCAGTTTCCCGCAGGCATGGGAATACTAAAGTTTGGTAGCTTTCAGGTAAGGTATTCGCAGTGTGGCACTTTCTATTTCTATAAATCACAACACCAAGTTGTGTGACATAGACGAAAGTTTGTAGGCGTGTTTCTACACCTGAAAGATGATGTCTGTTAAAATTTCGCACCAGTCGCGTAAGAGTGGCGCTAGTGAGGATGAAAATCAGGTTTGCTGCAAATACAACGGTCGTGAGCGATAAGTTGATGTGAGTCAAGAATGCCTTTAACTCGATAAAGACGCCATTATCATCACCTCACTGAATTTGATCGATGTCGTGCAATATGGCTACAAGAAGCTGGATGTTCCTTCTGCGTAGAAGCACTTGGCAGAAATGAATCCACTGTACATGATTGCTGGCAGCGGTGGTCACAGGAGGGTACGGTCGCAAGAAGACCGTACTCGAGGCGGCCATGTAGCACTACAGAAAGACCATGGTGTTCGACGTGAAACTGTGGCACATCGTACTGCATCCACAGCAGCAACGGGAACAGCACTTGACACCACGATGACACAACGAACTGTTACAGATCGGGTACTTCAAGGACAAGTCCGAGCCAGACGTCTTGTAGCGTGCGTTCCACTGACCCCAAACCGCCGCCCTTAGCAAACTGCGTGGTGTCAAGCGAGAGCTCATTGGAGGGTGGGGTGGAAGACCTGTTCTGTTTTCTAATGAAAGCTGATTCTGTCTCGGTGCCAGTGATGGCCATGTGTTGGTTAGAAGGTCTGTTGAGGCACTGCAACCAACCTGCCTGCGTGCTACACATACTGGACCTACACCTGGAGTTTTGGTCTGGGATGCGATTTCGCATGACAACAGGAACGTTCCTGGTTATCTCACGTACGCATACTGTTGTGTTTTCGTTGATTAACAGCATTCCAGGGGGTGTTTTCCAATAGGATAACGCTCGCCGACTTACAGCTGTTGTAAACCAACGTGTTCTACAGTGTGTCGACATGTTGTCTTGGCCTGATTGACCACCAGATCTGTCAGCAATCGGGCACATATGGGACATCATCGGATCACAACTCCAGCGTCAACCACATTCAGCATTAACCGTCCTTGTATTGACCGACCAAGTGCAACAGGCAAGGAACTCCATCCCACAAACTGACTCCGGCACCTGTGCAACACAAAACATGCACGTTTGCGTGCTTGAATGCAGCATTCTGTCCGGTATACCAGTTGTTAATGTGCCAGCATTTCGCATTTTGCAATGGCTTATCTCGCGCTTACATTAATGCGTGATCTTCAATGTTAAACACTTGAATACACTAGGTGTGACGATAAAGTAATTAGACTGATGTGAAAAAAAAAAATGTTGCTTAGCGTTTTAGTCAAGTTTAGTGTTGCCTCCGTCAAAGTAGTTCCCTCCTGATTGCACACACTTTTTCCAGCGCTTCTGCCATTGACGGTAACATTTCTGGAACTCATCTTCTGTAATAGCCTCCAAGACACTCGTCACACCTTTTTGGACATCTTGTGTTGTTTGAAAATGGTGTCCCTTGACCGCCGTTTTGACTCTTGGAAATACATTACTGGCCATTAAAACTGCTAAACCAAGAACAAATGCAGATGATAAACGGGTATTCATTGGACAAATATATTATACTAGAACTGACATGTGATTACATTTTCACGCAATTTGGGTGCATAGATCCTGAGAAATCATTACCCAGAACAACCACCTCTGGCCGTAATAACGGCCTTGATACGCCTGGGCATTGAGTCAGAGCTTGGATGTCGTGTACAGGTACAGCTACCCATGCAGCGTCAACACGATACCACCGTTTATCAAGAGTAGTGACTGGCGTATTGTGACGAGCCAGTTGCTCGTCCGCCATTGACCAGACGTTTAGAATTGGTGAGAGATCTGGAGAATGTGTTCGCCAGGGCAGCAGTCGAACATTTTCTGTATCCAGAATGACCCGTAGAGGACCTGCAACAAGTGGTCGTGCATTATCCTGCTGAAATGTAGGGTTTAGCAGGGATCGAATGAAGGGTAGAGCCACGGGTCGTAACACACCTGAAATGTAACATCCTCTGTTCAAAGTGCCGTCAGTGCGAACAAGAGGTGACCGAGACACGTAACCAATGGCACCCCATACAATCACGCCGGGTGACAGCCAGTATGTCAATGACGAATACACGCTTCCAATGTGCATTCACCGCAATGTCGCCAAACACGGATGCGACCATCATGATCCTGTAAACAGAACCTGGATTCGTCCGAAAAAAAAGGCGTTTTGCCATTCGTGCACCCAGGTTCGTCGTTGAGTACACCATCGCAGGCGCTCCTGTCTCTGACGCAGCGTCAAGAGTAATCGCAGCCATGGTCTCCGAGCTGATAGTCCATGCTGCTGCAAACGTCGTCGAACGGTTGGTGCAGATGGTTGTTGTCTTGCAAAAGTCTCCATCTGTTGACTCAGGGATCGAGACGTGGCTGCACGATCCGTTACAGCCATGCGTATAAGATGCCTGTCATCTCGTTCAGGTCGTTGGGATCCAGCACGGCGTTCTGTATTACCCTCCTGAACCCACCTATCCCATATTCTGCTAACAGTCATCTGATCTCGACCAACGCGAGCAGCAATGTCGCGATACGATAAACCGCAATCGCGATAGGCTACAATCCGACCTTTATCAAAGTCGGAAACGGTACGCATTTCTCCTCTTTACACGAGGCATCACAACAACGTTTCACCAAGCAACGGCGGTCAACTGCTGTTTGTGTATGAGAAATCGGTTGGAAACTTTCCTCATGTCAGCACGTTGTAGGTGTCGCCACCGGCTGCAACCTTGTGTGAATGCTCTGAAAAGCTAATTATTTGCATATTATACAGCATCTTCTCCCTGTCGGTTAAATTTCGCGTCTGTAGCACGTCATCTTCGTGGTGTAGCAATTTTAGTGGGCAGTAGTGTAGAAAAAAGTCGTACCGAGCGATATCTGGTGGAATAAGGTGGCTCTGGGAGTACTGAAATTTGTTTTTAGGTTAAAAATTGCTGTACTGACAGAGCAGTTTGGGATGGCGCATTATCGTGATGCAGAATCCAACAATCAGCAATGTTGGCACGGACACGAAGAACTCTGTTACGAAGTCTTTCTAAAATTTCTTAGTAGTAATATTGGTTAACTGTTTGTTCAGGAGGCACCCACTCTTTTTGAGCAATTCCCTTGGAACCAAAGAAGCACACAAGCATGCATTTCACTTTTGACTTTGACATGCGAGCTTTTTTTGGTCTGGGTGATCCCTTTGAGCACCATTGCGAGCTTTGGCGTTTTGTCTTTGGATCGTACTGAAAAAACCAACTTTCATCACCAAAGGCTCAACAATTCTAGATTGATTTCCATTTGCTCTAACAGATCGGCTGCCACATTTTTCCGTGCTTCTCGGTGTTATGGTGTGAAATTTTTGGGGACCATTTTTCCACATATCTTTCTCATACCAAGATCTTCAGTTATTATTAGACGAACCGTTTCTCGATTGATGTTCAGTTCCTCTGCAATCATTTTCACGGATAATCTTCGATCAGATCGTACGAATTCACGCATGCTGGCCAAGTTGACATCCGTCCGTGAGGTTGATGGTCGTCCACTACGGTCTTCAACATTCGTTCTGCCTTCGCTAAACATTTTATGCTAACGGAAAACTTGAGCTCTTGACATAACCTCCTCTCCAAAAGCCGTCTGAAGCTTACCGTAAGTTGTCGTAGCGTTTTCACCAAACTGAACGCAAAAACGAATGCCATAAAATTGCGCAATGTTATGCTGTTCCATTTCCGTGACGAGAGACACACGTGTTAACTTATTACAGCACAAATCACGACTGAGCAGTTGCATCGATGTGCCGCTTGGACTAGAAGCATCTTATAGACCAAGGTCAAAGATATTGTGCCTGTGCAAGCCTGCAGGGTTGCCACATCTTGCAAAGAAAATCAGTCTCATTACTTTATTGTCACATCTCGTATTACCTGGTCAAAGCGTGATCCCGAAATTTCGTAATTCTACAGTAACTATATTTTGGGGTTGTGATTTTTTTCCGGCAGTGTATTTTGGAAAAGAACTAGTGAATGGTTCATTGATATTGGAACAGGCGTTGAATGAAGATAAATTGTGCCATGCAGTTCTGTTTGGGGTGAAAGGAGTACGGTGAGTAATAGCTGATAGCGAGGATATATCTGGGGGATAATTTCGTCTTCTAAGAAGGGGAGGCATTAGAACTGCGCTGGAAAAAGATGAGGAGAGTTTTGACGTGGACGAGAAGGTGGGAAGAGCTGGTGGAGACGCTGCAGCAAACTACGTTTCTCACAACTAGGACGTAAAATAAACAGCTTGGTGGCAATCAAATTGACACGAATGATGGGGCAGACGAATGTGTTTTAGGTGGTAGACGACGTGTAAAAACTTTATTACATGGTAAACGATACGTGAGAGACAAAGTGATGAGATATGGAAACCGAAGAGTAATCCATGTCGTTCGATGGTTTAGATCAGTCGACGTCAAACTGTGGCCCACAGACCATGTGCGGTCTTAATAAAGTATTCATGCGGCCCACGGTTCTCAGACCTAATTCATTATAATATGCTTCTAGCAGGTATCAGCCGAATCCAAAAATGTCAAATAAGGAACAGAGCTTGTTATAGAATGTATGTTTCCTGCTCAGACACAAACAAAAATTATTACAGAGACAGTAATATTATATGACTAATTTTAATTGAAAGTGATGAATTTGGCCGTGGGATAAGTGAAAAACAAAAGAAAGTTGGCCGCTAACCTCGGGGACAGGCGAGTAAGTAGCGCGAGCACTGCGGGAGGTGTTTTTCTTCAAGTACAAAGAACTCACGGATGTAAGCGACTCTTAGCTATCGGTTCCTATGGCACAGATTCCAAATGAAAGTAACATTAGTATATATTTTTAGCAAGGAATACGAAATTAAGTTGTGGCTGTTGTAATGCAACGAAATGAGTAGAAGAAAAGTGGCATTCAAAATATTTAGTAAACATCTGTGGTCGTGTTTCATACTGCATAAGACATTTAAATGTCAGCACCGTTACTGTTAGTAATCAATTAAACTTTTTCTCACACAGCCAACACAACAACACTTTGTTAGCCAACTGTTCTATCACAACTTTGAGATCGCTGCGGGTGGTGGCAATCTGGAACGGAGAACAGTCGACATGAAGTGTTCGAATGTTGTCGACAATTAGCGATCAGTACTTGGCGTCCTGCAGCCAGCTTATCGTGCCCTTACTACATCTAGTCTGTTGAGGGCTCGCAATGTACTGATATATATATATAGGATGCTAATTAATATTAAGATGGGTGGGCCCTACATATGTGGGTCGATGTGCCTCCCCACAGTGAGACAATATTGGCTGTTGAGCCACTAGTTGAAATGGAGCGTTAAGACTTGGAAGAGGCTACGTTTGGGCAGGATAGGTTGCGCTGTGTGTACAGTAGGCAGCTCACTGTCGCGAGAGTGGCTGCTAGGGTTGAGGCGCGGAGAGGGGAAACAAGTGTTCCCATCACTCCCTTTCGCCTCATGGCTGCCTATTGTCACGTATGTGGGCTCCCGGTTCCTTTTATTCTTTCATGCGCAGCACCAGCGAAAAAGAGGAAACTTCAAGTGAAATATGCATACAAATCACTTCCGCATCGAATACGAGAATCGGATGAGAAAATCCTAACATTGGCGAAATTTCACTGGTCTACAATGAAACACATATCCTGACTAAAGCACACATTTCAGTAGTTGTGTACACATTATTAGCATAAATACATTACATATACAACAGCTACCTGAAAATTTGCGGACTATATCCATCCAATAATCGAGTACGTTCGGTGTATGTGCTAGTGACACTTTAAGAAGACGGTGATACATGGGCACAGGGGGGCGACGTCCGAAGACTCATGGCGTCCATCCAATTCCCATCCCGCCCCCTCCCTCCCGCCCCCGCCCTCCCTCCCTCACACACACACACACACACACACACACACACACACACACACACACACACACACACACACACAATGATATTATTTCTGAAGCATCACTACGGTGAAGATTTAATATACTTATGCCATACCATAATATACTTATGCCATACCAACGTCTTCAGATCAGCTACATAGGCAGCGCTGACGTAACTGCGTACATGAAAATGTGTTTAGAATGGCGGACACTATTCTGTTCTAGAGCACATTGCGAGGGACACTCTGACTTACATGAAATGTATTCGCAGTTTCGAATATGGACAATTCATTACCTGCGTACTGAAATGACGAGAGTGAAAATTTGTTACGGACCCGGTCTCGAACTCAGATTTCCTGCTTATCGCGATCGGTCGTTTTATATTAGGCTAGCCGAGAACGACTCGTGGCAAGATGAAAACTTCCACATGTCCGAAAGAACACTGCCTCGTACTTCTGAACAAAACAGGCACTGGAGTATCGTATTTATCCTCCGACACAGGGCAATGAAATTTCAATTAAAATGTCTTGCCTGTACAGTAATATTCATAACGGATGTACGACTGCAGGTTGTAGAAACATGGTTGACCACACATGGAAGTCTGTCTGTGAAGCATGCGCGGATGGCCTAAGGGAAGCGGGAAATCTGGGTTCGAGTTCCGGTCCGGCACAAATTTTCACTGTCGTCACTCCATTCTACAGCTGATGGATGTCCATATTCGCGACTTTGAATACATATCACGTATTCTGCAAGGCGCATCGTACTTCTGAAAAATATAGACACAGAAATATCGTAGCGGACACACTGCCAGTCGCGTTCGTGATATGCACATTTCTCTCAGCTGTGGACAGTACGTCTTGTCTGTATGGATGATGGTAATGGTAGCATTTAGTCCCCTTATTCGGTCAGTTACCACTTCTAGCCTAGTGTGGGCTTGTCGTAGGAACACTTTTAGCTTCCCAGCTGGTCTCGGTTTTGCCTGGAGGTAGGCTTATCGGGTTTAACGTCCCGTCGACATCGAGGTCATTAGAGCCGGAGCACGAGCTCGTAATGTGTCAAGGATGGGGAAGGAAATCGGCCGTGTACCCTTTTTAAAGGAACATTCCCGGCGTTTGCCTGGAGCCACTTAGGGAAATCACGAAAAATCTAAGTCTGGATGTCCAGACGCTGGTTTCAACCGTCGTCCTCCAGAATGCGAGTCCAGTGTGCTAACCACTGAGCTACCTCGCTCGGTCGGTTTTTGCCTGATCTTGTAAGCATACTATAATATCGCTGCCTATCCCGTGACAATTCTGTGGAGAGTGCAGAAGGAAATTGTTAGGGAGTCGTTCGTCAGCTTCTGCGGGGTGCGCCATCTCTGTAGAACGCAAATAACTGAATTTTGATGTAATAATTAAAGTTTTTACCACCAGGAGAGTTACCTAGTTTACATCAGTGTCGACACCTCGGTATCAGTAAGTTACTTGAGCAATGAGAATTCTGAACCAGTGTGTCGTGCCGTGAGCAATAGCTAGGGTGAGGGGGGGGGGGGGTGGAGGGGGGGAGAACTGGAACCTTTTTACGGCTCCTTGCAAGTTATCAATCGTCTTTCAAAATACTGAAGATACTCCATACCCGCAGTCCTAGCCACCCCCCCCTCCCCCTCCTACAAGCTATCGTATGAACGCCATTGTTCGAGAGGCGAATATCAGCCATACTGCGACGGTTGAGAGACCAACAGTGCAGATTTGATAAACTTTGTATGATCAATCTGAGAAAAAGAGACATACAATTAGTTTGAGTAAACTTCACGGGGAGAGACACTTTTTGTGCGGATATCTCGCCGCGAGATCTTCAGCCAACCGATTCGCGAACGAGCGTACGCTCTCGAAGAGCACCAGAAGGGATTAATGTTAACTGCAAGAAGTGGGTCATCAACCAAAATTTACAACTGCCTACTCGAACAGTGAATGCTGAGTGATTGTGCTCCAAGTAATCGAACTGAGTGATTAACCTTTCTACAGTAGACACCAATATACTCGAACTGATAAAGTGGCCACCGAGCGAGGTGGCGCAGTGGTTAGCACACTGGACTCGCATTCGGGAGGACGACGGTTCAATCCCGTCTCCGGCCATCCTGATTTAGGTTTTCCGTGATTTCCCTAAATCGTTTCAGGCAAATGCCGGGATGGTTCCTTTGAAAGGGCACGGCCGATTTCCTTCCCCATCCTTCCCTAACCCGAGCTTGCGCTCCGTCTCTAATGACCTCGTTGTCGACGGGACGTTAAACACCACTAACCTAACCTAACCTGATAAAGTGGCTGAAGTGCAAGTTAATGAACATGTAGATTACTTGAGACCAGTGCAGTTCAGTTTCCAACGCTTTAATAGTAGAAGACAATTGAATTTTACCAGGTAATCTTTGACCTCATTGTGTGAATGCACCCTAACCTACTACTTATTCGTGAACTTCACAGGTTTGGCTACGATTAGCGATGGAAGCATCATGTAAACAGGCTTAGAAGAGAGCCAGGTGCGTGTGATTTAGGCGTACGGTCCTAAAATTTCCAAGCCACGCACCTGAGTCTTACATAACTTTGCGCAGCAGTCACACGCGAGAATACTGTTATTTTAACCCCTAGCTGTTTACAACAGCGTCAGTGTAGATAAGGACATTTGTCGAAAGATCAAATGTCAGAAGGTAGCCTAGTGTTCACTTTTTATTAATATACACATTGAGAAAAAAAAAGAGGCACTGCGAAGGAATTATCCGAATAGGACAGGTGTCGGTTGCAATGACGTACATGTGCAGATAGACAAACGATTACAGTTTGAGAGCAATTGGATGGTTTGTTCAAGGAAAAGAGCTTCGTAAGTTGAGCAAGTCAATAACGTGTTGGTCCACCTCTGGCCATTATGCAAGCAGTTATTCGGCTTAACGCTGAGGGAGATAGTTGTTGGATGTCCTCCTGAGTGATATATAGTGCTAATTTCTGTCCAGTTGGTGTGTTAGATCGTCAAAATCCTGAAATGGTTGAAGGGCCTGCTCGTTACACTTCATTATCAACTGAGGAGAGATCCAGCTCCTTGCTGGCCAATGTAGGGGTTTGTCAAGCACGAAAACAAGCAGTAAAAACTATCGCCGTAAGCCGGTGGGAATTGGCTTGCTCAAATATAAGCATAAGATGGCTTTCCATGAAGAGTAACAAAACGAGATGTAGAATCTCGTCGATGTGCCGCTATGCTGCAAGGGGGCCGCGGAAGCATAACCAAAGGGGTTCTGATATGAAAAGAAATGACACCACAGTCCATCACTCCTGGTTGCCAGGCCATAGGGCGGTCAACAGTCAAGTTGGTATCGTACCACTCTGCCGACCGGTGTGGCCGAGAGGTCCTAGTGTAACAATAACAACTGTACCTATAATAATTTTTTTTTTATGAATTTAGATAAAATTTTCTTTCTGAATTTATGTAAAGTAATATAAGTAATGTTTTGAATTTCTTTTTCTTTTCGTGTCATGTTAAAGAAACTGTAAACAACTTTTGAAATGAATGTTATTATTTATGTTAGATTTCAAGCAATTTGATAACCAAAGGGAAATGTATGTAATGTTAAAACTATTGTAAGATGTGAAAATTGTAATTTAAACACTTGGTCCATACGTAGGTAATGCATTAGGATATGTGTAGTAGGAAACCTGTGGTGAATACCCTACCTGTAGGGGAGCGGGAAAAGGTGGATGCAGGCGAGCGCGGGAAAACGCACACTGGCGCGGTTCGGCACAACGGGCTCAGTATTACAGTCGGAGTTGGGCATCGGTCAGAGGAACATGTACTGTACCGAGGAGGCTATCTTGGAAAAGTGGATTCCATTGAGCCTCGGATGGGCCGATTCCGACGACTACTTGGCATGGCTATATTCTTAGGCACAAAATTGGAAAGATTACGACGCTAAGAAGAAGGAAAGTGCCGATACTGTGAGAGCCTTAGCCGTGCTTGTATGTGTGCTGTGCTGCCCGCTATCTCGCTGCCCGCCATCCGCCGCAACGACGTGCACAGATCAAACATTTACTTCATCTTTAGAATTGTATCTGTGTGGACCAGTGTCGAAACTGTTTTGACTGTTCAATAATAACGTGACTTTTACCAGAATTGCCTTAACCATTACTTGTCCTTATCATTGACCTAGACAGGGTCCTTACCACATATTGTGCAACCCGAGTATCCCGAATTTAAGGTTTAAAGATAGTATTAACAAGAACTATCAGTAGATAAATCTATGCTGTAAAGAAGTTTAAATTTAGGAGTGTTAATGCAAATGTTAGTAAAGAACAACAGTTTGATTAAATTGAAAGATAAATTTTGAATTGAGCTAGTGATGTTATTTAATTAATGTGTGACAGAAATAATGACAATTAATTAATCCAGAAGCGAGACAAAAGAGTAGTTACCCATAGATTGATAATTTTGAGTGTTAATTTACCTTCAGGACTTACTAGTATCAGTATAACGAACATAACAGTTTCAGGGCCCTCCCCCTTCTCTTGCCCATTCTTTCACATCTTGAAGTGTACTGATCAGATTTGAACAGCAAAGTTAAGTTTTATATTTAACCTAAGTGTATTAGTGTTTTTTCCAATTTTAATAGTGACATTGTATGTGTGTTTTCAAAATTGCTAATTCTAGGGTAATCTATGCCCGATTTCAGTCTGATCAATATACAGAATGCAGTTCGTAGTAATCATTGCTGTGTAGTGTTGTGTATTTGTAGCTCGTCCAAATGAGTACAAAAGAAGAAAACTTTAGTTCAGTAGATTCTTTCTGGTTCCAAACTTTGCCATATAACGCAACATTACTACGTGTTATCATGCTTGTACATGCACCCACTTGTACAAGGAAAAACTCACTCAATGCCTAATTAGGCTGGCGACCGAATTATTATTCATTGGTAATATCTACTGTGTGTACTTTTTGTCCATGCGAACGTGTAATTATACTTTACATTTGCTTGACGCATCACTGTAGTTACTATAGTTGTAGTGAGTATAGGTTCGATCTTGCTTCCATTAGGTACATGCGGTCTATTTATGTACTAAATCCTTGTTTACAAGGTGAAGCCCGTGAACTTATTACAGTACAGGCTTTATAGAGCTAACGCACGTCCGACAGGGCGGTAGTGTTACACTAGGAGCTTCAGTCTAGAACCGTGCGACCGCTCCGGTCTAGAGTACTGATGACCTCAGATGTTAGTCCCATAGTGCTCAGAGACATTTGAACCTACCACTCTCTGGGGCGTCTCCAGACATGTATTCGCTGGTCATCGGTGCTCAGTTCGAAGAGGGACTCATCACTGAAGACATTTATACTCTAGTCAATGAGTTTCCAGGCTGAAGACGTGTGTGGAGACGCTCCCAGATTGCGGTGGGATACCAATCTGAGTGTCAACACTATAACCAGGAGTGATGGTCTGGAGTACCATTTCTTTTCATAGCAAGCCGTCTTTGGTTGTCATGCGCGACAACTTTACACTACAGCGGTACGTCGAAGAATCCTGCGCCCGCTTTTGTTGGCCATAATGGGAAGCAACCCAGTGCTTACATTTCAGCAGGATTGTCTTCGTGCTTGCCAAACCCTATCGGCCAGGAGGATCACCGGATCTGCCCATGACTGAGAACATTTGGAGCATTATGGCCAAGGCTCTGCGACCAGCTCGGAATTTTGACGATCTAACGCGCCAGTTGGACAGAATTTGGCACGACATCCCTCATGAGGACATCCAACTCCATTAGTCAATTCCCATCCGAAAAACTCATTGCATAAGGCCCGAAGATGAGCCAATGCGTATCGACTTTCCCAGTTTGTGAAGCTCTTTCTCTTGAATAAATCATACAATATTTTCCGAAATTATTACTTTTGTTTGTCTGCACACGTACGCCACATCTACCGATTTCTGTCCCATTCGGATAATCTCTTCGTGGTACATCGTTTCTTATTGTCCTATGGTGTCCATGAGATATAATCTTTCATAGTCTCCACAGAATACGCAGATAATACGGTCGCTTGCTCAGACATAGTTTACATACACCGTGATCTTTTATCGCGGGGCTTCTCGCCCACTGCAAGTTCACGCATCGCTGCACGTAGCTGGCGTTATTACAGAAGTTTCCATTGTCTTGTGTCGACCTGTCAGAGCCCGGGCATGAGTTATTGCGGCAGCTTCGTGTTTAATGAGCCGGCTAGTGAGTGCAATGAACCGTAGCCAACAGTCTACTGACAACAGACCACACGGCTACGTCGGGCAGTGGCTGGTCGATATAGAAGATGCAGAGGATCCAGTATTAGAATCAGAATTTAAAAGAGCTTTGGAAGACTTAAGATCAAATAAGGCAAAAGGGATAGATATTCCATTCTGATTTCTAAAGTCATTGGAGGAAGTGGCATCAAAACGACTATTCAAGTTGGTGTGTGTAATGTATGAGTCTGGCGACATACCATCTGACTTTCAGAGAATACCATTCACACAATTCCGAGGATTGCAAGAACTGACAAGTATAAGAATTATCGCACAATCAGCTTAACAGCTCATGCATCTAAGTTGCTGACAAGAATAATATACAGAAGAATGGAAAAGAAAATTCAGGATGTGTTAGACGACGATCACTGTGGCTTTAGGAAAGGAAAAGCCACGAGACAGGCAATTCTGGCATTGCTGTTGATAATGGAAGCAAGACTAAAGAAAAATCAAGGCACAGTCATAGGATTTGGCGACCTGGAAAAAGCGTTCGGCAATGTCAAATGGTGCAAGATGTTTGAACTTCTGGGGAGAATAGGAGTAAGCTATAGGGAGAGACGGGTAATGCACAAAATGTACAAAAACCAAGATGGAGTAGTAAGAGTGGAAGACCAAGAGCGAAGTGCTCGTTTTAAAAAGGGTATAAGACAGGGATCTAGCCTTTGGCTCCTACTGTTCAATCTGTACATCGAAGAAGCAATTATGGAAATAAAAGAAAGGTTCAGGAGTGGAATTAAAATTCAAGGTGAAAGTTGATGGGTGATAAGTTTCGCTGATGATATTTCTACCCTGAATAAAAGTGAAGGAGGATTACTGGATCTGCTGAATCGAATGAACTGTCTACTGAGTACAAAATATGGATTGAGGGTAAAACGAAGAAAGAGAAAAGTAAAGAGAAGTAGTAGAAATGAGAATAGCGGGAAACTTAACATCAGAAGTTAAGGAATTCTACTATCTAGGCAGCAAATAACCCATGGCGGAGAGAGCAAGGAGGAATGAAAAGCAGACTAGCACTCTCGGAAAAGGCATTCCTGGTCAGGATATGTCTATTAGTGTGAAAAATAGGCCTTAATTTGAAGAAGAAATTTCTAAGCATGCACGTGTATTGTATAGTAGTGAAACATGGACTATGGGAAAACCGAAGCAGAAGAGAATCAAAGCATTTGAGCGTTGATAATTAGGTGGACTGATAAAATAGGGAAAAAGGAGGTGCTCGGCAGAATCGGTGAGGAATGGAATATCTGGAAAAGAAAGAAGGGACAGGAAGGTAGGACACCTGGCAATAACTTCCCTGCTATTAGAGGAAGATGTCGAGGGTGAAAATTGTACATGAAGACCGGACTGGAATACATCCAGCTAATAATTGGCAACGTAGGTTGCAAGTGATACTCTGAGATTAAGTGATTGGCACAGGAGAGGAATTCGTGGCGGGCCGCATCAAACCATTTAGAAAACTGATGAAGCAAAAAAAAAAAAAAAAAAAAAAAAAAAAAAAAAAAAAAAAAAATTATCAGAGCTGTCGAGAGAAGTTACGTCAAAGTACAAGGACAGTACGTGGAGGAGTCATCAGTCTTCCCACTTGGCCAGCCACGAATTCCTCTTGTATGAGAAGCAATGGTGTCACCTTCAACCGTCTGTTTAAATCTCGTGAAATGCGATTGGCGTCGGTACCATACTGCACCGTTCTCTCCTGTTCCAATGTCCAACGACTGTTTCTCAGAGAAGCAGTAACATCCAAAGACCTCTCGCTTATTTTTTATACACTTCTTAAAATTTGTTTTCCCCTGTTGGGTTTGCTTTCTAGGGACGCAAAAAAGCGACCGATTTAAACCGATACCGGTACTTTGATCCTGAATAACAGGTATTTGTTTGAACCTTCTCTCGAGATATTAGATTCATTAACACAGCCTTTATTACAATAAAGCTTTCATTCCTTGGTACTTAAGGTACACATCAGTAAAACTTCAGATCAATTAAAACATTCAGTTAAAGTGAACCAAATGGACCAAATATTAACAACAATAGGAAAGGCAACAAAATTATCAAAAAACTATTAGCCTATGGCTATCTGTAACTCTTTTCTCAATAGAAAATTTCATTTAACTACTTGCACATCAAACCACATAAGACATCTTAACATAAAACAACTATCAAGGGACCTCCGTCCGTAATATAAAGCTACTGCCAGAAATTCAAGCCACTGACCCAAATTTTTGTCGTCAGCAAGCATCCATCTCGTGAGATAAGTATCAGTCATCCTTTAAGTAATATTTTACATCAGAGATTAGAAAATATAAATAGAAATATAAGAAATGTGTGTGAAATTAATCAAAACATTTAATCATTGATAAACACTTCTAATAACGTCAAAGAAAATCTTTCTAGAAATTTTAGTCTCGAAAATTTCGGGTACCACTATTACAGAACTGCAGCCAGAAAATGCACCATTCCGTTGCCTGGACATGAATGGTCAAACCGCCTCGGACCGCTTGCAATCACGAATAATCCCGTGCTAGTACGGTAACCAATGCACAGAGTGTAACCAGGAGCCTACAACAAACAGAGAAGTGAAACTAGTTCAATGAAATGATATACACTTACATGTGTGCACTTATTAAAGGCTGGAATATGCTCAATGGACAGTAACGCACGGAACAAAAACATTCTTACAATTCTTTTTTAAAATTTAAACTTGCCAATACAACTACTTTCTGAATTTCAGAACTTAGGAAAGAAAAGTATCCTTGACCACTTGAACCAGCCGTAAGGTAAGATCAACATCGTCAATTAGAACCTTGGAATGTCCGGAAGGACTAATTCAAAATTCAACGGCTGCAGCGAAGACACTGTATAACATTTATAAAATGCCGAAACTCCAGCAAAGTTCTTCACAGTTCACTGTTCCAGCTCATCACATTAACTGTTATCCAAAGCTACTGCAGAACGCCCCGTACCTCCCAGGGAGGCTCCATCTCACCAAAACAAGGCGAATCATCTGGCGCGCAATGCTCACTTAGTGGCCGTACGTCACGCTTGCTCCTTACTGCCACATAGCCACTGCCAGCAACACAGTCTCCCACCGTGCCACCTCTCTCCTTGTTCGGTAACATCTCCCGCTCTCTCTGCAGCGCGCTGCTTAAGATAAACTTCACCCTGTAACCGACTTGTTAAATTCTTAAAAACTCAGGCAGCCGGTGTCGTAATTTTCAAATGAGAGTTAGTATGGATGTCGCGTATAAATTATTTCGCGTGAAGGGCCATTGCGGTGGGTCATAAGTATAGTTACGTCGGTACACGCTCAGTTGTAGGAGAACGTACGATCGGAATAGAGGCACGTACGCTCTAAGTACACTACTGGCCATTAAAATTGCTACACCAAGAAGAAATGCAGATGACAAACGGGTATTTATTGGACAAATATATTATACTAGAACTGACATGTGATTACATTTTCACGCAATTTGGGTGCATAGATCCTGAGAAATCAGTACCCAGATCAACCACCTTTGGCCGTAATAACGGCCTTGATATCCCTGGGCATTCAGGCAAACAGAGCTTGGATGTCGTGTACAGGTACAGCTGCCCATGCAGCTTCAACACGATATCACAGTTCATCAAGAGTGATCACTGGCGTATTGTGACGATTCAGTTGCTCGGCCATCATTGGCCAGACGTTTCCAGTTGATGAGAGATCTGAAGAATGTGCTGGCCAGGGCAGCAGTCGAACATTTTCTGTATCCAGAAAGGCCCGTACAGGACCTGCAACATGCGGTAGTGGATTATCCTGCTGAAATGTAGGGTTTCTCAGGGATCGAATGAAGGGTAGAACCACGGGTCGTAACACATCTGAAATGTAACGTCCACTGTTCAAAGTACCGTCAATGCGAACAAGAGGTGACCGAGACGTGTAACCAATGACACCCCATACACGCCGGGTGATACGGCAGTATGGCGATGACGAATACACGCTTCCAATGTGCGTTCACCGCGATGTCGCCAAACACGGATGCGACCATCATGATGCTGTAAACAGAACCTGGATTCATCCGAAAAAATGTTTTGCCATTCGTGCACCCAGGTACGTCGTTAAGTACACCATCGCAGGCGCTCCTGTCTGTGATGCAGCGTCAAGGGTAACCGCAGCCATGATCTCCGAGCTGATAGTCCATGATGCTGCAAACGTCGTCGAATTGTTCGTGCAGATGGTTGTTGTCTTGCAAACGTCCCCATCTGTTGACTCAGGAATCGAGACGTGGCTGGACGATCCGTTACAGCCATGCGGATAAGATGCCCGTCATCTCGACGGCTAGTGATACGAGGCCGTTGGGTTCCAGCACGGCGTTCCGTATTACCCTCCTGAACCCACCGATTCCATATTCTTCTAACAGTCATTGGATGCCGACCAACGCGAGCAGTAATGTCGCGATACGATAAACCTCAATCGCGATAGGCTACAATCCGACCTTTATCAAAGTCGGAAACGTGATTGTACGCATTTCACCTCCTTAGACGAGGCATCACAACAACGTTTCACCAGGCAACGACGGCCAACTGCTGTTTGTGTATGAGAAATCGGTTGGAAACTTCCCTCATGTCAGCACGTTGTAGGTGTCGCCACCGGCTCCAACCTTGTGTGAATGCTCTGAAAAGTTAATCATTTGCATATGACAGCATCTTCTTTCTGTCGGTTAAATTTCGCGTCTGTAGCACGTCATCTTCGTGGTGCAGCAATTTTAACGGCCAGCAGTGTATATCATTCCCCGTGGCCTGGGTAAAAATAATTGTGGTTAAAAAGTATTTATTCATCTGACAAAGAAAATAATGGGACTTCGTACTTAAATGGAAAGAAAGATTGCAGATTCTGAACGTCGGGGCAAAAATGACCTAAATATTGAAATTGAAAATGGCGGCCCCGAAGGGGAAGACATGAACACAGTCATGAACCTATTCACCGTCGTGAAGATCGTCCGCCTCGAACTTAATTCTCCATACAACATCAAAATAATAATAATCTTCCAGAGTTACAGGAGCTGGGATCCATGGTATCGTAAATGAGAAAAAGTACAGTTTCACAAGTTGCTTACATTATTTAGCACATATTCACATTAAATTACAGAGCGCTTTGTTTATGTGCCGTATCATCAGGACATGAGAACAACGAAAGGTAACTATTACTATAACTACCAAACGAAGATTCTAAATCTTGTTTTGTTTGTCAGTGTTAAATACTTTTGAAATGAATCTTTGGAATGAGAGACGAATAATTATATATATATTTATCAATAAGAAAAAATTATTAAGATTCTTTACACACCGTGGCGCATACTTCCACAAGTCACTGACCAGCGATGTCACTGGAATCTATAGTGGTCAAGCAAAATCAATTGAGAAATGTCAGATACAAACTGCGGGGTATGTGAGAGCTCAGCATCAAATATACAGTGATGAGGACGAAGATGTGGAGCAGAAATGTAAAAAATTTGTACGTAGGCTGTTTATGTGTTTGTATGTTGGCAGCGCTATGTACCGCTCAGCATTAATAACTATTGACAGCGCTGTGTGCATTCTGAAAGAGTCTCTGTGGCTGGTCGGACTTGCATTTGGAAGTTAACAGTCAGCAGTGATGGCGGTTGGAGGTGAAGAGCCAGCAGTGGTGGAAGTTGGGAGTGAGTAGTCAACAGTGATGGAGATTAGAGGTTTATCAAAAATGGTTCAAATGGCTCTGAGCACTTTGGGTCTTAACTTCTAAGGTAATCAGACCCCTAGAACTTTGAACTACCTAAACATAACTAACCTAAAGACATCACACACATCCATGCCCGAGGCAGGATTCGAACCTACGACCATAGCGGTCGCGCGGTTCCACACTGTAGCGCCTAGAACCGCTGGACCATCCCGGCCAGCTTAGAGGTTTATAATTAGTAGTGTTGGAGATTTGCAGTATTAGTGCGAGCGGACGGTCTATTTTTTTTTTTTTTTTTTTTTTTAGCTGGTTATCACTTGATTAAGGTAAAACTTCGTAAATACATTGTTTGCTCTACATCAAAAACTTTCCTTTGGTAACACATTCCTATTAGTAGTTAGAGCCTTCAGTATTTAGAGTCTTTTCTTTAGATGGCTGTTTTGGCACTTGCTGTATGGCAGTAGTTCGTGTAATGAAGATTTTTGTGAGGTACGTGACTTATGAAATGTATATGTCATTGTTAGGATTTCTCCTTATTCAGGACCATTCTTTTGTATTAATTATTTGAAGTCAGGTTATCATTTTTCAGCAGTCAGATTGCGTTGCGCTAGGATATTGTGGGTCAGTGTTGAAACGATAAAGAATAGCAAAGAGACAGTATAGTCGAAGTCACTCAGCAATATAAGCAAAGAAAACTTAAACAAAGAAGTTTCACCTGGCAACCCTGCCAGGATACCTCACTGGAATCTTCAGATTTTCTCGTAGTTTGAATAATTAGTGCATGATTAAAAAATTAATTATTATTTACTGCTAGTGCGTAATTGTATAAACAATGTCCTTTTAGTTGTAGTTTTTCATTGTTGTACTGTATTATAATGAGCAAAGGAGATGTGACATGCATTTGGGTTTGTACCAAGTATTTCGCAGTCGAATTTGCAAGTAATTAGATAGTAGTGTCAGTGCTATTTTAGTGTGTCTTCTTATTTTTGTTTTTCAAAGTGTTTTCTGTGTGGCATAGTGTGAAACAGTGTGACAACTATGACGTGTGACAAGTGTAACATTAGGCTGAAAGTAAATTGAGAAATTACAGTGAAGATGAGAGTAGTGTGCTCCTATCACTTTGTAAAGAAGTGATAAATATTCAGGACAGTAGTTTGATAATTTTGTATAGGGAGATGGATCAGGCAGTAAATAATGGTGTGGAAATGGAAACAGTCAGTGAACAGGGAAGTACTCAGTCAATCGGGTTGTAACTGTTCGCCTCAGAAATGCGAAATGGCAGAACAAATTGTTGCAAATTTGTTGCAAATTCCATAGATATAGGTTTTGCGTTATTACTCGTTTCTGAATTTACTCAAGACACACTTTCTGTTTTTCGATATATACAGGTAAGCATTGCCCCACTGTGAATGCATTTCCGAAAAGCGCATTGGAACGTGTTTCAGTCACTCATGCATTGTTATTGCTGTTAATTCAAAAAGTTCATCAAATGAACCAGGAGGTCGAAAATTGTAACACAATTGAACAACCACTTGAACAAACACGTGAAGATTTAACTGCTGAGACACCCGAAATCGAGTAGAAATATGAAAAACTTTCTGAAGATGTAAAAACACAAATTTGTGAACATTTTGAGCCTATCTTTTCGCGATATGACGACACATTACAGAATCATGAAGCTCCCACAAAAGAACTGCAGATTATTGTGCACGAAAATCACGACACCTTGCAAGCTAAAATTGACTCAGTACCATTTACAGATATGGTTACGCAACCTATAAAAGATCAGGAAAACTTAAAGTAGTAGATACCATTTCGACACAAATGGACACTCTAAAATTTGGTTCAGAGAAACACACGGAGGAAGTTGACATATTATCGGAAAAAGTAGCCGAATCTTCGGATTAGCTAGCTAATTTATTGACGAAAGTAGATGATCTGAATGACACAAAACCGGTAGCCTTCACTGACACAGAGGAGTATAAGGAAATTAGGAAATTCAAACAAAATCAAAATCAAAGTAATACACAATACAAAAGAGAAGTGCAGGAAGTACGGATCAGTAGGCTCGCGAGATACGAGAGTTACACACTTCAGAGGATACTCGCACTCCGACACAGGAAGAGATATTTAGGAATACAGAAAGGTTATAAAGCAGTAATACTTGGTATTTTGGAGATCTTGAAGAAGTCGGCAGGGTGCACCGTAATTTGAGATGGAACCGCCGACACCACATAAGAATGACAGATTTGCAAATCGGCGACACGATGACTCTGACACAAGCTCATCATCACTATGCGAAAATTGAGAACATTCAAGAATTCTAGTAATGAATACATACATAGGCTTGGCTTTGTCAGTTTTCTTACTGCTTTCCTCATAATTAGTCATTAAAGTACAAACTAAAAAAAAGAAAAATAAAGTTTGCACCACATTTCTCGTGTAAAACCGATTATTGAGAAACAATTTACTTTCAGACTTAGTCTTTGCCATTACACTTTTTCACTTCACGTTACTATTACGCTTTGTCACATTTCACATGCAGTGATGTTTTGAGGTCAACTATCTAATCAAGAACCTATGGAATTTATTAATACAGTAATTTTACGAGTTCACTTTTTTGGTTCAAATGGTTCAAATGGCTCTGAGCACTATGGGACTTAACATCTTAGGTCATCAGTCCCCTAGAGCCTAGAACTAATTAAACCTAACTAACCTAAGGACATCACATACATCCATGCCCGAGGCAGGATTCGAACCTGCGACTGTAGCAGTCCCGCGGTTCCAGACTGCAGCGCCAGAACCGCACGGCCACCACGACCGGCACTTTTTTAAGGAACAGACGACACAGTCTCATTCTGAGTACATTTTCGCTTGGCAGTATCACAATTACGTCACGATTATAACACTCACATTCTTAGAACGATAACGAAGTTTACTGCAACACTTCGGTTTACTGGAAAAGACATTTTTATTTAAAGTACTTTCTGAGAGGTCACAGATGATACAGTATTTGGTTAGTTTATAAGCTACACAATTATAGTACGATGCTACTTAGAAGTGACACAGTTTGTCTATGTTCTTCTGGAAAGTAAAACATATTTTGCTAATGACGTTTGTCGCATAGCTACAATGAGGCAGGTATTTTTCGTAACACAACAATACGTTACAGCATAGTACTTTCAAGGTCACGGCAATGAACGTAATAACTACGACACCTATATGCATGGCACTTCACTTTTGTATATGACGAAGATAAGAACATTGACTTTGGAGAACGTTGCTTATGAACGACGATAACTACGACACTTGGCACTTTTTCACCGTTAAGCAATGACAGAAATTATTTTACAGCAGGAACCACAGTTTAGTGCTACAGGACAAGCATTTGAGTGATTAGCTTTTGTACTTGGAACATTTTTAGGAATATTTTTTGAACTACTGTGAGACAGAGAAGGTTTTCGGTGATAAATTTCATTTGCAGTTTTAATCTGTAACATCTGAGGATATAATTACATTAGCCCTCATGGGAGTACGCCTACTTTGTGTACCATACATGTGGCAAGCGCAAGGAGCCCTAATTAATATGGTATTTGCTTATAGAATTTTACTCATTGGTACCATATTTTCTAACGCAGATTTACACAGTTATCTCATCATTTAACTGAGAGAAACAATTTTTTTTTTCACTGTGTCACTGACATAAGTCTAGGTAATCACACAGTTGGATTACTTCACACTTATGAAATTGTACTTTGTCTGCATTTTGGTAAATGTTCATATATTTTTGGAACCATTGTGATACTGTGAGAGCTTTGAGAGATGTATTTTGTATGGGATCATGATTTTTGAAGTTTGTTTGAGGTAGATGACTCTACTGAAACGAGTAGAGAGAATTTTTTTTAAGGTTTTGAGATTATTGAAGGAAACTACGGTGATTTTGAGATTTGACTGATCTGTTATGATGATGTTATTATGACGACTATGTGTATTATGATGTTGAGGTATGTTTATGATCAGTAAGATGATGCTTTATGAGGAATATGATTACGCTATGTGTTTATTATGATGAAGTATATTTGTAATAGGGCAGTCAATAATGAGTAGTGGTTAGGGACTCTAGTTTGTGAAAAAATTTTGGAAACCAAGTATTGTACTTTAAAAGCTATGAGAGGTGAGTATATATGTGAATGTGAGTACCACAATGCCGACAGAAATTTTTGGACACTGTTATTCGTGAGATTTAGTTTCTATGCACTTCTAATGTAAATTTTTAACCTGTGAAATTTTTTTATTCTGTATCAAACTGTCATTGTAACTGAAATGGCTGTCTTAAATATGTTAGTAAAAAGTGAATGTGACCTTGAAATTACGCTGCACTGGGCTGCGCACTAAACCCTTTGAAAAATACCTATTGTTGAGTGGACTTCCAAGTTTATTGGTTCCGGATAAGCCACTTTGAAGCTCACTGCACTTCCGTAAGCACTCGCATAGCTGTAGAAAAGAGATGCTATTCACCTCGCCATTGATATTTCTTCGCGGCATGCACCACAAACACGACACACTATTACTTGGAAACATATGATTACACTTTGGAGCTCGTACTTTGTGCTAACTGAAATGCTTATGAGCTGATGAGAAATATTCTTACATTTATACATCTGGTTATGGCAAGTATCTTTCTACGAAAGTTGAGAGAATTTTTACTGACTTACGAAATGCCATATGGCTGGTGAATGATTATTTCATGCTTTGCTTTGTACATATTTGCTTATTTTATTTAATATCTGGTTTCTATCTCTGCTGCAGAATTGGTTTTATAAAAATAAAAAAAGCTTTTAATACATATGCTAATGAAAACAATTTCTGCCAACAAATCCATTAAATAATAATTTTATGATACACATTCTTAAAAAAAGGAGAACTAGGAAAGGAGAGAGGCATAAGCAGGAGAAGGGACTAGTAACAAGAATGCATACATAATTTTCTTTTCAAGGACTTGGTAATTCTTTGGTAAAATAAATTCTTGTAGTGCACCACTCTTGTGTTTAGATGTGACATAGACATTAAGATGTGAATAGACATTTCTCTTATCTTCATTGCTGTCTTTACCATAATATTTTTTCTGCTTGTACTTTCTCATGTTTAGGTATAAGATATTGCATTTTCTGCTGCTATCTATCAGGCATCGTCCTACTGAATTTTACTTTGTATTACTGTGCTAAGCCAATTTTACCACTGAATGACTTTTCTTGTTTGCTGCGTGTTGCTTTATATTAGTTGAAATGTTGCATTTCTTTTACTAATTTAGATATACTGTTGCTTGCTTTGCCAATTTGGATTTTTTGTCACTGTGGTTTGTGTTAATTGTTTTGTGCTGCTGCATTGCCTTGTTGTCTAGTTTATGTATCTGAGCTCAGTAGATTTAAGTTAATTTAAGAGGGGGTATGCTATATAAGAAAATGAGTTGTGATGAAATGCATTGAGAAGCTGTAAGGAAAAGGTTTAGCCAAAGAGTATTGTATAATGAGGAATAATTATTTTGAAGGAGGAAATGAACAGATGTAAGTAGGGAATAGTGACAACAGGTTTAGGTAGGATTTTTCTTGGAAACAAATTATGAGGTAAGAAATATGTGAAAGTGTGATTTCAAAAATGTATGCTTAGATAGGACTTAGTTTGGGAACAGTGTTAAACTAAGGGAGATCTCTGAGAATAAAATGAAATTTTTGTTGGAAATGAAGAGCCACAGCCGGCCGGTGTGGCCGTGCAGTTCTAGGCGCTACAGTCTGGAACCACGTGACCGCTACGGTCGCAGGTTCGAATCCTGCCTCGGGCATGGATGTGTGTGATGTCCTTAGGTTAGTTAGGTTTAAGTAGTTCTAAGTTCTAGGGGACTGATGACCACAGCAGTTAAGTCCCATAGTGCTCAGAACCATTTGAACCATTTTTTAAGAGCCACATGTACTGCAGAACTAAATGTTACATGTGAAAATAGACCCTGTCCTTTCCTTTTGTGTTATTCTACTATGTTTTTGTGTATCCTTGTGTGTCTGAGTCCTTCTTGTCTGTGTGTGTTTACCTAATAAGACTGGTAGAATTTTTTTCATCTAATATTAAGCTGAATTCACTATGATGAGGAATACTGTTATCCTAAAATCTAATTTTCATTCGTTATATGTTCTTTACTTTGGGAAGATGTTTAGACATTATTTATTCTGTTACGTTTTCTTTTAATGCTCATGTGTCAAATTAATGTTTCTAAGGATATTCTCATTTTTCATTTATTTACTTATGTCACAATTCCTGTAATATTCATGTATATGCTTATTTCTATTCTTTTTGTAAAGCCTGTATTACCACGTATTACTAAAATGTTATCGGTATTATCTTGTTTTGACTGCAATGATGTTTTATTTACCTTTGAAATTGTATTATTATGCTGTAAAATTGTAATTGTATAGACACCAGTTTTTCAGTTAAGTAAATGGCAGGGATTCATGTTACTGAACACATTTCTGTTGGTCATAGTATATGTATAAAATCTCAGAGGTTATATGATTGTGTTATTGCTTGCACATGTGTTGATAACTCAGCAAGGGTCTGGTTAACAGCATTGCTAGTTCTAAGGTTATTGCAAAAAGTTGGTGAGTGCACAAATGGTGGTATATGGACTTGCTATATTATCCACAAGACTCTTCAACTGTGATTGTGCACCCGCACAGTCGCCACAGATGGCTGCTGGCCATCTCCACAAGGACTATAGTGGGTCTGCACCTTTGGTGGCCCATTACTGCCACAATTTCTAGAAGAAATACTGTGGGTCTGCGCTATGGTGACCTACCAATTCTACCAATATTCTTCAAGACTTCGACTGACTCTGCTGTGGGTTTGCTCTGTAGTGACCCATTAACAGTCTTCATGTGAAGAGTCAGCACTGTGTTTCCATTGGGAGGACAACACTATTTCTTCAAGACTGCATGGAGGTCCATTACTTATGTGTGCGTTTTCTTTTACTGCTCAGACTTTGTGCATAAAACTGTCATAGACTACGCTTCAGATGAATGATTAGGTCTGTCTTTAGGGACTGTGAGGTAAATTGTTGATTTATTGACCAACAGTATATTACTAATTGTGAGCATCTGATCTATCTGATATTGTTAATATGGAATTTTTTTTAACAGATTAGTCTTGGACACTGCCCAACCTATTTTCTAAATTTTTTTGAGAGGAGCAAGGGGGGCTATGTGAGTAGGCTGTTTATGTGTTCGTATGTTGGCAGCGCTATGTAGCACTCTGCATTAATAACTCTGACAGCACTGTGTGCATTCTGTAAGACACTCTATGGCTGGTCAGACTTGCAGTTGGATGTTAACAGTCAGTAGTGATGGCGGTTGGAGGTAAACAGCCAGCAATGATGTAAGTTGGGAGTGAGTAGTCAACAGTGATGGAGATTTGAGGTTTATAGTTAGTAGTGTTGGAGGTTTGTAGTACTAATGCAAGCAGACAGTCTGAATGTACGGTATATCCGTCATTGAGATTTATTACCGATGATTATATAATTTTTTTGAACTGGTCGTCACTTGATTAAGGTAAAATTTCGTAAATACATTGTTCGCTATGCAACATTAGTTGTTAGCGCCTTCAGTATTAGAATCTTTTAATTAGCTAGCTGTATTGGCGCTTGCTGTATGACAGTAGTCTGTGTAATGAAGATTTTTGTGGGGTAAATGGCTTATGAAATGTGTAGGTTACTGTGAGGGTTTCTTCTTATTCAGGACCATTCTTTTGTATTAATTGTTTGAAGTCAGGTTATGATTTTTGAGCAGTCAGATTCTATTGCGCTAGGATATTGTGGGTCAGTGTTGAAATGATAAAGAATAGCGAAGAGACAGTATAGTCAAAGTCACTCAGCAATATAAGCAAAGAAAACTTAAATAAAGAAGTTTCGAATTCAAAAGCATCTTTCAGTATGCGTTAGACAACTACGTTCCGGTCAAGGTTGCAAGGAATGGGAAACACCCACCGTGGTTTAATAGCTGTGTTCAAATTACAAGTCAAATCCACTTTAAAATAGAAGCAATTGAAAACTCTTACGAATTTTCACTTTAAAAACAAGTCAAACTTTTAAGTCATTGTCTTTGTGAAGGCATTACACAAACTCAGTATATTCGCAATTTCACATATTCTACAGCACAAGATCTTCCTCCATTTCAAGTTGCAGGATGGTGCATGACTGACAAAGTGTGGTTTAACCTTCTAAATGTTCTACGAATACTTTAAAATTGTATAAAATTTTACTCAGCATAAAATTCTGAAACTAAAGAATTAACAGTATATTTCAAATAGATGTAATACATCATACGGAACTTCAATGTTTAGAAGTAGAAATATTGACAAAAGCTGCTCAAAACACAAACTCAAGTCTCAAAACAGCAAAATGAGTAAAAAATGCTGGGAACTGCTATGGTGCTGTTGACTAGGCATTCCTTCATGTGATTATAAAATCAGTCACTAGATTGTAAACCTGATGAGGGAACTCATGTGTTCCTATGTGCACTACGCTCAAGGTACAACAGTCTGCCCTAATTCCTGTTTACAGAGCCCTGTTTCAAATGTCTTATACTTTACGCATAGGAATGTATCTGCTACCCATTATTTTATGCAAGTGTTCAGCTATAGGCTTTAAATCCCTCTACATACAAACACATAGTACAGGTAATATTTCCATTTAAAATAACTTTACCAATTCTAAATGGATAACTGCTCCTTGGCTCCATCTTTCACTCAGAAAAACGACACAGTCCAGAAGCTTCGTATTCGCTGACACATTGCTGTGTGCGCCAGTCACAGCATGCTGTCATGGACCCTGCCACACGTATATGTTTCAGGCCTACTGTACAATACACTTGAGCTTTGTCAGTTTATATTCAATATTTTCAATGTCAAGGATGAAAGTTTCATGTCGATTGTTCAAGTAATATGAAATCTATTGGCTTTCCCAGTTAAAGAGCAGAAATACTAAGGTTAGTCGGAAAGTAAGATCTGATAGTCCGCGAAATGGAAATGACAGTGAAAGCCCGGTGGACGTTTGCACAGATGTGTTGGGCAGTGTCTCTAGTACACCTATTGATCGCTTCAAGTCGCTCTTTTCATTTCTGAGCACACAGTGAGCACATAAAGATGCCCGTAACAACTACAGCCAAGTATGGGTGACGGGTGAGAGGGTTCGCCTGATTTAATGCAACCACACTTAGTACATCTGTCATGCATTTCCTTCTTCATACCGTTTCATGAAGAAGTGGCAACGAGGAAGCTCCTGCAACGTCTTGGGTGGGAAGTGTTTGATCACACACCACACTGCTAGGACTCAGCGCCTTTGAGCTTCATCTCTGCTCACATGAACGGCTGCCTATGAAGACAACATTTTGCCACAGTCTACCAACTGCAGACTAGCACAAAGAAGTGGCGGAAAACATGGGCGACTGCCTTCTATGACGAGGGTATTGGGAAGTTAGTACAACGCTACGACAAATGTCTAAGTCGAACAGACGACTATGTAGAAAAGTAGCTGGAAGGTGTAGCAAACTGCAGCAAACCAAACATTTTTCATTTTTACTGTGGTTTCCATTTTGCGACCGACCGGACCTTACTTTTCGGATAGCCATCGTATCTTCCTACCTTCCTTTGAATTCATCAGCCATAATGGGTGATGCTATACCGGCTTTAAGTTCTCCTTTAAATGCGTCGTAGAGTTCGGACCTGTTTGTGACCGGGAGATCCAAGGTGTTACCCTCACGAGTCTTTTCTCTGACTAAATCCCTCAGTTAATATTTGGAAAAAAACGTTTGCAACAATTTCAAATGATCCTGTCCCTGTTATTCGCTCCAATCGGTTGATTCTCCCAATCTACAGGCGGTAAGCTGAAATCTCCCCTTAATACAACTACATGAGCAGAAAATTTGAGTGGAATCTTCTGCAAGTTTTCCGTTAAAGTTCCGCCACAGCTACTCATAAGACAGAGGTTCTATCAAAGTATCCGACTACCATGTTTAACCCACCTTTAACACTTTGCTTCACCTAAAGGATTTCGCGTTCTGTACTGACCTCACTAGAGATTTCAGTATTGTTCAGTGCTATAAACACGAATCCATTATCGGGTATTTTCCCTGTTAAGACACTAAAATCATTATTTAGAATCTAAAAAGGTAACGAATGTCAGAAAAAGTAAAGTAATATTACTACGTAAAGATGTAATATTATGTCTTGTATTTGTAAACTAAAAGTGAAATGCCTCTAGCGCAAATACGTATCACAGTTTTGTATTGAACAAGTGATGGTCGAAATCTCAACGAATTACTAGAAGACAAACTCTGAGCACTACTCTTCCGCTTCTTTTTTGTAAAATGTGTTTGATGATATTAGCTGTCATTGGCACCAAAGGAACAGGACTGGACGGACCGTGAGTTATTCCTCTCTGCGAGCTGACAAATGTTTCTCGTTATCTGCCGTTGCCACAGCATTTCCCATCTGCCTGGGCGGTAATTGAAAATCTCTCTTCCGAATAAATTTCCTGTGTGGAGAAACGCCAACGGCTAGTCTGCCATTAGTTGCCACATATCCCCTCCCATTTTTCCTTCCCCCAACCCCCTTGACCATTTATATCGTTGAATGGTTTTCTGTCCGTTGCCACCAATAATTAATGTTGCAGATATGGCGGGAATAACGAGTGCCTCATGAATTTATGGACTAATAACGTCCTCTGCTTTTAGTATGTTAGTATTATATGACAACGTGTTATTTGTTCTGGTGAACTTAGAAGAATAATACATATCACAAAAGATCTACACCATTGGGCCAATGGTTCAACTATGTGCTACCTTACTGGCGTAGATAAGTTGTGGAAATGAACAAATATATTCGTTCTTCATAACAGACGGAGAATTACCGTATTCGGTAGACAAAAACAAGCCTTAGTGCCAGAAACCTAGTCAAATTCCGCTAATAAAAGAAGTTCAGACGTCGATTCTAAGCAATTTGTGGACGATGTCACAAATACATCTGCGTAATAGTCACAGACAGTTTGCAAATCCCTGGGTACCGACAGGGCACAACTTGGCGGCAAACGGAAGAACGTGGTTTGTCTATGTATCTGTAATACAACCCTAGAAGACCTTCTCAAATCCATAAACTAAGGAAATGAAGAAGATAATGCTAAGTGAAATCGGGTTGTCTAGTCTGAATGTATTCTAACTGACGCGATTATCTGACATGAACCAAATAAAAAAAGAAACTTTGTGTTATGCCTTACGGCTGGTCTTGTCATGGGGGAAGCCTCGTCAAAGAGATCCACCGCATGATCGTCTAGGGAAGTGATTCCAGTGGTGGTTTCCCGTTGCCTTCCACTGGTGATGATGAAATGGTAATGAGGACAACACAACACCCAGTCCCTGAGCGCAGAAAATCTCTGACCCAGCCGGGAATCGAACCCGGGCCTCTTGGCGCAACAGACCGCCGCTCTGACCACTCAGCTATCGGGGCGGACCTGAACCAAATAGACACCCTCCAAAATAATGATTAGGACTTAAATGACTACTAAATGAAAGAAGGATCACAATTAATTCCGTGTATTACGTTAAAGTGACTCATAAATGGACTAAAAAAAGATAGTAATTGCAAAGTAAAACCTTGGCGCATCTGACTGACAGGTCTGGCGTAAGATACTACCACATATAAAAATGAAACAACCACAGTACTGAAGCTATAGTGTGAGTGTCGCGATGTTGGTATAAAAGACAGACAGAACTAGGGACTGGAATGCGTTGTATCTGCGGCCAGAGTTGGAAGTAAATTGGTCATTCGAATCTGAAAGGAATTCTTCAGAGTGAGGCTTGAAGTTATTAAAATTCTACAAAAATGACTTTACTGTTCCTTCACCTTATTCTGCTATCACAGCTCGATCTCACCATATCAGTCTGCAGGTGGAGGATGAAGTGACTGCTGAATCAGTCATTGGGGCCACAGCTACGACAGCATCTGCAGCTAAGTTTGAATCAGCCCGAAAACTGCGTCCCACAGCTCATCTGCTCGGAGATAGAGCCCGGTGGCGACGAAGGCCGGCAGAGGAGATGGCCCGCAGTAGTCAACCAACTGAATTGAATTGTAGAATGCTGCATGTTGACTGAATATATGCCAATTGATTATTAAAAGGACCACTTGCATTACTTTGCTCCGACTGGTTTGACTTTGGATATTCCATGCACCAGCCAGTAAAAATTTCGTTAAAAGATGCAGGAGGTCCTTCCCTCAAGTTTTCTTCAGGTTGTTAACCAGTAACGCGCTTGCTATCACTTAGTGCTGAAGAAAGGCATCTCATTCCCCCCCTCTCTCTCTCTCTTTCTCTCTTTCTGTGGCCAATGAAGTGCGCCCTAGGTAGCACTCTCTAATTTCTGGTTTCTTTACCTTAGCTATCCGGTCAGTTCTTACGTTGCGTAAACTTTTCGTGTTTTTGGACCTGACTTTCATGGCAACCCATGCTTTCAAGAGGCCCCAAACTGTGGCCTCTCACTCCATTTTCTAGATCTTACTTGTGGCGTCTTTTGAATCCCAAAGAAAGATAGCTTTCTACTTTTTGTTCACAGCGGTGAATTTCTTGGACATTGCTAAAAACTGCATTTGTCTGCTTTTCATGTTTCAGTTGTCACTGGCAGAGACGTTATGCCATCGAATATCATATCCATGTTGCCTGTGGGTTGCCTGTCATCCAGTTGTGGCAGCTCAAGAGGCAAATCTCGAGAAACAAGTGGAATTCACCTGGGGCTTTCCCGACAGGTCCTTCTGAGAATTACACTGAGGACGGTCCCCCTCTCCTTCCCTCGCAGCCTGCTACAGAGGCTCGCTGCTCACCTGAGTGCTGGCAGCTCATCCAAGTGTGCTTCCAAAAGCCTTCATACATGTTACCTATGATATTTAATTACTGACAATCACTATTTTTAATATGCTTTTCACTTCTTGGTATTGATTAATTATTCCAATCTAATGGATCCTTATATTCTGATTTTATGTTAGTTACTGGACAGTTTTGGGAAAACAGGGTAAAAGTTAATGGACCAAATCTGAACTATGTAGAGTTTCTAAGGACATCTCGCGTCCGTCGGCCGTCGTAATTTAATATATTATTATTGTTATTATTATTATTATTTTTTGATTGTTGCCGACTTACGTGGTGGGCCTTAATAAAAATGATATTCCATTTAATTTTGATTTTACGGTTAAATGCTTTCCTGAAGTTCTCCTTTTTAACAATATTAATCTCAAATTATTTGTTACGTTAATGAATGTTAGACTTGCTGCATCTTAAAACATGAGCATACAAGCTGAACAATGTAATAAACTTTTCATATTAATTTCCTCGGCTAGTTAATTCACTTTAAAGCAAAAGATCTTTAGTTATTAATTACAATTGCGGCCCACACACGCGCGAGAGTATTTTTTCTTACCTCCGTTAACCATTGTATTGTAGTCGGAGTCCTGGCTCTGGGTCTTGGCTATGGTACTGAAAATAAGAATCTTGAAGCTAAGTATTTTCTGCAACGTCGGGCGGCTGTGGAGAAAAATTAATTTTATGTTAATATCGGGCGAGTTTTCCGCTTCCGCTAATTTTTCATAAGTTAATATTGCCACATAATGGCGTCGTTGGCTGTATCGGCCGCTGCGATTGTTGAACTGTAAATTACTTGAATGAAGTTTAATTCAAGGGAGGCGGACATGAAATCGGGATCACCTCTTACAAATTAAAAGTGCACAATAATATTAAATCATTATATCATATGCTTAACTCATACAAATATGCTTACATTTGCCAGCACTCGCAAGATGTCCGTCTGTACATCATCAAGACAAGTGAAGAAGTGAAGTCGACTAAAAAATTAACAAAAGAGCGTATCTTGTTGTCTCTTTAGATCATTTTGTCATAAATTATTTCTTTGCAATCTAAATCTACACAGAGAAATTATTATTTTACGGCTACATGATAAAAATATATTATTCAATTTTTTAATGTCTCTTCTTCATAAATACTGTTTTTAAGTCTTTTCGTAATATGGCACTGGGAACGCTATAGACACTACACACATTGGTCTGCTTCTGTATCTCAGTGGTCAACGTTCCTGACTGATATATGGGGTTCGTTTCTCAGTACTGTCAGAGATTATTGTTTCGTTGAAGCATTGGAATGGAACGTAATCACACAATATGAGAAGGTACCTGAGTGATACGTAGCAGCTCCAGGGTCTGAAAAGTAGACAACGGCCAGGAGAGAGGTGTCCTGAGGCCATGACCTTCCACACAGCGTCGTTTGGCAGAGGATGATATGGCAGGCGGTTGGCAGAGAATGATATGGCAGGCGGTCAGTCTCGACTGGTCTGTCTGGGCCAGAACCAAAACTTTTACACTCATTGCATTCAGAAAAAAAATGGAGGAATATAAGTTGGGAAGATTCTAAGAAACCCTAACATTAATGGAAAACTATGAAGCAGGAATTCAGTATTATGAAAAGTAATGTTCAACAGGCATCTGGTATTAAACGATTAACCTCTCATTCAGTTCGGAACTGGTGTCCACCAATAGCATCAGTATGAGCTGGGAACCCCACTCGATTGGAGCCTCCAAATGTCATCTCGAAAAATTTCTTGTCATGCCTAGAACACATGATATGTCAATTCATGAAGACAGCTGGCT
Source organism: Schistocerca cancellata (assembly GCF_023864275.1). Lineage (NCBI taxonomy): Eukaryota > Metazoa > Arthropoda > Insecta > Orthoptera > Acrididae > Schistocerca > Schistocerca cancellata. The sequence goes on from NC_064632.1 coordinate 165,737,573, forward strand.
GCGGAGTGGCTTGAAGGAGTAAGTCTTCCCACGGCATTCCACACATGAGCCACAGGTCGCCAATCAGCCAACTGGGCACCTAATTCTTCAAGGTGTTTGTGGTGTGAACTGCAGCGTGAGGGCTTACATTACCATATTGAAATAGGCCATATAGTGCACCCATAGCAAAGCTTATGAGAACAGAAGTAATTCACTCTACTCTCAAAAATTATCAAATGAGACCTGACGTCAAAATCAGTTGCTCCACACACCATGATTCAAGCAGTTGGAGAGGTGTGCGTTTCGAGAATCACTGCTTCCTTCAATGTTTACACAGGTCGTCGACAGTTACGATGGCATCGACATGACCGACTGAAACAGAAGCAACACTCATTGATGAACAACACAGAACGCCACTCAGTGTCCCAACTGACTCTGGTTCTACAACATGCAAGTCTCTATGGTCTGTCGTCTGGTGTCAGCGGTGAACAACTTGTGGCAACTCGAAATTTCAAGTCACACGGTTCCATACTGTATCGCCTAGAACCGCTCGGCCACCCCGGCCGGCTCTTGGCGAGTCTCTGTCTGTAAACTTCACCATAATTTCGACCGCTATCACCCGTCTACTTGTCAGACCCAGTGGAACAAAGCTGCAATCTCCTCGTGGTGTAATGCTTCTGAATAACGGTTGTTTTGCGCTCGTTTCGTCAACACTCATTCTGCAATCATTATACTGAAGCCAACTGTGTATACGATCTATTCTTATGATGCTCTCCTGTCCCTCTTACACAAATGGTTCGACGTTTCTGAAATTCTGAAGGCTGAGAACTTCCACTAACGATAGGCTTGGCCAGTAGCTATCATGTACATGTACATGTGAATTAAAAACTTTCTTTCAGCACTAAAAACATCGAAATTTTAATTAATATAACCAACCGGCTTGAAAATAGTGTAGCATCAATAGGGTAACGTTTGGTCAAGGGGCTCATGGTTTAACGTTTTCTATATCCATCAGTGAAGAATAAATCAACCATGAAGTCCTGTAACCAGTTGAAGAGTGTTGTCATTCAAGAATCATAGCGAAATTTTCCACGACTCTTCTTTTTAGAGCCATCTGTTCATTTAAAATAAAGTCAGGATGTTTCGCTATATATGTAAAGACTTATATTTTTTGCAATATATTTAGTAATGCGTTCAAAATTTCACTAGTGTCCTCTAATGACAACAAATTTCCTTGTTCTGCTGACAGAGATATTACAAATCACTAATACTGTGGAAGGAATACAAATTTTCGCGTATATAACGAAACATGCTGACATTATTTTAAAGAAACTGACCAGTCAAAAAAGCAATTCATGAATTTTTCAATTAAGGTCAGTTGAAGAGAACGACTTGAAGGATAGAAAATTAAATAGACAGAACAGTAAAACTGCGGCGGTATTCTTTTGGTAAAGAATATATATCTCCAAAAACTAAGGATGTGGCGTTTCTGGAAAGGTAACTTTACAGTGAATACACATTACTAATTTTGACTTCGTGGTGGTGAGACACTGATTTTTAAAGCTAAATAATTTCAAATATGATTTCTGATCATTAAACTAAGTAGAGATTTTTGTTACGAATTAGTCGGAAAGAGGCGATACACGTAAATGGACCACGAAACAAAGTAACGTGAAATACGCAATTGTAACTGCAATGAGAACAGAATCTAGCGTGGGGAATAGATGGACGATGGACAATGGAGGTCGTTACCGGATTCCAAGACAAAACAAATGACCGAGAGTATGCTCCAATGAAATGCGGTCGAATGACATCAGAAAAAAAGTAGGACGATATCTGTGCGTATAGCCAATGACCAGAATGCGGGTAAAAGTCTGCAGAATGTGCAGCATTTATCCTAAAATGGCTGATGTTCTCAAGAGCAGCTGAACAGTTGGTTTGGCATAGTAGTGTCCTGTTACGACAGGAAATGGATAAGTTCAGCGTGTCGTATGACCAGTGGCGGCTGGTGGCATTTGAGCTCAGCGTTGAACAAAATACTTCAGTATCATATTTTTATTTCAGAAGCTTTTCTCCATATTCAGCCCAATAAATTATACTTTAAAATACTTCTTTTGGAGAGTATCACACACAGAAATTCTTAAAATCAGACATGAAAATGCAAGAAACCAAAATGTGGAAATAGTATTACTTCCGTTAAATCCTGTAAGTTGCGCACGCAACCATCTGCCACCAGGAAAGCGGAATGTAGGAAGACCAGATCACGCGAGAGCAGTCATCCTCATCCAAAGAATACGAAGATGCAAAGTCGTTTGATCCAAATACCCACCTTCGGAAATGTGAGAAGGTTATAGAAGAAACATGAAACTGTAGGATCTTTAAATGATGATCATTCCTTTTATAACTGAAGTACATTTTCTAAGAAAACACATAACTAATTACTATTTTTATAAAAGCTTCCCTTCTTTCAAGGGCCCTTTATCCAGAAAAGGTCAGATTGGGAGTAATATGGTGCTTCTGAAAATTTCAGGGAGAATGAACCATATCCCAAGTATTGGGGTAAGGATCTCCTACCCCAATTTTGGTATCAAATTGATATGTAAATTAATTAAATTGATCAATTAATGTGCTCACCCTCCACCCCATCCTACCCCCATCTAAACCACCGGTAGATGTTTTACACAGCTGGCCCATGGGTCGCTGCTCCTCCTTTCGCCCTCTCCATCTCCCACCTGCCCTATTGGATGGAATTTCGAATATGGGCGGGAATTTCGAATTTTTGCGGTAAATTCAAAAAATGGCCGGAATTTCTTTGTCCCAAGGCTTTGCTGACGTTCCACCAAACCCCTCACTTGGGAATTGGCGGGAAATTCGAAATGGCTGTGCCCTTTCCGAAACTCGAACCCCCATCCTTTTGGGTGGAAACCTCAAGTGCGGCCCTCTACGCAGGGAAACTGTCCAAATGCAGCAGAAGACTATTAGGTTAGTCTACTTTATTTATTTTGGGTGGTAAACTGAACTAAAAATCGCTCCTAATTATATAATTAATTGCAAATATTGGGCATAATTACACTTCTATATGCATAGCGCTACGCAAGGCGCACCTAAAATCGCAGTACAGCTCAAAAATTGATGACGTCATACAACTGGTATTATCCTGCTGGGGAAAAACTCGCAATACAACTCGAAACTAGCGGTAGATTTATTCAAACTCTGCATAGGATAATCCCTTCACCTACAAGCTGATGGGAAAAGGATTGGAGTGGATTGTAAATTCTTTAATTTTGATGGGTGTTTTCAGCTGAGGAGATGGTGTTGGACAGAGAGGAGTTTAATAAGTGTATTACCTATAATCGTGCAACTGAAGACTGTGTCTATAACTGTTTGACGTCGGAGATCGCTACAGGCTCCTCCCGCTCCATTGCTCGACAATCACCCTGCAGCCCTGGCGCTCGAAATTCAGGATGGCCAATGTACTCTACCACAACTGATAGAAATTGCTTGAAGTTTCTAATTACATATCTAAACTGCCATGAAAAAAACAGCACTTGTATACAATGGGTCATAATGCAAGCCATGTACTGGAGATTGAGAAAATTATCATAATAACTCAACTACAGCAAAAACCTGACCCCCAAAGATTGCTCCAGGAGAAAGAGGTAGCTGTTGCACATGTGTTCTCCTCGATGTGGCTTTCAAAGTAACCAGATTAGAGCTAGTCTTACTTTCCCCCCTACAACCCCTCATTCCTCTCTCTCCTCAGTGTAGCTAGGGATACAGGCCTGTTCTACCCTGTCGCTGATGGTGCACAGAGAGGTCCACCTGGTGGCAGGGATATACTGTCTCCAGTCTGTAGAGATCAGTTTCAATAGACAAGAGACACCAGAACAGGATGCTTCCTGCTGGCTGTTAAACATGTTTCTCGGAAAGACTGTAACCCCCCTGGAACAACACTGAAATTCCAGAGAACTCGCAGGAACACTTTTTCAAGCGTCTGCTTCTACCACTTCTGCATGCAGTTGTGCAATCCACCCCAGCAGGCACGTGTGGCCAGCTGTAGCCAGGGGTAAAGGTGGTCCAGGTGGTCAGCGCTATCGATGCCAACAAAAGCTACTCATACACAACAGGCCGCAACGCCGGCGGACCAGAGAACAAAACGAGGTAAATGCCGCTACCCTAATCAGGAGTTGTTTGTCTAAAAGTGCAGCTGTGACTGCCTGTAAGACACCACCAGTACCCATTCCCACCAGCAGTTACCATTCTCAGAGCGAAAACACTTATGTGCAACAATTGTATTTTACATTAAGGAACCTCTTACAAGCGTCCATCTATTTTAAAAAAGCACATTTGCGTCGACAACAAATGCCCTTTTTCCACAAAAATAGGTGCAGTCCAGTTTCTTTTAGTTTTATAAGCAAAATCGGTGTACTTTGAGCGCATTCCTTGTGTTCAAATTATAAACTGTCGTGCATGAGGCCATTACGTTCGTTTCAGAGGATGGAATTATCAATATATGAAAGCATCTATACAGTCATTCATTGCATTCGACTGCAGGATACGGCTAGCATCTGTCTCTTTCTCTCCGCACATTCCATTACTCTGCCACATACAGCGACGTCAAAAAAAGAACAACATAAAATCGAAAAAATGTCCCCTATTTTGTTGCGAAGACTACTGATATCTGCATAATGTTCTCGTTATTTAGAAACATTCATCGGAGTAAAGAAAAAGGTACAATTTAAACTCTAAAGAAAAAGTAAAAAACATCTGTGTTAAGCGATTCCTTTTCAATTTGATGGACAAAGTTACATTGCTTGAGAAAGTCCCTGACATTCAAATCAGTTCTCGTAACGTAACCTGACCCTATAAAATTCCTCCAATTCATCGAAAACAAATACCATCTACATGCTGACATCTGACATTTTTGCTCCTTACCTCCCCGCTAGCCATACCTGAAAAAAAAGTCCACATCCAGCAGACTATCATTCACAATAGCAGCATATTCTTGAATAGTAATTTCATAAGCAATTTGATCATTACAGAACAGCCTATTTCGTGCAATCTACTCATATGTCGGGAAGAACACCATCATTTCTAGGTTCCAAAAGGAGCTGTAATTCAAGTGGTGTCTACTTTATTATTAGAGATTATAAAGTATAAAATAACACAGGGACATGTGGTAATACATATTTTTAAACTCAGAAAACTGGCGATAGTAATAAAAACAGCCATGATTCCATGGAAATAGATACACTCGGTATCAATTAGTTTTATGAGCAAAATGGGAGTAGTTTGAGAAGATTCCATGTGTGCAGATAACAAAATGTTATGCATGAGGTCATACATTCATTTCAGATGTATAAAATACCAATACGGATCAGTATCTGTACAGTCATTTACTACATTCAAGAGCACTGTTCATAGTTATTTTGTAACATCCAGAGTAGCTAAAGAACTACTAACTGTCTGCATCCAAACTTTAACCAGTCATACCACTCTTTTTAATAGAACCTCCCAACATAACCCCATAAGCCTTTGCCGTTTCTTTTTCTCCTGATATATCGAAAAACAAATATCATGTGTGTGTGTTGACAGTGAGCATATTACATATACACGAATTGGTCTATTGAAGCAGGTAGCCAGTGATCGAAGTCACCTGCACAGACCTCTGTAAAGTTTTGCCGTCTGTACTGGAAGAAGACCGTATCCCACAGACCACCAGTCAGAAGAGAGGGTCCCTGTGTTGTTCTTTCATAAACACTCTTGTACATTGTTATCAGCTGTAACACATCCAAGCAGTGTATGACTACAGCTTTATACACCACTACAAATTTTGTTTTCCTATCATGACTTCGAGTTCTATGTCAGGTGCTAAACCAACATTAACACAATTTAATCCAATGGCTTTCACTGAAAGTTGGACATCACATTATGTAAACTATGCAGTTCTCAGAACATGCAAGATGGTAGTGTAAGTAGGCTGTTTATGTTTTCTTTATGTAAGTTTGCTGTTTATGTTTTTTATTGGCAACGTTACGTAGCGCTCTCTGTATGAAAATCACTGGCTGTGCTGTGTGCAGTATGTGGCTAGTTTGCATTGTTGCCTGCCATTGTTGTCATGAACTGCTATAGCTGGATGTGAACAGCAGATAGCGTTGGGCAGTTGGAGGTGAGCCGCCAGCAGTGGTGGACGTGGGGAGAGAGATGGCGGAGTTTTGATAATCTGTAAGACTGAATGTCAATTATGAATATTAAGGTAAATACATTGTTTGTTCTCTATTAATATCTTTCATTTGCTAACCATCCCTATCAGTAGTTAGTACCTTCAGTAGTTTGAATCTTTTATTTAGCTGGCAGTAGTGGCGCTCGCTGTTTTGCAGTAGCTTGAGTAGCGAAGATTTTTGTGAGGTAAGTGATTTGTAAAAGGTATAGGTTAAAGTTAGTCAGGGCCATTGTTTTGTAGGGGTTATTGAAAGTCAGATTGCGTTGCGCTAAATAATATTGTGTGTCAGGTTAAGCACAGGCTTGTATAATTGTTCTAAGTGGACGTTTCACATGTAAAATTGTTCAAAGGGGACGTTTCATATGTCGACCCTTAGCCTAGGATACCTCACTGGAATCTTCTGATTTTTTTCTTGTAGTTTGTGTAATTAGTGTAGATTTTGTTTATTGCTAGTGCGTAATTGTAGAGGGAATCTCCTTTGTAGTTGCAGCCTTTCATTGTTGTACTGTAGAACAGTTGTGGCATGCATGTAGATTTGCACCAAGTATTTCGCAGCTGCAATTAACTAGATATTATTTTCAGTGCTATGTTAATGTGTTCTCCTATTTTTGCTCTTCAAATTGTGTTTTTCTGTGTTATCGTGTGAAATATTGTCACAATAATGGCGTGTGAAAAACGTAACACTCGGCTCCAAAGTAAACTGAGAAACGACAGTGAAGACGAAAGCAATGTGTTAGCGCCACTGTGTAATGAGTTAACTAATGTTCAAAGTAGTAATTTGGTAACTGTGCATAGGGAAATGGAGCGGACGTCAAACAATGGCGTAGACAGTCAAACAGGTAGTGAACAGGGAAGCATTATCGATCGGTCGGTCGGCAACAGCTCGCCTCAGGAATCCGAAATGATAGGACACAATATTGCAAATACTGTAGATTCAGGTTTTGCGTCCTCACCGTTCTCTCAGATAAGTCAAGACACATTTTCAGCTTGTCAAAATGTGAATGTTGCCGGCGCAAATGCACTGCCGAAAAGAGTAGAGGAACAGATTCCAGACACTAATGCATTGTTATTACAACTAATGCAACAAATGGAACAAAATCAGAGACAGATGGGACAAAATCTTCAAAAGTTAGACACAATGGAACAAAATCTTAAAAAGTTAGACACAGTGGAACAAAATCTTAAAAAGTTAGACACAGTGGAACAAAATCTTCAAAAGTTAGACACAATGGAACAAAATCTTCGGAAGTTAGACACCACACTTGAACAAACACGTGAAGATCTAACTACTGAGTTACATAACATTGAATCGAAATGCCAAAAAGTCTGTAATGACGTAAAAACACAAATTTGTGAGCATTTTCAGCCTATTTTTTCGCGGCATGAAAATGCATTACAGAATCACGAAGCAGCCATAAAAGAACTGCAAACTATTGTTCATGAAAATCATGAGACCTTGCAAGCTAAAATGGACTCAGTTGCATCTACCGATTCGGTTACGCAACTTGCAAAAACTCAGGAAAACTTAAAGGACACAGTAGAAAGACACATGGGGGAAATTAGTTCATTATCAGAGAAAGTAGCCGAACTTTCGGATCAGGTCACTAACTTATCTACAAAGGTAGATGATGATCTGAATGACACAAGACCCATAGCCTTCACTGACACAGAAGAGTATGAACAAATTAGAAAATTCAAACAAAATCAAAATCAAATCAACACACAGTACAAAAGAGAAATGCGGGAATTACAAGATCAGCTGACACAGGTAATACAAGAATTACATATTTCAGAGGATACTCGCGCTCCAACACGGGAAGAGGAACTTAGAAATACGGAAAAGCCACAAAATAATAGCACAGGGCATTTCGGTAATTATGAAAGAAATTGGCAAGGTACACCGAATTTTGAGATGGAACCGCCGAAACGACGTGACAATGACCGACATGCTACTCGCCGACACGATGATTTTGACTATAAGCTGTTCATTACTACACGTAAATTCAAAACATTTAAGAATTCTGGCAACGACATTCATCCACAAGCATGGCTACATCAATTCTCTCATTGTTTCCCTCCCAACTGGTCATTGGAGCACAGGTTAGAATTTATGTGTGGCTACTTAGAGAATGAACCAGCTGTAAGAATGCGATCGGTCATTCACGATTGCCACAGTGAAGGAGAATTTTACCATGCCTTCCTCTCAGCATATTGGTCTCAAGCCACACAAGACCGCGTAAAACATAGCATCATGATGATGAAACACTTTGAACAATCTGAATTTTCCAGTCTTGTCAAATATTTTGAAGACATGTTGCACAAGAATCAGTACCTATCAAACCCATACAGCCCCTCAGAACTCATCCGCATTTGCTTAATCAAACTGCCTGAACATTTACGACATATTATTTTGGCAGGACGTTGCAAAGACGACATTGAAGCTTTTCAGGGATTGTTACAAGAACTGGAAATTGACACAGACAGTCGCGGGATGCGAAAACAGGAAAACAATCACTACAGGTCACATCCGTCACAATTCCGTGACGACAGAAACAATAAATGGCCACGACAAACCTATTCTTACAACGTAAATCGTGACCAAAACAGACACCACCCATATGATAACCACTGGCAGAGTAATAGTTACAGGGAAAGATCACCTTTCCGCGGCAATGACTATCACAGAGACAATCAGAGAAACAGACAATATGGGAACCAAAATAACTATTATCAAGGGAGACAGAATAACTTTAGACGCAACGGTCCAGCGCGTAGTTACGATTCAAGGAGAAATTCTCCACCACATGACCGACAAGAAAGAAACTATCGAACCTACCGACATGACGACAGACGATATGATCGTAACGACAGACCTGAATTGCATCAGAACTGGCGAGATTTAAATAGAGCAGAGCACTCTCGTCACGATGAATTTGTGGAAGTTAGGCCTCCTAATCCCAGTAACGGCGCGCGCCAACAAAGAAACAGACAATGAGTCGCACCGCAGGCAGCTGCGTGCGCCGGCTGGCTCCGAGAAAAATAACATTGACGCTAACCTTGAGCAAAATTCCCGTATTCTTTACGGACGAATACCGTATGAGACTTGCATTCAAGTTGAAACTCTGCGTACTGAGAAGAGCAAAGGGTAAAAGATTACACCACATTTCTCATGTAAAACCATTTATTGACAGATAATCTGCTTTTTAACTTAGTCTTTGCAATTTTCACTTCACGCTACTTGTACTATTTGTCACACTGAGAAACTGTTAACATGCAACTACGTTTTAAAGCTAACTAACCATCTAGTCACAGTGGTTGGTTTGTGTGACAGCTACACGATTATATCACGACGTTACTAATGAGTGACAATTTACAATGTTGCTTTTGCGGTGTATCTGTTTGATATCTGCACAGTTTTTCTGAATTCTTCTGTAAAGTAAAACATGTTTTAGTAGTAACTTTTGTGCTATTGCTACAAGGAGACAGCCTTTTCTGTAGCACAACAATACGTTACAGCACAGTACTTTCCTCATCACGGCAATAAGCGTAATAACTAAGTTATCTATACGCAAAGCATTTCACTTTTGTTTATCGTGAGGTAAGTACATTGGCTTCTGCTGAACTTAGCTTTTGGAGGACGATAACTACGACACTTCCCAGAGATTATCTTAGAGCAAAACGCACATTTAGCGCTACTGGACACGTATTTGAGTGATTAATTTTGTACTTAAAACATTTATTTTTAAAGATTTTTGAATTACAAAGAAAGTTTTTCGTGATACATTTCATTCCATTGCTGTAATCTGTAACACCTGAGGGTATAATTACAATAAACCTCAGGGGGGTACACGCCTACTTTGTGTACCATGTGTTTGGCAAGCACAAGGAGCCCTAGCTAATATGGTATTTGCTTATACAACTTTACACATCGGTACCATATTTCTCTAACACATAAATTACACACCTATCTGATCATTTAACAGAGAAACAAACATCCTTTTACTACGTCAGTGACACATGTTTACGCAATTACAGAGTTGGATTACTTCACACTTAAGAAATGGTACTTTGTCTGTACCTTTTGCACTGTTCATATTTTTTTGGTACCATTGTGATACTATGAGAGCTTTGAATGATGTATTCTGGTATGAGATCATAATTTTTAAAGTACGTTTGAGGTAGATGACACTACCGAAATGAGCAGAGAATTTTCTTTAGGTTTTGAAATCATTGGAAGAAGCTGCGACGTTTTTGACATTTGACTGAGGTGTTATAATGTTATTTTTTACGACGACGGTGTGTATTATGCTGTTGAGGTATGTTTATGTCAATAAAATTCTTGACCTGTGAAATGTTTTTATATGAGACTGTCACTGTAGCGGAAACTACTGTCCTAAATATTTCCGTAAGAAAGTTAAGTGACCACCTGCACATAATGTGACGTGGGCACCCAGGTGTGTCAGACACCTGGAGAACAAGCCTTTTCAGACGCTCAGGTAGAAAAGAAAGCCATTAGGGTGTGCCAGAGGCACAGGTGGAAGAGAAGGACAAAGAGAGGCCATTAAACTCGCTGTTGACATACCTTTGTAGAGGGCATCGCTAATGCGACACGCTCGTTACTTGAAAACATATGATTTTTGTAATGCGTTGTAGGCACACAGCTGTGTCAAACACCTGGAGAATAAGCCATTAGGATTTGCCTTTCATCGCTAATGCGACACCCTCGTTACTTAAAAAAAAAATTATGATATTTACTGAAATGCCTAACTAAATGACAAGAAATATTTTTACATCTGCACACCTGATTATGACAAGAGTCTTTGTACGAGAGTTGAGAGCAATTAACTTATGAAATGAAATGTCACATGACTACTGAATGACATTTTTATGCTTTGGTTTGCGTAATTGCTTATTTCATTTGATATCTGGTTTCCAGCTGTGTTGCAGCATTGCTTTTATAAAATGAAATGCATTTGCTAATGTGAACTCTTTCTGTCAACAGATTTATTAAATAATTATTTTATGATCCACATTCTTTAAAAAAGGAGCACTTGGAAAGGAAAGAACAATAAGAAGGAACTAGCAACAGTAAAACAAAATTTTCTTTTCAAGTACATGGTAATATTTTTTTTACAATAAGTTGTTATGGTGCACCACTTTAATTACATAGACATTAAGATGACCACTTTAATTACATAGACATTAAGATGTGAATATGCATTTCCCTTGTCTGCATTGTTGTTTTTACTGTAATATTTTTTCTGCTTGAGCTATGTCATGTTTAGGTATAAGTTGCTGCTGTTTGCCAGGCATAGTGTTATTGAATTTGACTTTTGCTAATTTATGCTGCTAGCTTTGCCAATTTGCATTTTTTGTCATTTTTGTTTGTGTTGATTTGTTGTGATGCTGCATTGCCTCGTCCCTTGGTATATATATCTGAACTCAGTAGATTTAAGTTAGCTTAAGAGGGGGTAGACTATATAAGAAACTGACTATGGAGAATAGGTAAAGAATGCATTGCGAAGAAAGATTTGGGCCCCAATGAGTATTGTACAATCAGAAATAATTATTTTGAAAGAAATATGAATAGAATACAGGAACGAGGTATAGGTAGGATTTTCTTGGAAATAAATGATGAGGTAAGCAATGTGTGAACATATAAATACAGAAAGCATGCTTAGATAGGATTTTTTGGTGGAAGCAAAGGTTGAAATAAGACGAACGATCTATGGAATGAAGGGAGATCTCCAAGCAAAATACTGCAGTAAAACAAACCCTGTCCTTTCCTCTTTGCTGCTTTTTCCCAATATGTAATTGTGTGTTGTCCTTTCTTTTTGGTGTTATTCCGCTATGTGTTTGTGTACCCTTGTGTATTTGTGTTTTTCCTGTCTTTATGTGTTTAGCTGATGAGAGCTATGTTGTAGAATTTTTCTAATACTCTGTTATTTTCTTTGTAAAGATGCTTAGACATTATTTATTCTGTGTTGTTTTAATGCTCATGTGTGAAGTTGAATTTTTAAGAGTGATTCTGATCTTTTATGTATGTACTCATGTCATCATTCCTGTAACACTGATGTATATGTTTATTTCTATTGTTTTGTAAAGCCTGCACTACAAATATTATCTGTATTGTTATGTTTTTAATGATGTATTTTGTATCTTTGTAATTGTATTCTTATGTTATATAATTGTAATTGACACCAGTTACTCAAATTCAGTAACTTGTAAGCATTCATTTCACTGCACACATTTCTGTTGATCATAGTATATGGACAATATGTGAGAAGTAGGGACTGTTAGTGTTTGCACGTGTGTTAATAATTCAGCAAGGGACTGGATAACAGCATTGCTGGTTCTAAGGACAATTCCCAAAAACTTTGTGAATGCACAAGTGGTGGCTATGGACTTGCTCTATTATCCGCAAGACTCTTCAATGGTGATTGTGCACCTGCACAGTCACAACAGATGGCTGCTGGCCATCTCTACGAGGACTACAGTGGGTCTGCATCTTTGATGGCCCACCAATACAATTATCTCTACAAGGACTACTGTGGGTCTGCATCTCTGGTGGCCCATCAATACCATACTCTCTACCAGGACTGCAGTGGGTCTGCTCAGTGATGACCTACCTACCAATATTCGTCAGAACTTCGAATGACTCTGCTGTGGGTTTGCTCCATTGTGGCCCATTACCTGTCAGCATTTCAAGAGTCAGCACTGTCTTTCCGTTGGAAGGACAACACTACTTCTTCAAGACTGCATGGAAATCCACTACTTCTATGTGCAATTTCTTTTACTAATGAGACTTTGTGAAAAACAAAAACTGTAATTACTATTATGATGAACAATCTGGACTGTCTTTATTGACTGTGAAAAAAATTTTAGCTGTTGACCAACATTGTATCAATAAGTGTGTGCATTTGATATCTTTGTTATTGTAATTATGAAAAATTTTATCAAATCATTATTGGCCACTGGCCAAAAACATTTGTAAAATTTTTTGTGGGGAGCATGGGGGCTATGTAAGTAGGCTGTTTATGTTTTCTTTATGTAAGTTTGCTGTTTATGTTTTTTATTGGCAACGTTACGTAGCGCTCTCTGTATGAAAATCACTGGCTGTGCTGTGTGCAGTATGTGGCTAGTTTGCATTGTTGCCTGCCATTGTTGTCATGAACTGCTATAGCTGGATGTGAACAGCAGATAGCGTTGGGCAGTTGGAGGTGAGCCGCCAGCAGTGGTGGACGTGGGGAGAGAGATGGCGGAGTTTTGATAATCTGTAAGACTGAATGTCAATTATGAATATTAAGGTAAATACATTGTTTGTTTTCTATTAATATCTTTCATTTGCTAACCATCCCTATCAGTAGTTAGTACCTTCAGTAGTTTGAATCTTTTATTTAGCTGGCAGTAGTGGCGCTCGCTGTTTTGCAGTAGCTTGAGTAGCGAAGATTTTTGTGAGGTAAGTGATTTGTAAAAGGTATAGGTTAAAGTTAGTCAGGGCCATTGTTTTGTAGGGGTTATTGAAAGTCAGATTGCGTTGCGCTAAATAATATTGTGTGTCAGGTTAAGCACAGGCTTGTATAATTGTTCTAAGTGGACGTTTCACATGTAAAATTGTTCAAAGGGGACGTTTCAGTAGATAAAAAAAAACAACAACATAGAGGCGATGTTCCTTATTGACAAAAATTTTAAAGATATCGCGACCTATGGGAACTATAGCTGTCCGAAGGTGATGACCTATAAATTCAAGCTCATCTTCCATAGTGACAAGTAGCAGATACCAAGCATTCCACCAAGGCTCTCTCCACCTCAAATAATTGGTGTTGGTCAAATATTATGTGGTAATCAAAAGGGTTCCAGTGGACAGATGGAATGGAAGAGGCACCGTTGATATAGGATGATATACAGTAATAAGCAATGCAGTTGATAGCATGATCAATTTTAGCCGAATAGTTCTAGGCGCTTGAGTCCGGAACCGCGCTGTGGCTACGGTCGCAGGTTCTAATCCTGCCTCGGGCATGAATGTGTGTGATATCCTTAGGTTAATTAGGTTTAAGTAGTTCTAAGTCTAGAGGACTGATGACCTCAGATGTTAAGTCCCATAGTGCTTAGAGCTATTTTAACCATTTTTTTGAAACCGACTTAAATCTTGATAACCTACCATATTAGGAGCAGTAATCGATCTAACAACTACGCCAGACAATCGTTGTCTTATACAGGCGTTGCCGACCGCAGCGCCGTATTCTGCTTGTTTAAATGTCTCTGTATTTTAATACGCATACCTGTAGCAGTTTCTTTGGCGCTTTAGTGTAGTCCATCAACAAAGGAGGTAGTTTATAGAAACCTCGTTCGATCACCACTTGAATAATGCTCGTCAGTCTGTGATCTGTACCAGATAGAATTGATAGGGGGAAGAGAGAAGATCCAAAGAAGACCAGTACGTTTCGTTGCAGGTTGACTTAGGGAGTGCGAAATCGTCACGGATACGCACAGATAGCTCCAGCGGCACTCGCTGTCAGAGAGGCGTTCTGGATCACAGTGTGGTTTACGGTTACAATCCCAAGAGCAAAAACCGAGCGAGGTGGCGCAGTGGTTAGCACACTGGACTCGATTTCGGGAGGACGACGGTTCAATCCCGTCTCCGGCCATCCTGATTTCGGTTTTCCGTGATTTCCCTAAATCGCTTCACGCAAATGCCGGAATGGTTCCTTTGAAAGGGCACGGCCGATTTCCTTCCCCATCCTTCCCTCACCCGAGCTTGCGCTCCGTCTCTAATGACCTCGTTGTCGACGGGACGTTAAACACTAATATCCTCCTCCTCCTCCTCCTCCTCCCAAGAGCAAATGTTGCCTAGAAGAGTCAACCAATATATTGCTTCCTGCTACGTGTATCTCCCGCAAAAATCATGCAGGGAAAATTAGAGAGGTTCGAGTTCACTCGGGGTCTTACCGGGAATCGCTTTCCCGCGAACCATTCGTGCCTGGAACAGAAAAACCGGTGAGTGGCAATGGTGAACATTGTACGCTCTGCCGCACCTCGTGATACAACTTACGAAGTATAGACGTTACGTTACGCTAGAACATGCTGTTTATAAGAAGCCAACTGAATCTGATTTTCACCTTTTCGCTGATAGTTATCACCAGTCCAAACCACTAATGACACACACTTAAAATTTGGAGGGCCTATTAACATTATAAAGTAGGCTTCGTTTAAAACGGAATTTTTCGCAAATCCACCCCTAAGGGGGGAATTAGGGGATGAAATCTTTTTTGAAAATATGTGGATGAAATAGTGGGTGAAATTTGTTTTAGAAAACAAATAATTAAAGAACTAATAAACTAACTACATTTATGAAAATTTGAATTTGCCTTCTCTGTTACAAATAAAAATTATGTGTTTCAGTGTTTCTGGAAATTCATCACCTAAGGAGCTCAAATAGGAGATGAACTGTTTTAGGAAATATTTCACTATGAAAGTATTTTTAAAGCAAAACCTATGAAAATTTTAATTTGGTCCTACGTTAAAAATAAACAAAAAACAAGTATTCAGTGGTTTTGGAAATTCAGCCCCTATCGAGGCGAAACAGGGGATGAAAGATTTTTTGGGAATGTTTCACTGTGCAGGCATTTTTAAGGTGAACCTATGAAAATTTGTGCTTAGATTCTCTGCTAGAAATAAAAAAGTATTTCACTGTTTTTTTAAATTCAACCACTTGTAGAGGGTGAAATGTTCTATGAAAATATTTCTTTGTGAAAGTCTTTTTTATATCTGGATCTATGAGAATTGGTAATTGGCTTCTTAGCTGGAAACGAAAAAATAGGTGTTTCAGCATTGCTTGAAATTCAGCCCCTAAGGGGATGAAATAGGGGCAGAATGATTCACTGACACATCATCCCCCAGCCCAAACAGCGAAGGATAGAAACACGAAATTTGGAGAGGATATGGATTTTACACTGTAGGCATCATTTAAAAAGGGATTGTTCGAAATTCCACTCCCAAGGGGGTAAAATAGGGGATGAAAGGCCTTTTGAAGATATCCTGCTAATAAGGCAATTTTAAAGACAGAAATACGAGATTTGCTATTTAGTTTCTGTGAGCAATAAAAAACGTGTTTCAACAGTTTTACAAATTCATCCACCCAGCGGGTAAAATAGTGAGTGAAAATTGTTTTGAAAATAAATAATTACTAAAGAACTACTAAAGAATTTTTAAGGCTACATATACGGAAATTGGTATTTAACTTCTTGGGTAGAAATAAATAATAAGTGTTTCATTGTTTTTAGAAATTCAACCCCCCCCCCCCCCCCCAAAGGAGTAAAACAATGGATGAAATTTTTATGAAATTATTTCATTACAAAAACGTTTTCAAACTAAATCTATGAAAATTTCTTTTTGACTTCTCTGATAGAAATAAAGAATGCGCGTTCCACCGTTTAGAGAAAATCAAGCCCTAAGGGGGTGAAATAAGGGATGAAAATTTTTAAGAAAATATTTCGTTATATTAAAAATATTCTAAAGTTAAATCTACGAAAATTTCAGTTCTTGGTTGGGTTTAAGGAAATACGTGCTATAGGATGAAAATTTCTATGGAAATATAAGCAGAAGAACGCAAAGGCATGATTAATAAGAATCTGAAACTCCAACTACCTGAATCTCTTTCTGGTCAGAAGTACATTCGGAAAAGACCATGCTTCTATGGCCTTAAATAGCATGAAAAGTTTGGAAGGTGTGAACAACATAAAAATTCGGTTAAACAAAAACAAAGATTTGTTCAGACATTTAATCTACCCGAGCGAAGCAGAAGGCGCTAAGGTATTCATTTACTATTCTAATTTCCTGAGCATCTACCAGCTCATTTACATGAAAATTTCGTCCATTTCATACAAAAGAATAGAGTTCAGAATAAAATTCATTAAAAATATACTGTACAACCGCAAAACATACAAAATTAAGAAAACAATTTTCCAGGCCACTAGAAATTAATCATTCGTTTTCAAAGTTCTACATTTTCCAAAGAATTATAAGTAAAAATATTACTGATGCATTAACGGGACCGTACACTCACAAAGTTTGCATTGTGTCCACCAGCAGGCGTTACCACTGCAGTGCCTTGACAAAATGGCGACACAGCAAGAAAAGACGAATATTTCTTACCTTCGATGTCGCGGTCACGGTCGTTTCCACAACCGACTGCTGATTCCGCGAATTTCATCTTGCAACAAGACGGGGCACACAGTCATTGGAGCATCAATGTTCATCGCTACCGAAACGACGAACTTCCGCTCGCTGAATTTGGCGTACTGGTGAATATTATGTGGGCTCGTTTCCTTGGCACCCAAATTCCCGCGACCTAACGCTTGGTTACTTTTCCCTCTGGGGTACATCAAGGATCGTGTTCACATACGTCTAATGCTAAGAACACTGCAACAGTTCGGGAAACCCATCAGTGCTGCTGTGGTTACCATTGGCAGGATGTCGCTACGTAAGGTATGGAACGAACTTGACTGCCACATGGGCGTGTGTTACGTGACCATAGGGGAACTCATAGAACATTCGTTTGAGAGCATAATAATCAGGGTGCTCAGACTGGCGACCCTCTGACACGAAACAAGCTTGGTAACGTCGAACGGTGTTTTGCCGAACTCTTTCAAAAATTCCTGGCATTGCCCTGATGTGATTGGCGGCATGCTGAATACGACCCATTAATTCCTTTCGTTTCTAGGTGGTTAGCGTCCGGGTGGGTGAACTACAACCTTGAAGAATACCCACAGGCTTAAGTCCGGTGCCATGAGGTCCGGTGATCGCGTGGGCCATGTTCTGCTAGCACCTCTGCCGATTACCCCGCTGTCGAAGAGTTCATTTAAGTACCCGCGCACTGCACGACTGTTATGTGCGGGCGCTCCGTCATGCTGCAACCACATGCGTAGCCGTATATCCAGGGGAACATCTTCCAGCAGGCCAAGTAGAGTTTCTTGCAAAAAGTGAAGGTAATTTGCCCCAGTAAGTCGAGGAGGTAGACGGACTAGTCCAATCAGATGGTCACTCTCAATGCCTGCCCAAATGTTGAGCGAAAATCATTTCTGGTGTCCGTGGATGTACGTGACGCGAGGATTTCCCCTTGCCTAGTAACGAGTGTTTCGAGTGCTGTAAAGGCCATCCCGATTGAAGGTGCACTCGTCGGTAAATAAGACAACGGTGAGGAAGTTGGGATCTCGTGCAACACGTCGCAGAAACCACCAGAAAAACCCTAGCCTGTGTTCATAGTCCATCACAGGATTTAGGTCTTTGACCGGGTCGAAACTAAATGGATGCTGGCCGTCATCTCTCACAACCTCCCAGACTAAACAATGAGTGACCGCCACCTCGTGTCCAACCGCTCGAGTACTTGTCGTAGGTCCTTCGTCGAAGCGCTCGAGAACACTCTCTCCAAATGAAGCATCCAGTCGTGTTCCAGGTCTTCCAGCATCATCATGATAGCCCGCTAACGAGACTGTTTCGCCAAGTCGCCGGTGAATTGCTGTAAACGTTTGCGGGTGTGGGTGTCGTCTTGCTGTGTACCGTTCCTCGTACAACCGTCAAGCTTCATGCGCATTACCGTTGGATAGTCCATAAACAAAAACCATATATCGTTGTTCTTGAAACGAATACAGTGCCGCCATGTTTATTGTATGACTAAATTGCAGGTGACGTGTGTGTGCTCCGAAGCGAAGCTACGTTTGAATGCCTCTGACGTGAGGTGGGGACAAACAGCAAGACCTATTCGACACGTGTGCGCATCACGTTGCGTTAGTGACGGGGCGAGGGACGAACGGCAACATGGCAATCTCACGGCCAACTGGAGCCCGTGGCGCCAAGTGTACGTAGTTTGAAAATGGTGTGATGTCGATCTACACAACATTAGTGATTTTGGTTCACACTGGCATCAGCTATCCAGGGTTAAAATTTTGCTACACATTTTTTCTCCACCCTGAATATAGGATGTAACAAAAATGTACGGCACAAATTGCAGGACGAATTCCTCACACTTAGGCAAAGAAATTATGTCATATGAACGTGGGTCTGGAAAAGATTTGTTTCCACGTTACAAATCATTTTCTGCAACGCATTAATCATAGGAAAGCCATACGAACAGAACACACCAGCATACAACATCCAAACCTTTCTCACGGGAGATGTTCAATATGCTCTCAATGGGCACTGATACATGCATCGACCCGCCGTCCCAGTGAATCTCGGATGCGTTAATGTATCCTTGGAGCATTGCGAATGGTCATACACGTCGATCGTGAAAATTTACAATCTAATACCGTTGAAAGACGTTGGAGGAAATGAGTTGTAACATAGAAACAAAGCGTATCCATGTTCATATCACATATATCTTTGTCTGCTTGTAAGAAATGTGTCCTGCAATACTAAGTGTTGTACACATTTTTGTTACACACACACACACACACACACACACACACACACATATATATATATATATATATATATATATATATATATATATATATATATATAGTGTCTCACCTAACTTGCCACATCAAATATCTCTGCTGGAGCAATAACAGATATTCAAAAACGGTTTTCACCAGCATGAACATACGGCAGGGATTTTGGAAACCAAATACTGTGCGAAATTTTAAAACGTAGACATATACTATTTTCAACACAAACTTGTATATTTTTGAATGGACACACTGTATTATTTCGTATGCAATCAATAGCGAGAAAAATCACAAAAATAATGGCATTGGTTGCATCGCAATACGTCAATTATATCCCGAGAAATTGCGAAGCGAAGTTGACACTTGAAATAAATGAAGCTTACAGCTAGCGCACGTCCTGAGACTTAGGTGTGCAACTCACGCTGCTTGTGTCAGGGGCTCACACAATGGGAAGGTATGTACAATCCACAAAAATAAAGAAGTAGCACGTCCAAATCAAAGTTACGTTTTTCAAATTGTAAATTTAACATTATTCTAGCGAAATTACTACTAGTGCTACAATTAGAGATAACAGACGAGAATTCACTTTGCTAAACACAGTGTCCTGTCGCCCATAGAAACTGTACTGTTGTGCATTGCATCCAGCATAGAAAGTACATCCACATCTTGACCAATGAAACTCTGTCACGTCAGCATATGTTCGAAGTGCAATCCGTTTGCATCAATACCTGTTTGTAGACGGGTAACGAGAGAGTGTTGCACAGATTGTAGAGTTTCTACAGATATTGCCGCACACGTCGCAGTAATAGGATGTTGCATATCCTCTACTGTCGTTGGGGGTTCTTGATACACTCTGCCTCTCACTGCGCCCCAGAGAAAAAAGTCTAATGGCGTCAAGTCGGGGGACCGTGCTGGACATCGCACGGTACATCCCCGACCATCCACTTATTTGGAAATGTCGCATCTAGAACGTCTCTGGCAACTTTTGCGTTGTGTGCGGGACATCCATCATATTGGAACCACATTCATAGACGAGTTTCCAATCCTAGATCCTCCATGAGGAGCGCTAGTGTGTGTTGAAGAAAATATCGCTATCCATTCAATGTTCCACGGTAGAGATAGGGACCTACAATACAGTTATCAATGATACCGCACCAAAAAGTGACACTCCACTGTCGTTGATGAACAGTGGTGACTTTGCACGGACAAGTAGTGCATGCTCCGCAGATTCACATTACCATGATTTGTAAATGAAGCTTCGTCCGTAAACAAGCAATGCGGGATTCAAAGCCATTCCCGTACAGTTCTTGGTGCAGTGAGATACGGAACGGATGAAACCGATGCCGATGTAAGATTCTGCACGCACTACTGTGGCTTATTCCTACACCTCGTGAAATTTCTTGTACACCTAACTGTGGACTGTGCGCTACAGCAGCCAGAACAGCAATTTCGTTTCCATTGCCAGTCGCTAACGTTGTACGTCGACGTTTTGTGGGAGACCAGCTTCCTGTTTCCGTGAGTTTCTTGCAGATGTTGTCGGTGGTTCGACGTGACACACACCGCCGATCTGGATAGCGTTCAGCATATAGCGTCACAGTTGCGGTTGCATTTCTGTGACATTCTTCATAAATTAAAATAATATCTAGTTTTTCTTCATTACTGTAGGCCGGCATATCGACTACATGACGGCAAATGTAACAAGCCACCAGAGAACAGGATTTAATGTGGCAACGTATATGAACTACGTTACAGTACGAGAGCTGTTCAGCAGACCAGAATAGGAGAAACTTGTATACTGAAGGTAGAGCGTGCCGTGGTAATATTGGTATGTTTATGGCTGGATACAGGCGCCAGTGCAGACAACCCCTTCTCTGAGTACAGTATTACATGCGATGCATTACGTCAGAAACTGTGAGGCCGTTGCTATCCTTTACAAGCCACATTCTCCGAATTTAGGTTTAGAAACGTGAAACCAAGTGTGTTACCACTAATTGTACCTCTAGTTCTCATTTCTCAACAATAAATGTTGAGGGATCAGATAGATTATATAATGGTAAGACAGAGATTTAGGAACCAGGTTTTAAATTGTAAGACATTTCCAGGGGCAGATGTGGACTCTGACCACAATCTATTGGTTATGACCTGTAGATTAAAACTGAAGAAACTGCAAAAAGGTGGGAATTTAAGGAGATGGGACCTGGATAAACTGAAAGAACCAGAGGTTGTACAGAGTTTCAGGGAGAGCATAATGGAACAATTGACAGGAATGGCGGAAAGAAATACAGTAGAAGAAGAATGGGTAGCTCTGAGGGATGAAGTAGTGAAGGCAGCAGAGGATCAAGTAGGTAAAAAGACGAGGGCTAGTAGAAATCCTTGGGTAACAGAAGAAATATTGAATTTAATTGATGAAAGGAGAAAATATAAAAATGCAGTAAATGAAGCAGGCAAAAAGGAATACAAACGTCTCAAAAATGAGATCGACAGGAAGTGCAAAATGGCTAAGCAGGGATGGCTAGAGGACAAATGTAAGGATGTAGAGGCTTATCTCACTAGGGGTAAGATCGATACTGCCTACAGGAAAATTAAAGAGACCTTTAGAGATAAGAGAACCACTTGTATGAACATGAAGAGCTCAGATGGAAACCCAGTTCTAAGCAAAGAAGGGAAAGCAGAAAGGTGGAAGGAGTATATAGAGGGTCTATACAAGGGCGATGTACTTGAGGACAATATTATGGAAATGGAAGAGGATGTAGATGAAGATGAAATGGGAGATACAACACTTCGTGAAGAGTTTGACAGAGCACTGAAAGACCTGAGTCGAAACAAGGCCCACGGAGTAGACAACATTCCATTGCAACTACTGATGGCCTTCGGAGAACCAGTCCTCACAAAACTCTACCATCTGGTGAGCAAGATGTATGAAACAGGCGAAATACCCTCAGACTTCAAGAAGAATATAATAATTCCAATCCCAAAGAAAGCAGGTGTTGACAGATGTGAAAATTACCGAACAATCAGTTTAATAAGCCACAGCTGCAAAATACTAAGCGAATTCTTTACAGACGAATGGAAAAACTAGTAGAAGCCGACCTCGGGGAAGATCAGTTTGGATTCCGTAGAAATATTGGAACACGTGAGGCAATACTGACCTTACTGACCTACGACGAAACCAGATGGCAGTTATAAGAGTCGAGGGACATGAAAGGGAAGCAGTGGTTGGTAAGGGAGTAAGACAGGGTTGTAGCCTCTCCCCGATGTTATTCAATCTGTATATTGAGCAAGCAGTAAAGGAAACAAAAGAAAAATTCGGAGTAGGTATTAAAATTCATGGAGAAGAAATAAAAACTTTGAGGTTCGCCGATGACATTGTAATTCTGTCAGAGACAGCAAAGGACTTGGAAGAGCAGTTGAATGGAATGGATGGTGTCTTGAAGGGAGGATATAAGATGAACATCAACAAAAGCAAAACGAGGATAATGGAATGTAGTCGAATTAAGTCGGGTGATGTTGAGGGTATTAGATTAGGAAATGAGACACTTAAAGTAGTAAAGGAGTTTTGCTATTTGGGGAGCAAAATAACTGATGATGGTCGAAGTAGAGAGGATATAAAATGTAGACTGGCAATGGCAAGGAAAGCGTTTCTGAAGAAGAGAAATTTGTTAACATCGAGTATAGATTTAAGTGTCAGGAAGTCATTTTTGAAAGTATTTGTATGGAGTGTAGCCATGTATGGAAGTGAAACATGGACGGTAAATAGTTTGGACAAGAAGAGAATAGAAGCTTTCGAAATGTGGTGCTACAGGAGAATGCTGAAGATTAGATGGATAGATCACATAACTAATGAGGAAGTATTGAATAGGATTGGGGAGAAGAGAAGTTTGTGGCACAACTTGACTAGAAGAAGGGATCGGTTGGTAGGACATGTTCTGAGGCATCAAGGGATCACCAATTTAGTATTGGAGGGCAGCGTGGAGGGTAAAAATCGTAGGGGGAGACCAAGAGATGAATACACTAAGCAGATTCAGAAGGATGTAGGTTGCAGTAGGTACTGGGAGATGAAGAAACTTGCACAGGATAGAGTAGCGTGGAGAGCTGCATCAAACCAGTCTCAGGAGTGAAGACCACAACAACAACAACAAATGTTATGCGCAGGACATCCCTTATTCTGATACCGCATTATTTGACATATTATAAGAGGTGGACCAGTTCAGCTAAGGTATAGCTCAAGAAGGGGCTATAACTATCCCCCTTTAGGAGTGCCATCAATGAAATATGGGCCAGTGCTGAGTTGTCATACAATACCACACCATACATTAACACTCCACTGACGTAGTACGCCAATCACATCACGATTACCGGCGACGTGAGGCGCACGCTTGAGTCTCAGGACGTGCGCTAGCTGTGCACTTCAATTATTTCAAGCGTCAACTTCGCTTCGCACTTTCTCGGGATGTAATTGACGTATCGCGATGCAACCAATGCCATAATTTTTGTGATTTTTCGTGCTATTGATTGCATACGAAATAATAGGGGGTGTCCATTTAAAAATACACAAGTTTGTGTTGAAAATAGTATTTGTTTATGTTTTAAAATTTCGCACAATATTTGGTTTCCTAAGCCCCTGCTGTACGTTCGTGATGATGAAAACCGGTTTTGAATATCCATTGTTGTTCCAGAGATATTTGAGGCGGCAGAGTTAGGTGAGATACCCTATTGTGTGTCATGAATTGTTGCCAATGTTCCGTCTTAGATATACAGAATAGGTGTTACAATGTTCTTTTTGTGAAAAAAGAGATTTTTCATGCTATTGATTGCATACGAAACAATAGGGGGTGTCCATTTAAAAATACACAAGTTTGTGTTGAAAATAGTATTTGTTTATGTTTTAAAATTTCGCACAATATTTGGCTTCCTAAGCCCCTGCTGTACGTTCATGATGATGAAAACCGGTTTTGAATATCTATTGTTGTTCCAGAGATATTTGAGGCGGCAGAGTTAGGTGAGATACCCTATTGTGTGTTATGCATTGTTGCCAATGTTCCGTCTTAGATATACAGAATAGGTGTTACAATGTTCTTTTTGTGAAAAACTATTGTAAGAGCCCATCACATGTCGGCTCCTATGTTCTGCGTGGGTGTAGAATAGTCGTGCGGAGGTATGGAGGTGTGTTCCTGTAGAGCGATGAGACGTTAATGAGACATGTGTCTGACCATCACTCAGTCCTCCTCACAGTGCAGCCGAGCAGTCGCGGCGCTGAGCCCGGGCTGCTGGGAGGCCCATGATGGGCTGCCAGCGCTCGGCGAGGAGTCCGCTGGTGCTGCCACTGCCGTTGTCTGCGCTCAGTGCTGCGGACCCATCGTAGGTGGCTACGGTGTCCGGCGTTCCTCCACAGCCTGGCGTCACTGTGGACGTCTGTCGGAGCCTGACCACTCTCGCCGAGTGAATCTGCTATTAGTCTCAGCCCCAGAAATCTGCATGTAAATGTGTTAGGGTATGGTGGTATTTTTCGTGGTTAGGGTGAATCCCTTACTGCCCTTAAGAAACCGCTAAATGCGGAAGGACACGTATAATTTTACAGGCCTGTGAACCGCGTACATAGAAGAAAAGTTCGGAAACGTCGATTTTTTGCATCAACGTGGCAAAGTTCCCTTACATAAAACGGAATCTATGAGGCAATGGTTTGTGGACAATAACATTCCTGAAATGGATCACTAGTCTGTCCAGAGCCGCGACCTGAAAACTTTGGGATGGGTCAAAACGTCGTCGTCACTCCAAACCCCAGCGTTCAACATCACTACCTTGTCGGGTATCAGCTCTTAAGGAAGATGGGTTACCATTCCTCCACAGAAATTCAAGCACCTCACTGAAAGTTCCAAAGCACCGCTTAAGGCAGGCTGTTCCAGCTCGTCAGCTCCGTTGTGAGCCGCGGAGCGCTCTCTGCTCCAGGGAGCCTCGTCTCTCGCTGTGGCAATTCAAGTGGGCCGGCACGCCGGCGCGTGGCACGGCTGGCTGAGGCAGGCGGCAAGGGAAGCGTTTTGATGTGCCAGCTGCGTCTTACAAGATCGACAACCTCATACTCTTAGCTGCTAAGACGTGGTGACATGCTACACCAGGAAATACGATGTTCAGGAAATAAATAAGAAATAACTGTTTTACAAGAAATTGCATACTAAATTTATTAGGCCTCTGTAGCTTGACATGTTCTTTTCATTACAAGATCGGAAATATCAGGCGTCAAAGTATTCGCAGCGTTAATGCGGAGGATGGCCTTCATTGTTTCATCCTGAAGAAAGGACTGTTCCTTACATTTTACTCTTTTCATTGCAGAGAAAAGCTGCTCACAACAATACGTAAATCCAAACATGAACATGATCTGATCGGCATTGTTGTGAAGCTTGGGAAATGTTTTTTGCTATAATGAAAGATACCATCGTGACCAATCCAACGTGTTGTAGTACCTCTCTTTTTTTGCAAATCAATAATCTCCAATTGAAGTGACTATGACAAGTCATCGGGGGAAACTGAAAAAGGAGTGCTGCACACCTTAAGTTATATTTCCAAACTGGTGAGGTCTCGGAATCGTGTTTCAAACGACGTAATGAGCTGCTTTAACTTTGCTTGGTAATCGCCGAAAGTAGTACCTTCAGGTAGTTTTAAAGAAGCAAGACGATTGAAGAACGTTAAATGTCCATTACTCATCTGCCTCTCAAATAAACGTAACTTTCCCATTAACACTTTGATCTGGTCGTGCATGTCAACGATTAGCTGCCCTTTGCCCTGCAATGACAGATTTAAGTTATTCAGATGCATAGTTATGTCAGCTAGGAACGCCAGGTCTGATATCCATTTCTTCCCCTTTCATTTCGAGAAAAAGGGATATTTCCTTACGAACGGCAAAGAAAACAAGAACTTTTCCGCGACTCAGCCAACGAACTGTACTGTGGTAAGGCATATCCCCATACTCCGCTTCCATATCTTTCAGGAATCCTTTGCATTGGCGATGACTCATACCGTGACGCCGCACAAAATTCACACACTTCACGACATCTTTCATTACACCAGCTAGCTCTAGTGTTTCAGCACACAGTACCTCTTGGTGAATAAAATGTCTTTCCCGAATTCGTCCCTGAGTTTATTTTTCAAACGAGAAGCAAAACCTTGGTGACGCCCGATCATTCGTGGTGCACCGTCTGTCGCTACAGAATGGAGCCTAACCTATGGCAAATTCATATTGTCCACTGATTCACAAACAGCTTCAAAAATGTCACGTCCTGTTGCGGTGTAATGGAGTGGTACCACATCCAAGAGTTCTTCAGTTACTTGCAGCTCCATGTCGACACCACGCACAAAGACTGCAAACTGAGCACAGTTCGATATGTCGGTGCTTTCGTCAAGCTCTAGCGAAAATGCAACACAACTCTCCGCCTGTTTCCTGAGCTGTGTCTCTAAATCCGCTGCCATGTCAAGGATTTCACGAGACATTGTTTGCTTCGACAGGCAAACTCCTTCAATTGCCTGCACCTCCCTTGGAAACAAACATTCTGCAACTGCTTCCATGCACGATTTTACGAGTGGTCCCACCGAAAACGGCTTGCCACTCGTCGCAATGATGTGAGCGACCCTGTAGCTTGCTCGAATTGCAGATTCAGTAGTGTTTTCTCCGCTCTCATTGACCTGAAAATTATAAACGTATTACAGAACACGAACTATGTTGCATGTTTCGATACCCTCCGTATTACGAAATCGTTTTTAAACTTACGTCTCCTGGTATGTCGTTCTTAAGCCTGGCTACCAGTTCTCTGCGTGCAACGCCTTGTACCTGATCGTAGTGCACTGCGTGAAGACGTGTGTAATGTCGTTGTATATCGTACCTCTTAGCAGAATTAAATACTTTATGACATACAAGACACTGCGTACGACCATCCCTCTCAATGATTAGAAAGGTATCCTCCAATAGAGGTACAGGGCTCCCACGGCTAGTCATACCTGTCATTGAACATGGATAATTGCGTCAGTCGCGGCTGCATGCGACAAGGGGGCAGTGAGTTCGCTTTCCCCCTCCACGCGGGCTCCGAGCTGCCGCAGTGAGCGCTCTGGAGCGCTCCGGCTCCCTGGCGCTCGGTTGGAACAGCCTGGCTTAAGGCGTAATAAAGAGAAACGCGGTGACTCCCCTCATTAACATCCACTGACACGTTACTAGATACTTTTGATCAGATTGTTTAACCGAGTGATTTTTTCGAAATTCACAGGAGGTATCTTGCATGTCTTGCTGGAACAGAACTCATGAACAGTTCATAACGGATCACACTCGGCCACAGAGTGTAAGATTTATTCACTTAACAGGCTGCTGCCAAACAATTTCTGTGCTACACCCCTTCTTCTGGAAATGCTAGTACACCGAGGTATGGAAGATGGCTTCTGTGAAGTCTAGAAAGTAGGAAACAGTTACTGGAAGATATGAAGGTGTGCAGGTGGTAAGAGGACCGTCCGCTAATGGGAAGGATTGTAACCCCAAGCGCCTGCCTGTGATGCAACCAATCACACAGGTGTGTAATGCGGGTTGTCACAGCTACAATCCGCAGGCAACGTTACTACGGGAGATCGTATACAAACAGCCCGACGAAAACAGAAATAGCCCGGGTCGTTTTCGACCGATATTCCCTCTATAGTGAAAGAATCAGAGAGCGCCATCCTCGCCGCTGGCTGCGTGCATGACGCAGCACACAGCGTTGCGATCGCGGGCACCATTCACGAGGTCATGTGCCAGCTGTATGCGGGTCCCTATTATTCCACCAGGCAGGTATTTAGGGCGGTCTCCGGCCGCTTCATGGCAGTGCTCTGCTGCTCGAGTCGCTGAGGGTCACATTGTTTCTGTCGCTATTCTCGCTCGACCACACACATCCCAACACATCCAGACGCGGAAAGGGAGTCAAGGGGAAGCCGAAGTCTCGTTAGGTTGCCGTTATCGTGATGACTTGTAGGTGGGAGACCCATCAGGCACATGGAGAACAGCCAGAAAGGTAGTCCCATGTAACGGGTGCTTCAGCACTTGTACTGTCCAGGAGTTGCAGCTCGGGCGTCATGCTCCCGAGATGAACAGCTCACTGATGGGCAGATCGTTTAGGAGTGACTGGATGCGATGCAGCT
The DNA here is from genome assembly GCF_023864275.1 of Schistocerca cancellata. Taxonomy (NCBI): domain Eukaryota; kingdom Metazoa; phylum Arthropoda; class Insecta; order Orthoptera; family Acrididae; genus Schistocerca; species Schistocerca cancellata. Next base: position 165,766,370 of record NC_064632.1, read on the forward strand.
CATAAAGTTCCATCCACAGGCGAACAGTTGCGGACTCATAGCATTAGACTCCAAGGTGGCGGTGGCTGGTGTCACTTTGTCGTATTCATCAGGTATCCTTCAGCTAGTAGCGTTGGCCTTCCTCTGGTGTCAGTGAAACAGCTAGAATGGCCCGACCCTGAAAATGAGTGTGTAAGTAGGCTGTTTAGATTTTTATATTGGTAATGCCACGTAGCGCTCTGTATGAAAATCACTGGCTGTGCTGTGTGCAGTCTGTGGCTAGTTTGCATTGTTGTCTGCCACTGTAGTGTTGGGCAGCGGCAGCTGGATGTGAACAGCGCGTAGCGTTGCACAGTTGGAGGTGAGCCGCCAGCAGTGGTGGATGTGGGGAGAGAGATGGCGGAGTTTTGTAATTTGTCATGAACTGCTATATATATTATGACTATTAAGGTAAATACATTGTTTGTTCTCCATTAAAATCTTTCATTTGCTAACTATCCCTATCAGTAGTTAGTGCCTTCCGTAGTTTGAATCTTTTATTTAGCTGGCAGTAGTGGCGCTCGCTGTATTGCAGTAGTTCGAGTAATGAAGATTTTTGTGAGGTAAGTGATTTCTGAAAGGTATAGTTTAATGTTACTCAGGGCCATTCTTTTGCAGGGATCTTTGATAGTCAGATTGCGTTGCGCTAAAAACATTGTGTATCAGTTTAAGCACAGTCTTGTATAAATTGTTCTAAGGGAGTGAGGCGGAGGTTTTATATCAGTCGATGACATAACCGCCTACTGAAGACCGAATGTGGTTCCGTTCTCAGCGCCCTTGGATAGGCTAATGTTTAACTTCAGAGCTTCAAAGCGTTCCTTTATGCAAAGCGTGCAGCTTGTGTCATCCCTAGGTGAAATTACGAACGTAGCCCCATTGCAGAAGAGCGTTACGTCTGCTCTAAACTGTCATCTCACTGCTGAATCAGGTGTTCCTGATGTTCTCTCCCACACATTTTGAGGCAGTGATCTTCGTGCTTGTTTCTGCTGCGGCACTTCCGAGTGTTGACACTGGTTCCACCATCGTTGCGTACTCGACGGGCGTGCTGGGACTTAGCGACGTCCCAGTCGATTACAACAAAATCTTATTTCTGTAATTGATTACTGTAATACTGCGCAATAGTGTTGAGAAATTTCGGAGAAGCGGTATCTGCGAGAGAGTGCAGAAACATTCTACTGTCAGCAACGTATATATCGCGTAAGGACCACGAAGACAGGACAAGAGAAATCAAGGCTCGTATGTAAGCATGTAGACAGTTGTTTCTCCGTCACTGCATCTGCGAATGGAACTAGAAAGTGGAGAAAGTGTATCACTATCAGTGGTACAAGATGCTTTCCTTCATGCACCGTATGGTAATTCGTGGAGAATATAGGTACATGTATCTGTAGATCTGTTGATTCGTATGATCAACCACGTGCAAGCGTTCTTGCGTGTGATTTTCTCTCTTTTGTTCACAAGATACTCTCCAGCTCATGGAAGGACGAACAGAATCTCTCTTTCACAAAGGCCAAAGTTTACGATATCGGACGGAAATCTCTGGCTCTGTAATCCGAAAAGAATGGCACAATTAATATGCTTGACAAGTCGAAGATTCTTTTATTTTACTCCTCCGTACTATCGACTGTCTTCTGCTTCCAGCACAGATTTTGAAAAGGCCAAATTTCAAGCATCGCAATTACACTATGAAAGGATAACTTCTGGTGCTTCGGTAGGAATGAGTCTTTTGGAGGACATAATCTTTCCGCCGTTGAGGCTGACAAGTTTTATTATTGGATACACGTTTGCAGTTTCAGCACTTTGACTATGTACAGGGTGTTTCAAAAATGACCGGTATATTTGAAACGGCAATAAAAACTAAACGAGCAGCGATAGAAATACACCGTTTGTTGCAATATGCTTGGGACAACAGTACATTTTCAGGCAGACAAACTTTCGAAATTACAGTAGTTACAATTTTCAAAAACAGATGGCGCTGCAAGTGAAGTGAAAGATATACACTCCTGGAAATGGAAAAAAGAACACATTGACACCGGTGTGTCAGACGCACCATACTTGCTCCGGACACTGCGAGAGGGCTGTACAAGCAATGATCACACGCACGGCACAGCGGACACACCAGGAACCGCGGTGTTGGCCGTCGAATGGCGCTAGCTGCGCAGCATTTGTGCACCGCCGCCGTCAGTGTCAGCCAGTTTGCCGTGGCATACGGAGCTCCATCGCAGTCTTTAACACTGGTAGCATGCCGCGACAGCGTGGACGTGAACCGTATGTGCAGTTGACGGACTTTGAGCGGGGGCGTATAGTGGGCATGCGGGAGGCCGGGTGGACGTACCGCCGAATTGCTCAACACGTGGGGCGAAAGGTCTCCACCGTACATCGATGTTGTCGCCAGTGGTCGGCGGAAGGTGCACGTGCCCGTCGACCTGGGACCGGACCGCAGCGACGCACGGATGCACGCCAAGACCGTAGGATCCTACGTAGTGCCGTAGGGGACCGCACCGCCACTTCCCACCAAATTAGGGACACTGTTACTCCTGGGGTATCGGCGAGGACAATTCGCAACCGTCTCCATGAAGCCGCGCTACGGTCCCGCACACCGTTAGGCCGTCTTCCGCTCACGCCCCAACATCGTGCAGCCCGCCTCCAGTGGTGTCGCGACAGGCGTGAATGGAGGGACGAATGGAGACGTGTCGTCTTCAGCGATGAGAGTCGCTTCTGCCTTGGTGCCAATGATGGTCGTATGCGTGTTTGGCGCCGTGCAGGTGAGCGCCACAATCAGGACTGCATACGACCGAGGCACACAGGGCCAACACCCGGCATCATAGTGTGGGGAGCGATCTCCTACACTGGCCGTACACCACTGGTGATCGTCGAGGGGACACTGAATAGTGCACGGTACATCCAAACCGTCATCGAACCCATCGTTCTACCATTCCTAGACCGGCAAGGGAACTTGCTGTTCCAACAGGACAATGCACGTCCGCATGTATCCCGTGCCACCCAACGTGCTCTAGAAGGTGTAAGTCAACTACCCTGGCCAGCAAGATCTCCGGATCTGTCCCCCATTGAGCATGTTTGGGACTGGATGAAGCGTCGTCTCACGCGGTCTGCACGTCCAGCACGAACGCTGGTCCAACTGAGGCGCCAGGTGGAAATGGCATGGCAAGCCGTTCCACAGGACTACATCCAGCATCTCTACGATCGTCTCCATGGGAGAATAGCAGCCTGCATTGCTGCGAAAGGTGGATATACACTGTACTAGTGCCGACATTGTGCATGCTCTGTTGCCTGTGTCTATGTGCCTGTGGTTCTGTCAGTGTGATCATGTGATGTATCTGACCCCAGGAATGTGTCAATAAAGTTTCCCCTTCCTGGGACAATGAATTCACGGTGTTCTTATTTCAATTTCCAGGAGTGTAGAAGACAACGCAGTCTGTGGGTGCGCCATTCTGTACGTCGTCTTTCTGCTGTAAGCGTGTGCTGTCCACAACGTGCAAGTGGGCTGTAGACAACATGGTTTATTCCTTAGAACAGAGGATTTTTCTGGTGTTGGAATTCCACCGCCTAGAACACAGTGTTGTTGCAACAAGACGAAGTTTTCAACGGAGGTTTAATGTAACCAAGGGACTGAAAAGCGATACAATAGAGGATTTGTTTGAAAAATTTCAACGGACTGGGAACGTGACGGATGAACGTGCTGGAAAGGTAGGGCGACCACGTACGGCAACCACAGAGGGCAACGCACAGCTAGTGCAGCAGGTGATCCAACAGCGGCCTCGGGTTTCCGTTCGCCGTGTTGCAGCTGCGGTCCAAATGACGCCAACGTCCACGTATCGTCTCATGCGCCAGAGTTTACACCTCTATCCATACAAAATTTAAACGCGGCAACCTCTCAGCGCCGCTACCATTGCTGCACGAGAGACATCCGCTAACGATATAGTGCACAGGATTGATGACGGCGATATGCATGTGGGCTTATTTTTACCTGGACGGCTTCGTCAATAAACAGAACTGGCGCATATGGGGAACCGAAAAGCCCCATGTTGCAGTCCCATCGTCCCTGCATCCTCAAAAAGTACTGGTCTGGGCTGCCATTTCTTCCAAAGGAATCATTGGCCCATTTTTCAGATCCGAAACGATTACTGCATCACGCTATCTGGACATTCTTCGTGAATTTGTGGCGGTACAATCTGCCTTAGACGATACTGCGAACACCTCGTGGTTTATGCAAGATGGTGCCCGGCCACATCGCACGGCCGACGTCTTTAATTTCCTGAATGAATATTTCGATGATCGTGTGATTGCTTTGGGCTATCCGAAACATACAGGAGGTGGCGTGGATTGGCCTCCCTATTCGCCAGACATGAACCCCTGTGACTTCTTTCTGTGGGGACACTTGAAAGACCAGGTGTACCGCCAGAATCCAGAAACAATTGAACAGCTGAAGCAGTACATCTCATCTGCATGTGAAGCCATTCCGCCAGACACGTTGTCAAAGGTTTCGGGTAATTTCATTCAGAGACTACGCCATATTATTGCTACGCATGGTGGATATGTGGAAAATATCGTACTATAGAGTTTCCCAGACCGCAGCGCCATCTGTTGTTGAAAATTGTAACTACTGTAATTTCGAAAGTTTGTCTGCCTGAAAATGTACTGTTGTCCCAAGCATATTGCAACAAACGGTGTATTTCTATCGCTGCTCGTTTAGTTTTTATTGCCGTTTCAAATATACCGGTCATTTTTGAAACACCCTGTAAATTTCTCAGAACAGTCCCTTAGAATAAGCCAAAAATATCCACCCATCATACAACAATCGAGATATTCGAGGCAGTTATCAAGAATCTCAATCTGACTTTTAAGTAAAAAGCCTCTTAAACAGGTGTTGCTATACTTTGTCACATGATGGTGATATCAGTCAAAGACACCTGTTTGCAAGATTTTTTATCTGAAGATCACATTATGATGATAATCAGATTTTCTTGACAACGGCCTAGATGGTCGTATAATGGCTGGATATTTTTGACTTGTTCTGAGGCATTGTTTTAACCACTTGACAGTGCTCTAAGCACTAAAATCGGAATCTTATACTGAAACATAAAACATGACAGCCAACTGCGCAATAATGATGTCCTTTAAAAGCTCGACTTAACCATTGCGAACGGACGTCGTGGCAAATTTGCTCTTGATTTCCATGATTTCACCCTGGTAATAAGCGTGGGACGTAGCTATGATTAATCTCTTTTCCGTATTTCATTAGTTCGACCGTCGCTAACGTAGATCCTTTTCCTATTGTTGCGTGCCCTGTGATCTCCTGAAGGCGAATGGCGGGATGTTTCCTTTCAAATGACACGGCGATTTTCTTTCCCCAATCCCAGCGTGTGCTCCGTCTGTAAGCCCTTCATCTTTTCCCAAGATTTGGTTCGTGGTAATGTGACAGCTATTTAGATGAACTCGTCTGTGCCTGGAGGGGTTTCATGAACTGTGGCGGTTGGTGGTCTACAAGAACGCGATTAGTTTTGGACACTGAAACAACCATGCAGAACTTTCTGGATTAAGTATTGTTTCTATTAGTTGTGTTGTCACCACACTCTGACAACACCTCACCTCAGTATTTTATCATTGCACACCGTCACGTTGAGCCCCCGCCGTAACTGACGTGAAAGACAGGAAGCGAAAATTGCGTCTCTTCCGGAGAACAATGCTTCTACCCAAAAATCTAATATCCCTAGCATTTATCAACACGAAGCTATAGTGACTTGTATGCAGCTTTTTGACCGAACTTATATCGATTCAGCCAGTGATTAATTTAGTATTTCTTTTGGAAATCACGAATTTCATGCAAATACTTTCATCATAAAGTAAAGTTTAAGGCTGTACTGTACACCCATTATTGTATTCCTACATTTTAAGACTCACTGTACTCTGAGGAAATAACATTAGTTTTAACTTTGATTTCGCGATATTGTCAAGTATAACCCCTTGCATGAGTTACTAATATACGCCCTATCATCTAATCCAATATGAAAAGCAGTAAAATACTGTCGTGGAACTGGAGTTAGTCCCTCGCGAAGACAGCCACATATTTCAGCTCACTATTTTATTACGTTCTGCTTCACTTATTTCAAGCAGTGTTTTTGTCAGTTCTTGAGAGCAGTAATAAGGAAATATTTCCTCTTCTTCCTTTGTGCCTTATAAGCCCGTTAAAAGTACCCATTACGACCACTTTTCCAGAGTGAAGAAGCATCAGTTTGCTGGAAGCAGAAGGATGGAGAAGCACCGCAGTTCGTCTCGCAGTTAAGAAGAAATTTAAGGAAGGAGAAGCTGAAAGCGCGAAACTTTTATGTTGCACGAAAACTTTTGCAGTATAGGTCCATCTCCTTGCGGTACTTATGAAAGAGCTCCTCCATAACAGTTCTAATACGTTATTATGTAATTGGCAATATTCATTTGATGCCTGGTATAGTGAACATCATTTTTTTCGTAGTGTTCCTCCACATCTAACAGAATCTGCCAGCCAAAATTCGGTAGGAGAAATATCTGTCTCTCTGTCTCTCTCTCGCTCAGTTACACACACACACACACACACACACACACACAAGCGCGCCCGCGCATTCACGCAATACATGTAATGCATACATGCGTCAAACCTTTCTGACACAACAACATGGTTCTCTATTACTCTCAATTGACAGTCTAGAATGAAACTTGAATTTTTCCAAGCGTGTCGAAAAAACTTACTGGTACTTGCAGGAATGGAACAGCGCGACGTTTTCGGTTACCGGCGATATTCCGACAGGTTGTGACAAGGCACGGACGCAGCAGGAGGGCGCAGCAAATAAATTCAATCCGTCGGTAGGGGGCTACGCCTCCCCGCGACCATACAAACAATATGACATAAGCATAAACACAACACACGAAATTCCGAGAAGAATTTAAGCGAAACGTCCGTCTTTTTTCATGATATTACTTGTTAATTTAATCTCGCTGGCACTTTAATAGCAGTATCTCAACAGCTGGAGGTACACTCCAGAATCTCTGTGTTGTTTTATTCCACAGGATAACCGGTAGCAAGGCAATGTTCTGCAACAGCGGATATGCTCGCTGTATAAGCGTGTGTGACGCTTATGGTCAGTATACCGATCCTCCTCAGTCTTTACTGTCTGAGCAGTGTATGACCGGCAACAAATGTGTGCGATACGGTGGACACGCGCCTTACTCAAACCAAAATCATTCTTTAAATATCTTAAAAAGGCCACAATCTTAGATGGTGGTCGAGAAACTTAAGTCACACTCTGTTTGAGCAGAATACGACGAGTCCTGTTGCAAATGGTGCTTGCGTGAGGTACAAAGCCCGTAGAGTTTGGTTCCACATCATTACTATCACCAGTCATTCTGTAACGACCCTATCAGTCTCTTTTTTATTCATGAAGTACAGTGCTCTGTGATCGTCTTATGTTACGTGTTATTTCTCATGCATGAAGAGCTATCTTCCGAAATTTCCAACTTTCGACTAGCAACTAAAGCATCAGTATAAACAACTTCAATACTACTTTTCCACAATCTCACTGTAATTCACCGCGTTAGCACGTCTTTGAAACTTAACTACAAAATGTCTCTGATGACGATCTGCGAGGTATAGTGGATTATGTGTCACTTTCTGACTGACTGTTGTATCATCGGGCTACAGTACTAACGTGTGACAACAGTTACTAATTTTTTATATACTCAACAGATAAAGTTCAAAAATGTATTCCGTATTCTGTTAACTGTGTAAATCTTTGTAAATAAACAGGGACCGTACTCTGTCACTGAACAGAAAAGCGGTCTATGTCGATAGCAGTTACCCGACAGGGAAATGTAGGTAGTGTCTCACAAGGTTCCATCTTAGGACCCTTACTCTTTCTTGCATATATTAGTGATCTTTAAATCGTAAAGTTATCAGAAGCCAAATTTGTTTAGTTAATACAGTCGACACGTTGCCTAAGGTTTGGTTGCTATCGGCAGCGAGTTTAACTTAGAAGTTAAAATACACCAGAACACATTTAATGCACCAAAATGCCTAATAGTAGGTTTGGATACTTGCCGGAGGTATATGACCTCTGAATTTGTATGGACTCTGCGCAAAACAAGGCTCGCTTTTTTTAAACCCTTTCATTTCCCTCCATTGCGATGCAGAAATCTAACATTTGGCTCAAAGCTGACACGTTCACGATGGCGTTAGACACAGTTGTGATCAAATTAGGTGACAATGTGACGTCACTAACCGACATTACACTTAACATGAAAACTTCTGACCTCTGGCCTTCCTCTTTTTCGCAAGTGTTGCTGTTTGAAGCATCGCAGAACCCGAGCTTGATGTTGCAGGGCGCCACGCTTTTGCACCAATACAGGGCCGAATTTGACATTTCTGCATTGCAATGGAGGAAAATGAAAGGGTTTCAAAAAAGCGACCCTTTATTTCAACTAAGCAGTGTAGCTACAACGTAAAACATTCAGAAGCATTCACTACCATTACTATTCCGCCAAATGCAGCATCCTCAGTCTCTTACGGAGAGAGGTGGCACGGTGGTACGGTGGTTAGTGCACTGGACTCTCATTCGAGGGGACGATGACTCGAATCCTCGTCCAGCCATCCGGATTTAGGTTTTCCGTAATTTCTCTTAAGGCAAATGCTGAGATGGTTCGTTTGTAGAGGGAAGTCGATTTCCCTCCCCATACTTTCGAAATTCGCGGTTGTGCTCTGTGTGTAATGGCCGCACCATTTACGGCATTTTAAACTCTAATCTTCCTTTTTTTTGTCGTTCTCTTTCGGGATGACGCTGAAATGTTTATTTGACAGGTTTAAAATGGTTTAAATGGCTCTGAGCACTATGGGACTTAACTGCTGAGGTCATCAGTCCCCTAGAACTTAGAACTACTTAAACCTAACTAACCTAAGGACATCACACACATCCATGCCCGAGGCAGCATTCGAACCTGCGACCGTAGCGGTCGCGCGGTTCCAATTTGACAGGTTGATACGTAAAGCTGTCATGAAAGTGCTCACAGCGTGTGTCTTTGAAGCCACACGATAGGACAGAGACACCGGTAGGACGGTGTCGTTTCCATTAAGTGTCAGACTGTTGCGCCAAAGCCCCTAAGTTTCGTCAAACTAAATCGACAAAATGTGAAGCAAGAAGGGAGTTGTTATTGGGCCCCGTTTTTGCTTTGATTACGTTTCCAGATGTTGCTATACCCGTGGCCTATCAGGACTGTTGGATCTCAGGCTGTCATTACGGTGTTACTGAATATTAACAGAACACAGCAGCAACCACCCACGATTTGGTTTTACGAGGGCAAATCAGAAAGTCTTTGCCCCTACTTTTTTTTTTAGCTACATTACGGGTGTAAATGCGAAATCAACGCATCCATTCCCAGCGTTGGACTGTCCTTAGTTCGTGCCGGCCTTATCAGCTGTTAGCTCCGGCATATGCTCTGCTGTCAGTTCTTAAAGATGGCGGTTGTGCTCCAACGTCCATGGCGATAGAGCAGCGAAGTGTGATTAGTTTTCTATGGAACAAGGGGCAAAATCCCGTTGAGTTCTACAGGGGAATGCAGCTCACATATGGGGAAAACCGTCTCGCTTTGAGAACTGTGAGGTGGTGGTGGTGGTGGTGGTGGTGGTGGTGTGAGTTCGACAATGGCGTGAATTCTTGCATGACAACGAGAGGTCGGAGAGGCTGCGTTCGTCTCTGACTGACGGCAACATTTCTCACGTGGATGCAATGATGAAAGCAGATCGGTTGTGTACACATCACGGCCATTTCCCGGAGCTTAACGTATCGTATGGGAGAGCTTGTGACATTGTTCAAGAGTTCTTAGGGTGCCGGAAGGTTTCATGTCGATGCGTGCCTAAGCAGATGGATGACATGATGAAAGTCAAGCGAATTATGTCTTCACTGAATCATCTGGAACTGTACTCCAACGATGGTGAATCCAAGCAGCAGAGAAGGTTGTGGAAACATCTGGGTTCGCCTGTGGCAAAATAATTCCGCCATCTGTTGGGAAAGTGATGTTAACTGCCTTCTGAGATAGCCGTGGACCTCTCCTACTGGATTACATGCCACAAGGTGCAACCATCAATGCTGACAGTTATTGTTTCACACTGTCATGTCTGAGGATTGCCATCAGGCGAAGGCGCCGAGAGGTTCTCGATGTGGACAACGTGAATCTGCCCCATGACAATGCCAGATCACATGTGACAGTGAGAATGACGAAAACCTCCAGGAATTTAACTGGGAGATTCTGGACCACCCACTATACAGTCCAGACTTCGCTCTTAGTGATTTTCATGTTTTTGGACCGCTGAAGCAGTTCCTAGCAGGACAGCGATTCGCAAGTAACGATGAAGCCAGACAATAGTTCGACAGTGGTTCCGTAGTCAGCCGGACAAATTCTACCGCAGGGGCGTCTCATATTTAGTGCTGCGCTGAGACAAATCTGTGAACCGGTGTGGGGACTATGTGGAAAAACAGTGTGAGGTATGTATAATAGGATGTACTGTATATTTGTCATTAACTGTAGGTAAGTTATCTTGGCTAATAAAATATGGGGGAGAGACTTTCTGATTTGCCCTTGTAGTTTACCTTATTGAAAAATTGACACATTCATTGTAAGATGGCTTGAATGTTTTCCTCTTGGTACATTGCTCCATACGGTAAAAGTGAGTCAGAAAACGTCGTGCACGTATATACTTTGTGCTGTTGTGCAACGAGCGTGAATAGTAGTAGTGAAGACCATATATGTGAAAATATGAGCGTTAAACTCGATGTCATCCTGGCGTATCGAGCGTTCAGATAACTTAGTAGAATGCAACTGGATAACATACCCAATATCCATAGACGTTTCGGCAAGTGGACACCACGTTAATTTCAGGGCACAAATTAAACGGGAGATAGCTGTGCGTGGCAACTCACACTAGACTGGTGGTGGTAGGTCAACATACGCATGAAGGCAACACACACCATATACAACTAGTAGCACCACAAAACCCAAGATAGACATCGCCAGACGCTACCGACGGTGGAATATTAAGTAACAACGGGTAGACACATTGCCCCCCTCTCTGTCCCTGTGTTATCTGAGCGAAGCCCTGCCTGGAATCTTGCTCTTTCTCTCTCGAAGACCAAGGGTTCTCCAACCACCTTCTTAGGTCCATAAAAGACAATTTTTTATCGCGGAAGACTGCGATTTACAAAATACCTTGCCGGTGTGGAATGGCTTATGGCGGCCATATCACGCGTACCATGGAAGAACGCCGCACTGAATATCAGCCTTGCACTCGCCTTATCCAACAAACCATGTCGGCTATTGCTGAACATTGCATCTCTTACGGACTTACTATGGAGTGTGACAGAACAATAATTTTAACCACACAAACATTTTTGGGATTCTGTTGTTAAAGAATCAGTGGATACACGCATGGCGGAAAATCTGATAAATCTTGATAGCTGCTACCAGGTGGATAACGCATGGAACGCCATCATTTCCATGATTTTCTCCAGACGAAGAAGACATAGTACGCTGTTGAACACGACGAGGCCGATGACAGCTGAGTCCCGCAGCTGCACCAGTGAGGGCGCTGCCCGTCAAGTGGTGCGGTCCGTCTATCATCACGGTCTTAAGGAATACGCAGAATACCAACGCTGTGCTAATAAACTGAGAGACGGAGAAAGTCTTCGTCAAACGTCTTTGACCTACCTGAAGTCCACTTATCGTGGACTCTAGTAGTAGCAAACTGTGAGTAATGTGCTCCACAATTCTCCCACTCCATATTCACATGACACTCTTGGGATCTAGACCCAACTTGACCAGCAGTATAGCGGAGCAATGAACCGCAGTTTTGATAAGATACGATCCTGCCTCTGTAGAATTGTGATGCGTGCTGGTGTATGTTTGTCCTTCTTACTCGGGACAAAATTCGATCTTGTTACAAATTAACAACATTAAAATCTGTTTTTGGAAAAAATCTAATAAGTAATATTTTCTTATACACTGATAGTATATGGCGTAACTCCTACCTACTGAAACGCTAATCATTTGCGTAACCAAGCATGTGGAACAGTTCACGGCAATCTGAGTTGGGTTTCACGCCGTCATCGTGGTGTCTCGATCTTAACGAACACCAGTATAGACTGTTTCATATAAGACGTTTTTTTCTGTAATTTACAAAGCAATGAGTGAAACGAATATTTATTTAGATAAATGGGTATAACAAAAGTTTCTCTTTATAGGGAGTTGTGATCTCCGTAAATTTAGTTATTTACCAAAGAGTTACAACTTTTTAAAGTAAAACATTATTTCGCTATCATATAGCTATATAGCTAATATTTTTAGACAAATCTTGCACAAATCAATGTAATTCAAATTTTTATTAATTTTTGTTAGGGATGTAGAAACGTTCAGTGTTTTAGGATAGGATGCAAACCAAGGAAACAACATAAATCTACTTAAGCTGCTATTGCATTATCGGCTTTCTTGAATCCCTAAACGGTTTGCTATCCTGTAATCTGGACTTTAGTTCTGTATACTTCTCCTAGAGATCAGAAGCTTAAAAAGATAACAGCTGTGAGGGTGGCTGTTATTGCACGCAACCAAACAGCATTGCATCTGTAGCTTTACTTGAAGACAATGGTGCCTATAGGAGCGACGTCTGTGGATATGAGTGAAATAAATTATTGTGAATCGTCCACAACTGGGAGCGATTCAGGTAACTGCAGTGAAATGGAAGACAGAGGTTTTGAAATTTGTAAACATTTATGTAAAGGGAGAAAACTGAAATGAGTCTCCAGTGCTTGGAAAACAAATATCGGAAAGCTTGCTAGTAACCGCGGGAAAAATTACGTTTTTCTTAAAACTGGAAACGATATTAAAAACAAAAGAGTCCAGAAAGTGGACAAATGTTGCAGAAAAAGGTAAAATGTGTTCCAAATTTTTTGGGCTTCCAGCTGTAACATTAAGGGTTAAAATAAATATTACGTATGTTACTGGTAATTTGTGAATATATTCTTTCCAGACGTTTGCAGACTATTGTCCGTGATGAGTAAAATAACCGCTTCAAACTGGTTTTCGATACTGGGGATAAATTACTGCAACGTGAAATGTTACTTGGAGATATGAAGAAGGACAAAGTTTTTCAGAAGAAAGAAAAAAGCAAATAGAGTGCCCATTTGTGGAGTTGTTCCATAAAGATGCAAAATAACGGCAAGCCTATTTGCAGGCAATCTTCACTCTTCGTATTACAAATTTCAGAAAACTGCACAGAATTCTTTAAGAATTTGTGAGTCCCTTCATTATTATTATTATTATTATTATTATTATTATTTCCAGATTTAATGATGCTTTTTAATTCAGAGGCACACTCGAATTAACATTTTCCCGACAGTGGCACTGTAAGGAAGCAGAGTAATGTAACACGGGAATGCAAGAACAATTAAATGGACAATGTTGACTCTGGTTTATTTTTTTAACTGGATAATTGAAACACTCAATTTTTTCAGATGGTGTTCTCGAGGAGCTTAAGGGGAAACACTATAATCACCGCAAAAAAGTAAATGAAGATTTGTGGCAACTTGTAGAAGATCACTGGAGGCAGATTCCTTATAAAGAAGCTCGTTATAGCAGGTCAACGACGGGAAGAAAATACCTTCAAAATCCTGAGTCAAATATTGTAATGCTGTACAGCAGTATTTTTATATTAAAAAGGGAAGTCACTGAACATGAGTTATGAAACATATCGTAAATATTTCAGGGGACACGCCGAGCACCATTTAAGGCAGCCAAGAACAGACATTTGAGGTTATTTACTGAATGAGAAACATCCCTGAAAGTAAATACAGCCAGTGAATGTCAAGTTTAAAGTTTTCTTCACAATAAATATTGAAAGTCATGATAACGTCAAATCAAGATGCAAGTAATAATAACTGTAACCTACTCGTGTTGAACTTGATTACGCTGAAAGTGTCCCTCTCCCTGCTCGAAATGTACGTGCTCTGTTCTACAAAAGCTTGACGTGGCTTTACATTTCCAATATACTTTGTCCTAGTGATGGTAGTAGTACTTTCCACTGCTTTTCAGAGTCTGAATAAAAAAATTTTGTACAATTTTATTATACCTAAATTAGAAGAAAAGCGACAAACAAATAAAATAGTTTGATTTTCAGATTCATGTGGTGGGGAGAACAAAAATAATTTGATATTAGAGTTCTGCACTTGGCTGTCAAAACTCTTAAAAGTAGATATGGAATATATTTTCCATCTAAGAAGATATTCATATAGTGAGTGTGATAGAAACTGGTAAATATGGCAAACTATTAAAACAAGTGGAGAGTACAGGATCAGTTGAGGAGTATATGAACGTTATGAGCAGTAGCATGGTATTCTGCCTTACGGCAAGTCTTGTCGTGAGTTAAGCCTCCTCCATTTTTGTCTGTCCACAGCCATTCTTGTCATTTCTTAATATTTGTCTCCTTTGATATTGTCCACCATTTGATATCTTCTTTTTCTTCTTCTCCTTTCTCCCTCCACCATTCCTTCTATTCCCGCCCTTCAATAAACGGTCCCTCCTTAAACAATGTCCAATCCATTTCCGGTTTCTCTTTCTGATGACATTCAGCATGTTTCTTTCTTCTCCAACTCTTCTTAATACAACTTCATACCTTACTCGGTCTTCCCATTTCACCTTTTCCATTCTTTTCCATGAAAGAGAGCAGAAAACATGTACAACTGCGAACTTAACCATCAAAGATTGGACATCAGCACTCAGTCCAATTGAAGAGTGCGTACTCTTTTATAAGAATGGTGATGTGTTGGGTTCTGCGTCTTATTTTTCCAATTGTATACCATTTCCATCCTTCATTAAAAAGTATTAGTTCCTTAAGTAAACTTTTCTCAAATTAAGTGATATAAGAAAACCAGGTATAAAAGACCAAGACAGAGATACGTACTGTCCTTAACTAAATACACTCCTGGAAATTGAAATAAGAACACCATGAATTCATTGTCCCAGGAAGGGGAAACTTTATTGACACATTCCTGGGGTCAGATACATCACATGATCACACTGACAGAACCACAGGCACATAGACACAGGCAACAGAGTATGCACAATGTCGGCACTAGTACAGTGCCTATCCACCTTTCGCAGCAATGCAGGCTGTATTCTCCCATGGAGACGATCGTAGAGATGCTGGATGTAGTCCTGTGGAACGGCTTGCCATGCCATTTCCACCTGGCGCCTCAGTTGGACCAGTGTTCGTGCTGGACGTGCAGACCGCGTGAGACGACGTTTCATCCAGTCCCAAACATGCTCAATGGGGGACAGATACGGAGATCTTGCTGGCCAGGGTAGTTGACTTACACCTTCTAGAGCACGTTGGGTGGCACGGGATACATGCGGACGTGCATTGTCCTGTTGGAACAGCAAGTTCCCTTGCCGGTCTAGGAATGGTAGAACGATGGGTTCGATGACGGTTTGGATGTACCGTGCACTATTCAGTGTCCCCTCGACGATCACCAGTGGTGTACGGCCAGTGTAGGGGATCGCTCCCCACACCATGATGCCGGGTGTTGGCCCTGTGTGCCTCGGTCGTATGCAGTCCTGATTGTGGCGCTCACCTGCACGGCGCCAAACACGCATACGACCATCATTGGCACCAAAGCAGAAGCGACTCTCATCGCTGAAGACGACACGTCTCCATTCGTCCCTCCATTCACGCCTGTCGCGACACCACTGGAGGCGGGCTGCACGATGTCGGGGCGTGAGCGAAAGACGGCCTAACGGTGTGCGGGACCGTAGCCCAGCTTCATGGAGACGGTTGCGAATGGTCCTCGCCGATACCCCAGGAGCAACAGTGTCCCTAATTTGCTGGGAAGTGGCGGTGCGGTCCCCTACGGCACTGCGTAGGATCCTACGGTCTTGGCGTGCATCCGTGCGTCGCTGCGGTCCGGTCCCAGGTCGACGGGCACGTGCACCTTCCGCCGACCACTGGCGACAACATCGATGTACTGTGGAGACCTTACGCCCCACGTGTTGAGCAATTCGGCGGTACATCCACCCGGCCTCCCGCATGCCCACTATACGCCCTCGCTCAAAGTCCGTCAACTGCACATACGGTTCACGTCCACGCTGTCGCGGCATGCTACAAGTGTTAAAGACTGCGATGGAGCTCCGTATGCCATGGCAAACTGGCTGACACTGACGGCGGCGGTGCACAAATGCTGCGCAGCTAGCGCCATTCGACGGCCAACACCGCGGTTCCTGGTGTGTCCGCTGTGCCGTGCGTGTGATCATTGCTTGTACAGCCCTCTCGCAGTGTCCGGAGCAAGTATGGTGGGTCTGACACACCGGTGTCAATGTGTTCTTTTTTCCATTTCCAGGAGTGTATTTGAAATCCGAAAATGTGGAGTGATATGAGAAAGTATTAGCTGTGTCTACAGGTGTCCGCAAGGGGGAAGGGGGAAGAGGGGAAGGTGGGAAAAGGGGGGGCACCTGTCCCCGTCTCTAACCTCAATTCATTATAGAATTTTCTCGAATTTCTACCAACCATTGTCTCCGATTGCAGTAGACTGCAGATTTAACATTGTCGACTGCCACGGAAAATACTGCAGCTTTAGCCATGGTTTTCTTAGTTGTCACACTGTTCATGCAACTCATGCTGATTCCTTGGTTTCGGCTCTGATCTGCAGTCAAGCTGGATACAAAGTTATACAAAACCGTGCCGAATAATGTCTTAACTAATTTTCTTGTCTGTTTTTCGTTCAGCCCTTACCGAGCTGCAGGAAGGAGGATGTCTTTGTCACTGGCCCACGTATTCCATCGCCAATTCCCACAAGGACGCCATCTCCCATAGATGCACAACGAAATCACAACAGCAGTTTACCATTTGTCTGTGGAAAGAGACAAGCCATGACTATATGCTCATTCTGTATGCAGTTTTACGCGTCAGAGCGATTGTAATACACTCGGAAGAGCACAGTTAGCTACAGTATGTTGTATGTGTACACATTTATACTTAATCGAAAATACAGCAGACAAATAAGAAATTGTTATTTTCTGGGCTAGAAAAAAGGGAAAAGGTATGAAATTTCAGGGTCGAAGATACATACTCTCCAGGACTGGGACGTTTTCAGAGTCTATTGTCTAAACACAGAGCCACATAGAGTCCGAAGCAACGAAATCTGCATTAGAGTGTGCACGTTGCGCAATAATGTGACAAACTGGAGAGAAGAGGATTAACTTCGTACGATCCAAGGCTGCTAAAAGTTGATTCTACTAGCAAATTAGAGGATGGTTTTGGGAGGAATCATACATTCTGTTGGTCGGATAGTGGCTGTAAACTACACTTTACATAGCCAACTCACCGAGCGGAATGGCACATTGGTTAGCAGACTGGACTCGCATTCGGGAGGATTCGAGCTGTAGGGAAGACGAGGAAGAAGAGTCCAGTGACTCGTGGACGATTATGTCAGCATTATCAACAGATGTTTGATTGTGATCCATCGATCACCTCGAATGAGAGTGTCCACACGTTCCATCACTGCAGGAGTCACAGGTGTGTGCAGCCGGCCGGCACGCGGGAGATGTAACAAACTGGCGCAACCTTCGTGCGATGATGACAATCGCGTCGCCCAAAGACTCACCGTGTTTTTGTTCATAGACATTCTGCAAGAGCTTGTGAATATCTGCAATGCTCTGGTTTTCTGCCAAAAGAGACTCAATTACAGGCCTGAGCTTGGAACACATCTCTTTTACAAACTCCATTTTCAAGGTTACATAGAGGCGCCACCTATCACAACTTTATGAAACTATGACAGATGAAGCGCGAATATTCCACAACAAACTCCGCGTTTTTTCACCGAACGTTGTCCGGAAAAGAAAATGTGTTGCATTACTAACTGAACGCCCCTTGTACATTTGGAAGTTGTTCGCCAGATTGTGAATTTACGTGTGTAGCAGAACATACGAACTGTAACTTCACGATTTGTAAGTTGAGATGAATTATGTGCGCTTTCAAAAAAGGTTTACTTGTCATTAATAACTGCATTGTGTGTCCCAAATGTTTTCGGACTTCGAGCTATACAGGGTGGTCCATTGATCGTGACCGGGCAAAATATCTCACGAAATAAGCGTCAAACGAAAAAACTACAAAGATCGAAAGTTGTCTAGCTTGAAGGGGGATAACAGATGGCGCTATGGTTGGTCCGCTAGATGGCGCTGCCATAGGTCAAACAGATATCAACTGCGTTTTTTTAGAAATAGGAACCCCCATTTTTTATTACATATCCATGTAGTACGTAAAGAAATCTGAATGTTTTAGTTGGACCACTTTTTTTGTTTTGTGATAGATGGAACTGTAATAGTCACAAACATATTGCTCACAATTTTAGACGAACAGTTGGTAACAGGTAGGTTATTTAAATTAAAATACAGAACGTAGGTACGTTTGAACATTTTACTTCGGTGGTCCCAATGTGATACATGTACCTTTGTGAACTTATCATTTCTGGGAACACATACTGTTACAGCGTGATTACCCGTAAATACCACATTAATGCAATAAATGCTCAAAATGATGTCCGTCAACCTCAATGCATTTGGCAATACGTGTAACGACATTCCTCTCAACAGCGAGTAGTTCACCTTCCGTAATGTTAGCACATGCAATAACAATTCGCTGACGCATGTTGTCAGGCGTTGTCGGTGGATCACGACAGCAAATATCCTTCATCTATCCCCACAGAAAGAAATCCGGGGACGTCAGATCCGGTGAACGTGCGGGCCATGGTATGGTGCTTCGACGACCACTCCACCTGTCATGAAATATGATATTCAATACCGCTTCAACCGCACGCGAGCTACGTGCCGGACATCCATCATGTTGGAAGTACATCGCCATTCTGTCATGCAGTGAATCATCTTGAAGTAACATCGGTAGAACATTACGTAGGAAATCAGCATACATTGCACCATTTAGATTGCCATCGATAAAATGGGAGACAATTATCCTTCCTCCCGTAATGCCACACCATACATTAACCCGCCGAGGTCCTGATGTTACACTTTTCGCAGACATCGTGGATTTTCCGTTGTCCAATAGTGCACATTATGGCGGTTTACGTTACCGCTGTTGGTGAATGACGCTTCGTCTTTAAATAGAATGCGTGCAAAAAATCTGTCATCGTCCCGGTATTTCTACTTTGCCCAGTGGCAGAACTGTGCACGACGTTCAATGTCGTCGCCATGCAATTCCTGATGCAAAGACGTGCGGCATTGGTGCAATAGATGTTGATATAGCATTCTCAACACCGATGTTTTCGAGATTCCCGATTCTCGCGCAATTTGTCTGCTACTGATGTGCGGATTAGCGGCGACAGCAGCTAAAACACCTACTTGGGCATCATCACTTGTTGCAGGTTGTGGTTGACGTATCACACGTGGCTGAACGCTTTCTGTTTCCGAACCTAACGTAACTATCCGGCGAACGGTCCGGACACTTGGATGGTGTCGTCCAGGATACCGAGCAGCATACATAGCACACGCCCGTGGGGCATTTTGATTACAATAGCCATGCATCAACACGATATCGACCCTTCCCGCAATTGGTAAACGGTCCATTTTAACACGGGTAATGTATCACGAAGCAAATACTGTCCGCACTAGCGGAATGTTACGTTATACCACATACTGGGTTCAAATGGCTCTGAGCAGTACGGGACTTAACATCTGAGGTCATCAGTCCCCTAGAACTTAAAACTACTTAAACCTAATAACCTAAAGACACCACACACATCCATGCCCGAGGCATGGTTCGAACCTGCGACCGTTGCGGATACCCCGTACTTATACGTTTCTGGCTATTACAGTGCCATCTATCGCAAAGCGAAAAATGTGGTCCAACTAAAACATTCATATTTCTTTACGTACTATACGAATATGTAATAAAAATGGGGGTTCCTATTTTAAAAAACGCAGTTGATATCGGTTTGACCTATAGCAGCGCCATCTTGCGGGCCAACCATAGAGCCATCTGGTTTCCCCCTTCAAGCTAGACGAGTTTCGTTCTTTGTAGTTTTTTCGTTTGATGCTTATTTCGTGAGATATTTGGCCCGGTCACTATCAATGGACCACCCTGTATGCACATAACCACACCCCGTGATCGAACACCACGCGCACGCCTGCCACGTGATCCAAACCTGTTCAGAGCGTAGTGAGGGTTTGTCTGTGGAGCAGTGCAAAGAGGACGATGGTACTCACAGTGGAGCAGCGAGTGTTCGTTGTAAAAAGTTAAGTGAGAAAAAAGTCGTAGAAACGGTGTGATCAGTTATTTGCTGAGAAATTTAATGGTATGAAAGTGCCAGCAAAGAATGCCATGCATCGCTTAGCCCCAAAATGGCGTCAGACAGGAGCCAAAAACCTTTCGAAACGTGCCCATA
Organism: Schistocerca cancellata; assembly: GCF_023864275.1. NCBI lineage: Eukaryota > Metazoa > Arthropoda > Insecta > Orthoptera > Acrididae > Schistocerca > Schistocerca cancellata. The sequence goes on from NC_064632.1 coordinate 165,786,862, forward strand.
CACCAGAAAAATTGCCTGCAGTTCACCAGAAAATGCTTCAGAGTCCTACCAATGGAACTGTTCTTTATGTCTGATGAAGCCGGTTTCATCTGGATGGCTATGTCAACTTACAAAATCACAGCTTTTGCGCAGCGGAGAATCCGCATAACATTGACGAAACATCATTGCATGATCAGAAGGTTTGGGTTTTGTGTACAGTGTCAGCATGCCGCATTGTTGGTCTTATCTTCTTTCATCAGACGCTGACTTCGGCGTGTTACTTTGCCAACATTTTGAAACCACTTGTGGCAGCATTAACGGTGGAGGGAAAGAAAAAAATGGTTCAAATGGCTCTGGGCACTGCGGGACTTAACTTCTGAAGTCATCAGTCCCCTAGATCTTAGAACTACTTAAACCTAACTAACCTAAGGACATCACACACATCCATGCCCGAAGCAGTATTCGAACCTGCGACCGTAGCGCTCGCATGGTTCCAGACTGTAGCGTCTAGAACAGCTCGGCCACTCCGGCCGGCACGGAGGGAAAGACCTACAGTTACTTCCAAAAGGATGGGTTTACTGTCCATATAGCCGGCCGATACGTGGAACACATCTACACAATCTTCATGTCTGACAGAGTTGTTAGCAGAGGCCAGTCAGGTCGCGGACCCAGCTAACCACCGGCTCATCCGATCTGACAGTGTACGATTACTTTGTGTGGGGTGCCCTCACGTCTAAGGTGTATATCAACAGAAGTCATACTCTTCAAGAGCTGCAGCAGAACATTTCGGATGAGACTGCAGAAATTCCAACAGTCCAACTTCGATCTGCATGCAGCAGGTTGCTGAACAGGGCAAAACGTGAATGTTGGTCACTTGGAACATCAGCTATAGTCAGGTTAGTTCGGTACTTCCTTCCCTCTGCTGTGTTTCTTTTTACCCTGAACTCTGTTCTCTGGGCCACCTTCATTTGTCCCAGCCTGTAATACTTCTTGCTTTCGACCTCACTGTACCCAAAGGAAGATGACGGAACAGTAATATTACCGCGGACTGCACCAGGGCTGAAGATGTAAGATGTATCTGCTATTATTTCGGTGTCTAGTTGCCACCTCCCATGCAGAGATGGGCATCGTCGCAAAATTCACAAAAAAAGAGAGAGGGGGGAGGGAGGGGGAGGGAGAGAGTCTCTGAAAGCACTTATTCGCCTCCCTCATTTTGCATTCTGATCGCCATTAAATTTACCTTTCGGAAGATGTGGTTCCACATACGTGTGTGCAGTGATTTTGTTAGGTAATTTTACGTATTTAAGCGTTGCATAGGAAAAATTGTGTGATGTGTGGCTTTCGCCATTAGTTTCCGGTCTCTGACCTATCACAATAAAATAGATCATTTCTCATTTTTGTAAGATGGGTAGGTGGAACTTAACAGGCGTACGACTACAGCGCTGAAACGACCTTGAACTCATCATACCGCAGCATTGTCAAAGCCATGAGTGAGCTTACGTGGTTTTGTAGACAACATTGGGGGGTATTAAAATTCGTTTGATCATTTTTTATTCAAAAGTATTCACAGGAGTTGTGAAATTCATATTGTTTTAGTGTGTTGTTTACTAAATTCGAACGTAATATTTACATTAACTATAGTAGCAAAATGATTTTTTCCGAGTCTAGAATTATTAAAGTTTACTTCATTACATTTCCGAGTTGAATATTTAGACACATTGAGTGTCAAAATTCGATATTTAAATCTCTTCAGAGTCGGTTTCATTACGCGTGGCTCTCAGGAATGGGCCACAGGGTCGTCGGATTTAACACCAATAGATTTCTTCCCCCCCCCCCCCCCCCCCAAGAACCATGGACCTTGCCGTTGGTGGGGAGGCTTGCGTGCCTCAGCGATACAGATGGCCGTACCGTAGGTACAACCACAACGGAGGGGTATCTGTTGAGAGGCCAGACAAACGTGTGGTTCCTGAACAGGGGCAGCAGCCTTTTCAGTAGTTGCAAGGGCAACAGTCTGGATGATTGACTGATCTGGCCTTGTAACAATAACCAAAACGGCATTGCTGTGCTGGTACTGCGAACGGCTGAAAGCAAGGGGAAACTACGGCCGTAATTTTTCCCGAGGGCATGCAGCTTTACTGTATGATTAAATGATGATGGCGTCCTCTTGGGTAAAATATTCCGGAGGTAAAATAGTCCCCCATTCGGATCTCCGGGCGGGGACTACTCAAGAGGATGTCGTTATCAGGAGAAAGAAAACTGGCGTCCTACGGATCGGAGCGTGGAATGTCAGATCCCTTAATCGGGCAGGTAGGTTAGAAAATTTAGAAAGGGAAATGGATAGGTTAAAGTTAGATATAGTGGGAATTAGTGAAGTTCGGTGGCAGGAGGAACAAGACTTCTGGTCAGGTGACTACAGGGTTATAAACACAAAGTCAAATAGGGGCAATGCAGGAGTAGGTTTAATAATGAATAGGAAAATAGGAAAGCGGGTAAGCTACTACAAACAGCATAGTGAACGCATTATTGTGGCAAAGATAGACACGAAGCCCACGCCTACTACAGTAGTACAAGTTTATATGCCAACTAGCTCTGCAGATGACGAAGAAATTGAAGAAATGTTTGATGATATAAAAGAAATTATTCAGATAGTGAAGGGAGACCAAAATTTGATAGTCATGGGTGACTGGAATTCGAGTGTAGGAAAAGGGAGAGAAGGAAACATAGTAGGTGAATATGGATTGGGGCTAAGAAATGAAAGAGGATGCCGCCTGGTAGAATTTTGCGCAGAGCACAACTTAATTATAGCTAACACTTGGTTTAAGAATCATGATAGAAGGTTGTATACATGAAAGAACCCTGGAGATACTAAAAGGTATCAGATAGATTATATAATGGTAAGACAGAGATTTAGGAACCAGGTTTTAAATTGTAAGACATTTCCAGGGGCAGATGTGGACTCTGACCACAATCTATTGGTTATGACCTGTAGACTAAAACTGAAGAAACTGCAAAAAGGTGGGAATTTAAGGAGATGGGACCTGGATAAACTGAAAGAACCAGAGGTTGTACAGAGTTTTAGGGAGAGCATAAGGGAACAATTGACAGGCATGGGGGAAAGAAATACAGTAGAAGAAGAATGGGTAGCTTTGAGGGATGAAGTAGTGAAGGCAGCAGAGGATCAAGTAGGTAAAAAGACCAGGGCTCTTAGAAATCCTTGGGTAACAGAAGAAATACTGAATTTAATTGATGAAAGGAGAAAATATAAAAATGCAGTTAATGAAGCAGGCAAAAAGGAATACAAACGTCTCAAAAATGAGATCGACAGGAAGTGCAAAATGGCTAAGCATGGATGGCTAGAGGACAAATGTAAGGATGTAGAGGCTTATTTCACTAGGGGTAAGATAGATACTGCCTACAGGAAAATTAAAGAGACCTTTGGAGATAAGAGAACCACTTGTATGAACATCAAGAGCTCAGATGGAAACCCAGTTCTAAGCAAAGAAGGGAAAGCAGAAAGGTGGAAGGAGTATATAGAGGGTCTATACAAGGGCGATGTACTTGAGGACAATATTATGGAAATGGAAGAGGATGTAGATGAATATGAAATGGGAGATACGATACTGCGTGAAGAGTTTGACAGAGCACTAAAAGACCTGAATCGAAACAAGGCCCCCGGAGTAGACAACATTCCATTGGAACTACTGACGGCCTTGGGAGAGCCAGTCCTGACAAAACTCTACCATCTGGTGAGCAAGATGTATGAAACAGGCGAAATACCCTCAGACTTCAAGAAGAATATAATAATTCCAATCCCAAAGAAAGCAGGTGTTGACAGATGTGAAAATTACCGAACAATCAGTTTAATAAGTCACAGCTGCAAAATACTAACACGAATTCTTTACAGACGAATGGAAAAACTAGTAGAAGCCGACCTCGGGGAAGATCAGTTTGGATTCCGTAGAAATACTGGAACACGTGAGGCAATACTGACCTTACGACTTATCTTAGAAGAAAGATTAAGGACAGGCAAACCTACATTTCTAGCATTTGTAGACTTAGAGAAAGCTTTTGACAATGTTGACTGGAATACTCACTTTCAAATTCTAAAGGTGGCAGGGGTAAAATACAGGGAGCGAAAGGCTATTTACAATTTGTACAGAAACCAGATGGCAGTTATAAGAGTCGAGGGACATGAAAGGGAAGCAGTGGTTGGGAAGGGAGTAACACAGGGTTGTAGCCTCTCCCCGATGTTATTCAATCTGTATATCGAGCAAGCAGTAAAGGAAACAAAAGAAAAATTCGGAGTGGGTATTAAAATCCATGGAGAAGAAATAAAAACCTTGAGGTTTGCCGATGACATTGTAATTCTGTCAGAGACAGCAAAGGACCTGGAAGTGCAGTTGAATGGAATGGAAAGTGTCTTGAAAGGAGGATATAAGATGAACATCAACAAAAGCAAAACGAGGATAATGGAATGTAGTCGAATCAAGTCGGGTGATGCTGAGGGAATTAGATTAGGAAATGAGACACTTAAAGTAGTAAAGGAGTTTTGCTATTTGGGGAGCAAAATAACTGATGATGGTCGAAGTAGAGAGGATATAAAATGTAGACTGGCAATGGCAAGAAAAGCGTTTCTGAAGAAGAGAAATTTGTTAACATCGAGTATAGATTTAGGTGTCAGGAAGTCATTTCTGAAAGTATTTGTATGGAGTGTAGCCATGTATGGAAGTGAAACATGGACGGTAAATAGTTTGGACAAGAAGAGAATAGAAGCTTTCGAAATGTGGTGCTACAGAAGAATGCTGAAGATTAGATGGGTAGATCACATAACTAATGAGGAAGTATTGAATAGGATTGGGGAGAAGAGAAGTTTGTGGCACAACTTGACCAGAAGAAGGGATCGGTTAGTAGGACATGTTCTGAGGCATCAAGGGATCACCAATTTAGTATTGGAGGGCAGCGTGGAGGGTAAAAATCGTAGGGGGAGACGAAGAGATGAATACACTAAGCAGATTCAGAAGGATGTAGGTTGCAGTAGGTAGTGGGAGATGAAGAAGCTTGCACAGGATAGAGTAGCATGGAGAGCTGCATCAAACCAGTCTCAGGACTGAAGACCACAACAACAACAACAGATTTCTTTCTTTACCTTAAAGAATTGTATTTGCGATACCGAACTCACAGGACCAGATGACTTCAAACAGTTCATCGAGGAAACTGTTTGCTTGGTGAGACTAGAAACTTTATGTACAGTGCATTGCATCCAACCATGAAATTTTGGACGCTTCTAGCTCCGTAACTGAAATTCATAGGAATTTTATTTAAATTAGTTTGCACACATCAGCTCCATTTAAAAAGCTGTAGCCTCTTGCTGTAATTCTGTGGGAATTAACTGATTAAATTATATTCATAACCCCACAGAAACGTTTTTCACATTTACCTATCTACAAGAACTATTCATAAAGTAATGTCCGTTATGTCACGAAATGGAAACGACTGTGAAAATCCGATTAAACTTTAGACATATGTGTTGGGCAGTGTCTCTATTGTGCCTGTCCATCGCGTCAGGACGCTCTTTTCAATTATGAGGGCACAGTGAGCACGTAAAGATGGCTAGAAAATAGTGACTCCCGCCTAGTGTGGGTACCGAGACATTTCGCCTGATGTCACGCAGCCCGCATAACGTTACTGTCATGCTTCTCCTTCTTCATGACAATTCTCGGCCGCGCTCTGGAGGGACAGTGAAGGTGCTTTACTCCCTCTCATGTTTATCTCTGCCGACATGAACTGCTGGCAATGTAGATTACATTTTGGCACAGACAACGAACAGCGTAGAGAAGTGCCAGAAAGCAAAGTCGGCTGCTCTCTATGACGAGGACATTGGAAAGTTGGTTCAATGCTACGGCGAATGTCTAGGCCAGAGTGGCGACTGCGTAGAGAAGTAGCTGGAAGGTGGAGCCAACTGTTGCAAATAAAACATTTTTGATTTTTCACTGTGGTTTCCATTTCGCAACAGATGTCTCCTTGCTTTTCAAATATCCCTCGTAAATAAATGTTCATTTTTCTTATTGTTGTGTTATAGGCAGGAGCAACATACCTGAAACTCCCTGTATGAGACCTGTTGATAAAGTCCGCGCCCTTCTTCACACTTGCCAGTCGGCTCCAGAACACGCGGGCTGAGTGTGGGCCGGGTTGTGGCTGGCGCTGCTGCTGCGGACGACCAGTACCGGCAAGTGTCTCCCCGCGGCCTTCGGACATTCCAGCCGGGCGCTCGGGCACCTGACACGCGGTCTGCGCGATTTTCCCGGCCGTTTCCCCGGGTCCGGTCGCGGGCACTCCGCCCTCACACGCCGCAATTGGCTGGCGCGCCCGCAAATGCAGAAGGGTTGAGCGGCAGCAGGCGGCACTGCACTGTGGACCAGCGGTGAAGGCAGCCGAGCGGTCGGCGAGCGGAATGCCTGCGGCCAGCTCCCGCGTCCACTGCCTGCTGCACCAAAATCCTCCTCCTGCCAAGGTCACTTGTACTTCTGCCGCGCGTTCATCCTTACCACGTCACAGGAACAGCACCACCTCCTCTTCCAAGAGGAATAGCTGAGAATGAGGAATGAGAGACAGTGAAGCTGTAGAGAACCCACCCTCTTGTAACATCCCCACTATCTGTTTCTGTATGAAATTTGGCCCAGATTTACCTACCAATCTATAAAAAAAATCTACATATTACCAAAACTACGCTACTGGCCTTTAAAACTGCTACACCACGAAGATGACGTGCTACAGAACCGAAATTTAACCGACAGGAAGAAGATGCTGTCATATGCAAATGTCAAGCTTTTCAGAGCATTCACACAAGGTTGGCGCCGGTGGCGACACCTACAACGTGCTGACATGAGGAAAGTTTCCAACCGATTTCTCATACACAAACAGCAGTTTACCGGCGTTGCCTGGTGAAACGTTCTTGTGATGCCTCGTGTAAGGAGCAGAAATGCGTACCATCACGTTCCCGATTTCGATAAAGGTCGGATTGTAGCCTACCGCGATTGCGGTTTATCGTATCGCGACATTGCTGCTCGTGTTGGTCGAGATCCAATGACTGTTAGCAGAATATGGAATCGATGGGTTCAGGAGGGTAACACGGAACGCCGCACTGGATCCCAACGACCTCGTATCACTGGCCGTCGAGATGACAGGCATCTTATCCACATGGCTGTAACGGATTGTGCAGCCACGTCTCGATCCCTGAGTCAACAGATGGGGACGTTTGCAAGACAACAACCATCTGCACGAACAGTTCGACGACGTTTGCAGCAGCATGGAGACCATGGCTGCGGTTACCCTTGACGCAGCATCACAGACAGGAGCGACTGCGATGGTGTACTCAACGACGAACCTGGATGCACGAATGGCAAAACGCCTTTTTTTCAGATGAATCCAAGTTCTGTTTACAGGATCATGATGGTCGTATCCGTGTTTGGCGATATCAGGGTGAACCCGCACACTGGAAGCGTGTACTCGTCATCGCCATACTGGCGTACCACCCGGCGTGATTTATGGGGTGCCATTTATTACACGTCTCGGTCACCTCTTGTTCGCACTCTGAACAGTGGGCGTTACATTTCAGATGTATTATGTCCCGTGGCTCTGCCCTTCATTCGATCACTGCGAAACCCTATATTTCAGTAGGATAATGCACGACAGCATGTTGCAGGTCCTGTACGGGCCTTGCTGGATGCAGAAAATGTTCGACTGGTGCCCTGGCCAACACATTCTCCGGATCTCTCACCAATTGAAAACGTTTGGTCAATGGTGGCCGAGCAACTGGCTCGTCACAATATGCCAGTCACTACTCTTTTTGAACTGTGGTATCGCGTTGAAGCTGCATGGGCAGCTGTACCTGTACTCGCCATCCAAGTTCTGTTTGACTCAATGCCCTGGTGTATCAAGGCCGTTATTACGGCCACAGGTGGTAGTTCTGGGTACCGATTTCGCAGGATCTATGCACCCAAATTGCGTGAAAATTTAATGACATGTCAGTTCTAGTACAATATATTTGTCCAATAAATACCCGTTTATCATTTGCATTACTTCTTGGTGTAGCAATTTTAATGGCCAGTAGTGTATGTACCCACAAACTGTTATCCAACTTAAACTCGTGTGCTAACCTTTGACTAAACAGAAACTAATTTGGACTGAATTGGTCTGAATACAACTAGTCTTTATATTAAAAGCGTGACTGTAGTAAAATAGCTATCTCGTCCTAATCAACGCATCTTGACAACATTGTTGCAGATTTCTCTAAAACACAACGGCAACAGCAAGCAGGCAGTGCTAAGGTAGATATCTGTTTTTAAATAAAATTTCCTGACATTGTTCAGATTGTTGCATACCACATGGTGCAATGTGATAATGTGTAATGATAAACCTTCTTTAAACAGTGGGATGGTGAGTGTAACTATTCCTGTGAAATGATATCCCAAGACAACGATTTTAGGATGAAGTATGTATTCAAAAAGAGAGACTAAAATTTCACGTGATCTTCAAACACAACATTGGTCTGAACAATACTATGCTTAACAAAGTGGGTAATGATTTGAAAAGAGTACAATGTTAAGAGAGAATTTCTATCAAAGCCAAATAGCTTAATCAGTTGTTATGTTAATGCATGACTCAGGGAAGTGGGTGGTTTTTCTCTCAGCTCTGAGCAAGTGAACAAAGTTAACTAGCTGACAATCATTTCGACAAACTAGCTGCGCAGATCTGCAGTGTTACCTCAAACTTCTTCTCTTCGGAAAAAAATTGCATTATTCAAAATTTATATTCTTTTCGCCTTTCAGTATATACATCACATTCGTCCTTGCTATCCTTGACAATATATGTTTCTTCAACTAACAGATACAATCACAAGTCAACACAACACTACTGAATAGATCCATCACCTACCACACTTCAACTAAGCATGTATGAGATTGCACAGAGGCAAAGAATGTGCCACAACAAGATCAAAGATTGTTCAACACTAATATAACTTGCTCTTTCTCTCTCATGCACATCGATAACTTACAAAAATTAAAATAACATACACACCTTACTTTCTGTATGGGTGTGAACGACACCGCAATGACTGAAGTCGAAGAAGAGTTTCTGTAGAATATCGACGGCACTTGGAACCATGCTGATAAAGCTATGTTGCAACTGTGGAGGGCTACGGCCTACCTTCCCACTGGCTGGAAAAGAGTTTCTGAAACTTTGCCTTCTTGCTATGATGAGAAATACACGACTCGGAACTCTATGAATAGACTAGACTGGAGTTGGCAGGTCAAACGTTAATTTGGCAAGATGGTGATGATGGTGAACAAGTGTGGGGTGCTCAAGTGAGCAAGATGGGATTATACTGACCAAGACGTCAATCAGTGTGACTACAGAGGAGACCACAATATTCATCATATGAGTCAATGCCGACTGTGTCCAGCCTCCTGCACGGAAGATGAAATTTATTAAGATACAGAAAATGCATGAGAGGCGGCCAAGTTTTGGGCAAACGTAATGTACTCACAACCGTGTATCATACGTATTTTATGATACGAGAAGTAAATAAATATAACATCTATTCGTTCATTAGATTAACCTGAGACACTTACACCGTATCTGGGAACTTTGTGATGTTAACGAGTGAAGGTGAATATGAATCCACTGAATTCGCCTGTCAACATAACCGTTTCTGCACTGCTTGGCAACAAATGTGAAGTACCTAGATATGTTCGGATGTCAATGTAACTTTTCATATGTACACACCGTGGGCGGGTATCACTGCTATGACATACAAGGTGGTCCATTGATAACAACAGGGCCAAATATCTCACGAAATAAGCATCAAACGAAAAAACTACAAAAAATGAAACTCGTCTAGCTTGAAGGGAGAAACCTCATGGCGCTATGGTTGGCCCGCTAGATGGCGCTGCCATAGGTCAAACGGATAGCAACTGCGTTTTCTTGAATAGGAACCCCCATTTTTATTACACATTCGTGTAGTACGTAAAGAAATATGAATGTTTTCGTTGGACCACTTTTTTCGCTTTGTGATAGATGGCGCTATAATAGTCACAAACGTATAAGTACGTGGTATCACGTAACATTCCGCCAGTGCGTACTGTATTTGCTTCGTGATACATTACCCGTGTTAAAATGGACCGTTTACCAATTGCGGAAAAGGTCGATATCGTGTTGATGGATGGCTGTTGTGATCAAAATGCCCAACGGGCGAGTGCTATGTATGCTGCTCGGTATCCTGGACGACACCATCCAAGTGTCCGAACCGTTCGCCGTATAGTTACGTTATGTAAGGAAACAGGAAGTGTTCAGCCACATGTGAAACGTCAGTCACGACCTGCAACAAATGATGATGCCCAAGTAGGTGTTATAGCTGCTATCGCGGCTAATCCGCACATCTGTACGAGACAAATTGCGTGAGAATCGAGAATCTCAAAAACCTCTATGCACCAGGAATTGCATGGAGACGACTTTGATCGTCGTGTACAGTTCTGCCACTGGGCACAAGAGAAATTACGGGACGAAGACAGATTTTTTGCACGCATTCTATTTAGCGACGAAGCGTCATTCACCAACAGCGGTAACGTAAACCGGCGTAATATCCACTATTGGGCAACGAAAAATAAACGATGGCTGCGACAAGTGGAACATCAGCGAACTTGGAGGGTTAATGTATGGTGCGGCATTATGGGAGGATGGATAATTGGCCCCCATTTTATCGATGGCAATCTAAATGGTGCAATGTATGCTGATTTCGTTGGAATGTTCTACCGATGTTACTACAAGATGTTTCACTGCATGACAGAATGGCGATGTACTTCCAACATGATGGATGTCCGGCACATAGCTCGCGTGCGGTTGAAGCGGTATTGAATAGCATATTTCATGACAGGTGGACTGGTCTTCGAAGCACCATACCATGGCACCGTTCACCGGATCTGACGTCCCCGGATTTGTTTCTCTGGGGAAAGTTTAAGAATATTTGCTGTCGTGATCCACGGACAACGCCTGACAACATGCGTCAGCGCATTGTCTATGCATGTGCGAACATTACGGAAGGCGAACTACTCGCTTTTGAGAGGAATGTCGTTACAGGTATTGCCAAATGCATTGAGGTTGACGGACATCATTTTGAGCATTTATTACATTAATGTGGTATTTACAGGTAATCGCGCTGTAACAACATGCGTTCTCAGAAATGATAAGTTCACAAAGGTACATGTATCACATTGGAACAGCCGAAATAAAATGTTCAAACGTACCTACGTTCTGTATTTTAATTTAAATAACCTACCTGTTAGCAACTGTTCGTCTAAAATTGTGAGCCATATGTTTGTGACTCTTACAGTGCCATCTATCACAAAGCGAAAAAGTGGGCCAACTAAAACATTCATATTTCTTTACAAACTACACGAATATGCAATAAAAATGGGGGGTCCTATTTAAGAAAAACGCTGTTAATATCCGTTTGACCTATGGCAGCGCCATCTAGCGGGCCAACCATAGCGCCATCTGGTTTCGCCCTTCAAGCTAGACAAGTTTCCTTCTTTGTAGGTATTTCTTTAGACGCTTATTTCGTGAGACATTTGGTCCGGTCACGATCAATGGACCACCCTGTATAAGTGGCTTCAACACTGTCAGATGTTGAGTGATCACTGTGAAGGACGCATGGATATTGTACACTCGTGTGAGACCGCGTTATCAACGCCTGCCAGAGTTTGGAAGGAGCGTCATTGTAGGCCTGTGAGGGCAGGCATACTGGTCGTCAAGATTCCGCTGCGTCGGTGATTATCCCATACGTCGGGAACATACCGGCAAAAAATCGGAATAATACTCCTGAAAAAATCCTCAAGTGCACAAGCCGCCCACCAGCCAAGACTAAAGCCTTGTTGACATCCCTCAAGGATGCCCTAAGTCTCTGGAAACCGGGGGTCCACTCCACCCTCTGCCTGTGCGGAAAAATGTATGTAGGCTGGACAATCTGCATAGTACTGCACAGATGCAATGAGAAATGCCTCAGACACAGCCAACCGATTGGACTATTTGGCAAGTCGCTTGTGCATAACTTAAAATGAAAGATCCTGTTTTGGCTCAACATCTCCCCCTTTTTGATAAAACTATCGCTAAATTTGATGGCGCACAATCGATTCAAAATTGGCAGAATCGATAGACAATCGAAAAATTGAGAATTCTTCATTTTCACTATGATGTGGGGTCCGAAAACGCTTATTTTTCTAAAATAAGTCGAGGAATGAAACTGTTACCATTGCTCCTTACGTAAACGCTGATGGCGTAGTCACCAAGGCATTTGACAGATTAGTGGAGGATCCACGTTCGCCTCCCGAATGAATGCCGTTGTTGTTTTTATAATTGTATTCTCTTCCGCATCAAGACTGGCAGAAGTAGGAGGGTTAATAAGGAAAGTAAACCACCAAGGAATAATTACAAGGTAGCCAAACAAATTTCTCAAACGAGTTTGATTAGTAAAGAATTAACATTTTAATCCTGGTCGCCTTACAACGACTTTGTCACTCACTCTGTTATCTGTCCCCACTTTCCTTCAAACAAGTACTTACATGGTACTTGGCATATAAACACTCGAAGAAAAAATACTGGCAGCGTCAAGAACATCTGATGAATACAATCTTCGCTCAATTACATTGTTTTTTTCTGAAGATTCGGTAAAAAACGGACTTGGTTTACATTTAAAATATTTCTTTTTGGAGAATTAATTTTGATTCATACTATACATGCGACAATACATACGACAACATCGCCTGAAAAATCGGTGCTGACAGCTGATCACGAAGTATGCTATGGATCTTTATTGCATCCGCACTGTTGGACGATCCCCCTGGGCGTCCAGAAAAACACTACAGTTTTGAAGTCGCAAACTAAAATTCTGTACCACGCCTACAGTAAACAAGTATCTTGGTGTTGGCTGTATGTGGTCCCTCGTAACAAATTTGCAAGAGTCTTACTCGGAATTGTTTTCATACAACAAGTCTTAAAATTTTGATTCTTCACTAAATAAAGTCGTTTGGGATATTTATTTATCTCCCTTGTTAGTTTGCCTTATTGACTTGCTTACCTTATTTCTACCGACTTCGAAAGGAAAAACTGCAATTTAAGAAACTGCAGATCTCGTTTGGGAATCAAACATGAGTTCTACGCTCCCCATCCAAATGGCTTGGTCGTTATGCCAGCGCCGCTTTAGTTCAGTAACATATACTTATTGTTACGTAAGGGCAGCTATAATTATTTCTTTCCTAAATTTCTGGGAAAATATGCGTCTGCAGATCCCGTATACGATGGTCAAAAATGTTCAGTTTTCAATTATCTGTCGATCCCTGCAATTTTTCGGTCGAGTGCGGGCCATGAAATATGGAGGTAGTTTTCTCAAAAACGGTAGGGTGTTGGATCAAAAGGTGTCTTCCATTTTAGGTTGTACACAAGTGACCTGCAAATATGAGCTGGGGAGGGGGGGAATATGAAGGCGGTGCCCAGCACAATACACTCAGTTATCAGGAACGCCTAAAGTTGGCAGGGAGTAGGCTTGCCAAAATATTGTGCCTTCTGGACGAGCCAGCCAGCTGAATACCCGAGAAATACTCGGAAAGGTTCCAGTCAACCACATCTAACATCCCATGGGAGGACCGTCACATTGTGTACGAAGCACACGGTAACTCTTTACATCACCGCCTATCATCTAACAGCAAGTAATGACCCTTGCAACTCTCTGTATCATCCTGAATCATTCGTCGGGGACTAACAGCAGCCAGACTAGGGAATTATCATCCTATTTGCACGGCGCCATTAAGACCACAACGCCAACGTCTGTATTTGCAGTGGTGCCATCACCGAGTAGCAAGCATTGCTGATGAATGGCATCGCACAGCGTTCAGCAATATATTGTGGTTCTGCACCATCCTGGATGACCACCATATACCAGTAATGAGAGGACCTGAGGAGAAGTACTATTCTTCCAATGTTTTGAAAAGGCACAGCAGTGTTACTTCAGGCGTCATGGCGAGGGGAGCCATCCAGTAGGACTTTAGATGATGGCTGGTAATGAAATGCGGAATCAAAATGTAGTCCACATTCATTTTGCCTCATTCATTGATTACTGAGTGATTGATTTCTTGTGTTAATATAAGCTGACTTCAGTTCATAAATGACGATCCTGACAGAAACTTTTATTCTGCTTGCATTTAATTAATATCCTGAGTTAATATGCTGAGCTAGTTAGGCCTCTGAGGAAAACGTAGGTGCAAAAGCACTGAAAGTCTGATGACCGACTTTATGTCGTATTATCGCCGAAAGCTTTTAGACGTGGAGGCGGAGGAGTCATTTTCCAGTTCCTAAGGTTGCGGCACAGATAACTTGTGAAGACACCCTTTACCTCCAACAATGGAATTTCCGTTTCTCCAGGTGGGGGAGAGATGCAAGTAGTAAGGAACAGCCTTTGCAGATCTAACAAGTGCTCAGGGCAGCAGGAAGGTGCAGGAATTAATATAATACAGCTCTAAAGATGCAGTAAAACTAATACTTGCTCCTCACTGAACTGAGGTCACATGACAGTGCGTTTCTGGTTTCTGGTTCGCGGTAATTAATGTAAAGTGCTCTAACAGTTGCCCGTCGTCAGAAAACACGTACCGGTAAGACTACATGACATAAATCACCATAACGTCTGAACTGTTTGGGTTTCGACGTTCAAATTGCACTGTTGGCCGCGGAGCATGGTGGGAATTAGAATGAACAAGCTGAAGAGAATTAGTACAAGCATGCTCAGGCGCATTGTTGTAGAAAGCCACTTTCATTTGGATGGGATCGTTAATAAGTAAAATCGGGCCCTCCTGAGGGACTGATAATCCGCATTTAGCAATCGAGAACTCTTCAAAATGGTTCAAATGGCTCTGAGCACTATGCGACTTAAATTCTAAGGTCATCAGTCGCCTGGAACTTAGAACTAATTAAACCTAACTAACCTAAGGACATCACACACATCCATGCCCGAGGCAGGATTCGAACCTCCGACCGTAGCGGTTGCTCCGTTCCAGACTGTAGCGCCTAGAGCCGCACGGCCACTCCGGCCGGCTCGAGAACTCTCTTCACCCTCAACGGATGACTGGGTGGTGTGCAATGTGCGGTTACGGAATAATCGGTGCGGTATTCCTTGATGGCAAGGACCTACCGAATGGTACGTGAAGGTTTTGGGAAGTGATTTCCTCCCCATTATCCAAAGTGACTCTGATTTCGCCAAGATATGGTTCACGCAAGAGGGAATTCGACCCCATCAAAGCAGGAGAGTGTTTAATGTCATGGAGGAGCACGTGGCAGGACGAGGATTTGGCTCGTTCTGCTTTGACAACACGCACCGTGGAAATTGGGGAAGGACTTTGTTCTACTTATCGTTCCAAGAAGCTACCCCACTTCAGAGTAAATGGTTTCCTACGAAAAGTGTAAGTTCTCACTATGTGTTTCTGAATAAAATTTAGCTCAAATTTACCTAGAACGGTATAAAATGTCTACGTATTACCAAAGCTATGTACCCACTAACTGTGAAACTTCTTTATTTGCCCCGCGGGATTAGCCTATCGGTCTAGGGCGCTGCAGTGATGGACTGTGCGGCTAGTCCCGGCGGAGGTTCGAATCCTCCCTCGGGCATGGATGTGTGTGTGTCTGTCTTTAGGATAATTTAGGTTAAGTAGTGTGTAAGCTTAGGGACTGTTGACCTTAGCAGTTAAGTCCCATAAGATTTCACACACATTTGAACATTTTGAACAAACTTCTTAATTTAAATGACTGTGGCTGTACTTAAGTTGCTGAATGACTGAGACCGACAATATCCTAGCGCAACGCAATCTGACTGCTCAAAAAAAGATAACCTGACTTCAAATAATTAATTCAAGAGACTGGCCCTGACTAAAAAGAAATCCTATCAATAACCATTACATTTCATTAAGTACTTACCTCACAAAAATCTTCATTACGCGAACTACTGCAATACAAAGAGCGTCAATACTGCCAGCTAAATAAAAGATTCTAACTACTAAAGCCACTAACTACTAATAGGCGTGTGTTTTACAAAGGAAAGATTTTGTTGCAAACAAATAATGTAATTTTTTACCTTAATAATGTGACATCCAGTTCAGACACGAATATAAATCGTCATTGACATCTAGTACAAATGTATAGAATCACGAATAACATGCTATCTCCAAGTTGAACATGTACAGAACGTTAGCCTTCGCTAACACTTCAGACCTCTACCCTCCATCAGTGCTAACTTCTCACATCTAATATCCATCACTGCTGGCTGTTCACCTCCAACTGCCCACCAGTACTTCCATCACTGCTGGTGACTAACTTCCAACTGCCCAACAGTACTGACGATTAACTTCCAACAACGAGTCCGACCAGCCACAGAGTCTCTTACAAAGAAAGCGCAGTCAGAGATCCAATGCAAAGTGCTACACAGCGCTGCCAACACAGAAGCAGCCCACTTACAAATGTTATCCTACTTAGACTCGTATGCTAACCTTTGACTAAACCTAATTTGAATTGGACTGTAACTGTTCTGAATACAGGTTGTCTTTATATTAAATACGCAATTGAAGTAAAGCAATTATCTGGTCCTTGGTCCTAATCAAAATTTGCACTTACCTTGCGTCTTGACAACATTATTGCAGACTTCTCGAAAGTACAACAGCAAACAGTAAGCAAGCAGCGGCTAAGCCACATTTCTGTTTCTAAACAAAAGTTCCAAACAATATTCAAACTGTTGCATACTACACGATGCACTATGATCATGCGTAATGATAAAACTACTTTAAACAGTCGGATGGGGAGGGTAATTATTCTTATGAAGTGATATTCCAAGACAACGATTTTAGAATGAAGTATGTATTCAAAAACAAAGAGTACGATTTCGCGTGATCTTCACACATAACGTTGGTCTCAACAATATTATGCTTAACAAAGTGAACAATGATTTAAAAAAGGTACTGTACTAACATGGTATTTCTATAAAATACAAACCGTTTAATCTGTTGTTATGTTAATGCATGACTGAGGGAAGTGGATCCGTCCATCTCTCTGCTCTGAGCAAGTGAAGAAAGTTAACTAGCAGACGATCATCATTCTGATAAATTAGCTGCGCTGTGCTGCAGACTTGTATCAAATCAATCCTGGCTGTCCTATACAGTTTACAGTAACTCTTTCTTCGTCTAACAGATACAATAACAAGTCAACACAGCAGTACTGAATACGTCCATCACCTACCACACTTCAACTAAGAATGTATCAGACTGCGCAGAGTCAAATACTGTGCCACTTCAAAACCGAAGATTGTTTAAGAATAACATAACTTGTCCTATCTGTGATGTGCACATCGATAACTTAAAAAAATCAGAATGACGAGCGCATCTTACAAAAGTTTCATTTCTTCTGATTGTCCCACCGATATAAATCCCCTAACAAAAGTTGTTGACTTTCCCGTCTTTAACTGTATTATGCAGAGCATATATTGCATAACTGTGGCTTTTGAAAACCACTAGCAGGTGGGTTTTGCTGGGCCCAGCCCTCCAGTCAGCATGGTGATGCGCAATGATTTGGTAAGTGAGTTTAACTGAAGACCCGTTAGCATACTAACTGGGCACCATCAAGATGTTTGGCTGAGTATTTTACTTACTCAGCCTACTGCATAGGACGAAACACAATACGGTGTAGTACTGACTGTGGGAACGCTGACTGCCCACTGGTAGATCAACAACATTCTTATTTACATCTACATCGATACTCTCCAAATCACACTCAAGTATTTGACAGAGGTTTCATCGAACCACCTTCAGAATAATTCTCCTGTTATTCCACTCTCGAACAGTGTGAGGAAGAAACGAACACCAATAACTTTCCGTGCGAGCTCTGATTTATGATGATCGATTCTCCCTATGTAGGTCGTCGTCAACAAAATATTTTCGCATACGCATGAGAAAGATGGTGATTGAAATTTCTTGAGACGGTCCCGTCGAAACGAAAAACTCCTTTGCTTTAATGATGACCACCCCAAATCCTGTATCATGTCCGTGACACTCTCTCCCCTATTTCTCGATAGTACAGAACGTGCTACCCTTCTTTGAACTTTCTCGATGTACTTCGTTAATCCTATTTGCTACGGATCCCACACCGGACTGTAGTAGTCCAAAAGAGAACGGACAAGCGTAGTGTAGGTAGTTTCTTTAGTAGATCTTTTGCATTTTCTACGTGTTCTGCCAATAAAACGCAGTCTTCGGTTCGCCTTCTGCACAACATTTTCAGTGTGTTCTTTCCAATTTAAGTCGTTCGTGATTGTAGTTCCTAGGTATTTAATTGAATTTATGGCCTTTAGATTTGACTGATTTATCGTGTAACCGAAGTTTAACGAATTGCTTTTGGCACTTTTGTGGATGATATCAGACTTTTCATTACTTAGGATTAATTGCCAGTTTTCGCACCATGAAGAAATCTTACCTAAATCGTTTTGCAATTTCTTTTGATCTTCTGATGAGTTTACTAGACGAGAAACGAAAGCATCATCTGCAAATGACCGAAGACTGTTGCTCATATTGTCTCGTAAGTCTTTGACATAGATCAGGAACAACAGAGGGCCTATAACTGCGTTAGAAATCACTTCTGTTTTACTCGATGACTTTCCTGCGTCCTCATTTGTTGTCTGTCATGCGACAGTATTGTGGTGCCATTGTTGAGAGAACAATGTTGGTTCACAAGAGGCACGTGCCTCTATGAGCTGCGTTCGTGGTGTTTCGGGGTACTCTCATCCCTAGCAAGATCGGATAGAACATGCGTGGGACCAGATCTGAGGTAAACTCTGTTACAGGTCCAATATTCAGGATATAAAGGACCAGTTACTCAAGTAGCGGGCCAGCCTGCTTCAGGAAAGTATACATCGGCTTTCTACAACCTTTCCAACCGAGTCAGTACTTACATCCAGGACAGAAAGGGTGCAACATTCACTGATGATTGGGTTTGTACGACAAAGTTCATTCGAAATTTGACGCAATTTTTTGATCAGTGAAATAACATCACATACTCGTTCAACCTTTGATGTTTCATTTCGTTTCTTCCTCCAATCCTTGTTGCTTCCGTTTTTTTTTCTTTTTTTTTTGTCAGGCAGTGGATATGGTTGGTGATCATTTTAGTGGTGGAATAACAAAAAAAATTTAATCACACACAGAAATAAGCTCACTTTAGAAGTAGATATTGCAGAATGGGCCATTGACAGTCGTGAAAGAAATAGTAGATTGCAGCAATAAATACAGGGTATCTCAGTATCAACAGGTCAATATTTAAGGATACGAAAGGAGCTCTCATTTGAAGCAAAAAACCTTCAGAGGGACATATGCCCTTATACGAATCGTTTCCCAGATAGAACACATTAAAGGTACATTTTTTTTGGGCTAGCAGCGTGCACACATGTGTCTTACCCACCCAACCTCTTTGACGTTTCATTCTAGCCCAGCCCTCCTTTTTGCTTTCAATCTCTTATTTGAGAATGTCTTTCTGCCACTGGAATAGGAGTGGACGCAAAATTGAACACTGTGGGACTTCTCCCGAGTCACTAAAATTTTCTATACCTCCAAAATTGTTTGAATTAATCAGCACTACTTTTTGCTTTTCTTTTCTTTTTACATATGATTAAAACCGATTGTGTGTTAAGCCATCAGTTTCACGAATAACAACGTACATTAAACGTGTTCTACCCCGGAAAACATTCGGAATACGGCTTAAGTCCATATGAAGAAGAAGGTTCTGCTGATAGGTAGTTTGCACGGTAGACGTGTGGGCCAGTAGTCGCAGAAAGTTTTGGGGAATGAATGTCAGTTCACCAGCATTGTGAAGCCTAGAGCAGGGTTGGTTCAGGTGACTGACACCATAGGGGAGTTACGTAGGAATTTTGTGAAGGAGGATCAAGTAGTGATGGTGGAACAGGGAATAGTCTTGATAGGGTTGAGGAATATGATGTAGGTGGTGCCCCAGTAAAAATAGCTACTCAAACTGGTGGCACTAACGTACATTTCGTGCAACTGTTCAGCTTCATGATCGGCCTCATCTTAATGCGGCTGTTAGGTGCGTTAACATGGGACTGGAGAAGGCACTGATGACAGAGTGCATGGGTCACATTGCAGTGGTGCCAATTGGGTCTATGAGTAGATCAGGTTTCACTAGGCGTGGTCTGCACCTCAATAGGTATGGGAAGGGAAGGCTAGCAAAGCTTATAGGTGACAGTGTAGTGGGGGGTGGGGGGATCACTCAAGGAAAAATTACTGCAGTAGTTGGTGTTAGAGTTGAAACTGTTTTAGATTGAAGACAGCAGGTAGATATATCTGCTTAAAGGAAGTCCCTCTAACTAAAAAGTCATCTTCAGAGGACGTCATGTTTCCAAATACAGAAGAAATTAGCATATTTCATCAAAATAAGAGGTATTAGAGATAAAGTTAGTGAACGGCTTATAGAAGTTCTCTGAAATTATTGGTATATCGTAGTATCACCTAAATAATTTGAGAATTCAGAGGCTTCCATTACCAGAATACAAATTAGCAGGCTGTTTTTCAAAGAGTTCCTTGTGGGATGGCGGAGTGGCCATGTACATAAAACATAACATTCCATTTGAGTCCATAGACGTATCACGGTACTGCACTGAACAGATATTTGAATGTTGTGCAGGGGCAGTTGAATTTAATGAAACTAAACTTCAAATTTTTGTTGCTTATACACTCCTGGAAATGGAAAAAAGAACACATTGACACCGGTGTGTCAGACCCACCATACTTGCTCCGCACACTGCGAGAGGGCTGTACAAGCAATGATCACACGCACGGCACAGCGGACACACCAGGAACCGCGGTGTTGGCCGTCCAATGGCGCTAGCTGCGCAGCATTTGTGCACCGCCGCCGTCAGTGTCAGCCAGTTTGCCGTGGCATACGGAGCTCCATCGCAGTCTTTAACACTGGTAGCACGCCGCGACAGCGTGGACGTGAACCGTATGTGCAGTTGACGGACTTTGAGCGATGGCGTATAGTGGGCATGCGGGAGGCCGGGTGGACGTACCGCCGAATTGCTCAACACGTGGGGCGTGAGGTCTCCACAGTACATCGATGTTGTCGCCAGTGGTCGGCGGAAGGTGCACGTGCCCGTCGACCTGGGACCGGACCGCAGCGACGCACGGATGCACGCCAAGACCGTAGGATCCTACGCAGTGCCGTAGGGGACCGCACCGCCACTTCCCAGCAAATTAGGGACACTGTTGCTCCTGGGGTATCGGCGAGGACCATTCGCAACCGTCTCCATGAAGCTGGGCTACGGTCCCGCACACCGTTAGGCCGTCTTCCGCTCACGCCCCAACATCGTGCAGCCCGCCTCCAGTAGTGTCGCGACAGGCGTGAATGGAGGGACGAATGGAGACGTGTCGTCTTCAGCGATGAGAGTCGCTTCTGCCTTGGTGCCAATGATGGTCGTATGCGTGTTTGGCGCCGTGCAGGTGAGCGCCACAATCAGGACTGCATACGACCGAGGCACACAGGGCCAACACCCGGCATCATGGTGTGGGGAGCGATCTCCTACACTGGCCGTACACCACTGGTGATCGTCGAGGGGACACTGAATAGTGCACGGTACATCCAAACCGTCACCGAACCCATCGTTCTACCATTCCTAGACCGGCAAGGGAACTTGCTGTTCCAACAGGACAATGCACGTCCGCATGTATCCCATGCCACCCAACGTGCTCTAGAAGGTGTAAGTCAACTACCCTGGCCAGCAAGATCTCCGGATCTGTCCCCCATTGAGCATGTTTGGGACTGGATGAAGCGTCGTCTCACGCGGTCTGCACGTCCAGCACGAACGCTGGTCCAACTGAGGCGCCAGGTGGAAATGGCATGGCAAGCCGTTCCACAGGACTACATCCAGCATCTCTACGATCGTCTCCATGGGAGAATAGCAGCCTGCATTGCTGCGAAAGGTGGATATACACTGTACTAGTGCCGACATTGTGCATGCTCTGTTACCTGTGTCTATGTGCCTGTGGTTCTGTCAGTGTGATCATGTGATGTATCTGACCCCAGGAATGTGTCAATAAAGTTTCCCCTTCCTGGGACAATGAATTCACGGTGTTCTTATTTCAATTTCCAGGAGTGTAGGTCTCCTAACTCTGACTTCAGAGCAATTATGGTCATATGGATATGATGGATATGGTGTCTGTTCTTTTGGACATGTCCGAAATAACATACACCATATTCATATAAGTATACAGTTCTGGCAATACCGGCGATGACCTCCTTCTTCTGTGCGGACACACACATATTCCCCGAACTCTTACGGGACTTGATAAGAATGTCTTCCACGAGTAATGAGTGTGTTGGGGTGGGACACACAGTAGTAGTGTGTGGACATACAAGTTGAGAATATGGGTCTCGCGGGAGGCGTGGGCGAGATACTCCCTGCAGTCGCCCTATCCTCTGTGCCCTCGGTGGCTCAGATGGATAGAGCGTCTGCCATCTACGTAGGAGATCCTGGGTTCAAGTCCCAGTCGCGGCACACATTTTCACCTGTCCTCGTTGATATATATCAAAGTCCGTCAGCAGCTAAAGGTATTAATATACTTCTAATTACATTTATGCTCAAGTTAGAGAGGGTTCTTGATCCACTTTATAGGAACTACCAGAAATTAGTTATAAGTGGTGACTTTAATATTAATTTTCGTATATGGTTGTGTAACAAAAAGGTTGTTGGTAGATCTATTAAATTCAAATGATATGATGCAGACTGTGCTTTTTCCAACTAGGGTGCAGGGGAACAGTAGCACAGCCATAGACAATATTTTTATTCATTCTTCATTACTAGATGGGCATTCTGTTGGTAAAAGTGTGAATCGTCTTTCAGACCATGATGCACAAATTTTAACACTAAAAGGCTTTTGTACTCAGACAAATGTCACATATAATTAAAAATTGTGTAGGAAAGTTAATTCAACGGCAATACAGAGCTTTTTAAAACTCAAGGAAGAAGAGTGACAGGATGTTTATAGTGCCGATAACATATATGACAAATATAATGGTTTCCTTAACACATTTCTCATGCTCTTTGAGAGCTGCTTCATTAGAACGTTCTAAACGGGGTACTAGCAGTAAAAGGCAGCCCGGGTGGCTGACTAGTGGGATAAGGATATCATGTATAACAAAGCTGAAATTATATCAGAATGTTAGAAGTAGTCACAATCAAGCTACATTTGCCCATTACAAACAGTATTGTAATGTGCTTAAAATGTTATTAGCAAGACAGAGTATATGGTGCGCAAATAGAATAGCTGATTCACAGGATAAAATTAAAACCATATGGTCAGTTGTGAAGGAAGTGTGTGTCAGAAAAATGGTTGAAATGACTCTAAGCACTATGAGGCTTAACATCTGAGGACATCATTCCCTTAGACTTACAACTACGTAAACCTAACTAACCTAAGGACGTCACATACATCCATGCCCGAGGCAGGATTCGAACCTGCAACCCTAGAAGCCATGTGGTTCCGGACTGAAGCGCCTAGAACCGCTCGACCACAGCATCCGGCGTGTGGTCAGCAGTACAAGGTCGACGATGTAAAGTAAGCTCGCAGTAAAAATATTTATGTTACTGATAAATCATTACTTAACAATCATTTCTGAGCAATGCTGGTGAATTTCATAAAAAATTAGTGTCTACAGAGAAAATATCTTTCCGAGATTGATATCTGAAATACTCTTCTGTGATACTGACAAGGGGGAGATTGAGTCAATAATTAAATCACTGAAGACTAAGGACTCTCATGGATACGATGCAGTGCCTATCAGAATATTAAAGTACTGTGATGCACATGTTAGTCCTATACTTAGCCATATTAGTAATTTTTTCTTAAGGAATGGTGAGTTTCCTGAACGATTAATGTACTCAGTAGAAAAGTCGCTTTATAAAAATGGAGAAATGGATAATATATACAATTTTAGACCTGTTTCTTTGCCTTCAGTGTTTGCTAAAGTTATTGAAAAGGCTGTCTATGTAAGGATAATTGATCATTTTATATCGTATAATTTGCTACCGAATGTACAGTTCGGCTTCAGAAGCCGTTTAACAACTGAAAATGCTATATTCTCTTTTCTTTGTGAGGTACTGGATGGGTTAAACATACGGTTTCGAACGCTAGGCATATTTTTTTGATTTAACTAAGGCGTTTGATTGTGTTGATCAGAAAATATTGTTCCAGAAGTTGGACCATTACGGAATACGGGGAGTAGCTCGCAATTGATTCATCCTATACTTTAACAACAGTCAGCAAAAGGTCATATTTCAGAGTGTTAAGAATGACTGTGATGTGGGGTCTGAGTGGGGTACAGTCAAATGGTGGTGCCCCAGCGATAAGTGTTGGGGCCACTCCTGTTTCTTATTTATATAAATGATACGCCCTTTAGTGTTACAGGTAACTCTAAAATATTTCTGTTTGCTGATGACACTAGCTTTGTAGTAAAGGATGTTGTGTGCAACATTGGCTCAGTTTCAAACTGTGCAGTTTATAACATAAGTTCATGGCTTGTAGAAAATAAACTAACGTTAAATTACAGTAAGACTCAGTTTATACAGTTTCTAACACACAATTCTACAAAACCAGACTTTTTAATTTCATAGAATAAGCATATGAGTAGTGAAACTGAACAGTTAAAATTTCTAGGTGTTCAGATAGATATTAAACTGTTGTGGATGGCCCAAATTCAGGATCTTGTTCTAAGACTTAATGCTGCCATATTCGAACAGTATCTAAACTAAGTGATCGTTAAACACGAAAACTAGTCTACTTTGTTTATTTTCATTCACTTATGTCGTATGTTATTACCTTTTGGGGTAACTCTTCCCATTCTAAAAGGATATTTTTGGCTCAGAAATGGGCGGTACAGGCAATAAGTGGTGTGAGTTCGCGAACCTCTTTCCGACCCCTGTTCACTAGTCTGGGTATTTTGACATTGGATTCTCGATATATATATTCTTTACTGTCGTTTCTTGTTAACAATATCTACTTATTCCAAAGAATAAGCCACTTTCACTCAGTTAATACTCGGCAGAAATCCATCCTACATTTGGATCGGATTTCCTTAACTCTTGTGCAGAAAGGTGTGCAGTATACTGCTGCACCCATTTTCAATAAGCTACCACAAGAATTCAAAAATCTTAGTAGTAATCCTCGAGCTTTCAAATCTCAACTGAACAGTTTCTTCTTGGGTCACTCCTTTTATTCTGTTGTGGCGTTCCTTGAAAAATTAAGGTCATTCTTATGTTATATTGCTGATTGCGTTTACTTAAACTTATAGATTCTACATCTACATCTACATCCATACTCCGCAAGCCACCTGACGGTGTGTGGCGGAGGGTACCCTGAGTACCTCTATCGGTTCTCCCTTCTATTCCAGTCTCGTTTTGTTCGTGGAAAGAAGGATTGTCTGTATGCTTCTGTGTGGGCTCTAATCTCTCTAATTTTATCCCCATGGTCTCTTCGCGAGATATACTTAGGAGGGAGCAATATACTGATGGACTCTTCGGTGAAAGTATGTTCTCGAAACTTTAACAAAAGCCCGTACCGAGCTACTGAACGTCTCTCCTGCAGAGTCTTCCACTGGAGTTTATCTATCATCTCCGTAACGCTTTCGCGATTACTAAATGATCCTGTAACGAAGCGCGCTGCTCTCCGTTGTAACTTCTCTATCTCTTCTATCAACCCTATCTGGTACGGATCTCACACAGCTGAGCAGTATTCAAGCAGTGGGCGAACGAGTGTACTGTAACCTACTTCCTTGTTTTCGGATTGCATTTCCTTAGGATTCTTCCAATGAATCTCAGTCTGGCATCTGCTTTACCGACGATCAACTTTATATGATCACTCCCAGATAATTTATGGAATTAACTGCTTCCAGTTGCTGACCTGATATTTTGTAGCTAAATGATAAGGGATCTATCTTTCTATGTATTCGCAGCACATTACACTTGTCTACATTGAGATTCAATTACCATTCCCTGCACCATGCGTCAATTCGCTGCAGATCCTCCTGCATTTCAGTACAATTTTCCATTGTTACAACCTCTCGATACACCACAGCATCATCTGCAAAAAGCCTCAGTGAACTTCCGATGTTATCCACCAGGTCATTTATGTATATTGTGAACAGCAACGGTCCCATGACACTCCCCTGTGGCACACCTGAAATCACACTTACTTCGGAAGACTTCTCTCCATTGAGAGACGTCTTGACGTTTTCGGGTTCATAAACATTTTATTTTTATCTGTTATTATTTTTATGTTGTAATTTCATGTACTGAAACGTTCCACGACCTTAGAGATTTGCTTCTCAATTTGGCCCCACGGAACTTGACGTGAAAATAAAAACAATAACTGAAGCTATTCGCTTCAAATGAGCTTTCCAGTCGTATCACAAATGCTGTCCACTCCTCCTGGGACAAGCTATATAAATGAATTCCAGGGTTTCACTAACCTCTATTATCTCCAGTGATATCCGAAAAAAGGCACGCCGCATTCATATACACACATCAAAAAAAGTGTTGTATCACCCCAGTTCCCAGAACTCCTGAAGGTAGACGTTGACTGTATCACAGACACAGTCCCTTTGACTGATCAGAGATACCACTAAATCCGCCCAAAGATGTAAACAATCATGCATGAGAAGCGCCTATTAGACGGAGAGGGTCCGACAGCCCGTCGGTTCCAGTCATTCCACCACGAACGGTGTACACGGATCGCGTTGTCTGTAGTTCATCCGTGCCTAGACGGTCAATGCCGTGGTTTGATCGCGTCCGCCTTGTGACTTTGAGCCAGGACGGGCTCTCAACAAGGTCAGTGTTCAGGTGTCTCGGAGTGACCCAAAGCGATGTTGTTCGGACATGGAGGAGATACAGAACACAGGAACTGTCAATGACATGCCTCGGTCAGGCCGCCCAAGGGCTACTACTGCCGAGGATGACCGCTACCTATGGATTATGGCTCGGAGAAAAATGGTTCAAATGCCTGTGAGCACTATGGGACTTAACTTCTGAGGTTATCAGTCCCCTAGAACTTAGAACTAGTTAAACCTGACTAACCTAAGGACATCACACACATCCATGCCCGAGGCAGGATTCGAACCTGCGACCGTATCGGTCGCGCGGTTCCAGACTGCAGCGCCCATGACCTCTCGGCCACCCCGACCGGCGGCTCGGAGAAACCCTGACAGCAACGCCACCATGTTGAACGATGTTTTTCGTGCAGCCACAGGACGTTGTCGTACGACTCAAACTGTGCACAATAGGCTGCATGATGCACAACTTCAGTCCCGACGTCCATGGCGAGGGCCATTTTTGCAACCAAGACTCCACGCAGCGCGGTACAGATGGGCCCAGCAACATGCCGAATGGGCCGCTCAGGATTGGCATCACGTTCTGTTCACCGATGAGTGTCGCATATGCCTTCAACCAGACAATCGTCGGAGAGATTTTTGGAGGCAACGCGGTCAGACTGAACGCCTTAGACACACTGTCCAGCGAGTGCAGCAAGGAGGAGGTTCCCTGATGTTTTGGCGTGGCATTATGTGGGGCCGATGTACGGCACTGTTGGTCATGGGAGGCGCCGTAACTGCTGTACGATACGTGAATGCCATCCTCCGACCGATAGTGCAACCATATCGGCAGCATATTGGCGAGTCATTCGTCTTCATGGACGACAATTCGTGCCCAGATCGTGCACATCTTCTGAATGACTTCCTTCAGGATAACGACATCGCTCGACTAGAGTCGCTAGCATGTTCTCCAGACATGAACCCTGTCGAACATGCCAGGGATAGATTGAAAAGGAGTGTTTATGGATGACGTGACCCACCAACCACTCTGAGGGATCTACGCCGTATCCCCGTTGCGGAGTGGGACAATCTGGACCAACAGTGCCTTTATGAACTTGTGGATAGTATGCCATGACGAATACAGGCATTCATCAATGCAAGAGGACGTGCTACTGGGTATTAGAGGTACCGATTTGTACAGCATTCTGGACTACCACCTCTGAAGGTCTCGCTGTACTGTGCTACATCATGCAATGTGTGGTTTTCATAAGCAATAGAAAGCGTAGAAATGATGTTTGTGTTGATCTCTATTCGAATTTTCTGTACAGGTTCCAGAACTCTCGGACCCGAGCTGCTGCATAACTTTTTTTGATGCGTGTATTTGATTCGCCTGGATGGGCAATAGATCCACGTTCTTCATTTCTGCATTGCAGGTGCACAATTACGTCTGACCTTTTGTGGGAATCTCAGAGTAGCGACCATGGAGGAAATGGACAGGGATTGCAGATAGGTGGCCTTCGGTTGGTGTGTAGGTTGGCCGCGATAGGTCCTGAGATAGGCCGCTCAGTTGCGATAACACTGTGATAGCGCATTGGTTGTGGTACCTGCCTAGTAAACAGGGGGTCGTGGGCTAGAATCCTAGTGCGGTACGTATTTTCACTCGTCGCCGTTGATTCCACGTAGTGTCCCGATGCAACTGAGGTCAGTAATCCCTACCTTTTCTTCATATTTCTCCCCGCTCCACCTTCAGTTTACAAATTATATATCACAGCTGAGGATTTCACGTGGTATTTATTCTTACGGACATGTCTGAAAGAACAGATACCACACATTCATATCGGAACAGTATATTTGGGGAAGCCAGAAACATTTCAAAGATCTTCACTATAAACGCCAGATTCAGAGCAGATTGGGTCAGTTACAAAGCGAAACAGCAGCGAGGAATAACCACTAAGAGGGCAGCAGCAAACTCGGATGGAGTTGCGACACACTGGACGAACTCAGTGCACCAGCCAGCGAGATAGCACAATGACATCATGGTGGTCGTCATTATGGTGTAAATGCAGAGTGTCACCAGAAGAGCTAAATTTGTCGTGAAAGTAACTACTCAGAATACTGCATGGATGTAAGAGTGTCTGGAAGGTGAAACAGTGGATTGATCAAATGAGGAAATCAGGGTGCATGATGTCATTGCTGTCTCGCCCGAACAGAGCACATAAGCCCATCCCACATAAATACTACTTCCATTCTTTTCGAGCTCAGTTTGCAGCTATCCTGTCGAGAGGGGAGGCCTACGTTGGTAGACCCTCTGTTCGTTTAGTTGTCTTTGAACTTCTATAGGGCAGTAAGTCCTGCCTGTGGGGACTTGGTTGCTGTTGGCTGCAGCGCCGATTACAAAGTTAAGACTGATGGTGGGGTGGTCATCAACATCTGATAGGTCTTCTTGAGGCCTGAATAGTAGGACTTGCTGGAAGATCATCATCCGTCGTTGTGGGGGCATGCTGATGCTTCTGCTGCTGCCCACCCCATTTACCGTGGAAAACGTGGACAGTGTCAGTATCTCTGTCCCAATGGGAGGCCGTGGAGCTTCCCTCACTGCGCAGAGCGGGTATGTAGTCTATGACTAGCTCGTGGATGCCCTGGTCGTCTTCCTCAGGAAGCTGTTGGCTGCCTTGGACAGTGCGCATGGTGATATGTGGTAACTCCAATGGAACGGCATTAATACAACACTGGTGCTGACACGCTGACTCTGCTAGTTAGTACATCTCAGATGGGCACTTATGGCTTGTGGTACTGTCAGCGCTGGGTACCTGAGTGTCCATACATCGCTGTTGTATTTTGTGGCCAATAAATATTTAATATTGTAATGATATTTTAATAACGTCTTTGGGTGTATTAAACCAAGTTGGTAGGTAGTCAGAGAGCGCACAAGATAAGGGTATGATTGTGGGTGGGGCCGTAAACAGTTACTGTGAGCTGCACAATCAAACACTCAACTTTATTTTCCTAAGAACCACTCGTTTACACATTGCTTTAAAAGATCACAATTAAACAATACGGCTGAAGGCCTAGTTAAAGAACTTGGGATGCTTTCTGGACCGGCCGATGTGGCAGTGCGGTTCTAGGCGCTTCAGTCTGGAACCCCGTGACCGCTACGGTCGCAGGTTCGAATCCTGCCTCGGGTATGGATGTGTGTGATGTCCTTAGGTTAGTTAGGTTTAAGTAGTTCTAAGTTCTAGGGGACTGATGACCTCAGAAGTTTAGTGCTCAGAGCCATTTGAACCATGCTTTTTGGGCTGAAGGCCCAAAACCACACCAAAAACAAGAACGGATGAAGGCCTGGCTTAGAAATCAAAACCAATTAAAAATAAATGGTAAAATTGTTTTTCCTTTTAAAAAAACATGCACTGGAAAACAATTAGCGACTCAAGGCCTATACTACACGTCTGAAAGACAACAATAATTAAAATACATTAATAAACAATTTTTCCAACCAAGTAATTTTTTTTAAACTTACAACATAACGGCCGAAAGCCTATTTAAAGAAATATTAACTTATTGTACGGTTGAAGGCCACGAACAAACCTGAAAAAACGGCTGAAGGCCTGAACTCAAGTCAGACAAACAATTTAAAATAAACCCTTCCTTCTTATAAAAATTTTCCTTTAAAAAATACACATGGCTGAAGGCAATACTAGAAGGGGTTCACGTAAGTCCTCGGCTGAAGGCCACACATAACACATCGAACAACTAATGGCCTACGGTCTGGATTACATACAATTTCAGATAGAACCAATTTTAAGGAAAAAAAGTTTTTTATTTCTTAAAATAAAAACAATCTTCAAAATTTTAATTTAACACTGCTGAAGGCCTTTATGTAAAATTTAAAAAGAACTGAATTAATAAACGGACAAAGGCCTCGCACAATACTTCAAACTAAAATGAAAATCATAATGTAAAACAAACAGAACAAGTGGTGCTCAAAAGTGTTCCAAGGATCGGCCTGAGAAGGTAGCTCAAACGTAAGGTGAGGTGAGACAGGCAGCTAAGAGTTGAAGTTAAATAATCAGATGGCAACCCAAACTAGGGACGGCCCAAGGACCGACCAACAATTTAACCAGTTCCCTTCCGTCAGACCAACGGCACAACGATGGAAAATATGAGCCGACGACGAGGATATCAATAGCACTACGTCTTCAGAAATTGGCTTTTAAAAACAGCCAAAGGAACAGTAACCACCCTGGCAAATATGAACCACACAACTTAAAAGGCTGTAGAGCTACACGGCGTGCCGGACAGCATCAACACGACGAGGAGAGGCACACAGGCACACTCAAAGAATTGTTCAAATGGCTCTGAGCACTACGGGACTTAACATCTGTGGTTATCGGTCCCCTACAACTCAGAACTATTTAAACCAAACTAACCTAAGGACATGACACACATCCATGCCCGAGGCAGGATTCGAACTTGCAACCGTAGCAGTCGCGCGGTGCCGGACTGAAGCGCCTAGAACCGCTCGGTCACCGCAGCCGGCGCAAAACGTAACGCCAGGTTAGCTCTGAATCTGATTGGCAACAAGATGCACGTTATACTCCAAGTCGATAAAGTTGACCCACACAGTCGTGACAAAGAGGTCAAGACAAAACCGAGAAAATTCACAACCAAATAACAGGCATCGTCCGACAGATGACGTAAGAACGTGACAAAACCTTTGTCCATCTAAAACTGTAGATACTATCACAAAAAAAATTATATGTTCAAAACACCAACTGAAGTCACTGCATACACAATTGTTCATATTTTGACTTTGTCAACATTAGACGAACGAGTACAAAGCTTATGGCACTACTGAGTTGGAATTGTCATTAGCTGAAGATTCTCCCTCTGCCAACACTTCACATGTTGGGCGTCATACAGTGGTCTGTGACCTTTATTTACAACTTTTCTACCGACTTATGGTGTCAGATTCGCGACTTTTCCTAATGTTAACACTTATTATGTTTTGTAGCCCACTGGTGGTAGAATGGTGCAGTGGCTGGTGATACAACGTCAGGTCCAGATCAGGAAGTCGACGATTGACTACCCAAAGAATGTGAGCACGCAAACTCGGAGAGTAGATGCCTTTCTAACACTGGGCCGTGTGCGGCTCGCGTTCATGCCGTTTGTTCTTTGGCATTTTGTCACATCGAGTGCCATCTTGTTTCTTCCTTACTTACTGGCATAACGGATCCTGCCTCGGGCATGGATGTGTGTGATGTCCTTAGGTTGGTTAGGTTTAAGTAGTTCTAAGATCTAGGGGACTGATGACCTCAGATGTTAAGTCCCATAGTGCTCAGAGCCATTTGAACCTTTTTTTTCGTTTTGCATGTCCCGTGTGGCAGCTATTAGTGTGATCTCAAATGGGAGTCCCTAGTGAATTAAATTTAGAAGTGCTTCTTGTCGGTTGAAATCAGCACTACTATACAGGCTGCCGGAATGCTGATACATGACGATTGTATTTTTCCGTTTCTCTTGTTTTTGAGACTTCACTGAAGTAATCAGTGGACATAGGGCCTCAACAACACTGTTTTTATACCACAGTGACGTGTTATTTATTTTATGGTGTACGAACCTCTTCTTGAATTGTGCTCATGCAAAGATTAATTACGCCACACAAGTTGGAGGGTAGTGTGAGAACGACTCCTGACCCCGTTAGAGCAGATAAGTTTTAATAGAAAAAGGACGTGATGGTGAATTACAAGTACGAAGAGCAAAATGGTAGGTCTCCGTTATCATTCGTCCACGCATCTCTGTTATTCCCCCAATTACTGTTGCAGACAGTTCGTTCTAACGGGTGCCCGGGAATTAAGAACGAATTTGAATTTTGCGCCCTATTGTCATATTAGGTTGGCAGCCGTGGTTTTTTCATGCTTGTTATCTGCGATCTTTCCCATTAGTAGCCTGATAGCTTTTGCGTGGTGAGCATAGTTGTTCAATGGTTATTTTCGTCATGGAGCATGTGACAACTGAGCAACGTATCCAAATGATAAAAAGTTAATGCAAAAACAGTGACGGTCCGACGGCAACCGTTCGTTACTTGCGTGTGACTCTCAGACGTAATGCTGCTCCAACCGAATCATAAGTTCGGCAGTTGATTCGGAAGTTTGAGACCACGGGTTCTACTTAAAATGTTAAGAAAACAGGACGACCGCGTTCTGTTCGAACACAAGAAAACATTGCTGTCGTGTGTGACAATTTGACCGTAAGCCCCAGAAAATCGGTTCGCCGACGAGCTCAACAATTGAATTTTCATCAAGTTCACTGGACGAAATCTATTCAAATATCTGAAAATGCATGGGTACAAGATTCAACTTACATAAGAGCTGAAGCGTGGAGATCATGAAAAGAGGCATCGATTTGGTCACTGGGTGTTGGTTCGACAAGCGAAGAACGAGAACTTCACAAACAGAATAAATTTCTCAGATGAAGCGCACTTCCACCGCACTGGGTACGTCAATAAGCAGAAAGGGCGTTCAAAAAGTTTTTCACATTCGTCTCTATTTTTATTTTATGCAGCAGGGAATGAAATTTTTTGTAAATATACTTGGAACATTTAGCTATACATTGAGCCTACTCAATGTAGCCTCCATCAACTATGACGCATCTGGCCCAACGTTCTTTCCATGGTGGAAATGCACTTTGGTAAAATTCTGGGGAGTGACTTTTACACCATCGCTTTGCACAGGAAATGAGGTCTTTCTCATTATCAAATGTTTTACAGCGCAAGTGGGCCTTCAGACGACCAAAGATGTAAAAATCAGACGGAGCCAAGTCTGGACTGTAGGGAGTATGAGGAACAATTTTTCAACTAATTTTACTCATTTTTCTCCTGCGTCATAAGGGCTGTATGGGGTTTGGCATTGCCATGGTGTAGTCTGATGAGCTGACCCT
This sequence comes from Schistocerca cancellata, assembly GCF_023864275.1. Taxonomy (NCBI): domain Eukaryota; kingdom Metazoa; phylum Arthropoda; class Insecta; order Orthoptera; family Acrididae; genus Schistocerca; species Schistocerca cancellata. The sequence goes on from NC_064632.1 coordinate 165,820,714, forward strand.
GAAGTTGTGGTCTGTGGGTCTTGATGGCACATCGCAGCATCTCCAATGACGGCCTCGGTTAATTGTGGAGCCAGGTTCCAAAATGTCAATGAAAATGACACCACACTGATCCCAGAAGAAGGAGGCCATCACCTTTCGGCCTGCTGTTCGTGAAAGTCTTGGTTTCTTCTTCCGACAGGAGCCCGAATGACGCCACTCCATGAATTGAGTTTTGCTCACAGGTTCTGACAAAGCAACCATGTTACATCCCGGGTAATGACGCCGCCAAACACTGTTTTCACTCTTCAGTAAAGGTCTTCACGAGACCCTCGCACACATTCTTCCTCATCGTTTTCATTTCTCTTGTCAGTAATATAGGCACCCAACGGGGACAGATTTTTCTGTACCCTAGTGACTGCACCAGTGATACCACACTACCCAATGACAAACGAGTCATTTCAGCAAGCTGTCGTGTCGTCACATATTTGTCATTTTGGATGATGTGATCAATGGTCTCCTTATTCACATCACTCACTGTCGTCGATGGTCTACCGCATCGTGGATTGTCCAGTAGAGAGAAATCACCTTCTTTAAACCTCTGCAACCACCGCTTGATACTGCTGCGATCCACTGTGTCCTCCCCGTAAACAGGGAGCAGCTTCCTGTGAGTCGATGTGACAGAGACATCGCCGGTCTTGAAGAGGAACTCCATCGCCGAACGTCGTCGCAGCCTGACATCTACTTCACGGTCCATTATGGATCACCTGTAAATAAAAGAAAATACTTTTACATACCATCTTACAGATAATGTTACAAGTATGTTAACCAAAAATGTCATTCTCCTCCTGCAAAAAATAAAAAAAAAATTAGAGACGACTGTGCAAAACTTTTTGAACGCCCTCTGTAGGATTGCAGAATTAGGGTAACAAAAATGGACGAGTGACTGTGGAAGATGAGATGCATCCACAATGCACGACTGTCGGTGTGTGTTGTGGGCGGGAGGAGTGATCCGCCTGTACTTTTTTTGAAAATGATGAGGAAGCTGCCGTCACTGTGAACGGCGACCGTTACCGAAACATGCTTCCTGACTGGTTTTTCTCTCTTATTGATAAAAATGTATACTTTTGGTGTCAGCAAGATGGTGCGACATGTCGCACATCCCATGAAACGATTGCTCATCTGAATGAAAAGTTTCCTCAACAAATAATCACTTTGCGTGACAACCAGGAATGCCCTGCCAGATAATGCGATCATATGCTTTGTGACTTTTTTGTGGGGATTGGTGAAACCAAAGTGTATCTGAACAAACCACAAACAGTACAACAATTGAAGGACGAAATTAAAAGGATTATTAACGGCACGCTACCAGATATTTGTGAACACGTCATCGAGAAATTCAGTAAACGCATTGCTTGTTGCCGGGCGACTTTGAGTGGTGGATACAATTTTTCATGCATAAATGGGAGAAGGAACTGAATGTGTTTATAAAGAAACTACATTTTCAATAAATTTTGTGTGATCTATAGCACTTTAATATTCGCCTCTACTTCCCGGGTACCCTCTATCATATGTTGCAAGGCTGTTTTTGGTCGTACTGCTCCTATCAATTTAAACTGATGTACTAATTATTAAGGGCAATACAGTGGGACGCGTGTCAGAGTAGTAACGTTTTAATCTATGCCGTAATACTATTAGTTAGTAATCAACGGATAGTGCGGTTTTTACGTTTCAATCTCCGTGCCATATGACTAAATAAAATATATTTAATATCGACTAGAAACATATTTCGAATGTTCATATGTTCGTCTTTTTTGCTCGCTGAAATTTGTTACGTAAAGTGTATCAGACATTTAGTACTCAGGAGATAAATTTTTCAAGGCGGACACTACGCCTTAAGAGAGAAAAATTACATAATTTCTTCGCAGCGTAACAATTATGAAGAGTAATGAAAAGATCTTGTTGTCAAGTAGAAATGTGAAAACATAAGAAGTGCAATTGAAATTTTCATAGAATGTTACCTTAAAAACGCTTCCTCTTGTGGGGTGGCGGGTCCGTCTTTTACGAGAGCCTGAAAACTATTTCAGTGGTCAGCCAGAAAGCGATGGAGAACATACTGACCATAGTTTCCAGTCTGCAAGTCCACGTTCTTGTCCAGCACACTGGAAGAAATATTTCTATCCTCTGTTTAATCAGAGGGATCAGGAACTGTGATTATAAATGAAGATTTTGAGTTATAGTTGATAGACGTATTAGATGAACTTTCACAAGCACAACATAGTAATATTCCTGACGATAACACTGGTAATAAATGTCTCTATCATAAACAGCACTACGAGCAGCTCAGAGGCGACCTCTACGGTAAGTTCCCATTAAATGGTCTTTCACCCTGACTTCTGATAATCAAAATACTTGCTCGCCACAAAAGAGGAGAATAATTATCACCACTTGGCCGGCCGAAGTGGCCGTGCGGTTCTAGGCGCTGCAGTCTGGAACCGCGAGACCGCTACGGTCGCAGGTTCAAATCCTGCCTCGGGCATGGATATGTATGATGTCCTTAGGTTAGTTAGGTTTAACTAGTTCTAAGTTCTAGGGGACTAATGACCTCAGAAGTTGAGTCCCATAGTGCTCAGAGCCATCTGAACCATCACCACTTGCCACATGGATCTGTTAACATTACGGGCGGCACACAAACAGTTACTTCAGCGAAATCTAAGCGATCCAGGACGGTGTTCAATCCTCGCGGGTTCACTTTCTATTATTACTGGAAATGTGTGTTTATTAACAGTCTGTCTGTGATGTTATCCGAGGCAGCGCGTACTCCGGCGTTTGATCGACGCGGATCTTACGGTAGCTGTGTGCTCTTTGCCTCTCAGGCCGTATTTACATACGGTTGCAGCCGAAGGCCAAGGGAACACCTGCTGTCATCCGCTCTATGCCCCGGTAGATCTTCCTTCATTCCTTTTATCAGAGACGAGTTTTTGGTACGACTGCATGAAGACGATCAGAAGCAACATCGTTTAGAAGACTACAAGGAACATAAAGTCACTGAAGAGCCAAAAAAACTGGTACACCTGCCTAACATCGTGTAGGGCCCCTGGGAGCAGGCTTAAGCGCCGCAGTACGACGTGGCATGGACTCGACTGTCTGAAGCAGTGCTGTAGGGAACTGACACCATGAATCCTACAGATTCTGTCAGAGTGCAAGGGGGTGGAGATCTCTTCTGAACAGCACGCTGCAAGCCATTACAGGTATGCTCAATAATCTTCATGTCTTGGCAGCTTGCTATCCAGCGGAAGTGTTTAAACTCAGAAGAGTGTTCCTGGAGCCACTCTGTAGCAATTCTCGACATGAGGGGAGTCTCATCGTCCTGCTGGAATTGCCCAGGTCTGTCGGAATGCACATTTGACATGAATGGATGCAGGTGATCAGACAGGATGTTTACGTACTCGCACGTGTCACCTGTCAGAGTCGTATCTAGACGTATAAGGGGTCCCGTATCACTCCAACTGGATACGCCCCACATCATTAGAGCCTCCGCCAGCTTGAACAATCCCTTCTGACATGCACGGTCCATAAATTCATGAGGTTGTCTCCATACCCATACAGGTCCATCCGCTCGATACAATTTAAAACGAGATACGTCCGACGAAGCAACAGTCCAATGCCGGTGTTGACGGGCCCAGGAGAGGAGTCATCAAGGGCAGACAAGTGAGCCTTCGGCCCCGAAAGCCCATATCGATGATGTTTCGCTGAATGGTTTTTACGATGACACTTGTCGATAGCCCAGAAGCGGATTCCTGATATTTACGGCACACTCGTGAAATGGTGTTTCGGGAAAATCCAACTTCATCGCTACCCCGGAGATGCTGTGTCCCATCGCTCGCGCGCCGACTATAACACCACGTGCAGACTCACTTAAATCTTGATAACCTGCTATTGTAGCAGCAGTAACCGATCTAACAACTGCGCTAGACAGATGTTGTCTTATATAGGCATTGCCGACCGCAGCGTCGTATTCTGCCTGCTTACATATCTCTATATTTGAATACGCATACCTATTCCAGTTTCTTTAGCGCTTCGGTATAACTTCTACAAGCCCATTCCAACTTCTTTGTAAGCTGGTGACGAAAATTAGGTTTAAGGCTATGGCGATGAAACTAAGCAGCAATCATCACAATGGATGAATACTTTTTCATCTTGCCAAAAAAGAAAAGATTTAACTGTTCAGGAGTGACGTGAAGCCCATATTGAGCTGCTTTCATAAACAATATATCAATGGGATTGTTAATAAAAATTTGGAAAAACATTTTTGATATAGTGAGAGTTGTAGGACATGAGCCTTGAGGAACCAGTGCAGTTTAATTGAAGAAATGACATTTGGTGTTATTGTTTGTGACCTAGAAAATGGTTCAGCTGAGGTCATCAGTCCCGTAGAACTTAGAACTACTTAAACCTAACTAACCTAAGGACATCACACACATCCATGCCCGAGGCAGGATTCGAACCTGCGACCGTAGTGGTCGCGCGGTTCCAGACTGACGCGCCTAGAACCGCTTGGCCACTCCGGCCGGCTTGTGACCTAGAAGGGACCACGGCAGAGAAGGATGGAATAAGGCGAATTATTATGAATCTTAAAGAGGTCTAAAAATAAGCAGAGGAGGGTGAGACGTCCTGCTAAACCCCAGGACAGGACAGGTAGTTTAAGTTGTGGGAAGGGGCCAAAATAAGCGGCTGTCAGTTACACTCGAACATACAATCTTTTATTTGATCAAACATCACAAGAGCCACGAAAAAAAAGAAAAACAGTTTTAGTTTTGGAACTTAACTAGCGGCTGAATGCGCCGTACAATTTCATGCCTTAAGGGCAACACCACTTCAATTTAAAAACGGTTAAAACCAATAACTTAAAGCTCAATCAAAATCAGAAATTTAAAAGGCAAAGCCTTACCTTAAAACAGCTCCTTAATTAGACTGAATTCCCAAAGAATCTGACACTTTAAGAGCAAACACCTTAAATCCAAAATCGTTTGAAAGCCCTACACTTAAGACTCAATAACATTAATTTTAAAAATGCCAAAGTCTTTACGTAAAACAGTTCTTAAATTAGGCTGAAGGCCCAAACCATCTGACGCCTTAAGGGCAAAACAAAATTAATCTCAAAAATCGGCTAGAAGCCATACAGGTACAAAAAATAAGAAAAAACAAGAAAAGGCAGTAACCCAAAGGCGCTCAGAAGTTCCGAGGGTTGGCCTGTAATTCAAACACTAACGCACGCTGAGGTGAGACAGGCAGTCGGCCCAACCATTGTCGATCCGACGACAACTCAACCGACAGACAGTCAACGGACCCACCGACAAGATAACCTCCGCTTCACCCGACCAGCACACTACAGGGAGTTCAATGGAACAACGTAGAAGGTATTGGCGCCCAAAACCAATTATACATTGAGTTGTCAAACTACACACCGTGCTGGACAGCGACAACACGATGAGGAAATTACACTGCCTGAATTTACGTCAACAGCCAGGGTAGGTAACCGGAACGTTAACGGCCACAAGGCAGAAGATTCCGCTGGTGCACTTCAATTCAAATAACCAAGAACAGTTAAATTCCAGAGGGTCGCTAAAATTTGCCAACTTGAAAACACACATTGTTGCTCGCGGGAATATACCAACAGCCGACAACGAATTCCAAGCGAGACAATGTGAACAGTCGTGACTTGCTGGTAGATTAAGTCAAAACTCAACTTTCATGCCCAGTATCGGTGAGCCACGAACCTCTTAGCAATGGGAACAGCACCACACACTCCGACACCGCATAGAGACCGCCAACGGATTCGTTCACATACCCACTATCATCTACAAAGTCATCCTCTACTTCCTGTTTTATTCCTTGCTGTATTCGAGGCGATCTAGACATTTCAATCTGTTCGTTAACATGTTCGTGGTATTGTATGTACGCCAATTGTCTACCACTAACGCCATCTGTTATCTGGCCGCGTAAACTCCTGTCATTGCCAGCCGCATCTTCCATTATACTCGGCACATCTACTGTGTCTACGTTCTTGTGCACACTGAACGCAAATTACACCTCACTACCGTACTTGACGTTCACTGCTATTTACTTTACTGAATAGTATTGCAATTCGTGCCACTGAACATCCACTGTTCGGTATTCACGTTAATTTGTGACCGACAACAACTGGATGTCCTGTCACCAGGAGCCACTTGTAACGTGCGCGTGGGGCACACAATACTCATTAAAGCCTGTACTATGGTAAGTGAGCGGGGTTCACCTTACGAGACAGGATTTTCGTATAGATATTGACCGCGTGTACCTGAATGGTGGCAAATCAGACTTACACCCACTCTGTAATAACAATGGTCCGTGAAGTAAGTTCAAAATGCAACTACACGTCAGGATGGACCAAAAGCAATACTGAAGATGCTACCAATTTAATAATAATACGGTCACCAGCCTAATTAGGCATTAACTGAGTTTCTTCCCTGTACAAGTTGGTGTATATTCATGCAAAACAACACGTAATAACACTGCATAATATAGTAGAATTTTAGAACCAGAAAATCTATTGAACTGATAGTTTCACGTTCTGTACTGATATGGAAAAACCATGAATACATAACACTACACTATAATGTATACTACAAAACTTCGTACTGTCTATTGATCTGATTAAAATCGGGCATAGGTTACCCTAGAAATAGCACTTTCGAGCCACACACAAAATGTCAATTTTGATAAAGATAAAACACTGATAAATTTTGGCTTTTATATTGACTTTAACTTTTGCTGGTCAAACCAATGTGGAACACTTCAGAATTCAAATGAATAAAAAGGGGGGGGGGCTGAAACTGTTATGATCACTATATTAAAAAAATTGATTACTAAAATTATTATGCATTCAAGATTTCCAGTATATGAGTTACTACTCTTTTTATCTTATTTACTGCTCATTTAAATACCTTCATATCTGTCTCGAAATAATTAAACTTCATTACTATATCAATATTAAAGTTATCTTTCAACTTCGTTAGACCTTCGTTATTCATTTACTGGTTCATTAACAAAACAGTTCTTTAAACACCATTCTAACATAGCTAGGTCTGCAAGTAATTATTTTTAACACAAAATTTAATTTTTCATTTCGGGACACTCGGATTGCACAACATTTGGAAAGGACCCTGTCTAGGTTAGTTGTGAGGATAATTAAATGATGGGAAAGTTCTGGTAAAATTTAGGTTATTATTGAACAGTTCACTCTATGATCCATACGAATACGGTACTAAAAGTTTCAACCTGCTTGTATCGATGCGGCGGTTGGCGGGCGGCGAGATGGCGAGGCACAGAGCACACATACAACCACAGCTATGGCTCTTGACGTATCGGCACTTTAATTCTTCTTACCGTCGCAATACTTTTCCATTTAGTGTCTATGGAATTTTGCCATGCTGTGTGGGCGTTGGAACAGCATACCCGAGGCTCAGTGAAACTACGTCTTCCAGGAGAGCCCCCTCGCTCCAGAAGGTGTTGCTCAGACTAATGCCAAACTCCAACTACTACTGCTGAGCCCGTTGTGCCGTGCAGTGCCCGCGTGCATTTTCCCGCGCTCGCCTACCATCCACCTTTTACCGCTCCCTGACAGGCCGGGTATTCACCCGAGGTTTTGCATTCTACATATCGTAACACATTGCCTACGTATGGACCAGACGCACAGTTACAATTTTAAACATCTTACAACAGTCTCGACATTTGTTACATTTCAATTCTATTACAATCTTGTTTGATATTTGACATAAACATTAATCTTCACCTTGAAACTTGTTTACAGTTTTCTTAACACAATGGCATGAAACAAAAAACAAATGAAATCAGAACATCAATTACTCAAGTTTAACGAAAAATGAGATGGAAAAAAAATTATTTATATGTACAATAGTACAACGTCGTTGTTGTTACACATGCCCCTGTTTCCAATAAATTTCACTAAGTGCAAATTTGATGGGAACACTGAACTTTATATTTATACAGGGGTTCTGAATCTTTGAGTGAATGTACCATCATAAAATTTTGTATCAGTAAACTTCCTTTCACTCACATCATATAGGTCTATACTTTATAATATATCGAGAACATTTACCTATCATTTACTAAAGTGCCTTTGGCACAGTCCAACCTTCTGTCACAACATGATTAAAATAGCAAATTTCTTATCATTATTAAATTTCTCAGAGAAATAAAATCAAAATTTGGAACACAAATACTTATCTACAAAGCATATACAAATACCTATATACACTATAAAACACTTTGTTGCTGCTTGCATTAAATTTATTTACTAATAGACGCAAAATACTATTTAGAAAAATCACTACATATATTTCCTGCCTATTATTCAGGTTTGGGCAGTCCATTTCGGATCATTTCATCACATCACCTGTACCACACTTACAATTCTCCTTTGACTATTTATCTGCCATCTTTGGTGTTTGGCAGTCCTTTACATCACGACTCACGTACTGCCCACTTTGATTTTTGGCAGTCCCATCTTTTATTTGGCTTGCAGCATTTGCTTTTTCTTTTCAGCCCTTTTTTCTATACACCTTTACATTTATACTACATTTCGTAATCTGAAACTTACATAAGTACATTAGCACACTGACAATGTTATACATACATTTACAAAGATTTGTTACATTTAGAATAAAATAGTTTCAGCATAAGATACAGCACATTTACTGCAGATTGGTTTCTGATTGTACTTAGGTTACTCACTCCTAGGAACATACAGTTTCAGGTCCACAACGTTTCTTACACCTAAAGGTCTCTTGGATTTTGGGTAGATCTGGTAGTAAGCATTATCGTGTGGAATGTTCTGTAATATATACGGTCCATTACAAATGTATTTAAATTTGGAAATTTCATGGTTCAGTTCACTAGATTTTTCGTGGGTTTTTAAAAGAACATAATCCCCAATTTTAAATCGAGCATGAAACAAAAAACAAATGAAATCAGAACATCAATTACTCAAGTTTAACGAAAAATTAGATGGAAAAAAAATTATTTATATGTACAATAGTACAACGTCGTTGTTGTTACAAAAGGACCAAGTATACGTCGGCCGATGAGACGACCGACCGAACGACCAACCAACGGTCGTCGCGCTCCAATCTTCCCCATCCACATTTCATGTGTGTCGGCAGTGGTCGGCGAGCACTGGCTGTCGGCGCCTCACCGGCGCTCCGTCCCCGACTTCACTGCTGCTGCGTCCCGACTGCACTGCTGGTCCGTCCCGTACTGACTGCCAGACACACGACGACTCGGAAATACTATCGGTCGCTCCAGAGATGGTACGACAGTGCACTTATCGATACGCGCTGCTGCTGCCGCTCACGGGCAAGTAAGGTAGGAAGTTAGTGACGCCAGTAAATGGAATAAGAAAACGAGGCGGCACTACCGTAATAGAAGATGACGAACAATAAATGTGATAAACGCGAGCCGTGCACGGCTCAGAGGGATCTGCCTAAGCAGAGTTTCACAAACGCGAGTCGAAAAAATTTTATCATTTGGTCATCAGCGCAGAAAGTGGAATGGATTCAGTGGCAGCTTGGAAAAAGAGAATGTTTCTTCTTGTGTTAGTGGATACGCTCGAAATAACGGATTTCAGAATGTTACTACCCACTGCTGCGACCAGTGATGATGGCAGATTCGAGCTCGACAGGTTGGCTTCTTAGATGAATGAGCACTTGACGACTGGTCTGTGACCCAGAAGCTTGTGGCAAAAAAATGAAGATTTTATTAATAAAAAATGGGTACCTGCGGAACTTCTATTTCCAATCCAGATAGTAATAACTAAGGTCATATTCCAAGTGTCGCACTCGTTTTCTTGTCAGTCGCTTGCCAAATGCTTACTCCGATAGGCGACTGTGTCCTCACCCGTTCGCTGACACCCGGTGGCAGCTGGGGGTGATTGCTTTTAGCGACTGATCGAGAACAGAGCGGGTAACGCCGCCACGCAAACTGAGCGTCGACTATCACTTCACAAAGTAGCGCGGCACGCTATCCTTGAGTACAGTGTTTGATGTGTGGGAGTGCGAAACGGGGAGGGGCTGAGAGGGTAGGCGCCCGCTACAGCAGGTGATGCCTCGGCGATTACGCCGAGTGCTGTGATAAGTCACCGCTCTGCGCCGCCAGCGGAGTAATCAAAGTTTGCGCGCAGCTGCTACCGCCGCGACTTCATTACTGGCGCAGCGGGGCGACTGCAAAGAGCCGGTGCGCTGGCGGGAGCGCAACTGGCGCCAAGTTCTCGCGAAGGCCGCTGGCGCAGCAGATGGTGACAGATCTAACTTGCGGCTGTGGCCGAGGATACAACCGCGGGCTCTACTCCAAGGCAACGTTGCAAGTAATGCGGAAGAGAAGTTCACATCTCGTATTTCTTCCGTTATAACGTAAAAGCACTCACTTGTACCTCCGGGGAACTAGAGGACACTGCTGCGGCACAGCTGAAGTAGGTGGTAGCTAGGTATACAGGGTGAATGAAGAGGAGAGACACATGCTTTGACTGGTGATACTATTGGTGATTCCGAACACAATACTTTCTCTTCTGTCAACCGGATCCGACATACAGTTGTTTGAAAATCCGTACGGCCAGCGGCACAGAACCTTACCGAAAAGTATGCTGTGCGTTGGATCGGTGACTATGGAGTCACTTCTTGCCCCCCCAGTGTCAACCGACCTTATTCAATTAGATTACTCTTTGCGGGGTCTATGAACGCAGGGTGGACACAAAGGAAGACCTTTTCGCTCGTATTTCACATGAGTCCGTCACCCCGTGACCAAATGAAAATTGCATTGAAATGGCCAGTAAAGACGACACTGCGTACCTTAGTATCGTTTTCGTTGTATTGGCACGTGAGTGCTGGTGGAGAGGAACATTCGACGGATGTCCTTCCGACCGTACGAATGAGCTCGGATTAACAGCACATCAAATGTCTACAAGAGGTGCACAATGCACTACCGTTCACGGTGGACGTTTTGAACATCTATTGTGAAGGTATGTACAAAACTGAACAGAAAATTACATCCGAAGTGTCCTTTATATAGCCCGCATCTCGTGGTCGTGTGGTAGCGTTCTCGCTTCCCACGCCCGGGTTCGATTCCCGGCGGGGTCAGGGATTTTCTCTGCCTCGTGATGGCTGGGTGTTGTGTGCTGTCCTTAGGTTAGTTAGGTTTAAGTAGTTCTAAGTTCTAGGGGACTTATGACCACAGCAGTTGAGTCCCATAGTGCTCCGAGCCATTTGAACCATTTTTGTCCTTTATATAACGTTCCATTGCCCCATTCCCCACTGTTAGAATAGGACATATGTTCGTATGACCTTTCTTGTTCAGAATCACTAATACTGCACGCCTCAAAGCAGGTGCCTTTCCTCCTGACTCAACCCGTATCTACATACGCAGCTGTATCATTAATACGCATCCTGAAGTTGAAGCTCTTTTGTCTGTGTTTGCTTTAACAATAACATATGTTTTTGAGTGGGGTCCACCTTTAGCAAAACACAATTTTGTTTTTGGTCCCAGACATGTTTCACTGTAGTTGCAGCATCATCAGTGTTTTTTTTTTATTATTATGGCTGTTAAACATAAGGAATGTCCGCCATCTTGTTATTACAGGTGGTAAACAGTGACAGTGACAGGTGACAACTCATTACATAGAACTTGAGAATGAAGAAGATGACGAAAAAATACACCGTAAGTGAAACGCAATGTAAATTGATACACACACACACAACCATTCACATGAATTATTAACCTCAGGCATAGCCATAACAGTTTAGAAATCGTAATTTTTGCGTGAGTGCTTGCCTACATTAAGTTGTGTATAGTTGCAGTAAATAGTCACTGTAAAAACGTAATACAGCAGGAAAACCACACAATGTGGTAAGTAGGTATGAATACACAATTTTATGTGCTCTTCAAAAACCTGTAATTACGATTCACAAACTAATATTTATATGTATTTAAACAGTAAAGAACATTCCTTATGTTTAACAGCCATAATAATAAAAAAAACCACCTATGATTCTGCAACTGCAGTGAAACGTGTCTGGGACAAAAAACAAAATTGTGTTTTGCTAAAGGCAGACCCCACTCGAAAACATATGTCGTCATTAATACGCAAGTCATACGTGGGAAAAATCTCTTCCTCTGGGAAAACCGTACCTCCACCAGTTCCTTTTATGGAGAAGGACAAAAGAACAGCTGTCAGTAGCTCTTGTTTTACCTCTTTTTTATTTTGCTGTTCTCATACAATTTGGTGAGATATCTGTGGCAGGGTGTAATTATCATCTCCAAAACAGTTACAGAATTTTTGTTCATTTGCAATCCTGGTAGACACTGAAATTCTGCAACACTGTATCACAGCACGCCAGAAGTGGAGTCACAACCAAAGCCCATTGAGGAATTGATATACCGTGCTGTAATTCGTCCTCTGCATGTGAAGGGGAACAACGCCGCAATAATGCATGCAGAGTGGGTGGAAGTGTACGACTGCGGTCTGCCGTCATACGACACAGGGAACAGGCGGCACGCGCATTTCCAGTGTGTTCAAACAAGTCTAAATGAGAAAGCACCAAGTCGCAGACCATCTCTGTGTGAAGAACAATGAATTATAAGAGAATAGCAGGTCCTGGTGCTGGAAGACCTGCTTATCACACTCGAAGGAATGGTGCAGAAAGTAAAAATCAGTCGCCTATCGTCTATCAGTTTTCGATACCTTGCATAACATGTTGAAGCTGACAAAGGTCGGCGCACGCTGAATTCTGCTACTTTTCACACACATTGAAAGAGCCCACCGAACCGTGTGGCAGCAGCGGAAATGTTGCAGATGCTTCAAGAGAGTCTAGGTGACCCGTTTAGCCTCCTAATCCCCATGGGAGTGAATCACAGTATCCCTACGGTGACCAGAGACAAAGGAGCAGAACAAGTATTGCAGACATGTGGATTATTTATTTGGTTTACCTGTTCTGATTAGAGCCATCAGGCCCTCTCTAATATCAGACGAGGGTTTACACATACAGTGCTTTTTTTTAAAGTAGTAGTTATCTAAGCAATAATAGTTACTTTAATATTATAAATGATACTGATATGATTTGAGAGTCTGAAGTGGCAATGTGAGTAAATAACACTGACTATGGCTGGCCGCGGTGGTCTAGCGGTTCTGGCGCTGCAGTCCGGAACCGCGCGACTGCTACGGTCGCAGGTTCGAATCCTGCCTCGGGCATGGGTGTGTGTGATGTCCTTAGGTTAGTTAGGTTTAAGTAGTTCTAAGTTCTAGGGGACTTATGACCTAAGATGTTGAGTCCCATAGTGCTCAGAGCCTTATTTAAAAAAAAAAAAAATACTGACTATGAACTAATAAAATTAATACCGGAAGTACATGTACTAATGCAACTGCTGCCACTAATAGTGGTATTAATCAACATCATCATCATTTTTTTCGGCCTTTGTCCCACTTCAACGTGGAGTCGGCCCTGTTACTATGTATTTGGCAATGGTAGTGTCAGAGGGTGGCCAGGCGCCCTTCCTGTCACCACCCCGTACCCCTGGGATGGAAGTAGTGTATCCCAGCTTTCTGCGTCTAGTGTAAGCCATGAAATAGTGCGGACGTTTGCAAATGTCTGCGAGTGGTGTAACTCAGGCGGGACATTGAGACCAGTCCGGTATTAAATAGAGAGATGTGGAAAACCGCCTAAGAACCACATCCAGGTTGGCCGGCACACCGACCCTCGTCGTTAATCCGCCGGGCGTATTCGATCCGGGGCCGGCGTGTCTACCCGATTCCAGAAAGCAGCGCAATAGCACTCTCAGCTAATAATAATAATGACAGCAGCAGACATGAAAAGAATTTATAAATGTGAAAAATAGATATTTTGTGACAGAGCGACATCTGGGGAAAGGAAATTTGAGAATGTACCAGCTAAGAATACTGGGAAATAGCGAAGGTCTGGGCGTAAAGAAGGCAGTACAAGCGTAATGAGTGCCTACAGGTATAATGGTAATATTATTGTTGCTTTAGTTGATAGGTCTGAACTGTCTTTTGAAAGTGGAGACGTTATCTAGTTCTCTAATATAATGCGGGAGGTTTTTCCAGATTCTGGTTCCTACTACTGAGAATGGTTTCGAGAAAGTGGCTTTATGATGGAGTGCGACAGAAAGGACTTCACTCTGATAGGAACGTCTTGTTCAGACGAGAGCGTCTAGGTCGAAGAGAGATATGGTGGACAGAGAATGTCCACAAGACGGTGGAGAAGATAGAAAGCACGGAAATCCTTTCGCTTGTCTGCAAGCTGTGCATATGGTGGACAAATGTGGTCAAAGAGTCGAACATCACAGATAAAATGAACGCAGGCATTCGTAACCAGTTCCAGGCACCGTGAGCATTCCTATGAAAGACTTTTCAGGGCCGGCCGGGGTGGCCGATCGGTTCTAGGCGCTACAGTCTAGAACCGCGCGACCGCTACGGCCGCAGGTTCGAATCCTGCCTCGGGCTTGGATGTGTGTGATGTCCTTAGGTTAGTTAGGTCTAGGGGACTGATGACCTCAGACGTTAAGTCCCATAGTGCTCAGAGCTATTTGAACCATTTTTGACTTTTCAGAGTAACATCGCTGTAATTAATAGCTGGAAGTGTAAATCCTTGTACAGGTTTCTGTTTCACCTCAAAAGGGAAGGACATTTTACATTTTTACAGGCATGGAGCAATGCTGATATCTTACTGTACATTGTACTTACGTACTCAGTCCAATTTAGATTTTTTTCATCTATTAGTATTCCTAGGCTCTTTCCTCAGGGACAGAAGTTGACATTTGTAACATTCGGGGTTAAAGATGGTAGGGGTTTCGTATAATTCGGGCTAATGAGCCTAGCGTGACCAACCGGTACCGCTTGGGTTTTGAGCTCCCATTTTGATAGTGCACAAAGGTCGGTACTGATATTCCCTATAGCTGTCTTCATGTTTATAGGTTTTGCACTTTGATACAACTGGAGGTCATCAACGTAAATGGGGTGTTTGCAAGAGGACAAAGCTTATGAATTATCGTTGACATACAATGAAAGATTGTAGGACGTAATACGGAACTCTGTGGGCGCCTGATACTACGTGCCTCGAATATCGCTTTGGGTGCTGGGCATGACACGTTGCTGGCGAATGCATTCCAGCGCACTGGGCGAGAATTCTAGGCCGTTAAATTTGCAAAGTAAGATGTAGAAGCCGACAGGGTCAAAGGTTTTGATGAAGTCTAAGAAGAACATGAGAGTGAACCCATGGCATGCTTCAGGTCTTCTGTTACCGTTATTAAGGCAGAAGTTGTGCTGCAATGTTTACGGAAACCTCACTGGTATTCGTCCAGTAGTTCTTCGTGGTTAGGTAGTTTTTTATCTGGTCGTGGACTACATATTTTATGGCCTTGGACAGTGCAGGAAGAGTACTCCTCCGAAAAAGGCAAAGACACCACCATCATTGGGCGAGGTGCTGCTGAGTGTTATTTGGAGCTGCCATGGTATGTTGCTAACAGACTGTGCTCTTAAGGAGCAAACCATCGCAGGAGAAGCCTACCAAAATCTGCTGACGAGGTTACAGGAGGTTGCCAATACAAATCGTCACGGGAAGCTGCATGAGGTCATACGTGGCGCTTGTTTTGGCTGTCAGGTTTTGTCTAACCTTTTGTATTCGCCTGAAATGTCACCCATTGCCTTGTTGCCGTCTCCTCAGATGTAGAAGCCGCTGCGTGGCAGGCGTTTGCAGAAAGACAGGGAGAAGGGGACGTTCCCTCTAAAGCCAAAGTGCTACTTGTTCGACGAAGAACTCTGCTGTGTCAGCCAGCCTATGTGACCGAGCGGCTTTAGGCGCCTCAGTCCGGAACCGCGCTGCTGCTATGGTCGTAGGTTCGAATCCTGCCTCGGGCATGTATGTGTGTGTCGTCCATAGGTTATTAAGGTTTAAGTAGTTCTAAGTCTATGGGACTGATGACCCCAGGTGTTAATTCCCATAGTGTTTAGAGCAGGGCTTCACAACATACGTGCTCGCGGAGCAAGCTGTGAGCAGCAAGGCGCGAGCACGCTACCCCCACTACCGGACCAGAGCGGAGAGTGGGGAAAGTCACGTGGGGCACGCAACAGCTGCCGCCAGTCAATGTAAATCCGCGGCCACCTGCAGGGATATCACTCACGAATTATTACTGCGACAAATGAAACAAATAAAGGGGAATGTACACATGCCACATAATTTTATTAGCTTAGTGTATGCCTCTACATTCGCATTAATTTGTGAACTGTTACACAATAAATGGTGTCACTGAAGTGTGGGATTCTCGGTTATCTTGTACTTTTTGCCTTTTACAATTGCGTCTGTGTTCGGAGCAATTGTTCTTGTGCATTTTAGGCGCAGCATGCAGTTTAAATTTCGATCAGACATGCGTTTCTCAGGCGCGTCTTGTTACATTTCATTGCAGAGAACAGTTGTTCACAAACATACGTGGAACCGAACATTGATATTATTGTAGCCGCCAGTTTGTGAAAACGAGGAAATCTATCCTGAGGGAAGTGTTTGTAGAATTCCAAAATGTTTTTCTTGTTCTGAAAGTTGTCTCTGTATTCTCTGTCACACTGCAGGTCAATAATTTCTTGCTGCAGCTCAGGACGAATCTCTTAAATATTCGCTGAATATGGCGAGAACAGATCAAAATCACTGTCTAGTTCTGTCAGCTCTTGAAAACGCTGATCAACTAAACTATGTGAATAACGTTCACAGCCTTTGTGAACATCTTGCATGGATGATAATTTAGGAAAATGAGCTAGGTTTCCTGTTTCCAGCTGACTCACCCAAAGTGTCAATTTCATTTTAAAAGCTCGTATTCGATCTATGAAATGAGTAATAAGCAGATCTTTACCTTGTAGTAAAATGTTCAAAGCATTCAGATGGCTAGTTAAATCTGCTACGAACGCGAGATCACATTCAAACATGCGCGCATTTCCCCTCCCTCCCCTCCCTCCCTACTCCGCGACCTTGCACCTGCTCGCGAGCACGTGTGCCTGAGCAGACGCGAGTACTCGCGCTCAAAGCCGGCCAGTTGTTAAGCCCTGGTTTAGAGCCATTTGAACCATCTGCTGTGTCATCCATCGTCGAGGAAACTCTGTAGCAATGAAGGGTGGGTACAGAGAGAGCGTATAACATTGCCACCACGCCTCATGACCACAGCCTGATTTTTCGATGTGATAATTGAATCTATATGATAACGTCTCGTATGTTTCATGACCTTCCTTGGAAGGTGAGCTCCAGAATTTCAAAAATATGCTTATATGTGATGCACAACTTCCATTCAGAGCCTGTCATGACACCATAATTATAGTAGGTGTTTTGAATGGACTAAATAAAAGTTTGTAACTGGATAACATATGATTAGGTACCTGAGCTTCGTTTCGTGTATAGGATGCAACCACACGTCCGTCGCATCTCCCGACTACTGGTTTGATATTTCCTGTAAATCGATCAAATTGAGGAAGAACGTGGTTGGCGGAAAATAATCGTCCTCGAAACACTTTGACAGTTTACTAAAGGAATTGTTTGTTATACTTGTAGCGACGAGTACATCTACAGACTAATAAACTTGCCATTTATCTACCCAGGTTGCCGAAAAATATACATTTTTCTTACGTTTTGCTGGATAATACTTTAATCTAAGGGCTTCTAGGCCAAAAATACAAATCTCGCGCACTTCTTTTTCAGTCTCACTACGTTATACAATGGAAAATAAGCAAAAATACGTATGGAGTGAGAAATAATTTCTCAATATGAACAAAGTTTTTGTGCAACATAAAGACAAAATCATTTCCTTATTACAAACGAATTAAACGTCCAGCGGCTTAAATTTTCCTTCTCTCTTCTCCTTAAAGCATATAACATAGCTTTCTCTCCGATGAATGGCCTAAAGGGATAGGTACCCAAAACTATTAGGAACAAAATTGTGCTGTTGGTAAGGAATATATTTCTGAGAATTTTCAGATCAGCAACATTTCATAACAACTACCTGTCGCAACGAAGCTTGTGGCACCACCTTGAAAACAATCGTTTGTAATGTGTGATGGGGTTTACCACTGGTTATACTTCACGACAAGTCGAGGAAGAGCAAGTTGTGGCGGATGGAGCATCACACGTAACAGGAAGTTGCGTACATATATTCAGTATGAGTTGCAATACGATGCAGTCCTCAGAGAGACGATAGAATGTACAGCACACAGATTCAGATTCCTAACAGGCGTCTTTATAAATGGATGAGATACATCCTTCTGTGGATAGAAACCTAGGGGTAACTCAGTGGTCTGGCAAAGCTTCTCAACAAATAGTTGGCCCTCATTAGAACGAAAGGGGATTGTGTTGGTTGCTGTGGAAGAAATTAATTTCTAAACAACCTCCACCTGGTTCTTCAGATGCACATATGAAAGAAAACAGCGCTACAGGTAAAACAGCAGTTATTCTCCATTCATTGTAGAGATATAAAGCCAAATGCTTTTGAATGCAGGGCTGAACCCTGGCAATGGATTATTTTGTAACCCACCTGTTGAGATCCATGGGCGTCACTTTGTACGGTTGGAGAGCTGAAGTAGTTACTGTAAGGTGTAAATTGTTTGTTGTAATTTCAGTTGTAAGGCTGTTTTGACCTATCTCTCCACGCTAGTATACACTGTGCAAGTCTCATCTCTGCATACCTACTGTAAAGTACCTACATCTGAACCTGCTCGCTTGATTCACCTTTCCAATTTTACCTTCCTCTCCCTCCCCCCCCCCCCCCCCCATCTCTGCCCACTCCCTACCTCCCCACATCAACTTTTCCCCATTACCAAATTGACGATATGTCTTACCAACTAATCCTTCCGTTTAATCAAGTTATACCATAAATTTCTTTTCTCCTCAATTTGATTCAACATTGTGAAACCCCAGCTCGGTCCCAAGAGCAATACTTGAATAGAGGACTGAGCTTCATCACTTTCGCAATACTTAAACGACCTCTAATTACAATATTCAAGGACCGGAACTAACAACCAACAAGGGTAGTTCAGCCACGCGGCAATTACCGCTTTGCAAGGCTATAGGTTACACGTATTTCACAATTTACTTACAAATGCGACCCTGGTCAACTTGATATACGTTGAAGTATTGGGTTGGTGCGTAAGTCTGTAGTGTTTTTCCAAGAGTTTAATAAACGCAACAGTTACACATAATAGACAGAGACTTTAACCACCAATGACATATTCTCCTTCACTATTCACAGCAGTCTACAATCTCTGGGGAAACTTTCCGATTCCGCGACTGTAGAAATCACGTTGTTCTGAGGTGAAGAACTCATCGAATAATGTTCGGAGCGTATTTTCATACGGAAAGGAAATTAGTTGAAGATTGTTCGACAGGGAGCGGGAAAAGGTGAAAATCTGAGGGTGTAAGATCACGTAAATAAGGTGGATGTGGAATTACTTCCCAACCCAATTCCTGTATAGTATTTTTTGTCAGTCTAGCAGAATGCGGGCGGCCGTTATCGTGGAGTAGCACCACTTCACGCGGTCTTCCTGGCCGTTGTTATTGGGCAGAGTCTGCAGGACGTCTCAGATGTCGACAATAATTGTCAGCAGTGATGGTTACACCTCGGGGAAGCAATTCGTAGCACACCACACCGTCGCTGTTCTACCAGATGCGTTATGGATGCGCGCAGGTCTTTGTACTGGCAGATGCTGTTCTGTATGGGCTCAGCAATTCCTTCATTTTCCCTAAGTTAGCATAAAGACACCACTTACCGTCACCAGATGGTCGCTGTTGTTCACGAGCCAGCTGATGACGAGCAAGCAGAGCTGCACATACGGTCTCCAGCTGATTTCTGTGATTTGAGCTTTGAGCATGAGGTACCCACAGACTCGATTTTTGAACCTTCCTCATTGCATGATAAGTCACACGATGCTGGAATGATATTCATCAAACGCCGAAGGTCTTCCTGCACATGGAGAGTTATCAATGTCAAAGCGATCCTCCTTAAAGCGAGAAAACCATTTGCTTGCCGTGCTCTCTCCATTGACATTATCCCCATACAGGGCGCAAATGTTTCAGGTTGCCTCCGCTACTGTCACCCTTCTACTGAACTCAAACAGTAGAATGCGTCGGAAATCCTCCGATTTTTCCACTTGACACTCCATTTTCTAGCGTTTACAACTCCACTCACTATCTCCATATCAGAAAATGATAATATGTGGACTCAAATAGCAACAATGAGATACACATAAAAATGACATTCGTTAAATAAACCCATAGGAACCGGAATACCAACATATAAAAACAAAAACGCTACGAACCCATGCATCAAAGTAATATAAACCTCATCCGGAGACGAGCAACTAAAAGCGGGAAGTGAGCCACCTTATCGTTGATGCATCAGGCATCAGCTCCATAATAATTCAGAATTTTCTCGAAGTCCCTACATTTGAATTGCATATAAGAATACTGACATTAAAAACAATCAAAACAATACTAATACCACAACAAAAAATGGCTCGGTCATCAGTCTCCTAGAACTACTTAAACCTAACTAACCTAAGGACATCACACAACACGCAGTCATCACGAGGCAGAGAAAATCCCTCACCCCTCGGGAATCGAACCCGGGAACCCGGGCGTGGGAAGCGAGAACGCTGCCGCACGACCACGAGCTGCGGACTATACCACAACAAACTTCTTCTGGATAGCCCAGTGACTGTCCCACTCAACAAATTCAAAAACCAGCAACCCTCAAATAAACCGAATCTGGAAAACCATTGAAGCACAAAAAAATTACTCTGAGTTAGACAATAAATATGAGCACCTGGCGCCTATTGACTTGGTGAATTAAGCTAACTCAGTTCAGGAAACGTTGCAATGCAACCAACAACAATGTCATCTTATTAGTACTTACTAACACACAATTTAAGGCAATACTTGTAACCGAAGGCAAATCCCCTCAACGGGACCGAGCGGGCTAGTGCAGTGGTTAGACAACTCGACCTGCGTTCGGGAGGCGACGTTTCAAACCCGCGTCCGGCCATTCTGATTTAGATTTATCGTGATTTCCCTTAATCGCTAAAGGCAAATGTCGGGATGACTCGTTCGAAAGGGCACAGCCACTTTCTTTCCCCATCTTTTCCAAATCCTAACTCGTCCTCCGTCTCTAATGACCTCGTTGTCGACGATACATTAAACACTAATCTCCTCCTCTCTCCTACTTCCCAGCATATGCTTATATGGCAATCGAACACGCTCCTTATGAATATTACTATCACCGACGTATTTACTCGGTAATATGACAACAACGCATTGTCAGCACATCTGACTTCATATAACTCCGGAAAAAAAATCGCATCACCAAGGAGTTGTGCGACGAAAGCTGGTAGACACGTTCCTACATCTGCAAGATGACGTCTATTCAGATTTCACTCCAGTCGCGTAACAGTGGCGCTAGTAGCACTACTATGAGGATACAAATCAGGTTTCCTTTAAACACACGCTGTAACGGTCGTGAGCGTTACTTACCTTTGAGGTTGGACGTGGGGAGTTGATGTTAGTCAAGATAGCCTTTAAGGTGACAAACAACATCATTGTCAACACCTCACTGAGTATGAGCCGGCCTCGGTGGCCGTGCGGTTCTAGGCGCTTCAGTCCCGAACCGTGTGACAGCTACGGTCGCAGGTTCGAATCCTACCTCGGACATGGATCTGTGTGATGTCCTTAGGTTAGTTAGGTTTAAGTAGTTCTAAGGTCTGGGGGACTGATGATCTCAGATGTTAAATCCCATAGTGCCCAGAACCATTTGAACCATTTTGAACTGAGTTTGAACGAGATCATGTATTAGGGCTACGACAAGCTGGATGTTCCTTTTGTGATACTGCAGAAAGACTTATCAGGAATGCAGCCACTGTACATGACTGTTGGCAGCAGTTGTCACGAGGATGTACGATCGCAAGAAAACTAAGGCTCCAGACGGATACTTGGCAATACCAAAAAAGAAGATCATTGTGTTCGGCAAGTGGATCTGGCGCATCGTACTACGTCTCTAGTAGCATTTTGAGTAATAGTTGGCACCACAGCCACAGTGACACAACAAACTGTTTCAAATTGGTTCCTTCAAGGACAGCTCCGAGGCAGACGCCTCGCAGCGTGCAGTCACTGACCCCAGACCACTGCCATTTGCGACTTCAGTGGTGTCAAGCGAGAGCTTGTAGGGCAGGGTGGCGGTCCATTGTGTTTGCTGATGAAAGCTGGTTCTGCCTCGGTGCCAGATGTGTTCGTTATAAGGAAGCCAGCTGAGGATCTGCAACCAGTCTGTCTGCGTGCTGCACTCACTGGACCTACACTAGAATAACAATCTGGGGTGCGATTTCGTATGACAGTACTGCGCGATCTGACTGCACATCTGTACGTCCGTATGGTGATGTTGTGCTGCCACCACGCACAGCATTCCACGCACCATTTTCCAGTAGGATTACTCGGCCCATGTAACCCAACATGCTCAACAGAGTATGGACATGCTGCTTGGCCTGCACGATCACCAGATCTGTGTCTAATCGAGCACATCGTCGGACAACTCCAACGTCACCCACAAACAGCATTAACCGTCCCTGTATCGACCGACGAAGTGCAACGGGCATGGAACTCCATCCCAGAAACGGACATGCGGGACTTGTACAACACAATGCATGCACGCCTGCATGCTTGCAATTGACATTCTGGCGGATACACCGGTTATTAATGTACCAGCGTTTCACATTCGCAACGGCTTTTTTCGCGCTTAGTTTAACTTGTCATCTTATAATGTTAATCGTAACATACGCTACCTAGACAAATGTTTTCTCGCAATTTAATTGCTATACACTGATTAATTTTGGTGTTGCAATTTTTTTCCGTCAGTGTAGGTGCAAGGCTAATCGATGCAGGCGAAGGCTGCATCCTACTCACCGCCCACTGTCCGGGGCGCGGCCGCCGCTTTCCTTGCTAATGTTAAAGGTCTTCGCCCACTTACCCAGTACGGCGCAGTTTGAAGCAGAGGGTCTTTTAAATTAACGCTGTACTCCCCCACTGCCGAAGGTGAAAGAAAAAACAGCACATCCACTTAATTACATATCCGGTCTACCCATCTCATCCTCCGCATAATCCAGCATAACCACGTTTCAAAAGTTGACGTTCCATTTTATCGTGTGAACTGTTAAACGTTCACATTTCCGTAAAAGGCTGCACTCCAAACAAATATCTTCGGAGAAGATTTATTAAAGTTTCAACTTATACCCGATGTCAAAAGATTTATCTTCTTCAAAAGCTCTTATCTTAGTATTGCCAGTTTCCCTGGAATATCCTCTCTATTGTGAACAACCAGTTTTGTAATATTCTCGCCTATTAACACCTGCATTTATTGGAACAAGGAAGGAAGGTACCGTTTAACGTCCTGTCGACATTGACAGCACTAGAGACGGAGCACAAGCTCGGATTGTGTCAATGATCGAGAAGAGGATGGGCCGTGCGCTTTAAAAGGAACCACCCTAACATTGCCTAGAGCGATTTAGGGAAATCAAGAAAATGTTTTTTATTCCAGTCTTTGATCGCTATATCGATTCTTTTGACGATGACCGGCATCAATCCGTAATGACCATCCTCAGATCTACAATATACAAATATATACTCCTAGTGAGCAGTGTGTCTTTCAACACATTACAGCAATACGTATCACAATACACTATCATACAATCAGGGAAATGTACAGATAAAACACGGTAAAACGTACCTTTTCTACTCCATGTCCTAAAGTGATAAGGCCATAATGACTTCGTCTCAAAGATATAAATACACTCCTGGAAATTGAAATAAGAACACCGTGAATTCATTGTCCCAGGAAGGGGAAACTTTATTGACACATTCCTGGGGTCAGATACATCACATGATCACACTGACAGAACCACAGGCACATAGACACAGGCAACAGAGCATGCACAATGTCGGCACTAGTACAGTGTATATCCACCTTTCGCAGCAATGCAGGCTGCTATTCTCCCATGGAGACGATCGTAGAGATGCTGGATGTAGTCCTGTGGAACGGCTTGCCATGCCATTTCCATCTGGCGCCTCAGTTGGACCAGCGTTCGTGCTGGACGTGCAGACCGCGTGAGACGACGCTTCATCCAGTCCCAAACATGCTCAATGGGGGACAGATCCGGAGATCTTGCTGGCCAGGGTAGTTGACTTACACCTTCTAGAGCACGTTGGGTGGCACGGGACACATGCGGACGTGCATTGTCCTGTTGGAACAGCAAGTTCCCTTGCCGGTCTAGGAATGGTAGAACGATGGGTTCGATGACGGTTTGGATGTACCGTGCACTATTCAGTGTCCCCTCGACTATCACCAGTGGTGTACGACCAGTGTAGGAGATCGCTCCCCACACCATGATGCCGGGTGTTGGCCCTGTGTGCCTCGGTCGTATGCAGTCCTGATTGTGGCGCTCACCTGCACGGCGCCAAACACGCATACGACCATCATTGGCACCAAGGCAGAAGCGACTCTCATCGCTGAAGACGACACGTCTCCATTCGTCCCTCCGTTCACGCCTGTCGCCACACCACTGGAGGCGGGCTGCACGATGTTGGGGAGTGAGCGGAAGACGGCCTAACGGTGTGCGGGACCGTAGCCCAGCTTCATGGAGACGGTTGCGAATGGTCCTCGCCGATACCCCAGGAGCAACAGTGTCCCTAATTTGCTGGGAAGTGGCGGTGCGGTCCCCTACGGCACTGCGTAGGATCCTACGGTCTTGGCGTGCATCCGTGCGTCGCTGCGGTCCGGTCCCAGGTCGACGGGCACGTGCACCTTCCGCCGACCACTGGCGACAACATCGATGTACTGTGGAGACCTCACGCCCCACGTGTTGAGCAATTCGGCGGTACGTCCACCCGGCCTCCCGCATGCCCACTATACGCCCTCGCTCAAAGTCCGTCAACTGCACATACGGTTCACGTCCACGCTGTCGCGGCATGCTACCAGTGTTAAAGACTGCGATGGAGCTCCGTATGCCACGGCAAACTGGCTGACACTGACGGCGGCGGTGCACAAATGCTGCGCAGCTAGCGCCATTCGACGGCCAACACCGCGGTTCCTGGTGTGTCCGCTGTGCCGTGCGTGTGATCATTGCTTGTACAGCCCTCTCGCAGTGTCCGGAGCAAGTATGGTGGGTCTGACACACCGGTGTCAATGTGTTCTTTTTTCCATTTCCAGGAGTGTATAATCAGCACAGCATTGTCACATAGAGCTAAAATAAGGTGTAGAACAGGCCGCATCGTCCATACAGTCATTATTGCAACTGGCTACTGAAGTACAGTAGCTACCAGAAATCTGTTTGCCTACATCCTACCTAGATGTCGCTAATGTGGGCTTAGATGTAGTCCTCATTTACGCAAAAAACATAATATGATAAAAAACACATTAGATAAAATACATGTAGCAGACTTTTAAATATTGATAACTATTATAGAAACCAATTTTGATACAGTAAAAGACGAATACAATTACCCATATAAAATTATTAAAAGGAAATATATGAAGAGAATAGGTCTGACCCCTTAATGGTGAATTTACGGTCAAAAATTAGTATACATAATACATTGCCTGTAGCAACCTATAAATTGCCTATAAAAGATAAAAATGGCCACCGATCGTAAGAACTTAACCACTAGAGGGCTTTATATACATCGAGATCTGTCTCCAACAGGAAACGTTTAAACAACATATTAACAGTCAATAAATAAAATTATATAGTCTGGCCATACGTTCCATGAATAGTTAGGACATAATCAGTTACAGGATTAGAGCGACTAATGAATGGAAGTAACCGCAGAAGTCAATGTGAGACGTACTAGAACGTATCTGTCAGGACATGCGGCGCGGAATTTGGCGTCAGTAGGTTATTGCAGCAGAAGACCGACGTGAGTACCTTTCCAAACAGCAAGATATCGCCTGCAGCACCTCATTTGAGCCCGTGACCATATTGGTTGGACCCTAAAAGACTGGAGACTCTTAGCCTGGCCAGATGAGTCCCGATTTCACTTGTTAAGAGCTGATGGTGGCGTACATACCACGAAGCCATGGACCCAGGTTGTCAACAAAGCACTGTGAAAGATGGTGGTGACTCCCTGACGGTGTAGGCTGTGTTTACACGGAGTGGGATGGGTCCTGTGGTCATATTGAACCGATCATTGACTGCAAACGGTTACGTTCGGCTACGTGGAGACCATTTGTAGTCACTCATGGATTTCATGCTTCCAAACAACGATGGAATTTTTGTGGGCGACAATGCGCCTCGTCATGGGCCAAAACTGTTTGCGATTGGTTTGAAGAACAATGTCGGCAATTCGGGCAAATGATTTGGCCTCCCATATGGCTCTACATGATTCCTGTCGAACATTCATGACACATTATCGAGATGTCACTTCATGCACAAAATCTTGCACCGGCAACACTTTCGCATTATGAACGGCTATAGAGACAGCATGTGTTACTATTTCTGCAGGGAACTCCAGCGACGTGTTGAGCCCATGCCATGTCTAGCTGCTGCACTATGCCGGGCTAAAAGGGATTCGACACGATATTAGGAGGTACCCTATCAGCTTTGTCATCTCTACATCTACATCTACATCTACATCCATACTCCGCAAGCCACCTGACGGTGTGTGGCGGAGGGTACCTTGAGTACCTCTATCGGTTCTCCCTTCTATTCCAGTCTCGTTTTGTTCGTGGAAAGAAGGATTGTCGGTATGCCTCTGTGTGGGCTCTAATCTCTCTGATTTTATCCTCATGGTCTCTTCGCGAGATATACGTGGGAGGGAGCAATATACCGCTTGACTCTTCGGTGAAGGTATGTTCTCGAAACTTTGACAAAAGCCCGTACCGAGCTACTGAGCGTCTCTCCTGCAGAGTTTTCCACTGGAGTTTAACTATCATCTCCGTAACGCTTTCGCGATTACTGAATGATCCTGTAACGAAGCGCGCTGCTCTCCGTTGGATCTTCTCTATATCTTCTATCAACCCTATCTGGTACGGATCCCACACTGTTGAGCAGTATTCAAGCAATGGGCGAACAAACGTACTGTAACCTACTTCCTTTGTTTTCGGATTGCATTTCCTTAGGATTCTTCCAATGAATCTCAGTCTGGCATCTGCTTTACCGACGCTCAACATTATATGATCATTCCATTTTAAATCACTCCTAATGCGTACTCCCAGATAATTTATGGTATTAACTGCTTCCAGTTGCTGACCTGCTATTTTGTAGCTAAATGATAAAGGATCTATCTTTCTGTGTATTCGCAGCACATTACACTTGTCTACATTGAGATTCAATTGCCATTCCCTGCACCGTGCGTCAATTCGTTGCAGATCCTCCTGCATTTCAGTACAATTTTCCATTGTTACAACCTCTCGATACACCACAGCATCATCTGCAAAAAGCCTCAGTGAACTTCCGATGTCATCCACCAGGTCATTTATGTATATTGTGAATAGCAACGGTCCTATGACACACCCCTGCGGCACACCTGAAATCACTCTTACTTCGGAGGACTTCTCTCCATTGAGAATGACATGCTGCGTCCTGTTATCTAGGAACTCCTCAATCCAATCACACAATTGGTCTGATAGTCCATATGCTCTTACTTTGTTCATTAAACGACTGTGGGGATCTGTATCGAACGCCTTGCGGAAGTCAAGAAACACGGCATCTATCTGTGAACCCGTGTCTATGGCCCTCTGAGTCTCGTGGACGAATAGCGCGAGCTGGGTTTCACATGACCGTCTTTTTCGAAACCCATGCTGATTCCTACAGAGTAGATTTCTAGTCTCCAGAAAAGTCATTATACTCGAACACAATACGTGTTCCAAAATTCTACAACTGGTCGACGTTAGAGATATAGGTCTATAGTTCTGCACATCTGTTCGACGTCCCTTCTTGAAAACGGGGATGACCTGTGCCCTTTTCCAATCCTTTGGAACGCTACGCTCTTCTAGAGACCTACGGTACACCACTGCAAGAAGGGGGGCAAGTTCCTTCGCGTACTCTGTGTAAAATTGAACTGGTATCGCATCAGGTCCAGAGGCCTTTCCTCTTTTGAGCGATTTTAATTGTTTCTCTATCCCTCTGTCGTCTATTTCGATATCTACCATTTTGTCATCTGTGCGACAATCTAGAGAAGGAACTACAGTGCAATCTTCCTCTGTGAAACAACTTTGGAAATAGACATTTAGTATTTCGGCCTTTAGTCCGTCATCCTCTGTTTCAGTACCATCTCGGTCACATAGTGTCTAGACATTTTGTTTTGATCCACCTACCGCTTTGACATAAGACCAAAATCTCTTAGGATTTTCTGCCAAGTCAGTACATAGAACTTTACTTTCGAATTCAGTGCAGGCCTATATTCCTTCCACCTTTCAGTCTTCCCTTCTATGCTTATTACAGCTCTTGATATTCATACAGCTGCTTCCATTTTCCACAAATGTTTCTTTAATTTATTATCTTTTTAATATTCATACATGCTCCTACCCATTCCTGCATTGCCATTTTGACTTACTTTATTTTTTAGATGGGTATATTCCCTTTTGACTGCATCACTTTCTGTGTTCCTGTATTTTGTCCTTTTATCAATGAAATTCCATACTTCTTTACCTCATTCTATTTATGATCCTGGAATCTCTGATAATTTTGATTCTAGAGGAAAACGTACTTTTGACCACATAAATTATTCTTGTCATGTAACTGAAGCTAAGTTTTAAATGTGTGCGTCATTTTCGTAATAACTGACCTGCTTACTGTCAGCTACTTTCGAGCGGCACAGGGAGAAACGCGTGGCGCTAGCGCTCCACCGGACAACGGAACCAACTCTGGAGGGATTGGCAGCACTGGGTGGGAAGCCAGCCACGCCACGGCTGCCAGCTTTACCCCTTAATCTGGGGAATCCTCGCTCGCTGCTGCCACCCGCGACGTGGCTTGGCCTCCCAATCGGCCATTAGAGCGCGCTCTATCGATCTGAAATCTCCACTTTACGCGTGCTTGGCGTACACAATCGACTTGACGCGTTCGCAAAAGGTTTCGTGGTAGAAACACGGGCTGCGCAGTTCTGCAGGAGTCGACTTAGGCTGATGACTTCCTTCGGTTAGTGAAAGGTAATACTAGAGGAGAACTGGATGTTAATGGCAGACTTCACTCTTGCGTGTGCTAATTGCCATTTTATCCTCACAACTGAAATGTTATATTTGTAGGCCTTTAACTAAACAGTTTAATGCGGAGAATAAAGGAGTGCAAAACAATAAGTTAATCTGAAGTGACGAATTTGGAACTACAGTTATATCAAATATGGTAGATATCATAAAATGTTAAGCAGGCAAGAAGAAGTCAAACACTACTACGTGGAAAGTTAATAATTAGAGGTTAGCGAAGTTGGCTGAGAAGCTAAATAACGTCAGACTGCATCTGGTGGTGTCATCAGAAGTACAGCGACCAAATGAAGCTCACTTCACTGCAGGGAAACAGAACAGAAAAGACGTTTGGCTGTGGGTTTTGCTGTAAAGAAGAGAACAAGAAACATGGTATTACAGATATTGAAGGAATCTCATATATACTGGCAAGTATTTTTTAAATAAAGAAGAAAATGAATTTAAATCAGTAGGGTAATGTGCTTGCGTCCTGAAGAGGTACTCATCTCTAGAAAGAGTTGCAAATCCCAGAGTAGGAAAAAGATATAGAATAATTACTTTGTGGGAATCTTTGTGTATGACATCAGATATGACTAAGGCTACACATAAGTTCAAAATTGAACAAAACGACAGTATTTTTGTCAAGTAAGCCATGTCTTCCGAAGAAAATAAATGAATAATCGGTTTTTCAGGCACTACACCACTTAATTATTATTCAGGTGTTTCCATTGTTTCGTTATACAACTGTTTGTGGTTTTACAAAAGGTAATTAGGGAATATGACGTCCATTCATTACACTGCCTCCTTCTGCACCAGCTCTTCGACACTCACATGGCAACAAACAGCTCGCAGCATTAATTCCGTCACACTAGCGTTAGCATCAGATTCAGTTCCGTGATAGGTACTATAGCTACCTGTCTGCAAGGCTCTAGACTGCTATATGGATTCCTCGACTGGAAGCGATATGACATGGTCTGTCTCTCAAGCGATTCAAAACCACTGATGAAACGTGGTCCCATTCGTGGAAAACAGCTGTAGACGAATCTGGAAAAATTCTCTGCAGCGGTCTTTGGGATGCATTTCGACCAGCCCTAGACGTATTCAGAGGAGAGCTACTTGCCTAATCAATTCATTGGATACCATCATTGATGAGATTGTCCACACACACCAAAGCAGCTCAATGTGCCCGACCATTGTGTTCCCAGAAGAGCTATTCACGACGAATTATGTGTTTTTTCTGTGATATTCCACTACGTCTCATACAGCCATGCCATTTTAGTTCTTATATTTCTACCTACTGCCCCATTGTTGTGCATAAGCATGTTGTCATTAAAATTGCAATACCAAGAAGAAATTTTAGTTTCTTGTTAAGCACTGCAGCAGCTGTTGAAAAATCCTTCATTAGTATAATGGGTTTCGCAAGTTAAAGTTGTAACATCAGATACATCTCAATAGATGAAATAGAGATTGGAGGAAAAATTAAAATTTTTTACACGAGTTCCCGTGAAATCATTATGTAACTGCAGTGATGTTTTTGTTATCTTGTTGGAAGACAAAGTTAAGGAGACATCGAAGCTAGGGCACTGCCACTAGCCTTAAAACATCAGAAATGTAACGGCTGCCGTCCACGTCATTGGCTATGTAGACTAGAGGTGATAATGTTGTGTACTCAAAGACAGCTCATACCAACTTCTCACACCACGTGCTGGGTGCACTGTACGGTAGTAAAACTACAATATATACAAAAATCTCTTTTGATTTTTGTTGTTGTCGTAGGATTTAGAGTCCGTGCATGTTGCTTTCTTAATAAAATTCCAATTAATTTTCCCTCATGCATACAATCAAAATATAAAACTATAGATTGGTTTTTAAGTACTGCGTATAAATGATATAGCCCAACAACGAGTTTGTAGTTCAGTATGAAACACAGTCTATTCATTAAATGCGGATATTAAAGGACAGATTGGTCACAGTCTACGTACTGTAGATAAACTGATCAAAAATAGTGCGAGGTCCGACAAAGCGATTATAAACTCATTATAAATTTTAAATAAATCCTGTAACATTCAAAACTTAAAGTGTATGAGCAGACTCTCCCAAAATGTTCTATGTCGAGACCATCACCAATCGCGATAAACACAAATCCTCCGACACTCGACGAAAATATCCTAAGTGTCGACCGACGAAAAATATTCAGAGTCCTCACTGAACTGAGTTAGACTCCAACATGTTACGAATTTATTCTAAGCCACGACCAGCCTTTTATTAGTAAATCACAAGTTCAAGTGCATCACCGACGAAATTATTCTAGGTACTTACTGCCGTACTGAAAAGTCCTCGAAATAGAACGTTTAAAACTACGTTGCGGAGGGGCAGCGACCCTGCCTCTATTGACTAAAACCAAAGATGGCGGCCCCCTTTTGTAAGTTCGGTTCCCCTAGGCTTAGAATTTTCGAGAATTGACATCATTCAACAAGTTAAGAGAAATCACCAGTCTGAATTATAACTTTTGATACAGAGGTGCGATCTTAAGTCTAGAGGCGTAAGAAGAAATATTGCAAAGCTGATTAAAATAATGAATTATACTAAAAATAAGTTAGTTTATTCGCCCACAATCTTCATTATCTAGATCACCCGTTTCTTAGGAAGAATTCAGTATTCAGTGTTTGTTGACCTTTCCTCGAACAGTTATGGTAGACACATAAATGGCACATCAGTTTTCAGTAAATGATCTCTTTCAATTGCTTCTATCCAAATTTAACTGTATTTAATTAAATTTGTATTACTAATGAAACTGTGAAGAATTATGATTAATTCATTAAAGTCAGTAATTAAACAAAGGAATCTTATGGTCTAAGCTTGTTTGTCAAGTATGTCTATTGTATTCACGACATGCTGCCATGCTACTCGTGTAGATATCATGCAATTAATTACACAAAAATGGTTCAAATGGCTCTGAGCACTATGGGACTTAACATCTGTGGTCATCAGTCCCCTAGAACTTAGAATTAATTAAACATAACTAACATAAGGACATCGCACACATCCATGCCCGAGGCAGGATTCGAACCTGCGACCGTAGCAGTCGCGCGGTTCCGGACTGAGCGCCTAGAACCGCTAGACCACCGCGGCCGACATTAATTACACATCTGGTTCAACAGCCTCTCATAGGGTGGTTAGTTATATAAACTGAGTGGGTTTTGTGGTGGCATGATATGGAGTGCGATAGCTCCATTTGATTTTACGTGTTCTATCATTCGTCTAAAGTTGGCAGTGGTCGTCGCTCTGATGGTGCCGCCGTGGGTTTCCACTATTTTTCTTGTAGCCGTGAGCAGAGGCGCTTGAGTAGAGTTGGCCTGGAAAACGAAACAGTGAAGTTCTGTCACTGTTTTGTTTATCTGTGGAGCTGCGCGCAGAGTCCGTAAGGAATGTATGCGCAGCCGTGGTAACGCTGATATCCGAGTCTACTAGGTGCAAGGGGCAAACATTCTCACTTACCTAAGGGAAACCTGGGTATCCTAGTGCCCGGCTCACTTGTGAATTAGGGGACGCGATGGTGCCTTGGTAGAGCTGAGTCATTTGTTCGACGTCGAACGTACTTGGTTATTTCCGGTCGAGGTGTGTCCTAGTACACTCTGCAGTACGGTGGCCGCAGATGAGGGGTCGTTTGCGGAAACTGCTAAAGAAAGCCGCTGGGTGCATCTTCTGGCACGGTGCTGTTCGGAAAAGTTGAGCATCGCATGTGGTCGATGCACGAGCTGTTCACTTGAAAACTAGCAGTTTACCTGAGCCACTTTCTCCGCGTGTTATTGTCCTAAGGATTCACCTCGCGTACGGTTCGTATATTTTATTGTGGTTTTATTATCAGTTTCTCATGGTCATTTGCTCTCTGCTTAGCTTCTAACCTCCTGTTTACTTCGTTGCCAACTGTTGTGCACTATCACAAGTATGTGAGCTTTTTGCTGTAAATCATTTATCTGCTGTATGCAACAACAGAATTATTGAATTTGCTGTAAAGTTCACGTCATTTCAATACATGAAGAAAAAATTTTCTAGTCAGTCTTATTTAAATGTTCTTAAACAGTTCATTGCCCACAGTTACGATCACAAGCCTTAAATTTTACTTGTTGCTGAAGCTTTTTTAAGCTTTCTTGTTTTAAAGATTATTTTCATTATCTAGAGCTAATTTAAAAAATGTACTTGTTGCTGAGTTTTTTTAAGATTTCTTGATTAAAGATTTTTTTAATTTTCTGGAGCTCAATTTAAAGTTTTATTACTTAAGATCCTGTTGCTCAGTTGTTAAAACGAATCCTTATAATTTCACTTCCTAGGTTAATTATGGCCGATTGTGGCTGGCCTTAAGATTTTAGGTTGCGCATCTTTTACAATGTACCTTCTGTTTTAGCAGTGCTTTAAATGTCCAAGGGACCAATCAGAGAATCCGTTCTCTGAGGCTCCAAGTTGCGTTACTGTAAAATTGATTTTGAAGTTTTCTTCCTGTTATGAGCCGTGCGGGGTAGCCGCGTGACCTAGGCGCCTTGCCACATCCACGCGGCTCCCCCCTCGGAGGTTCGAGTCCTCACTCTGGCATGGGTGTACGTGTTGTCCTCAGCGTAAGTTATTTTAAGTCAGATTAAGTAGTGTGTAAGCAGTTTGGTCCCATAGGAACTTACCACAAATTTCCAAATTTTCCTGTTATGAAATGCTTAATTTGGTAATTAGATTGTTGCCTTCTTTGTGCATTGATTCAATGAAGAGACAGTTTAGTTTGTTAAACATTTCCTTAGCCTAGACGCTTATATCTCAACTTAAATCCTTGCTCTATACCATAAATACACATGGAAGTAGCTCACTTGATATGTCTTGATAAGTGCTGTTCTACACTATGTCGGTCTCTTTTGTAAATGAATTACTACAATTGAAAGACAAAGTTCGTCACAGATAATTTCCTGACTCAATAATTAATTAAATATGTCATTTTCAGAGTCGATCTACATATCAGCTAAATAGTCTCGCTCTGCTCTCTTACCTTCTTTATCGTTCTTCACTGTAAGTTCAGTTGGTTATGCACCACATGCGCAAATGTCTACAAAGCTTACTAGGCCATTGTCCAAGTTGCAGCGACGGTAGTGACATCACGTCCGGACCAAAGTTGAGTTTGACACAGTGTAGGGATTTCGCCATTTTTTACGGCGAAACATTTCATATTATGTGTGGTTTAGGCTATTTTATTTTAACAGGGATTTAAGGAAATTTGGGGTAAGATCGAACTTACACTGGTTACTCTATTATTTACACACTGTTAAGCACATACATTGTGCTGTGGGGACGATCTGCATGGTTCGAAATGAACGAAGTGTGTCCTTCATTTCCTATTAATTATAGTAGGCTCCAATCACTGTATTACTTTACTCTGTGATCCCACAGACTTATTAAACGAGATTTCCTCAAAGTCTTATTGAATGAATCTGTCCAATTTTAGCTTATCGCATTAACTGTGCTACTACCGTTGTTAAGGGCGACATCGGAAGTTAGCCGTATTGTACCCGCAATAATCGCACGAAAGTTGACCGATTACACGAGGGCATGTGAGAAGCAGGGGCAAATCAGATCTGCCACATGTGATGTCGGACACAAGAAGGAAAACGGTTTCCTTTTCGTCTTCCACCCAACAATTTAATGCCATGTGCACGTCACATCCATCAGCTGGTAGCGGAAAAATGACACTCATAAGAGTAATAGAGTAGTGGGCCTGTCAATCCACTTTTGATATCAAATTGATATGCATATTAATTAAATTTCTCAATTAATCACCCCAACTCCGCCCCCCCCCCCGACTACGCCCACCCCATCCCCCAGATGACGTCACGTGTTTTCCCAGCTGCACATGTGCCCCAGCTTCCTCCCCCTTTCCCACCCTGCCCCCAAACTACCCTATTGGAGGATATTTTGAATTTTGGCGGGAATTTCTTTGCCCCATGGCTGTACTTACTTCCCACCCCAACCCCTCACCCCCACTCCCACCTGGGAATTGGCGGGAAAAGGAAATTTTGGAGGTATTTTTTTTCCTCCACCAGAATTGGTGGGACACGTTCAGTCTTTGCTGACCTGTCGTTGTGGAACCCTCGTGATGTGTTCGATCAACAAGATGAATGTGAAGAATAGAACAGCTTTCAATAGCTGCATTACATGTACACATAAGAAGGAGATCTGTAGCCACAGTTCACTACACGAGGAATGGAAGACTATGGTAATGGAAGAGTGGAGGAGGAAAAGCAGAAGAATTCTGTTCAGGAGATTGCGACAATGCAGGGGGATGGAGCCAAGATGCATGTCGAAACTGTCATTCACATGAACAAACGGTCAATATATTCCACATGAAGTATTGACTCTCCCGAAACGGAAGAGGCGCCTGTTCTCAAAAACCTATAAGTGCAACACGATAGGCGAAGTCCCATGCAATCATTAAGTACACTCCTGGAAATGGAAAAAAGAACACATTGACACCGGTGTGTCAGACCAACCATACTTGCTCCGGACACTGCGAGAGGGCTGTACAAGCAATGATCACACGCACGGCACAGCAGACACACCAGGAAACGCGGTGTTGGCCGTCGAATGGCGCTAGCTGCGCAGCATTTGTGCACCGCCGCCGTCAGTGTCAGCCAGTTTGCCGTGGCATACGGAGCTCCATCGCAGTCTTTAACACTGGTAGCATGCCGCGACAGCGTGGACGTGAACAGTATGTGCAGTTGACGGACTTTGAGCGAGGGCGTATAGTGGGCATGCGGGAGGCCGGGTGGACGTACCGCCGAATTGCTCAACACGTGGGGCGTGAGGTCTCCACAGTACATCGATGTTGTCGCCAGTGGTCGGCGGAAGGTGCACGTGCCCGTCGACCTGGGACCGGACCGCAGCGACGCACGGATGCACGCCAAGACCGTAGGATCCTACGCAGTGCCGTAGGGGACCGCACCGCCACTTCCCAGCAAATTAGGGACACTGTTGCTCCTGGGGTATCGGCGAGGACCATTCGCAACCGTCTCCATGAAGCTGGGCTACGGTCCCGCACACCGTTAGGCCGTCTTCCGCTCACGCCCCAACATCGTGCAGCCCGCCTCCAGTGGTGTCGCGACAGGCGTGAATGGAGGGATGAATGGAGACGTGTCGTCTTCAGCGATGAGAGTCGCTTCTGCCTTGGTGCCAATGATGGTCGTATGCGTGTTTGGCGCCGTGCAGGTGAGCGCCACAATCAGGACTGCATACGACCGAGGCACACAGGGCCAACACCCGGCATCATGGTGTGGGGAGCGATCTCCTACACTGACCGTACACCACTGGTGATAGTCGAGGGGACACTGAATAGCGCACGGTACATCCAAACCGTCATCGAACCCATCGTTCTACCATTCCTAGACCGGAAAGGGAACTTGCTGTTCCAACAGGACTATGCACGTCCGCATGTATCCCGTGCCACCCAACGTGCTCTAGAAGGTGTAAGTCAACTACCCTGGCCAGCAAGATCTCCGGATCTGTCCCCCATTGAGCATGTTTGGGACTGGATGAAGCGTCGTCTCACGCGGTCTGCACGTCCAGCACGAACGCTGGTCCAACTGAGGCGCCAGGTGGAAATGGCATGGCAAGCCGTTCCACAGGACTACATCCAGCATCTCTACGATCGTCTCCATGGAAGAATAGCAGCCTGCATTGCTGCGAAAGGTGGATATACACTGTACTAGTGCCGACATTGTGCATGCTCTGTTGCCTGTGTCTATGTGCCTGTGGTTCTGTCAGTGTGATCATGTGATGTATCTGACCCCAGGAATGTGTCAATAAAGTTTCCCCTTCCTGGGACAATGAATTCACGGTGTTCTTATTTCAATTTCCAGGAGTGTATTCAAAGACATCTGCAAGCAAGCACACATCGGTGTGCATGTATAGTCTTGTGCATTCACCCAAATTTGGAATTTTTAATTCCTGCCAGACATTCACGGCATGCTCATAATCCACACTAGATCTGGCATCACCTGTGAGAGTACTGGTAAATGCAGAAATGTGAGGCAGCCTGGTTTCGTCGAGTTTGACCTTAAAATCCAGATACTCATAAGTGAAAACTCCTTCCCTAGTCAGAAGTAGAAACTTTTCATCGTCAGGGTAGGCGTATTGGGTGATATGCATATCCTCTCAGGGAAGAGTTTTAATGAGTTTCTGGAGTGGCCCCTGCATAAAACGTGGCGTGTCAAGGAAGTGGGGAGTAATTTTTGGCATCATTCGTTTGGAGGATGAAATACACTTCTCAATACTGTCATTCAGGACACTGACCTGACTGTTCTCCCAACCGAAATTAACCAATTGCTCAGCAAGAAAGTGAGCGTCATACCGACTTAACATATAGAAGAAAACGGGTATGTTTCATGGTAACTGATACATCAAATTGCATGCATTCTGAGGTGCAGTGCAGAACATCCCTGTAAGATGACAATGATCTCTTCACAGAGTTTCAGCTTTTCTATCTAATAGCAGCACACCGATATGACAGTTATCCACATCATTGTATAATTTTTTATCCTCCTCGGATTCGGTCATGGGGATGATGGTGCTGTAAAGCCTGTCAACATCCGATGAGAGTTTTTCAAGCTCAGTGAGCAACCAAACTGCAGGTTTATCCCTGACGTAAGATTCATAGAGGTTAAGACTTGAATCATATGAACATGCAATTTCGTATGCCGCCACATACGGTACGTGTTTTTGCATGAAGGTGGTATGTGAGGCTAAGGGGTACCCTTCACAGCGGGTAATAGGGGCAAGGAGACATTAGAAGTCTGCGTATACAACAAACGGACATCGTTCCGGGTGATGAGCATTCTTGAATTCAATGAACTTGTTTTCTACTGTAGGCATAATAACAAGTACCTTGGATTCACAGTCCTCGTGATGCCTTTTCTTCTGAAAAGTTATTTAGACACCTGAAGCAAATGTGTTTCTTATCTTTATGGTTCGACAAATGGCTGTAAAGGAGATGGGACATGTATTTGATCCATACGTAATGCTGATTATCATCTTCAGAAAAGAGCAGCATGTTTACTTGAAGATTATGCTCATCTGAATATTTCGAAAAATGGAGTGGTCCAACTATAGTATGCTTGTCCTGCTCATCTGGCTTGCTTTCTGCTTCTTCTTCAAACCATAAACGTGAACTGATATTCCGGGATTTTGTGCTTCAAATTTTCATATGTCCTGAAACTTTAAGAGGAACTCAGTACCATCACATTTATAACATCCACGAATGTTAAGACGTATTCCGCATCGAGATGCTGTTTAATGTTTCTTTCACATGCAAGTATTGACCCTGCAAAACAAGCATTATCTTATTCATTTTCAACGTTAATTCAAGCCCGCTTCATCTTAATATCATTGGCCTCTCCATTTAACGGATCATAGACACGAATATGGATGTCGACGTGTGGTATTTGGCTGAGTGCTTTAGCTGACCCTCTTACTTCCACCTCGGGAAACCGGGCCAGTATAGCACCCCAGGTGGATTCGCGAAACCACTCGGTAATTGATGAACTCCGACATATAACGCCATTATCACACCAGATGTAATGTATGCTTTTCCCCTCAGCAGCACCCTGCTGTTTGGGCGGGTAGATCAACTCACAGCAGAGAAATGCCTTACATTTAATGGCAATATATCTCGGATTGTCTAGGTCTTTCAGGAGCTCTGCCTTTAACACCGGGAGGCATACTTCTAGAAACCTGGCTGGGTCACGATACCCCGCCCCCCCCCCCTCCAGCTGGATTCTCTATTCTATTAAATGAGATACGCCCCTCAAAGGCTCTAATGATACTACTACCTTGTGTGTACGTCGATCCTGACAAGGCTCATACGATGATGATGATCATGATGATGATGACGGAGGAGGATGTTGCGGCGTTACCGGATCAGCGGGATGGGAACAGCCAGGCTGCGGCGATGGCTCCTGATGCTGTTGTCGACCTGATCCGGTAACTTGTGGGGCGTTGGTTCATTGCTCGGCACACGGACGCCAGAGAGGCGGCGCTGGGGCTGCGGCAGCGGCGGCGGCAGCGGCTTCCCGCGCAGCGAGTTATAGGCGAGGTGTTCCTCACCCCGGGCGCCGCTTTGGTGAGGAAGATGGTTTACCCGCCACCGTTATGTTCGTCACTCCGTGTTGAGGTTGTTGAGACGCGACCGCTGTAGAAGAAGAGATAAGATAAATAATAGTTAAATACATTGTTTACCGCTGCTGTCGCAGTGAAAGAAAGAATTCAGACGATCACATGGTTATAAGCAGAGTGAATAATTACATTTTTCGCTTTGGCTCCAGGGCATTAACACTTGACCAGGTGATTCCACCGCACGGTCAAAAAAAGTCATCATAATCATCATTTAGTAGAGCCATATCAGAGCGCCTTTGTCTGTTCTCGTCTGTCTCGCCTACAACAACGACAAACAAGATATATAAACCGATTTGTTACAGAAAAAGTCTTCCTATACTACTACCACTACTACAAGAGGTACGTAATCTTTTTTTAAATTTACAAATATGCTCCTTGGGCATCTCATTATTTGCTGGAGGCTGTTCCTGCATCTGATGATGAACAACCTCCAGCTGCCTGTCCAACAAATCAAAGTCCTCTAGTGCTGTTCCTGTAACAGGACGAGTTAGACAGAAAGATCAATCACACATGGGTTTCTTTTCTATACTTACGTGAGTGTTGTTGTTGTTGGTTATCCACAGCTGGAGGCTGTTCCACGTACCGTTGCTGCTGCTGCAGTAGATAGTTATTTTCAGTCCCCAACTCTGCCTCCAGCTCAATTTGCATTTGCTTCAAGTGAGCTAGGGGAACAAAACAAAGTATGGAATAAGAAAATTCGGAATCGCTACTATACAAGAACAAATTATAATGACAATTATACTCACAAGGCAATTCTGGCTGTGAACCCAACGCTGGAAGCTGGACTTCCAGAGTCTGTCGTGGTCCAGCTCCCACCTGTCTGTCCTCACTCCAAGACAAAATCCTGTAGTTGAACCATAACAAGAAGACGGAATTAATAAGGCGAATTAAACATACACACGAAAATTTACACTCAAAATAGAAATTATTTACTCACTTGGTAATGCTGTCTCCAGAGCTCTAAGCCTCTTGCCGCTACACTCTGAAGTGTTGTTGCAGCTACCTCTCCTCATACTGCGGAGAGAAAAGAACAAGTAAACACACAGACACGATGGAACGCACAACAAAGGCGACAGCAGCGCACTGAGGATGATCGAGGTTGGTTGTGGGTTTATATATAGACCGAGACGACCAATGAGGGAGCTTCATTTGAATGGACAGCCAATGAGAAACTTTTATCGAATGTCACAATTTCTGGAAGGACTTGATGCGACCATCGTCTCTCTCTCTCTCTCTCCAAGTAACAGGAATGCTTTTATGCTTAATGGTGTTTTCGCGAGCGTGCACAGACATGTTGAAGGCTTTTAGCGGTGAGAACGTTTAATGTTTCTGAGACGTATGTTGACAGCAGGACGTCACTATTTCCAGGAAGGGAACAACGTGATATCTCGTTAGGACCATGGGAAAAATGCATTCAGTGTTATTCTGGGGTATTTTGGTAAACAGTTTCTGAAAGCAGTTCAAAAGATTTCTATAGCATGCGTCTGCCCAGAGGGAGATTTGGCTGTCAGCTACATCGAGATGAGACATGTGTATAACATTGACAACCTCTCAGCTGTACCATGCTTTCGTTCCTCGAAGGCAGGTCGCCACAGACGTTAATAATGTGTATTGATCCATGTTTTGAACAGGCTCTTCCGTTAGGTCACGAATTTCCATGGAGACTAGCTGAGGCGTCACGAAAGCTCCTACAACAAAAGCGATCGTTAACTATTTCTGCAGCACTTTGATTTATGGGAAGGGGTGATGTGTAATGGGCAGGTTGTCTCATTAGGATCGCTAGGAAGAATGGGTCCTATGTTATTCTGATAAGTATTTTCGTAAATAGTCTCTGAAAGCAGTGCAAAAGATTTCTGTAGTGTGTCCAGAGGAAGACTTGGCTGTCATTTACGTAGACATGAGATGTCAGTATAACACTGTCAACTTGTCGCCGTGCCTGGAAGGGTGGGTCGCTAGGAAAACATCTTGCATGGCAATTAGGCCATGTCATAGAGCTGTCACATGTAGAACCTCTCGATGAGTCGTCGTTCACGTCACGGGTGCCAGCCAGATGCGTCTCTCCTGTGGGACAACCTGGCATGCATAGCAATTAGAAGATTGTGTCTCCTAGTGTTAACACTAATCCATCCTGGGCTCAAAGGTGCAAAGGCGAGCCGCGCGGGATTAGCCGAGCGGTCTCAGGCGCTGCAGTCATAGACTGTGCGGCTGGTGCCGGCGGAGGTTCGAGTCTGCCTCTCCAGGGGTGCGCGCCTCTCCAGGGGTGCGCGCCCAGACGTCTCTCGTCTGTGGGACATGCACACAGGGCTGGTGCTTGTGTCTCACACAGATGGTCATCATTCGACCTTGGTCCTCTGTAGGAAACAGGTCGCTGATACATCATGGTTGACTTTCTTAACGATAGTTCGAAAACGTTTCTGCATGCAGTGTGTGTTTGTGCACTGCATTATTTCGGCTGTTTAAGCGTTGTGAGCATGTTTGCAGAGCATTATACATGCATTATGCTGATAATTTTATGCCTAGTGAAGGTGTCTGCACATCAGTGTACTGCATTATTTTGTGAACATGTCTCTAGGCTGTGCAAAGCATTATTTCGGTAATTAACGAGTTGTTTTCGGGTCAGTACATCAGTGTACTGTATTGTTTCGGTAATGGAAATGAAATGAGCGTTTGGTTTATTGGCCGGGAGGCCCCTTGCGGGGCAGGTTCAGCTGCCTTGGTACAGGTCTTATTACATTCGACGCCACATTGGGCGACCTGCGCGCCAGATAGGGATGAAATGATTATGAAGACAACACAACACCCAGTCCCTGAGCGGAGAAAATCTCCGACCCAGCTGGGAATCGAACCTGGGCTCGTAGGACTCTGACCACTCAGCTATTGGGGCGGACATTATTTTGGTGATTTAGGATTAGTTTCAAGGTCTGTAAACCATATATTGTGACCCCAAGCACGTCAGGGCGAGTGTTTTGTATCAACGTAATAAATGAAATACATGGAATCTGTCCCTAAATAAATTGTTCCAAAAATAAATACACTCCTTCCTCTCTCCAGCAACACAGAACAGGCTGTGTCCTTTTCCAGCCATTTTCTTAAGTTAGTGCAGGTAGTCATGATGTGTTGCATTCTCCTGCTGGAATTTCAACTTCCTGCCATTTTCTGCGGGTGGGGATGGGATGGGGGAAGGGAGGAGGTTAGGATAGTGGAGGTAGCCCAATTGACCTATCTCCCTGCCAAAATTTGAACTTCGTGCAAATAGGGTAGGGTTTTTTTTGGGGGGGGGGGGGGGACACTTGCAGTTGGGAAAATACGTGACATCATCCAGGGGCAGGGGGTGGGAGTGGTTGGGATGGCGGAGGGCGGGGGTGGGGTGATTAATTGTCAATTTAATTAATTTGAATATCAATTTGATATCAAAAGTGTTGTAACTCACCCGCTAACCTACTACTCATAAGTAATATGAATTTGTGAGTGTGGATTATACAGAATAAGGTACTACACTTGAAATATCATCATGGTTGTCTTATTTTCGAAAACTTCGAAAGAGTCATTTCACTTTCACTGGTAATTACAGCTTCAAATACTTAGCTAGAAAGATTATTCAGGGGTCTGAAAAATGTAAAAACAGACAAAAACAATAGAATTAACAGCGAAACCCCTTTTGGATTGCTTCAAACGAGAGTGGAAATGCTAGTAAACAGTTGCTCAATTTTAGAACCCAACAGTGCCACGCTAAATTCTGTGGTAAGGTCTAAAAGTAATGCTTCAGCTCCTGATCCTGTAAATCTATGAATGTTTGTATTGCGTACTATAGGCGTTTTATGTTACTAAGTGGGTGCAATAGTGTGATATTCTGTATTATTGCTGCATTTCCTAAATCTAGGGATTTTTGAGATTTTTTTGGAGTATTTTAGGGTAAATTCTGGAAGAAAGTAGGGTAAAACCAAAAATAGCAAGTGGAAACACTGATTGGGCAGGACCGTGTGCGCTACCTGTTTCGGCCTTTTATCAAGTATCTAAGTAACATAATGGCGAGCAGCCACAGATTTGGCATTTGCACACCGTCTGCCGCAGTCGACTAAAACCAACCATCTATGGTCTCTTTACCATCCCTCATGCTGCAAGGGACTGTATGACGAAGACCAATGCAGTCTGGCAAGCTTAGTTTATATTGTGGATGTGCAATGCTGCACAACAGAGAAAACAATAAGCAACGTCTGTCCTCAGAGGTGTTAGACCTGTGGAGCAGCTGAAACATTGCAGATGGCCCTGCTGAACTCTTCGACTTGTGAAGAAAACGGTTCTCAGTGATCCACTTTTCATAATGTGACCATTAATTCTGATTATTGAAACTGAAAAGAACTCATTTTACTTCCAAGGGGAGCTAAAGTAACCACCTCAGACCACAGAGTCTGGTAACGAACTCCCAATAATGATAATAATAAAAATAGTAATTTCGTAAACGCTGATGAAATACGCTGTAATATGGTTCAAATACAAGAGTTATTCGGAAAGTAAGGAACGATCGGTCGCGAAAATCTGATGAAGCTTTGCACAGATGCGTTGGGTACTGTGTCTAGTACACCTGTCGATCGCATCATGTCGCTCTTTTCAGTTCTGAGCTCACAGTGAGAACGTAAAGACGGCTAGAATTTAGCGTCTCCCGCCGAGTATGAGGGCCTGCCGAAACATTTCGCCTGAAGCTATGCAATCCACATAACATAACTGTCATGCGTTTCGTTCTGCACGACAATTCTCGGCCGCACTCTGCAGGGGCAATGAAAATGCTCCTGCAGCGTTTACGACGGGAAGTGTTTGAACACCCACAATACAGGCCGTAATTGGCTACCTCTGAAATTCATCTCTGCTCAGATGAGCCGCTGGCTATGAAGATAATATTTTCATACAGACAACAAGCTGCAGTCCAAATTAGAAAATTGTCGAAATGGACTGGCGGCTGTCTTCTATAACGATGGAATTAAAACGTTGGTACAACGCTACGACAGATGTCTAAGTCTGAGAGGCGACTGTGTAGAGAAGTAGCTAACCGTTGCAATTAAAACAGTTTTGATTTTCACTATGGTTTCCATTTCGCGACCTATCGTTCCTTACTTTCCGAATAGCAC
This sequence comes from Schistocerca cancellata, assembly GCF_023864275.1. Taxonomy (NCBI): domain Eukaryota; kingdom Metazoa; phylum Arthropoda; class Insecta; order Orthoptera; family Acrididae; genus Schistocerca; species Schistocerca cancellata. Next base: position 165,865,320 of record NC_064632.1, read on the forward strand.
TCGTATAAATGATCTGCCAACCAACCTCGCACTTGGTCATGATCATGGGTATAACGTAATATGTCGTCCTACTGAATGTAAACACAGTTTACGGGACTGACAGCTGTCAAATTCAAAGTTTCCACCGATAGCGTACCTTGCACCAATAGCGAACGAGCAGCCTTACTAGTCGGCGCTCAGAATCTAATGGCCGACGCCACAGCTTATGCCGACTGGCACATACCAAAACAATATATATTATATGTGATCAAAAGTACCCGGACATCTCCAAAAATATAGGATTTTCATATTAAGTGCATTGTGCTGCCACCTACAGCCAGGTACTTCACATCAGCGACTTCCGTAGTCATTACACATCGTGAGAGAGCACAGTGGGGCGCTCCGCGGAACTCACGGACTTCGAACGTGGTCAGCTGATTGGGAGTCACTTGTGTCATACGACTGTACGCGAGGTTTCCACACTCCTAAACTGTTTCCGAGGAGATAGTGAAGTGGAAACGTGAAGGGACACCAAAAGCGTATAGGCCGACCACCTCTGTTGACCGCAGAGACCGCCGACAGTTGAAGAGTGTAATAGGCAGACATCTATCCAGACCATCATACAGGAGCTCCAAACTGCATCAAGATCCACTGCAAGTACTATGACAGTTAGGCGGGAGGCGAGAAAACTTGGATTTCATGGTCGAGCGGCTGCTCATAAGCCACACATCACGTCGGTAAATGCCAAACGACGCCTCGCTTGGTGTAAGGAGCATAAACATTGGACGATTAAACAGTGGAAAATCGTTGTGTGGATTGATGAATCACGGTACACAATGTGGCGATCCGATGGCAGGGTGTGGGCATGGCGATTGCCTAGTGAACATCATATGCCAGCTCGTGTAGTACCAACAATAAAATTCGGAGGCGGTGGTGTTATGGTTTGCTCGTGGTTTTCATGGAGGGGGCTTGCACCCATTGTTTTGCGTGGCACTATCACAGCACAGGCTTACATTGGTTTTAAGCACCTTTTTCCCTCCCACTGTTGAAGAGCAATTCTGGGATGGCGATTGCATCTTTCAACACAATCGAGCACCTGTTAATAACGCACGGCCTGTGGCGGAGTGGTTACACGCCAATAACAGCCCTGTAATGGACTGGCCCGCACAGAGTCCTGACCTGAATCCTACAGAACACCTTTGGGATGTTTTGGACCACCGACTTCGTGCCAGTCCTCACCGACCGACTTCGATACCTCTCCTCAGTGCAGCACTCCGTGAAGAATGGGCTTCCATTCCCCTAGAAAGCTTCCAGCACCTGATTGAACGTATGCTTGCGAGAATGGAAGTTGACATCAAGGCTAAGGCTAAGCGTAGGCCAACACCCTATTAAATTCCAGCATTACCAATAGAGGGTGCCACGAACGTCTGAAACATTTTCAGCGAGGTGTCCGGATAATTTTTATCAAATAATGTATGGAAGTTTGGATCTGGCCGTGTATGTAATTGCGCCTGATAAAACAATGCACACGTTCTTAAAAAGATATACTTCCAAAGGAATACGTTTCGATGCGTGCAGCAGCAACTACAATGAAACAAAGAGAATACACACAAGGTAAATAATAATAACTACTATTGAAGGTGGAACCAATAATGTAAACATACACAGCAAACACACTCCAGTGAAATTACGTTTACTTTAATGAAAAGTAAATATTAGGAAAAGCTTGTTACAGTAGAGAAAGAAATTTCAGCTGGAACTGTATGGAATGCTTTTGAGTCTCTAAACGGGGAGAGCGTTCTGCGCTACAGCTTATCTTTTTGTAGTGGATGCGTTATGTTGTTAGCAGCGCTGGCGGCGTAATTAAAATGGCTCCGTCAGTTGTGAAACTGCAGGTAATGCCTCCTATTACTTGTTATATGTTTCTCCTAGCTGGCTCACAGGCTGATTAGACGTAGTTGTTGCTGTATAGATTCACATTCGTATGTGCACGATAATAACGTATTTTGGATACACGATTCCATTATCCAGACGGCGTACACAGTTTTAAAACGGTATAAAATCCACTTTCACTCAAGGATCCCAAAATCGCAGGGCTGAAGAAAACAGTACCACTCGTGGTAAACAGTTTGAAAATTTCCATGGCGACAGTTAATGTTTTAACACGCGAGTGGCGTCTGTTTAATTTGAGTGAACCCATGTCAACATTTCTGATTTCGGAACATTCTCCTGCTACACCATCCTAGATTTCTGTGAAGTTTTATGTGAACGTTCGCGCATGATCCCAATGAACAATGGTAAAGTTTAACGCTCGTCGAAGCAATACTGGCCGTGATATAGTCACTTGTTTGAGTTGACGCAGAGCTAGAGTAATTTTCTGGCGACTTTGAGCTGTTGTATCTTGGACAATATTTTGTTGCCAGAAATTATATGTGGTCTTATTGTATTAATTTATGTGTTCTCTCAAGAATAATAATAAAAAGATTTTTACGAGCGATGTTCAACCAGAAAAATTGAGACAAGTCGCCCGAAAGTATCAGCGCCCGAGAAAAAGTACAAAGTTTGGCTTCCTAAATTTCAAGGACTACTGGTATGACGAACGTGAAACTTTATCATGTTGTAATCTAACACCATAAGGTTCTCAAATATGAAGTTCCAGTTATGTGCCACTTTCTAATACTGATCATTAAACTTAATACTTAATAACCGGTGGGACAAGGAAGTGGAATACAGAATTTCATTCATCTACTGTATTCAAATAATCTACAAATTCCTAGTAAAAATGATGATTTCTACGAAAAGATGAAAATAGAGCATATTCATCACTTCTTTTACAATGTGTATTCTTTATGTAGTGTTGCTTTCTGTTTCTATTGTCCCATTCACAGAGGAAGCAAGGGGACTTTGTATAACCACTTTGTTGACCAAGCAGCATTGAAATCACTTTTAAATCACCACATAGTGTCCATTTGTGGTCTGAATAGCAGCCTTTGCTTAAAACCAGTTCAAGGTTTTCGTGACATTCTTTTAAGTCAATCGAGTGTCCAACTGATATATAGAAGCATACGTATTGCCATTGTGTAGAAGTACTGCTTTAAGGCTTCTTTTTTAAAAATCAATAAAAAGTCTCCACTCATCAGGAGCATATTCTATTTTGAAACGTGCCATAAGTCCAGGAACATTACTACAAAACACCAGGTCACCTTCTTGAGAGAAGAAAGATACCAAGAAAAGGGTGTACCAGGAGCCAACATATGTTTATCTTTCAGTCTCTATCCTAAAACTTCTGCCTTAATCGTTCAGTTCAAATTGTGAGAATGGAATGGGATCGGTTGTGCCAGGGTCGTAGCAATCTCTGTCTTCTTCTACATCTACATCTACATCCATACTCCGCAAGCCACCTGACGGCGTGTAGCGGAGGGAACTTTGAGTATCTCTAGCGGTTCTCCCTTCTATTCCAGTCTCGTATTGTTCGTGGAAAGAAAGATTGTTGGTATGCCTCTGTGTGGGCTCTAATCTCTCTGATTTTATCCTCATGGTCTCATTGCGAGATATACGTAGGAGGGAGCAATATACTGCTTGACTCCTCGGTGGAGGTATGCTCTCGAAACTTCAACAAAAGCCCGTACCGAGCTACAGAGCGTCTCTCTTGCAGTCTTCCACTGGAGTTTATTTATCATCTCCGTAACGCTTTCGCGATTACTAAATGATCCTGTAACGAAGCGCGCTGCTCTCCGTTGGATCTTCTCTATCTCTTCTATCAACCCTACCTGATACGGATCCCACACCGGTGAGCAGTATTCAAGCAGTGGGCGAACAAGTGTACTGTAACCTACTTCCTTCGTTTTCAGATTGCATTTCCTTAGGATTTGTCCAATGAATCTCAGTCTGGCATCAAGTTTACCGACGATTAATTTTATATGGTCATTCAATTTTAAATCACTCCTAATGTCTACTCCCAGATAATTTATGGAATTAACTGCTTCTAGTTGATGACTGTTATATTGTAGCTAAATGATAAAGTATCTTTCTTTCTATGTATTCGCAGCACATTACACTTGTCTACATTGAGATACAATTGCCATTCCCTGCACCATGCGTCAATTCGTTCCAGATCCTCCTGCATTTCAGTACAATTTTCCATTGTTACAACCTCTCGATATACTACAGCATCATCCGCAAAAAGCCTCAGTGAACTTCCGATGTTATCCACAAGGTCATTTATGTATATTGTGAATAGCAAAGGTCCTGCGACACTCCCCTGCGACTATCACCTTGCTGAGCCAATGGCTCGTGATCCTCTATATCATCCAAAGAATCTGGAGGAGAGGGTATTGGTACGTGAGGTCCATGAGGAACAGGGCGAATGGCTGATTGAATGTTTGGGTAAGAAATATCCTTTTTGTTTTTCAAATTGAAACCTCGTTACGTTGCAAAGAACAAAAATAGCAGTTATCACTATGAGTTTTGGGCTCCCTCAAACCACTGGTATTCCAAAACGTAAGGACTGCTTTTTACGTAGAAACCATTGCCTCAGTTGTTCAACACACACTGAACAACCTTTCTGTGGAGCCCAAGGCTTATCTTGATAGCCTAACTTTATACCAAAATAGGTGAAATATACTTTTTCAACAAAATTGTAAATTGTGATTCTTGAGTTTCTCCCAGCGTATTTGATAGTCAAAATATCCACGGGTGTGCTGCCGGTCTATAGTGTCCAACGGGCACAATATTTCGGCAATCATACATGTCGCCATCATCAGGTGAACTGACGGACTGAGCTCCTGTGAACGTGCCGGCACGGAGATCCGTACGCTATGGCTGCTCAGAGGGAACTGGGTTCGGTCGCGGCTGCGGCAGTTCTCAGAATTGTATTTCGAAAAAATGGGTACTCAGAGTGGCAGATTCAACGTGCTCTCCACCCAACCACTGCAGCACAACCTGTTGAGATGGATGAAGTCACGAGGGAGGAGGTAGGCACTGCATTTATTCCATACACAGGCGCACTCTCGGGGAAAATCGCCCGCATTCTGAAGAAACACCAGGTCGGAACTGTGTTTTGTCCTCCAAATAAAACTCGCACACTGGTGGGGAGCGCCAAAGATGACCTCGGTTTGAGGAAGGCCGGCGTGTACCAGATTCCGTGTCAATGTGGCAAGTCGTATATTGGTCAGACGATGCGTACCGTCGAGGATCGATGCCGTGAACACCAGAGGCACACTCGACTGATGTATCCGAGCAAGTCGGCGGTCGCTGAACATTGTTTGTCGGAAAATCACGCCATGGAGTATGACAGCACGAGGATTCTGGTACAGAGGTCGAGATACTGGGACAGCGTTGTTAGAGAGGCCATCGAAATTCGCACCAATGACGACCTCATAAACCGTGACTGTGGCTATAATCTTAGCAAGGCTTGGTAACCAGCGATTGGGTTAATCAAGAGTAAATCGAGCAAACGTATAGTTGTGACGACCACGGCGGACAGAGCCATCACACCGACGTCATCTCAGACGCCGTCGCAATCTGTTCCACCGCGCGACCGTGGCGCGGGGCGCGGACGGCGGAGGGAGCGCGCCGCGGGCGGAGGGTATTTAAATCGGCCGCCGCCGCGACCGAGCCCAGTTCCCTCTGAGCAGCCATAGCGTACGGATCTCCGTGCCGGCACGTTCACAGGAGCTCAGTCCGTCAGTTCACCTGATGATGGCGACATGTATGATCGCCGAAATATTGTGCCCGTTGGACACTATAGACCGGCAGCACACCCGTGGATATTTTGACTAAAATTGTAAATGTTTCTTTGTTGGTTTTTAACGGTATAGTTACCACAAATGTAGCAGAAGCACTCTGGCGAGTTTATACATCCGCCGCTAACCATTGTCCACTGTCCATAAACCAACTTCACGACACAAGAAAACAGTCACTACTTTAAAGCACTAGTAACAACAGTACAGAGTGAAGAGGTGCTGTGAACTGAAGGACAATAGCAGAAGCTCACTGCTTGGGGATGGCGGAGGAAGGGGCAGCACGACAGACGGGCACTGTCATGAAAATACCGCTGGTTTCTCCCAATTACTCTTCATTTTACGTATATCTAGTGTAAAAACGTCTAAATAACAGTTTATGGAGATCCAAAAAACCAAAATTCAAACTCACTAGACTGCTCAAATATCAAAAAAGCTAAAACTAGACAAGCAGTTTGTGAAATAACTGTATGTGATGGATTTTTTTCACTATTTTCCCCGAAATCAGCGTTGAAAACACTATAAAAATCACTTAATAAATTTGAAACAATTTTTATATCACAGACCTGTGTAAGATAACGCAGTATGTTCAAATGGTTCAAATGGCTCTGAGCACTATGGGACTTAACATCTGTGGTCATCAGTCCCCTAGAACTTAGAACTACTTAAACCTAACTAACCTAATGACATCACACACATCCATGCCCGAGGCAGGATTCGAACCTGCGACCGGAGCGGTCACGCGGTTCCAGACTGAAGCGCCTTTAACCGCACGGCCACACCGGCTGGCTTAACGCAGTACGTTGACCTCGACGGCAAGTGTTCACGAGAGATAAGTGTATCGTCAAGAGCGCCCAGTGAAGTTTGATACGGACCTTTTAATTTTTATATACGTATATGGTCTGCCGGACACGTTAAGCAGCAATCTGTGGCTGTTTGCAAATGATGCTGCGGTGCCCGGCAAAGTGTCGTCGTTGAGTGACTGTAGGAGAACGGAAGATGGTTCAAATGGTTCAAATGGCTCTGAGCACTATGGGACTTAACATCTGTGGTCATCAGTCCCCTACAACTTAGAACTACTTAAACCTAACTAACCTAAGGCCATCACACACATCCATGCCCGAGGTAGGATTCGAACCTGCGACCGTAGCAGTCGCACGGTTCCGGACTGCGCGCCTGGAACCGCGAGACCACCGCGGCCGGCAACGGAAGATGACTTAGAGCAAATTTCTAATTGGTGTGATGAACGGCACCTAGCTCGAAATGTAGAAAAGTATAAGTTAATGCAGATAAGTAGGAAAAATAATCCTGTAATGTTCGAATACAGCATTACAGTGTGTGTTGCTTGACACAGCAAGTCGGTTAAATACCTGGACGAAACGTTGCAAAGCGATAGGAAGTGGAACGATGACGTAAGGGAGTAGGGAATATGGGTGGTCAGCTTCAGTTTACTGGGAGAATTTTAGGGAAGTGTGGTTCATCCGTAAAGGAGATCTCATATACAAAATTAGTACGACCCATTCTTGAATACTGCTCGAATGCTTGAGACCTTTTCTGGGTTACCGGTAGTTGCGATAAACACGTAAGTATTACGGAGATACTTCAGGGATTCAAATGGAATTTCCTGGAGGGAAGGCCACGTTCTGTTCGAACAACGCTATTGAGAAAATTTTGAGAACCGACATTTGAAGCAACAGCAGAACGATTACACTGCCGCCAACGTACTTTTCGCGTAATGGTCACGTAAATAAGAGAAATTAGGAAACGTACGGATTCTTATGCACAGTCGTTTCTCCCTCTTTTCATTTGCGAGTGAAACAGGAAAGGAAATGTTTACTAGTAAAGGGAATGTTTACTAGTCTTGCAAGATATTCTCCATCACACACCATTCAGGGGCTTGCAGAGTATGTATTTATATATAGATGCAGAAGTAGAGACCAAGTACAAGCCAGAATTTAAAAACGAATAGGCTTTTTCAAAGGAACAATCTCTGCATTTGCCTGGAGCGATTTAGGGAATTGCGGAAAACCTAAAACTTACTGTCTGCACTCGGTTTTGAACCGTCGTCTTCCCGAATAAAAATCCAATGTGCTAACCACTACGCCACCTCTGTCAGTACAGAAGAATGCGGTACACTCCTAGCCAATCTGACGTTTTCTGCATGCCGTCTTCACTACGGTGCAGCTTTAATGGCAGACCATGGCGAATTAGCATACGATAAAGGAACGGCCTGTATGTTTACTTATTTAGCTGTCTAAGAAATCTGCTCGCGGTGGATCAGTATATAGTAACGAAACACTGTGCAGACACCTTTATAGTAGTCAACTATCTGCCTAACACAAAATTCAACTCCCGGCCTTACTCAGAACATTCTAGGGCAGGTCTACTCCTGGAAGTAATCCCGCCCTAATGACATCCAGCCTCCGCATGTGAACTATTTGCGGTCACCGTCTGAACTAGTTAAAGGCTGTATAATATAGCTACTGCGCATTTGCTGCCGGCTCGAGTTTATTGCTACCTGCCGAGTAAGGCCCTGCAAGCTTAGCAAATTACGAGCCAGAGTTTCGCTGGAACTCCGTGCGTCAGACATTCATTTGTTTTGGAAGTTGGCCGCTTGCCGCTGCAGATAAATCTGAACACAACGTACGCCGTCACAGCATTGCTAAATGACTGAGAAATTTATTTACTAACATACTCTGGTTACTTTTTCGTAGAGACTACAAGCTTGTTTAGTATTAGCCCCTTTTGTATATCGTCGTAGCAGAACATAAATAATCATAAAAATGCGAAAGAGGTGATCCCAGTCCGGCAGTTTTCGCATTAATGCTCTCAGTTCTCGTTGATGACTACTTGAGTTGGTATGCAAACTTCGATGATGCGTCAGTGTAACTGATTCAGCAGGCACTTGACCTCATTTATTCACGTACACATGTACATGTACACTAAATGATCAAAAATACCCAGATACCAACTAATGGACATTAGGGTGAGGTGTGTCTAACTTTCTTCTTTATTGTGCCTTGAGATATGCTGTGGGCGCTTTCATTGAGGTATCTGGATGTCTCTGCAGGAATGGGAGGAATGGCAGGTAATGATGCTGGACGGTGGGGTCGGAGCGAAGTCGAAGTTCTAACTCATCCTAAAAGTGTTCCATTGGGTTCAACTCACGACTAGCTAGGCCATTTCAGGGTTGTTTTTGGGATGTTTTTGTGCAGCAACCATTACCTCACGAATGCTGCTTTACAAAAGGATGCAACTCCATGCAGATCCAAACAATCATCGACTCCGAACCGTTCTTGCACTGTATGCAGACCACAGTGCTGTAAAATGTTTTCTTATTCTTCCGTATTTAGCGTTTTCTCAACACAATAAGGGGAACAGACCCCAACCAGGAATAACACCCACATTGTAACACCAGTGCTTTGTACTTCACTGTTGTTGTTATACGTGATGGCATGTAACGTTCTCCAGGTATTTGTCAGACCCAAAGTGGGACGTTTTCCTCCCATTCCTCCAGAGACATCCAAATACATCATTGAAAGTGCCCACAGCACATCTCAAGGCACCATAAAGGATAATGTTGAACACACCTCACCCTAACGTCCATTAGTTGGTATCTGGGTATTTTTGATCATGTAGTGTACATGTAGATGTATACATGAATAAATAAGGTAAAGTGCCTGCAGAATCAGTTGCGCTGGCGCATCGTCGATGTTTGTGTACCAACTCAAGTAGTCATCAAAGTGAACTGAGAGTGTTAATGCGAAAACTGCCGGACTGGGATTACCCCTTTCGCATTTTTCTGATTATTTATGTTCTGCTGCGACGATATACAAAAGGGGCTAGTACTAAACAAGCTTGCAGCGAAATGCAGGAAGGTCTGCAGCGGATAGGCACTTGGTGCAAGGCGTGTCAACTGACCCTTAACATAGACAAATGCAATGTATTGCGAATACATAGAAAGAAGGATCCTTTATTGTATGATTATATGATAGCGGAACAAACACTGGTATTTGTTACTTCTGTAAAATATCTGGGAGTATGCGTACGGAAGGATTTGAAGTGGAATGATGATATAAAATTAACTGTTGGTAAGCGGGTGCCAGGCTGAGATTCATTCGGAGAGTCCTTAGAAAATGTAGTCCATCAACAAAGGAGATGGCTTACAGAACACTCGTTCGTCCTATACTTAAGTATTGCTCATCAGTGTGGGATCCGTACCAGATCGGGTTGACAGAGGAAATAGAGAAGATCCAAAGAACAGCAGCGCGCTTCGTCACAGGGTTATTTGGTAAGCGTGATAGCCTTGCGGAAATGTTTAGCAAACTCAAGTGGCAGACTATGCAAGATAGGCGCTCTGCATCGCGGTGTAGCTTGCTGTCCAGGTTTCGAGAGGGTGCGTTTCTGGATGAGGTATCGAATATATGGCTTCATCCTACTTATATCTCCCGAGGAGAGAGATTCGAGCTCTCACGGATGCTTTCCGGCCGTTGTTCTTCCCGCGAACCATACGCGACTGGAACAGGAAAGGGAGGTAATGACAGTGGCACGTAAAGTGCCCTCCGCCACACAGCGTTGGGTTCCTTGCGGAGTATAAATGTAGATGTAGATGTAAACCCTTCCACTGATTTCTCACAGGATGTAGCCTAATTGACCGTTCCAAATCACTCGTTTCCAGCCATCCACTGACGAGCGGTGTCCCTCTTCACCCCACCTCAGGTGTCCCTTAGCACTGCGCGACTGTCCCCGTCGGAAGTTCGAGTCCTCCCTCAGGCATGGGTGTGAGTGTCGTCCTTAGTGTAAATTAATTGATGTTAGATTAAGTAGTGTGGAAATTTAGGGACCGATGACTTCAGCAGTTTGGTTTCATAAGACCGTACCACAAATTTTCAAATTTTTTTGCTTAGCAGAAATTGGTGGCTTTTGAGGATCTGCTAGACCAAAGGTCCCACTATTTTTAACCTCTATGCAGAGCCATTGTGCTAACTGGACTGGTAGTAACACTTTGGAATTCACGATTTCATGCGATGCGATATTTTACAGCCACCCTCCGCAATACTCGACCGTCCTTGTCCGTCTGTATATTAGGTCTGTCTGGTCTTGGTGTAGTTGTAGTTGTTCCTTCGCGTTTCCACTTCGCTATCAGATCACCATCAGAAGGGTTGAAATCTCTCTAATAGATCTGTTCCTCGGGACATCCAGTGACTATTTAACCTTCGAGGAGAACGAGCTCTGTGACCGACCATTTAGTAATCGCGAAAGCGTTACGGAGATGATAGTGGAAGACATTGCAGGAGAGACGCTCAGTAGCTCGGTTCGGGCTTTTGTTGAAGTTTCGAGAGCATACCTTCACCGAGGAGTCAAGCAGTATATTGCTCCCTCCTACGTATATCTCGCGAAGAGACCATGAGGATAAAATCAGAGAGATTAGAGCCCACACAGTGGCATACCGACAATCTTTCTTTCCACGAACAATACGAGACTGGAATAGAAGGGAGAACCGATAGAGGAACTCAAAGTACCCTTCGCCACACACCGTCAGGTGGCTTGCGGGGTATGGATGTAGATAGATGTAGATGTAGACCCATTCTGGGGTCACTGCTTCCCCACTAACAACACAGTACTGTCCGCCTTCTTTGATACTGGTGGGTCCAGGTCTTCTGGCACCTAGTGATAAATTCCGCATTAATCAAGGACGTACGGATATTTCTGACCAGATAATGCGTACCCACTGTACAGCATGACGAAAGGTGCATCATACCAATATCATCCATTTCCTTTCCTAGTCCATTCGCGTATTGAGTGCAAAAAATTATTATGGAATGGTTCCTGAAATGTGACGTTGACTAATTAACAGCGTATTATCAGATTTTTATGATTCATAATAGTATTCGTATCTATTTTAATGCTAATTATATATGACTTTGCCATGCTCGTAACCAGAGAAAGCTTTCCATTTATGGCAAACTGTTATTCATTTGTCATATCCTGGCATTCTTGTTGGTCAAAGATGTCATGGTAATAATGGAACTTGCGACAGCCTCAGAGAAAGTGATTTATCTATGGTACTCAGAGGACTCAGCGGAAACGCAGGAACAATAGAGGCACTGGTTTACAAATATACTTGTGTAGAAGACGCCACCGCTGCTCAGAGTGCCTGGGTGATATTTCCTGTGTCATGCGGGCTTCGTGCATGTGAGAGAGAATTAACTTGTGTTTTGTCATTACCGATCTACGCTCACATTAACTACTAGGATTTATCTGGCAAATTTCATTACTGAAATTAATGACTAAAATTTTTCCTTAATTCTTGCTTCTTTCTAGCCAACGTGTCTCTCTGCCGACCAATCAGTTGTCACACAATCTCGCTTATTCACCGTACACGTGCTTTACCTTGTAACATTGTATCATGGCTTGTTTCTCTCTGTACCACTTCGTGAATTATTTTTTCAACAACTTGGCTCTAAGCACTATGGGACTTAACATCTGTGGTCATCAGTCCCCTTGAACTTAGAACTACTTAAACCTATCTAAGGTGAAGACATCACACACATCCATGCACGAGGCAGGATTCGAAGCTGCGACCGTAGCAGCCGCGTGGTTTCGGACTGAAGTGCCTAGAACCTCTCGGTCACAGAGGCCGATTCCACATCTTGAATCGAGTTTCTTGCCACGTTCTCTTGCGTGAGTTCGCATGACGTTACTGTGACCGTGACCGATTCTCGGCAGTCTATTTCCTAAATAATAAACAATTATTTATTTATCTATTTTTTAAATAAGTGGCATGTTCGAAACGTTCTGGAGTGTACAGGATTAAACGGAGCGTTTGTAGGCCCGATTTATCGTATTGCCTGTATATTGTACACTACTGGCCATTAAAATTGCTACAAGAAGAAATGCAGATGACAAACGAGTATTCATTGGACAAATATATTATACTAGAAATGACATGTGATTACATATTCACCCAATTTGGGTGCATAGATCCTGAGAAATCAGAACCCAGAATAACCACCTCTGGCCGTAATAACGGCACTGATACGCCTGTGCATTGAGTCAAACAGAGCTTGGATGGCGTGTACAGGTACAGCTGCCCATGCAGCTTCAACACGATGCCACAGTTCATCAGGAGTAGTGACTGGCGTATTGTGACGAGCCAGTTGCTCGGCCACCATGACCAGAAGCTTTCAATTGGTGAGAGATCTGGAGAATGTGTTGGCCAGGGCAGCAGTCGAACATTTTCTGTATCCAGAAAGACCTGTACAGGACCTGCAACATGCGGTCGTGCATGATCCTGCTGAAATGTAGGGTTTCACAGGGATCAAATGGAGGGTAGAGCCACGAGTTGTAACACATCTGAAATGTAACGTCCACTGTTCAAATTGCAGTCAATGCGAACAAGAGGTGTCCGAGACGTGTAACCAATGGCACCCCATACCATCACGCCGGGTGACGAATAAACGCTTCCAATGCGCGTTCACCGCGATGTCGCAAAACACGGATGCGACCATCATGATGCTGTAAACAGAACCTGGATTCATCCGAAAAAATGGCGTTTTGCCATTCGTGCACCCAGGTTTGTCGTTGAGTACACCATCGCAGGCGCTCCTGTCTGTGATGCAGCATCAAGGGTAACCGCAGCTATGGTGTCCGAGCTGATAGTCCATGCTGCTGCAAACGTCCACGAACTGTTCGTGCAGATGGTTGTTGTCTTGCAAACGTCCCCATCTGTTGACTCAGGGATCGAGAGGTGGCGGCACGATCCGTTACAGCCATGCGGATAAGATGCCTGTCATCGCGACTGATAGTGATACGAGGTCGTTGGGATCCAGCACGGCGTTCCGTGAACCCACCGACTCTCATTGGATGTCGACCAACGCGAGCAGCAATGTCGCGATAGGATAAACCGCAATCGCTATAATCCGACCTTTATCAAAGTCGGAAACGTGATGGTACGCATGTCTCCTCCTTACATGAGGCATCACAACGTTTCACCAGGCAACGCCGGCCAACTGCTGTTTGTGTATGAGGAATCGGTTGGAAACTTTCCCTATGTCAGCACGTTCTAGGTGTCGCCACCGGCGGGAACCTTGTGTGAATGCTCTGAAAAGCTAATCATTTGCATATCACAGCATCTTCTTCCTGTCGGTTAAATTTCGAGTCTGTAGCACGTCATCTTCGTGGTGTAGCAATTTTAATGGCCAGTAGTGTATGTTGTGTAACATTTTTTTATTTATTCCATTTTTGAATATGCAATGCACGTAGGCGTAGACTTCGTAAGTTTGTTTCTAGATTGGCATTTCCTTTATTCCGCAATACTTCGTTATGAATAGGAAGGTGTGTTACTGTGAACAGTTCAGTGACCGGGTTGTTCTAATCAGAATCGACAGCAGACCGACATAGGCAACGATAGTTCAGGTATACATGCCGACGTCGCAAGCTGAAGATGAACAGATAGAGAAAGTGTATGAGGATATTGAAAGGGTAATGCAGTATGTAAAGGGGGACGAAAATCTAATAGTCATGGGCGACTGGAATGGAGTTGTAGGGGAAGGAGTAGAAGAAAAGGTTACAGGAGAATATGGGCTTGGGACAAGGAATGAAAGAGGAGAAAGACTAATTGAGTTCTGTAACAAGTTTCAGCTAGTAATAGCGTATCACAAGAGGAGGAGGTATACTTGGAAAAGGCCGGGAGATACGGGAAGATTTCAATTAGATTACATCATGGTCAGACAGAGATTCCGAAATCAGATACTGGACTGTAAGGCGTACCCAGGAGCAGATATAGACTCATATCACAATATAGTAGTGATGAAGAGTAGGCTGAAGTTCAAGACATTAGTCAGGAAGAATCAATACGCAAAGAAGTGGGATACGGAAGTACTAAGGAATGACGAGATATGTTTGAAGTTCTCTAACGCTATAGATACAGCAATAAGGAATAGCGTAGTAGGCAGTACAGTTGAAGAGGAATGGACATCTCTAAAAAGGGCCATCACAGAAGTTGGGAAGGAAAACATAGGTACAAAGAAGGTAGCTGCGAAGAAACCATGAGTAACAGAAGAAATACTTCAGTTGATTGATGAAAGGAGGAAGCACAAACATGTTACGGGAAAATCAGGAATACAGAAATACAAGTCCTGAGAAATGAAATAAATAGGAAGTGCAAGGAAGCTAAGACGAAATGGCTGCAGGAAAAATGTGAAGACATCGAAAAAGGTATGATTGTCGGAAGGACAGACTCAGCATACAGGAAAGTCAAAACAACCTTTGGTGACATTAAAAGCAACGGTGGTAACATTAAGAGTGCAACGGGAATTCCACTGTTAAATGCAGAGGAGAGAGCAGATAGGTGGAAAGAATACAGAAAGCCTCTATGAGGGTGAAGATTTGTCTGATCTGATAGAAGAAGAAACAGGAGTCGATTTAGAAGAGATAGGGGATCCAGTATTAGAATCGGAATTTAAAAGAGCTTTGGAGGACTTACGGTCAAATAAGGCAGAAGGGATGGATAACATTCCATCAGAATTTCTAAAATCATTGGGGGAAGTGGCAACAAAACGACTATTCACGTTGGTGTGTAGAATATATGAGTCTGGCGACATACCATCTGACTTTCGGAAAAGCATCATCCACACAATTCCGAAGATGGCAAGAGCTGACAAGTGCGAGAATTATCGCACAATCAGCTTAACAGCTCATGCATCGAAGCTGCTTACAAGAATAATATACAGAAGAATGGAAAAGAAAATTGAGAATGCGCTAGGTGACGGTCAGTTTGGCTTTAGGAAAAGTAAAGGGACGAGAGAGGCAATTCTGACGTTACGGCTAATAATGGAAGCAAGGCTAAAGAAAAATCAAGACACTTTCATAGGATTTGTCGACCTGGAAAAAGCGTTCGACAATATAAGATGGTGCAAGCTGTTCGAGATACTGAAAAAGGTAGGGGTAAGCTATAGGGAGAGACGAGTCATATACAATATGTACAACAACCAAGAGGGAATAATAAGAGTGGACGCTCAAGAACGAAGTGCTCGTATTAAGAAGGGTGTAAGACAAGGCTGTAGCCTTTCGCCCCTACTCTTCAATCTGTACATCGAGGAGCAATGATGGAAATAAAAGAAAGGTTCAGGAGTGGAATTAAAATACAAGGTGAAAGGATATTAATGATACGATTCGGTGATGACATTGCTATCCTGAGTGAAAGTGAAGAAGAATTAAATGATCTGCTGAACGGAATGAACAGTCTAATGAGTACACAGTATGGTTTGAGAGTAAATCGGAGAAAGACGAAGGTAATGAGAAGTAGTAGAAATGAGAACAGCGAGAGACTTAACATCAGGATTGATGGTCACGGAGTCAATGAAAATGAAGTTAAGGAATTCTGCTACCTAGACAGTAAAAAAACCAATGACGGACGGAGCAAGGAGGACATCAAAAGCAGACTCGCTATGGCAAAAAAAGGCATTTCTGGCCAAGAGAAGTCTACTAATAACAAATACTGGCCTTAATTTGAGGAAGAAATTTCTGAGGATGTACATCTGGAATACAGCATTGTATGGTAGTGAAACATGGACTGTGGAAAACAGGAACAGAAGAGAATCGAAGCATTCGAGATGTGGTGCTATAGACGAATGTTGAAAATTATCTGAAGACTTCTTTGTACATACTATAATACATACTTTTAATATGGTAAATAGTATAATTAAGTGTGCATTAACAGAGCAATCAGGAAGTGAGGTTGTCTGTTCTTGTTATTACAACTGACGGAAACAAATATTGTTAATTAATTCAAAGAATGGTGTTTATGCTTCATAGTTACGAAAATTGAAACCAAAAACTACGAGATTATACCTGTATGCGAATAGAGTAACTTTTAAATACAGTACAGTTGCCAGATAAAGTGATTTCGCGTTTCTATCGCTGGGTCTTTGTAGAAAATTTCTCCTGTTCGCAGCTGTATGGAGTTACAGTGGCCTTACGCTCTCAAAACATCGTGGCAAGACAAGTGGGTTAGACAGAAAGTTCTTCCACTGTCCACTCGCATCGCCTCTTACAGGTAGCCTTGTGTTATCTAGACTGACCGTCATATCTTAAAGCCGAGAAGTTTCCTGCGGTACAATTGGCTTACCCAAGAAGACTAGTTGGGTTTTGCCGTGCCTTACTGTTCGCCAGGAACCCAACAAGGCTGAAAGTTTCAAGAGCAGTTTCTACTTGCTCTAGAGGCCATCGAATATGTCAGTCCCGGAAAACAGAGAGCACCTCAGCACACAGTTTATAAAACTTACTTTTCTTTGTTTGGTGGTTTATTTGCGTTCGGCGAGAATAATAATGCAGCATCTGAGTTTCCTAATAAGTCCTCATGCTTGCAGAAAAATAATACTGAATTTTCCAGGTACACAAAATTTTGTTTTGTTTTATCACTCAGATATGTTTCACCATAGTTGTGGCATCTTCAGCAGTTTTTTTATTTTTTTCCTGCGCATATACAGATTACATTAAGGTTATGGAATATGATACATCAGATTTTGTTGTCATTTCAACTATATATCCACTTTACCTTTTGTTTTCCATTGTGTGTGTGCTGTAGCTGCCAACCAGAATCAGAATTTTCCTGAAATACGCATACACAGATTACATTAAGGTTATGGAATATGATACATCAGATTTTGTTGTCATTTCAACTATATATCCACTTTACCTTTTGTTTCCCATTGTGTGTGTGCTGTAGCTGCCAACCAGAATCAGAATTTTCCTGAAATACGCATACACAGATTACATTAAGGTTATGGAATATGATACATCAGATTTTGTTGTCATTTGAACTATATATCCACTTTACCTTTTGTTTTCCATTGTGTGTGTGCTGTAGCTGCCAACTAGAATCAGCCACGGGTCTAAATTGGTATACCATGTTCTCTGCAAGTATGAGGCATGTTACAAAATTCTATGCATTGAATTTTTCTTTATTATCCAAGCTTTAAAATGTATGTTCTAGTAAAATTCGTGGCATAAGCCTGTTTTTAGCGTTACCATTGTAGTATTTGGATGGTCCTGACCGGTGACAAGTTTGTTTTTATATACCAAATATGTTTCTGTGTATCTGAGCTGAACCTGTGGACATTGGTAAAAGTGTTGTGAAGCTTAGGAATGGCGGACTGTTTGTATAGTTTTTTATTCATGTATTATGTTCACTCACGTTTTCTCCTACTCGTTTATAATTAATCCATCTTACTATGTTGCTGTGACTTGGACACACGTTTCACTGCACAAAGTTACGTCTCTGATGGCTTTCTAACTGTCGTTTCATCACTGTTTTGTTTTGGTTTGAAGTCCGCCATCTTTGAATCGGTTCCATTTGTTTCCATTCTGAGCGTGCGCGTTTTTTTTTTTTTTTTTTTTTATAACTTTGCGTATTCTGATGATTCGTTTAGAGTGTTGGATAATACTTCATTACATAGTATTGTTCGGTCATTTATCACTTTTTGCCCTATGTGACAGATTTTTGAAAGTGGTAAATTTCTTCTGTTATAAAAAATTGGTACAGATGGTTTCAATGATATAGGATTTGGAAATATGCTGATTAATTTTGATGAATTGCTCTGCAAATGTGGAATGTGTGAAATTCAAATTTCTGAGCTCTTAAATGTTCTGAGTCCATCAAACCACACTGTTTATAAAGTTTAACAAAATATGTATATATAACAATCTTATTACTAACAATGCCAAGGTGAATGTAAACAAAGTGCCATCTGCTCCACAGTATGCAAAAAGGAAAGCAGAATCTGCATGGTTTCCTAATAAAACCTAAAACTGCGCTCGAAGAAATGACTGCTCAACCCCACACCATACAAAACACACTTACAACTAGGCAACCACATTAAACAGTCAGCAAGACTCTATCGTATTACTGAACAGGTGAAATCACACATAGAAACGAAATACAAAAGAAACTTGAGAAAAAGACCAGAAACTAAACAAACTGTTGAAACAAACCCACGCAATAGGAACAACGGACACCAGCAGGCAAATCACACACTCTATGAAAGGGTTGCCAACTTAACTGAAGTGAAGTTCTCAACACAGAAAGAAGAACTACTCCAAAAGGGATCCAAGCACAATCTAAACACACATGTCACGCAAAGAACGATAGAAAACATCATTTTGGAAAGTGAATTTATATTAAAACTGGAAGAATGGAAAGATATAGGAAATTTTAATGCAGGGATAACAAGAGAACTAATAGCGGAAGAAACCAGACAAATTATCAGAAAGAACAAAAATGCCATCAGTGATAACAAGATAACCACAGAGGAGAAAATAGCCAAAGTCACACACAAAAAACTGAAGTCACATACTGCAGTGGTCACGAGGGTAATCAAGGGAAGAACTTAAGTCGTTGTGTGTGAAAAACACTACTGAGAAAACACAATTTCATAACAGAAAACCAAATAAAAAACTAAAAAGTGATCCCACCCAAAGATTCCAAAGAGACTTAAAAAACTACCAAAAACATCAAATCTACACTCACAAAGCCAAATAAGGAGAACAAAACGAAAGACTCCATGGACACCAACACTCAGAAGTTCACAAACCTGATAATCCAGTCAGACATATGATTGATTTCACAACTGCATGCACACATACTACAAGAACACTACACTTATAAAAACAATAGAAGCTTAGGAACACCAATGACCTAATCAACAAAATCAAAGATATGAATGTGCCCAATACAGCTACTCTAACCTCGTTTGACATCACATCTATGTACACCCACGTACCGAATGAAGAAATAATCCAAATAATAGAAAGACAACTAAGACAGAAAAACTTTATCGCACAAGTAGAGACACAAGAAGTGTCAATTATTTTGAAGATATTCACAGAACAAAATTATTCCAGGTTTAAAAATGAATACTGTATCCAACAGGAAGGACTCCCCATGGGGTCACCCAAAGTGGCCTGCTGGCCAACATCTTACTTAATCAACTTGAAAACAAAAATAATAAGACAGTACTGATGCCATAAGTTGATAATATAATTTGCTGGATAGATGAAACACGTGACTGGGAGCTACAGTTGCACACAGACATCATGCAGAAATACACTTCATCCTTGAAACTGAAAGAGATAAAAAATAAATTTCCTAGACATCACAGTAGAAAACAGAAATCATGAACACCAGTTGTCAGTATATCAAAAACCTGTGTCAACCAGTACAGTTATTCACAAGAGGGCAAACCACACGAAAGCCCACAAGTAGGCCAGTCTCAGATATCTCCTATGCAGACTGAACAGAAGTCCAATGAACAAAGATAGCTACTCACAGGAACTAAAACCACTCCTGGAAATTGAAATAAGAACACCGTGAATTCATTGTCCCAGGAAGGGGAAACTTTATTGACACATTCCTGGGGTCAGATACATCACATGATCACACTGACAGAACCACAGGCACGTAGACACAGGCAACAGAGCATGCACAATGTCGGCACTAGTACAGTGTATATCCACCTTTCGCAGCAATGCAGGCTGCTATTCTCCCATGGAGACGATCGTAGAGATGCTGGATGTAGTCCTGTGGAACGGCTTGCCATGCCATTTCCACCTGGCGCCTCAGTTGGACCAGCGTTCGTGCTGGACGTGCAGACCGCGTGAGACGACGCTTCATCCAGTCCCAAACATGCTCAATGGGGGACAGATCCGGAGATCTTGCTGGCCAGGGTAGTTGACTTACACCTTCTAGAGCACGTTGGGTGGCACGGGATACATGCGGACGTGCATTGTCCTGTTGGAACAGCAAGGTCCCTTGCCGGTCTAGGAATGAGAGAACGATGGGTTCGATGACGGTTTGGATGTACCGTGCACTATTCAGTGTCCCCTCGACGATCACCAGTGGTGTACGGCCAGTGTAGGAGATCGCTCCCCACACCATGATGCCGGGTGTTGGCCCTGTGTGCCTCGGTCGTATGCAGTCCTGATTGTGGCGCTCACCTGCACGGCGCCAAACACGCATACGACCATCATTGGCACCAAGGCAGAAGCGACTCTCATCGCTGAAGACGACACGTCTCCATTCGTCCCTCCACTCACGCCTGTCGCGACACCACTGGAGGCGGGCTGCACGATGTTGGGGCGTGAACGGAAGACGGCCTAACGGTGTGCGGGACCGTAGCCCAGCTTCATGGAGACGGTTGCGAATGGTCCTCGCCGATACCCCAGGAGCAACAGTGTCCCTAATTTGCTGGGAAGTGGCGGTGCGGTCCCCTACGGCACTGCGTAGGATCCTACAGTCTTGGCGTGCATCCGTGCGTCGCTGCGGTCCGGTCCCAGGTCGACGGGCACGTGCACCTTCCACCGACCACTGGCGACAACATCGATGTACTGTGGAGACCACACGCCCCACGTGTTGAGCAATTCGGCGGTACGTCCACCCGGCCTCCCGCATGCCCACTATACGCCCTCGCTCAAAGTCCGTCAACTGCACGTACGGTTCACGTCCACGCTGTCGCGGCATGGTACCAGTGTTAAAGACTGCGATGGAGCTCCGTATGCCACGGCAAACTGGCTGACACTGACGGCGGCGGTGCACAAATGCTGCGCAGCTAGCGCCATTCGACGGCCAACACCGCGGTTCCTGGTGTGTCCGCTGTGCCGTGCGTGTGATCATTGCTTGTACAGCCCTCTCGCAGTGTACGGAGCAAGTATGGTGGATCTGACACACCGGTGTCAATGTGTTCTTTTTTCCATTTCCAGGAGTGTATAATCAGAAATATTGCCACAGAAAATGGTTACAAAAAGAACGTTGTAGACAAACTAAACCACAAAATAATAACACATCTGACATGGAACACACACACAACAGTATCACAACACAACACAACACACCAGCAACAACAGCACTATAAAGGAAGAAACCGTTACAAGCAAACATGGCACAACCTGACATTTGACAAGAAAATAACAGAAAATAGAAAACATCATGTGGATACAAGGTATAAATGTGTCATATAAAACCAAAAACACTCTGCACAAAAGATTGAAAATACCCAATTCAACGATAGATAAATTCAGCATACCAGGTATACAGGGTGAAGATTAATAAAACCGACAAACTGCAGGGACGGATTCGTGACTGGAAGTGGAAGAACAGAGGTCCTATGAAAGTGTGTCTGGAAATGGCCGGTCTACATGCAACGACAACAAACCGTCCTGGAGCACAGAACAGAGCTGCATCGCATCCATGTCACAAAGTGGCCTAAATGGGATTACAGGTGATAGGGATAGTTGCGGCTGTCATGCAGGACACACATAACCGTACTTTGACTTACACCATGCTGGTGGGCCACTTTCCTGGAGATTGTATTATGGTTCGTCTAATTATCCCGTAGGACCTGGTCTTCCAAATACGTTGTACGTACAGTCTGCCGCCTCCGTGCAGGTTCTTCTGTGTGAAAGGACCCATGATCACACAAACGCCCCAAAACGCTATAAATATTGTGTGATGTGGTTGGTGTCTGTGAGGGTACTTGTTTTGGTATTTCCGTGCTGCCTCTTGATCATTTTCATCCGATTGGCCATACGCAAACAATATCTCAGCTTGTTCCCATTATGAATACCGAACCGTTCTGCTGCTCACAGTACGCTGCATCAGTCACACAGCCTGCAACACACAAGGGACACACGACAAGTAGTCAAAGGAACTTTCATTGGTTAACGGACACACGTTCACAGGATCTATTATCCCACATTTCCGGTCAGGAATACGTCCCTGCAGTTTATCGGTTTTATTAATGTTCACCCAGTATACCATGTAATTTTCAAAGATTGTGATTCAGTAAACATCGGACAAACAAGTAGAAATTTCAGGATCAGATACACAGAACATTTAAGACCACTAAAAACTGACAGCACACATTCGACATATGCAGACCAATTCATATAAAACAATCAACATCCCAGCGGTATAGAATCAGACCTCCAATCCTAAAGCACAGAAACCATTTGTATCAATTTTTAACAACAGAAGAAATTTATCACTTTCATAAAGATATCACATAGGGTAAAAAAATTGTAAATGACCAAACAGTACTGTATAACAAAGTGCTGTTCATCACTGTAAACGAATCATCGGAAGACACAAAATGAAGAAATACACAACACACGAAGACACACGCACACACACACACACACACACACACACACACACACACAGAGAGAGAGAGAGAGAGAGAGAGAGAGAATATAAACAAATGGAACAGATTCAAAGTTGGCGGACGTCGAACCAAAACAAAACAGTGAACAAATGACATTCGGAAAAGCATCAGAGACGTAAAGTTGTGGAATGAAACGTGTGTCCAAGTCACAGCAACGTAGCAAGACGCAGTATTTACAATCGAGTAGCAAAAAACGTGAGTAAACACTGGCAATATATGAAACATAATACATGAACAACATCCACATGAAACAGTTTCCAATACTTTTACCGATCTCCACAGGTCCATCTTAGTTAAACAAAAACACAATTCCTATATAAAAACAAACTTGTCACAGCTCATGAGTAACCAAATACTACAACGGTAACGCTAAAAATGGGCATATGCCACGAATTTTACTAGAACATAGATCGTAAAACTTAGATAATTAACAAAAATTTAAGGCAGACAATTGTATAACGTGCCTCATGTTTGCAGGGAAATTTTTTAGACCTGTGGGGGGTTTTGATTGGCAGCCACAGGACACAAACAGTTTAAAATAAAAAGTGAAGCGAATATCTAATTTAAATAACAAAAAATCTGATGTATAATATTCCATAACCTAGACATGATGTATAGGTACGAATTTCAGGAAAATAAAATAAAACACCCTATCGAGAATGCCCCTACAGTGGCGAAACGCATTTCAGTGATAAAGTAAAATAATAATTTGAGTACTTGCAAAAAGACGGACCCATCCTTAATTCATTACTATATTGGCAGTACTTCTGTTTTCGCTACGAAAGACTCTAGGTGTAAATAAGGAAAGGAGAAGGGAATTGAATCCTGAAGGAAGCCGCGTTTTATGCAGTTCAGTTACAAAATGACTTTCCCACAGGAACCCAGATACTCTAGAGACTACAGAGCAGAGGAATGAAAAGGACGAGCAGTACAAGGTCCACGTAACGGCTTGTGAGGGATGCCACGTGTGCGGTGCGTCGGCGGCGGTAAAAGCGGTCGGAACTGGGTTACGCCGCAGCTGCCTGCCTTAAACGAGATATCCTGCCCTCCGGACGCGGAGATCGCCATCTTTAGTGCTCGTCGGAGGAAGCGGCCCGATGCGGACGTCGTAATGAAATCCCGAGCTGTCGCCGGGACAGCGGACAGAGGACGTTGTCTGTCTGCTTCTCTGACGCCCTGTCCGCCGTGTGGACCGCGCGCGTTGCGGGACCGCGACAGATCTAAGGAAGGGCTACGTTTTCCGGCGACGTCACACGGAAGCGAAATTCACACTCCACGGCGAGCTCATGTACTGCCCGCATGACTCAACGCTTGTGGTGGCGGCGATGAGAGGTTCTTGCGCGGCCTGTGGCAGGTTGGACATAAGTAGCAATGGGCTAAACCATTAATTACAAATAGTAGGTTATGGCATCCCAGCGACCGCCATGTGCAGGGTATCCATCAAGTACCGTCATCGTTTAAAGAAATCGTTACTTGGAAACTACATCGAGGTGGCAAAAGTCAGCCGGCCGCAGTGGCTGAACGTTCTAGGGCCTTCAGTCCGGAAGCGCGCAGCTGCCACGGTCGCAGGTTCGAATCCTGCCTCGGGCATGTGTGTGATGTCAAAAATGGTTCAAATGGCTCTGAGCACTATGCGACTTAACTTCTGAGGTCAACAGTCGCCTAGAACTTAGAACTAATTAAACCTAACTAACCTAAGGACATCACACACATCCATGCCCGAGGCAGGACTCGAACCTGCGACCATAGCGGTCGCTCGGCTCCAGACTGTGGCGCCTAGAACCGCACGGCCACTTCGGCTGGCTGTGTGTGCTTAGGTTAGTTAGGTTTAAGTAGTTCTAAGTCTAGGGGACTGATGACATCAGATGTTAAGTCCCATAGTGCTTCGAGCCATTTGAACCATTTGACAAAAGTTATGGCAAACCTCATAATAGCGTGTCCGACCTCCTTTTGCCTGGCGTAGTTCAGCAACTTGACGTAACATGGACTGAATAAGTCGTTGGAAGCCCCCTGCAGAAATATGGAGTAATACTGCCCCTATAGCCGTTCATAATTGCGAAAATGTTGTCGGTGCAAGATTTTGTGCACGGAATGACCTCTCGATAACGCCCCATAAATATTCTATGGGTTTCATGTCTGGCCTTCTGGGTGGTCAAATCGTTCGCTCGAACTGCCCACAGTGTTCTGCAAACCAAACATTAATAGTTGTGGTACAGTGGTGTGGCGTATTGCCATCCACAAATTGTTTTCTGGGAAGACGACATCCATGAATGGTTCTAAGTTGCGGAACATAACCATTTCC
The DNA here is from genome assembly GCF_023864275.1 of Schistocerca cancellata. Classification (NCBI taxonomy): domain Eukaryota; kingdom Metazoa; phylum Arthropoda; class Insecta; order Orthoptera; family Acrididae; genus Schistocerca; species Schistocerca cancellata. The sequence goes on from NC_064632.1 coordinate 165,890,561, forward strand.
CATCAGTGACCTGTTCATTTTAACCAGAGGATCCAATCCATTCCATTTAAAGGCAGCCCACACCAGCCACCATCAGCTTGCTCAGTGCGCCGTTGACATCTTTTCACAGATGGTTGCGGGACTCATTGTTTGATACTGGATGTCAAATCAAACACCCTTCAGCCGTCTAGTTTCAAAATTATTTTATTTGGGTACTAGTTTCGGCAATTTACTACGCCATCTTCAGGCACCTGACCGACGCGTAGGAAGATTCCATCTCGGTTCTGGTCAAAACAGAGGCCAGAAATACTGGTATTACTGGATTTCTGCTTGCTATAGCGATCACTTCACTTTGGCCGACAGATGATGGTTGAAGTGATTGCTATAGCAACCAGTATTGCTGGCCCCTTTTTGTACCAGAAGCGAGGTGGAATCTTCCTACACGTCGGTCAGGTGCCTGAAGATGGTGTAATAAATTGCTGAAAGTGGTAGCCAAATAAAATAATTTTGGAAACTAGACGACTGAAAGGTGTTTGATTTGACTTGGGTCCTTTTGTTCGTGGGGTCTGCGCTACGTTGGAACCCGACCATTAGATCTTACTTATATGGATATCGTGTCTGTTCATTCGGACATGTCCGGAAGAACAGACACCATGGAACTTCCTGGCAGATTAAAACTGTGTGCCGGACCGAGACTCGAACTCGGGACCTTTGCCTTACACGGGTAAGTGCTCTGCCGCACTTGCCCGCGAAAGGCAAAGGTCCCGAGTTCGAGTCTCGGTCCGGCACACAGTTTTAATCTGCCAGGAAGTTTCATATCAGCGCACACTCCGCTGCAGAGTGAAAATCTCATTCTGGAAACATCCCCCAGGCTGTGACTAAGCCATGTCTCCGCAATATCCTTTCTTCCAGGAATGCTAGTTCTGCAAGTTCTGCAGGAGAGCTGCTGGTAAGTTTGGAAGGTAGGAGACGAGGTACTGGCAGAAGGAAGGCTGTGAGGAGGGGGCGTGAGTCGTGCTTGGGTAGCTCAGTTGGCAGAGCGCTTGCCCGCGAAAGGCAAAGGTCCCGAGTTCGAGTCTCGGTCCGGCACACAGTTTTAATGTTGTGGGTTGGCAGGAGAGCCAACACCGTGATATTAGAAGAAGCCGAAAGGCACGCGTTTTAGCTCACGCAGGCAGGTGTGTGGTCTGGAACAGGTCAAGGAAATTACACTTTAGCAAAAAAACGGACGTAGCTGGTGGAATACTTTAATCCATAAATGGTGAACATTGCTCTTGACGGTACATTATTCATAATCTCAATAGTAACTGGTAATGGCGCCTTGCTAGGTCGTAGCAAATGACGTAGCTGAAGGCTATGCTAACTATCGTCTCGGCAACTGAGAGCGTATTTTGTCAGTGAACCATCGCTAGCAAAGTCGGTTGTACAACTGGGGCGAGTGCTAGGAAGCCTCTCTAGACCTGCCGTGTGGCGGCGCTCGGTCTGGAATCACAGATAGTGGCGACACGCGGGTGCGACGCATACTAACGGACCGCGGCCGATTTAAAGGCTACCACCTAGCAAGTGTGGTGTCTGGTGGTGACACCACATTTAATCTGCCAGGAAGTTTCATATCAGCGCACACTCCGCTGCAGAGTGAAAATCTCATTCTGGGAACAGACACCATGTCCATATAACTAAACAGAGTGTTACAAAAACGTACGGCCAAACTTTCAGGAAACATTCCTCACACACAAAGAAAGAAAATATGTTATGTGGACATGTGTCCGGAAACGCTTACTTTTCATGTTAGAGCTCATTTTATTGCTTCTCTTCAAATCAAATTAATCATGGAATGGAAACACACAGCAACAGAACGTACCAGCGTGACTTCAAACACTTTGTTACAGGAAATGTTCAAAATGTCCTCCGTTAGCGAGGATACATGCATCCACCCTCCGTCGCATGGAATCCCTGATGCGCTGATGCAGCCCTGGAGAATGGCGTATTGTATCACAGCCTTCCACAATACGAGCACGAAGAGTCTCTACATTTGGTACCGGGGTTGCGTAGACAAGAGCTGTGAAATGCCCCCATAAATGAAAGTCAAGAGGGTTGAGGTCAGGAGAGCGTGGAGACCGTGGAATTGGTCCGCCTCTACCAATCCATCGGTCACCGAATCTGTTGTAGAGAAGCGTACGAACACTTCGACTGAAATGTGCAGGAGCTCCAGCGTGCATGAACCACATGTTGTGTCGTACTTGTAAAGGCACATGTTCTAGCAGCACAGGTAGAGTATCCCGTATGAAATCATGATAACGTGCTCCATTGAGCGTAGGTGTACGAAACTAAAATGAGCTCTAACATGGAAATTAAGCGTTTCCGGACACATGTCCACATAACATCTTTTCTTTGTTTGTGTATGAGGAATGTTTCCTGATAGTTTGGCCGTACGTTTTTGTAACACCCTGTATAGTTTTGGCAGTACCGGCCATGGCCTTCTTCTTCTGTGTGGATGCACACTTATTACCCGGACTCTTACGGTAGTTGGTAAGAACGTCTTGCACGAGTAATGAGTGTGTTGGGTAGGGACACTACTAAGAATGTAGTGTGTGGACATATATGGTGAGAATGTGGGTCACGCGGGAGGCATATGCGAGACAGTCCCTGCAATTGGACTATCCTCTGAGCCCTCCGTGGCTCGGTAGTTCCGCTTGAGACGTGACAGCGATCGGACGTACTGTGTATTCGATCCGCCGTTTACCTCGAGTTGTGAATATTTACTTTCTGTGTGTGACGTTTCTTTGTCTTCTGTTCTTCGTTGTTTCGTCGCCTTAGTGTTTGTTTTGTGTCTTGTGTTGCATAGCGGCTTTTGCTGCTTTAATTGAGTGTTATGGCTTCCCGGTTGTTTCCGCGGAATTGTACGCTCAGTTTTCAGTTTAACAAGGCCACCAGGAATGTTCAACCGACTTCGTTGGAAATTCATGAATGGATTGTGGACACGATTGGCATTACATCGGACCAGGTACATACGGCGTATTTTGATACTGATATTTACTGCTTTTTTGTGAAATTGTTGAGCCCGCTTTTGCTAGATAAGATTTTGCTTAAGAATGGTGAACAAGTGTCGTTCCGTCATAGAGATGGTACTGTTAGCAGTGTTACTGTTTCTAATGCTGAAATTACATATACCACAGTTCGGGTTTATAATTTACCCCCTGAAGTTGGAAACAGTTATCTCAAGGAAGCTTTGCTTGGTTATGGTACCGTTCGGTCAATTCGCAATGAACGTTGGTCTGCACAACATAAATAGAAGTGTTATAATGGTGTCAAATCGGTTGAAATGCATGTTAAGTCTAATATACCGTCCCATCTGGTTATCTGTGGTTATCGTGTTCATCTTACTTATGAGGGGCAAGTTGGTACATGCTTTCTATGTAATGAGAACGGCCATGTTCGTGCTAACTGCCCTAAGCGGGTAGTTGTGCTTAAAAATGGCCTAGCACAGCGCCGCAAATTAACGGTTGCCATATATTGTGCCAGCGGCTTCCTCCACTGTTTCCCACCAGCCTTCTGCAGTAGCTTCTTCACAACAGGTGTCACCCTCCTCTGATGCAGGGTTTCCCCCTTTATCCCCTCGCCAAGATGTATCGTCGGCTCCTATTCCGATTCCGTTTCGAATAACAAACGCCGTCGTGCTAGTGATACCGGTAGCACTGATGACGAAGCTGATGCTTCGCAGGAGGTTTGCGAATCTCACGAAAGAATTCCGGAATCTCCCTTGCCTGTTTCGGATTCTGTTACCGCTGTGTCTCCTGCTTTGCCTGATGACGTCAAACTTGTCGCCACGACGTCAGCGCAAGAGCCACAACATTCGGTCGAGGTGGTGTTCACATCCCCCCCCCCCCCCCCCTGCCGCAGGCATCACAACATGTTGACGACACTTCGGTGCAGACAGTTGTTTGACGGAAAATCGCTCCTAGAATTGCGCGCTCCGCTTCAGAAGATTCCAAACCTATCTCTCCAACTCCTACTCTTCCGATACCTATTCCTTCTGATGCCGGTGACGATGTTCCTCCTGTTGCAGGTTTCCCCTTGATGGCTCCTTCTTCTGATTCCTCTCACCCTGCTAATCCTTCGGATGCTTTGGTCGACGTGCCTGATCTCGAACCCCCCACTCCACCTGCTCTTGAATCTGGAGCTCCGTCGTCGGGTGAAAGTACCCCCCAATCTCCACGCGGTGCGGAAAAAATATAAGCATGCAAAGGACGATTCTGATTCCGTTGATTCTGGACAATCACCCTCTGCCATGTCTGATGTTGATGATATGGATGTAGTTGCTTCTAGTGTGGTGTAATTAGGGTTCATTTCGTCTTTTTTGGTTGATGTTGCAGGCGTACACGTTAATTACCTTAAATATAGATGGCATTCAATCTGCTCTGAAGTTAGCATCTCTGCAGCAGTTTATTTATGACTCTGCAGCTGATATTGTTTTCTTACAGGAAGCCTCCGTTGCACACCTGTTTGTTCCTGGCTTTCGCACTATTATAAATTTTGCGCCTGAGTTTTCCGCAGGTACTGCTTTTCTAATTCGTGACGGTATCCCCGTTACCGAAATTGAGCTTTTAGACTCGGGAAGGGGCATTGGTTGTCGGTTATTTGACACAACCTTGGTTAATATATACGCCCCCTCTGGTTCCAGCAAACGGCAGGAAAGGTCTCGCTTTTATAAAGAAGATGTGATTTATCTTTTACGCAAAAATTCTGCAACTTTGATATTGGGGGGTGATTTTAATTGTGTATTACAAGTTAAAGACCAGTCCCCTCATTTTAATTATCGTTTCGAGTTACAGTCTCTTGTAATTCACCTACGACTACGCGATGCGTGGGAGGTTAAACACCGCACTTTAGTTAAATTTACATTTTTTACTGCCACCTCAACTAGTCGACTTGACCGAGTGTATATTTCTGATCCCCTTAGTGTTTCTGTTTTAAATGTAGATGTTATTCCAGCCAGTTTTACGGATCCTTGTGCTCTTGCGGTTATAATTAATTTGGAGCGTCAGCCTCTTGTACTTTATAGGCCGCTGTGGAAATTAAATGTCTCCTTGCTCGACGACGCTGACGTCGAACCTCTAATACAGGCGGCGTGGGACACCTGTTTACGTTCTTTGCGATCCTATCCGTCTAAGCTTCACTGGTGGATCCACTGCGCGAAACCAAAACTACGTCGCACTTTAATATCCTACAGTTATAGTAGAGCGCGAGATCTGAAACTGACTTTTGAGTATTATTATTCGGTGATTCGCGAAGTCTATGATACTTCTAGAGTGACATGTGCCCACCTTTCTGAGACTAGGAAAATTAAAGCAAAACTCCTTAGTATTAAACGGCTTCAGATGGATGGATTGAAGATTAAATCTAAACCACAGTCCGTCTTAGCAAATGAAATGACTTCTATGTACCATCTGTTTCGTCACCAAAAGAACCGTCGACGTGTATTGGTTGACGGCCTTAGGGCAGCTGATGGTCCCCGGCTTACCTTTCAGAATCAAATAACCCATGAACTTACCTGCTACTGTGAGACCTGATATGCTGTGGCTGATTCTGATCCGACTGATGTTGGCGAGATTGTCACTGCTATCCCATCAGTCTTCACAGAGAACCATAATCAGGAATTTTTAGCTCCTTTCACTGCAGACGAAATTTCAGCTTTCATTGCTTGTTCGCCATCTAACAAATCTCCTTGTCCGGACGGCTTTCCTAAGGAGTTTTTGTTCGCTTTTGGACTATTATAGGACCAATTTTTACGGATATTGTGAATGAAATCTTGAATGGTTGCACAATTCCAGCGATTTCAAAAGAGGGACGGTTGTACTGATACCAAAATCTGCTGGTTTGAAGACAACTAGTGACTTTCGTCCTTTAACCCTTTTAAATTTTGATTATAAGACGGTTGCTAGGGCTGTTAATGCACGTCTATCCCTCTTGCTTACATCTGTGATAATTGCTTGTCAAAACTGCTTTCCAGGGCGTTCAAAAAAAAAAAAAAAAAAAAAAAAGTTCATATGGCTCTGAGCTGAGCACTATGGGACTTAACATCTGTGGTCATCAGTCCCCTAGAACTTAGAACTACTTAAACCTAACTAACCTAAGGACATCACACACATCCATGCCCGAGGCAGGATTCGAACCTGCGACCGTAGCAGTCGCGCGGCCCCGGACTGAGCGCCTACAACCGCTAGACCACCGCGGCCGGCCAGGGCGTTCCATATTGACGCCTCTGGCAGGGTATCGTGATGTCGTGTCGATTGTCGCTGTCACCAATATTTCTTGTGCTCTGTTATTCGTTGATTTTAGTAAGGCTTTTGATCGCGTGTCTCATCCGTTTTTAGAGCTTCTGCTGCGCAGACTAGGTTTTAATGAGAAGGCGCTGCTGGTACTTAAGAATATGACCACTGGCATTTCTGCTAAGATCGACATTAATGGCCACCTAACGAAGGTCATTGATATTAAACGTGGCGTCCCGCAAGGTAGCCCTTTATCCGTGACTCTTTATGCTCTCTCCCTTCAACCACTCCTTATACGTCTTAACTCCAAACTTAGTGGTCTTACGATCTCTGGGATTACCCAGACAGCAACAGCTTATGCTGATGATTTGCTTGTTTTGCTTCGTTCCGCTGCAGAAGTGCCGACGTTGAAAATGGAACTAGATAAATTTTCTGTGGTTTCAGGTTCTCGTATCAATCCGCATAAAAGCAAACTCCTGAATTTGTGGGGCTTTGAACACGTGGTTGTTCCGTGGGTACCGTTGTTGAACACCATACTCATTTAGGTATCTATCTTGAACGGTGTCCTCTTCGTATGGCTGCATAAAAATTGGCAGGTGGCCATCTCGGAGCTCCAAGGTGTTTTATTATAACACTCATGGCGCTCGATACCGCTACTGCAAAAAAACCGTATTTTAGACACTTATGTTTTATGTAAATTGTACTACGTTGCTCAGTTGTTTCCGCATCCCCGAATGCAGGGTGCAAAAATGGTCCAGCTTATTAACAGATATATTTGGAGGGGGCACAGTTTTAAATTACGTTGTGGTGTTCTCACGAAGCCGCGTCTTGCGGGCGGCCTGTCGTTCACCGATGTCCGTGTCAAGGTTGCTGCCCTTTATGTTAAGCAGACCCTCCATCCGTTATTTTCTGAGTCTCCGACTGTTACTTCGCGATTATTCCATGTCGTTCGTCCTGCGAGCTTGTTACCTCCTATTAACGTTGGGCCTCTCAATGCCAAGGTACGGCATGTTCGGGACTTCTACATTGAGATTAGTTATCTGGATCTCCAATTACAACGTCGTCCTGTTTTTACTACGAAAACACTGCTTGACAAATGGCACAGTGAAACGTCCCCTTAGAACAATTATACATGACTGTGCTTAAACTGACACACAATATATTTAGCGCAACGCAATCTGACTTTCAAAAATCCCTACAAAAGAATGGCCCTGACTAACATTAACCTATACATTTCACAAATCACTTACCTCACCAAAAATCTTCGTTACTCGAACTACTGCAATACAGCGAGCGCCACTTCTGCCAGGTAAATAAAAGATTCAAACTACGGAAGGCACTAACTACTGATAGGCATAGTTAGCAAATGAAGGATTTTAATAGAGAACAAACAATGTATTTACCTCAATAGTGTTCAAAAGTCATAATGTATATAGCAGTTCATGATATCCAGTATTACAAATTTCAAAACTCCATCTCTCTCCTCACATCCACCACTGCTGGCGGCTCACCTCCAACTGCGCAACGCTACGCGCTGTTAACATGCAGCTGCCCAACACTACAATGGCAGACAACAATGCAAACTAGCCACAGACTGCACACAGCACAGCCAGTGATTTTCATACAGAGCGCTACGTAACGTTGCCAATAAGAAAACATAAACAGCCTACTTACAACAGGTCTTCTTCCAACCCGATTGAAATCTCCCAGCTTTAATTGGCGTACCACATGGACGAATATTAGCTTACCAATTCATTCAGCAACTGTTGCCTCCCTCTGGTATAAAGTAATTAATCAGCTGATTCCTACGAACGAACGACTTCATCGTATAGGTTTGTGTGTCTCTCAGCTTTGTCAAAGGTGTGGTTGTGTTGACACACTCCACCACCGATTTACCTGCGCCGACCGTCTTCGCATGTGGTACTGGCTGCGTCGACAATTGGCCTTACTCACCAGGAGTTCGGAATCGGCATTCACAACTGATATTCTCTGCTGGCCGGACACGGATTTTTATCCCTGGACCAAGAACAACACCTTTATGTGGCTTCTTGGCCGTTATGTTTTTGCAGTGGTTGATGGTGATGGTATTTCTGATTCTATTTCGTTTACTGGCTACGTGCATCATGAGTACTGGAAGCAACAGTCTTTCCCACATCTTAGGAGGGACTTTGCGAATATGCTTAGTATTGTCTTCGAAAAACAGGGGGTCGGTTAAGCTTCCATTTCTGTTGTTCGCTCCTGCGCCGGCTTCTTCAATGGCACCGCTAGCGGGGCATATCGGTATGGCTTCATGACAGAGGAGACATTCTCGCCAGCTCTTAGTTATTTGTCCTCCTGACAAGCTTTCACCTGTCTGGATCAACAACGCTTCTTCAGTCCCATGTCAACATATAAGTATCATAAGAATCCCCTACAAGGACAAATATAACACATTTGTGACACTGTGCTGCAGTGCAGGGGAGGGGAGACGTCGTGACCAGGCCTCGGGATTCGACCCCTGCCCACCGCGCTTCCACCGACCTGCCACTTGGTCATTACACGCTAAAAAAAGGGGTATGATAACAATAAAAGTAAAATTTTAAAAAAGCGGTCAAAAAAATAATAAAAAGGTGGCTCAGATGGATAGAGCGTCTGCCATGTTAGCAGAAGATCCCAGGTTCGAGTCCTGGTCGGGGCACACATTTTCAGCTGTCCCCGTTGATATATATCGACGCCCGTCAGCAGATAAAGGTATTAATATATAATCCTAATCAGGTCTTACCTACTGAAATCTGACCAGAGCACGGTTCTCCAGTCTCCAGGGTCCAGCCGACATGGTCACCGGCCCAGGAGAGGCGCTGTAGGCGATGTGATGCTGCTAGAAAAGACACTCGCGCCTGTCGGCTGTTGCGATAACCCATTAACGCCAAATTTCGCCTCGTTCTCCTAACGGATACATTCCTCGTACGCCCTACGTTGATTTCTGGGTTCGATTCCCGGCGGGGTCAGGGATTTCCTCTGCCTCGTGATGACTGGGTGTTGTGTGATGTCCTTAGGTTAGTTAGGTTTACGTAGTTCTAAGTTCTAGGGGACTGATGACCATAGCTGTTAAGTCCCATAGTGATCAGAGCCATTTGAATAATTTGAAATATTTATTTCTGATGTTATTTCACGCTGTGTTGCTTGTCTGTTAGTACTGACTGCTCTACGCAAATACCTACATCTACATCTACATTTATACTCTGCTAGCCACCCAACTGTGTGTGGCGGAGGGCACTTTACGTGCCACTGCCATTACCTCCATTTCCTGTTCCAGTTACGTATGGTTCGAGGGAAGAACGACTGCCGGAAAGCCTCCGTGCGCGCTCGAATATCTCTAATTTTACATTCGTGATCTCCTCGGGAGGTATAAGTAGGGGGAAGCAATATATTCGATACCTCATCCAGAAACGCACCCTCTCGAAACCTGGACAGCAAGCTACACCGCGATGCAGAGCGCCTTTCTTGCAGAGTCTGCCACTTGAGATTGCTAAACATCCCCGTAACGCTATTACGGTTACCAATTAACCTGTGACGAAACTCGACGCTCTTCTTTGGATCTTCTCTATCTCCTCCGTTAACCCGACCTGGTACGGATCCCACACTGATGAGCAATACTCACGTATAGGTCGAACGAGTGTTCTGTAACCCACCTCCTTTGTTGATGGACTACATTTTCTAAGGAATCTCCCAATGAATCTCAGCCTGGTACGCGCCTTACCAACAATTAATTTTATATGATCATTCCACTTCAAATCGTTCCGCACGCATACTCCCAGATATTTTACAGAAGTAACTGCTACCAGTGTTTGTTCCGCTATCATGTAATCATACAATAAAGGATCCTCCTTTCTATGTATTCGCAATACATTACATTTGTCTATGTTAAGGGTCAGTTTCCACTCTCTGCACCAAGTGCCTATCCGCTGCAGATCTTCCTGCATTTAGCTGCAATTTTCTAATGCTGCAACTTCTCTGTATAATACAGCATCATCCGCGAAAAGCCGCATGGAACTTTCGACACTATCTGCTAGGTCATTTATATACACTCCTGGAAATGGAAAAAAGAACACATTGACACCGGTGTGTCAGACCCACCATACTTGCTCCGGACACTGCGAGAGGGCTGTACAAGCAATGATCACACGCACGGCACAGCGGACACACCAGGAACCGCGGTGTTGGCCGTCGAATGGCGCTAGCTGCGCAGCATTTGTGCACCACCGCCGTCAGTGTCAGCCAGTTTGCCGTGGCATACGGAGCTCCATCGCAGTCTTTAACACTGGTAGCATGCCGCGACAGCGTGGACGTGAACCGTATGTGCAGTTGACGGACTTTGAGCGAGGGCGTATAGTGGGCATGCGGGAGGCCGGGTGGACGTACCGCCGAATTGCTCAACACGTGGGGCGTGAGGTCTCCACAGTACATCGATGTTGTCGCCAGTGGTCGGCGGAAGGTGCACGTGCCCGTCGACCTGGGACCGGACCGCAGCGACGCACGGATGCACGCCAAGACCGTAGGATCCTACGCAGTGCCGTAGGGGACCGCACCGCCACTTCCCAACAAATTAGGGACACTGTTGCTCCTGGGGTATCGGCGAGGACCATTCGCAACCGTCTCCATGAAGCTGGGCTACGGTCCCGCACACCGTTAGGCCGTCTTCCGCTCACGCCCCAACATCGTGCAGCCCGCCTCCAGTGGTGTCGCGACAGGCGTGAATGGAGGGACGAATGGAGACGTGTCGTCTTCAGCGATGAGAGTCGCTTCTGCCTTGGTGCCAATGATGGTCGTATGCGTGTTTGGCGCCGTGCAGGTGAGCGCCACAATCAGGATTGCATACGACCGAGGCACACAGGGCCAACACCCGGCATCATGGTGTGGGGAGTGATCTCCTACACTGGCCGTACACCACTGGTGATCGTCGAAGGGACACTGAATAGTGCCCGGTACATCCAAACCGTCATCGAACCCATCGTTCTACCATTCCTAGACCGGCAAGGGAACTTGCTGTTCCAACAGGACAATGCACGTCCGCATGTATCCCGTGCCACCCAACGTGCTCTAGAAGGTGTAAGTCAACTACCCTGGCCAGCAAGATCTCCGGATCTGTCCCCCATTGAGCATGTTTGGGACTGGATGAAGCGTCGTCTCACGCGGTCTGCACGTCCAGCACGAACGCAGGTCCAACTGAGGCGCCAGGTGGAAATGGCATGGCAAGCCGTTCCACAGGACTACATCCAGCATCTCTACGATCGTCTCCATGGGAGAATAGCAGCCTGCATTGCTGCGAAAGGTGGATATACACTGTACTAGTGCCGACATTGTGCATGCTCTGTTGCCTGTTTCTATGTGCCTGTGGTTCTGTCAGTGTGATCATGTGATGTATCTGACCCCAGGAATGTGTCAATAAAGTTTCCCCTTCCTGGGACAATGAATTCACGGTGTTCTTATTTCAATTTCCAGGAGTGTATATTGTGAAAAGCAATGGTCCCATAACACTCCCCTGTGGCACGCCGGAAGTTACCTTAACGTCTGTAGACGTCTCTCTATTGAGAACAACATGCTGCGTTCTGTTTGCTAAAAATTCTTCAATCCAGCCACACAGCTGGTCTGATATTCCGTAGGCTCTTACTTCGTTTATCAGGCGACAGTGCGAAACTGTATCGAAGGCCTTATATCCACGAATCGGTTCTCTGTTTAATTGCTCGAGGTAATTTTCGGATAGTGCACTCAGTATAATGTCACTCGATGCCCTGTCCCTACCACCCGTCCTAAACATCTGAGTGTCCCAGTCTATATCTGGTAAATTGAAATCTCCACCTAAGACTATAACATGCTGAGGAAATTTATGTGAAATGTATTCCAAATTTTATCTCAGTTGTTCTGCCACTAATGCTGCTGAGTCGGGAGGTCGGTAAAAGGAGCCAATTATTAATCTAAATCGGTTGTTGAGTGTAACCACCACCCATAATAATTCACAGGAACTATCCACTTCTATTTCACTACAGGATAAACTACTACTAACAGCGACAAACACGCCACCACCGGTTGCGTGCAGTCTATCCTTTCTAAACACCGTCTGTGCCTTTGTAAAAATTTCGGCAGAATTTACCTCTGGCTTAAGCCAGCTTTCCGTACCTATAACGATTTCAGCTTCGGTGCTTTCTATCAGCACTTGAAGTTCCGGTACTTTACCGATACAGCTTCGACAGTTTACAATTACAATACCGATTGCTGCTTGGTCCCCGCATGTCCTGACTTTGCCCCGCATCCGTTGAGGCTGTTGCCCTTTCTGTACCGCTGCTGTCTGTAGTTGAGTGGAGGCCGTCGGCCACTGTGTTGCCCATGGTGAGAAGTAATGTCTGAAATGAAGCTATCTCGGCACACTCTCGACACTGTGAATCTCGGAATGTTGAATTCCCTAACGATTTTCGAAATGGAACGTCGCATGCGTCTGGCTTCCACTACCATTCCGCTTTCAGAGTCTGTTAGATCCCGACGTGCAATGGATTTCAGATCGATTCCGTATTCCTGGATTTCCGGAAGGCTTTTGACACTGTACCTTCGGGAGGACGACGGTTCAATCCCGTCTCCGGCCATCCTGATTTAGGTTTTCCGTGATTTCCCTAAATCGCTTCAGGCAAATGCCGGGATGGTTCCTTTGAAAGGGCACGGCCGATTTCCTTCCCCATCCTTCCCTCACCCGAGCTTGCGCTCCGTCTCTAATGGCCTCGTTGTCGACGGGACGTTAAACACTAATCTCCTCCTCCTCCGACACTGTACCACACAAGCGGCTCGTAGTGAAATTGCGTGCTTATGGAATATCGTCTCAGTTATGTGACTTCCTGTCAGAGAGGTCACAGTTAATAGTAACTGACGAAAAGTCATCGAGTAAAACAGAAGTGATCTCTGGCGTTCCCCAAGGTAGTGTTACAGGCCCCTTGCTGTTCCTTATCCACATAAACGATTTGGGAGACAATCTGAGCAGCCATCTTCGGTTGTTTGCAGATGACGCTGTCGTTTATCGACTAATAAAGTCATCACAAGATCAAAACAAACTGCAAAACGATTTAGAAGAAATACCGAAATGGTGCGAAAAGTAGCAGTTAACCTTAAATAACGAAATGTGTGAGGTCATCCACATGAGTGCTAAAAGGAATGCGTTAAACTTCGGCTACACGATAAATCAGTCTAATTTAAAAGCCGTAAATTCAGCTAAATACCTAGGTATTACAGTTACGAACAATTTAAATTGTAAGGAACACAAACAGAATGTTGTGGGGAAGGCTAACCAAAGACTGCGTTTTATTAGCAGGAAACTTAGAAAAAGTAACAGACCTACTAAGGAGACTGCCTACACTACGCTTGTCCGTCCTCTTTTAGAATACTGCTGCGCGGTGTGGGATCCTTACCATATAGGACTGACGGAGTACGTCAAAAAATTTCAAAAAAGGGCAGCACGCGCTGTATTATCGCGAAATATGGGTGAGAGTGTCACTGACATGATACAGGATTCGCGTTGGACATCATTAAAAGAAAGTCGTTTTTCGTTGCGACAGAATCTTCTCACGAAATCCAATCACCAACTGTCTCCTCCGAATGCGAAAATATTTTGTTGCCACCGACCTACATAGGCAGAAACAATCACCACGATAAAATAAGGGAAATCAGAGCTCGTTCGGAAAGATATTCGTGTTCGTTCTTTCCGCGCTCTATACGAGATTGGAATAATAGAGAATTGTGGCGGTGGTTCGATGAACCCTCTGCCAGGCACTTAAATGTGATTTGCAGAGTATCCATGTAGATGTAAATGTAGATGCAATCGTAATCACGTCGGACCCATTTCACTTGAATCAGCTGAATACAAATGGCAGCTCCGCCAAACACTCCTGTTTTATAACTTGTGTACGCGATTCTACTATCATATGTATATGTGCCTATCGCCTGCCCCTGTCGTTTTTTCACCTTAGTGTACCTGAGATAGTGAATCGTGGTTTGTTGTACAAAGCAGCTTGAGACATTGCTAGCTGGAATTACCCAATCTTTTATGACTTCAGCCCCTGATAAAAATTAAGTCTTTGCTGATCTTTATCCTATCCGGGTACAGTCACTTACGTAATTTACCTATGACATACATTTAAAAACGTTGTATGGACTCAGTTTCAGATGGATTCATAGTTCGCACGGTTATTTTTAATGTGCTGATTCTACGAATGTATGTAGTTTTCGTGGAAGTGCTGCTAATCAAAATACACTCCTGGAAATGGAAAAAAGAACACATTGACACCGGTGTGTCAGACCCACCATACTTGCTCCGGACACTGCGAGAGGGCTGTACAAGCAATGATCACACGCACGGCGCAGCGGACACACCAGGAACCGCGGTGTTGGCCGTCGAATGGCACTAGCTGCGCAGCATTTGTGCACCGCCGCCGTCAGTGTCAGCCAGTTTGCCGTGGCATACGGAGCTCCATCGCAGTCTTTAACACTGGTAGCATGCCGCGACAGCGTGGACGTGAACCGTATGTGCAGTTGACGGACTTTGAGCGAGGGCGTATAGTGGGCATGCGGGAGGCCGGGTGGACGTACCGCCGAATCGCTCAACACGTGGGGCGTGAGGTCTCCGCAGTACATCGATGTTGTCGCCAGTGGTCGGCGGAAGGTGCACATGCCCGTCGACCTGGGACCGGACCGCAGCGACGCACAGATGCACGCCAAGACCGTAGGATCCTACGCAGTGTCGTAGGGGACCGCACCGCCACTTCCCAGCAGACCGCGTGAGACGACGCTTCGCAACCGTCTCCATGAAGCTTGGCTACGGTCCCGCACACCGTTAGGCCGTCTTCCGCTCACGCCCCAACATCGTGCAGCCCGCCTCCAGTGGTGTCGCGACAGGCGTGAATGAAGGGACGAATGGAGACGTGTCGTCTTCAGCGATGAGAGTCGCTTCTGCCTTGGTGCCAATGATGGTCGTATGCGTGTTTGGCGCCGTGCAGGTGAGCGCCACAATCAGGACTGCATACGACCGAGGCACACAGGGCCAACACCCGGCATCATGGTGTGGGGAGCGATCTCCTACACTGGCCGTACACCACTGGTGATCGTCGAGGGGACACTGAATAGTGCACGGTACATCCAAACCGTCATCGAACCCATCGTTCTACCATTCCTAGACCGGCAAGGGAACTTGCTGTTCCAACAGGACAATGCACGTCCGCATATATCCCGTGCCACCCAACGTGCTCTAGAAGGTGTAAGTCAACTACCCTGGCCAGCAAGATCTCCGGATCTGTCCCCCATTGAGCATGTTTGGGACTGGATGAAGCGTCGTCTCACGCGGTCTGCACGTCCAGCACGAACGCAGGTCCAACTGAGGCGCCAGGTGGAAATGGCATGGCAAGCCGTTCCACAGGACTACATCCAGCATCTCTACGATCGTCTCCATGGGAGAATAGCAGCCTGCATTGCTGCGAAAGGTGGATATACACTGTACTAGTGCCGACATTGTGCATGCTCTGTTGCCTGTTTCTATGTGCCTGTGGTTCTGTCAGTGTGATCATGTGATGTATCTGACCCCAGGAATGTGTCAATAAAGTGGGACAATGAATTCACGGTGTTCTTATTTCAATTTCCAGGAGTGTATATGCATAACTAAACTTTTTACTGCATACGTCGTAGCAAATATTGTATGAGCTAATACATATTTATGGGTGTAGTAGCACCACACATTGTAAAGTCTGACATTCTTAATTTTCAACAAAGTGATTCAAAATCTATTATACTAATTAAATTACAATATAATTAACAGTAAATTCAGAACTTGTTAGGTTTCTTATCGCAGATCTTGCCTCTGAGCTTGTTACATTCCAGCCTCTGCCGTTATACTTTTACTGACCTAATATTTATGCAGAAGGTGGCATACTTCATTCAATGATTGATCAATTAATTAAGATTTTTCCATGACTTATTGTAATTTTCAATATCATACTTATTAGCTGTGAACAGAGTATTCGCAGCACGGATGCATAAAATGGCTTCATAAACGACTCTAATATCCGAGACGACCAAACATTTCATAAACGAATCTATGGTTAATAATTATGGCCCAGTCTGAGTTGTAAAATCTACCCTAGCTGGTTTTCACATCACTGTGTAGTTCTCGCATTAACGATGTGTTCATATGCCAGTCCTTAGGTAGCACGTCATCCAAAATAGTCAAGGAGTAAACGAGCAGCACCAATGTCGAGTCTGCCGCCGTTATAGCTATATGAACCTGTCCGTGAAAATACACATATCGGTAGCCACAAAAAAACTTGTAAGAACTTACAAGTGGTTTTTACAGTATAGCAGCAATTTTTACTTTTGTACAGTCTAACTACAACTGAATAAAACTCAATTTTTGCGCCACGCGTATCGCGTTGGTTCTCTGCAAGGCATTTTCAGTGGCCTGAAACGTGTACATATTTTTGCTCTTTAGTTTACATTTTTTGGGAAATGTAGTTAGAGGTCATAAACAGTTCTGGTGGTTTGTTTTTCTGACTTAGTAATATTTTAAATTCTACTTACAGGTTTGCATGGACGATTTTCTACATGTTATGTTTTTTTCCATTTTTTGACGCTGTTCCCCTTCTTATAATTGCCATTTGGGGTTTTGTTTTCCACATTTCACAGCTCTAGTAACTGAACACTTGTTTTGATGCAATGATTCTGGTTTGTGTTGCCGACTGTCGAATGTTATTACCAAAGATTGAATGTTATTGCCACCTTTCGAGTGTAATTTTTGAGATATCTGTGATCTGTTTGCATATATATATATATATATATATATATATATATATATATATATATATATATATATATGTGTGTGTGTGTGTGTGTGTGTGTGTGTGTGTGTGTGTGTGTGTGTGTGTGAATGTGTGAATGTGTATTTGTGTGACATGGTTTTTGTTTTGGTGAGCCTTATTATTATTATTATTATTAACTTATGTGTGTGTGTGAATGTGTATTTGTGTGACATAGTTTTTGTTTTGGTGAGCCTTATTATTATTATTATTAACTTATTTCCTTTTTTTATTAAGCTGTGTGTATGTGTGTGTGTGTGAGAGAGAGAGAGAGAGAGAGAGAGAGAGAGAGAGAGAGGGAGGGAGAGAGAGAGAGAGAAATGGTTTCTTTTGCTCATATATCACATATTTGGTTTTAACGATGGCTTTCTGTATGTGGAAGTTTTCTTGTGTTTGTATAAGGTGTTTGTCATGGTTGTTTATTCTCACTATTTTCATTTTTTGTTCTATGTTTGTAAGACAGTGGTTATGTTATTTTAAATACTCTGCAAATGTGGAATGGTTTGTTCTTTGCACCGTGTTTTAAAATTCCTGCATGGTATGCCTATCTATACTGCATCACAACTTTATTCAAGTTTATATATTTGTGATCCCTAGAATTTATCCCTCTTCGTAAGTCGTTAGATGGTCCAAAAGTAAAAATTATCAATTTACCGTAATATTCCATGCAACTGAGGAAGATAGGACTACAAAAGTTGAAGATGTTAATAAAAATGGTTTCTTTACTTCGAGGCTGCGAATAAGCGGTCTAAATTGTGCTGCGAATGGTAGAAGGGCCAGACCATCACTGTCTGCAACGATTTATTCAATAAGTGAGATACTGCTTATTTTATTTTATTTTTTATAGATTATTGCAAAACAGTACGTTTTGCTGTGACGGACGCAATAAGTATAAATTGTTTTCCGTATTAAAATGAATCATTTTCTTTTGATGGTTTGTTACAACCACTATTGTTTCTCGGACAATGCTTGTAAAATATTTGCTTCAATAACGCTACAATTTATGTGATGAATTCTACCATTAGACTCTCGTTGTTTGTGAGAGTTAACATGATTTATGCTCTGATTTTCTTACAAATTTGAGAAACTTGTCAAAGTCCCAACAACAAGACATAGAGAATAATAAATGTGTGTAAAAGTGAAAGCAAAATTGTGGTGTTGTGTACATTATGAAGCAAACACTGTCCACTGTTCTTTCAGATTTTTAGTTCTGCTACTACAGACTGCCGTGCTACCGAAGGTGGCCGGAAGAAGAGACGACGAAATTTCATGTTCGTCATCTTCAAAGCTCTCAAAGTTTTTCCCTTCGTCATTTGTTGCAGATGTGACTTAGAGTGCATCAAAATGGCGACATATCAGAATAAGGCTCAGTGTGTGATCTGGTGTGCAGAAATCAAACCTGTGACAGTGGAACTTCAGAACTATGGACGCCAGTATGGGGGGCCGCACCCGGCAGGAAGAAGCATGATGAGATGGTCCAAACACTTTAAAGAGGCAGGTAATGTCGAAGAATGTCCTTGAAGTGGACGTCCTGTTGTGTCCGAAACACGTGTTCTCAGAGTGCAAGATGCATTGTTACGTAGCCTCCGTGTCGTGTAACACACGAAGTGCAGAAAATACGATCAGCTCTCCATGAAGTGTTGCATGAGCAATTACGTCTTTTTCCGTACAAACTTCAAATGACGCATGCATTGCAGCTAAACGATCGTCCTCCACGGTATGCATTCGTGGGTACTGTACTGGCCTCGACACATGTTGACAATGAATACCTGAAGAAGTGCCTGTTTTCAATTGAAGCAACGTTGCACATTTCTGGACATTTGAATCGCCGTGACATTAGGATTTGGGGCTCTGAAAATCCACGCAACAGACATGAATACAACCGCCGTAATCCGAAGACTATCGTTTGGTGTGGCTTAATCCACGATAGGGTGATAGGGCAGTTTTTCTTCCCAGAGAAAATCATAACGGGAAATGTTTACCTGGATATGTTCGAACAGCAACTGCTATGATAGATCGAGGAGCCGAAGCGCTCCATCATCTTCGAACATGTTGGATCCTAACATTTCAGTTTGGACGTATGAGATGTGCTGATGATACATTTCCAGGGAGATGAATTTGCCGTGATGGTCCCAAAGCATGGTCACCGTTCTCTCCTGCAGTCACGCCGTTAGACTTCTGTTTATGCGATTACGTCAACGCTCGGTTGTACGCACCAACAATTAATGATATTGCTACCCTTCGTGCACGAATCAGTGAAGCAATCAGAACTGTTGATGCTGCGCTGTTAACCCGGACGAGGGAAGAACTCAAATATTGCTTTGATGTTCTGCGATCGACGTCTGGGGCATATATTAAAATAATGGCATAACAGAAAATGAGAGCCGCTAACCGGTTTGCAACAAACCATCATTGTCTCTCTTAAATAATTCCCGAGTTTTCAAATGAAAGCGGGATTTTATGGACACCCTGTATTCTGTTCTAGAACTCTACTAATTAACAGATAAAATCACTGGACAAAATATTTATCAACACCCCCCTTAAAGTAGCACTCTGGTGGCTCTGGAGCAACGTAGATGTGTAGAACTGGCCGCTGGCGATTGTTTTGCGAAGGGGTCTACATGCAATGGATTCGGATACCACACAGAGGGCAACTGCTAACAGCAATACACCGTTTCAGCTGGCGAAACGGCTCATTAACTGCACAATAGCAGACCGGAGGCGTGTTGTACGGGTCGACGAATCGAAAATGAGCCTCATAAAATGACGAGTAAATCCTCCCCCCCCCCTCCCAGCTAATCACACACACACACACACACACACACACACACGCACACACACACTGTTATCAAAAAATGGATGAGTGCACTGTAAGTAATTTGGGCTCTAATTAAAAAAAAAGGGTAATCTCTCTCGTGTCCAATGTGTATGACGTAATGGCTCCAGAGCTATGTATCTAACAATAATTTTAAAGGTACAGTCAGTGATATACGTGAACACTGCACGCAAAATCCGTAGCGAATAGATTTAGTGGAAAAGAATTAATAAATTGAAACGTCGTGCCCGATGTTGAAGTTTTATTACATGAACTACAGAAACTTATCAAGCGGCAGAATTTTATTCCTTTCATTGTTTTGTGTGAGCTGTCAACGAGCAAAGATTTCGTAAAAGCTTTGAAGTTACGTGTTAAGTTTCTTGGAGATCGCAATGAGCCGTCACCCTCAAATACTGGGTTAATACATTGAGGTGACAGAAGTCATGGAACAGCAATAAGCAAATATACTTAGGCGGTAGTAGCGTGTACACAAGGCATAAAAGAGCAGTGCAGTGACGGAGTTGTCATTTGTACTCAGGTGATTCGTGTGAAAAGGAGTCCAGCATGGTTATGGCCGCACGACGGAAATTAACAGACTCTGAGCGCGGAATGGTGGTTGGAGCTAGACGCATCGGACATTAAATTTCAAAAGTCATTGGGGAATTCATTATTCCGAGATGTACTGAGAATACCGAATTTTAGGCATTACCTCTCACCACGGACAACGCAAACGACCGAGAGCAGCGGCGCTTTCATATGTAAACTCCCCCTCACTTATCGACCTTAATGTCAGTGAAAATTTAAACCGCTTGTACCTAATGGAAATTTGAGAAAAACAATCATCACCGAAGTTAATCTGTCGGTAAAGAGGGAGGAAGGGTTACATCTAAATGAAAGGAAAAATATAAATGAAATTGGTGGAAATTAATTTTGAAAAAGGGTAAGGTTAATAAAGAAAGTAAATGTGCGGTCGTTACATTAACAATTAACTGGCGTTAACTAGATATTTGAGATTTGGGGAAAATTACAGTCGCCAGTCCTATGGACAACTATTATAATAACTGAAAAAGAAAGGTTAGTGGACATATAATTAGCACTAAAAGCGTGGCAACTGAAGCTTGACACGTGTTGTGTGAAAACTGAATGTTTGTCAGAAGTAATGAATTTCGCTACACTCTGACTTAATTTAGCAAAAGAATTAATAAAACTGGAAAATTGAAAGTTAATTTAGTGACTGAAATTAATAGTGAACTTTTCTTCTGAAACACTACGAAATTAAATAAAGTAAGGTTAGTCTTGGGCTACCTCAACAATCATCTCAAAAGCTACTTGAATCTACGCAATTTAGAAATAAGAGATTTAACTTTGAATTTGAATTAAATAATTTTGAACAATTAACAATAGTAAAATTTAGTGTGTACCAAGTTGAGCTGCAGTCACAGGTAAACTAAAATATGGTAACAAAACTCGCACTCTTAATTTGTGCTTGTGTAATCTAAATATTGTAGCCAGCTATGAATACTTAAGTGATCTTTGAAATTAAAGCAATGAAATGGAATGATATTACTTTAATGCTGCCGTTTGAATATCAACGACACACGGGTTCATTTCGGAAAAGGAAGGGACCCTGCTTGCTAATGGAATTGGGACAATGAGCAACAAAGTATCATGCTAAGTTGCTGTATTTTGGTGATGCAAATAGAACAGACTGAAAAGCTGAGGTCTGTCATACAGTTCTAAAACGTTACGTACTTTCAGTCTTCCTTGTTGGTTGATTGAAAGTTTGAAGTCGTCGATCGAGGAGGTGGCGACAATCACTTATTGTCGGCCGTCGCTGTTGCAGAAGCTGGATGTTGGGCTTTCGATGTGTGCCAGCTAATGTTTTCCGTCCGCGACACCGTGCCAGAAACTATTATAGCAAGTCGAGCGCAATTACATGCTGCCAAACCCCGAAAGCGCGGCAACTCGCGGGGGCGTCACACAACACACCTGCTCCACCGCCCTACTCCAGCCAGACTCTGCTCTGCCCGCGTTTCACGCGACAGAGCCAACACTACCAAAGATCCTAAACACTTTGGTTCTCCACACGATCTATCGATGTAATCGTTCGATAGCATAGTTTTCCCCGAGGCAAGACCAAGCATAAAAATACACATAGTATTTACAAAACAAACCAATTATACATCGACATTGTAAAACAATTACGATTTATAAAGACACAGAAATGTCATATTTTCAGGTAGCAAAATAAGGAAAAAATTTGTAGTACAATAGATGGAAATAGGAGGATATGCATTTCCGGCGTTACACGTAGACTTGTCAGTGATAATAGACAAGCACCACTGCATAAAATAACCACAGAAATCAATTTAACCGATAGGACAGTGTGGAGAAATCTGGCATTGTGCACTGTGGCAGCAGACGACCGATGCCTCTGCCTTTGCTAACAGCACATTACATGCAGTGTGTCTCCTCGGCTCATGACCACATCAGTTGGACCCTAGACGACAGGAAAATCGTGGCCTGGTCAGATGAGTCCAGATTTCAGTTCTTAAGAGCTTATGGTAGGGTCGAATGAGGTGCACACCCGATAAACATGAGAACCGAAGTTCTCAACAAGACACAGTGCAAGCTTCTGGTACGTCCATAATGGAATGGACAGGGTCCTCTGGTCCAACTGAACTGATCGTAGACTCAAAATGGTCATGTTCGGCTACTTGGAGTCCATTTACAGTCATTCATGGACTTTATGTTTCCAAACAATTATGTCACGTCATCGGGCCACTGTTGTTCGTTTTAAAGAATTTTCTGGGTAATTCGAGCGAATAATTTGGCGACCCAGATCACCCGACATGAATCCTGTCATATATTTTACATGTCTCGAGAATTATACTTCTATGTAAGTTTCTAACTGCAATGTCTGATATTTTTTCTCCTAAGCCTTTAAACGAAAGATTAGTTGTGGACTGTGTCAGAATTTTAAATTTTTGAAATAGATCAATAATTATATGAAATACTGTTAATGAAGATTTTGTTTTCCCTTGGAGCCGCTACATAACAACCTTCTGCTTTAATCAGGTGACCGGGTGACAAACGTACCATTTTAGGCGTTTGGTAATACGGATACAAGGAGTCCGTTTGTACGACGGACCAGTGAGGCGTTGAAACTGCTATGTGTGGAGGGTGTAGGCGATGTCGGAAGTACTTCATAACATTTTGTGGGTGTTTTTAGTACACTGGGGGAGTGTATTCCTCCTTTGACGAACCTATAGCATCTCGACTGGCTTACCAAATCTCAAAAAGAAACCTTACGATAACGGAAATTCACTTCGGGGTGAGTCTTCGCAGCAAAGCGCGCTAGCCATAAGATTCCGAGAAAAAGGAGTCTAAAATTTTACGTGCAATTCATACACCTGTCAGTTTAGAAGTTCTGGCATCACAGCGAAATGGCTGCGCTTCTAGAGGACTCACTTGCCACTTGTTTCAAAAATTAATTTAATGATCTAAAATATTATCATTTAAAGAATTAGGAATTATGTTGCATTTATGAAATGACTGCAACAACCAACTAACATAAAATATGATTTACAATTACTACTTTATTTTTAAATTGTTGAATAATTTCAAATGCATTTTTAATGAAGGTTTGTTATCGCTTTAATTATCACTATAACAAAATTCCAGGTAGGCTTTCATTTCTATATTTTTTTACTATATTGTCTTTATTTGTCAATACATTATTTTACAAACATGCACTAGAATGACAAGCATCATAAAACATTGAAAACAACAAATATTTGACATCTTGCACAATCTATGAAAGACGATTGTTTGTGTGAAGAACCTTTTAAAAGATCTGCTGGAAAACATACTCCATTAACATTCATGAAAACTTCTCTTTTAGCAGAAAACCTGGAAGCGTACCAGTAATACTGGATCATTTCATTAAAAATTACCAATGACAGCTGATGATGCACTGTTGACTCTATTTTTGTATGGTCTTCACAGGAATATATATCTCTCTTATTTTCAATCAGGTAAGGGCAATTGTGTACAAGTTTCATTAGACGTTTTGCCTAACCATAAAAACGGACGCCACAAGGTTGAACAAGAGCACTACAATTTAGGGAAATCACTTTAATTGCACAAGTCGGTGATTTCTCGACCACCTGAAAAAAAAATCGTTACATAATTCAGGCCTTCCTTGTCTACTCCAATTCCTGTGCGAGTTAATAATGAACTGACACGTTAGTTGGATTTGTTGGAGGAATAAAGATGGTGTAAGTAGGCTATTTAGGTTTTCTTATTGGTAACGCCACGTAGCGCTCTGTATGAAAATCACTGGCTGTGCTGTGGGCAGTCTGTGGCTAGTTTGCATTGTTGTCTGCCATTGCAGTGTTGGGCAGCTACATGTTAATAGCGCGTAGCGTTGCGCAGTTGGAGGTGAGCCGCCAGCAGTGGTGGATGTGGGGAGAGAAATGGCGGAGTTTTGAAATTTGTAAGAATGGATGTCATGAACTGCTATATATATTATGACTTTTGAACACTATTAAGGTAAATACATTGTTTATTCTCTATCAAAATCTTTCATTTGCTAACTATGCCTAACAGTAGTTAGTGCCTTCAGTAGTTAGAATCTTTTATTTAGCTGGCAGAAGTGGCGCTCGCTGTATTGCAGTAGTTCGAGTAACGAAGATTTTTGTGAGGTAAGTGATTTGTGAAAGGTATAGGTTAATGTTAGTCAGGGCCATTCTTTTATAAAGATTTCTGAAAGTCAGATTGCGTTGCGCTAAAAGTATTGTGTGTCAGTTTAAGCACAGTCTTGTATAATTGTTCAAAAGGGGACGTTTCATATGTCGACCCTTAGCCGAGGATACCTCACTGGAATTTTTTTTTGTAGTTTGTGTAATTTGTGTAATTAGTGCAGCACGTAATTGTAGAGAGAATTTCCTTTGTAGTTGTAGTTTTTCATTCTTGTACAGTAAAAGAGTTGTGGCATGCATGTAGATTTGCACCAAGTATTTCGCAGCTGCGCTTGCAATTAACGTGATATTATTTTCAATGCTGTGTTAATGTGTTTTCTTATTTTGCTCTTCAAATTGTGGTTTCTGTGTTGTCGCGTGAAATATTGTGACAATAATGGCGTGTGAAAAGCGTAATACTAGGCTCCAAAGTAAACTCAGAAATGACAGTGAAGACGAAAGCAGTGTGTTAGCGCTGCCGAGTAATGAATTAACTAATGTTCAAAGTAGTAATTTGGTAATTGTGCATAGGGAAATGGAGCGGGCTGCAAATAATGGTGTAGGCAGTGAAACAATTAGTGAACAGGGAAGCATTATCGATCGATCGGTCGGCAACAGCTCGTCTCAGGAATCCGAAATGACAGGACACAATCTTGCAAATACTGTAGATTCAGGTTTTGCGTCCTCACCGTTTTCTCAAATAAGTCAAGACACATTTTCTGCTTCCCAAAATGTGAATGTTGCCGGTGCAAATGCACTGCCGAAAAGCATAGAGGAACAGATTCCAGACACTAATACATTATTATTGCAATTAATGCAACAAATGAAACAAAATCAGAGACAAACACAGCAACAGTTAGACACAATGGAACAAAATCAGAGACAAACACAGCAAAAGCTTCAAAAGTTAGACACAATGGATCAAAAGTTTCAAAAGTTAGACTCAGTGGAACATATGCTTGAACAAACACGTGAAGATTTAACTACTGAATGACATAAAATCGAATCGAAATGTTTATAAAAGTCTGTAATGATGTAAAAACACAAATTTGTGAGTATTTCCAACCAATTTTTTCGCGGCATGAAAATACATTACAGAATCACGAATTAGCCATAAAAGAACTGCAAACTATTGTTCATGAAAATCATGAGACCTTGCAAGCTAAAATTGACTCAGTTGCATCTACCGATTCGGTTACGCAACTTGAAAAAACTCAGGAAAACTTGAAGGACACAGTAGATACGTTTTTAACACAAATGAACACTCTGAAATTTGGTTCAGAAAAACACACTGAGGAAATAAGTACACTATCGGAGAAAGTAGCCGAACTTTCGGATCAGTTCACTAACTTATCTGCAAAGGTAGATGATGATCTGAATGACACAAGACTTGTAGCCATCACTGACACAGAAGAGTATGAACAAATTAAGAAATTCAAACAAAATCAGAATCAAGTTAATACGCAACACAAAAGAGAAATCCGGGAAGTACAAGATCAGTTGGCACAAGTAATACAAAAATTACATATTTCAGAGGACACTCGCACTCCAGCACGGGAAAAGGGACTTAGAAATACGGAAAAGCCACAAAATATTAACACAGGGCATTTGGAAATTATGAAAGAAATTGGCAAGGTGCACAGAATTTTGAGATGGAACCACCGACACGACGTAACAATGACCGATATGCTACTCGCTGACACGATGATTTTGACTATAAGCTGTTCATTACTACTCGTAAATTCAAAACATTTAAGAATTCTGGCAACAACATTCATCCACAAGCGTGAGTCCATCAATTCTCTCATTGTTTTCCTCCCAACTAGTCATTAGAGCACAGATTAGAATTTATGTGTGGCTACTTAGAGAATGAACCAGCTGAAAGAATGCGATCGGTCATTCACAATTGTCACAGTGATGGAGAATTTTATCATGCCTTCCTCTCAGCTTATTGGTCTCAAGCTACATAAGACCAAGTAAAACATAGCATCATAATGATGAAACATTTCGAACAATCTGAATTTTCCAGTATTGTGAAATATTTTGAAGACATGTTGCACAAGAATCAGTACCTGTCAAAGCCATACAGACCTCAGAACTCATCCGCATTTGCTTAATCAAATTACCTGAACATTTACGACATATTGTTTTGTCAGGACGTTGCAAAGACGACATTGAAGCTTTTCAGGGACTCTTACAAGAATTAGAAATTGACACTGACAGTCGCGGAACGCGAAAACAGGAACACAACAATTACAGGTCACATCCGTAACAATTCCATGATGACAGAAATAATAAATGGACACGACAAGGCTATTCTTACAACATAAATCGTGACCAAAACAGACACCACCCATATTACAACCACTGGCAGAGTAATAGTTACAGAAAAAGATCGCATTTCCGTAGTAATGAATATGACAGAGACAATCATAGAAACAGACAATATGGCAACCTGAACTATTATTATCACGGGATACAGAATAACTTCAGACGCAACGGTCCACCGTGCAGTGATAATTCAGGGAGAAATTCTCCATCACTTAACCGACAAGAAAGAACTAAAGGAACTACCGACATGACGGCAGACAATATAATCATAACGACAGACCAGAATTTCATCAGAACTGGCGGGATTCAAACAGGGCTGGGCCGTCTCGGCAAGGTGAATTTGTAGAAGTTAGGTCCCCTAATCCTAATAACGATGCGTGCCAACAAAGAGACAGACAATGACTCGCACCGCAGGTAGCCACGTGCGCCGGTTGGCTCAGAGAAAAATAACATAGACGCTAACCTTGAGAAAAATTTTAGCATTCCTTACCAATGTATACAACATGATAATTGCTTTGAAGTTAACTCTGAGCACTAGGAAGAGTAAAGCCTTGCATCACATTTCACATGTAAAACCGTTTATTGAAAGATAATCTGCAATGTTTGAAGTTAAATATCCAGTCAAGACCCAAGAGAACTTATTTAAACAGAAATTACGAATGCATTGTTATAGTGAACAGACGATACAGTGTTGTTATTTGTACATTCTTGTTTGTTAGTTGCACGATTATGTAACGACAATAAAGCTCACATACGTAGA
Source organism: Schistocerca cancellata (assembly GCF_023864275.1). Classification (NCBI taxonomy): domain Eukaryota; kingdom Metazoa; phylum Arthropoda; class Insecta; order Orthoptera; family Acrididae; genus Schistocerca; species Schistocerca cancellata. The sequence continues at coordinate 165,918,316 of NC_064632.1, forward strand.
ACATTTACCAGTACTGCTAATGAGATTTTAATGCAACATTTTGGTTTACTTGGAAATACATTCTGGATTTAAAGTACTTTCTGTGAGATACCAGATCACACAGTGGTTAGTTTATGTGACAGCTACACGATTTTATCACGACGCTACTAATGAGTGACAATTTACAATGTTGCTTTTGTGGTGTTTCTGTTTTATATCTGCACAGTTTTTCTGAATTATTCTGGAAAGGAAAACATGTTTTAATAGTAAGTTTTGTGGTATAGGTACAATGAGACAGCCTTTTCTGTAGCACAACAATACGTTACAGCACAGTACTTTCTTCATCATGGCAATAAGCGTATTAACTAAGATATCTATATGCAAAGCATTTCACTTTTGTTTACCATGAGGTAAGTACATTGACTTCTGCAGAACTTAGCTTTCGGAGCACGATAACTACGACACTTCCACAGAGATTATCTTACAACAAGATGCACAGTTTAGCGCTACAGTACACGTATTTGAGTGATTAATTTTGTACTTAAAACATTTATTTTTAAAGATTTTTGAATTACAACGATACAAAGGTTTTCCGTGATACATTTCATTCCATTGCTGTAATCTGTAACACCTGAGGGTATAATTACATTAATCCTCAGGGGGTACACGCTTACTTTGTGTACCATGTGTTTGGCAAGCACAAGGAGCCCTATCTAATATGGTATTTGCTTATACAACTTTACACATTGGTACCATATTCCTCTAACACAGAATTACACAGCTATCTGATTATTTAACAGAACTTTTTTTATGTCAGTGACACATGTTTACGTAATTACACAGTTGGATACCTTCACACATATGAAACTGTATTTTGTCTGTACTTTGTGAACTGTTCATATTTTTTCAGAACCATTGTGATACTATGAGAGCTTTGAATGATGTATTTGGTAAGGGATCATGATTTTTGAAGTACGTTTGAGGTAGATGACTTTATTGACGGTCTTGAAATTATTGAAAGAAGCTGCAACGATTCTGAGATGTGATGTTATTATTACGATGACGATGTGTATTATGCTGTTGAGGTATGTTTATGATCAATAAACTGAGAATCGTACTTTAAGAGTTGTGAAATGTGTGTAAATGCATGAATGTATCACAATGCAGGCGAAAATTTGTTGCACACTGTTATATTCATAGGATTCTGTTTCTACACATTTGCAACGCAAATTCTTGACCTGTGAAATTTTTTATATGAGACTGTCACTGTAGTACAAACTGGAGTCGTAAATATTTTGGTAAGGAAGGTAGGTCACTGTAAACACCCAGCTGCATGACAGTCGCCTGGAAAAAAGCCATTACTGTGTGCCTTTCAGAGGCACAGGTGAAAAAAAGAGGCCATTATCCTCGCTATTGACATTTCTTTGTAGAAAACATCACAAATACGACACGCCCAAACTTGAAAACATATGATTTCACTGTGGAGCTCTTAATTTATGATATTTACTGAAATGAAATGATGAGAAACATTTCACGTCTATTGTCTTGCTAGTTGAAAGTTTGTTTACTGCATTATGAAACACCATATGGCTAGTGAATGACGTTTCACGCCTTGCTTTGCCTATTTTGTTTAATATCTTGTTTCTAGCTACACTGCAGCATTGGTTAAAATAAAATTTAATAGATGTACTAATATAGATATTTTATGCTTACAGATCCAGTAAATAATAATTTTATGATTATTTCCAAAAAAACGAGGGAGCACAAAGAGACATTTCCACTTCACAGGAATTGCATACATAATTTTTGTCAGTGACTTGGTAACTTGTCTGCTAGAGTAAGTTACAGTGATGCATCACTCTAGTGTTAAGATGTGACATAATTATTAGACATTTCTATCTTTACTGTGATATTTTTCTGCTTGAGCTTTGTCATGTTTAGATATAAGTTATTGCATTTGCTGCTGCTGTTTGCCATGCATAGTGCTACTGAATTTCATTTTGTGTTACTCTGTTAAGCCAGTTTTACTACTGACTTATTTTTCTTGTTTACTGCTCATTGCCTTATATTAGTTGTAATATTGCTGCTTGCTTTGCCAATTTGCACTTTTTTCATTGCTGTTTGTATTAATTGTTTTGTGCTGCTGCATTGCCTTGTCCCTTAGTTTAGCATCTGAGCTCAGTAGATTTAAGTTAGCTTAAGAGGGGGTAGACTATATATGAGAACGAGTTGTGATGAATTGCTTGCTTTGCCAATTTGCACTTTTTTCATTGCTGTTTGTATTAATTGTTTTGTGCTGCTGCATTGCCTTGTCCCTTAGTTTAGCATCTGAGCTCAGTAGATTTAAGTTAGCTTAAGAGGGGGTAGACTATATATGAGAACGAGTTGTGATGAATTGGATGAAATGCATTGAGAAGCTATAAGAAAATGGTTTGGCCAAAAAAGGATTTTGAAGGAGGAAATGAACAAAAATTAGGGTTTAGAGACAACAGGTTTAGGTAGGATTTTCTTGGAAATAAATGATGAGGTAAGATAATGGAAAATAAATAATGAGGTAAGAAATGTGTGAGCATATAAATACAGAAAGCATGCTTGGATAGGATTTTTTTGGTGGAAACAAATGTTGAAATAAGACGAAAGATCTATGGAATGAAGTTTTGGGTTGGACTGCAGTACCAAATGTTACACTGAAAACAAATCCTGTCTTTTCCTCCTGTGTTATTCTGCTATGTGTTTGTGTACTCTTGTGTATTTGTGTTTTTCCTGTCTTTATGTGTTTAGCTACTAAGATTTATGTTGTAGAATTTTTCTAGTACTAAGCTACATTCACTATGATGAGGAATACTGTTATCCTCAAATATAATTTGCATTAATAATATGTTATTTACTTTGTAAAGATGTTTATAGACATTATTAATTCTGTTCTGTTTCAATGCTCATATGTGAAATTAATGTTTCAAAAACTATTCTCATTATTTTATATATTTACTTATGTCATAATTCATGTAACACTGATGTATGTGTTTATTTCTATTGTTTTGTAAAGCCTGTACTACTACAAGTTTATCTGTATTGTTATGTTCTTTAATAATGTATTTTGTACTTTTGTTATTGTATTCTCATGTTATAAAATTGTAATTGACACCAGTTCATAAAATTTCTGATGGTCATAGTATATGCAAAATATGTGAGAAATTGGGACTGTTAGTGTTTGGACGCGTGTTAATAATTCAGCAAGGGACTGATTAACAGCACTGCTGGTTCTAAGGACAATTCCAAAAACTTTGTGAGTGCACAAGTGGTGGTTTATGGACTTGCTATATTGTCTGCAAGACTTCTAAGGACAATTCCAGAAACTTTGTGAGTGTACAAGTGGTGGTTTATGGACTTGCTATATTGTCCACAAGACTCTTCGATGGTGATTTTGCACCTGCACAGTTGCAGCAGATGGCTGCTGGCCATCTCTACAAGGACTACAGTGGGTCTACACCTTTCATGACTCACCAATACCATTATTTCTACAAGGACTGCAGTGGGTCTGCACCTCTGGTGGCCCACCAATACCATACTATCTACCAGGACTACAGTGGGTCTGCTCTGTGATGACCTACCTACCAATATTCTTCAAAACTTCGACTGACTCCGCTTTGGGTTTGCTCTGTTGTGGCCCATTACCTGTCTGCATGTCGAGAGTCAGCACTGCCTTTCCGTTGGAAGGACAACACTACTTCTTCAAGACTGCATGGAAATCCACTACTTCCGTTTGCATTTTCTTTTACTGCTCAGACTCTGAGAAAAACGTTGCTATTTTACTGTGATGAACGATCAAGACTTTCTTTATGGACTGTGAGAAAATGTTAGCTTTTGACCAACATTGTATCAATAAGTGTGTGCATTTGATTTCTTTGTTATTGTAACTGCGAAAAAATATTAACAAATATGTATTGGCAAGTGCCCAAAACAATTTCTAAAATTTTTTGTGGGGAGCATGGGGGCTATGTAAGTGGGCTATTTAGGTTTTCTTATTGGTAACGCCACGTAGCGCTCTGTATGAAAATCATTGGCTGTGCTGTGTGCAGTCTGTGGCTAGTTTGCATTGTTGTCTGCCATTGTAGTGTTGGGCAGCTGCATGTTAATAGCGCGTAGCGTTGCGCAGTTGGAGGTGAGCCGCCAGCAGTGGTGGATGTGGGGAGAGAAATGGCGGAGTTTTGAAATTTGTAGGAATGGATGTCATGAACTGCTATATATAGTATGACTTTTGAACACTATTAAGGTAAATACATTGTTTGTTCTCTATCAAAATCTTTCATTTGCTAACTATGCCTATCAGTAGTTAGTGCCTTCAGTAATTAGAATCTTTTATTTAGCTGGCAGTAGTGGCGCTCGCTGTATTGCAGTAGTTCGAGTAACGAAGATTTTTGTGAGGTAAGTGATTTGTGAAATGTATAGGTTAATGTTAGTCAGGGCCATTCTTTTGTAGGGATTATTGAAAGTCAGATTGCGTTGCGCTAAAAATATTGTGTGTCAGTCTAAGCACAGTCATGTATAATTGTTAAAAAAGGGACGTTTCAATGGGTACAACTGTATATATCGCACTGCAGCAGGTAAGGACCATTGGCCGATTAGTTACGTGAGGTTCTTGACGCTTCCTGACCATCTGACTATTTGTATTGAAAGTTGAAAGTTAACATTTCTTTGGAAAGTTGGCCAGTGATTCTGCTGTGGTGCGAATTCACAATCTTTGAGTCAGAAGTCTTATTATCACGAGTAATAGAAAGCTAACACTTGTTCAGAGGAGTCGGAAGTGGTCAGACGCAGCCTGCCATGGAGATTAGCCTTGGGACGTGAGAGGTCGAAGCCTGCTGCGATCGTGCTAGTAGCGCCGGAGGAGACTTTGGTATTAATCGACGATTTTTTGGTAATTTTCCCTTTTGCTGCTCGTAGTTGTTAGTCGTTTGGAGAGTAGACTCGGTTTTGAGGTTCTAAGATTTTCATTTTTTCTTCAGGAACATACTTTGCATGAAGTTTCTTGTGCTTCGTGGTAACTTGTGACGTACATTTTGCGTTACCATTACCAGACAGAATAGTGTTTTCTTTTGGAAGAAAGTGCATGAGGACGTTTTCTGTCGTACATATTTTGTGAAGTAGGTCATGAATTCCAGATATATTATTGTTGATTTTATTTTGAATGAGAGACTCTATATGAGTGGTTCTGAATTGAGAAAGATATTTCTGATCGGCAGTATCTTAACTAGGAACCTTTCTGACGCATGCCTGTTCTGCTATTTATTAAGTATCTTGAAGAATGATAATTATGTTATAGTATGTGAAGTGGATTAAGATTCATAGGCTATTAGGCTGAAGGTTAATGAAATATGTTGTTCTGAAGAAGTCAGACGAGGCGTTATATACGATTTAGTGGGGAAATACTTTTTGGGGCTATTTATGGAACAAGACAGGGTAAGAAATGGACACTCTTTAGACGAAACAACTCACAGCTGTACTAGATACATGGAGGTTCTGTTTGTGCACACTTTATTCGAAGGTAGAGTCACAGTGACATCTCCAAAAGATATTTAATTTGCCATGAAAGGACTTCTGAGAGGACTGTACTATTGAAGTTTTGTTGCTACTGACGAAATGTTTTATGAGGTTAACAGCAATCGAGGATGGAAAGAAAACAAATTACAGTTTGAGACACCAATCATACCTACTGTAAACATTGTAAAATCTAGAGAACACGAAACTTTAACCTGCATGAAACATCAGCGCTTGCAGGTGACACATTTTCTTTTCACCTATTTGGAGACATATGTGGATGTATCTGTAGAGTAATGAGCATGGATAGTTTTGCAAAGATTTTTTTTCTGCTGCTGAATTATATGAGATACAAGTGAAATGAATTATCTAGCTTTGCAAGGTTGTGGTATGGAATTGTCTCAATAAAAGTTTTGTTTTTCTACTTTTTACTGTTTACACTTACTATATTTTTTGTTTGTGACATGATCATAATTGAATTTTTCTCTATTTCAGAAGCAATAAAAAGAACACACGCCTCTGTGCGTCTGTAGGAGCTAAACAGTCTTTTTTAGATCGGAGTATAACGTACGTAGCAAGCGAGTTACATTCTAACAATACGAACGTTGCAGTGGTCTGGTTTGGAGAACTAGACATTACAAAAGTACCAAGTCGTGCTAAAACCATTGATCTATGACTTGTACACGAATATGTTATGCACCTTGACAACCTTTTCTTTTCAGTATATAGCATTTTTACACCTTGATGCCGGTTGATCATCTACATTTCTATGCATGTTCTAAATAATTGCGAAAAATAAATTGCTCCAATACATTGGCATCTTCCTATTTAAACAATTTTATTTTAGACTTTCTCTTATGGTTCTGCTACAACAGTGATGCAGTGCCGATTCTGTCACGTTAAGTTAATGATTCTAAGATGATGACTATTTTCTCTTGTCATTAAGCAACCCTGTAGCTCAAGAGAAGTTATTTCCTTCATTTTCGGTTAATAATCCAATTGTTTCAGCTGCTGCTGAACAGTTCGAGGATACATCTTTTTTGAGTTGCATCTTAGAGTAAGTTATGTAATTATTAGTTGCTTTATAAGATGTGTCTTTTGAATGCTGTATTTATTTTGCTGTTGTGATATGTACGGCCATACGATTCTGACTCCATACGATTCGGACCCATGATTGAAAGTGAAATAATTTATGAGAACTTAACTGAATATGCAGTCAATAAGAAATGTCATTCTTTACTAATTTAAGTTGACTGGAGCTCAAGTCACTTATACTGCATAAGAAGGACTTGCATTTATGCCAACATATATTTTTCTTGGGTATCTATCACAGAAACTGGATTACATGAACTCCATATTTTGACTGGTTACCTGTAATTTTATTGTATATGTAAACTTATCTTCGAGCAATGCAAATTTTCTATTGTATGATAGTTTAAACGGCATGTAATTAATATGTATATACACTCCTGGAAATTGAAATAAGAACACCGTGAATTCATTGTCCCAGGAAGGGGAAACTTTATTGACACATTCCTGGGGTCAGATACATCACATGATCACACTGACAGAACCACAGGCACATAGACACAGGCAACAGAGCATGCACAATGTCGGCACTAGTACAGTGTATATCCACCTTTCGCAGCAATGCAGGCTGCTATTCTCCCATGGAGACGATCGTAGAGATGCTGGATGTAGTCCTGTGGAACGGCTTGCCATGCCATTTCCACCTGGCGCCTCAGTTGGACCAGCGTTCGTGCTGGACGTGCAGACCGCGTGAGACGACGCTTCATCCAGTCCCAAACATGCTCAATGGGGGACAGATCCGGAGATCTTGCTGGCCAGGGTAGTTGACTTACACCTTCTAGATCACGTTGGGTGGCACGGGATACATGCGGACGTGCATTGTCCTGTTGGAACAGGAAGTTCCCTTGCCGGTCTAGGAATGGTAGAACGATGGGTTCGATGACGGTTTGGATGTACCGTACACTATTCAGTGTCCCCTCGACGATCACCAGTGGTGTACGGCCAGTGTAGGAGATCGCTCCCCACACCATGATGCCGGGTGTTGGCCCTGTGTGCCTCGGTCGTATGCAGTCCTGATTGTGGCGCTCACCTGCACGGCGCCAAACACGCATACGACCATCATTGGCACCAAGGCAGAAGCGACTGTCATCGCTGAAGACGACACGTCTCCATTCGTCCCTCCATTCACGCCTGTCGCGACACCACTGGAGGCGGGCTGCACGATGTTGGGGCGTGAGCGGAAGACGGCCTAACGATGTGCGGGACCGTAGCCCAGCTTCATGGAGACGGTTGCGAATGGTCCTCGCCGATACCCCAGGAGCAACAGTGTCCCTAATTTGCTGGGAAGTGGCGGTGCGGTCCCCTACGGCACTGCGTAGGATCCTATGGTCTTGGCGTGCATCCGTGCGTCGCTGCGGTCCGGTCCCAGGTCGACGGGCACGTGCACCTTCCGCCGACCACTGGCGACAACATCGATGTACTGTGGAGACCTCACGCCCCACGTGTTGAGCAATTCGGCGGTACGTCCACCCGGCCTCCCGCATGCCCACTATACGCCCTCGCTCAAAGTCCGTCAACTGCACATACGGTTCACGTCCACGCTGTCGCGGCATGCTACCAGTGTTAAAGACTGCGATGGAGCTCCGTATGCCACGGCAAACTGGCTGACACTGACGGTGGCGGTGCACAAATGCTGCGCAGCTAGCGCCATTCGACGGCCAACACCGCGATTCCTGGTGTGTCCGCTGTGCCGTGCGTGTGATCATTGCTTGTACAGCTCTCTCGCAGTGTCCGGAGCAAGTATGGTGGGTCTGACACACCGGTGTCAATGTGTTCTTTTTTCCATTTCCAGGAGTGTATGTATATCAACTCTGAGCTCTGTGATAAATTGTAACATTTTTTTAGGTATGTAATCATTAAAGTCTTTGGACAAATCTGTATGTCATTCAATAATGTTATGTGCCACACATTTTACATGTCCTGGATCAACACTGTACTTTATGGTACGCTATGTACTGTACCATTAGAAAGTGAATTTATATAGAACAATTTTAACACCAAGTGATTGACCTAAACGTCATATTTACAACTGTACTTGTAGGAACTTGCCACACTTATGTAATTATCAGTGGTCATACATATTTTGAGTCATTTACTCAGCACTGAGCTTATTTTCCTATTCACGTAACGTTGACTTTTATATTAATGTGCATATAACCTACTATTATTCATTTATTCACTGTGATTCGCTTCTATTATTGAGTCATACATGAGAGTTTTTATCTCTATTGTCAATTACGAGAACCTGTTTTCTCAAACCGGTACAATGTCAATGCTTTTACGATCTTCATGAATTCTTTGGTTCTTAGTAAGTTATATTTGTGCTTTATGCAATTACTATTGATTCTTACTGTATCTTTATTTGAATATGAGAAGAAGTACAGACTAAAATATTTTGGTGAGGCTGTCGGTTGACAGGATGTATGTAATGAGTCGCTGAGTCAGCTTTCACATCAAACTTTTGTGTCGTATTTTCGTATGGTTGTCAGTGGACAAATTGTGATTTGTCCCTGAGTGTGCTGCACCTAAAACTCGTGTTTCTTTACCTGGTTTTATATTGCCAGATGATTTTTACTCCCTTGAAGAACTGTAAATAGCATTTCGTTGTATTGTTAAATGAACTAACGGCAATGTCATGTAGATTTGAGTGCTCACCTGCACGATGGTACTTGTATATTTATTGTCTCTCTCTTGGCACTGTTTGCAATCCCATGTAATATTTATATCTACACAATTGAACGACATTTTTACACTCTTGGAGAACGATAAATAACATTTTGTTATCCTGTCAAATTAGCTACTATCAATGCCAGCTGGAGATGAGTGTTTACATGCATAAAATGATACTTGTTTATTATTTTTTCTAGACTACATCGTGCAGCTTATTAATTTCCTATTACATACAAACTTATGTAATCTTATGCTTATGTTTATGTAGTTTATCACTTTTGTAAAACATCTGATGCTATTTTTGTCAATTTCATTATGTAAGAATTTTGTGTTTGTTCCTTGTCAATATGTTAGGCAAGAATCACGACTCAAAATTCTTATAAGTGAGTGTGAAGGTTATCAGAGTTGGACATTAACACTTCTTAAGAAAGCTGACCAATGATTTTGCTGCGGTGTGAGTCTGAGATATTATTACGGCGAGTTGTTGAGAGAAATCGGATGTGGTCGGACGCTGCCTGCGCTGGAGAGAAGCAGTGTGACATGAGAGGTCGCAGCCTGACTTGATCGTGGTAGTAGCGCCGGCAGACACTTTGGCATGAGTTGAGCATCTTTTGCTAATGCGCTTTTTTGCTGCACTTAGTTGTTGGTCGTTTGCGCGCTGGAGGGATTTTGTCAGGTTTGTGTATGCATACATTGAGAGTAATATTCGTATCTTTGTTGTGGCCAGAAAAATGTATATTGTGTAGAGAAGTTATGGAATAATTAAGTCTGTGCAAAGTTTGTCAGTGTTTAAATAATACACATATTTAAAATATAGTAGATTATAGTCTTTATTGGTTTCTTTAACTTTTAACACCGTTTAAGGTTAGTTGACCAATCTGCTCCTGATAATTCAATTTGTATATGTACACAAAAATATGGCAGTAGTTTTTGCAATTACTATGTCTATGCATTGCACACTGCATGGATCGCAGTATTGCTTTTGAAATATTTTAGCATGTTGCTAATCACGCAATTGCTGCGGTAAGACGTGGTGATACGAACCCGTTTCAGTATGTACAATAGGTCAACAGGTATACTCTACTCTTCCAGGCAGAGACCATATCCAGAAATTTGGAAAGAATATTATAAACATGTAAGGTTTTCATATCTTTTATTCGATTGTAAATAATTCACCTTTGCTGTACTGGGAGAGAGGTGAGTGAGAGCACTGCATGAGTGGCTAATAAGATTCTTGATTCTGGGTTTAGTTTTATCCGTAGTTGACTTGTTAATCAGTCAGTTGTGCAGCGTTGGGACACTCACGTTTCAGGAATGGTAGCGAGCAATTGAGTTTTTCAGAAAAAGAGAATGTTATTTATGAATCTGGGAGAAACTACATAATACGTTTTTATGGAGATGACAACTCATTTATTATACTTCCTTGTTTTTTACACTGAAGATTTCGGAAGAATGTTATAGATATGTCTGTAGTTTCTTTGTAATGAGATCATTTTGAAATTGTTAGTCTTCTTATCTTGAGCAGTCTTTTCGTTAATAATCAGAGTTTGATTTCTCAAGGACGGAGTAAAGCCTACCTCCACAATTCATAGTACAGTTGTGAATATTTTGCTGTGTGTGCATTACACCTTACGCCCCACGAAGTCATAGATTGTTTTTGAGAAACAAACAAAATTAGAGTTGGTTACTTATATTTAGCTGCTGCACCTGTTGATTTGTATTTGACTTAGATACAGTCAGCACATCAGGCACAAAACAGCATGCTGAGCAAGAGGTAAGTCACTCTGATCTCAGGGAAAATCCCACCTTGCATCTTTAAATAAACAGTGTGTAGTCAGGACTATCAGGTGTCAGGCTAGCTAGTACATTAATTTTCAGTGAACAGTGTCGATAACTTCAAACAGTTATTATCTTCCAAGTAGAGCATTAATTTAATTCTGTGAATATTCCAAGTCAAACATTGCCTTTCATATGAAGCAATGTCCATGACCTACTTCGGTACTAAGTTTTAGTCATATGGTCTTCATTGAGCACCCAGTTTCTGTTAGCATTTAATTAGATCCATTTTCTTTTTTTGTTTGCATTTCATAAACGTTAGTTTTATTTCACGACACAGTTCATGTGTGCGACACAGGTACAACACTATTCAGTTTTGCTCAGCTGTCCAACGCGATATCTAACGTACACGATACGTGAGAAGGTTTTTGATGTCTCTACATTAGGTTCTCTCACATACAATTTTTTTAAAAAAGCTACAACCTCTCCACAGTTCATAATATCGTCAAATTTGTAATAACATTATAAGGACAATAGTAACAGTGATTTCATAAATTAAAAAAAATCTTCGTGATCGAACTGCTAATACTTTAGGTGCTTAACTTGTTTAATTGCTGCTATAATTTTAAAACAAATAAAATAAAAAGTTACCTTAAGGTAGGATCGAATCTGAATCGCAAGCAGCAAGCGGGTCAGCTACAGACACAGGAATTCGCTGTGCTGCCATATTGTATGAATTGACTGGTATATGAGCCGAGTGTAAAACTTTAGAGCGCTTTTCCTCGGAATCTTCTGCCTAGTGGGCTTTACAACTTTTAAGGGTGGACACCTTTGAGATACGTTACTAACCTGCGAAGTCTCAACAAATGTTCAAATGTGTGTGTACTCTTACGGGACTTAACTGCTAAGATCATCAGTTCCTAAGCTTACCCACTATTTAACCTAAATTTTCCTAAGGACAAACACACACACCCATGCCCGAGGGAGGACTCTAACCTCCGCCGGGACCAGCAGCACAGTCCATGACTGCAGCGCCCAGACCGCTCGGCTAATCTCGTGCGGTGCGAAGTCTCAGCCGGAACTAAATTTCCGAGACCTCAAGGCCCCCTCTTAATCCAATAGAAAACATCTGGGGTAAATTCATACTGCTAGTGAAAAGTAACAATTAACTTTCTCACAGTATGGTAGCCGTAAAGGATCTGTTCAATGCCTGGCTTCAGCTAGATATGACATACCTGAAGAAACCTGTGAATTCTGTGTCTGGCTGAACTGAAACCAGTACTGGAGAAGGAGACAAAGGATATCAGTTTAATTTACCCTGGGGGGGGGGGGAGGAGGAGTGATTATTTTTATGTCCAGTGTGGTTTGGTTCCAGGAAGGCAATGAAATACATAGGAACCAGCGAAATAGTTCGCATTACTGTAGCAATGTCTTCTAAGTATTTTATGTGATTAAGAAAAACTTTTTTGGACTTAGTTCTTTAACATTTGAGAATTTGAAACAATGTACTCCTGCAACTAATAAGAGTATGTTTTTATAAACAACATCTATACAAAATGTTTTGTGCTTAATGTTTTAACATGAGGAATGTAGAGCACTTCCATTACCTTCGTGTTATACACAAAAAAATCCCTACAAATAAGTAGCTAAGTTTGTATTTCATTGTTGATAACCACAATGGTGACGCGTTTTGTTTTGATTCATCTAGCGCCCTGCTACGTTATTGGATTCAAACACCAGGGCTACAGGCGAGTACCTGCAGATAAACAAAAACAATTTTTTCGAATTCAAACCTTATGAGTACCACACCTAGTGCCACACAAAACTCCAAATCCAGCAATACCACACAAATTTTTTCAGCGACAACTATCAATTTTTCGTAATGTCTCATCGGTGCTCACGATATTTAGCTCACTGTTTTAAATTTCTTGTTCAGTATAGTTACCTTCGCCTGCAAAAGTGTAGCTGAAATAACGTACAGACACTATGATACGCCCTATCAATAACATCTTTATCTATTACTACAACATAAAGGCAAGTTGTTGTTTAACGCTATTATCGAAAACCCCGAAAAGTACTTGAGTCTAACCAACGTTCGCACAAACAGGTTGACTGCTCCACTGACTCATCATTACCCAGAGCAAACCGCTAAGGACAAAAACCCGAAATTTTGGGGGTGATGTCAATCTTATACAGCAAGCATCATTTAGGAAGGGATTTTTCGAAGTACTGCCTCTGAGGGGGTGAAATAAGAGATGAAGGGTTTTATGGAAAATTTTATTATGAAAGCATTTTTAAACACAAACTTATGAAAATTGGCTTTTGGCTTATAGGTTGCAAATAAAAAAAATACGTGCTTTAATGTTTTTGGAAATTCACCTCTAAAAAGGTGACATAGGGGATGAACTTTTTTGCGTAAATATTTCCTTATGGAAGCATTTTTGAAGCTAAATCTATGAAAATTCTTATTTGGCATCTTAATTAGAAATAAAGAATATGTACTTGGTTATTTTTTTTTAATTCAACCCCTCTCAGGGATAAATATTTGATGAAAATTTATATGAAATATTACTTTATATTAAAACCTTTTTTATGGTATGAAAAATGGTACTTGAGTTCCTGGTTATATATAAATTAGATTAGATTAGATTAGTACTTGTTCCATACATCATGAATACGACACTTCGTAATGATGTGGAACGTGTCAGGTTAAGGTGTCTATACAAGATATTACATTAGACAAAATATTACATTACAATTTTTTTGTGTAGGTTGGGAAATTACCCACTTACTATATCCAAAAATTCATCTAATGAGTAGAAGGAGTTGCCATTAAGAAATTCTTTTAATTTCTTTTTAAATGCTATATGGCTATCTGTCAGACTTTTGATGATATTAGGTAAGTGACCAAAGACTTTTGTGGCAGCAAAATTTACCCCCATCTGAGCCAAAGTTAGATTTAACCTTGAGTAGTGAAGATCATCCTTTCTCCTAGTGTTGTAGCCATGTACACTGCTATTACTTTTGAATTCGTTCAGATTGTTAATAACAAATTTGATAAGTGAATATATATATATATATATATATATATATATATATATATATATATATATATATATATATATATATATATATTGTGAAGCTACAGTGAATATTTCTAGCTCTTTAAATAAGTGTCTGCAGGATGATCTTGGATGAGCTCCAGCAATTATTCTGATTACACGCATTTGTGCAATGAACACTCTTTTACTCAATGATGAGTTACCCCAGAATATGATGCCATACGAAAGCAGAGAATGAAAATAGGCGTGTTAAGCTAATTTACTCAGATGTATATCGCCAAACTTTGCGAGGACCCTAATAGCATAAGCAGCTGAACTCAAACGTTTCAGCAGATCCTCAGTGTGTTTTTTCCAGTTCAACCCCTCATCAATGCATACACCTAGAAATTTTGAATATTCTACCTTAGCTACGGTTTCTGATCGAAGACTATATTTATTAATGGGGGCATTCTATTTACTGTGTGGAACTGTATTTACTGTGTTTTGTCAAAGTTTAATGAGAGCCCATTTGCAGAGAACCACTTAATGATTTTCTGAAAAACATCGTTTACAATTTCACCAGTTAATTCTTGTCTGTTGGGTGTGATAGCTATACATGTATCATTGGCAAAAAGTACCAGCTTTGCTTCTTCGTGAATATAGAATGGCAAGTCATTAATATATATTAAGAACAGCAGAGGACCCAAGACCAAATCTTGCGGCACCCCATCCTTGATTGTTCCCCAGTTTGAGAAATCGCCAGTTTTTTGCATATTATGTGAACTGTTTATTTCAACTTTCTGCACTCTTCCAGTTATGATTTAAACCATTTGAGCACTGTTCCATTCATACCACAGTACTTGAGCTTATCTAGAAGTATTCCATGATTGACACTATCAAAAGACTTTGACAGATCACAAAAAATCCCAACAGGTGACTTCCGGTTACTCAGCGCATTTAATATTTCATTAGTGAAAGTATATATAGCATTTTCCGTTGAAAAACCCTTCTGGAAACAAAACTGACATTTTGTTAAAACTTTATTTTTACAAAGGTGCGAAGCTACTCTACAATACATTACGTTTTGAACAATTTTGGATAAGGAAGTCAGAAGAGAGATTGGGCGGTAGTTGTTGACATCAGACGTATGCCCTTTTTTATGCAGTGGTATAACAATGGCATACTTCAGTCTATCTGGGAAAATACCCTGCTCCAGAGAGCTATTACATATGTGGTTAAGAATCCAATTTATTTCTTGGCTACAAGTTTTTATTATCCTGCTGGAAATGCCATCAATCCCATGTGAGCTTTTATTCTTGAGAGAGTTTATTATCTTCCTAATTTCAGATGGAGAGGTGGGTGGAATTTAAATTGTATCAAATGGTGTGGGTAAGGCCTCTTCCATTAACTGCCTTGCTTTTTCTAGTGAACATTTAGATCCTATTTTCTCTACAACATTTAAAAAATGATTATTCAAAACGTTTTCGACTTCTGGCTTGTTGTTTATCAGGTTTCCATTCACTTTGATGGTGATGCTGTCATCATGTACTCTTGGTTGTCCTGTCTCCCTTGTAATAATATTCCAAATTGTTTTGATTTTGTTATCAGAGGTATTAATCTCAGACATGATGCACATGCTTCTGGACTTTTTAATAACCTTTCTTAATGTAGCACAGTAGTTTTTACAATATTTGGCTGTTTCTGGGTCATTACTCTTTCTTGTTGTTACATACAGTTCCCTTTTGTGGTTACAAGATATTTTTATTCCTTTAGTAAGCCAAGGTTTGTTGCATAGTTTCTTATAATTAGATTTAACTACTTTCTTGGGGAAACAGTTTTCAAATTCTCTTACAAGTGTATCATGAAATAAGTTATATTTTAAATTAGCATCAGGTTCTTTGTACACCTCGTCCCAGTCTAACTGCTGAAGATTTTCTCTGAAATTTCTAATTGTTGAGTCATTAATTGAAGTCACAACTTTGGAGGGTAGTTTTGAATTACTGAATGGAGCTATGTCATATACTGTAACTAGCTGAGCACCATGATCAGAAAGGCCATTCTCAACAGGACAAGAATTTATGTTTTTAAACTTATCTTGGTCTATAAAAGTGTTATCTATCAATGTGCTGCTGTCCTTTACTACCCAAGTAGGAAAATTAGTGACAGATGTCAAATTGAAAGAACCGAGCAAGAGTTCCAGGTCATTCTTCCTATTACACTCTTTCAATGAATCAACATTGAAGTCCCCTCAAATAATAATTTGCTTTCCCCTGTCTGACAGGTAGCACAACAAGGCATCCAGGATTTCCAGGAACAAATGAAAGTTTCCTGAAGGGACCTATATACTGTTACAATTATAAAAGAGCCCTCCTTCAGTTTAAGTTGACAGGCACATGCTTCTATATGTTGCTCTAGACAAAACTTTTTTGTATGTAAACTTTCTATGCAGTGATAACTTTTGACATATGTGGCAACTCCTCCTCCCACCTTATTCTCTCTACTCATATGTGCAGCTAGTTTATAACAACTGATATTTACCTTTCCCATATCAGACACAATGTGATGCTCAGACAGGCATAGTATATCTATTACATTATTAGATTCAATGTCATCTAAACAAACCAGGAACTCATCTACTTTATTCTTCAATCCCGGAATATTTTGGTGAAAAATGGTTACATTATTTTTTACCTTACTTTTCTGAGAATCTACTTTTTTCTTAATCCACCAATATTTTGGTTAAATATGGCAACATTATTATTTACTTTCCTGTTGTGAGAATTTTGTGAGTTTTGGACCTCTTTAGCACCTGCTTGCCTGAACTTCTCATTGGACACTGATATTATCCTAAAAAGAGGTACATCCATGAGTACTAGCGTCCCCCCCTTATGGATTTTGCTAACAACCCTGCCAGTTTACCCTTCCCTTTCCTACTGAGATGTAGGCCATGCCTTGTGAAATCCCCCCTATCAATAGCCTCGATAGGAACCAATCCAATGTCTGACAGAGTGGCCGCCCTACGCAACTGATCCAACTCCATATTTACCCTCCTGACAGAGTGGTTCAACTGGGGCTGATCATGCCGCACAAAAGCAGGCACCAGCCCAACACTGGTATGGGTCGTTACTGAGGCTATTTTCACCAGGTCACACTCAATGCTGTATCCCTGATCCATATCAATACTGTTTCCCACTCCATCCACTACCATCACATGATCCTGCTTTGTGAATCCCTTGGACAAGGAATCTATATCCTCTACCACCTGGCTAAGACTTGCACTTGGCTTGAAAAAGTTTGTGACCTGGTACCTGTCACCTAATTTTTCCTGCAAAATCTGGCCCACACCTCTTCCATGGCTGCTACCTAGCAACAGAACTTTCCTCTTACTTTCTACTTTTTTTTGAAACAGTTGGTTTCCTAGTGAAATTCTGTTGCATCTTAACTACATCTACTTCTACTGGAGCTTCTTTCTTACTTAACTGTGGTAGCAAGGCAAATCTATTGGTTGTGCCAATTGGGAAACTGTCAGACACTGTCCTCTTTCTATGGCCCCTGTTCCCAGCTACCACTTCCCACTGCTGTTTGCCCTCCTCCCCCCTTAACCTCTTCATGTCCTCCCTCGCTCTGTCCAAATCAGCCTGAAGGGCTCTAATTTTCTCCTCCTGTTCAGCTATAATCCTATTTCCAGAGCAAACCCTGCAAGAGGATGGAAGAGTCTCGTTTGCTTCCCCAATTCCCACGCCGCTACAATTTCCCCAATGAAACCACCTGTCACAACAGCTGCATAAAACCCCTGAACTAACTTTCCTACTGCAACTCACACACTTAGTATCCATGGTAGTTTGGAAATTAGTTAAAGAGATTTACTAAGTGATAACGATAATATATTAAATACAGATGCAAAAGGACACTAAATATGTTTTGGAAACTAATATGTAAGTAAGCTATTACCAAATGCACTTAAATTTGTGGTAGAACACTAAATATCCACGATCAAAAATTAGGCCTAAACAGCCAAATGTAACCAAAACGAACTTTTTGCAGTCCCATAGTGCTCAGAGCCATTTGAACCATTTGAACTTTTTGCGATAAGTGGAAGAATACGTAAATAAAAGAAAAACCTTTAATGACAAGCTTGAAGAGCACACTAATGAATGTATTTAGTTAGTTAATCTATACCAAATGCACTTAAGACTGCGGTATAACGCTAAGTATGCGCACTCGGAAAGTAAGGCAAAGCCGCGAAATATAAACAAAACGAACTTTTCCCGATTACTGGAACAATACGCAAATAAAAGAAAAACCTTTAATGGTGAGCTTGGAAGGCAGCTTAATAAACGTATTTAATCAGTTAAACTACAGCAAATGCACTTCCAATTGCGGTATAACGCTAAATATGCACACTCGAAAAATTAGGCCTAAGCAGCAGTAAGTAAACAAACGAACTTTTCGCTAATAGTACAACACTACGCAAATAAGAGAAACCTTTTAATGGTGAGTTTGAAGAGTACACTAAACAACGTATTTAATTAGTTAAAAGGGTCAACTACAGTTAATTTCAACCTAAATAACTTATCTTTCACGAAAGCTCTGTCTCCATACTTGCGGCCTTGTGCAGGGCTACCAACCAACACAACGTGTTACGGGATGAAAGTTTATATGGAACTATCACCACAAGAACTCAAAAGCGAGGATTAACAAGAAGTTTCTACTCCAGAAGAGCTTTTTGGTCAGAAGTACATTCGGAAAAGACTATGCTTTATGGTGTTAATTAGCATGAAAAGCTTAGAAGGTGTTGAATCTGTGAACTAAATCAAAGAAAGCTGTTTAACAACCACCATAACAAATTAATGCACTCAGAATTGCACAGAAAAACAAATGGACCTTTAATACATTAATTTTTCAGGAAGCCTAATATACACTTAAAATTATTTTTATTGCATTTACTAAAGAAATTAAACATTACTGATGACAACATAGACACCTGTTCAAATATGTGAGCAGTCGATGTAATAATATACGTATTCAGTGAAAGAGAAAAAAAATTCATGCAGAACATACAGTCTATAGAAGCAATTCAGTGTTTAACACTGTACTTGACTGATGTACTCCAAATTTTTACACAATATGCTACTAAACATTTGGGTGGATTATATATATATTGTTAGGAAAAATCTCCAAAAATTCTTGAATAGTTACCTGAAATTTTTACATAGTACCCTGATAAACGTTTGGACACATAGATTGCATATTTTTCAACATATATAGTATATAAATAGGTATATATAATATGTAAAGAGTACACATTGATAGCAAAAGGCTCGAAAATTTCTTGATCGATTTACTATAGATTTTTACACAGTACTATAGCAATCATTTTGATCGTCATAGGATACACATGTCTTTAATGGATACAGTATGTAAAAGTACACATAATATATGGAGTGCCAATGCTGTTAACAAGTCTCCAAGACTTCTTGAATGAGTTACTTCAAATTTAGAGCTTGCATATT
This sequence comes from Schistocerca cancellata, assembly GCF_023864275.1. NCBI lineage: Eukaryota > Metazoa > Arthropoda > Insecta > Orthoptera > Acrididae > Schistocerca > Schistocerca cancellata. The sequence continues at coordinate 165,937,922 of NC_064632.1, forward strand.
TTTAATAGATATTATACAAATGTCTATATAACAATATATAAAGAGGAAATATTGACTGAAAAATCTCAAAAAGTTCTTGATGGATGATATCCTATATAACACTGAAACAGGCGTACACTATATTTTTTTTAAGAACAATGTACAGGTTTTCTTTTAAAAGCAATTGCAAGAAATAAAAAGCCGATGAACAGCGGTGTACATAGGTACATGAACGAGGCACTTCATGTGGAGGGCCTTTCGTAGCAACATTTGCTGATTGGTCGTTGAAGAAACACTGTTGGTAGCCCCTTGGATCATCTGGGTGATCAGTTGCTTAGCTGTTCCACATCTATTCGCCCGGATACATCTTCGCAGCCGTCGCTCATATCTATCATACATCGCCCGTTGGTGCACCACAGGTACCTCGGCGCCAGTTTTGGGTAGCGCCATTTTTTCATGCACACTGTACTTTATCCACGACGGCACGCGAACAGTTTGCAGACCTAGCCGTTTTGTAAAGGCTTCCACCATTGGCACGAAAGCGAATGATCATACCATTTTGGACGTTAGATAAATCGCTCCGTTTCACCAATAAAACAACGACTGCGCTTTTTTGACGTTCAATCCGACCCACTTCATATACTCTCGACTGCTTCTGCTGTCACCCGCCATCTATGAATGGTTATTGCACTTCGACGACGAACATTAGCGGTGGTCACATAAATGTGACTGAATCGCGCAGTTTCCATACTTTCTACTGCAAAATATCGAACAGAGAAAAATGCATTTTTTTGGTATCTTTTACGGGCTGGAGTGATAAAACAGTACGCTTTCATAGTACGTAGATTCCAGTACAGGAACAACCAAATGTGGTACTTTAGCTTCGAAGAGTTATAATGCAACACGGGAACTATGCAGTTCAGCCTTTAACGTGGAATGTGATCATGCATCGCTACATTTTCGTACCACGTTGCGAATATCGAATATGAATTTTTTAGTATTTCGCCCAGGGGAATGCGGTGAAATGTGGAATCAAATCCTAGTTCACGATGCTACTCCCTGTGGCTTATGTGGCACGGTCCATCGAAATACATTACGTTGTTACCTGTTTGGACTGTAATATGTGGACGGCATGTACTGAAATACTAGAATGTTTAGCGAGGAGAAAAATAGTAACAAACTCCGTTTCGTGTAAACGTAGCGTTCCTCGGCCATTGTCACAGTCAATAAAATTTTCCTGGGTTTGGGACTGCATTGTCAACTATAAAATTTCGACGTTTCGGCGACTATTGCAAGACGCCTCCTCAGGGTGTATTGCCAACTGCTGAATGGGCGCTAGTTTGCTTACTTATAATACTATGGAGGAGTGCTGTTGTTGGATATGGGGATGAGGAGGAAGGGTATTAGATGTTCTTTTATTGGTATTTGCGGTACGTGTTGTCTTTGGCGGAAATAGGCGTTTTCCATTGGAGTTTCCTTTATTGCTTGCCATTGGTGGAAATCGGCGAATAGGAAATTGAGCTTCTACTGCAACGAGCGCTGTTTACTAACTTCCCAGTGTCGACTATGAAGCGTCATCACTCTTTGTACTGTCCCCCACTGTTAGCCTACCGCGCCCCTGCTGCTTTGCGAAAGTTGTCCTTCCGCAAAGCTACCACTGCTGGCAGCCAGGACGCTGGGAGTCCTCACCCGTCTTCTCTATTCGCGTTGTCGGGTCAGTTGGCTATTTCGTTAGCCTCTCTGTTCCTCTTCCTCAAACTAAACGGCTGTTTTGCCAGTACGCGGGCCTCTAGAAATTCGATCTTCTTCCTGCACTGTTCCTGGTGTTCTGCCACCGCTGATTTGTTGTACTGTTTGAGACGGATATAACTCTCATGTTCTGACAGCCCCCCTGTCTCCGTTTGGTCTAGCTTCTGTACTGCAAACTTATCAAGTTCCAGAAAAACGATATGAATTGCCAAGGTGCAAAGTAATAAGACTATAAAACTACTAGCAAAAGCTTGATGTGTACATGACAACATGTTCCGCTAAAACAGTCTCCAATCACGTTGACCTAGCCACCTGTCAAAAGCCTGAATAACTATCTTTCCCAGAGCGAACCTCTGTGACACTTGAAGGAAGAGAGTGATTACCGACGGTGATGAGGAGCCATACCGACTCCGTGGCTGGTGCTTTTGAACGGTGCACGTACACTGCGAGCTGTGACACGTTGCAGTGTCCTGCTCGCGGATGCCATCGTGCCCAGGAAGAACAAACCGTGTAGAGGAACGGACATGGTCCCCAAGGACAAAAGCATACATCTGTTTATAAGTGAATAGAGGCTTTCCCGGAGCATGTGTTGTTTCCAGAGTTCTCGGGTGTCCAGCCGGATGCGATCGTTGAAGTCCCAGGATATTTCGGCGAGAATGGTCTGTCTGACGCTGACGCTGAAAAGACGAGCCTATCCTTGGCTCGAGGTGGTACAGTTTGGGCAAAATTTGTCATTCCTGCGGTTCCTGTAAAAGAGAGAAAAATGTATTACCACTCTTGTTGATTGGTCCTTGCTGGTGTAACCTGAAAAAGAGAAAGGCACACTCTGGTGGGGGATTAGTAGAACTTAATCCCTCACCAGATCAGGCCAACGCCTGTGATGAGGTTTTTGGCCCAGTCCACGGATGAGCCGGTTGCGGGAGCGTCCCGTCTTCTCGTAGAACTTTCTGGCGATGGCGCGAAACCTGTCTCGGAGAGGCAGGATCCCGGTGTCCTCGTGGAGTTGGCGCGTCGAGAAGCGCCTCGGAAGATGCATAGCAGTCTTCAGGGCGCGGCTCTGCATCCGCTGCAGAGTCACGATGTGAGCATCTGCGGCTTTCCCCCAGACCACGGTCGCGTACTCTAACAGTGGGCGAACCAATGTTAGGTAAAGCGTGATGCCGTGTTGCGGTGGCAATGACGACAGCGGGTTTATCAGCGGATACAGGGCGCGAAGACGTTCTACTGCTTTCCCTTTCACATCACGGATGTGAAGCTTCCAGGTGAGCCTGCGGTCTAGGGTAACCCCTAGGTATTTCGCCATCCCACTCCATGGGATACGTTCTCCCAGGATTTCGACTGGCGTAAGCCCTGGCGGCAGAAGTCTTCAGGTGAAGACAATTGCCTGGCTCTTCGTGGCGTTGAATTTCAGCCGCCACATTGTTGCCCATGAGCCGAAGGCATCGCACCCGCGTTGGAGGCGGTTTCTCAGCACTTGGGCGTTCATGCTGCGAGTGAACAGGGCCGTATCATTCGCTTACAGCGCCAGTTCAAGTCCTGCCACTTTCGGGGTGTCGGCAGTGTACAGGGAGAACAGCGAGGGGCCGAGGACCGACCCCTGAGGCACTCTTGCTCGTATATGCTGGTCTGTGGACGTACCGTCGTCAACATTCACGGGGAAGGTTCGTTCAGACAGGTACGACCGCAGTAGCGTCACGTGGGACGTCGGTATTCCATGTTCAAAAAGTCTGAACTCGAGACCGTCGTGCCACAACGAGTCAAACGCTCGGGAGACGTTGAGGAACACTGCCCCAAAGTATTCCCTTGTTTCCGGTGCCCTCACCGCCAGTTCTACCACCCGCAGGAGCTGGTGGGAAGTGAGATGTTCATCTCGAAACCTGAACTGCTCGTCCGGAATGATGCCCTCCTGGGTGACGTGTTGCATCAGTCTTCTCGCGTACAGCCTCTCGAAAACTTTCGAGAGGGACGGGAGCAGGCTGATGGGTCGGTAGCTCGATGCCTGGCGTGGGTCCTTGCCGGATTTCAGAATGGCCACGACCTCCGCGTGTTTCCACGCAGCGGGTAGACACCTGATCGGAGGATCTCGTAGAAATCATCGGCAAGTTGCCGGTGTAATCCCGGCGGAAGGTTCTTCAGCAGGAGCTTTGTGATGCCATCGCTGCCTCCACCTTTCTCTGGGTTCAGCGAGTGAAGCTGCACAGCAACTTCCTCTTTCGTTATCGGCTCGATAACGTCGCCTTCCTCCCTTGCGGCGCGGAAGGTTGGTAGTTGCTCGTGGACTCGCCGTATGTGGTCGTCGTCGATGACGTCGGCCACCGGTGTGAAGCTCGCTGCAAATGCGTCAGCCAGGACGCTGGCTTTGGCGTCGGGATCACTGGTGAAGTCGTTCCCGACCTGTAAGGGCGGTATTCGCTGTCGCCGGCATAGGAAGGATTTTACCACCCTCCACGCACTGCCATCCCCTGGATTGAGGGTAGACACAAAGTCTTCCCATTCCTGGTTTCGGTGTTGCTCGACTGCTGCCTTAATTTCCCGTCTCATGCGGTTTAAGCGGCGCTTCGTGTCTGGTTGGCGAGTGAGCTGCCATTCACGAAACAGTCGGTTCTTCTCGGTGATCGCGTCCAGGATATGGCGCGGTAGCTGTCGCGAGAAGTCTCATGGCCCTTGGCGATGTCTCGGCGTGGCTTCCTCCGCTGCTCGGAGTATTCTTCGGGTGAAGAATGCTAGGGCGGCGTCTGCCCCCACCTCAGCGGGGTTTGGCGCGTCCTCCAGCAGTTCGAGGGCTTTCGTCGAGCCTGCGATAGTTGGGACGGCTCTCTGGAAGAGCTCTGACCACGTCGAGCCCAACAATGACCGGTACGTTGTCGGAGGACAGGACGTTACGCGTCTCGGCGGTCGCGAATTGCCCGATGCCCTTAAGAAGAGCAATGTCGAGCACGCCCGGTTGTCCCCGTACAGGGAAGATCGTCGAGTCAAACGGCCCCACGGTGATCGCGCCGTTGTGGTGAACAATGCGGGAGAGGCGGCGCCCGCTGCGGCTAACAGTTCGCATTGAAATCCCCCGCAATGAAAGCTCGGCCCTCCAGTGACAGCAGGGCGTCGAAGTCGGCTTCATCTAGCAGTCTGCCAGGCTGCCGGTACACCGACACGAAAAGAATCTTTCCGGCGGTGGTGTTGACGATCACTCCTATGGCCTTCAGCGCATTGAACGCCGGCAGTTGAACCCGGTGGTGGCGCAATGACTTTTTCACGTGGATGGCACTGCCGCCCCTGTGGGTGGCTCCGTCATCTCGGTAGCAGCAATAATTTGCTGCTCGCACATCGACCCCGGGTTTAAGGAAGGTCTCCTGCACAAGGCAGATGTCGACCGCCTCGTCCCGTAGGAACTGGCGAAATTCGCCCTGCTAGGGGTGTAGACCCCGAGCGTTGAATGTGCAAATGGTTAACCCATAAATATGGTCGTTATCCATTTTAAGGCTGGCTTCTCCCGGCGGTGGGCTGGAGGGCCGCCATCACTGCTCCCACGAGCACCGGTAGCTGATTCATCAGCTGGTTGAGCGACCGAAGAAGCGCGGCCAGCTCGGTGGTGTCTTCCTTCGCCGTTTCGGGAAGGTTTGACTCCATCGCGACGTTCCTTGTTGTCGGCGGTGGAGCGGCGTGCTGGGAACACCCTGCGAGGGCGGCAATCCTTCCTACACCCACGGCCGCCGGCAAGCCGGCCTCCCTGACTGCAGGCGGTGCCGCGGGCTGCGGTGCCGTTGCGGCCTCCCCTGCGAGCGGCCGCGGCCTCTCAGTTGGGGGGGGGGGGGGGGGGGGGGCGGCTTCCCCTTAGCAACGTCCGCGAAGCTGCGGCTCGGGTTTACGCGGCTGGCGCGCTTGAATGCGGTGCAACCTCGGTAACAGGCGACGTGTTCCCCGTTACAGTTGCAGCACGTCCGCCGATCTTTCTTCTTGGGGCAGTCCCGCGACGGGTGCTCCTCGGCGTACTTGCAGCAGCGCACAGGCATCCTGCAAAACTTTCCCACGTGGTCCATGCGCTTTTACTTCGAAGTCGGCAATGTTTTCAACCTGAAAAATTTTCCGGCTGTCAACATTGTCGACCAAAATTTTCGACCAATACCACAAGGAACAAGGGCATGTCCCTGTGGGTCCTGAGTGACCTCATCAGACCGACGTGGCGGGTCTGGAAGCCGAGTTCCTCCAGCTCCCACTGTAGGAACGAGATGCATGAGTTTTGCGTTGTCCTGTATGCACTCTGCTCTGACCTTGTAAGTGTCGGTCCCCGCGTTCATCTTTCGCGGTTTTACGACGGAGTAGAGCTTCTTTCTCAGCTCAGTATAGCCCTCACGCCACTGGATGGTAATCAGCGGCGGACGGCGGGGCGGTTTCGTCGCCGTAGTCGGCGTGGTCCCGTCCCCGTCGGCCTCGGCTACTTCCGGCAGATCAGCAAACCGGTTTGCAGCCTTGACCTGTTCCGGCTTTACCAGTTCGATCGCCCTGGCTGTCGCTGTGTGGCGCCAGGAGGGCGCAACGAAGCCTTCTTCGTCAGGCTTCCTCGGCGATGCGGTCGTCCTGCGACGTACCCTCCTCTTCTTCCGCCTGGCGCGATCGGAACTTGCCTGGGGGGAGGCAGTGTCCTCTACGGCCGCGGCTGGGCGCTTCCGTTAGGTTTGCTCGACATCTGCCGGCTCGTCGGGTGTTGCCAGCCTGGACGTTGGCGAGGGCGTGGCGGCTTCTGTAGCCGGCACGGCTGGTGTGACTGCTGGCGCGGCACCTGTTGTGGTGACTGTGACACGCAATTGCCTGTCGCGACCCACGGGTACCAGGGACCGGAGTCTCGTACGTACCTCCTCCCTGTCCGCTTCGGTGCCCATGGCCAAGCGTTGCATGCAGATGCAACTCTCCTCGGGGGTCAGACTGGCGATGGCGGCGGCAGTTTCCTCCTTTGTCATGGGGATCAGCGGCTCGATGCGTCGTCTCCGTCCTGAGATTGTGCGTGCCCGGCGCCGTTCGTTCGCAGAAATTTCCGCGTCCGTCCGGCCGTCGCGAGCAACACTCTCACTGCCGACCGGAATAGCCGTGAGGTTCTAGGCGCTACAGTCTGGAACCGAGCGACCGCTACGGTCGTAGGTTCGAATCCTACCTCGGGCATGGATGTGTTTAATGTCCTTAGCTTAGCTAGGTTTAAGTAGTTCTAAGCTCTAGGCGACTGTTGACCTCAGAAGTTAAGTCCCATAGTGCTCAGAGCCATTTGAACCAGCCAGCACTCTCACTCGTCGTCTTCGTCGGTGGTGGGGGGCCAGACGCTGCCGTCGTCCGGGAAACCTCCCTTGGACCGCTATCTGCCACACCCTGCGTCTCGACGGAGCGATCGTCTCGTTTCGTCTCCTCCTTGTAAAGACATTGCTTTCCCCGAAAGTCGATAATATTTTTTTTTCTTTTGTGCATTACCTTGTCATAGTAACAATGTGTCATTTATTTCAACTATTCTTTATTTGTTAATACGTCAAAGTGTATCTTCATTCATTTTACTACTGTTTTATATTTTATATTGTACGAGTATGAATGTTCTGGTTCTATATGCTTTGTAAATCTTTGGTTAGGCTAGGAGAAGTACTGTGTCAGAGAGCGAACGACTATCGATAGAAAGCGTGGGAGTTGTGGTACGCGTCCGGTTCGCGGGTGGAAGAAATGTGGCAAAGTTCGGCGCGAAAGGCTAAAAATGGTTCAAATGGCTCTGAGCACTATGCGACTTAACTTCTGAGGTCATCAGTAACCTAAAACTTAGAACTAATGAAACCTAACTAACCTAAGGGCATCACACACATCCATGCCCGAGGCAGGATTCGAACCTGCGACCGTAGCGGTCACGCGGTTCCAGACTGAAGCGCCTTTCACCGCACGGCCACACCGGCCGGCCGGCGTGAAAGGCGGTGATACGCGGAGGAACAATGAATTACAGTGCGTCCGCTGTGTTAATAGGAGATCGTACATTATTAAGTGAACAATAAAACCTGAATAGTATATCGAGTGTTTGCGGTAACGATTTTACAAACTGTGTGAATTTGTGACAATTAGCCATGAATCAGACACCATTGTCGTGTGGAGACACTAACTGTTAGAGTTGCGTGAAAGTGGAACAAACCAAAATGTTAAGTAAAAGAACAGTGCTATGATTTGATCAAGGAACATTTAGTGTATCGTCCAAACTGTCTTAAAGACGACGACGCAAATTGAATTGATGTTTAATGGACTGTTATAGTGATAAACACATGTGACTCTTTTCTTGAGGCAACACGGTGAAAGAAATGTGCGAAGTATTGGCATTAACCGGATATATATCTTTAATGCTAAAGACATTGCATAATTCCGACCTACCCGCACCGCGTGATTAATAAACTTTTAACAATAAAACGTCGCGCGCGTAACGACAACGCACACACTGGAACTATTATTATCGCGTGAGCGCTGCCATCTGATTCGACTACAACGGAGACGTGGACCACCGCCGTAACTGGAATATTAATGAAACAGGAGAATCCATCATTATCTTCACGCCACGAACCAGGATTCACTTCACACATCGTCCGCGCGGACCACCGCTGACGTCATCGCACTGCGTGCAGCAACAGTTAAGACATTGAAAGGAAATTATTACGCTCTCTCTCATTTCAAAATTAAAGACAATTGCAGTTAAATTAACTATTTTAAAAATACTGTCACAATATCTCAATTTTGTTTAGTTACAATAAATATTCTTTCCATTATTTCGTGTTGTTGACAGTGTTGAAAACCCGCCAAATTAAAGTTCAATTAATAATTTTCTTTCAAAATTCTTCTCAGACAGTTTGCTGCTCATTATAATTTTATTTTAATGTTTCTTTGTGACTTCTTTTGGAGGGAGTACGTATTTTATTTTTTGTGTAGCAATATTAGCTACCATAAAATTACATATATTACCAGCTGATGCTGTCCGCCATTACTGCTTGAAAAACGCACCTATTTTCTCATTGGCTGTCAGCTTCAAAACAAAATTACGTATTTCGTGGGCATCTAGCAGATGCGCGATGTTTATATAGGTCCCTACAATAATTTGTTTTTACTTTTGCAGGTTTACTGGAATTATATTGACTTTAATTGTTCATTTGACCCCCGTTAAAGAGATTTATCGCATCTATATAATAATTGTATTTAATTACCTAATTTTTTTTTCTTTCGTTCATGACTAACAGGGGTAATCAGATTCCTTGTATAGGTCATGTTTTATTATTTAAAAGTTTTTTTTTTAAAGTAGAGAACCAGTTTCTTTACATCCTCCATGTCGTAACCACCAACACTACAACTTTGCTTCTTTAGAAAGCCACGACAGTTTTTTCTTTCTTAGATATTGGGGGTCACGCCACACGGATTTTGCCACACGCGTCCCTAAAGGCCCTTGCAGGCTGCTGTCGAATCTGAAAGAGAGAAACGCTGGTGAGCAAGAACAGGCAAGGCGAGTAGCCAAATGCGTGAATGCACGCAACCGGTCGCTACAAGATCACGAGCGAGAGGTTAGCCTCGGCAGCGTCAGCACAGCGCGTCCGCACACTTCGGCAGCCACAGCGCAAGTGCGTCGTGGTCGGTCTGCTCACTGTCAGTGTTATTTATGTCCGTCATTCGGGCTTCGATTCCCTGCGCCGACGGTCCGATTGCGGCCGCCGACATTCCAATTCCGAGTGCCGACGCTGCGTTTGCGGCCGCCGACCATCCGTGTGCGGGCGCCTACGCAGCAGACAGACCATTCCATCAGAACCACTTGATGATGGAGGAAAGGTTATTTACCGAAATATCGTGGGACTTCAACGATCGCATCCGGCTGGACAGCCGAGAGCCCCGGAAACATACATCTGTTTATCTATTGTGCTTTCCAGAATGACGAGATCACTCAGGGAACGCCACGAAAACAGTCCCTAGATCACGACACTCCCTCCCCCTGCCTGGACCCTTCTGGTGATAATTGCCAGGTGTTTACTGTCAGCCGACCGTGGTGGCCGAGTGGTTCTAGGCGCTACAGTCTGGAACGACGCGACCGCTACGGTCGCAGGATGGAATCCTGCCTCGGGCATGGATGTGTGTGATGTCCTTAGGTTAGTTAGGTTTAAGTAGTTCTAAGTTCTAAGGGTCTGTTGACCTCAGAAGTTAAGTCCCATAGTGCTCAGAGCCATTTGAACCATTTTTTTGTTTACTGTCAGACGTTTTACGCCATACATACCAACGGTCAGCTGGCCGATGGAGCATGAAACATGATTAATGCGTAAAGCTCAACTGTCGTCACTTAGTGGACATCCAGTTTCGGTACTGGCATGCAAATTTCAGCCTTCTTCGTCGATGAACAGCAGTGAGTTGGCTCCGTGAACCAGACTGCGGCTGAGGAGGCCCGTGCTGAACAGTATTAGTGGGAGTAAATAGGAGACTTGGATTTGTTGGAAAGGCTGTGTCAAAAAGCAATGTATCCAAAAGAGGCCTCATACCGGAGGGTAGTGCAACGAATTCTAGAGTGTTGTTCCAGTGATTTGAGTACTCATCAGGTACGTGCAACAACAGCCATAACAGCCACCCAATTTAGGCGAATGTTATGGACGTGTCTGAAAGGACAGACATCACGCAGGTTCCGCGCCTGTCACACATATTATGTAAATTGAAGGGGGTGGGGGCAGAAAGGAAACGAAAGGGAAGGATCTAATGATATCAGCTGCATTGGTACTTTGCAGCGATGAGAAAATGTGTGCCAAGCCGAGACTCGCACCCGAGATGTTCTGCTTGCTACGCAGTTAATAACCACTAAGCGAGCTAAACACAGTGTCCATCGCAAATGCGCGAACCATCTCGGCACGTTCTCTGGCCGACTCACATTCCCACCTTGCGCCACCTATCCACAGTTCACATCTACACCTTCCATGCTTGCTAATTTGTAACTCCTGCAGGAGGTCGAACGTAAATATGAAAGCACACTGAAGGCTATGGCTTCATTGTCCATCAAGGCGGACCAGTTATACGAATGCGAGGTGTCCGTTCTTTTGGATGTGCCTGAAAGAACAGACATCATGCGAGACCCGCAGCTGTGATACATATTATGTAAATTAAAGGGGGAGGGGTGGAAGAAAGGATAGGAAAGGAAGGAACTAATAATATCATCTGCATCGGGACTTTGCGCGGAATCAGCGTATGACGCCGTCGTTAACGCAACTCCCACGTAATCAGGAGATCCTGGGTTCGAGTCTCGACCTGGCACATATTTTCACTCGTCGTCGCTGATTCGTCACAGAGTGCCGATGGAGCTGATGTAATGAGTTCCTCCGCCTTTATTTCCCTTCTCAACCACCCGCCCCCTTCCCCAGTCCCACTCCTAGTGTCGTAAGAGTTCGTTATAGTTCATACGAAATTGTAAAAGGAATACTCGAGGAACATAAATGAGAATCCTAGGATAAAAGGCGATATAGTTGTCACAAAATACTATGGACACTTTTAGAGAATCTGTGTTCGTAGGAGACTGTGTAACTGTTAATTTACCGCCACCGTATACCTGGCGTAGGGACCATCAGAGTAAGATTAACGGGACTACTGCTGCTTTCAGAGCCATTTTTCCCTCGCTCAGGACGCTAATGGAATAGAAAATAAAATTGGTAATATTGGTACGATGCACCCTCCGCCATGCACTGTACAGCGGCTTGCGGGGTGATATATCTATGCTGACGGTAAAATATCGAACAGCAGCAAATAATTAATGTAGAGTAATGAAATTTCGGGAATACATTTGTGTAGGTGACATAAGACTTAAATGATTAACATTGCAAGATCACAGTTTAATGTAAGCGTGAGATAAGCTATTGTAAAGGTGAAATGCTGGCTCATTATCAACCGGTATAGGATAGATTAAATACAGTTGGTGGTGGAGTATTTATTGCTGTCAGAGGTAGTTTGCCTTGTAGCGAAATTGAATTGGGTAGTTCGTGTGAAGTAGTATAGGTAGACGTTATACCTGACAATCGGACTAAACTATTAATTGGATCGTTTTACCGACCTCCCCCCTCCCCCCACCCCCGAATCAGAAGTTCAAAGAAAACTTGAGTCTCATTTCAAATAAGTACCCCGCTCATACAATTATAATCGGTGGCGACTTCAATCTACCCTCGATATCCTGGAAAAATTATACGTTTAAATCCGGCGGCAGGCATAAAATGTCATCCAAAATTGTAGTGAATGCTTTCTCAGAAAATTATTTTGAACAATTAGTTCATGAGCCCACTCGAAGTGTAAATGGTTACGAAAGCATACTTGACCTTTTAGCAATAAATAATCCTAGACAAATAGTGAGTATTGTGACGAATACAGGGATTAGTGACCACAATGCAGTTGCTGCTAGGCTGAATACCGTAACACCTACAAAAATAAAAAATAGACGCAAAGTATATCTATTTAAAAAAAACTGATAAATATGCTCTAAACGCCTTTTTAAGAGACAGTCTTCACTCCTTCCTATCTGATAATGTAAGTGTACAAAAGTTGTGGAATGTTTCCAAATAGATAGTATCGACAGCAATTGAGAGATATATACTACATAAATTAATAAGTGATGATACTGATCCCCGTGGTACACAAAACTGGTCATATCGTTGTCCCAGAAGCAACGAAAAAACCATGCCAAATTTAAAAGAACGCAAAATCCCCATGGTTGGCAAAGTTTTACAGAAGTAATTACTTCAATGCGAGATGCTTTTAATAATTTCCACAACGAAAGTCTGTCTTGAAATATGGCAGAAAACCCACAGAGATTCTGGTCATATATAAAGCACACCCGTGGCAAGACGCAATCAATACCTTCACTGCGCGATAACAACGGTGAAGTCACTGATGACAGTGCCACTAAAGCAGAGTTATTGAACACGGTTTTCCGAAACTCCTTCACCAAAGAAGACAAATATTCCTGAATTCCACTCAAGAACAACTGTCAAGATGAGAAACATAGAAGTAGATATCCTCGGTATAACAAAGCACAGTAAATCACTTAATAAAGGCAAGGCCTCCGGTCCATATTGTATACCAGTCAGGTTCCTCTCAGAGTATGCTGATAAAATAGCTCCACATTTAGCAATTATGTACAGCCACTCGTTCAGAGAAAGATCCGTACCTAAAGACTGGAAAATTGCTCAAGTCCCACCAATACCCAAAAAGGGAAGTAGGAGTAATCCGCTGAATTACAGGCCTACATCGTTAACGTTGATTTGCAATAGGGTTTTGGAACATATACTGTACTCGAACATTATGAAGTACCTCGAAGAAAACGATTTATTGACACATGGCACGGATTTAGAAAATATCGTTCTTGTGAAACACAACTAGCTCTTTATACTCATGAAGTAGTAAGTGCTATCGACAGGGGATGTCACATTGATTCCATATTTTTAGGTTTCCAGATGGCTCTCGGCACCGTTCCTCACAAGCGTCTTCTAACCAAACTGCGTGCCTACGGAGTATCGCCTCAGTTGTGCGACTGGATTCGTTATTTCCTGTCAGAAAGGTCACAGTTCGTAGTAATAGACGGAAAGTCATCGATTAAAACAGAAGTAATATCCGGCGTTCCCTAAGGAAGTGTCAGAGGCCATCTATTGTTCCAGATCTATATTAACGACATAGGAGACAATCTGAGTAGCCGTCTTGGATTGTTTGCAGATGATGCTGACATTTATCGTCTCGTAAAGTCATCAGATGAACAAAACGACTTGCATAATGATTTTGATAAGATATCTGTATGGTGCGAAAAGTGTCAATTGACCCTGAATAAAGGAAAGTGTGAAGTTATTCACATGAGTACTAAAAGAAATCAGCTAAATTTCGATTATGCGATAAGTCACACAAATCTGAAGGCTGTAAATTCAACTAAATACTTAGGGATTACAATTACAAATAACCTAAACTGGAACGATCACATAGATAATATTGTGGGTAGAGCAAACCAAAGACTGCGATTCATTGGCAGAACACTCAGAAAGTGCAACAGGTCTATTAAAGAGACTGCTTACACCACGCTTGTCCGTCCTATTCTGGAGTTTTGCTGTGCGGTGTGGGATCCGCATCAGGTGGGACTGACGGATGACATCGAAAAAGTACAAATAAGGGCAACTCGTTTTGTACGCGAAAAAGGGGAGATAATGTCACAGACATGATACGTGGAGTGGCAATCATTAAAACAAAGGGGTTTTTCGTTACGACGGGCTCTTCTCACGAAATTTAAATCACCAGTTTTCTTCTCCGATTTCGAAAACATTCTGTTGGCACCCACCTACATAGGGAGAAATGATCATCACGATAAAACAAGAGAAATCAGGGCTAGCACAGAAAAATGTAAGTGCTCGTTTTTCCCGCGTGCCGTTCGAGAGTGGAACGGTAGAGAGACAGCTTGAAGGTGGTTCATTTAACCCTCTTCGACGCACTTTATTGTGAATGGCAGAGTAATCACGTAGATGTAGATGAACCACTAGAATGTTGAATGCAAGTATGAAAACGTGCATCCATTGTGTTGTGTAATTGCTGGATGTGAGTCAGTGGTATGGAGTTCCATACCTGTAGGACTTGGTCGGTCAATAGAAGAACGGTTAATGCTGTTCGTGGATGACGCTGGATTTGTCGTCCGATGTCCCACATGTGCTCGACTGGAGACCGATCAGGCGATCGAGCTGGCCAAGGTAACATGTCGACACTCTGAATAGGATGTTGGGTTACAGAACCGGTAAGTGGGTGAGCATTATACTGTTGGAAAACCCCCCTGGAATCAGAATAAAATTTTCACTCTGCAGCGGAGTGTGCGCTGATGTGAAACTTCCTGGCAGATGAAAACTTATGTGCCGGACCGAGATTCGAACTCTGGACCTTCACTCTCGTGGGCAAGTTTGGAAGGTAGGAGACGAGGTACTGGCGGGATTGAAGCTGCGAGGACGGAGCGTTAGTCGTCCTTCGGTAGCTCAGTCGGTAGAACACTTGCCCACGAAAAGCAAAGGTCCCGAGTTCATGTCCCGATCCGCCACACAGTTTTAATCTGCCAGGATGTTTCGGCCCCTGGAATGTTTTCCACGAATGGCAGCACAAAAGATAGAATCACCAAAGTGACGTACATTTTAGCAGTCAAGGTGGCTGGGATAACGGCGAGAATGATCCTCCTGCCTTAGGCAATCGTACCTCAGGCCATAATACCTGATGTAGGTCCAGTGTGTCTGGCACGCAGACATGTTGGCTGCAGGTCCTCAACTGGCCCCCTCCTAACCAAAACACGGCCATCACTGGCATGAAGGCAAAGCCAACGTTCATCAGAAAACACAACTATCTTCACACTGTCTTGCAACGAGCTCTCGCTCGACACCACTGACGTCGCAAATGGCAATGGTCAGTGGAATGGATGCTACAGGGCGTCTGGCTCAGAACTCTACTTTAAGCAACCGGTTTGTAACAATTCGTTGTGTCACTCTGGTGCAAACAGCTGCTCAGGTTGCTGTTTCAGATGCAGTATGATGCGCCAGAGCCACACGCCGAACAAAATGGTCGTCCCTCACGGTAGCCCCATGTGGCCATCCAGAGCACGGTATACTTGCGACCGTACTTTCTCGTGGCCACCGCTGCCAAGCTCATGTCCAGAGGTCACGTTTTTCTGCAGTATGGTATAAGGAACATTCACCTTTTCGTAGCCTTGTCGCACGAACTCATTCAACTCATGAGCGGCCGATAAATATGTCTTTGTCGTCTTAAAGGCATTCTTGCCTAACATCAACTCGCCATTTTTATTATTTTTTCCTTTATTGACTGTCGATTTCCCCCACCGGAGGAGGGGTGGGCTGTCAGTGGCTTAATACGCTGCTCTGCAGCCGAGAGAAAAGTTAAACAAACAATGGTGAGAGAACAAACAATATAAAGGCGATAAAACGGCGACTTTGGTAATAACAGTAAAATGGCGGAAAGTTGCTGAACTTAAAATGCAATGACATGGCATTGATTATGCGGATGGAGACACACAGGAAGGAGACATGCACAATTAAAAAACACGGAGACAGTCTGTTTTCTGTTCGCACGAGATAAAAACACAACTAGCGACAGTATGGGGGCTGTTCGCAACACTGACAAGGGACGCACAACACGGAACACTCACTTAAAACAGCACTATACAGGCGACACAGTGGCAGATAGGGAGGGTGGGGGGGCGACCCAGACTGATGATGGGGAAAAAGGGGGGAGGAGAGGAAAGGAAAAAGGGGGGAGCTGATGAAGGGAGGAGACATTGAAAAAGAGGGGGCTGGGCAGACACGAGAAGGAGTGTGAAAGGTAGTGGAGGGGAGAGCGAAAAGGACTCGGGGGAGAGAAGGGAGGCAGAAAGAGGGTAGGTGGTGAAAAAACAGGATGGAAGGGGGGTGGGAGAGGGAGCCTGGGGAAAGGACTGAGGAAGGGAGGGGGAGGTGAGCATCATAGTTGATAGGAGGGATAAATGGAAGGAGAGAGGGCATAATCCGGAAGAGGCAGTCGACGGAAGCCACCTTGGGAAAGGAGATGAAGGGCTTAGAGATGGAGGGTA
The DNA here is from genome assembly GCF_023864275.1 of Schistocerca cancellata. NCBI lineage: Eukaryota > Metazoa > Arthropoda > Insecta > Orthoptera > Acrididae > Schistocerca > Schistocerca cancellata. Next base: position 165,954,243 of record NC_064632.1, read on the forward strand.
GGGAGGACATAACAGTGAAGGTGCAGCAGAGGGGGGGGGGGGGTTGGAGAGGAGAGGAGCAAGAGGAGCAACCAGGGGATGAGGGGGGATCAATGTGGCGGGAGGTGTAGAGGACGCAGATATGTTTGAGAAAAAGGAGCAGATGTGGAAAGGAATCAGGTCATAGAGGATCCGCGTGGTTTACAGGAGGCGTATAAGGAAGGCGAGGCTGAGTGCATGGCGCTCAAGGATCTGGAGTGACTCACAGAATTTGAGGGGGGGGGGGCGTATATCCAGGTGGGACTGGCATAGCAGAGGATAGGACGGATTAAGGATTTGTAGGTGTGGAGGTTCAAATGGCTCTGAGCACTATGGGACTTAACATCTGAGGTCATCAGTCCCCTAGAACTTAGAACTACTTAAACCTAACTAACCTAAGGACATCACACACATTCATGCCCGAGGCAGGATTCGAACCTGCGACCGTAGCGGTCGCGCGGTTCCAGACTGTAGCGCCTATAGCCGCTCGGCCACTATGGCCGGCGGTGTGGAGGTGGTAGGGGGATTCAACCCTCAAATCGGCATGTACACAAACTATTTTATATTCCAGACAACTGCAGATGTTGAAAGGCTTGATGTTAGGATGAACTCTGCTTACAGCTAGTAAAACTGTTGTTTATTAAAACACGATCGGTTTCGCGGGTTTAAACTGCATCATCAGGTGATCCTATCGCTCCTAGTCAAAACTAAATATTCACGATACTGACGATATTCTCTGAATAGTAAACGTTTACCAGGAGTAATGGATTTACCAGATGATACGGCTTAAAGCCGCAAAACCGATCGTGTTTTAATAAACAACGATTTTACCAGCTGTAAGCAGAGTTCTTGTTATCATCATCACCACGTCCAATCTCAAAGGCAACTAATGCTCACGACGTTACAGCGTGTATTTAAAGCAAACCTGATTAGCATCCTCATAGTGGCGCTACTGACGCCACTCTCATGCGATTGGGGAGAAAACTGAATAGATGTCGTCTTTTAGGCGTAGAAAGACGCCTAACACTTCCGTATATGTCGCACATACACTCCTGGAAATTGAAATAAGAACACCGTGAATTCATTGTCCCAGGAAGGGGAAACTTTATTGACATATTCCTGGGGTCAGATACATCACATGATCACACTGACAGAACCACAGGCACATAGACACAGGCAACAGAGCATGCACAATGTCGGCACTAGTACAGTGTATATCCACCTTTCGCAGCAATGCAGGCTGCTATTCTCCCATGGAGACGATCGTAGAGATGCTGGATGTAGTCCTGTGGAACGGCTTGCCATGCCATTTCCACCTGGCGCCTCAGTTGGACCAGCGTTCGTGCTGGACGCGCAGACCGCGTGAGACGACGCTTCATCCAGTCCCAAACATGCTCAATGGGGGACAGATCCGGAGATCTTGCTGGCCAGGGTAGTTGACTTACACCTTCTAGAGCACGTTGGGTGGCACGGGATACATGCGGACGTGCATTGTCCTGTTGGAACAGCAAGTTCCCTTGCCGGTCTAGGAATGGTAGAACGATGGGTTCGATGACGGTTTGGATGTACCGTGCACTATTCAGTGTCCCCTCGACGATCACCAGTGGTGTACGGCCAGTGTAGGAGATCGCTCCCCACACCATGATGCCGGGTGTTGGCCCTGTGTGCCTCGGTCGTATGCTGTCCTGATTGTGGCGCTCACCTGCACGGCGCCAAACACGCATACGACCATCATTGGCACCAGGGCAGAAGCGACTCTCATCGCTGAAGACGACACGTCTCCATTCGTCCCTCCATTCACGCCTGTCGCGACACCACTGGAGGCGGGCTGCACGATGTTGGGGCGTGAGCGGAAGACGGCCTAACGGTGTGCGGGACCGTAGCCCAGCTTCATGGAGACGGTTGCGAATGGTCCTCGCCGATACCCCAGGAGCAACAGTGTCCCTAATTTGCTGGGAAGTGGCGGTGCGGTCCCCTACGGCACTGCGTAGGATCCTACGGCCTTGGCGTGCATCCGTGCGTCGCTGCGGTCCGGTCCCAGGTCGACGGGCACGTGCACCTTCCGCCGACCACTGGCGACAACATCGATGTACTGTGGAGACCTCACGCCCCACGTGTTGAGCAATTCGGCGGTACGTCCACCCGGCCTCCCGCATGCCCACTATACGCCCTCGCTCAAAGTCCGTCAACTGCACATACGGTTCACGTCCACGCTGTCGCGGCATGCTACCAGTGTTAAAAAGACTGCGATGGAGCTCCGTATGCCACAGCAAACTGGCTGACACTGACGGCGGCGGTGCACAAATGCTGCGCAGCTAGCGCCATTCGACGGCCAACACCGCGGTTCCTGGTGTGTCCGCTGTGCCGTGCGTGTGATCATTGCTTGTACAGCCCTCTCGCAGTGTCCGGAGCAAGTATGGTGGGTCTGACACACCGGTGTCAATGTGTTCTTTTTTCCATTTCCAGGAGTGTATATGTCCAGCGGCCGTAACATCGCGAAGTGCACTATTTGCCCTGAGGTAGTCGGTCACATTTCTGCTGGGTTTTTCTATCGGCGGAGTGCGAGAATTTCCTCTCGACGCAAGCCACAGTAAGTTGTTGCTCCTCTAGTCCTAGCCGTGCCGGGTCGAAGACAACACTATTAAAGTTGTTTGTTTGAGATACACGAGCAATTTCCCGCGCCAGCACACTGAGCACAGCTCACGCGGACGAGCCAGATGGCGCTAAAACTCAATAACGGTCCGTCCTGTTACGTCCTCCTGCGTTCTCCTTTCCTTTTTATTGTTTCTCTTGTCCGCTGTTCGCCGCGGCGCGCCATTCGCGCCTACGCCACAGGGATATTGCCTGGACGTGTCGCCTACGCGTAATTCTCACGGACGGCAATAAATAAGAGCAGATCGCATAAACATGGCCGCCAAGTCGCCCCCGCAACGGCGTGGGAGTAGCAGTTGCCCTTACAGCATTTGCGGCACTGGTCCGCTTAAGCTGTAGGCACACGGACCGTGCTTTCAATCGTCAACGTTGAGCGCGCCGACTCCAACGTGCTGCTGAACGCCCGGAAACGATGCGACTTGGGCACGATCGCAGCGCGTTCCAGCGGCAGTTGACGAGACTATCTGGCACGCACTGTTTATGAAATGGATGGGGTAAAATACCTACGGGAGATTTATTAAAACGCAAATTTCCTCCCTTATCCATACGCTAGTCATGTTTTTCTGTCTGTAGTATGGGTAAATACACTCCTGGAAATGGAAAAAAGAACACATTGACACCGGTGTGTCAGACCCACCATACTTGCTCCGGACACTGCGAGAGGGCTGTACAAGCAATGATCACACACACGGCACAGCGGACACACCAGGAACCGCGGTGTTGGCCGTCGAATGGCGCTAGCTGCGCAGCATTTGTGCACCGCCGCCGTCAGTGCCAGCCAGTTTGCCGTGGCATACGGAGCTCCATCGCAGTCTTTAACACTGGTAGCATGCCGCGACAGCGTGGACGTGAACCGTATGTGCAGTTGACGAACTTTGAGCGAGGGCGTATAGTGGGCATGCGGGAGGCCGGGTGGACGTACCGCCGAATTGCTCAACACGTGGGGCGTGAGGTCTCCACAGTACATCGATGTTGTCGCCAGTGGTCGGCGGAAGGTGCACGTGCCCGTCGACCTGGGACCGGACCGCAGCGACACACGGATGCACGCCAAGACCATAGGATCATACGCAGTGCCGTAGGGGACCGCACCGCCACTTCCCAGCAAATTAGGGACACTGTTGCTCCTGGGGTATCGGCGAGGACCATTCGCAACCGTCTCCATGAAGCTGGGCTACGGTCCCGCACACCGTTAGGCCGTCTTCCGCTCACGCCCCAACATCGTGCAGCCCGCCTCAAGTGGTGTCGCGACAGGCGTGAATGGAGGGACGAATGGAGACGTGTCGTCTTCAGCGATGAGAGTCGCTTCTGCCTTGGTGCCAATGATGGTCGTATGCGTGTTTGGCGCCGTGCAGGTGAGCGCCACAATCAGGACTGCATACGACCGAGGCACACAGGGCCAACACCCGGCATCATGGTGTGGGGAGCGATCTCCTACACTGGCCGTACACCACTGGTGATCGTCGAGGGGACACTGAATAGTGCACGGTACATCCAAACCGTCATCGAACCCATCGTTCTACCATTCCTAGACCGGCAAGGGAACTTGCTGTTCCAACAGGACAATGCACGTCCGCATGTATCCCGTGCCACCCAACGTGCTCTATAAGGTGTAAGTCAACTACCCTGGCCAGCAAGATCTCCGGATCTGTCCCCCATTGAGCATGTTTGGGACTGGATGAAGCGTCGTCTCACGCGGTCTGCACGTCCAGCACGAACGCTGGTCCAACTGAGGCGCCAGGTGGAAATGGCATGGCAAGCCGTTCCACAGGACTATTTCCAGCATCTCTACGATCGTCTCCATGGGAGAATAGCAGCCTGCATTGCTGCGAAAGGTGGATATACACTGTACTAGTGCCGACATTGTGCATGCTCTGTTGCCTGTGTCTATGTGCCTGTGGTTCTGTCAGTGTGATCATGTGATGTATCTGACCCCAGGAATGTGTCAATAAAGTTTCCCCTTCCTGGGACAATGAATTCACGGTGTTCTTATTTCAATTTCCAGGAGTGTATTTCAATATCCATGAACATTTCTTATAAGGCAAAAAGGAAAGTATCACGTTCAGTAAATAAGGACATCGGCTTATGAAAGTTCCTTCGCAAATAGTGCTACAAAAATTTACAATAGTGCTCCACATAAGATGTAGTATCGATAGCTACGATGCCACGGCGTAGGTGCAAGTTTGTAAGTTGGCACAACGACGGACACCGACGACAGCGCCCTCTAGCTGGCGCTGTGGAGCTCTACGAGCTCCGCTCCAGATTCAGCCCATTTGATCAAGAGCAGGCGGCCGGGATGCGTCGCTTTGTCTTCGCTTCATATAGAAACTTTGCACTACTTACGACAGGTCTAAGACTTCGCATCTACGTGCTCCTCAGTGCAAAGTTAGGTATTCACGTTATTACGTATTCAGCTAATATTGTGATATAGTAAAACCATTTCTAATAGCAGTACCGAGAGATTTTCACCTTTTCCTGCTCCTACTAGCTTCCTATATTCGGCCTACTCTTCAGTTTACAGGAGCAGACCCACGCGCTGCATTCCAGGCGGGATACAAAAGCTGGCGACGAACGGGGATAACAATTTTTTTTCCTCTCCTATCAATTCCTTTTTTGCTCTGTTCTGCTTTAGCTTTTTTGTGATATCCACGTGTGCCTGAGAGACCATCTCTTAAGTGCTCCCAACATTCGCTATAAGACTTTCATTTGTGTAAACCACGGCTTCGCCACAGGAACAGGCGGGATACAAAATAAGATAAAAATTATGTCATCATTCTCACATTTTTCGTAAAAACCTAATGCCGCTCGTATTAGATTACTGTTCCTATTTACAACATGTGACATACGAAACTTAAAACAAGAAAGTGCAGAATATCTTACTGCCAGTAGAGTAAGCTTTCTTGTAGATTAAGCCAATCGAACAAACCTCTCCTGAGAAAGTGCGCACTTATACTTCCATAATATCGAATATTATAGAACATACTTTTATCAGACCAATAACAAAGTATGTTAGACGTGCAACACGGTTTTAGAAAAGGTAGATCATGTTCTAATTATCTTACCACTTTGGCACAAGTAACCGAGAAAAGAAGGAAATTTCGATTGCCAACTTACTATTTTTTTATCGATTTAAAAAGGTGTTTGACAAGGTAAAGCGGAAAATGCTACGGGAATCACTCAAGGAACTTCGAGTTCCAGCACATCTGCTTACGGCAATTTAGTCATCACACAAAAATAATAAAGAAACGATCCGTACTGTGAGGACTGGTGCAGAATCTGCCGAGATCAATCAAAGAATCAGACAAGGCTGCCCACAGTCCCCCGCCCCTCCCCCTTTCTAATGTTTACGTTGACCATATCTTTCGTAATTGGTTGACTTTATTGAATGACACATTAGGAACTGATAATTTTAATTTTGTGACGATGCTGTTTACTGATGATCAGATTATAATAGACGAACCCGAAGAAAAGGTTCAAATTTCAATATACAAATTGAGTTAAGCTTCCGCTAAATATGGAATGAGAACATCAGCAGATAAAAGTGATGGCATTTCAAGGAATAGAACTCATAAGAGCCAAAATTGTTACAGACAGACGAATAATTGAACAAGTAAGAGTGTTTAAGTATTTATGGCGCAGTTTTAAATTTCCCGAGTCAGATTCTGTAGAGGTAACATTGACAGGTTCACACATCTCTGGGAAACTATATACCCTGCATTAAAACATAACGTACAGAAATAAACGTTAAATATATTCTACAAAGTAATAGTGTTACCATTGCTGGTATATGGTAGCCGATGTTGGCCCCCAACATCTGATCAGTTACAACGAATGGATTCATCACAGATGAAGTTCTTCCACTTTGTAGCGGTACACTCATTGTTGGGCTGTAAAAGAAATACCGATATTAGACAAGAACTAAAAGTTGAGCCCATCACAAATATAATTGAAAAATATCGACTGAATTGGAAAGTCCAATGTATTTCAATTGATGAATAACAAAAGTGGAAACGCGATTAACCCAACAGGCAAGAAGAACCTTGGCCGTCTCTTAAAGAGATGGTGTGAACAATTCTGAGGCGGAATAGGCCAAAAGGCCTAATCCTTGAAGACGAGGATGGTGACGAAAGTTTCAGAACGTATTAGAAAACGTAAACGTTAGAAAAAAATATATTCCGATCGAGTGACAAGCCAAGCAGCAACACGATCACTCGCTTTTATACAATTTTGCGACTGTACTCATCATGCTGCAGCGCCCGTGAATGATTTATGACCATACTTTGCATTTTAGCTTCGCCAGAAAGCTTTAATGTTATTAACTGACATTCAGATACGACACTGTACGAAGAAATCCGTTTTTGATGAGCCCTAAACGTACCGTTGTCTTGAAAAGGCATACTTTCATAGTACGCTATTTACAATAATTCTTTAATCAAGAATGTGACGTTTCACATCATTTTATTACAATAAATCATACAATTAACGACGGTATTTCGATAATTGTTTAATTTTCTGGTGTTCAGAAACGGGATACCGGTTTATATACATTTGGGCTTCAGCTGAAAGCCAGTATGGCGTTTCGCGACTCTATAATGAAGACAGATGGCGTGCATATGGCGTACATGTGGCGTTCTTCCATCTCATTGGACTATCTTCAAGCGCACGTTTAGAATATCTGGCATGTTAGATACTGCTCAGCAAGTAGGGAAAGACTTCCCAACGCGGCTTTTCCATGTTCTGACGTCAGAAATTCGGTGCATTCAACGCTCGAATGCACGGTCCGTGTGCCGCCGGTTTCAGCTTACGGCGCTGGACCGCCGAAGGGAATGATGCTTTTAATTGGCGAACTTACAACACGACGGGAACAATCAACCTACAAGTACACGGTTATTACAAATGATTGAAGCGATTTCACAGCACTACAATAACCTTATTATTTGAGATATTTTCACAATGCATTGCACACACATACAAAAACTCAAAAAGTTTTTTTAGGCATTCACAAATGTTCGATATGTGCCCCTTTAGTGATTCGGCAGACATCAAGCCGATAATCAAGTTCCTCCCACACTCGGCGCAGCATGTCCCCATCAATGAGTTCGAAAGCATCGTTGATGCGAGCTCGCAGTTCTGGCACGTTTCTTGGTAGAGGAGGTTTAAACACCGAATCTTTCACATAACCCCACAGAAAGAAATCACATGGGTTTAAGTCGGGAGAGCGTGGAGGCCATGAAATGAATTGCTGATCATGATCTCCACCACGACCGATCCATCGGTTTTCCAATCTCCTGTTTAAGAAATGCCGAACATCATGATGGAAGTGCGGTGGAGCACCATCCTGTTGAAAGATGAAGTCGGCGCTGTCGGTCTCCAGTTGTGGCATGAGCCAATTTTCCAGCATGTCCAGATACACATGTCCTGTAACGTTTTTTTCGCAGAAGAAAAAGGGGCCGTAAACTTTAAACCGTGAGATTGCACAAAACACGTTAACTTTTGGTGAATTGCGAATTTGCTGCACGAATGCGTGAGGGTTCTCTACCGCCCAGATTCGCACATTGTGTCTGTTCACTTCACCATTAAGAAAAAATTTTGCTTCATCACTGAAAACAAGTTTCGCACTGAACGCATCCTCTTCCATGAGCTGTGGCAACCGCGCAGAAAATTCAAAGCGTTTGACTTTGTCATCGGTTGTCAGGGCTTGTAGCAATTGTAAACGGTAAGGCTTCTGCTTTAGCCTTTTCCGTAAGATTTTCCAAACCGTCGGCTGCGGTACGTTTAGCTCCCTGCTTGCTTTATTCGTCGACTTCCGCGGGCTACGCGTGAAACTTGCCCGCACGCGTTCAACCGTTTCTTCGCTCACTGCAGGCCGACCCGTTGATTTCCCCTTACAGAGGCATCCAGAAGCTTTAAACTGCGCATACCATCGCCGAATGGAGTTAGCAGTTGGTGGATCTTTGTTGAACTTCGTCCTGAAGTGTCGTTGCACTGTTATGACTGACTGATGTGAGTGCATTTCAAGCACGACATACGCTTTCTCGGCTCTTGTCACCATTTTGTCTCACTGCGCTCTCGAGAGCTCTGGCGGCAGAAACCTGACGTGCGGCTTCAGCCGAACAAAACTTTATGAGATTTTCTACGTATCTGTAGTGTGTCGTGGCCATATGTCAATGAATGGAGCTATGGTGAATTTATGAAATCGCTTCAATCATTTGTAATAGCCCTGTATATTCAGATAGTATTAAAAATAACACAATCAAGTGGTCCCCTAACTTCGTTATGTTACACTGAACGAACTTAAGTGTGTTAATTAACAGCGATTAATTACACGTGTGGGTTTCTATCCCAAAAGAATGAAATTAAATTTGTTGTAGAATTTAAACGAAATAAAAGTGTACTGATATACTCACTTTGTATCTTTACTCAAACATGCAGTAACCAAGATCGAGAAAATTGGCATTCTACTGAGTTGCCACAAGTATACAGGGTCAAGCAGCGACTACAGGACGCAGCAGATACATTCAGAATAAATACATTGAGGAGCGGATTCGCCAAGGTATAGAGGGTAATATGGCGAATTTCTTGACGTACGCAAGTAATTTTTATCATTTATAGTCGCCCAAACACGAGACAGACATTTTTGCTAACGGAATTATATACTTTTTTCTGTCATTCTAAAGAAGCTTCTAAGAGAACTTCAACGACGTAACATGTGTGGTATCGATTGCTACTATACACAACGTAGGTGCGCTCTCGTAGGATGGCACTAGGAGTGCGGACGAACAACGCCGGCCACAGCGCCCTCTAGCCGACGCTGTGGAGCCCGGAGGGCGCCGCTCCACATTCAGCCCATTCCATCACGAGTAGACGACCTAGCAGCGTTGTTTCTATTTCAAAGTGGGTGAGCCACTACAGATTTGGCCTTTGTAGCTTCTAGTAGCTGTTAGCTTTGATACCTGTACGGCTTCACACCTACGTGCTCATCTCAGCCAAAGTTAAGTAACCATCTATGTACTCATGTTTTTTTATCAAACTTGGATCACCCTCGACCGTCGCCTCTCCTGGACTCCCCACCTCCGGACAATCCAAGCCAAGGCACGCTCCCGCCTCAGTCTCCTCAAGCTCCTCTCCGGCCGTACGTGGGGTCTGGACCCCTCCACCATCCTCCACACCTATAAATCCCTCATCCGCCCTATCCTTTGTTATACCCATCTGGCTTGGATCTCCGCTCCCCCTACCTTTTACAAATCCCTCCAAATCCTTGAACGCCATGCTCTCCGCCTCGCCTATCGCATCCGTCTCCCCTCTCCCACGCGGATCCTCTACGATCTCATCCCCTTCCCCCACCTTCTCCTTTTCCTTGAAAGGATACGGATCCTGTACACCTCCTGTAAACTCAACCCTCCTCACCCGCTCGTCTCCCCGATCCTCTCCCACCCCTGCCCACTGCCGCGCCTGTATTCCCCCGTCCCACCCGGTCTCCATCTCTCCACCCTCCTTACCCTCTCCCGAGGTGGCTTTCGCCAGCTCCCCCTCCCTGATGATGTCCTCCTCCCTTCCATTTACCCCTCCTATCAACTTTGATCCTCCCCCCCACTTCCTGTTTCCTTTCCTTTTGGCACCCTCCCTCCCTTCTCTTTCCTTTTTCCCCCATCCCCCTTCCTCCGCCCCTCTTCCCCCGGGCTTCCCCTCCCCCTTCCTCCCTCCCCCACTCTCCCCTGCCCGCGGTATCTCTGCTCTGCTCTCTCCCACTCCCCTTCCTGCTCCTCCTCTCTTGGCAGGTCCCCGGACTCGCACACGCTCAGTGAACATTCGCGCGCCGGAGATCATCGCCATCAGTGTCTCGTGTGTGTGTGTGCCTTCGTCTGTGTTTAGTGTTCTGTCGTCGTCACGCCTCCACTGTTCATGTGTGACGTCGCAGTCGTCCGTGTTATGTGCGCCATGTCAACAAGTGTTAGTGTTTTTTTCGTCCAGCGTGAACGGCTTCATGTTTCTTGTTTTTGTATCTACATTTTTGCCCGCCGTTTTTATTATATTGTTTGTGTCACCTATCTGTCATCTTATTGTACCACTTACGGCTGAAGAGCGGCGTAATATGCTGCTGACAGCCCGTCTCGTATGAGGTGCTTAAAATTACAATAAAGAGAAAAAAATATATCAAACTTGGACTCGCACACGTTAAATGGACATTAGCGCGCCGGAGATCATCGCCATCGGTTTTGTGTGTGTGCCGTCGTGTTTGTGCTTCAGTGTTTTCGCCGCCCACGCTCCATCTTTCACGTGTGTCATCTCCGTCATCAGTGTTCGTGTACAGTGCTGACAGTATATTGTTTTCCTTCGTGTGTGAACGGCTTTGTGTTTTTTAATTACTGTGTGTACTGTTTTTGTCCACCGTTATGTTCCGTTAATTCTGTGTCTTCATTGTTTTCTCCTTGAACTACCTGTGGCTGAAGAGCGGCGTAATATTGCCGCTGCCAGCCCATCTTGTGTAAGGTGTAAAATGACAATAAAGAAAAAAATAGTAAACTTGTAAAATCTACAGGCAGTACCAAAGTACTTCACCTTTTCCTGCTCCTACTCGCGTCCATCACTCACGGCCTATTCTGCAGAAGCAGTTCACAGGAGCAGATCCACCCACCGCCTATCCAGGTGGGATACAAAAATTTGTATGGGAGTTGATCAAATAGTTACTTATTTGTATTTGCTGCTATCAGTCACTTTTTTGTTTTATGTTTAATTTAATATAACGCAACGCGTTTCGAGTAAGTTATGTCCTTCTTCTGGCGTTTATGCATACAGAAAACTTTTGCTTAAATATAAATTATCTTCAACTACAATCAACAACAAAAGTAATACATTACTTTTTGTTCATAGTTTGCCACTGGAGGAGCTGTTGGGGTATATGGAGCAGCGAATACTAAAAAAAAAAAATACTAAAAAAATTCACGAGAATTTATTTTTAGCAACAATTTTATGTATCCATAAACGCCAGAAATCGAGAGAATATACTCGAAACGCGTTGCGTTATGTTAAATGAAACGTAAAACAAAAGTGACTGGTAGCAGAAAATACAAATAAATAATTATTCGACACAGTCGCAGTTCCAAAATGCAGCCAGTGTGACCACAATTAATTGACCACATAGTGTCAAGACAACAGCACCACAAACCGCTCTGCCTTCTCAGGAGAAGGGGTTCCACAATCGTTTGCCCTATTATGCCAAATGAAAGCAAACATATAACTCACAATCAGACACGGTTCGTGTGTTTAGTATGATGGTTATTATAAAAAGTGCTCAAAATGTTGACTTTGAGCGCTGTTATCTGCTGTAAAGTGATTCTCGAGGAACAGTACTGCACGTTTAATTTCATCTGGAGTTAGCGGTAGCACAGGCCCGTGTTATAAGGCATTTCACGCCCTCGGGAGTCGTCGGTGTTTCCTAGGAGACCTCTTGTTTCCATTTTGTCACAGATACAAATATAGAAGTGTTGCGTTTGGTGAGTGTGCAAACCACTTTGCGTTTTCTGGTCGCCCGTTCCATTTGTTCTCCATATGTTCTCTTGATGGGGTATGTCATTACATGTGCGCAATAGAAGGAACATCCGTCATGTTGGTACCACACTGAGTGCCTTATTTGCTGTGGTATATCTTCCAGTAACTGCGGCAGCAGCATATCCTAGAAACTGGAGATATTTGAGTGTATTTAGATTGCCGTCAATAAAACATTGAATGTGATGGCAGTCTTGCGAAACACACACCTAACTTTAATAGACCAAGACGATTGTTTTTATCCATTTCTTTGAGTCAGCATGGATTTTCAACTGAAGATTAGTGCATATTATCATGATTGACTTGCTCTTGGTTTGTAAAGGATGCTTCGCCCTCAAACAAAATCTTGCACAGATTCGCCGCATCAACACGCCGCATCACTTTGTACTTTTCATAGATAACATCTGGAAAACTGTAACCAATTTTGGAAGTCATTGCCATAAAGCTATAGACACACCAAAATGTGAAGAGGGTGAAATATGATTAAGTGTAGTGTTCGCAGACTACTCATTTAGTTGATCCCTCCCATGCTTCCGACATGCCTGATGCATGATTTGCACTGTATGTTAGTTCTGTTAAAATGTTAGTGTCATTTATTTCATCAGTTGTTCCTTCTTTCCCTTTGCGTATTTTACTATTCATAGATCCAGTTTATAGAAGTTTTTTCTTAATGCCTTCATAGGTAGATCGTGAGTGCTTGTTGGTATGATCTGCATTCTTTTTAACATACAACCACACCGCTGCTCTAATAGTTTGGCGGCATTCGTCATAAACGATATTCACTTTTTCAACTGTTGTATCCATTGTCAATGTCTCAACAGCCTTAAGAGCAAGTTATCTGTTTGCTATAACAGTAGAAAACAGAATGATGCGCTTCGGGCTCTCAGTTAAACACGAGAAGCTTACCTAAGTTACGTGTTTACTTATATTTAGTATAATGGGGCAAACGTTTGTGGAATCTCTTCTCTTAACGGGGAGACAGTGGGTTTTGGCGCGATGTCCTGATACTATTTAATCAGTTACCATACATTTTATGTCACTGAAGTCCCTTTAGAAGCTTCTTTCAAATAACGCAGAAAAAATATGTAGTTCCATTAGAAAAAAAACGAGGTCGTTGTCGTAATTTGGCCACTACAAATGATAAATATTACTTGTGAATGAAACTTCCTGGGAGGTTAAAACTGTGTGCCCGACCGAGACTCGAACTCGGGACCTTTGCCTTTCACGGGCAAGTGCTCTACCATTTTTTTTTCTTTTTTATTTCTTTTGTACTTTTTAACAGTAAGGAACTAAAAACTAGTATGTGCACTCGTTGGGTCGAGTTGGGGACGCACATAACTAAAACCATGCTAATAGTTGTAGAAAAAGGCATAAAGAAAGAGAGCAAAGTGCGGGGCGAAGGAAACCATGAAACAAAACTGAAGGGTGGAATCCTTACCACCATTAACCAGTGCTACATCTTGCACTGGATGGGAAAACAAAAACTGCGAAGACCTTTTCGCACCGGGGACAAAAAGAGGAAATGGGGCAAATACTGCTACAGAGTGTGAGGGTTCACAACGAAACTCTCCATCTGCTGTATCAGCCAGGTATGACTTCTCGTAATGATGAAAGTAGATGCCACGTTGTACCGTGTAGTGTTCTATCATCGTCTCGTAATCTTAGCTTCTCTTACCCATGATGTTCCAGCTACGTGGAGGGTCGTGGAACGCACTCCACAAAAAGTAGGAAAAATATTGTCGATACTTTGGGTTACGGAGGATCTTGCAATGTCGTTCCTGCAAATAGTTCCAAAAGTCTAAAGTGTCCTTAGTGCCATCTTGAAACAAATAATGCACTGCATGTCCACGAAGCCACGTCATTGCATTAGTTTTAGTGCGTGGGTAATACGTCTCATCCGGGAATAGGATAGTTTTAGGGTCGATATGATTCGGCGTTACCCGAAGGAAGTATGCTGACATTTGCCTCACTAAGTGCCACACTGCCGTAGACTCGCCACAGCTAAGACGATGTTCATCGTTGTCTTGAACGCCACAGCTCGTGCACGTGGGTGAGTCGACCATGTGGATCGCATGTAGCCTTGATCTTGTCACCTGCTTACCGTTGACAGTGATATACCACATCGCCGTGACGTCAGTGTCCAGTGTTACGTTGTGAATTGTCCTCCACACTACTCGCCAGTTGATGTTCAGGTGCTTCCTCTCCACGACGTTATCGGGTCGTCCACGTTGCAGGACCCTATGCCGTCGCCAGGTGAGTCGCTGGTAAGGCAAGTCGAACGTAACTGAGTTCGAAGTAAAAGACACCGATGTAGAAGAGCGAGGAGGGGACGTGGTGTATCGGCACAGGCGGCAACAAGGAGGGCGGTCCTAGTTCTTCTATTAACAAACTGGTCAAACTGTCTGGACGGCGGTGCCATAGTTTGACTATTGTGCTCACAAATAGGATGACCGCTCTGTCATGAACGAGATAAAGGCCAAGCCCTCCCCGATCCGGGGGAAGGGTGAGAGTCTCATATTTGATCTTGAAAAGCATTCCTGAACTCACGAAGGACCCAAAAGCCGCAAGTATACGGCGAGCTAACATCACCGGTATAGGTAATATCTGGGCGATGTGCGGAATGCGTGACGCTAAATGTGTGTTAACATACTGGGTCCTTTGGACGATGTCCAGGGCTCGTAGGCGGTTGTTGGCAATTCCAGTCCGAACATTTCGTAAAAGCCGTCGAAAGTTGTGAGCAGCGGTCCGTCGTATATCGTCTGTAAAATCAATGCCGAGACATTTCAAACTATCTCTGAGCTGGAAAGGGGTGACACTGTTCTCAGACAATCCGACCCCGATGTTCATCGCCACCGATTTTGCGACGTTGATACGACTACCAGTGGCCATGCCATATTTCTCTATCCAATTCAGAGCGCTAGCGGTGTCGTCACCGTTGCGGATGACAATCACCAGGTCGTCAGCGTACGCTTTACATCGGAAAGTGTGGCCTCGTAACGTCATACCCGTTAGTCGTTGGCGCAGGCCGCAGAGGAGAGGTTCCATGGCCACAGCGTAAAGTAAAGTGGAGAGAGGGCAGCCTTGGCGTATCGATCGAGAAATGGTGAGGGGCTGCGAAGGTCGGCCGTTGACGATCACCTTGGACGTCGCGCCACGGAGTAGTCGCATGACGACAGTGACGAATGGCTGTGGGTACCGCATATGTTGGAGGACCGCTTCCAAATAGTCGTGGTCCACTCGGTCGAAAGCTTGACTAAAATCGATTGCCGCCAGTGCACCCTTCAGACGACATGCCCTCGCCAGTGAGATCAAGTCACGATATTCAGTGAGTGCTGTTTGAATATTATTGTCGCCTCCTAATGACGTTTGATCGGGTGAGATAACATTTCGTAAGTTCTGGCGTATCCGCGCCGCCAACAGTCGAGAAAAGATCGTAGATCAATAGCGTCAACGGGCGGTAGTCCTGCAGTCGTGAGCCACCGGACGGTTTGTGAATAGGAATAATCATCCCTTCCACAAGGGCCGCAGGGAGCGGCACGTCCGGGGATAGTAGTTCGCGACAGATGTACATCCATCGGGAGGCTAATAAATATTGAGAAGTCCGGTAAAATTCCAAGGGGAGGCCATAAGGACCCGGTGACTTGTTGACAGCTCCTTTTCTAATGGCGTCGATCACTTCTTCTCCTGTAATTTCGTCCATCAAGGCCTCTTCCATTGCCGGGGTGACGATGCCGTAAATCGTCTGAAAGACGTCCTCCAGTGCTGTTGGATCAGGAGTCTGAGCGGAATAGAGTTGGGAATAATGATTGTAGAACGCTGTTTTTATGTCTTGTTGCGTGGTGAGGCGACGACCGTCCTCCGTGTCGATGAAGCGTATCAGCGTTCGTTGGCGTCGTTCACGTTCACGAAGGACGTGGAACATTGACGGGCGTTCGCTCGGTATCCGATCCTGCGTCCTCGAGCGGATGACTACCCCCTCTAGGTGGCGTCTCCTACCTTCCCAGTTCCAGTCTCGGTCGGGCACACAGTTTTAATCTGCCAGGAAGTTTCATATCAGCGCACACTCCGCTGCAGAGTGAAAATCTCATTCTGGATTACTTGTGAATGTCAGTAAGTTCGCCATATTGTCCGCTATAGCTTGATGAAAAACGCAACGTCGACTTACATTCGAAGACAAACAAAAAATTACGACGGACCACGAGGGAACCTACTCAAATTGGCCACAAATTGATATTCCTACAGGTGACGTTGGAGAATGGAAATTTGTAAATTTTTGTCGGTCGATGGGTGAATGTGTGACGCTGCAGCGCAATTCCACAGCACAGCTGGCAAGGATTGTAAACAGGGGTCATGTCGATACCACGGAACAAAGTCTTTGTGAATCTCATGGCGTGTACTCCGTGAGACTGACAGGCGCGTGAGCAAGATGTGCAGATGTCACCATTTTAGAGAGGAGATGTAGTTGGGCTCAAAGAAGCCATTTGGAGTAATCGGCGAATCGCTCGACATTTGAACAGGAACAATGCCACTATTCGACGATGCTGGCAGGAATGGGTGAATCGTGGCCGAACACAGCGTCAAGAAAGAAGCGGACGACCTAGAGAGGCGACGTTAACTGAGGACCGAACAATCGGGAGAGAGGCACGAGATGCCTTGATCCATCACTGTCATCGATCGGACTTGTAATGGGTGCTTCGTTGGCCACAGGAACACAAAGGGGGCTGAGTTCACGGCGCCCCTTGCCATTGACATCTGACACCAGCAAGCCCCGTTGTTGTGCTGTCGAGCACATTAGACCTGGAGTCTGATTGCGTGTATTGGAATCGTCTTCCGTCATGAGCACCGCTTCGAATTGAGCACCGATAACCAGTGGACACTTGTATGGAGACACCCCAGACAGCGGTGGGATACCAACCTGACTGTCGCCTGCCATATGGACCGATGCCCGACAACCGGGAATCATGGTCTGGGATGCCATTTAATTTCATAACAGGACCTCTTTGGTTGTCGTCTGCGCGACCCTTAAATCATAGCGGTGTTGCTCTTTATGGCAAACCACACTGGACTCACACTTCAGCAAGCTAATGTCTCCCCGCACACGGCGAAAGCTTCTACTGCCTGTCATCGTGCTTGCCGACCTCTACCTTGGCCAGCAAGATCGCCGGATCTCTCCCAAATTGAAAATATTTGGAGCATTACGGGAAGGACCCTTCAAACATCTCGAGATGTTGACCACCTAACGCGCCAATTTGGCACGATATCCCTCAGCAGGACTTCCAACAACTCTACCAGCCAATGGCAAGCCGAATAACTGCTTTCATAATGGACTGAGATGGATCAACGCGTTACTGCCTTCTCAGTTTATGAAGTTCTTTCTCTTGGATAAATGGTACAATTCTTCTAAAACTGTAAATATTTGTTTGTCTGTTCATCACATCCACCGATTTCCGTCGCATTCGGACAATTCCTTCGTCATGTGTTGTATTTTTCTTTTTGACTTAAAGTGTAAACATTTTGCAGGTAATGAGGAGACTACTGTATTGTCGCAGCTGTCGTAGTGAACCTCATGTTGTGGGGTTGCAGTTCGAGTGTGCACAAGTGAAATACGCGGTGCTGTAGTATTTACAGATAATTATAAATACAATGTTCTATTCCGTGACACTTGCTAAACACTTTCAGTTCAATCACTGGCATGACGCAGTTCAAGGCATACTTACACGAAAGTACAATCCCGGAAATTTTTAAATTTAATATTGCACACACTCATTGTTTCATCAGTGATCCACTGTTTTGTGTCCATAGCTGTCATAGTTCACCGCCAGTTAATTCAGTATTAATCACTGTCTTTCTGCAGTTTACACAATACCGTTTACATTCTGATTCAAAGATTTGATCTACGCCTTTACGTTCGAAACCTAGCTGTATTCTATTCTATTTTTTACTGTTGGCTGGATTATGAATTTGAGATTTTGAAATGGAAATGGTTTAACTGTGAAGTAATAAAAGGAAGTTAATGAAATGCTTTTACGGCCCGCTGCTGAACAGCCACCATCAAACATATCTGCAAAAAACTTGATAGGAAATTTAATAGTAAATGTTCTTAGTTGTATTTTCTACTCAGTGTGAAACTTTGCTTCTTCTTTCTGCTGCGAAGGACATATCGACTACAGCCGTTATAGAAGTTTCTAATTGTTGACGGTGTCACCTAATAAAAGAAATTCATTTTCGATGCCGTGAGATGAACTGTTTGGCAAATAGTTACACAGAGACCGTAACTCGCTGTACGTTCTTGGTATTAACCCGAAATCCAATCTTACTAACAAAACGGTTAGAACAGGAAGAGTGATAAAAATGTAAATGTCCTCTCTTCCTCAAGACACACCACAGACTCCTCTCTCTCCACCGACTTTAAAAGTGACAATTACATTTCTCTGTTGCAGCCCATAGCATCCTTTTTATCTTACATGTTCCTCTTTGGAAACATCTAGCAAGCGGCATTACACTACCCACCAGCCACGCCATTAACTCAACAATCAGTGTTTTCCTCGTCGCCACCCTGCCATGCAACTGTTCAGTTTTGATAGTCGGAAACAAGCTCTGTTATATACAAACATTTACGTTCTGTTGTCCACCTGGTTAGCAGGGTGGTAACCTGCTCACGGGCCCGGGTTCCATTCCGGCCGGGTTGGAGATTTTCTGCGCTCGGGGGACTGGGTGTTGTGTTGTCCTCATCATCATTTCATCCTCATCATGGGCGAGCCAAGTCGCCCCATGTGACATCGACTGAAGTAAGACGCACTTGGCTGCCGAATATCACCGGTTGGGGCCTCCCTGCCACCGATGCCATACACTCATTTCATTTTTGACTTTCTGGTAAGTGCAGAGGAAACTGGCGAAGGCTGGATCCACATCCAGTTTTTGATTTCTAAAAAACATAAATTAGCAAAAACTTTATTTTTTGAAAGAATAAATATTTGTTTTATAATGTTATGCACCATTTACATCATATTCCTATGAAATACAATTAAAAGTTACCACGGAAAAAAATTACTCTCAAGTACTTACACTTGGCGAGTCTGAAAAATAGCTGCTCAAACAGGATCCATTCTAAAAATAACCATAATAACACTGAATAAAATTGGAAAATCTATTGTATCACAGAAAACATATCCTAGTTCGAAAGAAAGTATAACATAACATCTTCAAGAAGGTTATATAATTTATCTATGTTTCACTTGCTGAACCCAAGGGCGCTTCTATAGGATGTTCCTAGATGTGTTATTTCTGACAATTTGGTTTTGGGAGGTTTAAGAAAACGATTATCTCACATTTCCCAGCTATTTCGTACTTGAAAAGGTTTTCAATATTAGTTCTCTCTCCTGATTGTACTGCTACTCTTCATAAGTCCAAAGAATGAAGTTTCAACAGCGAGACGATATTAAACCATCTCTTCTTCAAGGTATTTACTGCTTCTCATTTTTTCTTTTTTTAAGACATGTGATTTACTGTTTTTAAAAAATTTTCCAAATCTCACTTGCTCCTCAAGAAAGAATTTTAAAAAATCGGAGTTAAAAGATACTTTTATCCCTTACCAGTCGTTTCTGCAAGTATTTTTTTTATTTTTAAAGGTCAGCAGAGTCACAAAAATGATACCAGTTGTAAAAGAATATAATGGCTTTGACTAGAGTACTACGAGGACCGCCTAACTCAACGAAGAAATGGAAGGTTCAACATACTGGTCGAATATGTTGTGATACCGTAACACTTCCAGTGCACAGTGGCCATATATTGCTGGAAGGAAGATGGGTCCCCTCCTACAGTGTAATGAACATAGTGTCCTAGCAGCCATACGAATGTATTGGGCTTTGCTCTCCGAAATCAGGAGGAGGCTGGACTCAATAGCACATCGGCCGAAAAGACAGATCAATGCATCGAGTTCATTTCGCCAGTTCCAGTTCATTTCGCGACCATAACAGGTAAACTTATGTTGTAGCGCGTCTTTGGCGGGAAAGAGACTGCGCTAATCCGTGACTATGTCCATTACGAAATAGGCGCTCGAGGACGCTGCCGCCATTGTTAGAACGGGAAGGCACAGATGGAAGTACACTGCGTTCCAAAAAGTTTGCAGTGATATCTGTTCAACAGGCGCCGTACAGTCAATCCCTC
The DNA here is from genome assembly GCF_023864275.1 of Schistocerca cancellata. Classification (NCBI taxonomy): domain Eukaryota; kingdom Metazoa; phylum Arthropoda; class Insecta; order Orthoptera; family Acrididae; genus Schistocerca; species Schistocerca cancellata. The sequence goes on from NC_064632.1 coordinate 165,974,622, forward strand.
CTACGCGAATTGAAAAAAAAAAAATAATGGTAGCGATATGCTGCCTTTGTAGAATATCAGCCCCTACATAACTGACATCAATATAAATTTTACGGATATGTTTCAGATGGAAATTCAGTCGACCAATATCGACAGGCAGATCAACACTACCCGGCCGCGGAGTGCAGACAGCACTGTACCGAGAAGTGAATGTGTGGGCTGCGTGACAGAGTCAACAAGGGGCGCCGAACAAATAACGCAGACGCTTTTCTCTGAATATCGGAAAGTCCCAAACCCTCGAGGGAACGCCCACGCGCAACCACCTCATATCGTAATCAAAAAATATGATGCCTCCATAAAAAATACGACTTGACACCTGTTTTAGCTTCCTAGCCATATACCGTGCTAAACGATTTAATAAACTTTCCACAAGACATAGGTACTAAGGATACGAACCTTCTGAAGCAGCTTATGTTCCTGGATTCCTGCTTGCATCTTCTTCGTAACCGATTTCCAATTAAGTGTATGCATTTGGAATGGAGAACGACCAATTATGACTCCCAAAGATTTATTGTGTCTATCGACTACCACCATCTGTAATACCACAACCTCTTAGAACCCTATAGCCTATTCCAATCTCGTCTCCACTCTCCCAAAGAGAGCATGTATAAATAATATTAGTAATTCACACTAATTTAAACTGTTGTTTGGACATTGTTTACATTGTGTCTCACCAGTAACTGGGATGAAGGAAATATGTCGGATTAAAAACTAATGTACCATCATAATTTACACACAATACAATCTTGAGGCGCATAGTACCAATGATTTCTCTATTGTAATTATGGAGTAATTAACGATTCAATTTCCAATATTTACAAGTCTTAGAGAGACAGCTATTTTTATGTTTTGAAGGCAGAAATTGTTTGAATCCATAATAAAAATATGACACCATAATTTTTCGATCTGAATCAATCATACTCATGTTTTAATTGGTGTTAGTTAATTAAAAATGACTAGAACCGTAATTGCAATCATATAGAGATATAAATTTTACTCCTACAAAAATTCTTTAGTTGCATCCAGGCCTTTCATTCGATAAAACTAAGCACTATGTACAGCTGAAAATGTTAGCATGATTTTTGAGTCAGTTAATTATTATATGCAAACTGACGAAATATATTGTTGCAATGATAAAACATGTAATTTGTAGTCTTAACAGAAACGGATTCTTTCCTGTCTTTGTATGGGATTATTCACTTCCATTATATGTAAATTGCTATGTAATTTTGGAAGATGAATGTCAAAACTTTAATTGTTCTTATGTAAAATTCAATATGTAACAATGATAGTAATTGTAAAAAACTATATAAACGGAGGTGATTTGTACGCCACCATACTTCAGTCTGATGCCAGATTTTGTATCAACAGCATGTAGTCAGTCTTTACTTTGTCACAGTGTAAACTGCTTTTTAACTGGAAGATGTAAATTCTACGATGTAAAACACGTTCGCCGCCTAGCATCTAGAGTGTGAAATAAAAACCGTTGTAAAGAATAAAATATTCTACTAAAACATATTGCGACCATTTCATAATATCCGTGTCACGATGCAGTAGCTCCAAAATGAACATACGGCAGCAACAAGAAGCAGCACCCCGGATTATACATGAAACGTATAATTACTTGCAAAACCTATACAAGCCTAATTCCACTTTGTTTAATTTTCGATATTTTGCACTTAAATCGGTAAAAAAACAATAAACAAACTGGAGGAAGGTTATCTGAATGCTGGTAACGTGTTGTAAAACGTGGTATGAAATAATTAGATACTGAATGAACATTTTTTCTTTTGTGTTAAACTATGATAGCATCCCACACTTCACATAAACATTGCGCCAGGTTTTATTACACATACAAGAAATGGCAACATTATTAAAACCCAGTAATTTGATCAACCGACATCTGCCTTCGCCGATGGGGGCATCCAACGTAGCCTTGACCAACGGAACCGCAGCACGAGAACGGAGTAGCACAATCACATCGTCCACATACGCACGTACCTTATCGTATCGCCCAAGAATGTACAGTCTTAGATATAAAAACTGACCGCCAGCCGGCCGCCACAGAGACTAAGTCCGAGTCGTTTACTTAAGGTGGCCAATAAAACTGACCGCCCCTGACAACTCTAAGTCCGGCCATCTGCACAATCTGGCAGCACTGTAAGATGCGGAAGTGTTAGGAGTAAGTGTTGTCTACTTCCGAGTTGATGACAATGGAGTGAGCCCGTGGTCTTGCGGTAATCGTCGTGCATTCTCAACTTAGAGTCACATGTTCGCGTCCAGCTCTTTTTTTTTTAACACATTTCGGTCTAAAGTTAGGAGTTTAATTGAAAATCGAAGACAATTCGCTTAACATTCTACCCAACCGCAATAACAAGTATTCGAGAAACAATTCCGAAGGTCAGCTCGTGGCTGCGTCACGATCAAAACAGCTTACGCTCGAGCGTTTCCTCGCACTGCAGCGGCTACCGGCCACCGGCCAGACTCCACCCGCCTCCTGAAATCCGGCGCCGCCCATGTGAAGGCGGCGCCACGCTGTCAGTATATGCATCAATGCCATTTTCGAATTCGAAGAATACATGGGAATAATGCAGCTGCTCAGTGACAGGTATGGGGCAGGCATTGAGGCCAGGCCTCGGATCTTCGACCCCTGCCCTCTTTGCCTCCACCTACCTAGTGCTGAAAGTCTTCTCAAACTTTAAAAAAAAGTAATAGTACAGTGATCAGCATGTCTGTCTAGCAAGCAGGAGGTCCAGGTTCGAAGCCCAGTCGGTCAAAAATATTCATCTCCCGTCTTAGCTGTATTTCAACGCGCTGTTACAGTGTGGACGTCGGTCCTTCGATATTTAAGATGCAATTGTTTTTTGAGGCAATAGAAGTGATTTGCGAACATTTGTCTTGTCATCAGTGTAACGGGACTTCAACGGCATCCAACCCTTAGTCATTGCTATGTGCCGGCGCTAACCTATGTCATATATATGCGAATCAGGTTGTAGTTCATATTTAGTCAAATAACAAATGGTCAGTATACAAGTATGCCGGCCGGGGTGGCCGAGCTGTCCTAGGCGCTACAGTCTGGAACCGCGCGACCGCTACGGTCGCAGGTGCGAATCCTGTCTCGGGCATGGATGTGTCTGATTTCACTAGGTTAGTTAGGTTTAAGTAGTTTTAAGTTCTAGTCGACTGATGACCTCAGAAGTTAAGTCCCATAGTGCTCAGCGCCATTTGAACTTTTTATGAAGTATACAAGTATGCTTCACAACCTTAAACTCTTTGTTTTTTTTTTACTTCATACTAAAATAAAAGTTACGTTATGAGAAGAGGAAATGACTGATATGCTTCTCAGGAACTTTTAGTTTTTCGTGTTTTTTTCTCACTTCATACTAAAACAAGGGCGTTACTTTGAGAAGAGAAAATGAAATATACGCTTCCAAGACATAATATTTCCTTGTTTGCTACTACTGCATACATGAAAGCCCTGCAGTTAATTTTTGTATGTTGGATAAATCTTGATATCACCTCACATTCCTTTGTGAGAAGTTTCCTATTTTCTTGGGATTCAAATACAGTGGACATTTCATCACTGGTTAATATTCTGATGACTAATGACATGATACCCGTTGCAATTGCTCCATGGCACCTGTGAGTAGTCTCACGTTGGTTACTATAAGAACACGCAGGCAGTGATATCCGCTCACTGCAGTCAGAGCCAAGGTGATTTCTTTCTGTTAATGGCGAAGCGTCTGCTGCAGTGTCCACGCTCAGCCAACATACAACACATCGCGGCGGCATTGGGCACTGCTCATCGCTGCACTTGTCGCGAGCCTCGACAACAAGAGCGCACTGTCTCTGCTAACGATACTATGGAGTTAATACACCTTACTTAACGTAACGTAATATGCAGGTCGTGGGTTGGGTAAAAATTCAGTTTGTAATTTCCCATCGCATTAAAATACTTTACAGTCATATTTGATGCAATATTTATTGTTTGTTGTCTCTCTGATGTTAATAGTATTGATTCAGATTGTGCGTGAACACGAAAACACACACACACACGCACACAGTCATTGATTCCAGTGAGGGTGACAACTACTTTGTGTTGAACAACACATGCACCAGTCAATTCCTCAGTTGGCGTCGAGTGGATGAGACTTTTCAATTACCTTGCATTGCAAGAATTGTAAGGAAGAGACTGAAAGTAAATGGACTTGTATCCAAACAGCTGCGACAAAGCAAAGCTTGACCGACTGTCAGATAATTGTCCACATGGGTTTTGTGGACGAGTATACTTTTAGTAACCAACCCACCCACGATCATTACGTAAGATATCTCGAAGGCGTAGGTGCATTGATTTCATTAAGTCGTCGACAGTGTAGCGTGATGGTTTACTTCCCACCATACGTTTTCTATATTCATCCAAAGGTCGCTTGCATTTGTAGGTCCACATGGCAATGAGCTTGTTACCTCTGCCCACATATTCTCTATCTGGTTGATGTAAGGTGATCGTGGAACAAACGGCAACAGCTTTATCCTCTTTTGGCCCTGAAACCAATCTCGCACTGCTCTGCTATGATGGATGGGGCTCTGCTCCTGTAAATAAACTGTTATCTCGTTCGTTCATATATTTATACTTAAATAACATATTAGTAATAAGCACATTGTATTATTATTTTCCACAGTGTTCAAGAATTCAGGCCCTGTCATAAATAAGTGATCTAGATTCAACCGTCCGATTAAGAATGTGGTTTACCCAGTCTATCAAATGATGAGATTCGTATTCAGATATCCACATTAAGCCTGACTGGCTGAATCCGAATAGAACGATCTGGTATCGAAATGAAATTACAGAAATTGGATAATTTGAACGTCTGTATTGCAACAATGCTGCGCACATAAATTCCTATGATGGAGTAACAGGTAGCAACTGCCCAAGAAAAGTGAGAAATATGTCTACTAGCAGCAATGTAACGTAATTATAACCCATATTTATGTGATGGAGGCCGGCCAGTGTGGCCGTGCGGTTTTAAGCGCTTCAGTTTGGAACCGCGTGACCGCTACGGTCGCAGGTTCGAATCCTGCCTCGGGTATGGATGTGTGTGATGTCCTAGGGTTAGTTAGGTTTAAGTAGTTCTAAGTTCTAGGGGACTAATGACCTCAGAAGTTAAGTCCCATAGTGCTCAGAGCCATTTGAACCATTTATGTGATGGAAATACTAAGTCGAACAATGCACATCTATTTCTGTGGTGGGAAGATGCACCATATCGGATTTGCTGATGACATAATGACAATAATAATAATAATAATAATCCCGTGGGGCCGATAGCGGAAACCCTCCCCCATAAGGGTGGTACCGAGGAAATCAAATACTTGGGGTGAACCAAATACTATCACAATCCTCAACGAGTACTCAATCCGTTGAACCCAAAATCCACGCACGTCTGAGTGAAAATCACCGTTACTCTGGACACCGTCTGTTAGCTCAATGAGCTCGGCTGAAAATATTTGCTTCCAAAGGCTTCAACACCCTCTGGTTCTGTCCGGTCCTGGAATCACCGAGGCCAAACGAATGAAACACAAGCAAACATGAACTGTGCAAAACGGTCGACAGGCGGCATTTGGAATTTTGGATTCTGGGGAGGCCAGATTAGCACGGCAGAGAATATTGAAGATCTCTTGTAAATTTCTCTACAAGCAGAAAACATGCATTTGAAAACTACATCTCGCGCGGTATTAGCAGAGCGGTCTGAGGCGCAGCAGTCATGGACTGTTCGGGTGGTCCCGGCGGAGGTTCGAGTCCTCCCTCGAGCATGGGTGTGTGTGTGTGTGTGTTGGTCCTTAGGATAATTTAGGTTAAGTAGTGTGTAAGCTTAGGGACTGATGACCTTAGCAGTTAAGTCCGATAAGATTTCACGCACATAAGAACTTTTTTTTATAACAAAACATCGATGCATTGACCCAAATATGAAAACTAAATAATCTCACATAATAAATCGACCGACAAAAAATTCTCATCATTGCTCTTCAAGAACCACGACTAACTGACAATGAAACCTTGCATTACGGAAACCATTGCATCTTCAAGAGCAACTTGCAGCAAAAGGTAGCGAAAGGCATACCAGTCTTGGCCATGGCATTTCTCGAACACAGATCTATCATCAGTTGTGTCAAAGAAATCACACCCGTCAACAATCGACTTATGGCTATGCTCATTCAGAGCCCCAGTAAAAAATAAACACTCATCAATGCACATGACCCCACCAACATCGAAAATAAGAAAAACACCAAAATTATCGAAAAATTCTGGAACACACTCGAAAATACTATGAGCAAAATTCTCCAAGAAGACGTGAAAATACTTAAGGGAGACTACAACTCTCTATTTCGGACAGAAAAAACCTGTAGAAAAATCAGTGGTAGAAATTCAACACACCGAAACCCTTAGACCAACGGCACACGTCTGACTGATATTTGCCAACAATTCAACCACAAAACGATGTCTTCCCACTATAGGAAAATACCATTTACAAGGTATTATGCTTGGCTACCAGGTGCAAACTGCTGTCGTTCGCCTTTCTAGACTCGCTGAAAGCCAGATTTGTTTATTATTTTGTAGTAGAGCTACAAGCAGGCAGATACAAACTCAATAAGGGAATCGTAAGATAACTCTCGAGCAAAATTCGGCTTGCTACTTACAGTAACCCTTAGTGTCAGATGGGAAACCTTACGGTACTGCCAATTTCATAAAGTCACTTTTGTTTTCTGCCGACATATTTTTTGTTGTTGTGAATACATAATTTTATCTATGAAATGCCACATTTTCATAATACTTGCGAATGATACAGGAAATGAAGTAAACACAGATCTTTTCGAAGTCAAAAGTGTGTAATATCCTACTAATTCGTGTTAAAATAGGATCAATCGTCTTACAGACACTTAATGCTTCGCTACAGTCTGGAACCGCGCGACCACTACGGTTGCAGATTCGAAAAAAATGGTTCAAATGGCTCTGAGCACTATGGGACTCAACTGCTGAGGTCATTAGTCCACTAGAACTTAGAACTAGTTAAACCTAACTAACCTAAGGACATCACAAACAACCATGCCCGTGGCAGGATTCGAACCTGCGACCGTAGCGGTCTTGCGGTTCCAGACTGCAGCGCCTTTAACCGCACGGCCACTTCGGCCGGCTGCAGGTTCGAATCCTGCCTCGGGGATGGATATATGTGATATCTTTAGGTCAGTTAGGTTTAACTAGTTCTATGTTCTAGGGGACCAATGGCCTCAGAAGTTAAGTCCCATACTGCTCAGAGACCTTTGAACCATTTTTGAACTTAATGCTTTAGTAAGATAGACTGCCGTCGTGATGTTTATGTAGTAAGCTGAATTTAATTTGTATTAGTAAAGTGAATATTTTACTTGCATTTTCCATTAGTTTACTAAACGCAACAGTAATCATCAAAGAGAAATTTATCAGCAGCTGAATTTTCTTTCACGATATCTACAACAATCTGACAATGCAACAGTTGTTTACAAATTCTATGCCCGTAGAAACCTACTTGTTTTAACGATGTCATTACACCATAGTAGTTTGAAGAGTATTTTCGTCTAGAAATGAATTGCCTTGACAGTTGATCGATCAAGAGCGGGAAAGGTAATATTTTACGAATATATGATGAGAGAGACAAGTGCTTGAGAGAGGACTTCCCTATCAATACAAGTGTCCGAGAGACGACTTTCCTATCAATCTCCTAGATAGTTTTGTTTCTCAAATCAACAGAGTGAGTTATCATGGAGTAGCACAGGTGATGTAGTTTTGTTGCTCGACTTTCTTACACTGCGACCGAAAGGTGTCTCAGTTGTTGACAACAAATTCCAGCTGAGTTGCACACACCCCTTGAGGCAGAATTCGTAGTCCAAAACGCACTTATGAAGCTATCAAATGTAAAATATTATGTTCACTCTACTCTTTGCTCTAGTCTACGTCTTTTGGTGGGGCTCAGTCTTTCATTTCTTCTTAGGAAGTTAGCGATAAAGACATCATAACATGTCACCAGTAACAGTACTGCAAATGAATGCTCAATGAGCGACCTGATGACGTTCAATAATAGTCACTCCGTTGATTTTTGTTGTTTCGAATTAGAGCATGCAGTACTCCTACACCTGACTTCTGAACTTTGCCTGTTGAATGCAAATGTCGCATGATGGTAAAATGGTAAAATGTCACATATATCAGTAGTCGAGACTTCCTTAATGTGGAAAATCATTCATGCCAGAACGGTCTCTGTTGAAACAAGAATATCTTTTTCTGGCGTAATTTTCCCAAAAGCACTCGCTCCACGCACAGTTCAAATCTTTCTAGCTGCCTCCTCTACATTCACCCCTCTGTTATACCAAAAGTAAACGTTGAGTTGCAGATGTTACACCTTTTCCCACTTGCTACTCAATTTTACAATGCTTAACCGTAGTTTATGATTTTCAAGTATGCAAAATCCAATGCTTAACTGCAAGATGATAACTAGAACTTCAAATTCGAAAATGGCATTGATACATACACTGACAGCGTGGCGCCGTCTTCACATGGGCGGCGCCGGATTTCAGGCGTCGGGTGGCGTCTGGCCGGTGGCCAGTAGCCGCTGCAGCGCGAGGAAACGCTCGAGCGTAAGCTGTTTTGATCGTGACGCAGCCACGAGCTGACCTTCGGAATTGTTTCTCGAATACTTGTTATTGCGGTTGGGTAGAATGTTAAGCGAATTGTCTTCGATTTTCAATTAAACTCCTAACTTTAGACCGAAATGTGTTAAAAAAAAAAGAGTTGGACGCGAACATGTGACTCTAAGTTGAGAATGCACGACGATTACCGCAAGACCACGGGTTCACTCCATTGATATCAACTCAGAAGTTGACAACACGTACTCCTAACACTTCCGCATCTTACAGTGCTGCCAGATTGTACAGATGGCCGGACTTGGAGTTGTCAGGGGCGGTCAGTTTTATTGTCCACCGTAAACGACTCGGACTTAGTCTCTGTGCCGGCCGGCTGGCGGTCAGTTTTTATATCTAAGACTGTACATCGTTGTAACTGACCGACGATCCTTCGAAGAAGGGAGGAGTCACGTGATAGAAAAATGACAATGAAAGTGTACTTCCGTGAGGATAATCCCTACAGATGTTAATCAGGGATGTCATTTGACAACTGACAGCTACTGAAGCTTGGACACCTATAAACAAGTTAGACAAGACTCTGAGCGCGTCAGTTGTGAACCTAACGGCATCCAGTACTTGCAACAGGAAGCTGTGGCTGACCCGGTCGATCGAACAATGCCATAACACCAGGATCAGAAGTAACAGCGTCCACCGATAAGTCATCACGACATTCAACTGCTTTGATCAGTATAGTACGACCAGATATACAACTCTGATGGCCAGCAACAACTGTCTCCAACAATGCAGACAGCTGACTATTCACCGCTTTCTCCGCAGTCTCATCAAAATTTAATGACGCGAAATTTATCATGTGCTGCCTGACCAGAACTTTTAGTAATTAAGACGACCTAACCAACTTCAAACTAGTTGGGTACAAGACCCCCTCTCAAAACTTCGTTCAAAAGCAATGTAAAGGAAGTACCCTGCAAGGGACACAAACACACCAAAAACTACTTTGGCAGGCCATTCAGACCCGGCCACTTACGAGAAGGAAATGTGACAATAAAGTCGTAGATATGGTCACATTAAAAAGCATCTAAAAATGCAGCATTATGAGCAGGTGTAGGTATAGTACGATGCAGAGCCCGTACAAACAAACCAGATGACATATCGATAGCAACATGTATCTCATACAGTCCTACGTAGAATTGATGTAGAGCATACAATATGTTCTTCTATGCCGTCACAATATTGCCGTCGTCGCTCTTGAGAGACACAATGTCTCTGATGTTATGCGTGATGTCTGTCTGATGTCGAAATTGTTCAAATGGCTCTAAGCACTATGGGACTTAACAGCTGAGGTCATCAGTCCCCTAAACTTAGAACTACTTAAACCTAACGACATCACACACACCCATGCCCGAGGCAGGATTCGAACCCGCGACCGTTGCAGCAGCGCCGTTCCGGACTGAAGCGCTTAGAACCGCTCGGTTACCGCTGCCGACTCTGATGTCGAATCAGATGATATAGCGAAATCAGTTTTTCCACCACCAAGTAGTACGGTTTGGATCATATCCTTAACCCTTGCATTGCCCCAACCATAACAATTGCGCCTTTACATTCCTGACGTATGCAGTCCGTTGGGGAGCATGGTGAGCACTTCCATAAATGTCACTTAAAAGACAGCAGTTAAATTCTTGGGTCCCCCGAAATTCCCGCTCTCTGTTGGCGCAGAATCATATCAACGTCTGTCAGAGACTCAGCTTTGCCAGCTGAACCAACCAGTCCAAAATGGAGGCGTATCGCGCAGTTGAATGGACACTTCCCAATTCAGCTCACCGAGAGAGGGATCCTCCAAGTGCGCCACATCCAGCATCCAAGGCGATCGAAACAGTTTCACCCACTGTGACTGAAGTGTAGTACATCATCACTGCACAGAGGTCCGTGAATCTGGCGGGGCCGCGCGGGATTAGGCGAGCGGTCTGGGGCGCTGCAGTCATGGACTTTGTGGCTGGTGCCAGCGGAGGTTTGAGTCCTCCGTCGAGCATTGCCGTGTGTGTTTGTCCTTTGGATAATTTAGGTTAAGTATTGTGTAAGCTTAGGGACTGATAACCTTAGCAGTTAAGTCCCATAAGATTTCACACACATTTGAACGTTTCAAGCTGGTGGGGATGTCGTCGACAGCCAAAGTCCTATCACGCATCCCATCAAATAAATAAATCCGTCAAGCCTACTGCTAAAAATAGAATAGATAAATTTGACAAGAGTAAGATATTTACAGACCCATAAATCTTGCAATCCGAAGGAACGAATCAAATCTTGCAATTACAGACAGAAATTAAAATTGGGAGACTGATCTACAGGATGCAAAACTCAGTTAATATCATCCCCTGCAGGGTCCAGAGGCTATAATGGGCCTGAGGTATTCCTACCTGTCGTAATAGGCGACTAAAAGGAGTCTCACTCGTTTCGGCCTTTATGTGATGGTCCTCTGTAGGGTTTGACCACCATTTGTCAAAATTTTCCCGAAGAGCGAGCCATTTGGGGAAGGGCGCTTTACATGGTGCAATATGTCCATCAAGCGCTGAGATCCTTCGTCGACGTGGATCTGCACTTCTGCTTGTTCTCCAACTGTTGGGCAAGGTCACACTCCTGGATCAACTGCGCAGTGTCGTTCCTACGCTGACGTTGATAATGGACTTGTTTGCTTGGTTGCACCTGATATCCAGCACGGTAGCCAGTCTATTGTGATGAGGCCGCCATATGCCCTCTTGGTTGTAGCTCCCTAACTACACAGGATCGCTCTGCTGATGCCTGTGCCGTCAACTCCCGATGTATGCTGAGGAGGTGATGCCCATCACCCTGGGGCATTGGGACTCCCAGCAATGCCATCCTGCCAGGTGGCCTTTGCTGTGGCTGGGTGGCGCCCGTGGGGATCGCCCCTGGTCAGAGTGGGTGGCAACAGGGTGGATGACATGCGATGAAGTGTAGTACATCATTTCTTGCTGGTGGTCAAACAGCCCAAGTTCTAACCATTCACGGGCTCAATTCAGCACACAGAAGTACTACCCAAAATCTTTCCCCTCCCTGGCCACACGATGGGAGGAACATCAGGCTAAGGGCGGCAGCAGCTCTTATTCGCTCTAGTACCCAGCTGATGGGCAATCTTTCATGACGATGAAGCCTCAGTTATCTGTTGAGCATTTAGAGGACACGTTTGGGGAGGTGGAGGGCTTGTCCAAAATGAGATCTGGGTCAGTCTTGATCAAAACAGCATCCTCTGCCCAGTCATGCGCGTTACTAACGTGTGACAATTTGACAGATGTTTCTGTAACCATCACGCCCCATAAGAGCTTAAATATGGTCAAGGGTTTTATTTTTCACAGGGACCTTCTTTTGCAGTCTGACGATGAGTTGCTCGTCAGTTTTGAGTGGCGAGGTGTACATTTCATTTGGCGTGTCCACTGGGGTCTAAGGGATAATCAGGTTGCTACTGGTGCTTTCATCTTGGCCTTCGAGGGTGATACATTACCTGAAATGGTCAAGGTGATGGTTTACCGCTGTATTGTCAAGCCCTATATACCTCCCCCAGTGCAGTGCTTTAAATGTTGGAAGTTCGGCCATTTGTCTTCCTGCTGTACTTCCAGCGTCACATGTCGAGATTGTGGATGCCCATGACATCCCAATACTCCATGTGCTCCACCTCCCATCTGTGTCAACTGTGAAGAGCACCATTCGCCTTGCTGACTGCAGGATTCTCCAGGAAGAAAGGAAAATCATGGAGTATAAGACCCTGGATCGACTGACCTACACTGAGGCTAAGAGGAAATTTCAACGCCTACATCCCATGACATTCTCTTACAATGCTGCTACAAAAGTTCTAGCCCCATCAACTCCGCCAACCCCAGTCACCTCTCAGAGCCAGAAGAATACACCTGCCTCCTTGATGGTGGGGGTCACTTCCCTGCCTGTTGCTCCTGAACCACCTACTTCAGGAGCAACACCCGCCCCCCCCCCCCAACCATTTGGGATATCAGTCCCCTCATCTGCGCCATAGAAGTGTAAGTCTTCAACGGCTCCTCTCGCTAAGAAGGGTTCTGTTGGGTCACTCCCTTCCCAGGTTTCTGCTAGTGGGAAAAATGACACCTGCCAGTGGCTGAAGAGCCCAAAGCAGCTGGTCGTAGGGCTTCACGCTCATCCTCAGTTCCGGAGACTGAATCAGTGAAGTTCTCCCAGCCATGGAAATGCAAGGAGCAGCGAGAGAAATCGAAAGAGAAATCGCCAAGACCAAGGGAAGTGCGGTGGCACCCACGCCACTGCTACCTTTGCGTCTGCAGATGAGGTGGAGATTCTGGCGTCCACTGAGGACCTATATCTCACCGGACGCTCAGACACAATGGATATAGACTGCTCAGGCAATAAGTCGGTGGCATAAGGTGGCCCTGATGCGTAAATTGCCTCATTGAATGTTCCATGCCTTCCCAGTCGCACGATGACGTTATCCTCCATTGGAATTGCAGTGGTTTTTTTCCACCGCCTGGCTCAGCTACGGCAAATGTTAAGCTTCACACCTGCTTCCTGCATTGCTCTCTAGGAAACCTGGCTCCCGGCAAAGTGGACCCCTGCCCTCTGCTGCTATAAGGGATATTACAGGAACCGTAACGACTATAATCGAGTGTCAGGTGGAGTTTGCGTTTATGTCCTAAACTCAGTCTTCAGTGAAACTGTGCCGTTTCAAACCCGTCTTGAAGCTGTGACTGTCAGAATAAGGACGACACAGGAAATAACTGTCTACAATGTATATCTTCCTCCAGATGGTGCAGTACCCCAGAGTATATAAGCTGCACTAACTGATCAACTCCCTAAACCTTTTCTACTTTTGGGAGATTTTAACACCCATAGCCCCTTGTGGAGTGGCACTGTTCTTACTGACCGAGGCAGAGATGTCGAAACTTTACTTTTTCATTTCAACCTCTGCCTCTTAAATACTGGGGCCGCCGCATATTTCAGTGTGGCTCATGGTAGTTACTCGGCCATTAATTTATCAATTTGCAGTCCAGGACTTCTCCCATCTATCCACTGGAGAGCACATGACGACCTGTGTGGTAGTGATCACTACCCCACCTGATAGCCTTTAAATGTCTCCGTACCCGCTTTCACCAACTTATCAAACTAAGGAACGAGGACTGCATGGAGAGATATGTCTCGACCATATCTGTTTCTTGTTTCTATCTGTTTTGTCCATAGTAGTGTGGATTGTCCTTCTGTCATTATTCTCGTTCTTCTATTCTCCTGTTATTGTGCTGTACATCTCCTTTCTTTTCTTCTTGTGTATTTATTTTACCGGGAACAAGGCGCCGATGACCTTGCAGTTTGTTCCCTTTCCCCCCTCCTTTAAACAAACCAACTGTTAAAATCACCACCTATCAAAATAATACCCTGCAGGCTTTTCTGTAACAAATAAACCACCTCTTCCATATAAAATCAGGAATGGTCCAAAGTGTTTCCGGTACAGAATGGCGAATAAAGGAGAATCAACTTCAGGTGAAGAAAATTAAATCCTACTGCTCCACCATTATCAGTCCCTTCAATGGAAACGCCCTCCCTAAAAAGAAGCAAGACATTCACCGTGCAACATTCGGGAGCCACAATGAACACAATGTGAAAACAAGGGAGAGAGAAGCGAGTAAACAGAATTCCTTGTATAAATACGACATCTGCACAGGTATCATAGATAAACTGGCCCAACGAAGCGTGCCGCAGTTCTGATTCCATCCAATTAACATCCAAAGAAAGAAAGGAATAAATCTGTATATTTTAACGACAAGACACAAAACTAGATCCGCTGATCAACTTCATTACGTCAGAAGCGTATGTCGACACACCCGTCGACACTAGTGTCGACTCCAGTGTCGAGACCAAAGACGGGAGCCTTGCAACCCCGTCTCTGGAAGTTTTATGTTTTTCTTTCTATGAGGCACTACGCACTCAGGTTGGATGCATTGTTCACAGCAACGCCGCGCAAGAGAGGGGTCAGGCTTCACAACAACTGTGGTGACAGGTAGGACTTCCTGGCCACCAATCGCCTCCATGAGAGTAACATCAGTAGGTCGTTCCGACGTCACTGGAATGTCCGATGTCAAGGGAACAGGTAAATTTAGGGGAGCTCTGCTTTTGAATAATTGAACCACCAGAAGGCTCAACTACCTCCTCGATCCTTAAGTGGGTTTGGAGGAGTTACCTAACGGCTGGAGGAGCACTAGGAGAAACATTAGAGTCCTCAGTAGATATTTTCGAACCACTGACCCCATCACACATGCAGGACTCAGCGCTGCAAGATACAGCAATCGCAAAAATTACTTCAGGGAGGGGAGGGTGAGAAGCAGACGTATCTGACTCCTAACCATCCTGCATATGACGTCTCTTATGTTGGACTGCAGACGCTGCTGCTTGGCAGCAACAATTTCAGGACCGTGCTGCGAGGCTAATGGCAGAAATTTGGGAGCAATAAGCCATGCGTCCTTATGTCGTTCCTTTGCACTTTATCTACATCTACATCCACATTTATACTCCACAAGCCACCCAACGGAGTGTGGCGGAGGGCACTTTACGTGCCACTGTCATTACCTCCCTTTTCTGTTCCAGTCGCGTATGGTTCGCGGGAAGAACGACTGTCTGAAAGCCTCCGTGCGCGCTCGAATCTCTCTAATTTTACATTCGTGATCTCCTCGGGAGGTATAAGTACGGGGAAGCAATATATTCGATACCTCATCCAGAAACGCACCCTCTCGAAACCTGGCGAGCAAGCTACACCGCGATGCAGAGCACCTCTCTTGCAGAGTCTGCCACTTGAGTTTGCTAAACATCTCCGTAACGCTATCACGGTTACCAAATACCCCTGTGACGAAACGCGCCGCTCTTCTTTGGATCTTCTCTATCTCTTCCGTCAACCCGATCTGGTACGGACCCACACTGTTGAGCAATACTCAAGTATAGGTCGAACGAGTGTTTCGTAAGCCACCTCCTATGTTGATGGACTACATTTTCTAAGGACTCTCCCAATGAATCTCAACCTGGTACCCGCCTTACCAACAATTAATTTTATATGATCATTCCACTTTAAATCGTTCCGCACGCATACTCTCAGATATTTTTCAGAAGTAACTGCTACCAGTGTTTGTTCCGCTATCATGTAATCATACAATAAAGGATCCTTCTTTCTATGTATTCGCAATACATTACATTTGTCTATGTTAAGCGTCAGTTGCCACTCCCTGCACCAAGTGCCTATCCGCTGCAGATCTTCCTGCATTTCGCTACAATTTTCTAATGCTGCAACTTCTCTGTATACTACAGCATCATCCGCGAAAAGCCGCATGGAACTTCCGACACTATCTACTAGGTCATTTATATATATTGTGAACAGTAATGGTCCCATAACACCCCCCTGTGGCACGCCAGAGGTTACTTTAACGTGTGTAGACGTCTCTCCATTGATAACAACATGCTGTGTTCTGTTTGCTAAAAATTCTTCAATCCAGCCACACAGCTGGTCTGATATTCCGTAGGCTCTTACTTCGTTTATCAGGCGACAGTGCGGAACTGTATCGAACGCCTTCCGGAAGTCAAGGAAAATAGCATCTACATGGGAGCCTGTATTAATATTTTCTAGGTCTCATGACAAAATAAAGCGAGTTGGGTCTCACACGATCGCTGTTTCCGGAATCCATGTTGATTCCTACAGACTAGATTCTGGGTTTCCAAAAACGACATGATACTCGAGCAAAAAAAATGTTCTAAAATTCTAGAACAGATCGATGACAGAGATATAGGTCCATAGTTTTGCGCATCTGCTCGACGACCCACTTAGGGAAGACATGGTGCCACCTTCTTGAGCATAGAAACAAAATCAGCTAACATCAGTTACAACTACCCACCAATGGCAATTGGATCTAAGGCGCCCACTTTAGTTGCAGTGAAAGCACGTCCCCACTTTACCGCCATACGTTAGATGAATGCGGTAACCACAGATCTGGAGACGGGAAGGAATGCTACGTTTGACTATCGTCTCCGCTGAACGGATTCCGCTGTAATGTTGCAACCAATGTTTAGTGGACCAGTGTTCGCATAGTACACGCCGTTATCACCATAAGGGAGCAAAACCTCCTTAATTACTCTGTCGTCACACTGCGGCTGGTGATTCAGCACTCTGACATTTACATAATCCAGTTCCGTGTTAGCAAGAAGCACCATACTTATAGAACCATCGTGGTGCTTAAACGGAACTTGGGAACCATAACGCAAAAACAATTTATCTACCTAGTGGACCCAAAAACTTGACAAAATAGACGAAGTTATCAGAATCAAAATAGCCAATGTCCATCTGATCAGCCGTTATAAGAATAGTATCAACGAGTCAGTCATGACTCTCCAAAGATGAGGGTTGCACAGAATGCGTGGATTTGTCGAAACTAACGCTGATTGTACCTTTTCTCAGGAAACACTTGCAACCCGTGGTCGTCGTTATGAGCGGAATACGCCGTTACCAACCCACACACACACTGACTAAGACTGCGACCCAAACGAAGGTGTCACACGAACAACACGTAGGAATAGCTGTCCAGGCGCGTGTGACGCTGCGGAGAGGCGGTGGACTAGCAACGTTCACGATGGGCGCACGAGGCAAACAACCGCTGGACCTCCAAGGCCCGACATGTGCACGTAAAGCGTTCACATTGTAATCTCCCCCTCCTACAATTCATTGTTGTTGTCGTTACTATTTTCGATGGTGAAGCCTCGTTTTTCAAAAATACGAGAGGAGTAAGATTTACAATAAACTTTTTACTTCTGTCCTCGTCGTTGGTTCCAGTTCTTCATGTCTAGAGGCTAATTCTTGAAGCTGAAATTTTCATATTTTAGGATCTCATGGTTACAATTGACAAAATTAACTTCGAAGTAAGCCTGTGCAATTTTTTCACTATATTTTCTCACATTTTTCTATATCACACTGTCTTTTGAATTTTCACATTAACAAAACCGAAATTACATTGTTCTTCCAAAATACCAAAACAAGTCCGATCACATCAGAGGCATGCCACTACTACTTCACTCTGCAGTAATAACAATATTCCAAAGACTTTACAGATTTTCTTGACAAATGAATTTCTATTTATTCATAGTATTATTTTATAAATGAATCCAAAAATAAACATAATAAATAGCGTCAAATTGCGTACTTAATAATAGAAATTTTAAGTGTGCCATATAAATCGTAATTTCAAATGTTTATAAAAAAATAATTTTAATTGTACATTCAGAGCTAGTACAAATCGATGGGAACAAAAGAAATGTAGTAATTCTTTTTTATAGATTTTAGCTTGAAATATAATTCGTTGTGTACAAAATCATACGAAATTTCTTAGAAAAACAGCTGAGATAATATTAACGTGTTCAAAATTCGAAATTATTTCTGGTATCGACTACTTCCGTTGAGAAAAAATAATGCTAGAGGAGGGTGTCCCTTTACCCTGTAGGTTTTGATCATTCTTTCCAGTATCAGAAGATGTTACACGTATGGTTGTATCCTTTGATTGCATTGACTTAGAAACTTAAATTGTTTCACATAAATTTCAACTTGATATCTCTACTCGTTCCTGAGAAAATGGGGTCTTAACATACGGATGGATAGAGAAACGGAGAAAAAAGTGATGTTATAAGCGTTCCGTTTTTACCGGTTGACGTATGGAATCGTAAAAAGAAATACACGGGCTTTTTTGCAGAAGACGGAGCTTAAATTCCAAATTTAATTCGCAGACACGGAAAAGAGGTAATCAGGAGCTTACAACCCCAACAAGATGATTATGCCCTGATACTGTGAATTGTAGAATCTACAAGATGTTCGGAATTTCCCGTTACGACCTTCTAGCACACCAAATTTGTATTAGGTATTAAAGTCCAGGAAGAAGAAATAAAAACTTCGAGGTTTGCCGATGACATTGTAATTCTATCAGAGACAGCAAACGACTTGGGAGGGCAGTTGAATGGAATGGATAGTGCCTTGCAAGGAGAATATAAGATGAACATCAACAAAAGCAAAACAAGAATAATGGAATGTAGTCGAATTAAATCAGGTGATGCTGAGGGAATTAGATTAGGAAATGAAACACTTAAAGTGATAGATGTGTTTTGTGTTAGGATAGCGAAATAACGGATGATGTTCGAAGTAGAGAGGATATAAAATGTAGACTGACAAAAGTAACAAAAGCGCTTCTGAAGAAGAGAAATTTGTCAACGTCAAGTATATATTTGTCAAGAAGTCTTTTTGGAAAACATTTGCATGAAGTGTAACCATGTATGGAAGTGGAACATGGACAATAAACAATTTAGACAAGAAGAGAATTGATGCTTTTGAAATATGGTGCTACAGAGAATGCTGAAGATTAGGTGGATAGATCGGCTACCTAATGCAGATGTACTAAATAGAATTGGGGAGAAGAGAAATTCGTGAGATAACCTGACTAGAAGAAAGGATCCGTTGGTAGGACACATTCTGTGGCATCAAGGGATCATCAGTTTAGTACTGGAGGCTAAAAGTGGTAGAGAGAGACCAAAGGATGAATACAGCGAGCGGATTCAGAGAAGGGTGTAGGTTGCAATAGTTACTCAGAGGTGAAGAGACTTGCATAGGAGAGAATAGGATGGAGGACTGCATCAAAACAGTCTCTGGACTGAAGACCACAACTAGTTCTAGCACTTGTAGAGGGGAGTGAGTACATAATAGTTTGAATAAGAACCCATGTTTGTAAACTTATCGTTTCCGTTCTACGACGGTTTTAGCTAAGATGTTTACATAATCCAGTCCTGCATGACGGACTGAATTAGGCATGACGCAGTTCAGTTATTAGGTAACAGTTAGAAAGGAAACATAATTAAACATCCATTTATGACTTAAGCACATTTGTTCGTATTAATATCACACGTTTACACTAATCGAAAACAAAAAAGAAGCCAGCATACTGTACGTACACAGTACTGTGGCTCGATGTGTCAACCTCCAACGTTGTTACAGACATTGTACCGACAAAGTATTTTCTGGTACCACTCTCTATCGCACCTAGTGTCTCTTCAGTTTCCAACGCAGTGGATAGAAGTTGTGCCATTACATCTTTCATCTGTCTCTACAGACGATTCGTAAATTAAACTTTGCATACGACACAGCAAGAAGTAGTACGTAGGCATTAAATCCGAGGATCGTGGAGGTTTACGGTTGGATTCCTCGATCTATCCATCTTTCACCAGATCATCTGTTGAGATGTCGCCGAACCGCAAGTGAGAAATGAGGTGGAGCACCATTACAATGAAACCACATTTTCTGAGGGCATTCAGTGGCACAGTTTCCAAAAACGGGTCCAACACGTTTTGAAGGAAGATCAAGTACGCAGGACTAGTTAGCTTGAGAGGAAGGAAGTATGACCCAGTCAAATGACCGTCCAGAGTACCTGACCACTAATTAATATTGAACCGATGCTGAAACCTATCAACATGCTTGGCACGAGTGTTTTCGTCCGCCAAGATATGAC
The DNA here is from genome assembly GCF_023864275.1 of Schistocerca cancellata. Lineage (NCBI taxonomy): Eukaryota > Metazoa > Arthropoda > Insecta > Orthoptera > Acrididae > Schistocerca > Schistocerca cancellata. Next base: position 165,994,883 of record NC_064632.1, read on the forward strand.
TGTTCTGCGAATTCAGAACACAGTCCCTAGTGAACTTGCATTCATCTGTGAACAGAACTCGACGGGGAAACAGGGGTGTGTCGATGCAGCGGTGCAGAAAACACGTGCAGTAGACAACGCATTGTTGAAAATCGGCTGGACTCATAGCGAGTGCGATGGAGTGCTACGTTGCGGAAAATGTCAATGATACGGCCGACTAACAGCTCTTCCTCCCGTTACCTCCAGCTTCACGCTACACAAGGAACATGTCTGTTGAGCTGTGCGCGGCTCGTGTTCATCCCGTTTATTATTTGTTATCTCCTCTTACCGTACTGCCACCTCGTTTTCTTATTTCGTTTACTGGCGTCACTACCCTCCTGCCTTACCTGCCCGTGAGTGGTAGCAGCAGCGCTTATCGATAAGTGCACTGCCGTACTGTCTCTGGAGCGACCGATGGTACTTCCGGATCGTCGTGTGACTGGAAGTCAGTTGCGGGTGAACCAGCAGTGGAGTCAGTCGGGGGACGGACCAGCAGTGAAGTCGAGGACGGAGCGCCAGGGAGGTGCGGACAGCCAGTGCTCACCGACCGCTGGCGACACACATGAACTGTCCGGTGGGAGGAGATTGGAGCGGGACGACCGTTGGTTGGTCGTCTCATCAGACGTTCGTCCTCGTCAGTTGGTCATCTTCCCGGACGTGGGTCGGTTCCTTCCTTGTACAGAGATGTCGTGGCCAAAGGGCAAGAGTTACCTCTGCCCTCGATTTGTAGGAGGAATAAAGATGGTGTAAGTAGGCTGTTTATGTTTTCTTATTGGCAACGTTACGTAGCGCTCTGTATGAAAATCACTGGCTGTGCTGTGTGCAGCCTGTGGCTAGTTTGCATTGTTGTCTGCCATTGTAGTGTTGGGTAGCGGCAGCTGGATGTGAACAGCGCGTAGCGTTGCGCAGTTGGAGGTGAGCCGCCAGCAGTGGTGGATGTGGGGAGAGAGATGGCGGAGTTCTGTAATTTGTCATGAACTGCTATATATATTATGACTATTAAGGTAAATACATTGTTTGTACTCTATTAATATCTTTCATTTGCTAACTATCCCTATCAGTAGTTAGTGCCTTCCGTAGTTTGAATCTTTTATTTAGCTGGCAGTAGTGGCGCTCGCTGTATTGCAGTAGTTCGAGTAAGGAAGATTTTTGGTGAGGTAAGTGATTTGTGAAACGTATAGGTTAATGTTAGTCAGGGCCATTCTTTTGCAGGGATCTTTGATAGTCAGATTGCGTTGCGCTAAAAATATTGTGTGTCAGTTTAAGCACAGTCTTGTATAAATTGTTCAAAGGGGACGCTTCAATGGAGCTGACCCGGGTTGGAGCTGCAGTCAACTTCGGGCAGCCAAGACTCGCCTGACCGTTGCCGACACACGTAACTTCAGTGGGAACGACCTGTGTCAGTCGTTCGGTCGGTCCTCTCATCGGACGACGTGTATTTGGTCGCCGACCGCTTCTGGAAACACTCTGTGTGTCGAATTGATTCGTCCTTGTTGTTCCTCAGTGGTTGCTTTTACGATTGTTCGAGTTATTGTGCAAGTGTGTTTATGTGGAGCTGTGTGTAGCTTCTGTGATTTGCACTGAGCAGATGAATGCTGTCTGCGGACTGGAGTAGGCAGTTGGTCAGTTGCGACAGAAGGAATTGAGTAGGTTGTTGGTTGGTTCTTCAGCCGTCCCTAGGTCGTGCTGGCGCCTGATTATTTAGTGTTACGCTTGGCTGCCTGTCTCACCTAAACTGTTGTTAGTTTCGTCCCCATGACGACTCTTGGAAAGCTTCCGAGCACCACTGTTTGTTGTTTGTGATTGTCATTTCATTTCGTCGCAGGTACTGTGCCAGGCCTTAAGCCGTGTATTGATATTGTCTGTTTTACGTTTAGTATATGGACTTCAGCCGACTTCATGACAACTGTTTTAAGATTAAGCCTCCAGCCGTGTTTTATTTAAAATTCTTGTTGCTCTGTAATTAGGCCTTCAACAGTGTTTGATTCAGAATCTGTGGTTTTAATATGTAAACCCTTGTTTGTAAGGTTTCACTTTAGTTATCTTGGATTCTTGAAACGGCCTTCAGCCATATTCTGTAAATGTTTATCTTAAGGTGGTCTTTAATTATTCTTGAGGAATTGTTTGAGCCTTCAGCCGACAACATATTTTAGGTTTTCTTAATATGTTTTTCTTGTACTGTATAAAAGCTTATTTTTGAAGCCTCTCTTTTATTATGTGAAAAAAAAAATTTATTAGGCTTTCAGCCGAAGAATTTATTAGAATTTTCCTTTATATGGCCTTTAGGGGAAAATTGTAAATGCTCGGCTCCTGAGGAATTTTCTTAACTGATCTGAAATATTATTTCGGCCTCTAACCGAGAAGATATTGCAATTTTACTTAAGTAAGGCCTTCAGCCGTTACTCGAAATCCTGCTGTTTTAAAAGGAATCATTGAAACTTATTCTGGAGAAGTTACTTGGGCCCTCAGTCGTGAACTGATCTTTGTTGTTTTAAAGAAAAAACTGTGCATTGGTTTGAGGAATAAAGTTTTGTGTGTTCCTGTATAACTAACAGTAACTGATCTTCGCCCCTTTGTACAACCTGATCCGCTCTGTCCTGCGATTCCAGATTTCATCTGTGTTTTTCGAAAACGTGTACCGAAACATATTTACTGTATCGGAGACGCACAGGCACTGAATCGGTCACGCAGCAAGGTAGGCGTTAAGGGACATCACGTGACCGTCTGTTGTAATGTCCATCATCCTGCCTACCCTACTACAAAGCAGGACAAGCAGCTCTGAGACTTTTCTGTTTCCCTCAGCAGACGTGGACGCGTTACACATCTCAATTGAAATAGTCATAGAACGGAAACGATCCGTTTCAGGATATGGGTTTCTGTTCAAAATATTATGTACTCAGTCCTCTCTACAAGTCCCCTATACAACGTGGCACTCGGTCTCGAGCGTAAACAAACGAGAACTTTGGCCGCCACAGGGGTGGGGCGGGGTGTAGTGAAGTGCGCGCAGGGGAACTAGCACCGCCGCCAGCTTGCAGGGCTGCCAACCCACAGCATCAAATCTGTCACACATTGGAAATATCTCGTCTGGTCCGCCACCCATCTCCAGCCAATACGATTGGTTAATTCTGTTATATCCATATCCGTTGTTCAAGCTTGGTTCGACTCGATACTCAGCTGAGTTAGAGTCGTTGCTGCTGCCCTTTAACCTACAAATTTCGCATTGTATTCTTTCTACCACACTCTACTCGCACAGTAACTAAAATTTCGTTATTCGTTATTGGTGCTGCAGTATTAACGGACGTTGCACACGGTGCCCGCCGGAGCCTCTATTGTGTTGTGTGAAGGGCGCCACGCTGATCACATCTCGGCTGCGCTCCATTTCCGCGGCGCGCGGCGTGCTGTGCTGCAGAGTGGCGTGGCGCGGTCAGTGTCCGGCAGTGGGAGCTGCGTGATGGATTGCCTCCCGGCTGGCACTCCGCCCACACCGATGAGATGCCGCTGATGACCGCGCGGCCGGCGCTAGGGGACCACGATCGCGATCTGATGGTCTCTGCCCGCAGTGCGGCGCCAGTCCATCCACACTCTGTCTGTCTCTCCGGCTTTCAACAAGGATGGCTGATCTACACTGTGAGATGTAGATGCCTTGACAAGTGAATTGTCTGATAACGTGACAAAATGAAGCATACGATACCCGCGTTTGCGCACTCTAGGGCATCGTTCTTTCTGCAACGGAGAAAAAAATCGCAGTGCCATGAAGGAATTGCGTGACGTAAACAAAAGTTGGTAGGAGTGTTTCTACATCTGAAAGATGGTGTCAATTAAAATTTAGCACCAGTCGATAGGAGTAGATACATGCGGTAACGGTCGTGAGAGTATGTTACATTCGAGATTAGACGTGCTTAGTTGATATTAGTCAAGAATGGCCTTAAGTCGACAAAACCTCACTAAATTTGAAAAAGGTCGTGTAATGTGGCTACAAGAAGCTGAATGTTTGTTCTGTGATACTGCAGAAACACTTGGCAGGAATGCAGCCACTGTACATGGTTCCTAGCAGTGGTGGGGACGAGAATGTACGGTCGCAAGAAGACCGGGCTGTGGACGGCCCCGTGGCCTTACCGAGAGGGAAGACAATCGTATTTAGGGTATGGCTCTGGCGCATCTTACTGCGTCTGCAGCAGAAAACTGAACAGCAATTGGCACCACAATGACACAACAAACTGTTTCAAATCGGTTACTTCAAGGACAGCTCCGGGCCTGACGCCCTGTAGCGTGGATTACACTGACCCCAAACCTCCGCCATTTGCAACTTCAGCGGTGTCAAGGGAGAGCTCATTGGAGGGTAGGGTGGAGGTCTGTTGTGTTTTCTGATGAAAGCTGGTTCTACCTCGGTGGCAGTGATCACCGTGTGTTGGTTAGGCGAAGGCCAGTTGAGGACCAAATGGTCTGCATGATAGACACACAGAACCTACACCTGGAGCTGTGCCGTGAGTTGCGATTTCGTTTGACACCAGGAATACTCTGGTGGTTATCCCATTCACCTTGTAGTAAGTATGGTGGTTCGACCTGTTACGATGTCATTCATGCACAGCATTCCAGGGGATGTTTTCCAACAGGATAACGGTCGCCCACATACCGCTGTTGTAACTCAACATTCTCTACAATTACAGTGTCATCCACAAGCAGCATTAACAGTCTGTGTGCTGATATACCAAGTGTAACAGGCATGGAACTTTATACGATAACTGACATACAGCATCTCTACGACACAGAGCATGCACATTTGCATGCTCGCATTCAACATTATGGCACTTAACACGGTCATTAACGTACCAGCATTTCAGATTTTCAATGGCTTGTTTCGCACTTACATTAACTCTTGACCCTGAAATGTTCATCACTTAAATGAGTCACCTAGATAAATTTATTCCCGAAATTTCATTACTCTACAATGATTATCTTTTGGTGCTGTAATTTTTTTCGTCAATGTATTTTAGTGTGCTAGTTGGTTTTTATACATGTAAATGAGATATTATTTTCATACTTTTATTCCCAAAATAGTGTTTCGCGAGGTATAAAACAGGGCATCATATGGCCTTGACCACCTGAAATAACTATTTGGTTTAGGACCTAAATAAATAATGCGTCAAGGAAATGTTCAGGCACTAGGTGGAAAATAAGGATCATTATTGCCTTCCTTGTAACTTTGTGGAGTGTATAAGACTGCCGCGCGGGATTAGCCGAGCGGTCTAGGGCGCTGCAATCATAGACTGTGCGGCTGATCCTGGCGGAGGTTCGAGTCCTCCCTCGGGCATGTGTGTGTGTGTTTATCGTTAGGATAATTTAGGTTAAGTAGTGTGTAAGGTGAGGGACTGATGACCTGAGCAGTTAAGTGCCATAAGGTTTCACTCATTTGAACATTTTTTGTATAAGATTTGCAGATCACATTGTTGTGATGGCAGAGGGTGAAACAGAGATGGAACAAATGTTAAATGACCTAAACACAAAATTAGAATAATTTGAAATGAAGATTAACTAGAAGAAAACGAAAAGCATGGTAATTGGAGGAAAGCGGAGAAAATGCCGTATGAAAATAGGGGGAGAGAAAATAGAGCAAGTGAATAACTTCAATTACTTGGGAAGTGTAATAATGTATGATATGTATTGCTCAACAGAAATTAGGAAAAGAATTGCAATGGCAAAAGAAGGATTGAAGAGGAAACAGAAATTACTTTGTGGACCACTAAACAAAGATCTGAGGAAAAGACTTGCCAAATGTTGCACTATATGGTGTGGAGACCCGGACATTGAGGAAGGAGGATGAAAGAAGACTGGAGGCACTAGAGATGTGGATACGGAGGAGAATGGAAAAAGTGAAATGGGAAGGCCGAGTAAGGAATGGAGAAGTATTAAGAAGAGTTTGAGAAGAAAAAACATGCTGAAAGTCATCAGAAACAGAAAACGGAACTGAATTGGACATTATTTGAGGAGGGAATGTTTACTGAAGGAAGGAATAGAAGGAATGGTGGAGGGAAAAATGGGAAGAGGAAAAAGAAGATATTAAATAGTGGACAATATCAAAGGAGACAAATATACAGAAGTGAAAAGACTGGCTATGGACAGACAAAAGTGGAAGAGGCTTAACCCATGACAAGACCTGCTGTAAGGCAAAATACCATACTACTACTACTGTAACTTTGTTACTTATGAATATATCAAGAACCGTTGTCTTTTTTAAATAGCACTACTTGTATCGGGTAATCTACTTCCTCTCATCAAGATCTGTTCACGAAGAATCACAATATAGCATTCAAGTAAACATGAGGTTAACAAAAACGTAACACAAAACTGACTTTGACTCTGGCGTACTAGAACATTGTACAAGTATGAACGGTAGCGGAACTGCTCACTTTACTTGAGATAACATTCAGTAAATAGAAACACAAAAAAAATTTCCTATTTTGCTTCTGGACGAAAAGTTACTTGGGAGGTTCAAGATAAATGGGTCACTCTGCCTGTGATTAGTAGTACTAATGCAGTGGCATTGTGTCCTTCATGGTTTGATGTAATCTAACCCAATAAATTTTGTGAACAAATGGCAAGAAAGGTAACGGCGAAGTATCAGACGAAATATGTTAACCAATTAACGAAAGAAGAGAGTACAAAAGGTTACGAAAAATGCTGTAATACAAATGGATAACTCACTTACGAATGAAATGAAGAGGAAGTGCACCGAAGCTAAAGCGATACCGCTATACTAAAAAAGTGAAGAAATCGAAAAGGAAAGAAAGGTTCAGCATTTAGGAAAGTTAAAATAATCTTTGGTAAAATAAAAAGCAAAGACACCAACATAAAGAGTGCAAAAGCAATCAAACTATGAAACACAGAAGGGAAGGCACAGAGGTGGACAAACTAAATTGAAGGTCTGTGCGTTGGAAAAGAACTGTTTGATGACGTGAGAGAAGAAGAAATTAGATTTAATTTAGAAGACGTAGGTGACTTAGTATTAGTGGTGGACAGAGTTTTAGAAGACTCACGACCAAATAAGGAAGATGGGTTGGATAACATCCCTCCGGGATTCCTAAAGTCACTGGGGGAAGCAGAAACCTGAAACCTCACAAATATTCAATATGGTTTGTAGAATCTCTGATACTGCAGATATACCATCAAAGTTTCAGTTAATCATAATCCACACCATCTTTAAGATTTCAAGGGTAGGTAAGTGCGAGAACTATCGTATAATCGGCTTAACATTTCAAGAATCCAAGTTTCAGACAAAATAATGTACAGAAGAATGTAACAGGAAAGTTAGGAACTGTCATATGACGAAGAAGGTGGTTTTAGGAAAGGTAAAGGTGCAAGAAAGGCTGTTCAGGCGACGTGCTTCATAATGGTTGCAAGAATTCAGGAGAATCAAGAGGCCTTCATAGGATTTGTCGATCTACACTACTGGAAATTGAAATAAGAACACCGTGAATTCATTGTCCCAGGAAGGGGAAACTTTATTGACACATTCCTGGGGTCAGATACATCACATGATCACACTGACAGAACCACAGGCACATAGACACAGGCAACAGAGCATGCACAATGTCGGCACTAGTACAGTGTATATCCACCTTTCGCAGCAATGCAGGCTGCTATTCTCCCATGGAGACGATCGTAGAGATGCTGGATGTAGTCCTGTGAAACGGCTTGCCATGCCATTTCCACCTGCTGCCTCAGTTGGACCAGCGTTGGTGCTGGACGTGCAGACCGCGTGAGACGACGCTTCATCCAGTCCCAAACATGCACAATGAGGGACAGATCCGGAGATCTTGCTGGCCAGGGTAGTTGACTTACACCTTCTAGAGCACGTTGGGTGGCACGGGATACATGCGGACGTGCATTGTCCTGTTGGAACAGCAAGTTCCCTTGCCGGTCTAGGAATGGTAGAACGATGGGTTCGATGACGGTTTGGATGTACCGTGCACTATTCAGTGTCCCCTCGACGATCACCAGTGGTGTACGGCCAGTGTAGGAGATCGCTCCCCACACCATGATGCCGGGTGTTGGCCCTGTGTGCCTCGGTCGTATGCAGTCCTGATTGTGGCGCTCACCTGCACGGCGCCAAACACGCATACGACCATCATTGGCACCAAGGCAGAAGCGACTCTCATCGCTGAAGACGACACGTCTCCATTCGTCCCTCCATTCACGCCTGTCGCGACACCACTGGAGGCGGGCTGCACGATGTTGGGGCGTGAGCGGAAGACGGCCTAACGGTGTGCGGGACCGTAGCCCAGCTTCATGGAGACGGTTGCGAATGGTTCTCGCCGATACCCCAGGAGCAACAGTGTCCCTAATTTGCTGGGAAGTGGCGGTGCGGTCCCCTACAGCACTGCGTAGGATCCTACGGTCTTGGCGTGCATCCGTGCGTCGCTGCGGTCCGGTCCCAGGTCGACGGGCACGTGCACCTTCCGCCGACCACTGGCGGCAACATCGATGTACTGTGGAGACCTCACGCCCCACGTGTTGAGCAATTCGGCGGTACGTCCACCCGGCCTCCCGCATGCCCACTATACGCCCTCGCTCAAAGTCCGTCAACTGCACATACGGTTCACGTCCACGCTGTCGCGGCATGCTACCAGTGTTAAAGACTGCGATGGAGCTCCGTATGCCACGGCAAACTGGCTGACACTGACGGCGGCGGTGCACAAATGCTGCGCAGCTAGCGCCATTCGACGGCCAACACCGCGGTTCCTGGTGTGTCCGCTGTGCCGTGCGTGTGATCATTGCTTATACAGCCCTCTCGCAGTGTCCGGAGCAAGTATGGTGGGTCTGACACACCGGTGTCAATGTGTTCTTTTTTCCATTTCCAGGAGTGTAGAAGAGCGTTAGACGACGCATACTGGTGCAAGGTTTTTGAAACGAAAAATAGTTGTAGGTTATAGCGAAAGCAGCGTGAGGTCCAATCTGTATAAGAACGAACAGGGAATAAAGATCAAATGATTACCTCGGATTAAAAAGTGTAAAAATTCCAGGATGAAGTCTCATCCTCCACTTTTCCATTGCAGAAGCAATGACAGAAATGAAAGAAAGATTCAAGGACAGATTAACATCCAGGAAAAAGGATATTACTTACATGATTGACACTGCTGTTCTCAGTGAAAATATGGAAGAAATACAGAACGTGTTGAACGGAATGACAAATCTAGTGAGTAAATAATCATCTTTGGGAGTAAATAAAAAAGTAATAAGTTGCAAAAATAAGGTTTACAATAAACTTAACGTCAAAACTTAGGCCCATGGAGAATTAAACTAGATGAGAAGAAAAACGAAAACATCAGCGACACACTTGACGTTAACAACCGAGAAGATAACATACAATAGTGATGCTGATAATGACGTAGCTCTTCGCTATTCCTTTAATGACACAGTCTCTCGTTTCATGCATTTGCACTACATTTGTGAAAAAGGAACGTAAACATTTTCAAAGAAAACAGGTCTCCGGCATAAGCTAGAGGTTAGAAACCGCGCAGTTTGACACAGTGAAGGAAGCATGTTACCAATGTCACAGTAGGATTTCACTACCTTCATATTCACTTGACGCTCTGGCGTTTAGCGGTTGCGGCGGGGCGGAGCGACAAACAAACAACCGGTGCAAGCAGAATTTAAGTGCTGTACATTCAGAAGGTCGTAAGTGCATATTATCTGAATTACGGCTCACAGGGGTCGATTTCTGCGCTGACATCTTGCAAATACGCGTTTCCCCCCTTAAAATATGAGGTCAAGTTAGTGGTGTCTCTTTGTTAGATTTAAAATTATAATCGAGAGTAGCATATTGGATCAAGTCCATACATTTAACTAACGTGGCCGCGATATCTACTTTGCTTTTGATAATGTCCGTGAAAAGACAGTACAAAGGTACTTGCACATGGTAGGTACGATAAAGATCACGCTCCTGGGCGCGACCACGAAAGAGACAGTATTTAAATTCAGCAATATTCTGTCTGTCCCTTTACTGCTCTAAGGATTCGAAGTGTGGACTTTAACAACCAGACAATTCTAGCGAACTGAAGCGGCAGAAATAAGACTAATAAGAGTTTTGGCAGGATACAAATTGAAAAATCATAAGACGAATAGTGGAAAGGGAGGAGCTTCATGTTCTGAGCCGAACTCTTTCCAACCAGGCCTTGAACGACCAATGATACCGACCGACCACCGTGTCATCATCAGCCCAACGGCCTCATTCGATACGGATGAGGAGAGGCATGTAATCAGCACACCGCTCTCCCATGCATAGACAGTGTAAGTAGGCTGTTTATGTTTTATTGCGGCGTTACGTAGCGCTCTGTATGAAAATCACTGGCTGTGCTGTGTGCAGTCTGTGGCTGGTTTGGATTGTTGTCTGCCATTGTAGTGTTGGGCAGCGGCAGCTGGATGTGAACAGCGCGTAGCGTTGCGCAGTTGGAGGTGAGCCGCCAGCAGTGGTGGATGTGGGGAGAGAGATGGCGGAGTTTTGAAAAATGTCATGAACTGCTGTATATATTATGAATCTTGAGGTAAATACATTGTTTGTTCTCTATTAGAATCTTTCATTTTCTAAGACTATCAGTAGTTAGTGCCTTCCGTAGTTTGAATCTTTTATTTAGCTGGCAGTAGTGGTACTCGCTGTATTGCAGTAGTTCGAGCAACGAAGATTTTTGTGAGGTAAGTGATTTGTGAAAGGTATAGTTTAATGTTTGTCAGGCCCATTCTTTTGCATGGATTTTTGATCGTCAGATTGCGTTGCGCTAATTATTGTGTGCCAGGTTAAGCACAGTCTTGTACAATTGTTCTAAGTGGACGTTTCATATGTATAAATTGTTCTAAAGGGGACGTTCCAAGAATAATTTTTCTAAGGGGATGTTTCATATGTCGACCCTTAGCCTAGGATACCTCACTGGAATCTTCTGATTTTTTCTTGTAGTTTGTGTATTTAGTGTAGCTTTTGTTTATTGCTAGCGCGTAATTGTAGAGAGAATCTCCTTTGTAGTTGCAGTCTTTCATTGTTGTAATGTAAAACAGTTGTGGCATGCATGTAGATTTGCAACAAGTATTTCGCAGCTGCGCTTGTAATTAACTACATATTATTTTCAGTGCTATGTTAATGTGTTCTCTTATTTTTGCTATTCAAATTGTGCTTTTCTGTGTTATCGTGTGAAATATTGTGACAATAATGGCGTGTGAAAAACGTAACACTCGGCTCCAAAGTAAACTAAGAAATGACAGTGAAGAAGAAAGCAGTGTGTTGGCCCCACCATGTAATGAATTAACTAACATTCAAAGTAGTAATTTGGTAACTGTGCATAGGGAAATGGAGCGGGCGTCAAACAATGGTGTAGCCAGTCAAACAGGTAGTGAACAGGGAAGCATTATCGATCGATCGGTCGGCAACAGCTCGCCTCAGGAATCCGAAATGATAGGACACAATTTTGCAAATACTGTAGATTCAGGTTTTGCGTCCTCACCGTTTTCTCAAATGAGTCAAGACACATTTTCTGCTTGTCAAAATGTGAATGTTGCCGGTGAAAATGCACTGCCAAAAAGCATAGAGAAACAGATTCCAGACACTAATACATTATTATTGCAATTAATGCAACAAATGGAACAAAATCAGAGACAAATGGGACAAAATCTTCAAAAGTTAGACACAATGGAACAACACCAGAGACAAACACAGCAACAGTTACACATAATGGAACAAAATCAGAGACAAACACAGCAAAAGCTGCAACAGTTGGACACAATGGAACAAAATCTTCGGAAGTTAGACACCACACTTGAACAAACACGTGAAGATCTAACTAGTGAATTACATAACATTGAATCGAAATGTCAAAAAGTCTGTAATGACGTAAAAACACAAATTTGTGAGCATTTTCAGCCTATTTTTTCGCGGCATGAAAATGCATTACAGAATCACGAAGCAGCCATAAAAGAACTGCAAACTATTGTTCATGAAAATCATGAGACCTTGCAAGCTAAAATGGACTCAGTTGCATCTACCGATTCGGTTACGCAACTTGCAAAAACTCAGGAAAACTTAAAGGACACAGTAGATACTCTGAAAATTGGTTCAGAAAGACACATGGAGGAAATTAGTTCATTATCAGAGAAAGTAGCCGAACTTTCGGATCAGGTCACTAACCTATCTACGAAGGTAGATGATAATCTGAATGACACAAAACCGGTAGTCTTTAATGACACAGAAGAGTGCGAACAAATTAGGAAACTGAAACAAAATCTGAATCAAATTAATACGCAACACCAAAGAGAAATCCGGGAAGTACAAGAACAGCTGACACAGGTAATACAAGAATTACGTATTTCAGAGGACACTCGCGCCCCAATACGGGAAGAGGGACATAGAAATACGGAACAGCCACAAAATAATAACACAGGGCATTTCGGTAATTATGAAAGAAATTGGCAAGGTACACCGAAGTTTGAGATGGAACCGCCGACACGACGTAACAATGACCGATATGCTACTCGCCGACACGATGATTTTGACTATAAGCTGTTCATTACTACACGTAAATTCAAAACGTTTAAGAATTCTACCAACGACATTCATCCACAAGCGTGGCTCCATCAATTCTCTCATTGTTTTCCTCCCAACTGGTCATTGGAGCACAGGTTAGAATTTATGTGTGGCTACTTAGAGAATGAACCAGCTGTAAGAATGCGATCGGTCATTCACGATTGCCACAGTGAAGGAGAATTTTACCATATCTTCCTCTCAGCATATTGGTCTCAAGCCACACAGGACCGAGTAAAACATAGCATCATGATGATGAAACACTTCGAACAATCTGAATTTTCCAGTCTTGTGAAATATTTTGAAGACATGTTGCACAAGAATCAATACCTGTCAAACCCATACAGCCCCTCAGAACTCATCCGCATTTGCTTAATCAAATTACCTGAACACTTACGGCATATTATTTTGACAGGACGTTGCAAAGACGACATTGAAGCTTTTCAGGGACTGTTACAAGAACTGGAAATTGACACAGACAGTCGCGGGATGCGAAAACAGGAAAACAATCACTACAGGTCACATCCATCACAATTCCGTGACGACAGAAACAATAAATGGCCACGACAAACCTATTCTTACAACGTAAATCGTGACCAAAACAGACACCACCCATATGACAACCACTGGCAGAGTAATAGTCACAGGGAAAGATCACCTTTCCGCGGTAATGACTATCACAGAGACAATCAGAGAAACAGACAATATGGGAACCAATATAACTATTATCAAGGGAGACAGAATAACTTTAGACGCAACGGTCCAGCACGCAGTTACGACTCAGAGAGAAATTCTCCACCACGTGACAGACAAGAAAGAAACTATGTAAACTACCGACAAAACGACAGACGTGAATTTCATCAGAACTGGCGGGTTTCTAACAGAGCTGGGCCCTCTGGGCAACGTGAATTTGTAGAAGTTAGGTCTCCAAATCCCAATAACGACGCTGCGAATGCATGACAATTTACAATGTTGCTTTTGCGGTGTATCTGTTTTATATCTGCACAGTTTTTCTGAATTCTTCTATAAAGTGAGACATGTTTTAGTGGTGACTTTTGTGGTATAGCTACAAGGAAACAGCCTTTTCTGTAGCACAACAATACGTTACAGCACAGTACTTTCTTCATCACGGCAATAAGCGTAATAAGTATGATATCTATACGCAAAGCATTTCACTTTGTTTATCATGAGGTAAGTACATTGACTTCTGCAGAACTTAGCTTCGGAGGACAATATCTACGACACTTCCCAGAGATTATCTTACAGCAAGACGCACATTTAGCGCTACAGGACATGTATTTGAGTGATTAATTTTGTACTTAAAACATTTATTTTTAGAGATTTTTGAATTACAAAGAAAGTTTTTCGTGATACATTTCATTCCATTGCTGTACTCTATAATACCTGAGGATACAATTACAATAAACCTCAGGGGGGTACACGCCTACTTTGTGTACCATGTGTTTGGCAAGCACAAGGAGCCCTAGCTAATATGGTATTTGCTTATACAATTTAACACATCGGTACCATATTTCTCTAACACATAAATTACACAGCTATCTGATCATTTAACAGAGAAACAAACTTCTTTATTACGTCAGTGACACATGTTTACGCAATTACAGAGTTGGATAACTTCACACTTACGAAATTGTATTTTGTCTGTACTGTGTGAACTGTTCCTATTTTTTTGGTACCATTGTGATACTATGAGAGCTTTGAATGATGTATTTGGTAAGGGAGCATGATTTTAAAGTACGTTTGAGCTAGATGACACTATTGAAATCAGCAGAGAATTTTCTTTAGGTTTTGAAATTATTGCAGAAAGCTACGACGTTTTTGAGATTTGACGGAGGTGTTATGATGTTATTATTACAACGACGTTGTGTATTATGCTGCTGAGGTATGTTTATGATTAATAGGCTGAGGCTATATGAGTTATTTGATTATGCTTCATATTTATAGTGACGAAATATTGAAGAGTGTCGATGGATACGTATATGTGTAATAAGGTAAGGAGTAATGAATAGTGGGTAGGGACTCTTGACTTGTGAAAAAGGATGTTGGAAACCAAGAATCGTACTTTAAGAGTTATGAAATGTGTGTAAATGCGTGAATGTATTACAATGCCGACGAAAATTTTTGGACACTGTTATATCAATAGCATTTTGTTTCTACACATTTGCAACGTAAATTCTTGACCTGTGAAATATTTTTATATGAGACTGTCACTGTAGCGGAAACTGCTGTCGTAAATATTTCCGTAAGAAAGTTAAGTGACCACCTGCACGTGCGTTGTGGGCACACAGCTGTGTCAGACACCTGGAGAACAAGCCTTTTCAGACGCTCAGGTGGAAAAGAAAAAAAAAAGGGAGGCCATTATCATCGCTTTTGACATACCTTTGTGGAAAGCACCGCAAACACGACACGGTTACATCTGCACACCTGATTATGACAAGCATCTTTCTCTAGAATTGAGGGAATTTTTACTGCGTTATGAAATGCCATATGGCTAATGAATGATGTTTCATGCCGTCATTTGTACATACTTGCTCATTTTCTTTAATATCTAGTTTCTAGCTGCACTGCAGCACTGGTTAAAATAAAATTTAATATATGTACTAATATAGTTATTTTATGCCTACAGATCCAGTCAATAAGAAATTTATGATCTACTTCCAAGAAAACGAGGGCACATAAATAGACATTTCCCTTTACAGGAATTGCATAAATAATTTCTTTACGATTTGGTAACTTATCTGCTAGTGTAAGTTCTCGTGATGCATCACTTTAGTGTTAAGATGTGACATAGGTATTAAACATGGCCATTTTTACTGTAATATTTTTTCTGCTTGAGCTTTGTCATGTATAGATATAAGTTAATACTTCTGCTGCTGCTGTTTGCCAGGCATAGTGCTACTGAATTTTAAATTGTGTTACTCTGTTAAGCTAGTTTTACTATTGATTTATTTTTATTGTTGCTGCACATTGGCTCATATTATATGTAATGGTGCATTGCTTGGTAATTTAGATTTACTGTAGCTTGCTTTGCGATTTTCCATTTTTTTGTCATTGCTGTTTGCGTTAATTGTTTTGTGCTGCTCCATTGCCTCGTCCCTTAGTTTAGCATCTGAGCTCAGTAGATTTAAGTTAGCTTAAGAGGGGGTAGCCTATAAGAGAATGAGTTGCAATGCATTGGAAGAAATGTATTGAGAAGTTATACGAAAAAAGTACAGAAAGCAGGTATAGGTAGGACTTTTGGGAATAATGATGAACCAAGGGAGATCTCCATGCAAAATACTGCAGTAAAACAAACCCTGTCCTTTCCTCTTTGCTGCTTTTTCCCAATATGTAATTGTGTGTTGTCCTTTCCTTTTGGTGTTATCCCACTATGTGTTTGTGTACCCTTGTGTATTTGTTTTCTTCCTGTCTCTGTGTAGTCTCATAGAATTTTTTCTTCTTCTAATATTAAGCTACATTCACTATGATGAAGAATACTGTTCTCCTCAAATATAATTGGCATTAATAATATGTTATTTACCTTGTAAAGATGTTTAGACATTATGTATTCTGTTTTGTTTTAATGCTCATGTGTAAAGTTGATGTTTCAAAAGTTATTCTGATCTTTTATGTATGTACTCATGTCATAATTCCTGTAACACTGATGTATATGTTATTTCTATTCTTTTTTAAAGCTTGTACTACAAATGTTATCTGTATTGTTATGTTTTAATGATGTGTTTTGTACCTTTGTAATTGTATTCTTATGTTATAAAATTGTAATTGACACCAGTTCATCATATTATTAACTTGGAAGTTCCATTTCACTGCACACTTTTCTGTTGGTCATAGTATATGGACAATATGTGAGAAGTAGGGACTGTTAGTGTTTGCACGTGTGTTAATAATTCAGCAAGGGACTGGATAACAGCATTGCTGGTTCTAAGGACAATTCCAAAAACTTTGTGGGTGCACAAGTGGTGGTTTATGGACTTGCTATATTCTCCGCAAGACTCTTTGATGGTGATTGTGCACCTGCACAGTCGCAGCAGATGGCTGCTGGCCATCTCTACAAGGACTACAGTGAGTCTGTATCTTTGATGGCCCACCAATACCATTATCTCTACAAGGACTGCAGTGGGTCTGCACCCCTGGTGGCCCACCAATACCACAGTCTCTACCAGGACTACCGTGGGTCTGCTCTGTGATGACCTACCTACTAATATTCTTCAAAAGTTCGAATGACTCTGCTGTGGGTTTGCTCCATTGTGGCCCATTACCTGTCAGCATGTCAAGAGTCAGCACTGTCTTTCAGTTGGAAGGACAACACTACTTCTTCAAGACTGCATGGAAATCCACTACTTCCGTGTGCATTGTCTTTTACTGCTCAGACTTTGAAAAAAAAAAAAAAACCAATGAAATTTTACTGTGATGAACAATCTGGACTGTCTTTATGGACTATGAGAAAATTTTAGCTTTTGACCAACATTGCATAAATAAGTGTGTGCATTTGATATCTTTGTTATTGTAATTATGAAAAATTTTTTCAAATCATCATTGGCCACTGCCCAAAAATATTTTGTAACATTTTTTGTGGGGAGCATGGGGGCTATGTAAGTAGGCTGTTTATGTTTTCTTGCGGCGTTACGTAGCGCTCTGTATGAAAATCACTGGCTGTGCTGTGTGCAGTCTGTGGCTGGTTTGGATTGTTGTCTGCCATTGTAGTGTTGGGCAGCGGCAGCTGGATGTGAACAGCGCGTAGCGTTGCGCAGTTGGAGGTGAGCCGCCAGCAGTGGTGGATGTGGGGAGAGAGATGGCGGAGTTTTGAAAAATGTCATGAACTGCTGTATATATTATGAATCTTGAGGTAAATACATTGTTTGTTCTCTATTAGAATCTTTCATTTGCTAAGACTATCAGTAGTTAGTGCCTTCCGTAGTTTGAATCTTTTATTTAGCTGGCAGTAGTGGTACTCGCTGTATTGCAGTAGTTCGAGCAACGAAGATTTTTGTGAGGTAAGTGATTTGTGAAAGGTATAGTTTAATGTTTGTCAGGCCCATTCTTTTGCATGGATTTTTGATAGTCAGATTGCGTTGCGCTAATTATTGTGTGCCAGGTTAAGCACAGTCTTGTACAATTGTTCTAAGTGGACGTTTCATATGTATAAATTGTTCTAAAGGGGACGTTCCAAGAATAATTTTTCTAAGGGGATGTTTCAACAGTTTGTGTGAGCCGCTGTGTCTCAGCCAAGTAACTCATGAATTGGCCTCACAACAGCCGACTACATCCTCGCTTGTCAACAGTGTTCGACAGACCCGAATGGTCACCCATCCAAGCTGTAACCAAGCCCGATAACGCTTAACTTTAGTTATCTGACGGGAACTGGTGTTGTAGCAAAGCTTTTGACGCTATATGTTCTAGGCACAATAGGAAAAGATTCGACAGCTTAGAAAGGAATGACATGGCCATCTACTTCGTACACGTCAACGTCGGATTCCTAGGAAAACCCATGTCAACAGACCCAAGTGAAGAAGAAGGATAGGACGACCACGAAGAAGATGGCACAATCTGCTTTAACTTGCGGGCAAAGACCTCTAATGCGAAACTGTACATGAAGATGGTCGAAAAAAACGTACAAACAATCAATAGCCGCGACGTCGTAACTGCCGTCTGCTTCACGTCTGCTGTGCAGCGAGCTACCTTAATTTAAGTATTAACTGTATTTTTCTAACTTGTCACTTCTTCTTCCGTGTGTATTTGCTTTTAGGAAGCTTTAATTGTCGGGTGCTATTAATAGTGTTCCATAGATTTCCTGTTTGTTTTGAATACAGTCAGAGAGAGTCCCTTTAGTCAACCATAGTGCCAGTAGTGCTAGTGTTTGTTTTCAATACAGTCCAGAGACAGGTAGTGCTATTTTCATTGTTTTCTACAAGAAGTGGCTAGCAACCACAGTTTAGTGAATAAACAGCCGCCTTTAGTGAATTAGAATTCTAGTTAAAGGTTGATTAACTCTCTTCAGTAAATTGATTCCTTAGGATGGATAGGATGTGTGACTGCTGTGTACGGACGCAGGAGGAGCTGGCCACTGTTCGCGAACAGCTGAGCGTGTTGATGGCCGCGGTCAGCCGTCTTCAGGCTGCTGCCTCGGAGTGTAGCGGCAGTGGGGAGTCTGGTGCGTCGCAAGGTACACCCCAGGTGTTACATGCTTCACCCACTGTCCCTGCTGTCGAGACATCTTCGCGGGTACTGGGTGCGGTTGGGCCACCCTCACCCCAAGGAGAGTGGCGGGTTCAGCGGCGTTCGCGGCGCACGAGGCGGAGGGCCAATGTGGAGGCTGGCCGTGTGGAATCGCCCGCTCTGCCTGTGAGTGGACATGTGGCTGCTCCTTCAGCAAGGTCCGAGCAGGCACACGGGGGGAGGGGTTTATTAGTTATTGGGAGCTCCAACGTTAGGCGGGTGATGGAGCCCCTTAGGGAAACAGCGGGAAGGTCGGGGAAGAAGGCCAGTGTTCAATCTGTCTGCTTGCCGGGGGGTCTCATCCGAGATGTGGAGGAGGCCCTACCGGCGGCGATAGAGAGCACTGGGTGCACCCGACTGCAAATTGTTGCTCTTGTCGGCACCAATGACTCCTGCCGTCTGGGTTCAGAGGCCATCCTCAGTTCGTACAGGCGGTTGGCGGAATTGGTGAAGGCGGAAAGCCTCGTTCGCGGGGTGAAATCAGGGCTAACTATTTGTAGTATCGTTCCCAGAACCGATCGCGGTCCTCTGGTTTGGAGCCGAGTGGAAGGCTTAAACCAGAGGCTCAGACGATTCTGCGGAGATCTGGGGTGCAAATTTCTCGACCTCCGCTATCGGGTGTAGAAATGTAGGGTCCCCCTGAATAGGTCAGGGGTGTACTACACGCCGGAAGCGGCTACAAGGGTAGCGGAGTACGTGTGGAGTGCACATGTGGGTTTTTTAGGTTAGAGAATCCCCTCCCTAGGCCCGACAAGACGTCTCCTGAGACGCGGCAAGGTAGGAGTAGGCAAAATGCAACAGGGAATAACAATATTAATGTGCTAATAGTAAACTGCAGGAGCGTGTACAGAAAGGTCCCAGAATTGCTCTCATTAATAAACGGTCACAACGCCCATATAGTACTAGGGACAGAAAGTTGGCTGAAACCAGACGAAAACAGTAATGAAATCCTAAACTCAGATTGGAATGTATACCGCAGAGACAGGCTGGACAGTGAAGGGGGAGGCGTGTTTATAGCGATAAGAAGTGCAATGGTATCGAAGGAAATTGACGGAGATCCGAAATGTGAAATGATTTGGGTGAAGGTCACGGTTAAAGCAGGCTCAGACATGGTAATTGGATGTCTCTATAGGCCCCTGGCTCAGCAGCTGTTGTGACTGAGCACCTGAAGGATAATCTGGAAAATATTTCGAGTAGATTTCCCCACCATGTTATAGTTCTGGGTGGAGATATTAATTTGCCGGATATAGACTGGGAGACTCAGACGTTAATAACGGGTGGCAGGGACAAAGAATCCAGTGAAATTTTTTAAAGTGCTTTATCTGAAAACTACCTTGAGCAGTTAAACAGAGAACCGACTTGTGGCGATAATATATTAGACCTTCTGGTGACAAACAGACCCGAACTATTTGAAAAAGTTAACGCAGAACAGGGAATCAGCGATCATAAAGCGGTTACGGCATCGATGATTTCAGCCGTAAATAGGAATATTAAAAAGGGTAGGAAGATTTTTCTGTTTAGAAAAAGTGACAAAAAGCAGATTTCAGAGTACCTGTTGGCTCAACACAAAAGTTTTGTCTCAAGTACAGATAGTGTTGAGGATCAGTGGACAAAGTTCAAAACCGTCGTACATAATGCGTTAGATGAGTATGTGCCAAGCAAGATCGTAAGAGATGTAAAAGAGCCACCGTGGTACAACAACCGAGTTAGAAAACTGCTGCGGAAGCAAAGGGAACTTCACAGCAAACATAAACATAGCCAAAGCCTTGCAGACAAACAAAAATTACGCGAAGCGAAATGTAGTGTGAGGAGGGCTATGTGAGAGGCGTTCAATGAATTCGAAAGTAAAGTTCTACCTACTGACTTGGCAGAAAATCCTAAGAAATTTTGGTCTTATGTCAAAGCGGTAGGTGGATCAAAACAAAATGTCCAGACACTCTGTGACCAAAATGGTACTGAAACAGAGGATGACAGACTAAAGGCCGAAATACTAAATGTCTTTTTCCAAAGTTGTTTCACAGAGGAAGACTGCACTGTAGTTCCTTCTCTAGATTGTCGCACAGATGACAAAATGGTAGATATCGAAATAGACGACAGAGGGATAGAGAAACAATTAAAATCGCTCAAAAGAGGAAAGGCCTCTGGACCTGATGGGATACCAGTTCAATTTTACACAGAGTACGCGAAGGAACTTGCCCCCCTTCTTGCAGTGGTGTACCGTAGGTCTCTAGAAGAGCGTAGCGTTCCAAAGGATTGGAAAAGGGTACAGGTCATCCCCGTTTTCAAGAAGGGACGTCGAACAGATGTGCAGAACTATAGACCTATATCTCTAACGTCGATCAGTTGTAGAATTTTGGAACACGTATTGTGTTCGAGTATAATGACTTTTCTGGAGACTAGAAATCTACTCTGTAGGAATCAGCATGGGTTTCGAAAAAGACGGTCATGTGAAACCCAGCTCGCGCTATTCGTCCACGAGACTCAGAGGGCCATAGACACGGATTCACAGGTAGATGCCGTGTTTCTTGACTCCCGCAAGGCGTTCGATACAGTTCCCCACAGTCGTTTAATGAACAAAGTAAGAGCATATGGACTATCAGACCAATTGTGTGATTGGATTGAGGAGTTCCTAGATAACAGGACGCAGCATGTCATTCTCAATTGAGAGAAGTCTTCCGAAGTAAGAGTGATTTGAGGTGTGCCGCAGGGGAGTGTCATAGGACCGTTGCTATTCACAATATACATAAATGACCTGGTGGATGACATCGGAAGTTCACTGAGGCTTTTTGCAGATGATGCTGTGGTGTATCGAGAGGTTGTAACAATGGAAAATTGTACTGAAATGCAGGAGGATCTGCAGCGAATTGACGCATGTTGCAGGGAATGGCAATTGAATCTCAATGTAGACAAGTGTAATGTGCTGCGAATACACAAAAAGATAGAGCCTTTATCATTTAGCTACAAAACAGCAGGTCAGCAACTGGAAGCAGTTAATACTACAAATTATCTGGGAGTACGCATTAGGAGTGATTTAAAATGGAATGATCATATAATGTTGATCGTCGGTAAAGCAGATGCCAGACTGAGATTCATTGGAAGAATCCTAAGGAAATGCAATCCGAAAACAAAGGAAGTAGGTTACAGTACGCTTGCTCGCCCACTGCTTGAATACTGCTCAGCAGTGTGGGATCCGTACCAGATAGGGTTGATAGAAGATATAGAGAAGATCCAACGGAGAGCAGCGCGCTTCGTTACAGGATCATTTAGTAATCGCGAAAGCGTTACGGAGATGATAGATAAACTCCAGTGGAAGACTCTGCAGGAGAGACGCTCAGTAGCTCGGTACGGGCTTTTGTCAAAGTTTCGAGAACATATCTTCACCGAAGAGTCAAGCAGTATATTGCTCCCTCCTACGTATATCTCGCGAAGAGACCATGAGGATAAAATCAGAGAGATTAGAGCCCACACAGAGGCATACCGACAATCCTTCTTTCCACGAACAATACGAGACTGGAATAGAAGGGAGAACCGATAGAGGTACTCAAGGTACCCTCCGCCACACATCGTCAGGTGGCTTGCGGAGTGTGGATGTAGATGTAGATGCAGATTTCAATTCTAGTAAGACCTCGTATCAGGCATAGATTAATATCTCGCCGTTCGTCTCATGGGAAAAAGTGAGAGAGTTTGCGTTTCGCAGAATGACAGAGAGGACTACGAAAAAACAAATGAAGAACAAATGACGATCAAAGAGCGTAGTGGCCACCGGGAGTCTTACTCGGTTGTAAATAGAGGCCCGATCCCAACATTCCAGTGTGGTGTGGGTCCAAGCCGCGAGAAAATAAAACAGCACAAACAGCAGCACCTCAAGAAGGCAACTGATGGGCTTTAGTTAGTTATTTAGTTACTTGTTCCATAGATCATTTTAGCGATTCTTTTATCTAACTGTCGTGGAGCGAGTGATTTTGTAGAAATTGTCATGGAAAAATGATTTTAGTGTAGATTTAAAACTTGCTTTGCTACCTGTCAGACATTTTATGTTACTTGGCAAATAACCTAAACATTTTTGTAGCTGCATATTGATTTCCTTCTTGATCCACCGATAGCATTAGCAAATGGTATTAAGGCGATTTTTTCCTCTAGTTCAAAAATGGTTCAAATGGCTCTGAGCACTATGGGATTTAACATCTGAGGTCATCAGTCCCCTAGAACTTAGAACTACTTAAAACTAACTAACCTAAGGACATCACACACACTCATGCCCGAGGCAGGATTGGAAACTGCGACGTAGCAGTCGCGCGGTTCCAGACTGAAGCGCCTAGAACCGCTCGGCCACAACTTTTCCTCTAGTGTTGTAGCTACTGGCATCACTATTCTTCACGAGCTCTGATGAATTATTTATGACGAATTTCATTGGCGAATATGTATTGTAACGATCTAGTTAAAATGCGTAACTCTTTGAAGAGGTATGTACGTGACGAACGCGACCACACATCATTCTTGCTGCTCGCTCGTGTGCTACCAATATTTTCTTTCTAAGGGCTGAGTGACCCCAGAGAACTATTCCGTAAGATATTATCGATTGGAAATATTCAAAATACGTTAGGAGGTTCATTCGTTTTATTTCCAAGAGTAACAATAAAACTAAGAGCAAAAGTATCTGAACTTGACTGTTTAAGAAGCTCAGTAATTTGCTTATTCCAGTTCAGCGCGTTCACACAAAAATGTTCTAAATTAATTGTTGGTACAACAATTTGTTGTAACGAACTGAATACAGCGTGTTTTCTCATAATTTAGGAAGAGCTCATATTCCGAAAACCAGCATATTCTTTCAGAAACGTCGTTAACAGTCTCTTCTGTGGCTTTCTCTCTAATAGGACTTACCACGACACTAGCATCGTCTGCAAAAAGTACCAATTCTGCTTGTTGAATGTTATGTGGAAGGTTATTCACATACATAAGGATTGAGAGTGGACCCTGTGGGACTCCCCAGTCACTAAAAGCTTCTACCCTTCCAACATTGTTTGAATTATTCAGCATAAATTTTTGCATTCCCTTTGTTAAATATGACTGAAGCCCGATGAAACAACTTCCATAAAAATGGGGGTGACCACTCTCCAAACACCCGTTAAACTCAGTAGTAGTTCAGAAAATGCAGAAGACGATTGTGGACATACATTGTGAGTGCAGCGGTAGAGGAAAAGGGATTAGATTATCTCCAACTAACCGCTGTACGCTGCTGAGGCCAGCAAGCAGGCTGTGCTGGTAAAGAATCAGAGGGATGGAAAATTCAACAAATGAACCGGAACTGAACAGGAAAAAAGGATGGAAATCGCTGAATTGACGGTATGAATGCAGCAAAAACCTGACCTGAACGTCCGGGCCAGGACAACTCACTCCATCCCCTTCCCTTTCTTCTACCTCCCGCACCGTTATCTCTGTCCGCCCTCCCCTACACAGATACCTCCCACCACACACACACACACACACACACACACACACACACATACACATGCGCACACACACATTCACTTTGCATGTCAACAACTACCCGTGCGTCCGACAGCACGACGGCACATCTCGTCACTAAACGGCTGCTCCCATATCTGAACGTCCCCACGTTGGCCTGATACCGAAGAGAAAAGGAAAACATGCAGCCTTTGTGTGTTTACTCCAGCCGTGGCGATTGGTGAGAACGCAGTGTAAAAACAGTGCCTTAGCAATCTCGTTACGTTATCGAGAGAAGCCAAACAGCGTCGTGTTTGTAGACCGTGACCTTAAAAATCCAAGTTCAAACATTGTAAACAGTGAAACATCCCCTTTGAAAAAATAATGAATTACTGTGCTGATAAACCTCTACGTTATTTGATTTTCAAACAGCTGAGCAAAACTGAACGTACTCAGACATTACTTATTCTGATCAACACTAAACTGACACACAACATTTTTAGCGCAACGCTATCTGACTTTCAAAAATCCCTACAAAAGGATGGCCCTGACTAACAATAACCTATACCTTTCATGAATCACTTACCTCACAAAAATCTTCGTTACTCGAACTACTGCAATACAGCGAGCGCCACTACTGCCAGCTAAATAAAAGATTCTAACTACGAAGGCAAATGAAAGATTTTGATAGCGAACAAACTATGCATTTACCTTAATAATGTTCAAAAGTGATCATATATATATATATATATCAGTTCATGATAACCAGTATTACAAATTTACTCTTTCTGGTGGACACACGTCCAGATCGTCCGCTCTTAAAATTCTGCCCTCTCTCTCCCTACATCCACCATAGCTGGCGGCCCACCTCCAACTGCGCAACGCTACCCGCTGTTCACATGCAGCTGCCCAACACTACAACAGCGAATATTCCAACAATGCTAACCAGTCACAGACTGCACACAGCACAGTCAGTGATTTTCATACAGAGCGCTACGTGGCGTTACCAACAAAAAAACCTAAACAGCCTACTTACAACAGGCACTATTAAAGCTGCCTTAATGAAGGAGCGTTTTGCATAGCTAAGAATAAATTAATCACATCATCATAATCATCGGCAATACCATGTTTTTGACAACGAATATTGTAAAGAGCCTTTAACTGACTATTTAATTTTCTGGTACTTCTGTATATATTCCAATTTGTTTATCGTGATACCACGTACTGCTCAATACGCTTTTGCACAAATTGGTATACAAAATTTATGGTCGGATCCCACAGAAAATCGAACCCTATAGGCAGCTACAGCACCTGATAATTTTCAATTTCTTCTTTCTGACCTGCTCTTCGTTTGTTAACACTGACGAGTGTTATTAACCTTCCCAAAATAGACATTCTGATTACTGTATGTTTCTAGGCTGTTGAATTTGCGTATTATTTCAGCTCTTTCGGCTTCATAGGTGACTTCACGGTGTTTAAGACAGGGACATTTGCAAGCATTCCCCATTTCATGTAAATTTAACCCCAATTTCTTGCAACCATCTATCATCCAGCAAGTTTGTCCATATTTTTGGGCTCATTTTGTAGAATACCAAGCTCTTAATTTTCCAAAGCGTACATCTCAACAGAACAGCACCCTTTATTACACAACATTCAAATTAGAACCTACAGTAAGAAACCGAATGGAAAACCCAGAACGGAGCATTTCGACTATCGCATTCCCACTTTTGTAGTTGGATGACTTACCCTTCTTCGTTCCCTATACGCCGAAAGTTAATGTTAAGTAAACCCATAACTAATCTGTTTCTATATCTGTTTCGTATCTCTAAAACACAGGCGTTTCGATGGAGAATCTAATGGCACTTGAAACTTATTTAGAAAAGAAAAATGATTACCTGGTTTTTCCCCTGTACCTTTCAAATACCATCTGCGATCGTTGTGGATTTGTTTGCTTATAGGGCCCCTCATCATATCAAAATTTAGAACTCATTTAATATTTAATTTGGTGATGGTAATAGCCGAAATATCGTAATAAATAAAGAAATATATTAAGCGAATACGGCCATTTGTGCTGTATTCGATTTTAATGCCAGTTTGTTCGTTTTCCTGATTAAACTACTTTTCCACGCAGTTGGTGACAGTTTTAGTAACTTTACTATATATAATAGCAAGCAGGATGAGAAGTCTGAAGTTTTTATATCATCTCTGTCTCCTTTCTTGCAAAGTGGGACTGTTACAGTATTGCTCAACTTACGGAGAATTTTATTCCTCTGAGGACAATCTACGAACTTCATGCTGCAGAGCACTGTAGCATTACTCTATTTCTGAGTGAAAAGCACATGACATTTGTATAATATTCTACAGTATTCATTATTTAATTTTTCGGTCATTAGGCCCTCATCAGGTACAGATATAAATATGCGTGGCTTTGGATTTCGTGAGAACAAAGATTTTAAACGAGGTGTATCCAAAAAGTCTCTCAGTTCCTGACAGAAATGACAATTATTAACTTGCGGTATAAGACTAAAGTGGGACGAAACATTTCATTTAAACGCGAAGTAATAATATTTAGCTTAGATAAAATATTTGACACTGACATAACATACTGCATGACAAATTACAACAACTCTTCAGAAAAGAAAAATAAATTGAACAAAATACAGGAAACTTTGGTGACATCTTTGACAAGAATGACTGAACAAGATAAATACCGTCTTAAATAGGTGCAGAACTGCAAACGAGACATGTTGAGTCCATGCTGGTGAGTGAAACAACTGCAACAGTTCAATTCAAAGTAACGTTATAGGGTAAGTGAAACCACAACAACAGGCATAAAGCAAAATATCGGGTGTACAAAGCAAAGTTGATGGGTGTATTTGCAGTTTTTGGTGAGTAAGTGCTGATCATGCAGTAGTAAGACTGACCAAATAGCTACATGTTTACTAATTTCCCTTTCGGGATGTTTCACGTATCACCTTATAACTGCCGTTCTGTTAAGCCGGTGGAGTGTCGTGTTCTTTCAGACGATTTGATATTGCCATGTCAGTTTGGGCTACCTATAGTAGTTACTGCCACAATTACAAGTGATTTTGTATATTCCATTCGTTTCGAAAGCTTGTTTGGTGTCCTTACCATTGAGAGAAATGTGTCCAGTAGCGTTGTGTACAAGCAATCATATTTCCCGGTTCCTAGATTTAAGATTTCTGGCCGCGTTATGAGCGACTTTTCCTGAATATGGGTCTATACACTATTTGATGAGATCTTGACGTGGTCGATCGCACACGGGAAACAGAACAGTGGAGATCTTACTTTTTTTGTTTTTGTTATGTTGTATGGCGTTTAACAAGGTAGGAGAGTAACCACTGTTATGCTACTCATTTAATTGTGTTTAATTCCGTCTGGAAGATCTGATGACTCATGGTTATGGATATTGGGCGACGTATCATTGAATGAAAGGCAACATGTTTGCAAACGTTGTATGGCTAAATGGCTCTGAGCACTATGGGACTCAACTTCTGAGGTCATTAGTCCCCTAGAACTTAGAACTAGTTAAACCTAACTAACCTAAGGACATCACAAACATCCATGCCTGAGGCAGGATTCGTACCTGCGACCGTAGCGGTCTTGCGGTTCCAGACTGCAGCGCCTTTAACCGCACGGCCACTTCGGCCGGCGCAAACTTTGTAAAATGTTATACAAGTCTCATGAGTTTTTCGCACATAATGTATGACATATTGTACCAACAACTAACTGAAGAGACAACTAACTCAATTGCCCTATTTTTTCTCTTTTGCACCAGTGCTCAGTCATATAGGTTATCAAATAAAAAGCATAACCTGCATGTCTGAGGTACTGAAGTTAGAATTTCACTAATGTCAGTAAGTGTACGAAGTGGAAAGTTCAGTTTCTACTTGTCTCATTTGCATACAATTCAGCATCTACACATAGACTAAGTTACAATTTTCTTGTGAAATTTTGTCTATGTTTTGTTCACATCTGGATGTTCTCGAACTGCTGGAAACGTTCACATAAACTTGAGCAGCGTTTTAACAATTTAACAAATCTTTTGAAATGTATGGCCTTGGCTTAGTGTTACACCTGCAAAAATTATCTGGGAATGGGGCATCGCTTGAGGCACAATGCTACTTACTGCACAGGCCAGAATATAACCGCTCTTATATCCCCCCCTCTTCTCCTGCGAAAATTCAGGATACGTCTTATCTGCGCAACAACAGGAAAACTGCTGTATATTTCGCAACATAAAGACGCCACATGTTTCTTAATTCAAAATGACTAATATACATTACCGGAAAAAGATTAGTACACCCGTTTAAAATTTTCCAGCTCACGCAAGATTTATTATTGCAGCAGAGCAACGGAGTACATGGAATGATTATCTTTATAGATCAATAGCAGAAGCGGTTCTGAAGTACCCAGTATCGACCAATGCTGAAACACCCATACCAATACGTGGTGTAGCCTCCATCGACGGCAATGTAGGCTCTGACTCTGGCATAGTATTGATCGTATAGATGGCGATTACTGTCCTGGAAAATGTTACGCCAAGCCTGCTCGCCCCAGTCACGTAGTTCTGTAAGAGTTGTTGGTTGACGACTCGCACGAGTCACTTCTCGTCCCATCGTATCCCGCACACACTCGATTGGAGACAAGTCCGGAGGTCGTGCTAGCCAGGTAAGTTGCTGAATGTCTTGAAGAGCACGTTGAGTTTCACGGGCACTGTGTGGGCGAGCATTATCCTGTTGGAACAACATTTCTCCTTCCTGTTGCAAGAACAGCAGAAAAAAGGGTATAACAACATTCTTCACGTGCCGAGTGCTGCTTAGCGCCCCGCCCAGATACACTAAAGACAAACGAGAGTCGTAGCTCATCGCACCCCAGATCATAAGGCCTGAGTTGGAGCCAGTGTGTCTGGGACGAATGTACTCTACAAGACAGCGCTCACCAGGATTACCTCGTATGCGGAAACGACCATCATTTGCGCACAGGCAGCATCTGCTTTCATCGCTGAAACGGCGAGCCATTCCGTCTTGCAAGTGATCATCTGACGGCAACAGTCGAGATGTGCATGGCGATGCTATGGTGTGAGTGGAAGACGGACTATAGACGTGCGTGCCCGTAGTCCCATGCTAGTAAGCGGTTCACAACAGCTCGTGTTGTCACGTTTAGGCTCACAAACCCTCTAATCTGTACTGTGGTTGCTTTACGGTCTGCCACTGCTGCCCATACAACACGACGACCCAGGCAGGCATCTGTGCTGCATGGACGTCCAGAACCTCGCCTACAAGTGTGCATTTTCACGTGACCACTGATACCAGTATCGTTGCACCACTCACTCAGCGCGTCAAATTTATCTCCATTTCTCCAAAAGGACCATCCTGCCATTGGGGAGGCCACAGTTTGACCCGTTTCAAACTTGCTCAGTTGACCGTACGAAGCACGAGAGCAACTGCATGGCATAGATTTCTGCTTGATTCACACATTTGCACCACACTGAGGACTCTGAGCACTCCTATTAAAGGGTAGACCCAGATGGCGCTCTGGTAGCTATGTAACTAAGGTATCTGTAGACGGACGAAGTTGAAACCATTATCACTACATCTACTACCCCTCATGTAGCATACGCTATCATCGGATCAAAATCAACGTCGTCTTTCCAGGTGTACAAATTTGGTTGGTTGGTTGGTTTCGGGAAGGAGACCAGACAGCGTGGTCATCGGTCTCATCGGATTAGGGAAGGATTGGGAAGGAAGTCGGCCGTGCCCTTTCAGAGGAACCATCCCGGCATGTGCCTGGAGTGATTTAGGGAAATCACGGAAAACCTAAATCAGGATGGCCGGACGCGGGATTGAACCGTCGTCCTCCCGAATGCGAGTCCAGTGTCTAACCACTGCGCCACCCCACTCGGTCTGCACAAATTTGTTTTTCTGGCAGTGTACCTAGTGTGAAGAGATTAATCGTGTAATTTCAGACGACATTGTAGCCATTTTTCACTGTTGACTTGCCACAGCTCGTGTTCTAGTGTTTAACTTTTTTGTCCCTAGCTTGCGGATTCACGGGTTTTATTAACGGCTGGGTCGCAAATTTTATCCGCTCGGGTACTGCTCGGGTGTTGCGTTGTCCTCATCAGCATTTCATTAACATCGAAGCGGAGGTCGCCGAAGCGGCGTTAAACAGAATGGCTTACACTAGGCGGCCGAACAGCCCCAGATGAGGTGCCCCGGCCAGTACTCCAATAGCATCAAATCACTTCATTGTAGTCGTTTCCTTTGGGTGGTGACTAAATCATGCCCATAGTTCCGTTATTTAACACGACAGGAAAGTCACGGTTCTTTTCACTGTCCAAAGAGTAAGATTTAGTCTTCATCAGTGAGTGGTAACGTCGAAAAAAATTAACAACAAACATCGGAATTTTGTGCAGTAATTTTTTAAAAATACACATTTTCTGTATGTCAATAGCTGCAGTAGAACCACGCTACGGGACCACGAGCATCGTCGGAACGCAAAACAGGTCGGATTATCAGTGGAACACTTTTGTTGACCCATAATATCACAGTACAGTACAGCACAACTTTAATTTTCAACTGGAAATACTGTCTGAAATATTGGTCCATGTTAAAATATTAACAAAACGCAAAGAAAAAGTTCAAACACTAAAAAACTTTATAACAAAGTGTAATGTACAGTAGTGCAAGTACTGTAAAATATGTCTATATCGTAAGTTGACATATTGTCACTGCGAGTGAAAATTTAACAGCTCTCTCTTTCCTTGTGCTTGTGTCCCTTAATGCCGCAGGGTCGGCATGGCTATGCTCGATTTGGCAAAGTTAATTTAAGGGGTGGCCGGATGCCCTTCCTGTCGCCACCCCGGTGCATGAGATGATGATGAAAACAACACAACACGATAACGAGGACAACACAACAGCCAGTCCCTGAGCGGAGCCGGGAATCGAACCGGGGCCCCTTTGCGGGGCATTCCATCGCGCTGACCACTCAGCTATCGGGGCGGACTGAAAGTTTAACAGCTGTACATACCTTTTTACAGTAATGCATTGACACGCAACTAAAATTTATTAAACTGTTTAAAGCGTGAGAAATCACACGGTAATGAAATCTACTATTCTTAACTAGGCTGAAAAAAAGTATAACTTTTTTTTGCTTAGCAGACGACAATCTTGATTTTGCCGCGATGTTCCGGCTTTTGCTAGTTCACAAAATGCCTACTGGGGTAGACGCTGAGCTTTTCTCGATGTGTTGAAGGGCTATATCAAATGCATTTTTAGCATCTGTATGTGACACTCGAGCCGAAGATTCAGTGTCTCCGTTGTCATCGCCTTTCTCGTTTCGTCTGTCGTTCGAGTTACAGTGTCACTGAGTTGGTCGTCATTTAATTCTGCCTCCGTGGTGCAGTCAACGTCAGCCGTACTGCTCCGCTCACTTATGTCAATGGGCTCAACATCCGGTTGTAAATACAGCGTCACATGTTTATGTTTATCTGGTGCCATAATTTAGTTTTACACACTTTAATATGTAACAGGAACACTATCACTAAATTATATAGCAAATAAGTGCACAATAATAGTTACTGATCGAGTAATTTCGTTCTAAGGCTGATCGAACTGTCACACCTGGCAATATTAACTGCCCACTGAGTCATGTAGACGAGTTTAGATATGACTAACTGCAGCAGCTGCCCATGTATGTAAACAAACACCGGAAATTGGACGGTCCGGGGAGTCGGACCACACGAGGTCAGATTAACGAGGTTTTCTGTACTTCGTCATTACCTGATTAGCAGTTTCAGGCACTCTGGCACATCTTGAGATCTGTTTTAGTTGCACGGTAACCTGTCCTTCAGAATCACAACCAGTTTTAAAGTCGTATATACTTACGATAACCAAAGCGATCGACAGACTGAAAGTAAGCGTATCTTCTAGGTAAAGCGATCGACGCTCACTATTATGATCCCCTCCTCGTTCGGGAAATTTATGTATTATCCAATTTTGGTACTGCCTCGAGTTCCACGTTTGTGACTATTACTAAACAATTAACTTACCATGACGCCTCTTTTCATGAGCGAGAGAATCTTACAAAACAACTTATTTTCACTTCTGGTCCTCCGCTGAAAGCTGAGAACATAGAATTCTGGTTCAATTAAGAAACAAAGACATCACAGAAGTGGAATTCTATTTTATTTTATCCATGATGGATCTTGCTAACTCCGCGGCCTTTAATGATAGTTGGTGGATGATGCAACCAGCCGCAAGTACATTTTAAATGTTTTATTGCAGTGCCATAAATGATTCGGGTTACCACGCGCATCTTCAGCTCGCTAATATTTGCAGTTACATACATGTTTTGATCAACAGCATGTCGTCTACTCCTATACTGCACCTCCTCCTACCCCTCTCTGTAAATCTCCTCCCGCCCTCTGTATGCCCATTTCCGTCTCAATCTTCAGTAGAGTAACAGGTAAAAAATTGAAGTAAATCATTCAAGAACTTTTAGTGATTTTAGGTAACGGCATTTCCTCTTTATATCTTATGAATACATTTATATATTATACATATAACTTTCTAGCTGAACGCAATTTTTTTTTCAATTTCTGTTTAATACTGAAATATCATTACCATACACAATTTTAAAAAAATTAACCGGATCGGTCGAGCCGTTCTGTCGAGCTGCTCTTAATCTAGAATATTTCATACATGTGGCAACTGCTGTTAATTTCCGACTTTCCGTTGGATTTTACAAAAAGTTTTTTTTCAATCAAACCTTATGATGACCACAACGAACAAACAAATAAAAAAGGCAACCGAATCGGTCAAGTAGTTCTCAGGTGATGATCTTTGGTACGTGCAGCAAGTGATTTTTATTTATTCAGGGTGTTACAAAAAGGTACGGCCAAATTTTCAGGAAACATTCCTCACACACAAATAAAGAAAAGATGTTATGTGGACATGTGTCCGGAAACGCTTAATTTCCATGTTAGAGCTCATTTTAGTTTCGTCAGTATGTACTGTACTTCCTCGATTCACCGCCAGTTGGCCCAATTGAAGGAAGGTAATGTTGACTTCGGTGCTTGTGTTGACATGCGACTCATTGCTCTACAGTACTAGCATCAAGCACATCAGTACGTAGCATCAACAGGTTAGTGTTCATCACGAACGTGGTTCTGCAGTCAGTGCAATGTTTACAAATGCGGAGTTGGCCGATGCCCATTTGATGTATGGATTAGCACGGGGCAATAGCCGTGGCGCGGTACGTTTGTATCGAGACAGATTTCCAGAACGAAGGTGTCCCGAGAGGAAGACGTTCGAAGCAATTGATCAGCGTCTTAGGGAGCACGGAACATTCCAGTCTATGACTCGCAACTGGGGAAGACCTAGAACGACGAGGACACCTGCAATGGACGAGGCAATTCTTCGTGCAGTTGACGATAACCCTAATGTCAGCGTCAGAGAAGTTGCTGCTGTACAAGGTAACGTTGACCACGTCACTGTATGGAGAGTGCTGCGGGAGAACCAGTTGTTTCCGTACCATGTACAGCGTGTGCAGGCACTATCAACAGCTGATTGGCCTCCACGGGTACACTTCTGCGAATGGTTCATCCAACAATGTGTCTATCCTCATTTCAGTGCAAATGTTCTCTGTACGGATGAGGCTTCATTCCAACGTGATCAAATTGTAAATTTTCACAATCAACATGTGTGGGCTGACGAGAATCTGCACGCAATTGTGCAATCACGTCATCAACACAGATTTTCTGTGAACGTTTGGGCAGGCATAGTTGGTGATGTCTTGATTGGGCCCCATGTTTTTCCACCTACGCTCAATGGAGCACGTTATCATGATTTCATATGGGATACTCTACCTGTGATGCTAGAACATGTGCCTTTACAA
Source organism: Schistocerca cancellata (assembly GCF_023864275.1). Taxonomy (NCBI): domain Eukaryota; kingdom Metazoa; phylum Arthropoda; class Insecta; order Orthoptera; family Acrididae; genus Schistocerca; species Schistocerca cancellata. Next base: position 166,029,066 of record NC_064632.1, read on the forward strand.
GTACGACACAACATGTGGTTCATGCACGATGGAGCTCCTGCACATTTCAGTCGAAGTGTTCGTACGCTTCTCAACAACAGATTCGGTGACCGATGGATTGGTAGAGGCGGATCAATTCCATGGCCTCCACGCCCTCCTGACCTCAACCGTCTTGACTTTCATTTATGGGGGCATTTGAAAGCTCTTATCTACGCAACCTCGGTACCAAATCTAGAGACTCTTCGTGCTCGTATTGTGGACGGCTGTGATACAATACGCCATTCTCCAGGGCTGCATCAGCGCATCAGGGATTTCATGCGACGGAGGGAGGATGCATGTATCCTCGCTAACGGAAGACGTTTTGAACATTTCCTGTAACAAAGTGTTTGAAGTCACGCTAGTACGTTCTGTTGCTGTGTGTTTCCATTCCATGATTAATGTGATGTGAAGAGAAGTAATAAAATGAGCTCTAACATGGAAAGTAAGCGTTTCCGGACACATGTCCACATAACATATTTTCTTTCTTTGTGTGCGAGGAATGTTTCCTGAAGGTTTGGCCGTATCTTTTTGTAACACCCTGTATAGGTAATGTGAGATAGTTTTATTTTATTTATATATGTTCCGATAGACCACCGTAGTCAGTGCGGTTTTCAAGATCGATGCATGCGTTGTTGTAATGCAAACAGTGTACATATTGTAAATAAATTTTTGTGGCACACTTCATAACATTCTTAATGTGATTGTAGAGCATCACACATGCGCTGTACACTTTACGTTTTTGTTTACAATACGAAGATCATCATTAAGCAAAGCTACAAAGCCGCGCGGGGTAGCTTTCTCAGGCGCCTTGCCACGGTTCGCGCTGATCTCCCCGTCGGAGGTTCGAGTCCTCTCTCGGGCCTGTGTGTGTGTGTGTGTGTGTGTGTGTGTGTGTGTGTGTGTGTGTGTGTGTGTGTTGTCCTTAGCGTAACTTAATTTAAGTTAGATTAAGTATTGTGTAAGCCCAGGGATCGATGACCCCAGCAGTTTGGTCGCATAGGAACTTACCACAAATTTCCAAAATATACAAAGATCTGATTCACTTCCTACTGACCAAAGATGTCAACTAAACAGAGCACAGATGATGCCTGGGATGTGCAAATTGCAACATGTTAATAACAGAATATGTTAGAACCCTAAGAGCAAACTTACTATTAAAAGATTATAGGAAAAGTTGTTTTTAGCCATGTCATCTTTTTTTTGCGGAGTTTTGATCGGGTCTAGTTTCTGTTTCATTTATATGAAAGGAGCCTAAGGAAATTATTTAGAAATTGTTTATTGGCTAGCTCCAGATGCTCATTTAGAATGTTTTGTGGTGAACTGAGGGTGTGACATTTCTAGTTTCTCTAGGAGGTCGATTTTATCGCTTTTGTTAGTGGAATGTAAGTTATCATTGAAGTCAGTGTATCCATACTGATTAATGTGTGTAACTGTAGTAGATTTATGTCAATTTTTTAGTCTAAAGTCATCCATATGTTTACAATATCTTACACCAAAGGTTTTGCCTGTCTGTCCAAGATAAGAGTTTGGGCAATTTCTATAAACAGTATTGAAAATTTCTGATTTTTCAAGGTGTAGGCTGGTTGTTTTGGTGCTGTAGATATGTTACGTCGCACAGTGTAACTGCTACGAGAACTTGGAATCTCAGAGCCGATGCGCTGATCAGTGAGAGATCTGTGCTAGTTTTGGATGCCTTTCTATTTCACTTCACATCTGAAGGATTTGCTGCATTGGAGATGGACCCAGTCATTATACCTATTTAGCTGGGGAACAGTGTCTCACGCAAAAGGCCATCACTGTTATGTAGGAGTCTATTCTCACTTCATGGCGCACAGCATACCAGATTGTATCACGAAAGGTTTCAAGGAGTGCTGGATCTCAAATAGCGTGGATGGCAGTGAGGACAACGTCCACCACCTGCTCAGAAGAGTTCAGTCACCTATAAGGGATCATTAAAAAAGGGTGTGTCCACGCTTCGTCGTTATGACGGCTTCAGCTCTGTTGGGCACACATTCAATGAATGTCTTCCTCAAGTGCGGATACTAGAGATTTTAAGGATGTCAAATGCTGCGGCCTGGAGCAAAATCGACGATCTAACTCAACGGAAAGGCGTTCGATTGGATTCAAGACGGAGCTCTTGGCAGGCCAATCCATTTCAGGGATGTCCTCAAACCATGACCTCACAGCTGCTGCTGTATGACAGGGCGCATTGCCATTCTCATGCAATCAGTCATTATCTCAGAACTATTTCTCTACTGCACGCAGTATACAAAGCTGTAAAACGTGTTCATATACGCCCGCATTTGTTACTTTCTTAAGCGAAATAAACCACGTCAATCATCCCCACTCGGTAACACCACTTCCTCGTGGCCAGCAGCTGGATGTTTTCAAATCAGCCACAGTTTACGTATTTTTATATTAGAATAGGTTTATATACGACATTCTTGCATTTACACCACAAATAAGTCTTATAACACGCTTTTGCAAGTTAAAAACTTTTGGTCGGTTAGACGAGTTACTCCTGAATATGATCCCTTATGGAGTAATAGAATGAAAGTAAGCAAAGTATGAAATTTTTTTTGTATTTAAATCTCTTACATCTAATATCATTCTCACTGAAAATACAGTCTTATTTAGGTGATTCAGTAATTCTGCTACGAAACGTGGACCTGGAAGTGTAAAATGAGGAAGGGCGTATTGTGTTGTCAGTAGCGAAGCGGTGACAACAGAAAGGAACGGTCAGAAGATCACAGTTACCCTGATCAAGGATTATTCACTGTATGTCACCTGTGTGACAGAAATGCTGACAGAGATGAAACCAAGACCGGTAGAGAAGTTGACTGCAGGTGTAACTAGAAGGCTAGTATTTTTGTGCATTTTATCTACATTACAAGATAGAAAACATGGTTAAGAGTGACGTTATTGTCATCAGTTTTTGTAAAGGGATACTGTGACAAATTTTTGTCCAGTGAGTTCTTTATTTCCCCCACCATCCCGGTCCACCTCTTCCCCCTTCCCCCTCCCCCGCTTCCACACATCTTCCCACAGAATTGATGGTGCTGGTAATATTTTTGCACGGCTTATGTTATGGTAATAAGGTATCTGGCACACTGTCATCTGTCTGAAACAGTTGCACACTGAACAGTAAGTAAATTAGGTTACGAAAGCGGTTATACCTCGTATCTGATGCCGTGCTTTCACTGTTCAAGGAAGAAGACCTTCCTGTGGTGAAGTTCCCTATGCCCTTGCGGCAAGAATTCTCAGATTTAACGAGGACCAGAGAACAAACCAACCGCAGTCGTCATTACCGGACAAACAGAGAAGATTCGAGGAAAGCCGAGGCACAGACAACCGCCCTAATTGCTTCTCGCTTGACGCTGGCTGGCTTTACGTCTCGGCTTTGCTGGAACGACAACAGCGGGCGCAAATATCCTGCAGATAATAACGTGGTATCTCGTGAAATTATTTTCCTCCAGACAATAAAAGTAATGAAGACATATTTCTAGAGATTATTTCTTAGTAACGTAGTAGACGTCCTTGTTGCAAAACTGGTAAATAAACAGAAGAAACAATAATGTTTATTATTATGAAATCGCTTAAAAATCTAATGTATTACGTCGTATTATGTGAAAAGGTTACTATCTCCTACAATACCATACAACTACTTGTTACGATCATTTCATAGTTAATTAATTCTCTAAAACAGGGGCGGGCAGGAATCCTGCACATGTGCGGTGCACTTGCACGCGTGCAGTTAACAGGTGTTCCGCGTGCACACAGGGGCAAGCTGGCCACCCGCTTATCTCCCATCCCCACCATACCTTCTGTCCGCTCCTTCCTCTGTAATGCGTTTTGTTTCCTAGCTTGCTTTATTGAGTGAATGAATAAGGTTAGTAGGGGTGCTTCAAATAAATCATGGATTGAAAGAGTACCTATTACCTACAATACGTTTTATTTAATTATCACAGGTGGAGTTTACAATACGTTTAATATCTGGAACAAAATTTCTACATACAGACAATCACAAACAGTTACGTAAATTTTCATCACTGATGTTTGCTCTTAACCGAGACTTATTAATTCAGCAAACGGTTTTCCAGCTCTCGCTATATTAAGCGCTGTCTTATAACTTACACATACCGCTGGGCTATTATTGTTGTCGTCCTGAAAACTTGAAAACAGTGCTCCATAAATTCTTAAATTAGTTAGATGAGAGACATGACGAGAGAAAGTCGCAGATCTCTCGTGACAACAGCAACTACGACAAATTCAAATGGCTCTGAGTACTATGGGACTTAACTGCTGTGGTCATCAGTCCCCTAGAACTTAGAACTACTTAAACCTAACTACCCTAAGGGCATCACACACATCCATACCCGAGGCAGGATTCGAACCTGCGACCATAGCGGTCGCGCGGTTCCAGACTGTAGTGCCTAGAACCGCTCGGCCACTCCGGCCGGCCAACTACGACAGATTCATCTGGTATCGTCAGATCGCTCTTCTTAAGCTCAGTCAATTCCCCATCCGCTCAGAACCCGACAATAAATTGTACTCGTCCTTGTGAAATTTATTATAATGGCCTTCAATACTAAACTTCCGTTGACCAGCGAGAATACTGGCACATATTAAACATTTCGAATTTTCACGTTTCTGCACAAAGAAAAAATGATTCTCCCATTACTTTTTAAAAGATAGCAAATCTCCACTTCTCCGTTTCTTGAAATACAACGTTCACTACATAGTGCTCGCTTCGCATCAACGTCCGCAGCTTAGCCTGGCACTACACTGCCGCAACCTGCCGGCTGTCGCCACTGCCCCGGTCGACGCCTGCACGCGAGCAGCGCACGTGCAGCGCTGTGCGCTCATGAGCCGCGTGCAACGTTTGCCCGCCCCTGCTCTAAAACGAAAATGACATAACTTTGGAGTCCACCTTCTGCGTCACTGTGTCTGAGAACATTGAAAGGTAGATATATCATCTGCGACATTGCATCATTGGAAAATGATTGACCCTTGCATACGGTTTCCTTGCAGTTGGAGATTATCCGCTGCACATCTAGACATCTCCCCGCTTTGTTGCAGTCGACTCTCATTACTCACATACACCGATCAGCCAGAACATTATGAGAACCCACCTAAAAGTCAGTATGCCCACCTTTGACAAGGATAAAAGCGGCGACAAGTCGTATCATAGAATCCATGGACCTTGGCAGGTCGCTGGAGGGAGTCGACACCACATCTGCACACACAAGTCACCTGATTCCCGTCAGTTCCGTGGATGGGGGCGGTAAGCTCTGGCACCACGTTCAATCACATAACAGATGTGGAGAGCAGGTGGAACTGCATCTCAATCGGAAATCGCCATTGTGTTCTCGAACCACTCCATCAAACTCCACGCTTTGTGACATGGCGCATTGTCTTGTTGAAAAATAATGCCACTACCGTCGGTAAACACCATCGTCATGAAGTAGTGCACGCGGTCTGCAACCAGAGTACGATACTTTTTGGCCGTTGTGGGCCTTGCTAGAGCTCCACTGGATCCATGGATGCCCACGTGAATGTTTTCCAGAGCACGACGGAGCCAACGCCAACTTGTCTCCACCCCATATATCAGATGTCAATGTGCTGTTTCCTCGGAAGGCGACGTATCCGCGCCCTCCCACCGGCATGGTGAAAAAAATGTTCAGATGTGTGTGAAAACGTATGGGACTTAACTGCTAAGGCCATCAGTCCCTAAGCTTACACACAACTTTGCCTAGATTATCCTAAGGACAAACACACACACCCATGCCCGAAGGAGGACTCGAACCTCCGCCGGGACCAGCCGCACAGTCCGTGACTGCACCGTCACAGACCGCTCGGCTAATCCCGCGCGGCGGCATGGTGAATAAGGTATCTGGATTCATCAGATGATGCAACGCTCTGCCACTGCGCCAACTTTCAGTACCGATGGTCACGTGCCCATTTCAGTAGTAATTGCCGACGTCGTGGTGTTAATACTGGCACATGCATGGGTCGTTTACTGTGAAGGCTCATCGCTAGGAGTGTTCGTTACACTGTGTGTTCAGACACATTTGTACTCTGCCCAGCATTAATGTCTGATATTAGTTCCTACACATTTTGACGCCTGTCCTTTTTTATCAGTCTACCCAGCCTACGACGTCCAACATCTGTAAGGCGGGGTGACTGCCCAGTCCCATGATGTCTGGACGTTGTGTTACCACGGTTTCGCCACGTGTTAAAGACACTCACCACAGTTCTCTTAGAATATCTGGCAAGTCGTGCAGTTTCCCAAATGCTTGTACTGAGTCTCCAAGCCATTGCAATCTGCCCACGGTCAAACTCAGAGAGACCGTGCATTTCCCCTATTCTACATGCGGAGAGCATGCTAACTGATACTACATGCACCATGTGTGTATCTGCAGTCATTCCTCGCCAGATGATGCTGCTATCGCCTAGACGGGTTTATATCGATGGTAGGTCAGTGGTCATAACGTTGTGGCTGATCAGTGTATACGATGTTGACGGCTCTCCTGCAGTCCCCACCTTTGTGAAGCTTACTGCATCCTTGGTTTGTGTGGTACCATAGATCGATACCACCCTCACCAATATCTCGCAGTTGGCAACGGATACGCATGTTTGCGACAGAGGCTGATAGCGGTTGCCTGGGATTAGTCCAATGGTGCGCGCCCACTGAGTCACGCATTCCACGGATGTCCAGAATTTCTGTTCTTTGTATAACTTCCTGAAGAGGTCAGTTCGTTTCTAAAAATTTGCATAGTATTATAAGTTCTATTCAACTACATATAATTATCAGCTGTGTCACAGTTTCGTTATGTTCAAAATATATTACCCTGTTATATTTCCGTGACCGTTTTTGGAAGTTGATCTTGTCGCAAATATTTTATGATTTTTAATACATACTTTCATAACAAGTGAAAGAATCATAAATGTTGCTCTAACTCCTGCAGTAACTGATAGCAGGTACAAAACAGAAACGCAACGAATACACAACCGGGAACTGGAAAGCGAGAACAGAGAACGGAGAACCGATAAGCGAGCGACAGCTGAGATGCTACAATCTTAAGTCGAGAACTGTGAAGCGAGATCGGTTTGTGTGAACTCCGAGTACTCGAAGACGAGAACTTTGTGGTTGGGCATGGTATTGAAGCTACGATGGAGGAGTAACTTACATTTTGTCAACTTATTTGAAAATTCTCTTATGTGATTAATATAAATGCTATTTTATTGCGTCTGTGTTTTACCATGAAATGTATGCATGTTGAGGGAACAGACACTGCTATGGACTATAGTTTAACGAAACAGAAGAAATGTATGCGCAGTTTAATCAACTGCAGCTGCACAATTTATTAGTGACATGATCATTTGTGCCGAACCGGTACTGAAACCCAGAGTTCCTCCTCTACTCGAGTAGTAGCCTTAGCCACTTAGGCTACCCAAGCATGGTTCCTAGACAGACCCAAGCCCTCATATGTCTCCTTCTGTCAACTACACTCGCCCAGCTACAGTGGTTCCCCCACAGGGAGGGACTTATTTATCATTTCCGCGGCCTGTCTCTGTGTTACGGTGTGTTACGCAATGTTCTTCATACAGCTCTAGATGGTAGCAGTGTCTGATCCTTCAGACATGCATGCTTGTCTCAAGGGCTTGCATAGTACAACCCGAAACACAGGCATTGAAAAATAGTACTACATGCCTAGACAAGCTGCAACAATAATAATAAATTCTCTCTCTGTGCGGAAATCGCGTCTAACTTGCGGATGCATGGCATGGACACACGGTCACATATGGGATTTTGGGTCAGAGCAATTAAGTGTGCTCAGACAGCTGAAATTGGTAAGGCGACCAGTCCCGTAAAGCGGGAAATTAAGGTCGATTACTGATCATCATCATCATCATCATCATCATCATCATTTAAGACTGGTTATGCCTTTCAGCGTTCAGTCTGGAGCATAGCCTCCTTATAATATTCCTCCATGATCCCCTATTCAGTGCTAACATTGGTGCCTCTTCTGATGTTAAACCTGTTACTTCTAAAACATTCTTAACCGAATCCAGGTACCTTCTCCTTGGTCTGCCCCGACTCCTCTTACCCTCTACTGTGAACTCATGAGCCTCTTGGGTAACCTTGCTTCTCCCATGCGTGTAACATGACCCCATCATCTAAGCCTGTTCGCCCTGACTGCTACATCTATAGAGTTCATTCCCAGTTATTCTTTGATTTCCTCATTGTGGACACCCTCCTGCCATTGTTCCCATCTACTAGTACCTGCAATCATCCTAGCTACTTTCATATCCGTAACCTCAACCTTGTTGATAAGGTAACCTGAATCCACCCAACTTTCGCTCCCATACAACAAAGTTGGTCGAAAGATTGAACAGTGCACAGATAACTTAGTCTTGGTACTGACTTCCTTCTTGCAGAAGAGAGTAGATCGTAGATGAGCGCTCAGATTCCTGATCCGGCACAAATTTTCATATGTCACTAATAAATTGTACATCCGAAGTCTAATCTTATTCGTAACTTCGAATACGGTTCTTACATTATAAATGCGTCGGAACAATATCTGTAGAGCATATGCGTCGCAGTGAATTAACTTGCTGAGCTTGGGTTGTAATTCGCGTTTTTCAAACTCTTGACATTTGTGCTAACATACTGTTGATTTCTCTAATGCACTACTTCTGGTATTGCACTACTTTTAAAGTATTGAAGTTTGATTTTAAATGATAGCTTATACTCACGTGAGAGTGTTGTTGGTGGTCCGGTTAACACACAGTATCTGTTGTGACGATGCTGTTGCAAATTGCATAGGGGTGATGAATTTTCCATTGTGTGTAACCTATAACGATGTCGCCAGACAAACCATTTGATGCAGATACTTTTTTCTACCCTGCTAACCAATTCATTTGTATTCTTGTATAACCAACACCTGTTTTATACCACTGCTGGAGTAGCTGTGTCAGCCTCCATAATTGTTAAAACAGTTCAGTAAACACACTTGTGTTTGATTAACGTGGGCTGTCAGCTAATGAACACTCATGTTTGTGTTTTGTCAGACACATGTTAGTTGGGGTTCCTAGTACTACCAAGCTTTTGCTTGAACGTTTCCTTATGAAAAGGATGCGCTAGTTTTTGATATGACTTTGGGTATAGACCACTCTCTTTCCTCATGTTCATCGCTGCTATTTCCGTTACAGGTTTGAATGAATATAGTCCATCGTAGTAAGTATTTTTAGAACCAGTCAATCTGTTTTGTAACGTGCACTACACGTCTGACTTGTACAATTTAAGTCAGGAATGTATACTTTCTTTGATTGAAGAGATTTATTGTTGCTCATGGCGAACCAGTGTTCCTCATCAAGCATCAAGTACCCACTTGCACGTTGCTGATAATCGGGAGATCAGATCCGAATGCACACATGCACCTTGCACATGAGCAGTTAAAAAGTAGTAGTTGTAGCTCTACTAGTAAAGAGACGAGATGTGCGTGTGGTGATATGATATATATGATGTTGTGATCTTCAGTCCGAAGACTGGTTTGATGCAGTTCTCCATGCTATACTATCGAGAACAAGCCTGTTCATCTCCGAATAACTACTGCACCCTACATCCTTTTGGTTCCCCTCTACGATTTTTAACCCCCTCCCCCGCCCCTCCCCCCACACACACAGCCTTGCGGTTCTAGGCACTTCAGTCTGGAACCGCGTGACCGCTACGGTCGCAGGTTCGAATCCTGACTCGGGCATGGATGTGTGTGATGTCCTTAGGTTAGTTAGGTTTAAGTAGTTCTAAGTTCTATGGGACTGATGACCACAGATATTAAGTCCCATAGTACTCAGAGCCATTTGAACCATTTGAACTCCCTCCCACACACACACACACTTTCTTCCAATACCAAACTGGTGATTCTTTGCTATCTCAAAATGAGTTCTGTCAACAGATCCCTTCTTCTAGTTAGTTGAACAATTAAGCCACAAATTCCTTTTCTCCCCAATTCTATTCAGTTCCTTCTCGCTACTAACGTATCTTCCCATCTGATTTTCAGCATTCTTCTGTAACACCACATTTCAAAAGCTTCTATTCTTTTAAAGTCAAAACTGTTTATCGTCCATGCTTCACTTCCATGCGAGGCTAGACACCATATAAATACCTACAGAAAAGACTTCCGAACACATATCAACATTCGATGTTACAAATTTCTCTGCTTCAGAAACTCTTTTCTTCCTGTTGCCAGTTTTATATCCTCTCTACCTCGGCCATCATCAGTTATTTGGTTGCCCAAATAATAAAACTCATCTACTACTCTAAGTGTCTCGTTTCCTAATCTAATTCCTTGCATCACTTGATTTAATTTGAGTATATTCATTTATCCTTGTTTTACTATTGTTGATGTTCATCTTATATCCTCCTTTCAAAACACTATCCATTCCGTACCACGGTTCTTCCACGTCTTTTTCTGTCTCTGTCATCGGCAAACCTCAAAGTTGTTATTGCTTCTCCCTGATCTTTAATTCTCACTCCAAATTTTTTTTGGTTGCTTTCTGCTTGCTCAGTGTACAAAACTGAATAACGCTGTAGATAGGCCACAACCTTGTCTCACTCCCTTATCAACCACTGATATTCTGTCATTCCCCTCAACTTTTAGAATTGCTGTCTAGTTTCTGCACAATCTGTTAATTGCCTTCGCTCGCTAGATTTCACTCATGATGCCTTCAGAATTTCAAAAACAGTACTACAGTCAACACTGTCAAAAAGTTTTTCTGTCAAAGTTTTGGGTCAGAGCAATTAAGTGTGCTCAGACAGCTGAAATTGGTAAGGCGACCAGTCCCGTAAAGCGGGAAATTAAGGTCGATTACTGATCATCATCATCATCATCATCATCATCATCATTTAAGACTGGTTATGCCTTTCAGCGTTCAGTCTGGAGCATAGCCTCCTTATAATATTCCTCCATGATCCCCTATTCAGTGCTAACATTGGTGCCTCTTCTGATGTTAAACCTGTTACTTCTAAAACATTCTTAACCGAATCCAGGTACCTTCTCCTTGGTCTGCCCCGACTCCTCTTACCCTCTACTGTGAACTCATGAGCCTCTTGGGTAACCTTGCTTCTCCCATGCGTGTAACATGACCCCATCATCTAAGCCTGTTCGCCCTGACTGCTACATCTATAGAGTTCATTCCCAGTTATTCTTTGATTTCCTCGTTGTGGACACCCTCCTGCCATTGTTCCCATCTACTAGTACCTGCAATCATCCTAGCTACTTTCATATCCGTAACCTCAACCTTGTTGATAAGGTAACCTGAATCCACCCAACTTTCGCTCCCATACAACAAAGTTGGTCGAAAGATTGAACAGTGCACAGATAACTTAGTCTTGGTACTGACTTCCTTCTTGCAGAAGAGAGTAGATCGTAGATGAGCGCTCAGATTCCTGATCCGGCACAAATTTTCATATGTCACTAATAAATTGTACATCCGAAGTCTAATCTTATTCGTAACTTCGAATACGGTTCTTACATTATAAATGCGTCGGAACAATATCTGTAGAGCATATGCGTCGCAGTGAATTAACTTGCTGAGCTTGGGTTGTAATTCGCGTTTTTCAAACTCTTGACATTTGTGCTAACATACTGTTGATTTCTCTAATGCACTACTTCTGGTATTGCACTACTTTTAAAGTATTGAAGTTTGATTTTAAATGATAGCTTATACTCACGTGAGAGTGTTGTTGGTGGTCCGGTTAACACACAGTATCTGTTGTGACGATGCTATTGCAAATTGCATAGGGGTGATGAATTTTCCATTGTGTGTAACCTATAACGATGTCGCCAGACAAACCATTTGATGCAGATACTTTTTTCTACCCTGCTAACCAATTCATTTGTATTCTTGCATAACCAACACCTGTTTTATACCACTGCTGGAGTAGCTGTGTCAGCCTCCATAATTGTTAAAACAGTTCAGTAAACACACTTGTGTTTGATTAACGTGGGCTGTCAGCTAATGAACACTCATGTTTGTGTTTTGTCAGACACATGTTAGTTGGGGTTCCTAGTACTACCAAGCTTTTGCTTGAACGTTTCCTTAAGAAAAGGATGCGCTAGTTTTTGATATGACTTTGGGTATAGACCACTCTCTTTCCTCATGTTCATCGCTGCTATTTCCGTTACAGGTTTGAATGAATATAGTCCATCGTAGTAAGTATTTTTAGAACCAGTCAATCTGTTTTGTAACGTGCACTACACGTCTGACTTGTACAATTTAAGTCAGGAATGTATACTTTCTTTGATTGAAGAGATTTATTGTTGCTCATGGCGAACCAGTGTTCCTCATCAAGCATCAAGTACCCACTTGCACGTTGCTGATAATCGGGAGATCAGATCCGAATGCACACATGCACCTTGCACATGAGCAGTTAAAAAGTAGTAGTTGTAGCTCTACTAGTAAAGAGACGAGATGTGCGTGTGGTGATATGATATATATGATGTTGTGATCTTCAGTCCGAAGACTGGTTTGATGCAGTTCTCCATGCTATACTATCGAGAACAAGCCTGTTCATCTCCGAATAACTACTGCACCCTACATCCTTCTTGGTTCCCCTCTACGATTTTTAACCCCCTCCCCCGCCCCTCACCCCACACACACAGCCTTGCGGTTCTAGGCACTTCAGTCTGGAACCGCGTGACCGCTACGGTCGCAGGTTCGAATCCTGACTCGGGCATGGATGTGTGTGATGTCCTTAGGTTAGTTAGGTTTAAGTAGTTCTAAGTTCTAGGGGACTGATGACCACAGATATTAAGTCCCATAGTACTCAGAGCCATTTGAACCATTTGAACTCCCTCCCACACACACACACACTTTCTTCCAATACCAAACTGGTGATTCTTTGCTATCTCAAAATGAGTTCTGTCAACAGATCCCTTCTTCTAGTTAGTTGAACAATTAAGCCACAAATTCCTTTTCTCCCCAATTCTATTCAGTTCCTTCTCGCTACTAACGTATCTTCCCATCTGATTTTCAGCATTCTTCTGTAACACCACATTTCAAAAGCTTCTATTCTTTTAAAGTCAAAACTGTTTATCGTCCATGCTTCACTTCCATGCGAGGCTAGACACCATATAAATACCTACAGAAAAGACTTCCGAACACATATCAACATTCGATGTTAACAAATTTCTCTGCTTCAGAAACTCTTTTCTTCCTGTTGCCAGTTTTATATCCTCTCTACTTCGGCCATCATCAGTTATTTTGTTGCCCAAATAACAAAACTCATCTACTACTCTAAGTGTCTCGTTTCCTAATCTAATTCCCTGCATCACTTGATTTAATTTGAGTATATTCATTTATCCTTGTTTTACTACTGTTGATGTTCATCTTATATCCTCCTTTCAAAACACTATCCATTCCGTTCAACGGTTCTTCCAAGTCTTTTGCTGTGTCTGTCATCGGCAAACCTCAAAGTTGTTATTGCTTCTCCCTGAACTTTAATTCTCACTCCAAATTTTTTTTGGTTGCTTTCTGCTTGCTCAGTGTACAAAACTGAATAACGCTGTAGATAGGCCAAAACCTTGTCTCACTCCCTTATCAACCACTGATATTCTGTCATTCCCCTCAACTTTTAGAATTGCTGTCTAGTTTCTGCACAATATGTTAATTGCCTTCGCTCCCTAGATTTCACTCATGATGCCTTCGGAATTTCAAAAACAGTACTACAGTCAACACTGTCAAAAACTTTTTCTGTCAACAAATGCTGTATACATAGGTTTGTACTTCCTTAAGCTATATTCTGCAATAAGTCGTAGGCTCAGTATTGCCCGGAAGCCAAACTGATCTTCCCTGAGGTTGTATCTTACCAGAATTCTTCTGTAACGACTTCAAACATGAACGTCATATCATACAGATAGCCGTACCGATAGCAGCAACCGTATCAGAAGGGTACCTCTAAAAAGACGGAAACATGTAGCTCCTGAAGAGGGGCAGTAACCTTTTCAGTAGCTGTAGGGGTATCAGTTTAAATCATTTACTTATCTGGCTTTGTAACTTCAGCCAGCATGGCCTTCCTGTGTTGGTACTGCGAACACCTGAAAGCAAGGGGAAACTGCATCCGTTATACAGAGTGTTTCAAAAAGAATATACTTACTACAAAGTATTATGTTGCCAAAATTATCGATCGCTCCGCCACAGCTCGTTTAAGGGAGAAACGAATAAATAGTATAGTTTATACTCATTGACGCTAAATGTCGGTTGTCTTCTGCTCGCTTGGTTACTGTCACATGTTGCAAAATGGTAACACCGTAGCAAAAATCACTTTGTGTCTTAGCGTAAGTGAAGTCTAGTTCTGTGATTACAATAAAGAGACGTTTCTGTTTGAATTACAGACTGATTCTGGTGTCGACAGCTTGTAGACACAGAATGTGTATGTAAAGGAAAGAATTCTGACCGCCCTCGTGTTGTCGACGAAAATGTCACACGAATTCAAACCGCATGCGAATGTAGTCCCACCAAATCAAATCGTTGTGCCTGTCGAGAGTTACTGCTGCCTACAATAATAATCAGCAGTGTTCTGAGGCGTCGATCGGTTATGAAACCGTGAAAGTTACAATTGTTACAAGTCTACGTCATGATGACAAACGAAACGTGAGGCATTTTCTAACGAGATTCTGAATGCTATTGACAGTGCTAACACTTTCACACACTGCATCGTATTCGCTGATGAAGCGACTTTCTAACATAGAGGGAAAATAAACGAACACAGTGCTCCAATTTAGGGCCTACAGAATCTACATTCTCACTGAACATCAACGAGTTTCACCCAAAGTCATGCATTTTGTATGATATCCCACTCAACTGTTTACGACCCATTCTCCTTTGATGGAAACACGGTTTTACAGTCAGCAATACCTCGCTACGTTTCAGAACTGGTCGTTTTCGACGCTGAACAAGGAAAATTTAATTTTGCACTAGAAGGGACATCCCCTCACTGGAGTCCCCAAACCGAGCGAGGTGGCGCATTGGTCAGCGCATTGGACTCCCGTTCGGGAAGACGACGCTTCAAACCCCCGTCCTGTCATTCAGATTTAGGTTTTCCGTCATTTCCCTAAATCGCTCCAGGCAATTTCCGGGATGATTCCTTGACACGACCCGAGCGTGTGCTTCGTCGATGGGGCGTTAAACCCAATCTTCTTTCCTTCGTTGCTTTGATTCCCCATGTGAGTGAATATCTGAATGGAACTCTACCGAGCTTTTGGATTGATTGTCAAACAACCCGCGACTTAGCAGATCCTCAGCTGACCCCTCCAGTCACTGGATTTGACCCTCAGTGACTCCTTCCTGTGGAGAGAAGAGTTGAGGAACCGGATCGGTACAGCCTTAACATCAGTGACAATGGCCATGCTTACCCAAGTATGGGAGGAATTCGAGTATCGATGTGGTGTTGTTTCGGTCGCTGGTGGAGCACATATCGAACATCTGTAATCTAAACGTGAGAGATTCGTAAATATGTGTCCGAAGTTTCATAGTACTACGTCTTTCAGTTTAATAAATATATGCGTAAGAAATACGTTTATTCTTCATGAAACACCGTGTATTTCCTGAGGACATGCATCCTAATGTATCGTTTAACGGTGATGGCAACCTCCTGGGTAAAATGTTCTGGAGGAGAAATAGTCCCTCAATCGGATCTTTGGGTGGGGACATCTCAGGAATATGTTATCGTTATGAAGACGAAACAAAAACTTCGAGGTTCGCCTACGTAATTGTAACTCTGTCATGGGCGGCAAAGAACTTGCAATAGCAAGTGAGTAGAATTGATACTATCTTGAAAGAGGAGTGTAGATGAATATCAACAAAAGTAAGACAACGGTAATGGAATGTAGTCAAACTAAGTCAGGAGACGCCGACAGAATAGATTGGGAAGTGAGACGCTATAAGCAGTCGTTGGGTTTTGCTGTTTGAAAAAGAAAATAATTCATGATGGCAAAAGTAGAGAAGCTTTAAAATAGAAACTGTGAACACCAAAGAACTGCTTCTCAAAAAGAGGAATTTGTTAACCTTTTGTTTGTAAAATTGATCTGCAGGTTCGACTTGTGGAGAACACAATGCTCAAACGTCGCGACGTGGTAAGGAATAGGTCGTTCTGCCTTCAGACAATGTGTGCACAATTTCCTGGCACATCCACCTGAAACGTATGAGATCATTAAATAAAATTAATACGCTGATGACAAAGATTTCTTTAGTAACTGCAGACACCAGTAATTATGGATAAAATGATTACTATTCGGTAGACCAGATATGACACAGAGCTAACAACACGTACCTCCTAATGCACCGAGATCTGAAACATAAGTGAGTAGCCAGAAGCGGATGTCTCAGCTTCCTAATACATCGTTTGTTTCTCAAAAAAACTGAATGCAATACAGAGATTATTGTTACGCTTTATGCACACAGTCTGTGAGTTACAATTAACATCACTAATATTACGTATACGTTTTGTGGCATGACGGTTTCTAACAGGTTAACGGTTTCTTCATAAAAACAATATAAAATAAAACATTTTTATGTGATACACTTCAAAGTGTAGCGGATAAAAGTTGTAGTGGGAGACAAACGCTTGAGTATAGTAAGCAGCTTCAGACTGATGTACGTTGACCTCGTTATGAATAAAAGGAAGCGTGCGCAGTATAGCCTGGCGGGAAGTGCTATATCAAACAAGTCTTCGGACCGAGAATGACAAAACCAATAAAAAGGATGGTAGTGAAGAAAGAAGGGATACCCGGCTAGCAACACTGGCATCGTGGCATTGAAAACAAACGTATACAGGGTGTGCATAAATTCCGGGAACACCTTCAATTATTTATTGCACAAGATCCGAACATTGTACAGATATCATTCATGTGTCATTACTTGGACATGTTGCAGCAATGGCTGATGCCTCAAATGCAGTCTGACACTCTGTTCATCTTTGAAAAGGATGGCGCTCCACCCCATTTTCATCGTGAAGTTCGTGGGTACCTGAACACGGAGCTGCCACATCGATGGATCGGACGTGCTACAGAAGGGGACAGCTGTTTCATGAAATGGCCTGTCCGATCACCAGATATCACTCCGTGTGACTTTTTTCTGTGGGGACACATTAGAGATGTGGTGTATGTACCGCCTCTACCACGTGATGTAGCAGAGCTCCGGGAGAGAATACAGGAAGCGACTATCACAGTCGACGATGCCATGCTGGGACGTGTACGATAAAAATTCGATTACCGTATTAACGTCTGCCGGGTCACTCATGGTTCGCATATCTAATGTTTGTAAAAAAAAAAAAAAAGGCTTCAGAGTTTCTCTTCAAAATGCAAAATGTATGATATCTGTACAATGTTTAGTTCTTGTGCAATAAATAATTGAAAGTGTTCCCGAACTTTATGTACACCCTGTATTAGACTTTTCAGAGGTGTATCGTATTATCCTCCCAAACCAATTTGTTACCAAGTTGTGATGTAGGTTTTGTAGTTTTTAGTGTTTGGGGAGTAAGCAGCTCTGACATGTAGTTATTTTGGTTTTCCCTCTCGCGTGCAGACAACACGGAAACAACGTGCTAGTCTTTGGGGAGCCACCAGCCTGGAGAATGTTATGTTCCCCCCGGGGAGTCTGTGTTGCAAGAAGTGCCAGCGGAAGAACAGACTCCATCCTTCACAAGGAGGAACCAGGCCGGGGTAAAAACTTCATTTTCCGCCCTCGGCGTGGAAGATCCTCTCCTCCAGTTCTGGAGCCGATAGGCCATCAGCGGCACGTCAATATGTTCTTGCCGGCCTGAGTGGCGCCGACGTGGCTCCGTCTTCTGCAGACCAAGAGCTGGCCCTGTCTGCCGTCGGGGGAGGCGCGGAGGAGAATTAATAGCACTCACTTTGGCTCTCCGTGTACGTACACTGCTAGTATCAGGGAGGGAGGGGACATGGGTTAGTCAAGACCCAACCCCACTGGTATAAGCGTGGCATTTCCATTGCGTATGTTTTTCTAGATTGCCCTTTGTACATACGAGCAGAAACAGATCAGTTTAATTGAAGGGATAGTGCCGTCAAAAAGTGCTACAAGATAAATATCGACAAAAGTAAAGTAATGGAAGATCGTCGAGTTACCACGGACAATGCAAAGGGATTTAGACTAGGAAAACATACGCTAAAAGTAGGAGGCGAGTTTTTCAATTTGGGCAGCAAAGTAATGGACGATGGACGAAGTAGGGAGGACATACAGAGTGATCTAAAACTCCCCTTAAAACTTCTAGAACTTATAGAGGGGACTGAGTAGATAATATTTTTAATGGGAACGAATGTTCGCAAACCTACTGTTTCCGTCGTATAGCCATTTGAAAATTCCTCTAGAGGTGGTGTGGGTGTTGTTGTTGGTGATGCAGAACATACCAGTCGGTGCTATGAGCAACGTTCATTGCACGCGCAATTGCTCGTGTAATCGTTGACAGGTTCTCTTCAAAGTGATGCTCTACAGCCTCTTCCATTTCGGGTTGGCGGTGTCTCCTTGGAGCACGACAGTTATGCCTGCTGATGGTGAAGATACTCCTTTCTCGAAGCCTTTTTGCAATTGTATCAAGAAGGGTATACGATTCCAGACATTTGTTCGAATACAGTCCCCTCTATAAGTTCTATAACTTTGTAAGGGGAATTTTAGAACACCCTAAACAATGCAGAGTGGGAACAACAGAGAAATCATTTCTGAAACTGAGAGTTTTTTGACATTCAATGTAAATTCAATTGTTATAAAGTGTTTCCTGAAGATACTTGCTGTTGTGTGACCTTTCACAGATGTGATACTTGGACGGTATACAGATCAGACAAGAAGAGAACAAGTGAGCAATACAGGAATACAGTACAATGGGTCTCGCATAAACAGCGCAGCTTTTGAAATCCAAATTCAAAGGGCTCCAAGCACTAAGGGACTTAACGTCTGAGGTCATGAGTCTCCTAGACTTAGAACTACTTAAACCTAACTAAGGATATCACACACATCCATGCCCGAAGCAGGATTCGAAACTGCGACCGTAGCAGCCACGTGGTTCCAGATTGAAGCACCTAGAACCGCTCGGCCACCGCGGCCGTCTTTTCAAATCCTCTCCATCTCTGCTCTAATATGTTTGGAGCAGTGAATTTTGCACGATGTTCATCCATTTTCTTCCTCATTGGTAGTGAAGTGCTTCACGACGGAACAGCGCGTTGTCATAGAGAAAACTTGTGGTGAATATTATGCAGAGACTGATAACAAACTTGGTGTAGTGTTTGGTCGACGTAATACACGGAATAAATCGACTGTGGTGAGAGCGATTGGTAAATTTGAGAAAACCGTTTGAGTTGTGGACATCAAACATTCAGGGTCTCCTCGTGTTAGTTACTTCGCGGAAAATGTCAACATAGTGAGTTACGATCTTTCTGTTACTTCGGTAAAACTGGATACTCCCAGAACGAGCTTGCAACGAATTCTGAAATCAGGTCTGTATCTTTGGACCAATAAAACCAAACTGACAAAATAACTAAAGACAAACGATCACGAAAAGCGCCGAACATTTGCTCACTGGGTGCTTTCGAAACAAAGAGCGCATAACAGGATTTTGGGCTCTGAAAACCTTTCGGTAAATACGGAGAAAAAATTACGTCCATGAGAAATGGTGTGGTGTCGCATTTAAGTTGAAGGCGTAAATGGGCCTACTCCTTTGAAGAGGGCGCTAGAAACGCGTTACCAGTGGAAAGCAAAGGCTCCCGCAATCCGTTAAGATAGTTTTTGTGGTTCGAACTGGATAGTGTGAATGTTTAAAACGTTTGGTGTCACGGCGATTGTGTAATTTGTCACAAATCAGTTGCAACAATGGATTTGTTACGAGAGAGTTGTGTTAATGTTTAATGGCCATACTGATCTTGAGACTTGACACCATGCAATTTCTTTCTGTGGGGGTGTTTGAAATATCGTGTGTATGCCAAAAACCTACGATTACTTCCAGGTCTCAAGTTTTAGATTGAGCGTGTAAGTTCAGAACTATAGATGCAAGTATGCAGAAAAATTGTGGAAAACTTCATCGAAAGAAATAGAATGTGCCTGCAGAGTCGTAGACGGCATTTCAGTAATATCATATTTCATACATAATCACTACACCTACATTATTACTCTGCAATTCATAATGAAGTGCCTGGCTGAGGATTAATCGCATCACCTTCAAGCTACTTCTCTATCGTTCCACTCTCGAACAGCGCGCACGAAAAACGAACATTTATATCTTTCCGTGTGAGCTCTGATTTATTTTATTATGATGATCATCTCTTCATTTGTAAGTGAGCGCCAACAAAATATTTTCACACTCTTTGGAGAAAGCTGGTGACTGAAATTTCTTGAGAAGATCCTGCCGCAGTGGAAAACGTCCTTATTTTAGTGACTACCACCCCAATTCGTGTATCATATTCGTAGCACCCTCTCCTTCGTTTCGTGATAATACAAAACGAGCTGCCCTTCTTTGAACTTTTTCGGTGTCCTATCCTATCTGATACGGATCCCACACAGCACAGAGATACTCCAGAAGATCGTGGACAAGCATGGTGGGTGCAGTCTCTTTAGTAGATTTGTTACATTTTCTAATTGTTCCATAAATAAATAGTAGTCTTTGGTTTGCTTTCCCCACAACATTACCCATGTGATCGTAATTGTAATCCCTAAGTATTTATTTGAGTTTACAGCCTTTAGATTTGTGTGATTTATCGTATAACTGAAATTGAGCGGAAATGAGGCATTTAAAGTAGTAGATGAGTTTTGCTATTTGGCGAGCAAAGTAACTGATGATGGTCGAAGTAGAGAGGATATAAAATGTAGACTGGCAAAAGCAAGGAAAGCATTTCTAAAAAAGAGAAATTCATTAACATCGAGTATAGATTTAAGTGTCAGGAAGTCGTTTCTGAAAGTATTAGTATGGAGTGTAGCCATGTATGGAAGTGAAACATGGACGATAAATAGTTTGGACAAGAAGAGAATAGAAGCTCTCGAAATGTTAGATGGGTAGATCACATAACTAATGAGGAGGTATTGAATAGAGTTGGGGAGAAAAGAAATTTGTGGCACAACTTGACTGGAAGAAGGGATCGTCTGGTAGGACTTGTTCTGGGGCATCAAGGGATCACCTGCTTAGTATTGGAGGGCAGCGTGGAGGGTAAAAATCGTAGAGGGAGACCAAGAGATGAATACATTAAGTAGATTCAGAAGGATGTAGGTTGCAGTAAGTACTGGGAGATGAAGAAGCTTGCACAGGATAGAGTAGCATGGAGAGCTGCATCAAACCAGTCTCTGGACTGAAGACCACAACAACTACAACAGCGTATTCTTTTTAGTGCTCATGTGGATGATATCACACATTTCATTATTTAGAGTTTGTTACCTATTTATGCACCATACAGACATCTTGTCTAAACCATTTTGCAATTCATTTTGATCATGTGATTACTTTACATGACCGTAATTGACATCATCATCAGCAAGTAATCTACGAGGACTGCTCAGATTCTCTCCTAAATCGTTTACGTCAACAGGAACAGCAGAGAGCCTATAATACTCATTTGGAGAACGCAAGATACAACTTCGTTTCACTCGCTGACTTTCAGTCTGTTATCACGAACTTTGACCTTTCTGACAGCAAGTCACGAATCCAAACACACAACTGAGTCCTTAATCCACAGGCACGCAAGTTAATTAGTAGTCGCTTGTGAGGAACAGAGTCAAAAGCCTTGTGTACATTTAAAAATATGGAATCAATATGACTCCACTGTCGATAGTACTCATTACTTCTTCAGAGTGAAGAGCTAGTTGTGTGACACCAGAATCACAGATAGCATACGCTCAAGCAAGATGCAAATTACTTAACTTCAGTAGATTTTTTTGTTATTATGCATTCAAAAGATGCGTTACTTGTAGGACACATTTACTACAACCCTCTTCGTATTACTCATTTCGGTACCACGAAGATAAGGTTGGAGTATTAGTGAGCAAGCTGTAGACATTCTTCTCATGCTGCTTACACGGATGGCATGGGCAGAAGCCCTTTTAAGTAGTACAGTAGGACGTAGCCTACCCCACGCAGTTCACAGTGCTTTGTAGGGTACGGGGTATAGACGTGTTACAAAATCGATCGAACCTTTCAGAAAGGTCCCCTGCTGACACTGCCCCTTATTCGCTGCAGCTGTGTCTGTTCGCAACAACGGAAAACTCGGCACAGTATTCTTCGCAGCCGCGTTCCGCTTGCGGCGTCCATTCGACGCCGAGTACAAAGGCGACAACGCAAGGAAACGGAACCCCTACCCACTGCCCAAGCGAGTCTTCACAGACGCGTACCTCTCTGTAGTTCTCGCTGAGCCAGTCAAAGGAATTGTGTGTTCAATAACGAAGTTATTTCTCAATAAATTGGGGGGATAGAACTATCCAGTCTGTCGGATGTAGGGATTCAAAGGACCTGGCTCGGATTCACTTTGCTGTTTCTGATGAGGCAAAGTCTTCCCACGGAGGTGGCTCGTAGTCGACGACATTACCCATACAATATGCTCAACATTTGCAGCTGCATTCTGTCATGCACGGTACCACAGTTAAAATTGAAACATTACACCTTTCCTCCAGACCAGGCAAATTCAGGAAAACGGTTGGTTCTTTTGCATTAGCTGTGGTCTAGAGTGAACCTTAGGGGACTTACGAAAGTACCATTTATTCATGTGCGGTTCCTGAGAAAACAGAAAAACCATGATTTTTAGGTACGAAAAGCACCAGTTGTGAGGATGGACACCTATGTAATTTCTGTTAGTGGCAGACAATAGAAATTTTAACCATTTGTTCTTAAGATGATATTCTATGACAATTTTAATTTTTTTTTCGTTGTCATAATCCGTTACTAAGATCCAGAAGGTTCAAAGTTACTGTACTTAGGCAGAAAAGCGCAAAAACGATTTTTAGACGTCTTGCGTGGTGGGCCGCAATCATCTAAATAAATAACAAATGCCTCAAATTTTAACTGTACATTTTTTAGACATTAATCTAGAAACACCATTTTCCCGTTTCCTAAAATTGTACCACTTATGGGTGGAAAAAGTACCATCTCTGAGGATTGCCACTTCTATAATTTCTATTGATGAAAAAGCGTCGAAATTTATACCATATGTTCTTAAGGTGTTGTTTTATGGGAACCTTTAAAATTTTTCGCTATCGTTATCCATTACCGAGATCCAGATGTTCAAAGTTACCATATTTATGCACACAAAATATGCGCGTAATATCCGGTCTGAGGCGTAAATGTAGTTTTAACTGACGAAGTGGACACATGGCAAGTCCTGTAGGATCGCAGCAAGATTTCTGAAGACACAAAATTACGTTTTTAGTCGGCATTTTTTCACAAGGAAAACTTTGTGACGTGACGAGATGTCTGTGTATAATGGGCACTGCACGCCTATACAAACACGCACAAACTCGTGCTGCAATCACAAAAATGGGCTAAAATGAGTCTTAACATGTCCGGAAATAACATATAATGACTGACAAAAGTGATATAAAACACGAAGGACTTCGAATTCAGTAAAATATTTATAATAACACGTTTACTTCTTTAAGATAAAAATCACAAACTGGGCGTTTTCGATGGACTGCAATGTATCCAGAAAAATGAAAAGTCAAGGATATTATACGTTTTTATTTGTTGTTTAAATGTGTCAAAATATATAAATATGCCGAAGTATAAGAATAAACTGTCGAAACTTTACTGACTTATTGAAGTCGTTTTATGTAAGAATCACGCCTAGCTGTAGCAGGGAAACAAAGGCAACGAGCAGAAAAATGGTCCTTTCGGAGCACAAAATCAGTGAATATGTGCCTCTGACAGAAAAGTGGCGAACCAGCAGCCACAGTCGTCCTTCGCCTTCCTCGCAAAAATTTTGGCTTGCGAACATATTCGCGCTTTTCTGTGATGAAAGACAACGGCAGAAAGACAATGATTGTGGACGATAGCGGAGAGAGAGCCAATGGGAGATAAAGAAAGAGGAGACAGTGATACAGGGAGAAAGGAAGTGGCAGTCAAAGAGAGAGAGAGAGAGAGAGAGAGAGAGAGAGAGAGAGAGAGAAAGAGAGAGAGAGAGATGGTGACGACATCTACATCTACATCATACTACGCAAGCCACCTAGTGGTGCTGGGTGGATGGTACTTTAGTACCACTGACGGAAGCCTCCAACTTTGTTCCACTCGCGAAAAGCGCATGGGAAGAATGATTATCGGCAAGCCTCTTAATTTACTCTAATCCCTCGAATTTTCTCCTCCCGGTCATTACGCAAGGCGTATTGGGGAGAAGTAATACGAGGGGTGTCCGTGAAATAAGGTTCCGAATTTTTTTTTCTCAGTGTAAAGCATGTTTATTTCCTGAATGCGTACATTTTTGGAAATTTCAGACTTTAACCTATTTTTCTACATAGTCGCCACTGAAGTCAATATATTTTTGCATGCGGTGTGCGAGCTTTTGAAAGCCCGAGTAAAAAAAAATCTGTCGTCAAGCCGCGCAGATACCTGAGAACCGCTACTTTCTGTTCTTCTGTCACCTTAGTGCGTTCCACCCAGATGTTTTTTCATGTCAGGGAAGAGATGGTAGTCACTTGGGGCTAAGTCCGTGCTGTAGAGTGGGTGTTCGACAATACCGCATCCAAATTTTGCGATGAGCTCGTTGGTGACTTTAGCGGTGTGCAGTCGAGCGATATCCTGATCCAAACACACACCCTTGGACAGCATACCCCTCCTCTTGTTTTGAATTGCACGACGCAATTTTTGCAGTGTATCGCCGTACCCGGCAGCGTTGATTGTTGTACCGGTGGGCAAGAACTCGCACAACCATACCCTCTTCCTGTCGCAAAACACTGTTGCCATTGAATTTTCGCGATCTAGACGACCCTGGGTGCTTCCATTGTTTGGACTGTTCTTTGGTTTCGGGTGTGCGGTAGTGCACCCAAGTCTCGTCTCCAGTGACGATGGATTCGAGGTATTCCGCGCCATGTGTTCCATGATCTTGAAGAAGTTCTTGAGCTGCTTCAACGCGATGACGGTTGTAGTCTTCGGTCAATATTCTTGGCACCCACCTCGTGCAAACCTTAGCATACCCTAGATGCTCCGTCAAAATCTTGTCAGTAGAGGTTTTGCTGAAATCAGGGATCATTTCAGAGAGCTCACGAAACGTCGCTCTTCGATTTGAGAGCACCGCTTCCTCCACTTTTGCGATTGTTTCGTCAGAAACAGATGACTGTCCGGAACGCTCCTCATCATTTACGTCAGTACGCCCGGTCTTGAACTCTTTGCACCATTTGCAGACGTGTTGTACGCTCGTACACTTGTCTCCAAAGATTTCCCATAGCTGGGAATGGATTTCTGCCGGCACAATGTTTTTTGCAGACAGGAAACGGATCTCCGAGTGCAGCTCACACCTGGCGGGCGAAGCAAGGGGGAGATCCATCACGGACGGCTGCCAACCCAAGACTGAGCTACACAGGCCGCTCGCTAGGGAGGGGATTTGGAGTGGGGAAACCAAGGTACACTACAGAATCGCGGGATCCTCCGTAACAGCGCTTTTCAGGACTGTAGCGCCATGGGAACCTTATTTTACGGACAACCCTCGTATATCGTCCGACTCTTCCCGGAAAGTGCTCTCTCGTAATTTCAATAGTAAGCCACTGCGTGACGCACAACGCCTCTCTTGTAACGTCTGCGAATGGAGTTTTTTGAGTTCTTCTGTAACGCTCTCGCGCCGGCTTAACGACCCCTTGACGAAACGCGCCGCTCTTCGTTGGATCTTCTCTACTCTTCTATCAGTCCTACCTGGTAGGGATCCCAGATAGAGCAACAATACTCAAGAATCGGTCGAACAAGCGCTGTATAGGCCACTTTCTTCGTGGATGAGATTTATTTCCTTAAGATTCTTCCTATGAATCTGAGTCAGGCATCTGCCTTTCCCATTATTTGTTTTATGTGGTCATTCCACTTAATGTCGCTCTGGGTAGTTACTCCTAGATATTTTACGGTAGGTTGTGTTTGCAGCGGTTTCGTCATCAATAGTGCCACCCATGAACCATGGACCTTGCCGTTGGTGGGGAGGCTTGCGTGCCTCAGCGATACAGATAGCCATACCGTAGGTGCAACCACAACGGAGGGGTATCTGTTGAGAGGCCAGACAAACGTGTGGTTCCTGAAGAGGGGCAGCAGCCTTTTCAGTAGTTGCAGGGGCAACAGTCTGGATGATTGACTGATCTGGCCTTGTAACACTAACCAAAACGGCCTTGCAGTGCTAGTACTGCGAACGGCTGAAAGCAAGGGGAAACTACAGCCGTAATTTTTCCCCAGGGCATGCAGCTCTACTGTATGGTTAATGATGATGGCGTCCTCTTGGGTAAAATATTCCGGAGGTAAAATAGTCCTCCATTCGGATCTCCGGGCGGGGACTACTCAAGAGGACGTCGTTATCAGGAAAAAGAAAACTGGCGTTCTACGGATCGGAGTGTGCAATGTCAGATCCCTTAATCGGGCAGGTAGATTAGAAAATTTAAAAAGGGAAATAGGTAGGTTAAAGTTAGATATAGTGGAAATTAGTGAAGTTCGGTGGCAGGAGGAACAAGACTTTTGGCCAGGCGAATACAGGGTTATAAATACAAAGTCAAATAGGGGTAATGCAGGAGTAGGTTTAATAATGAATAAAAAAATAGGAATGTGGGTAAGCTACTACAAACAGCATAGTGAACGCATTATTCTGGCCAAGATAGACACGAAGCCCACGCTTACTACAATAGTACAAGTTTATATGCCAACTAGCTCTGCAGATGACGAAGAAATTGAAGGAATGTATGATGAAATAAAAGAAATTATTCAGATAGTGAAGGGAGACGAAAATTTAATAGTCATGGGTGACTGGAATTCGGTAGTAGGAAAAGGGAGAGAAGGAAACGTAGTAGGTGGATATGGATTGGGGATAAGAAATGAAAGAGGAAGCCGCCTGGTAGAATTTTGCACAGAGCACAACTTAATCATAGCTTACACTTGGTTCAAGAATCATAGAAGAAGGTTGTATACGTGGAAGAATCCTGGAGATACTAGAAGGTATCAGATATATTATATAATGGTAAGACAGAGATTTAGGAACCAGGTTTTAAATTGTAAGACACTTCCAGGGGCAGATTTGGACTCTGACCACAATCTATTGGCTATGATCTGTAGATTAAAACAGAAGAAACTGCAAAAAGGTGGGAATTTAAGGAGATGGGACCTGGATAAACTGAAAGAACCAGAGGTAGTACAGAGTTTCAGGGAGAGCATAAGGGAACAACTGACAGGAATGGGGGAAAGAAATACAGTAGAAGTAGAATGGGTAGCTTTGAGGGATGAAGTAGTGAAGACAGCAGAGGATCACGTAGGTAAAAAGACGAGGGCTAGTAGAAATCCTTGGGTAACAGAAGAAATATTGAATTTAATTGATGATTCAAATGGTTCAAATGGCTCTGAGCACTATGGGACTCAATATCTTAGGTCATAAGTCTCCTAGAACTTAGAACTACTTAAACCTAACTAACCTAAGGACATCACACACACCCATGCCCGAGGCAGGATTCCAACCTGCGACCGTAGCAGTCCCGCGGTTCCGGGCTGCAGCGCCAGAACCGCTAGACCACCGCGGCCGGCTTTTAATTGATGAAAGGAGAAAATATAAAAATGCAGTAAATGAAGCAGGCAAAAAGGAATACAAACGTCTCAAAAATGAGATCGACAGGAAGTGCAAAATGGCTAAGTAGGGATGGCTAGAGGACAAATGTAAGGATGTAGAGGCTCATCTCACTAGGGGTGACATAGATACTGCCTACAGGAAAATTAAAGAGACCTTTGGAGAAAAGAGAGCCACTTGTATGAATATCATGAGCTCAGATGGAAACCCAGTTCTAAGCAAAGAGGGGAAAGCAGAAAGGTGGAAGGAGTATGTAGAGGGTTTATACAAGGGCGATGTACTTGAGGACAATATTATGGAAATGGAAGAGGATGTAGATGAAGATGAAATAGGAGATACGATACTGCGTGAAGAGTTGGACAGAGCACTGAAAGACCTGAGTCGAAACAAGGCCCCGGTAGTAGACAATATTCCATTAGAACTACTGACGGCGTTGGGAGAGCCAGTCCTGACAAAACTCTACCATCTGGTGAGCAAGATGTATGAGAAAGGCGAAATACCCACAGACTTCAAGAAGAATATAATAATTCCAATCCCAAAGAAAGCAGGTGTTGACTGATGTGAAAATTACCGAACTATCAGTTTAATAAATCACGGCTGCAAAATACTAACGCTAATTCTTTACAGACGAATGGAAAAACTAGTAGAAGCCGACCTCGGGGAAGATCAGTTTGGATTCCGTAACAATATTGGAACACGTGAGGCAATACTGACCCTACGACTTATCTTGGAAGCTAGATTAAGGAAAGGCAAACCTACGTTTCTAGCATTTGTAGACTTAGAGAAAGCTTTTGACAATGTTGACTGGAATACTCTCTTTCAGATTCTGAAGGTGGCAGGGGTAAAATACAGGGAAGGAAAAGCTATTTACAATTCGTACAGAAACCAAATGGCAGTTATAAGAGTTGAGGGACACGAAAGGGAAGCAGTGGTTGGGATGGGAGTTAGACAGGGTTTTAGCCTCTCCCCGATGTTATTCAATCTGTATATTGAGCAAGCAGTAAAGGAAACAAAGGAAAAATTCGGAGTAGGTATTGAAATCCATGGAGAAGAAATAAAAACCCTGAGGTTCGCCGATGACACTGTAGTTTTGTCAGAGACAGCAAAGGACTTGGAAGAGCAGTTGAATGGAATGGATAGCGTCTTGAAAGGAGGGTATAAGATGAACATCAACAAAAGCAAAACGAGGGTAATGGAATGTAGTCGAATTAAGTCGGGAGATGCTGAGGGTATTAGGTTAGGAAATGAGACACTTAAAAATAACTGATGATGGTCGAAGTAGAGAGGATATAAAATGTAGACTGGCAATGGCAAGTAAAGGGTTTCTGAAGAAGAGAAATTTGTTAACATCGAGTACAGATTTAAGTGTCAGGAAGTCGTTTCTGAAAGTATTTGTATGGAGTGTAGCCATGTACGGAAGTGAAACATGGACGATAATTAGTTTGGAAAGGAAGAGAATAGATGCTTTCGAAATGTGGTGCAACAGAAGAATGCTGAAGATTAGATGGGTAGATCACGTAAATAATGAGGAGGTACTGAATCGGATTGGGGAGAGGAGACGTTTGTGGCACAACTTGACTAGAAGAAGGGATCGATTGGTAGGTCATCTTCTGAGGCATCAAGGGATCACCAATTTAGCATTGGAGGGCAACGTGGAGGGTAAAAATCGTAGAGGGAGATAAAGAGATGAATACGCCAAGCAGATTCAGAAGGATGTATGTTGCAGTAGGTACTGGGAGATGAAGGAGCTTGCACAGGATAGAGTAGCATGGAGAGCTGCATCAAACTAGTCTCAGGACTGAAGATCGCAACAACAACAACAACAGTGCAGTTGTACAGTAGTGGGTTTATTTTCCTATGTATATGCAATACGTTACATTTATTTACCTTTAGGGTCAACTGCCAGAGCCTGCACCATTCATCAGTTCTCTGGAGGACATTCTGGAGATCGTTACTATCTTCTGGTGTTGTTACTTTGTTATAGACAACCGCATCATCTGCAAACAGCTTTTAAGAGCATCCAGCGCTTTCTACTAGATCATTTTTGTATACTGTAAACAGTAACGATCCTATCACATTTCCTTGGGGTGCTCCGGAAATTACATCTGTCGATTTTGTCCTCTCAAGAGAGACTTGTTGAGCTCTATCTGCAAGGAAGTGCTGAATTCAGTCGCAAGTCTGATACTCGATAAGCTCCCTTTTTCCAGTAAACGAAAGTGCAGGGCGGTGTCAAATGCCTTCCTGAAGTCAAAGAACAAGCTGTCATCCTGAGCGCCGTTATCTACAGCACTGTGGATCTCATAGAGAAACAGAGTGAGCTGAGTTTCGCAGGATCCCTGCTTGCGGAATCCATGTTGATTCGTTGGTAGGACATATTCTGAGGCATCAAGGGATGACCAATTTAGTATTGGAGGGCAGCGTGGAGGGTAAAAATCGTAGGGGGAGGCCAAGAGATGAATACATTAAGCAGATTCAGAAGGATGTAGGTTGCAGTAGGTACTGGGAGATGAAGAAGCTTGCACAGGATAGAGTATCATGGAGAGCTGCATCAAACCAGTCTCAGGACTGAAGACAACAACATGTTGATTTGGTTATCTCAATATCAATTCGACGTTCGTACTACGATTGAAAGAAGGATCTTCCACGGTGAAACAATTTCGGAAGACCTAATTAAGTACACTCCTGGAAATGGAAAAAAGAACACATTGACACCGGTGTGTCAGACCCACCATACTTGCTCTGGACACTGCGAGAGGGCTGTACAAGCAATGATCACACGCACGGCACAGCGGACACACCAGGAACCGCGGTGTTGGCCGTCGAATGGCGCTAGCTGCGCAGCATTTGTGCACCGCCGCCGTCAGTGTCAGCCAGTTTGCCGTGGCATACGGAGCTCCATCGCAGTCCTTAACACTGGTAGCATGCCGCGACAGCGTGGACGTGAACCGTATGTGCAGTTGACGGACTTTGAGCGAGGGCGTATAGTGGGCATGCGGGAGGCCGGGTGGACGTACCGCCGAATTGCTCAACACGTGGGGCGTGAGGTCTCCACAGTACATCGATGTTGTCGCCAGTGGTCGGCGGAAGGTGCACGTGCCCGTCGACCTGGCACCGGACCGCAGCGACGCACGGATGCACGCCAAGACCGTAGGATCCTACGCAGTGCCGTAGGGGACCGCACCGCCACTTCCCAACAAATTAGGGACACTGTTGCTGCTGGGGTATCGGCGAGGACCATTCGCAACCGTCTCCATGAAGCTGGGCTACGGTCCCGCACACCGTTAGGCCGTCTTCCGCTCACGCCCCAACATCGTGCAGCCCGCCTCCAGTGGTGTCGCGACAGGCGTGAATGGAGGGACGAATGGAGACGTGTCGTCTTCAGCGATGAGAGTCGCTTCTGCCTTGGTGCCAATGATGGTCGTATGCGTGTTTGGCGCCGTGCAGGTGAGCGCCACAATCAGGACTGCATACGACCGAGGCACACAGGGCCAACACCCGACATCATGGTGTGGGGAGCGATCTCCTACACTGGCCGTACACCACTGGTGATCGTCGAGGGGACACTGAATAGTGCACGGTACATCCAAACCGTCATCGAACCCATCGTTCTACCATTCCTAGACCGGCAAGGGAACTTGCTGTTCCAACAGGACAATGCACGTCCGCATGTATCCCGTGCCACCCAACGTGCTCTAGAAGGTGTAAGTCAACTACCCTGGCCAGCAAGATCTCCGGATCTGTCCCCCATTGAGCATGTTTGGGACTGGATGAAGCGTCGTCTCACGCGGTCTGCACGTCCAGCTCGAACGCTGGTCCAACTGAGGCGCCAGGTGGAAATGGCATGGCAAGCCGTTCCACAGGACTACATCCAGCATCTCTACGATCGTCTCCATGGGAGAATAGCAGCCTGCATTGCTGCGAAAGGTGGATATACACTGTACTAGTGCCGACATTGTGCATGCTCTGTTGCCTGTGTCTATGTGCCTGTGGTTCTGTCAGTGTGATCATGTGATGTATCTGACCCCAGGAATGTGTCAATAAAGTTTCCCCTTCCTGGGCCAATGAATTCACGGTGTTCTTATTTCAATTTCCAGGAGTGTATTTCGATATTCTCTGTGTGATCTTCACTGTGAATGAATAGATGATTTTGACCAACTTACTGATTTTACACACCACCAAAACCTCTTAGAGTTTTCACTCAGATCGGTTGACAAACTTTTACTTTCAAAGTCATCGAACGCTTCTGTCACTGCTCTCCTTGCGTTCATTTTCACTTCGTTCAGCTTCTGTCTAATAGGTTTTTCGTTCTCTTGAATCTGAGATGAAGCCAATAGCAGTGGGAGTCAAAAAGAGAGGAGATTGCTATGGTCAGTAACAGAGAGTGGCAGTAAAAGAGAAAGAGAGTCACTGTCCAGTCACATTAATGTGACGATGTCACAAAAGCCCGAATAGCCACCTTTTGCAGCGCGGGCCGCTGCGAAACGAGGTAGTAAGAGTCAGTGAAGTTCCAGGAGGTGTCGAAGGAGCGTGGAGCCATGCCGTTTCCAGTGCGGCCGCCACCTGCGCTAAGTTTCTCGGTTGAGTATCCATGGTGCGAACAGCCCGATCAAGGTGGTCCCACAGATTCTCGATTGGGTTTAAATCTGGTGAGTCTCGGGGCCAGAGGTGTACAGTAAACTCACCCTGGCGCACTTCGAACGACGCACATAGACTGTACGTTGTCTTCCTCGTAGCATTGTCCTGCTAGTAGATGTCATCGTGCCGAGGAATATCAAACTGCGTGTCGACATGGTCCCTAAGGAGAAATGCATACTTACGTTGATCCACTGTACGTTCCTGAGTGATATCATACAGAGAATGTCACGAAAAAATTCGCCTGACCATAACATTCCCTTCTCCCTATTCTTACGATTGTTACTGGACGGCCCCTTTCATGCGGTTCACACCAATGGAGCATAAAACGTGATTAATCTGAAAACGCCACTTGTCGCCACTCAGATGACGTCCAGTTACGGCACCGGTGTGCAAATTCGAGTCTTCGTCACCGATGAGCAGTAGCCAGCATGGGTGCACGAACCAGGCTGCTGTTCTGGAGAACCATACGCAGCAACGTTCGCTGAACAGGAGATACTTACTGTTCTAAGCACCTTGGTTCACCTGGGTGTTCAGTTGATCCACATTTGCACGTATATTCGTTCGTAAACATCTCCGCAGCCGTCGTTCAACCCTGTCATGTGTCTTCGTTAATCCATTGTATCTTCGTTGATCGATTATGGATCGTGGGACGACGGCTGATATGAACTTCTTGATGCAATAATTTACCATAAGCCGTGTGTACTGTAGAAATTTATTTTATTTTATGAACTTGTATGTGCTACCAGTTTCGGCATTATATTGATGCCATCTTCAGGCCCCACTCGTCATTGTAGTAAAACCGCTATACACAGAAGGAGCCATATAACTGGATCCGTGGCCTGAAGATGGCATCAATATAATGCCGAAACTGGTAGCACATACAAGTTCATAAAATAAAATAAATTTCTACAGTACACACGGCTTATGGTAAATTATTGCATCAAGAAAAACCTGTCATCTGTGGCCCATGGTGCACCACAGTAGCCTCGGCGCCGCTTTTGGATAGATCTGTTTTGCCAGGCACTGTATTCTTCAACTATGGCGGCCCACGAAAAGATTACACCCTTAGCCGTTTCGAAAATGCTCCCACCCTTGGTCCGAACACCAAGACGTAAGACAAATCATTCCTTTTCTGCATTACAACAATTGCACAGTTAATTGCGTCTCCTCAGATACGCTTTATGTACCTAGTGCGGTCACCTCCCGTCTGCGACTGGTTATTGCACGCTTAAGTCGAACATAGGAGGCGTTCACACCAATGTCACTAAACCGTGTACTAGCAGCGGTAGCCAAAGAGAGAGATGACGGTGAAAAGGAGAAAGAGAGATGAGTTGACACCAGGCTGTGATTGTCGGCTTCCCCCCACACTCCCCGTACACACACACACACACACACACACACACACACACACACACACACACACACACACACTGAAACGTGGCTACACTGAGTCACAGCGCCACAGATTGCGCCAAAAATTATTATTCCGCCGCCTCCACTGGTGCAGTAGTAGTTCAGAGGTTGCCGTGGGCAGTTCTTGTTGAGAGGATGTCGAGAGCAGTACTAGTTCAGACGATGTCGTGTGCAGTTGTTGTTCTGTTGGGCGAGACAGTAGATGCTGTTCGGTTGGTGTAATGTATAGATGGAAGATGTTGCAATGATCACAGTGTATTTTTCGTCAATATGTATGGAGATAACAAAAAAAAATTATTTCACATTTCCAAAATGACAATGCCTCTTGGTCACAGGTTCAGTCAACAAAGCATCTGGCTCGTTTTCGTGTATTAGACTTGTAATTCTGGTTTCTGTGTGCAATTATAGTATTTCTGGTTTTTCAATTTGTTCATTGTAAATGGTGTTTAAAATATCTTGTCGTATTGAGGAAGAACCGTGCCAGATACATGTACGTTGAATCACACTACCACACACAGAACAGTTACACTTGTGCTTTGTTGTTTCGCAGCTTTTATAGTTGCAGGGGACTTAATTAATCAATTGTGTTAACGGAAATTTCCTTTCATTCTTTATTGTCATTTTATGCAGTCAGATTGCGTACTAATACTAGTCAGGGCCA
Source organism: Schistocerca cancellata (assembly GCF_023864275.1). NCBI lineage: Eukaryota > Metazoa > Arthropoda > Insecta > Orthoptera > Acrididae > Schistocerca > Schistocerca cancellata. The sequence goes on from NC_064632.1 coordinate 166,063,569, forward strand.
ACCGGTTACGAGACTTCGTAACCGGACACACAGCTACTAAAATTATTGCATAATAATTAAGCCCCCATGCAACACACACACCCATACACACATACACACCGGCGGACTGCAATATGTAGGAACAAGGGGTGCGCATTTTAGACCGAAATTTTAAACATAGGGGAAAAAACAAGTTTGACCCCCAGAATTTTTGAGCTGTTTAGGTATGGTGGAGGCAGTGGTAGTGAGAAAGAAAGACAGAAGGGAACAATCAGTGTAAGAGAGAGAGGATGAAATAACAATTGGATATACTGTAAATCAATGGTAGAAAAAGAAGAGAGAGAGAGACATATATAGATAGTGGCAGTGATAGGTGGATGCTGAGTATGATGGCTTAAGTACAAAGAGAGACTGAGTAAAAGGATTTAGAACGTTCTGTGCCATAGTAGCGGGACTATGTTCACATGCCATAATTTTTGGCGAGGAAAGCCAAATGAGGATTGAGGCAGCTGGTTCACTACTTTTCTGTCTTTTAAAGATGATCGTATTCGCCTTTTGTTCTTCCGCTGATTATTATTCTGTTTAATCAAGCGCATTTACACGAGCTACAGAAACACGTAAGTTAATTATCCACATTTGCTGGTTTCTCGGCGTGCAGAGACTGCGCTTGCCGTTACAACTCGTTTCACTTGCACTGGGTGTGCTCATGGCGTTCCACATTCACTGAAAGTAAAGTCAGAGCTACTGTGATACTGTCTCTGCACTCTGTCTAATGATGATACCGCCACTGGGCGCACTCGGCAAATTACCTGCGTGCACTCTAGAATATGAGCATCAAACGTAACACTAGCCACCATTAACTGTACACAGGTTGTTAACCGCCTGTACTCGTTTTTCCGGGAGATAAGTACTGTAACATACTTTGTATTCTATTGTTGGATAATCATTTTCGACTCTCCCTTGCCAAGTACGCCCTTACAATTTTCTACATTTTTATTACAACTACTTCAAGTAATTTAAATAAGGGGAAATAACTTCAGTAATGGTATAGGCATATTAAGATACTTATAAATATCACTTAGCACCAAAAAAAGTACTTATCGCCGTCCCAAGCTTTTGACAACCATGAAACATACTAAGGGAATTAATGTGGAAAAGGTGACGCTGAAAGTAGTAGACGGGTTCTGCTATATGAGCAGCAAAACAGGACCGAAGTGTTGAACATATACTGGGAGTGGGCAAAAATATGGAAACACCAAGAATCCTAGTTAGTCATTACTATGCTTAATACGTTGTTTGGTTGGTCGAATGAGGAGGGGGGGGGGCAAACAGCGAGGTCACTAGTCTCATGACGTAAGGTGGCAGAAATCAAGGGAGGAACAAGACAAACAGCACAATCCAGTCAAGGAGAAGGGAAAATGTACAAAAAAAAAGAGGAAAGAACAGGAGGGTGTTTGGGGAAAATGGTGATAGCTTGGATGCCCCAGGAATGCTATGTACGTTGGTGCCCAGTGGCATCACCAAGCTATCCTGTTCCCCACACCACTCCACGATCGCGATATGATAGGGACAACATCAGAGGAAGAAACCACAACGAAAGGGGAAAAACTGCACAAATGACCAAATAAAACGTTGGGAAGAATTGTGGAGGACCTTGCTGGTGTATAAACACCCAGGAGAATGAAGGTGCCAGGGCATGTTAACGGTTAAGAGCCAAGAGGCAGAGCAGTCCAGCAAAATATGGATCACTGGGTGGGGAGCGCCGCAGCTACAATGGGAGAGGGGCCAGTGGCTCATTGTACAGAAAAAAGCCATTGCCTGAAAGAGTATGGCTGATACAAAGACAGCAGAGGATGGTAGATTTCTGCTAGGAGAGACAAGAGAAGAACGCCATGTGGTTGGAGCCTCCTTGATTCCATGAAGTTGATTAGGCAGGGGCTAATCTCCCAAGAGTTGGCCCACGATTGAACAAAAAGGGATTTGATGTAAAGCCGCAAATCCGCTCCTGGAGGGGTCACAGAGAACGGCAGGTAGCCCCCCCCTCCCCCCCAGTCAGACGATCAACAAGTTCATTACCCAGGATATCTACATAGCTGGGAATTCAGAGGAAATCAATCGAACAAGCAGCATCATCAAGATCAGCAAAAAGATCATGTTTGACAGAGACCAAGGTGTGGGAAAAACACTGAGCGATAGCCTGAAGGCCACTCATTGCATCCATACATAACAAAACTCCTGTGAGGCAGGACTGTTTAACAAAGCAGAGGGCCCAAAAGATGGCCATAAATTCTGCAGTGAATACCCCACACATAGGAAGCAAGAGATGGTGTTCCATGCCAGTACAAGATATGAAGGCATATCCTCACATGATAGGTTGATTTCAAGCAATCAGTGCAAGAAAACAATGACATCCCTAAACTCTGTAAGAGCATTTGGAACAAACAATGGAATACCATTGGAGAGTTGGAGGTTTTTGGACCACAGAAGAGTGACTAACTTTCTGGTAGAGGCCCTAAGCCCATTAACAGCAATGAGAAAAAGGACACTTATTACAAAGCTCTGTGGAACACTATTCTCCTTGGTCTGTGGAGAGCTGAGAATGGTGCCAATCCAAACTCTGAACGACCTGTTGGACAGAAAGTGGCAAGTAAAAGTCGGGAGGGGCCCAAAGATCACACTCACGGAGTGTAAGGAGAATATGATGCGCTACGTTGTGTCATATAGGTCTTACAAAGTTCAAAGAAAACTGCTACAAGATAGCGTCACTGAGAAAAGACTTGGTAAACTGCAGTTACCGGTCAAAGCACATGATGAATTGGAGACTGTCCCTCCTGAAAGCCAAACTGGTAAGGAGATAGAAGGTAGCAAGATTCAAGGACTCAGATGAGTTGACAGGCAACTGTAAATTCTAATAACTTGGAGGGGACATTGGTCAGGCTGACTGGATAGTAACTATCAAGTGGTAACAGATCCTCGCCAGGTGTAAGGAGGGGAATCACAATACTATCTCTTCACAGAGAGGGGAAAATGCCTTGCAGCGAAATGCAGTGAAACATTTGGAGGAGATATGGTTGTTGTGAAGGATTGAAGAGTTGAAGCGATTGGTTATGGAGGGATTCAGGGCCAGGGGCTGAATCGTGGGAACAAGGGAGGACCAGAAGCAGGTCTCATTCAGGACTCCACCTGACAAGGAGTAAAACATAAGCAGGAAGCTTCAGGCCACTGTTTCTTGAGGAGAAAGATGAGTGGATAGAGAGATGATGCCGATGCCACTACAAAATGGGTCCCAACATGTTGGTGAGAACTGATGGATCTGCACAAAGGCCACCTGGAAGGACAGGGCCTGGAATGGAAGACTGCCACTGACAATCTTTGAGGGTGTGGAGCATAGCCCACATCTATGATGAAGGGACAGGAGAACTAGAGAGGAGACAAAGCATTCCCAATGCACAAGAATGCTCTGTTTGATTAAATAACAGGTTTTGGAATGAAGACTTTTAAAGGTGATAAGACAGGCACAGAACGGGTACCACTTAAGATACTGGGAAGGGACAGCGATCACAGTTGCTGGTGGCTATGGCTGTGCCGTCATGAAACTGGCCAACGGTGAACAGGGCCTATTGTATGGGGAACAGCAATGCTGTTACCGTGGATTATCTTATCAGACCGCGATGTTACGACCTCATCAATACAGTCTGATAAAGAAGGTGCAAACACAACCTAGGACGGGTATAGAGGCCAGTCAGCATGATGGAAAACCTAGAGGAGTAACGTGGTTGTCAGGAGGTGGGAAGGGAACGAGAGAATCAATGGGAAGTGGTCATCGACACAGATGTCATTGTGTGGTGACCAGTGTAAAGAAGGAGGAAGAGGAGGAGGAAAAGTGAACAAAAGATCAACGCCAGAGAAAGTACCATATGCGGCATTAAAATTAGGGGAACCATCGTTAAGAAGGGACAGGTCATAGTTTGTAAGAAATTGGTCACTGAGGAGCCTCCAACTAGGCAAAAAAGGACTGCCCAACAAAGGGTGATGGGCAGTAAATTCCCCGAGGAAGAAACAGGGAGGGGAGAGTTACTGAAGAAGAGCAGTCAGGGCAGCAGGTGTAGGTGGCCTGTCAGGAGGTATATGAAGATTGCAAAGAATGTCTGCAGAGTCCAAGTGGACCTGGACAGCAACTGCTACCAATTTAGTATGAAGGGGATCCATGTACTAACAACGTCCATACAGACCAACATGCAAACGCCACCTGAAGCCCAGTTGTGACAGAAAGCACAGAGACCACAAAGAGTCAGTGAGTGAGCATCAGTAAAATGAGACTCCTGGACAATGACACAAGCTGCAAAGTAAAAGGCAATAGGAGATTGCTCCTCTGGGATGTAACAACAATATCCATTACAGTTCTGCTGGATAAGCACGGTGTGGGTATCCAGATGGGGGGCAAATGGGCTGGTTGCCAATCATACTTCTGGGTCACCAAGGAGGACAGGGTGACACCCATAAATAAGATCAGATTTCGGGGGGGGGGGCGTTCGGGGGGGGGATATCTCATCTTTTTGGGCACCAGGAGTGCCTTGTCCTGAAAGGGCACCAGGAGTGCCTTGTCCTGAAACTTATGTTCCTTCTTCTTCTCTTTGATGGGTTGAGAAGTGCAGGGCACGAAGGAAGAGCAAACTTCTGCGAAATCTGGAGATGAAAGGAAGCTGGCAACCTTGGGCACACAGACTGTGTGGCCCCTGGCTGAGTTGTGATAGAAGGCCTCTGGCCTGACAAAGTCCAGAGGGGAGGGTTCCCCGGAGGGAGCGCCATCACCACAGGACGCTGGAGAAGGGGAAGAATTCTCTTACCAGGTACAGGGAGCGGAACCTGGAGGGTATTACACTACCGTCCGCTACTGATATACCATAACCTTAAAGTTGGAAGCAGGTCGTGAAATAAAACTATCTTGTTAAAGCAATTATGGTATAAAGCAACAGAGCAGTGTTACCCTCTGAGAGGAATTTTGTTATGTTGACCGTGTTGTATCTAACGGACGTGGCTTATCGGAAATCAAAGTCAGAATTACGTAAATATTCGAACAGTAACAAACAATATTTTTGCCTAGCTATACTGTTTAAAGACTAAGCAAAACGGTCGCCAGTCTAATTAGGCAAGAGAAAGATCAACATTCTCGTTTAAGAAAGCAGGTATGTGTAACTTTAACGTACAATCACAACCTAGACTTGGCCACACGCGAGTGCAATGAACTCTGACACCTGCATATATTAACGTTAAGGTTGGATCAAACAGCTAGAGCATCACAAACTATTTGCAAAAATATAACAGATAACGAAACACATTATTACATTCAGGGCTTATTCAAACTGAATGGTCTTTATAACGTTACTATTAATATTCACTGCAGAATCATCAACTCAGCTTAGGTTCAGTATTATTGTTCAAACATTTTCCTAGCTGACATAAAATTATAAATGTAGTTCACTGCAAAATTATGAACTGATCACAGGGTAAGTCTCTCTCAACTAAATACTTTTCCATTAAGAATGAAGGTTATATGGAATTCATCAACAGGTTACCTCTCACTGTCTTTTGAATAAAGAAATTAATGTTTTCATAGATAGTGGTCTTCCCATTACTTGTTACTCAGCATTAACACAATAGACAAACTGTGGGTCCTGTTATACTATTAATATGCACTTCCAATACACAAGAGAGACAAACACTTAGCAAACGAGTATATAACCTTCCATAAATGCAATTCACGACTTTTACTACAGTGAGACACAATGTTGACAAATTTGCAAGATACTGACTCACCTTCTGCGATTTACAACAGGCAGCAATGTGATCATTTACTAAGCAAAACTTTATAAGCCTCAGTCTTAAGAACTTTTAATTTTGAAGTTGGCAACAACACTTTAATAAGCAGTTTTAATAGGAAAATTATTTTCAGTAAGCATCATTTACTTTAACTCACTCTCTTGCCACATTAACTTTAACTTGATTTTTACTATGTTCAAGAGGCATTAATTAGCAAACCACTGGTCTTTAATGTTCTTTCAGTAGGGACACTCGGTAATCACTTTAGTTCAAACGGAGAGGAACCTGAGAGGTGTTATGATAAGGAAAAAATTTAAGTAGGTACATAAATTCAGTTATAAGTTATCTTATATTTGTGCATGCTAAATCGCCCAATAAGCTGATCCTTCGCTGTACATTATTATAGCACTCCTTTACAGTAATTGTGCAATGTGGTGGCAACTGCATGTTGGTAGGGGGATTTGCAGACAGAATTGCTGGACTCTGGCCCTTCTTGGTGTCGATGATGAATACCAATTCCAGAATCGTTCCAGCTATTTATCCATCCATCCGAGGCATTGGAAAAGTAGCTGAAAAAGCCTCTCTCGGAACCAGCACAATATGCAACATTTACATGGCAGTGCACAGTTTGGTGGCTCGATCCCACCTTACTCTTATTCCTCCTTTTTCCACCTTGGCCAACCACATTTTGCGCGCGCTACACAGTTCCGTTCCCGAGGGGAACCACTACACCTTTTACAAACAAACTAACTAATAATCCTAAGTGAGGATCAGCAGTTTACATAACATCAAACAAACATTTCAAATAAAACTGAACATTTGCAAATATTAGTATTTCTACAAAAAAATTATTGACACAGAAATCACAATTATGTGTAGTAAGTTTAGTTCCCTCCAATTGAGACAAAGAATTTAAATGACAGATGTACTACATTGCATAGAATCAAACCATGTCATCAAAGTTTTATCAAAGAAAGGAGTGTACAATTTTATGCTATCGATTCAAACATATTTACAGATACGCAATGTTATAACATTAAACCAAAGCAAAAAAGTAAAATAAATCTGTACAGCATTAGACCTATGGTGTTACAAGGGCTGGGCATGGGAGCTGCAGGGGAGGGCAAAGGAGAGGCGAGTGTGACTAAGGTACAGAAGGTACAGGAATGGGAAAGTACATAATAGAGACAAATGAAGAAGTCATCGACCCAAGGTGAAGCTGGCCACCTTTTTGACAAGCTTCAGTGCGAGATAAACCATCGAGGAACCTGCATCTTCTCTTCCTTCTCATGGCCTAGGCAACCTAGTGAGTGTGGAGAATTACACATCCAACGCCATACAGTTGGAAGACATGTGCCCATAATGAAAGTACTGAAAAAATATCATGCGTAATGGGATGTATGGTTTCACGTCATACTGATAACATATAACCTTTTTTCTGGGAGGGTATTTCCCTAAAATGCCAGAATAAAGGCGCAGATGTTGGTGTGATTCTCCTTAAGACCTTTCTGAACATGTAAAGCAAAATATATGCTCCGTCTTTTGAGATAGGCCCGAAGGTTTTCATCAGTCCCTATGAAAAATGACTGACTCTGTGAAGTAGATTTAATTGTTGGTGAGCACTAATGGACACTGTGACTTCCTCAAAATGGTCACAAGCATGAAGGGCTGCAGACTGGGTAGCAGAAGAAGCTCTGATCAGTGCTGAACCCGACCACATACTACTGAGAGGCTGCCCTTTGCCAAACTTGCCTTCGATGTTTCCCACAAAAAAATAATGGCTCTGTGGCAGTGAACGTGTCCCTCTCTGTCCTAGTGCAGAGCAGGTAGGAAAAACGATTTCACTACAAGCCAGTGAGCCTGTCGTTTCTCCCACAATGGAGCCAGGGAAGAACAGGGCACAGTGTCATAAGAAGCAGCATTAAATGATACATTACCAACTGAAGAGACAGCCTTAGAAGAAAGGTCAGTTTTTTGCAGCTTGATACGGTTCATACACAAAGCATTCGCCCTGGTAACCCACTTTGATCAGCGGCTCTCCCCATAGGCGCCACGCAGCCACAGCAAGGACTGTCTGGGACAGCGACCATTGCTGGATATTCCAGTGCTCCAGAACGACAAGCAACCACTCCTAGGCATACAAGGAGAGGCAACAGCTAAGGTATCAGAAATGTGACCCTTGTGTCATCAGAGTGCTCAGCCAGATGGGTACATAACAGCCCCACCACACAGACTGACTACAGGTGCTTGTGACCTACTGGGGTGGAGGAGGCCTACAGTGAAGAAGGGGACGGAATGGGAAGATATATCCATGCAGTAGATGCTAAGCAGGGAGTTCTGTAACAATAGTTCACACTACATAGAGAAAATTTAGAAGTGAGGGCCAAACGCCAAAGGGGTACCAAAAACGCCAAAAAGGAAGGATGAAAAAGAAAAGGCAAGGAGAAAAAACCCGCAAGGAATACAGCAAATCAGGGGGATAGCTAGGCCAGCATAAATAAGAACAAAGAGAGTGAAGGAGGGGGCAGAGGGGAAGGTGGAAAAGACAGTGAGGGAGGGGTACGGGGAAGGAAGAATAGGCTGCAACAGCTCAGTGCCCAACTGCTCCACACACCAACTCCCGAAAGAACTGTGAGGCCCCTGGAGGGGCCAAATACGAAGCAGGAATATCGTTGGCATTCAAAATAGCTTCCAGTGATCTCAGAATGTATAACTACAAGTTCTATATCGTTTTCAGGGGAATCCTGTACAATTCTTCCCACAAAATAGTAGCAATTTCAGAAACCGATGATAGAGGCGAATATCGATCAGACACCGTTCTATTCAAAGCAGACCACAAAGGCTCCATAATATTAAGATCTGTAGTGGCCAGAAGAAATGCGACAATTCATACTTGTCCTTTAAAAACGAGTCTGAACAGTGGCCCTGTCGTCTTGGAACAGAACATCACCCTTGGGGAACTAACGTTGTACTAAATGGCCACAAACCTTGGCAGTGATGCGACTATGTTGAATAATCATGGGCCCATGGAACATAACCATATTTAGCTCAAATCCTCACCGACTCGCTGCATGTTTCACTTTTGGGCCATAAACTCAGCCAGAAGTTAAAAACAATAATCAACGGATCCACAGTCCAGGATTTATGGCTTTGACACCACGTCTTCCTGTGAGGGGCATTAGATTAGACTGATGTGTGGTTTTGGAGTGCCAGTTCGCTTTACAAAACCCTTCTTGTGTAGTTGCCTTCGGTTGCATCGCGTGAAAGTAGGTTTTACCACAGCGACATTTCTTCGTATGAATCTCACTCGGCAAAGAAACTCGTTAACGTTGCTGAAGATTTCACGCGTTGGCACTAACTTCGCGACAAGCCACGCATAACGGATCATTCTTTCGAAAACTGGAGCTTGCAGTTGATTATGAATCAAGATACACCACAGGAATTTCATACAAAACAATAATTATTTCGTTCTTTTGTTATCTTTTTTTTCTTTTTAATTCATTCACCATACAATTAGCAGAACAATAAGTACAACGTTATTTCAATATTCTGAAAAACATTGGCGTATTAATCTTCTGCGTACATGGGTAGACAAATGCAATGAAAAGTAAAAAAGTAATAATCAGGTTTCGAACACGGTGCGCAAAAGTGTGAAGCCGTGGCACTAGCCCCTGTGCCACCGCTTCAGTTGACCTACTTACTCGCTAAAAGGCACGTAGAGGTCCTCGAAAATTTTCTCAGAAACAGTCGAGTATCTACGGATAAACCGAGTAACGAGTTTTCGTAATTTGACCCCTCTTGCACTGAGTGAAGTTTCAGGGAAATCGGGATGCGGCTCTTGCTGTGTTCTCCTCGGTAGCTCCGACATAACGCACTCGCAACCACACAGTGTACTGTTCTGATCACGACTGACACTTTCAACATGTTGAGCGCATTGCACAGGTCCAGTTCGTGGTCAAATACAATAACGCCATTTGCAGGCTTGGCTAACATCAGCATTTATGTTCAAGCATGTATATCTCGCGGTGTTTCCAATTTTGTGTCCAACAACTCCTGTGAACAGCACACGGATATTTAGCCACAGAGCCCACGACAACAATCTCCCTCTGTATTCTCTGTTCCGGGAGATAACTGTTGTGACATAGCTTGTGTTCGGGGAAAAAAAAAAAAAAAAACTTTTCCCATTAAGGGGGGTAGGACGTTAAAAATTTAAAAAAAATCGATTTTTCAAAAATATACTTATTTTGTTGTGCACATCTTCCTGAATAATTTGATGTATAAACCATATATACACTCCTGGAAATTGAAATAAGAACACCGTGAATTCATTGTCCCAGGAAGGGGAAACTTTATTGACACATTCCTGGGGTCAGATACATCACATGATCACACTGACAGAACCACAGGCATATAGACACAGGCAACAGAGCATGCACAATGTCGGCACTAGTACAGTGTATATCCACCTTTCGCAGCAATGCAGGCTGCTATTCTCCCATGGAGACGATCGTAGAGATGCTGGATGTAGTCCTGTGGAACGGCTTGCCATGCCATTTCCACCTGGCGCCTCAGTTGGACCAGCGTTCGTGCTGGACGTGCAGACCGCATGAGACGACGCTTCATCCAGTCCCAAACATGCTCAATGGGGGACAGATCCGGAGATCTTGCTGGCCAGGGTAGTTGACTTACACCTTCTAGAGCACGTTGGGTGGCACGGGATACATGCGGACGTGCGTTGTCCTGTTGGAACAGCAAGTTCCCTTGCCGGTCTAGGAATGGTAGAACGATGGGTTCGATGACGGTTTGGATGTACCGTGCACTATTCAGTGTCCCCTCGACGATCAGCAGTGGTGTACGGCCAGTGTAGGAGATCGCTCCCCACACCATGATGCCGGGTGTTGGCCCTGTGTGCCTCGGTCGTATGCAGTCCTGATTGTGGCGCTCACCTGCACGGCGCCAAACACGTATACGACCATCATTGGCACCAAGGCAGAAGCGACTCTCATCGCTGAAGACGACACGTCTCCCTTCGTCCCTCCATTCACGCCTGACGCGACACCACTGGAGGCGGGCTGCACGATGTTGGGGCGTGAGCGGAAGACGGCCTAACGGTGTGCGGGACCGTAGCCCAGCTTCATAGAGACGGTTGCGAATGGTCCTCGCCGATACCCCAGGAGCAACAGTGTCCCTAATTTGCTGGGAAGTGGCGGTGCGGTCCCCTACGGCACTGCGTAGGATCCTACGGTCTTGGCGTGCATCCGTGCGTCGCTGCGGTCCGGTCCCAGGTCGACGGGCACGTGCACCTTCCGCCGACCACTGGCGACAACATCGATGTACTGTGGAGACCTCACGCCCCACGTGTTGAGCAATTCGGCGGTACGTCCACCCGGCCTCCCGCATTCCCACTATACGCCCTCGCTCAAAGTCCGTCAACTGCACATACGGTTCACGTCCACGCTGTCGCGGCATGCTACCAGTGTTAAAGACTGCGATGGAGCTCCGTATGCCACGGCAAACTGGCTGACACTGACGGCGGCGGTGCACAAATGCTGCGCAGCTAGCGCCATTCGACGGCCAACACCGCGGTTCCTGGTGTGTCCGCTGTGCCGTGCGTGTGATCATTGCTTGTACAGCCCTCTCGCAGTGTCCGGAGCAAGTATGGTGGGTCTGACACACCTGTGTCAATGTGTTCTGTTTTCCATTTCCAGGAGTGTATTTGAGGAGTTACAAGGTACGTTATTTGGTATTAAGTGTATGAAGGTGCAGCACAAAGCCTCTCTGCACAGCATTCTTCTGTCAAACCTAAGTGTATTTCGCTCTGTAGAATTCGAATGTAATATTTGTGCAAAAGATAGTCATACGTGAAACAAAGGACTATCGATACTTTCTCTGCTACTATCGACATGCATTGTTTTGATCGCTGGTTTTTTTGTTCCATGTTTTAAAAGGCGTGTAGTGTGGTGCTGTGATCTTGACAAACTACAGACATATTATGGTTTGGCAATAAGAAGGAACACAGGGTCGCAGGTTCGAATCCCGCCTCGGGCATGGATGTGTGTGATGTCTTTAGGTTAGTTAGGTTTAACTAGTTCTAATTTCTAGGGGACTGATGACCTCAGAAGTTAAGTCCCATAGTGCTCCGAGCCATTTGAACCATTTGAGCCGAGGAACACAGGGGACATGAAAAATATGACGCAAGCAGTTTGGGCCTTATACTTCCACAAAATGTCCACAGACAATAACTCTATCCACAACGTATGCCCAAAATGAAGTGAATCATGGTGTGGCTACCAAAGGTCAATTGCTGGCGGTGAAGAATATCATCATAGGAATTCTCTACCAACTGCTGTAATGGAAGTCATCAAACCTATATTCAGGGACCTTGCAAATGAAAACTTATTGAAGAAATGCCTTCATGGTGGTACCCAAAACCCAAATGAAAGTTTTAACGAATGTGTATGGGAAAGATTGCCAAAAACCGTTTTTGTGGGGAGAAATGCACTTGTTATTGGTGTTTATGATGCAGTTTCATGTTTTAATGACGGTGTGAAAAGCAGGAAATATGCATTAGAGAAAATGGGAATTAAGCCCAGAGTGAACTGTATCAAAGCTTTGTACGCGATAGGCAGAGAGCGTGTAGTGAAAGCAGATAAATAATTTTTAGAGGTCATAAAATCAAGAAGAGTGCATCATAGGAATGTGAAGAGGAAGGAAACTGATATTGCAAACGAAAAAGAACCTGCTCGTGGTGCTGGACAGTTCTAAAACTACGCCAAATACAAGCAGAAGCTTTAACGGCCATTTTCGGCAAAACACAATTTTGGGTACTTAGGTACATGTAGCATCCAAAATAAATATCCTATTACTATCAAACTTGGTATGCTTATTAAACATAAACTCCTTAATGCAAAACTCTAGAATTTTCCAAATATATTAAAATTGTGGTAAAGATTCGGATAATTAACTATAAAATTTGAGTTTTTTCTAAACAAGAAGTTTAAAACGTAATAACTCAGTCATTTTCTCATAAATTAAATAAATTCTAGAGTACCATACTCCTTTAAGTATGATTTGTATGCTGTAGAAAATTCATTGAAGAATCTCTCTTACTTATGAAGAAAAGCGTACCTAAAGCAATTAATGCAGCCATAACGGAAAAAATGGCGAATTTCACATATAAAACAAATTGCTTTTGTTATGTTTTTCAACGTCCACTGCTATCAGTGTGAATCCTGAATACTTCTTGGTCATACTGACAAATTTTTATGAATTTATTTGTAAAAGTATAGAAAGTGGAAATTAAAATGTCCTGTGGTGCCTCTCCTGCTATAAGTCGGCCCGTTTGACGTCCTAACCCCCTTAACTGTCGCAAAGTGTGCCCTTACATCTCTTCGTTTTCCACTGAAATTACTGCTGATAATTTTAATATGTGGAATACTTGTAATAAAGTTATGAACTTATGAAGAAATTTATAAATATGTAGCAACACCAAGAAAGTTACTCATCCCTATGCCATATCTATGACAACCATACAATAGGAAGTGGGTGCAAATGGCTCTGAGCGCTATGGGTCTTAACATCTGAGGTCATCAGTACCCTAGAACTTAAAACTACTTAAACCTAACTAACCTAAGGACATCACACACATCCATGCCCGAGGCAGGATTCGAACCTGCGACCGTAGCGGTCGCGTGGCTCCAGACTGAAGCGCCTAGAACCGATCGGCCACGACGGCAGGCCTTTGACGTGGGAATTAGTATCGAAAATGTGACGCTGAAAGTAGTGGACGAGTTTTACTATTTGATCAAGATGTTCAAATGTATTTGAATTCCTAAGGGACCAAACTGATGAGGTCATCGGTCCCTTGACTTACACACTATTTAAATTAACTTAAACTAAGGACAACAAACACATACACACCCATGCCTGCGGGAGAATTCGAAACTCCGGCGGGAGAGGTCACTATTTGAGCAGAAAATGATGAAGTACAGGGTATTTGAGATACGCACTATGAATATCAGATAGAATGTTTCAGAAAAAGAGAAATTTTATTAACATTGACATTAAAGAGTCATTTTCGCTGGTCTACGTGAACCTCGGTGTTTTGCGTGATGTCTGTGATGAGGAGAGCTTGAAGTGTATAGTTGACAACAATGTTCAGTCGGCGCAAGGGGTAGAGCCCCGTTTCAGAAGCAGTGCGTGTCGGTAGTCGTCGAGTGAAATAGTATAGCGAGAAGTGTGTGCGCGCGCGCGCGCGCGCGCGTGTGTGTGTGTGTGTGTCACAATCGACCGTGGAGTGTATCGCTCTGTGAAGCACTGGACATTGAAAGGGCTGAACTTGCAAGTAACCTAACTGTGTCTGGATTTTATCGCGCTGTTGCGTACCTTCGGAAGTGGCAAGGAACTGCTTGCAACCTTCCTTCACTAGCAGCTGTCTTTAGTTGGTTGGTTCATTTGGGGGAGGGGAACAAACAGCGAGATCATTTGCCTCATCGGATTACAGAAGGATGAGGAAGGAAGTCGGCCATGCTCTTTCAAAGGAAGCATCCCAGCATTTTCCTGAAGCGACTTAGGGAAATCACGGATAACCTACATCAAGATGGCCGGATGCGGGGTTTGAACCGTCTTCACTAGCAACCATTGCCTCAATGAAGCATCACGTTTAACTCTTGCTATTCACTTCGAGCCTATGATTCGAAATGGTAATAAATTTCATTTCTTACAATTGTAATAAAAAGATAATTTTATGAAATTTGGTGATTTTTTTATGAAAATGCTTAAAACATAAATGTACAAAACTATGTTTAAGTATTTTAAGTAGTTTGACCATAAACATTAATAGTGGTACATGTAACGCTTGGTTCATAATGGCCCGACAAAAATATTTTTTACTCTAACGTCTAATATCTTTTTGTTGTCTGTTGTACTTTATCAAATGGTTCAAATGACTCAGAGCACTATAGGACTTAACATCTCAGATCATCAGTCCCCTAGAACTTAGAACTACTTAAACCTAACTAACCTATGGACATCACACATATCCATGCCCGAGGGAGACTTCGAACCTGCGACCGTAGCTGTCATGCGGTTCCAGTCTGAAGCGCCTAGAACCGCTCGGCCACACTCGCCGGCTGTACTTTATCCTCTGCATTTGAAACAATTGGCTTTTTCCATGCATTATCCAAGAAACTGTTTAACGCTTCTCAACTATGACACTCTATCGTTTTCGCTTAATTTGAATTGTGAGGCTATGGCAATTAGATCATAGGCTGGTTCGTTTTTTGGTTTGATGGTGGCTAAACAATTAGATCATAGACTGATGTTGAGTTTCCTCAACAGATGATTGAACACTTTACAAGTGGAAGGTATTACAAACGAAAGCTAGTGCTCTGATGACACTGACGACAGTCCAGAGCGTGCACAAAATACTGTAGACATTTATCTTGGTAGGCCGGCCGATGTGGCCGGGCGGTTGTAGGCGCTCCAGTCTGGAACAGCGTGACCGCTACGGTCGCAGGTTCGAATCCTGCCTCGGGCATGGATGTGTGTGATGTCCTTAGGTTAGTTAGGTTTAAGTAGTTCTAAGTTCTAGGGGACTGATGACCACAGATGTTAAGTCCCATAGTGCTCAGAGCCATTTTTTGCTCAGAGCCATTTGAACCATCTGAACTTATCTTGATAAAAATAGGACTACAGAATGGTTGTTACATACACCAGTGTAATACGGCCGCCTATCAACTTCAAATACCACCAAGAGTTCCCTGGGATTTACGACGAGTAGAACCAGCAAAATAAGTGACATGAAAAGCTCATTAGATGTAGAATTTCACAGAGTGCTTCAGAATAAAACAATGGGGATGTCAAGTATTGAAGCGCGGTATATTCTTGCAGAAACTTGAAAAGTCACAGGTAGCACTACACATTGGGTCAAGGAAGTATTTCACAACAACAGAAGATTCCTTGAGAATCGAAAATGCTGACGGTGTGGTAAGGGTATCAAAATCAGCGACAAAAAGAAAACCTATCGAACATGCACACTGTAAACTGGGTCCAGAAAGCAATTACAATGAACAAACATATTGTCTGCAATGTGTGATAAACAAATTTGCAAAACATATGTCAGCTTTTTGTGCCAAAATTGCCATGAGTAAGAATAAACGTGAGATAATAAATCTTTATGCTTTCAAAAATAATTGCCTGTATTGAAAACTTTTGTTTGATATTTATGATTTCGTATATAATTATGCGACTACTTGTGTCCAAAATGAAATCAATAAAACAACACCAAAAGTACGGTATCAAAAGAAAAATAATGTAATGCTTTCTAAGAAGATTGCCATGCTCTAAATTTACCCCATGGGAATTTAAAATCAGAAAGTTTTTTAAAAAGTTCTTTACGTTATTATTATTATTATTATTATTATTATTATTATCATTATTGTAATAATATTATGACAAGGATAGTTGCTGCTCACCATATGGTGGAGATGCTAAGTAGCTGATAGGCAGAACAAAAAGATTCTCAGAAAGTGAGCTTTTGGCCAACAAGGCCTTTGTGGCAAGTAGAGAATGTATACACACACACTCTCACTCAAAAGCTACTCAGACTTATTACTGTTACTATTAAGAGATGTTTTAAAAACAAAATTCTGAGTATTATATTTATTATTAATACTATTGTTACTGTTATTTTCAACAACATATTGCTATATAACTCTGTCAACAACTCTAAGAAAAAATGTTGTCAGTAGAATTTTTTTTCGAAATATTAATATCTAGTCATATTGTCCCTAACAGCATACTCGTGTAATAAAATTGAACATAACAGCAGGGTTAGTTTGAAAATGGCGGCGACCAAGAATTAACAGCACTGACCTAAGTGCTAGATTATGCACAAAAACAGAACGAATGGCAAACTACAGAGTTAACGCATCTTTAATTTACTAATTACGAAATTTGACTGAGTTTTCGGTAGGGTTAGGATGGGAATTCTTGATTAATTGAAATTAAGTACGTAGTTTATCTTCACTAACTCTTCTAATTTCAGAGTTGCGATTTTGTTTAGACTGAAAGCTAGTAGTTGAAAAACTGAATATGCACGTTTTCATGCAGGCAAAATCCCTACTTCAGTTGTACAGCTGCCGTCAAGTGAAAGTAGGCAGTTGTAGGAGATTGTTACTGGATGTTTCACTGCTCTTTCGGACATCAGTGAAGGACCGCAACAGACGGCGCCGAGTGGCTGCATTCGCTGCTTCCCGGTCATGAGCGCCCCTCACCAGGGCTGTCTCTGCCATTAAGCAACACTAGGCAGCCGCCTAGAGCAGCAAAATCTTAGGAGCGTCAAAGAGCAGAAAACATTAATTTCATATCACACAGGGAAAAATTTGAGAGAATGACAAAAAAGGGAGAAAAGGAAAAATTAAAACACCAGATTGTTTTCAAAAGCGTACAGAACTGTCACTTAATAGGTCTTTACTTGTTTTGACGAATGTGGATGCTGAAAAATATGAGATTCTAATAATGTTTTAAAAATATTTCAGAGTGAAACAAGCGAAATAACACCGCCATTATCCTAGTCTGATGCTTCGCCATGTCTGCAATCTATATAGCACAATTTCTAAATTCAAGGAAAAATTTGTTAGCACTACAAAATAAATCCACACATTTATTAGTCCAATTTCTTGAAAATAAATGAAGTAAGTAATTGATTCCAAATATGGTTGCACTAGTATATTTATTTGAGTCTTAGTTTAAAATGTTCAGTGCATTCTCTGTATTTTAATTATGTCGGGAAATTTCAAATTTGAGGACAAAGAATAAGAAATTGATGACATTTGTCGACTTCAGTCGGTTTAAAAGGAATTTAGATCAAGGAAGAAAATTTAGGACTGTCCCCAGAAAATGAAGACCTCCGGTTACATTAGTTTAATGATTAAAAATGTAATAGGAGGAGCGCATTGCTGAGCCATTGGATGTTGGAGGTGGAGGGAGGGGGGGGGGAGGATATTGGGGAGACCATTGGTAGTTAAAAAGAGGGGGCGTCATTTCAATTCTCGCACTAGGACGGCAGAACTCCTAGCAACCACTCTGCCCCTCACCGAATAAATGGAGGTTAGCAGTGCGTACTTGTAGGCTGCACCCTCTTTCAAGGGAACAGCGCCTCTGTTCATGTCAGTCACAGTTATTCTGTTATCGTCGCATAAAATGGTTCAGATGGCTCTGAGCACTATGGGACCTAACATCTGAGGTCATCAGTCGCCTACAGCTTAGAACTACTTAAACCTAACTAACCTAAGGACATCACACACAGCCATGCCCGAGGCAGGATTCGAACCTGCGACAGTAGCGGTCGCGCGGTTACAGACTGAAGCACCTAGAACCGCTCGGCCACACCGCCCGGCTATCGTCGCATATTACCTTTGGAAGTAGGACGATGAGAGTGGTAATTATAAAGTTGCCATCGGCAGCAGGTACAATTTTATTTATTTATTTATTTATTTTTTTTTTTTTTTTTTTTTTTTGCTCTAGCCAGTACTGCATCTACAACACCAGATGTGGCCAATAATTCGGTTCGCAGGCCATGCCCTGGCACGCGAACCGTAACTCTCAAGCTGTCTGAGCGCGAGGAGGGGGCGAACTTGTCTCATTTAAATGGTGGCAATGCAGTCTAAATGCGACCTGGTTTCATATTTCACGTTTCTCAACAACGTAGACCAAAACAAAACAAATTTTCAGTATTACTTTCAAATGATAGAGCACACCAAACAGTCGCCCTTTTATTGCAGGTTTTGTTCGACAGATCTAGATTTCGGCTAGTGCCTAGCCATTATCAATGCACCAGTTTGTTGTATAGTATAGCATGCATGTTCTAATACATCAGTCCCCTGTTGTTCGGGCTTCTGTAACATTTCTTTCAAGACTCTGAAGCAGGAACAACAGGGGACTGACGTATTAGAACGTGCGTTGGTCCTACAAAATGGAACATTGATAATGACTAGGCACTAGCCGAAATCTATATTTGCCGAATGAAACCTGTGTTTTATCATTTGATAGTCATATCACAGCCGCTGAGTGCACCCACGTTCCTAATGGAACGTAACCTGTTGGTTCAGTATTAGTTAATTATTTTTGGCGTTCTTAAGACATGTAATTTTTGCTGTAGAAACTGTCGGCATACGGATAGACGCACACAGTTTTATAAATTTCTGCACCCAGGTTGCCATGCAATCGTGGCTTATTTACTTTTGTAATTCAAAACAAGTCTTTCACACACACGTGTCGCTCGAAATACTGTAGCACTTTCGCAGCCTTCTTATGTACACGTGCAAACTTTACCTGAGGAAAGCAGTAGAGACGTACTGGACAGTTTTAATGTTTAAGGGATCTGGCTTTAAAACGGGAATTACCTTCCAGACCCATCAGTTACATCTACACATGCACAGTGACGCTTTCAGCTGAAATAGCGAACGGTCTCGAAAACAGACGTGAGATGGCTACGTCATCAAAACGTTTAGGAAACAATCCTTGCAATTATTTCTAGGCGACAATGAATTCTTCAAACCTCGCGTTTTCTTCAACGCCAGGAAGCTTACGGAACTGGACTGTGTTTGTCAGAATATGTCCATTCTACAACGAAATCTCCATTTTAAATGCATCCCCGTGAAATCAGAAATAAGTTGTTTCTCTCCTTGTAGCAAGTCATTGTGGGCAGTGTGCAGTCAAGTCCACTTAAAACGCGACGTCTGCAATCGATCCTGCATGCTCTGATTTTCGTTTCTGCACCCTTTTTTCCTTCATAAATTCAATAAAGCGAGTTTTAAATCGAAAAATCGTTCCAAGCGTGCCCCTTGACTTAACCAACTTTCTTCGCACGGAGGCTTTCCGGCAGTCGTTCTTCCCGCGAACCATACGAGACTGGAACAGGAAAGGGAGGTAATGACAGTGGCACGTAAAGTTCCCACCGCCACACACCGTTGGGTGGCTTGTGGAGTATAAATGTAGATGTAGATGTAGATGAATATATAAAGTCTCCATACCCTTTGTTCAGTTCCATCGAAAACTGTTGCAGTTGACAGTGGAGCAGTGCGTGTGACATCAGAAATTTCACTGTTCGTACTATCAATTCTTCCCGTGTTCCATTCCTGTAAATTTAGCACCAAGTGCTTCCCAATATACAGCAAAATTAATCCCGTCTGTAGATAGTTGTAATTTTTTGTTCTTTCATTGCCACTTAAATCTTTAAATTCTTTCAGCGTGGCATTGTAATACGGTTCCACAACAAATCTGCAGTACTCGTCGCTTACACGACTGCATAATATGTATTCAGAAGTCTCATCTCTAGCTTCTGTTACTCACATTCATTTTTGTAGGTTTGTAATGATAGATCGCCAGATAGCTTCTTTCCATGCAAAGAATCATTGGGCCTGTGAACGTGCTTCATACCATGACCAAATAGTAAAGGGTAAACAGCACTGACACCATGATTCTGCAGAGCAGAAGAGAGTTGTACCAACCGAAAAATGCGACACCGCGTTACTCAGTTAAACGTCGCGCTCTGCCGAGTACTTCCGGGGAGGAACGAGTGAAGTCGAGTGAGAGGCCGAGGCTTGGCCTACCCGCGGTCGGCACACCTTGCATCCGTGAAGTTTGGCACGCCGTGGCCGGCCTTGATCAACATTTACACCCACTCTTTCCGAACCACTGTGAACTGCGTTGTAGGATGCTTGGCATGGGGCTACATGTTACCGTTTCTTCCTTTCTCAACATCTGCATCTACAGCGACATCTACATGGTTACTCTGCATTTCACCCTTAAATACGTGACAGAGTGTTCATCGAACCATTTTCATACTACTTCGCTATCATTCCACAAATACCTGACAGAGGGTTCATCGAACCATTTTCATACTACTTCACTACCATTCCACTCTCGAATGGCGCGTTTGAAAAAGGAACACTTAAATCTTTCCGTTCGAGCTCTGATATCTCTTATTTTATTATGGTGATCATTTCTCTCTATGTAGGTGTGTGTCAAAAAAATATTTTCGCATTCGGACGAGGAAGTTGGTGATTGAAATTTCGTAAATAGATGTCGCCGCAAAGAAAGCCGTCTTTGTTTCTGTGACTGCCGCCCCAACTCGCGTATCATATCAGTGACACTATCACCCCTATTGCGCGATAACACGAAACGAGCTGCCCTTCTTTGCACTTTTTGAT
The DNA here is from genome assembly GCF_023864275.1 of Schistocerca cancellata. Classification (NCBI taxonomy): domain Eukaryota; kingdom Metazoa; phylum Arthropoda; class Insecta; order Orthoptera; family Acrididae; genus Schistocerca; species Schistocerca cancellata. The sequence continues at coordinate 166,084,583 of NC_064632.1, forward strand.
GTCCTCCGTCAATCCTACCTGGTAAGGATCTCATATCGCGCTGCAGTATTCCAGCAAAGGATGGACAAGTGTAATGTAGGCTGTCTCTTTAGAGGGTTTGTCGCATCTTCTAAATGTTCTGCCAACAAAGCAGTCTTTGTTTCGCCTTCCCCACAACATTATCTATGTGGTCTTTCCAATTTAAGTTGCTATTAATTGTGATTCCTAGGTATTAAGTCGAATTGACAGCCCTTAGATTTGTGCGATTTATCGTATATCCAAAATTTATCGAATTTCTTTTAGTACCCATGTGGATGATCTCGAACGTTTCTTTGTTTAGTGCTAATTGCCACTTTTCGCACCATACAGAAAAATCTCTCAGGATCATTTTGCAATTGTAAATGATCGTCTGACGATTTTACTAGACGGTAAATTACAGCATCATCTGGAAACAACCTAAGGGGGCTGCTCAGATTATCACCTAGGTCATTTATATAAATCAGGAACAACAGAGGGCCTATGACACTACCTTGCGGAACTCCAGATTTCACTTCCGTTCTACTCGATGATTTAGCGTCTATCACTACGAACTGTGACCTCTCTGAGAGGAAATCACGAATCCAGTCACACAACTGAGACGGTACTCAATATGCACGCAATTTGATCAATAGTCGCTTGTGAGGAATGGTATCAAAAGCCTTCTGGAAATTTAGGAATGTAGAATCGATCTGAGATCCCTTGTCGACAGCATTCATTACTTCATGGGAATAAAAAGCTGTGTTGCAAAAGAACGATAGTTTCTGAATCCGTGTTGGTTATGTATCAATAAGTCATTTTCTTCAAGGTGATTCATAATGTTCGAGTACGGTAGATTCTCCAAAATCCAACTGTAAATTGAGGTCAGTGATATGGGTCTGTAATTCAATGGGTTACTCCTATACCCCTTCTTGAATATTGGTGTGACCTGTGCTACTTTCCAGTCGTTAGGAACGGACCGTTCGTCAAGTCAGCGGTTGTATACGATTGCTAAGAAAGGCGCTATTGTGCCTGCATACTCTGAAAGGAACCTGATTGATTTACCATCTGGACCGGAAGACTTGCCTTTCTTAAGTGACTTGAATTGTTTCGCAACACCTGACATATGAAGAGCAGTAAGAATGGATATTATAATACATCTGTACGATCTATGACTTAGTTTCATTTTGTTTTCACCGTCCCTACGCGAGAGATAAGCAGAGACCAGAAGAATTCACCACAGAACACCGGTTCTTGAAATTTAGTAAGCAGGTTTTAGTGCCACAATTTGCGTCAAGAGTCTGCTATTTCAGGTTTTTCAACATTTCCTTGATGCTCTTCCTAGAGTCAAACAAACCTGTGACAGTTCGTGCTACCCATATTTTTATACGTGCAGCTTCCTGCGATAGCCGTATGTGCAGTTGGTACCGCACACTTGAGAAGTATTCTAACACGGGACACATGACTGATTTGTAAGCAGTCTCCTTTGTAGAAGACCCTCTGCATGCTACCAGCGTCCTGTCAATGAACCAAAGTCTGTCACTTGCCTTACGAATGAGCGTATATGATCGTTCCATTTCATACCCATACAACTTGTTACACCTAGAGAATTGTTCGAGTTGACTGCTTAATTGCTATTGTAGCCTTGGGATACTAGTATTTTGTTTTTCTGAAGAACTTTACATTTATAAACATTCAAATGAAACTGCCAGTAAGAAGTCACTTTGAAATCTTATCAATATTTGACTAAGTAGCTGCGCAGCTCCTTCCATATACCATTTCAAACTAAATAACTCCACTATCTGCTAATTGTCTGATGTTACTTTAAACCCTTAAATATGCTTGTGTTTTCAGGTTTCGCTAGTATCCTGACTGTGTCTTACATAAACGAAATAAAAAATTTATACAAAATATAAAATAAAAATGTTGTTTGTAAACCATAATATATGAAAAATACATTATAAGCCCTGGGGACAAAAGGATATTATCAATTTTCACTTACTAAAAGCGTAAGCAAAGCATTGATAAATAAAACGCCCTTTTCACACCAATTTTCGGTTTCTATTTCTGACTGTGGACAAATACAACAAACATTTTTTATAAACCATAATACGAGTAGTGTGAAAAAACACAGTACTGCATCAGTTGACAGAAAGTCATCGACTATTTCCACACTCAAATTGGGTATGTTACCCACAAATGAACATGCCACACTTTTCACACCGATTTTTAGTTTTTCTGTCTTCCTGCATCAGACATACTTCACATTTGGATTTTTCTGGTGGTTCTTCACTCACGTCACGTTGAAGGGTATTTATCCCTAAGAGCTTGGGTACCATGGTTTGCAGATCTCGAGGAACATGCTTCAAATCCCTACGTTGCACATGCGATCGAAGTAGAGATTTTCCAAGCTACATTAGTGCTTCTCTGTGGTTTCTTTCCTCGCAATTTTCAAGAGACTTTAAAACATTTACACCAGCGATGTTAATTATGGTAAAAATATATCTGTTGGCCATATCCTAGACACTGAGTAATGAGCCAGAAGCTGTTCCAGGTCGTCAACTAGACCTTCAGCATCGTTGTAATCATTTGTCATCTATGGCTTTCCATTTTTTGCTTACTTCTTGATCATGGTGCATTGTATATTGTAAGATAATGACCTATTCTTTCTAGGAACGTGTAGACAAATGATGATCATGTTATATTTATGGCCAAAAAGTACTGTACCTACTAGACGTTTCAGGTTACGCTTAAATTCAGGAGGCAGCTGCGGCTTATTTCATTTCTAGAGTACCTAACACACATCATTTTCCTGTCAATTTTTCACATAATAAGAGGCAAACCAATAATCAACTACGAAATTCGAATCTGAACCTCGGATGGAAGTAATGAATTTCAGTACAGCATTGGTGGGAACCGACAGCGCATCATTTCGTCGTGTCTTACCTCTGCGTACAAAAGCATTACACAAAAAGTGAGTACGTGAGTCACACATGCACACTATTTTTATAGAGTATGTTTCAGGCGTTTTTTGGCACGTTCATTTTGAAACTGCATTACCCACGAAAAGGAACCAACATTTCGTCAATAGTGATGTTATCATATGGCGCACGGTACGACAGTTAGAAGTAAAGAGATTCCATATTCCATTTACGGCACCGAGTTTATCGTAAATTTTCTTTCTGCTCTGATGGAGTGATCATCAAATCGGAGACAACACAGAATGAAAAAAAAAAAAAGCCGTGCCACACTCATTCTTGCAAGGACCTGTCCACGCCAGTATCATCAGTATCATCTGATGCAAATAATGCAAAAGCATCTGCATGTCCAGAGATCATACATCCTGATAAATATAAAAACCCAATAAAAGCTTCTTGTTCAATCAAATCTAAGTATTTTCTGTATGATTAATGTGGTCCTTTGAACTTCGCTCTACTTGCTATTATTTTGCCTTGTAACAAAATAATATTCAGCAGGGGCACAGAAACACAAATGAGTTCCAGGCTTGTAACACATTTCCAGGGTCGTAGAAACACCTTTAAGCCCTGGTAGGTGGACACATATTTTCAGTTAGAGTTGGTGTACGTAGTTTACACGTTTTAGACCATCCTCAATTAGAATTTTTACCACTGTAATAGCGTCTTATTCGACGCGACCATCGAAACCGCGCTACAAGGCGCTGGAATGCATCTGCGTTCGAGACGTGACCTTCCACACAGTGCCTTCGTTGACGACGTGGTGCTATTGGTGTGGTCGGGCGACGAAATCCAAAAGACGCTTTAATGGTTGCGTCGCTTCGGCGCGGTATCAGGCAGCGTCGTCATCGTGCACAAGACGTCTTACATGCATGTCGGAAGAGGTCTTCTCCGCCCGACAGCGGTCACCTTCCAGAAGGTTTCCGCACTGAACGCAGTGGGAGTCCATTTCTCCAGTACAGTTCGCCAAACCGCGACAGCCACACATCGCTAGCTACTACAATGGACACTTGCGCTGCTCTGTGACAGAAAATTGTACCGCACGGTTACTATTCTCTGGACACGTTACGTCAGCACTTACCTAGCGTCCAAATTTAATTACGAGGGCAGTTCAATAAGTAATGCAACACATTTTTTTCTCGGCCAATTTTGGTTGAAAAAACCGGAAATTTCTTGTGGAATATTTTCAGACATTCCTGCTTCGTCTCGTATAGTTTCATTGACTTCCGACAGGTGGCAGCGCTGTACGGAGCTGTTAAAATGGCGTCTGTAACGGATGTGCGTTGCAAACAACGGGCAGTGATCGAGTTTCTTTTGGCGGAAAACCAGGGAATCTCAGATATTCATAGGCGCTTGCAGAATGTCTACGGTGATCTGGCAGTGGACAAAAGCACGGTGAGTCGTTGGGCAAAGCGTGTGTCATCATCGCCGCAAGGTCAAGCAAGACTGTCTGATCTCCCGCGTGCGGGCCGGCCGTGCACAGCTGTGACTCCTGCAATGGCGGAGCGTGCGAACACACTCATTCGAGATGATCGACGGATCACCATCAAACAACTCAGTGCTCAACTTGACATCTCTGTTGGTAGTGCTGTCACAATGGTTCACCAGTTGGGATATTCAAAGGTTTGTTCCCGCTGGGTCCCTCGTTGTCTAACCGAACACCATAAAGAGCAAAGGAGAACCATCTGTGCGGAATTGCTTGCTCGTCATGTCGCTGAGGGTGACAATTTCTTGTCAAAGATTGTTACAGGCGATGAAACATGGGTTCATCACTTCGAACCTGAAACAAAACGGCAATCAATGGAGTGGCGCCACACCCACTCCCCTACCAAGAAAAAGTTTAAAGCCATACCCTCAGCCGGCAAAGTCATGGTTACAGTCTTCTGGGACGCTGAAGGGGTTATTCTGTTCGATGTCCTTCCCCATGGTCAAACGATCAACTCTGAAGTGTATTGTGCTACTTTTCAGAAATTGAAGAAACGACTTCAGCGTGTTCGTAGGCACAAAAATCTGAACGAACTTCTCCTTCTTCATGACAACGCAAGACCTCACACAAGTCTTTGCACCCGAGAGGAGCTCACAAAACTTCAGTGGACTGTTCTTCCTCATGCACCCTACAGCCCCGATCTCGCACCGTCGGATTTCCATATGTTTGGCCCAATGAAGGACGCAATCCGTGGGAGGCACTACGCGGATGATGAAGAAGTTATTGATGCAGTACGACGTTGGCTCCGGCATCGACCAGTGGAATGGTACCGTGCAGGCATACAGGCCCTCATTTCAAGGTGGCGTAAGGCCGTAGCATTGAATGGAGATTACGTTGAAAAATAGTGTTGTGTAGCTAAAAGATTGGGGAATAACCTGGTGTATTTCAATGCTGAATAAAACAACCCCTGTTTCAGAAAAAAAATGTGTTGCATTACTTATTGAACTGCCCTCGTATTTTGCATACATTCTTCCCTTAACTGTTACCAAGACCTATAGTTACGAGGCAGCCTACGCGCACTTTGTGAGCACAGATCAAATATTCAGAGTCCGTTACACTACTCTACCCAGGCCACCACTGGCGGGAGGTCTGGGCTTGACTCACGTCCACAACCGCACGCGGGTGCTACACCAAAGGACGACGCGACTCGCATGGAACGCGGCCAGCACTAGCTTGGTAGGGACGCTGCTTCAGATCATCGCGCCCCGAGATCTTCGATTGCCGGTCGCCGTGGGCCACATAGCGCCGTCTCTCGCCCACGTCCGAGATTTCCTGATCGAACTGAGCTACTTGTCCGAGGATCTACCGGTGACCGGAGCGCCGCGCAGAAGAGACTATTACCACCTCTCGCAAGCACGACAACCCCGCAACAAGGTCGAACACCAACACCGGCAATATGATGGACCACATTGTGGCGGACCATCCACACCCCATACCTCCCAACGTAGGCTCGTTCCTTGCGGTATTTGGTGGTGAATGGCAAATTAGCCATACACCCGTGCCTTCATTCCATCCATCTTATGGACGATGCTGTGTACCCGCAGTGCGCAGTCGTCGATTCGGACATGCACTGCTTGATATGTGCTGCGATGGGTAGCTGCTGGTATTTTACACATCGTATGCCGACGCTCCTGTCGCGGCGGCAGCCGAAGTCTATCATATCGGACGAACTCCAATGCCCATGTACTGTTTACTTTCCCACCAACAGAACGAACGTCGACAACTGGCCGAAGGGCGTGGTGCTGTGTTACGTTTTGTAAGCCGCGCCTGAAAGCACTCATGACTTAATTTTTCATCTGACGATGACTCAAGAGCCGTTCTACCACTCCACTTTGTACCGGACAGGAGTAGTGAATTATTTAGACACATTATCTGAGGGTCCTAATGCCCATTAGAGCATTCCCAGTACCAGAAGGCACACTTGGAGGCGACTTACGGAACATACACTATGTGATCAATAGTATCCTGACACCTGGCTGAAAATGACTTAAAAGTTCGTGCCGCCCTTCATCGGTAATGCTGGAATTCAGTATGGTGATAGCCCACCCTTAGCCTTGATGACAGCTTCCACACTCGCAGGCATACGCTCATTCAGGTGCTGGAATTTTTCTTGTGGAATGGCAGCCCATTCTTCACGGAGTACTGCACTGAGGAGAGGTATCGATGCCGGTCGGTGAGACCTGGCACGAAGTCGGCATTCCAAAACATCCCAAAGGTTGATTCAGGTCAGGACACTGTGCAGGCCAGTACCTTACAGGGATGTTATTGTCGTGTAATCACGCTGCCACAGGCCGTACATTATGAACAAGTGTTCGTTCGTGTTGAAAGATGCAGTCGCCATCGCCAAATTGCCCTTCAACAGTGAAAAGCAAGAAGGTGCTTAAAACATCAACATGCTCTGATAGTGCCACGCAAAACAAGGGGAGCAAGCCCCCTCCATGAAAAACACGACCACACCATAACACAACTTCCTCCGAATTTTACTGTTGGCACTACACATGCTGGCAGATGACGTTCATCGGGCATTCGCCATACCCACACACCGCTATCGGATCATCACATTGTGTACCGTGATTCTTCACTCCACACAACGTTTTTCCATTGTTCAGTCGTCCAATGTTCACGCTCCTTACAGCAAACGAGGCGTCATTTGTCATTTACCGGCGTGATGTGTGGCTTATGAGAAGCCGTTCGATCATGAAATCCAAACTTTTCTCACCTCCCACCTAACTGTCATAGTACTTGCAGTGGATCCTGATGCAGTTTGGAATTCCTGTATGGTAGTCTAAATATATGTCTGCCTATTACACATTACGACCCTCTTCAACTACTGACGGTCTCCTATCAGTCAACAGACGAGGTCGACCTGTACGATTTTGTGCTATACGTGCCCCTACACGTTTCCATTTCACTATCACATCGGAAACAGTGGACCTAGGGATGCTTAGGAGTGAGGAAATCTCGCGTACAGATGTATGACACAAGTGACACCCAATCACCTGACCACGTTCGAGGTCCGTGAGTTCCGCGGAGCCCCCATTCTGATCTCTGACGATATCTAATGACTATTGAGGTCGCTGATATGGAGCACCTGTCATTAGGTGGCAGCATAATGCACCTAATGTGAAAAACGTATGTCTTGGGGGGTGTCCGGATACTTTCGATCACATAGTGTAATGGATCCTCGAGAAAACGGTTTAGAGGAGTCTCTCCTCCATTAATTTGCTTGAAGACGACTCGGAACCTTTTGAAGGTGGTAGTAGGATCCGGTGGAAAAAATTAAATAAATAAATATATTTGTTCAAAATAAGTGTAGTGTTTTTGATTAGTGTTTAAAATGTCCTTGTTCCTGGGTTTGAACCTCGTCACTGCTTAAATTTTGAATAAAATAATCAGCACTAATGGCCGAAGACCTCCGGCATCAGAAGTTAGCCTCTATTTGCAAATGGCCTTGTCTAAGAATTAGGAGGAGCGGTCAGGGTATCCTCTTGCTCTATGAGTGGGAAACTTCCCCTAAAAGGCGGAATAATCATCATAATCAACGGCCTGAGGACGCAGAAGGCAATGAAAACCACTGCATTAAAGACATAATATGTATCAACAGAAGTTGCAGCCTGTAATTGAAAAAGACTCATGATAATCCATTAAATTTCGGGCATGCAGCCGCGCAAATAAAATTTCTTCTACTGATATTTCGGCCGCGTATCGTCCGGCCATCTTCAGAGCGAGTCACAAGACTGATGACAAGGTGCCAAGCGCGGCCTTATATGCTCCACCGCGGCGGTACTGCGCATGCGGGTCACAGATGCTGCGCCGCCTGTGGCGAAAGCGTACGGACGTTCGATGTGCTTATCGATGTTTGATCGGCGGCGATGACACGGTGACGACTTCTCTGCAATTTAATTAGTCCAAGAGCCGGATTCCATGCTTTGTCCAAATTGAAACCTTTATCTCTGTTTATTAAATTGTTGGCTAATCGAATTTCTATGGCTTCCTTGAATACAGAATCCCAAAAAGAAGAGGTGGATGTTAAAATCTTCACATCACTGTAATTCATGGAATGACCCGTATCAATACAGTGTTCGGCCACAGCTGACTTGTCTGGTTGTAATAGGCGTGTGTATCTTCGGTGCTCCACACACCTTTCATGAACGGTGCGTGTTGTTTGACCTATGTATGACTGCTCACAATTTCCGCAAGGAATCTGGTACACACCCGCCTTACGAAGCAATAAATCGTCCTTTACAGAGCCGAGTAAAGCCGCAATCTTCGTGGGGGGCCGGAAGATCACCTTAACACAGTGTTTCTCTAGAATACGGCCTATCTTTGAAGAAAGAGCACCCACATAAGGCAGAAACGCCCTAGATCTGAAGAAATTACTATCTTCTTCCGCATCGTATACCTTCTTTTTAGGTTTTACATCGAATGCTCTACGAATTTGTTGCGGAGAATATCCATTCGATTTAAAAATACTCTTGAGGTATGTTAGCTCTCCTTGTAAATTGTCTTCATCGGATACACAGTGCGCCCGATGCACTAAGGTCTTAAGGACACCCATGCTCTGAGAAGGGTGATGGCAGAAATAGAAAAAGACGGGTGCCTCCCCTTTCTGGATGTTGTCGTTCGCCGTAAAAGTGATGGCACATTAGGACATGCCGTACATCGGAAACCAACGCATACAAATCTATACCTTCATGCCAGTAGCTGCCATCACCCTTCTCAGAGCATGGGTGTCCTTAAGACCTTAGTGCATCGGGCGCACTGTGTATCCGATGAAGACAATTTACAAGGAGAGCTAACATACCTCAAGAGTATTTTTAAATCGAATGGATATTCTCCGCAACAAATTCGTAGAGCATTCGATGTAAAACCTAAAAAGAAGGTATACGATGCGGAAGAAGATAGTAATTTCTTCAGATCTAGGGCGTTTCTGCCTTATGTGGGTGCTCTTTCTTCAAAGATAGGCCGTATTCTAGAGAAACACTGTGTTAAGGTGATCTTCCGGCCCCCCACGAAGATTGCGGCTTTACTCGGCTCTGTAAAGGACGATTTATTGCTTCGTAAGGCGGGTGTGTACCAGATTCCTTGCGGAAATTGTGAGCAGTCATACATAGGTCAAACAACACGCACCGTTCATGAAAGGTGTGTGGAGCACCGAAGATACACACGCCTATTACAACCAGACAAGTCAGCTGTGGCCGAACACTGTATTGATACGGGTCATTCCATGAATTACAGTGATGTGAAGATTTTAACATCCACCTCTTCTTTTTGGGATTCTGTATTCAAGGAAGCCATAGAAATTCGATTAGCCAACAATTTAATAAACAGAGATAAAGGTTTCAATTTGGACAAAGCATGGAATCCGGCTCTTGGACTAATTAAATTGCAGAGAAGTCGTCACCGTGTCATCGCCGCCGATCAAACATCGATAAGCACATCGAACGTCCGTACGCTTTCGCCACAGGCGGCGCAGCATCTGTGACCCGCATGCGCAGTACCGCCGCGGTGGAGCATATAAGGCCGCGCTTGGCACCTTGTCATCAGTCTTGTGACTCGCTCTGAAGATGGCCGGACGATACGCGGCCGAAATATCAGTAGAAGAAATTTTATTTGCGCGGCTGCATGCCCGAAATTTAATGGATTATTCATTACGCCGCGAGAAGTTGAAAATGCACATCAAGACTCATGATGATTTCTCCATTGGCAAAAGATTCCGGAATAGCCCCATTGGGATCTCCGGGAGGGGTCTGGTAAGGGGGAGACGAGAAAAAGATCGAGTAATTAACGAAAGGGTGACTTTCAGCGAGTTGGGGCGTAGAATGTCAGAAGTTTGTACGTGGCAGGGAAGCTGAAAAGGTCTGAAAAGGGGGAATGCAGAGGATGCATCAAGATATAGTGGGGGCAGTGAATTGAAATGGAAAGAAGACAAGGCTTTCTGGCCAGACGAGTATACGGTAATATTAACAGCAGCAGAAATTGTTTAACGGAAATATGGTTCGTTACAAAACCGAAGATAAGGCAGAGGGTGAGTTACTGTGGACAGTTCAATGATACAGTTCTTCTCATCAGAATCAACAGCAAACCAATACCAACAACGATAGTTCAGGCATAAATGCCGGTGTCGTAATCAGAGGATGAAGAGAAAGAGAAAATATATGAATATATTCAACGGATAATGCAGTAAGTGAAGAGAGACGAAAATCTAATAGTCATGAGGGATTGGAATGCGGTGGTAGGGGAGGGAGTAGAGGAAAGGGTTAGGAAAGAATGTGGGCTTGGTAGTGTGAACGAAACAGGAGAAAGAATAATTGAGTCCCGCAATAAATATCAGTTAGTAATAGAAAACACTCTGTTCAATAACCACAAGACGAGGAGGGATACTTACAAAAGGTAAGACAGAAATTCCGAAATTAGTTATTGGATCGTAAGGTTTACCCAGGAGCAGATATAGACAATTTAGTAATTATGAAGAGTAGGCTGAAGTTTAAGAGACTAGTCAAGCAGAAACAAAGCAGAAAGTGGATTACGGAAGTACTTAAAAATGAAGAGAATCGCCTGAAGTTTTCTGAGGCTGAGATACTGTGACAAGGAATAGTTCAGTAGGGAGTTCAGCTGAAGAGGAACTGGCATATCTAGAAAGCGCAGTCACAGAGGTTGCAAATAAAATCAAGTGGTAACAGAAGAAATGCTCCTGCTGAACGACGAAAGATGTATAAAAATGTGCAATGAAATTCAGAAATACGAGTCACTTAGGAACGAAATCAATAGGAAGAGCAGGGTAGCTAAGACGAAATGCCAACATGAAAAATGTAAAGAAATCGAAAAAGAAATGATTGTCGGGTTGACTAACTCAAAATACAGAAAAGTCAGAACAACCTTCTGTGAAATTATAAACAATGGCGGTAAAATTAATAGAACAATGGGAATTCCACTGTTAACTGCAGAGGAGAGAGCGAATGGATGGAAAGAGGACACTGAAGGCCTCCATGAGGGGGAGGGCTCGTCTGATGACGTGTTTGAAGATACAAGAGTGGACAAGGAAGAGATACGGGATCCACAATTAGAATTTAAAAGGGCTTGGGACGACTTAAGATCAAATAAGACTGAAGGAATAGATAACATTCCAACGGAATTACTAAAATCATTGGCGAAACTGGTAACAAAACGACTGTTAGTGTGTACAATGTATGAGACTGGCGATGTACTATCAGACTTTCGAGAAAACATCGTTCACATGATTGCGAGAGATCCAAAACCCGACGAGTGCGAGAATTATCGCACAATCAGCTTAACAGCTCATGCTTCAAAGTTTCTAACAGAAATGATATACAAAAGATTGGAAATGAAAATTGAGGATACGTTAGATGACGATATGTGTGGCTTTAGCAAAGGCAACGGCACCACAGAGACAGATATGACTTTGCGGTTGATAATAAAAGCAAGACTGAAGAAAAATCGAGACATGTTCATAGTATCTGTCGATAATGAAAAAAAGTTCGATAACGTAAAATGGTGCAAGATGTTCTAAATTCTGCTAGAAATAGGGGTAAGCTGTAGGAAAATAGGGTAATATACAGTATGTACAAGAGCCAAGAGGGAAAAGTGAGAGAGCAAAACCAAGAATGAAGTGCTGGGATTAAAAAGGGTGTATGACAGGGATGTAATCTTTCGCTTCTACTGTTCAGTGTATACATCGAACAAGCAATGATGGATATAAAAGAAAGGTTGAAGGGTGGGATTAAAATTCAGTGTGAAACAACATTAATCATCATATTCTCTAATAACATTGCTACCCTGAGTGAATGTGAAGAAGGATTACAGTACCTGTGGAATGGGATGAACAGTCTAATGAATACAGAATATGAATATAGAGTAAATCGAAGAAAGACGAAAGTAATGAGAAGTAGGACTAATGAGAACAGCGAGGAACTTAACACCAGGGTTGATGGTCACGAAGTAGATGAATTTTAGGAATTCTGCTACATAAACAGTAAAATAACTCATGATTGACGCACCAAGGAGGATATAAAAAGTAGAATACCAGTGGCGAAAAGGGCATCCCTGGACAAAAGAAGTCAACTAGTATCAAATATTGATACTAATTTGAAGAAGAAATTTCTGAGAATGTACGTTCGGAACTCTGTTGTATTGAGGTGAAACACGGACAGCGGGAAAATCGGAACAGCAGAGAATCGAAGCATTTGAGATGTAATGCTACAGAAAAGCGTTGAAAATTTGGTGGACTGATAAGGTAAGGAATGAGAAGTTACCGGCAGAATCGGCGAATGAAGCAATCCGTGGAAAACACTGACAAGAAGAAGGTGCAGGATGATAGAAGATCTCTTAAGACATCACGGAATATCTTCCATGGTAGAGAGCTGTGGAGGGAAAATCTTTAGAGGAAGAGAGCGATTGGAATACATCCTGCAAATAATTGAGACGTTGATTGCAGTTGTCGCTGCGCAGACAACATGCCGCCTGCCCCCTATCAACAATTCTTCAACCCAGTCACAAATTTCGCTTGATACACTATTGGATGTTGCTTTCGATAGAAAGTGCAGGTGTAGTACTGAGTCGAAAAGCTTCTGGAAATATCCCAGATTGCCTTGATCTATGGCTTTCATGTTATCATCTGACATAAGCTTGAGACCCAGCAGGGCTCAGTTTTCTCGAGTCCAATGATGGAGCGATTATGTTGTAGAAGTCTCAATATATGTAAGGTGAGAATATGTTCTACGATTCTACAAAACATTGACGTTACGGCAGAGCGGGTTGGTCACTCAATAGCCTTTAAAAAATTTGTCCACCTGCCTGGATAGGCTTCAGGTTGTCTGCCCCTTCACTCTGATACTGGTTTAGCCAACAATCAGAGTTGACAAAAATTCGACTAAATACCACGCAAAGGCAACATAACTCCAGTCCATGGGCACTACCTGGAAGTCAGCTACACAATCGTGCGTTCGGAATTCTAGCATGACTCGACTGAGAAGATATCTAAAATGTCAAATGGTTCAAATGGCTCTGAGCACTATGGGACTCTACTTCTGAGGTCGTTAGTCCCCTAGAACTTAGAACTAGTTAAACCTAACTAACCTAAGGACATCACAAACATCCATGCCCGAGGCAGGATTCGAACCTGCGACCGTAGCGGTCTTGCGGTTCCAGACTGCAGCGCCTTTAACCGCAAGGCCACTTCGGCCGGCTCTAAAATGTCCTTTTAGTTGGTTTATTGTCCTTGAAACAAGGAAAATGGCTGTCAAGTCTGTATTTAATATCCCAACATCAATTATGCAATGTTACTGACTGTCTCTGTAAAAAGTTCACACCCAAAAGCAGCCAGAAGATATTTAGTCCGACCCGATATTTTAAATGCCCTAAACAGTCACAGACCCACAACTATTTGCGAGTCAACACTTTCAGTCGTTCAGTAGGCATCCTGCAGAGAAGAGCTCGCCATAATGTCTCGTAATCTGTACGAAGCACGCTACGCGGAGTTTATTACGACATGAAACGTTCACACGCGAATATCTCATAAAATAAACCACTCACTACGCTCAAACTCTCACCAAATAATCGACACTGTAGTCGCCTCTCGTCAACTACGCGAGAACCGATCAAACGTGCGAATTTCTTCATTTTGGTACAAATTTGATCAGTGCGGTTTAACATAGGTGTTTACCAGAAGTTGTCTCCCAAGCGACTCTACCGAGTCTCAAACGCGCGGGAAACGCTGAATTTTAATTGGCTTGTGTGTTAAACAGCCATTCAGAACATCTCGTGTTGCGCTATAGTGGCGGTGTTACATGTGTCAGCCAATTACATTACCACAAGTAATACAGACTAGAAATTTCGTAGTTCCGAAACGAAATAAAATTTAATGAAAACTAAGTACAATTCCTCTCCACAAAATAATTTACTAATAAATTTAACACTCAACACACCTTCTGGCTGCCCACATCTCGTGGTCGTGTGGTAGCGTTCTCGCTTTCCACGTCCGGGTTCCCGGATTCGATTCCCGGCGGGGTCAGGGATTTTCTCTGCCTCGTGATGGCTGGGTTTTGTGTGCTGTCCTTAGGTTAGTTAGGTTTAAGTAGTTCTAAGTTCTAGTGGACTGATGACCATAGATGTTAAGTCCCATAGTGCTCAGAGCCATTTGAACCATTTTGAACCCCTACTGGCTGCCTTTCACGAAATCAATCTCACTCGGACATACGTCACTAATTCCCCTATTGCAAACAATTTTCTCACGCATACATTTACATAGTTTTAATACAATATCACTCTCTTCCTTTACGCACGTCCTCAATTCTCTCTCTGTCCCTCCAAAATCACACACATAGTCAAAACACGATGATATAATAATTTTCCAAACTATTTTTTATTTCGTCAGAAATCTGTGGTAATGAAACTAAAGAAAACTTCAGAAAATTAGCTTACGTAAACGTATCCTCTAAGCTGTAATTTCAATTGATACCTTAGACGAACACCTTACAGTGCCTAACTCAGTTGAACAATGCCAGCACGGTTACGCTGTGTTTTGGGTACAGATCTATTTCTCCGAAAGTATAGAAGTTATCGATTTGAAATTTTAGAAATATGGTTCCGTTACCCATAGAATTTGGTGCACTAAGTATGATAAAGATCGATTTGTATTTAATAGTACTCCTTCAGGATAATAGAGAGTAGTATGTATAACTTATACCATCCAGGGTTAATCAAGTACACAGCTCGATCGGCACACTAGCCGGCGTCAGCTGTGCCATCTTGAGAACTAAAACCTGTTCACCTCCCTGCTCCACGGCGAGCTACGCTTTCAGTGCGGAGTGACAACTCGTAATAATTTGTTACGTTATAACGTCAATGAGGTTAAGCGTTATTTATGTGGATCACTTCTGTTGCACTCTTGTAGACAAGTGTGTCCTGCCCTTTCTTCCAATCGCTGGGCAGTTTTTTGTTCAAGTTATATGTGGTATTTTATTGTTAATATAGCACTGGGTTTGCTATGTGCACCAATGCTGCTAAAATGTAACTGAAAATGAACTAGACATTAATTACACAAATTCATTTTTCTGAGGTACTAAATAAAACCTTATGGCTAACCGTTGCAGACCTCATTTTGAAAACGTGAAGTTCCCGTTAGAATGACTGAAAAGGGCTGTGAAGGGAATATCACAATGTGCCTTCTGGGTTCATAAGAATGGGCTATGCATGGCTGGGCAGTGGTCGGAGTGCTGCGCTGTACACTGACCCATGTACACAACACAGCCAAAGCAACAGCAGACCCGCCCCCTGCCTACGTCCGCCGTAATCCACAATATTTATGACCCGCCCGTATCACGCCGGCGGAGCGCGAATGGGCGAAACAAAAAGTGACGGTACTGTACAACTTGGTCACTCGCATGCGTCGTACAGGGTAAGTGAACACAAAAATAAATTATCACACAAAGTGATATTAGAAATACCGTAGCAAAAACAAATTAAACTATTTGTCTGGAAGTTCGTTAAGTTGTATTCGCTGCGTTCGTGTCTGTAACCTGAGTAATTTTACTTTCGATGTTTTCAAATTGTGTACTATCTTAAGTTAATTATACAGTTCAACATGACGCATCGTTAAAAAGAGAAAGCGTTTGTGAAGTTTACGTTTCTTACCACATCAGGCAGTTACGAAGATAATGTTAGGTATGGCTGGACAGTAACTACACAGACACATCGTTCTGTATTCTGACACTCTAAATTTCCGTGTAGTAACTTTCAAAGAGAAATTCAATGTAATATTCTCTTTAAGTAACAAGAGTTAAATTAAGTTACTGTTTCCTGAATAATACACTCTAACAAAAAAAAAGAAAAAAATCTGGCTCACCACGAAGGAATTACCCGAATGGGACGGATATCAGTAGATGTGATGTACATACACAGAAAAACAAATAGTTACAATTTTAGAAAAATTGGATGATTTATTCAAGAGTAAGATCTTCACAAATTAAGCAAGTCAATAACGCTTTGGTACACCTCTCACCCTGTGGCAAGCAGTTACACTACTGGCCATTAAAATTGCTACACTACGAAGATGGCCGGCCGTGGTGCCCGAGGGTTTCTAGGCGCTACAATTTGGAACCGCGCGACCGCTACGGTCGCAGGTTCGAATCCTGCCTCGGGCATGGATGTGTGTGATGTCCTTAGGTTAATCAGGTTTAAGTAGTTCTAAGTTCTAGGGGGCTGATGACATCAGAAGTTAAGTCCCATAGTGCTCAGAGCAATTTGAACTACTAAGATGACGTGCTACAGACGCGAGCCGGCCGGTGTGGCCGTGCGGTTAAAGGCGCTTCAGTCTGGAACCGCGTGACCGCTACGGTCGCAGGTTCGAATCCTGCCTCGGGCATGTATGTGTGTGATGTCCTTAGGTTAGTTAGGTTTAATTAGTTCTAAGTTCTAGGCGACTGATGACCTCAGAAGTTAAGTCGCATAGTGCTCCGAGCCATTTGAACCATTTTGCTACAGACGCGAAATTTAACCAGCGGGAAGAAGATGCTGTGATACGCAAATCATTAGTTTTTCAGAGCATTCACACAAGGTTGGAGCAGGTGGCGACACCTAAAACGTGCTGACCGGAGGAAAGGTTCCAACCGATTTCTCATACACAAACAGCAGCTGACCGGCGTTGCCTCATGAAACGGTGTTGTGATGCCTCGTGTAGGGAGCAGAAATGCGTACCATCACGTTTCCGACTTTGATAACGGTCGGATTGTAGCCTATCGCGATTGCGGTTTATCGTATGACGGCATTGGTGCTCGCGTTGGTCGAGATCCAATGACTATTAGCAGAATATGGTATCGGTGGGTTCAGGAGGGTAATACGGAACGCCGTGCTGGATCCCAACGGCCTCGTATCACTAGCAGTCGAGATGACAGGCATCTTATCCGCATGGCTGTAACGGATCGTGCAACCACGTCTCGATCCCTGAGTCAACAGATGGGGACGTTTGCAAGACAACAACCATCTGCAGGAACAGTTCGACGACGTTTGCAGCAGCATGGACAATCAGCTCGGAGACCATGGCTGCGGTTACCCATGACGCTGCATCACAGGCAGGAGCGCCTGGGATGGTGTACTCAACGACGAACCTCTGTGCACGAATGGCAAAACGTCATTTTATCGGGTGAATCCAGGTTATGTTTACAGCATCATGATGGTCGCATCCGTGTTTGGCGACATCGCGGTGAACGCACATTGGAAGCGGGTATTCGTCATCGCCATACTGGCATATCACCCGGCGTGATGCTATGGGGTGCCATTGGTTACACGTCTCGGTCACCTCTTGTTCACATTGACGGCACTTTGAACAGTGGACGTTACATTTCAGATGTGTTACGATCCGTGGCAGTACACTTCATTCGATCCCTGCGAAACCCTACATTTCAGCAGGATAATGCACGACCGCATGTTGCAGGTCCTGTACGGGCCTTTCTGGATACAGAAAATGTTCGACTGCTGCCCTGTCCAGCACATTCTCCAGATCTCTCACCAATTGAAAGCGTCTCGTCAATGTTGGCGGGGCAACTGGCTCGTCACAATACACCAGTCACTACTCTTGATGAACTGTAGTATCGTGTTGAAGCTGGATGGGCAGCTGTACCTGTACACGCCATCCAAGCTCTGTTTGACTCAATGCCCAGGCGTATCAAGGCCGTTGTTACGGCCAGAGGTGGTTGTTCTGGGTACTGATTTGTCAGGATCTATGCACCCAAACTGCATGAAAATGTAATCAGATGTCAGTTCTAGTATAATATATTTGTCCAATGAATACCAGTTTATCATATGCATTTCTTCTTGGTGTAGCAATTTTAATGGCCAGTAGGGTATTTGACCTGGCACTGACAGAGTTGTCGGATGTCCTCCCGAGGATTATCGTGCCAAATTTTGTGCAGTTGGCGCTTTTGATCGTCAAAATCCCAAGCTGGATGGAGGGCCCTGCCCACAATGCTCCAAAAGTCCCTCATTGGGGAGAGATTGGTTGATCTTGCTGGCTAAGGTAGGGTTTGGCAAGCACGAAATCAAGCAGTAGAAACTCTCGCCGAGGGCGTACGGGCATTATCTTGCTGAAATGTAAGCCCTGGATGGCTTGACATGAAGGGCAGCACAACGAGGCGTGGAATATCCTTGACATACCGCTGTGCTGTGAGCGTGGCGCGGGTCACCACCGGAAGAGTTCTGCAGTGGAATGAAATGGCACCGTCTGGCCGGGACGCCTCAAGACACATCTTCGCTGATCAATGAGGCTCGTGTCCAAGCGAGACTCATCACTGAAGGCATTTCTACTCCGGGAAACGATATTCCAAGTCGAAGACAATTTTCCGTCTCATTCCGATAATTCCACCGTGGTGCAGTGTTTTTCTTTTTATCTTAGTGTGTGTACCTATCAGTTACTGAGGAATTTCAATTCTGAAGACCGTAACAGAAATTCATGTGTCCTTTCCTGAAGTAGTGGAGACCGGGACACACTGGCCGTAGGGGCATGAAGGTCGATAGGTTTTTCTTCTTTTCCTTTTTTTTTTTTTAACTGTCTCTAGAATACGCCACCGACCAAGCAGGCTGTAGCAACAATAACCTCTTATTTCCGCAAATAGATCAGTGTAGTGAGATCTAACAATTAACTGTAAAAGGTCCATCGTAGTCGAGTCCAGATCATGTGCAATGCAGGAATGTATGCTTGGTGAGTACCTTACCAAAGGTACTGACATATACTTTGACCTTCCAAGAAAAAAAATAGGTGATTTTCCTATACCTATGCATTTGCCTGTTAACATAAAGCAACCCAATTTTGAGCGACATCCGACACTCTCCTTTCGTACCTTGTTTCTTGATGAGTCGAACAATGTTTCGACAAGATTGAAACTCACCCCTAGGATGTAGTTGAAACTGGAATCACTACAGTCCAACGCCTGACCGGATAGTTGCCCGAAGGGGATATCATCTAATAGGGTGGGTATCGTCTGCTGAAAGAGGATACTTATTATTACGGCTTTAGCTGTTAGTGGAATTATGAATGTTGTGCATCCGTTTTTCACATCGCCATACGGTTAACTTCAAGACCCACTACATCAGAGATGGTCCTGCAGGGAGCAAAGATAGTGTCCATCCCTCACGGTGGACGACAGAAACCAACTTCTTGAATGCAGGACGGTTGCCTGTGTAGATGGAAAACTATCTAACGTATGGCTATCCAACTTTACAGAAAGAAGGTTAGACTGTGCCCTGCAGGATTTGCATTGTTAGTTGAGTTATATGACTAACTGGGAGCGGGCGCTCAGATCTCGAGCCTTACTACTTGCGCAGTCGCACTGAGAGAGTTTCAAGTCATTCTGATCTACGGTGCTGATAATATCTTCGATGGGCAAAGTCTTGGGAGAGTGAGCAAAATTTATTCCCTTTTTCCAACACTGATTTCGCAGAGTACTGAGTGGTTTTTATGTGAAAGTAAATACAGTGCAGCTGACAGTACGGGCAATGTAACTGATGATGACAAACAGAAGACCGAAATTCTAAGCCTAGCTTTCAAAAACTCGTTCACGGTAGAGGACTGCAGCACCATTCCCCCTCTCAACTATCGAACAAACGAAAGGATGGCTGACATAGTGTTTAGTGTATCTGGCATTGTAAAACAGTTAAGGTCGTTAGACGCCAGGAAGGCATCTGGCCCAGACGGTATCCCCGTAAGACTTTATGTTGACTATGCTACAAATATAGCATCATTATCATCCATCATCTATCAGAGATCATTGGAACTGCGGAAAGTTCCACGGGACTGCAAGAAGGCCCAGGTCATAGCAATCTATAAAAGGGGTAGAAATCGGATGCACACAATTACCGGCCAATTTCACTGACATCGATTTGTTGTAGAATCATGGAACATATTTTGTGTTCAGACATAATGACCTTTCTAGACTTTAAGAAGCTCATCTGCAGAAACCAGCACGGTTTTAGGAAACAGCGGTCATGCGAGACACAGCTAGCCCTCTTTGTGCATGATATACAACAGGCTCTAGATACCGGCTCCCAGGTTGATGCCATATTTCTCGACTTTCGAAAGGGGTTCGACTCAGTTCCACACTGTCGTTTGCTACAAAAAGTGGTCGCTTACGGTCTATCCGATGTCATATGCGGTTGGATAGAAAGTTTTCTTACAGACAGGGAGGAGTATGTCGCCCTGAACGGGTTGACTTTAACAGAAACAAGCGTAACTTCAGGTGTGCCCCAGGGCAGCGAAATAGATCCTCTGCTCTTTACGATTTACATAAACGATCTGGTTGATGGTATTGACAGCAGCCTTAGACTGTTTGCCGATGATGCTGTAGTCTACAGGAAAGTAGTATCACACGAAAGTTGTGAACAAATCAATGAGGATTTGCAGAAAATAAATGCGAGGTGTAATGGCTGGCACTTATTTCTCAATATTAGTAAGTGTAACCTACTGCGTATAACAAGGCGAAAATCGCCATTAATGTAAGAGTACAAAATAAATGCCCAGTCTTTGGAAGCGGTAACGTCAGTCAAGTATCTGGGTGTGACTATTCGAAATGATCTCAAATGAGAATATGGATTACACAATAACGGGTAAGGCGAACTCTAGATTGCGGTTTATTGGTAGTCCTTCAACAAAGGAAATAGTTTACATTACGCTAGTTCGTCCAGTCTTGGAGTATTGCTCGTCTGTATGGGACCCTTATCAGTTGGGTCTGGTTCAAGAGATTGAGAAGGTCCAAAGAAGAGCGGCAAGATTCGTGACTGGTACATTTAGCCATCGCGAGAGCCTTACAAATCTCATTAATGTTTGAAGTGGGACACAC
This sequence comes from Schistocerca cancellata, assembly GCF_023864275.1. Lineage (NCBI taxonomy): Eukaryota > Metazoa > Arthropoda > Insecta > Orthoptera > Acrididae > Schistocerca > Schistocerca cancellata. Next base: position 166,105,885 of record NC_064632.1, read on the forward strand.
TTACAGATAGACGGTGCGATAAACAGAAGGGGCTCCTCACTAAATTCCGAAATCCGATCTTCACCGAGGATGTACAGCATATATTATTACCACCAACATTCAAATCGCGCATTGATCTCTATTCGAAGATAAGGGAAATAACAGCTCGTACTCAGGCGTTCAGACAGTCGTTTTTCCCTCGCGCGATCCGCGAGTGTAACAGAAGGGGAGAAAATATGACTTGGGCGCGAATCGTGCTCTGCGCCACACACCGCTTGGTGGCTAGCGGATTATATATGTAGATGTACATGTAGATGAACTTCTTTCAATAATCAGCGTGTAAAGGGGTGGGAATCTGACATGCAACGACCTGATGGCGCATGCTGTCTGAAGGCGCTAAGTGCGCGGTGCACCCACTCCCAGGAATCCGTTGACAGGCACGACAAGATATTTAGATGCAAAAACTGTTGGAGACTGTCTAATTGTCGACTTGTATAACGGATTCTTTCTCTCATCAGTGTCCTGGAGACTCACTGTTAAATCCTCTAAGCGTCCGCAGAGTCGGTATACTCGGCGAACGTAGGTGTAGCCTAATGGTCCACACAGCACAGTAAACATGAGAGAGAGCGCCACGTCTATTCATGTTATCACGGGGTTTATCGAACTCATGTATTGTGTCGACCATCTCCTCCCAGCTGGGGTACCAGGTGAGCTGTTTGAGGCTTTCCCGACGTAATAACTGCTTGAATGGAACACGGGCGTTGTGTCGGATGATATTGTGTAACTGGCACAAATATCCACGACACAATTGCTCATCATTTTCAGGTGCTAATTACGCATCGCTCCTGTGGCTGGCCAGTTTATGCGCTGTCTTTCAAGGGAGCCAGGCCATAAATTGGCGAGCCACATGAACGATGAGTCATTAGCAGCTGAAAGTGATGAGTAACAGCGTCGTGGAAATATTGGGCGGTTTACGCAACAGCAAATGACGCAACACCCGTGAACTATTCGCGCCAAGGGTAAGCTGTCAGAATACGCTACCGCACCGTATATCGATTAACACGTTGGACAAGATAATACAGCTAGAGATTACAAACGACGACCATAATTAAAGAGAACGTTTTCAGTATAAAGCAGCGATGGGATTTACGGATAATTTAATTGTGAACGATAAAAGATATGCAAATAATATTATAGCAAACATACAGGGGTTGAACTAAAATATGGAAACGCGGTGATAAATGCATGCTTGAACACAAATGCAGATGCAAACCAAGCCTGGAGAGTTGCGCTGTTGCATTTGAGCACGAACAGTACCTGTGCAATGTGCTCAGTGCGTAGCAAAAAACAGTCATGACCAGAACAGTGCTGCGTACTTGTGAGTGCATTACGCTGCACCTAAGTGATTTCGAGCAGGGGCAAATTGAAGGTGATCGTATGGTAAGTGCTTCCGTAATCAAGGTAGTCCAAGTGTTTGATGTTTCAAGGGATATTGTATCGAATATTTAGACCGCATACAGGGAAAGCGTAGAAAAATCATCCCTAAGACACAACGCGAACGAAATTCCATTTTTCGATTGATCATGACAGATGATCATTGAAGTGGATTGTGAGAAAGATAAGAGAACGACAGTTGCGAAAACCACTGTAGAACTGAATTTCGCATTTACGAACCCTGTCTGTACTGAAACAACACGAAGGAAGGCCGAGAAGTAGGGAACTGCAGAGCGAAGTTGAATTCCAATACCGCTCATCACTGAGGCGAATGCCCGTATCAGGAGAGCATGGTACCGAAGCCATAAAACCTGGACGGTGGAGAAATGGAAGAGTCATTCCCCACTCAGTAATTTGTGAACTATCGGTGACCGCCTATCCGAGAAGATGAAATATGAAGAAGATATGGGGTGGGGCTCGTGTGAGCTTTCTCTTCGCCTTGGGGACTTGGTGCACCTGAAGAAACTTTGAGAGAGGTACGTATGGCATTACGGAGGAGATGTTACTGCAATTTACAAGACAATGCAAGGTCTTCCGAAAGATTACCAGAGTCAGCTTATTGGGTCCAGAGTCCTAAAACTAAGAAACTCATGTACGTCCATTTGAGCAAACTTAAGTTGGATAATAAGGATGATGGGGATGACAAAGCACAACCATTCTCCCCCCACCCCCACTCCCTCCCAGCCTGTTCGCTGTCGATAGTCAATGATCTGCGGCCGCGATAAGAGCTACACTACCCCGGCGCCTCTTTAGGAGGCGGCCGTGGTGCGTGAGTCGGGATATGGGATCGCACGCCGCCCAGCTGATAGGGAGAACACAAGTGCCAGAACCCAATTTCCCAGCAATTCGCTCAGTGGAAGAGGGATAAAAATAAGTGAACACCTGTGTTAGCTTATCCATAGATACTCGAACGTTTTGCACCCTGTGCTCGAAGCCAAGTTATTATTTTTATTTTTGGTTTACATTTATCTGCCCATGTCCTTAGAAGATTACTGCATGAATGTTTTCCATTTTACACAGAAATACAAAGGTCACTCCAAAAGGAATACACACTTTTTTTTTAATCCATCTTTCATTCTACATGTTTGAAAGTTTTACAGTGTGTAGATACATCCTTTAGGAACAATATTTTCATTTCTCCACATAATTTCCATCCCTCTCAACTGCCTTACGCCATCTAGGAACCAGCGGCTGTATACCCACACGGTAAAATTCGGGACCAACCTGTTGGAGCTACTGTTTGGCGGTGTACACAAGGGAGTCATCACCTTCAAACCTTGTTCCACGAAGAGAGTCTTTCAATTTCCCAAAGAGATGATAGTCACATGGAGCCATGTCAGGACTGTAAGGCGGGTGTTTCAGTGTTGTCCATCCGAATTCTGTGAGCGCTTCCATGGTTTTCTGACTGACATGTGGCCGTGCATTGTCGTGCAACAGCAGAACATACTGCTTTAGCCGATGTGGTCGAACTCGACTCAGTCGAAGTTTCTTCAGTGTCGTCACATATGCATCAGAATTTGTGGTGGTCCTACTTGGCATGATGTCCACAAGCAAGAGTCCTTCGGAATCGAAAAACATCGTAGCCATAACTTTTCCAGCAGAAGGTGTGGTTTTTCAATTTTTTTTCTTGGTGGAATTTGCATGATGCCACTCCATTGAATGCCTCTTCGTCTCTGGTGAAAAATGATGGAACCATGTTTCATCACCTGTCACAATTCTTCAAAGATATTCATCTTCGCCATTCTCGTACTGTTCCAAAAGTTCGCTGCATACCGTTTTTCTTGCTTCTTTGTGAGCCATTGTCAACATCCTGGGAACCCACCTGCCACAAACCTTTTTTAACGCCAACATCTTTAGTATACTGCAGACACTTCCTTCCCCTATCCCAACGTTGCGTGACAATTCGTTCACTGTGATGCGTCTGTCAGCAGTCACCAATTCGTTAACTCTCTGCACATAGTCTGGAGTGTGTGCAGTACGAGGCCTGCCACTGCGAGGATAATCTTCAATATTGCTGTGCCCACTTTCATCACGTAACCTGCCTGTCCACCGACTAGCTGTACGGCGATCGACAGCAGCATCTCCATATACCTTTGTCAACCTCTTGTAGATGTTTCCCACTGTCTCGTTTTCACAGCACAAGAATATCAATGACAGCACGTTGCTTGAAGACATGCTGTGACGGCGCCACCAACGGGAACAGGTGGAACTAAGTTTGAAAAAAAGCGGGAAGGATGTATCTACACAATGTAAAACTTTCACACAAGCAGAATTAAATCTGTATTTTTACAAGAATAGTGTGCATTTCTTTTGGAGTGGCCCTCGTACCTTTGTATTTGTTCGTCTTTTAATCTACGAAAGTCCTTAGAAGATTACTACGTGAATGTTCTCCGTTGTATACTGAAATAAATTCGTGTTTGTCTGTCTTATAACTGTGGATGGATTAAAAAAAGAACCATAAATTAATGAGAAAGTGACCTGAAATTATTTTCGGTGAAATTCCTGTAGTGTATTTTGATTAGTAATCCATTGCAAGCGACAGATTCTGGGAAAGTGATCTGTTATTGATGATATGCTGCGAAATTATCGCCAGCGCATGAAATCTTTATCAATGTCAGCGAGCTTCTTTCTCGAGTGACATTCAGCTGAAGAAATGTCACTGTGTCAGACGTGCCTTCGCTCGATCCTCGTGGTGTTCGGAATTTATATGTTTCGCTGTTTCTACGATCGGTATCACGCAAGGGAACGCATCAAATCTTCGTAACTAATAACAACAAGAATAAAATATAAGAATTAATATAAGAATTGGTATAAGAATGAAATACAAGATTAGGAGAATTTCAAAAGTTTGTGACCCCTGAAAATACCACGCACACAAATATATTATATAATACCTGTAAGACACTTATTGTGGAACCCAGTTGTAATTTTACAATTAATGTAATGTTCTAGTATACACTACCTTGATAAGCAACAGTCGTGTGGTAATCTTCTACAGGCGTGAGCAGATAAATGAAACTAAAGTAAATAAAAGTAATAATCAGGTTTCAAACACGGGGTGCAAATGTGAGAAGCTTCAACGCTAGCCACTGTGCCACCATTTCTGCTGAGGATATCTTACGCTAAAGGCTATCTATATTACATTGAAACTTTGACGGTCTTTTGCCAGAAACGGTCAAATATCTATGGATTAGCAGAGGCACGTGTTCGCTTGTTTTCCTTCTCTTCCACTCTTCGAAGTTTCTGGGGAATCAGATTATGGCACTTGCCGTGTTCTCCTCGAGAGCGAGAAGTCTCCGAGTGTCCTATCCACTATTGTCTTATCTAAGAGGGACTTGAACAATGTCTTTTCTGGACAGTAAGTTGCTGTTGTTGTCTCCTTCGGAGGGAAGAGCTTGTGTGGGCTGTGCGGCGTCACTGTAGCCTAATGGGCAAAAAATGGTTCAAAAATGGCTCTGAGCACTATGGGACTTAACATCTATGGTCATCAGTCCCCTAGAACTTATAACTAATTAAACCGAACTAACCTAAGGACATCACACACATCCATGCCCGAGGCAGGATTCGAACCTGCGACCGTAGCAGTCACACGGCTCCGGACTGAGCGCCTAGAACCACTAGACCACCGCGGCCGGCCTACGGCTGGTGAATACAGTCCCTTAACAGAGGTGTTATTTGTGTGCGATCAGGTGGATAAGTCGGAGCTGCCAACTACTGTCTGTACTAGTTGCACTTGTGGATGCTTCCCGATACGTGACTGATGGATTCGTATGGCGCAGGACAAGCAACGCTTCAGTGCATGACACGTAGAACGGGAAGTGGCTCACCTACTTGCTCGATGTTGCAGTGCATGACTTTGCCTTCAAGTTTTGTGTATTGCGTGGTCACAAGGTGCTGCATACTTGGGAATGTTGGCTGTTTCAAGAATGACGGAAAACCCGCTTCGTGTTCTGTTGTGTTGTTTTTTTAGTGTAATATTTTAAATTGTTCATTTCCTGCCTCACTTATTCTAGTAACCTTAATTTTGCTGTAACCACCACTCAGGGCGATGAGAATTAAATTGGTTCACCACAGCTGTGTTTTAAATAAGTCTTGCCGTAAGATTCTAGTTAGTCTGTCAACCCCGACTGGTTAGCACTGGTTGATTATTGTGAGCCGAGAATAAGAGCTAATAGGTTTTAATTTGGTTAACCTTTGTATTTTAGGATTTGTTTTAGAGAAAGCGTTCGTAGGATTTCCTGTTTAAAGAACTTTAATTTTCTGATAAAAGTCACAGCAGTCTTTCGCATAATTCCTTTGATTAAGATTAAATGTTTCATTTACTGATTGATGATTTTTTTAGTTACAGTTTTCTTAATTATTGCAAGATTGGTCGAGTAAGTTTTTCATTTGTGTCCACGACCCTTCCATGTCTGAATAGAGCATACTCTGAAATTTAGTTCAGTTATATTAAAGCCAACAGCTCGAACACACCGTAGTGGTAAAAAACTATTTTTCTGCCTTGTTGTCCGTGCAGAACCTATCTCGCACATTAGTTTTACAAAAATTACGGTCTTTTTTGTGTGATGGAGGATCATAGTTGGGCAAATCAATGTAGTTGCTGTTTTATGGAACTGCTTCATGTGTCAATGTGATTTCTGTACCTAGCTTGTCGTTTTTGTTCCGGAATTGTTATTTCTTTATCTTTTTTGTCATTTTTGTTCTGAAAATTTGTAGGACTAGATGAAAGGGAAAAATAATCAGGCACACCAGCCACAAAACAAAACTATTTAGAAGGGAGGAATTTTTAAAATTAAATGTGGTGAATGTTCCTTTGTGGAGAAATTCCAGATTCAGAGAGTACTCATTAAACTTTGACAAAACACAGTATACATAGTTCCACACAATAAATGGAATGACACCATTAATAAACATAGACTTCGGTCATAAAGCAGTAGCTAACGTAGAATATTCAAAATTTCTAGGTGTATGCATTGATGAGGGGTTGAACTGGAGAAAACACACTGAAGATCTGCTGAAACGTTTGAGTTCAGCTACTTATGCTATTAGTGTCATTGCAAATTTTGGCGATATACATCTCAGTCAATTAGCTTACCACACCTATTTTCATTCTCTGCTTTCGTATGGCATCATATTCTGGGGTAACTACCATTGAGTAAAAGAGTGTTCATTGCACAAAAGTGTGTAATCAGAATAATTGCTGGAGCTCATCCAAGACCATCCTGCAGACATTTATTTAAAGAGCTAGGTATCTTCACTGTAGCCTCACTTATGAAATTTGTTTTTAACAATCCGAACGAATTCAAAAGTAATAGCAGTGTATATGGCTACAACATTAGGAGAAAGGCTGGTCTTCAGTACAAAAGGTTAAATCTAACTTTGGCTCAGAAGGGGGTAAATTATGCTGCCACAAAAGTCTTTGGTCACTTACCTAATAGCATCAATAGTCTGACAGATAGCCATATAGCTTTTGAAAGGAAATTAAAAGAATTTCTGAATGGCAACTCCTTCTACTCATTAGATGAATTTTTGGATATAGTAAGTGCGTAATTTCCCCACCCCCACACAAAAAAAAATATTAAGTGTCATGTAATATTGTGTATATAGACACCTTTTATTAAGCTGAAACGTTCCACATCGTTATGAAGTGTCGTATTCATGATCTATGGAACAAGTACTAATCTAATCTAATCTACACGAAACGTAACCGACTGCTGTAAATTTCTGTCTCTCTCTCGTCTGTGATCGACATAGAAGATTGTTATTCAGATTTTTTACATTTATGAATCAATGATTTATTCTGTAAACAAAATATCAGCCGCCTTATAAATTTAATTGAGTGTACTTGTCAGTTACTCGTACAACGAAACTAAAATCTACAGTACTTCGGGTGCCACACTTCAACATTTCGCGTCGTTCGTGCAAAAGTGACACCTAGCAGGCGGATGTGATAATACGACTGGTCAGCATTCTTCGACACGGTGTGAGAAGATTGGCTGACACTGGTGTGCGCTGCCTTGCGAAACGCAGATGCGTATCAGCATCAAAACTCGTGGGAGAAGAGGGGTTAGGTGGTTGTGCGTGCGTGTTAGCGCGTACATGCGTGAGCTCCGCACACACGCACCGCCACTGGTTCGTTTCCGCGCGATATGCAACTATATCGCTCTCATATCGCGGACCGTAACTCACTCCTCGCCGTTATAAATCGACGCAGCTAATAAATGGGCTCAGTGAGCGCCGGAAGCAGAGGCCGTAAAAAGGCGCGGACTTGGCGGCAGCCAGTGCGGCGGCATTGCGCTAGCGGCGAAGCGGTGTAAACCGCACTACGCCTGTGGTTTGTTTCACGCCGGCTGTCCTCGGGAACTGGGATTGCTTTCATATGACACACGGCGATCGCGTTTCCCGTGGCAAGGCGAGAGAGACGACAAGAGAGATTTGCGCGCACTCGAAATGAGCAGCCGTAAAGCATCACCCTGTGCGTTCCGCTCTTTGATGGGTTGAGACTTTTCCGACATTCGGGGTATGAGACGCGGTGACGATGACGCTACCGGCGGCGTAAAACTGTTCGATTCACTTCTGTCCTTTCCTCACTTGACGCAAATATTTGCTCGTAGAACAGGGATGTATCTTGTGACAGTACTAACCTTTTCACGTATTGCTGGTCTTATTGTGCTAGGGCGCGTGGATTCCGCGACATTCGCGAACCGGATGATGGTGATCAACTTTGCACTGCTAAGACACAATTGACTGATGCCTACACCTTCACCTCTAAGCGTTGTCGTGCCCTGCATACAGCATATGATTCAACAACAGCAGGGACATCACGATTAATCGGAGTAAGATCGAAATGACACTGTTTTTAGAGTTCCGTACCTCCGTCGGTAAAAACAGAACCCTTACAGGAACCCTTTGTTATCGGTCTGTCTGTCTGTCTGTTAAGAGCCCTTTTTTCTGAGGAAGGGGTAGAGATATGAAGTTCATGGCTCTAAGCACTATGGGACTTAACATCTGAGGTCATCAGTCCCCTAGACTTAGAACTACGTTAACCTAACTAACCTAAGAACATCACACACTTCCAAGCCAGAGGCAGGATTCGAACCTGCTACCGTCGTAACTACGTGGTTCCGGACTGAAGCGCCTAGAACCGCTCGGCCACAGCAGCCGCCAATAAAGCTGACATTTATGTCAAATATTAAGTTATACAGCTTGGAAGTTAATGCAATGAAAAAATACGGCCATTTATGCCACACCTTTTGAGACTTTCAATTACTCATCTTCGTCCGCGCCCGTAGATAAGTCTTTACAGATGGCGCAGCGATCGAGTCATGTGCTACGCCGCACGCACACAGCCTTTACGTGAGCAAGAAACATTAGCGATAAATGAGACATTTATGTTTGAAGCTGATTTCTACGTAAACATGTGTAAATGTAAAGACGCGACAGAGGGACTAAAAGGGGCAATTGTGTTTGGCCGTGCCCGCGGCTATACGGTATCTGAAGTTGCTGGATTTGTTGGTGTTTCACAATGGGCTGTGAGGGACTTCAAATGGCTCTAAGCACTATGGGACTTAACATATGAGGTTATCAGTCCCCTAGACTTAGAACTACTTAAAACTAACTAACCTAAGGACATCACACACATCCATGTCCGAGACAGGATTCGAACCTGTGAGGGACTGGAGACGCTTTTCATGTCTTGTGATGCAAAATCGTTTCCAAACCCGACAGGTTCCAATTTCCTGGAAATGGTCTTAAATGAGTAATTATGTCATTTTATGCTCCTAACATGCTTTTTTCCCGTCTTGAATTTCAATATTATTTTACAACAACGGAAATGAAATTCAAATAATTTGGAAGCCAGCTAAAACTCTCGATTCGGATCATTTGATGCCTGTTACGTCACTGGCTAACTCGCTGCTCCTACTGTCATAATGCTAATTCACGGTCATGTGAAAATAGTTTGTAATACAATACTATGCAAATGCATCTATAAAAGCTCCTGAAAAGTTGAGTGTTCCAGTGAACGGGAAGATGTGTAAAACGTGGTTGCACTGAACCGGCGAACTACCACTAGGTCGACGTACAAGTTCACTAACTTAATTAAAAATGTGTTACGCTGTGAAGTTAATATTAACTTTCCTTCGAGATACGCTCTCGCAATCTTACAACGGTGGATAGCGTCATTCAACGAAATTAAACTGCTAGTGAAAATTGTCGTTTTATCCGACTAAACCTAAATTATTTGAGAGCTCAGTTCTTAGAGCGGTAGACCGCCCAGTTTTATAAAATGATTTCCGTACATCGCTGGTTCGAATCTGAACAGAAAGAACATTTTAACTTACTTGTAAAATGACTCGAGAGTACTCACATTTGAAAACGAATAACAATTATAAAACCTCACCACACCGATCAGAACCAGAATATTATTGTGTTTTCCTTGCTGATTACAGCCAGCCGCGGTGGTCGTGCGGTTCTAGGCGCTCCAGTCCGGAGCCGCGCTGCTGCTACGGCCGCAGGTTCGAATCCTGCCTCGGGCATGGATGTGTGTGATGTCCTTAGGTTAGTTAGGTTTAATTAATTCTAAGTTCTAGAGGACTGATGACCATAACAGTTGAGTCCCATAGTGCTCAGAGCCATTTGAACCATTTTTTTTTTTTTTTTTTGCTGTTTACATGCGCTTACATTTGCAATTGCTGTTCAGACACGTCACGTTCAAAAAGATATTTTCTAGTTAATGTGACCACACACTTTTTACTTTATTAAAAACAATGCTTTTATCTTCGTATTCTCCAGCTAGGATCCTTATTGTTTAAGCTTTTGCAGTTTCATAATCTTACATAAAGATGCAGTAAGTCTTCTTCAGACGCTAACGTTAGTTTACTCGTACACTAACAAACATCACAGCCCTTAAGTTTGTGTCACCCGCATGTTGTACACGCTTTATATCTGTCTGTATAACCTCATCGTTCTACACCTCGTTTACTGTGGGCGTATGTTTAGCAATGCATTCCAAGAAAGTGAATTGTATGTTCACAAAATAAATGCGTTTATTCTCTGTTGTCCGTCTCTCAGATTAAGAATAATGTGAAGCTATATATAACACATCCCGCAAGCAAAACAACTGCTGCAAGCAGTTCTTGCTAATATTATTTTCGTACTTCCTCTAAAACGTTTGAAAGTATATAACCCTTCCGCGTTTCGAGCATGTAACCTCTTTATCTGCAGTCGGATGCGCTATCTATTACGCCATCGAAAGCCTTCAGGCTACAGAATGTCTGTTAAGCGTCCTCTAGAAGGAAATTAGTACTGAGTTTTGCCAAGAATAACTTTATTGTGTTTTGAGTCAGAGCTCATGTCTGCCGGTCGATAATCTAATGATAATATACGGACCCATTTGCAAAAGTTCTGCATTTCCTTGCGTTTGAAAGAGTTTAATGATCTTGCAGTGAGCAGGGAAACGTATGTCCGTCGTTGCACATATCTCCACGTCGCCGCTCTAAATAGGTGGGGCATAAACGCATCAACTTCCGCAGTGCTTCCACTATCACAGTTCACAAAATTCCTTTCTGTTGTTAGTTAAAAGTTGTAATTGCGTTTCCCATGACCAAATAGCTAAACTGTTACGTAAAAACCTAGTAACTTCGGTTAACGCTTCTATAACACAAGTACAGCTTCGTCTTGCTCCTAGTCTGTGACGTCACCAGAGCATCAGCACATAACAGAGCGTTTTCGTTCACTTGACCAGATCTTCATATTTAATGATTTTCAAGCTTTCATTGCATAAAAATAATGATATTTTATGAGAACATTGACTGCAAATGCTACTTAAATTTTATGATCAATCAGAATGACAGCAATCTGAAACACATTTTTAACATAGGAAAATAGCCCACTGCTGCAGGCAGTAAATGAAGATCCATTCCAAAGTTGTCGTGAGTGAACAATTCGACGGGAACTATATGCAATAAACATTTAGAATCCGTCTCCTCGTAACAGGCCATTGCTCAGACGGGTTCATAAAGACGACAGCGACGAAGCTTGGCTGGAAGAATATGTGACTGGTTTTCTGAACATTTCACCACGTTACTGCATCTCGATTGGCCTGCAAAAGCATAGAAAATCTGTGGGACACCATGAAACAGCATCCCCGCATTTTGGTGGAATTATGCGATCAAATCTTCTGGATGGCTTAACCTGGATGCGACGTACCTACACAACTTTGTGGACTCATTTCCTAACCGAATCCAGACTGTTATCAAGACCAGGAGTGGAATTACACAGTACTAAATGATGCTTGTAATGATTTCTCTTGGGGTTACTAATATTTTGTCCTGTGAGCTTATATTCGTAACTAAGTTTGTACGGGCCCGTCAGAGCTCGAGTCCTAACAGTTGTCCGTTTTTGTTAAATAACGCTGTCGCGAACGACGTATAACAAATTTCCTCAGTTAACCTGAGCCAACGGCCTTCCCGCAGTGGTTCATCTACATCTACATAGATACTCCCTAACCCACCGAAGGTGCATGGCGAAGGGTACCCTATACCACTACTTGTCATTTTGTCTCCTGTCCCACTCGCAAATAGAGCGAGGGGAAAACGGTTGTCTATACGCCTTCGTATGAGCTCTAATTCTCGTATCTTATCTTCGTGGTCCTTACGCGCGGTGTATGTTGGCGGCAGTAGAATCGTTCGGCAGTCAGCTTCAAATGCTAGTTCTCTAAATTTTCTGAATAGTGTTTCCCGAAAAGAACGCCGCTTTCCCTCCACGGATTCCCACTTGAGTTCCGGAAGCATCTCCGTAACATGTTTTGTTTTAACCTAACGGTAACAAATCTAGCAGCCCTCCTCTGAATCGCTTCGAAGTCTTTCTTCAATTCGACCTGGTACGAATCCCAAACACTCAAGGAGTAATCAAGAATGGGTCGCACAAGCATCCTACATGCGGTCTCCTTTAAAGGTGAACTAATTTTTCCTAAAATTTTCCCAATAAACTGGTGTCGACCATTTGCCTTCCCTACCACGGTTTTCACGTTCTCGTTCCACCTCATATCGCTTTGCCCAGATAACTAAACGACTTGACTCTGTCAAGCTGGACATTAGTGATACTGTATCCGAACATTACAGGTTTGTTCTTCCCACTCATTTCCATTAACTTATATTTCTCACATTTAGGGCTAGTTGCCATGCATCACACCAACTGGAAGTTTTGTTTAAGTCGTCTTGTATCCTCCTACAGTCACTCAGCCTCGACACCTTACCGTACACCACGGCATAATCAGCAAACAACGTTATACTGCTGCCCACCACATCTGTCAAATAATTTATGTATACAGAAAACAACAGTGGTCCTATCACACTTCCCTGGGACATTCCTGACAATAACCTTGTCTCCGACGAACACTCGCCGTCGAGGACAACATACCGGGTTCGATTATTTAAGAAGTCTTCGACCCACTCTCATATCCGTGAACTTATTCCATGAGCTCGTACTTTCTTTAATAGCCTACAATGGGGCACCGTGTCAAATGCTTTCCGGAAATCTTACAAAATGGAATCTGCCTGTTGCCCTTCATCTACAGTTCGCAGTATATCATGTGAGAAAAGGGCAAGCTGAGCTTCGCATGAACGAGGCTTACTAAAACCGTGCTGATTCGTGAACATAAGCTGCTTAGCCCCAAGAAAGTTTAGTATGCTCGAACTGAGAATGTTTTCAAGGACTCTGCAGCAAACAGAAGCTGGAGACATTGATCTGTAATTTCGCGGCTCCGTTCTATTATCTTTGTTATATACTGGAGTCTCTGCCTTTTTTTCCCAGTCGCTTGGGACTTTGTGCTGGGCGAGAGATTCACGATAAATGTAAGCTATGTTAGGGGGCCAATGTCGTAGAGTACTCTTTGTAAAATCGAACTGTGATTCCATCTGGACCTCGTGATTTGTTTGTTTTCAAATCTTTAAGTTGCTTCTCTACGCCAGGTACGATTATTTCTATGTCGACCATACGGGGGTCTGTCCGATGGTCAAATGACGGTATATTCGTACGGTTTCCTGCGTGAACGATTTCTTGAATGTCAAATTTATAACTTTGGCTTACGTTTTGCTATCTTCAACTGCCACACCAGACTGGTCAACAATGGACTGAATGGAAGTCTTAAACCCACTTTGCGATTTTACATAGTACCAGGAATTTCTAGGGTTCTTTGCCAAATCTTTTGCTAAGGTGTGACGGGGGTAGTTATTGCGTGCTTCACGAATGGACCTTTCCACAGACGCACGAATATCTACTACCTTTCGCTTGTCGTCGTTCGTGCGTACCCTTTTGAATCTAGAGCGCAACAGGCTCTGCTTCCTCAGCATCTTACGAACTTCGTTATTAAACGATGGTGGGTCTTTTCCATCCCCTGTGCACTTACTAGGCAGGTAACTCTCCAGCCCATGATTTACAATCTGCTTAAACTTTGCCCATAATTCCTCTACAACCATCTTACTGGTACTAAGTGATGTCAGTTCACTAAGTAAGATATTAATAACTGCTTATCTGCTCATATCTATCAGAAACACTCGCCTAGCCTTCCTGACTGATGTATTAACTTTCGTGATCATGGCTGCTATAGTGCTATAGTGTTCAAAAGTATTTCCCATGACTGTCTGTCTGTAACTCCCCCCCCCCCCCCCCCCCCGCAATAAATCCATAGACATCCCAGTCTACTAGTCTACTAGGGAGGTTAAAATCGCCTTCAACTTGCACTGTATTGCTCTGAATGTTTATGCACTGTTGATCGTTTACTTTCTTTGAATGACTTTGGAATCGGATGGCCAGTAAAAACATTCAGCAATTAACTTAGTTTCACCTACACCTGTTATACGCGACCTGAGGACTTCACTGTCACACTCAACACCGGTTCCTGTCAGATCACCGATTTTCAAGCGCTGTCGGGTTTGGGTGGCACTTGGATGGGTCACCGTCCAGGCCTGCCGAGTGCTGTTGGCAAACAGGGTCCACCCAGCTCTTGTGAGACCAATGGAGCAGCTACGTGATTGAAAAGTAGCGGCACCGGTCACCAAAACTGACAACAGGCGGGAGAGCGGTGCGCTGACCACATGCCCCTCTGTATACGCATCTGGTGCTGCCGCAGGGTGGAGGATGACACGGCGGCCCGTCGGTACTGTTGGGCCTCAAGGCCTGTTCGGATGGTGTTGTTGTTGAACTGTGCTGAAGCATTATCTACTTTAATCTAATGTTATTTACCCTAAAGGCTGCGCGGGGTAGCCGAGCGATCTAAGGTGTCTTGTCAGGGTCCGCGAGGCTCCCCCTGTCGGTGGTTTGAGTCCTCCCTCGGGAATGGGTGTACGTGTGTTGTCCTTAGCGTAAGTTAGTGTAAGTTAGATTAAATAGTGTGTAAACTTAGGGACCGATGACCTCAGCAGTTTGGTCCCATAAGACCTTACTTCAAAGGCGGGCGGAGTGGCTGAGCGGTTCTAGGCGCTTCAGCCTGGAACCGCGCTACCACTACGGTCGCAGGTTCGAATCCTGCCTCGGGCATGGATGTGTGTGATGTCCTTAAGTTAGTTAGGTTTAAGTATTTCTAGGGGACCGATGACCTCAGATGTTAAGTCCCATAGTGCTCAGAGCCATTTGAACCTTACCTCAAATTTCCAATTACCCTGAAGTATCTAGGCCATAAACTGTTCATTAAGGGGAAAACCAATGCCAATGGAGCAAGGTAATCGGTACAGTGCACACAACATCCCCCCCCCCCCCCCCCCGCCAGTGATGTGATATATCAGATTCAAACGTATCCCGAGTGCACTGGCCACGCGAACTTGCAAACCAGTGTCCTCAGTCTACCGGTTGCACGTGCTTGACAAGATATGTCTTGTTCTAAAATGGCTCTGAGCACTATGGGACTTAACATCTCAGGTCATCAGTCCCCTAGAACTTAGAACTACTTAAACATAACTAAGGCCATCACACACATCCATGCCCAAGGCAGGATTCGAACCTGCGACCGTAGCGGTCGCGCGGTTCCAGACTGAACCGCCTAGAACCGCTCGGCCACCAGAGGCCGGCATATGTCTTGTGTGGGCGCTCTTATCCCTCATCAACTGACACTACCAAAGTTTGTTTGAGCCAGTCAAGAGATGACATCTCTCACCATGTTACCTTTGATGTCAATAAATAAATGTCGTCTGGATCGAAATTTCTTTTATTACCAATAACTTTTTGAGGTGACAGTCAACAGAATGAATACGAAATTAAGAAACAGCACTGTGTCTTGCGTCTTATATGATCGTATATTTCCGGCCACTGGCTTCAGTCTGTACTGCAGATCATCTCCAGGTCTGAAATGAAAGACGAAAAACATAAAATGCAATCTCTGTAAAGAGAACTATATTTGAGAGACGCGTCGAATGTTTAAAATTCAGTTGAATGAACATATACTCACACAAAGTAAAATGCACTTGGTACACGTTTACCAACCCATAACCACAAAGTCACTCGCACTGATAATAAACAAGGGGCGGTAATCCGGCGTGCTTGTAAAACTAGAAATTTATACTGCCAACGAAAAGAGCCCGACATAACTTAAAGAACAGAATGAATTTTCCCTTAACGCTCTCTTCAATATTATGATGACATTCTCCGGTGGGTGTGCCAGTGCCCGGTGTTCGTCATCTTCCCGCGAAACTGGATGTGTTTATCACGTTATCTGGCCGTGGCGTTGGTGGTCGGCGAATACTACACCGTGTGACATGCATGCACACACTGATGCGTCGCTTATGACTCACTTTGCTATGGTAGGTGCCGCAAACTTTAGCAGGTACTCTGGTCTCCGGCACTGTTGTTATTCAACAACTTCGTTAATTTGCAGTCTTTTTGCTAAAAGCTATAGTTATTTTTGTAACTATATTTCTTTTTATCTCTCTTTCTTAGCTTAGAGTAAGAGTCAGTGTATTTATATTTTCCTTCATTAAATTTTAGGGAAATACTTAAAGTCGAATTTTTACAGTTGAAAGATTCAAGATATTCACATTAAATATTTTTGGTAGTTGTGGTTCTCTATTTTAAAAATACGTAAACAAGAAGCTAATTAAAATTCGTTAAATTCCAAACTGCTACCATTGAACTGGAAACATACGTCTTCACCATTCTCCAGTCAACTCCTAAACAGAAGACTGCAATATCATAAAAAATCTCACCAAATAAAAGTTCTCAGGACCAATGTCCGTAACAAGAAAGAGCCAACAGCCACGGAAAATCAAACACAGCAATTTTGATAGAAACAGTACAGTCCCTTTTCCTTTTAAAAAGAATCCTACGATAGTTGTTCATTCGAGGACGTCGCCTTCTCTTAATAACATCAATTTCGTCTACGTCTAACCACTCTCTACTTTCAACTACACAAAACTTACGATGAGCCATTGCAACAGGAAGCTGCTGCTGCTACGAAGTCTTTCACCTCTGCACTAAATAACAACGCAAGCCTGCAAAAGACGTGCCGGCCGCGGTGGTCTCGCGGTTGTAGGCGCTCAGTCCGGAACCGTGCGACTGTTACGGTCGCAGGTTCCAATCCTGTCTCGGGCATGGATGTGTGTGCTGTCCTTAGGTTAGTTAGGTTTAAGTAGTTCTAAGTTCTAAGGGACTGATGACCACAGATGTTAAGTCCCATAGTGCTCAGAGCCATTTGATCCATTTGCAAAAGACGTAAACGGCTGACGAACCTCAGTGCCTAGCCACAGGAACATAGCATAAAATCCAGTAGTCTGACCATGCCGCAAACTTAACTTGTACAATCCCCTTGGATCACAAAAGTTTCTCTTAAAAAACCGATGTGCTACAGAAATAAATATTGGTGTTCTGCGTCTCTCTGAATGTTATGGCCTCAATAACACCCTCGAATGGCCGGCCGCGGTGGCCGAGCGGTTTCAGGCACTTCAGTCCGGAACCGCGCTACTGCTACTGTCGCAGGTTCGAATCCTGCCTCGGGCATGGATGTATTTGATGTCCTTAGGTTAGTTAGGTTTAAGTAGTTCTAAGTTCTAGGGGACTGATGTCCTCAGATGTTAAATCCCATAGTGCTCAGAGCCATTTGAACACCCTCGCACCCTGTGTGTGTGTGGGGGGGGGGGGGGGGGTGTCGTGCGTGTTTGTGTAAGAAATAATAACTGAATATGGACGTGTGTTCGTCTCTGCTTACTTATGACAGACAGAAAACGAAGAAAGAGCCACACGAAGAGAGAGAGAGAGAGAAAGAGAGAAGGATGGGAAAGATGAACTGTGGACACAACAAGAAACATGATGGAGGGCTTAGGTGCAAAATGGAAGATTGAAAAATAAGAAAAGTAAAACTGAAAGCTATGCATATGATAGTTCCATTTCTGTTAGAGGAGAGACAAAAAAAGGATAGAAAAGAAGATGTTTTGAAAATGAAGAATGTTGGGATTTAACACTGAACTTTATGGTCTTGGAGGAATTATAGAGGAGGAATATAAAAGACAGGTGAAAGAGAGAGAGGAAAACTGAAGTAAAAAGTATAATTTAAACGACAGCCGTTTGATATTTTACAATGTTTTGAAGGATGGAGTTAAAAAGTGAAGGTGTGGTAAGTGTGAATGGGAGGGTGGGGGGGGGGGTGCAGGTTAAGAAAAAAAAATTTCGGTTCTCCCTTTAAAGAAGAATGCTCCCACCCTCCGGATATTCCATTTAGTTGTTTGACACATTTTTTTGAAATAAAATACTATTTCTTTCGCTACTTTCTGAAGAAGAAAAGTATTTGGATTACAGTGTAGCGATATGCTTTAAGACCCACATCTTGCGACTCTCACAACCGATTGCATAGTCAGAGTAAACAATCTCCTAAATTTCGTCGTCTTTTCTTTGCAGTGAAATCATATGGTGAAACAATAAGAAAGCTATGCATTTTAAGTTCACTTCTCCACTCCTTAACCATTACGGCATGGAAAAAAAACACAAGAGATTGTTCTCCTTGATCACAAGTGTCCAAACACTTGAGGACACGTATTTCTTTGGTATTAATCTCCATTTCAGAGCGCCCAGAGTTATAATTTCAGTTTGCAAAAGATGAAGATAAGCGATTTTTGCAAGAAACTTGCAGGTATAATGGGACCTTCATTTTTAGTTATTTCAGATTACACTGTTAAGCCTGAACTGTAATTAGTGAATATTTATAAAAGCTTTCTCAAACACTCTGTTGCCGCCATACCTGCCATGTGATGGTATCCAGTTGTTGTCACCACTTTTCGAACGTCCATTCAGGTTCATAATCTGTCTCGTAGCCATCAAGCGTTCTAGAGCGATCTCTTCCATCCAGTCTAGTAAGGAATCGTTACACATAAGGCTTAGGCAACTACAGAGTCAGAGTCAGATATCTCACATTTACTGTATTGACGACTCACTTCCTCTCTCTGACATACGTCCCAGAAGAATTTTTCTGCTGCTACTGCCAGCTCATTCGAATATTCCGCAGCATGGTCTATAGTGGCCCAATTTCTTTTCACTATCGAGTGTACCAGTCTGCCCGGTACCTCTCAGTTCTGCACCACTAGTCACAACATTTCTGAGCATAACCGCAGCACCCAATACTATACTTGCTGTCTCCTTAGTTACATGTACCGTTGCATTACAGTGTTAACGGCGTAAGAGAATACAGAATGTGAATACGGCCTTCTATCCTCACCTCATTAGCGAAGCAGATTTCTACATGCAGTGATGGACCTTTTGTTCTCGTGGACCCTCTGTGCGTACCTAATATGTTCCGAAACACAGCTCATAAAAACGGGATTTTTCTCTTACCTCGGCTTCCATTGGTGACAAAAATGGAGGATCAAGTGTTTTGTATAGCTCTCGGGATAGGGACCGTTTGTGTACCCCACATAAGGATCGTCTTAATGTCACTACCCTACAGCATAGGGTCAAAGTATGAATATTACACACTTCCTCCTGCTTAGGCATCTGGACTACGTGGGGTTCATGGGATTTACGGAGGCACCCGGAGTTCAGAGGTAGCGTCTTCGATTAATAATCAAAACGTCCTCGGTCCCGTGTTAGAAGTCCAACATCGCTTAAGTTTTGATTAATAATCAGCATTGGCGGCCGAAGACTTCCGGCATAAGAAGCCACTCTCATTCTGCCAACGGCCTTAAATAGGGCGGAGGAGCGTACAGAGGTTCAGGGCATCTCTTGTCCTCGGGCTGGGAATCTGCCCCTAAAGGCTGAAGAATCAGCAATGATCAACTGCATGAAGATGCAGAAGGCAATGGAAACCATTACATTAAAGACACATAACGTGTATCCACAGGACGTCTGGCCTGTAATTGAAAAAGTGTCATGATGATCTCTCCATTAGCAAAAGATTCCGTAATAGACAACCATTCGGATCTTTGGGAGGGGACTCCCAAAGGGGAGATGACCATGAGAAGAAGACTCAATAACCAACGATCAACTGCATGAAGATGCAGAACACAATGGAAACCATTACATTAAAGACACATAACGTGTACCCGCAGGACGTCTGGCCTGTAATTGAAAAAGTGCCATGATGACCTCTCCATTAGCAAAAGATTCCGTCTTACTACTACTCTCTCAACCACTTCCACTTTCTCCGTCTCTTTATCTTCCCCCCTCCCCCTGACACTCCCTCATTCATTCTTTTCCTAGCACTGCTCTGTCACTGTCAACTGTATTCTACTGCAACTGTGTCTCTCTCTACTCTACGAGTCGAGGCGTCCAATGTCAGAAACTTGAACGTTGTAAGGAAGCTAGAACCTATGCAAAGGCTCACGCTAGATATAGTAGGGGTCATTGAAGTGAAATTGAAAGAAGAAAGTGATTTTTGGTCAGATGAGCATAGGGTAATATCAACGGCAGCAAAAAATGTCATAACAGGAGTTACAATCCAGAAGACCGTAAGAACAGACAAGTAAGAGAATTATCGCAAAATCAGATTAACAGCTCATGCATCAAAGTTGCTGACAAGAATAATATAATGTGAATGTATGCTTTCCCGGCGTATACAGCTGGCGAAGAGTTCTCGGGCTTCCAGCCGGGTGGCGGTGTCTTCAAACTGCGACGTTTCGACGAGTGACATACTCATCATCTTCTGGCGAAGTGCCGAGACTTTGCGGATGCCGGTCCCTTTATACCTGCGGTGTGCCCCCCACCACCTGGCCGCGGGAGGCTGGGTCCAGAGGAGCCGGCGGGCGAGGTGGAGGGGGAAGCGGGTGCGCCGTTCGTGTCTCCGTCAGAGCATTGTGATCGCGTCTCGTGAGCTGGACGGTTCTTGTTGCGTTCCTGGCGTATTGCGGCTAATGCTGGATTCCAAGCCGCGCTCAGTTGATAGCCTTCGTCCCTGTTCACAAGATTCTCGTGGAGCCATATTTCTATTGATTCTTTAATGACGCTATCCCAATAGCTCCCGGCTCGGCACAGCACCCTGGTGTTTTCGAAGTCAAAGGTGTGGTTTTCTTTGATGCTATGTTCCGCTATAGCAGATTTCTCTATCTGTCCAAGTCGAACATGCCTGATGTGTTCTTCGCACCTTTTAGAGATGCAGCGCTGCGTTTGACCAATGTACTGCACACCACATTCGCAGGCAATGTTGTATATACCAGGTGTGTTTAGTTTGAGTGGGTCTTTAGCTGAGCCCAGCAGCTCTTTCGTCTTCGGCGGTGGTCGGAAGACGGTATTTATGTTAGATTTTCTTAATAGCCTCCCGATTTTGGCCGATGTGGGCCCCAAATATGGGAGAAAGGCGAGTCTCTTGTTCACTTCCTCTTCCTCAGATTTGTCAGCCTGTCTCCTCTTGAAGGCCCTGTCAATCTGTGTTTTACTGTACCCGTTTTTCCGAAATACCTCTCTTAGGTGGTGTAATTCGTCTGAGAGGCTTTCTTTGTCGCAAATGACGTGCGCCCTATGTACCAAGTTGGTCAGTACTGACTGGCGTTGCGCCGGATGGTGGCAGCTGGTTGCATGGAGGTACAGGTCTGTGTGCGTCTTTTTTCTATATACTGAATGGCTCAGCGTGCCATCCGCTTTCTTCCTGATCAGTATGTCCAGGAATGGAATACAGCCATTCTCTTCTACTTCCATCGTGAAGGTGATATTTTCATGTATGCCGTTTAGGTGGTCCATAAACTCCTCCAGTGCCTGCCTGCCATGCTGCCAGATCACGAAAGTGTCGTCCACATAGCGGAAGAAGTGCCTGGGTTTACGGTGTGCCGTTCGTAGTGCCACCTCCTCAAAGTGTTCCATATAAAGATTCGCGATCCCTGGAGCAAGGGGAGATCCCATGGCCACTCCATCCACTTGTTCATAATGCTCTCCATTGCACTTGAAGTAGGTGGTCGTAAGTGCATATTCAAAGAGCTTCACTGTTTCAGGCTCGAAGTGTTGATTAAGGAGCGCCAAGGCGTCTTGTAGCGGTACTCTTGTGAACAAGGAGGTGACGTCGAAGCTCACGAGTAGGTCATCACTCTGTATTCGGATGTCCTTCAGTATTCTAACGAAATCCGCGGAGTTTTTCACGTGATGACGGCAGTGTCCCACCAGTGGTTTCAATAGTGTCGCCAGGTATTTGGCCAGTCCATAACTGTGCGAGTTGATAGTGTCCAGAATCGGCCGTAGAGGCACCCCATCTTTGTGGATCTTGGGCAATCCATAAAGGCGCGGTGTCGTTGGCGCTCTGGGATACAGCCGTTTCTGCACTGCCTCTGGTAGATCTGAGTCCTTCAGTAGCGCCACGGTTTTCCTGGTCATCGTCGATGTAGGGTCCTTGTTGAGTTTCCTGTAGGCTGGGTCTTGCAGCAGAGAGCAGATTTTCTGTTGGTAGTCGACTGTGCGAATCAGCACCGTCGCATTTCCCTTGTCTGCTGGGAGGACCATGATGTCAGCATCATCCCTCAGTGCGCTCCGGCGCAGAAATGTTAGCTTTAGGGAGTCGTGACTTGTCGATGATCCTGCAGGTCTCCCCCCGAGAGGCTATCCGCGCACTGAGGGATGATGCTGACATCATGGTCCTCCCAGCAGACAAGGGAAATGCGACGGTGCTGATTCGCACAGTCGACTACCAACAGAAAATCTGCTCTCTGCTGCAAGACCCAGCCTACAGGAAACTCAACAAGGACCCTACATCGACGATGACCAGGAAAACCGTGGCGCTACTGAAGGACTCAGATCTACCAGAGGCAGTGCAGAAACGGCTGTATCCCAGAGCGCCAACGACACCGCGCCTTTATGGATTGCCCAAGATCCACAAAGATGGGGTGCCTCTACGGCCGATTCTGGACACTATCAACTCGCACAGTTATGGACTGGCCAAATACCTGGCGACACTATTGAAACCACTGGTGGGACACTGCCGTCATCACGTGAAAAACTCCGCGGATTTCGTTAGAATACTGAAGGACATCCGAATACAGAGTGATGACCTACTCGTGAGCTTCGACGTCACCTCCTTGTTCACAAGAGTACCGCTACAAGACGCCTTGGCGCTCCTTAATCAACACTTCGAGCCTGAAACAGTGAAGCTCTTTGAATATGCACTTACGACCACCTACTTCAAGTGCAATGGAGAGCATTATGAACAAGTGGATGGAGTGGCCATGGGATCTCCCCTTGCTCCAGGGATCGCGAATCTTTATATGGAACACTTTGAGGAGGTGGCACTACGAACGGCACACCGTAAACCCAGGCACTTCTTCCGCTATGTGGACGACACTTTCGTGATCTGGCAGCATGGCAGGCAGGCACTGGAGGAGTTTATGGACCACCTAAACGGCATACATGAAAATATCACCTTCACGATGGAAGTAGAAGAGAATGGCTGTATTCCATTCCTGGACATACTGATCAGGAAGAAAGCGGATGGCACGCTGAGCCATTCAGTATATAGAAAAAAGACGCACACAGACCTGTACCTCCATGCAACCAGCTGCCACCATCCGGCGCAACGCCAGTCAGTACTGACCAACTTGGTACATAGGGCGCACGTCATTTGCGACAAAGAAAGCCTCTCAGACGAATTACACCACCTAAGAGAGGTATTTCGGAAAAACGGGTACAGTAAAACACAGATTGACAGGGCCTTCAAGAGGAGACAGGCTGACAAATCTGAGGAAGAGGAAGTGAACAAGAGACTCGCCTTTCTCCCATATTTGGGGCCCACATCGGCCAAAATCGGGAGGCTATTAAGAAAATCTAACATAAATACCGTCTTCCGACCACCGCCGAAGACGAAAGAGCTGCTGGGCTCAGCTAAAGACCCACTCAAACTAAACACACCTGGTATATACAACATTGCCTGCGAATGTGGTGTGCAGTACATTGGTCAAACGCAGCGCTGCATCTCTAAAAGGTGCGAAGAACACATCAGGCATGTTCGACTTGGACAGATAGAGAAATCTGCTATAGCGGAACATAGCATCAAAGAAAACCACACCTTTGACTTCGAAAACACCAGGGTGCTGTGCCGAGCCGGGAGCTATTGGGATAGCGTCATTAAAGAATCAATAGAAATATGGCTCCACGAGAATCTTGTGAACAGGGACGAATGCTATCAACTGAGCGCGGCTTGGAATCCAGCATTAGCCGCAATACGCCAGGAACGCAACAAGAACCGTCCAGCTCACGAGACGCGATCACAATGCTCTGACGGAGACACGAACGGCGCACCCGCTTCCCCCTCCACCTCGCCCGCCGGCTCCTCTGGACCCAGCCTCCCGCGGCCAGGTGGTGGGGGGCACACCGCAGGTATAAAGGGACCGGCATCCGCAAAGTCTCGGCACTTCGCCAGAAGATGATGAGTATGTCACTCGTCGAAACGTCGCAGTTTGAAGACACCGCCACCCGGCTGGAAGCCCGAGAACTCTTCGCCAAGAATAATATACAGAAGAATGGAAAAGAAAATTGAGGATGAGTTAGACGACGACCAGTTTGGATTTAGCAAAGGTAAAGGCATCACCAGGGAGGCAATTCTGAAGTTGCGGTTAATAATGGAGCAAGACCAAAGATAAATCAAGATATGTTCATAGGATTTGTCAACCTAGAAAAAGCGTTCGACAATGTAAAATTGTGCAAGATGTTCTAAATTCGGAGAAAAATATAGGTAAGGCATAGGGAGAGACGGGTAATATACAATATGTACAGGAGCCAAGAGGGAATAATAAGAGTGAACGACCAAGAACGAAGTGCTCGGAATAAAAATGGTCGAAAGGAGGGATGTAGCCCATCGCCTCTACTGTTTAATCTGTGCATCGAGGAAGCAATGATGGAAATAAAGGAATGGTTCAGGAGTGGAATTAGAATGCAAGGTGAAAGGATATCAATGCTAGAATTCGCTGATGACATTGGTATTCTAATTGAAAGTGAAGAAGAAGTACATGATACGTTGAATGGAGTGAACAATATAATGAGTATAGAATGTAGATTGAGAGTACATCGAAGAAAGGCGAAAGTAATGAGAAGTAGCAGAAATGAGAACAGCGAGAAACTTAACATCAGGATTGATGGTCACGAATTAGACGAAGTTAGGGAATTGTACTACCTGGGCAGCAAAATAACCAATGACGGACGGAGCAAAGAGGACATAAAAAGCAGACAAGCACTGGCAAAAAGAGCGTTTCTGAACAAGAAAAGTCTACTAGTATCTAACATAGGCCTTACTATGAGGAATAAATTTCTGAGAATGTGGTAGTGAAACATGGACTATGGGAAAACAGGAACAGAAGAGAATCAAAGCACTGGAGATGTGGCGCTATAGACGAAAGTTGAAAATTAGGTTGACTGTTAAGGTAAGGAATGAGGAGATTTTGAGCAGAATCGGAGAGGAAAGGAATATGTAGAAAAAATTGGCAAGGAGAACGGAGGCGATGATAGGATACCCGTTAAGACATCAGGGAATGATTTCCATGGTAGTAGACAGAGCTGTAAGGGGCAAAAACTGTAGAGGAAAACAGAGATTGGAACAAAAATGGAGGCACCATTAGTTCATGGGCGATTTGTCGGAAAACCGCACAAGAAGGGGTTTCTTTTGTATATTTTCGCAAGTGACCGGCGGATCAAAACCCAACCGTGGATTCCTAGACGACTATGCACAGAAAATGGTTGTAATTTCTACGATGTGTTCTTAAGATCCCGATCTTGAACAGCCTTGAAAATATTCATCACATCTTAATCCGTTTCCGATATACAGATGTTTAGAATTACCTTATTTGTACACGCAAAATACGCACGTGAAATCCGGTGTGAGGCGAAAACGCTGTTTACAGAGTGACGCAGCAGGAAGGAATATGCTGTATAGTGTTTCCATTATCATCAAAAAATGGCTCTGAGCACTATGGGCCTTAACTGCTACGGTCATCAGTCCCCTAGAACTTAGAACCTACTTAAACCTAACTAACCTAAGGACAGCACACAACACCCAGCCATCACGAGGCAGAGAAAATCCCTGACCCCGCCGGGAATCGAACCCTGGAACTCGGGCGTGAGAAGCGAGAACGCTACCACACGACCACGAGGTGGGGGCCATTATCATCGGGCAACCTCATACTGTAATACTGAAATGCATGCAAAAGGTTTTTGCTCGTAAAATCCGGTCTGAGTGTAAAATTAGGTACACGTTATTTCAGTTTCACATAAGTAATCAGTCTGAATTATACGCACCAACACTTCTTTTTTCATGTCTTGCTGCTGCAGGGAAAAGAAGGGAACCGTCGGCAAAATGCTGCTCTCAGAGTAGAAAAAAGGCTAACATGCTCGTATTTCAAAAGACTGACTGAAAGCTTGGGTGCCAGCTACCTCAGTCCACCTTCTTCAGCGCCTTTAAAAATATTCACAAAAATTTGCGCATGCTAGTACATTCGCACTTTTCATACTGAAAGACAAGGAGACAGTGACAGTGAGAAAAAGAGGGAAAGATAAGAAATACTGGAAGATAGTAACAGTGGCTGTTGTATAGAAAGGTCACAGAACTGCAGTGGGAGAGAAAGAGAGAGACACAGTTGCAGTAGAATACAGTTGACAGTGACAGAGCAATGCTAGGAAAAGAATGAATGAGGGAGTGTCAGGGGGAGGGGGGAAGATAAAGAGACGGAGAAAGTGGAAGTGGTTGAGAGCCAATGATAATCAGAGACATAGTTTATAGAAATGACAAGAGAAAGAGAGAGATAGTGACGGAAGAGACTACAGTGGTGGGAAGGAACGAATGAGATAGTAACAGTATGAGAGAGCAAGATGGAGACAGTAACAGAGAGACGAAACAGTAGTAGTAAGACCGAATGAAGCAGACTGTGGCTGTGAAACAGGAGACAGTGACAGTGAGAGAAACGCAAAGAGATAGTAACAATGAGTCGGGCTGAATGAGTGAGTGAGTATGGGCAAATTGAAGTGGATGGGTATGAGCGGCTTATAGCGATGGACTAGTGGGTGCGAGTGAGTTACAGTTACGGGAGCTTGTGGGAGTGAGAGGTGAGTCGCATGTTAGAAAAAAGCGCGAATATGGTAGCATGGCCGGCCGAAGTGGCCGTGCGGTTAAAGGCGCTGCAGTCTGGAACCGCAAGACCGCTACGGTCGCAGGTTCGAATCCTGCCTCGGGCATGGATGTTTGTGATGTCCTTAGGTTAGTTAGGTTTAACTAGTTCTAAGTTCTAGGGGACTAATGACCTCAGCAGTCGAGTCCCATAGTGCTCAGAGCCATTTGAACCATTTTTTATGGTAGCATGGTAAAATTTGCAGGAATATTTTTGAAGCTGCTGAGGAAGGTAGAATGAAGCAGCTAGTAACCCACATAAACAGGAATATACTCGCATTTTTTGTACCTTGATAGAAGCATTGTTACCTGGTTTCTTTACACTTTGAGAATTTATTCATAAAAATTAGCCAAGCGTTGCAGTATTAGAGACGAAAAAAGTTGAACGTACTTCATTTAACAGTGCTTTAATAACTGGCAAGAAAGGGAAGGACGAACAGGATTGACTGTCTACCGGCCAGAGTGGCCGTGCGGGTCTAGGCGCTACAGCCTGGAACCGAGCGACCGCTACGGTCGCAGGTTCGAATCCTGCCTCGGGAATGGATGTGTGTGATGTCCTTAGGTTAGTTAGGTTTAATTAGTTCTAAGTTCTAGGCGACTGATGACCTCAGATGTTAAGTCGCGTAGTGCTCAGAGCCATTTGAACCATTTTTTTTTATTCACTGTCTGTTGATGGCGGGGTCATTACAGATGGAGCACCCATTAGGGCTGGAGATGAATGTTAGCCTTATGTGAGAAACTTAAGCGATTTAAGTAAAACAAACCAAACCTAGATTTGAATGGTAGGATGAGTATCTGAACCATCATCCAGCTGGTGCGTCAACACTGCCCTAATAAAGGTAAAACAAAGCAAACCTATACATCAATGGTAGACTGGGGATCTGAACTGCCATTCACCCAGTGCATCATCAGTGTGCTAATAAAGAAAACCGACATATGAATGTTAGGATGGAGATTTGAACTGCCATCCACCGAGTGCCTCACCAGTGCAGTAAGAAAGGCAAAGCAAAACATACCTAGACATAAAAGATGGGATGGGTATTTGATGTGTCAACCACCCAGTGCATCACAAGTGCCCCAAAAAAGGTACAACAAAGGAAACCTAAATATGAATGGTAGGATGGCGGTTTGAACTGTCATCCACCCAGTGCATCACCACAGCCCTAACAAAAGTAAAACAAAGCAAACCTAGATATGAGTGGTAGGATAGGGATTTGAACCACCATCCAGCAGGTGCGTCACAAGAGCTCTAACAAAGGTGAAACAAAGCAAATCTAGATCTGAATGATAGGCTAGGAATTCAATTCCCATCCACCTGGTGTCTCATGGGTGCCCTAACCAGAGAACCACCTCACAAGGTGGCAATCAAAGGACAAGATGGTTACCACGTCCTGCCAACTTCATCCTGGAGTTGGTATGGAATGCTTTACGTTAACCATAGGGAACCCAAATAATCGGGATAGACACTACGCGAGAGGGGCTAGGCAATCATTAAAAAAAATGGCGTTTTTAGTTGTGGCGTGGTGTTGTCAAGAAATTTCAATCATCAACTCTCTCCTCCGAATTCAAAAATATTCTATTGACGCTCAGCTACATAGGGAGAAATAATTAGCATAATAAAGTAAGAGAAATCAGAGCTGGCGCTGAAAGATTCATTTTTCCCATGTGCTATTCGAGAGCAGAACAGTAGAAAGAAAGTCTGTAAGAGGTTCTTCCAACTACTTAAGTGCGAATTGCAGAGTAAGTCATGTAGATGTACCATTGTCAATATAAGTATGTGCAACAAGCTGAAATTCCATTTAATCCTATTCACGAAAGATAAAAGGCATAGACGAAGGAGTTATCTGAGGATGTGGGATGAAGAGGCTGATTCTCGGCTTAGGTCTTTGGACTCAGGCGTTCCTGTCAGTATACCGATCACTCAGAAAACTCAAAAGTTGATTGTTTCAGTGTTTTTATTTTATTAACTTGTTTATTTTCTGATCTAATTATGTTTTACACTCTGAACTCCTCTTCCACTGGTATATGATAATCTCGGCTTATTCTACTCCACCGACAAAATAACGGAGACTCTTCAGGGAAAGTTTTGATTACTTTGGTGTACGGTCTCTGGTGGCCATTTACAGAGTAACTGCATTGCGTTTGATTTCTTTCCTCCATTTATCTTTGTATCTGTACCGCACTGAAAATATCTGCACAACATTGCGAAAACCAATGGTGGGCGACATGTGTATGGTTTTAAACAAACTTCTTCCCTTTAGACATAGCACTTGCTATAAACAACAGTAATCCTTAAGTCTTCGCCCTCACCCTTTTATTTAGTACTGCTCGGTACTGCCTCGGATTTATTTCCTATAGTCTCAGTTCCACGATAAGACTGACACAGCACACTAACTATAAACGACATGTTTTAAGTACATTTTTACTGCACTATTTACGTAAATAGTCGTAGGGATACAAGTTACAGGATATTTTGCCACTATCAAGAATACCTGTGAAGATGATGTAATAGATATACACTACTGGCCATTAAAATTGCTACACCACGAAGATGACGTGCTACAGATGCGAAATTTAACCGACAGGAGGAAGATGCTGTGATATGCAGGGACCATGTCGATACCAGGGCATAAAGTCTGCTGGACAGTAACTTTGCCTCGCGGATAGTTGCATTCACACAAGGTTGGCGCCGTTGGTGACACCTACAACGTGCTGACATGAGGAAAGTTTCCAACCGATTTCTCATACACAAACAGCAGTTGACCGGCGTTGCATGGTGAAATATTGTTGTGATGCCTCGTGAAAAGAGCAGAAATGCGTACCATCACGTTTCCGACTTTGATAGAGATAGGATTGTAGCCTATCGCGATTGCGGTTTATCGTATATCGACATTGCTGCTCGCGTTGGTCGAGATCCAATGACAGTTAGCAGAATATGTAATCGGTGGGTTCAGGAGGGTAATACGGAACGCCGCGCTGGATCCCAATGGCCTCGTATCACTAGCAGTCGAGATGACAGGCATCTTATCCGCATGGCTGTAACGGATCGTGCAGCCACGTCTCGATCCCCGACGCAACAGATGAGGGCGTTTGCAAGACAACAACCACTGCAAGAACAGTTCGAAAACGTTTGCAGCAGCATGGACTATCAGCTTGGAGACTATGGCTGCGGGTTACCCTTAACGCTGCATCACAGACAGGAGCGCCTGCGGTGGTGTACTCAACGACGAACCTGGGTGCACGAATGACAAAACGTCATTTTTTCGGATGAATCCAGGTTCTGTTTACAGTATAATGATGGTCGCATCCGTGTTTGGCGAGATCGCGATGAACGCACATTGGAAGCGTGTATTTGTCATCGCCATACTGACGTATCACTCGGCGTGATAGTATGGGGTGCCATTGGCTACACGTCTCGGTCACCTCTTGTTCGCATTGACGGCAGTTTCAACAGTGGACCTTACATTTCAGATGTGTTACGACCCGTGGCTCTACCCTTCATTCGATCCCTGCGAAACCCTATATTTCAGCAGGATAATGCACGACCGCATGTTGCAGGTCCTGTACGGGCCTTTCTGGATACAGAAAATGTTCGACCGCTGCCCTGCCCAGCACATTCTCCAGATCGCACACCAACGGAAACCGTCTGGTCAATGGTGGGCGAGCAACTGGCTCGTCACAATTCACCAGTCACTACTCCTGATGAACTGTGGTATCGTGTTGAAGCTGTATGGGCAGCTGTACCTGTACACGCCATCCAAGCTCTGTTTGACTCAATGCCCAGGCGTATCGAGGCCGTTATTGCGGCCAGAAGAGATTGTTCTGGGTACTGATTTCTCAGGATCTATGCACCCAAATTTCGTGAAAATGTAATCACATGTCAGTTCAAGTATAATATATTTGTCCAATGAATACCCTTCTGTCATCTGCATTTCTTCATGATGTAGCAATTTTAATGGCCAGTAGTGTAATATTCTTCCTTACGTCTATATTAGTCTAGTGTACATATGGCAGTTTTCCTTACGTCTTAGCTGGTATGAATTGGTCCAAGTGGCATCTTGGAGCGAAAATGTCGGTTGTTTCTTTGATATGAAATGATCACGTTATTTCTAAGATTCGTTCCACCGATGCTATATGTTTGCAATGTTATTTTTATTTCGCAGAAAGTAATTAATTACGTTTAATTTTTCGGATGTAGTATTTTTGTGGTTTTTACGTAAATGACAAATGTTCTACTCTTTTGTGCTTATCACAATAATCTACGCTTTTTGTTTTACAACGTTAATAAAATATTCGAGGTATTTCTTATGTTTAAAATCTGTTTGTTCATTGAGAAGCCTTCTGCATATTTTTTTGTGTGAGTGTAAATTTCTATTTACTCTAAAACGTTCATTCTGTTTCCTTTACGTAGTTCGTGTAAAATTTTTTAGGGCGTTTTCAGTGTTTTTTCCTTTGTTCTCCCAGCTTTTCAAATGCAAGTAATACTCGTATGTGGATTGGTTGCTTCCTCTGTTTTGTGTGTGTTATTTAAATCTGATTCCGAAATTCCTGCCCTTTTATCACTCACCAGTTTTACTGAAACCTTCATAAGAAAGTTTGTAGACGCCTGGATTTGAAAAATTGACAATACTGTGAAGACTGCAATAAATGAGATCATTGAATATTACAGCCTCCTTGCTCATTACAGCGTCTTCATAGCCGTGGAACTATTTTCGGAGGGAAAATGGTAATTGTAGTAACAAACCGAACGTATCATAACGCCATGAATATTCTGTAGCTAGCAATGGTTCCTTGTGCCAAAATACTCAGAAAATATTTCTAAACATTCTTCAATTTTGTCGGTCGAGTTTTAGTTGGAACTGTGTAGGTGGGACCTATTCAGCGCCATACCAACTCTGACTGGGTCATAAGGCTCCCATCAGGGAATGAATAGGGTCATTTACCTCAACCGACGACGTTTTATAAATACACAAGGATATTCCTGCAGAATGACATAACGAAAAACAGTACGAAGCAACACATGGTACATAACTAAAACACTCTCTAAGACAAAAAGAAAGAAGCGTCACGAAGTAGTTATGCAAATTGGTCACGGATTGATATTCATACAGGTACCGGCGGAATACACAAAATATTAAACTTTGGCGGCCATTGGATGAATGTGTGACGCTGCAGCGCAATTTCACGACATAGCTGCAAGGTTCGTGAGCAGGGACCAAGTCGATACCAGGGCATAAAGTCTGCTGGACAGTAACTTTGCCTCGCAGATTGTTGCAAGAACAATATACTCGTACATAGATGTCAGGTTTTCAGAGAAAGGACGTGAAGCTGGGCTAAAAGAAGCCGATTGTAGTAATTGGCGAATCGCTTGATATTTGAAGAGGTGCGATGTCACTATTCGAGGATGTTGGCAGGAATGGGTGAACCATGGCCTAGCATAGCGTCAAGATGGAAGCGGTCGACACAGAGAGACGACAGAATGTGAGGACCGAGCAATCGTCAGAGACGCACTCATAACCCCGAATTCATCATCATCGATCCGACGTGCAACTGGTCTACAGTGACAACAACGACTCACAGAAATGGGGCTGAACTCACGGCGTCCCATGCGCCGGCTACCATTGATCTCAGTACATGAAGAAAACCCGTTTGCACTGGTGTCGGGCGCAATGGACATGCAATCTTATTGAATGGAGTAGAACTATCTTCAGTGATGAGTCCCGCTTCGAACTGAGCCCCGATGGTCAGCAAAGACGTCCTGGATACCGGTGGGGTACCAACGTGAATGTCGCCCGCCATAACGCCTGACAGCCAGCAGTGATAATCTGGAGTGCCGTTTCATTTCAAAGCAGGACTCCTTGGGTTGTCATCAACATCTACGTGATTGCTCTGCTATTCACAATAAAGTGCCTGGCAGAGGCTTCAATGAACCACCTTCAAGCTGTCGCTCTACCGTTCCACTCTCGAACGCACGCGGGAAAACTGAGCACTTACATTTTTCTGTGCGAGTCCTAATTTCTCGTATTTTATCCTGATGATAATTTCTCCCTATGTAGGTGGTGCCAACAGAATGTTTTCGCTCTCAGAAAAGAAAACTGGTGATTGAAATTTCACGAGAAGATTCCGTCGCAACGAAAAACGCCTTTGTTTTAATGATCGCCACTCCAGTACCCGTATCATGTCTGTGACACTATCTCCCCTATTTCGCGATAATACAAAACGAGCTGCCCTTCTTTGTACTTTTTTGATGTCATCCTTCAGTCCCACCTGATGCGGATCCCACACCGCACAGCAGTACTCCAGAATAGGGCGGACAAGCGTAGTGTAAGCTGTCTATTTAGTAGACCTGTTGCACCTTCTAAGTGTTCTGCCAATGAATCGCACTCTTTGATTTGCTCTACCCACAATATTATCTATGTGATCGTTCCAATTTACGTTATTTGTAATTGTAGTCCCTAAGTATTTAGTTGAATTTGCAGCATTCAGATTTGGGTGACTTACCGCATAATCGAAATTTAACTGACTTCTTTTAGTACTCGTGTGAATAACTTCACACTTTTCCTTATTCGGGGTCAATTACCACTTTTCCCACCATACAGATATCTTATGTAAATCATAATGCAAGTACTTTTGATCATCTGATGACATTACAAGACGGTAAATGACAGCATCATCTGCAAACAATCTAATACGGCTACTCAGATTGTCTCCTAAGTCGTTAATATAGATCACGAACAATAGAGGGCCTATAACACTTCCTTGGGGAACGCCGGATATTACTTCTGTTTTACTAGATGGCTTTCCGTCCATTACTACGAACTATGACCTTTCTGAGAGGAAATCACGAATCCAGTCGCACAACTGAGGCGATACTCCGTAGGCACGCAGTTTGGTTAGAAGACTTGTGAGGAACAGTGCCGAAAGCCTTCTAAAAATCTAAAAATATGCAACCAATATGAAATCCCCTGTCGATAGCACATATTACTTCATGAGTATAAAGAGCTACACTACTGGCCATTAAAACTGCTACACCAAGAAGTAATGCAGATGACAAAAGGGTATTCATTGGACAAGTATATTACACTTGAACTGACATGTGATTACATTTTCACGCAATTTGGGTGCATAGATCCTGAGAAATCAGTACCCAGAACAACCTCCTCTGGCCATAATAACGGCCTTGATACGCCTGGGCGTTGAGTCAAACAGAGCTTGGATGGCGTGTACATGTACAGCTGCCCATGCAGCTTCAACACGATGCCACAGTTCATCAAGAGTTGTGACTGGCGTATTGTGACGAGCCAGTTGCTCGGCCTCCATTGACCAGGCGCTTTCAATTGGTGAGAGATCTGGAGAATGTGCTGGCCAGGGCAGCAGTCGAACATTTTCTGTATCCAGAAAGGCCCGTACAGGACCTGCAACATGCGGTCGTGCATTATCCTGCTGAAATGTAGGGTTTCGCAGGGATCGAATAAAGGATAGAGCCACGGGTCGTAACGTATCTGAAGTGTAACGTCCACTGTTCAAAGTACCGTCAATGCGAACAAGAGGTGACCGAGACGTGTAACAAATGGTACCCCATACCATCACGCCGGGTGGTACGCCACTATGGCGATGACGAATACACGCTTCCAATTTGCGTTCATCGCGATGTCGCCAAATACAGATGCGACCATCATGATGCTGTAAACAGAACCTGAATTCATCAGAAAAAATGACGTTTTGCCATTCGTGCACCCAGGTTCGTCGTTGAGTACACCATCGCAGGCGCTCCTGTCTGTGATGCAGCGTCAAGGGTAACCGCAGCCATGGTCTCCGAGTTGATAGTCCATGCTGCTGCAAACGTCGTCGAACTGTTCGTGCAGATAGTCGTTGTCTTGGAAACGTCCCCGTCTGTTGACTCAGGGATCGGGACGTGGCTCCACGATCCGTTACAGCCATGCGGATAAGATGCCTGTCATCTCGGCTCCGTATTACTCTCCTGAACCCACCGATTCCATATTCTGCTAACAGTCATTGGATCTCGACCAATGCGAGCAGCAATGTCACGATACGATAAACCGCAATCGCGGTAGGCTACAATCCGATCTTTATCAAAGTCGGCAACTTGATGGTACGCATTTCTCCTCCTTACACCAGGCATCACAACAACGTTTCACCAGGCAACGCCGGTCAACTGCTATTTGTGTATGAGAAATCGGTTGGAAACTTTCCTCATCTCAACACTTTGTAGGTGTCGCCACTGGCGGCAACCCTGTGTGAATGCTCTGAAAAGCTAATCATTTGCATATCACAACATCTTCTTCCTGTCGGTAAAATTTCGCGTCTGTAGCACGTCATCTTCGTGGTGTAACAATTTTAATGGCCAGTAGTGTAGTTGTGTCTCACAAGAACGATATTTTCTGAATCCATGCTGACTATATGTCAATAAATCATTTTCTTCGAGGTACTTCATAATGTTCGAATACAGTATACGTTCCAAAACCCTACTAACGTTAGTGATATAGGCATGTAATTCAGCGGACTACTTCTACTTTCCTTTTCTGGCATTGGTGTGACCGCTCGCATCTCGTGGTCGTGCGGTAGCGTTCTCGCTTCCCACGCCCGGGTTCCCGGGTTCGATTCCCGGCGGGGTCAGGGATTTTCTCTGCCTCGTGATGGCTGGGTGTTGTGTGCTGTTCTTAGGTTAGTTAGGTTTAAGTAGTTCTAAGTTCTAGGGGACTGATGACCGTAGCAGTTAAGTCCCATCGTGCTCAGAGGCATTTGAACCATTGGTGTGACTTGAGCAATTTTCCAGTCTTTAGGTACGGATCTTTCTGTGAGCGAGTGGTTGTATATAATTGCTAAGTATGGAGCTATTTTATCAGCATACTCTGAGAGTTACCTGACTGGTATACAATCTGGACCGGAGGCCTTGCCTTTATTAAGTGATTTAAGCTGCTTCGTTACTCCGAGGTTATCTATTTCCGTGTTTCTCATCTTGGCAGTTGTTCTCGATTGGAATTCAGGAATATTTACTTCGTCTTCTTTGGTGAAGGAGTTTCGGAAAACTGTGTTCAATCACTCTACTTTAGTGGCACTATCATCAGTGACTTCACCGTTGTTATCGCGCAGTGCAGATATTGATTGCGTCTTGCCACTGGTGTGCTTTATGAATGACCAGAATCTCTTTGGGTTTTCTGCCAGATTTCAAGATAGGATTTCGTTGTGGAAATTATTACAAGCATCTCGCATTGCAGTACGCGCCATATTTCGAACTTCTGTAAATCTTTGCCAATCTTGGGGATTTTGTATTCTTTTCAATTTGGCATGCTTTTTTCGCTGCTTCTGCAACAGCGATCTGACCCGTTTTATGTACCATGGGGGATCAGTACCATCACTTATATATCTCTCAATTGCTGTTGATACTATCTCTTTGAAAACATGCCACAACTTTTCTACACGTACATGATCAGATCGGAAGGAGTGAAGACTGTCTCTTAAATAGGAGCTTAGAGCATTTCTATCAGCTTTTTTAAATTTATATACTTTGCGTTTCTTTTTGATGGTTGTAGGTGTTACGGTATTCAGTTCAGCCTTGTGTTCGCTAATCCCTGTATTTGTGACAATACTCACTATTCGTCCAGGATTATTTGTTGCTACAATGTCAAGTATGCTTTTGCAGTCATTTACGCTTCGAGTGGGCTCATGCACTAATTGTTCAAAATAATTTGCTGAGAAATCATTCAGTACAATTTCGGATGATGTTTTATGCCTGCCGCTGGCTTTAAACGTATAATTTTTCCAGCATATCGAGGGTAGATAAAAGTCACCACCAACTACAATTGCATGAGCGGGGTTCTTATTTGAAATGAGACTCAAGTTTTCTTTGAACTGTTCAGCAACTATATCTTCTGAGTCGGGGGTTGATAAAACGATCCAATTAATAGTTAAGTCCGATTGTCAGGTATAACCACTACCCACACTATTTCACACGAAGTATCTACTTCAATTTCGCTACAAGGCAAACTACCTCTGACAGCAATAAATACTCCATCACCAACTGTTTTTAATCTATCCTTTCTGAACACTGTTAGATCATTTGAAAAAATTTCGGCTGAACTTATATCCGGCATTTGCCAGCTCTCTGTACGTACAACTATTTGAGCTTCAGTGCTTTCTATTAGGGCTTGGAGCTCTGGTTCTTTCCCAACACAGCTATAACAATTTACAACTAAATACCAATCGGTTCTACAAGTACCTTACTGTGTTTTAGCTGCTCACTTTTAGACGAACGTCCCTTCTGTGGTTCCCTGAGACTCTCTAATCTAAAAAAACCGCCCAGTCCCTTCCACAAAGCCCCCTCTACGCGTGTAGCTGCCTCCTGTGTGTAGTAGACTCCTGATCTATTAAGCGGAACCCGGAATCCACGGTGCCCGTACATCACCGCGGTATGTTGACTCCAGTCTACGCCTCATTATGTTGCCCTTCATCGCAAGCCCTTCTGGGCAAGATAATGCCCACCTGCACACGACTAGTGTTTCTACTGCTTGACTTTGCGTTTGCCGAATCCTATCATGGCCCCAAGATCACCGGATCTCTCACCTGCCCAGAACGTTTGGGTATTATGGTCAGCGCCCTCTAACCAGCTCGGGATTTTGACGATGTAATGCTCCAGTGGGACAAAGATTGGCACGATATCCCTCTGGCAGACGTCCAACAACTCTGGCAATCAATACAAAGCCGAATAATTGCTTGATTAAGACCAAGAGAGGGACCAATGAGTTACTGACTTGCTCGATTTATGAAGCTCAATCTCTTGAACAAATCATCCAGTTTTTCTGAAATTCTAATCGTTTGTTTTTCTGTACATGTACATTGAGCCGTGGTGGCTGGCGCTCGGGTGTTCGACTTGCATCGCTGATATCGATATTCGGCTGTCCTGTTATCTTTGACTGCTCCCCCGGCGGGTTTTCCGGGTGAACGTGTGACGAGTGAGCCTTCGGTCGGTGTTCAATGAGCCAACTTGTGTTGAAAACAAGTCCGCGGTCCTAACCGTGGTGCGTGGGCCTCACCGTGCTCGCCACCCTTGTCTTTTGGCGCGCGCCGGATGTACGCTGCCGATCATTGGGCGCCTTGACGTGCAAAATTGTGGTGAGATCGTCGTCTCACGCTGAACAGCTCCCCAGTTCGTAATTTCCAATCTCCAAATTACGTATGTCTTTCATTCTGTGCTTAACTAAGAAGATTGTTGAAAATTATTGTGGCATGGGTAGCTGCCGGAGATAATTCTGAACAAGTTCAGACTATTTTAAGAAGACTGATGTTCCTCATTCCGTTCTGATCATCCGTGGAGTGTGTGTTTTAGGTGGTTTTCACGCAAATTTTAACTTGTTTTAGGACAGATTGTCCACTTTGGGACTGGCTGCGGTTGTGTACGTTCCGGACAACCGTAGAGTTAATGGTTTTATCATTTGTCACGGCAGCATTTGGTATATTTATTTAATGTTGAAAGTGCCTTGAGGCAACTGGAAGTGATCTCTAAGTTTCCTGCTAATTTATTGGGAGACGTTTAACGTTAGAGGAGGCAGTATATTAGAATTTGGGGGCGTACGTATTATATATTCCAGTGTTCCTGTGATCTGACCTTGGTTTCATAGCAATATATTAGTGCTGCAGGCCATTTGTTAAGAATGCTCGTTCCCTGGCGTCGGCGGGGTTATGGATTCTTGTTAGGACAGCTCATTGTGGAGCCGCTCGTATTACACAGGGTGGTCCATTGATAGTGACCGGGCCAAATATCTCACGAAATAAGCATCACACGAAAAAACTACAAAGAACGAAACTTGTCTAGCTTGAAGGGGGAAACCAGATGGCGCTATGTTTGGCCCGCTAGATGACGCTCGCATAAGTCAAACGGATAGCAACTGCGTTTTCTTTTTAAATAGGAACTCCCATTTTTATTACATATTCGTGTAGTACGTAAAGAAATATGAATGTTTCAGTTGGACCACTTTTTTCGCATTGTGATAGATGGCGCTGTAATAGTCACAAACGTGTAAGTACGTGGTATCACGTAACATTCCGTCAGTGCGGACGGTATTTGCTTCGTGATACATTACCCGTGTTAAAATGGGCCGTTTACCAACTGCGGAAAAGGTCGATCTTGTGCTGATGTATGGCTATTCTGATCAAAATGCCCAACGGGAGCGTGCTATGTATGCTGCTCGGTATCATGGACGACATCATCCAAGTGTCCGGACAGTTCGCCGGATAGTTACGTTATTTAAGGAAACAGGAAGTGTTCAGCCACATGTGAAACGTCACCCACGAACTACAACAAATGATGATGCCCAAGTAGGTGTTTTAGCTGCTGTCGCGGCTAATCCGCACATCAGTAGCAGACAAACTGCGCGAGAATCGGGAATATCAAAAACGTCGTTGTTGAGAATGCTACATCAACATCGATTGCACCCGTACTATATTTCTATGCACCAGGAATTGCATGGCGGCGACTTTGAGCGTCGTGTACAGTTCTGCCACTGGGCACAAGAGAAATTACGGGACGATGACAGATGTTTTGCACGCGTTCTATTTAGTGACGAAGTGTCATTCACCAACACCAGTAACGTAAGCCGGCATAATATGCACTATTGGGCAACGGAAAATGCACATTGGCTGCGACAAGTGGAACATCAGCGACCTTTGCGGGTTAATGTATGGTGCGGCATTATGGGAGGAAGGATAAATGGCCCCCATTTTATCGATGGAAATCTAAATGGCGCAATGTATGCTGATTTCCTACGTAATGTTCTACCGATGTTACTACAAGATTTTTCACTGCATGACAGAATGGCGATGTACTTCCAACATGATGGATGTCCGGCACATAGCTCGCGTGCGGTTGAAGCGGTATCGAATAGCATATTTCATGACAGGTGGATTGGTCGTCGCACCATACCATAGCCCGTACGTTCAGCGTATCTGACGTCCCCTGTGGGGAAAGTGGCAGGATATTTGCCATCGTGATCCCTTTCAGCGCCTGACAACATGCGTCAGCGCATTGTCAATGTATGTGCGAACATTACGGAAGGCGAACTACTCGCTGTTGAGAGGAATATCGTTACACATATTGCCAAATGCATTGAGGGTGACGGACATCATTTGGAGTATTTATTGCATTAATGTGGTATTTACAAGTAATCACGCTGTAACAGCATGCGATCTCAGAAACGATAAGTTCACAAAGGTACATGTATCACATTGGACCAACCAAAATAAAATGTTCAAACGTACCTACGTTCTGTATTTTAATTTAAAAAACCTACCTTTTACTAACTGTTCGTTTAAAATTGTGAGCCATATGTTTGTGAGTATTACAGCGCCATCTATCACAAAGGAAAAACTAACACAATCATATTTCCTTAAGTACTACACGAATATGTAATAAAAAATGGGGGTTCCTATTAAAAAAAACAGTTGATATCCGTTTGGCCTATGGCAGCGCCATTTAGCGGACCAACTATAGCGCCATCTGGTTTCCCCCTTAAAGCTAGACAAGTTTCGTTCTTTGTAGTTTTTTCGTTTGACGCTTATTTCGTGAGATATTTGGCCCGGTCACGATCAATCGACCGCCCTGTATATAAATACCGCCTGCATTTTGACCCTGTGCACAAGCCGTGGGGAGTGAACGCTCATATTGCCTGCCGGCCGTAGCATTATTGCTACCAAACACTGCTGTGGGCCTTAACGCTGTTCTCTAAAGTTAAGTGCAATTTGGGAATCATTCTGAGTCATTATGTCCGTTAGTTAAGTGAGGCCACCTTGTTAATTTTGCCGCTTCTGTAAGTCATTTTATTGGTTGAGTTATTACTAGCCCTTCTTATTTAACACTTACGTTAATCATTTGCGTATCTTTAATGAACGTGCAACTTGTTATTATTCCTGTGTGCAAGTGTAGCGACCCTGGTTGGCCCACTTTGTATTTTTAGTGTAAGCATGTTTTACTGTGGACCTTTATGTGGGCCGTTCAGTTTTATTTAACCTTAAGATCTCTTTGTTTTTCTGAAGTTGTGGTATTCTGTGGCTGTGTAACTTTGGTTGGAAGTGTGTAGTCTTATTAGTCTCTTGACATATGGTTAATCAAGAACGATGGTTTGTGATTGATTATTCACCGTGCCTACTATCAATGATTTTGGTTGAGGACGCAAAATAATATTATTCTTATTCGTGTTTATGTAATTCAATCAATGTGGAGATCTGTATTTTGCATCAGTAAGAGGGAAAATTTCCGAACTGAATTTTATAATAAAGTCTGTTTTGAGTAACATTCAAATTGTACAACAATCACAAGCTTGTCCATCACCAGTGATCCCGAGCTTCCTGTTTCCTTTAAATAACTGTGGTGAGATTGTATTTTGGGTTTTCTAAAAAATTGGGTAGTACCACGGTTCATATATGACATATGCCGATTTCCTCACCTTTCGGATAATTTCTTCGTGATGCGTATTTTTCTTTTTGTCGTAGAATGCACGTTTGTTTACACTTGGACACTGAGTTACTCGTAAGTTCGAAGTGCTGTAGATTCCTTTGCGGTGCTGAGTTATGTACGATTAGAGTACTTGATTTAATGAATAGTCTTTAATTATAATTTTTTTAAGTGTTATGTGCTCTCCTCTCCGTGTTGAAACGCATGATAATTCATGAGAATGGAGCACATTGGATGGATGATTTGGAATTTAAACGTCTAAGAAACATCAACTTCTAGAGGCAAACAAGTGCTTACTACGGCACTGAACACAAGGGCAGTAACGTGGAGAAGTGTGGTAGAGATTGTAAGAGCACTTAAAGCCACGTCATATTTTCCATTCTGATTAAAATCATCATTGCGGTGAACCTGTTCCTACTGGAGTGACGGCCTCCTCGGAGGTATACTGTAATTCTGGCACTGACTTTAGGAGCGCAGAGTGCTGCTGTAAATCTTGCTCTGAATACCCTGACACAGCTTTACCACCCCACGTTCATAAACTGGAATGACAGGGAAGATGATATACGCGACTGTGAATTTTATTCCCCCTGCGTACTGCCGGCGGCGGAGGCACCGCAGCGCCTCAGGCATTGTTCTCTTGTTACATCTACATTTCGTCTGGGTGATGACAAACCACTGGACTAAACCGAAACATTTTGTGAACTGGCGCAGTATCTACGGTTCCGAGAGAATTAAGTATATTATTTCATTTCCTTGGGACAAAAATATAGAACCTTGGACAATGAGCGTCTGCAAAGAGTGAGGGAGTTGGTGGAGGGAAGGGAGTACGTGTGGTTATGATGGAACACTCGCCTCTCCAGGAACCTGAGTTTTTGTCACGAATTTCTAGAAATAATTATTTCAGCTGTAGGTTTAGCACTGTCAAGTACAACGCAAAGCATTGCGGGACTGGTAAGCTTTTCGCTGGTTGTGTTAGTTTGACTGTCAGGCTGTTGATGGTAAATCACTCGGTGCTCTATATAAAGCCTCGAAATCCGATTTTCTCGCACAAATGTTTACGAGTACACTGGAATCCCGTTAGGTTTTTCCCCATACATCATTCTTGAATCAGAGCCCCAAGCGGTTGCGAGCTCAGTGTTTTGTTTAGCAGTTATTACCTCTTTCGAGTTTCCGTGAGTTTGTAGCCTGGCACGGTTAATGCGAAAGATCAGCGTGTCTGTATAAAGTTTTATTTTAAATTTGCAAAACTTGAGTGCAGAATCGCAACGAATGTGGAAGACAGACAAAGTTTCAAGTCAGACGCAGACTTATTACCGGTATACACGTTTAAAAAGACGCGAGTATCGACTGATATTCGGGGATCTGATTCTGCAAGATTGCACAACAAAACGTTTGCCACACCTTGGGAGTAACGTACATGTTGAACGTTTTCAATTGGAATGATTGACGCGAAGTTTATGCCACGGATGCTTCAATAAGATCAGACGCAACGTCACGTGGAAGACTGCAGAGAGCTAAAACTCCTGCCTCAATCGTTTCATATTTTGTTTCAAGGTGTGGTGGTGATGACGAAACTTGGGTTTACTAAGCACTAACTAAAACTAAGCACTAACCTTCCCAATGGAAAAGTCCTTCACCACCTCCAGCAAAAAATGCTAGACAAGTCAAAAGTAGCATTAAGTCACTTTGATCTGTTTTTTTATATTAACGGGACACTTTCTAAACAATTCGTCCTTCTGCTGATGGTGTCAATAATGAATAGTTTCCGCTATGTTCTAAGACGTTTGAGGCAAGACACAAGGAGGTATCGTCCATAGAGGTAACGCGCGAAATACTTGACTCCACCATGACTACGCACGACCACATTCTTCCTACTTTATTTACGAACTTTAGACAAGAAACAAGATGGCAGTTGTTCGCCACCCACCGTGCTCGCCAGACTTGGCTCTGACTTCTTCCTCCTCCTCAAGGTCACAATTGGGTTGAAGGGGAGGAAACGTGATTCAGAGGAGCACAGTCAAGCGAAGTCGCAGCGGGTATTAAACACGATAACAAAGGAAGACTTCCAAAAGTTACAGAAACGTTGAGATCTGTGTATTTCCTTCCAGTGAGTCTACTTTGAAGGCGATGGCGCAAGAAAGATATCTAGGTAAGCCTGGAAATCCAAGAGCGAAGTATTCGGATTAAAAACGTTGTAATACAGGAATGTAGTTTCTACCCTCTATTGTTCAATATATACGTCGAAGAAGTAGTGACGGAAATGAAAGCAAGTTTGAAGAGTGGGCTTAAAATTGAAGGATATCAGTATTAACGTTCGCTAGTGAGATTCTTATCCTAAGTGAAAACGAAGAAGAATTGCAGGGCCTGTTCAATCGAATGAAAAGTTCAATGAGTACAGAGTACGGATTGCGATTAAATAGCAGAAAGGCGAAAGTAGCGAGAAGGACCACAAACGTGAACAGTGAGAAACTTAACATCAGAATTAGGGATCTCGAAGTAGACGAAGTTAAGGAATTCTGCTACCTAGGCAGCAAAATAACCCATGACGGATGGAGCAAGGACGACGTAAAAAGCGGACT
Source organism: Schistocerca cancellata (assembly GCF_023864275.1). Lineage (NCBI taxonomy): Eukaryota > Metazoa > Arthropoda > Insecta > Orthoptera > Acrididae > Schistocerca > Schistocerca cancellata. The sequence goes on from NC_064632.1 coordinate 166,149,944, forward strand.
AGCACTGACAGAAAGGGCATTCCTAATCAAGAGAAGTCTACTAGTATCAAACATAGGTCTTAATTCGATGACGGAATTACTGAGGATTTACGTTTGGAGTACAGGATTGTATGGCAGTAAAACATAGACTATGGGAAAAGCGGAGCAGAAGAGAACTGAAGCATTTGAGATGTGGTGCTATAGAAGAATGTTGAAAATTCGCTGGTCTGATAAGGTGTAGGATGGGAGGCTGCCGTGCAGAATGAGCAGGGAAAGAATATGTGGAAAACGCTGAGAAGAAGAAGGGACAGGATGGTAGGACAATTGTTAAGAGATCAGAGAATGATTTCCGGGTACTAGAGGGAGCTGTAGAGGAAAACAGAGATTGGTATACATCCAGCAAATAATGAAGGACGTGGGTTGCTACTGCTGATCTGATGTGAAGAGGTTGGAACAGAAGAGGAATTCATTGTGTACCGCATCAAACTAGTCAGAGGACTGATGACTCCAAAAAAAAGTATTAATTGTAATTAATATATTGCGACGAAGTCTATTTTACAAGTGAAACATGAACATCCTTGCGAATAAGGAGTTCCTAATGCTAACGAACGTTCACGCAGCAAACAATTTCGTGAGAGACGTTAATGAATATTACTAGCTAATCTCCAAGAATTCAAACACGATTTATGGTGATTCAGAAGTTATTCAAATCCGGTAGAACAAACACTCATTTGACAAAATCCGAACTTGTCCATCGAAATATCTGACGCGACCTAGCGCAGGTTCTTTAATTGAGGGTAGTGCAGTTACAATGTACCTCGCTTTCTGAAAATATGTCCAGTACTTTCCTGAACGTAGTGAGGTTTTCCGTAGGATATATATATATGGATATTTAAATTATATATATATATATATATATATATATATATATATATATATATAATTTAAATATCCAAGCAACCACCAATTGCATCAGATTACTACAGGATGAGGCAAAACTCTGGATACATCCCTAAAAAAGTTGAACGGCGCATTGAATCACAATGGCGTGTGGTATGGGTGACTGTAGGTGGCGGCGCAACTTATAGGAGCCATGGTGAAAGCGACGGCCATCTTTAAATTGGCCATCTTGTCTTTGGGTTACGTGTTTCAAATGGGACGGGGCTCATGTGGCACATCATTTCGAACTGCCACTTTCTCAGAAATACACATATGAAATTGGTTTTAAGATATCTTTATTTGTGTAGGAGTAATGACATGATAAAGTTTGGAATGGCAACGAGGTGATCAATTCCTTTTATCGTTGAAGGTGATCCACAATGGCTGATACACAGCAGGTATGCATTGAAATTGTGTTAATGTGTGGTGGTCGAAGTACCAGAGAGATTGCTGCTGACTTCAATGCCCGGCATCCTGAGGGAAATGACATTTCACATATGACAGTATGCAAGTTATTGGACAAATTTCGTACAACACGTCCAAGAACAGCCACAGTACGAGGAGACTGCAATAACAATTGGGGCATCGCTTGTGAAAAGTTCACATCGCAGTACGCGCTGGTTATCAGCAATATCCAGTGTCAGTCTGTGTTGAATCTTATGTGTGTTGCACACATACCAGTGGGACTCGTACAAGTTACAGCTCTCTCGGAGGATTACCCCGACGGGGGTGAACAGTTCACAGAATGGGCTCTGGATCAGTGTAACAGGAGTCCAAAATTCATACGACAGGTGTTGTTCAGTGACGAAACTAATTATGTGCCAGGAGGAATAAACAAACTGAATCATCGCTACGTAGCTGAGAAGTTAGCAGAATTACTTGTGATGTGTGCCCAGTGTTTTACTCGTATATCGCAAAAACCGATAGGGCTTTTAAAATGAGATGTAAGAAACACCTGCTAAGGAAGAAACGCACTAATGTTAACAATTGTACTTCTGCGCAACATTTATTAGTATCGGGACACTGTCCAAGAGGAGGAGGCAAAATGACGATTCTATATAGAGGAAAGAAGGGATGGAAACTTGATGTCTTCGAAGAAATTGAGATCTTGTATGGTCAGTATCGATTGTCTCATTTCCAGTTGTCCATTTCCAGTACAGTTAAAAAGCAAAACATGCTTCAACGTCTTTAAACCATTGCTCGCAATTACATGGTACTTTGGTTCGTGTTTCCGTTCACTTTTATTTCGTAAACATTGTTTCTCCCTTTCCTTTATGGGTCTGTATTTCCTTACTGTTAGTACGCGAGACAGCATTGTATGCCACATGCTGCTTGCATATTTTATGTAAATCATGTTTCCTCGTTTTTGTTTATGGTAAATCTTGATAAAATCTTGTTACAGTACGTCCTTTATTCGCAGCACGTACATGTACGAGGGCTATTCGGAAAGTAAGGAACGATAGGTCGCGAAATGGAAACCACAGTGAAAATCAAAACTCCGTTAGCTACAACTACCAGCTACTTATCTACATAGTCGCCGATCCGACTTTGACGTTTGTCGTAGCATTGTACCAACTTTCCAATACCCTCGTTTTAGAAGGCAGCCGCCCGTGCTTTCCGCCAATTCTCTACGCTGGCCTACAGCTCGTTGACTGTGCCAAAATGTTGTCTTCATAGCCAGCGGTTCACGTGAGGACAGATGAAACTCAGAGGAAGACAATTACGGGCTGTATTGTGGGTAATCAAACATTTCAAATTGAAAAATATGCAGGAGCATCTTCATTGCCCCGCAGAGTGCGGCTGAGAATTGTCTTTAAGAAGAAAACTCACGACAGTTATGTAATGTTGGTTGTATAGCTTCAGGCGAAATTTCTCACCAGGCCCTCGTACTTGGCGGGAGACACTATTTATTGTTCTAGGTATCTTTATGTGCACCCTGTGTGCTCACAACTAAAAAGGACGACGTAATGCGGTCGACGGCCATACTAGAGACACTACCCAACACACCTGTGCTAAACATCATCGGATTTTCACTGTGGTTTCCATTTCGTGACCGATCGTTCCTTACTTTCGGAATAAGCCTCGTTATTCACCATGTTACTCAGTTTATGCTACATATTGTCGTAGCATTTTTATAAAAATTATTTTATTCCTTTTGCATCTTTTATACACCTTTTCTTTTATACTACATATACTAATCGTCCAGAACATTATGATCAATACAAACACATACAAGCGATATCAGTGTCACGTGATCAGGAATGACTGCTAGTTAGAAACACGCATGGTGCATGTAGTATCAGAGAGCATGCTGTCCCTGTGTAGAAAGGGGAAGGGTTGCGATCTATCTGAGTTTAACCGAGGGCAGATTGTGATGGGCTGGAGCCCTGGCAAGAGCATTTCGGAAACGGCACGACTCGTCGGGTGTTCGAGAAGTGCCGTGGTGAGTGTCTTCAACACTTGGAAAAACCGAGGTGAAACCACGTCCAGACGTTATGTGGCTGCGCGGCCACCACTCATTACTGACGTCGGACGTCGTAGGCTGGGCGGACTGGCAAAACAGGACAGATGGTAAAATGCGCCGGAAAGAACATCAGACTTTAATGCTGGGTAGAGCGCAAGTTTATTTGAACACACAGTGCACCGAACACTCATAACAATGGGCCTCCACAGCCGAACATGGAACAGTTTCCAAATGAAGATCTTGAACTCCAGCATCATGTTCGACTATGCAGAATTGACCTGTATTTTCCGAAATATTGAATTGTGTTGAATGTGATGAAAAAGGCCACAAAGATTGGAATGGAGGAAAAGAAACTGAAAGACATACATTCATAAGAGCCTAATTAGGAAGTGTGTTTATTCGCCTTAACCCAGATGATGAAACCTTTGACAATGACGACGTTATACGTGACATGCAAGCAGTTATACAACGTAGACGTCATGGCCGAAAAAGGAAAGTGGGAAAGAGCCAGTGTTAACACCACGACATCGCCAACTAAGACTTAAATAGGCACGTGACGATCGGCACTGGACGTTGGTGCAGCGGCAGAGCGTTGCATCGTCAGACGAATCCCGATACCTTCGTGATCATGGGAATGTGAGGGCGCGAATCCGTCGTCTCCCAGGGGAACAGCGCCTTAACACCTGTACAGTTGTATTGCGTCAAGCCAGGGGCGGGCAAACGTAGCACGCGGCTCATGAACGCACAGCGCTGCACGTGTGCTGCTCGCGTGCAGGCGTCGACCGGGGCTGTGGAGACAGCCGGCAGGTTGCGGCAGTGTAGTGCCAGGCTAAGCTGCGGACGTTGATGCGAAGCGAGCACTATGTAGTGAACGTTGTATTTCAAGAAACGGAGAAGTGGAGATTTGCTATCTTTTAAAAAGTAATGGGAGAATAATTTTTTCTATGTGCAAAAACGTGAAAATTCGGAATGTTTAATATGTGGCAGTATTCTCGCTGGTCAACGGAAGTTTAGTATTGAAGGCCATTATAATAAATTTCAGAAGGACGAGTACAATTTATTGTCGGATTCTGAGCGGATGGGGAATTGACTGAGCTTAAGAAGAGCGATCTGACGATACCAGATGAATCTGTCGTAGTTGGCCGGCCGGAGTGGCCGAGCGGTTCTAGGCACTACAGTCTGGAACCGCGCGACCGCTATGGTCGCAGGTTCGAATCCTGCCTCGGGCATGGATGTGTGTGATGCCCTTAGGTTAGTTAGGTTTAAGTAGTTCTAAGTTCTAGGGGACTGATGACCACAGCAGTTAAGTCCCATAGTGCTCAGAGCCATTTGAATTCGTCGTAGTTGCTGATGTCACCAGAGATCTGCGACTTTCTCTCGTCATGTCTCTCATTTAACTGATTTAACATTTTATGGAGCACTGTTTTCACGTTTTCAGGACGACAACAATAATAGCCCAGCGGTATGTGCAAGTTATAAGACTGCGCTTAATATAGCGAGAGCTGGAAAACCGTTTGCTGAATTAATAAGTCTCGGTTAAGAGCAGACATCAGTGATGAAAATTTACGTAACTGTTTGTGTTTCTCTGTACGTAGAAATTTTGTTCCAGATATTAAACGTATTGTAAACTCCACCTGTGATAATTAAATAAAACGTATTGTAGGTAATAGGTACTCTTTCAAACCATGATTTCTTTCAAGCACTCCTACTAACCTTATTCATTCACTCAATAAAGCAAGCTAGGAAACAAAACGCATTACAGAGGAAGGAGCGGACAGAAGGTATCGTGGGGATGGGAGATAAGTGGGTGGCCAGCTTGCCCCTGTGTGCACGCGGAACACCTGTTACCTGCACGCGTGCAAGTGCACCGCACATGTGCAGGATTCCTGCCCGCCCCTGCGTCAAGCTGACAGCGGCTGCATTATGCTCTGGCGAACGTTCACGTGAGCATCCATGGGTCCAATGGAGCTCGTGCAAGGCACCAAGCAGACCACTTACATGCCTCGATGACGATCATGTTTCCAGACAGCAGAGGCATTTTTCAGCACGATATCTCGCCATGTCACAAGGCCAAAATTTGATGTGCTGACCTCCCAACTCACCAGATCTGAACTCGATCGAACACATCTGGGATGTGATTGAACGTGGCGTCAGAGCTCATCACCCCTCCCCGGAAATTACAGGAATCAGGTGACTCGTGTGTGCAGATGTGGTGCGAACTCCTTCCAGCGCCCAAACAAAGCCTCACTGCTTTTATGCCACGATGAGTTGCCACTCTTATCCGTGTCAAAGGTGGACATACCGGCTATTAGGTAGGTGATCATAATTTTCTGGCTGATCGGTGTACAATTTTCTTTGTTTGAAACACCTAGATATGTATCACACTGATGTAAATTGACGGAAAAACTTGCAACACAAAAAACAATGTAATGCAATGAAATTTATGGACTGCATTTGTCTAGGTAACGTATTTAAGTGATTAACATTGCAAGAGCACAGGTTAATGGAAGCGCGGGATAAGCTATTGCCAATGTGAAATGCTGGTGCATTAATAACGGCTTTAACCGTCAGAACGTTGAGTGCAGGCATACTGCTACGTATGTATTGCGTTGTACAGGTGCTAGATGTCAGTTTGTGGGCTGGACTTCCATGCCTGTTACACTGGAGATAGACCTGGTGATCGAGCAGGCAAAGGCATCATGTCGACATTCTGTAGAGCGTGTTGGGTTACCACAGCAGTACGTGGGCAAGCGTTAAGCTGCTGGAAGAAAAAACCAGAATGCTGTCCATTAATGGCAGCACCACAGATCGAATCATGAAACTGACGTACAAATTTGCAGTCATGATGCCTGGTATATCCAAGAGAGTGCTACTGCTGTCATACGAAATCGCACAGCATAACTCCAGTTGTAGCTCCAGTGTGCCTAGCGCGCAGACATGTTGGTTGTAGGCACTCAGTCGGCCGCCGGTGGCCGAGCGGTTCTAGGCGCTTCAGTCGGGAACCGCGCGACTGCTATGGTCACAGGTTTGAATTCTGCCACGGACATGGATGTGTGTGATGTCCTTAGGTTAGTTAGGTTTAAGTAGTTCTAAGTTCTAGGGGACTGATGACCTCAGAAGTTAAGTCCCATAGTGATCAGAGCCATTTGAACCATTTGTAGGCACTCAACTGGCCGCCTCCTAACCAACATGCGGCCATCACTGTCACCGAGGCAGAACAAGCTTTAATCAGAAAACATAACAGACCTCCGCCCTGCACTCCAATATCTCGCTGGACACCACTGAAGTCGGTAACTGCGTTGGTTTTAGGTCATTGTAATGCACGCTGCAGGGCATCTGGCTCGGAGTTTTCCTTGAAGTAATCGATTTGTAACAGTTCGTTGTGTCACAGTGGTGGCAACTGGTGCCCAAAAGTGTTGTTGCAGATGCAACACGACGAGCCAGAGCCAGAGGCCAAACACGATGGTCTTGCATCTCGGTAGTGCCACGTGACCTTCCAGAGCCTGTCTTCTTACGGCCGTACATTCTCGTTACCACCGCTGCCAGTAATCATGTAAAGTGACTATATTCACGCCAAATCTTTCTGCAATATCGCAAAAAATCAGCTTCTCGTAACCCTATTACACGACTTAGTTCAAACTCTGCGAGATGTTGATATTGACGTCTTTGTCGCCTTAAAGGCTTTGTTGGCTAACATCGGCACGCCACATCCAATCGAAAAGTTAATTAACACTCACAACCGTTACAGCGTGTATTTAAAACAAACCTCATTTGCATTCACATAGTGACGCTACTAGCACCAATATTGTGCGACTGGTACCAAATTCGAACAGATTTAATCTTTCAGATGTAGAAAAACGTCTATCAACTTTCGTTTATGTCTCACAACTCCATCTTATTGGCTTTTTTTTAAGGCAGTGTATATATCAAGTTTATCAACAATATCACTTCTGCTACTCATTATTTTCGTTTACCCTCAATCTATAATCTACTCTCGTCAGACTGTTCATTCCATTCGAGAGGTCCCGCAGTTATTCTCGACTCTCACTGTGAATAATAATGTCATATGCGAATCTTGTCACTGATATCCTTTCACTCTATTTCCTACGATCATACGGTGACATAAATCAGTCGCACAATATCAGCTCTGTACATATTACGTATCGATGTTTCTTCACCGCTCACATCGCCTCTTACAAGTAGAATAATCATAGTTAGACCCTTGTGGTAGTTAGCTATGAAAAGTAACTCTCCCTGCACTGACGTATTTCTGTTTATGTCCACAGCAGCTCAGTTATTCTTAATGTTTCATCTGTATCATAAAATTTGTACAAGCAAATTCATACTTAAGTGAAGTGCTAATATCAGCTTATTATGCGCAGTACGATGCGCTCATCCTCCCACTCGATGAGTTGCTCATACGAAGTCAATTAAAGTAGGAAATCTTGGTAAAGGGAAATAGCTCTGTTCCTAAAATTTTCCTTATTATTTTTTAAGCACAGTCAGCCACTGTATGTCCATGGGGCTATTTTCGAATGTTTCCATTACACTGAGTGCGCAAACAAAACGTGAAACAGATTCAGTAGCGCCCAAGCCATTCACATTTGTCGGCATAACATTAGCGCTTACGTCCCAATGTGCCGGGTGTAAGCATGTATTCAGTAGTAATTTATGCGCCAGAAAAGAGGAATAAACAAGTGTTACATAACTCGAAGTGGTTGCCTTTGTCAGCATATCCTGCTTAAATTTATGGACGCTGTGGCGCTAAAAAAACATGATAAACACATGGTTGACTTATTTGAAGGAAATGATGTGGACTGACCGACAGGCGCACATTTCTCTTTGCAGAAAAAGATGCGCTCAATTCCAAATAGCCTCAAAACAACTAACTATGCACATACGCAAAACCATAGTTTTGTTAACTTTGCAGAAATTATGGGTTGAATATAATTTTTGTGCTGTCTAAAGCATCGTAATTTTTTTATATATATATATTCAAGATTGTTTGGTTGATTATGTTCATTTTAATATATAAATACAAATCAAATATAATTTTCTGTGGTGTCCAAAGCAATCGTATAAATTTTTATATACAGGGTGATTATAATTAAAGTTAAACTTGCAAATCGCTGTAGAAATAACACCACTGGTCAGAATGACGTCAAATAGCAACGGAATATTACCGGAGAAGGGGGAAAACGTATGGAAGAAGAAAAATAAATAGTTATAAAATGTAGCAATAGATGGCGCTGTTAACAGATTAAAATGTTCGCCATGAATATTATTAATTTTTACCTTTAGTCTTGCAAACAGTGACTGTATCAGAAGTGTTAATTTAATTACACTGTAAGTGAACATAAAATTTCACGCATCTAAGTTTCTGATAAAACTGCTCGAAAACTTACGAGATAACACTTTTCTGAAATCTTGAACTGCTTTGAAACCACTGAAATTATAAGATATATTTTTACAAATGCCTTTACCTTACAGTGGACAGGAATTTTGTCGATAATTAAATTTGTTAGCCTACCTGTGCTAACGGAAAGATCGTCTGTTCCGCAACCTGTTACTATTAAGATAATGATGAAACAGTCGAAAATAAAATTTAATTTACCACACTTGCGATATGAAAAGCAAGACGGTATCTTATCACTTTTCATAAAAATGCTTCTGCAGCACACAAGTCGCGATGTGCGACGGGAGTATACAAGACACATTCATAAACGTAAAGAATGAAAAATGAGGAACTACACTTATCGACTGATAAATGAGGACAAGACTCCAAGCCATCTTTTCTTAAGCCAGAACAACAATACATATTTTCATAAAGTTATCACAACTAGACAACTTAGCAAAATATTCGTTAATAATTTTCCTGTGCACAATTACTTTCCTTGACACTTGTTTCAATAATAAGACAAAATCATTTATTGCATTCTAAAATTTCTACACCAAACTACAATCCCATGCAATGTTCTGACGATAGGAAACTACACAACTACAAATGTAAAAAAACTGCTTCACCTTACATGTTGGCTTACATAATTCCTCCATTAATACCATACCATTAACACAGTATTTTTGATAAAAACATATTATGGCTAAATCCTTTATAAGTACTGCTGCCTCCACTGCAAAGAAGCCGAGCTTCCATTCTTTTCAAATCAAGTACATTGCCGGAATGTCCAACACATTGACTCACTGCTACTCTCTACAGAAGAAGGAAGCTCTCGGACCAACATCTGTGATCTCAAGAACGGACTTAGAAATAATAAGGTTACATCGATACGATGGGAATTGAGTACATTTGCCAAATTTGCCAAATTTGCAACCTCATTAACAGTTATGAGCAAAATTACTTGAAAATTGACATGGCAAATCGGACAGTCCTGTTCCGCCCGGAGCATTTTGGTGGTATGAAATTGCCGTTTGGAAATGACACAGAACAGCAAGTTAACATTCTTTGCTATGTTCTGAAAGCCCATTTCCTAACAGATAAACAACGATTGAGGTGACCATAAATATAGGACCACTTTCGATTGTGCGGAGTTTTCGGACAGTGCAGTAGGCTTATAAGACTCAAGGAAATTACCTCACTCACATTCCGTTTGTTCATATGAAGGATTTTTGTTTGTGGTTTGAAGGCGCTGCGCCGGGCGCGTTGTCCCAGACACCTCGCCTCAGCAGATCACTTCTTAGAGAGCTGAGCTTGGTACAGCCCAGTTCATCACACACTGGTGCCGCATGTGTGCGTCGTCAGCACCTCCCCCGTGAGTTATGGCAGCACTCAGTCTGCAAGGGGCGTGAAAAGTCCGTTGGGCGGGCACCCACAGGGGAATCTTCCGTCTCGTTGATTACTAGCCTACATTCGAGATGTAGCAGATATCCGTTCACTTGTATCTTCCTAAAACAACTGACAAGCGCAAACACGAACGAGTACTCGATATTTTCAGCTGTTCTAGGAAAACCTATGTCAACACAGCTACAGTTACTAAGCGTAACTGAAAAAATAAGACAAACAAGGAGCAAAGAACAGAAATGAAAATCAGTGTAGATGTTGTACAACGTATATTGTTCAAGAAAAACAACTACGAGATGTATGTCGGAAGCGAACAACAGTTCAGTTGAACCAGTTAATGACACTGTAGAGGAGTGGAATGAAATCAGACAGACAATTGCAAAAGCAACTGCAGAGGCCCTCCTGACCATCTGTAAAAAAAAAAAAAAAAAAAAAAAAAAAAAAAAAAAAAAAAAAAGAGAGAGAGAGAGAGAGAGAGATAGAATCAAGTTGTCGAATCAAGAAATAAAAGGAGCAGCCAGAATGAGCCTTTAGCAATATGTTACAAAAAACCAACATCTGAGAACAAAGAATTCTACAGAAGAATGACACTTGTGGCTAAGCCAATAATTAGGAATCGTCAACAAGAAAGCTGGGCACATACGTAATATCTAACATTGAAGCAGACGTACACAAAGGCCAGAAAGCAGTTTAACGTAACTGAAACATCTAACAGTCAGGGAAGAGACACAGCAAATAACCCAAATAATACAACAGGTACACTAGCTGGCATATTGTAAATATCTGTGTAGAAGACTAAGAGCAGGTAGAGAAGAAAATATTGGAGAAGGAAGAAGCAGTACAATTTTCAAAATAGAAAAACAATAACAATATACAGACAGCCAGAGTATTGATGGTGGATTACTAAATTTCTACTAGGAAAGAGGTTTAAAAGATTTACAAAATTAGTAAACATATGATGGAGAAAGGAAAACAAACAACTGTAGTGGAAGCATGCAGAAATTCTCTGTGTAATGAACAGACGAGCCTGAGCAAATTGCGAAAAGTATTGAGGAGTCAGCTTATTGAATACACCCTGCACGGTATACTCCAAAATCATTACGACATGAATCAATAAAATCAACCAGGATTCAGGGGATGAAGGAGCTTGAAGCAATATGCTGAAAAAATAGGCACTACAATAATAAAATACACATAAGCTTCATTGATTCATTACTCGTTTTAATTTCATTGATTGTGTTAAAAGAGGAAAGCTCTTCTAGATACTTACAGCAATGTTTTCCCTAACCATTTAATAGAAGTCGTAAAAATTATACAGGACGGGTTACACATACCTGCTAAAGGCAATAGAGATTAATATATAGAGAATATCAGCACAGATCTAAATCAAGGGCGCTGTTTATCCCCCAGGATTTTTGACATCTACATAAACGATAACATTTTGAAATGCACTACAATTATACACTTTCAATTTCAGAAATCCGGACTATATACTTACGATACTGTTTACAGATAACCAAGTAACTACTGTAAACACTGAGGATGACCTACAAAGAACAGCATATAATGTACGAAAAAATATGTTTTTCATACAACTAGCAGATATGTAATAGCTATACAGAGTTGATTGTCTTTTATAGGACAGATATAATTTGGTCCAAAAGTGTACAAATGTGCATACTGCCAGAGCAAGCAACACATTTTCAAAACTTAGCATGAAATATATCACATGAAGATGAAACTGATTTTCAATATAATAGAGATATTATCATTATAAGTGGTACTATCAGACAAACTTTACAAACAATAGTAAAGAAATTGACGCTCAGGATATTTTTACAACATATGGTCACTTAGAATTGTAATGAATGCAAGCACAACCTAGACAACAAAAAGAAAAAAGTACACTAAGAATCCCACGAGTGAGCGTGAGATATCTCAGACACTTAGCAGGCCACACAAAACAAGATCGAAAGCGAAGTACAGGAATAAGAGCATAATTAGGATTTATGTCTCTAAACGAACAAATAGAAGAATACGAAAGGAATTTCAAAGAGCATGTGAGTATGATGGAGGAAGCCAGACTACCAAAAATACTATAAAGAATGAACAAACATCGGGAGAGTCAAACTCAGTTAGAAGGAGTTAAACAGCTCTCTTTAAGTAGGCGCAACATGCAAAGCGCACAACATGAGAACACAGAAATAAGGCAAACTGATTACCGCAGTGAGCTAAGTACACGCAACTGGCGGACTTCCACAACTCTTAAAAAATACAGAAGGTTTAATGAAAGATGTTGCACAGACATAAAACCATATCTCTCAAGGTTCAGAGCAGGCTCACTACAAGAGGTGTGTATCAATGTTCGTGTAGTCTGACGTTTATTTCCTCAAAAACGTTTATCCGATATCACATTTTGGGCCTTAATTTGCAATAAGGATATTGTCTAAAGATGCCTGCGCTGTGTGTGTCATACTGTATTTGTAACAGAGCGTTAGCCGAAATGGGTAGAAGGTCTCTGAAAATGCAAAACACAATCGACATATAGCGTTAACTTCGTGACCTCAAAATTCAAATTCACAGAATTTCTCCTATTATATATTCAGAGGAGCCGGCCGTGGTGGCCGTGCGGTTCTGGCGCTGCAGTCCGGAACCGCGAGGCTGCTACGGTCGCAGGTTCGAATCCTGCCTCGGGCATGGGTGTGTGTGATGTCCTTAGGTTAGTTAGGTTTAAGTAGTTCTAAGTTCTAGGGGACTTATGACCTAAGATGTTGAGTCCCATAGTGCCCATGCCAAGGGCTCCAGTACAACACACGTCAAACGCCAATGCCTCTGTGATCTTCAAACTTAATTTATAACCAACTCGTAAATTTACAGAAGGGGGTTCTTTGTCAAACCTCTATCTGGTGTCTCTTGAACCCATAGAGGCCTGTAATATGAATTGTGAATCTTCATGTGGAAAATGAGACGTTCCTATAATGAGTATGTATTGTATTGTAGGTTAACTGGGGTCCTAAAAACGACGGAGAGGCTCCGTCTCCGCCGTAGCCGCAGTGATCTACAACCCCACGACGACTACAGCAGTCCACTTCACCCCTCCGCCGCCCCACAGCGAACCACTCTTTCAGGGCTATTTTGCGGTCTGGCCCCGGTGGACCCCCCCCCCCCCCACTCCCCTCCAGGGAACTTCTCAGCAGACGAGTGAACCCTATGTTTGCGTGGTGGAGTAATGGTGGTGTACGCGTACATAGAGAACTTGTTTGCGCAGCAATCGCCGACATAGTGTAGCTGAGGCGGAGTAATGGGAACCAGCCCGCATTCGTCGAGGCAGATGGAAAACCGCCTGAAAACCATCCACAGACTGGCCAGCTCACCGGACCTCGACACAAGTCCTACAGGCGTAATGAGTATGTATGAATGATAAAAGTACTATCGAGTAAAGAGTAAACCACCTTGGTCACTTACATAACTGAAGTTGGTGGTTCTGTTCAAATCCCACTCAGTAATCATCATGTCGCCAATTTGTGGAGAACGAATAGTTTCCAGTTGCTGGTAAGGACTGATGAACCGTCTGTACTCTGGTTTTGAGTGGCGACATGTACTGCTATATTGTCCAGATACATTAACCTGACCACCTGTCAAAATTCTGGATAAGCATATTTTGCAGCACGCACCTCTGTGACACGTGCAGGAAGTGTGTCAGTGAGGTTATGGGATGTGCAGCCATGCCGACACCCGTGCCTTGGTCAGCTGCGTCAGGTTTCCCATTCGAGGACCCGTAACGCACAGCCCGATAAAGGTAGTCCCTCAGATTCTCGATTGGATTAAAGCCGGGGAGCTAGGTGGCAAGAACGAACCGCCCATGTTCACTGTGAGCTGTGTTACACGTCACATTATCCTGCTGGTAGATCCCAACGCACCGAGGAAAAACAAATTGCATGTAAGGGTGGACATAGACCAGTAGCAGATGATCCGCTGTGCCTTCAGGAATGCCAAGATGACCCAGGAAATTCCACGGAAACACTACTCAGACCTTAACGCCCCCTCCTGTATCTGCTTTCAGACATTTCACTACGTACTCGCCAACATCCATCCGTCAGATGGAGCATACATCGCAATCCATCTGAAAGGGCCACCTGTCGCCACTCAATTCACATCTAGTTTGCAATACCGACTTGCGAAGTCCAGCCTTCGTCGCCAATGAAGAGGAGTCAGCATGGACGCATTGACCAGGCGCCTGCTGTGGGGGCTCATAAACAGCAACGCTCGCTGAATGGTCGTTGAGGAGACACTGCTGGTATTTCCTTGGTGCATCTGGGCGGTCAGCTGTTGAACAGGCGCCTGTACACATCCCCGCAGCCATCGTTCACCCCTAATTTTTATGGCCCATGCTGCACCACAGTTGCCTCGACACGAGTTTTCGGTACCGTCGTTCTGGCATGCGCGACACACTTTAACCTAGGCAGCCCTCAAACAGTTTATAAACTTCTAGGTTTCGGAAATTCTTCCTCACTTGACCCGAAAACCAATGATCTTGCTCGTCTGGACGTCGGATAGGTAAATGGCTGCATTTCCTCATTACAACAACGTTTTTGTGATTGGTCATTTCCCGTTGACATCGAACATAGGTGGTGACCTCGTTAATGCGACTACACTGTGCATAACTGACGGACTTGGGACGACAGTTTAAAGACCGGAGAGTTCGCCGATCCACTGTCTTGTGATCCGAGACTGCGCTGGCAGCAGACACTGATGTGTGTCCCCCTACCGCCCACTCGCCACCCCCACCCCACCTGTCGCCGCCCCGCTCAGGGTGTTGTCGGCCACAGCGGAGCCGTAAGAGGAAACTCGTTGCATTATTCAGCTCGGCCGAGTGCGAGATGCAGCGTAGGCGACGCAGCCCTCGACGCCTCACTCTTCGGGCGCGCCTGCTTGGGCGCTCTCGCCCCCGACCTCGCCTTCACTCCCGCCCCCTGACCTAGTGCTCTGCGCCGGTCTGCTACAAGGCGTTTGCTTTCCATTTACAACACCATTCACGTCGGCGACAGTGTCTTAATCTTTGGTGATCACCAAAAATACCTTTCTAAAGATTTTCTGTTTATTTATAGACGCAGTCACATTCTTATGACACAGTCATAACCGTTTTCGGCCATAGATTGACCATCTTCAGATTCTATAACAACGCAAAAGAAAATTTATATTAAAACCTTAAAATAAGTGCAGTATGTAACCATGCTTATTAGTAATCTAACTGAATTTATGCGAAATATATATGGTTCATACCTAAAGGCGGCATACACTGAACACAGGTTTATGCGTCGTCAAACTAGCTATAAAATGTAAAACACCGGTCTTATATAGACATAAAAGTTTGTTAGATTATGTTCCCCCTCTTTGCGCTAGATGCGCGCGTCCTCTACAAGTTAGTCTTTATTTTTCAAAAGTCTAAAATATGACAAATTTACTATTATTATTTAGGTAAAATGTATATAAAATCTAAAATTACAGAATAGATCGTTAAATCAGTGAAATAACATTTAAGAACAAGAAGATACATTACTATAGATGAAAATAGCAGCAGCACTTGTGTATTTCTGACGCTGAATGGTGCTGTATTTCCGGCTATTGCCTGTTTATGCCGTTGTCCATTGGTACGACAGGGCAGGACGACGAGAGTAGTGCTCCGCTGCAGGTGGCTGGCACGCTCATTCGCCTTAAAGGTTGTTGACATCTGTTACGGCCCGGAACTACACAGCGCTATACTCGATCGCCGGAAGGCTCCATCCTCAGCTGAAGCTCGTATGTAGCAAAAACGATTCGCTCAGGTGAACAGATCGCCGTAAATGTTGAAGTATGCGTCTGTTGCAGAAGATGGTCATGGTATGGCCAAAACCGGTTATGACTGTGTCATAAGAATGTGAGTCGGTCTATAAATAAACAAAAAAAATTTATAAAATACTCACTCCATTGACAAAATGTCGCTTTTTCCAAAAAATACCTTTGTTAGAACATGTTTTTTTTTCTTAAAATACTTGCTAACGATAGACGTAAACGTAACAGACGTACAAGCTGCTAATATTTTTAGTTATTCGTTTTCACTTTACGAACACTACAGCGGTTCCATATGCGCGGTTTCATATATCATTGCAGGTGTGGGCAATACACGACTTAATTACACTCCTGGAAATGGAAAAAAGAACACATTGACACCGGTGTGTCAGACCCACCATACTTGCTCCGAACACTGCGAGAGCGCTGTACAAGCAATGATCACACGCACGGCACAGCGGACACACCAGGAACCGCGGTGTTGGCCGTCGAATGGCGCTAGCTGCGCAGCATTTGTGCACCGCCGCCGTCAGTGTCAGCCAGTTTGCCGTGGCATACGGAGCTCCATCGCAGTCTTTAACACTGGTAGCATGCCACGACAGCGTGGACGTGAACCGTATGTGCAGTTGACGGACTTTGAGCGAGGGCGTATAGTGGGCATGCGGGAGGCCGGGTGGACGTACCGCCGAATTGCTCAACACGTGGGGCGTGAGGTCTCCACAGTACATTGATGTTGTCGCCAGTGGTCGGCGGAAGGTGCACGTGCCCGTCGACCTGGGACCGGACCGCAGCGACGCACGGATGCACGCCAAGACCGTAGGATCCTACGCAGTGCCGTAGGGGACCGCACCGCCACTTCCAAGCAAATTAGGGACACTGTTGCTCCTGGGGTATCGGCGAGGACCATTCGCAACCGTCTCCATGAAGCTGGGCTACGGTCCCGCACACCGTTAGGCCGTCTTCCGCTCACGTCCCAACATCGTGCAGCCCGCCTCCAGTGGTGTCGCGACAGGTGTGAATGGAGGGACGAATGGAGACGTGTCGTCTTCAGCGATGAGAGTCGCTTCTGCCTTGGTGCCAGTGATGGTCGTATGCGTGTTTGGCGCCGTGCAGGTGAGCGCCACAATCAGGACTGCATACGACCGAGGCACACAGGGCCAACACCCGGCATCATGGTGTGGGGAGCGATCTCCTACACTGGCCGTACACCACTGGTGATCGTCGAGGGGACACTGAATAGTGCACGGTACATCCAAACCGTCATCGAACCCATCGTTCTACCATTCCTAGACCGGCAAGGGAACTTGCTGTTCCAACAGGACAATGCACGTCCGCATGTATCCCGTGCCACCCAACGTGCTCTAGAAGGTGTAAGTCAACTACCCTGGCCAGCAAGATCTCCGAATCTGTCCCCCATTGAGCATGTTTGGGACTGGATGAAGCGTCGTCTCACGCGGTCTGCACGTCCAGCACGAACGCTGGTCCAACTGCGGCGCCAGGTGGAAATGGCATGGCAAGCCGTTCCACAGGACTACATCCAGCATCTCTACGATCGTCTCCATGGGAAAATAGCAGCCTGCATTGCTGCGAAAGGTGGATATACACTGTACTAGTGCCGACATTGTGCATGCTCTGTTGCCTGTGTCTATGTGCCTGTGGTTCTGTCAGTGTGATCATGTGATGTATCTGACCCCAGGAATGTGTCAATAAAGTTTCCCCTTCCTGGGACAATGAATTCACCGTGTTCTTATTTCAATTTCCAGGAGTGTAGTAGCAGCACTTGTGTATTTCTGACGCTCAATGGTGCTGTATTTCCGGCTATTGCCTGTTTATGCCGTTGTCCATTGGTACGACAGGGCAGGACGACGAGTGTAGTGCTCCGCTGCAGGTGGATGGCACGCTCATTCGCCTTAAAGGTTGTTGACATCTGCTACGGCCCGGAACTACACAGCGCTATACTCGATCGCCGGAAGGCTCCATCCTCAGCTGAAGCTCATATGTAGCAAAAACGATTCGCTCAGGTAAACAGATCGCCGTAAATGTTGAAGTATGCGTCTGTTGCAGAAGATGGTCATTGTATGGCCAAAACCGGTTATGACTGTGTCATAAGAATGTGAGTCGGTCTATAAATAAACAAAAAAATTTATAAAATACTCTCTCCATTGACAAAATGTCGCTTTTCCAAAAAATACCTTTGTTAGAACATGTTTTTTTTTTCTTAAAATACTTGCTAACGATAGACGTAAACGTAACAGACGTACAAGCTGCTAATATTTTTAGTTATTCGTCTTCACTTTACGAGCACTACAGCGGTTCCATATGCGCGGTTTCATATATCATTGCAGGTGTGGGCAATGCACGACTTAATTATTTGCTGGCTTCACTCGTTTTTTGTCAGAACGAGTCGGTCTTCCACTGTCGCCTTAAAGCCCATAGAATTAACACAGAACAAATCCTTAAACCTCATTTTTTAGTAAACGAGCAAGTTACCGGAACAAAATTATAAATACACTCTAAGACAAAATGGTTCAAATGGCTCTGAGCACTATGGGACTCAACTTCTGAGGTCATTAGTTGCCTAGAACTTAGAACTACTTAAACCTAACTAACCTAAGGACATCACACACAGCCATGCCCGAGGCACTCTAAGGCAAAAAGAAGAACAGAAGTCCATGACAAAGGAATTATGCGAATGGGACGGCAATCGGTAGAAGTAATGCACGTATAGAGACAAACAAATAATTACAGTTTCAGAAAAACCGGATGATTTATTCAGGGAAAGAGCTTCACAAATTGGAGTCAATAACACTTTGGGCCTCCTCTGGTCCTTATGCAAGAAGTTATACGGCTTGGTATTGATTAAGAGGGTTGTTGGATATCTTCTTGAGGGATATCGTGCCAGATTCTGTCCAACTGGGCTGTTAGATCGCTGTCTGGGTCGTCTCCAGACACGTCTTCGGCCTGCTACATTGACTGCACTACAATCGCCTTCAGTGATGAGATCCACTTTGAACTGAGTCCCGATGACCAGTGAAGACGTGACAGGAGATATTCAAGACAGTGGTGGGATACCAACCAAACTGTCGGCCGCCATGCGGCCTGACCATCATGACTGATGGTCTGACATGCCACACCTTTAAATAGCAGCACCCCTTCGCCTGTGCACACTTACATCACAGCGGTATGTCGATGATATTATACGCCCTGCTTTCTTGCCCTTCATGGGAAGCCATCTTGGGCTTACATTTCAATAAGATGATTCCCGCCCGTACAAGACGAGGGTTTCTACTGTTTGTGTTCTTCCTCGCAAACCCTACCTTGGCCATCAAGGTCCCCATATCCCTCCTCGGTTGAGAACGTTTGGAACGTTATAGGCAGGGCCCTTCAACCAGGTTAGTTTCTTAACGATCAAAGGCGACAGTTGGATAGAATTTGGCATGATGTCCCCCAGGAGGACACCCAACAACATCATCAGTCAGTGCCAAGCCAAATAACTGCTTGAATAGGGGTCAGAGGTGGACCTAAGTGTTACCGAGTTACTCAGTTTCTCTGAAATTGTGATTACTTTTTTGTCTCTACATGTGCATCACATCTGATGATATCCGCCCCTTTCGGATAGTTCCTTCGTGATGCGTGTTTCTTTTTTCCTTTCTTTTCTTGTCTTAGACTGTTAATAAGAAAAGAGTGGATGAGTGGGAATCGGCAAGCCCAGATAGATACAGTTTAAACCAAGAAATGTTTATGAAGTTCATTCACTTGAGAACGGTGAAGTCGTATGCACTGAGGGTTCAAATGGAGAACAACTAAACAGTAGTAATGGAATAATAATGTCCGTCAGTTGTAAATAAATCGTCTTTTATTTCACGGCCGGATTTGAAAGATTAAAGCTGCATCATCAGGTGCATCGAAATATTTGAAAAGTTATTAATGTGTAGTCGTCTGGGCATTCAGTTACGAGGAATCAAACCCATCCTCAAACAACTCATAGGAGCTTTGCTACAGCAACTGGGGTTTTCGCATCGACAGCCGACAAGGGGTTCCTTCATTGTGGGTTATTGGCGTTGGCATGAGCGTGATCCCTCCTACATGACTGGCTCGACCGCTGCACATGCATGCATTTTTAATTATTTGGTAACACATGATGATGAAGCTTTAAGTTTCTGAAAATGATCATGCAATAAAAGAGACAAATTACTTACAACTGAAGCGGATTTTTATTCTATTATTGTGTTGATCTTCGTCTGATCAAATTAAACGATAATCAGTTATGTAGTCACATAGTGCGACCAGAACACTGAATACAGAAACACGTGCGACCAGAATCGATTAAAATCCTAATTAATACACGTAATCCACATAGTATACTGTAAAGACTACCATTTAGATTTAAAGCCAATACTTACGGTATTCAGAAGCAGAAAAAATCATTGCAGTCTTTTTCCAGCCACTTATTAAATTAAAAATACAGTATTAAAGAAAGTATTAAGAATGTTCATGTAGCAAATCAACATCCAGGCTTTCTACATGACAAATCTCAGCGTAAAATTATAAATAGTTGTTAAATAGCAGATTGTGGTTACTCATCCACTAGGAACAATAAGGTAAGGTTCTCGGAAACTCATGCTGCCTTCATACTACGTGGGAAGGGGGACGATAGATAGTACTAACAGATGTTTATATCAGCTTTTAATAAAATCGTCTAAAATTATTTACATACGTTGACATGAAAAGTACATTGCAATGGTGTTTACTATCAGCGTCAGTTTTCGTATGACACGTTATGTGCTCAGATTGATCCTCTTGTTTAGTTGCCAATAATTTTGTAATCTACTGTAATTAAAAACAGTAGTAACCTTGATAATAATGTTCCTCGATTCATATTTGAAGGTGCAGTGAGTAAACCTCGTCGTTGCGCTTTTTATAATGTACTTGGTTTTTTCTACCATGTTTGGAGGGTCTGTTACGTAATTTCTTTGAAAACGCATTATCTGCATAATAATAATAATAATAATAATAATTCCGGGCATCGCATGTTTGGAACTAATGCGTCATGTCGAGAAAGAACTTCTTCTTCGAACAACTGAAACATAATCGCAAGCCACTCACCGAATAGAGCTGTGGTGAAACTAAGCAATTAGAAGTAAAAGCCAAAACCTAAAGGAGGAGCCCCTTGCTGGTGTCCAACTATCGTAACAGACGTGAAAGACTCTGCGCAGACGGCGAACTGGAGTGGCGAGGTGCAAAATTACGTTGCTGGAGATGCAACCTGCAAATATGGAGAACTTCAAAGTGCTGAACACCTCTTGGTCCACCGGAACTTGCCTCCAGCGTGCTCACTGGATGGCATGGTTGCAATAGATGATTCAGCCATCAAGACTGGCGAATTATGGGCCTCAAAATCAATTTGTCATATAGAAAGTCTTGTGCATATGTCGTAGATTTGTTTTGAATTCGTAAATACCTGTACTGTCCTGGATACAATAATAATAATAATAATAATAATAATAATCTCTCATTTCACCCATCTTAGCAGACATTGTGTCTTCTATATCCTCTTCAGTCAGGGGTACACGCTACAACCCCAGGAAAACCTGTGTTCCCCCACTCTACCTACATTGCTCACATGGCGATGCTTGCCGCTGCCATGTTTCCAACAGGCTGCCGCAAGTCATCAAACATTCGGCACTGCCGTTTGCCCAGTGAGCTACTTCAATTATGTTTGTCATTTAGATAAGCGCTTAAGCACTACCCAGTACAAAGTCCAGAAGTTTTCAACAGGTCATACAAGGGGTCGACAACTTACCTTTGTTCTCACTCACTGATCCCTCACTCATCGTATCCGAACATGCGCCAACATTATTTGCATCTTCTCCACTGCTAAATACGGATGTCTGTTGTCGCTAAACAACCGGTACTCGGTTATATTGGTTTTCCTCCACGTCATTTTAACTGGGTCGTTAAAACCACTCAAAATAACCGGTTTCTGAAATAACCAATTTTCGGTTTTTATTCCTATTATTTCCCGTAATAAACGTAGAAAGAGAACAGAACAGGGTTGGCGGTTAACGCTAAACAACCGCTTCTCGGTTATATTGTCTTTTTTCACATCATTTTAACTGGGTCGTTGAAACCGCTCAAAATAATCGGTTTCTGAAATAATCTATTTTCCGTTTTTGTTCCTATTATTTTCTGTAATAAACGGAGAAACAGAAAAAAGATTGAAAAATTTTGAATCAGTTTCAAGATACGTACATCAAAATATTAAATTAAATAGGGGAATAAAAGAAAACTTAGTCTATGCAGCATTCGCAGCATTGTTCGAAAGGTGATACGTGGTTGAATACGACAAAAAAAATAACTAGTAAGCTCGTACTGATTCTATTTTGTTGAAACTCTATTCAAAAATTGTGTTTTAATCGGGGATAGTCAGTGAAAACGGAGGTGGAAGAACATTGTGTTATGTGTTAATTTGTCCGTTTTCAAGAGCTACAAGCAGATAAATGCGTAGTGTGTAGACACAGGCAGCAGATCAGCTACTTTCTGTTCTTCCTGTATACTATTAACAATTTGCTGTTAAGTTTTTAATTTATTACTGCTAGCATAATTTCCTTGCGCTTTTCTTATTTCATGAAAGCGGCAGAAAAATCTTTTATCTTTTAAAGCAAATGAAACATTGTACTTCATTACTAGGTCACTTGGTAAAATATTTCTAGACTAAGGTTGGTGCCATTCTGCAATACAACTACATCGAGAAACTACCTTGTAGACCAGGTGGGTGCAAGTCAGGCGCATTGGAAGTACACACGCCTACCTTAAGCACGGTTTTTATTCCTATTATTTCCCGTAATAAACGTAGAAAGAGAACAGAACAGGGCTGGCGGTTATCGCTAAACAACCGCTTCTCGGTTATATTGTCTTTTTTCAGATACCTATACACGGTATCAGGTACATTATTGTCTCAGCACAGCTTTACCAGTTCTTATGCCATGAGTTTGTGCCTCATTTCCGTTAGCATTATCATTAAAATAGCACCGACTGCTTTTCCCATTAATTCAATACTTCAAACAAATGTAAATTTTACGAAAAAAGTACTTTTTTTAAAGAAGGTTTATTTAAAAGCAAAAATTTTAGCACAGCTGCTATGGCTAATTGATATTTCGGTATTTTTAATCGGTTATCTGCAAAAAATAAAACAAAGCACCTGTAACAGCCAAGACCAAACAAATACCGAAAAATACCAGTTATTCAGAACTAAAATACGTGTATCGTTTTTAATTGGTCGGTTTTTCCCATCCCTACTGCTAAGTGTTACATGCTCCTCGAAATACTAGATTGATCAAACACCCATCCCACATTAGTCATCGATCTGCATTTCCCTACTCCCATCATGATCTTCGGGCACTGTACATGAACTACTAACACAGAAGTAGCAGGAATGATCAGTCATGTGGTCTGTTACAATACTGCGTGAACGTACAACCTTCCACGTTCTACAATAACTTTTTCTTTCCAGCCTACTGAAACTTCGACCGTTTTCCACTTTTTAGAAAGCATTTTCACTCTGCAGTAGAGGGTTCGCTGATTTCAAACTTCCTGGCAGATAAAAACTGTGTGACAGGCGATGATTGGAACTCGGTGGTCAGGTGCTCTACTGACTGAGCTATTGAAGCATGACTGACAGTTCCCCACCCCCATCCTCATAGGTTTGCTTCCGCCAGCACCTAATCTCGTACCTTCGAAACTTCACAGCAGTTCTCCTGCACGCCTTTTAGTTATAGCACTCCTGGAATGTCGTTTCCACAATGAAGTTGCACACTGAAGCTGAGTGTGTGCTGATTTCAGATTACCTAGCAGATTAAAACTTCGATCTGGATCGGGACGCGAACGTGGGACTTTTGCTATTCGGAGGAAAGTACTCTACCAACTGAACTATCCAATCACGACTGAGGACCCTCTATGTCCTCCTTTCCAGCAGTATTAGTCCTGAAAAGAATTTCCTTGAAGTTTGGAAGACAGGACATGAGGTCCAGCGAAAGTAAAGCCGTGAGGAAGGGTCGTGAGTCGTGTTTGGGTAGCTCACTCGGTAGAGTTATTGTCCGGGAATGACAAAGATCCCAGTTCAGGTCCGGTGCACACTTCTAATCTACAGGGAAGTCTCAAACTCCCAATTTGCTTCCTCCGAATCGGTCCACACACATAACCCATCCATCGGCCGTAGGGAGCACTCCTTAATTCTAGCCGCTTTTAAAACTACCCTGTCATTCCTCTGCCCCCACTCGCTCCTCTCCCACTGTTGGGTGCTTTTGCAGTTTCTCATGATCCTATTGAAGTAAATATCATTCCGTTACGATTCAGTCTTCTCCGGGTTATTGGCCGAATCAAGGCGTCGTTCTGCGCAAACGTTTCAACATGTTTCCTACTCGTCATCTTCAGGTGAAGATGACAAGTGAGAAAGTTGTTGAAACGTTGCCACAGAACAACGCCTTGACGCGGCTGATAACTCGAGAAGACTTCGTCGTCGGGTTTCTCCGAGAAAGTCTAAATTCGTATATAAAAACATTACTTCTCCTAATCTAATTGTAAACACGATCATTTTTACACAGATACATACTGTAGCAGCATTTCCATAATCATCTCTAAGTGTCAACCCTAAGAACGTTACTGCTGCCGTATCAACTATAAGTGATAATCTTTGCTCGGTACCGTGTGCGCCCATATACGTGGCATTAAGCTAAATTCTTCAGTCACGGATCATCTTCATATCAAATCATAAATACATACTTCCAGTACGTCTTGATGGTTACCAATTGCCCAACTAAAAACGCAAAGAAACCTCGGCATAACTTGGATAAACATCTAAATTGGGAAGAGTGAACAGTTGCAGAATGCAGGAAATATCTCAGTCCTTTGCTACATCTATCCCAGAACTTCATAAAAATATTTCCACCTCGACTTAAATTAGACAATAACTAGTCCAGGCTCTAGATCCGGTAAATTTTTGCTACTGTGAAGCAGTTCAACTGAAAAGTAGTGAGAAACATAGGCGACTGAAACTGTTTATTAATTATTGAGAAAGAACGCATAAGTAGTGGAGCAAGAAGCACATCGCCACACTCTCCATTGTTGTCACATTTATTCAACATGACGGACCCAAGATGGCGGCGATAGATATGAAAATGTCGCAATGACGTCATGGTGGGAAGTTCAAATTTTGGCAGGAAGATAGGTCAGTTGGGCTACCTCCACTAACCTAATGCGCTCCTCTACCCCCTCCCCGCCCCCAGAAAATCTCGGGAAGTTCAAATTCCAGCAGGACAATGCAACACACCATGGCTACCTCCACTAACATAAGAAAATGGCGGGAAAACACTAACCTAAGAAAATGGCAGAAAAACAGATCACTTGGGCTATCTCCACTAATCTAACTCTTTCGACCGCCACCTCTTCCTAGGAATTGGCAGTAAAAGGACTCGGTCTGTGCTGGGCTGCTGGATAGGATGGACATGAGTGTTTATTTTCAGTCTTTATTTAAACAATTTGAGGCAGTACCGCCATCAAGTGTGTTCTCCATGGCGTCCCAAGTCCAACTGACCTAGTACACAGTACTGCCATCAGGGGGCACTGTCGTCCCTTCCATTACGTAATCCAAGATTGCAGTCTGGGCTGGGGGGGGGGAGGGGTAGCAGGAAAAGAACTCAGTGTGTTCAGGGTTGCTGGAGAGAGGAAGGAGTGTACTTTATTTATTATGGAGCAATTTATTTAGGGATATAGTATATTTATTACAGTGATACAAAACACTCTCTCTGATGTGTTTGGGGTGATACTACACAACACTGGACTCGCTTTCGGGAGGACGACGGTTCAATCCCGCGTCTAGCCATCCTGATTTAGGTTTTCCGTGATTTCCCTAAATCGCTCCAGGCAAATCCCGGGATGGTTCCTTTCAAAGGGCACGGCTGACTTCATTCCCTAACCTGATGAGACCGACGACCTCCCTGTCTGGTCTCCTTCCCCAAAACAACCAACCAACCATACTAACAGCACACACACCTTCAAACTACTTGTGAATCACCGAAATAATGCAGTAAACTGATGTAGAGACACGCAAACAACTCGTAAAGTACCGAAAAAATGCACTGCCTACCCTAAGGAGCTGCAAACTATCACATC
Source organism: Schistocerca cancellata (assembly GCF_023864275.1). Taxonomy (NCBI): domain Eukaryota; kingdom Metazoa; phylum Arthropoda; class Insecta; order Orthoptera; family Acrididae; genus Schistocerca; species Schistocerca cancellata. The sequence continues at coordinate 166,176,124 of NC_064632.1, forward strand.
AGACATATCTGCCCCCTCATAGAGGGTCTTCAATATACTCTTTCCAGCTATCCCCTCTCTCAGCAGGATTTAAGAGAGGATTTCCTGTTCACACTTAATGTTATCACCCTTGCTTTTAATGTCACAAAAGGTTGTTTTGACTTTACTATATCCTGAGTCAGTCCTTCTGACAATCATTTCTTTTCACGTTTCTTCACATTTTTCATGCAGTTTTTTTGTCTTAGCTTTCATGCACTTCCTATTTATTTCATTCCTCAGCGACTTGTATTCTGTATTCCTGAATTTCCCTGAACATTTTTGTGCTTCCTTCTTTCAATCAACTGAAGTATTTCTTTTGTTACCCATGGTTTCTTTGCAGTTACCTTCTTTGTACCAATGGTTTTCTTTGTAACTTCTGTGATTGCCCTTTTTAGAGATGTCCATTCCTCTTCAACTCTACTACCTACAGAGCTATTTGTTACTGCTGTATCTATAGTCTTACAGAACTTCAAGAGTATCTCGTCATTCCTTAGTACTTCTGTATCCCACTTCAGCCTACTCTTCATCACTACTACATTGTGATCTGAGTCTATATATGCTCTAGGGTACACCTTACATTCCAGTATCTGATTTCGGAATCACTGTCTGAACATGATGTAATCTCACTGAAATCTTCCCGTATCACCTGGCCTTTTCCAAGTATAGCTCCTCTTCTTGTGATTCTTGAATAGAGTATTCGCTAATACCAGCTGAAATTTACTAAAGAACTCAGTTAGTCTTTCTCCTCTCTTATTCTTTGTCCCAAGTCCACATTCTCCTGTAACCTATTCTTCTACTCCTTCCCCTACAACTGCATTCCAGTCCCCTATGACTATTACATTTTTATCTCCACATACGTACTCTACTAGCCTTTCAGTATCCTCATATACTTTCTCTATCTCTTCATCTTCAGCTTGCGTCTTTGGCATATATACCTGCACTATCGCTGTCGGTGTTGGTTTGCTGTCGGTTCTCACAAGAACAACCCTATCCCTGAACTGTTCACAGTAACACATTCTCTGCCGTACCTTCCTACTCGTAACGAATCCAGCTCCCGTTACACCATTTTCTGTTGTTGTTGATACTCATGTGACCAGAAATCCTTGTCTTCTCCCCATTTCACTTCAATGACCCATACTATGTCTAGATTGAGTCTTTTCAGATTTTCTTGCTTCGATGCCACGTTCAAACATCTAATATTCCACGCCCCAGTCGTAGAACGTTATCCTTTCGTTGGGTATTCAATCTTTTACTCATGGTCACCTCTCCCTTATCAGTCCCCTCCTAGAGATGCGCATGGGAGCTATTCCGGAATTTTTGCCAATGGAGAGATCATGAAACATTTTTCAATTACAGGCCACGTGTACCGTGGATACACAGCATGTGTCTTTAATGCAGTGGCTTCCATTGCCTTCTGCATTCTCATGCCGCTGATTCTTCCGTTTGTGTGGGCAGTTTCACGTCCCAAGGACAAGAGAGTGGCCAGAAGCTCTGTCCGCTTCTCCACCCTCTTTGACAAGACCGTCGGCAGAATGAGGGTGACTTACTATGCTGGAAGTCTTCGGCCGCCAATGCTGATTGTTAATCAAAACTTAAGCGGTAGTAGATTTCGAACCCGTAGCCGATGACGTTTTTATTACTAATGAAAGATCCTGCCTCTAGACTACGGCTTGCCTACTTGTCAGTGTTTATATCCCTGCAAGGGAATCACCCTAGGTTGCGTATAAGCTGCAGTAATGCGCTCAGACGTAACCTTCTGATCAACCCTCATATCAGGGTGGTCATAAACAGTCTGAAAAGCTTGTCAGGGTGTTGCAGGGGACATTGGCCCGAGTTAATTAGCATTGAAGTTAGACAGTTGCGCGCGTAAATTCAAGCGACCCTCCAGAGAAGGCGTCGCCAAAGGTCGTACTTTGTTTGTTTTCCTAAAATCGAACAAGGGAGTGGTACAAGAATAAGACGTTGGGCGATAGAAAGGATTGGAGCCAAACCAAAGGTTGAGAAGTCTCGTGCACTATCGTCTGCCCTATGAGAACAACTGACACTAACTGTACGTTGGCCCGCTTGAATTAGTGAGCGTAATGGCCTGACGGGCTAACTTCAACGTTAATCATCCCGGAATTGGCGGAACACATCGAATTTTTTTTAACCATTATTTCTCAGCACAACCTACCCTTCAACACCCTTACAAGCATTTCAGACTGTTTCTAGCAACCCTGTATATCATTATTATCCCTGAAACCTACAATTATGAATCAAGAGACGTAAGGCGAAATGTTAGGGCCTATGTACCTTCATACTGTTACTACCTTATTGACATAAATACCTCTGAATTAGGCCTTCGGCAATAAATTTGAGATTGAGTAAGAGGGCAATAATTTATGCTTTTACAGCTTCTTGTTATTTTTACCCTGTCCTTATTTACGTGTTTAACGTAGGTTGTTGTCTGTTTTCTCCGAAGATATTTGGAAATCAGCTTAGCTCTTGCGAGCCCGCACATCGTGCAACATTACTGCCCTTGGCCTACGTGCGAAACAGCACATGGGATGTGGTGCTCCCAACTGAAAGGAGGTGTGGCAGCGAAGGGGAAAACTAAGGAGCTGACTGCAACGAGAACTGCAGACCACCAGACCTGGTGTTTTTGGAAACTTACTAGCTAGTTTCGCACTAATGAGCTTGCTTTGAAGTATCAAAAAAATGCAGCCAGTCCAGTATTCTACCGTCAAAACATAAGAAGTTCTAAGTTATTAGGTATGCATACAGATGGAAGCTTACACTGGAAACCATTACAGCATAGATCCTGAAACGTTCAGGTTCGGTTACTTTTGCTGTAAGAATAACTGTCAACTCTGTGGCTACAGAATTAAGTGATTTATCGCTAGTTATGTATTTTTATTCACTGTTGTATTACTGGATAGTATTGTGTGGTAACTACTCACTTAGGCAAAAAGTCGTCACAGCACAAAAGAAATTTGAATTATGTGTTGGGCTCATGCGTAAAATGATGTAGGCATCTCTTTAAGTAACTGAGAGTATTAACAATAACGTGACAGTACATTTATTCACTTTGTTATCGAGAGTCCGTCTAAAAAGGGAATGGTCCAGTCCGAGATGTCGAAACTTGCCCTGAAATTTTGAATACAAGAAAAATACACCAAAAATGGTTCAAATGGCTCTGAGCACTATGGGACTTATCTCTAAGGTCGTCAGTCCCCTAGAACTTAGAACTACTTAAACCTGACTAACCTAAGGACACCACACACATCCATGCCCGAGGTAGGATTCGAACCTGCGACCGTAGCGGTCGCGCGGTTCCAGACTGTAGCGCCTAAAACCGCTCGGCCACCCTGGCCGGCAAGAATACACCGTAAGAAACACAATGTCAAAAGTTTAGCTGCTACGACACACTGCAAGTACTTAAAAATGTTGGAAATCGTCAAATACGAAGTTTACCAGGCGGCTAGAGGTATGTACTTTGTACATCCCCGCCGTAGCTGTAGCAGACAGCACATGTGCAACACGGCAGGTGGTCCTGGTCAACAGCCCATCAGTAAAAAGATAACACAGCACAACGCGATCTGACTTTGTAAATTGGATTTCAGTTTCCTTTGAAAGCTTCCATGACATAGTTGCTCACATTTACTATTAACTCTAATTTTCAATTCGTTTAATATCGATAATAATTAGCAATTGCCTTTGCGTAATCGCAAAGCGTTAACAAATGAGATAAAATTGAATTAATTTTCTTTGTGTTGTCCCCATATATGCTTGCTAATAGCATCTGTCTTTGTGCAGGTTCCACAATTTCACAGTAGCGTGGAATCCAATTCATGTTTTCAGCCTTACGTCATCCAATAGAAACTTCGCATTTTTGTGACAACTACTGGAAATAATAAAAGTACAGTTTCATTGCTGGTAAAATATACATTATTGAAAAATTATCGTAAGAGCTGTTCTACAGAAATTGTTATAAAATATTTGATATCAACGTATTAAATTCCCGATTGATGGAAGTCGTCTATAATTTAACAACGTGAACTGCCTTGATTTTCTTTCCCCTGCTAGTCCCTTATGCAGCAGTTACATCTGCAGCAGTGTAGCTGATGATATGAACAAGTTATTTAAAAAACTAATAATATGAGACATTTTCGGCATGGTGCAAGTGCTTAAAATTCGCATGTGTGCCTTTCGGACTTCGAACTACACGGCGCTGCGTTCTTTAGTCACGACTGCGTCTGTTTATTCTCCGATTCGTGGGCTTGGTAGAAAGGCCTTTATAAACCTGTTACAAGCGAGTCTTCGCGCAGCAAAAATGAGTAGTATTAACATTAAAAAAATACCTGCAGTGCGCCTTTGCAGTTAAAATTTTGACAGTGCATTTCTTTAGGGGTATTTTTCATGCGTGAAAAATTTCAGGATAGGTTCTGACATATCGAATTGGACAATTACGCTGTGAGCTTGAGAGCAACAGAGGTATTCACAAATACAACACTAGAAAGGAAAATGATCTGCATTGCACTTTCACGAATCTAGCTTTGGTACAGAAAAGCGTTGAAATATGCAGCTATAAAAGTCTTTGAGAATCTACGTATTGATATAAAATGTGTGACAGGCAGTACAAGTGTTTTCAAACATCGATTAAATATGATTCTCCTTAACGAATCTTTCTGTCCCGTAGGGGAATTCTTGAATAGAAATAATTAGTCATTTATGTAGAAAATCTATGTAACTGGCAGCATATAGCCGTACAAATAATTTTTACACTTTTTAATTGAGTGTAGCTTTTATCGTCTGTATGATCCATGAAACATGTAACTAACTAACTAACTAATGTGTCTGTCAAAAGCGTTGGGCAGACAGACACGCTAGCAGACAAAAAGGTGGTCAGCTTGAGCCGGAAGTAACCAACATGACCACTGTCCAAGAGTGGAACATTTGCCTTGGCCTAATGAGAGTTCACGTGCGTTAAGAAACCACCAGTCAGACGATGAATGCATGCGAATGTATGGATAGTTACGTAGCACTGTAATATACGCAGTGAGAGGTCAGAACGAGGGAAAAACTAATGACACTAAGCAGTGAATAATGCCACTATTTTTTCAGAAGTTACGATCGGAGAGAGACGAGAAATCATAACTCCATGAGAACCGTATGTTTTTGTACAAAAGCATCACAGATAAGACAATGAATCATTTTAAAGACAACGTCGAAGATATAATGTATCTAATCTCGTGAATTTCCTGGATTTTCTATTTATTTGTTTAACCCGAACTGATTAGGGCCATGAGGACCTCTCTTACGCCGGACCAGGGTTTCACACATACAGTATCTATTACATCACGGCTACCTGAAAAATAACACTTTCAGTATGACAACTAGTATTAAAATGATTTGAGCGTCTGAAGTGACATGGGAGTGTGTGTAAACTATACTGACTACTGTAAGTAGGCTGTTTAGGTTTTTATATTGGTAACGCCATGTAGCGCTCTATATGAAAATCACTGACTGTGCTGTGTGCAGTCTGTGGCTGGTTTGCATTGTTGGGATTTGCTATTGTAGTGTTGGGCAGTTGGCTGTTAACAGCGCGTAGCGTTGCGCAGTTGGAGGTGAGCCGCCAGCAGTGGTGGATGTGTGGAGAGAGATGGCGGAGTTTTGAGAGCGGATGATCTGGACGTGTGTCCATCAGAGACAGTAAATTTGTAAGACTGGACGGCATGAACTAATATATATATATATATATATATATATATATATATATATATATATATATATATATATATATATATATATATATATCTTGAATTTTGAACACTATTAAGGTAAATACATTGTTTGTTGTCTATCAAAATCTTTCATTTGCTAACTATGCCTATCAGTAGTTAGTGCCTCCAGTAGTTAGAATCTTTTATTCAGCTGGCAGTATTGGTGCACGCTGTATTGCTGTAGTTCGAGTAACGAAGATTTTTGTGAGGTAAGTGATTCATGAAAAGTGTAGGTTATTGTTAGTCAGGGCCATTCTTTTGTAGGGATTTTTGAAAGTCAGATTGCGTTGCGAAAAAAAAAATATTGTGTGTCAGTTTAGTGTTGATCAGAATAAGTAAAGAGCGAAATATCTGAGTACGTTCAGTTCTGCTCAGCTGTTTGAAAGTCGAATAACGTAAGGGGTTTACGAGCATAGTAATTCATTAATTTTTCTATGGGGACGTTTCACTACGAACAAACAAAGTTAATACTGGCATTACTTGTACTACTGCTGATATAGAGAGTTCTGGGAAAAGGACATTTAGGGAGACTACATCAGCTACGAATACTGGGAAATGAGCAAGACCAGATTGGAAAGAAGGATGAACAAGGGTAACTAGTGCGAACAAGGACAACAGTAATGTTTGTTGTTGCTTTAGGAGATACATCATTACTTGTCTTCTGAAACTGGAAATGTTATTTAGTTCTCTAACATAATGTGCGGACGTTATTCCAGAGTCGGGTTCCTGCTACTGAGATGGACTATGAGAAGGTCGCTGAACGATGGAGTGGCAGACAAAGGATTTTGCCTTGATGGGAATGGGTGTTTCTGCTGTGTTGTTCAGACGAGAGTGTTAATATCGAGGGATATGTGAAGGACAGCGTCCATTGATAACACAGCAGAGAAGACAGAAGGCATGGAAATCTCTGCTCTCGTCTTCATGCAGCCAAGATAGTTGTGCATATGATGGTGAAATATGATCAAAGAGTTGAACGTCACAAAGATGGTAGGGATTCCCCGATATTTCGGGCTAATCCTGTGATTGTTTCAGAGAAGAGTTTCGGAAATAAAAATGATTTACTACAGCCTGCATAACAGTCTTGAGAGATTCAGGACCTGTATCGAAATTCAAAATAGTTCTTACTTTTTGTTCCGTGTCAGTTACACATTTTAGTTATATTACATGTTTCGATCCTTCTGGATCATCTTCAGATCTAAAACAAAGTAAAACTAAATATGTACTGTCTAATATTTTACAATGAGTAGAAAAGTAAGGAATTGACTTAAATGTAGAATTTACCTAAGCAGGTTTTATACTTTCAGTATTTTTAAAATTTATGACATTTAATGACACTTCACACAGTTGTAGGTCCTCTACACAATTCCATATTTGTAATTTTATGATCTTTATGTATTTCACTATTTATACATCCATTATTGTAGGGCTATACTTTTTAATATTTTAACGAAAAACTTTTACACAATTTTTATTTTTATACTTTCACAGTAAGACTTGATGACTTTATACTCCAGAAGTGTCACACTTTGAATATCTTAAGACACTAATCTAGTTTTCACTACCTTTTTTCAATTTCCACAATTTATTATTTTATACGCTTTTACGGTTTCACACATTTATAGTGGTACTTTAAAAGAATTTTTTTGCATATTGTACTTTTTTGCAATTTTAATATAAGACCCTATTTTGTCAAACCCATAACGTCCCCGCCTCAATCCGTCCTCCCACCATTCTTTGCCCACTTCCAGTCCCTCTCACTCCATTCTATAACTCCACTATTTTCTGCTGTTTACAATTTACATAGCCATTGTTTTACGCTATAGTGTTTCAACGAGAATTTTTGCATAGTTATACGTTCCATAAATTTAGCTCGACCCCTCTTGTTAAACTCATGACATCCTCACCACCCCCTCCCTGCTTCCGTCCACCCCCCCCCCATCCCTCCCCCTATGATCATGACTCCATTTCGCCTTCATCCCCTGTCCCGTATATCCAACATACTCCTATTTAAAGACTGACCGCAGTTGCAAAACACAGTAGTCTGATATGTGGTTCTGAGTGTGACTAGACGAGACAGGTTGCTGACACGACTACTTAGGTAAACGCTACATTTATGTGCAATTCTTTTCTTTCCACTTTATTGTGAAATATTAGACGCTACATATTTAGTTTTAGTTGTTTTCGATCTGAGTATGATCCAGAGGAATATGACACATAATCTAATTAAACATGTGCAACTGAGGGAAAACCATAAATGAAAATTTTCTTAAAAACAGGTTAGAAAATTCGGACGCGACATAGTAAACTTGTGTGAGAGATAAACTGACTGGTCCACCTACAGCACAAAGATTGTACCTCTAAAACCAGGAAAAAGTGTGAGAGGCACGCAGACGAGGTGTCTGACGCAGTGGGCAGGTGAACAATTTGTCTAGGGCTGTCACGCCAGGGTCGTCGGCCTTTCCTGCTCTCCGTTCGTCCACCCCAGCAGGTCCCCTCCCGCCCCCCCCCCCACTCCCTCCACCTCGGGACACATTCCTAAAGCCCCTGTCCGTCTGCTCTCGCAGCCTATCGACCGATCAGCGAAGACTAATCTGCCTTTCAACGTCCGTAGCGAATCTCCATTGTGATGAGGCTCGGACGCGTCGCCAGCGCCTGCCGTAGCGACGGCGAACGCTGCTTTTGTTGGACTCCCGTCGCAGTTCGACCACCGAGGTCGTTGCACCCTGATCTATGGGACGCACTCTTGCTTCAGCACGATTCGCGCACAACAAAGCAGTAAATTTTCGAAAGACGTGGATAATTGCTAGTCGGCGTGTATTGTATTTTCCATCTCAGTTCTCCTAGCGTCCATCATTACGCCCATTGAAAGGCATTTGCACGTAAATTGAGGCTGGATTTATCGTTTCAGCCACAGCCGCCACCAATCCAGTCCGTTATAAACCGAATGTACAGGGTGGAGAAAGGAAAACTGGCTCGGATAATACACTCCTGGAAATGGAAAAAAGAACACATTGACACCGGTGTGTCAGACCCACCATACTTGCTCCGGACACTGCGAGAGGGCTGTACAAGCAATGATCACACGCACGGCACAGCGGACACACCAGGAACCGCGGTGTTGGCCGTCGAATGGCGCTAGCTGCGCAGCATTTGTGCACCTCCGCCGTCAGTGTCAGCCAGTTTGCCGTGGCATACGGAGCTCCATCGCAGTCTTTAACACTGGTAGCATGACGCGACAGCGTGGACGTGAACCATATGTGCAGTTGACGGACTTTGAGCGAGGGCGTATAGTGGGCATGCGGGAGGCCGGGTGGACGTACCGCCTAATTGCTCAACACGTGGGGCGTGAGGTCCCCACAGTACATCGATGTTGTCGCCAGTGGTCGGCGGAAGGTGCACGTGCCCGTCGACCTGGGACCGGACCGCAGCGACGCACGGATGCACGCCAAGACCATAGGACACTACGCAGTGCCGTAGGGGACCGCACCGCCACTTCCCAGCAAATTATGGACACTGTTGCTCCTGGGGTATCGGCGAGGACCATTCGCAACCGTCTCCATGAAGCTGGGCTACGGTCCCGCACACCGTTAGGCCGTCTTCCGCTCACGCCCCAACATCGTGCAACCCGCCTCCAGTGGTGACGCGACAGGCGTGAATGGAGGGACGAATGGAGACGTGTCGTCTTCAGCGATGAGAGTCGCTTCTTCCTTGGTGCCAATGATGGTCGTATGCGTGTTTGGCGCCGTGCAGGTGAGCGCCACAATCAGGACTGCATACGACCGAGGCACACAGGGCCAACACCCGGCATCATGGTGTGGGGAGCGATCTCCTACACTGGCCGTACACCACTGGTGATCGTCGAGGGGACACTGAATAGTGCACGGTACATCCAAACCGTCATCGAACCCATTGTTCTACCATACCTAGACCGGCAAGGGAACTTGCTGTTCCAACAGGACAATGCACGTCCGCATGTATCCCGTGCCACCCAACGTGCTCTAGAAGGTGTAAGTCAACTACCCTGGCCAGCAAGATCTCCGGATCTGTCCCCCATTGGGCATGTTTGGGACTGGATGAAGCGTCGTCTCACGCGGTCTGCACGTCCAGCAAGAACGCTGGTCCAACTGAGGCGCCAGGTGGAAATGGCATGGCAAGCCGTTCCACAGGACTACATCCAGCATCTCTACGATCGTCTCCATGGGAGAATAGCAGCCTGCATTGCTGCGAAAGGTGGATATACACTGTACTAGTGCCGACATTGTGCATGCTCTGTTGCCTGTGTCTATGTGCCTGTGGTTCTGTCAGTGTGATCATGTGATGTATCTGACCCCAGGAATGTGTCAATAAAGTTTCCCCTTCCTGGGACAATGAATTCACGGTGTTCTTATTTCAATTTCCAGGAGTGTATTTATAAGACTGGCAAGGAATTGACCCTTACTTATGAACAGGAAATGTTGCGAAACTGGTTCAAATGGCTCTGAGCACTATGGGACTTAACTGCTGAGGTCATCAGTCCCCTAGACGTAGAACGTAGAACTACTTAAACCTAACTAACCTAAGGACATCACACACATCCATGCCCGAGGCAGGATTCTAACCTGCGACCGTAGCGGTCTCGAGGTTCCAGACTGTAGCGCCTAGAACCTCTCGGCCACTCCGGCAGCCGAAATGTTGCAAACTGTGTCTTAGATTCACCAATCCATTTCAGTCCTGCAAGCTCTGTCTCGAGTACTTGGCTGTGCTACTAGGTCTGAGTGAGTGAGAGGACCACACGTGAATTCTATCCTCTGTTAATCGCAGATCTCCAGAAGCAAAAACAGTGCCCAGTGGCTGGAAAAGAGTACAGGTCACAGCTGTCTACAAGAAGGGTAGAGGAAGTCATCCACAAAACAACTATCCAATACCCTTGATATCCATTTTAGCATAAACTTAGAACATATTCTCATCTCAAAGATAATGAGGTATCTCGAACAGAACAACCTGCTCTATGCCAGTCAGCTTGGATTTCGAACACGTCGATCATGTAAAACTCAACCTGCACTTTTCTTACATGACATCCTGAAAGCCACTGATCAAGGCAGTCAGGTAGACGCAGTATTTCACGATTTCCGAAAAGCATTTGGCTCAGTACAACACCTACGGTTATTACCCAAAGTACGAACTGATCTATATTAACAACATAGGAGACAATCTCAGTAGCCGTCTTAGATTGTTTGCAGATGATGCTGACATTTACCGTCTTGTAAAATCATCAGATGACCAAAACGAAATGCAAAGTGAATTAGATAAGGTATCTGTATGTTACGAAAAGTGGCAATTGACCTTGAATAAAAAAAAAAGTATGAAGTTATTCACATGAGTACTAAAAGAAATCAGCTAAGTTTCGATAACGCGATAAGTCACACAAATCTGAAGGCTGTAAATTCGATTAAATACTTAGGGACTACAATTACAAATATCTTAAATTAAAACTATCACATAGATAATGTTGTGGTAGAGCAAACCAAAGACTGCGATTCATTGGCAGACACTTAGACGGTGCAACAGATCTACTAAAGAGACTGCTTATACCAAGCTTGTCCGCCCTCTTCTGTAGTATTGTTGTACGGTGTGAGATCCGTATCAGGTGGGATTGACGGATGACATCGAGAAAGTACAAAGAAGGGCAGCTCGTTTTGTATTATCGTGAAATAGGGGAGATAGTGCCACAGACATGATACGGGAACTGGAGTGGCAATCATTAAAACAAAGGCGTTTTTCGTTGCGACGGGAACTTCGTATGACATTTAAATCACCAGTTTTTTCCTCCGATTGCGGAAACATTCTGTTAGCAGCCACCTACATAGGGAGAAATGATCATCACGATAAAATAAGAGAAATCGGGGCTCACAAAAAACGTTTAAGTGCTCGTTTTTCCTGCGCGCCGTTCGAGAATGGAACGGTGGAGAGACAACTTGAAGGAGGTTCATTGAACCCTCAGTCAGTCACTTTCTTGTGAATAGCACAGTAATCACGTAGATGTAGATGTACGATCATGCGGGGTATCACACGAAATATCCCACCGGATGAGGATTTCTTGGTATGGAGCATGCAGTATGTCATCTTGCATGCAGAATCATCGATAGATGTGGAAGTAACTTCTCGTGCACCTCAGGGAGGTGGTTGGGTTCGCTGCTGTTCATGTTGTACATTAATGATCTTGCGGCAGCAATATTAATAGTAACCTGAGACTCTAATCAGATGACGCAGTTATCCACAGGGAAATACAATCTGAACGAAGTTCTACAAATATTCAGTCAGACCTTGATAACGTTTCAAAGTCGGTCAATGACAGGCAACTTGCATCAGACATTCAAAAATGTAAAATTGTGCACTTCACAAAAAGCAAAATTCAAGTATCCTATGAATATAATATTAGTGAGTCACGGTTGAAATCTGTAAACTCATACATACGTAACAGCTAGTGGAATGGTCAGATAGGCCCAGTCGCAGGTAAACCAGCTAGCAGGCTTCGGTTTATCGGAACAGCCTCCAAAGGAGACTGATTGCAGATCGCTAGTGCGATCCATCCTAAATTCTTGCTCAAATGTGTGGGTCACTTTCGAAATAGGACTGTCTGGGGATAATGAACGTATACAGGGAAGGACAGTACGATTGGTCACAGCTTTCTTTGATCCTTTGGATAGTGTCTCTGAGACGCTCGAGAAACTGAACTGGCAGACTCTTGAAGATAAACGGGAACTGTTCCGAGAACGTCTACTGACAAAGTTTCAAGAGCTGACTTTATATGGTCCCTAGTCATATTCTAAAGAACCCTCTACATACCACTCTTATAGCTATGATAAGGATAACATAAGATTAATTATAGCACTCACAGAGATATTCTTCTTGCGCTCCATACGTGAATGGAACGGTTCAAATGGTTCAAATTGCTCTGAGCACTATGGGACCTAACGTCTGAGGTCATCAGTTCCCTAGAATTTAGAACTACTTAAACCTAACTAACCTAAGGACATCACACACATCCATGCCCGAGGCAGGATTCGAACCTGCGACCGTAGCGGTCGCGCGGTTCCAGAATGTAGCGCCTAGAATGGAACGGGAAGAAGCCCTAATAAACGAAACAGTGGAACGTACCCTCTGCCGTGCACTCCACAGTGCTTCGCAGAGAGTTTAGCCCTTCAGAATCTCAAGAACAGTGTTTGCTGCGCAATGTCTGCTGCCCGCACCATATAACTACTCTTTCATCAAATTGTGTTGATCCTAAACAGTATGTTGAAAAGACTCAATGATATGTTTTCTTTTCTTCCTTATCTTGCACAAGTTAATTTAAAAAGAGGGCGATGTTTTGTTGATTTGTTATCACAAGAAAAGGACTCACATGCTACTTGGACTTAGAATAACGTTGATTTAATTCTCATCTTCGAGAGCAGAATAAAAAAGTAAATCTTTGTCATTTTTGTCACACCCTTCTCTTATCAGTTCTTATGCTTTGCTTCTGGTTGTATCGGTACAGACATATAGTCTATGAATGTCTACTTACTGAATAATAAGTTAAGATAAAAATAATCCATTGCATTCTGGTCTCCTAGTTTAATCACAATATTACATATTCTTACATACTTTACATGGAACCTGCTCGTTTTGTCAGTCTAATTATCTCGTGCGAACAGAAATTTCATGATCATTCCATTTTTTAACTAAGCCTTCCAGTTCAAATAAAATACTTTATGCTAAATCTACTACCCTGCAGCGTGAGAAATAGGTGTTTCTAAGTACGATATCTGTAATTAATAATTTTAAAGTAGTCTTCTCTCTCACCGATGTGACGCTCATTTTATCTGAAACCGCGATTCGTTAATGAAGCGGTGTGACTTGGACATTATTTACGTAGTCAGAAAGATTTTTCCTATTTTTTTTTCTCTGTTCACGTCGCATATAACGGGCGCCATATGTGGAGCAACTCGTAGAACCTGAAAGACTGTATGGATATTTTCATCAAGGCAAAGCAAAAGCGCACATCGCCACCACAGCCTTGTAACGAGTGCACGAGGTGTTCGGCGAGAAAACAACAGAGGCAGCGCAGTCTCCTTACCACCTCGATTGCCTGATTTCCCTCGCAGGAACATTTACCGGTGGGGCAGATTAAAGGGTAAGGTGTACTCAGACGGCCCTCGCTCACTGAAACAGCTACAGCAGAACATAGAAAACGCTATTACTGCTGTCCCTCAAGCAGAGCTGCTACGCATGTCTCACAGTTCTATAAGCAGAGTACACTGCTGCATCGACATCAACGATGGTCGTCTCAAGCACCTTCTGTGACGTTCGTTAATAACGGACAATTCCACGTCAGTCTTAACCGTAAATATTTTGCGGGCCAGTTTTATGTTGCCCACCACTATATTACAATTTCATTTTCTCAGAACTCCGGAATAGCTGTTATAAATTTTTTTACTGGCGCTGTAGATGGTGTTGATCTTTCAGTAGGGTCGGAAGACACACGAGATAACCTCCAAGTGACCTTTGCTCTCTCGTTATCTCTGTGCATGTCATATTGAAGGTCGCTGGTGACCAGTGACGAGGTCACCTGGCTACCCACGAGAGGAAGAGGGCAGGGGGAGATGGGACCAATTGGAATCGAGCTCCATCTCTCCAGCCCCTGTCTTCCCCTCATCCAGCAGGAATTATTCGGATTCTGTGCCCTGCAGCGAACAGACCAGCCTCCCACCCTTTGATCAAATGCACCCCACAAATTACCCAAATTACTAAAAGTATCTGAATGACCACATGGCTTTGGATACTATGGTATTCAGTCTTGCTACAATTACCTCGTGATCACTAATCCCCGTATCCGTCGTGATGCTCCCTATTTACTAAGGATTATTTGTTGCAAAGAGGTCAAGTATGTTTTGGCAACGATTTAGGCTTAGAGTGAGGTCCTGAACTACCTGTTAAAATACTTTTTGGAGATAACATTCAGTAAGATTTCGGGGATGATGTTTTTGCTTTCCACCGGATTTAAACACGTCGAGGATAGATTGAAGTAACCATCAACTATATGAGTGGGGTGCCTGTTTGAAATGAGACTCAAGTTTTGTTTTGTTCAGCAATTGTATCACTGGATTCGGGAGGGGCAGTAAAAATAAGTCCATTACTCATTTATGCGACTATCAAATATAACGTGTACCTATGCTAGCTCACAGGAACTATCTGCCTCTATTTCACTACAAGCTGAACTACTTCTGGCAGCAATAAACACTCCACTACCAACTGTATGGTTAGATCCTTTGTAAAAAATTCGACTGAAATTATCTCTGGCTTTAGCGAGCTTTCCATACATATAAAGATCTGAGTTTCTATGGTTTCTATAAGAGCTTCGAGTTTTCTTTCCCAATACAGTTAGGAGAATTTACAGCTACAATATCTAATATTTTGGTCTACCTTCCTCTTGTGATCGCCCAGCACCCTTTTAGACTGACAAGTAATTAACTGTGTGCCTTCAACCTTTGGCTCTCTCTTTTTTTGAAATACCTATACATCCCTCCTTGTGCACTCTTTTGGTAATAATATGGAAACAAGCACGAGGAAAATATATAGACAGTGCGACAGCGATAGATGTAATGTTTAGTGGTATGGAAGGGGATATAGAATAGTGTCGATGTACTCACGAATCAGTCAGTTCGTCCACGCATGCACACGTATGATCCACACTAGAGACCGACATCTCAGGCATCCATCTGATACTTGGGCTCAATAAATTCCCCGACGGGCCGGATGGAGACGCTACGGATGTGCTTCTGAGGAGAGCCGTCATGGTGCAGTAAGGATCTCCCTTTATGCAATCAGTCTCCACAGCTGCAGCTGTTATTCATTTACGCTCATACCTACCTGTCTTACAGGACACGATTTGTGTAGGGCTTTGCCTTACGGCTTAGGGAACAGTAAAAACACATTAAAATAATATCGCACATTATGAAAATGCAAAACTAATTTACCATTATTGTATGGTGACTGTTCTCTCAGACATGTCAGACATAACAGACACCACACATATAATAATATATATGTACATTGACGTTAATGAGTTGTTTCTGCAGAATACTTCTCTGATAACCGTAACAGTCTACAGATTCCTTCTGGAAACTTTCAGCTATTTATGAGAAATCTAGATGCATTATTCATGTATGTATCAAACAAAAAGATACAAATAATAGTTTGTGGGGATTTTAATGTCGATTTATTAGGAGAAACAGACAAAAAATGAACTACAATTGTTATTTGGGTGTTTGCATATAATTTATGTAGTCAGTTTTCCAACTCGTGTGCAGCATAATAATAGGACGCTAAACTATAACGTTTTTATAGACAATGCTCAGGCTGAGAGAATCAATGTATATCCAATTTTTAACAGACAATCTGATCTCGATGCACAATTAACGGAAATAAACAGTATGGCACCTTACAGTCTGGAGGCAGGTTCATACAAGGTAGTGAGGCTTATTAATGAGAACAAGATACAATGTTGCAAGAGTAAGCTAATAGGGGTGGTATGGGATGAGTTCTGTGTGGAAAGAGAAGCTAATGTCAAATTCAAATTATTTCATAGAAAATTTGTGTCAATATTTCAAAGCTGCTTTCCTAAAAATTATCCGAAATATCCAATAGAAAAACAAGTAAACTTGGATAACTAAGAAAAAAAAAGTCGTCTAAGAGGAAGAGGCCACAATAAGTCAAGATACGACATTACTTGCATACTGCAATAAATACTGCAGTATTTTAAGAAAGTAATTAAGATGTCCAGTAGTACGCATGCACTGACAGAAATAAACAAAGCAGATAATAAAACTATGGGAGACAGGACAGCCAGTTAGTATAAATGATTTTATAACAGTTAAACTAAATGCGATCTTATGATAGATAATTCACAAGTTGCGCGTACTTTTAACCGTCACTTTCTAAATGTAGCAGCAATTATAGGATAAAATGGTTCAGTTGAGGAAGCAAGAGAATATGTTACAAATGGCATTCTACAAACCTTCAAACAAATAGAAGCAGCACCAAGATCCTTCTCTGAAATTAATACAAAAATAAAAATTCTAAGAAACAGAAGCTCTTCTGAGATCGATGGAATTTCAAACAGAATTATAAAAAAAAAACATGTTCCAATTTAATAAGTAATGTCCTTAGTGAAATGGGCAATGCATCACTGCCACAGGAAATTTTTCCAGATAGGTTAAAATATGTAATTATTAAACCACTTCACAAGAAAGGCGACAAGACAAACAATTATCGTCCAATTTCCTCATAGATATCTTTTTCCAAAGAATTCGGAAAGGTGTCGTGTTAAAGTGTATGTGTCCTCGGAGTCTTTCGCGGCAACATTTCTGAATAAAATCTTTTCGGTTTCCAAGCTGCGTCAGTTCGAATAAATTTCTGGGGCTTTCGATGGCCATCTCCGCCATCGTTGTTAGGAGTAAAACTGCTAACTGTCGGAGCTCGCACAATTTTCCGCTTTCATAGCTACGATTACGGCCGCTGGCAACAATCAGAGAGGGCCGAACCGACTTGTTGGGCAGCTCATAGCAGCTCCGGCCCGCCTCGGCAGCGAGTGACGTCAGATGGCGCGAGGGGCCGGCGCCAAGTTTGAAACAGCCGCTCCTGCCTTCCTACAAGCGTTAAACGTCCGCCGTTGCTTCATAGCCATCAAAAGCTTGAAAATTTCATTCGAACTCACGACGCTTGAAAACCGAGAAAATTTTACTTACTCAAGAGTAGTCACACACTGAAGTGCAAGCAGTTTACTTAACACATCAAAACTTGGGTTCCAGAAACGTTGCTCGACTGAGAATGCTATTGGTACATTCTCTTGTCAGATTCTATAAAGCTTAAGAAAGACATAAAACCAATACTCGAAAATGAAATAAAAGGCCGAAACCTGGGGTGTACTCAAATAAACACTAAAACAATCAAATGACAGTGTGTTCCTTCGAAAAATATAAGACTGTTGCTCAGCAACATCAAAAAATATATCACCAGTTGGTATTATTTGTGATCTCTGCAAGGGCTTCGATGATGTAGATCATAATACTCTTTTACAGAAACTCAAGTTTTATCTTTACACAAGGTTAATCTGAATCATACTTGAAAAATTTAATTTAAAATTATTTATACTGGACGGCTCTTATTCCACTGACCAATTTACTTTCTAGTTAAAAATTGGTAGCCAGTGAAAAACATACTACTCTTGCGGGAATTAGATAACAGTACGAGAAATGAGGATAAAGGACGGTACACGCTACATGTGTAGTGTGTGACATGCTGAGAATTTGAATTGGATGGAAAGCCAGTTAAGGGAAGCTCTCTTGTAAAAGCGGGAAATCCGAGTTCGAGTCCCAGTACCCGCGTGTCGCCACTATCAGTGATTGCAGACCGAGCGCCGCCACACGGCAGGCCTAGTCTAGAGAGACTCCCTAGCACTAGACCCAGTTGCACAGCCGACTTTGCTAGCGATGGTTCACTGTCTACATACGCTCTCATTTGCAGAGACGACAGTTTAGCATAGCCTTCAGCTACGTCATTTGCTACGACCTAGCAAGGCGCCATATTCAGTTGCTATCATTACTAATGTATTCTGAACAGATAATATTGTGAGTCATGTACCGTCAAGAGCGACGTTCATCATTAATGGATTAAAGTTAACTATCAAAGTAATTACGTCCGCTTTCTGAATTATAATTCCTTGTCATGTTCCAGACCTCATGTCAATATAGTTCTTCCCTCCGCACGCCAGCCTGCGTGAGCTAAAACGCGTCCATTTCGACCTCCACGAGTAACACGGTATTGACTCTTCTGCCAACACAACAGGAACCACATTATAGTAAGGAAAATTTATGATGACGTCATTTAATGTGTGCTTTAATTCATATAGTTTACCAGAGAGTTTTGGAGATACTGTAATCATGTTACTCAAATTTTAGGAGACTTTAAGCTGACGTCAAAGATATTAAAAGCAAGTGAAATGAAATAGTTAATACCACCTTTTTATGGGAAAATAGTTTTGTATTAGGATGTTAGACGAAGTATTAGGCTATTTTTTGAACGGTAGTAGCACCAAAGAGGCAATTCTGACATTGCGGTTGATAATGGAGGCAAAACTAAACAAAAATCAAAACAAATTCATAAGATTTGTCGATATGGAAAAAAGTGTTCGATAATGTAAAATGGTGAAAGATGTTCGAAATTCTAAGAAAAATAGGGGTAAGCTATATGTAGAGACGGGTAATATCCAATATGTAAAAGAACCAAGAGAGCATAATAACAGTGGACGACCAAGAACGATTTGTTAGGATTGAGTAGGGTGTAAGACAGGAATGTAGTCTTTCCCCCACACTGTTCAACCTGTACATCGAGGAAGCAATGATGGAAACGAAAGGAAGGTTCAGCAGTGGAATTACAATTCAAGGTGAGAGGATATCAGTGATAGGATTCGCTGATGACATTGCTATCTTGAGTGAAAGGGAAGAACAATTACATGATACGCTGAATGGAGTGAACAATATAATGAGTGCAGAATATGGATCGAGAGTACATCGAAGAAAGACCAAATTATGAGAAATGAGAACAGCGAGAAACTTAACATCAGGACTGATGGTCTCGAAGTAGATGAAGTTAAGGAATTCTGCTACCTACACAGCAAAATAACCAATGACGGAAGGAGCAAGGAGGACATGAAAAAAAACTAGCACTTGCAGTAAGGGAATTCCTGGCCAACAGAGGTCTACTAATATCAAATATCGGCCTTAATTTGAGGAAGAAATTTCTGAGAATGTACCTCTGGCGCACGGCAGTGTATGGTAGTGAAACATGGACTGAGGGTAAACCGGAACAGAAGAGAATCGAAGCATTTGACTTGTGGTGCTGCAGGTGAACTTTGAAAAGTAGGTGGACTGATAAGCTAAGAAATGAGGAGGTTCTGCGCAGAATCGGAGAGGAAAGGTATGTGTGTAAAACACTGACAACGAGAAGGGACAAGATAATAGGGCATATGTTAAGACATCAGGGAATAACTCATGTTACTGGAAGGAGATGTAAAGGCTAAAAACTGTAGAGGGAGGTAGAGATTGGAATACATCCAGCAGATAATTGAGGACGTAGGTTGCAAGTGTTACTCTGAAATGAAGAGGTTGGCACAGGAGAGAAATTCGTGGCGGGCTGCATCAAACCAGTCAGAAGACTGATGAGTCAAAAAAAAATTGTCTTGATAATGCACAGAACAGCAAAGCTTTGAACATGGCTGCTTGGTTCAGTGACCGTTTATAAATTAAAATTGAAACAAATGAGTCCTCAGTCACAATTTTTTAGTCTTATTAACCAGGTTTCAACACTTCTAAGAGTGCCTTCATCAGAATTTAGGCAAGTGGTCTATAAAATAATTATAAATTTATGGTATGAAAAAAATTTTTTGTATAAAAAAGTGTGAGTACTGACTAACAATACAAGACAGAGACAGTACTTACATGTCACGTATAAAATAAATAACAGACCAGAAGGGCTTTAGTCACAAAACATTGAAAAGGAATGTGTGAAGGCGAGCTTCTGAGGGCTGCTCCTACCTGTACAGCCACAGGTTGCAACGGACTGAGGCGCCCGCCTTAACAAGTGCGGCAGGTGAACATGACATTGCAGCGAGAGCGCCATGTAGTAGCCGCAGGTACAACTTGGCTTCTTAACATTCAACTGTAGACAGGCGAAAATTATAATGAATATTGTTCAGTACATAATGTAAATGGCAGTGTTTTGTTTAACAGTGACAGACAAAGTAACATTTTGTCTACATAAGATCTTAGAAGTACTGTTTGAAACATAAAAACGTCATTATAGAACATACAGAAAGGGCTGAATGACACATCCTGTAGAAAACGAGTATAACATAAAATACAGACGATAAACCTTTTAATAAATGCAAAATTATGAGGTGACTTAGATGGAAAAAAAACATTTCGGTGAAGTGCACGAGGAGGCCCGAAATTAAATGTCAGTAACGGCTTTATACCGTTGAAGAATTTTTTATTACGCAACTGCAGCTGCCCATAGAAAATGAGGCTATCATTTCAAGAAATATGTTAAAAAATCTCTAATTCTTCAAGAATATCTAATCTACGCCCTTTCATCACGGTGTGCAAGATGCTGATACCGGAAATAGCTTTAGGCGCGTGACCTGTAATCAGAAGATGGTCGGCAAAAGACGAATTTTGGGGGCTAGTGCCATTTTTTCTTAAAAAGTGTTCTTTATAACTGGTTGTAAAGGCACGTCCTGTTTGTCCTATAGTAAGAAGGGCAGGTATCGCAGAAAATCTTATAGACGCCTGAACTTTCTAAGGGGGAACGAATCGATTTTAAATTATGAATTTTTTTTTTCAATTTATTATTGGTAGAAAAAGCAACGTTGCAGTTGTATTTATTACGCAGAAGACGTTGGATGTTACATTCAATTGGGGTTACATTCAATGGTACAGGTGTCGAGGATAGTACCTCTTTTAACAATTTTCTTTCTGAGGATGTCATCTACTATGCCAGGCTTATACTCGTTATTAACTGCTATCGTTTTGAGTAAATTGATTTCGTCGTTGAACTTTTCTTTCGAAAGTGGAATGGAAGTACCTTGGTGAATAGCAGAGCGAAGAAAGGCGTTTTTATGAGAGTGTGGGTGCATAGAAGACGCAGGAACGATCTGATCAGTATATGTTTCAATACGAAAAATATTGAATGATATTTTATTTTCTTCTATTGTAAGCGCCAATGCAACAAAGTTTAATTGTCGGGCCTCGTTTTCAAGTTCGATGGTGAAAGATATTTTCTCATGAAGTTCATTGAAGAGATTATAAATACGGTCAATGCCATCAACAGGTCTCAGGTATCATCAAAGTATCTGAAATAGGAGAGAATGACTAGTGATGTAGCTGAAAAACAGTTAAGAAACTTTTCTTCTAAAGAGTTGATGAAAATATCATCAAGAATACGAGCTAAGGGATTTCCCATAGCAAGACCGTCGGATTGCTGGTGCAGTTGTTCATTACATTCAAAATAACTGTACTTGACTACGACTGTGATGAAATTCATGAAGGCAGTGATTTGTTCGTCTAAAAATTTTTTTTTGAAATGTCTAAATTATGATGAAGGCAGTCTTAGAAGTGTTGAAACCTGGTTAATAAGACTAAAAAATTGTGACCGGGGACCCATTTGTTTCAATTTTAATGCACAGAATAAATGCCAGTAGACTGAGCACTAAAATCCACTAAAATAAAACACGACAATTAAGAATCAATAAAAGCATTAAGAGATATATCCTGTTGCCGCTGTTTAATACAGCGAAACGCAAGTTTGTAAGCTTGCAGTGAGCTTACCGATGTAGTTAATGTAGCTTTCTGAATGTGCGCTGGCCCCAATCAGATATTCAGAAGCACTACTGTGGATATGTGTACGACGTCGCTCGGCCAGCGTCCGTAGGACATGGAACGCTGTGACGTGCTGGTGGACTGACGGGTGCATGCCGTACATTTTCAGTTGATTCAGTAGCGGACGATAAGTCGTTTCGTGACTCACGGAATACATCATACACCGAGAAACTGTTAGCCTGGTGACTGTGCGTTTGTTGTTTTTTTATCGCATAGTAAGACATGTGGCCGGAGGCATGGAACCAGCAGAATTTCAAAGTTGTGAGCGGTTGCCTCCCTACAAACGACATGTAGGTAAGCAGCCTACTCACGCCTTATAAAATTCATATCAGTCTTTCCATTGTGTGCCAGCCAGTCCGCTGTAACTAGCTCTGACGTCATAAAAGTTTCACAATACTTTAAAAATCAAGTAAATAACCAGAAACGTTTCTAGCGTGTCAGGAGTAATACTAAATCAATATGTGTTGAATAACAGTTCAATAACTTTAACCATTTTCGAAATTTGGACGTTTTTCTGTAAAAATCATTGCCGCAACAGAAAAGAGCTAAAAACTTAAAAATTTATATTTAGATTCCTTTTGCATAATAATTTAGTAGAAACAGTATTCTGGATCTCACAAACTAAAATTTTAGTTGAAATTCATGATTTTCTGGTTTCTGTCTTAGAAATTAAGGAAGCAAGATAGATTAAGTAGGCGAATAAATAAAGCTAGGATGTTTAAATTTAAGTAGAAGGGAGATCCGCTATAATCATAAAAATGTGAGAAGTTTCAACAAAATAACTATAAAACTATAGCTATAGCGTATCTCCAAATAGCAAGTTCAGAGCTCGTCTACTGCGTGTAGTGTAATTAAATTAATTCTCTCACCCAAAATATTTGACTTAGCCACATCAGACTTTTATTATGATTACTTACTTGTGTGTTGATTGCACAATTAAACTGAAAGCTTCATCGGCCATCAGCAAAGGAAGCAATGATTTATTCGATAACTTAAAGTGGTGCATTACTAGCCCAGCAGCTAGTCGGGAGAGCAGATTTGGTCAGGCGTTACCTTAGCCGTACGCACCGCGGCTTTATACACTCCTGGAAATGGAAAAAAGAACACATTGACACCGGTGTGTCAGACCCACCATACTTGCTCCGGACACTGCGAGAGGGCTGTACAAGCAATGATCACACGCACGGCACAGCGGACACACCAGGAACCGCGGTGTTGGCCGTCGAATGGCGCTAGCTGCGCAGCATTTGTGCACCGCCGCCGTCAGTGTCAGCCAGTTTGCCGTGGCATACGGAGCTCCATCGCAGTCTTTAACACTGGTAGCATGCCGCGACAGCGTGGACGTGAACCGTATGTGCAGTTGACGGACTTTGAGCGAGGGCGTATAGTGGGCATGCGGGAGACCGGGTGGACGTACCACCGAATTGCTCAACACGTGGGGCGTGAGGTCTCCACAGTACATCGATGTTGTCGCCAGTGGTCGGCGTAAGGTGCACGTGCCCGTCGACCTGGGACCGGACCGCAGCGACAGACGGATGCACGCCAAGACCGTAGGATCCTACGCAGTGCCGTAGGGGACCGCACCGCCACTTCCCAGCAAATTAGGGACACTGTTGCTCCTGGGGTACCGGCGAGGACCATTCGCAACCGTCTCCATGAAGCTGGGCTACGGTCCCGCACACCGGTAGGCCGTCTTCCGCTCACGCCCCAACATCGTGCAGCCCGCCTCCAGTGGTGTCGCGACAGGCGTGAATGGAGGGACGAATGGAGACGTGTCGTCTTCAGCGATGAGAGTCGCTTCTGCCTTGGTGCCAATGATGGTCGTATGCGTGTTTGGCGCCGTGCAGGTGAGCGCCACAATCAGGACTGCATACGACCGAGGCACACAGGGTCAACACCCGGCATCATGGTGTGGGGAGCGATCTCCTACACTGGCCGTACACCACTGGTGATCGTCGAGGGGACACTGAATAGTGCACGGTACATCCAAACCGTCATCGAACCCATCGTTCTACCATTCCTAGACCGGCAAGGGAACTTGCTGTTCCAACAGGACAATGCACGTCCGCATGTATCCCGTGCCACCCAACGTGCTCTAGAAGGTGTAAGTCAACTACCCTGGCCAGCAAGATCTCCGGATCTGTCCCCCATTGAGCATGTTTGGGACTGGATGAAGCGTCGTCTCACGCGGTCTGCACGTCCAGCACGAACGCTGGTCCAACTGAGGCGCCAGGTGGAAATGGCATGGCAAGCCGTTCCACAGGACTACATCCAGCATCTCTACGATCGTCTCCATGGGAGAATAGCAGCCTGCATTGCTGCGAAAGGTGGATATACACTGTACTAGTGCCGACATTGTGCACGCTCTGTTGCCTGTGTCTATGTGCCTGTGGTTCTGTCAGTGTGATCATGTGATGTATCTGACCCCAGGAATGTGTCAATAAAGTTTCCCCTTCCTGGGACAATGAATTCACGGTGTTCTTATTTCAATTTCCAGGAGTGTATGTAAAAACGCTGCGGGAGATAGAGGAAGGCCCCAGTTCTCTCCAGGCACTGACTAGCGCACCACCTGTGCTGGGAGTCGCGTCGCGTCGGTATCATTGATATAAACAGCCTCGGAACCAGTAATACGTTACTTGGGATACGCGTAACCATGAAATCGTTTTCTATCGAAGTGTTAATTTTGGGATGACGTTAATGATCTATCTTTAGTGTGCGTATGTTGTATTTTCACGTGCCGCCGCAGGATAGACATTCTACAATTATTTAGCGTGGCGTTCGATGAACATTATCATCAAATTATGGCGAGCATTCACTTAAACATTTAATTTGAACAGTTATAGTGGCATCAGCGTATTAGACTCTGAAATGCTCTGGTAGTTGGAAGGTGTGGATTCTTTTTGGTCTGTGACTTTCAGAATATAGTGAACATTTTAGAGAGAATGGTTTTTGATTATGAATCCCAGACAATCTCCTAATTCCTCAGAGCGATAAGCTGTAGCTATAAATGTATTTCTCAGATGAAGTGGGCACTAGGAATTCTAATTACAGGATTCACATTTTGCTGATCACTTTCTGGTTGCCAATATTGTAGTTAGAGAGCCAGTGTTGAGAACGGCAAACAGCATAAATACAAAACATTTATTCTATTATTCTACCCGCCGCCCCACAGACACACAATGCAAACTTGTAGTAACATCACGTGACCTGACACATATGTGGGAGCAAGTCATCAAGTCACCAGGTTACCAGCTTTTATCCTATGACCCACCGTTTCTTACTGTGTTTTTGATTGGGTAGCAATGTTACTAGGAAATGTTAATACGACAAATGCCTCCGAAACTAGTTCCGCACAAACTGGTAATCCATATTTTTCATCTGCAATGAAATTTACTTGATTACAGGCAGTGGTACCACCTAGCTTTGTGGTTTCTTGTGACTTAACCGATTTGTATATTTACTTCGTGCAGGCTGCTTGCAAATCCAAAAATAACTTCCGTAGTTTTGAAGAGAATGACGTACGGAAGTTGCACTTAGAGTCTTAGAACCAAAACAGGATGAGACAAGGTCATTTTCTTTTTGGTTTAACCAACATAGTGCAGATAAAACGAAGAAGACTGCGCAATATCGACGATCCTGCTTTGAGCAGCAGACAAATTTCTGTCGCTGACACTGTCTGCGTTGTGTGACAGCTGCGCCGACCAAAATAAAGATCGAATGACTTTCATAGCTTTAATCCACACAGTGGTAAACGGAAGCGTTGATGATATCGATTTGAAATTTCTAGGATCGGGGCATTCATTACATGCCTTGTGACCGAGAATCCGGCATAATAGAGAACAGAAAAAAGGTTTCACAACCAGTCACATTTGACGAAATAGCTGATGTGGTTAGAAAACAGCCATTCAGTATTGTAAAAATTACGGAGGAAGATTTCTGTGATTTCGCTTCGGTATGCCATACATTACCACATACAGCACCAGTGAAGATCAAGTCCGCTTCTTGGATATGAACTGTAAGGAATAAGCTGCCCATCATAAAAAACTCATTCAATGAAATGAAACTGTGGAAGGAGCACAGCGTTCTGAACATCTCTGCAATTCGTTTTCTGTCACCAGTTGGACGTAGGCCCATGATAGTGATCCTAAAAAAAAAAGACCTTCTGGGGACGTTGGACTACATGGGCATCAAACATCATGCATTCTACCGCAGTCTGTGAACACCATAATTATGTCTCTTACACAAATGTGACAGTTCGCTGTAAATACATTTTTTAAGCTAGTTTGGAGTTTCTGAAACCATTTTGTAAATACACCTTCGTATTTCGTACTGTCAGAACCATTTTTTTGGTTCTCCTGTCAAATTTGTGACTTGCTCCCTTCCCCATGTCAACGCGTCATTTGCAAAAGAGCAGTTGGATGTTCATTTAGGGAATATAACTCAATGGATTTGAATTAAGTTTTGCATTAATTGTTGTTGAGACGCATTCCTTTCATGTTCCTATAGGTCAAAAATTCCTGGATATACTAGTGGCTTGTATAATAGAAACTTCTGAAGGTGACTGGAAAGTATAGAAAGTCTGTATGTGGACGATATGCACTTTGTGCTCTGCTTTGAGAGAAACCAGTTCCATTCACTCTTGGTGTCGACATCTACATCTATTTTCTGCCAACATCTGTAATACGCATGGCGCAGGACACATCTCGTTGTACCGGTTATTATGCCTCCTTCCATTATCATTCACGTGTGGACCTACGGAAGAATGTCTGTGTAAATGTCTCCGTGTGGGTTGAACGTGTAATTTAATCTTGCTCCCACGATCTCAACGGGAGCGATTAGGGAGCTATAGCATCGCCCACTTTACAAAAGCTGGAGTATTGAGAAGTGGCAGCGTTGTGAAGACGCCCTACTAAACTGATGCAATTCTGTGTTCATCGTTAATGATTGACTTCGTTTGCAATGAGATCTGCTACTTTTGATACCGCAAACTTTTTCTCTAAACGAAGAATGATCGCTGATCCGTTTATAAAGATCAGTTTTGTGACTGATATATTTTTATAGAAACGATTTGTGAATATAATGTAGGGAGTGAAGCCATATGGTAAACATGCTAGTGAAGAGTAGTTTGTTATCTACAGGAAGTATGTATTACCAATAGTTTAATGATATTTTTTAGATGCCAGGTAAGTGTTGTGTTCCAGGATGCTCAAGCAATTACCGATCCACTGGCGATAAAAGGTATATCATGGTTTTCCGGTCCCCAGTAGATACGGATATGCACAGAAGATGATTAAAAGTCATTCCAAGAAAAGACTTGTTATCTTCCAAGAGATCTGTGATCTGTGCTAACAATTTCAAAGAAGGGGATGCAATAAACTTTAATGCGTTCAAAGATATGCTACGAAACAAGAACAAATACCCAAAAGCTCGACCAAAATTAAGAGACGGCGCAAGACCAAAATTAAGAGACGGCGCAATACCAAGAATTTTCGGCAACCTTCCGCATTATTATGAAACCGTATAAATGTGACTCTAGAAAATATCCAGATGAAAGAAGACGGAAACAAGATAAAGATCTTGCTTAAGAGAAATGAATAACGGCTTGTAGCAGACGTCATTAAAATTTTTACAGACTTGTGTGAAAACGTAGTTAGAATTGTGCGAATTGAGGAGTTATGTTTCTGAAGATTATCAGTGGAGTGCAGTGCAAAAATTTAAATTAGTGTAAAGACTGACAGATGTTTGTGTGTGTTGAAATGTGTGTTGGCAATAATATTGTAAGGGTCCACGATCTGAAATGGAGAGTGCCTGTAAACTTCAAAATAACTCGGTCGTCACAGTTAGAGAATATTCTACAGGGGTATGTAGCTAGTGAAACATCCAGTGAAAGTTGTGAGAGTGATTGTGTCACAAAACTACAAGAATGTGCTGCATACTGGAGCAAAGTTTTGCTGACAATAGAAACGCAGCTTGTATCAATTTCTTGCTT
Organism: Schistocerca cancellata; assembly: GCF_023864275.1. Lineage (NCBI taxonomy): Eukaryota > Metazoa > Arthropoda > Insecta > Orthoptera > Acrididae > Schistocerca > Schistocerca cancellata. The sequence continues at coordinate 166,204,347 of NC_064632.1, forward strand.
GCACAAATTATGTTATGCCGTGTGAAAAAGAAAACGTACTCGGTCAATATCTTGCTATACTATTTCTTAATGTCTCAACACTTCAGTGCAGCATATAGCGATCTTCGATCAAATTCTATTCTATATCTACAACATCAAAATCAAATACATACAGTTATTGCTTCCTTAAACATTTAAGAGGAAAACAAGTAATTGTCAGTTTCATGAGACTATGGCAGCCAGATTGCTTGAAGATAAAAGAATATACATTTTACAGTTGGACGAAATTTAGATTAATGCAGAATTTCAGTTCAAGGGAGGCGTTTATAACCGGAGTTTCTGAGAATTCACTAAGAACTGAAGCTACAACAGTTCTAGCTTTTCTAGAATCACCTGCATTTCTGGGGAGCATGAAAGAAACTGTTTCATTGCTTACAGTGAAATATGTATCTGGACAGGAGGTACACGAAAAAATACTTGGAATTTGACAGCATATAATGTCTTGTGACTTAGAGTCATAACTATCATCTGTGATAATAGTGATGTAAACAGAAACTCTTTATGAAACTGACAGCAAGCTCTGAAAGCAATTACGACTTCCGTTTTTCTTTTGACAGTAAAAATAATGTCATATATGTCATTTATGACACTATGCATCTGTTTAAGAATGCAAGAAACAATTGGGTAAACTCAGCAGATGCAGAGAAGACATTTATATTCATCACATTTGATCAGAATCGCCAACAGGTTTTAGAAGCTAATTTTTTTGATGTGTTGAACTTATACAGAGCAGAATCTAGAGACATAACCACTATAAAAGCAACTCCAAAGCTCAATTACAGAAGTGCGTTTCTAACGACAATTGAACGTCAAAATGTAAAGTTGGCAAACAATGCTTTCCATGACACAGCTGTGGCTGTTTTGGTGTGTTTTGAAGTGCAGAGTGAAGGTACAGCCCAGATTGTACGAATAATTACATACTGGTGGAAGGCAATCAATGTGAGAAACCCAGTCTACAGTTCTGTTTGTAATGTTTCTAGACTACAGTTTTTGGAAAACTTTAAACGTTGGTTAAGCCCGTGACAGTGATTAGATATAAAGATTTCATCACTTTCAAGATACATACGGAAAGCTTTGTAGCATACTAATGAAGATCTTCTTTGCATTATTCAGCTATCTTTCAATAACTTCAAAATGCAGTATTTTTTGACTGGGAAATTTCGGACAGATAATTTACAAGCAAGATTTTGACTGTACATACAACTATCTGGACCATGTCATCAAGTCTCACACACTCTGATTTTAAAACCTGAAAAAAATTTCGTGTCAAGAGTTTACCCTGTTAATGGGCTTCACGTTACGGAAGTATTTCTTCCAACCATCAGATTCTGAAGTATGATTTTGGAATGGTCATGTCTGATTGTGGTGACGTGAATAAATGCATTTTTCTGGAAAAACCTAGAATTTGAAGATTCATATATCAAAGTAATGCTTTTGTTTATGTTTTTGGGTATCTATCACAGAAGGCTTTACAAAAAAAAAAAAAAAGTCCTGTGAAACTTGTGTTTTAGTTGTAAAGTCAAGTGAATGCTCGATCATTTATTTTGACATTATCAATAAGGGTGGCTCCACTTTTCCATCCTCAGCAATTATAAAGTTGTGCTACTTGAGTTGGGGTACTGTTTGTGTAAAGATAGCAGATTCATGCGAATCACACTTCTTAGAAGTGTGTAACCAAAGCTAGGGTCTGAATTTAATTTTGGAAAGAACAGTTTTGTCAGACACCAGTTTGAACATCTTTCTTCATGATACAGCTTGTTGTGGTGATGCTCTAAGTGACAAGTATGAAGATATAGCCAATACATTTTCAGTATTCTGCTGAATAGTTATACCAAACGAAAAAATTATTACAGACATTCAAAAAATAGCAAATAAAAATACAAGGAAGATTAATTTATTTCAAGGAAAATAAAGATTTAGGTACATTGTGATGTTTTATTTGTGCTGCAATCCTGTCTCCAAGTAATTTCATGTTTTGCTCTTATGTATCTGACTCTGGTTTATACTTATTGAATCTCCTGATCTAAAAAGTGTGATATAAGAAAAGCATATAGGTTATACTAATGTCAAACTGTGCTGTTGGAATTTTTTCTACTACAGTATATAGTTCCCATGGGAGTTATTTGAACTGAAGTTGTACACTGACAATACATGATCACTGCCCACCGCGATGTTGGATGGTGCCTGGTTGCGTTTCATGTACGTGACGCGGTAACAAAAATATGTAAGCGGAGCAGACACGGATGGGGGATCATCCTAGCGAAGATATGGGATAAAAATGGGGAAATCCATTGAGACAAACGAGTTTGATATAAGTCAGATCATTATTACGCAGATCCCATAAACGAGTATCTCGAAAACTGATAAGCTGGTTGATTGTTCACCTGCTACTATCGTGAGCATCTGCGGAAAGAGGTAGGACAGTGAAACTACCAATAGGCGCCAAATGGTCGGACGTCCACGACTCTTTACAGACCGTGAGATTCAGAAGTTTGTCTGCTCTGTTAAATAGAATAGACGGTGATCTGTGGCATCTCTGCCTAAAGAGAACAATGCTGGTGCACTCACAAGTGTTTCGGAGCACACAGCTCCGCAGCAGATCACCCCTACACGTTCACATGTTGACCCAACATTTCCGATTACAGTGGACACGGGACTATCGGATTCGATCGTCTTTCAATGAAAACATGCCGGCTCTTCGGGTGAGTCACATTTTTGCTACACTAGGTCGGTGGTCGTCTCCTCAAAGGCCGTCATCGAGGTGAATGGCCGCTCGAAACCTTATGCGTGCCACAGATGCAGGAAGCAGTATTATGCTACGGGCGACATTCTCCTGCGCTTGCAGGGCACCTGTGGTAGTAATCCAAGACTCTCTGACAGCTGCGAATCACCTGCATCCCTTCCTGCTTGATGTCTTCCGTGACGCCTACGTCATCTTTCACCGGGATAATTGTCCTCATCTCGGAGCCAGAACCGTGCTGTAGTGGTTTGAACAGCATTAAAGTGAGCTCACGTTTATATTTCGGCGACCAAATTCGCCTGATATAAATCCTGTGGAACCCACCTGGATAGCTACCGGGCGCCATCACCACGCACGCAAAACAGCGGCCCGTTATTTCAGCGAATTACATGCTGTCTGAATAGACATCTAATACCACATACCTCCACATACCACAAAACGGACAAACAAGCTATTAAGCAGGTAGTCATAATGTTTTGGCTCTTTAGTGTACTTACGTATCACCTTTTCCTTGGATTCCCTAATTTGTGAGCCTTAGTTTTGAGTAATTGCAGATGGACGTACAGACACCAGGAAATCTGTCAAAATAGCTGATTGAAAGTAAGCTGCTTTTGGTTAGTGCTTCCTAAAGTGAACACAGAGAAAACTTCGATGGAAATTCAAATGAATTAAGCGACTATGTAATAATGTTACAAAACACCTGATGCACTTTTAATTTAATATCTAGTAGGAAGTTACTGTCATCTTCCACAATTATTGGAAAACTTGCTTTTTAAAAGTAAGTACATACTGATCATGCTGCCCTATAGAGCTGCATAAAATTTAGTTTTCGTGTATATATAATAAGTTTTCTCTACGTCAAAATTGCACTCTTTGACATTTAAAAGGGAAGAGTAATAGTAACCTCTTCGTTCTCACTTCTGTTAATTGCAGAATTGCGTTAATTAATGTGAATATCACACGTCTTATTTACTTCTATACCATTTACCTTTTTGTGTGTTAAATTTTACAACGCTTGTTAAAATTGCATTCGTGGCTATTTAAACATGAAGAACATTCGATTCGTTCTTACGTGCATGCTATAGTCATACAATTACACTTGTTACACAATAAAATAGTTTTGCTCTTAACGTGCAGCAGGATGGCCGTTCTCGAAATCCGGTCATCTATTTGACAGCTGCATGACTCTGGCTTGTGGGAAGTTGGCTATGATTGTAGTATATTCCCAGAGTCATCATTAAAGACGGTATTTGAAAATTTGTAAATAGGCTCTCTCGAGATAATTTACGTCTGTCTTCAAGAGTTTGCCAGTTCAGGTTTTCAGCATCTTTGTGATACACTATAACCTACCCCTAAGGCTATCGTTGAAGAAGGAAACTAATATCGGTTAGTAGGAGGAAAGTGTACAACAGGTCCATCCGAAGGAAGAATCTGTTATAAACCTAACCTAAATAATGATGATAATTTTGAAATGGGTGGAATATAGTGCAGTCGCTTACGAACCACACAGGATAATTTTGAAATGGGTGGAATATAGTGCAGTCGCTTACGAACCACACAGGAGGGAAAGGGGTACAATGAAACATTTAATACAAAAAATACTAATAATGCAAAAATACTTATTACCTAAAAAGGGAATAATTAAATGGTCGCCAGCGCGTTAGGGCAATGAATCTGCAGAATGTTGAGAAACCTAATGGCAAAGAAATTTAAGGAAATAATCACTGGCGTGGCAACAGAAGGTTATCACACTTTTCCACAACACAAAAGTTCATGAAAAAATAAATAGGTTGTAAAGCACTGAGTTTGCAGTTCCTTATTTTGAAATACTAAACTGTGCAAGTAAAGTTAAATGAACGTACTCGGTAAACAAATGACTGGCTTGTAACGTCGCAGCTATTTACATGGCTGCAGAGTTTTGCAGTAACTTTTATTCCGTTAGGTCAAGCTGTATTGGAGGCTGACAATGAAGCCTCCAGCCCCGGCCATAGTGTAGTTGGCTTCCGGCGTCATAATGCCACGTGTCGCGGTGCGCGGGCTGTGAGAGCTGCTCTGTGAGGAGCGTACTAAGACCACTTGTTCATCACACTTCAGAAACTAACTAACTGTGATAAATATGATCTGTTTGTTTTCAAATTAGGTTTATAATTTAGAAGAACAGTGTGTAAAATTTTCATGCGGATAACTTTTTGAAAATCTTGAAAACCTATTAAAAATGTACTTAACCGACACTTAGTAAAGTAAATTCATATAGGAATCACGACAGTTTAAGTGTCATTGTCATTTGAAAATACTAACAGCACTCTCAGTGCGCACAAGTTATTTTTAAAGAATTTTAAGCCGGCCGTTGTGACAGAGCGGTTCTGGGAACTTCAGTCCGGAATCGCGCGACTGCTCCGGTCGCAGGTTCGAATCCTGCCTCGGGCATGGATGTGTGTGATGTCCTTAGGTTAGTTAGGTTTAAGTAGTTCTAAGTTCAAGGGGACTGATGACCTAAGCAGTTAAGTCCCATCGTGCTCAGAGCCATTTGAATCATTTAAAGAAATTTAATTCTAAACTTTTAATAATTTTGCTTTCGTAAGAAAAATAATAGTTTAAAAGTTGATATTTATATTTTGTGTTAGGGTGGGAGTAGATGAGAGTAAATGTGAGTATGTATGTGGGGTCATACTTCAAATTTCAATTTTATAATGTATTACACCATCCGTAACTAGCAAGTGTTACGTAACCAGGATGTCCAGAAAACGGTGAATCCCCCTAACTGGTGGATGACGTATGTGTAGGAGCTGCTTTTGCAATAAGGCAGCCAGAAATATAGTAAGAAGATACTTAGTCTAAAGTATATTTCAAGCATAGTTTTCTTTTGATTTTCGTTTCTTTTGCTTTTGTGGAATATTTTGTCAAATTTTTCAATATTAAATGACGAAGATGCATCTGCGAATGCTGATTGAGGTAAAGCGGTTTGCACGCGAAATTGATCATGAAAGGTTAATCTGATTGATTAATCAATTGAATTGAGTGAGCGATGGCATTCAGTCAGTCGTGGTCTCGCTGTCGGAGGAGAAGGTCATGTTAAATGTGTCCGAAAAAATTATCTGTAAGATGAAGAAATGACGGTTAAATCGCGCTCGCTTTACATCGCCGTGCTAGCATATGCAATTACGGACATTACGGTGAAGTTTTGAGTGGTTTTGGAATGTTGGTTGCAGAATAAACCTTGTGTAAAACTATCGGACTTTGTGAATATTCTGCGTGGCGTGTTCCGTATGCACGTACAGAACATTTTGGCGAGCATCTTTTTCGAAGAATCCAATGAAAAGGACCAAATATGAACTCGTTTTGTAACTGTGTTGCCTGTGTGAATCTCGTAATATTTCGGGTTGGACTTAGCACCTTTCTGGCTGTCTTACGTGTGATATAAGCTGCACGAACTAGTAATAGATGTACTACCAACTTAAATGTGGGCTTGGTGACACAATAAATGAAAAGGACCGTTATAAAACATCAGTATCTACAAACAAACATTTTCAATGAAGGGAGGAAGCAACCACTTTGCGCGCTATTAATAGAGGTTTACAGGTTTATCTTGTTACTGGAGTTATGCGGACTTTGTAATCGTTAAGTAATGACGGTGGTTTTCTTCAACGCCGCTTTTCTCATCGTCTACGTAGTACCTACGAATGCAGAGCAACGGGTGGTGAATGGACACTATGCTGAGGTTGGTGGACATTAAATAAATCGCAAAATGAGACCCACGAACCCCGCCCCGCCGCAGGCTGTAACGTTAACGGCCTTATGTAAAAAGTGACTTTCAGTATCCTGATTGTAGCGTCAAGCAAAATTTAGAAAGAGTCAAACAAATTACCTTTGATTATTGAAACATTGAATTGAATTTAAGCAAATGAGCAACTGATTTTACTTTTAATATAACAACAATAAAATACGTACCAAGCCAGCAGAAGTCACTCGCTGAGCTACATACAGAATTAAAGAAATTGCGCACTCTTAATTTGTGCTGCATCTTCACTTATACGATTTGCCAATGAAATTTTTCATTGCTTTAAGTGAGCGAAGTTAATACTCATAACTACAAATTAGTTATGCCTGTGTTATGCTGTACGAGAATGAACAGTTACTGAGGCAGGAAATTTATACTGAAACTGGTATTAGCAAACAAACAAACCTGGTAGTAAATAGTCAATGACTTTTAATATTTTTACGGCACCCAGTGTTTGCATGTAAAGGAAACGGACCTGGCTGGTAATAATGTCTGAGGACCATGACAACACAGGCGCCATACAAGTTTTAACTATTCCAATTACTATTCAGGTCAGTCATACTTTGTGAAAGGAATGTCACTGGGTAAGGCCTCTACAGTATTAGTTATATTTTGTTACTTAACAGTGTTACGACGTTGTTGATGAGCGGATGACGAGAAACAAGTACACAATTACAAATGAAACATAGTTTCTGTACAAAAGCCTACGGATTCAGTATTAGAAGTACAGTACAACTTATTACCGGATATTGAACGCCGAAGAATTTTGGATGGTGCAGAAGGTATTGTATCAGCATTTTCGGTGCTACAACACTCTCACGGGTCAAACCAATCTGTGGACATTCGTTCAGACCTGTTGAGAGAAATGATTCCCACTTTACAGCCCACTTTGCACGTCACCGTTCTACCAAACCTCGAGAAACAAAATTACTTTCTAGACTGTGAGATGTGCATCAGCAAGTTACTAGGACAGTGGGAGCTATTGTTGGCCTTACGAGACTGGCGCTGTCTGTGAGTAGTACAGGAGACAGAAGAGGGTCGTCTATTACGAAATGGGTGCAGTAGTAGATGTGCCGGTCGTGTCGGGTATTGGAAAGCGATTCTCGCCGCTGGCAAGAGGGGGGAGGGAGGGAGGAGGTGCCGGCGCTGTGCAGTACATGGTGAACGCTGGGTGATTTACAAGGTGTCCGGCAGAAGTGGAGGCTGCACTGCGAAAGGCAGGGGTAATGAAATTTCCTGGCAGGGCCTGTGTTTATAAACCGTTGTTCATTCAAATGCAGCCTAGTTTAGAATTTACTTCTTCGTATGGTTGTATGCAAGTCTCCTGAATTCTCTGCTCTTTTGTTAATTATCAGTCTAAGACCGGTTGCAAGCACCAGTCGTATACGTCATCGCTTGCTGCAGATGCAAAGCTCTCTGTTTATCACAACATAAAATTTTAGCTAGTAAAGCGTTTGCTAGTGATGTAATTCACACTTCTGGATACAAGATAAAACTTCTTCAAATTATCTACTTCTATTAATGCCAGTCCTCTTCCTGTTTCGTATAGTCCATCGGCTGTCAAACTGTGACCCGTGGGCCACGTGCGACCCGAATCAAGTATTTGTACAGCCCGTGGTTCCCAATCACATTATACGAGAGCTGCTAGGAAAAAACGGTCCGATCCGTTACGATATAGAAACCAGCGTATTTATTTGTTTATTTGCAACAGTTAGCAACAGCTACCAGATGCTTCTCTACAAAGTCGCCAATCCGACACAGACATTTGTCATAGCGCTGTACCAACTTTCCAATATCCTCGTGATAGAAAGGAGTTGCCTGCGTTTTCTACCAATTCCCTATGCTGGTCTGCAGTTCGTTGTCTGTGCCAAAATGTTCTCTTCATAGCCAGCAGTTCCTGTGAGTGGAGATGTAACTCAAGACGAGCCAAATATTGGCTGTATTGTGCGCGATCATACACTCCCATCGAAAACGCTGCAGGATCTGGCCCCGGCAGCGTGTAGCCAATAACTGCCATGCAAAAGGAAACACATGGCAGGTGTGTTGTGTGGGCTGCATGACATCAGGCGAAATCTCTCACCAGGCGCTCATACTTGGCGGGAGACAATGTAGTTCCACGTACTTTTATGCACTCACAGTGCGCTCAGAACTGAAAAGAGGGACGTTATGCGATCGGTGGGCGTATTAGAGACACTACCCAACACATCTGTGCAATGCTTCATAGGATTTTCAGTGTCGTTTCCATTTCGCGCCCGATAGGACCTTATTTTCTGAACAGTCCTCGTATAATGGTATGCTTCTAGAAACTAACAGCAGAATGAAAAACATCAACTTACTAGTTTCGAGCAATGGTCTGCTAGTTTTTGAACTGCAATGTGTACGAAGGTTTTGATGTAAGACAACATGTTCCTGACATATAAAAGGACTGTTCAGAGTTTATAGATGCACGGCGGCCTTGTTATCTAGCAGAATATTACTACGCTTATTATCGTCATTATTATTACTATTAATACTTCCACGCTTATGATGTAATTGTTTCTTTATTCTTCTGTTCCGATTCTTTGTGTTTATTCTGTAAAACTAAAAATGTGCCCTGTAGGTTTGATAGTTTCAAATAAACGAAGCAAAAGCGGACTGCCAATAAAACAGTGCTATAAACTCCGAATAGTCCTTTTATATGTCAGGAAGGTGTTGCGCCATATAATAGTTTCTTACATACTAATTACAAAACCTGGCAGTACCAGGGATCGAACCCGGGACCTTTCGTACGATGCTCTATCGACTTCCCCATATGACGTACACAGAGTTAATGCTCGTAATTGTGCTTTATCTGTACTCTGTAGGTCATGTGGTACTTATTATCGTTTACACATGTTCTCCTGGACGGCAGGACATAGCACGAACTGTTCTCCTGGACGTCAGCACATAGTACAAAGTGTATCGGTTCATTCGTTGACAATCGATATACAACGTTTGATATCGATCTAAGTGTCTGACATCTGAAAGTTTGGGTGTAAGTGGCACAGTCGGTCGCAAGCAGTCGCTGGAATGAATGTGGCCTGATGAGCAGAGTTCGAGGGTACAAACCCACAGGAGATAAAGGAAATACAGTACTAACTTGACTATAACACATGTTGAAAGTGACCGCTATTCCTCCTTTGGTGCTTTTGGGCCCTGGTCAGCAGCCTTCTGAAGGTGGATTGAAGGTGGACTCCTGAAATTGGTGCAATCTCAGCCGACATGTTCTGTTGCAGTTCTTGAAGACTATGAGGGTTGTTGTAATACACATTAGACTTGGAGGCTCGCTACACAAAGTAATCGTATACTGACAGATCAGGTGACCTGGTTGGCCAGATAGGGCCGCGACCAGACTGACCTCTGCTAACGACTCCGTCAGTAGTGAAGATTGTGTAAATGTGCTCCAATGTTCGACCACCTGTGTGGGCCGTTGTTCCATCCTGTTGCAAGTAACTGTAGGTATTTTCGTCCTCCGTTAATGCTGCCACAAATTCAGTCCAATTCTATCCACTCGTCCAGGCCACTTTTATCTTCACATCCTGTTTTTACAGACTGCCAGAGAGGTTCAAAATTGGTTCAAATGGCTCTGAGCACTATGGGACTCAACTGCTGTGGTCATAAGTCCCCTAGAACTTAGAACTACTTAAACCTAACTAACCTAAAGCCATCACACACATCCATGGCCGAGGCAGGATTCGAAACTGCAACTGCAGTGGTTGCACGGTTCCAGACTGTAACGCCCAGAACCGTTCGGCCACTCCGGCTGGCGCATCAACAATATGATTTGTTATGACTAAACTCTAAATAATAAACAAAACACATGAAACATTTACAATACATCAAATTGGCTCAAACTGGATACTCAAATAAATGCTGTGAAGGTGAAGTTGTCCCTATACTAGATTGTGACATTTATGACGAAGTGGTATGTGGAGCCAATTCCTTGCAACTCAAATCTTAAGAGAAACACACAGCCAACGCAACATTAATTGCTGCTACAGTAGTGAGAACTCAGACAAAGAACACCCAAGACAGAACAAAGTTAGAAAAAAGACAAATAGGCGCGCTCTGCTGAGCTCTGATTATCACCTAGGATAATCCTTAATCTGCCAGTGCTGCTGACATATATTACCAAGCTGTCTTCTTAACTACAAGAACATGATCTGGTGTACCGGAGGCGATGGCTCGTTGCTTCGATGTCCCATCATGGTGATGATAAACTCGCAAGTATAGCCCGAAACAAATTATCCTGGTCTGGTTGTTCCAGACTAAAGACTTCCTAGCAATACAAATGCGCCTCTGAGGGAGAAGAAGAAGGCTCACCACACAATTACTGACGGTACAGTGATTGATTTTAACAAGTGAAGTCAGACAGTAACTGCGATACAGTCAAATTTAGCCAAAACTGCTCAAGACAGACAACACAGGCCGCTTGTACGCAGAATGCTCAATTGCCAATTGTACTCGAAAAGTTACGTTGAAGTCGAAACTTCAGCAACTTTGTCAAACAGTTACAATTACAAAAAAGTGTATTAGACAGCCAATGGAAGGCAGGCTGTTCAGAGCAGCGAGAGCTCAGTCTTGTAAGTTACCCCGACCGAAAGGCGAGAGCCGACTACCACATGAGAACCAGTAGAAACCAAACACAGAACATTCCCGCCCCCACAACAGTGGCTGTGGTTAAACGTTCCAATCAGCAACTTGAAAACCAGTGGAAAATTCCACTCTATTGCCGAAGCACTACCATTCCACCAATGGAGATTCTTGGCGCCAATTTCTGCACCGATTTTGCTACGTCACGGAGCTATGCCCTGAGCAAGCCAATCACAGTTACGATTTTGCAGAAAACGCCGGAATTTGCCCGCCAAGACTGCCTGGGTACACAAGTCATTCCCACGCCTCGCTGGTAGTCCGCGAGAAAGTGTTTCGCTAAGTTTCTGCAAAGTAACGGAACCTCTAGCCCTGTGGCACCTTCGGGCCCCTGCGGGCGTGTCTCCACCGCTATTACGACAATGTCGGCGTCTGGAAAGCATCCACTCGACTCCCTCACACCTGTCGGCTTAACCCTTTCAAGATCAGCAGGGCCCGCCTGTCACCGAACCTCCCGGGTGACGAGATACGGTGTGTGGGAAGTCTGAGTGTGAAGGAATAGCAACTTTTCACCGCATGCAATTAGAGAGGAAAATCGAATTAATCAGAGTAAGATAGAAATATGAAAGCGGGGCTTCTGCCACCTCTCATAGCCCCTACGCCATTTTAGATTGTAATTGGTGAGCGGTTGGCTCACTTAGGAGCAATGTAGTGAGTCAATTGCTCAAGAACAATCTTGCAAACTGACTCCACATGCCGCACTCTATAAAAAGAATCACTGCATCTGAAAAATGCAGCTCATAGAGGGAGGATTATTTATGATGTAGCCAACTTCACCTTCTTAATATGGAACTCTAACATTCACATCACACATCCATACCCAGGGAGCCCCTTCCAAACACCAATACACACAGACATCCACGCTCTAAATATGGGCAAGGCACGTGAGCCAAATATGGAGCAGCTTATTCTTTATAATCAGAGTTGGAGTGCTCCGCAATTAAATTCCCAAGATGTTACAACTATTTCAATCATTAAACTAACCTGAACTCAAACACGCATGATAATATTTAAGTTGTAAGTAGGCTGTTTATGTTTTCTTATTAGCAACGTTACGTAGCGCTCTGTATGAAAATCACTGGCTGTGCTGTGTGCAGTCTGTGGCTAGTTTGCATTGTTGTCTGCCATTGTAGTGTTGGGCAGCTGGACGTGAACAGCGCATAGCGTTGTGCAGTTGGAGGTGAGCCGCCAGCAGTGGTGGATGTGGGGAGAGAGATGGAGTTTTGAAATTTGTTATACTGGATATTATGAACTGCTATATATATTATGACTATTAAGGTAAATACATTGTTTGTTCTCTATTAAAATCTTTCATTTGCTAACTATCCCTATCAGTAGGTAGTGACTTCCGTAGTTTGAATCTTTTATTTAGCTGGCAGTAGTGGCGCTCGCTGTATTGCAGTAGTTCCAGTAACGAAGATTTTTGGTGAGGTAAGTGATTTGTAAAAGGTACAGATTAATGTTAGTTAGGGCCATTCCTTTGTAGGGATTTCTGAAAGTCAGATTGCGTTGCGCTAAAAAATATTGTGTGTCAGTTTAAGCACAGTCTTGTATAAATTTTTCTAAGGGGACGTTTCATATGTCGACCCTTAGCCGAGGATACCTCACTGGAATCTTCTGATTTTTTCTTGTAGTTTGTGTAATTAGTGTAGATTTTGTTTATTGCTAGCACGTAATTGTAGAGAGAATCTCCTTTGTAGTTGCAGCCTTTCATTGTTGTACAGTAAAACAGTTGTGGCATGCATGTAGATTTGCACCAAGTATTTCGCAGCTACGCTTGCAATTAACTAGATATTATTTCCAGTGCTATGTTAATGTGTTCCCCTATTTTTGCTCTTCAAATTATGTTTTTCTGTGTTGTCGTGTGAAATATTGTGACAATAATGGCGTGTGAAAAACATAACACTAGGCTCCAAAGTAAACTGAGAAATGACAGTGAAGACGAAAGCAGTGTGTTAGCACCACCGAGTAATGAATTAACTAATGTTCAAAGTAGTAATTTGGTAATTGTACATAGGGAAATGGAGCGGGCTGCAAACAATGGTGTAGACAGTGAAACAATTAGTGAACAGGGAAGCATTATCGATCGATCGGTCGGCAACAGCTTGCCTCAGGAATCCGAAATGATAGGACACAATCTTGCAAATACTGTAGATTCAGGTTTTGCGTCCTCACCCTTTTCTCAAATAAGTCAAGACACATTTTCTTCTTTTCAAACTGCGAATATTGCCGGTTCAAATGTATTGCCGAATAGCACTGAGGAACATGTTTCAGACACCGGTGCATTGTTATTCTAATTAATGCAACAAATGGGACAAAAGCTTCAAAAGTTAGACACAATGGAACAAAATCTTCAAAAGTTAGAGACAATGGAACAACACCAGAGACAAACACAGCAAAAGCTTCAAAAGTTAGACACAATGGAATAAAATCTTCAAAAGTTAGAGACAATGGAACAACACCAGAGACAAACACAGCAACAGTTAGACACAATGGAACAAAATCTTCAAAAGTTAGACACAATGGAACAAAAGCGTCAAAAGTTAGACTCAGTGGAACATAAGCTTGAACAAACACGTGAAGATTTAACTACTGAGTTACATAACATTGAATCGAAATGTCAAAAAGTCTGTAATGATGTAAAAACACAAATTTGTGAGCATTTTCAACCTATTTTTTCGCGGCATGAAAATGCATCACAGAATCACGAAGCAGCCATAAAAGAACTGCAAACTACTGTTCATGAAAATCATGAGACCTTGCAAGCTAAAATTGACTCAGTTGCATCTACCGATTCGGTTATGCAACTTGCAAAAACTCAGGAAAACTTAAAGGACACAGTAGATACGATTTCAACACAAATGGACACTCTGAAGCTTGGTTCAGAAAAACACACTGAGGAAATGTGTTCACTATCGGAGAAAGTAGCCGAACTTTCGGATCAGGTCACTAACTTATCTACGAAGGTAGATGATAATCTGAATGACACAAAACCGGTAGTCTTTAATGACACAGAAGAGTGCGAACAAATTAGGAAACTGAAACAAAATCTGAATCAAATTAATACGCAACACCAAAGAGAAATCCGGGAAGTACAAGATCAGCTGACACAGGTAATACAAGAATTACGTATTTCAGAGGAGACTCGCGCTCCAATACGGGAAGAGGGACATAGAAATACGCAAAAGCCACAAAATAATAACACAGGGCACTTCGGAAATTATGAAAGAAATTGGCAAGGCACACCGAATTTTGAGATGGAACCGCCGAAACGACGTAACAATGATCGACATGTGACTCGCCGACACGATGATTTTGACTATAAGCTGTTCGTTACTACACGTAAATTCAAAACGTTTAAGAATTCTGCCAACGACATTCATCCATCATTCATCATTGTTTTCCTCCCAACTGGTTATTGGAGCACAGGTTAGAATTTATGTGTGGCTACTTGGAGAATGAACCAGCTGTAAGAATGCGATCGGTCATTCACGATTGTCACAGCGAAGGAGAATTTTACCATGGGTTCCTCTCAGCATCATGGTCTCAAGCTACACAAGACCGAGTAAAACATAGCATCATGATGATGAAACACTTTGAACAATCTGAATTTTCCAATCTTGTCAAATATTTTGATGACATGTTGCACAAGAATCAGTACCTGTCAAACCCATACAGCCCCTCAGAGCTCATCCGCATTTGCTTAATCAAATTGCCTGAACATTTACGACATATTATATTGGCAGGACGTTGCAAAGATGACATTGAAGGTTTTCAGTGACTCTTACAAGAATTAGAAATTCACACAGACAGTCGTGGGATGCGAAAACAGGAAAACAATCACTACAGGTCACATCCGTCACAATTCCATGACGACAGAAACAATAACTGGACACAACAAGTCTATTCTTACAACGCAAATCGTGACCAAAACAGACACCACCCATATGACAACCACTGGCAGAGTAATAATAGTTACAGAGAAAGATCGCACTTCCATAGTAATGAATATGACACAGATTACCTTAGAAACAGACAATATGGGAACCAAAACAATTATTATCAAGGGAGACAGAATAACTTCAGACGCAACAGTTCAGCGCGCAGTTATGATTCAGGAAGAAATTCTCCACCACTTAACCGACAAGAAAGAAATTATGAAATCTACCGACGTGACGACAGACGTGATAATCGTAACGACAGACCTGAATTGCATCAGAACTGGCGGGACTCAAACAGAGCAGGGCACTTTCGACAACGTGAATTTGAAGAAGCTAGGTCTCCTAATACCAATAACGATGCGCGCCAACAAAGGAACAGACAATGACTCACACCGCAGGCAGCTGCGTGCGCCGGCTGGCTCAGAGAAAAATAACATAGACGCTAACCTTGAGAAAATTTTTAGCATTCCTCACCAACGTATACCACATGATAATTGCATTCAAGTTGAAACTCTGCGTACTAGGAAGAGTAAAGGTTTACACCACATTTCACATGTAAAACCATTTATTGACAGATAATCTGCTTTTTAACTTA
This sequence comes from Schistocerca cancellata, assembly GCF_023864275.1. Classification (NCBI taxonomy): domain Eukaryota; kingdom Metazoa; phylum Arthropoda; class Insecta; order Orthoptera; family Acrididae; genus Schistocerca; species Schistocerca cancellata. The sequence goes on from NC_064632.1 coordinate 166,220,108, forward strand.
GTCTTTGCAATTTTCACTTCACGCTACTTGTACAATTTGTCACACTGAGAAACTGTTAACATGCAACAATGTTTTGAAGTTCAATATCCACTCAAGAACCAAGAGAACTTATTTAAACAGAAATTACGAATGCATTGTTATTGCGAACAGACGACACAGTGTTATTGTGTGTGTACATTCTTGCTTGTTAGTTCCACGATTACGTAATGACTATAAGGCTCACATACTTAGAACATTTACCAGTACTGCTAATGAGATTTTAATGCAACATTTTCGTTTACTTGAAAATACATTCTGAATTATAGTACTTTCTGAGAGATACCAAATGACACAGTGGTTAGTTTATGTGACAGCTACACGATTTTATCACGACGCTACTAATGAGTGACAATTTACAATGTTGCTTTTGCGGTGTATCTGTTTTATATCTGCACAGTTTTTCTGAATTATTCTGGAAAGTAAAACATGTTTTAGTAGTAACTTTTGTGGTATAGCTACAATGAGACAGCCTTTTTCGTAGCACAACAATACGTTACAGCACAGTAATTTCTTCATCACAACAATAAGCGTAATAACTAAGATATCTCTACGCAAAGCATTTCACTTTTGTGTATCATGAGGTAAGTACATTGACTTCAGCAGAACTTAGCTTTTGGAGGAAAGTAACTACGACACTTCCACAGAGATTATCTTACAGCAAGACGCACATTTAGCGCTACAGGACACGTATTTGAGTGATTAATTTTATACTTAAAACATTTATTTTTAAAGATTTTTGAATTACAAAGAAAGTTTTCCGTGATACATTTCATTCCATTGCTGTAATCTGTAACACCTGAGGGTATAATACAATAATCCTCAGGGGGGTACACGCTTACTTTGTGTACCATGTGTTTGGCAAGCACAAGGATCCCTAGCTAATATGGTATTTGCTTATACAACTTTACACATCGGTACCATATTTCTCCAACACAGAATTACACAGCTATCTGATCATCTAACTGAGAGAGACAAACTTTTTTATTACGGCAGTGACAGATGTTTATGTAATTACACTGTTGGACAACTTCACACTTAAGAAATTGTATTTTGTCTGTACTTTGTGAACTGTTCATATTTTTTCGGAACCATTGTGATACTATGAGAGCTTTGAATGATGTATTTGGTATGAGATCATGATTTTTAAAGTATGTTTGAGGTAGATGATACTACTGAAATGAGCAGAGAATTTTCTTTAGGTTTTCAAATTATTGCAGAAAGCTACGACGTTTTTGAGATTTGACTGAGGTGTTATGATGTTATTATTATGATGACTATGTGTATTATGCTGTTACGGTATGTTTATGATTAATAAGCTGATGCTATATGAGAAATTTGATTGTGCTACATATTTATAATGATGAAATATTGAAGAATGTCGACGAATATGTATACGTGTAACAAGGTAAGGAATAAGGTGTAGTGGTTAGGCAATCTGATTTGTGAAAAAGATTGTTAGAAACCAAGAATCGTACTTGTAAGAGTTATGAAATGTGTGTAAATGCGTAAATGTATCACAATGCCGGCAAAAATTTTTTGGACACTGTTATATTCATAAGATTTTGTTTCTACACATTTGCAACGCAAATTCTTGACGTGTGAAATATTTTTATATGAGACTGTCACTGTAGCGGAAACTGCTGTCGTAAATATTTCCGTAAGAAAGTTAAGTGACCACCTGCACGTAATGCGTCGTGGGCACCCAGCTGTGTCAGACGCCGGGAGAACAAATCATTAGTGAGTGTCTCGTCAGAGGCACAGGTAGAAAAAAAGAAAGGGGAGGCCATTATCCTCGCTATTGACATTTCCTTGTTGAAAGCATACTGTGGAGCTCGTAATTTATGATATTTACTAAAATGCCTAATGAAATGATGAGAAACATTTTACATCTATTGTCTTTGTAGTTGAGAGATTGCTCATTTTGTTTAATATCTGGTTTCCAGCTGTGTGCAGCATTAGTTTTATAAAATAAACTTAGATGCATTTGCTAATGTGAACACTTTCTGTCAACAGATCTATTAAATAATTATTTTATGATCCACATTCTTCGAAAAAGGAGCTCTTGGAATGGAAAGAACAATAAAAAGGGACTAGTAACAGTAACTGCATACATAATTTTCTTGTCAAGTACATGGTAATATTTTTTACGATAAGTTGTTGTGGTGCACCACTTTAATTACATAGACATTAAGATGTGAATATACGTTTCCCATATCTGCATTGTTGTTTTTACTGTAATATTATTTCTGCTTGAGCTATGTCATATTTAGGTATAAGTTACTGCTGTTTGCCAGGCATAGTGTTACTGAATTTGACTTTGTGTTACTCTGCTAAGCCAGTTTATTACTGATTTATTTTTCTTGTTTGCTGCTCATTGCATATTAGTTGTAATAATGCTGCTTACTTTGCCAATTTGAATTTTTTTGTCATTGCTGTTCGTGTTAATTGTTTTGTGCTGCTGCATTGCCTCGTCGCTTAGTTCAGCATCTGAGCTCAGTACATTTAAGTTAGCTTAAGAAGGGGTAGACTATATAAGAGAATGAGTTGCGATGAATTTGAAGAAATGCACTGAGAGGTTATACGAGAAAAATACAGAAAGCATGCTTGGACAGGATTTTTTTTGATGGAAGCAAAGGTTGAAATAAGACGAACGATCTATGGAATGAAGTTTTGGGTTGGACTGCAGTACCAAATGTTACACTGAAAACGAACCATGTCCTTTCCTTTTGTGTTATCCCACTATGTGTTTGTGTACCCATGTGTATTTGTTTTCTTCCTGTCTCTGTGTAGTTTCATAGAAGTTTTTCTTCTTCTAATACTAAGCTATATTCACTATGATGAGGAATACTGTTATCCTCAAATATAATTGGCATTAATAATATGTTATTTACCTTGTAAAGATGTTTAGACATTATTTATTCTGTTTTGTTTTAATGCTCATGTGTGAAGTTGATGTTTCAATAATTATTCTGATCTTTTATGTATTTACTTATGTCATAATTCCTGTAACACTGATGTATATGTTTATTTCTATTCTGTTGTAAAGCTTGTACTGCGAATGTTATCTGTATTGTTATGTTTTTAATGATGTATTTTGTACCTTTGTAATTGTATTCTCATGTTATAATATTGTAATTGACACCAGTTCATCAAATTAAGTATCTTGAAAGCATTCATTTCACTGCATACATTTCAGTTGGTCATAGTATATGGACAATATGTGAGAAGTAGGGACTGTTAGTGTTTGCACATGTGTTAATAATTCAGCAAGGGACTGGATAATAGCATTGCTGGTTCTAAGGACAGTTCCAAAAACTTAGTGAGTGTACAAGTGGTGGTTATGGACTTGCTATATTATCTGCAAGACTCTTCAATGGTGATTGTGCACCTGCACAGTCACAACAGATGGCTGCTGGCCATCTCTACAAGGACTACAGTGGGTCTACACCTTTGCTGACTCACCAGTACCATTATTTCTACAAGGACTGCAGTGGGTCTGAACCTCTGGTGGCCCACCAATATCATACTCTCTACCAGGACTACAGTGGTCTGCTCTGTGATGACCTACCTACCAATATTCCTCAAAACGTCGAATGACTCTGCTGTTGGTTTGCTCTGTTGTGGCCCATTACCTGTCAGCATGTCAAGAGTCAGCACTGTCTTTCCGTTGGAAGGACAACACTACTTCTTCAAGACTGCATGGAAATCCACTACTTCCATGTGCATTGTCTTTTACTGCTCAGGCTTTGAAAAAAAAAAAAAAACACTGAAATTTTACTGTGATGAACAATCTGGACTGTCTTTATGGACTGTGAGAAAATTTTAGCTTTTGACCAATATTGTATCAACAAGTGTGTGCATTTGATTTCTTTGTTATTGTAATTACGATTATGAAAAATTTTAACAAATATGTATTGCCCACTGCCCAAAACAATTTGTAAAATTTTTTGTGGGGAGCATTTGGGCTATGTAAGTAGGCTGTTTATGTTTTCTTATTGGCAACGTTACGTAGCGCTCTGTATGAAAATCACTGGCTGTGCTGTGTGCAGTCTGTGGCTAGTTTGCATTGTTGTCTGCCATTGTAGTGTTGGGCAGCTGGACGTGAACAGCGCATAGCGTTGCGCAGTTGGAGGTGAGCCGCCAGCAGTGGTGGATGTGGGGAGAGAGATGGAGTTTTGAAATTTGTTATACTGGATATTATGAACTGCTATATATATTATGACTATTAAGGTAAATACATTGTTTGTTCTCTATTAAAATCTTTCATTTGTTAACTATCCCTATCAGTAGTTAGTGACTTCCGTAGTTTGAATCTTTTATTTAGCTGGCAGTAGTGGCGCTCGCTGTATTGCAGTAGTTCCAGTAGCGAAGATTTTTGGTGAGGTAAGTGATTTGTGAAAGGTACAGGTTAATGTTAGTTAGGGCCATTCCTTTGTAGGGATTTCTGAAAGTCAGATTGCGTTGCACTAAAAAATATTGTGTGTCAGTTTAAGCACAGTCTTGTATAAATTTTTCAAAGGGGACGTTTCATAAAGTTAACAATCTCTTTGTGAGCTTTCAGAATGTAATTACAACCTCCGATTCATTCTGTCTCCCTCCAGCAAGAATAACCTTTATAAAATGTTTCGTGAACTGATGGTCCATTCGCAATGACAGTGGTGGTATCTGCTTCAATTTATGGGGACTTCAGGCACACTGTTTGCATACACACAACAAACAATTCAGAATACAAAAAAACTTGGTGTAGAGAACAATACAATAATTTCTAATTCGTTCGCCCCACTCTATCACTTGCATAAGAATTACAGTGCAAATTCACAAACACATACAAGGTATAACAAACATTACAAAAACAACAGTAGAGAAAGAAATTTAAGAAAAAATCAAGGTTCATGCGGAGTCAATTTGTGCTTGCACATTGCACAATGTTCGCGGCTGTGCTGAGAATGAGGCACTAAATCACATTGTTAGAAATATTCAAAGCACTTCACAAATTTGTTAGTTTCTCTGAGGGGGTTGGTATGTTGAATCATATGCATTGATGCACGTGGTTCCATGTCTTGAGCTTCGGGGGGGGGGGGGGGCTTTTGGGATGGGGCCACAGTACTGACATCACATAGGGCTAAACGTCGGCTGTTGTTGCTACGTTGTTGCAACAGCAATAGGATGTGCTGGAGCATCTGCAGTACTCTGTTGAGATTGCAGCAAGACCCACGCATATGTTCACGGCAGTACGGTAGGAAGACATAGTGATAGGCTCTCCTCACGTCGATTAATTGTCTCTGAGGTCTACTGATTGGGATACATCACTAGTCCAGGTCTCTTCTCTCCCTGGACAGTACTTTACGTTTCCCAATATTGAAGTTTGACGAGGGACGATGGCACGTGGAGTGACTCCACAACTGTGTGAGGTCATCCAGACAGGATCGAACTAGGAGTGACGATTGCTACAACTGCTCTCTAAGTGAGAGGAGAAGTTAGAAATGAGACAATTCATTTGTTAGAGTTTGTGGCACGATACTGCTTTGTGTGTGCAGATCGGCCAATGCTAGTGAGTTGCAAAAACTCAAATAGGTGTTTATATAGCGTCCCTTTCTGTTCTGAGGCACATGAGGCGCAGGTCCTGACACCTTATGTGATCTTCGTGTACTCACGACAACGTGGTCTGCCATAGGGAATCCCTCCAAACGGCTGCCGCGACCGGAGGGCTAGCTGGCTGTTGCGTGCTGGTCGCGTGTCAGTGTCAACTGCCAGCCACACTTTCACTTGCGGCCTGGCGAAGGTTGTCCGCCGCCTAATCCCTCAGGTATACGACCCGGTGACTGTCAGCTTGTAGGACCAGACGCTGCCGCACCCTTCTCGTCAGGTGGCGCGCTGACGCTCCCCTTCTTGCAGATAGCCGATGACCTTTGCTCTGGCCAGCCTCTGCATTGCCACGATTCCCCTCATCTGCACAGTTCTGACAAAATCTTATGCCTAACTTTTTCCCATGACCTTCTATGTTATAATAAATTTACATAACGATACATTGATGGTCTGTCATTTCAGACACTCTTATTTTAATTTTATAGTTATCAGTCTATGGCTATCATTATAACAAAACCTTGGTATATCTAATCTAGACAAGGAAATAATCTATCTTGATATTTGTCTAGAGACTGATCTCACTACTGTACATGGTGTGTGACGCTATATTGGATGAACAACTAAATGTGTGGGCCCGCACTAATATTACTATTAATTATATAGATCGACAGTAGACATGCTCAAGAATTAACTACCATTTGCCAACGATCTACATTCTATGTCTTTAGAATAAATTATGTTGTTATGCAGGTCGAAGTTTTACTGTGCTATAAAGAACATGCAACTATTCTACTTTCGCTCGCCTGTCGTCCCTCCATCTCGGGTCTGTGGTTTGGTGACCTCAAAAATAGCATCCCAACAGGCGCGCGCCAAACACTTGTGTTAGAAAACCCCCACAATATTAAGGATCTAGTTATTGTTAAATCCTAAAGTTTAACTTATCCTAGTATGTGGTACTCTGTCTCTCTCTCTTTTTTTTACCTTATACAACACTCTTACATAATTCCTGTTACGCTGAGATGTCTCGCTGCTCGCCGCTATTGACGACAATGATGTGCGCGCCGTACGACATGGCCTCCGAGTTCTCAGTACGCCTCACTGAAACTCCAGAGACTGGGTTAGCCATGGTTATACAAGACAATAAATTTATAGTTGCAACTTCTTTTTTCTATGTGATGCGGTTTTCGCGATCAAAGCCCACTTTTCCAAGGACAATGTAATATGACCAAGCCAGGACTGGTTCCTGTTGAGGATTCCGTACCCACCACACACCAGCTACACAGTATGTCACGAATCTCCAAGTATAATTCCTTGGTTATTCATCTGTGACAGTCACGAGCAGCACGCTAAATCCCCAACCAGCACATTGGCATGGCAGGCTTTATGCCCGCATTTCTACCATTTAGGGAGTCAAACGCTCACGGGTTCACCCCGACTTGCAAGACAACGATGCTGGCGCATCTCTGCAAAAATTATACTGCCCATATTCATCCTCGAAATCACGCAATATACCACAATCTTGCAGTGCACTGACGCGTGCCTGCAAGCATTGGTATGAACGTCTCACGAACTGGTTGTGGCCGCTATGGAGCGTATCACGACTTCTCAGAACGCTTCTAAGTGCACGTTCTTGTATGCGCCCGTTTGTGCGACATCTCCTCACTCATCATTATCCCTCAACATAGACACCAGACAGGAAAGGACAAAAACATTGCTCATGGAATGGTAGTGCCTCCTACTCTATCGACATTGGAAGTCGCGAACATAAACAAAAGAAAAAAGACTAGCAGCAGTAAATTCTTTTACAAGACAACATAGCGTTTTAATATTTTAACAATCTTAATCTATTAATGCAACGATTATTGTTCCCCGAAGAAAGGTTCATATATTTGCCTATTCTACTATGTACACCACTTAAACTACTATTATTCCACGATCTTCTTTGTGTGAGAGGTGTGGTGGGGTCCTATGGACTAGCGCCAATCCCTTGTCAGACTCCCCCTCCTCTGACGTGCATTAAGATTTGCAGGTCTAATTTCAATCTCCTGGTTCTCCTGTTGTCCTTGGTTTCGCTCTCTCCAACTACGGTCGCTTTGCCGTTCGTTATTCCTCCTGTCCCAGATTCCTTGTCTAGATTGACCCTGTTTCCTGACGTTCTGGTTTACGTGTGTCTAGTTTCCATAACCTCGAATAGCGTAACCTTGATTTCCGTAACCCTGGTTTCCTAACTGACCAGTGCGGTTATGCGATCTGTTGTCGTCTTCCCTTGCTGGCCCGTGGTATTTGTTATTTTGTGCCTTCTTCCTGTCCTTTGCGTCTTGTTTATCAAAGACTACTTCGAGTTCGCGCAATAGACTCTTGAATGCCTCTATGTCAGATCCACACTTCCCGACAAGTGTTTGTTGATTCCTAACTGGCAATTTGGAAAAGCAAAATTTAATGATTTCTCCGTTGCTATATGGACTATCTAAAAACTGATTCTTCTTGAGCAAATCATCAAAAAATTTGGTTGCGCTCCTATGCCCGGGCACTTCCAGTTCAGGACAAAATATTATTTCCTCTTTAATCCTGTCTTGCGTTTCCTTTGACCAGTAGGTCTGCAGGAATGCACCAACAAATTCCTGATAAGTCCGACACATCGCTGCCACACCCCGCATCTTTTCCGCGGCTTGGCCTTCGATATGTCCACACATGAATTCTAATTTTGCCAGGGTTGGCCATGACGACGGTAATGAATTTGTAAACTGCATCACCCAGCTCTTCGGATGCATCGACCCTCCATTATATTTGAACTTCTGGAATTTTAGTATCGACAGGAAGCCATTCTGATCAAAATCCTGTCCGATCCTCGCACTGGTGTTGTCACTTGTTTCCGATACTTGCACGTCTGCTGAGTGTCCTGATGTATCTTGCTGATAACTGTGATGTGCTACCTCTGTATCACAGTGGAAGTGGCACTCCGAATTCACTCTCCTAAGTGGGCTACAGTTATGGGAGCTATTACTCGCTGTTTCTGCGTGTGCATTGTTAGTTCCACACTCTGTCACTGGGCTAGAGCACGGCTCGCTTTTCCTCGGAGAAACAATTCTGTGTACTCCATCATTGGTATCCGAACGCGCAGTGCTCGTGTGCCCGTTTCGTTCTAGTTTTGCTATACGACTCTCTACTTCTTTAATTCGTTTCGTGATGTTCGTAACCGCAATATTACCTTGAGTTTTTAAGACCGCTAGCGTTTCGAGTGGGCTTGTGTCGCACGTCGCGAACGCCCTGCGAGTCGAGAAGTTGCTTTTGCGATTTTCATTGCCCCTGTTACTGCCGTTTTGGCTAGGCCTGCTACTTTTTGTGCTACCATTGACATTTGTTTTGCTTCTCCACATTCTTTCTTTATTGTTAGTAATTCCCCACGAATTTCCCCTATATGCGCAATTATTGCCACAGTGTCCCTCTTACGCTGTTCGTCAGCTTCTTCCTTCAACTTCTTACGCTGTTCGTCTGCTTCTTCCTTCTCCTTCTTACGCTGTTTCACAGTTTCTTCCTTCTCCTTCTTACGCTGTTTCTCATCTTCTTCCTTCTCCTTCTTGCGTCGTTCTTCAGCTTCTTCTTTCATTGATCGTAGGAAGCTCAGTATTAGGTTTATACATCTTTTTGATCCTCGTCACACATAGGCGATGTAACTCTGGACACCTGGGCGCTAGAGCTCTGACGTGACCGAGCTGGCCTCTGTCTTCTCTCGTTCGTTTGACTATAAACTTCTGCTACCGTCTCGACCTGTGTGCATGTCTCTGTTTCATCCTCTACCTCACTATCATAATCACGGCCGCGACGTTGCTCTAAGATCACGTACAAATCACCTTCCTCATCAATGAGTCTGTCGTCCTGTCCTGCTAAAAATGTGCGCATCTCATCTCTGAACCTATCCCCGTCAGTATCCTGCCCCTTATCCATTATGCTACCCTCTTTTGTTTTAACTTCCCTCGCTAATAGTCGTGCCTTACCTCTCGTGATCATTCATGAAAAACAAATTTATCTAAAATGCACGATAAAAATAATCTACTGTCTACATCTTTACACATGGACATAAATTTCAAAACACCATTCCAACGCTTTAATTACGTGCACAATTTGTTGTGGTACAGAAACCGCACGCAAACCCGACAAAGTGTGATGTGGTACGGGCACCACAACAAAGAAACACAAAAACAATTAACAAACAAGAAATACGAGTATATACACCAAAAACAAAAACTGTAACAATGCGCCGCTACTTAAAAATTAATCGTGGAAATACAAGAAAAAGAACTTGGGTACTAATTATTAAAAATATAGAGAAAAAAATTCGAATGTTCCTACTAAGAATACTGTTTGCTTATCAGTGATTCACAGGAAAGATCTGAGGCTAAGGGTCGCCATTTTATGCGAGGTTCCGGGGCTAGCAGTGTATTTAATACTAAATTCTTCTAGAATCTTCATATACACTCCTGGAAATGGAAAAAAGAACACATTGACACCGGTGTGTCAGACCCACCATACTTGCTCCGGACACTGCGAGAGGGCTGTACAAGCAATGATCACACGCACGGCACAGCGGACACACCAGGAACCGCGGTGTTGGCCGTCAAATGGCGCTAGCTGCGCAGCATTTGTGCACCGCCGCCGTCAGTGTCAGCCAGTTTGCCGTGGCATACGGAGCTCCATCGCAGTCTTTAACACTGGTAGCATGCCGCGACAGCGTGGACGTGAACCGTATGTGCAGTTGACGGACTTTGAGCGAGGGCGTATAGTGGGCATGCGGGAGGCCGGGTGGACGTACCGCCAAATTGCTCAACACGTGAGGCGTGAGGTCTCCACAGTACATCGATGTTGTCGCCAGTGGTCGGCGGAAGGCGCACGTGCCCGTCGACCTGGGACCGGACCGCAGCGACGCACGGATGCACGCCAAGACCGTAGGATCCTACGCAGTGCCGTAGGGGACCGCACCGCCACTTCCCAGCAAATTAGGGACACTGTTGCTCCTGGGGTATCGGCGAGGACCATTCGCAACCGTCTCCATGAAGCTGGGCCTTCTTCCGCTCACGCCCCAACATCGTGCAGCCCGCCTCCAGTGGTGTCGCGACAGGCGTGAATGGAGGGACGAATGGAGACGTGTCGTCTTCAGCGATGAGAGTCGCTTCTGCCTTGGTGCCAATGATGGTCGTATGCGTGTTTGGCGCCGTGCAGGTGAGCGCCACAATCAGGACTGCATACGACCGAGGCACACAGGGCCAACACCCGGCATCATGGTGTGGGGAGCGATCTCCTACACTGGCCGTACACCACTGGTGATCGTCGAGGGGACACTGAATAGTGCACGGTACATCCAAACCGTCATCGAACCCATCGTTCTACCATTCCTAGACCGGCAAGGGAACTTGCTGTTCCAACAGGACAATGCACGTCCGCATGTATCCCGTGCCACCCAACGTGCTCTAGAAACTTTAAGTCAACTACCCTGGCCAGCAAGATCTCCGGATCTGTCCCCCATTGAGCATGTTTGGGACTGGATGAAGCGTCGTCTCACGCGGTCTGCACGTCCAGCACGAACGCTGGTCCAACTGAGGCGCCAGGTGGAAATGGCATGGCAAGCCGTTCCACAGGACTACATCCAGCATCTCTACGATCGTCTCCATGGGAGAATAGCAGCCTGCATTGCTGCGAAAGGTGGATATACACTGTACTAGTGCCGACATTGTGCATGCTCTGTTGCCTGTGTCTATGTGCCTGTGGTTCTGTCAGTGTGATCATGTGATGTATCTGACCCCAGGAATGTGTCAATAAAGTTTCCCCTTCCTGGGACAATGAATTCACGGTGTTCTTATTTCAATTTCCAGGAGTGTATAAATGATGCTCTAAGTCTCCCTCCCCCCCTATTCCTACTCCGACTTTTGCTGTTGCACATGGATTAAAAAGACACGTGAACTGACTGTAATCGACCCTGCAAGTGGAGTAGAAAAGAGTTTGGCACCTGAAACAATTTAATTTGATAAATAAGTTAAATAAGGGAAAGTTTCATTAAGGTAGTGAGAAATGAAAGGGTTGCTCTACCGATTAACAGAATGAAAGTTCTGTCCAAAATAACAATATGATTTATTATGACTAAATTCTAAATAATAAAAAAACACATGAAACATTTACAATACATCAAATTGGCTCAAACTGGATACTCAAATAAATGCTGTGAAGGTGAAGTTGTCCCTATACTAGATTGTGACATTTATGACGAAGTGGTATGTGGAGCCAATTCCTTGCAACTCAAATCTTAAGAGAAACACACAGCCAACGCAACATTAATTGCTGCTACAGTAGTGAGAACTCAGACAAAGAACACCCAAGACAGAACAAAGTTAGAAAAAAGACGAACAGGCACGCTCTGCTGAGCTCTGATTATCACCTAGCAAAATTGCCTGCTTTGCCGGTGCTACTGACGTACATTACCAAGCTGTCTTCTTAACTGCAAGAACACGATCTGGCGTACCGGAGGCGATGGCTCGTTGCTTCGATGTCCCGTCATGGTGATGATAAAGTCGCGAGTATAGCCTGAAACAAATTAATCTGGTCTGGTTGTTCCAGACTAAGGACTTCCCAGCAATACAAATGCGCCTCTGAGGGAGAAGAAGAAGGCTCACCACACAATTACTGACGGTACAGTGATTGATTTTAACAAGCAAAGTCACACAGTAACTGCGAAACAGTCAACTTTAGCCAAAACTGCTCAAGACAGACAACATAGGCCGCTTGTACGCAGAACGCTCAATTGCCAACTGTACTCGGAAAGTTACGTTGAAGTCGAAACTTCTGCAACTTCATCAAACAGTTACAATTACATAAAAGGGTATTAGACAGCCAACGAAAGGCAGGCTGTTCAGAGCAGCGAGAGCTCAGTCTTGTAAGCTACCCCGACCAAAAGGCGAGAGCCGACTACCACACGTGCACCCATACAAACCGAACACAGAACATTCCCGCCCCCACGACAGTGGTTGTGGTTAAACGTTCCAATCAGCAACTCGAAAACGGGCGGAAAATTCCACTCTATTGCCAAAGCACTACCATTCCACCAGTGGAGATTCTTGGCGCCAATTTCTGCGCCGATTTTGCTACGTCACAGAGCCATGCCCTGAGCAAGCCAATCACAGTTACGATTTTGTAGCCTGCCAGAAAGTGTTTTCGCTAAGTTTCTGTGAAGTAATGGAACCTCTAGCCCAGCCGCTCCTTCAGGCCCCTGCGGGCGTGTCTCCGCCACTATTATGACAATGTAGGCGTCTGGAAAGCATTCACTCGACTCCCTCACACCCCTCGGCTTAACCCTTTCAAGATCAGCGATGCCCGCCTGTCACCAGACCACCCGGGTGACGAGAGACGCTGCGTGGGAAGTCCGAGTGTGAAGGAATAGTAACTTTTCACCGCATGCAATTAGAGAGGAAAATCGAATTATTCAGAGTAAGATAGAAATATGAGAGGGGGCTTCTGCCACCTCTCAATTTCTGACATGAAATCAGTACCCAAGTTATTTTTTCACACTTTATTTTTAAAAAAAATGTCGCTTGAAGTAATTTAAATGTATCTGCTGATTTAGTAGATCAAAATTTCTCGATTCAGATAGCTAGTGTCACCTGGAAGGTTATGTTTTAATTAGTATTATAAATGAGTCAAGTAATTAATTAAATTGTCAAAAATTTTCAATATATTTCGAAAGACTTCGCCTGACAAGATCTAGTTGCCCACTTGTACTATCCCCTATCGAACTGGGTAACTTATTATACATAACGTTTTGTACAGTTCATATCTTGGTATTTTCATAGTCAATTTTGTTTTCTTAGATTTTAACGCTTTTATTTTCATGACCGCCCGGTTGAGTCGATGTGTTATTCCCGATATTGTAGGACTGGAGGGCTGGATTATTAAGTGCCAAGGCTATATAGGAATCTATTTTTTTTAAATGGGCTTCAGCAAATAAAAAAACCAAACTCTCTCGGCTTTTCAACACCGGTCGGCCCCTGCATGATGATAGGAAACGAAAGCCGTCTCGGTCGTGATGGAGCTCTGGATGGACCCTTGTCGTTCCCCCTCCCCATCCGTCGCCCCTCCCCCCATCGCCCCAGGAAGAACTCCCACAAGATCAGATTATGAGAGTTGAACTAGGCCAAAGGTGGAACACTCCACAGTGGCAGGATCCCTGAAACTACCTGCTTCCTGGAAGTAACTTAGAGCAAACTTAGAAACGGACTTAACAATTTAAGCTTCCAAGAAATAGTTAAATAGCAGAGCTCATCTAGTTAGCCTCACGGGAAGTACAAACACCACAAGAAAGGGCAGTAAACAACTTCAATAGTAGGGTAAGGTCCTAACCATCAAACACATAAATGGTAGGCAAAACAGAATCAATCTTTAGCAATAAGGTTCTTAGAACTTAAACTTAATAATGGCCAAGCGCATGATTGGTAATTTAAGCAACAGGGCTTTTAAAACTTACTATACTAAAAAAACGCTTCATATTTGTCAGCCGTATGATCACTACATTCAAATATAAGCTACTGTCACCCAGAAGTACTGCAAGCTCACAGATCCACAGCTACAATGAGATAGCTAAGCCGAACCCTGGCCGGGCTGTAACCGTTCGGGCACTGAGGCGCTGTGCAAAACAATATTACGTGCGACCGTACTGACCTCATCGGTTACCATCAAGCACTCTTACTTAAAATATACTAACAGCAGTAGTACACACTTTACTATTCTACAGAACCGAAGCATGCTACGTCAAGAACACAGTCCGGAATACACTGCCGCAAAGCTTCATTTTTTTAACACAACATACCCATGTAACAGACCACCAGTGCCTCCATCTTTCGGGTTATATCAGTAGCCACAATCAGACACAGACGATCCAGAATGGCCACAGTCAACAATGATATTTCTGCTGAATAACGATCCTTTCCGTCTGCTTACTACAAAGGGTCCATGCGCTAATACTCCATTGCAACTAATGAAACTTTTGCCACCGACGTTGCCACCCGAGGCAATCCTTACAACATTACATGTCGTCCACATCAAACCACAGCACAGCAAGACAAGGAGAAACAAACGCAGCACCTCTAGAATGGTAGCAGCTACTTCGCTACGGTCGTTCCTGTCACTTTACTACTGCGTTTCTCCCTAGCAATAAAAAGATTGTTAAGCACAGCTGTGTCGGAGCCAGTCCTTCCAATAACTCAAAACGACCACCAGCACTTGGCCGATATATATCAACAGAGTGGAAAGCTGAGTGTTTATTTTTTCTTTGTGTTTTCCTCGTAGCAATTTATTAAATTTCGTGCCTGTTTTTCTGTTTAAGAGGTTTAATTTCGCGTTTTTGGAAGTGTAAATTCATTGAGTCTGTAGCGCGATAGTTGGTCACTGAACAGCTAGCTACATGCTCATTAACGCATCAGCGTCCATTGGTGACACATCAGGAGGGTAGAAAGTTGAATATCTAGGTTTCTGTCTGTATTTATAGTTTACTTCTTCGATTAGTCTTGCTAGGACGGCTAGGACGTGTGCGTGCTATGTGCGGATGCAGGAGGAGCTAGCCTGAGTTCGCGAACTGCTGAATGCACTTTTGGCTACAGTGAGTCACCTTCAGGCTGCTGCCTCGGGGTGTAGCGGTGGCGGAGAATCTCGCACGTCGCATGGGACACCTCAGGTGTCGCTTGTTTTGACCACAGGCTCTGCTTCCGAAGCACCTCGTAGTGCACCCGACGCGGTGGATCCGCCTTCACAGCAGGGTGCGTGGCGAGTGGTAACGTGTTTGCGTTGCTCGAGGGCCAATGTGGAGGCCGGCCGCCTGGCTTCGCCGATTCGCCCTGTGAGTGGACAGGTGGCCGCTTCTTCATCAGGGTCCAAGCAGGCACAAGGGTGGAGGGGTTTAGTAATTATTGAGAGCTCTAATCCTAGGGGCGATACGGAGCCCCTTAGGCAGATAGCGTTCAGGGCTGGAAAGGAAGCCAATGAGGACTCGGCATATCCGCCGAGGCCTCATCCGAGATGTGTAGGCCTCGTTGCCTGAGCGTGAAAGGTGCAGTTGCCTGTAAGTTGTGGCTTACGTTGGCATCACCGACTCCTGTCACACGGGTTCTGAGGTGATCCTCAGTTCGTACAGGCAGCTGGCGGAGATGATGAACACTGCTGGCCTCACGCGCCGGGTGCAAGCAGAGCTCGCAATTTGCAGCATCGTTCCCAGAGTTTATGGAAATCCTTTGGTTTGGAGCCGAGTGAAGGGTCTCAATCAAAGGATTCGTCGACTCTGTGACGGTCTTGGCTGCAGATTTTTAGACCTGCGTTGTTGTGTCGGGATTTGTAGGACTCACCTTGATAGGTCAGGAGTGCACTACACACAGGAAGCAACTACTCGGGTAGCAGAGTACTTGTGGAGTGCACAGGAGGTTTTTTTTTTTGGCTAGGCAGCAGTCTGAGGTGCTCTGATGAAACCTCGATAGCCGATATGCAGCAAGAGAAGTTAAGCGGAGTTCAGAATAAAGACGATTCGGCTGTCATAATTTTAGCCGGCCGCAGTGGCCGAGTGGTTCTAGGCGCTTCAGTCTGGAACCGCGCGACCGCTACGGTCGCAGGTTCGAATACTGCCTCGGGCGTGGATGTGCGTGATGTCCTTAGGTTAGTTAGGTTTAAGTAGTTCTAAGCTCTAGGGGACTGATGACCTCAGAAGTTAAATCCCATAGTGCTCAGAGCCATTTGAACCATTTTTTGTCATAATTTTATCAGTAAATTGTCGAAGTATTTGTAATACAGTTCCAGAATTTGCAGTCCTCCAGGAAAGTTCTCTTGCTCAAATTATTATTGAGACACGGAGCTGGCTGAAAGCCGGAGAGCTCTAAGATACTTAGTCAGTCATGGAACGTATATGGGAAAGACAGAATAGGGCCCATTGGAGGGAAACGTTCATTGCAGTTGACAAAAATATTGTCTTTATTGAGGTCGTAATTAAGTGTGCCAGTGAAGACATCTGGTATAGGTGACACCATGTTAGTTGTTGAATGTTTTTATCGGTCACCCGCTTTTGCTGTGACTGTTTTAGAATCCTTCAAAGAAATGTTACAGTGAATAGCACGTAAATACCCCCAGATCACGCAATATTAGTTGGAGGCGTCTTTAAACTACTGAGTATAGATTGAAATGTCTACGGATTCATTGCTTAGGGTACAGACAGTCATGCGAAATAATTTTGAACACGTTTTCTGAAAGCTGTCTTGAGCAGTTAGCTCGCAGACGACATGTAATTGGAATATTTTAGACCTTGTAGGTACAAATACGCCAGTTCTTATTGATAAAGCAGTATAGAAACGGGCATTAGCGATCGTGTTCTCATTATAGCAACTATGATTATGAAAGTTAATAAATCAGTGAAGAAGACTAGGAGAGTGTTTCTGTTAGACAGAGCAGATAAGCAGTTGTTAACATCTTTCATAGATAGTGGATGGCATCACTTGGTACCAGTAAGATGGATATAGGGGAATTATAAGCAAAGTTTATTCAGAATTTATATCGTGGTCTGGAGAGTTACGTGCCTAGTAAGCGGATAGGGGATGGAAAAGATGCATCAAGCTTTCATAACAAAATTTGTAAGCTGCTGAGGAAGCAGAGCCTGCAGCACTCTAGGTTGAAAAGGGGACGCACATACGACGACAAACGAAGGTTACTAGACATTCGCGCTCCTGTGAAAAGATCTATGCGCGAAGCACACAATAACTACCACCGTCATACCTTAACAAAAGATTTGGCAGAGAACCCTAGAAAATTCAGGTACAGTACTAAGTAAAATCGCTAAGTGGATTTAAGAGTTCCATTCAGTCCCATGTTGACCAGTCTGATGTGGCAGCCGAAGATGTCAACACTAAAAACGAAGTTTTAAATTTCACGTACAGACATGTCATTTGACTATCGAACAGGCTCCCGTATGGACAACAAAGTAAAAAGCATCCCTGGCGTAGAGCCACAACTGAAAGATTTGACAGCAAATAAATCACCAGGTCCTGATGGAATCACAGTTCGATTTTACAAAGAGTACTCTGCGGCATTGGCCCCTTACTTGGCTTGCGTTTATCGTTAATCTCTCGCCCAGCACAAAGTACCAAGAGACTGGGAAAAAGCGCTGGTGACTCCAGTATATAACAAATGTAACAGATCGCACCTGTAAAATTATAGATCAGCATTCCTAGCTTCTGTTTTCTGCAGAGTCCTTGAACACATTCTCAGTTCGAATATAATAAACTTTCTTGAGACTGAGAAGCATTTGCCCACAAATCAGCATGGTTTTAGAAAGCATCGTTAGTGCGGAACTCAGCTTCCCCTCTTCTCACATGATATACTGCGTACTATGATTGAAGGGCAACAGGCAGAGTCCATATTTCTAGATTTCCGGAAAGCATTTGACACGTTGTCCCATTGCAGGCTGTTAACGAAGGTACGAGCATGTGGAATAAGTTCACAGATACGTGAGTGGCTCGAAGACTTCTTAAATAATAGAGCACGGTATGTTGTCCACAGCGGCGAGTGCTCAACAGAGAAAAGGGTATCGTCCGGAATGCCCCAGAGAAGCGTGTCAGGACCGCTGTTGTTCTCTTTATACTTCTCTTGGCTACGAGTTACTCCCTACAGTATCCTGGCCATCCAACTAGTAAACAAAACGATGAACAACAACGTAGAACTAAACTACCACAGAGCTTAAAGCCAACGGACACACTTGCTATCGGCAGCTACGGCCCTGCCTGGCCAACACAATTTGCCTCTTCGTTGCGGCGCCCCCTATGCAACGCTGCGACCGTAAACACGTGCTGTCAACAACTGAGCGCCGGGCCTAGCTTGCACTACTCACCGCTGTCACCTTTGATGCCGCTAACACCGTCCCTCACGCACCTAGGCACAACCAACACTCCGTAGAATACAGAGGAACGGTGATAGAACCGCAACGGTGCGTAATGCAAATTGCCGGAGGAGGAAACCAACCGGCACAGTGTCAAAAATTTTATTTGGATGTAGAGAGATCTGGAAATCTGTGGGAGTCTCAGATTTGTATTATGATACTGTGAATATCGCATGCAACTGTATTTCAGCTGCATTTGAAATTTTATACGTGGTCATTTGAAGAAAGAGAACAGTGGCAGTTATGACACAGCTTGAATGATGTCATAACTATGATCTTAGAAGCTAGTATTACAAAAAAATCATCCACAGCAGAAGGTGGGGTCACTGGTTGGTCTGACAGAAAAAGGGCAAGTAAATAGACTCTGTCTGATGGATTTGAATTGCCGTCCTAAATACATTGCCGGAAAAAAAGTTATAGGGAATGCTCACAGCCAGAAGGCTCAGTGCAGTGCAAACGTGTGAAGTAAGCAGGTAACCATTGCACAGAGACGCACTCGTGCTTCCTACAGTCAACTGAGCGAGTTTAAATAGGGTGAAATTGTGGTCTTCCGTGTGGTGGGATGATTTTTTAGGAGAATTGCCACACAAGTTGGACATGCTGTGTCAGTTGCGCACGTGAACGTTCTCACATAGACGAGGTTCTGGACGTCCAAGCAGCACAGACGACCGCCAGTTTCGTCGTACTGTAAGAGCAACAGTGGCAGATCGTATAGCTACTACAGCGCAGATAAGACGGCTTGTGAACCCACATGTGTCAATAACAACTGTTGCGAACGGTTGTTAGCAGTGGGACTATGGGTACGCGCCCGCATCTCGTGGTCGTGCGGTAGCGTTCTCGCTTCCCACGCCCGGGTTCCTGGGTTCGATTCCCGGCGGGGTCAGGGATTTTCTCTGCCTCGTGATGGCTGGGTGTTGTGTGCTGTCCTTAGTTAGGTTTAAGTAGTTTTAAGTTCTAGGGGACTGATGACCATAGATGTTAAGTCCCATAATGCTCAGAGCCATTTGAACCATATGGGTACGCACTCCTGTAGCCTGTCTTCCACTCACACCACAGCATCGACAGGTGACATCAGAGGATCACTCGGAAACTGGAATGGCACGCCATGGTCTTCAGCGCTGAAAGAAGATTCTGCATGCACGTAAGTGATGTTCGTACGACGCAGACCGGGTGAATGCTATCTTGTAAACTGCATTCGTCCAAGGCACACTGTCCGCACCCCAGGTCTTATGATATGGGATGCGATAAGTTACAACTCACGGTAAAATGTAAATGTCGTGTGACTAGGGCCTCCCGTCGGGTAGACCGATCGGCGGGTGCAAGTCTTTGGATTTGACGCCACTTCGGCGACTTGCGCGTCGATGGGGGTAAAATGGTGATGGTTAGGACAACACAACCCCCAGTCCCTGAGGGGAATCGAACCCGGGCCCTTAGTATTGACAGTCGTTAAAGTTCTTTTTTGTTGATCCTTCCACTCAATTTTTTATTACAGATGCCAACCAGCTCTGGCCGAACACTCTGAGCTACCGTGCCGGCACCACTCAGCTATCACGGGCGAACACAACTCACGCTTACCTTTGGTGAGTTTGGAGGGGACGTTGACTAGCGCTCTGTACTTGCAGAATGTTGTTTTTGCCGTTCTTGCAATACGATGGTAATGATTTATTCCAACATGAAATGAAACTCAACATATTCTGGAAGACGTTACAGTTCGGGCTCGAATTTAGAGACGTCGGAGTGCAATGGTGTAGTGAATAGTATCGAAAAAAGCGCAACATGTGGTTTATCTGAGTCAGGAGTTTGCACTATCAGAAATAAAAATACAACTGAAACAATCACTTTAGTTGACTCAAATGATGATAATGATTCAGTTTTTGAGGATTCTGCGGACTGGATAGTAAATAAACTCCTTCACGATAAAATCTCTAAACACGCTCATATCGCACATAATGTGGATTGTAATTTCAGTAGTTCATACAGGAACTATACTGACTGTCAGAGGTACGTAAATAAAGATTGTTTTTCAAACCCATGAAAAATGGAAACAACAAAGATGGTTCAAATGGTTCAAATGGCTCTGAGCACTATGCGACTTAACTTCTGAGGTCATCAGTCGTCTAGAACTTAGAACTAATTAAACCTAACTAACTTAAGGTTCAAAATGGCTCTGAGCACTATGGGACTTAACTACTGAGGTCATCAGTCCCCTAGAACTTAGAACTACTTAAACCTAACTAACCTAAGGACATCACACACATCCATGCCCGAGGCAGGATTCGAACCTGCGACCGTAGCGGTCACGCGGTTCCAAACTGATGCGCTTAGAACCGCACGGCCACACCGGCCGGCTAACTAACCTAAGGACATCACACACATCCATGCCCGAGGCAGGATTCGAACCTGCGACCGTAGCGGTCGCTCGGTTCCAGACTGTAGCGCCTAGAACCTCACGGCCACTCCGGCCGGCCAACAACAAAGACTATTTTTAGTATATGAAGATGTTATCTGTTCTTTCGGAGCAAAGTGAGTGCATCCGCACTCAAAAGATCATTGGTCGGTAAGAATTACCTATATGAAGATGGTATCTGTTCTTTAGGACATACCCGAAAGAACAGATACAATTGACGATCTCGCAGCTCTCGAAGAATGGAATTACATTGAAATCCAGATCATTAATTCTTCGAGAACTGCAAGATCACCAATGGTATCTCTTCTTTTGGACATATCCGGAAGAACAGATACCATCCTCATATGGATAAGACTTACCTGACAATGATCTTCTTCAGTGCGGATGCACTCACATTACTCAAACTCTTAAGAGAATCGGTAGATTGACTGCCACGAGAGGTGAGTATAGTGGGCAGGGGCACTGCAAATGTAGTGTGTGGACAGAATGTTGGAAATGTATATCTCACGTGGAGAGTACGAGAGATAAGTCCCTGCATTGGAGTTGTCTTTTGTGTACTCGATAGCTCAGTCGGGTAGAGTGTCTGCCATATAAACGGAAGATCCCGGGTTCGAGTCCCGGAGGTGCACACATTTACAACTGTCCCCGCTGATATTTATCAATGCCTGTAAGCAGGTAATGGTCTGGATTTCATTGTAATTTTATTTTTAGTATACTCTCAAAGGAAGTGTAGTGTATTTTGCGCCCCTTGGTTATTGTTCAATGGAGCAGCGCAGTTTGCAAAACCTAATGAGGGATTTAATGACTAGAATAACTGATTAACTGTCCATGAAAATCCGGATGAACGTGGGAAATACGTGACATTATTTCTAAATGCTAGAGGAGCAATCACAGGGAGAATAGATAGGAAACCAACATGTCAACTTGAACAGAAGTAAAATATTGGAGGGACGTGTTAAAACGATTTATTGCCGTGATCAAAATTTTTTCTATGGAGTCACAGCTATGGGTTTGGACTACAAATCGTAGAAATTCCGAGATTTCGCTCCAGCTAATAGTACGATTCGATCATTTTCTAGCCAAACTTTATGGAAACAAAGAAAGGGAGCTCATAATACGCTTCTTTTCAAACGTACCAAATGTTTATATCAGTTCTGGCAGAAAAAGGTGGTGAAGCATGTTGTAGATGAAGTGAAGAAAACTATTTTTCAACCATATTAGACTCCGTCCTCGATGTTACACATGTGGGTTGACTGTATTTTGTTAAGCGGTATTATCAAAAGATGGATTTTATTTTGAAAGGTTTATCTGTTTTGTCCCAAATTCAGGGCACAAATCAGAAGAATTTGCTAATTCATTACTAAATTTACTAAGTAAATATAATTTGAACATTCAGTTGTGCATAGTCAAATGACAATGCAAGCAACGTGGCTGGTACTTACTCTGTTCTCCAAAATATAATGGAGCAAATCAGCCCTCCTGCTGTCTGTTCTCTGTGTGCTGTTCTCTCCCTTAAATTAGGAGGATAGCGTGCAGCTCTGTGTTGTCCTCAAGTGGCTTCATTTTTCCATTTTTCCAATTTACACTTTCTTCTCTGCTTCGACGAACCGCTGAAGTATTTCTCAGTCAAAATAAAATAGTTCAATCCGCATAAAACGACCTTCAGAAGCACGGTATTCAGGGTGTCATTTATTACCTCCTCCTCTTGAGTGAAAGATTGAACGGTATTCATTTTAACTGGCTAACAAGAAGAGCAAGCGGCAATATTTTTATGACGGAAGAGGTAACGGAAATCAGCGTAAACAGTAATTGTCGGTTCATTACTAACAGAGAGATGCGTGACCGTGGAAAGAAATATAAGTCTTTCAAAGCAAGTATATGAGTTGCATAACAATGCTTCTTTTAAAAGGATCGGAGTTCGTGAAACGAATATTGAATAAACGCAGATTCTTTTATTGGGCATGCAATTTGTGTTTAAGACTGTAGCAATGGCGGACGATAAATAGCATCACAGTATTAGCATTTCCCAATTTCGTTCGTTGCTCACCGTTATAACATTGTGAAAACATTTAAAATCCTGATTAGGTCACAGAGTGATGGTAATAAAGGTATTAAAGTTTAAATCAGATATAGGAGGAGACTAGTGTTTAAGTCCCGTCGACAACGAGGTCATTAGAGACGGAGCACAAGCTCGGATAAATCAGATATAATTAACTCAAGTTACCTAAAAATCCCGTAGAATCACCTTCAGCTTTCCATACATACAGGAGAGAGGCTAGAAAGGGAAAGACATAAGAAGCTGAGCAAGTCCCAGAAAATGTTTTAAGTCAAAAGCATAACTAAATGTTTAAACGGAGGTTACAATTTTTTACATCACTCACATCTTGGGAGACTGTGGATTCTCTTTCATAATGTTCTATTACAATGACGATACTTGATAGTGGCTCCATGTTAGCTGGCTAGAAATAATATCAGCTCTGGAAGTTATTCAGGATGATAAAGCCCGAAAGGTTTTTGTAAGGTGCAAGGCGATCTACAGCACTCTACAAGGTATAGAAATTGCAATAATATTAACTAAATTTTTGGTCGGTGATGTTGCTGCAAAGTTTTGACACCGATATTGGGACTATAACAAAGTTGTACGAATCTTTAAATGAATACATTCGAGAGAATCATTCTATGTACGACACATATCAAAATGTTAACATCGAAAAGAGCCAGATAAATACGTACAAAATATCCACAGAAAGGAAAAAATCAAGAAAACTGAAAATGGATGAAGCAGCTGAGCTCGCTGCTGCAGTCGGGACGGCATAAGGAGTTCCGTGACAGCTCGCAGCGCTGTTGACAGCTTCCAAATGCGGAGCGCTGACGGTAGCAGAAGAAAACGATAGCCGTCTACAGAGCTGAGACAGTGCTGAGGCGTTGCCACAGAGACGTTCGCAAAATCGCGTTACGTTATTGGTTGAAGTATGGCGCGTGAAGCTGCCGCACCCAGCCCACTGTTAACTGTTAGGATCAACTTAAAGCCTACTGGGCTATACTTTTGAAGAAACGGAAGATCTTCGGGTGAATACATGCCTGCTTACTACAGGCAGATTGACATCTGTACTGGAGAAAAGAAAAATATCGTTGGAAGAGTATTATAGCAATTTTGAGCTCGTAAGTAATTATCCTCCTACATCTACATTTATACTCCGCAAGCCACCCAACGGTGTGTGGCTGAGGGAACTTCACGTGCCACTGTCACTACCTCCCTTTCCGGTTCCAGTCGCGTATGATTCGCGGGAAGAACGACTGCCGGAAAGCCTCAGTGCGCGCTCGAATCTCTCTAATTTTACATTCGTGATCTCCTCGGAAGTAGGAGGAAGCAATATATTCGATACCTCATCCAGAAACGTAACCTCTCGAAACCCGGACAGCAAGCTACACCGCGATGCAGAGCGCCTCTCTTGCAGAGTCTGCCACTTGAGTTTGCTAAACATCTCCGTACCGCTATCACGCTTACCAAATAACCCTGTGACGAAACGCGCCTCTCTTCTTTGGATCTTCTCTATCTCCTCCGTCAACCCGACCTGGTACGGATCCCACATTGATGATCAATACTCAAGTATAGGTCGAACGAGTGTTTTGTAAGCCACCTCCTTTGTTGATGGACTACTTTTTCTAAGGACTCTCCCAATGAATCTCAACATGGTATCCGCCTTACCAACAATTAATTTTATATGATCATTCCACTTCAAATAGTTCCGCACGCATACTCCCAGATATTTTACAGAAGTAACTGCTCCCATTGTTTGTTCCGCTATCATATAATCATACAATAAAGGATCCTTCTTTCTATGTATTCGCAATACGTTACATTTGTCTATGTTAAGGGTCAGTTGCCACTCCCTATGTGCCTATCCGCTGCAGATCTTCCTGCATTTCACTCACATTTTGTAATGCTGCAACTTCTCTGTATACTACAGCATCATCCGCGAAAAGCCGCATGGAGGTTCCGATACTATCTGCTAGGTCATTTATATATATTGTGAAAAGCAATGGTCCCATAACACTCCCCTGTGGCACGCCAGAGGTTACGTTAACGTCTGTAGACGTCTCTCCATTGAGAACAACATGCTTTGTTCTGTTTGCTAAAAACTCTTCAATCCAGCCACACAGCTGGTCTGATATTCCGTAGGCTCTTACTTTGTTTATCAGGCGACAGTGCGGAACTGTATCGAACGCCTTGCGGAAGTCAAGGCAAATAGCATCTACCTGGGAGCCTGTATCTAATATTTTCTGGGTCTCATGAACAAATAAAGCGAGTTGGGTCTCACACGATCGCTGTTTCCGGAATCCATGTTGATTGCTACATAGTAGATTCTGGGTTTCCAGAAACGACATGATAAAAAATGGTTCAAATGGCTCTGAGCACTATGCGACTTAACTTCTGAGGTCATCAGTCGCCTAGAACTTACAACTAATTAAACCTAACTAACCTAAGGACATCACACACATCCATGCCCGAGGCAGGATTCGAACCTGCGACCGTAGCAGTCGCGCGGTTCCGGTCTGAGCGCCTAGAACCGCTAGACCACCGCGGCCGGCACGACATGATACGTGGGCAACAAACATGTTATAAAATTCTACAACAGATCGACGTCGTCCTGGACGAGACAACCCTGAGGTATTGAAATGTAGTAGCAAACTGCTACAACGTTATAAAAATGACTTGGAAGAATTTTTGAGTGATACGTTTATTCATTTTAAAGCATACGTGAAGCGTAACGAAATAGAAATCTTCTATTTCTATACTTTCTGTAGAGTACTCCATGAAAGCCACAGCCGCGCGGAGTGGCCGCGCGGTTGGAGGCGCCATGTCACCGACTGCGGGGCCCCTCCCGCGGGAGGTTCGAGTCCTCCCTCGGGCATGGGTGTGTGTGTTGTTCTTAGCATAAGTTAGTTTAAGTAGTGTGTAAGTCTAGAGACCGATGACCTTAGCAGTGTGGTCCCTTAGAAATTCACACACATTTGAAAACCACGTGCGAGAACTGTTTCCTGATTTGGAAACAGAGCTACCAATATTTTTTGAACCACTGATATCAGTTGTTCGGTCAAGCGGTCTTTCTAACTCCTCAAAAGATTCAAAAATGATATGAGGAAGTCCATGTCGCAGGATCCAGTCAACAGTTTTGCCGACCTCTCCTCGAATTCTAACATAACAACTAGAGTGTGAAGATGTAATCGACGATTTTGCTGCAACGAAAGAATGCCGTAGACAACTTTGCCTGTGAATGTGGTGAGTTCGGTGTGCACGTATTTATTATTATTATAATTATTATTAGTATTAGTATTAATATTAGCAGCAGCAGCCCTAGATCTTAGTATTCAGTTATGTACAAATGTAAGCTAATTATGTCGAAATGAAGGACGCAGATATTTTTCTCAACTATGGGCGACCAACAGCTAACTTCGCCCCTGTCGCCGATTATGTATTGTTACTGGTTTAATCGAATCCAAAATTTTTTCATAATCTTTGCTCTCTATCGAAGGTCGGCCGCACTCGCTATTGTGTTCTCGGACTAATTAATCCGTACAGCGTTCCGACAGTCCTAAAGTTTCAGTGAGTGAAGCGATTAAGGTTATATTGTGGCGTACGGCACGTTGCTAAAACTGGGCGTAGTTGAATAGTTTGAAATGAGTAATAATTTCGGTAGTAAGCCGTACAGCCTACGAATACATAATAAATGTTCTCAGTCGGACTCGTCACTGCCACGGAAAACATATTATTAGCTGCTTGACGTGGAGAGATGTAAGGCGGCATTGTTTAATATACAGCACCACCAACACATCACTTCATAAATATCTGAGTACAAGAAATGATACTTCATGTGCAAATCCAATTCAACAGATCATGTGTCTTTACATTACATCCGAATACAACAGACAAATGGAAAACGCCAAATGTTAACATTAATGCCTGAACCATTACTTGATGAGTGCAGGAGCAATGAGATACGCCACTTGAAGTCTTGAGGCCGGCTGGTGTGGCCGTGCGGTTCTAGGCGCTTCAGGCTGGAACCGCGTGACCGCTACGGTCGCAAGTTCGAATCCTGCCTCGGGCATGGATGTTTGTGATATCCGTAGGTTAGTTAGGTTTAAGTAGTTCTAAGTTCTAGGGGTCTGATGACCATAGATGTTATAGTGTTCAGAGCCACTGAAGTCTTGAATTGCTGAAGTAAAATTCAGTATGGATCCCATATCAGTTGAATGTGCGAAGAAAGACCTTACATTTCCCTCGTTAAACACAATTACAAAATATATCGTGAAACGAAATCTAATACTCTTAAATCGAGAAAATCTTGTGATGTACAGCTAAGGAACTGCAGCGTAAACACGCGAGCCAAAAACCGTCTCACAATAATCCATAACAAAGTTGGTTGATTACGCCCAGTTCCCTCTCATAAGACAAAGCGTCTATACTCCGAGGTAGAATCGGGACGTTGACATAACAGCAGCAAGCGGGAGACGAAGGCAGGTCTTTGCCTGACGGCCAGGGGGTTCGTGAGCGATTCTGCCGCCAAATTTCCCCACCTGCTAAGATATAACTTACAGATTCCACTCCCTCATGGATTAGCGTAGCGTGCCAACAACAGACGTTCGAGGCAGACAAAAGGCTTCAGACACACACACAAATACTCAGCATGAAAGGTGTCTGACAGGACGCATTACCCCTTCCAGAACAGGGCCTTTGATTCGCACAAACGACTCCTGTTATTTCGTTACACTGGCTCTATTGCTTCATCACCGTTCCCGCTTTGTAAGAGCAAACTCGCTAATTGTGGCTCCTAGCACGAAGAATTCCTCTGCTAGAAATGACTTCTTTGCCTCCAGTTCGTAACTAAACTAAAGACAGCAGTTGCATTGAAGGGTGCTCATGGAAGAATTCAACATGTGTTGTAGTTTAGAGGACGTCACACTTCGTCCTGGTTGCCGGTGTGACAGTCAACTCCAGTATGGGCAAGACGCGTGACGTGAGAGCGTTTGGTCGCGAGCAGGTGTCGCGTGTCTGAAGCTAGGGGTACTCCACCCTTGGGGTCGGCGATTTTCACGCGACAGTCTGCTAAGGGCGAGCCGTCACTACTTGGATTACGGGGAACAGCTGCCGTGGACAACGGCGCAACCACTTGTTGTTCATGGCAACTGCTGCTGACTGTGGAATGGATAAATAAATCGAAAAGCGGTTTTCGACAAGGTATAGCGGACAATATGGTGAATTTCCTGACGTTCCCAAGTAATTTTTATCGTTTATAATTGCCGAATTGTACCGATCTTATTTCCTTCTGATGTACACTATGTGATCAAAAATATCCAGACACCTGGCTGAAAATGACTTACAACGCCCTCCATCGATAACGCTGGAATTCAATATGGTGTTGGCCCACCCTTAGCCTTCATGATAGCTTCCACTCTTGCTGGCGTACGTTCAGTCAGGTGCTGGAAAGTTTCTTGCGGAATGGCAGCCCATTCTTCACGGAGTGCTGCACTGAGTAGAGGTATCGATGTCGGTCGGTGAGGCCTGGCACGAAGTCGACGTTCCAAAACGTCTCAAATGTGTTCTATAGGATTCAGGTCACGACACTGTACAGGCCAGTCCATCACAGGGATGTTATTATTGTGTAACCTCTCCGCCACAGGCCGTGCATTACGAACAGGTGCTCGATCGTGTTGAAAGATGCAATCGCCGTTCCCGAATTGCTATTCAACAGTGGGAAGCACGAAGGTGCTTAAAAGATGAATGTAGGCCTGTGCTGTGATAGTGCCACGCAAAACAACAAGTGGTGCAAGCCCCTTCCATGAAAAACACAACCACATCATCAACACCACCGCCTCCGAATTTTGCTGTTGGCACTACACACGTTGGCAGATGGCTTTCACCGAGCATTCGCCATACTCGTCGGATCGCCAAATTGTGTACCGTGATTCGGCACTGCACACAACGTTTTTCCATTGTTCAGTCGTCCATTGTTTATGCCCCTTACACCAAGCGGCACCGTTTGGCTTTTACCGGCGTGATGTGCGGCTTATGAGCAGCCGCTCGACCACGAAATCCAAGTTTTCTCACCTTCCGCCTAACTATCATAATACTTGCTGTGGATACTGAGGCAGTTTGGAATTCCTGTGTGATGGTCTCGATGGGTGTCTGCCTATTACACATTACGACCCTCTTCAGCTGTCCGCGGTCTCTGTCAGTCAACAGACGAGGTCGGCCCGCACGCTTTTGCGCTATACATGTCCCTTCACGTTTCCACTTCACTATCACATCGGAATCAGTAGACATAGGTATGTTTAGCAGTGTGGAAATCTCGCGTATAGACGTATGACACAAGTGACACCCAGTCACCTGACCACGTTCAAAGTCCGTGAGTTTCGCCGAGCGTCCCATTCTCCTCTCTCACGATGTCTAATGATTACTGATGGCGCTGATATGGAGTACCTGGTCGTAGGTGACAGCACAATTCACCTAATATGAAAAACTTCTGTTTTTGGGGTGCCTTCAGATACTTCTGACCACATACTGTAACTGTGAGGGGCGTACCAAAAGTTTCTATCCCGACATAGTTACCGTAATGTCTCGCACAAACAACGCTACCTACCTTGATGGTGATCCTTTGGTTGTACGCTAGTCAAATTTCGCTGCTACAGCTCCGTTAGTTTTGCCGCTAGGATGTGTTGTTTACCGTAGTGTAAGAAAACCGGCGAATATCGAGAGAATCAAAAACCGTGCTGTGATTCAATATCTTCATTTGAAGCGGAGGACGCCCACGAAAATTGCGTAGGACATGCGGAATACACTTAAGGACAGTGCTCCGTCTTATGCAACAGTGAAAAACCGGGATTACGACTTCAAACGTGAAAGCACGAATGTGGAAGATGCGGCAAGGAGCGGAAGGCCTGTCACCCATGCTACTGATGAAACAATGACTGAAATTCACGATACGATTTTGCATGATCGTCGAACAACGTTGCAGCGCATCGAAACCACATTTGAAATCTCCCATGGGCGTGCTCATGACATTGTTTTAGATATTTTGGAAATGAGGAAAATTTCATCTCGGTGGGTCCTAAAATACTTCAAATGCAGATCAGAGACGGAATCGTGTGCAGTGTTGTGAAGAAATCGTCTGGCAATTTGAAACGGATGAAGACGGCATTCTTTCAAGGTATGTGACAAAGGACGAAATGTGGGTTCACCACTTCGATCCCGACACAAAACAACAGTCACTACAATGGAAACATCGTTCATCCCCCACCCAAAAAAAATTCCAGGTGAAAAAATCAGCCGGTAACGTGATGGCATCGGTAATGGTAGAAGGGGTAATTATGGTGGACTACTAGCAAAAGGGCATAACTGTCAAAGCATCATACTATTGCACCCTCTTGCGCCGTTTGAGAGAAGAGATCAAGAAAAACAGGTGCGGAAAATTGGCACGCGGAGTTCTTTTGCATCAGGACAACGCACCGGCGCTCAAAGCCCTCGCAACTCTCCGTGACAGCGGGTTCGAAATTCCACGTCATCCGCCATATTCTCTAGATTTCGCTCCATCGGATTTTTTCTTTTACCAAGCCTAAAAAAAGACCTCAAAGGACGATAATTTCACAGTGATCATGGAGGACTGGTTCTGTGAACGCTTGGTTGGAGTCGAAATCGAAGACCTTGCATTTGAATAGTTTGCAGAAGTTATCTGAGCGCGCCCGCAACTTTATTAGTGTATACTGATATTATATTGAAAAATAAATTGGAATTATGAAATTTCTGCCATTCTTTATTTGTTAGGCTGGAAACGTTTCGACGTACCCTCGTATATAGCTTTTTCTGTTGCATTTCTGAGAAGTTTTTTAGAAAACATCAACAATAAAACATGCATGGGCCCCGATAATGGGTATTAAGTTACGTGTACTAAATTTCTGCCTTATATAGTCCGTGCAGTCGCAGCTGGGTCAAAGCCGATTTCTTTGAGGATTTCTTTGAGGTCACTGCGGGTGTCTACCAGCCACTGTATCCTGGACTGTCGAGTTCCTTTGATGATTGAGAACGTTTTCTTTGTCAAGTGCGAGTCGTCCATTCGTGCCGTATTATTTCATGCATATTTTCCGTGCAAGTGAGGTTTACCGCTCAGTCGGTGAATACAGTTCTTCTCAGCTTTTGGGCATCCAGATACCATTATGAATTTTGAGTCCAAATACTTTTCTCATTATTTGCCTTCCGATTTTTCCCATGTCTTTGATGTTGGTAATTAGTGATGACGTCTACGTAGCGTACAGTGCCTCTGCAAGAACGACTGTATGGTAGAGACAAAGTTTTTCTTTGATGGACAGCGGCTTCTTGTTGAACATATTCTGACCAATTTTGTAGGCCTTATCCGTTTCCACCCGAACCCACACGTTCGTGCGGGTTCGGTTTTTATTTTTTTACGACGAACTGAATCTCTTGCCTTGCTTCCAACCGACCTGCAACGATCGTGCAGGTTGTGCGCTACGCGTTTCTCATGTTTATGTTGCCATTCGGCGCCAACAGATTGCAGCACGTGTTGTTTAAGTCGATCGAGAAGTGAGCATTATGCCGGCACCTGGTTAGAAGCTCATAATTAAGTTAAATTGAATTGTTTCGGCGATTTGCTGTATCTGGTTATTTGTAATAGTGTGTACAACGTTTTGATATTGATAATTATTAGTAACTTCATATCTTTGTACAGTAATTGTGCGTTAAATTTGTACTAGCACGATTGTGCGGGTTAGGTATTGACTGTGAAACTTCATCCTCGAGTGGGTGTTGTTGATTGTGTCATTGGCCTCCCTATATTACTGCTTTTCATACAGTTTTGAATGGGAAAGTTTTTATGCACATTCCCGTTATTGTATGCAGGTTTATTAGACAATCAAATCCGTTCTCTATTAGAGGATTCGGATTTGAGTGGCATTCCGTCAGATGAAGACGACGAGTTTGTTCCTTCTCCTTCAAATATTCAGCAGGCAGACGACTCGTCTGATGATGATTTGAGCGCCGAAGAAGTTCCTGAAGATCCTGAAGAGTGCAGGAGTTCACACAGTGTCACACAAGGTGTCAGACCACTGCTTTTTCGGAGATCAAATTTTGTTCAGAAGTTTCATCCACCAAACATTAATTACAGTGCTGTTGAGGTCAGTGACAAAGAGGTGCGATCTGAGTTACCTATTTCGTGTATCATTCCCATTTTCTTACTAAAATATCTTCTTTTTAATTCTAGAGTCCTTCACCAATTGGAACCCCTGCTGAATATATCTGTGAATATTCCAGTGAAACGTTTTTTGAAGAGGCAGCGAAATATACAAATATGTATAGTGTTGCAAAGACAGGGAAATCCATAGGAACTACAGCTCATGAACTGAAGGTGTTTTTCGGGATAAATTTAATGATAGGGTGCATAATCTATCCTAGGCTACCCATATACTGGAAGAAATCTATTTCTTTATCAGCTATTAGTTACACTATGTCTAGAGACCGGTTCCTTGCACTCAGGAATAATGTGAGCTTTGTTGATACTATAAAACCACCTGAAGAGGCTTAAATTGATAGACTGTGGAAAGTTCAGCCAGTGGTCAAGACAGTAAGAAGAAGATGTCACAGTTTGCCTCGTAGCTTTAACTACTACAGTATTGATGAGCAAATGATCCCTTTTACTGGTCGTTGCAAACTGAAGCAATATGTTAAAGGAAAACCAAGGCCTGTAGGTCCTAAAAACTTTATCATGACCGCAGCATCAGTTGGAGTGTTGGATTTTAAAACTTATCAGGGGGCTACTACACCTCTGGGTGATAAGTCATTAGGATTATGCTCTTCTGTTATTTTACGACTAACACAGACTCTCCCACAAGGAAATTCTGTTTATTTTGATAGGTACTTTACCACAATTCCTCTCTTAGCAAAGCTTAAGGAGAAAGGAATTGAGGCTACTGGCACAATAATGGTAAATAGAATTAAGAATGTTAATTTGAAAGAGGGAAGAATGAAAAGAGGAGAGTGTCATTCATATGTTAGAGCAGATGAAGCTGTAGTAATTACTGAGTGGCAGGACAGTCAGAGGGTCCTGATAGCATCCACTTGTGCTGGCATTGAGTCAAAATGTAAAGTTCAAAGGTGGTGTAAGCAGGAGGGTCACTATCTTGATGTAGATTGCCCTTTTGTAATTCAGCAGTACAATGCCAATATGGGTGGCGTAGACATTCATGACCAGCAGGTTGAGTGTTACCGAACGTGGGTCAGAATGAGAAAATGGACACTCAAGTTCCTGCTGCATTTCATAGACCTTTCAGTGGTCAACTGCTGGTTTCTCTACAGAGAGCACTGTCGTGAAAACCAGACTACCAAAAAGAACATTATGGATCTGTTGAAATTTAGAATGTCTCTAGCTGAGGCTCTTCTGTCATGTCCAGACAAAAAGAGGAGAGTTGAAGAGTTTGAAACACCGTTAGATGATACGTTAAGTACCTCCACAAAGGCAAAAGTTTACGAACCCCATCCGAAACCAGGTTTGGACAAGCGATATGATGGGTATGATCACTGGCCGACAGAGGATGATATTTTTGTCATCATGAACATGTCAGTATGAGCGCTGCTGTTCTAGAACAAAGACAAAGTGCATAAAATTCATCCAGCACTTACGTCTTGCAAAAGGAAAGGATTGTTTCAAATTATTTTACAAAAAGTGAAGCAGTCTGAACCATGACTTCGTGCTACAAAATAAATTAAAAAAATGTTGTTATTAATTTTTTTGCCACAGAATATGATTTGCAATCTATGTAACATTTTTTTTATAATAACTGATAAATAAAAGTAATGAAAGAATAATTTTTTATTCATAACTGTTCCTCAGGTAACATAATATCAAACAAATAGCAGGAAGTCAGAGAATAATTTTGTGAAATAAAACCTGACCCTCACGATTGTGCTAGTTGTTTTCCCGCTACATTTTTTATGGAAAAGTTTTTTTATTATTTTTCCCAGTGTCTACTATGCCCAAGTGTACAGAGAATTCAACTTTATTCACCATTTTTAAAAAAAAGGTGTTTAGGGTGGAAAGGGTTATGCAACCCTTCTGCAAATTTTTGCTAGCATACTCATTCTTTGCTAGCGTTTCGAATAATTTCAACTAGATACTTGAAGTGTTTAACTTGTGTGATGTTGTCAGAATTGGTTGCAACTGATACTAGATTTGGCTTCTTAGAGTCTTCGTAAGAGGTTTTGAGTCTGGTCTTGATGACGATCTCATAAAACTGGTTGGCTTCCTAGAGAGTCCGGGTAATTATTGCTAGGTCGTCAGCAAAAGCAAGCAACTTAATGTTAATTAGTTCACCTTTTGTTCCTGTACTTATTCCAGGTATTTGTTTCTGCCAAGTTTTTATGATCTTATCGAATCAGAGCAAAATGCCTCGGACCTTTGGAGGTGACGGAGTCCCACCTCTAACTGACAAACCAGGGACTCCTAAGATACAACTTGGCAAACAAATGGTAATGAGATGGGGAGCTATTAATATCAATGGGGGCTACTCTGGGAAGAAGCTAGAGCTGGCAGAGGCTGCAAGTAAGATGGGGCTGGACGTTTTAGCTGTTAGTGACATTCGGGTAAGGGGTGTGAAAGAAGAGGAAGTGGGAGAATACAAGGTCTACCTGTCAGAAGTCAAAGCAGGAATAGCACAGTGGGGTGTAGGGCTTTACATCAGGAAAGAAATGGAACCCAGCGTAGTTGCAATAAGGTATGTAAATGAACGACTGATGTGGATAGATTTGACAGTGTCTAGCAAGAAAATTAGGATTGTGTCAGTATATTCGCATTGTGAAGGGACAGATCAAGATAAGATGGATAGTTTTTATGAGGCACTCAGTGATGTATTTGTTAGAGTAAAGGACAAGGACAGTGTTCTGCTCATGGGTGATTTTAACGCCAGGATTGGAAATCGAACAGAAGGGTATGAAATTCCTTTTTTAAACATAAGAACATTCACCGGTATACTTGGGATGGCAGGGGAACCAGATCTGTCATTGACTATATAATAACAGATCAGGAATTCAGGAAGGCTGTGAGGGACACACGTGTATTCAGGGGATTCTTTGATGACACTGATCATTATTTAATCTGCAGTGAAATTGGGATTGTGAGGCCGAAAAGAGGTCAGGTCCACATGTAGGAGGATAAGAGCGGAGAAACTTCAGGATAAGGAAATCAGGCACAAGTACATAACAGCGATCTCAGAAAGGTACCAGTTAGTTGAATGTAGTCAATTACAGTCATTGGAAAAGGAATGGACAAGGTACAGGGACACAGTACTAGAAGTGGCTAAAGAATGTCTTGGAACAGTAGTGTGTAAAAGTAGGATGAAGCAAACAGCTTGGTGGAATGATACAGTCAAGGCAGCCTGTAAAAGGAAAAAGAAGGCGTATCAAAAATGGCTACATACCAGAACTCAGGTAGACAGAGAAAGTTATGTTGAAGAAAGAAACAAAGCCAAACAGATAATTGCAGCATCCAAGAAGAAATCGTGGGAAGACTTTGGAAACAGGTCGGAGACTATGGGTCAAGCTGCTGGAAAACCATTCTGGAGTGTAATTAGCAGTCTTCGAAAGGGAGGTAAGAAGGAAATGACAAATATTTTGGACAGGTCAGGAAAACTGCTAGTGAATCCTGTGGATGCCTTGGGCAGATGGAGGGAATATTTTGAAGAGTTGCTCAATGTAGGTGAAAATGCGATCAGTAATGTTTCAGATTTCGAGGTAGAATGGGATAGGAATGATGATGGAAATAGGATCACATTTGAGGAAGTGGAAAAAATAGTCAATAGATTGCAGTGCAATAAAGCGGCTGGGATGGATGAAATTAAGTCGGAACTCATCAAATACAGTGGAATGTCAGGTCTTAAATGGCTACACAGGATAATTGAAATGGCCTGGGAGTCGGGACAGGTTCCATCAGACTGGACAAAAGCAGTATTCACACCAATCTTTAAACATGGAAACAGAAAAGATTGTAACAACTACAGAGGTATCTCTTTAATCAGCGTTGTGGGTAAAATCTTCTCAGGTATTGTTGAAAGGAAAGTGCGAGTATTAGTTGAGGACCAATTGGATGAAAATCAGTGTGGGTTTAGGCCTCTTAGAGGTTGTCAGGACCAGAACTTTAGCTTACGGCAAATAATGGAGAAGTGTTATGAGTGGAACAGGGAATTGTATCTATGCTTTATAGATCTAGAAAAGGCATATGACCGGGTTCCTAGGAGGAAGATATTGTCTGTTCTACAAGATTATGGAATAGGAGGCAAACTTTTGCAAGCAATTAAAGGTCTTTACGTGGATGGTCAGGCAGCAATTACAGTTGACGGTAAATTGAGTTCATGGTTCACAGTAGTTTCAAGGGTAAGACAAGGCTGCAACCTGTCTCCACTGTTGTTCATATTATTTATGGATCATATGTTGAAAACAATAGACTGGCTGGGTGAGATTAAGATATGTGAACACAAAATAAGCAGTCTTGCATATGCGGATGACTTAGTTGTGATGGCAGATTCGATTGAAAGTTTGCAAAGTAATATTTCAGAGCTAGATCAGAAATGTAAGGACTATGGTATGAAGATTAGCATCTCCAAAACGAAAGTAATGTCAGTGGGAAAGAAATATAAACGGATTGAGTGCCAAATAGGAGGAACAAAGTTAGAACAAGTGGACGGTTTCAAGTACTTAGGATGCATATTCTCACAGGGTGGCAACATAGTGAAAGAACTGGAAGCGAGGTGTAGCAAAGCTAATGCAGTGAGCGCTCAGCTACGATCTACTCTCTTCTGCAAGAAGGAAGTCAGTACCAAGACTAAGTTATCTGTACATCGTTCAATCTTTCGACCAACTTTGTTGTATGGGAGCGAAAGCTGGGTGGATTCAGGTTACCTTATCAACAAGGTTGAGGTTACGGATATGAAAGTAGCTATGATGATTGCAGGTACTAGTAGATGGGAACAATGGCAGGAGGGTGTCCACAATGAGGAAATCAAAGAAAAACTGGGAATGAACTCTGTAGATGTAGCAGTCAGGGCGAACAGGCTTAGATGGTGGGGTCATGCTACACGCATGGGAGAAGCAAGGTTACCCAAGAGACTCATGGATTCAGCAGTAGAGTGTAGGAGGAGTCGGGGCAGACCGAGGAGAAGGTACCTGGATTCGGTTAAGAATGATTTTGAAGTAATAGGTTTAACATCAGAAGAGGCACCAATGTTAGCACTGAATAGGGGATCATGGAGGAACTGTATAAGGGGGGCTATGCTCCAGACTGAACGCTGAAAGGCATAATCAGTCTTAAATGATGATGATGATGATGATGATGATCGAGTACTTGATCGAACAGGTGTGGGGCAGTCCATCACCCTGTCTTACTCCAGTTCTAATTTGAGCACGTTTGGAGATTTTGTCCATCACTTTTACTTTAGCGAATGTGTTTATCAAGCTCTGTTCGAACAGTGAAGTTTTTTGTCATCCATTGACTAAAAGGCTTCTTCGAAATCTACCAAAATAACAACTGTGCGATGTGACTATCGGTGACGCAGTATCATCTTCAGCAGAAAAAGGCTGATATAATGGCTTCCTCAACACATGCGTGGCCAGAAATCACAGGCTCTTCGTGCACTAAGATCACGAGTCTACACTACACAACCATAGTTTGTATACACTCACCCATTTCTCTGGGTGTTTACAATGATAAGTACGATGCGATTATGTAGAAAATGCATCTGCAGACCCAGATAGCCATGCCCAAACCAGTGCTTAGCAGTATATGGCTACTTGAAGCAGCTACCAAATCAATGATATTCTTCTAACGAATAATCTGGCTTCCAACGAAAAACTCGCGTCTTTATTACAGTGCCCTAAGCATATTATAGAATACCGGAAATCAGGGCGTTCACGCAAAAGTTATCAACCACGTTAGTACATTGAGTACATAGACGCCGGCGGTGGCAGCAGCGGTGGTCCAGTCTGCTCCCCGCACCAACAGGAAACAAGAGCCCGCGCAGGACTGCCGAAGGATCTACCTGCCACTAATGTGGCGGAGAAAGTTATTTCCATGTCTTCAAACGCAAGTGTGATGTCGTTATAACGTGTACGGGGTCTACTGAAGACGACAGAAGTCGTGTATCGATTTTTGTGACCTTTCGAGGCACTAAACTGCGGTAGCCATTTTAGCACACGATTAAAGAAGCGGCCCATTATACATTGAATGAGTATATTCACTACAATTTTTGAGCCTACTTTACGAAAAGCACCCAACAATACGGTTTGTGAATGGTATACTATCAACATTCAAGGGTATGTCACTGTGGCTCCGTTGCTGAAACGCTGATGTACAATTGTAAATGTTCTGTGTCTAACCTTTCGGGAATTTCACTTCTGTTTCTCTTTACTAGAAGTTGCATCATGGTGCACACTCCATCTCAATGCTAAACGCGATGAGGACAAATTGTAGATACCAGACTGCGGAGTGCGTGTGTGCACTAGCATATTTC
The DNA here is from genome assembly GCF_023864275.1 of Schistocerca cancellata. NCBI lineage: Eukaryota > Metazoa > Arthropoda > Insecta > Orthoptera > Acrididae > Schistocerca > Schistocerca cancellata. The sequence continues at coordinate 166,258,651 of NC_064632.1, forward strand.
CAGGTGTAGTACATACTAAAACAACACAGTGTCACGGCATGTTTATTTTTCCATCAGAAGAAGAAATATAAAGGCCAAGATACACTCCTGGAAATTGAAATAAGAACACCGTGAATTCATTGTCCCAGGAAGGGGAAACTTTATTAACACATTCCTGGGGTCAGATACATCACATGATCACACTGACAGAACCACAGGCACATAGACACAGGCAACAGAGCATGCACAATGTCGGCACTAGTACAGTGTATATCCACCTTTCGCAGCAATGCAGGCTGCTATTCTCCCATGGAGACGATCGTAGAGATGCTGGATGTAGTCCTGTGGAACGGCTTGCCATGACATTTCCACCTGGCGCCTCAGTTGGACCAGCGTTCGTGCTGGACGTGCAGACCGCGTGAGACGACGCTTCATCCAGTCCCAAACATGCTCAATGGGGGACAGATCCGGAGATCTTGCTGGCCAGGGTAGTTGACTTACACCTTCTAGAGCACGTTGGGTGGCACGGGATACATGCGGACGTGCATTGTCCTGTTGGAACAGCAAGTTCCCTTGCCGCTCTAGGAATGGTAGAACGATGGGTTCGATGACGGTTTGGATATACCGTGCACTATTCAGTGTCCCCTCGACGATCACCAGTGGTGTACGGCCAGTGTAGGAGATCGCTCCCCACACAATGATGCCGGGTGTTGGCCCTGTGTGCCTCGGTCGTATGCAGTCCTGATTGTGGCGCTCACCTGCACGGCGCCAAACACGCATACGACCATCAATGGCACCAAGGCAGAAGCGACTCTCATCGCTGAAGAAGACACGTCTCCATTCGTCCCTCCATTCACGCCTGTCGCGACACCACTGGAGGCGGGCTGCACGATGTTGGGGCGTGAGCGGAAGACCGCCTAACGGTGTGCGGGACCGTAGCCCAGCTTCATGGAGACGGTTGCGAATGGTCCTCGCCGATACCCCAGGAGCAACAGTGTCCCTAATTTGCTGGGAAGTGGCGGTGCGGTCCCCTACGGCACTGCGTAGGATCCTACGGTCTTGGCGTGCATCCGTGCGTCGCTGCGGTCCGGTCCCAGGTCGACGGGCACGTGCACCTTCCGCCGACCACTGGCGACAACATCGATGTACTGTGGAGACCTCACGCCCCACGTGTTGAGAAATTCGGCGGTACGTCCACCCGGCCTCCCGCATGCCCACTATACGCCCTCGCTCAAAGTCCGTCAACTGCACATACGGTTCACGTCCACGCTGTCGCGGCATGTTACCAGTGTTAAAGACTGCGATGGAGCTCCGTATGCCACGGCAAACTGGCTGACGGGTCTGACACACCGGTGTCAATGTGTTCTTTTTTCCATTTCCAGGAGTGTATTACTACAAAAATTCTTCGGAGTGGCCTTGTACATACCACAGAACATATATTTTGTAAAAATGAGTATTCATTTGCCGACAGGGTTAAGTTACCGTAACGTCCAAGTTCTTTTATTGAAAATGTGCATAGATAGTCCTAATGTACGCAGTGTCTTATTTTTAACATCGATATCAATTTCTTATTTGAATTGCATTCGAAAGGAAGTAAAGTTTTCTCTCATTTTGAGAACTCCACAATAAGCCACAATGAAATAACGTTACATATTTATAATACACTGTTCACAAACGGTATTCTTAGATGCTTTATTTAAAGTTGGCAGGTTCTCGCTTTACAAAAAAACAAAAGATAGCAATTCTTGCCACAACTGTAACAAATATACACGTAGAAGATATAATGAGCTGTTCCTTTAATTTTTCTGTTGAAACGGCTACTGCTATATAGCACCTCGAACAATTACGAAAGTCGATGCACAGTTTCATTCAACATCGCTGCAGCATGTACATCTCAAAATGATGTAAAATTTGAGTTTAAGTCAATAAAGTCCTTCCAAGACTCCTGTCGCCAGCTGATACCAACTTAAGCTTGGGTGCCACAGAGGTCTATCCTAATCATGTGATAGGTGTAGGGCTCTTTGACTGAGTTAGCAGACGATAGTTAACGGCGTAAAGCCAAAGATATAAGCTTAATGAAAACTACAGCCACCTTTTAATATCCGCCATCATTTCTCAGCAGTGAACGAAACAGGTTGCCACTGCCTGTTCACCTGCTTCCATTCGTTTGCCTACAGGGCATCATAAGTGAGGTGTAGCTTGTAAACTTTATACGTTGTCGTGTTGGAATTCAGATCTGGAAGCTGGAGAGTTCTGTAAAGATTGAATAAGAGTCCCTAACCTTCCTTTCCACCTACTTGTCGTCTTCTTCTTGTAAGACAGCTCGTCGGTTGTGGGATCTTCTTCGGGGGAGGCTTCTATGCTGTCATCTCGAATTTGAACCTATGATTGTGCTCTTTATGGGATGCCTCTGCCCAGGCTAGTGTCTGTATCTATAGAGACCAAGATCTGTAGTACCCACAATGACTGTAGGCGACACCTGTCATTAATGTATCCTGTTTGTTTATATTTTAAACTATCACTTTTTACACTGTTTTCTATAACACTCGACATAGCTATCTTCATACTACGGTAACTTTTCTGACAACTTCCGATACAGAGTACGATATGTCCGTCCGATACAGAGAAACACGTGCGGCTCTCCAGAACGCCCGAAACAGAATGACTAGCGCAGCGGAAGTACTTCGTCTCCAGGCACGCCAAAGCGACCCCAAGATGTCTGAAGCACTTCGCTTGTAATATCATTACTCTAATGGTTCTAAAAGCTAGTGAAATTTAATAAATAAAAACGCTAGACTCGTAGGGTAACCATGAGAGAGTGTCATACGGAAAACTGGATTAAATACAATGAAAAGTACATAAATAATTAATTAGACAAGTTAGGCGTTTTGGCGCCTAACACCCGAATGTGCCCACCAATCAGAAGCAAGTTCAGTACAACTGGCGGACTCTTCCACGGGAATGATACATACTTTACCATCTGCTGCTTGTACCTCACTCTACATTTGTACCATATGCTACTGCAAGTGTAACAAGCTGCATCAAGGCGAGCTTCTAGCAAGATAAAATACTGGCGGCCACAGACAGTAATATGAAAAGCTTCAGAAGCGCAGAACGCAGTGCAGCACCTGATCGCTCTCAAATTCTGAGAGACTTGCCTACGGAGCACTACAGTGATAAGAGAGGTGTCTCTCTCTCCACCGCCAAGGCTCTGAGCACTATGGGACTTAACATCTATGGTCATCACTCCCCTAGAACTTAGAACTACTTAAACCTAACTAACCTAAGGACAGCACACAACACCCAGCCATCACGAGGCAGAGAAAATCCCTGACCCCGCCGGGAATCGAACCCGGGAACCGGGGCGTGGGAAGCGAGAACGTTACCGCACGACCACGTCTCCACCGTCCCCCGTCGGAGGTTCGAGTCCTCCCTCTCGGGCATGGGTGCGTGTGTTGTCCTTAGCTTAAGTTAGATTAAGTAGTGTGTAAGCTTCGGGAAAAGCAGTTTGGTCCCGTAAGACCTTATCACAAATTTCCAAATTTTTCTCTGCCCCCCCCCCCCCCCCCCACACACACACAATCCCAACCGGTAATATGATCTCACTGCCACTGATCACACGTAACGAGATGTTTACACCTGTATCCAGATCCACACAATCTTTCTGACTTACGGTCGTGGAACAGCAGAGCTGAGCTAAATGATTTCTGTGTCTTATGGCAGCCTGGGCGCAACGCATTGCCGCTACCGTTATGGCGAAAGCTAGACGCAGATTAGACGTGACTGATTCATTAACAACCAGCACTTACCTCTCCCTCCAGCAAGTACTCATATTTCCAAATGTCAAGGAATGAACGTCTCAACCGTCGAACAATATTTCCGTGTGGGTACTTTGTGGTTAACACCTAAAGAAAAAAACAGAAAACTAGTATTTCACCTGTATCTCTAGCGAATATTACTCTGCTGTTTTATCTTCAGTCAGCTCAGTGCTTATGACGTTACATCTATTGAACTATGTGTCATATAATGATATAATTTTGCACGTACATCCAGTGGTACGTGTGGTTGCTGCATGAGAAATGCGTTGGTAATACATATAGCACTAACGAAGTGATAAACTAAAACGTCATGAACGATGAGCCAGTTTTTGAAGCATCTCAGTGTCTACGACGTATCTCCTCAACTACGGGCTGTACAAAGACATGTTTTTACAGGTACATTCAGTAGTATACGCGAATCCTCTCTGCAAAATGTGCTATCAATAGAGTACATAGTAAGGGAATAATAAGCTAAAAGGTTTTGCCTGATGCGGCAGTTTTACTGCATGAACAGTGAAAATGTAGTAAGCGATGAATGGTTTTTCTTACACCATTTTGTGGGAGGTGTCAGCTACAAAAAGTCTCGTAAGAAATTGAAATTGTGTTTAAAGTTTGTTCCAAGTCACCAAGTTCTCTCATTCTCATTCATTGGACGAACATAACGTGGCTGTTTGCGCGTCGTGAGCTACCCTTTTTTTTTCACAGTCACCTCCACCCTTTGGAGGGGTAGGTGGTTATTACGGCCATATTGGTTCTTTCCAGAGAGAAGTGGTATGTGTACTAAGTTTGATTCAAATCGATCCATTGTTTACGAGGAGATATGGAATATAGGACATACATACAAACACAAACTCTTATAACATGCCTGGATTACTAGCAGAACCATTAATTTATTGTTAAAAGTTTCGATGGAAGTTACCTGTAGAAAAGGCTGGGCAGAGTGCTATGCTGCAAATCTAGGATCTCAGGGCATATTCTCTACAGAAGAGCACTTCGCCCAATATCACAAACGTCTTGTTGTGACCATTTTTGGCAGCAGCTGTAGATAAATTGGCATAGTTTACTAGAAAACAACTTTTGCATGCTGCACATTAGTGAAAAAAGACACAAAAATAGTTTGAATAAATAGTGGAAGACCCCTGCTAACTTTACAAGGAATTATCACATATGCACAACAAATGCAGAAAAAATACTACCAAACGACCAAGTGATTATGACTAACCCCTCACTGTTTACAGTAAATGATTATATAGTAGACAGTTAAGGGAGAGGAAAATTTAATCGTGATGGGAAACCTGAATTGCATAGTAGAAAAAGCAAGAATAGGAAAAACAGTAGGTGAATATGGACTAGGGGAAACGAATGAAACAGGAAGCCGCCTGGTAGAATTTTGCACAGAACATAATACCCTTTGTTTAAGAATCATGAAAGAAGGTTTTACGCATGGAAGAGACCTGGAGACACTGGACGTTTTCAGATTGATTTTATAATGGTAAGACAGAAGTTTCGGGACAAGATTTTCAATTGTATGGCGTTTCCAGGGGCCGATGTTGATTCTAACCCCAATGTATTGGTTATGAACTGTAAATTAAAACTAAAGAAATAGGAGAAAGATAGGAAATTAAGGAGATGAACCCTGAAAAAGTTAAAAGAACGAGAGGTTTTAGAGAATTTTAGAGCGAGCATAAGGGAACGATTGACTGGAACAGGGGATAGGAACATCGTAGAAAACGAATGGCCAGCTTTTAGAGGCGAAATAGTGAAGGGGGCAGAAGATTAAATAGGTAACAAGACAAGGCCTAGCAGATATCCCTAGATACCACAGGAGATTTGGAATTTAGTCGACGAAAGGAGAAAATAAAAACATGCAGCAAATGGAGCTGGTGAGAGGTAATACAAACATAACATTGATAGAAAATGCAAAATGGCTAAGCGCTAATCGTTTAGAGGCCTTGTAAGGATATAGAAGCATATTTCGCTAGGGGAAAGATAGATACCGCCTAGAGGAAAATTAAAGTGCACTTTGGAGAAAAGAGAAGCAGGTGTATGAATATCGAGAGTTCAGATGAAAAACCAGTACTCAAGCAAAGAAGAGAAGATGAGAAGCAGGAGGAATGTATAGAGGGTCTCTACAAGAGAGACGAAGTTGAGAGGCAATATTATACAAATGGAAGAGGACGTAGATGAAGATAAGATGGGAGATACCATTCTGCGAGAAGAATTTGACCGAGTACTGAAATATCCAAGTCGAAACAAGGCCCCGGGAGGAGACGACATTCCGTCAGAACTTCTGATAGCTTTGGGATAACCAGCCATGACAAAAATCGTCCATCCGGTGTGTAAGATTTATGAGACAGGTGAAATATCATCACACTTCATGAAGAACGTAATAATTCCAATTCCAAGAAAACCGGTGCTAACAGAAATGAATATTACCGAATTATCAGTTTGATAAATCATTGTTGCAAACTACTAACACGAATTTGTTAGAAAGGAATATAAGAATTCGTAGAACTCGATCTCAGGGAAGACCAATTTAGATCCCAGAGAAATGGTTCAAATGGCTCTGAGCACTATGGGACTTAACAGCTGTGGTCATCAGTCCCCTAGAACTTAGAACTACTTAAACCTAACTAACCTAAGGACATCACACACATCGATGCCCGAGGCAGGATTCGAACCTGCGACCGTGGCAGTCGCGCGGTTCCGGACTGAGCGCCTAGAACCGCTCGACCACCAAGGCCGGCCCAGAGAAATGTAGGAACTCGTGAGGCAATACTAATCCTACTTCTTATCTTACAAGGAACGGCTTGATTGCAACGTCGCAAGTTCTGTCTTTGGAAAGGCTAACTTTAAAGTGTCGTGTGAACAATTATGAAAGGAAAATTATTAGCTACTAGTGACGCACGCTATGGGTCAGGAGGGCAACAGAAAATGAGTTTCCGGGAGGTGCAGAGGTAAACCTTCTGTAGAATGTACGTACTACACTTCACAAAATGGACCTCGTCGACATCCAAGAATGTACAAAATAAACCATTAACTTCCACCAGTAACACCGAATGAAAAATGCCACGCCACAGTGATCATAAAGGTTCGCACCATCAAGATCGAAGATGAACTCCTTTGGAGTTACAAACCGTACAGGGCGATCAGCTATGTATCCACTCTTAAAGAACGCATATCGAATAATATTGGAGTAACAGGGTGATGAGAACTAATGGAATGTGATGGCGTATTACCAAATGCGAAACTTTCTGTCATGGAGCTTGTCGTGAAACTGGCTATCCTTTAAGGTCCAGCTGCAGATTGTGGGATAATGTGTTGTATAGGCACGGAGGAAAGGAAACAAGGTCCTGATGCTGAATTTGCCCAAAGATTCCAGGTAGTAAGAACTGCAACGTCACATAATTTTTCAGGAGTGATAGTTTGCCGTAGAGGAGTATGAAGTTCATACGCAGGCCAGAAATCAAGCAACACCAAGTTATTTTAACGAGCTATTGACCGAAAGCAGTGCTCATGTCATAGTTGTAGTTCTCTTACACCCATTTTGCCACTATTGCTCGCTGTAAAGTAAATATTTTCTGCTGCCCTTGCAAGATCACGCACTCGAGGAAGAATCTTAGGAGCCAGAGTACATCCAACTTCTCGCAGACCAATAAGTAACTTTCCACTCAATTTACCGTCCAAATTAACAGTCGGTACAATTATATGGAAATGTGTTAAAGTATTGAGGTTAACTGATATTGATACAGCTTCTTGGTATCTCTAACCTCCATGGTGCATTTCATATGCATTTCCTCTTCAAATTCCCGATTGGTCGGAGCTGAAAACAAATTCTTTGGGGTGAATTATGGAATAAGTTTGTTTATCACATCTACAAATTTTGGGTTCGATTCCGCAGTTTGTCATGCATCGGCAAGTTAGCGCTTTGTTTGAAATTTCGTTATCTTACCTCTTCAAATTATGCAGCACTGTCTGAAGCTATGGAAACATCCAAACCAAAGAAAAATTTGGAGTAGGAATTAAAGTTCAGGGTGAAGAAAAAGCTTTGAAATTTGACGATGACATTAGAATTCTGTCAAAGAGAAAAAAGGACTTGGAAGAGAAGTTGATCGTAATGGTTAGCCTCTCGAAAGGAGGATATAAGATGACCATCAACAACAGCAAAACAATGCTAATGGAGTGTAATCGAATTATATCAGGTGATGCTGAGTGAGTTAGATTGGGAAACGAGACACTAAAAGTAGGAGATGAGTTTTGTTATGTGGGTAGCAAAGTAACTGATTATTCCGAAGTAGAGATAGTATAAAATGCTGACTGGTAATGGCAAGAACAGCGTTCCTAAAGAACACAAATTTATTAACATCGAACGCAACAACAACAACAACAACACCAACAGTAGACAAGCATCCCTACAGATGACCACAAATCCCAGTGTTCTCATAAACAGGGAATACATAAAATATGTACACACGCACCCATATACACACACACCACACACACACACACACACACAAGCGCACACGCGCACACACACAAACATCCACACACACACACACACACACACACACACACACACATTCACAGTATTACAAAAACCAGTGAAAAAGTGGGCTACAGATAAAAGTGACAGTCTACACACAGAAAATGGCCCACAAATATTTTGTTACGAAATCACAGTGACTTCATGAAAATGTGGAGGCGTTCATCCTGAACTTTCAACCTGAAGAAAGGTTACACTCTTTCCAAAAATGGAATTACTGGAAGCATTTTTCCATTTCATTACATAAAAAACTTCAATGAACTTTTTATAAAATTTATAACCAATATGTGACAACGAAAAAAATCATGTTACATATGGGGACTCGCAAAGAAGACGCCTTGTTAAAAAGACGAAACGTGTCTGACTGCATGAATGAAACAGAAAATTATCGTTCAGCATGGAAAAGCCATGATATATTGTAAACTGTTGTTCCGTTTGTCTGTTCCGTTTTACTGTACTAATTGTTAGAAAATAAACCATGTTGTATTACACGTGTACGTTATCTGAAAGAAAAAGTATTCATACGCTTCCACAGACCTGCAGACTGAAGCATAGAGCACCAGGAAATCGAGTTATGATGTACGTGTCATGTTCGCGCAATTACTCAGAATTACCCTTTGACAGGTAGGTATATGTACTGTATATTGACACATGGTGTCTGGGGTTCGCGAGTAGCACGAATCGATGCCAACGTCGAAACAGCTAACATCCATTGGTATCACACAAGGCTTCAGCACTTGCCACAGCCTTTCAAATAGTCCCTTGGCTAAAATGCTTTGGTTGATCAGGTCGGAACGCATATGGACCACTACAATTTATTTGCAGCAAGAGATCGCACAGTATATATTACGCTTTTCACGGACAGTCTTGTGTTCTACAATTGAAATACTTCCCAATCACATTTAGAGGTGCAAGTATGATAAGCTATCGAAGGAGGCTCTCCGTTCAGTAAGTACATGAGTCGTTCAGTGAACTGTCTCCGTTGAAAGTGGCGTAAACATAATGTGTGGCTTACGTCGATGGCTCTGGTTTCAGTGGAGAGCAGAGTGAATTTCCGGTTGGACAGTCAATCAATCAGCACAAAAATCCATGTACACTGAAGTAACAGAAGTCATGCGGCACCAAATATCGCGCCGGACCAGGCTCTGCTCCGCCTAGTGAAGCAACTCGAAGTAGCATGGACTCAACAAGTCGCTGAAAATCCCCTGCAGAAATATTGGGTCCTACTGGCTCCATAGCCGTCCATAATTGCGAAAGTGTCGCCGGTGCACAATTTCATACACGAACTAACCTCTCGATTACGTCTCATAAATGTTGGATGTGATTCATGTGGGGTGAACCGAGTGGACAAATCATTCGCTCGAATTGTCTAGAATGTTCTTCAAACCAATCGCGGGCTCTTTTGGCCTTGTGTCATGACATCGTTGTTTGGGAAAATGAAGTCCGTGAATGGCTGCAAATGGTCATAATCATTTCCAGACAATGATCGGTTCAATTGGACCCAGTCCATTCCTTGTAACCACTGCGCACATCACTGTGGAGACACCACCAGCTTGCACAGCGGCTTGTTGACAAACGGGGTCCAAGTCTTTTTGGCAGCTGCACTACACTCGAATCCTAACATCAGCTCTCACCGACCGAAATCGGGGCTCATCTGACCAGACCACGGTTTGCCAGTCGTTTAGGGTCAAAACCCACATGGTCACGGGCGCAAGAGAGGCGCTGCAGGTGATGTCGTGCTGTTAGCAAAGGCACTCACGTCGTTCGTCTCCAGACATATCCTGTTAACATCAAATTTCACCTAACGGATACTTCCGTCGTACGTTCCACGTTGATTTCCACAATTATTTCACGCGGTGTTGCTTGTCTCTTAGCACTGACAACAATGTGCAAACGTTGCTGCTCTCGGTCGTTAAGTGAAGGCTGTCGGTCACAGCGTTGTCCGTGATGAGAAGTGCAGCCTCTCATTTGGTATTCTCGGCACACTCTTGACACTATGGATCCCTCAATATTGAATTCCCTAACGATTTCCGAAATAGAATGTTCTATACATCTATTGGCAACCAGCATTTCGCGTTCGGAGTTTGTAATTTTCATGTGAATGCCCTGAATACAAATGACAACTTTGCCAATTCAATGACCTTTTATACCTTGCGTAAGCGATACTACCGCCATCTGTACTTGTGCATGTCGCTATCCCACGACTTTTGTCATCTCGGTGTAGTATTTTTACTCCGCCACACTCTCAGAATTTAATAAAATCTGTATCACTGAATTTGTCTCATAAAAATCTGATATTCTGGCACAAGAAACATGGATTTATCAAAAATAACGTACAAGCAAGTTAGCGCTTGTATCTCGGTGATTAATGAAGTTACGTGAAGTTAGGTAGACTTGTTATTCTTCGTTTTTGCGAGACTGTGGTGAAACGAGACAGCAAATTATCTTTAACGGGTAAGTAGCTAGACGCTCCACCCTATGTGTTACATGGTCGGCAGGGTCTGGACACCATTTTCTGTCTGTTGCAAATACGATAAGAATGCAACGAACTACGTGTGGGCACTCCACTTCTCCAGCGTAGTGAAAAATTTGCCACATGTTTCTGTCTCCATCATGATGAACTTTGTTTCTGTTGTAACTGAACTAGTTGCCTTGATTTAATGAGCAGACTGATGCATCACGCAAACTGCACTGTAATAATCTTAGGTTTCCATAAGGTGATTCTAAGAGAGTATTCCATAAGATGCAGCGTGCTCCATATGCGGAATAGTTAACACGCCGATAACTTAAATATAACGGTAACCACAATATGGGAACATACTTTAAAACACGAAAGTGAGGGGACGGACTCTAGAGATAAGTCCACATCACAGTATTACACAGACACCGAAACACACGCAGGTTAACACTTCCCATCTGGCTCGTACTATCCCCACACGCACTTATGCCAATACCATACCGTGATGCATGACAGACACCCCATAACATTAATGCTGTGCTTCCGGGTGTTTTGTTGAGACGATATTTCCATTTTCTCCACAACATTTCGAAGACCGATCCAGCCATCTCCTTCACGTTCTGTGAGTTCTGCTGTTATGTGTACACTCTGCCTGGGCTCCAACCAGACTGTGAACCATTGTTGTTCATTCGCTGCTGTTTACAGCCGAGCTCGATATCCGACGTCCACTACGCCCATAGGTGCTCATTTGTTTTACAGAGCGTTCATTTATAGTCCTTGAAAATTCCTCGACGTTTTTCAACTCTGGAAGAGGCGTTGGCCGGCGAGATTTTAATAAATTACGTGCTGGACACCAAGCGTTATTCAAATTGAATCTGCCGCATTCCCTGTCGATTAGGTTCCCTGACATCTCTACCGGCCGGTGTGGCCAAGCGCTTCTAAGCGCTTCAGACTGGAACCGCGCGACCGCTTCGGTCGCAGGTTCGAATCCTTCCTCGGGCATGGATGTGTGTGATGTCCTTAGGTTAGTTAGGTTTAAGTAGTTCTAAGTTCTAGGGGACTGATGACCTCAGATGTTAGATCCCATAGTGCTCAGAGCCATTTTTGAAACAACGCAGCAGAACACCCGGAAGCACACTATTAATCAGTCACATCGAGAAAACATTCTCCATAACACCTTCTTACATCGCATCAGTGGACTGTAATAACGTTTCTTGCACCAATCAGAGCGACGCTTCGCATTCAGTTTAGAGATCCAGCTCTTCCTCTGTACTGTAATGGTGAAGCTTGTGAAGCAAGCCCGAGACCGGACTATCGGCATGCGTGCAGCTAGAGTGGAGCCTTCTATTCGCCGTGGCACTAGGAGGGGGGAGGATGGTGGGAACGTCGCCCTGGTCGCCTCTTACCCCAAGGAAAGGCTGTCGGTGCTCATTTTGACATGAGGGTGAGTGGACTTGGAGCCGTCATGGGAGGATTAGAATGAGGAAAGATCTGTAATCGGGCGTCGCGGAGGTTGAATGCCCGCCAGAGGAGATGGACTCAGATGACCGTTATGGGGAACTGTGGTCGCTCAGCTCTGTACACGCACGGCGAGAGCACCATCATCTCGTGTCACGTGACTACGGCGGCCAATGGTGTTTCATGTGCCCGGTATGTAGGTGGCCATCCAGCGCACAGTTGGTCAGTTTAGTGCTCACGCTGGATATCGGCGAATGCTAGGACTGCTTGATAACTACCTTGCTTGTCACCTGGTTACTATATTTGGTCGTGTCTTCGGTTTGTCTCTCTGTTGCTCTGGGCCTGGTCCCCGACGTTGTGGCGAAGGCTTCTCTTAGCGCCTCGTTGTCATATAGGTTGCCTGTCCTTGTCCTGGTGTGCCACAGTCTGTCTGTCGCGTTTCACTCACCTACCACTAGCTTGAGTTACTCCTCTACAGGCGGCCCCACTCGGCTGTCGGCTTTCTCCATTTCTCCCTTTCCTTCTGGATCTCCGACGTCCCCACCGTTATCCCCGCTCCCAGACGGTATACCACCACGGCTTAAGTCTAGTGTTCCACCTACCACACCACCGTGGGCACTCTTCTACAATGTAGCGAAATTAAGCGAAATGAAGTGTGAGGAGGGCTATGCTAGAGGCGTTCAATGAATTCGAAAGTAAAGTTCTATGTACTGACTTGGCAGAACATCCTAAGAAATTTTGGTCTTACGTCAAAACGGTAGGTGGATCAAACAAAATGTCCAGACACTCTGTGACCAAAATGGTACTGAAACAGAGGATGACAGACTAAAGGCCGAAATACTAAATGTCTTTTTCCAAAGCTGTTTCACAGAGGAAGACTGCACTGTAGTTCTTTCTCTAGATTTTCGCACAGATGACAAAATGGTAGATATCGAAATAGACGACAGAGGGATAGAGAAACAACTAAAATCGCTCAAAAGAGGAAAGGCCGCTGGACCTGATGGGATACCAGTTCGATTTTACACAGAGTGCGCGAAGGAACTTGCCCCCCTTCTTGCATCGGTGTAGCGTAGGTCTCTAGAAGAGCGTAGCGTTCCAAAGGATTGGAAAAGGGCACAGGTCATCCCCGTTTTCAAGAAGGGACGTCGAACAGATGTGCAGAACTATAGACCTATATCTCCAACGTCGATCAGTTGTAGAATTTTGGAACACGTATTATGTTCGAGTATAATGACTTTTCTGGAGACTAGAAATCTACTCTGTAGGAATCAGCATGGGTTTCGAAAAAGACGGTCGTGATTCGTCCACGAGACTCAGAGGGTCATAGACACGGGTTCACAGGTACATGCCGTGTTTCTTGACTTCCGCAAGGCGTTCGATACAGTTCCCCACAGTCGTTTAATGAACAAAGTAAGAGCATATGGACTATCAGACCAATTGTGTGATTGGATTGAACAGTTCCTGGATAACAGAACGCAGCATGTCATTCTCAATGGAGGGAAGTCTTCCAAAGTAAGAGTGATTTCAGATGTGCCGCAGGGGAGTGTCATAGGACCTTTGCTATACACAATATACGTAAATGACCTTGTGGATGACATCGGAAGTTCACTGAGGTTTTTTGCGGATGATGCTGTGGTGTATCGAGAGGTTGTAACAATGGAAAATTGTACTGAAATGCAGGAGGATCTGCTGCGAATTGACGCATGGTGCAGGGAATGGCAACTGAATCTCAATGTAGACAAGTGTAATGTGCTGCGAATACATAGAAAGATAGATCCCTTATCATCTAGCTACAAAATAGCAGGTCAGCAATTGGAAGTAGTTTATTCCATAAATTATCTGGGAGTACGCATTAGGAGTGATTTAAAATGGAATGATCATATAAAGTTGATCGTCGGTAAAGCCGATGCCAGACTGAGATTCATTGGAAGAATCCTAAGGAAATGGAATCCGGAAACAAAGGAAGTAGGTTACAGTACGCTTGTTCGCCCACTGCTTGAATACTGCTCAGCAGTGTGGGATCCGTACCAGATAGGGTTGATAGAAGAGATAGAGAAGATCCAACGGAGAGCAGCGCGCTTCGTTACAGGATCATTTAGTAATCGCAAAAGCGTTACGGAGATGATAAATAAACTCCAGTGGAAGACTCTGCAGGAGAGACGCTCAGTAGCTCGGTACGGGCTTTTGTTAAAGTTTCGAGGACATACCTTCACCGAGGAGTCAAGCAGTATATTGCTCCCTCCTACGTATATCTCGCGAAGAGACCATGAGGATAAAATCAGAGAGATTAGAGCCCACACAGAAGCATACCAACAATCCTTCTTTCCACGAACAATACGAGACTGGAATAGAAGGGAGAACCGATAGAGGTACTCACGGTACCCTCCGCCACACACCGTCAGGTAGTTTGAGGAGTATGGATGTAGATGTAGATGTAGCTGATAATAACGACAGAGGACGGACGTGTCCGGGACGCTTCAGAGTCTGAATTTCCTTATTCACTGTATTTCCGTTGGCTTAGTGCTTCCACTTCCACTTGACAGTAACGTCACTGGCAAATAACGTAAGCATACGTGGTTCGTGTACAACCACACTGACAGTGCCCCACCTGCTGTGGCCTTCTCCACCAGACATCACGGCACCTACAGTATCAGCAACCAAACTGACAGCCTGCAGCCGCGGGTTGCCCGCCTTCGCAGGCACACCGAAGCACTACACAACCGACAGGCAATATTGTTGAACGGCCACAGCAACAACCACAACAACAACACAGTAAAGACACCAGTGGCCACCAGGGGCCGCTACCGGCCCACATAAACATAAGGAAGAGGTCGCTGCAGATCCCGGTACTATCTTCACACGTCAACCACGTGATGGAAAGTAGTTCCGGTGTAATCATCAGCCGAAGCGCTATGAAGGCCGGCGCTCGGCCGCACATGGGACCCCCTTCCTCCTCTCTTGGCAGGTCCCCGGACTCGTACACGGTTAGTGGACATTCACGCGCCGGAGATCAACGCCTCGTGTTCTGTGTGTGCCGTCGTTTTGTGCTTAAGTGGTTCAGTGTTATTCGTTCTGTGCACCTACGTTCACGTGCGACAATTTTCGTCTGTGTATGTGTCCAAGTGTCTGAACAAATTTTATCTTGGACTCTACGCCCATGAACGGCTCCATGTATTTTAAAATGTGTTTGTCTCCGTTTATATGTCCACTTTACTTTTCTCTAACATTGTCTTCATTTGTATCTTTTGTGTTTCTCTGAGGCCAAAGAGCGGCGTAATATGCTGCTGCAGGCCTGCCTGTAAACAGGTTTAAAAATAACAATAAAGGGGAAAAAAGCCGCACATGGGCAGTTCACCGAACGCCAGCGGACTTGGATAGCTGCCGCACCGGCAACCCGGCTTGGATCTTCTCGCTGATCTTTGGATTAGGCTTGGTGTATCGGAGAAGTCTCTGGCGGAGACTAGTAGGAAATTATTTCAGTTGTTTTCTATCTTATTCTTGTATGTAGTTGTGATTCGAAGACGCATCACTGTTTTGTGTTGGTGTTATACTTGGAGAATTTGTTTTGGTTAACTGAATAGTCCAATAAATTGTTTCGGACTTCGATCGCTAGTTTCTTCTGCTTACGCAGACATAACACCAACTAGAATAGGTCTGCTCGAACTCGCTAAATTCTCTCCAGATTTCTGTACGGGTATCGGGGATAGAGGGGATTCTGTATTAGAATCAGAATTTAACAGACCTTTGGACGACTTGGATGAAATAAGACAGAAGGGATGAATAAAATTCCATCAGAATTTCTAAAATTACTAGGGAAGTGGAAACAAAACGAATATTCACGCTGATGTGTAGAATGAATCGTGTGGCGACATACTATCTGACTTTCGGAAGGGCATAATTCACACAATTCTGAACACTCAAGAGCTGGAAACTGCGACAATTATCACACAATTAGCTTAACAGCTCATGCATCCAGGTTGCTTATGAGAGTAATATACAGAAGAATGGGAAAGAAAATTGAAGATGTGTTAGATGACGATCAGTTCGGTTTTAGGAAAGATAAAGGCACGAGAAAAGCAATTCTGACGTTGCTGCTGATAATGGAAGCAAGACTAAAGGAAAAATCAAGGCACGTTCATAAAAAACTGTCGACCTAAAAGAAGCGTTAGATAATGTAAAATGGTGGAAGATGTTCGAAATTCTTAGAAAATTAGTGGTTAAATATAAGGAGAGATGAGTCACATAGAAGGCCCAAGAGCTAATGATACGAGTGGACGGTCAAGAACGAAATCCTTGGATTAAAAAGGGTGTAAGAATTGAAAAACGCCTTCAGTCACAATTTTTCGTGTTTTATTCAGTACACGATGCATTTCGGACCCTGTGGGTCCATCTTCAGGTGTAATTCGTCTTAATACATCCTTTATTTGTTCTCTTGACAGCGGTGAAATGCATATTCCTGTCACGAAAAGGTTTCATGTTAGGTTATGAATTTCATATGTCAGACAGAGAAAATATGTATGAAGTAGTGGAAAAGATTAATAGTTAAACTTGCCAAATAAACCAAGAAGAGCGTTCTTAACGTTTTAGTAACGGTATAAGTTTTTCCCTCCATCGTTTTCAAGTATATCTCTGCATTCAAGAGGCAAATTCGCAAACACATAGTTTGTAAACACTTCACATGTTTATGTACATGGCGTGGTCGAAGATTAATTTTTCATAGTGCTAAAGCTATAATTATGAAACAATTTACATATGCAGGAAACAATTGACATATTCATGAAATAACTTTAGAACAGATCTTTAAAATTACTGAAATAGCTGTGGCTTGCGAAATCTGTTCATTTACCATCGATTCTGGTTTTTTGATTTTGTGGCGGGATATCTCCAGACTTAGGGTCTTACCATTGAATTCATTATGTAATACTACCAAATTGTTTTCTATATTGTTTATGATATGTTTCGTTTCCAACATATGTTGTGCAATGACTGATTTTTTCAAAGTGGTTGAGGCTGAAAGCATTTACATGTTCCTGACAACGGGTTTTGAAGTTTCTGCCTGTTTTCCCCACATAGTAGGTAGGACAACTGCGGCATGATACTTTGTACACTCCACTGTTGTTGTATGTTTGCGTATTTGATTTTATGTAACGGATGAGTCAGTTTCCTAGTTTATTATTAGTTGAGAATGAAACTGTTACATTTGTTTTTTTGAAAAAGTTAGCTATTTTTTGTTATATGGGGCCCAGGTATGGCATACTGGTGAATACTTTCTCTTCTTTCATAGTGTAGTCATTCGTAGTCTTGCTTTTGTGTATTTGTCTGTCTAAATTGTCAATTGTTTTGTCAAGCTTCAAGATTGATACTTGCCTTACACCTACGAATTTGGGCACTAGACTCTGCAAGACATCTGCAAACTGTGTGGAAATGTAATGCTGTGGTCTCGATGTGACTTGAAGAAAATGGAGGCCTCCGACGACACGAGTGAAAAATATGAAACCTAAAACGACGGTCAGTGACAACTTGCTGTTCTGAAATATACATTTTTACCAATAACATCTAATTTTTGTTTTGTGGTGACATGAGTAACACTTCTGTTATGAAATCCTCAGCCTCCATTTCACGGACTAGAAATCTCAAACGATGGAAGGTGTGGTTATGATGGTGTATTCGTTCAAGAGCTTCCAGCTTTTATGAAGAAATGGGCGTTAGTGTAGCCAGTGAGCGATGGAAGTGAATATTAGAGAACTCGGTGAAACAGCTTTTCGCAAAGGCTCATATATAGGATGTAGGGGCACTCTTAAAGCGGATTCACCGTAAGCTCAACAGATTTCAAGAGCCTGCATACATGCTACAGTCTCAAGATTGGCTAAAGTGTGCTTTAGGTCCTTTTGGTTCTCAGAGCCTCATTTGTTTTTGTTTACAATAAGTTTCTGAACAACCTGTTACCGGCTTAATGTTATACTCACAGTCTTTGCTGCCGTTATACACCCGGAGATGGAGAAAAGTACTTCCTGCCTCCCCACTGTCTTCTTAAAATCGTTTTTGCTTTCGATGAACAGATTTTCAAGTGGTAATATGCGTATTTCTTTCAGAGTCTGATGGTTGTGATATTCAATATTTCCATTAACCTCTTCCCTTCTTAGTATACTCTCGATCTTCCTGGTTAATCCGACGTGATTTGGTTCCACTTTCATTATCTTTACTCCTTATCACAGCATACAAATGTCTCATCGGCAATTGTCACAGAGAAATCATAGCTTTCCAATTTCCTACCTATAAAGAACACTGCAATTTGTTCTACGTTCAGCTGTGCCTGTTTGACCGTTCTAGTTCGTAATTCCATTAAGAATTATTACCAGGTATTCGTATACCATCAGCTGTCTCCATTCACGTCTCATTAACAGAGAAGACACACCGTTTTACCTTTCGTACAGTGCACAAAAATAGCTGGTCTTCAAAGAAAATTTGTAGTAACTTATTGATTTTCTTCCCCACTGGTCGAGCGAAATTGCAATTGTTTATTTTTTTTAAATTCAGAACAAAAGGTAACCACATATTGTGTTACAACCTTCTCCTTGTCATACTCTGTAACGTAATAACTGCAATTTATAGAAGAATAAGACACTCTAATTCAGCCCGTGATTAACAGCTTTGTACTAAAATGCAGAAAAATACAAAGAAACAAGTAGTGTTGAATTAGCTTGTATGAAATTACCGGTAGTCCACTAAAACATAAGCTTGTCATAGGAGCACACGATGTTATGAAAGAAAGGACACTATCAGCACCTAAGTAGAGGGACAAGACTGGCGTCACCACACTCTCCATTGTTGGCCAAATTTATTCAAGATGGCGGAAATGACGTCATCCAATATGGCAGCATGTAGACTTGGCAACAGCACATGACATCATCCAATATGGCGGCTTTTGGCGAGAAAATAGGGCAACTGTCCTACCCCCACTAACCTAACCCCCACCCCTCCCCCCCAAAAATGGCGGGAAATTTGAATTTTGACGGGAAAATAGGCTAATTGTGCTACATCAAGACGAAAAAATGGCGGGAAGTTTGAATTCCAACAGGGTAATGCATGCAAAGACTGTACTTGTCTTTATTATTATTGATTATCATTTATTAACATTCATTATAATTATTATTATTTATTATCATTTATTATTATTTATTATTATTGACCTGCCTCCACTACAAAATTCCCTCCAAATTCAAATTCCAACACAATAATGGCTGCAAAACCTTACTTTTGTTTATTATTATTCATTATAATTTATTATCATTCATTATCATTTATTGCTACTATTATTATCATTTACTATTATAGGCCTACCTCCACTAGAAAATTTCGCCAAATTCAAATTCCAATACGATAATGTCTCGAAAACTTACTTCTATTTATTATTATCATTTATTATTTATTCAATATGTCCGATTTTCTCAGCGAGAAAGCCATTTTCCCTCCATCCATAACAAAAATCTATCACAAGTTCTAATCCCAACACCATAATTGATCACACGTACGAACTTTCTCCATCACTTGTATTTTTTCACTGGTAGCCTATCATAATCGCGTCAAATAATAAACTGCACATATAGTAATGTAAGTCACGTCCATTGATTTTGCAGGGGGGAAGGGACTGAAGACATCATTTCAAGCAGTACGGTCATCACTTGTTCTCCAACACAGTCAGCACACACATCTTTGACATCGCAGTGCAGTCGCACAACGTCCACGCTCCAACTGAATTAGTTCAAATCCTCGCCACCCCCTGGCCAGCGTGCAGAGACACTGCTGACGCCTGTCTCGTGAGGCGGGCAGCCACTCGAACTGGGGGCGAGCCCAGTGATCGCTTCCACATCGTAAACATGTTTACGCTGGACACACTGGAACTTGCCGAGTTTGACGTCACAGCAGTCCCTTGTCCGCTCAGCATGTGTGTTCGTCGGCTCCGCACGTTTCCCGCCAAATTTGTTTGCCTTGGAGCTGAATCACACAACGGTCGGCCGTTCCCTGCCACACTTTTGGCGCCAAAGTTGTTTTCCTGGGCACGTTCAAACATGTCGATGCCGACCTCTCACCGTCCACCACGTGTCCTTGTGCAAGCGAGAATGCAGTGCTACACTTTTGGCGGCAAGGTTTGCTCAACAGTGGAATCTGCCATGACTGTATAACAGTACGTTTGGTACGCACTAGAACGCTCTCTGAGTCTCTCTCGCGTGCGCGTAATAACTGCACAATCGCCGCGGCGCTGCCGCGCTTACGTCACACACCCTCCGTACACGCGACGGACATAGTCTTCTGTAAATACCTAAGTACTTCATTCCATTTCGTTTTTAATCATATTAAATAATTCAATTTAAAATTTTAAGGTGTTCAACTACCTAATTTCAACTACTTTTCGAGGACCAGACAGACACCTCTCCCTAGGAACCAGTGCCGAGTTTGAATTGAGGCAGTAAAGAAAGGTCACTTCTGCTTTCTCTACCAACCTAACATTATTTGTTGGAAAGAAAGGGCACTTGTAGAACCTCAACCGCCGACCGCCACTTCCTCCTAGGAACCAGCGCCAAGTTTGAAATCTGCCAGTAAACAAAGCTCACTTGCGCTCCCGCCACAAACCTAAGAAAATTGTTGCAAACAAAGCTCATCACCACTAAACTAAGCCACCAGCACTCAACCTCTTCCTACACGTTTCAGGTAAAAGGACTCACCCTGCACTAGGCCCATGGATGGAGGATGCAATTTACTTTATCTAGGAATGGAGTATATGTATCACACCGACATGTTCCACACCATACAGACCTGCAAAACACTCCTACACAACTCATTTATAATGCTCTAGACTCATGCTTGCTAATTGTAAACAGTTAAAAATTACTCATAGCACAGCCCACAGACATGCGAACCGTTCGTAAATAATACAAAACAATTACGTCCAAATAGCCAAACAACTGCTAATTTTCGGAAATAATTTCAGTCCATAGGCTGATGGAAGGAGGAACGAATGTGCGCAGACATGCTCCCAAAATAGTGCAACAGACGCGCCCAAGAACCCCCAGCTGCCAAACAGACCAAAAGTCGCTGCTCGGTCCCCTCCAAACTTGACCACAACACAGTCGCATTCACCCCTAACACCAGGGAAATTGATATCGCCTATGCACCTTACATTACGCTCCAAGGAAGGCGGGAGAGAGGGTTCCAGAGCCTCCACCCAAGTTGCTTCCGCGCTCGCACGTGACAGCCGACCAGAAAGGGCCATTCACGCGCCATAATCTCTGGAAAACCGTACTTCTATTTATTATTATTATCATTTACTATTATTTACTAGCATTTATCATGATTTATTATTATTTATTTAAGATGGTCGATTTTTGCGCCAAGAAAGTCAATTCCCTTACATCCATAACAAAAAAAAACTCACAAATTCAAATTCAAACTCGATAATTCGTCACACCTACGAAAAAAAAAGAGATCATTTGGGGCCATGAGCACTAACCTAAGTCCACCTCATCCTACGAAGTTTGAAATTTTCGCCCTCACTTATGTTTTCACTCCTAAGCTATGAAAATCGCCTCAAATAGTAGTAAAGTGCACTTTCACTAACGTAAGTCACCTCCAGTGAATTCGTGGGAAAAGGACTGAAGTCTTTATTTCAAACAGTACCGTCATCACTTGTTCTCCAATAGAGTTAGTACACATCTTAGATCGCAGTCCAACCGCCACGAGGCCCCCAGTCCAACTGAATTAGTTCATATGGTGGCCACCGACCCGCGCGCCACCGGCAAGCCAGCGGTCGCGTCACGTGACGGCCGCCAGCTGCGCCCGCGCCCGCGCCCGCTGCCCGTCCAGCGGCCCGCCCACGTCACAGCCTGCTGGCGCCAACTCGCGTCACAGGCCTGCGCTGGTCCAGCGATGTAAACGTTTTTCAGTGGACAGTGGAGTCCACCCCCACTGGCCAGTTGGCGCCAAAGCTGTTCGCGGGACAGGTTGGAACCTGCCGATTTCATAACGGTCGGTCGGTTGATCCAGCACCTGGTTGACAAAGAATGCCCTGCCGCAAGATTGACGCCAAAGTTTGCTCGAGAGTGGAATCTGCCATGACATCACACAGGTGGTCCAGCACATGTGCTCGCCACGACGTCCGCTGCTAAGTTAATTGATCAAGCGACTCATTATTCAGTGCACATTCTGCACTTACCTAATCGAAGACCGTCACGAAAACACACGCCCGTACACGTGAGCCTTCGCGCGCGCTGAGCTTAGTACTTCCGCAAGTGAATGTAACAAAGTTTCCATGACTACTTAATTAAATTGATCAATTAATTAACCTCTCTGATGCGGAAAACTGCCACGTCTACCTAGACCGGGAATCAATTTTCCACCAGTACCACGCCCACCTGGACTCGGAATGAAATAGTTAAAGCCCCTACCGACCACCACGGCCCCTTACCGACCCATGTTCGTCGGCCAACATGTACTAATGTGTACTGCCGTTTACTAACGTGCACCAACCTACATTAACGTGTATCACATTTTTTCTATACAAATAAGCCAAGTTTGAATTCTGATGGTCAGTTCGTGTTTCGCTACCAACACAAGAAAATTGTGGCAAACAAAGCCACTAACCCAAGTTACCCGTGATGATTCAAAATCGTTGGTTTTGCCTCTCTCACACACCACGAGCGAGAAACCACCCACGTCACAGCCTGGACCTTTATACTGGCGTCGGACATACTCTTCAGTATATATTCTCGCTAAACTATAACCCGAATACTTTTGTTCAGTCCACACGGTCTAGGACATGGCCAGAGCACACCCCCAGTCCATAAACCGAGAACATCGCTCGCCCCCACCTGTAGGTAACCACTGAGAGACGGAGATAAGCTGCAATCACATCCCTCGCGCTCTCGTAGCTACTTGCTCCAGCAATTCGTTCTAACAAAACCTCCAAGTAGAACTCTCTCATATTCTATATCGTCTCACAAATACTTAACCTACATTTTATTTAGGCATCTATCACTCTTAAACAAAGAAACACTCGCCCTGATGTACCTGGTGTCATGTTGCACAGTCGGCAGACACGCAAACAACACCTAATTTCAGTGCACAATATCAAACTGCTCCTCCATAATGCAGTACACATAACAGTAAACATCATCAGTATTCGTAATCTGCCCAAATAACGCATAGCAAAATAACAGACGCGCGCATTGAACCTCTCCCACACTAAGTCACACGTCCGACAGCTCTCAGTTCACTCAAAGGTCTCTGTTCGAACCCTCAATCATGACTTGATGACAGCCACATTCACACCTAACACCTGAGAAATGCATATCACCTAGACGCCGAACATGACTATCCAAGCCAGGCCGCGCGCGTCGTCTGTCACCGTCCTAACTCAGTGCGGTCCAACACGCATGTTAAGGCCGCATTCCATTGCTTGCCGGCCTAATTGCGACACATCTCCACCTTCACGTCTGTTGTCAGAATAGCCGAGAGCGAGTTCACACACACACACACACACACACATACACACACACACACACACACCGTCCACACACATCCCACTCCTACCCTCCCCTCACAATCTAAAACGATCATCATACCTCGCGGATGGTTCCCAGGACCCAGTCCCATCGGCTGGTGGACCAAACTTGGAGCATAGAATACTTGTCCGGACGTAACGCGTGCGTGGTCCACCCGCGATCCCTATCGCGGATGCTTCGTGTGATCGATCCGCCCCCCGGACACATCTCCGGATATATAGTACGCAGCAGATCCACACTCAAACCCTAACTAGGGTATTGTATGATGCGGATCTGAATACGAATACAGCTTCCTACCTTGCGCGAGGCGGATCCACCTTCAAACACTACCCCGAGAGCCGCAAATTATGGATCCGCATCTCAACACCGCTCCAATTATAACTCACGGCGGATCCACATTCGAACGTTAACCCTAGTATACCGCCGGTCCTGGGAGCCTTCCGTGAGGTGTCAATGTACACAGATATACAGAAAACAGAGCAAGCGCTCTCCGAATGTGGAAGTGACTGGATAGGCGTGCGTTACATTTACAGGCAATTTTAGAGTACAGAACGATAAGTTATGTCGCGGTCGCATGGATCGATCTGACATAAAATCGAAAGAAATGCGAAAACTGATTAGCGCATACGTATAAACTAACCTAATATAGACCTAGATGCGCTGAAAATGAGGACGTGCTTGCTTATCTTCTGGTTCGCAGGGATCAATTTGTACATGGAGTCAAGTATGCGGCAACAGGAGGAATGTACGAAAACGATGACATAGAAGCGAGCGGAATCAGGAAGGTAGTCAATTTTTTTTTCTCTTTGAGTTCGTATGATAGTGTATGTCTACTAAGGTAGCAGTGATACACGCGAGTTGAATACTGTTTTTGGTGCTTTTGAGGATGACAGAGAATCATTCACATCTAAACTTACTCACCTCTGTGTTAAAGGATAACAGAGAGTGTACGGGATGATCGATTGAGACAGAGCTGTTGCTGTAAGATTTAACTTTGATGTCCTCTGGACGACCGAATAGCGAAGTAATAATATGTGTTGGGCGGCTTTGGTGATTAAGTCAGAATTGGAGATGATGATTGATTTGGGTTCGATGGGATATAGATTGTTCGGCTGACTACGTCTGCACATTTGTTTCCTTTATTTAGTTGAGTCAAGATCGATTCTGGTGTGTTGGATACACGCTTTTCTGTTCTCTAGACCTGGGACAGAACTTAGTTGACGTGTAAATTATAGCCACGATCTCGAATGTGTTACATGACTGAGACCGGTATTCGAGAGTAGAAATATCGTTTTGCGTATGTTTGTTTCTAGTTAGTCAGTGGTTTACAGCATGCTGCACATAGATGAAGTTCGGCGTTTGTATAGAATTAATTTGAAGTCTATATCTTGGGAATTATGATGACCTACTGATCGGTAGGGTGTAGCCTAGTGCATGATATTGAGAAGTACAGCTAAAATGGTCTAATATTATGGTGAAAGTACATGGGTTCTTGCAGTCTATGGGTCTGAGGTTGTTTGTAGAAAAGCGAACAGGCAAGGAAGGAGAGACAGTAAAGCGTTTGTGCTGAGGGGGGACGATACTGAATTTGTAAAAAGAGATCTGAGGGTGACTTAGGTCTGCTGATGTAAGAGGGAAGATTAGCTCTGAGTGTCGGGTGTGTAGAGAGAAAGAGCAGGTTGACGGTGCTTTCCTAGGATTGGAGAGCAATGGGGTATATAGACGTGCAGGAATAGGAATTTTTTTTTCGTATGCTGTGGAGATACACTGGCTAACTGCACTGTTTTGTGTCAATGTGTATATACTGTATTGTAAAGTTAATGTGGTTTACATTGTGTAGCGTTTGTATATATTGCATTGTAAAGTTAGTATTGTTTGTGTTATGTGATGAGTAGAGAGGAAGTGGTAAGAACGGTAGAGATATTTCCAGAATAACAGAGGTCAAGAGAGTGTATTTCCGTTACTTAGCTCATTGTCGAATGACAACCAATTGAGACCGCGATCGTAACATTTAATTGTAAGTATAATGACATCAACGACTTCGGTATTCGACAGTGCGAATATCATTTAGTGGTTTACAGGATACTGTACTTTGAAAAATTTTGGTGTGTTCTTCTAGTCTATGAGTCTGGACATGTTTGTATATAAAAAAGTGAGAAGGCAAGGAAGAAGAGAAAGTAACTCATTTATGTTGATGGGGAGCGATAACCGAAGTTGTGAACAATTCTGAGAGGGACTTCTGTCCGTTTATGTAGAAGGGCTGATTACCGCTGTCACGTGTGTAGAAAGAAATAGCACGTTCACAGCGCTTCCTTAGGAATGGAGAGCATTGGGGCATATAGTTGGTATTGTAAAATACTGTGGCTTACATTGTGTAGGGTTTGTATATAATGGCTTGTAAAGTTAGTATTGCTCATGTTATGGAATGAGTAGAGAGGATGACCGTGTGTGTATGTATAGATTGAGGAGGCTGTGGAGGTAATTTAGCGATCTCTGTAAAAGTAAGCACAGAAAGTCTCAGAAAGAAAAGCAGTATGGTACTTCGACAACGGGTCCTTAGGAAATTAGACCTGTAAATTCGATAAGAAGGAATAAGAATGATTAATCGGTTATTCTGGGATATAGGAGGGTTGAGAACATTTGCGTATGTTGGGAGCTGAAAGGGTAGGAGGTTAGGAGCGCATTCAATATTATTTTCGTGAACAAGTTCTGTTAGGGTAAGAATTTGAATTTACAAATGAGCTGAGAAAACACGAAAGCGAGCGTCAACTATTTCTGGGGGGTAATATACGATTTTGGAGAGGTTGACTAGGCTCTTATTTTTTTTAATTTTTTTTTCTTTTTGTTTTCTTTTTTACATAGTATGATGATCGTTCTAGATTGTGAGAGGAGGGCAGCACTGGGATGTGTGTGTGTGTGTGTGTGTGTGTGTGTGTGTGTGTGTGTGTGTGTACTCGCTCTCGGCTATTCTGACAACAGACGTGAAGGTGGAGATATGTCACAATTAGGCCGGCAAGCAATGGAATGCGGCCTTAACATGCGTGTTGGACCGCACTGAGTTAGGACGGTAACAGACGACGCGCGCGGCCTGGCTTGGATAGTCATGTTCGGCGTCTAGGTGATATGCATTTCTCAGGTGTTAGGTGTGAATGTGGCTGTCATCAAGTCATGATTGAGGGTTCGAACAGAGACATTTGAGTGAACTGAGAGCTGTCGGACGTGTGACTTAGTGTGGGAGAGGTTCAATGCGCGCGTCTGTTATTTTGCTATGCGTTATTTGGGCAGATTACGAATACTGATGATGTTTACTGTTATGTGCACTGCATTATGGAGGAGCAGTTTGATATTGTGCACTGAAATTAGGAGCTGTTTGCGTGTCTGCCAACTGTGCAACATGGCACCAGGTCTGTCAGGGCGAGTGTTTTCTTGTTTAAGAGTGATAGATATACTCGATGCGTAAATAAAATGTAGGTTAAGTATTTGTGAGACGATATAGAATATGAGAGAATTGGTTATTATTTTTTCTACTTGGAGGTTTTTTTAGAACGAATTGCTGGGGCAAGTAGCTACGAGAGCGCGAGGGATGTGATTGCAGCATATCTCCGTCTCTCAGCGGTTAACTACAGGTGGGGCGAGCGATGTTCTCGGCTTAGGTACTGGGGGTGTGCTCCGGCGATGTCCTAGACCGTGCGGATTGAACAACAGGATTCGGGTCATAGTTTAGCTAGAATATATACAGAGGAGTATGTCCGACGCGAGTATAAAGGTCCAGGCTGTGACGTGGGCGGTCTCGCGCTCGTGGTGTGTGAGAGAGGCAAAGCCGACGATTTTGAATCATCACGTGTAACTTAGGTTAGTGGCTTCGTTTGCCACAATTTTCTTGTGTTGGTAGCGAAACACGAACTGACCATCAGAATTCAAACTTGGCTTATTTGTATAGAAAAAATGTGATACACGTTAATGTAGGTTGGTGCACGTTAGTAAACGGCAGTACACATTAGTACATGTTGGCCGACGAACATGGGTCGGTAAGGGGCCGTGGTGGCCGGTAGGGGCTTTAACTATTTCATTCCGAGTCCAGGTGAGCGTGGTACTGGTGGAAAATTGATTCCCGGTCTAGGTAGACGTGGCAGTTTTCCGCATCAGAGAGGTTAATTAATTGATCAATTTAATTAAGTAGTCATGGAAACTTTGTTACATTCACCTGCGGAGGTACTAAGCTCAGCGCGCGCGAAGGCTCACGTGTATGGGCGTGTGTTTTCGTGACGGTCTTCGATTAGGTAAGTGCAGAATGTGCACTGAATAATGAGTCGCTTGATCAATTAACTTAGCAGCGGACGTCGTGGCGAGCACATGTGCTGGACCACCTGTGTGATGTCATGGCAGATTCCACTCTCGAGCAAACTTTGGCGTCAATCTTGCGGCAGGGCATTCTTTGTCAACCAGGTGCTGGATCAACCGACCGACCGTTATGAAATCGGCAGGTTCCAACCTGTCCCGCGAACAGCTTTGGCGCCAACTGGCCAGTGGGGGTGGACTCCACTGTCCACTGAAAAACGTTTACATCGCTGGACCAGCGCAGGCCTGTGACGCGAGTTGGCGCCAGCAGGCTGTGACGTGGGCGGGCCGCTGGACGGGCAGCGGGCGCGGGCGCAGCTGGCGGCCGTCACGTGACGCGACCGCTGGCTTGCCGGTGGCGCGCGGGTCGGTGGCCACCATATGAACTAATTCAGTTGGACTGGGGGCCTCGTGGCGGTTGGACTGCGATCTAAGATGTGTACTAACTCTATTGGAGAACAAGTGATGACGGTACTGTTTGAAATAAAGACTTCAGTCCTTTTCCCACGAATTCACTGGAGGTGACTTACGTTAGTGAAAGTGCACTTTACTACTATTTGAGGCGATTTTCATAGCTTAGGAGTGAAAACATAAGTGAGGGCGAAAATTTCAAACTTCGTAGGATGAGGTGGACTTAGGTTAGTGCTCATGGTCCCAAATGATCTCTTTTTTTTTTTCGTAGGTGTGACAAATTATCGTGTTTGAATTTGAATTTGTGAGAGGTTTTTTTGTAATGGTTGTAAGGGAATTGACTCTCTTGGCGAAAAAATCGACCATCTTGAATAAATAATAATAAATCATGATAAATGCTAATAAATAATAGTAAATGATAATAATAATAAATAGAAGTACGGTTTTTCAGAGATTATGGCGCGTGAATGGCCCTTTCTGTTCGGCTGTCACGTGCGAGCGCGGAAGCAACTTGGGTGGAAGCTCTGGAACCCTCTCTCCCGCCTTCCTTGGAGCGTAATGTAAGGTGCATAGGCGATATCAATTTCCCCGGTGTTAGGCGCGAATGCGACTGTGTTGTGGACCGAGCAGAGACCTTTGTTCGGTTTGGCAGCTGGGGGTGTTTGGGCGCATCTGTTGCACTATTTTGGGAGCATGTCTGTGCACTGTGCTGTGGTGTGCTTTATTTGGGTATTTTAAGAGTACAGAGCTCGTCTGCGGATATTGTGTACTGCATTATTTAAGAGCTGTTTGCTATTGTGTGGTGAAATTAGGAGTTGTTTACATATTTGTGGCCTGTGTCAGATGACCACAGTCCGATCAGTGCGGGTGTCTTGTGACAAGTATACTCCACGACTAAATAAAAGGGCTTGTAATAAATAGAGTGCAGTCCTTCCTTACTTCCCCGAGCAGCACAGCGCAGTCTGAGCGTATTTTTCGCAATAGCGGCAATCTGGTCAGACTGCGAGTGAGTCGACAAATAACTGGACAAATTTATCTTTATAGGAGTTACAGGTCTGGATTGGAATGAATATCTTGGTGTGTTGCCAAGTGTAGTGCACTACTGGTGTTCTGATCATGCCTTAGGTCAGCCTTACATATCAAAACCTATGAGAAGCAAAAGTTTCAAAAAGATATGCCCCAATTAAAATGGTTCAAATGGCTCTGAGCACTATGGGACTTAACATCTGAGGTCATCAGTCCCCTAGAACGTAGAACTACTTAAACCCAACTAACCTAAGGACATCACACACATCCATGCCCGAGGCAGGATTCGAGCCTGCGACCGTAGCGGTCGCGCGGTTCCAGACTGAAGCGCCTTTAACCGCGTAGCCACACCGGCCGGCATGCTCCAATTAAATAAAGTACACTCGTTACTGCTTCCATCAGCCTATGGACTGAAATTATTTCCGAAAATTAGCAGTTGTTAGGCTATTTGGACGTAATTGTTTTGTATTATTTACGAGCGGTTCCATGTCTGTAGGCTGTGCTATGAGCAAGAGTGAGTCTAGAGCATTATAAATGAATTATGTAGGAGTGTTTTGTAGGTCTGTATGGTGTGGAACATGTCGGTGTGATACATATACTCCATTCCTACATAAAGTAAATTGGATCCTCCATCCATGGGCCTAGTGCAGGTTAAGTCCTTTTACCCAAAACCTGTAGGTAGAGGTTGAGTGCTGGTGGCTTAGTTTAGTGGTGATGAGCTTTGTTTCCAACAATTTTCTTAGGTTTGTGGCGGGAGCGCAAGTGAGCTTTGTTTACTGGCAGATTTCAAACTTGGCGCTGGTTCCTAGGAGGAAGTGACGGTCGGCGGCTGAGTTTCTACAAGTTCCCTCTCTTTCCAACAAATTATGTTAGGTTGGTAGAGAAAGCAGAAGTGACCTTTATTTACTGCCACAATTCAAACTCGGCGCTGGTTCCTAGGGAGAGGTGGCTGTCTGGTCCTCGAAAAGTAGTAGAAATTAGGTAGTTGAACAGCTTTGCATACATATATGAAATTGTAAATTGAATTATTTAATATGATTAAAAACGAAATGGAATGAAGTACTTAGGTGTTTACAGAAGACTATGTACGTCGCGTGTATGGAGGGAGTGTGGCGTAAGCGAAGTGGCGGCGCAGCGATTGTACAGTTATTATGTGCACGCGAGAGAGAGTCAATTAGCGACCGTTCTAGTACGGACCAAATGTGCTGTTATATAGTCATGGCAGATTCCGCTGCCGAGCAAACTTTATCGCCAAATGTGTAGCACTGCATTCTCGCTTGCACAAGGACACTTGGTGGACGATGAGAGGTCGGCATCGACATGTTTGAACGTGCCCAGGAAAACAACTTTGGCGCCAAAAGTGTGGCAGGGAACGGCCGACCGTTGTGTGATTGAGCTCCAAGGCAAACAAATTTGGCGGGAAACGTGCGGAGCCGACGAACACACATGCTGAGCGGACAAGGGACTGCCGTGATGTCAAACTCAGCAAGTTCCAGCGTGTCCAACGAAAACATGTTTACGATGTGGAAGCAATAGCTGGGCTCGCCCTCAGTGCGAGTGGCTGGCCGCCTCACGTGACAGGCGTCGGCAATGTCTCTGCGCGCTGGCCCGGGGGGTGGCGAGGATTTGAACTAATTCAGTTGGAGCGCAGACGTTGTGGCGACTGCACTGCGATATCAAAGATGTGTGTGCTGACTGTGTTGGAGAACAAGTGTTGACTGTACTGCTTGAAATTAATTCTTCAGTCCATTCCCCCCTGCAAAATCAAAGCACGTGTCTTACATTACTATAAGTGCAGTTTATTATTTGACGTGATTATGATAGGCTACCAGTGAAAAAATATAAGTGATGGAGAAAGTTCGTACGTGTGATCAATTATGGTGTTGGGATTTGAACTTGTGATAGATTTGTTTATGGATGTAGGGAAAATGGCTTTCTCGTCAAGAAAATCGGACATCTTGAAGAAATAATAAATGATAATAATAAATAGAAGTACTGTTTTCGCGACATTATCGTGTTGGAATTTGAATTTGGGGTGATTTTCTTGTGAAGGTAGGGCTATAATAATAAATAATAATAATAATAATAAATGATAATAAATATCAATGAATGATAATAAATCACAATGAATGATAATAAGTGACAATGAATGATAATGGATGTTAATGAATGATAATGAATGTTACTAAATGACAATGAATGATAGTGAATGTTAATAAATAATAATTAATAATAATAAACAAAAGTAAGGTGTTGCAGCCACTATCGTGTTGGAATTTGAATTTGGAGGGAATTTTTAGTGGATTCAGGTCAATTATAATAAATGATAATAAATAATAATAATAATAAATGATAATAAATAATAATAATAATAATAATAAATAATAATAATAAAAAATTATATATAATAATATATAATAATAATAAAAATAATAAAAAAACCGTGGAGGCCCGGGAAAAGAATAGGCCTCCGGTATGTTCTGGCAGTCATAAAACGCGACGAAAAGAACAAACCACTAATAGTGCTAACCCCCCTTTTAGTGTGATTAGTTGGTTCAGGACAGAACTAAAAAAGCCTTGGACAAGCGCCGTCATGGTCGGGGACGACATATGAACCCTATGCCCGCCCACATCTACATCTACATCTACATCCATACTCCGCAAGCCACCTGACGGTGTGTGGCGGAGGATACCTTCAGTACCTCTATCGGTTCTCCCTTCTATTCCAGTCTCGTAGTTTTCGTGGAAAGAAGGATTGTCGGTATGCCTCTGTGTGGGCTCTAATCTCTCTGATTTTATCCTCATGGTCTCTTCGCAAGATATACGTAGGAGGGAGCAATATACTGCTTGACTCTTCGGTGAAGGTATGTTCTCGAAACTTTGACAAAAGCCCGTACCGAGCTACTGAGCGTCTCTCCTGCAGAGTCTTCCACTGGAGTTTATCTATCATCTCCGTAACGCTTTCGCGATTACTAAATGATCCTGTAACGAAGCGCGCTGCTCTCCGTTGGATCTTCTCTATGTCTTGTATCAACCCTATCTGGTACGGATCCCACACTGCTGAGCAGTATTCAAGCAGTGGGCGAACAAGCGTACTGTAACCTACTTCCTTTGTTTTCGGATTGCATTTCCTTAGGATTCTTCCAATGAATCTCAGTCTGGCATCTGCTTTACCGACGATCAACATTATATGATCATTCCATTTTAAATCACTCCTAATGCGTACTCCCAGATAATTTATGGTATTAACTGCTTCCAGTTGCTGACCTGCTATTTTGTAGCTAAATGATAAAGGATCTATCTTTCTGTGTATTCGCAGCACATTACACTTGTCTACATTGAGATTCAGTTGCCATTCCCTGCACCATGCGTCAATTCGCTGCAGATCCTCCTGCATTTCAGTACAATTTTCCATTGTTACAACCTCTCGATACACCACAGCATCATCTGCAAAAAGCCTCAGTGAACTTCTGATGTCATCCACCAGGTCATTTATGTATATTGTGAATAGCAACGGTCCCATGACACTCCCCTGC
This sequence comes from Schistocerca cancellata, assembly GCF_023864275.1. Taxonomy (NCBI): domain Eukaryota; kingdom Metazoa; phylum Arthropoda; class Insecta; order Orthoptera; family Acrididae; genus Schistocerca; species Schistocerca cancellata. The sequence continues at coordinate 166,291,776 of NC_064632.1, forward strand.
GGCACACCTGAAATTACTCTTACTTCGGAAGACTTCTCTCCGTTGAGAATAACATGCTGCGTCCTGTTATCTAGGAACTCCTCAATCCAATCACACAATTGGTCTGATAGTCCATATGCTCTTACTTTGCTCAATAAACGACTGTGGGGAACTGTATCGAACGCCTTGCGAAAGTCAAGAAACACGGCATCTACCTGTGAACCCGTGTCTATGGCCCTCTGAGTCTCGTGGACGAATAGCGCGAGCTGGGTTTCACATGACCGTCTTTTTCGAAACCCATGCTGATTCCTACAGAGTAGATTTCTAGTCTCCAGAAAAGTCATTATACTCGAACACAATACGTGTTCCAAAATTCTACAATGGTAACGACACTGCTAGCCAACTGGAAAATGATTTAAATCCAAATAGAGGTGTTTTGCAGGATATGCTTCCTGTAACCACCCTACAAGGAAAACAAAGACAGAGGATGAGATGGTCAGATGAAGTTAATCGACACCTCATGTTCTGTTATTACCAAGCAACAAACCTAGGAACCATACACAACTGGATACAGATCACAAGTATACACAACATTTATTATCAGATATCCAGAATTAAAATTTTTAATACAACAATGACTAGCTGATCAGATCCGTGTAATAATAAAAAATAACAGGATACCCCAGTCAGAATTAGAAAACATCAAACAACAAGTACAACAAATACTGGAACAAAATAATGTGCAATCAGAAGAAGAAGAAAATACAGTAATGGACTCAAACATCCCAGAGCAAACAAACAAAGAACAACACGCATCAATTATACAATCAGAGGAAAACGAAATCTTAAGACAGCCACCAGAACAAGCACAAATAGAACTCGAAGTAACACACATGTTAAATATAGAAGAAAAATTTCAGCTGACATATATAGAATACAAAGACACAAATACAGACATTAGACCATTCTTGCATAGACCGCCAAATAACCCACAAGTCGAAACAACATTAAAAACTATCAACGCAATCATACACAACAAAATAAATGGAAACACAACTATGGAAGAGTTACAACTACTGGTTTATATAGGAGCACTCACTACACTAAATATACACACTAGGCAGAGATCAGAACCAACCAACACACAGAAGAAACCCACAAAACGAGCATGGCAACACAGGCTACAGATCAGAATAGAAAAACTGAGAAAAGACATCGGACAGCTAACACAATTTATAAGAAATGAAATGTCAGAGAAAACACTAAAAAGGTTTGGTAAAATCTCACAACAAGAAGCGATAGAGCAATTAGATGAAAAGAAGCAGAAATTACAAGCACTGGCCAAACGACTTAGAAGATACAAAAAAAGTGAAAATAGAAGGAAACAAAACCAAACATTCAACACAAACCAAAAGAAATTTTACCAAACAATAGATAACACACACATTAAAATAGACAATCCACCAAACATAACAGACATGGAACACTTCTGGAGCAACATATGGTCAAACCCGGTACACCATAACAGGCATGCACGGTGGATACAAGCAGAAACAGATACATACAAGATGATACCACAAACGGCTGAAGTGATAATTTTGCAACATGAAGTCACCCAAGCAATTCATTCTACTCACAATTGGAAAGCCCCTGGAAAAGATAAAATAGCAAATTTCTGGCTAAAGAAGTTCACCTCAACACATTCACATCTAACTAAATTATTTAACAGTTACATTGCAGACCCATACATATTCCCTGATACACTCACACATGGAATAACTTACCTGAAACCTAAAGATCAAGCAGACACAGCAAACCCAGCAAAATATCGCCCCATAACATGCCTACCAACAAAATACAAAATATTAACTTCAGTCATTACACAGAAATTAATGACACATACAACACAGAATAAAATTATAAATGAAGAACAAAAAGGCTGTTGCAAAGGAGCACGATGATGTAAAGAGCAACTGATAATAGATGCAGAGGTGACATATCAAGCTAAAACTAAACAAAGGTCGCTACACTACGCATAAATTGATTACCAAAAAGCTTTTGATAGTGTACCCCACTCATGGTTACTACAAATATTGGTAATATACAAAGTAGATCCTAAATTGATACAGTTCCTAAACATAGTAATGAAAAATTGGAAAACCACACTTAATTTCAGAACAAATTCAAATAATATCACATCAAAGCCAATACAGATTAAGTGTGGAATATACCAAGGAGACTCATTAAGTCCTTTCTGGTTCTGCCTTGCTCTGAACCCACTATCGAACATGCTAAATAATACAAATTATGGATACAATATTAGTGGAACATACCCACACAAAATCACACATTTGCTAGTCATGGATGATGTAAAACTACTGGCAGCAACCAATCAACAACTCAACCAATTACTAAAGATAACAGAAGTATTCAGCAATGATATAAATATGGCTTTTGGAACGGACAAATGTAAGAAAAATAGCATAGTCAAGGGAAAACACACTAAACAAGATGATTACATATTGGATAACCACAGCGACTGCATAGAAGCGATGGAAAAAACAGATGCCTATAAATATTTAGGATACAGACAAAAAATAGGAGTAGACAATACAAATATTAAGAAGAACTAAAAGAAAAATATATACAAAGACTAACAAAAATACTGAAAACAGAATTGACAGCAAGAAACAAGACAAAAGCTATAAATACTTATGCTATACCAATATTGACCTACTCATTTGGAGTAGTGAAATGGAGTAACACAGACCTAGAAGCACTCAATACACTTACACGATCACAATGCCACAAATATAGAATACATCACATACATTCAGCAACAGAAAGATTCACATTAAGCAGAAAGGAAGGAGGAAGGGGATTCATCGACATAAAAAACCTACATTATGTACAGGTAGACAATTTAAGAAAATTCTTTCTAGAACGAGCAGAAACTAGCAAAATACACAAAGCAATCATTCATATAAATACATTGGCTACACCACAACAATTTCATAACCACCTCTACATTTCTTTAGATCACATAACATCAACAGATACGAAGAAAGTAAATTGGAAAAAGAAAACACTATATGGCAAGCACCTGTATCATCTAACACAGCCACACATAGATCAAGACGCATCCAACACATGGCTAAGAACAGGGAATATATACAGTGAGATGGAAGGATTCATGATTGCAATACAGGATCAAACAATAAACACCAGATATTACAGCAAGCACATTATTAAAGATCCCAATACCGCAACAGATAAATGCAGACTTTGCAAACAACAAGTAGAAACAGTAGATCACATCACAAGCGGATGTACAATACTAGCAAATACAGAATACCCCAGAAGACATGACAATGTAGCAAAAATAATACATCAACAGCTTGCCATACAATATAAACTAATAAAACAGCACGTTCCCACATACAAGTAGGCACCACAAAATGTACTGGAGAATGATGAATACAAATTATACCGGAACAGAACCATTATAACAGATAAAACAACACCACATAATAAACCTGACATCATACTCACCAATAAAAAGAAGAAATTAACACAACTAATCGAAATATCCATACCCAATACAACAAATATACGGAAGAAAACAGGAGAAAAAATTGAAAATTACATCCAACTGGCTGAGGAAGTCAAGGACATGTGGCATCAGGATAAAGTTGGCATTATACCAATTATACTATCAACTACAGGAGTCATACCACACAATATCCACCAGTACATAAACGTAATACAGCTACATCCTAACATATATATACAACTACAGAAATCTGTAATTATTGATACATGTTCGAAGACCCGAAAGTTCCTAAATGCAATGTAACATATACTGTACAGTTAAAAGGAAGTCACGCTTGATGAAGGTCCGTGTCACTTTCCATTTTTAACCAGACCTAAGGTCTGAGAAAGGAAAGAAGATAATAATAATAATAATAATGATAATGAATGTTAATAAATGATAATCAATAATCAATAATAATAAAGAAAAGTACGGTCTTTGCATGCATTATCCTGTTGGAATTCAAACTTCCCTCCAGAATTTTATCAACGCTTTCAAGATCTGACAGCACTAGAGAGTCATTTTTATCTCTTCTCCTCTCCATATTCAGCGAATATTGAAGAGATTCGTCCTGAGCTGCAACTAGAAATTATTGACCTGCAGTGTGACAGAGAATACAGAGACAACTTTCAGAACAAGAAAAACATTTTGGAATTCTACAGACACTTCCCTCAGGATAGATTTCCTCGCTTGCACAAACTGGCGGCTACAATAATATCAAAGTTCGGTTCCACGTATGTTTGTGAACAACTGTGTTCTGCAATGAAATGTAACAAGACACGCCTGAGAAACGCATTGTCTGATCGAAATTTAAACTGCACGCTGCGCTTACAATGCACAAGAACAATTACTCCGCACATAGACGCAATTGTAAAGGGCAAAAAGTACAAGATAACCGAGAATCCCACACTTCAGTGACACCTTTTATTGTATAACAGTTCACAAATTAATACGAATGTAGAGGCATACAACACTAAGCTAATAAAATTATGTGGCACGTGTACATTCTCCTTTATTTGTTTCATTTGTCGCAGTAATAATTCGTGAGTGATATCCCTGCAGGTGGCCGCGGATTTACATTGACTGGCGGCAGCTGTTGTGTGCCTCACGTGACTCTCCTCACTCTCCGCTCTTGTCCCGTAGTGGGGGTAGCGTGCTCGCGCTGCTCCGTGCTCGCGCCTTGCTGCTCACAGCTTGCTCCGCGAGCACATATGTTGTGAAGCCCTGACCTAAGGGCTAGTTTAAAATTTTGTTTGAAGAATATTACAAGAGGAAAATATAAGTAGTATGTTAACGTCGGCCTCGACTGTTCTCTCCGCACAATGACACGTCGGACACGGTTGGCTCTGTAAAGAACTTGGCACATAGAAAGTAAATGATTAACCAAACGCAAATTTAGAGTAACTGACACTATAATTACGAACTTGGACTTAATATACATATAACATTTTAACACTTTCGTCAATAACATTGACAGAGCTTGAGTGTAACAAATTACAAGTCTAATAATGACGCCTATGAAAAGGTGCGTCCGTATTGTACAAGAGATAAAAAGAGAGTGATATCGTCCGGTAATGGACGATGGGTTGCGCGCTTGTTTTTTGTAATATTCAAATGTCTTCAGTCTGTCATTAATATCGATGTTTTTACACGCGCGCTGAATTAGTCTATAGTGTCTCAGGCGCGTCAGTGGCGCTGGATTCATTTCTCCTTGTAAATCGACAAAATACATCATTACGAGGAGTAGTTAAATATTATACATTGGCAAATAAATGGCTCTTGGCCACTTTCATTACTCAAATCAGTGTTTTATGCGACGAGATGTGGCGGTGTGAAAATACAACATCTCGCCACTTTGATCGATCACACCTTGTGTTTAGACTTTTGGAAGATGGGTACCGTCGCCGAGGATTATCAGAACGTACGTATGCTACTCGAGCGCCGTTGACGTTCAGTTATCAGTTTCGGCAGTGGTGATATCAAAACCTCTGCAGCGCGCCTGAACGCAAAGAACACGCACATGATGGCTGAGAAACATTGATTTTCAACAGTTGTGTAACTTTGCCCCGAAATCCAGCTTTTAATTCTGTGGCGGTAACCTTCTAATTAGAAAGATTCAAAGTGATCGTGATTTCTACAGGAGAAGCATAACAACTGGTTCTACGGCCTCTAACGATCGATATTCTATAAAGTATCATATCATCTGTTACTCGGTAACTGACGAAAAACGTTTTTAAAGGTAAACAGTGAGTTGCAGTTCGATCCCAGTTGATGATGATGTTGAATTAGACCACTTAATAGCACTGATATCAGGGCCCGTTCAGAGCACGAATTTTACTTTATGAATTTAGTGAAACAAAGTCACTAGTCACAATTAATCTTACCGAGGACATCTTGTCCTTCTGTTTCGGTTACCTTGAGGTTTCTAATGGATCCCTACTTGAGTTATAATAAAACATCGATACGTTACAATAGTTGAAGCAGTGGTCTCACATTCTGAAGTCCCGGATTCAAATCACATCCAACCAAAAAGGTATAGCGTTTCTATCTCATCCCCATCCTTTACCGATCAGAGTATTTTCCGGCTGTTTTCAATGACTTTGTTGTGATGGAATGTGAAACGACATTCTTCCTCCATCCTGCCTTATATTTAAGTACTTTGAGGACACCGACAAATACAAACTACATAGTTTTCGTTTTCCAGCTTTGACTCAACGTTTCATTACTATTGTGGTACTATCGAGAGCTTTATTTTAACTTTAGTCCCACAGTGGGTTGATGATGATGTTTGGTTTGTGGGGCGCTCAACTGCGTGGTGATCAGCGCCCGTACAAGTACCCAATCTTTGCTCAGTCCAATTTCGCCACTTTCCTGGATGATGATGAAATGATGAGGACAACACAACCCCCCCCCCCCCCCCACAGTGGGTTGTTTATGTAGATCTCTACTGGTAAACACGCTGGGCAGATAGGTGATTAGGATTGTGGAAAGTGCCAAATAAGGTTGGGGTCAGTTCCACTTCAAAATTGTAATATGTTGTAATTTACTAACACATTTAAACCAAAAGGGCACATAGCTGAACCTTCACAACTACAAGTTTCAAAAAGCAATTCTTTCATGGCTGAAGGCCTCCAAACAAGAAATCTTAAAAGCAATAAGATAAATCTCAAGAGGTAAAAACATGTAGTTAAAATCGCAAATAAAATAATTAAAACATATATACGTATATGGCAGCTAGGTGTAAAGCCTCAAGGCAGAAGTGGATAGACAAACATAAACAAGATGCAATACAAACGGCTGAAGGCCCACAATAAAACTTTCAAGATTTTAAAATAAATTACCATAACCATTCAAAGGCAGAAGGCAGCAATGTTTACGCTTGAAAGGTAATTTTTAGAATAAGATGCCAAGCCGCAATGTTTAAGCTTGAAAGGTAATTTTAAGAATAAGGTTCCAAGGCTGAAGCCCCACAATTAATTTTCCAAAACTTTAAAAGAATATAACCATAAGCCTTAAGTTTTAAGTAGCTGCAACTGGACTAAAAGAAAAGGCAACACAACGGCAATAACTTTTCAGCAAATATCTACTTGCCAGAATTCAAACTTACTTACATAAAACACAGTAAAACCAAGAATTTTTAAAAAATTGGCTATGAAAGATTATAAACAGACAATTAAACACCGGTGAGAAAGACGGTAAAGACAACAGCACTCAGAAGCCTCCAGGGGGTCGGCCTGCCCTCGTAGCGATCGGACAGCACCACACAAACTCCGACACTGCGCAGGTATCGCCAGCGGACCCGGCCGACTACACCGCGCGGAGATAACTTCCCTGGTGTGCAGCTACCGACCAACTGCCTGCAGAAGGCCGACAACATCTAAAATAGTCGTCAGTGGAAATAACGCCAGCTACACACGCAACCTGACAAACACTTGCACAAAGACCTGAACGATACCCAACACTAACAAAGCACACACAAAGACAAATAGGGTGTCGATGCACACACACACACACACACACACACACACACACACAGCCGATCAGGAACGATCGGCGAGCCAAAACGCGTCGTCCAGTAGGACGACCGACTGACGATTCACCAAGACCGTGGCCCAGCTCAAGTAATGCGTGGCAGCAATGGTCGGGCTAGCCATGTCGACGCAGACCTCACTGCTCCAACCCGACTGCACTAGTGGCGCATTGCAACTCCCCGACTGGCAGGTCTGGACTGCACTCGAGGAGCGTTCCAACTGACTGGCAGCCCGAACTCACGACCCGAACTGACTTCCGACAGATAATGACCGGGAAGTAATAGCAGTCGAACAAAGATACTACGAGATGGGGTTATATTGATACGCGCTGCTACGCCGAACATGGTCCGGCAAAGCACCCACTCAGGGACAGTAGTAATTTAAATTAACGTAGTGAGGTGCAAGTTCGTTAAAAACAGGGTGTAAAATACATGATGGCGGGAACACGAGCCACGCAGAGCTCAGACTTCTTTGACCGTGGTTAGTCATTTTTCTTTCGAATTGTTGTTAAAATACTACCCAGTCTTTGAAGACTGTATTTTCGTCCCAGTTTTCAATTTTTTCGAGAGTCTTCTTACTTCTTTGTTGTCTTGTTCTTGTACGGTGATAAACTATTCCATTAAATACAAAATTCAGACTGTTTTCCCTCTTTTATCAATATTTTTCGTCCTATGTCTCTCCTCGAGTTTATTAATTTATATTTTATATTTTGATCAGATTTATGTTCACATTTCTCTAACTAACGTCTTTGCCACAGTCTTCACTACAGTGTCCTTGTTATTTCCATTTTCAGTATCACTAAGCCTGCTGATGTTCCTGATACGACTCAACTGCAAATAATTCTCTGTTTATGTTAACGAGAGAAGGATGTATCGTAATCAGGACATAGTGGCATAATGAATAATGTATTTTGATTGACATACATGGGTATTTACGTATCTGAATAAGGTGTATACTATAAAAATGAATGTTTTATTGTTTAATCTTTACTTTATGAAAGTCACTGTATAGCCAGAAGATCTCATGTCTGTTTCAGTTCAGTGAAGATCAGTTTACTTGTATAATTTATCACCTTTTCTCTCTCTAGATAGCCTAAAAGAATATATTATTTGTTTGCAGTTACTATAATGTGAAATAATGAGTTGTTATCATCTATCATTTGCTTCTTATGTTCTCATGCAATGTATTTCAATCATCAGATGTTTTACCTGCGTAGTTAGATACTGGCTCCATTCTATGAACACCAAACGCTAACAAGAAAATTGAAAAGTCAGAGCACAATTTGATAACATGCAAATGAAGACGTCTTTATTTTGACCAGTGAAGTAAATAAGCATAGAAACAAATATATAAGATAAATCTAGTTCGTTATCTTGATTCAGGTTACGTCAGTCATAGTACAGATCTTACATAACCTTCAGTGTTTCTCTCTAATTTGATGGCTGAAAAAATTTGGAGATCTGTAGATATTTTTTACATTCGGTACGCCATAAATTTCAATATAAAAATCATAGTACTGAGTAATTAAAAGTAACTAAGTAGGAATGTATTTGGAGGGTAGAGGTCACATACAGGTAAGTATGGGAAGAATGAAACATGTGACGCTGTATTTTTACCTGTTTCTGTTTAACTACTATTTGATCATCAGTCAAACTAATTCTTATCATCAATTGTCGAAGAAAGATCTGTATTTTGTACCTAATTCAGGCTAAGCAAAGTAAGTAAATAAATCTCTGTTTGTTTGATAAACTTTAGAAGACTGAATGAATGCCTAGCATTCACATTGAACGTACTATGGTTGCGAAATTTCGATTAATTGGTTCTACATGACCCACATTTGAATCTTAAGCTATAACGGCTAATCTATTATTCGACACATGCTCTGACCCGAATGTATGTTCTTCTTCCCATACTATTTCTTTGTAGTCTTTTATGATCTTTCTCAGTGAATTCTTCTATGCCTTGTATAATTGTAATTCGTGTAAGAGTTCGTGAAGGTTGCACATTCAGTAACATGTGGTCTCTGTAATTAGAACTCCATTTCCTTTTGTATATGACTCACAATATATAATGGTTTAAAGCAAATACGAGAGTAGGAACTTTAATACTGGCAACTATTTATTTACAGCACGTACAAAATAGATATGCGTTTCAAAGTTTTACTGACGTTCACAGTAGTCACAAGCATTGTGTGTAACCCATTGCCATCGATGTGGGAGTCGTAGGATGCTCGCCGGCCGCGGTGGTCTAGCGGTTCTAGGCGCTGAGTCCGGAGCCGCGCAACTGCTTCGGTCGCAGGTTCGAATCCTGCCTCGAGCATGGATGTGTGTGATGTACTTAGGTTAGTTAGATTTAAGTAGTTCTAAGTTCTAGGGGACTCATGACCATAGATGGTAAGTCTCATAATGCTCAGAGCCATTTGAACCATTTTTTCGTAGGATGCTCTCTGCTGTGCCAGTTGTGTTGACAGTTCGAGCGGCGCAATTTTTTGCCTGACGAATTTGTAGCAATTCTGAAAAGAATGCCGTGAAGTGTTTCCTTCAGTTTAGAAATCGAGTTGAGCTCACGGGGGCTGAAGTCAAGGGAGTGCAGTAGGTAGTATAGCACTCAGCAGCCCTACCAGCCAAACAAATCAGTAACAGCTTGCACTGTACCTGCTTGAGCATTTTCCTGCAAAATGATTGTCAGGTGCCGGCCGATGTGGCCGAGCGGTTCTAGGCGCTTCAGTCTGGAACCATGCTGCTGCTACGGTCTCAGGTTCGAATCCTGCCTCGTGCATGCATGTGTGTGATGTACTTAGGTTAGTCAGGTTTAAGTAGTTCTAAGTCTAGGGGACTAAAGACCTCAGATGTTAAGTCCCATCGTGCTTAGAGCCATTTGAACCATTTCTGATTGTCAGGTCCTGCAAAAAGTTTCATCACTTCTGTCTCTTATGCTGTTAATATTTGGAACACAACATACGACCAGCTTAGAGACAGAAGAGATGACACTTTCTGCAGAACCTCACCATCATTTTGCAGAACAATGCAAGCTGTTACTGATTTGTTTCATTGATAGGGCTGCTAAGTGCTATACCACCTACTTCACTCTCCTGACTTAAGCCCTCGTGAGTTCAACTCGATTTCTAAACTGAAGGAAACACTTCACGGCATTCGCTTCAGATCTGCTACAAATTCGTCGGGCAATAGACCGCGCCACTCGAACTGTAAACACAACTGGCACTGCTAAGAGTATCCTACGACTTCCACATCGCTGGTAACGGGCTATACTCAATGCTGGTGACTACTTTGAAGGTCAGTAAAAGTTTGAAACACATTTCTATTTTGTACGAGCTGTATATATATATATATATATGTGCCACTATTAAAGTTCCAACCCTTGTATTTGCTATAAACCATTATATATTGTGAGCCATATTACAAACTAATAACTAAAAGAAGAAAAACTGAATTAATTTTACTGTTGACTTTTATTGAAATAGTTATTGGAATCAAAGGTGGAATTAATTTTAGTTATTCATTCAGTGTTGCACTACTACTGCAGATAATCAGTCATACCAAATGTTGCTTAAAAGCGATTTATATTTCAGTGACAAAAGTAACTGTATGATCTTATACTGTGTTTTACCAGTGATTTCATGTGCTTATATCCTCGTTAGATTAGTATTGCCAAATGGTAGTTGCTATAAATGAAACCATTTACGAAATTAATTCGAGAAGTAACCACTAAGGAACAATAATTATTTTTAGTGTTGTTTTTAGCAAATTAATAAGCAGACAGTATTACCATGAGAAATGCTATTCAGAACTGTTTGCATTAAGTGTTGCTGTTCATTACATGTATTGGTGCTCATAACTATAGTATCAGTGTATTCCAAGTTTACATTATTTGGTCATTATACATGTGTCTTTAACATCTAAGCTCACACTAGTGCATTTTGTTCATTTGTTGCATTGTTATTTACACCCTGTTATTGGGTAATTTCAAAGTCACCTCATTCATTAACCAAATCGAACTTGTTCCCGTTTAACTCGTTTTTGTAAATCTACCATACGCTACCGTAAGCAAGTCTAGAGTACGGTAGTTTTTCTAGCAGCTTTGGTCAGTTAAGATTATACCCTTTTTATCTGTAGATCAGGTGTGTTGCATACCTTTCAGGCGTTACCTCATAACGATCGCTTTCTTTGCATTTGCGATCAGTGTCTTACTAGATTCCCCCTAAAGACCAGAAGCGATGAACTGCCTAGAAACTGAGTGAGGACATCTGGGCCAGGAAACCTACGGAACATTTTTGTTTTATGTAACTATCCTTCTGTCTATTACTTGAAAGTAAATAGTATTTGTAGCAAAGCCGAAACTGTTAGTATTTAATTCAGGGTTTAATCGAATCTGTTAAACTACAACATGAAACAGAGGGATGATGTAGTAGAAATAAAGAATACAGATTTATCATACAGTGCTAGAAAATGCAATTACCTCAATAAAAAGGTAAAATAAAAAAAACTGAACAGAACTGTATCAAACACCACTTGAATACTGTGTCGAACTCTTATAAAACATATTTCTGTTATTCATACACAACTTTTGCATTCATCAGTAAAAGCAGAAAACTCTTGCCTTTGATCATGATGTAGAATGTTCCACTGAGTACAAAATATCAACAATAGTTATGTATTTTTTTAATGTTTGTGCAATCAAAAGTGACTACTTTGGTTACATAAAGGTGAAGAACTTAAGTGATCAGCAAATTTTTATAACTTATAAAATTCAATTAATATTCTGCAAGTACACAAAGTACGGAACGAACTAACACTGAACGACTGCGGCTCTAATTAGGTGCGAAACAAATAACAAAAGAAAAGTCCTCGGCTCCCAGGTTCCCTCTTACACAAGTATTTACATTTCTTTACCTACCAATACTACCAGTACTACCCAGAATCTTAGCATTTGCTGCGTCATTTATATGGCGTACCAAAATTACTAACACGATGTATCGGTAGAGCGCAACTCTAGCTGTCGACTGTAATTATTGAGCAATCTAAATTTATGCAACCATTTAATTATTGAAAATTATTGCTGTCTATAGTGAATCATTAACATATTTTCATTTCATATGTATTTTGTTCGTTGTTGTACTTAACAAAAGACCGTAAGATAACGAAAGAGAATATAACTATCTACATTCCTCCGTTAAACATCGTTCTTCCGAACGTACGCCTTGCTTACATTAATTGCGGAATATTCGGTACACGTGTCACGGAGAGTATAGGTATGTTATAAACCTTCTCTACGTATTCACCTTTCTGTCTGCCAGATTTTTTCCCAACGATGGATGACCTGGCGGATATCTTTATTGTAGAAGTCTGCGTTTCGATTCCTCGGGTAACGTACCACCTCACCGGCACTCTCGGTATGCCTGGTACACAGTGGTTTCTCCATCCGAGGAAAGAGGGTGGGCTCCATGATAGACATTTGGCAACCCACGGAAGCAGCATTTCTTACTGTCTTATGCAGAATGAACTGCGGTACTGGAGTTAGGCAAAAACAGCCGCTTGTACGGCATCCCACAATGATTCACCTTGACAGCTCCTCATAAGATTCGGATAGTATTCAGCTGTGACAGTATTCTCCTCACGAGTACAGTTTATTAACATCACACTGAGGTAGCGCCAAAAATCACTCAGCGTCAGTCTACACGATAATCGTTGGGTTTTAACTGCTCTCTTTTACTTTTGTCTCAGGGCCATAGTGATGCACCCAACACTCTTCCATGGCGATCAGGCAGCTAAAGGAGAACATGGATTGGGATAAAACAGTTGCAAAACATCCACTGCTGTGCCAGTTCCGCGGGCTTTTCGAACTGGGGTAAGTGGTCGCGTAACCCGGTGGACGACGATATTTCTCGGGTTCAAAATGTCGAACAAGATGTTCGAAATAGATGCGTGACATTTTCATCATTTGCACTACCGCTTCGATTGTGCTACGCCGGTCTTCGAATACCAGGGCCTCTGTTCCGCCTGTGATAGCCGTTTTGTCACAGTGAGGTGGTCTGATATCTGGTTTTTCGTTCTTCAGACTTGTCTGACGTCACTGGAAATGTCTGCTCCACCTGTCCCTTGTGTCATACGATGGAGAATTGTAGCCTTTTATTGGCTCATCTAGCACTGCGCTGCGGTACTGTAGCGCGGTTTCCATGTGTACCCTGCCTGCAGCCGTGTACGTCAAAACAAACAAAAAATTAAGTACAGCAGTATTCTTTCGAAGTACTAACTAAAACTTAATGGTTACACCACGTAGAAGTACGAAATAATTTATGTGATGAAGACAGTCGTGGTACTAATTCTTTATCCCACACTTTACAAAATTAATTCCCTTGGTATTCGCGGGGCTGTATGACGTCGAAGTCGACCTTCCGCCACATGTTCTGTACTCCAGAGTTGTTTTCTGGTTGGCCAACAGTTGCACCTCAACAATCTAGCGAATGCAATGGGAGTGAGTGCAAACCCTCATCGCAGTGTTCATTACGTTAGCTCGGAGGGGTCACTATTTAGAGATACGTTTTATGCAAATTTTCTTCATAGTTATACCACTGTAACGACTGGGATTTGGCTTCTGGATCGTACTTGTACGCCCAGGACTCATCACCGGTGATTATGGTGTTTACGAAGTAGAGGTCAGTGTTTGTGGAGTCTAGCATGTCCTGTGACACTTCAACACGAAGATGCTTTTGCCTTAGCATCAGTATCTTCGGCACAAATTTCGCCGACACTCTCTTCATCGCCAAATCTTCGGTCACAATGGAAACTGCTGAAAAAGTGCAGATGCCCAACTCTTCCGCAACTTCTCTGACAGACACACGACTGTCCCGCATCACCACAGCGTTCACTTTGGCAATGACCTGGTCATTTCGGCATGTTGATGACCGACGGGAGCGTAGTTCACTCTCCGCCGATGAGCAGACGTCTTTAAACCGGTTGTACCACTCCTTAATCTGTGTGATGCCTATAGCATCATCACCGAAAAACGTCTGAATGTTCCGAATTGTTTCCACCTGGTTTTCGCCCAGTTTCTGTCAAAATTTGATGCTGTAGCGCTGCTCCAGTCGTTCTGTCATTTCCCATGCAATGAAAAAGCGACGCGAGCACTGTACACTACCTCACCCAACTGCTGCTTGGCAGCAACCGACGCTACGCAGGAAAAAATTCACGCATACGCTTGAAGGTTCAAGGCCAGTTCATGCAAGTGCGCCTAGATTCAAATCCATCAGGTGTTCGCAAAAAGAAAAAAGGTCGGATACTTTTCTAACAGATCTCGTACACAAATTTACTTACTTGAATACTTCACGTATTGTGTTAAACCTTTAACATTACACCTCATAGATTATGACAGCATTTTAATACTTTAAACGCAGTCGATAACAACACAAAATACTGAAAATAAAATTTTTATTTTTTCTGGAAGATGTTACCTAGGCAACCTGCAGCTGGGAACAGATGATCTGGTGAGTGTTTTAGACACTTTTAGAAATGCGCTTACGTGACTTAATTTCTTTCGTCCGTTTGGGGACACAGGGCATCCAGAAGGACCCAACATCCATCTTTTTTCGTCATTTACTTCAGTTCAGACCATGTGTTGCCAACTCTCTTTGTTCCCATTTTCGTCGCCCTCCTTCATGTGCCTCTCGGACTGTCTCTCTTTGCGGCTTCACTGTCATTCCATTATAACACCTTCTTCTCGATTGCTCCATCTGACTTTTTTAATCGTGTGCCTGATCCTTCTCCATTTTCTTCACGTATCTTGTCTTCTATATGCATTGGTTCGTTTTCCTTCAGAGCTCCTGATTACTGACACACACATTCATGGGGCACCAGAGATATCTATTTATTAAGCTAAATAACTCTTATGTTATTTTCTTGTGCAATTTCATATTTTCACTAGCATGTTAAAGGACAGCCTTCACGTTTGTATTAAGAAATACCAATTCTTGTGTTACATGTGATATTTCTGTTTCGCCATACTGGATATGATGATGTGAAGGCAGTGTTTGCCTTGTTTATGTGGTTCCTCACACCTTCTCCTGCTCCACCATGTGTCCATTAGCTACGCACAAGAATTATTTGACAGTATTCATCTGCTACTCCGCTACCAATAGGGCTGTTCCACGTTCGCAGAATTTACTCTCACTTTCTTTGTTTCATCTATATTTATCTTGAGGCCAGCAATGTATGGTTCTTTTTTTTAGAGAGTTTGTCTTCCATATCTACCTGAGCTAAAAAGAGCAATGTTATCCAGGATGAACAAATCGTCCAGACATTCATGGATTCCCCACTGGATTCCTCTTCTGCTACCTGCTGGGACTCTTCTCGTGACTGAGTCAAAGATCAGTAGAAAAGGTGTTGGCGCCAAAATACGAGGGGTGTTCAATAAGTAACGCAACCCTATTTTTTCTCCACCAATATTGGTTGAAACATTGCGGAATTAATTGTGAAATATCGTGGAATATTCTCGATTCAGCCCCTATACATATATGAATTTCCCATAGCTGGCTTTCAGAATGACTATAACGGAAGTCCCTTCCAAGTACCGTTTCTTTTGGCGGACTCACAGGTCCTTGCTGAATGTCTACGGAGACTTGGCAGTGAAGAAAAGTACGCTGAGTCCTTGGGCGAGGTGTTTGACGTCATCGCAACAACATCGCGCAAACCTGTCCGATCTGCCAGGACAGCTGAACATCTTGCAATGTTGCAATGTGTGGACACTGTCATTCGAAGTGATCGATTGACACAGTGAGACACCACGTGGCACAGCGGGTCATTTCTGTTGGTAGTGCTCACCTACAGTTGGGGTACTCAAGATTTTGTGCCCGTTGGGCTCCTTGTCGCCTAAGAGAATACCATAAAGAGCAACAAAGAACGTTCTGTACAGTATTGCTTGCGTGTTACGAAGATGAACACTTCGAAGCGGAGTAGTACGGTACCATGAGGTCGCTTAGTCCCTCACAGTAAAGTATCTTAAGGCTGTCGCATTAAATGTACATTATGGTAAAAAATAGGGTTGTGTAGCCAGAAGTGTGGGGACTAATATGATGTGATGGAATCCTGACCAAAAGCTACCTGCTTTCATAAAATACTGTTACATTTTTTTTAACCTTCGATCGGCCGCGAGATGGAAATCACAGTGAGATCATGAAAATGTGTTATTTGCAACATTAAATTACACCTTCTAGTGATTACAATACTCGTGTCAACTGCAAAAAGAACTAATTCTGATTGTTGTACATTAGATGGTAGATCATTTACATACACTCCTGGAAATGGAAAAAAGAACACATTGACACCGGTGTGTCAGACCCACCATACTTGCTCCGGACACTGCGAGAGGACTGTACAAGCAATGATCACACGCACGGCACAGCGGACACACCAGGAACCGCGGTGTTGGCCGTCGAATGGCGCTAGCTGCGCAGCATTTGTGCACCGCCGCCGTCAGTGTCAACCAGTTTGCCGTGGCATACGGAGCTCCATCGCAGTCTTTAACACTGGTAGCATGCCGCGACAGCGTGGACGTGAACCGTATGTGCAGTTGACGGACTTTGAGCGAGGGCGTATAGTGGGCATGCGGGAGGCCGGGTGGACGTACCGCCGAATTGCTCAACACGTGGGGCGTGAGGTCTCCACAGTACATCGACGTTGTCGCCAGTGGTCGGCGGAAGGTGCACGTGCCCGTCGACCTGGGACCGGACCGCAGCGACGCACGGATGCACGCCAAGACCGTAGGATCCTACGCAGTGCCGTAGGGGACCGCACCGCCACTTCCCAGCAAATTAGGGACACTGTTGCTCCTGGGGTATCGGCGAGGACCATTCGCAACCGTCTCCATGAAGCTGGGCTACGGTCCCGCACACCGTTAGGCCGTCTTCCGCTCACGCCCCAACATCGTGCAGCCCGCCTCCAGTGGTGTCGCGACAGGCGTGAATGGAGGGACGAATGGAGACGTGTCGTCTTCAGCGATGAGAGTCGCTTCTGCCTTGGTGCCAATGATGGTCGTATGCGTGTTTGGCGCCGTGCAGGTGAGCGCCACAATCAGGACTGCATACGACCGAGGCACACAGGGCCAACACTCGGCATCATGGTGTGGGGAGCGATCTCCTACACTGGCCGTACACCACTGGTGATCGTCGAGGGGACACTGAATAGTGCACGGTACATCCAAACCGTCATCGAACCCATCGTTCTACCATTCCTAGACCGGCAAGGGAACTTGCTGTTCCAACAGGACAATCCACGTCCGCATGTATCCCGTGCCACCCAACGTGCTCTAGAAGGTGTAAGTCAACTACCCTGGCCAGCAAGATCTCCGGATCTGTCCCCCATTGAGCATGTTTGGGACTGGATGAAGCGTCGTCTCACGCGGTCTGCACGTCCAGCACGAACGCTCGTCCAACTGAGGCGCCAGGTGAAAATGGCATGGCAAGCCGTTCCACAGGACTACATCCAGCATCTCTACGATCGTCTCCATGGGAGAATAGCAGCCTGCATTGCTGCGAAAGGTGGATATACACTGTACTAGTGCCGACATTGTGCATGCTCTGTTGCCTGTGTCTATGTGCCTGTGGTTCTGTCAGTGTGATCATGTGATGTATCTAACCACAGGAATGTGTCAATAAAGTTTCCCCTTCCTGGGACAATGAATTCACGGTGTTCTTATTTCAATTTCCAGGAGTGTATATGAGAAACAGTAGTGGACCTAAGATTGGGCCTTGGGGAACACCATACGTGATTTCCTCCCAGTCAGAATTATGTTCCTGGATTCTGTTGGTTGAATTACTACTAAGTATAACTTCCTCCATTCTTTTGGTTAGAGATGACATGGTCCATTTGTTGGCTATATCATCAATCCCATAAAACTAAAAATACTTTGGATAGGTCACAGAAAATACTTACTTGGACTATTTTGTTTTCAATACTTGTAATATTTGGTGTGTGGACATGTAAA
The DNA here is from genome assembly GCF_023864275.1 of Schistocerca cancellata. Lineage (NCBI taxonomy): Eukaryota > Metazoa > Arthropoda > Insecta > Orthoptera > Acrididae > Schistocerca > Schistocerca cancellata. The sequence continues at coordinate 166,310,373 of NC_064632.1, forward strand.
TGGCACTCTCAGTAGAGCAACCCTTCTGAAACCCAAACTGTGATTTTCTGAGGATATTATTGTTGCCAAGGGGAGATACTATTCTACAATACATCACCTAAAAATTTGCTGGTCTACAGCGTCTTGTATGTGTCCTCATAGTCAGAAGTTCATGTGAACGAAAAGGTGAAACTCAGAGGGAGCCATGTCCGGACTGCATGATGGGTGATCCGACACTTCTCATCGAAAACACTGCAGGAGTGTCGTCTTTACACCTGCAGTGTGTGGGCAAGACCTGTCATAAAGAAGGCAGCACATAACTGCGTTACGTGGACTGCATGAATTCAGTTCAATCCTCCCTCCCCAGCGGTGAGTGATCTAAACTTCCATCGAAAACACTGACGGATCGTCGTCCTGGTACTTGCAATGTGCCTCCGAGAATTATAATTAAACTCTAGCGTCCGTAGGTATCATATGTGATACCTATAGTCTAAAATTTTTTTACGAGTTCATCGACCGCTTTAGTGTGAGTGCCTGCCTGTTCGTCATTTGTTTAAACTTCTTTACCCCATCATCAGGTGGCAGCAGCAGCTGGAATGTGAGTGTACGACGGCATGCACCATGTCGGGAATTAAAAATGGTAAATATTCTTATCTTTTGCAATTTCACACATTTAGAAGCATATTTATATTCACAAATGATTCATTTATCCTGTAAATAAATATCACTACCGAGAAACTGCTCTCCATGAACAAAATGTTCTACTTAATTGCAGGTATCATTCCTGATACGACGGGACTCTAGTACCATAAATCTCCTGTCATTGTTTACTTGGTTATTGTGGCGCGTGTTTTTATTTCTTCATTTTTTGCTAAATATTCTGATGTTTGCTGTCGTTATCCCATATTAAATTTATCTTGTATTAAATTACGTCTTTAACTTCCATGTAAATATATTGAGTATTTGTCGTATTATTTTAATGAAAATAATGAACCCAGTAATCACATTTTTCCCTGCTGTAGGGCTAACTGATGAAGAAATGGCGGAACTTTTTGGCAGTGAAAGATCCAAATATTTCTGAATCTGAGGTGTCCCAAGAAGAAGATGAGCTTGACATAACTGTCAGCTGTCAGATCACAAACTCCAGATGCTGATGAGTTATAATTCGAATCAGATGACGATGGGGTGCCTTTCAGTGAGATCCAACAGAGAGGTGGAAAATGGAGACACACAACAGAGTAAGTAGTTGCTAGATAGAAATCTGTATGGCATATTTAACGTATAGTTTGCAAAGATTTATGTTATTTTAAATTCCTAGGTTTAATCATGAAGTACCAGAATTTGCAACACCTGAAATTCCAACTGTGAAGTCGCCATTTGAATATTTCACGCGAGATATTGACCAAACATTGTTGATGATATGGCTTATTATATAAATTTACGTCATGTTACGCTAACAAGAAAGTCAATGGACTATAGTGGAGCAGAATTAAGAAAGTTTTGGGGGGGTTAGCATACTGACTCCATTACTGTGGTTCCCTACATTGAGAATGTGTTGGGAAAGGCGAACACGTTGTCCACTGATTGCAGATACAATTAGCAGGGACAGGATTTACCTGATAATAAATAATCTGAAACTGGTTCATGACAATGCTGCGTTGAAAGAAACCAAAAGAAGTGGCAGTTATTGGAAGATACGACCACTCCTTGACAGACAAAGAAATGCATTTCGAAATTATCCCCGACCAACTGATGCATGTATAGATGAGCAGATGATACTGTTTACAGGTCAAGTAAGAACAAGACAGTATGCTTGGGGTAAACCTCCGCAGCTGGCTTGAAGAACTTTGTGCTAGCTACCTCCAACGGTATACCACTTGACTTTTTGACCAAGGAAAGGGTGAAGATATCACTTCTGGAAGAATTCCAGTACCTGAAAACCTTGATATTGGAGGGTGTGTTGTTCTAAAGCTTTCAGATTCCTTGCCACCTGGTTCACTAATATACGTTGATAGATACTTCACATCTGTCCCCTTACTTGATAATCTCCTAACTCATGGGCCAATCTTAGAAACAGGGACTATCATGGCTAATCGTCTTCCAAATGCTGTAAATTTCAAAAGAGATTTAGATTTGAAAAGGAAGGGCAGAGGTTCTTTTCATCATGTTGTAGGGAGTGATGAAAAAATAGCTGCAATGACGTGGTTTGACAATAAACCTATTTACATTGAATCTTCTACTTTTGGTATTCATCCCACTGTCCAGATTCAACACTGGTCAAAGAAAGATAATGTTTATGTTCAAATTCCTAGGCCAAATACTGTTACCAAATATAACAGAAATATCAGTGGTGTGGATCTCCTGGGTAGGGTAGTGGGAAAATACCCAATGAGGAGCAGAACTAACAAGTGGACAGTGCGTGTGATGAGCAAAGATCAGACTCGAGTAATGATGACGACGAGGGTGATGTTGATGAAGGCCCACCAGTACAACGGGCAAGAGCAACAAAGGCTTTACCATCTTTGCCATTCAGGGTATTAAATGCTAAGCACATGCCTCAGATGATGAACCACATACAGAAAAATAGATCTAAATGTAAGTTAGAGGGTTGTAGAGGTCTAACGTCTGCACAATGTAGCAGATGTCAAATGTTCTTGTGCTTTGCATTTGAAAGAAATTGTTTGGCTCTTTTTCACAAGAACTGAACTTGAACTTATGTTACATTTCTCACACAAATACATGATTTTATGTGTTAAGAATAATTTTGTTGTAACACTCATATGCATTACTTTGTATTAATATAGACCGCAGGTATCACATATGATACCATCTGAAAAATATATGTAAAAATGAAAATAATTTTTTTTCTGTATTTTTTACTTATTTGTGTCCTTATCGCTTGTGAATATCAATTTCAATAAAATCAGACTTCGCACCAAGCTTCAGGACTCTAGAAGTTAAGAAGTAAATGCATAACAGTCATGTTATGTGTGCTGCAGGAAATCAGGCGAAACCCTTTGGCAGGCACTTGCGTGAGATACTGGTGTTCTAGGCATCTTTAAGTGCTGACTGTGCTCTCACATTGGAAAAGTGCGGCGTTAGACGATAGACAGGTATACTGCACACACCACACAAGGGATCTACCCAGACTTTCACCGGATTTTCACTGTGGTTGTAATTTCTCGACTGCTCGGAGATTTAAAAAAATGGCCCTCGTATGTAACAGACAAAGTAAATGTAATTAGTGTCATTTACTACTTCGCGCACAACATATAAACAACATAAACTCACGTAAGGTGACTCAGACCTGCAGGAATGTTGCGTAGCACCTTATAGTTGGAGCCAATGTGTGTCTGCACAGTATGTGAGAGCTACGCGGGCAGCTAGCTTCGTCGGACCGCGGCGGCTCTCATCTGTATGCGACTGCCGGGTGGCGCTCACCTGCGCCGCACCCACCTCTCCCCCGCCGTAGCGCTTTTTATGCTCCCTGCTCGCCCCCTCTGCCCTCCCCCTACTGACACACCCGCCTACACACCGCTTGCACATTACGCACCGCCGCTCGGACCGGCGGCGCTCCACTCCTACACGCCAGCCATTTAGCGTAACGACCCCCCACGCCTTCGCCACGCTCTCCACAAGTTGTAATATATTGCCCAGCCGTGCCCTGGCTCGCCTATCAGACTGCGCTCCAGCTCCAGGGTTTGGGTGGAGTCGTTCACAGGGCGACGCTCTGTGCGTCTGTGAAGCTACGTGGGCGACGAGCGACGCCACGGGAAGCGAGAAGAGCCGCGTCTACATTTGTACCCTAGAAATTCCTGTGAAGTGTCAGGCAGTGGTTACTTTCCATTGAAAGTTAGCGTACGTACATCGTAAGACGTCTTTACGTTTCATGGTAAGAATGACTACTTCTGTGCTGCGCTCAAGCTCCTATTTGACTAATTTTTTTTTTGCACAATGTTCAGATGACGGAAAAATGATATGGGGTGCATAAAGATTGGACAGTGCTTCAATCTGGCGTTAATGACTAAAGGGAACTGTTAAGTTCAACAAAGAACAGTTCTTATCTTTTCTCCAGGTGTTGTAACATTCCTGCACTTATAGTATATTAAAATGCTTCAAAAGTTTTCCGTTCTTAATTCTGCGCAGCATCACTATGAGGTACGAAGGTGGAAATCATACAGTGTCTTATGAATAACATGCAGATATAGATTGACGAGATTTCTCAAACCAAGATGAAACGTGCCATTGGGGGAAACACTGGTACGCAAATTTAACATTCAAATCTTCTGTTATTACGTTAAAAGATTAAATTACATTAGAAACACGTCACAATGTTCGGCTAAATTATGTTTCTTTGGCCACGAACCCGGTTCCACCTTCTTATACTATCTTCTGGTGACAGCTGAATGTCGCAAAACATATAAAATTATGGACATGTCATCAGTTGTATCATCTACATCTACATCTACATTTATACTCCGCAAGCCACCCAACGGTGTGTGGCGGAGGGCACTTTACGTGCCACTGTCATTACCTCCCTTTCCTGTTCCAGTCGCGTATGGTTCGCGGGAAGAACGACTGTCTGAAAGCCTCCGTGCGCGCTCTAATCTCTCTAACTTTACATTTGTGATCTCCTCGGGAGGTATAAGTAGGGGGAAGCAATATATTCGATACCTCATCCAGAAACGCACCCTCTCGAAACCTGGCGAGCAAGCTACACCGCGATGCAGAGCGCCTCTCTTGCAGAGTCTGCCACTTAAGTTTGTTAAACATCTCCGTAACGCTATCACGGTTACCAAATAACCCTGTGACGAAACGCGCCGCTCTTCTTTGGATCTTCTCTATCTCCTCCGTCAACCCGATCTGGTACGGATCCCACACTGATGAACAACACTTAGGTATAGGTCGAATGAGTGTTTTGTAAGCCACCTCCTTTGTTGATGGACTACATTTTCTAAGGACTCTCCCAATGAATCTCAACCTGGTACCCGCCTTACCAACAATTAATTTTATATGATCATTCCACTTCAAATCGTTCCGCATTCATACTCCCAGATATTTTACAGATGTAACTGCTACCAGTGTTTGTTCCGCTATCATATAATCATACAATATCCTTCTTTCTATGTACTCGCAATACATTACATTGGTCTATGTTAAGGGTCAGTTGCCACTCCCTGCACCAAGTGCCAATCCGCTGCAGATCTTCCTGCATTTCCCTACAATTTTCTAATGCTGCAACTTCTCTGTATATTACAGCATCATCCGCGCAAAGCCGCATGGAACTTCCGACACTATCTACTAGGTCATTTATATATATTGTGAAAAGCAATGGTCCCATAACACTCCCCTGTGGCACGCCAGAGGTTACTTTAACGTCTGTAGACGTCTCTCCATTGATAACAACATGCTGTGTTCTGTTTGCTAAAAACTCTTCAATCCAGCCACACAGCTGGTCTGATATTCCGTAGGCTCTTACTTTGTTTATCAGGCGACAGTGCGGAACTGTATCGAACGCCTTCCGGAAGTCAAGAAAAATAGCATCTACCTGGGAGCTGGGAGGTCTGGTAAAAGGATTATTCAGGTTGGCAAGAATGAGCTCTACCCGGACTGACTCACAGGAACTAACTACTTCAATTTTGTTATAAGATAAACTACCTCTACCAGCAACAAACATACCACCACCAACTGCACTTAGGCTATCCTTTCTGAACACCGTTAGGTCTTCTGCAAAAATTTTGGCTGAACTTTATTTCCTACTTTAGCCAGCTTTCAGTGCCTATAACGATTTGAGCATCAGTGCTTTCTATTAGCGCTCGGAACTCTGTAATTTTCCGAACACAGTTATGACAGAATGAGATTTTCACTCTGCAGTGTAGTGTGCGCTGATATGAAACTTCCTGGCAGATTAAAACTGTATGCCGGACCGGGATCGAACTCGGGACGTTTGCCTTTCGCGGGCAAGTGCTCTACCATCTGAGCTACCCAAGCACGACTCACGCCCCGTCCTCACAGCTTTACTTCGCAGGAGAGCTTCTGTGAAGTTTGTAATGTAGGAGACGAGGTACTGGCAGAAGTAAAGCTGTGAGGACGGGGCGTGAGTCGTGCTTGGGTAGCTCAGATGATAGAGCACTTGCCCGCGAAAGGCAAAGGTCCCGAGTTCGAGTCTCGGTCCGGCACACAGTTTTAATTTGCCAGGAAGTTTCACAGTTACGACAATTTACAACTATCATACCGCGGGTTTCTGGATCTACGTACTTCTTATGTTCGATCAGCACCCTTTGAGACTGAAGCCTTTTTTGTGTTTCTCTGAAACCTTCTAACCTAAAAAAAACGACCAGTCCACGCCACACAGCCCCCAATACACGTGTAGCCGCCTACTGCGTGTCATGGACTCATGATCTATTTAGCGGAACCTAAGACCCCACCACCCGATAGCGCAAGTCGAGGAATCTGCACCTTACCTTATCGCAGAACTGTCTGAGCCTACGCTTCAGACTCTCCATTCAGCTATGTTCCAAAGGTCCGCAATCGGTTTTCCTCGAAACGGTGAGCTCTGCTTTCATCTCACAAGCTAGACTAGCAGCCTTTACCACTTCAGATACCTGCTTTCTTCCCAACCTAGGTAGCCATGTCCCTAACAAACCCCTAACCCCCCAATGTTGGAGCTCCCAATTACCACTAATCCCACACTATGTGACTACCCAGATCTTGCACTGCATTCAGCTGAGGGATAGTGTCAGCCAAGGACATCATCTGGGACCTGTATGTCTGACTAACCAAGGATGTCCTTAAATGTGGCCCCCCACAGCAGTCTTTTGCGGCCTGCACCTCCCTCCCCCCACCCCAGGTGAGATCTCAACCTCAATGCAAGCAATATCCCTGGAGGGTCAACGGACTCATGGGCTGAGCTGGACATTCATTGGATCCGCACGGCCAGCCCATAACACAGATGCCGATCCACTACACCCTCAAACTGTGTCACCGAAGCCAACACAAACTGGAGCTGATAGCAAAGTGTCACCAACTTGTCATGCTTCCACACACAACAGTCACAGTCCCTATCCATACTAGAGACTGGGGAAACTGCACTACCTGGATTCAAAAACTACCAAAGCGCGCAGGTGAAACTATATAATTCACTCTCGGTTGGGAACTTCTAAAAGGACACAAAATCGGTTACTCTCCTACATAAACGAAAACGCGAGACCTGTGTCTATTAAACATTAAATTAACACGCAGAACTCAAGAATTAAACTACTAAAGCACACAGATGAAAATACATAATTCGCTCATCGTTAGGAACTCGTAAAATGTTACAAAATCGGTTACTTCCCTGTTTCTGCGTGTGCTGTGGTTTGATTGGTTAAATTAAATGCTAATTAACTTGGAAACGGTGCAACGTACAGAATCTTTTTTCTTAACAATTATTCTTCAGCACAACCTATCTCCAACACATGCAAGCTATTCAGACTGCTTCTAGCCACACTATCTACAAGAATTATCCGATCTGGCATACCTATATTTGCAAAACTAATAAAAATATACAATGAATTTTATTTTTTGATTAACGGAAAAGTGAAAAAAAATTTCATACCTTTTCATAGGTGTTCAATATGCCCCTTGGCATATGACAATGAGGTATTCAAATTGTTCCCACTCTGCAGCGTGCATGTCTTGAGTTACAGCTTCCGCAGCTGCTGTTATACGATGTCTCAGTTCATTCATTGCTGTTAGTAGTGGAGGCACATAAACAAAGTCTCTTTTAAACCCCCACAAGAAATAATCTCATGCAGGCAGGTCCGGTGAGCTTGGAGGCCGGTAATACAAGGCTCAATCGTCTGGTCCAGTGCCACAGATTCATTGTTCAGTAATCTTTGATTCTAAAATTCCCGCTGTTCCAGATGCCAGTGTGGCGGTATCCCATCCTGTTGGTAAATGAAGTCGCTCGAATCAATCTCCAACTGTGGGAAAAGAAAGTTCTCAAGCATATCGAGATATGTGCTTCCTGTAACAGTGTTCGGGGCAAAGATTAATTGATCATGTACCTTTTCCACAAAACTGCAGAAAACACATTAAATTTTGGAGATTCCTCCTCATGTTGTACAACTTCATGTGGTTGTTCCGTACACCATGTCCTCACAATATGACAGTTCACCTTTTCATTTAAATGGAATGTTGACTCGTCACTAAACACTAGGCGTGGAAGAAAACTGTCATCCTGCATCTTTCCAAGAACTAAATTACAGAACTCCTTCACCAAGAGCTTGCCGTAGCTGCATTTTGTATGATTTCATGTGTAATCGTCGACGCAACACACTCCAGACGGACATCATATGCATCTTGAACTGTCGAGCTGTACGGCGAACAGATTTCTGCTGACTCTTTCGAAACTCTGGCGGATGCGTTCAACGTTGGTGTCAGACACTCGGAGATGGCCCGGCGATTTGCCTTAATACACTCCTGGAAATTGAAATAAGAACACCGTGAATTCATTGTCCCAGGAAGGGGAAACTTTATTGACACATTCCTGGGGTCAGATACATCATATGATCACACTGACAGAACCACAGGCACATAGACACAGGCAACAGAGCATGCACAATGTCGGCACTAGTACAGTGTATATCCACCTTTCGCAGCAATGCAGGCTGCTATTCTCCCATGGAGACGATCGTAGAGATGCTGGATGTAGTCCTGTGGAACGGCTTGCCATGCCATTTCCACCTGGCGCCTCAGTTGGACCAGCGTTCGTGCTGGACGTGCAGATCGCGTGAGACGACGCTTCATCCAGTCCCAAACATGCTCAATGGGGGACAGATCCGGAGATCGTGCTGGCCAGGGTAGTTGACTTACACGTTCTAGAGCACGTTGGGTGGCACGGGATACATGCGGACGTGCATTGTCCTGTTGGAACAGCAAGTTCCCTTGCCGGTCTAGGAATGGTAGAACGATGGGTTCGATGACGGTTTGGATGTACCGTGCACTATTCAGTGTCCCCTCGACGATCACCAGTGGTATACGGCCAGTGTAGGAGATCGCTCCCCACACCATGATGCCGGGTGTTGGCCCTGTGTGCCTCGGTCGTATGCAGTCCTGATTGTGGCGTTCACCTGCACGGCGCCAAACACGCATACGACCATCATTGGCACCAAGGCAGAAGCGACTCTCATCGCTGAAGACGACACGTCTCCATTCGTCCCTCCATTCACGCCTGTCGCGACACCACTGGAGGCGGGCTGCACGATGTTGGGGCGTGAGCGGAAGACGGCCTAACGGTGTGCGGGACCGTAGCCCAGCTTCATGGAGACGGTTGCGAATGGTCCTCGCCGATACCCCAGGAGCAACAGTGTCCCTAATTTGCTGGGAAGTGGCGGTGCGGTCCCCTACGGCACTGCGTAGGATCCTATGGTCTTGGCGTGCATCCGTGCGTCGCTGCGGTCCGGTCCCAGGTCGACGGGCACGTGCACCTTCCGCCGTTCACTGGCGACAACATCGATGTACTGTGGAGACCTCACGCCCCACGTGTTGAGCAATTCGGCGGTACGTCCACCCGGCCTCCCGCATGCCCACTATATGCCCTCGCTCAAAGTCCGTCAACTGCACATACGGTTCACGTCCACGCTGTCGCGGCATGCTACCAGTGTTAAAGACTGCGATGGAGCTCCGTTTGCCACGGCAAACTGTCTGACACTGACGGCGGCGGTGCACAAATGCTGCGCAGCTAGCGCCATTCGACGGCCAACACCGCGGTTCCTGGTGTGTCCGCTGTGCCGTGCGGGTGATCATTGCTTGTACAGCCCTCTCGCAGTGTCCGGAGCAAGTATGGTGGGTCTGACACACCGGTGTCAATGTGTTCTTTTTTCCATTTCCAGGAGTGTATATATATAGTGACAATTATTGAACTATATGAAATACATGCGTCATAACTTCTGAACGGTTTGCGTTAGGACGTTCAAACTGCACAGTTGGCCACGGGGCATGATGGGGAGTAATATGGTTTTTGCTTAATGACGAAGTACACTTTCATTTGGATGGGTTCGTCAACAATCAAAACGGGCGCATTTGGGGTACTGAGAATCCGCATTTCGCAATCGAGAAGTCTCTTCACCCTCAACGGGTGACTGTGTGGTGTTTAATGTCCAATCACGGAATAATCGGTGTGATATCACTTGATGGCTTAGTGACTACCGAGTGGTACGTGAAGGTTTTGGAAGATGATTTCATCCAAATTATCCAAAGTGACCCTGATTCTGACAAGATGTGGTTCATGCGAGAGAGAGCTCAACCCCATCGAAGCAGGAGAGTGTTTGATGTCCTGGAGGAGTACTTGTTATACATATATAAAGACCATCGTAATTTATGTATACAAAGAAATAAATTATGATGGTCTTGAACTATATGAACAAAATTTAAATCACAAACTACAGCATGCACACGCTTTATTCAATATGTATATATTCAAAGACCATCATAATTTATTTACACAAAGAAGCAAAACATTTTCGAAGGATATGAAGCTTACAAGGGATTAATGTGTTGTAATCGATGTTGTTTTCAGTTGTAAAACTGACTTGCAGCTCTCTACACTATCTAACATGTGCAAAAGCTCCTCATCTCTGCAGCCTACATCAATCTGAACCTGCCCTGATTTCCCTCTTTAATTTTCGCACCCCTCCTGAAACACTTCCCTCCATTAACAAAGTAACGATACTTTGTTGCCTCAGGATTTGTCCCATCAACCGGCCACCTCCCTTAGTTAAGTTGGCCACAGATTTCTCTTTACCCAATTCGATTCCATACCTTGTCTGCAGTTATTCAGTTTACCTATTAAATCCTCAACAGTCTCCTGTAGCACCACATTTTCAAAATTTCTATTCTCCTCGTGTTTCACCTGTTTATCGTCCACGTTTCACATTCGCGAAAGACTACATTTCATACAAACCCTCTAGAAAAGACTTCCAGTTAATTAAATTTATATTTGTTGCCAACAAATTTCCTTTTTAGTAAGTTACTTTTTTGCTATGGTCAGTCTGTATTTTATAAGCATCACTTATTTTGCTACCCAAATAGCAAAACTCATCTACCTCATTTACTGTCTGGCATAATAACCTGTTTCTTTTGGCATCGTCAAGTTTAATTCGACTACATTCCATTGTCATTGTTTTACTTTTATCCAGATCCATCTTATAACCATTTCGGAAGACATTGTCTCACGAAAGGAAGCTTTGATGGACATGAATGCTTCCTTTCGTGAGATAAGAGTTACATTAAACTTACATTTACCAAAAAGTAAATAAGCAAAAAGCACAATATAGCATTTATAAAAAGGAATAAAATTATACGATAAATTGACCATGGAGATAAAGCAGACAAATACATTTTAAATATTCAAAAAGTTTGTTGGCGTGTACACCGTAAATAACTTATACTAAAAATTCTGAGGTTATTTGGATATAAAACTTAAATTAATCATTTAAAAAAAACGACACAAATAAAATCGAAAAGTAAAAAAACATTGTATTGCCCCTTAAAGTTTAATATGAGAAGCAATATTTTCACGCAAGCGTCGTCGCGTCGAGGGGACCGCTAAGTAAATAATAAAAAAGAAGTTAACAGCAGCTATTCTTTCTGGAACAGCATTCTTTCGTTATTACTGGTTATAAGCTTCTTCTGTTCGGTGTCATCTCTTCCAGTCGTGACCGTCCAGCACCCACACCTCTAAATATCCATTTAAGTTATAATCACTTAATATATGATATATGAAAACCAGTCCGTCTTCAATTAGCCTGACATACCTATTTACTTTCCATCATATTTTTCCATAATTACGTGCGAACTTAGTTTCATCCATTAATGTACCTTACGAGGCCTCTGTCATGCAGTGGTTTGATGATAGCGCACTAAGTCACGCTTCATTAAATAGCCAGCGCAAGTCGCGCCGGCCGTTGTGGCCGAGAGGTTCTAGGCGCTGCAGTCCAGAACCGCGCGGCTGCTACGGTCGCAGGCTCGAATCCTGCCTCGGGCACGGATGTGTGTGATATCTCTAGGTTAGTTAGGTTTAAGTAGATCTAAGTCTAGGGGACTGATGACCTGAGATGTTAAGTCCCATAGTGCTCAGAGCCATTCTTTCTTTTTTACTTATTTTTTTTTTTAATTTATGTGGTGCGCAGAGCGTGAGTAAGTGTAGCGACCCGGACGGGTAATCACGTGAGACCAGGCGGTGTTGATGGTTGTGCCTGTAATGCGAATTTTTCGGAGTAAATTAATGGAGACTTAGACTCAACGATTTGATATTGCTGTTTTGATGTTTACCTATATTAGATAGGTAGCTTACATGTATTTAAATGCTACACTGTATCATTTTTGGTTGTAATTCTTCGGTTTTGGTTTTGTTTAATTACCGGTCACCCGACGCAAAATATTACTACTTATACACTCCTGGAAATTGAAATAAGAACACCGTGAATTCATTGTCCCAGGAAGGGGAAACTTTATTGATACATTAGGAGATCGCTCCCCACACCATGATGCCGGGTGTTGGCCCTGTGTGCCTCGGTCGTATGCAGTCCTGATTGTGGCGCTCACCTGCACGGCGCCAAACACGCATACGACCATCATTGGCACCAAGGCAGAAGCGACTCTCATCGCTGAAGACGACACGTCTCCATTCGTCCCTCCATTCACGCCTGTCGCGACACCACTGGAGGCGGGCTGCACGATGTTGGAGCGTGAGCGGAAGACGGCCTAACGGTGTGCGGGACCGTAGCCCAGCTTCATGGAGACGGTTGCGAATGGTCCTCGCCGATACCCCAGGAGCAACAGTGTCCCTAATTTGCTGGGAAGTGGCGGTGCGGTCCCCTACGGCACTGCGTAGGATCCTACGGTCTTGACGTGCATCCGTGCGTCGCTGCGGTCCAGTCCCAGGTCGACGGGCACGTGCACCTTCCGCCGACCGCTGGCGACAACATCGATGTACTGTGGAGACCTAACGCCCCACGTGTTGAGCAATTCGGCGGTACGTCCACCCGGCCTCCCGCATGCCCACTATACGCCCTCGCTCAAAGTCCGTCAACTGCACATACGGTTCACGTCCACGCTGTCGCGGCATGCTACCAGTGTTAAAGACTGCGATGGAGCTCCGTATGCCACGGCAAACTGGCTGACACTGACGGCGGCGGTGCACAAATGCTGCGCAGCTAGCGCCATTCGACGGCCAACACCGCGGTTCCTGGTGTGTCCGCTGTGCCGTGCGTGTGATCATTGCTTGTACAGTCCTCTCGCAGTGTCCGGAGCAAGTATGGTGGGTCTGACACACACGCGCGCGCGCGTGTGTGTGTGTGTGTGTGTGTGTGTGTGTGTGTGTGTGTGTGTGTGTGTGTGTGTGTGTTTGTGCGTAGTGAGAACAGTAACCAGTGATGTACTACAAAGGAATAGCGTAAACGATAATATTATTTTAGGAGTGAATTAAGTGTTTCGTTTCTCAAGTAATCTAACATGTCTAATAGCATTTTCTAAACGACCTTTGGATGAATGTACAATTAAGTAATTAACATCCGGTTAAGCTGATCTTCAAAGTCATTTGCTGTCACTGATAGGATTGCCGACTCCTTGGCAAACCTCAAACATTTTATTCCTTCTCCCTGAACTTTAATATATATAGGGTAATATATTTTAACAAGAAAGAGGGATGTAAAAAGCTACCAGTCAAAGTGTTTGTCAGCGGAAACAGAATGCAGTACATGACGTCGAAGAAGTCGCATTTCTTGAGAGACGGAAGGTTGCCTGTGAGCAGTGAGTGGGTCACACCAGCAGGACGCCAGCCACAAACAAAGCACAAAACCTGTTGGGGTCGACAGCGAACATCGTGAGTTGAAGTGTACTTGGGGTCCGTATCACATGGTGCAACGACTATCAGACAAGTGCTAATCTTGGGGCTAAGGAAGGCTGCCTTTTACACAACAACGTAGAGGAATAACACGCCCAACATACTTAAAACCTACAGGTCAATGAAAAATATTTAAAACCGTCCGCGTTGTCATGAACCACTGTAATGTCAGGAGAGAATATGTACATTTTCCAACGTAATTTGGAAACCCTTTCATGTTTTCTGCTATTTTATTCACATTCATTTATATGTGTATGTGTTTGTTTATGCTTCATTACTTTTTCATTCCGTTGTTGTTTCGTGTACAGGAGAATACAGCGATATTGCTCCTCAAACCCCATCACAGAATATAATCAGCTAAGCGTGTGTGGGTGAACTCATTCAGCTTGTCACTATTGTTTGCCTCGTTTTTGTCTCTGGTTACTTAATTGTGCCAAATGTTATAACTTACTAATGAGACACATGTACTTATTCCTAAATTTTTGAGTAATACACCACGCGGCCATGAGCATATGAGAGAAAGCGGAAGTAGATGAATTTTGCTATTTGGGTTCAAACGGTTCAAATGGCTCTGAGCACTATGGGACTTAACTTCTGAGGTCATCAGTCTCCTAGAACTTAGGACTACTTAAACCTAACTAACCTAAGTACATCACATACATCCATGCCCGAGGCAAGATTCGAACCTGAGACCGTAGCGGTCGCGCGGTTCCAGACTGTAGCGCCTAGAACCGCTAGGCCACTCCGGCCAGCTGCTATTTGGGAAGCATAGTAACAGATGATAACCTAAGTGGAAAGTGTATATGATTAAGTCTGGCAATAGCAAGCGAGAAAGAGAAATTTTTTAATATCCCAAATGAATTTAAATATCAAGAAGTATTTTCTCAACGTATTTATCCAGGGAGCCAGAGTCGAAATGCGAGTGATAAACGGCTAAGCCAAGGAAAGAACAGTGAAACATGGTGCTCCAGAGATTAGATGAGTAGATCAAGTAGCTAATGACAAGATACTGAATCTATTTGACGAAGAAAGAAACTAATACTTCAACCTGGGTAATAGAAGGGTTAGATGACACATCTTCAGACATTAAAGAGTCGTCACGTAGGTAATGAAGGAAACTTAGTCGGGATAAAAATTGTAGAGGCAGATAAACATTTATATACACCGACGAGTTTCAAAGGTTTATAGTTGTGGTAGTTATGCAGAGATACTGCAGAAGATCACAACCACAACAGAAAATTACTGTCACTAGTTCTGATGACAGGCCGAGTGAGATGGCGCAGTAGCTAGCATACAGGACTCGCATTCGGGAGGACGACGGTTCAAACCCACGCCCGGCCATATTCATTTAGGTTTTTCGTGATTTTCCTAAATCGCTTCTGGTAAATGCTCGGATGGTTCCTGTTAAAGAGCACGGCCGACTTCCTTCCCCATCCTTCCCTAATCCGATTGGACCGATGACCTCACTATCTGGCCCCTTCTTCAAATCAACCAACCAATCATGTAATGCCACTTCGACTTAACTTCTTATGAGAAGTCGAGTGTCCCTTTTAGCATGAGTGTCGATTGTCGCGGGAGTACGATTTCGAAGCTCAGTGTTCTGTGAGTATGGTTGTTTTGTGGAAGGCCAGGGCTCGATTCCTGGTACTACCAGGTATTTTACCATGGTGCACTCAGCCTCGTTGAACTACTTGATAGAGGAGCAGCTCCGTTCTCACGACGCCATTGGCAGAGGATTACATGGCGGTCGGTCGGTCTCGATTGGCCCGTCTAGGACCAGAACGCGGAGCTTTGCTTTGCGGTGCTCAAGTTCATCTGCAGTGCTGAACTAAATCTCTCAAGTTTTACGATTTCGAAGATTTCATGGTATAACGCCACAGCTAATCACGTGGGTTATGGGAGTGACGGGGCGAGGGCGAGGGAGGGGGCTGCCATTGGTCTCCCCCCCACACAGAAGAATACTTCCAAATGGAGACGAAGGACGTCTGCTGTTCGCTCATCGCCAGTCGTGAGAGCTTTTTGTTGCCTACAGCCTCAACACTGAGTGACTGTCGTCGGCAGGAATTTTAGTCCACCAACAGACCATAGAAGCATACCCAGATCCCCTTTCTACGGTCGGAACTGCTACGTTGTTGTATCTGGTACAAGACGATAACGAAAAGAGTTTCGTTTTCCAAACTATTGTCGCGACATGAGGGGCTTTCAAAAAGTAATGCAATACCCTTTATCTCTTGACCAGTTTCGGTTGAAAAAAATGCGGAGTTTGTAGTGCGACATCGGGGAATATTCTCTCTTCAGCCTCTATACTTTGATGAAACTGTGATAGGTGCTGACTTTATATGTAGCCTTCAGAATAGCGTTTCTAACGGAGGTACGTTCCAAGCGAAAACTGTCATTCACTTTCTTTTGGCGGAAAACCAGAGCATCGCAGATATTCAAAGGCGCTTGCAGAATGCTTACGGAGACCTGACAGTGAACAAAAGCACGGCGAGTCGTTGGGCGAGGCGTCTTTCATCATCGCAGCAAGGTTACGCAAACCTGTCCGATCTCCCGCGTGCTGGCCGGCCGCACACAGCTGTGAGTTCTGCAGTGCTGGAACGTGCGGACACTCTCATTCGAGGTGATCGACCGACCGCAAACAAATACCTGGACGTCTCTGTTGGTAGTGGTAACACAGTCATCCATCAGTCAGGATACTTAAAGGTTCGTGCTCGCTAGATTCCTCGCCGTCTAACAGAAGACCATAAAGAGCAGCGAAGGACCATCTGTGCGTAGCTGCTTGCGCGTTACGAAATTGATCGTGACAATTTTCTCTCTAACATCGTCACTTCGAAACGGAAAACAATCAGCAGTCCACCTGTTCTCGGAAGAAAAATTCCAAAACTTCACACTCAGCCGATAAAGTCAAGGTGTCGGTCTCCTGGGACTCTGAAAGAGTTATTCTGTTTGTTCTTCCTTACTGTGAAATGATCAGCTCTGAAGTGTATTGTGCTACTCTCATGAACTTGGTGAGACGACTTCAGTATGTTCGTCGCCACAAAAATGCAAACAAACTTCTCGTTCTCCATGACAACACAGGGCCTCACACAAGTCTGTGCTCCCCAGACAAGCTCACAAAACTTCATTGGTTCCTTTCTCCTCATCCACCACGCAGTTCAAATATCACACCTTCCGACTTCCATCCGTTTTTCCCAGTGAAGGAAGCACTCCACGTGAAGCAGTACGTGGATAATTGGGGAGTTACTGATGCGACAAAACGTTGGCTCCGACGTTGACCCACAAAGTAGTACTACGCGTGCATACAGGCCCTCCGTTAAGGTGGCGTAGGGCCATCGAATTGAATGGAGATAATGTTGAGAAAATGGGTTTCGTTGGTAAAAGAGTGGTGAATCATATGGTGTACTGGAATCGTGAATAAAACCACCTGCTTTCAGAAAAAAAAATGTTGCATTACTTACTGAGCGCGACTCGTATATCTCGGCATTTTATCACATGAGAAATCCATAAAGGTCGTAGTGGAAGTAGTCATTACGAAACACGTTTTTTACTAGAATAGTGACGTTAACATAACCAAACAGAACTGTTGCAGTGTCTACTATGTATAACCCTTACCATGTGTGACCGCTGGATCTCGTTCTTCCCCGTTCTTCAATGTTACGAATGTTACGGCGTGAGCTTCGTTTCATATGGTCTCAATTAGGTACTAAATAGGAGATTCATTCGGTTTAATGTCATTTGTGAAGTATATCACTGTAATATCAGTACGTACGACTGATGTAGCTGAGGAACAGTTACAGTCCTGAACGAGTTACGAAATGATCAAGACTGTATTTCAGGCACCGAGCCCCTAGGGGAACGTAATGAGGTAGTCTCTGGAAATAATGAGGATGCCGGGGAAACTAATAAGCAAATTTAGTTCTGATTAGGGAAATGCCAGATGAAAAATATGCTTCATAACTGGCGGGGTCCGGTCTTGCTTGGAAACAGCACAAAAAAATTTAAAAAAACCGCCGCTATCAAGGTGTAAACAAAAAGAATTATCATTATCCTTCTGTAACATAACATCTCAAACACCGTCACACGTAATAAAAAAAATTGCAATAAAATAAGTAGTCGACACAGCTAAATAATCACAAGGATATCGCCTAGAACCTGGGAAATCAGATATTGGATTTATTTTTGAATATACAACCTCAATTAATTCACCAATGACTTACATTCACATTCAGTGACATAATGTATGAGCAGTGGTAATTTTTGGCAGGGATTCTTCCCTGCCTCATTAATACCAAGTGTGTACTAAAAGTCTTCAGACACCTCACCAGACCAGAGGGCTTCGGCGAGTGTTACTTCGCTCTCTGGTGTGGCGCACTGTTTGTCTGCGTCAACACTTTGCCTCAAAGGGGGAGGAGGGGGCACCAAAACAACTGTCTCAAAGTAAAAAGCGGTGTGCTTTGACGTTGAAAATTAGCAGCCACCTAATACGAGGGTTGTTCGGAAAGTAAGCAACGATCTGTCGCGAAATGGAAACCTCAGTGAAGATCAAAACTGTTTTATTTGGCCGGCCAGTGTGGCCGAGCGGTTCTAGGCGCTTCAGTCTGGAACCACGCGAGCGCAACGTTCGCAGTTTCGAATCCTGCCTCGGGCATGGATGTGTGTGATGTCCTTAGGTTAGTTATGTTTAAGCAGTTCTAAGATCTACGGGACGTATGACCTCAAATGTTAAGTCCCATAGTGCTCAGAGCCATTTGAACCATTTTTTGTTTTCTTTGCACCTTTAGCTATACCTTCCAGGTACTTCTCTACATACTCGCCGCTCCGACTTAGATATTTGTCAGAGCGTTATACCTAATTTCCAACACCATCGTCATAAAAGGCAGCTGCCTGCGCTTTTCGATAATTCTGTACGCTGGTCTGTAGCGCGTAGCCTGCACCCAGGTGTTGTATTCGTATCCAGCATTTCATGTGAACGGAGATGATACTCAGGACGTGCCAATTAGGGTTGTGTTGTGGGTGATCGAACACTTCCCATCGAAAAGGCTGCAGGAGCTTCTTCACTGCCCCTGCAGAGTGCGCTTAAGAATTGCCATGAAGAAGTAAGAGCGTGGCAGATGTGTTAGGCGGGCTGCATTGATTAAGGCGAAGCCTCTCAGCGGGCCCTCCTACTTGGTGGGAGACATTGGTGACCTAGGCACGTTTACTCGCTCACAGTGCGCTCACGACTGAAAAGAGCGTCTTGATGCGGTCGACGGGCATACTAGAGACACTGCCTAAAACGTCTGTGATGAGCCTCGTCGGATTTTCACAGTGGTTTCCATTTCGCGACCGATCGTTCCTCACTTTCCGAATAGCTCTCGTATGTGTCGTTTATAAGGATGTGGGCCCAGCAGGGCGTCTTCTTGGTATGTTTACCACTATTTAGCTTACCGAAAGAATCCCTCTGAGTTCTCAGTCTGAATCTGGCAATGATAGCAGTTTATATGGAGTCTGATGAGCGCTTAGCGTTGCGTATTGTCGGAATTGATATGGTTCACGAGCAAATCTCTAACTAAAGCCCAAGACTGTCGATGAGGTTCAGGGAGGGGTGTAGCATCAGTATCATCATCGCAGTCTTCTAAACTCTATCCTCCTAGCTGTAACCATTCGCCCCTATTCTGTGCTGTCCGCTCCATTTCTTGATAATTTTAGAACTTTGTTACTTCCCGCTTATCTGTAACATGTTTCCTTCTTTAGCTCCACTTGGTTTTCTTTCCCCAATGTTACCTCCCAAAATGCGTGTTAAAAAGTTCATTGCGTCTAATATACGAGAAAGTGACCAAAAAGTAATATTTTCCTTTATTTTACAGTTATTCAAAAATGGTTCAAATGGCTCTAAGCACTATGGGACTGAACATCTGAGGTCATCAGTCCACTAGACTTATAACTACTTAAACCTAACTAACCTAAGGACATCAGATACATACATGCCCGAAGCGGGATTCGAACCTGCGATCGTAACAGCAGCGCGGTGCCGTACTGAAGCGCCTAGAACCGCTCCGCCACAGTGGCCGGCATTTCACAGTTGCTCTGGAGTTTCTCTGCTGATTGATTTCTTTAAGATTGTGTTCATTACTTTCTGTCCTGGCATGTTGGTTCTCGTTAATCTTTACCAAAGCCACATTTCTAGTGCTGCTAAGCGCTTTCTGTCATTTCAGCGGTGTAAGTAGCATATGCACAACAGACTTACTGGCTTCGAGCAGTGCTAGCTGTCTTGACTCTAAAGGCTCTGGTGAGTGTCCCCTTTCCCACTCACGCCAAATTTCTGGTGTAACTGAAAAGTCGGGGGTGATGAGGAACTTGTGGCAGCGGTTGGGTGACCGCAGGCCCTCGGCCCGGCAGCAGGTGTTGGC
Source organism: Schistocerca cancellata (assembly GCF_023864275.1). Classification (NCBI taxonomy): domain Eukaryota; kingdom Metazoa; phylum Arthropoda; class Insecta; order Orthoptera; family Acrididae; genus Schistocerca; species Schistocerca cancellata. The sequence goes on from NC_064632.1 coordinate 166,330,629, forward strand.
GGCATTCCGCGGTCTGCCCGCAGCTGCTGCCTCTGCTGCTGGGGAGGCGGCCGCAAGCTGCTCAGCCCAGCCGAGTTGGACGGAAACCGCCAGAGTTTCCGATAAGCGAGCGGCGCTCCTCCTGTCGGCGTTTCCTGCCTTGACGGAGGACTCCTTCTCAGGTGCCGCCTGTCAGGCCACGGGACGGCTCGGCTTCTTCCAGCTGAGCGCAGTTCTGCATGCTTTCTCGGGCGCCATGTGACGTCTGGACTCACTCTGGCAATACCCTGGAGGCCATTAAAATTGCAGCCACAGGAGGGATAGCAAGTAACGTAATATTTTAATACTGTCCATAGACAGCATGGTATATTAAGTTTTTTCTTGATTTGGATGTATACTAGGTGCGAAATTTAGCACACAGAATTGCCGAATCTGGCCTCGACAACGGCAAATTACCCGGCTGGTATTGAGTCGAAGTGAGGTTGTATGGCGAATACGTATTAGGCCTATGGCTAGGATAAATAAGTCATGTATTATATGCACAAAATCACTCTACTTACTCAAAATAGTCTCCCCGTGACTTAACAAACAACTGAAATCTCTTAAAAGTGTATTCTAACAATCAGTGCAGTCCTTTATTGTAATCTCATTTAGTACTGCAGTACCATTTTCTCGGATGTCCGGAATGGTGTGCTGTTACTGACAACTACATCTGGGGGAATAACCAAAAGTCGGCTGCGTGATCCAGCACTGTGATCCGTTTACTGGCCAACATCTCGAGCACGGCCTTCGCTTTGTGGGCTGGGTCGTTGTCGTGAAGGAGCGACCACGACCCCGGCTCTAGGTATTCTCGCCTGCAAACAAAAAAAACTTAACACAAAACTTGATTTTGCCTTGTTATTCCGCCGTCATTTTCTGACGAGTGTCAGATACGTACTGTTACATTCGCAGCCGGGACGTTTGCTGTTCTTCGCAACTGTTGTTGAACCTTCAAGGGTCGTAACACCACATTTCACCACGAGGTAGAATTCCAGCTTGGAATTTCATGTTGGCAGTCCTAATGGAAATGAGACACAATGAGTACGTCATTCCACTCTGCTCCAGCTCTGTGACAGAGTTCATCAATAGTAGTGGCTGCCAATAGGTGGCGTGGCAGGCATTATGTTTTCAGTGAGTGAGCGATCCATAGAAAGTGCTAGCCAGGTAACAGTGGAATACCCTCTCTATCGACGTAGGTCAGGACAGCATGGCAAAAGTTATGGGATACCTCCTAGTACCGTGTCGGAGCTCCTTTCGCCCCGAATACTGCAGCAGCTCGACATGGTATGGACTCCACAAGAAGTTAGAAATCCCTTGCAGAAATAGTAACCCTTCCAAAGCTGCGAAAGTGTTGCCGGTGCAGGATTTGGTGCATAAAGTGACCTGTCGATTAAGTTTCAGGTCAGCCAATCGTTCGCTCAAATTATCCAGAATGTCCTTCAACCGTCATCCATAAACATTCCATAGTTGTTTGGGAACCTGAAGTCAATGAATGGCTAAAAATGGTCACACCACGTAGCCGGAAATAACATTTCCAGTCGATGATCGGTTCAGTTGGAACAAAGGACCCAGTCCATTCCACGTAAGCACAAACAAGACCATTATGGAGCCACCGCCAGCTTGCACAGTGCCTTGGGTCCATGGCTTCGTAGGGTCTGTGCCATACTTGAACCCTACGATCTAGTAGACTTCTCTTGGACAGGTGTCCCTTAGTTGCCAGTGTTCGTCTGTTTTTTTTATGTCTTTACTCCGGCCATCAGGGATTACTTTACTGCTTAGGTATCAGAATTACTTAACATCATCTGCTTCATGATCCGCAGGTTCGATGTTAAGTTTCTCGCTGTTCTCCTTTCTGCTACTTCTCATTACTTTCATCTTTCTTCGATTTACTCTTAATCCATAATCTGTACTCATTAGACTTTTCATTTCATTCAGCACACTCTTAATTCTTCTTCGCTGTCACTGAGTGTAGCGGTGTCATCAGCGAATCTTGTCATTCATATCATTCCACCTTGGATCTTAATCCCACTGTTGAACCTTCCTTTTATTTCCGTACAGATTGAAGAGTAGGGGCTAACGACTACATCCTTTTTAATCCGAACACTTCGTTCTTGGTGTTCCACTCTCATTGCCCCCTCTCACCTCTTGTACATATTGTATGTCACTCATCTTTCCCTATGACTTATTCCTATTATTCTCAGAATTTTAAACATCTTGCTCCATTTTGCACCGTCTTACGCTTTTTCCACGTTGTCAAATCCTATGAACGTGTATGATTTTTCTTTAGTCTTGTTTCCATTATCAACCGCAACGTCAGACCTGCTGTATGGTGCCTTTACCTTTCCTAAAGCCAAACTGATAGTGATCAGGTGGCGCACTCGGTGACAGTAGAAGTAACTGACAAACCGCACCTCTTCGTGCATCCGCCGTGTCACGTGCCGAAAACAGGTCCTGACGTATCCACCGCGACTTGACTATTTATGCCGGTTCACGAACTTCAGATAGGAGTTCCGTCGCAGCCAGCAAACTGAAGATCTCCAGTACGCCGCGCCAAGAATTGTACCGTCGACTTCTCGACAGAACGCCGGCTGCTCAGCTGGAACTCTAAGTAGTAAGTGAAGTGCTCGTTGAGACTTGGTATAACTACACTGTTATTCTTCTAACTGATAACATATTGTCAGACTGAAAGTTTCTATCCTTATCGGACTTAGATATTTCAATACTGCCGGCTCTCAATAGCTCTTGGATCTGGACTTTGGTTTTAAACCTGATATGAGAAACTTAGTTTTTCCGTTTTAAGCGATTGGAACTTCAAGACTCCGCTCGCTAAAGAGCGTGTGACTACAGACACTTAATTCTTTGTTGTTAACGTAAAGTTCATACGACTTTAAAGTCGTGTGCAGTAAAGCGTGTGGGACGGCTTCAGGTATAAAGCACCCTATTTATTTGTTATTCTGAAAGTCTAAGTGGCTCTGTTATTGATCTGTTATTTATGAACCACCATGTATTTCGTTTCACGTACTGAAGTACTAGCATCCACTTTGTGTCACGCATTGAAGAACAGTCCTTCCTTTTGTTTCACTCCGCAGAATATTTTTCTGGAAAATGTGTTCAACACTGTTTGTTCCTATAGCTGGGCTGTTTAATTGTGCCAACTAGCAATGGACACATCAGTGTAAATGATACACTATTGGCCATTAATATTACTACAGCACGAAGGTGACGTGCTACAGACGCGAAATTTAACTGACAGTAAGAAAATGCTGTGATATGAAAATGATTAGCTTTTCAGATCATTCACACAAGGTTGGCGCCGGTGGCGACACCTACAACGTGCTGACTTTGATAAAGACCGAATTGTAGCCTATCGCGATTACGGTTTATCGTATCGCGACATTGCTACTCGTGTTGGTCGAGATCCAATTGCTGTTAGCAGAATATGGAATCGGTGGGTTCAGGAGGGTAATGCGGAACGCCGTGCTGGATCCCAACAGCCTCGTATCACTAGCAGTCGAGATGACAGGCATCTTATCCGCATGGCTGTAACGGATCGTGCAGCCACGTCTCGATCCCTGAGTCAACAGATGGGGACGTTTGCAAGACAACAACCATCTGCACGAACAGTTCGACGACGTTTGCAGCAGCATGGACTACCAGCTCGGAGACCATGGCTGCGGTTACCCTTGACGCTACATCACAGACAGGAGCACCTGCGATGGTGTACTCAACGACGAACCTGGGTGGACGAATGGCAAAACGTCATTTTTTCGGATGAATCCAGGTTCTGTTTACAGCATCATGATGGTCGCATCCGTGTTTGGCGACATCGCGGTGAACGCACAATGGAAGCGCGTATACGTCATCGCCATACTGGCATATCACCCGGCGTGATGGTACGTCTTGGTCACCTCTTGTTCGCATTGACGGCACTTTGAACAGTGGACGTTACATTTCAGATGTGTTACGACCCGTGGCTCTACCCTTCATTCGATCCTAGTGAAACCCTACATTTCAGCAGGATAATGCACGACCGCATGTTGCATGTCCAGTACGGGCCTTTCTGGATACAAATTCTCCAGATCTCTCACCAACTGAAAACGTCTGGTCAGTGGTGGCCGAGCAACTGGCTCGTCACAATACACCAATCACTACTCTTGATGAACTGTAGTATGGTGTTGAAACTGCATGGGCAGCTGTACCTGTAGACGCCATCCAAGCTCTGTTTGACTCTATGCCCAGGCGTATCAAGGCCGTTATTACGGCCAGAGGTGGTTGTTCTGGGTACTAATTTCTCAGGATCTATGCACCCAAATTCCGTGAAAATGTAATCACATGTCAGTTCTAGTATAATATATTTGTCCAATGACTATCAGTTTATCATCTGCATTTCTTCTTGGTGTAGTAATTTTAATGGCCAGTAGTGTATATCTTCTAAACAGAGAAGACTCGACAGAGTTCTGTAAAAATCTGTCGTCCGAAGAAGAGGAAGGAGAGGAGAATGAGTAAGTACAAGAAATGAACCTCTCTATAAGAAAATTGAAAATCTATCAGATACTATGCGAAAAAGGAGGATAAATTTTGATGGTCATCTTCTCAGAATGAATTCCGACAGATTAACCAAACAAATCTTTGACTTTTGATTTAAATAAACTGAGAAAGACCTAGTTGAATTAAAGGTTTCAGAAAGTTCACTTATCTATCGAACAGCTAAATGAATTACTAAAGATGAAAACAAATGGTTCCAAGACAAATCTACACAAAAGTTCAAACCCTTCATCTCGGAGTTAGAGAGGAAAAGAAGATCAGAAAGAATGAAGAAATACTGAGCCCTAAGAAAAGAACAACGCATAAAGAAAGGATTGATCCTGCGTACCCTAAAGCGGGTGAAACGAAAGAAGAAGAAGAAGAAGATGTCTTTCGAAAATTAATAACATAGAATTTAAGGAAATTTCAAAGGCCTTACGAGGCTGTAAAAACAGGAAAGCTTCCGAAACTGATAATCCAACTATAGTTTTCTTTAAGTATCAATCAGAGGAAACTAAATATGGGCTTTTGGGTTTTTAAATTAATGCTGGCAGCAAATGAAAATACGAATTGAATATAAGAAAGCGATGTTGTTGTTGTTGTGGTCTTCAGTCCTGAGACTGGCTTGATGCAGCTCTCCATGCTACTCTATCCTGTGCAAGCTTCTTCATCTCCCAGTAACTACTGCAACCTACATCCTTCTGTATCTGCTAAGAAAGCGATAGTAACACCAATTTATAACAGAGGAACAAGAAACGACTGTGTAAATTGTAGATAGATGTTTAACTATGACATATAGTACGCAAAATAATAGAAACACTGTAGACAGCGTAATTAGGTGTTGGGAAAGGAGCGTTCTACTCAGATAACATTTTCTCATTCAAACAAGTAATACTAAAAAAAAAGAACGAAAAAATAGAAACATTTGAATATCTACAAATCTTGCAAGGGGACAGTATGTCCCGCTTACATGGCTTTTGATGTGCAACATGTGCTACGACTTGTTGTCAGAAGCAAATTGCTTTCAGATTTCTTTATTGCTGCAACTTGATTGCCCAGTCTATGGTGAAGGAATATGCTTTGATGTATCTTTATTTCTTTGCTGCCGGCCAGGGTGGCCGAGCTGCCTCGGGCATGGATGAGCGTGATGTCCTTAGGTTAGTTAGGTTGAAGTAGTTCTAAGTCTAGGGCACTGATGACTTCAGATGTTAAGTCCCATAGTGGTTAGAGACATTTGATCCATGTTTTACCTGAAGCATCAATCGCTACCTTCGCTGATGCACCGTGAACAGTTTGAACTACTAAATTGTATGAAAGTAATGTAAATTCATTACTCGATCCGTGACTAACGTCCTAACGCCACGTGTTTGTGAATGTAATTCATATTCATTTTTACGTAAATAATCACTCACGTCGTTTTTCCCTGATTCCATTCATGTGCACCGGGCTGTGCAGATTAATTGCTGTCAGTTTTGTAATCTTTCGAGTGAGTGAGTTTTTTTGGCAGGAATCCTCCATCTGGTCCATGTGCTGTTCAGCAGCATGACCGAACTTTGCTAAAGTGTTGCTGGTAATTGAGGCGGTGGAAAATGGGCAAAGATATACTTTTTTGGAACGGATTAATAAACTATATTACTGAAGTATATATTCTGCCCCTCCCTTCTCCCTATTACGTGTGTAGTGACGAATATGTGGTGCAGCGACGTGGGAACCCGCATTGCACTGGCTAATTCTCTCTGGACCTGCTCGAGGCACAGTTTGTGTCAGTGATCCGGCAATAGTTGAATACTTCTTTGAAGTGCATCTGTAAGTGGAAATGAATTATGGTCCCCCACCTACCCATGTGAATACGGATTTCCTCAGACAAGGTTACAGCTCTATTGTTTCTTGATGGTGTGGACAATAATACAATTTTACAATTGAAACTAGCTGAGAAACCTAGCTTTGCCCAGGTATTCATTTATAGCTGTGCCCAAGACATCGTATGTGTGGAATTTATTTTTTACTTTTTAAATCTTCTTCGTACACAACGTTTGAAGTACTGTGACTGGAGACGTGAATGAGTGTTTGCTTCAGCAACGTGTGAGGCAGCAACTTGTGTAAAGTTGGCCACGTGAAAAGCGACTCACACTGACAATGAGGTCCACACCAGCAACGTGTAGCATCTGGTCCTGTGCTTTGCGTGTGGTGATGGCATCACGTAAGCTGTCCAGGAATTGTGTACATTTAAGGCGAAATGGTAAACTTTTAGGAGAAACTTGCGCAACTTCGGATCAAAGCTGCCTCTTCAGTGGTGTTGTGTTGGAGAGAAGTAACTTTAAGCATCCATCAGTGGAGGGTTCTGAGGAGCGAGACAATGCATGACGCTCTCGATCACAGGTCGCGCCTCGCTTTCGGAAGGAGTTTCCTAAGAGCAAGTTAAAGCCTGGAGCTCTGGAGCTGCAGCAGGTAGCGACTCACGATCTTCATTAGATTCTTGAGACCCCCATACACCTCAGTCTTTTAGTCATTCTGTTTCATTCAGAAAGACATGACCATTTTATACGTAATTTTATTTGTAAACAAAACTAAGTAAAAATGTAATAACTAGGCATCATAACCACAAAAAACTTGATAAATTCGTATATTCTAGCAAAGAGTATAAATAAAGACGTTAAACTTTTAATACACAAAGCAACATCAGTAAATCTGTATATGCTACTCAGATAAGTTTGTGGTTAGTTTGTATTCGTGAAGATAAGATTGCGGCACTTAATTCTGTAAACTTCCGAAAATTCTTCTGCCAATGAGAATAAAAGCTGTGACAACGCCATATATTGGCGCTTTGGTGTATTACAAAAGTAACTAGCCATCTACTGGTTCTTTGGTGAACTACGCTGTGAGGATCAAAAACCATCGGTAGTAACTGTAGGCTGAGCAGACGATTTTTGATAAAATTTTAAATTGTGATATTTTTTCCATGATTCTATTCTGACGAAATAAAGCCTATACGTTGCCCCAAGCTAAGCTCAAGTTACCCGTGAAAACCCCAGGAAAATTCATTTAGTAGGTTTGGACCTTATCGTCTTCAAACAGACGGACACGATGATTTTACAGTATGTTATTAGTACAGAAGATATCTTTTGATACAGAATTTGTTTCGCTCTAAGAAAGTTATGAAGATCACCAAGGAACTGTAATACATCAGAAATATAAATGAAAGGTTTCGCAATAATTCATATACCGACCAATTCACCGCCTACTGTCAGTACCTGTCACGTATATCGAACCAGTAACTGTTTTAGTAATGGCGATCTTGAGCTCTAAAAGTTACGAGAAAAGAGTAGCCCCTCCCTCAACGAGTAATTAACAATTTTTCTCTGTTCGTCACACTAACTTAGAGATTCCTTAGAGATTCACTTGCATGACAATCATATAGGAGACCTACATTCAAAAAATGTCGCCCATTGTGAAACATTTATTTTGATTGATTACTTCTTGGGTCGTAACGGACAGTGCCGTGTTTGAATAACAGAACGACATATTGGGCTACCACGTGCTTGCACGCGAGATGGCCAGTATGTCAAATATAGCATAGCAGCTCATCACTGTGAGCGATGACCACTGAGATTAACCGCACATTCATCCAGACGTTTAATGAGAAGTCACAAATATCATCAAGAATGACAGGCAGAGGAGGGGAAACTTTATAGTCCTTACAGACTATAGTAAAAGTTTTGATAATGTGCACACAGGGAAACTATGGAATGTTGTGGAAAGAACACCAATACCATTACATCTTACCAAAGTTATCCAAAGTTTAAACACGCTAGATTCTGGAAATATCGCCCAAGGAAATGTTAATAAAGAGCTCAGAAAAAGGTGTTGTATTTGACCGATACTTTTTAATATATATATTTAGAACACTTTGAAAGGGAATGGAAACAATGGATTATGAAATTTAATATCGAGAAGAGATTCAAAGGGGGAAGGTTTATGAAAACTCTCGTGTTTGCTGACGACGAAATCCTAGTTGCAGGTGACGAAGATAAGTTACCGAGAGCGATGAATGAACTATACGAAATAGCAAAGCAACATAATTTAAGCGTGTCGACAAATAAAACCATTTCAATGGCATTTCAAGGCTCTTAGACTTTAAGATATAAATTCATGTTAGAAAGCAAAACCACTGAACGAGTTAACGCCTTCAGATTCTTGGGATGTGCAATACGATATTGAAAAAAAAAACTCATAGATTTAATACGACGTGTGGAATCATCCAAAAACGCTCAGGGAAACGTAAGGATGCAATGCAAAAATTCTATAAAGTAGTGGCAGTTCTCTACTGACTGCATAAAAGTGAAAACTGGACTACAAACTCTGGAACACATAACAGACTCCAAGCAGTAGAGATCAGTGATTAACAAGAAGAGAGACATTAAGAAATGGGGCCATCCGGAAGAATGTATAATTTTACAACTTAAATGAAAGGTTAAGGAATACAGAAAAGAATAGAAAGGACATACAGGATGTCTTGCGTATCAGTGCAGATACTGCTACTGGTGGCTGAGGACAGTGTACTGAACAATAATTGTAGATTTATGAGTAGTACCTCAAAGTATTTGTGGTAAGAGCAAGCCGTTAATGCTCATTTTAACCTGAGCAGTAGATCTTGTGTCAAAGTGTGGATACGTGCACGCAAAACTCTTTGTCAGTCCTGACGAGAATTGTCCACCTAGTGGTACAGAAAACATCAGGTCTCAAAGCGTGTGACATGTTTGCGTGCAGACAGTTAGACGTAGAGAGAAACCAACCAGCACAATGATGTGTGCACATATTAAGGTACCAATGATCACAATATATACACTTAAGTCCCTAACAGTCTATGTGTAAGAGGTAGTCAAAGGAAAACGATAGAGATGGAAAAATAAGTAAGTAAATTATTTCAAAATAAACCACCCTAACTGTTATCTCACTCTGAGACAAAACGATCAATGCCGTCATGGAAATATGTTTGTGGATGCCTACAGAACCACGATTGTAACCAGGCGCGCACCTCTTTTCCTGAAGCAAATTGGTGGCCACGAGTGTCTCTCTTCAGAGCTTCTGGGTGTAGGCAACTGAAAAACATTTTTCCATGAAGGCACTGACAATCTCGACAGAAAGGGATAAATGTATCAGCAGTTATGGCGATAAGTTTTTAAATAATTAATAGTTTACTTACTTTTGTTCCATCTGTCTCGTTTTGATTTGAATGGCCCTTATAGAAATAACGAGTGATGAAAGTATTCCGTAACAAGTGCTACAGCACATCTCTAAAGCAAGAATGGGAACTGGTAGAACCAAGAAATTGCATCAGATCAGCTGCTCTAATGCTCGAAGAAGAGAAGAACAAAAAGAAAAAGAACAAAGGAATATAGCAATATTTGTTTCCCTCCGAGCCTTCACATACGGGTACGTCCATCGTGACGCTTGTTTGCAGAACCAGGAGTCGCCTGCGAGGGAGAAGTGGTACCGGTCCATGTCCAGAGTTTACCATGGGTGCACCACGGTCAGCGGGTGCATCTCTCCCTCTGTTGTCGCTTCAAGGGAAGTCGCAACAATGGTGCTCCAAATGTCATCGCTCTCTCCGTGCGGATATTTGTCTCGCTGTCAACAAGGCCGTTTCCTGACTCAGTGTTGGGGATGTGACAGAACGATCCTGCACGACGGCCTGGACAGTACCTTTGTCCACTTGGGTGCCAGCGGCGTGGGGCGATTGGGATCCTGAGTGCCGTTGAGTGTGGCTTTTCTGCGCCCATCGATGCCATATTGGCAGTCGTGCAGTCGCAACTAACCAAAGCAGCAATACAGCGCTTCGACAACTGTGTTAGATACCTGTCGAAAAAAAAAGTCTTCACTCCAGATTTAAACATAGCCAAAGCCTAATAAAACGAAGACAAAAATAGTGTAAGGATCATTCTAAAGTAGAATCTGTCTACCGACTTGACAGAAAATCCTTAGAAGTTTCGCTCATATGTTAAATCAGTAAACGGGTGAAGCCATCAATCTAGATACTCTGTGACTATAATGGAATTGCATCAGAGGATGACACAGGAAAGGCTGAAATACTAAATCTCTTTTTCCAAAACTATTTCACAACGGATAATCGTACTGTACTCACTTTTTAAAATTTTTACACGAACGTTAGAATAACATGATATGGAGGTAAGCGACCAAGCGATAGAGAAGCTCAGCAGAGCAGTGGCCACTGGACCAGACGGATACCAATTCTATTCTACACAGAGTATGTGAAAGAACTTGCTCCTCTTCTAACAGCAGTAAACCTTGTGTTTGTGGAGGAGCGAAGCTTTACTAATGATCGGAAAGCCCGTCCGGTTAGCCGTGCGGTCTATCGCACGGCATTCCGAATTGGGAAGGAGCGCCTGGTCCCCGGCACGAATCCGCCCGGCGGGCTTGTGTCGAGGACCGGTGAGCCGGCCAGTCTGTGGATGGTTTTTCGGCGGTTTTCCATCTGCCTCGGCGAATGCGGGCTGGTTCCGCTTATTCCGCCTCAGTTACACTATGACGGCGATTGCTGTGCAAACAAGTTCTCCACGTACGCGTAAACAACCCTTACCCTACCACGCAAACATAGGAGTTACACTCGTCTGGCGTGAGACGTTCCCTGGGGGGTCCACCGGGGGCCGAACCGCACAATAACTCTCAGTTCGGTGTGGGGTGGGGGAGGTGTGAAGTGGACTGCGGTAGTCGTCGTGGGTGTTGTGATCCACTGTGGCTGCGGCGGGGACGGAGCCTCTCCGTCGTTTCTAGGCCTCCGGTTAACATACGATACAATATAATGATTGGAAATATGGCCAGTTCATTCCTGTTTTCAAGAAAAATCGTCGAAAGGCGCAGAAAACTACAGCCCTACACATCTGACGTCTGTCTGTTGCAGAATACTGGATCATGTTTTACGCTCGCGAGTTATTTCTGGAGACCGAAAATCTCCTCTGTAGAAGTCAACATGGATTCCTAAAACAAGGATCATGTGATACCCAGTTTGCTCTGTTCGTTCACGAGGCCAGAGAACAAGAGGTACAAGCGCCCAAATACACTCCTGGAAATTGAAATAAGAACACCGTGAATTCATTGTCCCAGGAAGGGGAAACTTTATTGACACATTCCTGGGGTCAGATACATCACATGATCACACTGACAGAACCACAGGCACATAGACACAGGCAACAGAGCATGCACAATGTCGGCACTAGTACAGTGTATATCCACCTTTCGCAGCAATGCAGGCTGCTATTCTCCCATGGAGACGATCGTAGAGATGCTGGATGTAGTCCTGTGGAACGGCTTGCCATGCCATTTCCACCTGGCGCCTCAGTTGGACCAGCGTTCGTGCTGGACGTGCAGACCGCGTGAGACGACGCTTCATCCAGTCCCAAACATGCTCAATGGGGGACAGATCCGGAGATCTTGCTGGCTAGGGTAGTTGACTTACACCTTCTAGAGCACGTTGGGTGGCACGGGATACATGCGGACGTGCATTGTCCTGTTGGAACAGCAAGTTCCCTTGCCGGTCTAGGAATGGTAGAACGATGGGTTCGATGACGGTTTGGATGTACCGTGCACTATTCAGTGTCCCCTCGACGATCACCAGTGGTGTACGGCCAGTGTAGGAGATCGCTCCCCACACCATGATGCCGGGTGTTGGCCCTGTGTGCCTCGGTCGTATGCAGTCCTGATTGTGGCGCTCACCTGCACGGCGCCAAACACGCATACGACCATCATTGGCACCAAGGCAGAAGCGACTCTCATCGCTGAAGACGACACGTCTCCATTCGTCCCTCCATTCACGCCTGGCGCGACACCACTGGAGGCAGGCTGCACGATGTTGGGGCGTGAGCGCAAGACGGCCTAACGGTGTGCGGGACCGTAGCCCAGCTTCATGGAGACGGTTGCGAATGGTCCTCGCCGATACCCCAGGAGCAACAGTGTCCCTAATTTGCTGGGAAGTGGCGGTGCGGTCCCCTACGGCACTGCGTAGGATCCTACGGTCTTGGCGTGCATCCGTGCGTCGCTGCGGTCCGGTCCCAGGTCGACGGGCACGTGCACCTTCCGCCGACCACTGGCGACAACATCGATGTACTGTGGAGACCTCACGCCCCACGTGTTGAGCAATTCGGCGGTACGTCCACCCGGCCTCCCGCATGCCCACTATACGCCCTCGCTCAAAGTCCGTCAACTGCACATACGGTTCACGTCCACGCTGTCGCGGCATGCTACCAGTGTTAAAGACTGCGACGGAGCTCCGTATGCCACGGCAAACTGGCTGACACTGACGGCGGCGGTGCACAAATGCTGCGCAGCTAGCGCCATTCGACGGCCAACACCGCGGTTCCTGGTGTGTCCGCTGTGCCGTGCGTGTGATAATTGCTTGTACAGCCCTCTCGCAGTGTCCGGAGCAAGTATGGTGGGTCTGACACACCGGTGTCAATGTGTTCTTTTTTCCATTTCCAGGAGTGTAGGTGCCTTGTGCCTTGACTTCCCGAAGGCATTCGATACAGTTCGGTACGTCCCTCTGATGAACAGAATCCGAGCGTGTGAAATATCAGACCAGCTATGTGACTGGACTGAGGATTTTCTAGCAAACAACACAGCATGTCATTCTAAATGGAGAGATGTCTTTAGACGTAAGAGCAACTTCTGGCACGCGCCAAGGGAATGTTACAGGACTATTATTTTTCACAATACAGTGAAATCTCAGCGAGCATGATTCGCTCCAGAATGTTACTCGTAGTCCGAAACACTCGTTAAGCGGAACAATTTAAACCTAATAAATTAATGTAAAATACGGTAATGCTTTCCATGCAGAAAAAGCACTAGCAGTTTTATCTTATTCATGCCATTTATTCAAAGAGAATCATACATACAGTATTACATACTTTATTATTCACGATACATAACGAATTCTTTTTCACTATGAAGCTTTCTATAGCCATTTGTTTCTGCTGACGCTTCAATACTTGGCGAAAATGCGACACAGCATTATCATCCAATACATTTGTAGCGCGCACAGCCACAGCTTTATTGGGGCGATGATTTTCAGTGTACGATGCAACCTATTACCATGCTTTCAGCATTTTTCTTATTGCACCAGAAAATGGTTGCTTTCCTGTTATCTCCTCCTCCCACTCATCCTACTCCTCTGAACTCCTCTCCACAACTTCGGCCTGTGAAACACACTGCAACTCCATAAGCTCTTCGGTGGTCATTTGTTGGCTGTGATCTTCCACAAGGTCATCGCTATCATTGTTATCCACTTCTAGTCCCAAGCTCTTGGCCAAAGACACAATCTCGTTGACTACAGGCTCCACAGTTACTAACTCAAATGCCTAAGAGTCACATTCACCAAAGCACTCTGGCCAAAGATTCTTCCAAGCAGAAGTGAGAGTTCTCTTGGTAACCCCTTCCCACGCCTTTTCGATTATCTTGACACTGGCAACGATGTTGAAGTTAAATTTCCAAAACTCTCTGAGAGTGAAAGTGGTAGCTTCAGTCAACTCAAATCAATGCTCGAAGAGTGGTTTAGTGTAGAGCTTCTTAAAGTTAGAATTAATCTGCTGGTCCACAGGATGGAATAATGGAGTGATGTTGGGAGGCTGAAATTGGATTTTGATGAACTGAAACTCTTCATGGTGGTGGTCTTGTAGGCGTGGAGAATGGGCATGAGCGTCATCTGTAAAAAGCAAGACATGGAGCAACAGATTCATCTCAAGCAAATATTTTTTTTTTTTTAGGGAAGGACCAAACACTTCATTGATCTAATCACAAAAAGGATCACGTGTCACCCAAGCCTTGTTGTTGGACCTCCACATCACATTTAACCTGCTCTCTGGACCTTACACTTCTTGAAACCGAGCGTCGTTTCTGACTGGTAAACAAGCAGCGGTTTAATTTTCAAATCACCGCTTGCAGTGGCAAAGAATAGCAGTATCACACGGTCTTTCATTGGCTTGTACCTGGGCAATGCATTCTCCTCTGCTGTTATAAAGGTACGCTTCGGCATCTTTTTCAGAATAGATCCGTTTCGTCATAATTAAAAACCTGTTGCGGCAGTTAGCTCTCAGAATCTATGAGCATTTTCAAGTTGATGATGAACTTCTCTGCTGCCTTTGTGTCGACGCTGGCTGCTTCGCCGTGCCTCACAACGCTGGTGATGACGATTCTTCTCTTAATCTTCTCGAACCATCAACGGCTTCCCATAACACTTCTTCGGCCGCTGATGATCCTGGCTCTTCTTCACGACGTCGGCGAAAATCATTCTCGCCTTCTCACAGACGGTGTTCTAGATAATAGCGTCGCCTTGCAATTGCTTTTCATTTATTAATATAAGGAGCAACCTTTCGACATCGTCCAGAATATGAAACCGTTGTTTAGATAGTCGTGTGACTCACTTTGAAGCATCTCTCTCGTTAATCTTGGTCTTTTTCTTGAAGACAGTGCAAATACTTGATGTAGATTGATTGTATGTGCCTGCTAAATCAGCAACGATCACATCACGTTCGCGTTTTTCAATTATTTTACGCTTCATATCTAAGGTCATTTTCTTTCTCTTATGATCGTCTTCTTGCGGCTTTAACTTCGGCGACTTTTCTACAAAGGTTATCAAAATTGCACACTGAAACACTGTGTGAACACAAGTTTAGAAAAATGTGTGTTCACAAGCTGGACTAAGATGATAGCAGACAGAGCGCTAAAACCAGAATGCGTTACGTCGTAAAGACATAGTTCATACGCCGCTGCCGAAAATGAAAGATGTTCATATTGTTGAACGTTTCCCCGCCGCGCGCGAACGGCTAATGACGTCACACTAAATCGTCGTCACTCGTTATGCGAAACATCGCTCGTTAAGCGAGTCATTATTTTACAGTTTGTTCTGCTCGTTATGCGAACTGCGTGTTACGGAAGGCGCTCGTTAAGTAACGTTCCACTGTACACTATGATCTCGTAGTTAACCTTGAAAGGCTTTGGGCGGATGATGCTGTTCAATACAGAGAAGTCGTAAAGTTAGAAAACTGTAGCGAAATGCGGGAAGACTTGAAGAGGATGGAAGCTTTGTTCAAGGAGTGGCAGGATACTCTCAGCAGGAACAAATGCAACTTATCACGAAAACACAGATGATTACGCAATTGCAGAACCGTCACTAGAAATAGTTAATATCATGAATTCCTAGCAGTACGCGTACGGAGCGACATCAAATGAAACGCCCACATCGAAGTA
The DNA here is from genome assembly GCF_023864275.1 of Schistocerca cancellata. Classification (NCBI taxonomy): domain Eukaryota; kingdom Metazoa; phylum Arthropoda; class Insecta; order Orthoptera; family Acrididae; genus Schistocerca; species Schistocerca cancellata. The sequence goes on from NC_064632.1 coordinate 166,346,427, forward strand.
ACTGCGAGCACGACAAATGCCAGAGATTCATTGCAAGATTCCTCAGGAAATGTAGTCCATCAACAAAGGAAGTAGCTTACAAAACAATTGTTCGACAAATACTTGAATATTACTCGTCTGTCTGGAATCCATACCAGATAGGACTGATAGAGGAAACAGACAAGATACAAATGAGAGCAGCGGCTTTCGCCACAGGGTTATTTAGCAAGCGCGAAAGCGTCACGGAGATGATAAGTCTACTCCAGTGGCAGACGCTGCAACACAGGCTTTCTGCATCACGGTGTGGTTTATAGTTAAAAGTTCCGAGAGCATACGTTGCTAGAAGACTGAGTGGTATATTCCTTTCTCCTGCGTATATTTCGCATAACGACCATGAAAATTAAGTTAGAGAGAGTCTAGCCTACACTGAGGCTTACCGGCAATCGTTCTTCCCGCAAACTACAGACGGTTGGAACAGGAAGAGGGGGAAGGGACACTAGAAACGAAGTACTCTCCGAAAAACATCGAAAATTTGGCTTCTGGAATTTAGATGTAGATGTAGATGTAGATAAAAGACTATCTCGTTAGGCCACGATCCTGCTGCTGTCGAACTGCGACGTGTGTTCGTATGCGGTTCTGCTTCCTACATGATGTGTAACGCCGTCTTCTCGTAACAACTAGCTTTCGAATGCAGTACATAATCTTTACACAGACACAGGAAATTACTGGTGTCACCCTTACCTACTGGGTGCAATTACTCTGGAATGCTAACCATTTACAAACAGAAGCATATCGTGCACTTGAAACCAGTTTCACTTTGTTGCGTCGTGTCTTCAGTTCTAAAGACTAGCAGCGTACTTCTGTGAGACTCAATCTCAGAGTGGTGTTGATGTGCGTGAAAATCTGTGTATAAATGTGAAATCTGATTTTTTTTCTTCGTTCTTAAAATTAAAACAACATGAAGAGTTCCTTTCCTCCACTTGTTATGAAATAATGAAAGTTTTCAGAGACGCGATTTAATCGAATTAATTAAATCAAATGACATGTACAAAACACCTCGACAACAGTCGCCACGACAAGACAACACTTCATTTGATTGTGGAGTGCTTTTCTGCTATCGCACGGAATTCGTGCTTCTAAAAGAAAGTACATACTTTCGGCACTGAGTGCTGTTTGAGAATATTTCTTCCTTTTCTTCTACCACCATCGATTAAATTAGTACAGCGGCGCCTGTGTCTGTCTGGTACTGAAGATCGAAACAATCATTGTATGGAGACCAATGACGGAATGCATTACAGCGCAGCTTGCACAAAAATTACTGAAAGATACTTTAAAAGACCAACGATCTATATCAAAGCCACCTAGTATTTTATTCATAGACGAATTATTGATTGAAAACAGTACGTGTTTCTGAAAAATAATGAATAAATACACTCTAACACAAAAAATGACGCACCACTAAGGAATTATCCGGAAGGGATGGAAATCGGTAGATGTGTTGTGATGCACAGACAAACAGATGATTACAATTTCAGAAAAAAATGAATCATTCAAGAGGTTCGCAAACTGAGCAAGTCAATAGCGCGTTGGTCCGCCTCTGGCCCTTATGCAAGCAGTTATTTGCCTTAGCATTGATTTGTAAAGTTGTTGTACGTCCTGCGTAGGGATATCGTGCATAAATTCTGCCCAACTGGCGCTTCAGATCGTCAAAATTCCAAGTTGGTTGGAGAGCCCTGCTCATAATGCTCCAAACGTTCTCAGTTGGGGAGTGAGATCTTGCCGGCGATGATACAGTTTGGCAAGCACCACAAAAAAGGAATACTAGCTTTCGCCGTGTGTGGGCGGGAATTCTGTTGCTGAACTTAAGCCCAGAATGGCTTGCCATGAAGGGGACCAGAACGGGGCACAGAATACCGTCTATGTGCCACTGTGCTGCAAGGGGCCACAGATAACAACCAAAGGGATCTTACCACACTCCTGGAAATTGAAATAAGAACACCGTGAATTCATTGTCCCAGGAAGGGGAAAATTTATTGACACATTCCTGGGGTCAGATACATCACATGATCACACTGACAGAACGACAGGCACATAGACACAGGCAACAGAGCATGCACAATGTCGGCACTAGTACAGTGTATATCCACCTTTCGCAGCAATGCAGGCTGCTATTCTCCCATGGAGACGATCGTAGAGATGCTGGATGTAGTCCTGTGGAACGGCTTGCCATGCCATTTCCACCTGGCGCCTCAGTTGGACCAGCGTTAGTGCTGGACGTGCAGACCGCGTGAGACGACGCTTCATCCAGTCCCAAACATGCTCAATGGGGGACAGATCCGGAGATTTTGCTGGCCAGGGTAGTTGACGTACACCTTCTAGAGCACGTTGGGTGGCACGGGATACATGCGGACGTGCATTGTCCTGTTGGAACAGCAAGTCCCCTTGCCGGTCTAGGAATGGTAGAACGATGGGTTCGATGACGGTTTGGATGTACCGTGCACTATTCAGTGTCCCCTCGACGATCACCAGTGGTGTACGGCCAGTGTAGGAGATCGCTCCCCACACCATGATGCCGGGTGTTGGCCCTGTGTGCCTCGGTCGTATGCAGTCCTGATTGTGGCGCTCACCTGCACGGCGCCAAACACGCATACGACCATCATTGGCACCAAGGCAGAAGCGACTCTCATCGCTGAAGACGACACGTCTCCATTCGTCCCTCCATTCACGCCTGTCGCGACACCACTGGAGGCGGGCTGCACGATGTTGGGTCGTGAGCGGAAGACGGCCTAACGGTGTGCGGGACCGTAGCCCAGCTTCATGGAGACGGTTGCGAATGGTCCTCGCCGATACCCCAGGAGCAACAGTGTCCCTAATTTGCTGGGAAGTGGCGGTGCGGTCCCCTACGGCACTGCGTAGGATCCTACGGTCTTGGCGTGCATCCGTGCGTCGCTGCAGTCCGGTCCCAGGTCGACGGGCACGTGCACCTTCCGCCGACCACTGGCGACAACATCGATGTACTGTGGAGACCTCACGCCCCACGTGTTGAGCAATTCGGCGGTACGTCCACCCGGCCTCCCGCATGCCCACTATACGCCCTCGCTCAAAGTCCGTCAACTGCACATACGGTTCACGTCCACGCTGTCGCGGCATGCTACCAGTGTTAAAGACTGCGATGGGGCTCCGTATGCCACGGCAAACTGGCTGACACTGACGGCGGCGGTGCACAAATGCTGCGCAGCTAGCGCCATTCGACGGCCAACACCGCGGTTCCTGGTGTGTCCGCTGTGCCGTGCGTGTGATCATTGCTTGTACAGCCCTCTCGCAGTGTCCGGAGCAAGTATGGTGGGTCTGACACACCGGTGTCAATGTGTTCTTTTTTCCATTTCCAGGAGTGTATAAATGAAATGGCACCACATCGCTCCTAGCTATTGAGACGTATGGCGAGAGAGCCAGTTTGGAATCCTACTCTTGCCTCGAGATACGTCTTCAGCCTGGAATCTCAGACTGGTGTAGAATTGTCTTGAGTGTTGAGTCGCGCTTCGAACTGAGAGCCAACGACCTGCAAAGATATGTCTGGAGACATACGGCATACCAGTAATGGCATATCAGTGTGACTGTCGCCCGCCATACGACCCGACAACCAGGAGTAATAGTCGGCGATTTTATACGCCCCGTATTCGTCACCTTCGTGGCAAGCCAATCTGGGATTACAGATCATCAAGAGAATAGCCGCTCCCTTACGGAGAGAGCTTCTACTGGTTTTATTTGTGCTTGCCAAACCCTACCTTGGCCAACAAAGCCTCCGGAACTCTCCCCAATCGAAAACGTCGGAGCCTTATGGGCAGAGCTCTCCAACCACCTCAGAATTTTAACGATCTAAAGAGCCAATTGGACAGAATGTGGGACGATATCTGCCAGGAGGACATCCAACACCTTTATCAGGCAATGTCAAGCCGAGTAACAGCTTTCGTAAGGGCCAATGGTGGCCCAAAGTGTTATTGGCTGTTCAGTTTTTGAAGCTCTATCTCTACAGCCAGCAAACAATTACGTACAATAGAGCCACTTACAGAATAAGTCAACTTTTCAGCGCAGAAGTCGGAAGACAAGACAGATTGAACCAGCGCCAATAAAACTGTAGAAGAATACATGTTCTCGCTTTAGCAGCCGGCCGCGGTGGCCTAGTGGTTCTAGGCGCTTCAGTCCAGAACCGCGCTGCTGCTACGGTACATTTTCGAAGCCTGCCTCGGGTATGGTTGTGTGTGATGTCCTTAGGTTAGTTAGGTTTAAGTAGTTCTAAGTCTTGGGGACTGATGACCTGAGATGTTAAGTCCAACAGCGCTTCGAGCCATTTGCTTTAGCAAACACTTCTAAGAGTGTTACAAGAGTTCTGATTTGATATACACATGTCTGGTATCTTTCATAAGATATCTACATTTTATGATATCGACTTAAAGGAAGTTTGTGATACGTACTAGTATTAAAGAACGAAGTGTGCACATATGCACTGGAGCTAGACTCTACCGTTAAAATCAATAAGGAAAAGATGTACTTTTTATAAAGAACCATCTCAAACTGGATAATTGGATAACGTCTTCGACAAGCACCGATATTTTGTGAGGTAAACAAGCCATCATCTTCAACGTACAAATGTTACGACAGGTTGGTCTCGAGGGAAGTTAAAACCTCGCCCTGGCTGTTATGAGAAAGTGGGACCCTTATGCTCTGTAGTCTGTACAACGGTCCTCCACATCCTAAGAGTCAAATCGATGTATGACATCCCACATATGTAGGCGATCCAATGGACATCCGCCATTCGCAAACTGAAACCAAACCAAGTGACACAACTGGAGAACATTGCCTTAGTATCCGTGATCATATGGAATAATACAACGCTGAGATATGTTGTTTATAACCTCCCCTCCCTTACATTCTCTTTGTTCGGCGTCTCGTAGATCTCTTTTCCCGTCCGTTGTCTTAAAGCTGGATGCGGTACAGTTTGGGAAATTGAATTTAAGTGTCCCACAAATGGCTCTGAGCACTATGGGACTTAACATCTGTGGTCATCAGTCCCCTAGAACTTAGAACTACTTAAACCTAACTAACCTAAGGACATCACACACATCCATGCCCGAGGCAGGATTCGAACCTGCGACCGTAGCAGTCGCGCGGTTCCGGACTGAGCGCCTAGAACCGCTAGACCACCGCGGCCGGCTAAGTATCCCACACGAGGGCTCCTAATGACAATAACTATTTATTGTTGCATATCCGCAGTTCCTATTGCAAGCTTCTAGGGGTTGTTGACTTAGTAGATGAAGTTTTGATAAGGATGTCAGGTCTGTTCTATAAACTCTGGAAGCTTCGAATAGGAAGTGTCAAACACCTTGTAGTCAAAGTTCACAGAACACAATGTGCCACCGACTTTAACCAAACTACCTTACCAGTAATTTAATTGAACCTTGGAACGTTTCGTGTGACGAACTACTGTTTCTGGAAACTCTTTATTATCCGAAGGTGAACAGTTTCAAAGTCGAGTCTCGCGACCAACCCGTGCGACCATTTGCTACGACCTACCCTACTACAAGCGGTGCTAAAGGCAGTGCAAAACCCACCAGGTGTGGAGGCAAGGCACGCAGTTTCATTTATTCTTGCAACAATTCGACAACTCTGTTGTCCGCTAGTTTGCACACATCGGCATTCGGGTTAGCTGTGAGAACGTTGCAGCCCACAAACACTGAAAAGGCCGCTACCCGTCTTCAGGGACCAGATAGCGTGTCGCTTCTACAGGTAGCCCTCCGACGTGATTGCTATCTGTACCGTTGACGTACACAAGCAGCCCGTAGCACACATACTTCACGGTTCGAGGGCAGGGTTAACTTATCTAACAAATAATATTAGACCTTATGCTGACAATATGTGTGCAGAATAATTCACATCGTTTACTTAAATGCGATATAGAGCCAGTGAACGTTATACCCTATCTTTACGAATTAAATACTTCAACACTGAATGAATGGTTATATGGACCATGAAAACCAAAATGCGTTTCTACGTTTTATTTTACTTTTATTTAGGTGCAATAAGTGATAGAACTGTAGAATTTACTATAAGTAGAAGATATCTTAACATCAGCCATGATACACACTGCCCGGTTACATTAATGTGACCATGTGTCAGAAGCCTGAATAACCACCTTTCGCAGCAAGGACGGCTACGAGAAATGCAGGAAGGGAGTGAATAAGCTTCGGCAAGCTTCGGTAAGCTGCGATGTAAAGCAACACCGACTCCAGTGTCGCGGCCAAGTGCGTCAGGTTTTTCGGTTGAGAATCCATGGTGCGAACAGCCCTTTCAAAGTGGTCCCACAGATTCTCCACTGGGTTTTAATCCGAGGAGTCTGGTGCTCAGGGTAATACGGTGAATTCATCCTGGTGCTCTTCAAACCACGCATCTATACTGCGAGCTATGTGACACGTTGCATTGACCTGTTGGTAAATGTCATCGTGGCGAGGAAAGACAAACTGCATGCAGGGGTAGACATGGTCCTCAAGGACAGATGCGTACTTGTGTTGATCCATGGTTCCTTCCAGAATGACGAGATCACCCAAGGAATGTCCTCAACCCAGGACCCTTTCAACGATTGTTGCATGGTGTTTTGTTTTCAGAAGTTTCACACCGTACGAGTCGGAGCTTCCGTTATTCTGCTGGAAATACTACTGCCATCACTCAGTGGACGTCCAGTTGCTGCATTAGAGTGCAAATTCCAGCCTCCAAAGCAGATGAACAGCAGTCAGCAGGGTGTGTGACCCATGCACGTGGTGCATGGGTCACAGCATATGCAGCAATATTCGCTGAACAGTCGTTGAAGAGACATTGTTGGTATCCCCTTGGTTGATCTGGACGGCCAGTCGCTCAACATTTGCACGTCTATTCGTCCGCACACATCTCCGCAGCCGTCGTTCACCAGTGCCATCTATGGCACGTCCTGCACCACAGCGGCTAAGGTGCCGGTTTTGGATAGCCCAATTTTGCCGTGAAGAATGTACTTTAACTATGGTGGGAAGCGAACAGTTGAACAGTTTACAAACTTAGCCGTTTCGGAAATGCTTCTACCCTTGCACCCAAAGAGAATGGTCATATCCTTTTGGACGTCAGACAAACCGCTCCGTTTCCGCATTATGACAACGTGACAACCACGTGTATGAAGAACCCCCCCACTCCCCGCGCGCCTAACAACGACATGCTTTATATACCTCCCATTGCTAGTGCTGCCTCGTGCCGTCTCTCAGTGATTACACAGGTCTGCAAAAAAATATTTTTTTAAAGTTGTTTGACATTTGAAAACTGACCTTTATGTACATTTCAGCACTTATTTCAAAAAATGATATCTATTTTTTTATATCACGGCAGGTTTTCTCACAAAAAGGGAGTATTTTTGGGTGTAATAAGAAAATTTAAGCAATTTATCACATTTTTGCTACCTTATTATTTTATTTATAAAATGTTCTAAACTACATTTCCAGAACACTTCCATTTCTCTTTAAGCTCTTAAGTCCTAATAAAAACTCCTTCGCTTTCTGTGTAGAAGGACTGCTTTAAGGCTTCTTTTTGAGGAATCAATAAAAAGTCTCCACTCATCAGCAGCATATTATATTTTGAAATGTGCCATAAGTCCAGCAACATCACTGCAAAACACCAGGTCACCTTCTTGAGAGAAGAAAGATACAAACTCCTTTTCCCTCGATCGATACCAAGAAAAAGATGTACCCGGAGCCAACATATGTTTATTTTTCAATCTAGATTCTATTCTAAAACCTCTGCCGATTCTTGCTACACCTAAATCGTTCAGTTTAGATTGTCAGAATGGAATGGGATCGGTTGTGCCAAGATCGTAACAATCTCTGTCTTCTTCACTATCACCTTGCTGAGCCAATGGCTCCTGATCATCTGTATCATGCAAAGGATCTGGAGAAGAGGGTATTGGTACTTCACGTCCATGAGGAACAGGACGAATGGCTGATTGAATGTTAGGGTAAGAAATATCCTTTCTGTTTTTCAAATTGAAACTTCATACGTTGCAAGAACAAAAATAGCAGTCATTACTATGATTTTTGGGTTCCACAAAACCATTGGTATTCCAAAACGCAAGGACTGCTTTTTACGTTGACACCATTGCCTCAGTTCTTCAAAAAATACCGAACAAACATTGTGTGGAGCCCAAGGCTTATCTTGATCGCCTAACCTTATACCAAAATAGGCGAAATATGCTTTTCCAACAAAATCGGAAATGTTTCTTTGTTGCTTTTTAACGGTATAGTTACCACAAATGAAGCAGAAGCAATCTGGCGAGTTTATACATCCTCTGGTAGCCATTGTCCACAAAACACCTTCACAACACAAGAAAACAGCCACTCCTTTAGAGCACTAGTAACAAAAACACGTGAACAACACAGAGTGAAGAAGTACTGGGGCGGCGCGACAGACAGGCACTGACATGAAAATACTGCTCGTTTCTCCTAACTGCTCTTTATTTTACGCATATCTTGTATAACAACGGGTAAATAACAGTTTATGGAGACCCTAAAAACCAAAATTCAAACACACTAGAGCGCTGAAATATCGAAAAAAGCTAAAAATAAACAAGCAGTTTGTGAAATAACTGTACGTGATTGAATTTTTTCACTATTTTTCACGAAATCAGCGTTGAAAACACTATAAAAACACTTAATAAATTTGAAACGATTTGTATGTTGCAGACCTGTGTTATTGCACGTTGACGTCGAATATAGGCTGTGATCACATTAATGTGTCTGGGCCGTGTAGTACAGATACGAGAACTGTAGCAGAAAAACAAAAATTAGCCGATCGACAACTGCATACTTGTTTTATTAAAATGGAGCCGAGTAGGTGCAGAAGCTAATTACACGGCATGAACCAGAGCTCCATCGATGGATAAAAAGATAAAAGACAGAAAAATAGAACACAGCTTCTATTCCAAAATGGCTCTGAGCACTATGCGACTTAACGTCTGAGGTCATCAGTCGCCTAGAACTTAGAACTAATTAAACCTACCTAACCTAAGGACATCACACACAGCCATGCCTGAGGCAGGATTCGAACCTGCGACCGTAGCGGTCACGCGGTTCCAGACTGAAGCGCCTAGAACGGCACGGCCACACCAGCCGGCGCTTCTATTCCACAACGACTTAGCATCTAATAGGAATGGCGACACTATCAAAGCGCTGGAGTCGTTTCCAGGATGAGCAGTGTTCTGGCGTAACCACAAGCGCCGGAACAGAGATGCGGAACGCAAGAGCAGAAAAGGCGGTGAGGAAACATCGGCCAATGGTGCGCGGAAGTGGACCGCACCGCGCCTGGAGCGACATCTGGAAGAAGTGAATATAAACGTCGCTCCTGCTAGCCTCGGCCACTGTGCTAGTGTTTCTCTTCCCATCAGTTCATCAGTGTCTCTCCTTCAGTGCTCCTACGTTCACGTGTGCAACTCTGTGTCTCCGTTTGTACTCTGCTGGCCACCGTAAATGCAACACCCTGAAGGAAGCATCCGAATCAAGTGAAATTTACACCATGAGTTTGCAGCGATGAGATATGCAACTGATTAGAATTTCAGCGCAGACGCACATCACGCGCGCCTGTGGCGCCACCTCATAGCGCCATTTAAGGCTTGGCGATTTCGACGAGTGTACGTTCGGCACGTGTGTTTAACTTGTGGTTGTTTCACAAGACGATCAGTTATGCCTCGTAGACAACAGCGAACATCTTCTGATCAAGTATCCGAGTTCGACAGAGGAAGGATAGTGGCTTACCGAGATTGTGGATTATCATACAGAGAAATCGCTAGTCGTGTTGGACGAAACCGAACAACTGTAAAGTCCGCCGCTCGTGGTCTCGCGGTAGCGTTCTCGCTTCCCGAGCACGGGGTCCCGGGTTCGATTCCTGGCGGGGTCAGGGATTTTCACCTGCCTCGAGATGACTGGGTGTTTGTGTTGTCCTCATCATTTCATCATCATCCAGGAAAGTGGCGAAATTGGACTGAGCAAAAGATTGGGTAATTGTACGGGCGATGATAACCACGCCGTTGAGCGCCCCACAAACCAATCATCATCATCATCATCATCACAACTGCAAAGCGGATATGTGACCGTTGGATGCAGGAGGGTACGACGGACCGACGTGGTCGATCGCATTCACCTCGGTGCACCACTGCACGTGCTGATAGGCAAATTGTGCGCATGGCAGTGACGGATCGCTCACTGACATCCCGAACTATAGCTCAGCACATTGCGTTTGTAACGCATCATCCAGTGTCTGCGCGTACCATTCGACGCCGTTTACAGCAGAGTGGTCTGTCCGCAAGACGTCCATTGCTTCGTCTACCATTGACGCAGAACCACAGACGTCTCCGTCGCCAATGGTGTGATGACAGACGGATGTGGACGGCAGAATGGAATGACGTTGTCTTTACTGACGAGGCACGCTTCTGTCTGCAGCACCACGATGGTCGGATTCGAATGTGGAGACACCGTGGAGAGAGGATGCTGGACAGCTGCATTATGCACCGCCACACTTGTCTTGCACCGGGTATTATGGTATGGGGCGGTATTGGATATTACTCTCGCACGCCTCTAGTACGCATTGCCTGTACTTTAAATAGCCGGCGTTACATATCAGAGATGCTGGAGCCAGTTGTCCTTCCTTACCTTCAGGGCTCGGCCACAGCCATATTTCAACAGGATAATGCGCGACCACACGTGGCACGCATTGTCCGAAGGTTCTTCGTCAATAACCAGATTGAATTGCTTCCCTGGCCGGCTCGCTCTCCGGATCTTTCACCGATAGAAAACATGTGGTCCATGGTTGCTCAACGAGTGACCCAGATTACATCCCCAGCTGCCACGCCAGATGATCTTTGGCAACATGTGGAAGCTGCTTGGGCTGCTGTACCCCAGAAACACATCCAACGTCTCTTTAACTCAATGCCGAGACGTGTGGCAGCGGTGATCTCCAACAATGGCGGCTACTCTGGCTACTGATTCTGGCAGGAACCACATGTCACAGACGTCTGTAAACGTAATCATTTGATACTTGGTCAACATGTTATCTACAAAATAAATTTTGTTTTGCTACCTCTTGTCTTTCTTGGTGTTGAATTTTCGGTGGCCAGCAGTGTATATAGTTCTGAACTTTTTTATAGAATCAGTACGTCCGTGAACGCCTTCCTTTATTTTAGTATGTATGACTCCTGTTTATATCCCCCATATATGTTTGTTTTTATGCCTTCATGTTTAATGTGTGTTTTTCTATGGCCGAAGAGCGGCATAGATAGGCCACTGCTGGCCTATCTGTCTGTAAAGGTTTGAAAATAACAATAAAGAAAAAAAAAATATCCTCGGCCGCTCAGATCGGCGCCGGATCGGGGACGTTAGTTATCAGTGACGTGTGTTAACTTGCCTGAACAGTTCACATATCATGGACACTAAATTATATTGCCTGTCGCCCCGCGTTTGCGACTACTACTTGTAAATCTCCAAAGTATTGTCAATTTCTTTATAGAAACAAAAACTACTAATGTTACTTGTTTGAATTGTTGTATAGCATTCCGAGAACGCTGCATCCCGTAATCGCCCTACTAGTGACGAGTGGGGGAGATCCCACTCATAGATTTGATAGTTTCGTCAAACTACCTTGATTTAAGGTCTTTTGGTTTGCCTAAATCACTTGAGCCGAAATAAGGGATGGTTCCTTCAAGAAAGTCATCTGTTAGTTGTCTTTCCAGTAATGTCTTCTTCAGAATTGTGCTGCGTCTCTAGTTACCTCGACCTTGATCAGACATTACATTGTTATGTTTCTTCTTTGAATGAGCAATACAGCCAACCATCTTCTACGAAATTGCCTCTTCCCTTTATCATTGTATTACCTTCATTTTTTAATTTGTTGAACTTGTCACTTAATTTAATTCATTATTCTTCCTTAATCTTGTGTAAAGTCACACAATCTATATTTCTAGTATCGTGACTTATGAAACTTTCCTTATATTTTTTTGTATCTACTTTTACTGTGCATATTACTCACTTATGATTAGTTGAAATTCTAGACTGGTTTATAACAGTCACATACTGTTTGTTTTTTTTTTTACTTTTAGTAAAACATAGTCACTGTCATTTGTTTTTTCATTGGTCCATTCCTGCTAAGGCAGTATAATATTTGTTTTCTTCTGGAAGGATATGTTAAAACCAACGGTTCATTTCGTCCATAACATACGCCAGGAAAACTGAAGAATCACATCATGGTGCTGTTCTCTGTCATTTCTGGTATCTCATAAAGAAGTTTCTCATAAAAGATCTCTTCCGCAAGTTTTGTCCTAGTTTTGTAAGATTACCGCACACATTATGTTGAGGTTGCTACGGTCTTCTGCAACTCATCGTGGAGCTATTGTGTTTCCTCATCAGAATGTGCACGGACCACAGTTATTGCGATGGAATATCGTTTGCTTGTTTGTACCACAGGTCCCCTTTTCTGCCTGAAAGTGCTCCAAAACTTACAGTATTTTACAGGGTGAACCAGAATTCTACCGGTAAACTTTCAGAGGTTGTTTGTGGATACTTTCAGCTCGTAATTAGGATTTATTCGGTTTGTTACCCCAGTCACAATTCTTTCTGTGAAAATACTTCACAAGAGTGGAGAATCCCGTACTGTGAAATAACCAAAACGTAAACGACACAACTCACTGTAATGCAACAACCCTCAGGTGCACAATTACTGCAATGTGGTTTGTCATCGATGAGGGAACAGTTCAGTATAGAGTGGTTGTGCCGCTCTGTCATTACATGCAATGAACCCATACAAGAGGTGCATATCGGACAACTCTTCATCAATAAATCTACCCATAGTACTAACTTTGTATCAGTGTTAACGAACAACTAATATTTCCAGGAATCAAAACCCTAGAAACAAGTCAGCAATACTGAATGCAAGCTGCGGGCACCGAGTGAGTTAATATTGTCAACACCAGGCACCGTGAGCGAATGGAAACAAGGTACAAAGCGCATGCTGTCGACATTCGCCCTGTTGTGTACTGTTTTCATTGCAATAGAGATGCAAGAATAAGGAGGAATATTGAATTAAATTAAGTGACAAGTTCCGTGCCTTAAAAAAAATGAAGGTGATACACAGATAAAGGAAGGTTAATTTTAGGTAACATGGTTAGAAGATTTGAAAGGGAGCTATTACAAATTAACAGTCAATGAAACAGTCAAGATCGCAGTAATCATTTATTTGCCCGCCCGTTTGGCCGCGCGGTCTAACGCACGGCTTTCCGGGCGGGAAGGAGCGCCTGGTCCCCGGCACGAATCCGCCCGGCGGATCTGTGTCGAGGTCCGGTGAACCGGCCAGTCTGTGGATGGTTTTCAGGCGGTTTTCCATCTGCCTCGGCGAATGCGGACTGATTCCCCTTATTCCGCCTCAGTTACACTATGTCGGCGATTGCTGCGCAAACAAGTTCTCCACGTACTCGCACACCACCATTACTCTACCACGCAAACATAGGGGTTACACTCGTCTGCTGTGAGACGTTCCCTGGGGGGTCTACCGGAGGCCGAACCGCACAATAACCCGGGGTTCGGTTTGGGGCGGCGGAGGTGTGAAGTGGACTGCGGTAGTCGTCGTGGGGTTGTGGACCACTGCGGCTGCGGCGGGGACGGAACCTCTCCGTCGTTTCTAGGCCCCTGGTTAACATACAATACAATACAATCATTTATTTAAAAATGACTGGTTTTCGGCCTTTATGCTGCCCATCTTCAGATATAACACTCCATATGGCTGTACCCAACGGTGCGTGGAACAGTTGCGTTAAATCATATTTACTGCCATATGGTGCGTTAGGTCTGAAGATGACCAGCATAGAGGCCGAAACCGGTCCTCATTTTTAAATAAATGATAATTGCGATCTTGACTGCTTTATTAACTGATAAACGAAAGAGGCAGTTTTTTAGGAGAGGATTGGCAATATTACTGATTCAAAGAAGGAAGATTATGACTTAATGTCTGGTCCAATTCGAGATAATTGAAGGCGCAGCGTAATTCTAAACTGAACATTACTACAGAGACCACTAACAGTGGCCTTTTTAAGGAACCATCCCTGGATTCGCTTGAAATGATTTAGGCAAACCAAGAGACCTAAAATTAGGGTAGTAGGACGAGACTGTCAAGTCCGCTCCTCTTGAAGACGAGTCTATCGCGTTAATAGTGTGGCCATTCCTCTTGGATGTCAAGTCGAGGTGTAAGAGAGCTATCTTTTGTTGGATGTGAGGTCCGCCAGTTAAGCAAAACACCGTTTTTTCTCAGTACCCAAACATGTTTCAGCACCACTGTGTCATCATCAGTGGGTTTTCGTTTTCATTTATTCTGTAATGTGAACATTTTTGTTAAATGATTATAAAATTATGTGCATCTTTTGTTCAAACAATAGATCGTTTCTTTTTGTAATTACCTTTACATTTGGTGTGCATGAATTCTTTGAACTAAAGATCTACTTAATTTTATAATCAGTCAATAAAAATGTTCACATTACAGAATAAATAAAAAGGAAAACCCACTGATGATGCCACAGTGGTGCCGAAACATGTCTGGGTACTGAGAAAAAACTGTGTTTTGCATAACTGTCGGACCTCACATCCAACAATTTTAACTGCAAACACTGCCAACACAGGGAGCTGCAAATCAAAATAATGAGCTATCTTTTATTTTGCTACCTTTTATCTTTTAGTCTGTGCTTAAGATATCTCTTCGAAAATAAGCATCCCCTTTAAAGTTAAGTCTTTCTAAATCTGCGCTTAATATCAACTTCTTGACACAGTGATTTAATTATTCACTGTGTGCTATCTGATGAAGGAGCTGTTAACAAACTGAGTACCGGATTCTTGATTAAACTGAAACTCTGATCTCGTTTATCATGTTCTCCGCACCATCCGCAATTAAGCTGCCTCGGAAAGTTGGAGCTTGCGGCACAGTATTTCACAACATTCCAGCCTGTTCTCCACAACTACTAATTTGATTTAGTGTTTTTAGGCCTAAATCTTATTTAACAGTACAAAATAATGGATTAAACGGTTTGGATAAGAACATATCATGTTCCCCCCGCATCAACCCACCCTGCTCTCTCTCTCTCTCTCTCTCTCTCTCTCTCTCTCTCTCTCTTTTTCTAGCTAAGTGGTCGCAGCAGCCGGCAACCACCAACTTGAACACGAAAACAGCAGTGATGTCATTACGGAAAATATTGCCAACACACAGATAATGGTACTGTTTTCTACTTACTTGTAAGTAGTTGCATGTTGAAACTATAATAGGCGGTATAGCTAATTCCAGCGAGTGGGTATTCCTTCTTCGTCGACAGATCTTGTTCGTCCCATTTTCCTCTGTCATTACAGGAAAATACGCCAGAAGCAGTATTTTTAGGGTGCTATCTGAACGACCTTTACAATTGTTGCGTTATGAATGCGAATCTCTGTACTGCTAATATACTGCTGAACTAGCCAAGCTTCCTGGAAAAGATAAAACGTTGTATATCAAGAAACAATACATTAGCATGTCATTATTTAGGTGTAAAATATGGTTCAGTGTTATTGCGTGAGGTTCCGACTGTTCATATGAAACACAGATTCTTCTTTCATAAGTTTTCTCCCCCAAATATGGCTCTGAGCACTATGGGACTTAACTTCTGAGGTCATCAGTCCCCCAGAACTTAGAACTACTTAAACCTAACTAACCTAAGAACATCACACACATCCATGCCCGAGGGTTAGGATTCGAACCTGCGACCGTAGCAGTCGCGCGGTTCCTGACTGTAGCGCCTAGAACCGCTCGGCCACTCCGGCCGGCCCCCCAAATATGCTTTGATATATTGGTGTCATCACCACTGCATTTTCACGACACTGAAATGTTACTTAATACGTATTTTATCCATAATGGATGCAGTCGAACTCCATCACTGTTCCTTTACAGGGCGTTAAATAATAACCACTACCAGTCACAATACAAATTGATTTTATTTAACACACTACCGAGTACGTGCTTTGGCAATTATCAGGTGGTTTTATTCATGTACACATTTCGATACTCAGTGTTGAAGATCACTGTTTAAATCAAAAACAAGTAATATGATAATGGCTAAATGGATATAAATGAAACGTTTAGAAGTGGCTAAGCGACATGTGGTGCAAACAAGTTCGATATTGTGGGTGCATGTGCTTCTGAAGTTACTAACATCCAAAGCGCCACTATTTCATACAAGCAATAATAGGGAAGCACAAGTAATTAGCATGGTGACTAACATACAATGTTTGGAAAAGAATGTGATAAATGTAATGTGAAAACGATATCGATACACCAGCTATATGTAAGTACTGTGGCCGCGCGGGGTAGCCGTGCAGTCGTTCACGCGGATCCCCCCGTCGTAGGTCGAGTCCTCACTCCGGCCTGCGTGTTTGTGTGTGTGTGTGTGTGTGTGTGTGTGTGTGTGTGTGTGTGTGTGTATTGTCCAGAGCGTAAGTTAGTTTAACTTAGAGTAAGCAGCGCGTAAGCCTAAGGACCGATGACCTCAAAAGTTTGGTCCCATAGCAACTTACCAAAATTTTACAGTTTTGTAAGTACTGTAATATTTCACAACACATGTTACTTAGCCACTTACAGGTGTTTCATTTATGCCTATTTAGTTGTCATCACATTATTTGTTTCTGATTTAGACAGTGATCTCCAGCACTGAGTACGGAAACAAATTTGGTTCAAATGGCTCTGAGCACTATGGGTCTTAACTTCTGACGTCATCAGTCACCTAGAACTTAGAACTACTTAAACCAACTAACCTAAGGACATCACACACACCCATGCCCGAGGCAGGATTGGAACCTGCGACTGTAATGGTTCCAGACTGTAGCGCATAGAACTGCTCGGCCACCCCGGCCGGCACGGTAACACATGTATGAAAATAAACCACCGGTCGTAATCACTTTCTGTTGTGACTGGTAGTTATTATTATTGTACACAGCGTTAGTTGATAGTAAGTTGTTTAGTATTTGTAGAGAGTTCAGAATCTGATCGTTCGGCTTGCCATAATCTGTTCCACCGTTCTTCTCATTGTGGGAATGTTCTTCCCTTGTGCAAAAACTGCACATGCAAAAACTGTTTACATGTGGACTTTAGTAACACCTTTAGCAAGTATGTTAAACACTAAACTTGCGACATGTGCAGTAATTATGATTTCAGTGAAATGATTTTCGACTGATTATAGCACGGTTTCATAATTTGGTCTGCAAACACTTCTGCTACTGGAGGACTGTGGTTCACTGATTCACTTGGGATCAGTGAGTTATTTCAGCTGTTGCCACCTTTCAGGCAAGTGCATATCGCATTAATACGGTCTCAGAATATAAATATTTTTGTTGGGCGGTAGCATACGAGAAAACAAATGAAAGAATATCCTCCTCCTGTCTTATGAAAGCCGACCGCTGTGGCCGAGCGGTTCTAGGCGCTTCAGTCTGGAACCCCACGACCGCTACTGTCGCAGGTTCGAATCCTGTCTCGGGCATGGATGTTTGTGATATCCTTGGGTTGGTTAGGTTTAAGTAGTTCTAAGTTCTAGCGGACTGATGACCTCAGATGTTAAGTGCCACAGTGCTCAGAATCATTTGAATCATTTTGTCTTATGAAACTCATGAAGTTTGAAACGTTGAACGTGAGTTCTAGTTTACAAACGAACCAAGAAAAGACACTTACGTAACGACAGTTACCTGCTTTAGAACCGTGGCCAACCCACTAAGACATGGAAGTCAAAAGAACAACAGAGCTCTAAATTATAACGGCGAGCGGTGGCGCGTAGGCAAGACTTTGGAGTTACGGCGCACTCGGAAGTTAACTAGGACATCACAACAGCCATGTGGAGGCCCTTCACTGGGATGGGTCTTATCTCTAACTGCCACGCATTCTCTCACCGGTTTCCGAAAGACTGCAGGAAATGTCCTGTCCTGTTTACCGAATTACAACAAGGCTATTGGAGGTAGTCGTATAAACAAAACAATTCGCGTGGCTAAAATAAAGGCACGGTCGTACAACGGCAGTTCCCTAAAACTGATTGTCATGAATTTGGAAAAACTTCAGAAACAACATCTCGGACAAACGGACAGGACCTAACACGGAACCCCAGTAAGCGGACAGCATATAGCGCGACACCCAAAATGGTGGCGATTTTAATATAACTGAATAACCAAAATATAAAGACTTGGTTAGTAGAAATGCGATTTTTGTCGGACGAGTAAATTATTAATTATTGAAATTTGCATAATGGTTTCCTGTTGCATCAAATACGTGAGACAGGCAGAAATTAGATTATGTTATTCGTTCAGTATAAAAGTATTCGTAATTTTGGATAGCTGATTGATGAGTTCCTTTCGAAGCAAGGGTACGACAGATACTCAATAAAGACTGCGGCGGGGAGACAAGGTCAGAAAAATCCCATTGTTTCAAACTGAAACTGATATTTTAGTTCTGAATAACCGGTATCTTTCGGTACTAGTTTGATCACGGTTATAACAGGCTTTTTCACTTTTCTACTAATAATCCTGTAAAAGAATTGGCACATTAGTTTGCCTTAGAAGCTGTGCTAATTTTTTTATTTTTTTAATAAAACATCTTTTAGGAACGAGTAATGTTTATTCGCAAAATTCCCATTGCTTTGAAGTATTGGGGTATTACAGAAAATGGCAAAATCGATCCGTGTTAGAAACTAGCAGCAGTCACGTGACGTAAGAATCGGCACAGCATTGCTGAGACAATATTTTACCTGTTGGCGTGTGGCGTGGCCAATAAGACTGTACAAGTGAACATGCAACACTTGCCCCCAACTGGTCTACATGGCAGTTCCTCGCTGTCGTTCTCGGACGTCCGTTCTCGGTGTAACGCCCCCTTAGAAAAATTATGAATGACTGGGCTGGGAAACTTCTACGTTATTTGATCTTCAAAAAGCTGAGCAAAACTGAATGTACTTAGACATTTCTCTCTTTACTTAGTCTAATCATCACTAAACTGACACACAATATTCAGTTGCGTCTGAAATTGTTCAGTCTCCCTTGATAATAATAGTTCTGGTTCCCATATTGTCTGTTTCTATGATTCTCTCTGTCATAGCTATTACTGTGGAGAGGTGATCTTTCCCTTTAATTATTATTACTCTGCCAACGGTTGTCATAAGGGTGGTGTCTGTTTTGGTCACGGTTTCCGTTGTAAGAATAGCCTTGTCGTGTCCAGTTATTGTTTTTGTCGTCACGGAATTGTGACGGATGTGACCTGTAATTGTTGTTCTCCTGGTTTTTGCATCCCGCGACTGTCTGTGTCAACTGCTAATTCTTGTAAAAGTCCCTGAAAACCTTCGATGTCGTCTTTGCAACGTCCTGCCAAAATAATATGTCCTAAATGTTCAGCCAATTTGATTAAGCAAATGCGGATGACTTCTGAGGGGCTGTATGCATTTGACAGGTACTGATTTTTGTGCAACATGTATTCAAAATATTTTGCCTGACTCGAGAATTCACACTGTTCAAAATGCTTCATCATTATGATGCTATGTTTTACTCGGTCTTGAGTAGCTTGAGACCAATATGCTGAGAGGAAGGCATGATAAAATTCTCCTTCACTGTGACATCGCGAATGATCGAACGCGTTCTTACAGCAGGTTCATTTTCCAAATAGCCACACATACATTCCAGTCTGTGCTCTAATGAACAGTTGGGAGGAAAACAATGAGAGAATTGATGAATCCATGCTTGTGGATGAATGTCGTTGCCGGAATTCTTAAATGTTTAGAATTTACGTGCATTAATGAACAGCTGTTAGTCAAAAACATCGTGTCGGCGAGTCGCATATCGGTCGTTGTTACGTCGTATCGATGGTTCCACCTCAAAATTCAGTACACCATGCCAATTTCTTTCATAATTTCCACAATACCCTGTGTTGTTACAGGGTGTGTAAGCGGACAAGAAAAAAAAATTCCCGGATTTTTCCTAGATTTCTCGGCTAAAATTACACTTTCTCCTGGGTGAAAATACACTTTTTCCATGTCAAGTGACATTATACTTTTCCTCGGAACTGTAAAACTTATCAATCCTGTGAACAGTTATAGTAAAAAACTCGTTTTGGAAAGATCTTTGAAGTGCAGCAACATGTATGCTGCATATTTTCGTATTACGAAAGTGTAAATTTTACTTTCCAAAGCACTGAAATCAAGATTGCAATGCGCTTTTGTAGCCAGTCATAGCTCGTCACGTGATCTCGCCAGCCGGTGACAGCAGATCATCTAGCGTAGGATACGTGATGTAGTCAGCCAATAGCAATATCAGTGTTAAGTAGCGCGTACACACAAATAGGAAACGTTAATGGTTTAAATTAACATACACAGCGTTACTACAAGAATAGCAAAGCTTTCACATACAATACTGGTCTCGGAGATTAAGAAGTTGCAAGAGAAGCTAAGCTTTCACATATAATGTTGATTTTTTGCGCGTGTTACACTTTGAGGTACAACACACAAATGCGTCAGTAAAATTTTTAGTAAAGACATAAATTTCTGATCTTCTGAGCTCGAAATTTTTCTAAATGTACGTCCTCAAGGACTTGATTTTTAAATGAGAGTCAAATGATCTGTGATTTAAGAAATTCATCGTGCATTCTCGCACATAATTCATCTTGCATAAAAGTAAATTTACTTTGAAAGTAACGCTTTTCAAACAACCATTTGAAATATTTTCTCGTGACCTGTTAGAAATAGGTTCGTTTCAGCAGTTGCCAGAGAGCGCCAGAAACAGGCGTCAATGCGCTTGCGCAGTTACGATGATGCAGGAAGCCCGTATGTTCGTAGGTGTAAAACATTAAAAGATCTTACACTGAGTCATAAAAGAAACAAGACATCAGAGGATACTCCAAGAACATCGTAATTTCGTGAACCATACTACAATACGTAATTCGGCTAAAGTGCACATTCGTATGTCAAGATTCGGACGTAAATTTTCTTGAGTACCAGTGCTGTATTATCTCATGTTTGGTCCTTTATTATGGCATAATGCCATACGTGCTAGAAGATGAAAACATGCACTTTTGAAATGCAGTGAACAGTTGAAACTAGCCCTTAGTATGGAATTAAACACTTCGTTTCAAATAAATTGACTGCCCAAGTGAAAATGATTAATAAAAGCCAAATTACTTTAGCAAACTGACAAAAATAACTTCATTGTTCTGCAAAGCGATTAATGCCTGACTGTCAGAAAGATGGAGATAAAACCTGAAACTAATAACATATTTTAGCCTTCCGTAATTATGCGAACGTATTTTAATTCATTTGATAGCTCACGGCCATAGATATTTGTTTTGTTTTCGTTTAATGTAAGAGCAATAAATGAATAGGAAACAGCAAAATCACTAAACGTAAACACTGGTCACGTGGAGAGACTCTCCACTAGAACTCAGACTGCTCTGTGGATCAGCCTCGGATCTCCGATATTTCCGAACCGGGGCAATATTAGATAGTGGCGCCCACCCACACGTCTGTAGCGAGAAGCGGGAAAAGGTACTTCTCATACGTGACTCAACTGCACACGCACAAGGGCCGGCCCGCAACTGCTAAAACGAATCTAAAGTAAACAGTTGTGACGTCACGCTCATCGGAAACAATTTGTTGTTAGGAAGCATTGCACAGTCTTCCCAAAGCCTTTGACACACTTTGCAGTTGGCAAACGCTTGTATAAGGACTGTGTTTTATTGTTGTATATGGCGTATTTCTTTTGCGACTTAAGTTTTATTTTCGTTTTTTTTCTCCCGTTCACGTTTTGTTGCTGCAGTATTATACTGCAGAAGCGGGATACAGTAATATCCTTTGTTAGAGTATTGGTTCTTAACCGTCAAAATCACAAAAATTTAACTGAAAACAAAAGCAATGAAAAATTCCCGGAATTCCGAAAAGTTCTCGGGTTTATCCCGATTTCCTCCCGGATGAAAAAATTCCCGGTTTTTTTCCGGATCTCCCGGTTGTCCCGTGTCGTATACACCCTGTGTTACTTTGTGAGACTTTTCCTTATTTCTGAATCCCTCTTCCCGAGTCGGAGCGTGAGTCTCTTGTAATACTTGTAATACTTGAGCCAACTGATCTTGTACTTTCCGGATTTCTCTTTTGTGTTGTATATTAATTTGATTCTGATTTTGTTTGAATTTTATGATTTGTTCGTACCCTTCTATGTCAGTAAAGGCTACTGGTCCTGTATCATTCAGATCATCATCCATCTTTGTAGATACGTTAGTGAACTGATTCGAAAGTTCGGGTACTTTCTCGAATAATGAACTGATTTCCTCAGTGTGTTTTTCTGAACCAATTTTCAGAGTGTCCATTTGAGTTGAAAGCGTATCTACTGTGTCCTTTAAGTTTTCCTGAGTTTTTGCAAGTTGCATAACCAAATCGGTAGATGCAACTGAGTCAATTTATCTTGCAAGGTGTCGTGATTTTCATGAACAATAGATTGCAGCTCTTTTATTCCTGCTTCGTGATTCTGTAATGCATTTTCATGACGCGAAAAACTCTGCAGTTAAATCTTCATGCGTTTGTCAAGCGTTTGTTCCATTGAGTCTAAGTTTTGAAGCTGCTTCTGTGTTTGTCTCTGATTTTGTTCGATTGTGTCTAACTTTGGAAGCTGTTGTTGAGTTTGTCTCTGATTTTGTTCCATTGCAGGTAACGTTTGAAGCTGTTACATTATTTGCAATAACAAGGTGTTAGTGTCTGTAACTTGTTCCTTTGTGCCTATTGGTAGTGCATTTTCACCGGTAGCATTCGTATTTTGAAAAGCAGAAAATGTGTCTTGACTTATTTGAGAAAAAGGTGAGGACGCAAAACCTGAATCTACAGTATTTGCAAAATTTTGTCGTGTAATTTTGGATTCCTGAGGCGAGCTGTTGCCGACCGATCGATCGACAGTACTACCCTGTTCACTAATTGTTTCACTGTCTACACCATTATTTGCCGTCTGGTCCACTTCCCTCTGCAAAATTACCAAATTACTACTTTGAATGTCTGTTAATTCATTAAACGGTGGTGCTGATAAGCTACGCTCGTCGTCACTATCATTTCTCAATTTACTTTGGAGCCTAGTGTTATCGTT
This sequence comes from Schistocerca cancellata, assembly GCF_023864275.1. NCBI lineage: Eukaryota > Metazoa > Arthropoda > Insecta > Orthoptera > Acrididae > Schistocerca > Schistocerca cancellata. Next base: position 166,369,604 of record NC_064632.1, read on the forward strand.
TTCCACACGCCATAATTATCACGTATTTCGCATGATAACAAGAAAAGCGCAATTTAAAAAGCAAAAAAAGAAACCACATTAACAGTGCACTGAAAATAATATCTAATTAATTGCAAGCACGGCTGCGAATTTTTTGGTGCAAATCTACATGCATGCCACAAGTGTTTTACTGTACAACAACGAAAAACTACAACTACAAAGGAAATTCTCTCTACAATTACGCGCTAGCAATAAACAGTAACTTCACTAATTACTCAAACTACAAGAAAAAGTCAGAAGATTCCAGTGAGGTATCCTGGGCTAAGGGTCCACATATGTAACGTCCCCTTAGAAAATTATGAATGACTGTACTGGGAAACTTCTACGTTGTTTGATTTTCAAACAGCTGAGCAAAACTGAACGTACTCAGCCATTTCTCTCTTTATTTATTCACATCATCACTAAACTGACACTCAATTGCAACGCAATCTGACTTTCATTAATCCCTACAAAAGAATGGCCCTGACTACCAATAACCTATACCTTTCACAAAAATCTTCGTTACTCGAACTACTGCAATACAGCGAGCGCCAATACTGCCAGCTAAATAAAAGATTCTAACTACTGAAGGCACTAACTACTGATAGGTATAGGTAGCAAATAAAAGATTTTGATAGAGAACAAACAATGTATTTACCTTAATAGTGTTCAAAAGTCATCATATATACATCTACCATTTCATGACATCCATCTTCACAAATTTCCTTTTTCTGCCGGACACACGTCCAGATCGTCCGCTTATAGCAACCTCTCAAAACTCTGGCATCTCTCTCCCCCACATCCACCACTGCTGGCGGCTCACCTCCAACTGCCCAACGCTACGCGCTGTTCCCATCCAACTGCCCAACACTACAATAGCGAATATTCCAACGATGCCAACCAGCCACAGACTGCACACAGCACATCCAGTGATTTTCATAGAGAGCGCTACGTGACGTTACCAACATAAAAACCTAAACAGCCTACTTACATCGGTTGTACTGCAGAATGGCACAAAATGAGTCAAAATGAACTTCACGACTTTGGAACGATATAGAAATTGAGATTACTTACAGAATCGGTAGCTGTGTCATTTTTTACGAAACAACCTCAAGTTTTACATAAAAGTTTCAAGTGTCTCTTTGGTTCGATTTGACTGTCATTTGTGATGCGGCAAAATCCTACCGGTTTTCAATTTCTTCCCACACTCGTTCTAGTAAATTTGCCGTAATTTGTACAACGTTAGCGTTGATTCAGTTTTTCACCTCGGCCAAATTGTTTGGTAGGGGAGGAACATACACCCTGTCTTTAATTGAAAGCCCAGAGAAATAAAATCTGGCAGGGGAGGTGGCCTTGTGATTGGTGATTCACGGCCAATCCACCGACCTAGGAAGCGATTAAGGAAGTAATCTCGAGCTTCTGTGAGGAAGTGAGGAGGTGCGCCGTCCCATCTCGGTAACCTTCGTCAACCTGTGGAATTCAGAAGTTTGCAAGCATATCCAGATACACAATATCAGAGACATGCGAGCGACTTCGTGATTTATCACGTCGCAGTGAACAACCCGTCTGAACAAAGTTCTGAGCCCAAGAATAAATTGTAGATCTGATTGGAGGTTTTAGCATTTTAGGTGCGAAATTTTATTCTGAACAGTTATTGAGAGTTCGTTTCATGAAATCAAAAGACACAGCGAGCACTATCCGTATCTTGGAAAGTAGCCATTCTAACTGTGCACTACGCCGACGCTCCTGGTGGCGGAATGGGGTACTGGTACTACGTGATCAAACGTGAGGTTGTTTGCTACAAAATGACACATCTATCGATTCACTTATAAGGTGAATAACGGCGGGAGGCACAGAAACTTTCGACATCATACGTACACATCGGTGATCACAGACCTTACAGATCACGTTGTGACTTTACAATGTTCCTTCGTCGATAGCGATCGTGTGCACTTTGGTGGTTGTCCTTTAGCAGTTCGTCCTCCTATAGGCTCCTTGGTCTTTCAGCTGGAAGAGTTGCATCACATTTTCCAATCTTATAAGGAGACTACATTGTTCCATCACATTTTCCAATCGCATAAGGACAAAACGTTGTTGCCATCCAAAAATGACAATGCAGGAAACACGTCAACTTCTGGCATTCCACATTCGCCGCCGCCGCGTCCGTCTCTACTGGAGACCATGAGGGAGCCTCAGTCTCATATCGATACAGATCTCCTACTCTTTCGCCTTCATTGGGATTTTTCAGTTTTTGTTCAAAGATTGCGTTTATTGCTGAAAACAATAGCAATAAAAAACCTAAAATCGGTTATTTCTCAAACTGGTTAATTTCAGCGGTTTTAACAGTGAGGTTAAACTGGAGACGAAACAACCGGTATAACCCACAACCAGTTGTTTCAGCTCTAACCGCCTTCTCTAATGACAGACAACTGCGCTTAAGAGAATCCAGGAAATTCCCTCAAAACCTACTGGCGGCAGTGATCTACTTGTTAGGAACATCTCTTTAGCGCAAAAATAGATAATAGGCCCAACGACTACAATATACTGTAGTCTTTGTAAAACCTCCTGCCCACATTAGTGCCGGAACCAGTTGATGTTGGATTGGTTTGTAACAGCCAGACACTACACGCTGACGTTGCAGGTGGACTTGCACGCTTACGGCACGCGTCGCGAATGTTCTTCTCACTCATTTTGCGTCTTCCATAATCCGAGGTCTGTTGATAGCACTTATATTGACTGTAAAAAGCGGTGCTAGAAATTGGCTATTGGCTATTGGCAGTGAGTATTCAATCATTTTAGAGAAGCCAACACATTTTTATTGATCACCAGAACTAGTCTTGTGGAATGTGTAGCACTCGTATTCCCAGTCGCACTCATTTGAAGTCAAACATAAAATGGAAATCAGTACTGTTTACAGAACATAGCCACACTACGCACATCTTCATTCATGTGCATACAACATCAATGTCTTTAGGTTTTTTTGTTCTAGGTTTAAATACAGCGTCGCCGGCCGCGGTGGTCTCGCGGTTCTAGGCGCGCAGTCCGGAACCGTGTGACTGCTACGGTCGCAGGTTCGAATCCTGCCTCGGGAATGGATGTGTGTGCTGTCCTTAGGTTAGTTAGGTTTAAGTAGTTCTAAGTTCTAGGGGACTGATGTCCACAGCTGTTAAGTCCCATAGTGCTCAGAGCCATTTTTTTTTAAATACAGCGTCACCGGCGTATCACGGTCTTGGTGGATGGTAAAAAGTGTGCTATTCTACAATGATGTCATTCCAAAGACATCTCTGGAGTGTACGTTGATGGTTTGGCGGTGGGACTTAAGTCACATAGCACCTTCGGACGGTGACGGTTCAAGTTGCATTAAATAGGTGACACAACTACTAACTACATTAGGTATCAACATCGGTGGTTTACGATGGTCGAAACCTGTCGAGTGGTCTATTCAACACTGACGCTTCATTAGTGGCAGCAACAGAGCTATCGTTAGCCATGACTGGAACCTGATTCCTCAAGGATGGTGAGAGAAACAGGGAGGCAGTGCCAGTGCGAGGGATTCATGGTACCAATGATTTGTAAGGCAGCGATCGTGTCGCACAGGGCATCCACTTTGGCATAGAAACAATTGGCCTTCTCTCGAATAGACGTCTTCAGAGTGACCATGTCATGATGCGAGGGACATGTAGGCACCACCGAAACACCTTATTCTGCAGACGCTGGAGTGGGTGACGTATTCTGCACGGCGATGGAACAGCAGTTTGTTATCCGTCCGGACACCTAGATATTAGGTATCACATCTACATCTACATCTACATTTATACTCCGCAAGCACTTTACGTGCCACTGTCATTACCTCCCTTTCCTGTTCCAGTCGCGTATGGTTCGGGGGAAGAACGACTGCCGGAAAGCCACCGTGCGCGCTGGAATCTGTCTAATTTTACATTCGTGATCTCCTCGCGAGGTATAAGTAGTGGGAAGCAATATATTCGATACCTCATCCAGAAACGCACCCTCTCGAAACCTGGACAGCAAACTGCACCGCGATGCAGAGAGCCTCTCTTGCAGAGTCTACCACTTGAATTTGCTTAACTTCTCCGTAACGCTATCACGCTTACCAAATAACCCAGTGATGAAACGCGCCGCTCTTCTTTGGATCTTCTCTATCTCCTCTGTCAACCCGACCTGGTACGGATCCCACACTGATGAGCAATACTCAAGTATAGGTCGAACGAGTGTTTTGTAAGCCACCTCCTTTGTTGATGGACTATATTTTCTAAGGACTCTCTCAATGAATCTCAACCTGGCACCCGCCATACCACAATTAATTTTATATGATCAAAATGGATTCAGAAGGATGTAGGCTGCAGTAGGTACTGGGAGATGAAGAAGCTTGCACAGGATATGGTAGCATGGAGAGCTGCTTCAAACCAGTCTCAGGACTGAAGACCACAACAACAACAACATCCATAATGGTTCAAATGGCTCTGAGCACTATGGGACTTAACATCTGCGGTCATCACTCCCCTAGAACTTAGAACTACTTAAACCTAACTAACCCAAGGACATCACACACATCCAGGCCCGAGGCAGGATTCGAACCTGCGACCGTAGCAGTCGCGCGGTTCCGGACTGAAGCGCCTAGAACCGCTCGGCCACCGCGGCCAGCTTTATATGATCATTCCACTTCAAATCGTTCCGCACGCATACTCCCAGATATTTTACAGAAGTACCTGCTACCAGTGTTTGTTCCGCTATCATATAATCATACAATAAAGGATCCTTCTTTCTATGTACTCGCAATACATTACATTTGTCTATGTTAAGGGTCAGTTGCCACTCCTTGCACCAAGTGCCTATCCGCTGCAGATCTTCCTGCATTTCGCTGCAGTTTTCTAATGCTGTAACTTCTCTGTATACTACAGCATCATCCGCGAAAAGCCGCATGGAACTTCCGACAGTATCTACTAGGTCATTTATATATATATTATGAAAAGCAATGGTCCCATACCACTCCCCTGTGGCACGCCAGAGGTTACTTTAACGCCTGTAGACGTCTCTCCATTGAGAACAACATGCTGTGTTCTGTTTGCTAAAAACTCTTCAATCCAGCCACACAGCTGGTCTGATATTCCGTAGGCTCTTACTTTGTTTATCAGGCGACAGTGCGAAACTGTATCGAACGCCTTCCGAAAGTCATGGAAAATGGCATCTACCTGGGAGCCTGTACCTAATATTTTCTGGGTGTCATGAACAAATAAAGTGAGTTGGGTCTCCCACGATCGCTGTTTCCGGAATCCATGTAGATTCCTACAGAGCAGATTCTGGGTTTCCAGAAATGACATGATACGCGAGCAAAAAATTCTACAACAGATCGATGTCAGAGATATAGGCCTATAGTTCTGCACATCTGCTCGACGACCCTTCTTGAAAACTGGAGCTACCTGTGCTCTTTTCTAATCACTTGGAACCTTCCGTTCCTCTAGAGACTTGCAGCACACGGCTGTTAGAAGGGGGGGCAAATTCTTTCGCGTACTCTGTGTAGAATCGAATTGGTATCCCGTCAGGTCCAGTGGACTTTCCTCTGTTGAGTGATTCCGGTTGCTTTTATATTCCTGGACACTTATTTCGATGTCAGCCATTTTTTTCGTTCAAGCAAGGATTTAGAGAAGGAACTGCAGTGCGGTCTTCCTCTGTGAAACAGCTTTGGAAAAAGGTGTTTAGTATTTCAGCTTTACGCTTGTCATCCTCTGTTTCAATGCCATCATCATCCCGGAGTGTCTGGATATGCTGTTTCGAGCCACTTTAACGTAAGACCAGAACTTCCTAGGATTTTCTGTCAAGTCGGTACATAGAATTTTACTTTCGAATTCACTGAACGCTTCACGCATAGCCCTCCTTACGCTAACTTTGACATCGTTTAGCTTCTGTTTGTCTCAGAGGTTTTGGCTGCGTTTAAACTTGCAGTGAAGCTCTCTTTGCTTTCGCAGTAGTTTCCTAACTTTGTTGTTGAGCGACGGTGGGTTTTTCCCGTCCCTCACAGTTTTACTCGGCGCGTACCTGTCTAAAACGCATATTACGATTGCCTTGAACTTTTTCCATAAACACTCAACATTGTCAGTGTCGGAATAGAAATTTTCGTTTTGATTTGTTAGGTAGTCTGAAATCTGGCTCTTATTGCTCTTGCTCAGCAGATAAACCTTCCTCTCTTTTTTTATATTCCTATTTACTTCCATATTCAGGGATGCTGGAGGTACTCTATTTTAGTTGTTTTGTTTGTACATTTACGTTTAGTTTTTAGTGCGAAATCTCCCCAAAGCCATGTTTTTAAAAAATTGTGTTTCGTTTCTCCATTAGACAGTGCCACAGGTTACCCCAAAGTCGTGGCACAACACATACATTTCGCACTCACACACATAAATCCACCTGATGACGCAGGTTTAAACTTTTGAAACGCGTTGCGGACATAAATAAACGGTGACTGGTAACCGAACTGCATAAAATCAGTCCTTGTGCTGAAGATCAGAACATCAGCAACTTCAAGAATCAGCCAACGTACAATGTGTAACCAGCAGGTTATAGGCACCCTGATACCTGCAGCAACTACAATACCATGCTGCGGACCCTCGAGAAAATAAGTAAATTAGACATTAAGAAAATGTTTACAAATTCATGCACGAACAATACTGGAAAGCTTCGAGCACAAAAGGAAGGTGTTAGGTCTATGTAGGAAAGTCACCAAAACGTATTATACAAGTATTCTTATTTCATTTAGAGAAAATCACAAAACAGGCTTTCAACCGTCGTAAACAAGGCTTAAATTCTTGTTAACAAGAACTTCTTAGAATCGGGTTTATTCCTAAATATTCAAGTACAAACATGACAAATTAAGATTTTAATATAGCTCTTCCATTCCTGTTGCCTTGGAACATTCTGAAGATATTCTCCATATGGCCAAATCCAGTCTGGATTAATAAAGTCTTCTCTAGTTGTGCCTGAAAGAAATAAGTAGTGTATACATTTCCGCTCGTCTGGAACACGTTTCGTAATAACTCCCATCCTGACAGTTCTATAACATCAGTTAACGTCGGGCATTTATTGAGGGTATTGTCAACGACGCAATACACAGCTAGTTTCGAAGTCTGATCGCTAATTATATCAGAGTTACTTCGTGTTCAAATTACGTAACTTTGGTTTCAGTAGCAAGCGGCTACGTTTAAATGAAGAAGATTAGAGCTTAACATCCCGTCTACAGCGAGATCATTAGAGATAGATCACAAGCACGGATTACGAAAGGATGAGGAAGGAAATCGGCCGTGCCCTTTTCAAAGGAATCACCCCGACAATTAACTGGAGCGATTTAGGGAATTCACGGAAAACCTAAATCTGGATAGTAGGATATGGATTTCAATCCAATTAACGAACACATTGAGATATACAATGTAAGCAAAATTCAGTGGGAAAATTATTTTAAATTGCAGTAAAAGGACGTAACAAAGGTGGAGATTGACCATAGCATCTACATCTACGTGATTACTCTGCTATTCACAATAAAGTTCCTGGCAGAGGGTTCAATGAACCACCTTCAAGATGTCTCTCTACTATTCCACTCTCCAATGGCGCGCGGGAAGAACGAACGATTAAATTTTTCTGTGCGAGCCCTGATTTCTCTTATTTTATCGTGGTGATCATATCTCCCTATGTCGGTGGGTGCCAACAGAATGTTTTCGCAATCGGAGGAGAAAACTGGTGATTGAAATTTCATGAGACAATCCCGTTGCAACGGTGCAAGCAGTCTCTTTAGTAGTCCTGTTGCACTTTCTAAGTGTTCTGCCAATGAATCGCAGTCTACCCACAACATTATCTATGTGATTGTTCCAATTTAAGTTATTTGTAGCTGTAATCCCTAAATATTTAGTTGAATTTACAGCCTTCAGATTTGTGTTACTTATCGCGTAATCGAAATGTAGCGAATTTCTTTTAGTACTCATGTGAATAACTTCACACTTTTCTTGATTCAGGTTCAATTGCCACTTTTCGCATCATACAGATATCTTATCTAAATCATTTAGCCATTCATTTTAGTCATCTGATGACTTTACAAGACGGTAAATGGCAGCATCATCTGCAAACAATCTAAGACAACAACTCAGATTGTTAATATAGATCAGGAACAATAAAGGGCCTAAAACACATCCTTGGTGAACGCCAGTTATTACTTTAGTTTTACTCGATGACTTTCCATTTATTACTACGAACAGTGACCTTTCTGAGAGGAAATCACGAATCCAGTCGCAGAACTGAGGCGATATTCGATAGGCACGCAGTTTAGTTAGAAGACGCTTCTGGGGAAAGGTGTCGAAAGACTTCTGGAAATCTAAAAATATGGAATCAATTTGACATCCCCTGTCGTCATTACTTCATGAGTTAGTTGTTTCACAAGAACGATGTTTTCTGAATCCGTGCTATCTGTCAGTAAATCGTTTTCTTCGAGGTAAAAAAAAAATGGCTCTGAGCACTATGGGACTTAACATCTACGGTCATCAGTCCCCTAGAACTTAGAACTACTTAAACCTAACTAACCTAAGGACAGCACACAACACCCAGTCATCATGAGGCAGAGAAAATCCCTGACCCCGCCAGGAATCAAACCAGGGAACCCGGGCGTGGGAAGCGAGAACGCTACCGCACGACCACGAGATGCGGATTCTTCGAGCTACTTCATAATGTTCGAGCACAGTATATGTTCCAAAACCCTACTGCCAATCGACGTTAGTGATATGGGCTTGTAATTCAGCTTATTACTTCTATTTCTCTTTTTGAGTATTGGTGAGCAATTTTCCAGTCTTTAGGTATGGAACTTTCTGTGAGGGAGCGGTTGTATATAATTGCTAAATATGGAGCTATTGTATCAGCATACTCTGAAAGGAATCTGAATGGTATACAATCTGGACCGGAGGCCTTGCGTTTATTAAGTGATATAAGCTGCTTTGCTACACCGAGGATATCTACTTCCATGTTTCTCATCTTGGCAATTGTTCTAGATTGGAGTTCAGCAATATTAATTTCGTCTTCATTGGTGAAGGAATTTCGGAAAACAGTGTTTAATAATTCTGGTTTAGTGGCACTGTTATCAGTGACTTCACTATTGTTATCGCGCGGTGAAGGTAGCACAAAACATTTCAAATAAATAGACTTCTCTTTGGAGGAAATGTGGATTGGCAAGAGAGCCAACCCTATATGAGAGGAAGCCGAAAGGCACGCGTTTTAGCTCACGCAGGCTGGCGTGTGGTCTGGAACAGGTCAAGGAAATTAGACTAGCAAGAAAGGACGTAGCTGTGGAATACTTTAATCCATAAATGGTGAACATCGCTCTTGACGGTACATGTTTTACAGCATCAATAGTAACTGGTAATGGCGCCTTGCTAGGTCGTAGCAAATGACGTAGCTGAAGGCTATGCTAACTATCGTCTCGGCAAAGGAGAGCGTATTTTGTCATCAGTCCCCTAGAACTTAGAACTAGTTAAACCTAACTAACCTAAGGACATCACACACATCCATGCCCGAGGCAGGATTCGAACCTCCGACCGTAGCGGTAGTGCGGTTCCAGACTGTAGCGCCTAGAACCGCTCGGCCACCCCGGCCGGCGTGTGGGTCTTAACATCTGAGGTCATCAGTCTCCTAGACTTTGAACTACTTAAACCTAACCAATCTAAGGACATCACACACATCCATGCCCGAGGCAGGATTCGAGCAGCAGCGCGGTTCCGAACTGAAGCGCCTAGAACCATTCGGCCAAAGCGGCCAGCCACAATGGCTTATCTCATGCGTACATTAACTTGCGATGTTGCAATGTTAATCACTCGAAAATGTGACATAAACAAATGTAATTTCTAAATTTAATTACTCTACATTAATTACGTTTTTGGTGTTGCGATTTTTTCTCGGTCTGTATATATAGAGGTAATAAAGCAAGAAATGAAACACGCAAAGGACTCACAGATGAAAGTGTACTAGATAAAGGAAATAGACAAGGAGGCCCGTTAAGCTCACCTGTGTTCAGCTTAATAAAGCACCACATCATTGACGCCGAACGAAGGAAACCGGACTATAAAATGGGAAATAAAGTGGTAAATAGTAAATGTGAAGCTGCTGGTGCTGTGATGCAAGCAAATAATGACGATAATTTACAAAGTTTACATCAGTTTAATAAAACAGCTAAGTAATATAACATCGAAATATGATCTACAAAAAGTAAGAGTATCACAATATCAGAAACACCTGAATAATGTAAATTAGAAGTAGATGGCGCGTCTACTGAGCAAGTGATACGCGTTGATTATCTACGGAGTGTTATCACCGGCTACAAAGACTTAACCATGGAAGGGAATGATCAAGTGACGAAGGTGGTAAGGGACGCCATATGCCTGCAAAATACTGTATGGAGAAACAAATTTATGACAACAGAGAGGAATATAAACAATATCAGACAGGGCTTCCCAATCTTTTCAGCTGGTGGACCCCTTCTTCAGTCGAAAATCCATGGCGGACCCGTAGTCAGTCAAGAGCATGTAACTTTAAATTTCAGAGCGAAACCCATGGGAACTGAAAGCTTCTTAATGCAAGTTCCATGTTCCCAATTACCCCCCCCCTCCGAAGAATCAATAGTCTTTGGTTTAGAGATGAATGAAAACAACTTGAAGGTCAAAAATCGACTTATGAAACGGGTAGTGCACTGTCAAAGCAAGTTTAACATTTAATGATGCCTGGGGGCGCATACGTGCCAGCGAGCGCTGTGATTGGTCGACAAAGCTCGCTCCGCGCATGCGTAAAAGGTTTCAGCGCATCTAGCGCCGTGAGCCGGTGCACAAACGACCCCCGTATTGTTGCGAAACAGTCAGTCGATCAGAGAAGCCGCATTCTCTGGCACTAAACTGTGTATACGTTCTCACTTAGGAACCGCAAAGGCTGCTTGGGGATACGACCTGAAGTAAAAGTACACATGTTTTTCACACGAAAAAAAGTGATAAATTTGATTTTCACATTTTTATTCAATAATTTTACTCATTATTCTACACGATTTGGTGAAGGGTGGCCGCGGACTCCCTATAAAGAGCCGGCGGACCCCTAAGGGGTCCGCGGACCACACGTTGGGAAGCCTTGATGGAAGACAACGGTGCATTCTGTTCTGACGTATGCAGCGTAAACTATAACAGAAACGGAAAAGCTGAAAGAAAAGTTAAAGACGGAATAAGTGCTGGTACTAAAACAGATCCAAGGAGCGGACATGTTGGACAAACTACCAAATGTATCGATAAGGGAACAATGGAAACTCATAGCGTATAAATATCTATGGAGTGAGCATTCGGATGCGGAGAACAAGACTTTTGTCCGCAGCATATCCTGCAGTTCATGTCACGTGATTTCTGGAGGGTGCATTTTAGTCCGTATAGCGCTTAGCGCTTTTTGAGCTGGTCGAGGCAGATAACCTTCAGAAGTAACGTAAAACTTTGTATACGTGTTTTATTGACATCTTAACAAACATATTAGCTCAAAGATGTGAGGAGCACGAGTATTGTGCATCTTCCCACAGTGTCACAGCTCAAACTCCACTTTATTTCGGCTTTTTTCTCAATTATGGGAAGGCGTGACATCCAACAATGATTTTTACGTTTTCTTTTGCCCTATTCGTATTGTCTAATCTCCTCTGTAATTAATTACGTTAAAATGACATTGTATGGAGTGCCGAAATGTCACGAAAAGGTACCGCATTTGTAGCTACGAAACTGTTACAGTAAGTAAGCTAATCATAGCACCTACTTGCGCCATTATTATCTTCAATTTTTGACTATTTGTTCATCTTTCGGGAAAATAGAACACAAAGATCGCACAATGTAGAAAGATACTTCCTGAAGATGTGGGCCGAGCGGTTCTAGGCGCTTCAGTCCGGAACCGCGCTGCTGCTACGGTCATAGCTTCGAATCCTGCATCGGGCATGGATGTGCGCGATGTCCTTAGGTTAGTTAGGTTTAAGTAGTTCTAAGTCTAGGGGACTAATGGCCTCAGATGTTAAGTCCCATAGTTCTTAGAGCCATCCATGAGGAAGTACTTAGATACACACAAGGGTCTGGGAACCTGCATAAACTGGAGGGCGTTAATAATACTGTCACATACAAATTTTATCTGCAAATTAACATAGCACGAATATGTATGTACTGACTGACAGTTTACTCAGACATACTTGCAAATTCATCTAGCGTTGAGGAAATGGCCAAAAAGTCGCAGAAATTAATTCTACAGTGAAATACTTTATAATACCTTGTCTTCATATTTTTCCAACATATAAAGTGCCTCATATCACTACGGCATTTACAATTATATATTTTTTGTAGATGCTTATAAAGTGTCACTGGCTTTCCTTTCACATACTTCTCTTTACATCATTAGTAACAACAATGTAGCACAATAGCTATTAACTAATACTCAAACGCGTGTAAAACAAGGAGGATAAATTGGAAGGATCATATGGAAAGGATGCAGACAAACAAATAAAATAGTAATAAAGAAAAAGGAAATAGGAAAAATTATTTCGGCCGGCTCTTGAACGTCAGGCATAGACTTACGTAGTACTTGGGACGACCTCTAGCTACGCATTAAGCACGGCTTCATGTCTATTTGATGTGTGTAGCTAGCACTCCCTTAAATGCCGTCAACATATCAGGCGGCCAGTCCAAAGACTCTGACAAGTAACTGAAACAATCAAGATAGTTTTCAGTGCACTCGGGCATTCAATTAACAGAACCCACCAAGGAGCAATTCGACGACTCTAGTTCATTCACTTTGAGTAACATGTAACAGATGAGAAGGAAATCTGTGCTTCAAATCTCAAGGAAATCCCCAATCACCGTCGGCAGTGGATCTGCATTCCAACGGCTAAACACGCCGCAGCAGCTGCCCAAGCTCCTCCGTCGTACCGACTCGGCCACTCACCCAGCGCCATACGTCAATGTCGCACACTGAGCTGACACCCGAAAACAAGCCCCTGCAGAGCGCGCCCACCGCAGTTAAACAGCCATCCGACAAAGAAGCGAAGAAGACGAGCAGGCATCGAAAATCGACTCACAACGATCGGGATTACAATCGATGGAGACTGGCACCAGGGAAACGACTACCCGAACGACCACCCAGTAGCTGGGACAGTCGGTTCAGTACGTCCATGGAATGAGACAGACAAAGAAGAGAAACGCTAGTCAGCACAAGATAAGAGTCCTTCCGAATTCGAGCCCTGTGTGCTAACTGCTGTGCGCCTCGGCTCGGTGCTAAACGTCGACACTTTCGTAGCGATTTCACATTTTTATCTACACTACTGGCCATTAAAATTGGAAGAAATGCAGATGATAAATGGGTATTCATTGGACAAATATATTACACTAGAACTGGCATGTGATTACATTTTCACGCAATTTGGGAGCATATATCCTGAGAAATCAGTACCCAGAACAACCACCTCTGGCCGTAATAACGGTCTTGACACGCCAGGGCATTGAGACAAACAGTGTTTGGATGACGTGTACAGGTACAGCTGCCCATGCAGCTTCAACATGATACCACAGTTCATCAAGAGTAGTGACTGGCGTATTGTGACGAGCCAGTTGCTCAGCCACCATTGACCAGTCGTTTTCAATTGGTGAGAGATCTGGAGAATGTGCTGGGCAGGGCAGCAGTCGAACATTTTCTCTATCCAGGAAGGCCCGTACAGGACCTACAACATGCGTTCGTGCGTTATCCTGCTGAAATGTAGGGTTTCGCAGGGATCGAATGAAGGGTAGAGCCACGGGTCGTAAGACATCTGAAATGTAACGTCCACTGTTCAAAGTGCAATCAATGCGAACAAGAGGTGACCGAGACGTGTAAACAATGGCACCCCATACCATCACGCCAGTATGGCGATGACAAATACACGCTTCCAATGTGCGTTCACCGCGATGTCGCCAAACAGGAATGCGACCATCATGATGCTGTAAACAGAACCTGGATTCATCCGAGAAAATGACGTTCTGCCATTCGTGCACCCAGGTTCGTCGTTGAGTACACCATCGCAGGCGCTCCTGTCTGTGATGCAGCGTCAAGGGTAACCGCAGTCATTGTCTCCGAGCTGATAGTCCATGCTGCTGCAAACGTCGAACTGTTCGTGCAGATGTTTGTTGTCTTGCAAACGTCCGTATCTGTTGACTCAGGGAGCGAGACGTGTGTGCACGATCCGTTACAGCCATGCGGATAAGATGCCTGTCATCTCCTCGTGTCAGCACGTTGTAGGTGTCGCCACAGGCGCCAATCGTGTGTGAATGCTCTGGAAAGCTGATCATTTGCATACCACAGCGTCTTCTTCCTGTCGGTTAAATTTCGCGTCTGTAGCACGTCGTCTTCGTGGTGTAGCAATTTTAATGGCCAGTAGTGTTGATACCTGCACTGACGTTTCGATCAAACTTCATCCGATGGTAGTAGTCTATTGAATCCATAACTGCTTCTCGTAGTTGCAGCTGTGAAGACGGCGACTGAAATTCATCTCTCTAAGCCTTGAAGAGCTTGGCTGTGGATAGAAGAAAGAGGAAATTGTGGGACGACGAGGTGCGTGATTTCCGCTGAGCAGCACGGTACGCTGAAAGCGGTTCTCGCAGGTGGCTGCGAAATGAAACCTTCTCCTCGGCCGCGCTGTGAATGGAGCCAGCCAGCCTGGGCGTGTGTGTGTGTGTGTGTGTGTGTGTGTGTGTGTGTGCCTGTGCTGGATGGTATCCTTTTCATTTCGCCGCCGGCAGCCCCTGCCGTGTGCTGCTCGTGTGGGGCTCACCGTGGCTGTCGCAGAAGCGACCGGCGCGGCGGCGGAGAATTTGACACCGAGGAGGTCGTCGCCGGCCAGGCACAGAGCAAGGCTTGGGCCGCCGACGCTCCCTCGGCCGGCTTCACTGCCGTGGGAGCTCTGTGACCTGTAAGGCGCGGTTCACTCTGAGGCGATACGATGCAGGGGCAACCCGCATCGACGGAGTGCGTACAAACATAACGGAAGCGACTTAATTGGGACGACAGCGACCCCTACCTCTGTCGTAAAGTCCGGCGCAACACGGAGTGCTGGTCGTTCCGTGCAACTCGTATCGTACGACAACCAGTGAGCTAAATTTAAAGTCATCCGATTTGCCTAAAAAAACTGTTTGATTCTGCTGGAGCAAAACTAAATCTCTCTCTGTAGTTAGTTTAACAGTCTAGAACCGCGCGACCGCTACGGTCGCAGGTTCTTTAGATTAGATTAGATTAGATTAGATTAGATTAATACTAGTTCCATGGATCGTGAATACGATATTTCGTAATGATGTGGAACGAGTCAAATTTTCCAATACATGACATAATTAAGTTAATTTAACAACATACTCAAGTTAATATAACAAGTTTTTCATTTTTAGTGTTTTTTATTTTTTATTTTTATTTTATTTTATTTTTTAATTTATATCTAAAAATTCCTCTATGGAGTAGAAGGAGTTGTCATTCAGAAATTCTTTTAATTTCTTCTTAAATACTTGTTGGTTATCTGTCAGACTTTTGATACTATTTGGTAAGTGACCAAAGACTTTAGTGCCAGTATAATTCACACCTTTCTGTGCCAAAGTTAGATTTAATCTTGAATAGTGAAGATCATCCTTTCTCTTAGTATTGTAGTTATGCACACTGCTATTACTTTTGAATTGGGTTTGGTTGTTAATAACAAATTTCATAAGAGAGTATATATACTGAGAAGCTACTGTGAATATCCCTAGATCCTTAAATAAATGTCTGCAGGATGATCTTGGGTGGACTCCAGCTATTATTCTGATTACACGCTTTTGTGCAATAAATACTTTATTCCTCAGTGATGAATTACCCCAAAATATGATGCCATATGAAAGCAACGAGTTCGAGTCCTGCCTCGGACGTGGATGTGTCTGATGTCCTTAGGTTAGTTAGGTTTAAGTAGTTCTAAGTTGTAGGGGACTGATGACCTCAGAAGTTAAGTCCCATAGTGCTCAGAGCTATTTGAACCATTTAGTTTAACAGTATAGCTTTTACTTTTCGCGTAAGGAAATAAAAACCGTAGTTTTGGGATTCGCGCGTGCTCTCCGCTACGTAGTCTTTCACATTCGATTTTCAGGAAACTATTCGCCAATATACGGGGTGGATTGCCGAAAACTTGCACCGCAAATATTGCGGGAATGGAGATTGCTAGTGATGTGCGGTTTTCACAGAATGGGTTGGTAGTCAGGGGCTCGTATTGGTAACCAATTAACCGCCTGTAATAATACTTAGAAAGTGTACTTTTTGTGCAAATATACTTTTTTGAAAATCGAACACTGCCTATTGACACTAGCAGACTAAATGAGGGGTAAATTATAATGTCAGTGGTGTTTGTTGCAGGATTCTAGAGCGAGTCGTTTACTAGATATCTTTCTTTCAACAGTTCCCACACTGACACTTGTTTATGCCATTCAACCTGCGTTTGCTAGGTACGATGTTGTAATGTTTGCTTACAGTGTGCTCGTGTGTTCCTCGAGTGCACTGCGACCTCCTAGGCAGTGTGTGGTGGTCCAAGCAGCAGGTCGTGAGTGGACTGTGGGATTTACCAATGCAGGAGAAACCGACATGCTCATGGTGTACGGAAAATTTAGGAAGAATGCAGGTTGTTTTTTTTACCGTGTATGCTGCAAGAAATCCCAGTTGAAGTCAACCACCACGGGAATTACAACCTCTTCGACAATTTACTCAAAAAATGTTAGTGTTACATCTAGACAACGTAACAGAAGGAAGCTAGTGACGACAGAACAGAGAAATTACTGATCTTGCTGCTGTTGCAGTTGATCCGCACGTTACCTTCTGCACGATCGTGCGAGGAATTGGCACGTCAGGCAAGTGTCCTACGCATTCTCCATCGACATTGGTTCCATCCGTATCACATTTCTCTCCATCGAGAGCTGCATGGCACGATTATGAGAATTGTGTTAACTTCTGTACATGATCTTTAAGACAGGATGTCTTGCCTTGTGATGAAGCTGCATTTACCAATCACGTCCGGGTAAACCGCCGAAACGTGCAGTATTGGTCTGGTGACAATGCCTGGTGGCTTCGTTGGGTCAAACGTCAGCGTCCAGGGCGTGTAAATGTGTAGTGTGGGATAGAGAAGCACCAGCACATAGGCCCGTTTTTCATAGACGGAACACTGAACGCGCACAAGTATCGCAGCCTCCTAACAGACCATCTTCCACGGATGCTGAAAGACGTTCCTCTGAAGATTAGGAGGAACCTGTGGTACCAACATGATGGTTGTCCGTCCCATAGTGCACGAAGTACTACACGGTGCCTTCACGAATGATTTACAAATTGTTGGATTGGTCGCGTAGAAACTATTCCCTGGCCGACCTTTTCCCCGGGTTTGACGCCTGTGGACCTTTTTCCTTGGGGGAAGTTGAAAGACGCTGTATACGAGGATGTACCAACTACCCCCAAGGATAAGCAATGACGTATTACTGCAGCCCACTCAGATATCTCCGCTGAAATGCTAGGACGTTTGCAGCAGTTGTTCCATACGAGACTGGAAGCGGTGGTCAGTTTGAACACAATCAGTGGTGCTCCGTTGTCTCGTTACTGATCAGAATCCACGTAACTAGTGTATACACTTGTGTTGTTCTTTAGTGTGTGTTACCACAGGTGTATAAATTCAGTGTGGAAACTTCTTAAAATACGATATCTCGTAAACGACTCTCACTAGAATCCTGCAACAAACACCAGTGACATTCTAATTTAACCTATTTTAGTTTTTTTAATGCCAGAAGGTACTGTTCGGTTTAAAGAAGTGTATGCTTGCACAAAAAATTCACTTGTTAAGTATTATTACAATCTGTTGATTGGCTAACAAAATGAGCCCCTTACTACCAGTCCATTCTGAGAAAACCTTTCCACTCCTGCATTATATATACAGTGTGAGGCAGCTAAGTCATAAACCGACTTGTATCTCCCTAACCGTGATAGATACAAAGATGCCGTTTGAACAGTGAATTGCAGGGACAGGGGCTACTTGAATACATCACATCTCATGTTTGTGCTATCTTTGTTACAGAGATATGAGACCATATATAGTTTTTTTAAATGGATACCTATGGTAAATTTTAGCGTGACATGATGGGCTTAAAACGACGGTTTCAAATACGTGTATATCATAATATTTAGATGAATAGTTTTTGAGACACAGATATGTTCCCGTATCGTATTTGTCCTTCGAAGCGGGCCAGCCGGTGTGGCCGTGCGGTTCTAGGCGCTTCAGTCTGGCACCGCGTGACCGCTACGGTCGCAGGTTCGAATCCTGCCTCGGGCATGGATGTGTGTGATGTCCTTAGGTTAGTTAGGTTTAATTAGTTCTAAGTTCCAGGCGACTGATGACCTCAGAAGTTAAGTCGCATAGTGCTCAGAGCCATTTGAACCATCTGAACCTTCGAAGCGGCGTTGTCCAAAGCGACCTTTCCTGTTGACCACTGAGGAACTTAACAGGGAAGGCATTGTTTTCCTGCTTCTCGATAACGCCGCAAGGTGACGCACAAGGTAGCTGGAGAGAAAGGTATAAATGTGCTGCTTGGATAGTAAGACATCGCATTTCCGTCACAGTTTCTTGGAGCAGACATGTGCACCAATGAAGAAAAGTTATATATGTTTCTTATGTATGGTGAAAGCAGAAGTAATGCTGTTAGAGAAATAAAGCGATATGGAGAGCTTTTCCTGATCGTGAGCGCCCTACGGGCCAGCTTCTCGCACATATTTACAAGAAACTAGTTGAATCGGGATGATGGAACGACATACAGAGGACAAGGCAAAAAACTGCAACTGGCGAGGTACCGGTACATGAAGTGGGCGTTCTAGCGTTGTCGCATAACGACCGTACTGTTTCGTCGCGACGTATCGTCTGGGAATGTGTTTTAACTCGGAGAAGTGTTCTATGCATATTGCACCGGCATAGATTTCACCCGTTTCACCTCTCATTACATCAAGCACTCTGCGCTATGGATTTCCAACGGCGCCAGGAATTTTGCCGGTTTGCACTGCAGCGCCTACAAGATGATCAAACTTTTTTCAACGGGTGCTTTTTACTGAAGAAACGACTTTCGCCAACCACGGCAATGTGAATTTGCATAATATGCATTATTGGTCAATAAAGAACCCTCATTGGCTTCGACAGGTACAGCATCGTCAACCGTGGAATGTTAACGTGTGGTGCGCCATCGTCGGAAATGTCACTGAGGGGCCGTACATCATTCCGGGTATACTAAATGGCAATAACTGCGAAACGTTCTGCCCATTTTGCTGGAAGAGGTACCACTAACTACGCGTCAGTCCGTGTGGTTCCAACCATGACGGCTGTCCTGCTCACTCTTCCCGTGTGGCTACAGAGCTGTTAAATGAAAAGTTCCCGGATTGTTGGATAGGACGACGTGCTGAAGTGAAGTGGCCAGCCCGGCGGTCTCCTGATTTGACCCCTTTTGATTTTTTCTGTGGGGAGCAATCAAACAGAAAGTGTATGCTCAAATACCAACAACGCCAGTCGATATGAAGCAACGTATCATCGAAGCGTGCGCTGACACCTCACGTGACACCCTAGCAGCCGTTCACAAATCATTCGAACGGCGACTACAAATGTGCATTGATGCAGAGGGGAGGCATTTTGAGCATATGCTTCAGTAAAGTTTTGTATCATGTACAACACGCATTTTGTATCTTTGTGTGTATTTGCTTCGTATTGTGTCAATAGTAAATATTTTAAAATAAAAAAACAAATACGTAAGAAATAATTGTGACCAGTAAGGGGCTCCGAACCCTGGGTTCGGTGTGGGGCGGCGGTGGGGTGAGTGAACTGCTGTGCTCTGTTATGGGGTTGTGAACCACTGAGGGCTACGGCGGGACGAAGCTTCTCCGTCGTTTCTAGGTCCCCGGTTCAATACGCAATATACACACACAATACAAATCATAAAAATGTAATGTTCATTACAAAACAAGACCTAGACACACTCTATACTTCATTCTCAAATTGTGGGACGTTGCTTAAGTGGTCGGTGCCTTCACAAAGGAGGATGCTGCCTACTCTCCTTAGCAGAGCACAGACTTATGTACGGCATGGCAACACAAGAATACCACTCGTTCCCGAAAATTCTGGGTAACTTTGTACACTCTTCCCTCTTAGCTGATCTCTTCATGAGAACTTGAACCGATATGATGGTGGCTCACAGATCATCACAATGGACGAACACAGCCGTATAGTAATTGGACGAACCTGGACGTCTCTGTTACGACCACTAACTTCGTGGCGTTGTACAGTCATAAATGGCAAAATTCTCTCAATGCTACTCCTCAATCAAATGTGTCAGAGCGAGTCACGCACCGCCTCTTCCCGGACCTGTCCGTTTACAAAGAGTGTATCGCCCGCTGAACATTTTTAGGATTAATTTTATCAGCAATGGATTAAGAAGTCCAAGCCCATACTCGGATGCGACAACATAAAATTGTCACAACCAGTCACAGATTTATCCGGTAGCCAGTTTACTTAATCGCAACGAGTTTAACGCCTAATCCCATCCTCCGCCGTCGATGGACACTCAACATCCAGTAATTTGTTGGTTGGAAACTTGTTGTTAGCTTCGTATTATGACCATGACAGATGAAACTTGACAGGAGCATGCTGAGGTGACAAAAGTCGTGGGTTACCTGCTAATATCATGTCGGGACCGAGCGAGGTGGCGCAGTGGTTAGCACACTGGACTCGCATTCGGGAGGACGACGGTTCAATCCCGTCTCCGGCCATCCTGATTTAGGTTTTCCGTGATTTCCCTAAATCGTTTCAGGCAAATGCCGGGATGGTTCCTTTGAAAGGGCACGGCCGATTTCCTTCCCCATCCTTCCCTAACCCGAGCTAGCGCTCCGTCTCTAATGACCTCGTTGTCGACGGGACGTTAAACACCACTAACCCACACCATCATGTCGGGCCTGCTTTTTCTCGAAGTAGTACAACAGCCCGACGTGTCATGGACTGAACAAGTCATTGTAAGACCTCTGCAGAAATACTGATCCATGCTAGTAGATGGACATCACCGGTCTTTACTTCACGCACAAAGATACCACGTGCACATACACTGACGTGACAAGAGTCGTGGGGTAACTCCTAATGTCGTGTAGAACATTCTTTTGACCGGATTAGTGCAGCAACTCGACGTGGCATCGACTCAACAAGTCTTTGGAGCTCTCCTGCAGAAGTATGGAGCCGTGCCGCCTCCTATAGCCGTTCATAACTGCGGAAGTGTTGCCGGTGCAAAATTTTGTTCACGAACTGACATGCCGATTATATCCCATAAATATTCCATATCGGACGATCTGGGTGGCCAAATTATTCTCTCGAACTGTCCAGAATGTTTATCAAACTAATCACGAACAGTTCTTGCCCGGTGACAATGGCGTATTGTCAACCATAAAAATCCTATCCTTCTTTGGAAACATGAAATCCATGAATGGCTTCAGATGGTCTCCAAGTAGCCGAACATAACCATTTCAGTCAATGATCGGTTCAGCTGAGCCAGAGAATCGAGTCCATTCCGTGTCAAAACACCCCACACGATTACAGAGCCACCACCAGCTTGCACAGTGCCTTCTTGACAACTTGAGTCCGTGGCTTCGTGGGGTCTGCGCCACACTCGAACCCTACCATCAGCTCTTACCGATTGAAATAGGATCTCACCAGCCACCTTATTCCAGTCGTCAAGTGTCCAGCCGATATGGCCACGGTCCCAGGAGAGGCTCTGCAGACGATGTCTGCTGTCATAGCCCATTAACGACAAATTTCACCGAAGCACTGTCCTAACAGGCACGTCCGTCGTACGTCTCACATTGACGTCGGCGGTTATTTCACGCAGTGTTGCTTGTCTGTTAGCACCGACAACTCTACGCAATTGCTACTGCACTCGGTCGGTAGGTGAAGGCCGTCGGCCTGTGCGTCGTCCGTGGTGAGAGGTAACGCCTGGAATATGATATTCTCGGCACATTCTTGACACTGTGGATCTCTGACTATTAAAATCTGTAACGATTTTCGCCGGCCGTGGTGGCCAAGCGGTTAAAGGCGCTACAGTCTGGAACCGCGCGACCGCTACGGTCGCAGGTTCGAATCCTGCCTCGGGCATGGGTGTGTGTGATGTCCTTAGGTTAGTTAGGTTTAAGTAGTTCTAAGTTCTAGGGGACTGATGACCTTAGAAGTTAAGTCCCATAGTGCTCAGAGCCATTTTTTTTGTAACGATTTTCGAAATGGAATGTTCCATGCGTCTAGCTCCAACTACCATTCAGCGTTCAAAGTCTGTTAATTCCAGTCGTACGGTCATAGTCGCGTCCGAAATCTTTTCGCATGAAAATGACAGCTCCCCCAGTGCAGTGCCCTTCAGTACCTTGTGTATTCTATACTATCCAATCTGTCATCTCACTGCATAAGCCAAACATTCTAAGCCTACTGTGTTAAATATCATTTCTGAGCACTCCTTTCCGACACAATTTTCGCAGTCAGTACTACAGTTCTAAAATATTACAGACAATCCATGGTGCACTTCACAGCCCTTGGTTCATATGATTTTCGTTACAACAGTACATGAAAGTAGCATGTGATTAGCAACACTGTCCAATCTCTAGGACCATCACAGAATGTAACCCTATAAATTATTCACAGAAAATTTTTAAAAATAGATCAATAACGTGCAATGTTTCTGTAGTTAAATACTACATCGTTTGATAAATAATCAGTACGGTATAGTTTCAGTTCTCTCTATGCAACGAGTACTTAGTGAATATCCACATTCCGTCATTCCCTGTCTGCTGAAGGGTGGATATTTATGGTACATATTATGGCAGTGTAGTGTAAGGTCCACAATAGTAAACTGGTTTGCTTGAATGTGAACTTAATTTTCTAGTGGCACATCAGAAATCTGGCGTGTTTGTGTATGTGTGTGTGTGTGTGTGTGTGTGTGTGTGTAAGAAAGGTATGGAGAACCTCTGCAAGTGGCCTACAACTACAATAAACTCCTGCTTTTATGAATATTTGCGAACTCAGCAGTAGCCTGCAAAAACCACATACGCAGCGTTAGGGCGGTTACCACACTGACGCATAACTTACGATGCTGACGAAACCATCCTGAAAGCGGCCGCTTTGGAATTGCACATTTTAAACACACACTGCCGAAATATGTGCTTCAGAGAGACTACACACGTCAAGTTGTTTTCTCTTCACTGTCGAAGCACAGGAAGTGTTCAACACGAGGAAAACGGTTTTCTACTGTGGGTAGCTAATATTTAATATTGTGAGCCGATAGGGGGACGGGAAGGAACTGCAGGGATACAGTTGGTGACGCTAAAGCAAACACGAGGAGAACTCGCGAATTTACTCAGTTCATCGCACGAAGGGACGCACACAGAATCGTGTTGCGAAGAAAACGGTCAGGTCTAAGAGGAGATACTGCGAGCTCAGTCAAGTGTCAAGGATACTGGAGTTAAAAGTACATTGGCTGCTACACAGCGGCTGCGACTGTTTCGGAAACACCACCATTGCTTTGTCATTAAGTATTCTTGTTTTGGTCTGAAAGGGGTCCTGTTATGTGGCAAATGGAAATTTGGAAATTTGTGGTAAGGTCTTATGGGACCAAACTGCTGAGATCATCGGTCCCTAATCTTACACACTACTTAATCTAACTTAAACTAGCTTACGCTAAGGACAACACACACATCCGTGCACGAGGGAGGACTCGAACCTCCGACGGGGGGAGCCGGGCGGACCGTGACATGGCGCCCTTTGTCGCTTGGCTGCCCCGCGCGGCTATGTGACAAATCACCAGCATTTCGTAAATCGGGAACCAGAAATAGAGTTCTTGGTTGCATCACTGTAACAACATTGGTCAGTTCTCATATTAAATCGAGATACTTCGTTCGACTTTTGATAATCTGCATAATTGATGTAAAACATTAAATTGCGCTCTCCCTTCAGTTATAGTTGTATTTTATTTCATCGGCACCGTGGAGACACCTTCACCTCCTCTATTACTAAGTGATTTGAGTGACTGTTGCAGTTTCTAAACACGTAGTGGAAAACAGTGGGTATGTCGCTACAAAATTTACATTTTCCTGAATGGAAACATTCATCCCGCTGACTCTTTAGAACTGCTAGTCATTGCAACACCCTTACCTTGGAATATTAAGAGAAGAGAGAAGTTGCTGCTTGCGGGGACGGCCCAGGATACAACAACCAACAACCTACGAAGAGGTGTCACAACAGTTGCGCTTGTTATTTATTTATTTATTTATGTATTTATAGTTCCGTGGGGCTAAATTAAGGAGAAGTCTCCATGGTCATAGAACGAGTCACTACATGAAATTATAACACGATAATAGAAACAGATAAAATGAAATACAAGAAACGTATTCAGGCGACAATTCGTAAGTTTAAATAAAGAAAATCAACAATGTAACACTGGAATTTACTTAACTTTTCAGCTCTTCCAGGAGCTCCTCGACAGAATAGAAGGAGTGAGCCATGAAGAAACCCTTCAGTTTAGACTTAAAAGCGTTTGGGCTACTGCTAAGATTTTTGCGTTCTTGTGGTAGCTTATTGAAAATGGATGCAGCAGAATAGTGCACTCCTTTCTGCACAAGACTCAAGGAAGTGCATTCCACATGCAGATTTGATTTCTGCCTAGTATTAACTGAGTGAAAGCTGCTAACTCTTAGGAATAAGCTAATATTGCTAACAACAAACGACATTAAAGAAAATATATACTGTGAGGGCAATGTCAGAATTCCCAGACTGTTGAATAGGGGTTGACAAGAGCTTCTCGAACTTTCACCACATATAGCTCGAACAGCCCGTTTTTGAACCAAAAGTACCCTTTTTGAATCAGAAGAATTACCCCAAAAAATAATACCATATGACATAAGCGTATGAAAATATGCGAAGTAGTCTAATTTTCGTGTTGAACTGTCACTTATTTCAGATACTGTTCTAATGGTAAATAAAGCAGCATTTAGCTTCTGAACAAGATCCTGGAGATGGGCTTTCCACAACAGCTTACTATCTATCCGAACGCCTAGAAACTTGAACTGTTCCGTCTCGCTTATAATACGCCCATTCTGTCTGATCAGAGTATCAGTTCTTGTTGAATTGTGAGTTAGAAACTGTAAAAACTGAGTCTTACTGTGATTTAGCATCAAATTATTTTCCACAAGCCACGAACTTATTTCATTAACTACATTATTTGATAATGTTCCAATATTATACACAAGATCCTTCACTACCAAGCTGGTGTCATCAGCAAACAGAAATTTTTTGAATCACCTATAATACTAGAAGGCATATCATTTATATAAATAAGAAACAGCAGTGGCCCCAGCACTGACCCTTGGGGAACGCCCCACTTAACAGTGCCCCATTGGGACTGAACATCACTACCACTCTCAATATTGTGGAGAATTACCTTCTGCTTTCTGTTCTTAAAGTAAGAGGCGAACCAGTTGTAAGCTACTCCCCTTAGTCCATAATGGTCCAACTTGTGCAGTAATATTTTGTGGTCAACACAGCCAAAAGCCTTCGTTAAATCAAAGAAAACACCTAGCGTTTGCAACCTTTTATTTAATCCATTCAAAACCTCACAGAGAAAAGAGAACATATCATTTTCAGTTGTTAAACCATTTCTAAAACCAAACTGTACGTTTGACAGCAAATTATGTGAATTTAAATGCTCCAGTAAGCTTGTATATACAACCTTCTCGATAACTTCAGCAAACACCGATGGCATAGAAATAGGTCTATAATTCTCAGCATTATCCCTGTGGCTTCACTACCGAGTACTTTAATCGGTCAGGAAACTGACCACTCCAAAAGGAAAAGTTACAGATATGGCAAAGTACTGGGCTAACATACATAGAACAATACATCAGTATTCTCCTAGATACCCCGTCATATCCATGAAAGTTCTTGGTCTTTAGTGATTTGATTATTAACTCAATCTCCCTCATGTCAGTATCATGCAGGAGCATTTCAGGTAACAGTCTCGGAACACTTTTTTCTACGAGCGCTATATGATTCCCTGTTGGGACTAGGTTTATATTTAGTTCACCTGCTATATTCAGAAAGTGATTATTAAATACTGTACATATATGCGACTTATCAGTAACACGGACATTCCCACTATGAACTGATTCTATATCCTCGACCTGTCTCTGCAGACCAGCCAGTTCCAACTTTTTAAGCACCTTACAATTCTGTTTGTAATGGGCCGCTGCATTTAGATTTTTTCTGTTTCCAACGTTTAGATATAATAGCCACTTTGTTGTACAGGATATTTTTATCCCTCTAGCCAGCCACTCAGGCTGCCTGTTTGTGCTAGTACCCTGTTTTGAACGTTCTAACCGAAAGCAACTTTCAAAGAGCACGAGAAAAGTCTTGAGGAAAGCATTATATTTATCGTCTACTGTATTAGCACTATAAACATCTTGCCACTCTTGTTCCTTGATAAGGTTTACAAAGGTCTATACAGCAACTGGATCAGCTTTCCTAAAAAGTTGATAACTATATTTAACATGTGTTGCAGCACAAAAATCTTTTAGAGTTAAAACTTGTGCATCATGATCTGATATTCCATTCACTTTTTTGCTAACAGAATGCCCTTCTAGTAATGAGGAATGAACAAAAATATCTATGGTTGTTCTACTGTTCACTTGCACTCTCGTTGGAAATAATACGGTTTGCATAAGATTATATGAATTAAGAAGGTCTACCAGCATCCTTTTCCTTGCACAATCACTTATACAATTAATACTGAAGTCACCACATATAACTAACTTTTTGTATTTCCTACAAACTGAACCAAGAACCTCCTCTAGATTTAGCAAAATATTGTGAAATCGGAGTCTGGGGATCTATAAATAACAACAGTTAGAAGTTTAACTCCACTAAATTTAACCACACCTGCACAACATTCAAACACCTTTTCAGTGCAGTACTTTGAAACATCAATTCACTCAAATGTGATACTCCCCCACACTGCAAAGAGCTCCTAGAAAAGCTGCCAGCCAACCCGTATCCCGGTATATGAAGCCTCTGAATTATCTCCTTATTTAAGAAGTGTTCAGATTTACCAATAATTTCAGAGTCAACATCTATAAGCAGTTTACTAACTTTATCTCTAATACCTTGTATATTTTGATGAAATATACTAATTCCCTCATTACTCGGATACCTAAGTCTGTCGAAAGTGGTTTATTTGTTAGAGAGACTTCGCTTAAGAAGGAATACCTATCAGCTGACTTCAATCTAAAAAAGTTGCAGCTCTAACACCCACAAGTACAGGAATTTTCCCATGAGTGATCCCACCACCCCCACCTATGTTGTCACCTATAAGCTTTGCCAACATCCACTTTCCATACCTGTTGAGGTGCAGGCCATGTCTAGTGAAACCTGTTCTGCTGATAGACTCCACCGACACCACTGAAATGTGACTCATGCCTTCTGTCATCAGCGTACCCCCAAGTCTAATGTTATTACGCTTGACGGCTGTATTAAGATGAGGCCGATCGTGACACTGAAACAGTCCCACGAAATGCACATTCGTGTTGCCAGTCTGAGTGGCTATCTTTTCCAGGTCACCATCTATGTCATACTCCCCATCCCTATCAATACTATTACCAGCCCCATCCACAATCACTACCTGATCCTCTTTAATAAAATCCCTACATAACCCCCACCTATGTTAGCAGTCACCTGAGCCAACCCTGCATTGGGCTTCACAATGCTGGTGACCTGGTACTCACTCCCCAACACTTCCTGCAACTGCTGGCCTACACCTCTACCATGAGAACTACCTAACAGCAGGACCTTCTTCTTTCTCTTAGATTTTGCAACTGTCCTAGCCTAGCTTTCATGACAGGGTTACTGATTACTCAACTCCAGTATGCAGGTGCAGAGGGTGACGAACTTAGCAGTTCGCACAGCTAGTGCCACACAACTCCGACCACACGTGCACGCCGCCAGCGGCCCCTGCCTAATCACACGCCGCAGAAACTTCCACGCTGCTCCGCCGCAACCGACCAACTGCCACACCCGGAAATGGTCAAAAGATCGAATACACGTTGGCCGATGAGATGACCGATGGAACGACCAAGCAACGGTCGTTCCCACTCCAGTCTTCTTCGGTTGGACAGTCCATGTGTGTCGCCAGCGGTCGGCAAGTACTGGCTGTCGGCACCTCACTGGGGCTCCGAGCCCGACGCTCCGTCGTGCCCGACCACTGCTCCATCGCCAACTGCTGCTCCGTGCCCGACCAACTGCCACACACACCATGACACGGAAACTACACCAAAGGATTTACAGTATTACCAGTATCGAAAACCGCTGCTGCTGCCACTGACAGAGGCAAGTGAGCAACTAGTTCAGATAGTAAGTGAGGGAGGAATAACCTGCCGCTCGATGGTGACAAAATGCCCAAAGAGGAAAACGGCATTAACGCGAGCCGTTCATGGCTCAGTACCGTCAAAGACGAAATAACCACAATATTAAACCCTGCTGTTTTGTGTTTTGTGAAACGGTCATGCGAAGAAGATGCGGATCCAAGTTCGTATGGAGATTTACCGACAGTTGATGTTCCCATTCATAATTCTCGAATGGAACACAGTGACACAATAACAATGCTGCTAGCGTTCTTGCTTCCCGCGCCCGGGTTCCCGGGTTCGATTCCCGGCGGGGTGAGGGATTTTCTCTGCCTCGTGATGACTGGGTGTTGTGTGATGTCCTTAGGTTAGTTAGGTTTAAGTAGTTCTAAGTTCTAGGGGACTGATGACCATAGATGTTAAGTCCCATAGTGCTCAGAGCCATTTTTTTAACAATGCTGCACGCACCCTCGTATGGTGAAAGACGGAAAGAGGTAATGCGCCCTGGAACATTGCCGAACATGGTAGTTTTGGTAGCGCAGTTGTCCTGATGTGATGAGGCATAACGTTGGATGGGCGTACTGACCTCCAAATCTTTGAACGCGGCACATGCACCAGTCAACGTTATTGTGAAACTCTACTCCTGCCACATGTGCGTCTTTTCAGAGGTGCCTTTGTTCAAATATTCAAATGGCTCTGAGCACTATGGAACTTAACTTCTGAGGTCATCAGTCCCCTAGAACTTAGAACTACTTAAACCTAACTAACCTAAGGACATCACACACATCCATGCCCGAGGCAGGATTCGAACCTGCGACCGTAGATGTCGCGCGGTTCCAGACTGTAGCGCCTGCGGGTATGCGCACGGCGCTGCAAAGCAGAGATGGCCGGATATCGGTCTTCACGTAGTGTTATAATGCGTCAGCGACCTCGCCAAACTTGCTTAGGGAACTGACGTGTCTCCCTGTGCCGTCCGTAACCTATGGGTCGCACATGCAGAGGCACTGGAATCTGCAGCAACACTACCGAAAGTCCGTCCTTTTGGGATCAAACAGATTGCCCTTGCAACTTCCACTGCATTAAGTCATCACATACAAGTGCTTAGTTGAATACAACGATTGCAAATGACAACTCACATCTGCGTACCTCAGTAGAGAACATTGGGACACCGATAGTCGCTAACTTCTGAGGTCAGCTGACGCTGTAATGCATAACACAGCCAGCAGATTGCTAATGATTTTAATTTTTGCCTACACTGAAAGCGAAGATTTCAATACCTGCAATAAGACCGCAGGTAATGCCAGTATCAAAAACAGATTTAACATGGTGGACGTCGATACATGTGTTCCCCTAATTATTTTGAAGAGTGCAGTAACGTCTTTCCCTTCAGACAGTTCACTCGTCAATTCTTTCGGTTTCCTGACCCTCCAAGCAACTCATAACAGGCAGCTCTCCGTTGATGAGAAACCATTTTATGAACGGTTTTCGAATTGAAAGTCCCTGCGTCACTGTCACAAGTCGAAACTGGAAATATGCTCTATTGGTGAAGTTTTCTATTCAGACACGTGCAAGACGTGGTTTAGAAAACGCTCTTTACGTCATCAAAATAGTCACCCGCTGTGCTTCACTATACTAACACGTCTTTCTGTAGACGAAGTCGCAGACGCACACCTATGCGGTGGCGCTCATAAGCCCGTTCAATCCTGGCGGTGGATGAATTTTTCACTACCAGTGTTTGGCCAGCAAGGGGAGGAGAGATGGTGGCGTAAAGTTCCTGATCACTAGTCTTTACCTCTCGGCAGTGTCTCCTGAAGTCAAGGCATGTGACGCTGTTGATAGTGATCCGACTGTCGGATAGGGACGTTAAGCTCAGCGACCCCGTTCGTGTTAGTCGAGGGGAGTAGGCTGTGTGTCATCAGGGGCTTTCTCCCACTCTCCATTCTCTCATCATTGTCAAACAACACAAAAACTACACTACGTTATACACCCATCCATTATACTCATCTACCTTCCACAAATAAACATATACGATGCGCCTTTCACATATCTGCAAAGAGGGGGCCTAATATCCGCTGAGGTTGAACAGCCTTTCTGCTAATACATTGCATGGGATATCCCGTCCAACGACTATATACATGTTTTCACTGTTTTAAATAGGAAAACACATGATATACTTCTATGACTTCATTGTTAGCTTGTAGAACTTTTCTATTGTGTGTGTCCATTACTGCAGGGTTATTGCCAGTAAATCTCCGATTTTTAAAGAATATACTAACTCTAACGTATAAAACAGCTTAAAACGTGGGTTACTTTGTAACTAAGTTACTGTATTGAATATTTGACTTTATGCGATTAAGAGAGAAAAAGTTTAAGGAAGATGTGAAATTATGCTTAAAGTTTGTTAGAAGTCCCTGAGTACTTTCATTGCGAAACACTGGTTACTTGTGCTACATATCTCCTAAACTGCGTGTCGTACAATGCTTTAACTCTGGTGGTGCATCAATGCGCTCCATTTTAAGCAAAAGCTAGCTTTTCACGCATGTCATTGTTAATGACCTCGTATCTCCTTAACTGCATGTCGTACAATGATAAAATTTTACAGGTACGTTCGGTGGCATGTGTAGATACAGTCTGCAAAGTGTGTCGCGAATACAGTCTGTACGTAAGAAGTAATGCATTACAACGTAAAGCCTGATGTTGAAGTTTGATAGTATGAACAAAAAATGTAGAAAACGGTAAACTATTTTCTTCATCATTTCTTGGTGGGTGTCAGCGAGAAATAGTTTCATTAAGAATTCCAATTACGTGTAACCTTTACTGAAAGTCGCCAAGTGCTCTCATTTTCAAATACTCAATGAAGAAAAGCCGAGTATTAGAGCGCCGTCAGTCACGCTACCACAATTCATAAACATACACACACACACACACACACACACACACACACACACACACACAGACAATTACTAACAGTAGTACTTGGCTCATTCCTTAATAATTAGAACACGACAGGATTTTAATGTCTTATATTCGATCAATAATCAAAGTACTGAAATTGTAATTTTTGTTGCGCCTTGGAGCCGTTGGATAGACATCCTGCAAGTAGGATTCGGTTCGGGGATAGCGGTATAGTAATGTAAATGTTTAATATCAGACCTACTTTCAGACTAGTGCTAGAATCGTCTATTTGTTTGTAAGGTTTTCTGCACTAAGCAAACTCAGTACAACGTTAACATTAAAATTAAGTTCGTTAGTGGAGTTCCACTCACACGTGTTCCTTATACTATTTTCCCAGTTTAAGGATCTGAAAACTTCACCTGGTGTTGGTTGAATAGCTTTGCTGATTTGGAAACTCTGTGCTTGATCAATAATTCAGTTAAGAATTTCTCACCACCCCGACGAGGAATTATGTAGCTGTAGTATTGACGTAAATGTTGAAAACTGCCCTGTACCTCCAAGGCTATTCAGACGGATTTTCATAACGAGTCCTTTACTCCGCAGCGGAATGTGCTCTCTTTTGAAAACTACTGACATATTAAAACTTCGCCGGACCAGACATAGCCTCCAAAAGGAATTATCGGGTGTCTGCGTCCCGATCTGGCAAAAATCTTTGATACAGGATCGATTTCTTTACAACCGAGACACATGCCTTCTGATAGAGTCTGAACAAAAGACAAGCTGTGACGGTTATGTGTTGCTCCCCTGCATAATTACGTTCAAACGTTATGCGACACCTGCTTCCACAATCAGTTTCTCCCTTTGTCTGGCTAAAACATAACGTTTCTTCTATGGGCTGGTAACTATTTTAGTGAATTGCGGAAAAAAGACTGACAGATCCATAGTTATTTATTTCTTGCATGCTGCTGTCTCCTTAAGGAGATTAATTATAGCACTGGGCAGCTTTTAGGAATTTTCATCTTTCAATAACATTCACTAATAATTTTACAATTTTCGGATAAATTTTCGTTAGACTTTGATTGTTTATGTTGAAACACCATCCCGTTCATCTTTCCTTTTCCATATAGGCCTACATGGAATGGCTCTCCACACCTAATCAGATATTACTTCCTGAATGATATTATATTCGCTATTAAGTATCTGTGTTTCTGATCATGTCACTACAGAAATGAATTTACAATTTCCTCCTTACGTTTAAAACCGCAATACCTGCCATCTTCAACATTCCATTAGAACTACTGACGGCCTCGGGAGAGCCAGCCCTGGCCAAACTCCACCATCTGTTGAGCAAGATGTATGAGACAGGCGAAGTACCCTCAGACTTCAAGAAGAATATAATAATTCCAATCCCAAAGAAAGCAGCTGTTGACAGATGTTAAAATTACCGAACTATCAGTTTAATAAGTCACAGCTGCAGAATACTAACACGAATTCTTTACAGACGAATGGAAAAACTGGTAGAAGCCGACATCGGGGAAGATCAGTTTGGATTCCGTAGAAATATTGGAACACGTGAGGCAATACTGACCTTACGACTTATCTTAGAAGAAAGATTAAGGAAAGGCAGACCTACGTTTCTAGCATTTGTAGACTTAGAGAAAGCTTTTGACAATGTTGACTGGAACACTCTCTTTCAAATTCTAAAGGCGGCAGGGGTAAAATACAGGGAGCGAAAGGCTATTTACAATTTGTACAGAAACCAGATGGCAGTTATCAGAGTCGAGGGGCATGAAAGGGAAGCAGTGGTTGGGAAGGGAGTGAGACAGGGTTGTAGCCTCTCACCAATGTTATTCAATCTGTATATTGAGCAAGCAGTAAACGAAACAAAAGAAAAATTCGGAGTAGGTATTAAAATCCATGGAGCAGAAATAAAAACTTTTAGGTTCGCCGATGACATTGTAATTCTGTCAGAGACAGCAAAGGACTTGGAAGAGCAGTTGAACGGAATGGACAGTGTCTTGAAAGGAGGATATAAGATGAACATAAACAAAAGCAAAACGAGGATAATGGAATGTAGTCGAATTAAGTCAGGTGATGCTGAGGGTATTAGATTAGGAAATGAGACACTTAAAGTAGTAAAGGAGTTTTGCTATTTGAGTAGCAAAATAACTGATGATGGTCGAAGTAGAGAGGATATAAAATGTAGACTGCCAATGGCAAGGAAAGCGTTTCTGAAGAAGAGAAATTTGTTAACATCGAGTATAGATTTAAGTGTCAGGAAGTCGTTTTTGAAAGTATTTGTGTGGAGTGTAGCCAAGTATGGAAGTGAAACATGGACGATAAATAGTTTGGACAGGAAGAGAATAGAAGCTTTCGAAATGTGGTGCTACAGAAGAATGCTGAAGATTAGATGGGTAGATCACATAACTAATGAGGAGGTATTGAATAGAATTGGGGAGAAGAGGAGTCTATGGCACAACTTGACGAGAAGAAGAGATCGGTTGGTAGGACATGTACTGAGGCATCAAGGGATCACAAATTTGGCATTGGAGGGCAGCGTGAAGGGTAAAAATCGTAGAGGGAGACCAAGAGATGAATACACTAAGCAGATTCAGAAGGATGTAGGTTGCAGTAGGTACTGGGAGATGAAGCAGCTTGCACAGGATAGAGTAGCATGGAAAACTGCATCAAACCAGTCTCAGGACTGAAGACCACAACAACAACAATACCTGCCATCTTAAGTGATGGTATGTGGTGATTACTCAACACAGGCGTCCGTTTTGTTTTCTCGTATTTTTGTTATTTTCAGATGTTTCTTTTCTTAAATTTTCGTAGTGTCGTCTCACATGCTCCCTAATATATTCACAAATTGCCTAATTTTCATTTATCGTATGCGTACTATAAACTGAAAAAGTATTCGCCTGTCGGCTTTGGCTTACATTGGTAAAACATCTCAGTTGTGACACAGTAACCGTTACTAAACAAAATACCTTTTTGATGTTTCGACGAATAGAGTTAAGGATATAGGGTACTTTTCCAGCTCAATATTACGTAAAACTCAACACCTATTTCTTTCAGGCACTGCTTATAATGTATCGGTTTTACAGATTCTTCGTGATATCGGGTAATGCAGCACACTTTATAAACGAATTAGAAGTATTTTGAATACTTTTGAACCTGCTTAGGGTTATTAAAAATTACAAAGGAATTGATGCAATTTTTTTCCAAAATGCTTCCTCAAATTGAGGTAATATTTAATCCAATATTATACATTTGAAGGACACCAAATTTTTACCAGATATGCATGACATGATGGCTGAGGTACTAGACCTATTTAATTCCACCTATTACGTATAATACAAGGATAAAAAAATATCACATCTTACATTTTAATTTTCATAATTTTTTTCCTAGCATCATTTGAGTTGGGTGTCGGTAAAAGCCACCATTCATTAATTTATTCCATTCGTCAATATAAACTCAATTCATACTAACAGGAACTACGCACTTCATTTTCACCACAAAATAAACTACTTCTGGTAGCAATAAACACTCCATGACGAACTGTATTTAACCTTCCATTTCTGAACACTGTTAAATCTTTTGTAATAATTTCAGCTGAACTTATTTTCGGCTTTATCCAGGTTTCTGTATCTATAATGATTTGAGCTTCATTGCTTTCTATTAGCGCTTGGAGCTGTGTTTTTTCTCTTTCATGACACAGCTGCGACAATTAACAATAATAATAAAGATTGTTTCTAGTTCTACATTCCTGTAACAATCCTGCACCCTTTTAGGCTGACACCTTTCTATAGCTTCTCAAGACCCTCAAACTAAAAATACAGCCAAGTCCTTTCCACACAGCCCTTCCTAGCCGTGTTTAGCCGTCTCCTGCGTATAGTGGACCCCTGACCTATTAGGCGGAACCAGAAAACCTACCACTCTAAGGCACAAATTAAGGAATCAGCACTCTACATGGTGGCAGGGCCGTCTGAGCCTCTGCTTCAGATCCTTCACTTGGCCCTGTACCAAAGGACCACAGCCAGTTCTGCAGACGATGCTACAGATTGTTGTCTCCGCCTTCATCTCGCAAGAAAACCTGGCAATCTTTATCACTTCAGTTAGCCAGCTGGAACTAGAGCGACACACGTCGTTAGTACCGACATGAGCCACCACATACAATTGGCCGCACCGTGAGCTCTTCACAGCATCCGGGAGCACCCATTCCACATTTCGACTGACACCTCCAAGTACGCACACAGAGTGCACATTGGATTCCTTCTCCTCCACGGAAGCCATATCCCTAAGAGGCCGCTCTATGTGCCTAACGTTAGTGCTCATAACTACCGGTAATCTCAACCTCTGTAAATGCTCAGAACATGTGGACCTAGAGGCCTCCTCTGGAACAGGTTGAGCGACTGCATCTTTTTCTGCCACAAATAGCACCCAAAACCTGTTGATCAGGCGAACTGGGGAGTCTCTTCGATCGGCACCCTGGAAAGTCTATCGCTGACTGTCACACCTCAGAACGATCTCCCACACGACCACGGATGAAGGGCAATCTCAGTGCTGGGCGCCCACAGCAGTGGACTCATTGGTGAATACGTCCGGCCTCCCCACCTATGGTGCACATTGGTAAGAGCTTCCAGCTGCATGACCAAAGACAACACAGCTTGCAGCTCTGAGCAAAGGATCACCAACTCAGCTCGCATGTGAACAGAGCAATCACAGTTCCTTTACGTACTAAAGACAGCGTAAATACGCTGTAGATAGTTAATATAACGCAGAACTGTGCCTGATTAATAAACAAACATACACGAAATGTAGGACTTTAAAGTAGAGCTGCACAGAGTCTGAAAAGTCCGTACACCACACACACACACATCATTCATAACCGTAGCCACTTTATGGTAATTATTAGTTATCGTCGACAGAAAGTTTACAAACGAATTGTTTCTTCCAGAATAGCTCGCTCAGAGGTTGCTATACTCAGCCTCACGTAACAAAATGTTCACGTTCGCGAGTAAGCAACACGCCACCCGGAATTTAGTATTTAAAATGTCACCAAAAGTCTGAATTTCACGCCGTGCATTAAATCTAACTCTCTTCCACACTTTATAACTCTTCTCAGACATTCTGGTACTTAAATATCGCAATATTAATAATTTTTATCGAAGCCCCTATCAATAGATCTCACCCCTCTACTCATCTCTCTACACAAAGGAGTTTCTAGTTCCGAAAATACGAGCGAAAAAGCTAAGTTCTGATTGACGGAGAAACATCACAGACCGTCGGAAAGCAGCATCAAACCCGCTCAATCCCGCGCATGTACACAGAACCAATCAAAATTTGGCCCTGAATCAGAACAGTAAATTAGCGTGAATAAATTTTGAAAACCCTCTAAAAAAACTGCTTTATCAAAATCATTATCTCATTTCCCCAGTACCATGAACGGACGAAATTGTTTATAAGTTCCCCAGTACTAATGACTGACACATACGTCATTCTCGAACATTCCTCACGAGACCAGTTACTTCAATTTATAGTATAAAAATTTCACGTAAAACATTATTTCACATCCAAACCTTCACCACTCTCATAACTAAGCACAATTATAACACTAATTAATAAACGATAACAAAATCAAATAGAACTGCAAATAAAAGTGACAGTATTTTGACTGCAGCTCCAATACTCGGGCATCTGACGCCATCTGCCTTGCACGTGACTCATACTGCACGCTATTCACAGGGCTTCTGTCCTCTCACAGTAAGTACGAGGTGAGGTGCTATCCCTCAAGGTATTCAATGGCTATTCAGTACTAACATTATTGTGTGTTCTGTGTGACAGTAATAAAGTTTTATTGTTCTTGGGTACCTAAGCACGTCTCTCTTCTTGTAGCGTGCATCACCCATGGAGTGGGGTACTAAAAACATAATTCATCGTTCCGTGGTAGAGATTTTATTAGGCAACGTTCAAAAGCAGATGGAAATCTACATGTATTAAGCAAATGGCTCAAAGTACACTTCACAGCGAGAAATACTGTGTCTGTGACATCTGACAAAGTGCAAAGTGATACACGTTATAGTTTTATTGGTTGTATGAGCAGCGATACGTCACCAAAGGGGTTTATCAGGATTATTTTCATTTGCTTCCTTCCTGTTTGCATAGCGGAAAAGCGTACACTTGCGACGCTGACATGGGGAAGGTCCTAACTGTCCAAAATTCCAAATTTGAGTTTTTATACAGAAGGTAGTATGGGGCCATGCAAAAGGCGCAGAGATGGAAATATGTCTAGATATAACAAAACTTAGCTGAAAACATAGTCCCTACATAGTGTAAGTCGTACGTGCAGAATTGTTGGCGTGGACAAGGTAGTATCTCGTTCTACAGTGCCTCGTCAATAGAGTGTATATACGGACAGAATATCGTGGCGGTCGGCCCCGATCGTAAACAAACGAGAACTTAAGATTGCTCGATGGGTGTGGAGCGGTGCCTGGCAATAAGGCCCACCTCCCTATTGAAGGGCTGTCACCCTACGCCCGTCTTCTGCGCTTCGACGAAAGCAGGACTGACGCAACGGTCATGGGGATCACTGATTCCTTTTGTGTGGTGAGAGACGCATTCGAATCTCCTTATGAACCAGGATTAGTGTCTCCATTCATTTCAAAGAAAGAAAAGAAAACAACCATTCCAGAACACAAAATAAATTGGAGTACACATACTACACTACTGGCCATTAAAATTACTACACCACGAAGATGACGTGCTACAGACGCGAAATTTAACCGGCAGGAAGAAGATGCTGTGATATGCAAATGATTAGCTTTTCAAAGCATTCACACAAGGTTGGCGCCGGTGGTGACACCTACAACGTGCTGACATGACGAAAGTTTTTAACCGATTTCTCATACACAAACAGCAGTTGACCGGCGTTGCCTGGTGAAACGTTGTTGTGATGCCTCGTGTAAGGAGGAGAAATGTGTACCGTCACGTTTCTGACTTTGATAAAGGTTGTCTTGTAGCCTATTGCGATTGCCGTATATCGTATCGCGACATTGCTGCTCGCGTTGGTCGAGATCCAATGACTGTTAGCAGGATATGGAATCGGTGCGTTCAGGAGGATAAAACGAAACGCCGTGCTACATCCCAACGGCCTCGTATCACTAGCAGTCGAGATGACAGGCATCGTATTCGCATGGATGTAACGGATCGTGCAACCACGTCGCGAACCCTGAGTCAACAGATGCAGAGTTTGCAAGACAACAACCATCTGCACGAACAGTTCGAAGACGTTTGCAGCAGCATGGACTATCAGCTCGGAGACCATGGCTGCGGTTACCCTTGACGCTGCATCACAGACAGGAGCGCCTGAGATGGGGTACTCAACGACGAACCTGGGTGCACGAATGGCGAAACGTCATTTTTTCGGATGAATCCAGGTTCTGCTTACAGCATCATGATGATCGCATCCGTGTTTGGTGACATCGCGGTGAACGCACATTGGAAGCGTGTGTTCATCATCGCCATATTGGCGTATCACCCGGAGCGATGGTATTGAGTGCCATTGGTTACACGTCTCGGTCACCTCTTGTCGCATTGACGGCACTTTGAACAGTGGACGTTACATTTCAGATGCGTTACAACCCGTGGCTCTACCCTTCAAAACGATCCCTTCGAAACCCTACATTTCAGCAGGATAATGCACGACCGCATATTGAACGTCCTGTACGGGCCTTTCTGGATACAGAAAATGTTCGACTGCTGCCCTGGCCAGCACATTCTCCATATCTCTCACCAACTGAAAACGTCTGGTCAATGGTGGCCGAGCAACTGGCTCGTCACAATACGCCAGTCACTACTCTTGATGAACTGTGGTATCGCGTTGAAGCTGCATGGGCAGCTGCACCTGTACACACCATCCAAGCTCTGTTTGACTCAATGCTCAGGCGTATAAAGACCGTTATTACAGCCAGAAGTGGTTGTCCTGAGTACTGATTTCTCAGGATCTATGCACCCATATTTCGTGAAAATGTAGTCACATGTCAGTTATAGTATAATATATTTGTCCAATGAACACCCGTTTATCATCTGCATTTCTTCTTGGTGTAGCAATTTAAGTGGCTAGTAGTGTATTTCGTAGTGGTTACAGCGCAATTGTTTGCTGTGGTTGGCAGTGGTAGTTCAGACCCGACCTCCACCGGTATCTTAAGCAACCATAGTTCAAATCACTCCCCACCTAAAACTGCCAAGATATAGTGTCTACATAATAACAAGTAGCGGTGTTTGTTGTGATACAGACCTGTGTTTATCAGTATACCGACGAAAAAAAAGTTGAAATTTGTAGTCTCAGTACATTTCTACATGCTCTGTTATAGGGCATTCGGCATCACTGAGAAAAGAAAAAAGGACGCATAACAATGAACACGTAGCAGAATTAATTCGAAGTGCTAAAGATGTAAGGCCTAATATGATGAAGGCGGAGGCCATCTTTGAATTTCCTGCAGAATGCTGTAAGTTTTTGAACACAACTCCTTTATGAATCAGCTCACTCAGTTGGATTATACTGTCAAGAAATGATTTTCAAGCATAAAACAATACAGTCATTGAATGCCATTCAAATGTGAACGGAGCACAGAATTTTCAAGAGAGAACAGTCATTCAGGTCTATCACTAGTTTACAGTCTTTGCAACACCTTGAAAGATCACCACTCATCTCCGAAGTAAAAAGAAAAGAGGAAAGAAAAAAACTTGTTCTGAATATGTTAAAGTTCCTTGATGAGAAATATCATGCTTTTTGCCGCAAATTCTGTGCATAAAATACACATAACAGTAATTATGATCTTGGATAAGCAGTGATTTTGTATGTTTTATGTACAGAAAGCGAGATTTCATTTACAAAAATGTCATACGTTAGGAGTGTATGTCTTCTACTTGAAGCAGTTTATGTAATAATGTTAGTGAAAACGAATTCATAAATTTGCTATTTCGTTTCTCTTAAAAGTTTTCCTTTTGGCAGTTACTGCCTTTCATATGTCAACGCCTCAGTTTTTTATGGGACAAAATCATTGCTTAATTCTTTTGACTGAGATAAATTTTATGCTACGGGAAAAGACTTCACTAATTATGAAAAGGATTTTACCTTTTTCAGAAAACTTTCTAACCGTTGTAGATGTTAGAAGAAAATTCACACCGGCAGGTTATGGTGGAAGTATTAATATAAAGTAGTCATTGCGGAAAAGTCACACGACTATCACTTAATTACTTTACAGTTCTTCCTATTAGCTGCTAATCAAGATGTTCGACAGAGAACTTCTGAGCTGCGACGAACCAGACTATAGGAAACTGAAGTTAAGCTGTTTCGAGTACATGTCCTTAATCATTTAGCAGTTCAATTGAAGCAAGAAATGTGGAACCATTTTTAATACATCGTAATTGATGAGTCTTTGAAACGTTCTGTGCTCTTTCCCTGTCCTGAAATTTTACAGAAGGCGCCGATCTAATGTCATTATGTTTTAAATTACTGTCTGTCGTTTCAGTATAATTGGCCGCGATAGTCCTACTTTGTTTTTTATCGCTTCTTTTATGTCCTTTCTTGGGCGTGGCTAACGGGTGCTAATCCCGCCATTTTTCAAACCCCAATCTGCCCAAGTACGGCGGAAGTGCTCTGCGGGGAACGTTAACCTCCTTCAATGTGACCACGTGTCTGCCAGAATGCAATTGACTCTGTCCGGCGACAGGAGCCGTAAAAAAGGCACGCGAGATTTACGTGTTTAATTAGCGCTTTTTAGAGCCCATTTAGCAGACAGTAACGAAGTTTTGTGCACTGAAAACCGGGAAAGCAATCGTGTGTAAAAGAATTGTTCGACAGACTGTGCGCGTAGCCAGGCGTTTACACAACAGCGTTTATCCATTACCTGTGTTAAGGTACTCTGTTATTCGTGAACGCGCAAGAAGGAGGCAGCATTGTTCTCATTCACACCAGAGCCGACATAAAGGCGAATCAGATAATATCACAGGCCATACGTGACATTTCCGAGATCCCTCCAGCACATTGGCAACGTGATTCCCTCTTTGTACTTTATGAAACTTTCACTTTCATCCTCACCGAAATTTAATGAAGTCATCAGTTATTGTAATTGTCATGCCTTTATTAATAAAATGTAGTGACAAGCATCTCTAAATAAAAAACGGTTAATTAATATCTCAACACAGCAGCGCAACGCAAATCGTATGTAGTTTCAATGGTTAGTGGTCAATACACGATTGTTCTGTTCCTTGTAACATTCCCAGTTCATATTAATTACTGACGGTCACAATTTCGTCCGAAATATTTCCACGTTCAGAGCTGCCTACATAAAATCGAAGTCCCCCCCCCCTCCCACTTCGTAAAGTGTGAGGGTTCTCAACTCGGTATCTCTAGATCACTTCAGAGAAAGTTTAGGAAATGTAAACTGGGAAGTGTCGCTTAGATACGCGCAGCTGATAAGAGCTCAAACCTCCATAAGAATAACATTACCGGAAACCGGAAGTGTTTGATTATAGCCCCACAGAGACTAAGTAAATATACGCACGCGCTCGAGCGGCTAAGTCAGTCGTAAGGCGACACACACAGCCATGTATAACACCCACCCACCTCCCCAGGGGTCGGAACCCCTGCAACCCACAGAAGAGAAAGATGCTTCAGTAGCTGATAAGGTTTTTTTTTAAAAAAAAAGATGGAATAGATAAGGATAGGACAAACTTTATTAAGCATGATAATATACAGTCACATCTCCTTGAACTTTTATGTATTTTGTCAATGTACCAGAAATTTTACACCAAATATTAACTCTCTCATTTGCATTAATTCTTCTTCTGTTCCTTGTATACAATGAGAAAGGCTTGTCCGTTGTAACAACACAGGTACCATAATTCCTGTCTGCAACTACTCCAATTGAAAATGTTCTGTAACAAATAATGATAAATGCAGCATATTTATTGATAAATTTATGTCCC
The DNA here is from genome assembly GCF_023864275.1 of Schistocerca cancellata. Lineage (NCBI taxonomy): Eukaryota > Metazoa > Arthropoda > Insecta > Orthoptera > Acrididae > Schistocerca > Schistocerca cancellata. The sequence continues at coordinate 166,412,012 of NC_064632.1, forward strand.
ATTTTGAAGATTGTTTTCCAAAGAAAATTACTAAATGTAACACCACAGATTTTTCAAAGAAACATTGGATTACTACAGGTATTAAAGTGTCTTCAGAAAGAAAAAGAAAACTGTATGAGACGGCAAGAACTAGTAAAGATCCAGAAGTAGGTTTACACTATAAAAAATATTGTAACATACTGAGAAAAGTTGTAAGAAAATCCAGATATATGTATGTTAGAGAAGAAATTAACAACTCCAGCAATAAAATCAAATCAGTATGGAATGTTGTTAGGAGGGAGACAGGAAAAGTAACCACTAGGGTAGGTAGTGTTACTGTTAAAGAGAATGAGACCATCTTAACCAACAATACACAGGTAGCCAATGTATTTAACAATCACTTCTTAAGCGTAGGAGAAAAAATTGGTGAGAATAGTTCAAAAGAAAAACCCAGGCAGTACATGGAAGAGTCAGTTTTGAAAAAATTTTAATCAGATTAAGTTTCATCTAACAAACTCTTGTGAAATAACGAAAATTATTAAATCTTTAAAAAATAAATGTTCTTTTAGAGTAGATGACATCTCTAACAAGTTATTCAAACAATGTGGAGCAATTACAGCTGATGTTTTGAGTCACATATGTAATGCATCACTGACTCAGGGTTTTTTTCCAGACAGGTTAAAATATGCCATTGTCAGGCCTCTCTACAAAAAGAGGGAATCCACAGATGTCAATAATTACTGGCCAGTATACTTGCTTGCAATCTTTGAGAAAGTAATTTACTCAAGAGTGGTTAGCCATCTCAGCAGTAATGGGATACTTAGTAAATCACAGTTCGGATTTCTGAAAAGCTGTTCCACTGAGACAGCAATATACAATTTCACTGTCCACACAAGTCTCTTTAAGTAGTAAAATGTCACCAGTAGGAATATTCTGTGACTTATCCAAAGCATTTGATTGTGTGAACCATGACATTATGTTAGAGAAATTACAATTCTATGGTATAAATGGAACAGCATATGAGTGCTTTAAGTCATACCTACAGAACAGGAAGCAAAAAGTGCTTCAAGTGATTCAAAGGAGTTTGCCACTTCATCTAACTGGGAGGAAACTACATTAGGTGTTCCACAAGGTTGATCATGGGTCCCCTCCTATTCTTGATATATGTGAATGAGCCCCCTTCTTATGTGAAACATGATGCTGAACTGACACTGTTTGCTGATGATACAAGCATAATTATTAATCCAGTTAAAGAAAATCTGATAGTAAATGATACAAATAAGATCTTTGGAATAGTTATTTAATGGTATTCTGCGAATGGGCTTGCTCTGAACTTTGAAAAAACACAGTACATCCAATTTTCTGCTGCAAAAAGTATAATTCCTTCAATAAACATAACACAGCAAAAGAAGTCAGTAGCCAGGGTAGAGCATACTAAGTTTTTGTATGTACATATAGATGAAAATCTTAATTGGAAAATTCATATTTTGGATCTCCTAAAGTGACTAGGTTCAGCAACTTTTGCAATCAGAATAATTGCCAATTGTGAGGATGTAGAAATTAGTAAGCTAACATACTTTGCATACTTCCACTCTCTGATGTCATACGGAATAATATTCTGGAGCAACTCAACACTTAAGCAAAAGGTGTTCACTGCTCAAAAGAAAGTAGTTAGAATAATATGTGGGGTTCATAATCGTACATCTTGTAGGCATCTGTTTAAAAGGTTAGGAATTATTACAACTGCTTCACAGTACATTTACACACTAATGAAATTTTTTCTCAATAACATGAACCAGTTTAAAATCAACAGCGACATTCATGATTACAATACCAGAAAAAAGAAAGACCTACACTATCCTTTACTTAAACTATCTTTGGCACAGAAAGGGGTAAAATATGCTGATATAAAACTTTTTGATAAATTACCAGATGAAATAAAATGTCTGACAGACAGCAGTAATAGTTTCAAAAACAAATTGAAATCATACCTCCTTGACAACTCCTTCTATACCATAGATGAATTCTTGAATATGAGTAAATAAATCTGGAGATATAATGAATGCATTTTGTGCCATTTAAGGGAATGGGATAGATAAATTCCAGCAACAGTAGAAATATTTCTATGTCTCACGACCTAGCAGCTATCAGGATTTCTCCATTGACTTTTAAAAAATATTGCAAAGTCCAACAGCAGCTGTAATATTTCTGTGTCCCGTAAATTACCAAGGTAATAGAATTTCTCTGAGTCCAGAGGTGAGACCGATTCACCACTCATCTCAAGGCGCAAACATTACCGCCCACAACTGTTGCCATAGAAAAAGACCGCCTGCGTAAGTGCTTTTCTACCCTACCTACAGCTCATGTGACTGTTCCCCACTACCGTTTAATTCACATTTAGCTTCGGCACTTAAAAGTGTTTCACTTGACATATATGTCATACATATCAAAATTATGAGTGTTCCCATCTAGTATCTTATCATGTGTTTATAAATAATCCGTGATTTATGCCTCTTGTACGGTTTGTACAGCACTGAAATTATGTAAAGCAGTGTAGAAGTTTACAGAAAATAACGACACTTAAAATAGTATAAAGTTGTTGTAGTATCACATGTAGGGGAAGGGTAAATCACCAGCTTCGCTTTTCTTTATATGGCTAAATACCGATGTTCTTGAACCATATTAAATGCACCATGGGTTGCAGCATATCAATCGACCTTTATTGTTCTTACTTCATCATTATGCGTCAGTTTTCTATTTCCAATGTTAACAATATTTTTACTAAAATTACATGCAACAGGTAGCAAGTACCAAGAACACAAAAATAAATGTTAATTCCTAATGGTTGGTACCTGCCTGTCATTCTACTTTGCATTACACTTCTTATGGGCCATCACACAGCTCAGTACATTAATATAATCAATATTATCAATATTTGTAATTTATTATGATACATGCCTGTTTATGGCTCCTAAAATAACTGTGCTACAAGGTTCAGCATAGGCATATCTTTTCCATCTCGTTGAGTACTTTCATCTTATGTGCTTAATTTTTACAAAGATATGGTACCTTAGGAGCTTTATATTGTGTCTCTGATTCTAAAGTGTCAATCATGCAGCAACACTCTGTAGCAGACAACGTCATACATATCACTTCCAGCGTTAAGTGGAGAATAGTCTCAGGTAGAACGAGGAGCAGGAAATGTGCAGCACACTTCCACAGAGGCCAAGAAACCTAGGAATGTACAAAGTGTTAGGAAGAAGAAAGTGATGCTGCTAGGTAGCATCGATGGGCGAGCTGTAGGCCCTCAATTTCAGGATAGTGCAGGGGCAGCATACCAGGCCACCAGTATCTTCAAGCCAAATGCATGGCTATGTCATGTGATAGAGGACCTGGGGTCTTTATGCAGGTACTTTACAAAAGAGGACCATGTAGTGATAGTGGGTGGGGTGGGAAACAGTTTGGACGGGGATGGGGTATATGACATAGGTGGTGACCTGGACAAGATAGCTTCCCTGACTCATGGCACCAATGTACACTTTGTTGAGCTGTTCCAGCGTCATGATTGACCACATCTTGATGGAGCTGTGAGGCGAACCAATATGGGGTTAGGGATGGCTCAGAGGACAGCCAATTTTGCTCATGTTTCTCTGGTACCCGCGGAAACTATCAACAGATGGGGTTTCACTAGGCATGGCCTACACCTAAACAGGACTGGCAAGGGAAGATTGGTACAGCTGATTACTGAAAGTATAGGGGTGGATCTTGGGCCACACATGGTCAAATACCTGTGGTCATAGGTAGGAAAAGTAGGTATTTTTTAGGATATATCCAGACAACAGGTTCTGAATATCTCCAGCACTTTAAAAAATACTGAAACAATCACTCACAAGACACTTCAAATATCACACGTACCAGATGTCACAAAGAAAAGCAAACCATTGGAAAGGCTAACATAGGGCAATACACAACTTAACAATCCTCCATCAAAACATGGAATAATACAACTATTAGAAGTTGAACTCCAAACTTTGAACTGCACAGTAGTTTCTATTACTGAACACTGGTGTAGAGACACATAAATCCAACATGTAGTATTATCACTATATGAAAGGGCAAACTAATACTGCAGAACTACTTAAAGGGGTGGAGGATCATGCATTTATATCAGAAAATTAACACAATTAAAATCAATACATGACCTCATTACAGTAACTGAAGAGAAACACTTTGAACTATCAGCTATGGAATTAACAGGGCTTGATATCACCAAGAAAGTAATGAGTTTTTGTGTGTATAGATTGTAACGTCTACGCTCTCATGTACATTAACTCTTTAAAGCCTGTACTATGGTAAGTTGACGGGCTTCACCTTATAAGAAAGGGTTTAGTAAATATGTTGACCGCGTGTACCTGAATGGAGGCAAAATCAGACTTACACCCACTCAGTAACAACAATTATACGTCAAGCAAGTCTAAAGTGCAACTACACGTTAGGATGGGCAAGAAACATACACAGCAGATGCTACCAATTGTTAATAATACGGTCGCCAGCCTAATTAGGCGTTAAGTGAATTTTTTCCCTGTACAAGTGGATGTACGTGCAAGTATAACAACCCGTAGTAATACTGCATTATATGGTAAATTTTAGAACCAGAAGAATCTACTGAACTAATATTTTCACTTTCTGTACTAATTTGGACAAGCTATAAATACACAACATTACACTATAATGATTACTACAAACTGCGTTTTGTCTATTGATCCGATTGAAATCGGGCATAGGTTACCCTAGAAATAGCACTTTTCAAACACACAAACAATGTCAATTTTGAGAAGGGTTAAACACTAATAAATTTGGTTTTTATGTAGACTTTAACTTTGCTGGTCAAAGTAGTTCAGTACACTTCAGGATTCAAATGAATAGAAAAGAAAAAATGGGGGGGGGGACCCTGAAACTATTATGATCACTGTAGTGGAAGTTTGATTATTGAGAGCATTAAGCATTCAAGATTTCCAAAATATGATTTACCACTCTTTTTGTCTTATTTCCTGCTCATTTAACTACCGTTATTTTTGTCTCAATTTAAATAAACTTCATTACTAAACCAATTTCAACCTTATCTTCCAACTCAGTCATACCTATATTATTCGTCCAGTATTCATTAACAACAAAGTTCTTTAAACACCATTCTAACATAGATAGCCCTAAAGGTAATTATTATTAACATAAACTTTAAATCTTCATCTTGGGCCACTCGGATTGCACAACATGTGGAAAGGACCCTGTCTAGGTTAGTTGTGAGGATAATTAATTGATAGGACAGTTCTGGTAAAATTTAAGTTATTATTGAACAGTATGTAGCAAAAGTAGCACTGGTCCACACGAATACAGTACTAAAAGTTTCAACCTGTTCGTATCGATGAGGCGGACGTCAGGCGGCGAGATGGCGAAGCACAAAGCACACATGCAATTACAGCAATGGCTCATGAAATATTGGCACTTTACTTCTTCATAGCGTCGCAATGCTTTTCCATTTAGTGTCTATGGGATATTGCCATGCTGTATAGGCGTCGGAAACAGCGTATCCGAGGCTCAACGAAACCACTTTTTCCAGGAGAGCCTCCTCGATCCAGCACGTGTTTCTCAGATCGATGCCCAACTCCGACTACTCCTGCTGAGCCCGTTATATCGTACTGCGCCCGTGTGCCTTTTCCCGCGCTCGCCTGCCTCCACCTTTTACCGCTCCCCTACAGACAGGGTATTCACCAAAGGTTTTACATTCTACTTATCCTAATACATTGCCTAGGTATGGACCAGGCATACAATTACAACTTTCACATCTTACAATATTTCCAATATTAGGTACACTTCACTTCGATTACAACATTGCTTGAAATTTGACATAAATATTAAAATTTACATCGAAAATTGTTTATAGCTTCTTCAACATAATGGCATGAAACAAAAAAGAAATGAGATCAGAATATCGATTATACTAATTTATTGAAATTCAGAAGAAAAGAATTTATTACCTATACAGTAGGATAACGTTAGTGTTGTTACACATGCCCCTGTTTCCATTAAATTTCACTAAGTGTAAATTTGAAGGGAACACTGAACTTTATATTTATACAGTGGTTCTGAATCTTTGTGTGATTGTCCCATCAAAAAAAAAAATTTATACCACAAACTTCCTTTCACTCACTTTACATAAGTCTATAATTTTTTAACATGTCTAGAACACTTACCTATCGTTTGCTTAAGTGCCTTTGGCACAGTCCAACCTCCTATCACAACATTATTTAAGTAGCAAACTACTCATCATTGTTCAATTTCTCAGACAAATAAAAATCGAATTTGGAACACAAACACTTATTTACAAAAGCAAATACAAATATCTATATACACTATAAAACAATTTGTTGCTGCTTGCATTGAATGGCAGTCCATTTCCTTATTTACTAAAAAAACACACAATAATATTTTGAAAATTACTACACACATTTGCTGCCTATTATTCAGATTTGGACAGTCCTTTTCACCTCATATTGTCACATCTCCTGTATTACACTTACAATTCTCCTTTGACTATTTATCTGCCCTCTTTGGTGTTTGGCAGTCCTTCATATTATGGCTCATACACCGCCCATTTTCATTTTTGACAGTCCCATCTTTTATCTGGCTGACAGCATTTATCCTTTCTTTTCAGCCCTTTTTCTCCATACCTCTTTACATTTATAGTACAATTGGTAATCTGAAACTCGCATAATTACATTAGTACACTGATATTGGTCTAGCTATGTTACAAAGGTTTGTTACATTTGGCATAAATTAGCTTCAGCATAATATACAGCATATTTACTGTAAATTGTTTTCTGGTTGTACTTAGTTCACTCACTTGCCCGCATCTCGTGGTCGTGCGGTAGCGTTCTCGCTTCCCACGCCCGGGTTCCCGGGTTCGATTCCCGGCGGGGTCAGGGATTTTCTCTGCTTCGTGATGGCTGGGTGTTGTGTGCTGTCCTTAGGTTAGTTAGGTTTAAGTAGTTCTAAGTTCTAGGGGCTGATGACCATAGATGTTAAGTCCCATAGTGCTCAGAGCCATTCACTCACTTCTGGGAACATACAGTTTCAGGTCCACAACATTTCTTACACCTAAAGGTCTTTTGGATTTTGGGTAGATCAGGTAGTAAGAATTATCATGTGGAATGTTCTGTATTACATACGGTCCATTATAAATATATTTAAATTTGGGAATTTCATGGTTCAGTTCACTAGATTTTTCGTGGGTTTTTAAAATCCCCAATTTTAAATTTTGAAACTTTCAGATTTTTATCATGTCTTTTAGATCTCGATTCAACTTTTTGCTTTGCCCTTTTTCTGACTAATTCTTTCTTTTGACTCAGTCCCAAGCTTGTACAAGGTGGAAACGCTAGTTTTTTCTCAATTAAACTTTTACTTCTGCTGCCTAACAAAATTTCTTCCGGTGGGAACCCAGTAGATTCATGATGCAAGGTGTTCATGACATTCTCAAAGTCCGATATAAACTTGCCCCAGGCCCTATGGTTTTGACTGCAGTACGTTCTACACAATCTCCCGATTTCTCGCATGTACCTTTCAACCGGGTTGCTAGCAGGATGATAAGCTGAGATATATTTAATCCCCACACCATTTTGCTCCATTTCTTCTTTCCAAATTTTGGATATGAACTGGGGTCCATTGTCAGATAGTACTGCCTTGGGTTTCCCGATGGCTCTGAAGTATTCGACAATCCTACTAAATACAGCTTTTGCTGTTGCTCTTTTCAAGGGGTATAATTTCACAAACTTTGAGAATACTTCCAAAATTACTAAAATATATGCACAATTTCCCGAAGTCTTTGGGAGGGGACCATATAAATCCACGGATAATAATTCTAGGGTGTCTTCAGGTAATGTGCTTTGCATTTGACCTCTATTAGTTCTGTTCGGCACTTTGGCCCTTTGGCAGACATCGCACGACTTAATTCGTTCCTTTACCTTCTTACTGATACTACCAACAATCACTACTACATTATTCAATTTATCCAAACATTTCTTTGGCGCACTATGCCCCAATGCTAAATGAAAATAGTCTACGACCTCGGTATCAAACTGGTGTGGCCAACATACTCTCCATTCCTCAGTGGTTAAATCTTTCCTCCTATATAAAATGCCTTTAAAGATTTTGTAAGACTTCTTAATCTGAGGATACTGCACACTGTCAAAATTTACTTTCACAGATTTCCATGTTGCATCCTCATTCTGATGGTATCTCATATTTTTACATATTTGTTCAATTTTCCTTTTTCCTGAAACCTCTTTCATATACCTTATCTGAAAAGTACCCTCTTCACCATTTTCATTGGGTACTTCACTCATACCATTAGGCAATCGAGATAAAGCATCTGCCACATAATTCTCAGTACCCTTAACATAGCAAACCTCGTAATCAAATTGTTGCAGGTACAAAGCCCAACGAGTTAACCTGCCATTAAGTAAACGACAATCTTTAAGAAAAGTTAAAGCTTTGTGGACAGTATGTATGATGAGCTTATGGCCCCACAGATAATTTCTGAATTTCTTTAACCCCCATATAATGGCTAAAGCTTCCTTTTCTGATTTAGTGTAGTTTCTCTCGTATTTTGTCAGAGTTCTACTTGCAAATGCGATAGTCCTGTGTTCGATTTCTTTTCCATCACAGATTTCCTGGAAAACTTCTATACCAATTCCATAAGCACTGCTGTCAGTACTCATATGGAAAGGTTTTGACAGTACGGGGTGATGCAAAATATTGTCATTCAAAAGCTCACTTTTTAAATTTTCAAAATCTCTCGTGCATCCTTCAGTCCACACAAAAGCACTATTTTTCTTCAGTAGATTATTCAGATGAGAACTATTAAAAACTTGCCCCTTGACGAATTTTCTATAGAACCCACATAAACCCAAAAAGCTTTCAACTGTTTTCTATTTCTAGGAACTGGACATCCTGCTATTGCACTTAACTTTTCCGGGTCCTTGCCAATACCGGTCATAGTAATAATGTGCCCCAGAAACTTTGTTTCCGACTTCACAAATTCACATTTCTTCCACTTAAGCGTCATGCCACCTGCTTGTAGAGCAACAAAAACTTTCTGCAATAATTCACAATGCTCTTGCCATTCTTCTGTAGCAATCAGTAAATCATCTACATAAATGGTTAGCCGGGAACTCAATTCTCTCCCTAATACAAAGTCCAGTGCCCTAATAAATACTGCCACCGAAGTGCTAAGCCCAAATGGTACTACTTTATACTGATAGCATTTCCAGCAAATAGAAAAGCGGTATATTTACGGGATTCTTTACTCAAAGGAATTTGCCAGTATCCGGTGGTCATGTCCAGACTGGTTAAATACTTCACATTATAAAATTTTTGAAGCATTTAGTCCAGATTTTCAGGTCTGTCTATTTCCTTTTTTACAATTTTGTTCAAAGTCCTGGCGTCGGTAACTACTCTTACTCCCCCACCCCTTTTGTTCACGATGATAAGGGGACTATTATATTCGCTGTTACTCCGTTCGATAACATCCCATTCTATCATTTTATCTATTTCCACTTGCACAGCCTGCCTCTTTGATATGGGTAGCGAAAACGGTCTTCCAAAGAAAGGTTTACGCTCTATTGTCTCAATCTGGTATTCAAAGTTCTTAACTAGGACAGGTTTGTCCGAAAATACGGTGCTGTTACTCTCTAAAATATCAAGCAATTCTGTTTTCTGTTCGGGAGATATTTCCTTCAAATTTTCCAACATTTCTTTAAAATCATGCCCCTGCTTGTCACTCTCATTTATTAACCTCTGGACATGGTACACCTCATACTTGTTTGTCAAACCATCATTCCCTTGGTCAATCTCCAACAATAAAGAATCAATTTCTGAATCGAACACCTTCCCATATTCCTCAAATTTTAATTCTAAATTCGTAGATACACTGTTAATTTTGATCACTTCTTGGCTACAATCAATAATAACCTTTTCTTTATCTAACCAATCTATTCCCAGAATCATTTCAGTACTCAAGTCTGGCACAACCAAAAAATCGTGTTCAAATTTTTGTCCTTTTATGTTAAATTCAACCAAAATCTGGTTCTTTACCGGCTTGCTAGTCTTGCCAGTAGCACCAACAATTTTCACACCCATCACTGACATAATTACTATACCAGGCTTATCACAAATGTGTTCGAAAAATGACTGAGAGATTGCGCTTATCTGAGATCCAGTATCAAGAAGTACCTGCAATTTCACATTATAAATTTCAACTGGTATTACAGTTTGTTTCACCGTCGAATGTGTTTCATTGTTGTGATCTTCCCTAAGCAAATCCGGGTCGACGATAACATCGTCCCAAGATATGCTTTTAACATTCACCCCACCTATATCTGGCGGTTTCTTTGGTTCCGGCAGTTCAAAGTCATTGATTACTTGAACTCTTTGTAAAATAGACCCTGAGTCGTCAGGTGGCTCTTTCTTTCTTTGTTCTGTCTCAACATCTGGATTTTGTTTTGAAACTTCGTCATCATTAGGTACAATATCGCAATTAGTTGTATCCCCATTATTTTCACTAGTACCGAAATACTAGTCCTCTGAACTGTCCTCCGAATCCGACCATTCTGGATCGCTTTCAGGTTCTAACATAAAAGCTTTTCTGAGACAGGCACTAAGTTCTTCCTCTGCGTTTTCGTCAGGTTTATATTTTAACTCAGTATCCTCTTTCGGCAAAACGTCCTCATTATCAGCTTTACTCACATCTACTGTTAATTCATATTTCGTGTAATCCTCGTGGACTTCAATTACTTTCAGGTTAGTACCTGCTCCTTCCTCACGGTGCTTTTCGGTAGCAGCTCTTACTGTTGGCGGATCGTTAAAAGAAGTTACTTCCTCGTCAATGCTTAGGATTTCATCCTCCAATTCCTTCCTATCTTTAATCATTGTCCCATCGGCAGCACGCGTACTTTGCGCGGCGCTATTTAATCTCCCCTCTTCCAATTTGGGCCACATCACCTTATCGACGTCCCTATTATCTCCCTTTTCACTAATTAACCTCCTTCCTTCATACTCCTTTTAAAATCTTCCCACTCACATTGCTTGAGGCCCTTGTACAGATTGTCGATCTGCACACACCAATTAGTTACTTCTGCTAGTTCTTTCTCGCCATTAACTTTATTGCTAACACTGCTAACCGCACCTCTCTGTGTATCCACTGTTTCATCTACTATTTCCTTCGCCACGGAATTATTACCCGTAATGTATGCACCAGTTCTTACAGCAGTGTTCGTATCTAATGCTGCCGCATTGCTAGCGGCTTCTCTCTGAACAGCTGTTCTGCTAGGCTGGGCCGTTGCCGTCTGAAGCTCCACTCGCCTGTTAACAAGTATTGCTCTGGGCGGCGAAGATGACTCATCGCTCGCACCTGAGGCTTGTTTCGCAACAACACTTTGCGTCGTTCCACGCCTGTCTCTAACCTGTCTCATAACATTATTGTCAGTTCGGTAACTTTTCTTAAATCGGGGCCGGTATGTACTGTCCGCTTCCGTTTGGCCCGCAACGTTCGCGGAAATCAGTTTCCCGCGTCGTCATTATTTTGCGCGGTGTACCCTCTACTGCGACCCATATAACTTCCTCTTCCTCTGCCTCTGCCTCTACTTCTCTGTATCACGTTGACGCGAAACCCTTCGCCGTCATTTCTGTCGTCCTTATTACGATTATTTCTATTGCCAAAATTCTGGTAATTGGCACGACTTTCACGTCAGTGGTCTTCGTCTTCGACCCTCTCGAGAAACACTTGGAAGCTGCGATGATTACTTCCAACACATCTCTTTGAATCTTCTGGAAGCTTTTTATATAGCTCCCATATTATTTCAGAATCGGATCTCCTTCCTCTTAAATGCGTCAACTTCCGGTACCAATATTCGCAGAAATCTTTCAAAGAATTCCTGCCCCTGTTATCATGAAGTTTGGCCATGATAAACTCGCGCCACAAATGATCCTATTTTTGTTCGGACCAATATTCTTCCGTAAACTTTTGCTTAAATTCTTCGAACGTCGTTCGTTCGGTATTTAAATTAATTCCCTAGCGCTTAGCGTCACCTGCTAAGGCGCTAATTACGACGTTTATCTTTTCCTGATCAGACAAGTGTTCAGGAAACATTCTCTCGCAATTTTTGATGAAATCTAACGGATGCCATCCGTTATGTTTCTTGGCGGGATCGAAGCGTTCCTCACCTTCCAATAGCTTCGTAAGTAGTGTACCATTATAGACAACACCAGGTCTATCTTTAATTTTACTCTCAAGATCGAAAATTTTGCCTTGAATTTTCGAATTATTTTGTTCACACTTTTGTATATGCCCGGTAAATTTTTCGCTTAAATCTCTTTCAGTGTCTGAAACTGCCTTTTTCAACTGTGATATTCCGTGTTGACATTCGTTTACGACCTCAGTTTTAAGACCGAAAACTTTTTCGTCTACTTTTGTTTCAACTAGAGGCTCTACTTTCTCTTGGATGTTGAGAATTTCAACATCAAACCTACTGTTAATGTTATCAATTTCCCCCTGCCTAGTATCCATATTTTTGTTAATTGTGTCAATTTCAAACTTCATAGTATTTACTACAGAGCTCAAACAACCCACTTTTTGTTCTACCTGTTCTATTTGTTTAGTAATTTTAATTCCCTGCTCTTCGACCTGTACTTTAACCTGACCAACTTGTATTTTAAGCTGCTTGTCAACGTGTCTTTTAAGCTGATCATTCTGTGTTTTGAGGTGACTAACCTGATTACTGACTTGTTTTTGAAGCTGATCATTCTGTCCTGCAATTTGTTTGGTTAATTGTTCAAATAAATCGTTCATGCTTAAAATTTTCACACTGTCTTGTTCTACGGAATCTGTGCATTCCGATCCTACCTCAAAATTTTCTTTCGGTTCTTTTTTCCTCTGTGGAGAATCAAACATGTCAGTGGATTCGTTCACGTACCCACTATCATCTACAAAGTCATCCCCTACTTCTTGTTTTATCCCTTGCTGTGTTCGAGGCAATCTCGACATTTCAATCTGTTCATTAACATGTTCATGCCAACTGTCTTCCGCTAACGCCATCTGTTATCTGGCCGCTTAAACTTCTGCTATTGCCATGCGCATCTTCCATTACGCTCGGCACATCTACCCTGTCTACTTTCCTGTCCATACTGAATGCAAATTACACCACACTACCGTACTTGACGTTAGCTGTTATTTATTTTACTAATTAGTATTGCAATTCGTGCCTCAGAACATCAACTGTTCGGTATTCACGTTAATTTGTGACCGACAACAACTGGATGTCCTGTCAACAGGAAGTTACTTGTAACGTCTACGCTCTCGCGTACGTTAACTCTTTAGAGCCTGTACTATGGTAAGTTGACGGGCTTCATCTTATAAGAAAGGATTTTAGTAAATATATTGACCGCGTGTACCTGAATGGAGGCAAAATCAGACTTACACCCACTCAGTAACAACAATTATACGTCAAGCAAGTCTAAAGTGCAACTACACGTTAGGATGGGCAAGAAACATACACAGCAGATGCTACCAATTGTTAATAATACGGTCGCCAGCCTAATTAGGCATTAAGTGAGTTTTTTTCTGTACAAGTGGATGTACGTACAAGCATAACAACACGTAGTAATACTGCATTATATGGTAAATTTTAGAACCAGAAGAATCTACTGAACTAATATTTTCACTTTCTGTACTAATTTGGACAAGCTATAAATACACAACATTACACTATAATGATTACTACAAACTGCATTTTGTCTATTGATCCGATTGAAATCGGGCATAGGTTACCCTAGAAATAGCACTTTTCAAACACACATACAATGTCAATTTTAAGAAGGGTAAAACACTAATAAATTTGGTTTTTATATAGACTTTAACTTTGCTGGTCAAAGCAGTTCAGTACACTTCAGGATTCAAATGAATTGAAAAGAAAAAAAATGGGGGGACCCTGAAACTATTATGATCACTGTAGTGGAAGATTGATTATTGAGAGCATTAAGCATTCAAGATTTCCAAAATATGATTTACCACTCTTTTTGTCTTATTTCCTGCTCATTTAACTACCGTTATTTTTGTCTCAATTTAAATAAACTTCATTACTAAACCAATTTTTAACTTTATCTTCCAACTTAGTGATACCTATATTATTCGTCCAGTATTCATGAACAACAAAGTTCTTTAAACATCATTCTAACATAGATAGCCCTAAAGGTAATTATTATTAACATAAACTTTAAATCTTCATCTTGGGACACTCGGATTGCACAACATGTGGAAAGGACCCTGTCTAGGTTAGTTGTGAGGATAATTAATTGATAGGACAGTTCTGGTAAAATTTAAGTTATTATTGAACAGTATGTAGCAAAAGTAACACTGGTCCACACGAATACTGTACTAAAAGTTTCAACCTGTTCGTATCGATGAGGCGGACGGCAGGCGGCGAGATGGCGAAGCACAAAGCACACATGCAATTACAGCAATGGCTCATGAAATATCGGCACTTTACTTCTTCATAGCGTCGCAATGCTTTTCCATTTAGTGTCTATGGGATATTGCCATGCTGTATAGGCGTCGGAAACAGCGTATCCGAGGCTCAACGAAACCACTTTTTCCAGGAGAGCCTCCTCAATCCAGCACGTGTTTCTCAGATCAATGCCCAACTCCAACTACTCCTGCTGAGCCCATTATATCGTACTGCGCCCGTGTGCCTTTTCCCGCGCTCGCCTGCCTCCACCTTTTACCGCTCCCCTACAGACAGGGTATTCACCAAAGGTTTTACATTCTACTTATCCTAATACATTGCCTAGGTATGGACCAGGCATACAATTACAACTTTCACATCTTACAATATTTCCAATATTAGGTACACTTCACTTCGATTACAACATTGCTTGAAATTTGACATAAATATTAAATTTACATCGAAAATTGTTTATAGCTTCTTTAACATAATGGCATGAAACAAAAAAGAAATGAAATCAGAATATCGATTATACTAATTTATTGAAATTCAGAAGAAAAAATTTATTACATATACAGTAGGATAACGTTAGTGTTGTTACACGATCTCCCAGTGGTAGTGTGGACGCTTTTTTCAATAAATTAACAGAAGTTCTAGATAAAGTCTCAAGTACAAAGGTCAATATAATCAGTGTAGGGACATTAACATCAACATTAATATCATAACTGAATCCAACAGCACCTTCATAAACATCCGTCAATGCTTTGGCATGTCCCTATTGGTCAATAGTGCAACAAGGGTTACTACAATGACTGCATCAGCAATTGACCATGAAGCCACAAATATGGACAGGGAAAAATGTGATGTAGCTGTAAAAGATCTCCGACTATCAGACCATCTCTGTCGAATAACAACAGTAAAATCAGGCATTGAATCATTCCCTAAACTACATGCCTACAAACAACATCTATCAGAAATCAAAATATAAGATTTTTCAAAAGAACTAGAAAAACAAAGCTGGGATGAAGTGTGTAAAGCAAACAATGTGAATATAAATTCTCTAAGTTCTCCATATTGTTCAAATTGAACTGTGAAAAAGCATTTCCAAAAGTATGCATGTCTCTATCAACATCTCACTAAAACAGATGGATAACAGCAGGTATTAAGAACTCCTGCCAAACACTCCACCCAAACATCACAGTTCCATGAAAAAGAGTCACAATGATCCAGAATTCTTACATTTCTATCATAGATACAAAAAGATGGTTCAAATGGCTCTGAGCACTATGGGACTTAACATCTGAAGTCATCAGTCCCCTAGAACTTAGAACTACTTCAACCGAACTAACCTAAGGACATTACACACATCCATGCCAGAGGCAGGATTCGAACCTGCGACCATAGCAGTCGTGCAGTTTCAGACGGAAGCGCCTAGAACTGCTCTGTCACTGTGGCTGGCTAGATACAAAAAGACAGGAAGGTGCAGATTGCTGCAAAAAGTCATTTAATGATAAAATAATATATAATGCAAAGAATAAAAGCCTATTAGTCGCCAATGTTATAAAAAACGAAACAGGGAAAGGCAAACAAATGCAGAATAACATACTCCAAAGGGAGGTGGATAAGGTAATAAATGATCCACAACACTTAGTAAACTATGTAAATGAACATTGTTCAAGTATTGCAGATAAGTTACAGCAAAAATTCCCCACAAAAAATATAAAACCTGTAACTAATGTTGCACTAAATACAATGATGTTACTTCCAACCACAGAGAATGAACTCAATAAAACTCTTCAGACACTAAAAAATAAGAAGTCAGTAGGTTTAGATGAAGTACCAATGTGTGTACTGAAACAATGTATTGGGATTATACAAGGCCCCTTAACAAATATAATAAATGAATCCTTCACATCAGGGACATTTCCAGAGCACCTAAAATGGGCAAGAGTTGCACCTTTGCTTAAGAAAGGAATTACCAGCACATTTCCCTTCTGTCTGCGTTCTCAAAAGTAATAGAAGCAATTATGAAAGACAGATTAATGAATTACCTGAATAAATAAATCTTTTAAGCGATCCCAGTTTGGTTTCTAAAGTGGCAAAAATATGGAGTCAGCCATAGTAGAATTGACAGAAGTTGTACTTGATGCTCTTGATAAAGATGAGTATGTCACAGGCATATTTTTGGATCTTTCTATGGCGTTTGATACAGTCGACCACAAGATTCCAGTAAATAAATTAGAAGCATTAGGAATAAGAGGGGTAGGTAATGACTAGTGTCAATCATACCTAGCAGATAAAGTACGAAGAGCAGAGATAATACATACTTCAAATATATCCAAACATTTAGTAAAACACTCACCAGAACCAAAATAGATAAATATAGGGGTTCTGCAAGGTAGAATATTAGGACCAATACTATGCCTGATATACATCAATAACTTTCCCAGTAGTGCTACTCATGGTGAAAAAATTCTCTTCGCTGATGACAGCAATATTATAGTCACTGAGAAAACAAGAGAACTCCTTGCTGAGAAAGCAAATGAAACTCTAAAGCAAGTTTACGAATGGTCAATAAGCAATAAAGTGACATTAAACATAAAGAAAATTAATGCCACGAATTTCATTTTGAATAGGAAAAACGACAATGTTAAATTAAATGTAGATGGAACCTCTAAAGACTCAGTGACAAATGAAAAATTTCTAGGAATGAACATTTATTCTCAGTTGAAGTGGTGTGAACACACAAAGGTTCTTGCAAACAGAATATCATCAGTACGTTATGACCTTAGAATCCTACCATCAGTGTGTAACATGCAGTATCTTTTTGTGTCGATGACCATGCAACAAGAGATAGACTCATGTTACATTACCAAGAAAAAATAAACATAAAACTCAAAACAGCATTTTCTATCAAAGAGTAAAACTGTACAATAAATTACCGAAGAAGATTAAAGAAATTGCAAAACTATACTTAGTTAAAAAGGCAGCTAAAAAGTACCTGTTATGCCACACATTTTATACATTGAAGGATTACTTACATAAAACAGAGTAGGGGTTTGATGAAAAAAAGTTACACAAATAAATAATAATAATAATGATTACAAAACATCCAACATTCCACAGAACACCTTCACTTTATATTTTTTTCTGCTCTCTTCCTTTCTAGAAAAACTCTCCCCTCAAGCTATGCATAGCACAATACTAACACCTCTTTCTCTTTCTGAGCTCAACATCTCACTCATTATGGATGTGCGCTGACTCAGTTTTTCAGGATAGCAAATGAAAAGTTGGGGTAGAGAAAATGGCCCCGAGATCACCAGTGCGTGTGCGTGCGTGCGTGTGTGTGTGTGTGTGTGTGTGTGTGTGTGTGTGTGTGTGTGTATGTGTGTGTGTAGTGAGTGAAGTGTTATGAAACAATGTGTGTATATTGTGTGCAGTGACTGATAGTGAGATATCAGTGAACAGTGTGGCATTACATTATTTAGTAAGTCATTTGTAAAAAAAAATTTATTGTATACCAGGAGTAAAATCTGATGATTACCTCTAACTAGAAGTCTCTAAATATATGTGTATACGAATTAGCTTATTTTAAATTGGTCTAATCTTGAAAATACTTTGACATGTCCTATATCCTTGTAAAAAGAGATCTACGGATGAATAAAGCTGCTACTACTAGTACTACAACATAAACAACATATACTGGCCATCGTGGCACTATACTTGAAGCTAACTAGAAACTTAGCCAGCACAGCTTCCAACATCACTTCGGGTGCCACTAGTCGTCTGCCTGCACGAAATCATATGATTTTGCTCAGATTTGTTTCCATCAGGAACAAGTGATTTTGTTATACGATAGCATTTACTGCTGCCATAGAAACGATGCGTTTTAGGAATTAATTCGCATTATGAAATGTGCCTGTCATGTACTACATCATCTTAAGCGTATTCTTTGCGATGTGCAATCTGCTCAATCATTTTGGTGACTTCACGTATTCATACATTTGTGTAACCTGCTGTGTGTGTGTGTGTGTGTGTGTGTGTGTGTGTATATGTGGGTGGGTGGGTGGGTACATGTGTGGGTGGATGGATGTGTGGGTGGGTGGGTGAGTGGATGTGGGTGTGAAAGTTTGTTAGTCACTTAGCAGTTAGTTTCACACTCCATGGATCACATGCACAATAAAATATAATGATATGGATTGAGTCATAATTTGTAAAAATACTTACATGCTGAGTATTTATAGTTTTTTTAATATACAAATGTAAGTAGGTAATTCCTACACACCTCCTTGTATACATTACAACAATAAAAATACTTCTACAAAACAGTAGGAGTAGTCAAGGAGAACATTTTTCAGTTGATCTTTAAAGTTTATTTAGCGGTCAGAGATTTCATATCCCTGGTTAAGCGAGCAAAATTTTTAGCTGCAACATTATCGACTCTTTTTGCGCTACACACGACCTCAATAAGGAGTAATGAATGTCAGGTCTCCTTCTGGCATTGTAGTTATCTATACCATTATTCCTTTTGAACTGCAACTGATTGTTTGCAACAAACTTCATGAGGGAATAAATATACAGTGAAACAGTAGTCAGAATGTCCATTATAATTATCCAGGCTGTTATGCCGTGGTCGGTTAATGAATTCTGTGTCGATTCTCAACGTTTCGTCTCCGACTGCGGGAGACATCTTCAAGGGGGTCCGTAGCTCGATTGGACCTTCCATAGAGCTACGGACCCCCTTGAAGATGTCTCCCGCAGTCGGAGACGAAACGTTGGGGATCGACACAGAATTCATCAACCGACCACGGCATAACAGCCCGGATAATTATAATGGACATGATATTTCCGGCCGTGAAAGTCTACATTTTAGTAGTAGTAGTCATAATGGTCAACTTCTTAAACAGATGGCTACAAGAAGATCGCGTGTCAGCACCACATATTATTCTTAGAGCACGTTTTTGAGTAAATTAACATTTTCTTTCCTAGACATGAGTCACCACAGAATAATATTCCAAATGATATTATGGAATAAAAATACATAGAATGTATCAGATTACTGATTTGTCTCTCCCCAAGAATTGCAGTAATCCTAAGTGTAAATGTGGTTAAACTAAGTTGTTTTAGGGGTTCCAAAACGTGGTTTTTCTGGCGTAAATTCTCATCATTGTGGATACTTAAGAATTTTTAAGTTTTCATCCATGTATTGTTACCATGTATTACACACCCATAGAGGTACAGAAAGGAATATGTTGTGCCTTTATACAACAGAGGGTGAGATAATTTGCAGAAAACCAGTCAATAATAATTTTAAAATTAGTGTTTACCATTTCTTCTGTTCCTTTGTGTATGCTTGGATTAATTACTAGTGTAACCTGCAAAAAGAAGTAATCTGCTTGTTGTACATTAGACAGAAGATCGTTTTCATAAATGAGGGACAATAGTGGACCTAACACTGAGCCTTACATACATGATCCCTCCGCAGTCAGCCGAATGTCCCCAGACTATATTGGTTGAATCACTAACCACATCTTTCTGTTCTCTTTGGGTTAGACATGACATTATCCTTTGGTTGACTGTACCATCAATCCCACAAAGCTTCCATTTATCTAGGAGAACACTGTGATCCAGAGAGTCAGATACCAAAGACAGGTCGCAAAAAATGCCAATGATATTTTTTGTTATGATTTGAAAACGCACCACTAAAAATAGCTAATGTAATGAAATTTCTGGAATACATTTGCCTATAACATATTTAAGTGATTAACATTGCAAGATCACAGGTTAATGTAAGAGCAAGACAAACATTTGCAAATGAGAAATACAGGTACATTAATTAGAGGTGTAACCGCCATAAAGTTGAAGGCAAACGTGCATGCATTGCGTTATACTGGTGCCGGATGTCAGTTTGTGGACTGGAATTCCAAGCACGCAAACATGCATGCATTGCTTTATACAGGTACTGATGTCAGTTTGTGAGATGGAGTCCCATGCCCACTACGCTTAGTCGGTCAATGAAGGGAAAGTTAATGCTGTTTGTAGAGACACTGGAGTTATCCTTCGACAATGTCCCGTATGTCTACGATTGGAGACAGATCTGGTGATCGAACAGACCAAGGCAAACCGTCGTCACTCTGCCGAGCATGTTGATTTACAACAGCGGTATGTGGGCGAGGTTATTCTGTTGGAAAACACATTGTTGAATGCTGTTCATGAATGGCACAAAGAGGCCGAATCATCACACCTTACAAATCTGCGGTCAGGGTGCGTGGAATAACCACGATAGAGCAAGTGCTGTCGTACAAAATCGCTCCCCAAACCATAACTCCAGCTGTAGGTCCAGCGTGCCTACCACACACACACACACACACACACACACACACACATACACACACGCATACTGGTTGCAGGCCCTCAACTAATCTCCTCCTAACCAAAACATGGCGATCGCTGCAACCGAGGCAGAAATAGCTTTTATCAGAAAACGGAACAGACCTCCACCTTGCCCTCCAATGAGCTCTCGCTTGGCGCGGTGATTTGGAATTGGTGGAATGCACTCTGGTTCGGAGCTATCCTTCAAGTAATCAATGTGTAACAGTTTGTTGTGTCACTGTGGTGTCGACATCTGCTCAGATTGCTGCTGCACATGCAGTGCGATTCGCCAAGAGACTTACGCCGAAAACGGTGGTCTTAACTCTAGGCTGTGCCATGTGGCCGCCACGAGTCCAGTCTTCGTGTGACCGTACAGTATCGTGACTGCCGCTGCCAGTAACCATGTACAGTGATTGTTTTCCTTCCAAGTATTTCTGCAGGATCGCTGAACGAACTTCCAGCTCCTCGTAACCATATTACAGGACCTCGTTCAAAGTCAGTGAGGTGTTGATAATGGCATCTTTCTCGCCTTAAACGAATTCCTGGCTAACATCAACGCCCCATGTGTAATCTCAAAGATAAGCAACACGCACGACCATTACAACGTGTGTTTAAAGCAAACCTGATTTGCGTCCTCACAGTGTGACTGGTGCGAAATTTATGCCGCGCAACTCCATCTTAGTGTTGCGATTTGTTTGTGTTTGTGTGTGTGTGTTTACAAATATGTAAATAGTACAGCCCATAGAAAATGCCTTACAAAGAATAAAGGCAAAAAAAATTGTATTTCATTCAGTTGTGATTAGACGGTCCCAGAATAGTAGTAGTAGTAATAGTAGTAGTAGTAATGAGCATACCGTAGTATTATACGCAGCTGATGATGACAGACAAGAGAAGTTGAAGATGTTACAGCAGTAACATCAATCATTCCCCGTCAACAAGTGCAGCAAGTTTAAGAGAACACATCTGAGGGTGCATAAGACGATACAGCATATACCATTCGACAAAACTTTCTAGAGAACAATTTAATTCCAAGTTACATTAATACAAATGTCAAAAACAGTCCTACAGTGGCACAAAAATCGAAATTATGCGCAGACAAGTGTTCGTTATTAAACGAAATTAAGATGCCTTGTTCAAAAAAATAGTACCTGAATATGATACTGCATGCGGCTCATTTAGAGCCAGCACAGAACATAGAAAATCCCACAATCCTCATTGCATTTATAGATAAAAATGAACACACATACACAGCAGTGAATCACATAGTAAACATGCATAATCAGAAATTAATGAAACAGAATGCAACAGCCAATGGGCACGTAAAATTCCCATTTAAAAGTAGTTCTGTTTGTAATGAGAAACAAACCGACCCTTTCTGTTGACAATGGACATCGCATGAAAGACGTGAAGAGCACTATTTGTGTGAGCTGACTTGGGCTACAGAATGCAAAATATGATTTCTAAATATCTACCTAAACATTGGAGAAAATTCACTTGGCGACACTTAGGAGAGGCACCCTTATTTACCCGCACCCAACCATAGAAAAACAATTACTATTTCACACACACACACACACACACACAGACACACACACACACACACACACACACACATATATATATATATATATATATATATATATATATATATATATATATATATATATATATATATATATACAGCACAAAAACACACTCAGTAGTAATAACATTCGACAGTTGACAACACCATACAAAACAAAACATCAAAATATGAATTCAGTTCCCAGTGGCATGTGTAAACGAAATTTCAAATGTCAGTTATCGAAAGATGGACAACTATAACCAAGAAACTGAAACACAGCATGTAGATGAGCATGCACTAAACCTGCAAGTAGGACTTTAAATTATCACTGCGTCATAGAAGAGCAGGAAATGCCAGAATTGTTTATATACGGAAAGGTTAAGTAAATAACATTAACAAAAATATGTACTTATCCCTGGCCAGTAAATATATATATATATATAAAGGCGAAATGCGTGTGGCACAGAAAGTGTTATATTCAATTGCAATTAGACGGTCCCAAAGAAATAGTTATCAATAGTCCATTAAAATAACACACATTCATCGTATACAGTAATTTACAAGTTGAGTAATAAAAGTGATCTCTTAACTGGACCTACAGTCAACATCGAAATATAACTGAGATTATGTTACCACACTAAGTGGGTCAAATTACTATGAAGACCCATCAGTGCCCTTTAAAAGAATGTTAACTTTGTGTAAATTTGCCTCATCTCTCTCTCTCTCTGTTTTCCATTCACCTAGTTTTGCACATCTGATGTATCCCACAAGTGAAGTACTTTTCTAAAAACAGCTTTGTCACAATCTAATAATGACATTGATCCCCAGATTCAGAGCAAACAATGAGGTTTTAAAACCCAGTAAGTAAATTATAGAGGTCAGTCACAACGAAACAAGAGAAGCTATCAGTCCAGGCCACTATAGAGCTGGTCCTGCGAAACCATATGATGTAATATCACTTTTTTCAATAAACAAAAGACCCTCTGACGATGGCACAGAGGTGCTGAAACATTCTTGGGTAAAAAGAAAGAAAAAGCAGTGTGTTTACAAAAAGGCGGAACCCATATCCTATAATTTAGCTGCAAATGCGGGATGGAAGGACGAGAGCTGCAGATCCAAAAGATGAATACCAGTAAATAAACTCGGTCTAGGTCCCGATATTCTGAATAAGATACAATCTCAAGAGAAAATTATTCGTCCCTATTGACGTTTTAATAATTACTTACTGCTCTTTCTGTAACAATGAACTTACGCTGGGCATGGTTTATAATTGGAAAAAAACTTTGACATTAGACTCTAATTACAAGACAAAGCTTGTGTTGCACCCACCTAACTAGTACGTTCTGTGCGCTGACATTGCCAAACATGGCGGCCAATGTTAGCTATTCCTGCTACCCAGAGCACTGTCAACGTATAAACAGCCTCTCTGTGATGATTATTTACCTCGCTGATCGCAGAGATCACAAAGGACCGAGAACGGTATCGCCACCTGCCCTCCTCCTACCTTGAGAGACGCGCCTGCCAGAAATTCGCTTTGGACAACCGCGTGACGTATACTGCCGCGTGCATGCCGAGTAATGAGCCATCTCCTCCCTTCTGATGAATGGACTCCAGCAAGAGCGTGCATAGCGACCACGCCCCCACAGCTGCCAGAGCTCGCGAGTGCATTTGCGTGTGAGTGGTACAGCTCCGTGCCCAAAGGGGCCTTCTGTCACCGCTGTCAGAGCTGAAAGTCTGTATTCCACCCACATCTACTCGAGTGACTAGCACTCATGTCCTGGCAGCTATGCTAATCAGCTGAACTTCCGTATAGCGTATGATGCTAAGGATTTTTCCTTTTACTCTTTCGCAGTCTAAATTTTCAACTACTATTATTTCAAATATGCGTTCTTATTCTGGTCTTGAGTCCGAAGCCTGCTTTGATGTTGCCAACCGCAGTGCATTACTCTGTGCAAGGTTTTTCATCTCTTCATATCTACTGGAAATCAGATCATCTGCTTGCTGCAATCATACATTGATTTCCCTCTGTATTTGTTACCCTCTACACTTCCCTCCATTGTCATATTGATAATTTCTAGATGCCTCAGTCCTATGAACAGATCCCGTCTTTTGGTCACACTGTCGTGAGTACATTCTCTCCATAATTCCATTCAGTACCTGTCATTAGTCTACTTTAACACCACATTTCAAAAAGTAACCTTCTGATCTGGATAGTTTATCTCAACTCCCATATAAGGCTGCACGCCATACAAATACCTTCACAAAAGACTTCCTAACAGTCAACTTTATATTCGCTGTTAACAAATTTCTCTTTTTCAGGCATGCTGTTCTTGGTGCTGACAGTCTTCCTCCTCTCTTTCGTATGATATCACTATTTGCTTTTACTGAAAAAACACAAAAACTCATCTACTAATTTCAGTGTCACTTTTCCTAATCTTTTAACCTCAGTATCGTCTAATTTAATTCCACTACATTTCATAACCCTTATTTTACTTTTGTTGATTCTCATTTTACAGTGCCGCTCTGTGACAGAATTTAAATGTCGTAGGCAACCTAAAACTTTTTGTTTATGCTCCCAGAACCATAATCCCTTTCCAAATATTTTATTGGTTTCCTTTACTCCTTGCTCAATGTATATACTGAGTAATGTTGCGTTGAGACTACAACCGTATCTCACTACGATCTCAGCCATTGCTTTCCTTTCATGTCCTTCGACTACCAGAAGAGCAGTCTGGTTTCCGTACAAATGCTGTAAATGTCTGTTTGCCTTCCTTCATTCTGTCTTCTAAAATTAGTCGTAGAGTCAGTATTGCCTCACGTTTTCCTAGATTCCTCTGCAACCCAAACTGATCATCGCCGAAATCGGTTTCTACCAGCCGTTCCATTCTACACAAATGCTGAAAAATACACAACAGTATTTTGGAGCCACGATTTATTAAGCAGATGGTGTAGAAATATACTCAAAATCATTCAAATAAATTTGATAACGTCTAGTTTAGCTGCCTCATACCTTCTCGAAACCGATGCTAAGGAAAGAAATGTATATTATTATGTATCAATTGACGCCTATCGGCTGAGAATGACAGGGCAGTCGCAGTTTAGTTTCTTATTAATAATCACACAAAGTGGACGCAGCACGCTTACACAAAAAGGAAAAGAATGATTTTCTTTCCACAGTTTTCAGGCTGAAATTTATAAATGTTAACTGCACAGGAAAGTAGCATTACTATCTGAACCAGAAATGGGTCGTTCGCGAACTAACGGGACGAAAGGAACGGATCACTAAGATGAACGGAACGAGCGAGGAACGAATTCTAAGGGACGGTCTTTCATGGTTCACTTCGGTCGCAGATTTCTGCTTACAGTTCCCGGGAACGGGAAGCGGTCGGTCTCGTTCCCGCAACGGCACGGTCTCGGTCTCGGTCTGCCGCGCGGGATTAGCCTAGCGGTCTGGGCGCTGCAGTCATGGACTGTGCGGCTGGTCCCGGCCGAGGTTCGAGTCCTCCCTCGCGCATGGGTGTGAGTGTTTGTCCTTAGGATAATTTAGGTTAAGTAGTGTGTAAGATTAGGGACTGATTACCTTAGCAGTTAAGTCCCATAAGATTTAACACACATTTGATTTGAACATTTTTCGGTCTCGGTCTCGCTCGGCCGGACTCGTCCTTCTTCGCAAGGCCACTCGTCGCACGCAGTTCCACTGCCGACTACTCATAGATAGTTCAGTATCGAGTTGTTGTTCGTTTCGTTCGCTGCGCATGCCCATTCTAGATCAGTTTCAAACCTTTGTTGAACTCCGAACTTCTTGTTCTTTTCGTTTTCTATTTAGCGTCCACGACTAGTAAAAAATTTATTTTATAATTACGTAAATTACATGAAAATGATGTGGTATGTAATACACACATCTTTTCAGGTAACAAAACAGCGTATCAGCTTACTTCACTATTTCGATAAACAGCAGAAGAAATACAGGGTGATTCAAAAAGAATACCACAACTTTAGGAATTTAAAACTCTGCAACGACAAAAGGCAGAGCTAAGCACTATCTGTCGGTGAATTAAGGGAGCTATAAAGTTTCATTTAGTTGTACATTTGTTCGCTTGAGGCGCTGTTGACTAGGCGTCAGCGTCAGTTGATGCTAAGATGGCGACCGCTCAACAGAAAGCTTTTTGTGTTATTGAGTACGGCAGAAGTGAATCGACGACAGTTGTTCAGCATGCAGTTTACAGAGAATGGGTGTTTGTGCAAAGGGAAAAGTTCTGGACGGCCGAGAACGAGTGATGAAAATGTAGCACGCATCCAGCAAGCATTTGTTCGCAGCCCAGGAAAATCGACTCGCAGAGCTGGCAGAGAGCTGCAAATTCCACAATCAACTGTATGGAGAGTCCTACGAAAAAGGTTAGTTATGAAACCTTATCGTCTGAAATTGGTTCAAGCACTGTCTGCAGCTGATAAGATTAAAAGAATCGATTTCTGTGATTTTATCCTTGCTCAAATGGAAACAGATGAATCTTTTGTTTCAAAGATTGTGTTTAGTGATGAAGCAACTTTCCACACTAACGGGAAAGTCAACCGTCACAATGTCTGTATATGGGGCACTGAGAATCCGCGGTAAACAACTCAGTATGAACGTGACTCGCCTAAGGTGAACGTTTTCTGTGCCATTTCAGCCAATAAAGTTTTTGGTCCCTTTTTCTTCGAAGGTGCTACTGTAACTGGACTACAGTATCTGGAGATGTTAGAGAATTGGCTGTTCCCTCAGCTCGAACAAGAAGCACAACAATTCATATTTCAGCAGGATGGAGCGCCACACTTATCTGTACGTAACTACCCGAGGCGATGGATCGTCCGCCAGGCAGCCCGTGACAGAGCACTTCATCACTGGCCTCCAAGAAGCCCTGATCTTACCCCCTGCGATTTTTTCTTATGGAGGTATGATAATGATATGGTGTTTCGGCCACCTCTCCCAGCCACCATTGATGATCTGAAACGAGAAATAACAGCAGCTATCCAAACTGTTACGCCTGATATGCTACAGAGAGTGTGGAACGAGTTGGAGTATCGGGTTGATATTGCTCGAGTGTCTGGAGGGGGCCATATTGAACATCTCTGACCTTGTTTTTGAGTGAAAAAAATACTCTTTGTAATGATGTATAACAGAAGGTTATATTATGTTTCTTTCATTAAATACACATTTTTAAAGTTGTGGTATTCTTTTTGAGTCACCCTGTATTTGTAAAAAGACAAGATTTTTTTGTTATTACACATGCAAAGGAAGTCGGCACGGAACACATGAGTGGTCATTTTCCATCTTTCTTTGAATGAAGGTAAAAGAGCATGTTCATTGTTGTGGAAGACACACCGACTTACAACCGAATGAAGCCCGCGCTCCATAATCCAGTGTTTGGTGTCACATTTTGTAAAGTGAATATGTTAACTTCTACAATATTATTTCAGTGGTACAGGGTGGCGCACGAAAAATCGGTCCCGAGTACTAGACAGCTCATGGTCGCCCGCCAATCGTCATCTATTGTTTCGAAGCTGTTGTTTGCATTAGCTTATTTTTCATTGCTTCACTGCCTAATTATCACATGTTTATCTATTCTGCTCGTAGCGGTCAACAAATCGTGTGTAATTGGCGAGCAGACTGTACTCGACGCTGGTTTTTCGTGCGCCACCTTATATTACTTCACTGCGATCAGCCACATAACGCTGCAATTGACTGAACGAGAGGTTTTGCAGAATCACGAAAATTACAACTGTGTGAGAATTCTGTTATGAATAAAAACTGTTTACTGCAGGGCGGAGGCGAGTGCCCCCACTTCGCGCCTTCCACTTTCAGTCACCTGCTACTAATTTTCAATTTTTCATAAGAACCATATACCAAGCACAAATGAACAGTGAAAGACTAAAAATGAACGGTTCCCAAAAAAGTTCGATCACCAGTGTACTAGTTCCCAAGGATGAACGAGTTTCCCCATCTCTAATCTGAATTGCCTCTTTCACCTTTATCGATCTACATAGCAGCTGCATGTTTTTATAATATTCATTTTCGATTAGGTTGTTCTCTGATTACATGCCCCTTTCCCACACACCCAGATTCGATTTTCACAATCACACTTTGTGGTGGCACCGCCAGACTCCGGTCCGTTAGTATGGCTCTGAGCCCTATGGGACTCAACATCTTAGGTCATAAGTCCCCTAGAACTTAGAACTACTTAAACCTAACTAACCTAAGGACATCACCCACACCCATGCCCGAGGCAGGATTCGAACCTGCGACCGTAGCAGTCCCGCGGTTCCGGACTGCAGCGCCAGAACCGCACAGCCACCGCGGCCGGCGGGTCCGTTAGTATATGTCGGACCCGCGTGTCGCCACTATCAGTGATTGCAAACCGAGCGCCGCCACACGGCATGTCTAGAGAGACTTCCTAGCTCTCGCCCCAGTTGTACAGCAGACGTTGCTAGCGATGGATCACTGACAAAATACGCTCTCATTTGCCGAGACGATAGTTAGCATAGCCTTCAGCTACGTCATTTGCTACGACCTAGCAAGGCGCCATTATCAGTTACTATTGATGCTGTAAAACATGCACCGTCAAGAGCGATGTTCACCAATTATGGATTAAAGTTAAGTATTCCAGCAGCTACGTACGTTTTTTGCTAGTATAATTCCCTTGACCTGTTCCAGACCTCACGCCAGCCTGCGTGAGCTTAAACGCGTGCCTTTCGGCTTCCTCATAGTGGGTTGGCTGTCTTGCCAATCCACAACACACGTTCCACCACAGTCTGTCTTCTGATTTACCTGTAATATTTCCTCCTATCTATGTAATTATGTAGTTATGTAGTTCTCAATTCGTTCGAGTAATCAATCATTCATAATAGGAAATACAGTCATAACTCAGTCACTCAAAATGATTGAGAAATTTTACTTGTTAGAATGAAATCAGGCGATGATTCTTCTTCTCTGCAGGCTCATGCTTTGCGGCAGTCTGCTAATCTGTACAAATAAAATGCCTCGTATTTTTGGGAGCGTTGTATAATCAGTCGGGAAACCTCAGATCAAGCGGATATTTGGCTTTGATGAAGTTTAACCTTCCCAAGAAGTAATGGAGCTCTTGGATTATTAAATGCAGGTTCGTATCCAGTCTTTCGGAAGTTCCCTTCTGATTAACAAATACGCAATATATCGATGAATATAATTAATTCTGAAATGTCAAATAATGTAAATTGTTACAAACCTTTTGTATGAAGGAGCAATATAGATATATTTCCCTTTTAATCGTACAATTTCGTATCAGTTATCTTTTGTCATAAATCTCAATATTCAGATTACAATTCTTCGAACAATGCTCAGGCTAATCGGCACGAAGACAATCTCGGAAGCTTTTTTTCTAACAACAACCAGAGAGAGTACTACAAAGAATAATTATGCGCTCATGGCATAGCTATTGTATGAAACTACTTTTCGCATGGATTCTGCGAGTATGAAGATAGACAATTAGTAAACGTCATTCAAGGGTAGAATTGTATCAGAGTAATTCATCGAATATAAAGAAATATTACATACCTATTTGTTTTCCTGTCTCTACTGGAAATCCCGATATGAAGTAACTGACTATTCAACTTCCGAAAGAGAAGCCGTTATCAATTTTCCTCCTCTTCCGAACCAATCAGAAAACGTTACAGCCCATTCGCCTACCTTAGTTTACGCTGAATCGAACACAGACGAAGGAGAATTCCATAAGGAGAAAATGGCAGGTGAGCGCGAGCGGAAGCATTCTGTCGTCTTTGGTTCACAGTTGCTGGTGCTCGTTCGCTTCCACTTTTTTCGATCTTTAAGCCAATCATCATAGGAAGTTTGCTTTGTCGCCGCTTCGTTGCTGGCAGCAGAGAGAGCATTCGTCTCCCGATTTGCAAGGAAACTACTTTTGTTGTTGACATGACTTACGTCAGGGATACAGTAGTCTGAAAAGAACGCGATGTTGGTGACAGGAGAATGTAGACGTTTTATGCGCTTGTCGGATCCAAGACATCCTCAGCACAAGTGCCGAAGTAAAAAAAGTACGAGTGGTACAAAATTGTCGAAGCACTAGCAGTGCAATTCGCGATGTAAGAAAGACAACTAATTCATTAGATGCTTCCATCGGGCAGGGCCACAGTGAACAAGAACAACGTTTGTATTTCTTTTATTATAATTCAACGCAACAATGTATTTCCTAGAAAGCAAACAAGAGCGAATATACGCTATCTGATCAAAAGTATCCGGCCATAAATATGGATTTTGTCTACCATTTGTCCTTTGGTGGCATGAACTATGGTGCAGACAATTTCAATCAGCTGTTTGATTGTCTGTCGAGTAATGACAGTCCACTCTTCGTCAACACCAGAAACCCGAGAAGCTAGAGATGCTTAACGCTGGGTTCTGGAGCGAAGTCAATTAAACTCGAAGGTATGCCACTGGCTTCCGGTTGGGACTGGGCAGGTCAGTCCACGTCAAAAATGTTCTTGTACACTGATCACAAACCATTCCCTTACAGATATTGCTTTATGACTGGGTCTATAATATAAACTAATGGGATTGCGACTGAATGATACGTGTGTTTCGTCACATACTCCTAGCTCCGCTTAGTAATGACTACTGAAACACACACATAAAAAAAAGGTTTTGCATCACCCCTGTTCCCAGATCTCCTGAAGATAGACGTTGATAGGGGATATTGAATCACAGACACAGTCCCTTTGACTGTTCAGAGATGTCACTAAACCCGCCCAAAGATGTAAACAACCATGCATGAGCAGTGCCTGTTAGGGGTAACGGGTCCGACAGCCGATCAGTTCAAGTCATTCCACCAGGAAGGAGGTACACGGCACGTGTAGTCTGTAGTTCAACCTTGCCTCGACGGTCAGTACCGCGGTTCGATAGCGTCCGCATTGTTACTTTGTGCCAGGAAGGGCTCTCTACAAGGGAAGTTCCAAGCGTCTCGCAGTGAACCAAAGCGCCATTGTTTGCGCATGGAGGAGATACAGAAAGATAGGAACTGTGGATGAAATGCCTCGCTCAGGCCGCCCAAAGGCTACTACTGGATTGGATGACCGCTACCTATGGATTATGGCTCGGAGGAGCCCTGACAGTAACGCCACCATGCTGAAAATGCTTTTCGCGCAGCCACAGGACGTCGTGCTACGACTCAGTGCGCAATAGGCTGCATGATGCGCAACTTCACTCCCGGCGTCCATGTCCCTTCCATATTTGCAACCACGACACCATGCAGCGCGGTACAGATGGGACCAACAGCATGCCGAATGAACCGATCAAGATTGGCATCACGTTCCCTTCACTGATGAGTGTCGCATATGCGTTCAGCCAGAGACCTGTTTGGAGGCAACCCGGTCAGGCTGAACGCCTTAGACACACTGTCCAGCGAGTGCAGTAAGGTGGAAGCTCCCTGCTGTTTTGGGTGGCATTATGTGGGGCCGATGTACGCCGCTGGTGGTCATGGAAGGCTCCGTAACGGCTGTACGATATGTGAATGCCACCCTCCGACCGATAGTGCAACCATATCGGCAACATATTGGCGAGGCATTCGTCTTCATGGACGACAATTCACACACTCCTCGTGCACATCTTGCATATCACTACAGCGGCCAGCATGTTCTCCAGGCATGAACCCTATCAAACATGTCTGGGATAGATGGAAAAGGGCTGTTTATGGACGATGTGACCCACCAACTACTCTGAGGGATCTATACCGAATCGCCGTTGAGGAGTGGGACAATCTCGACCAACAGTGCCGTGATGAAGTTGTGGATAGTATGTCACGACGAAAACAGGCATGAATCAATGCAAGAGGATGGTCTACTGGGTATTAGAGGCACCGCTGTGCACAGCAGTCTGGACCACCACCTTTAAAGAACTCGCTGTATTTTGGTACAACATGCAGTGTGTGGTTTTCATGAGCAATAAAAAGGGCGGAAATGATCTTTATATTGATATCTATACCAATTTTCTGTAAAGGGCCCGGAACTCTCGGAACCGAGGTCATATAAAACTTTTTTTGACGTCTGTATGTGGCTATGAGGATCTGAGAGACCATTGTACCCTATTCTTTTTGACTGTCTATGCAGAGTCACTGCGCTAGAAGAATCCTCGAAGCTGTGAGTGATTTCTTCCGCTGATTTCATGCGATATTTTTCAGGCAGCTTCCGGAATGCTCGACTTTTTTTGATGTGTGTTTGAGGCTATTAGGATCTGTGAGACCATTGTACCCTATTCTTTTTGATTGTCTATGCAGAGTCACTGCGCTAGTAAAACTTTCGAAGCTATGAATGATTTCTTCCGCTGATTTCATGCGATAATTTTCAGGCAGCTTCCGGAATGCTCGACTTTTTTTGATGTGTGTATGAGGCTATTATGATCTGTGAGACCATTGTACCCTATTCTTTTTGATTGACTATGCGCTAGTAAGACTTTCGAAGCTATGAATGATTTCTTCCGCTGATTTCATGCGATAACTTTCAGGTAGCTTCCGGAATGCTCGACGGTTCGTGTCTATCAGTACGTAAATTAGGTCTGCCTAGTGTTATTTTATTTCTGGCCTTTATTCGCGTTTTCACTTCACAGTCAGCTGCGGAAGGGTTTAAATGTCCCTGACACATGTATTGCTCAGGTGACATCCAGTGAATAGTCCACGTTTGAAGTCACCGAACTCTCCTGGCCACCCATTCTGGTGTTACTGCTGCTCTACTGACAACACTGTTCTCGCCGCTTCCTTTTATACCGGCCTCTCGTGAAATGTCATGATCAAGTCCGCACTACATAGGGGCAAAGAAATGTCGTGTGGCGAGGGCCTCCCGTTGGGTAGACCGGTCGCCTGGTGCAATTTTTTTAAGTGGACGCCACTGCGGCGACTTGCGTGTTGATAAAGATGATATGATGATGAAGACAACACAACACCCAGTTCCCGATTGTAGAAAATCTCCGACCCAGACGGGAATCGAACCCAGGCCCCTTGCACTCTGCCGCACTGACCACACACTGTGGGGGCGGACATTACACAGGGGTGCCCAGATACTTTTGATCAGCACTAAGCAATGACCTATGTGGTGGCGGTTAATTGAGGAACACCTGTCTCTTCGCCCGACCCCTGCTCGATTCACAATAGGCCTCTGGGAAGAATGGTTGTTCTCAAAAGACTGTATAGTCAATAATTTACCGCCGGGCGCTGTGGCCGAGAGGTTCTAGGGGCTTCACTCTGGAACCGCACTGCTGCTACGGTCGAATCCTGCCTCGGACATGGCTGTGTGTGATGTTCTTAGGTTAGTTAGGTTTAAGCAGTTCGAAGTCTAGGGGACTGATGACCTCAGATGTTAAGTGCCATAGTGCTTACAGCCATTTGAACCATCAATAATTTACCCGATTCTCGTGTTATGGTCATTTCGCGAAACCTATGTGGGAGAAAGTAACGTGTTGCGACACTCTTCTTCGACCATAATATCTCAGAATTTCATTAGCAAACTTCCGTAATGCGCAATGCCTGTCTTGTAACGTCTGCTATTAGTGGTTTTTCAGCATCTCACGCCGGTCTGAACGACCCCGTGGCGAAGCACGCCACCGTTCTTTGAGCCTTGATGTCCCTCTTCCATTAATCCGACTTCGTTAGGACCCCGGACTGACGCCGACCGGAGTGGCCGAAACGTTGTAGGCGCTACAGTCTCTAGCTGAGCGGCCGCTACGGTCGCAGGTTCGAATCCTGCCTCGGGCATGGATGTATGTGATGTCCTTAATTAGGTTTAATTAGTTCTAAGTTCTGGGCGACTGATGACCTCAAAAGTTAAGTCGCATAGTGCTCAGAGCCATTTGAACCAACCCGGACTGACAAACGATACTGCCGTATCGTTTTGTAAGTCACTTCCTTCGTGGACGAGTTACATTTCCTTAAGATAAATCTCAGTTTGGCAACTACATTTCCGACAAATTATTTTATCTTGTCATTACGCTTTAGTGCGCTCCGCACGGTGTATAAGCTGAAGCTTGTCTCAGTTACTTTAAATACGCACTTACATTTCTCACTTATTACGAAATTTGTAGTTAGAGAAGTCGTAACTTTCCGCGTTTCAAGTATAAACATAAGACGACAGGTACGTAATCTTGAGTGAAAGCAAAGGAAGACCACGTGTCACGAAGAAATGTTGCTCAGGATTAAGAACTAGAAAGAAAATCTTGTTTCAGAGCACAAATACAGCATCATCGAAGGGTTTTTCACTGTTGATAAATAATGTGACAAAAAAAAATTACGAGCTCTTTGTTTCCCCTGCGGACAAAAAACTGATTGTCTGTCGAATGGCTTCCGTTTCCCTCTTCTGATACAACACAAGTCAAGCGAATAAACAGACGGAGGAAACGACAGGATCCGACAGCCCCCACGCCCTCCTTCCTTACGCTGGGTCGGGTCAGTGCAGCCTACAGCACACGCCTGGCCGTACATCAGGCCGGACTGTCACGCCGGCGACAGCTGAATGGACTTCCCCTCCCACCGGACGTCCTGCGCGTCCACGGGCAACCCGACCCTAGTTACCTGTCTGCATAACTGAACAGCCCGCTGCGCCACGAACACTGTCCGGTCTCGCCATCACAGAGGAGCAACTGTTTGCTCACCCAGACGTCACTTTTACAATCATACACTGAGAAAAAAACCATGTGTTTGCTGTTTAGGAACTTCCTCGCACATGAAAAATATTTTCAGAAGCGAAATCGAAAGCGAAACCTTAGCTTTCGTCGGCAAAGCTCTTATCGACTGAACTGTCTTTTCTCTTCTATGTTGGCAATATTAATTGATAGCCATATACTGGCTCAGTGCCCAGTTTTGTCCGATGATATATTAATTCCAATCTTTTGCTTGTCCATCTCTTTCCCCCTCTCTCTGTCCACCTCTCAACTCCACCTTTCTCTATCAATCTGCTCCTCTCCCTTCTGTCCGACTCCTCCTTTCCATTCTGTCTATCTCCTCCTCCCCAATTCCATCTCCTCCCCCCCCCCCTCTCTCCGGCCACCTCTTCCTCTCTATGCCTCCTTCTCCTTCCCCCTTGCTATCTGTCCATCTCAAAGTCCTCCTTTCACTACGGTATCACACTCACCTCAATAGGATGCTGGTGGTTCTTACCCCTGCAGTATTTCTTTCCAGATTGTACCTAATTTGAGGGGTTTAGGATGAGTTTTTTACGCGTTGCTTTGCTCCCATACGCACATTTTAAGTATACTTCACACACATTGAACGTATTTCACGCGTATTTGTACACATATTTCACATATATGTCTAGCGAATTTCACTCGGCAGTTTCATTTTCACTCATTTGCACACACCTCAATGTTTATGACGTTGTGTCCTCTGAACTATGTTCTGTACATTAACATAAGTAATTTTTCACGTGCATACAGAAGTACATTGGTAACTGCCTGGGAAATGTGTTATTGATAGGTTTAGTTGTAAGAACGAAAAAATTAAAACGTTGTGCATGCTGCTGTAGTTTCTCACTCATCTCAGTGTTTATCACGTCATATCTCCTGAGCTATGTGTCGTACAATGGTGTATTCTACTAGGTACATTCAGCGGTATATGTGGATACTCTCTACGAACTGTATTGCGAATAGTGTTAGTAGCAAATAAATAACAAAATAAATCGTCATGCGTGATGCGGCAGTTTTTTGTCTCTTCTCAGTGTTTGACGTCACATCCTCTGAACTATGTGTCGTACAATGATATGTTCTTGTAGATACATTCAGCAGCAAATATGGATATCGTCTGCTAAAAGCATTGTCAATATAGGTAGTAGCAACGAAGTGATAGCCGGCCACTGTGGCCGAGCGGTTCTAGGCGCTTCAGTATGGAACCGCGGTGCTGCTACGGTCGCAGGTTCGAATCCTGCCTCGGGCATGGACGTATGTGATGTCCTTAGGTTAGTTAGTTTTAAGTAGTTCTAAGTCTATGCCTCGGGCATGGACGTATGTGATGTCCTTAGGTTAGTTAGTTTAAAGTAGTTCTAAGTCTAGGGGACTGATGACCTCAGAAGTTATGCCCCATAGTGCTTAGAGCCATTTGAGCCATTTGAACGAAGTGATAAATTTAAACGTCATGCATGACGTGGTGGTTTTCCACGCATTCATTCTTTATGAGGTCATACATCTTGAACCAAGTGATGTTCAGTGATCTAATTTTTCCGGTGTGTTCCATGGTATATGTGAATACCGTCCGCAAAATGTGTAACGAATACAGTTAGTAGTATAGAAGTAATAAGTTAAAACGTCGTGCTTCGCGTGGCACTTTCAACGCATGAACAGTGAAACTGTAGTATAAATTGTGTGATGTTTTTCGGCGAGAAAGAGTTTCGTAAAAAGTTATGAGTAAAGTGTGTTGCAAGTCTCTAAGTGCTCTCATTCTCAAATATTGCGCGACTGAAATACAGGTATTCTCGCGTCATGGACTACACTGATTTTTCACCCCCAGCTCCATCCCTCAGAGAGATGGGTGGTTCTTACC
Organism: Schistocerca cancellata; assembly: GCF_023864275.1. Classification (NCBI taxonomy): domain Eukaryota; kingdom Metazoa; phylum Arthropoda; class Insecta; order Orthoptera; family Acrididae; genus Schistocerca; species Schistocerca cancellata. The sequence continues at coordinate 166,449,013 of NC_064632.1, forward strand.
CCACAATGTTTCTTTCCAGACTGTAAATGATGTGTGTACCAAGTTCGGTTGAAATCAGTCCACTGGTTTAGAAGGAGATGTGGAACATACATACATAGATACATACACACTTACATCCACTTTTATAAGCTGTATGGATGTGAGCGGTAAGAAATAGATCTTTTATACAATATAGTTACATTTGTACAACTACAAATCACTCCAGGAACACAGAAATCTTGTACAGTTACCTGCGCAAAAACTTAACATGGGCCTATTAAGTGAACTTTTCTGCGCTGCCGACAGTCTACAGCGAAATTACTATGAATAATGAACAGTATCAATTTGTGTAACAAGGGGATTGAAGCTGCCAAATACTTAATCATATACAGCTGAAACTTTCCTATTAAAATCTAGACGAAGAATTAGATTCAGTAGATTTTTATGTACACAGTCGGAAAAAAGCATCACCCTCAAGGACCGTTTACATTGATAACAGGATACAATATGGCCATAGTGAGGAGTGGTATAGTTTTAACACTATCACGGTCATCAGCGATCAGGACTCTCTGTTCATTCTCTGTTTTGACTCTGCAGACTGTAACAGTACTGAATTTACAGATGAACGGTGTTCGCAACATTCATTCTCCGGTACAGCTGTGCCCCATCGACGAATACATGGTCTTGTTGAACAGCTTCAGCCATTTGAAAGGGATCACACTGTGTGTATGCTGGAAGCAGGATGGACGCATTCACTGATTTCTGCACCTGTTATAGCTGGTGTGTCGCTGCTTTCAACAGTGGTCTGTAGAATATTTATACTCCTGTATACGAGGTTGAGGACGTCCACGTACTAAACACGCCCCTAAATATCAACATATTGTGCGAGCAACGGTAGCCGACCAAATATCAACCGGGGACACATTCCAGACACATCTTCTGCATGCTATGTCATCAGCGACCATTGGCAACCGCCTGCTTGCAGCAGGATTAAGGTCATGTGTGCTTCTGGCGAGGTTATTACTGACACCACGACACCGACGAGCATGGTGACTCTGGTACTGTGGAAGGCTTTATGGAGGGTCTTCCGTCTCCAGTGATGAGAACTGGTTCTGTCTGTATGTGAGCGATGGACGTACTCGAGTATGGCGTAGATCTGGTGGGTTGCTTATTCCAGAGTGTACTCGCCCACAACACGCAGTTGCCATACCAGGCTTCACGAAGTGGTGAGGCGGCATCACCTACAGCCGGCTATCACATATACTAAAGTAACCAGTGCCCGCTACTCTAGCTGTTGCCCCCATGCCAACGGCCTCGGCACAAGGGTGACACTGGTTCTTGTCAGATCAAAAATGGTTCAAATGGCTCTGAGCACTATCGGACTTAACATCTATGGTCCCCTAGAACTTAGAACTACTTAAAACTAACTATCCTAAGGACAGCACACAACACCCAGCCATCACGAGGCACAGAAAATCCCTGACCCCGCCGGGAATCGAACCCGGGAACCCGGGCGTGGGAAGCGAGAACGCTACCGCACGACCCTTGTCAGATCAATGAAGCGCTATAGGTCTTGGTTAGCACTCGGATGGGTGACCATCCAGGTGTGCCAAGCGCTGCTCGCAAGAGGGGTACACTCAACCTTCCTAAGGCCAACTGCGGATCTACTTGACTGAGAAGTAGCGGCCTCGATCATGAAAACTGACAATGGCAGGGTGAGCAGTGTGCTGGCCGTGTGCAAATCCATATGTGCGTCCACTGTTGCCTATCAACTGAGTATGACACGGCGGTCAGTCGGTACCGATGGGCCTTCTGCGGCCTGTCCTGACGGAGTTACGCCGTGTTACTGCCATTTCTTCGACAGGAAGGTCATGTGTTTCTTTAGGAGGACAATGCACCTTCACATACGACTGCTACAATGAAAGGTGCTCTTTGTGGTGTACAACAACTGTCCTAGCCAACAAGATCACCTGATCTATCACCAACTGAACACATGTGGGACATGATGAAGCGGGATCTTACTCACTCTCCAGGGCCTTCAAGAGACATTGCCGAATTGCAACAAAAGGCGCAAGATGCTTGGGACAGTCGATCGCCGGATGCTATTCGGCACCGGCATGATCGTTTGCATGCGAAAATACATGCTTGCGTTGGTGCAAGAGGTGGATACACTGTGCATTTACGCGACTATCTGCGACGTGTGTGTTTCATTTGGTCTGAATTTGTTACCATATACTTCTACAATGATCAACGTCCTGTCACATTACTTTTCAGTAAAGATAACTACTTCTTGTGGGTGTCGCATTTTTTTCTGGCAGTGTTTATGTCATATATTTCTGTGAAAACGGTGTTAATTCCATACTGATCCTTTACTTCGTAAACCACAACGAATCTCAACTACTTTTCCGTAATAGTCGGTGATACAAAACACTCATTGAACTTGTCAGTGGATTTTAAATAAATACTGTGTTTTCCACGTTTGTTCATCAAGGGCAGCATGACCTGTTAAATGATTTGGATGTCTATGACCTTCGTTTGATGACAGCTTTCGTAGTTAGAGCATATTTCATTTCAAACACTTCTTTCTCACATAGTCAACTATAAAGAACAAGCAGACAATTTTTCCTGGTTGCAGACATACGTTTCTCTTAGCAGAAAAAAATGGAAGGTATTCGCCTTAACCAGTTTTTTTTTCACTTCAGTGCCCTTCATAGCTTTGTTTCCTCTGCCTGAGGCCTCATTACACACAAGGAGTCCACGCTTAATGAATGATTTCGTTGTTCAAACTCGGTCCAAATACGACACAGCTTCCGTTCTTCCTACCTGTCAGACAATTATACCGCCGATCTGTCTCGAGGGCTATTTTGTCATAAGTCGGAATAAAGGTACTGTAGGCAGTGGAGCTATGAGGCGGTCGTGAGTGGTACCCGAATAGCTCAGTTGATATGAGCACAGCTCGCAGAGGGCAAAGTTTCCACATTCGAGTGCAAATCCTTCAAACAGCCTTCATCTGCCAGGAAGTTTCGAGCTATAACTATTACAGGTCAATCTCGACAAAGATATACAAATATGGGGAGGAAATTACCTAGGAATGGCGTACCGTTATGTTCTGTGTCAAAGTAGTAGTTATTTAGTAATGGAGTTCTACTTCGGCTCAACATAATTTAACGAACGTTTTTCCAGTTGGTTTATTTCGTCCCTGAGGTGCGATTCTGCGAAATCTGCACATCCCCATTTGAAGCCGACGATACCTCTTTATTGGACGATAGCTGCTCTCCAGCTTTAGAGACGCAAGCTACTCCGTGTAAAAGATCTTGAACGTTCAACTGGGATTTTGAAAAGACCGTTAGTCATCATTAGTCTTCGCTCAGTGTCCAATAAGAAAAATCATGCTAAAGCACTGATGCCTCTCACTAGTTTTTATACCGATGAATTAATGTACACACATCAAAAAAAGTTCTGCATGACCTCAGTTCCGAGAGTTCCGGAACCTGTACAGAAAATTGGAATAGAAGCCAACATAAACATCATTTCCGCTCATGAAAACTACACATTGCATGTTGTACCACCATGCAACGAGACCTGCCGAGGTAGTGGTCCAGACTGCTGTACACACCGGAACCCCAAATACCCAGTAGCACGTCCTCTTGCATTGATGCATGACTGTATTCGTCGTAGCATACTATCCACAAGTTCATCAAAGGCACTGTTGGACCAGATTATCCCACTCCTCAACAGCGATTCGGCGTAGATCCCTCAGAGTGGTTGGTGGGACAAGTCGTCCATAAACAGCCCTTTTCAATCTATCCCAGGTGCGTTCGATAGGGTTCATGTCTGGAGAACTTGCTGGCCACTCTAGTCGAGCGATGTCGTTATCCTGAAGTAAGTCATTCACAAGATGTTCACCATGGGGGAACGAATTGTCGTCCATGAAGGCCAATGCCTCGCCAATATGCTGCCGATATGGTTGCGCTATCGATCGGAGGATGCCATTCACCTATCATACAGCCGTTACGGTGTCTTCCATGACCTCCAGCGGCATTCATCGGCCCCACATAATGCCACCCCAAAACATCAGGGGACCTCCACCTTTCTGCACTCCCTGAACACTGTGTGTAAGGCGTTTAAACTGACCAGGTTACCTCCAATCACGTCTTTGACGATTGTCTGGTTGAAGGCATATGCGGCACTCATCGGTGAAGAGAAGGTGTTGCCAATCCTGGGTGGTCCAATCGGCATGTTGTTGGGTTCATCTGTACCACGCTGGACGTCCTGTAGCTGCACGAAAAGCATTATTTAACGTGGTGGCGTTGCTGTCAGGGTTCCTCTGGGCCATAAACCGTAGGTAGCTGGCAGCCACTGCAGTAGTAGCCCTTGGGCGGCCTGAGCAAGGCATGTCACCGACAGTTCCTGTCTCTCTGTATCTCCTCCATGTCTGAACAACATCACTTTGGTTCACTCTGAGACACCTGAACACTTCACGTGTTGAGAGCCCTGCCTGGCACCACCCTGCGTGTTGGGGATTAGGATAGGCGCAAGGTATTCCTGCCTGTCGTAAGAGGCGACTAAAAGGAGTCTCACACGTTTATACCTTTATGTGATACTCCCTTGTAGGGTTTGACCACCATTTTTCAAAATTTTCCCGAAGAACGAGCCAATTGTGGAAGGGCGCCTTAGAAGGTGCATAGTGTCCATCATGCACTGAGACTTTTGACATCCTTTGTCGACGTGGATCTGCACTTCCGCTCATTCTCCAGCTGCTGGGCGAGGTCACCCACCTGAGTGCGTTTTCCTCCATCCTCTGTGCAGTATTGCTTTCTGCGCTGTTGAAGGTAATGGACTTCTTAGTTCGTTTGCACCTGATATCCAGCATGGTAGCTAGTCCATTGCGGAGGGGGGGGGGCTGCCATGGACCGTGTTGGTTGTAGCGCCCTAACGACACAGGGATCGCTTCGCTGATGCCCCCCCTCCCCACCCTCATGCCAAGGATACCCATCACCCTGGGGCATCGCAACTCCTGGAAATGGCCATTCTGCCAGTTGGTCTTTGGTGCAGCTGGGTGGCGCCCATGGGGAGGGCCCCTGGTCAGAGTGGATGGCATCAGGGTGGATGACACACGTCATCTCTTGTTGGTGGTCAAACACAAGCAGTCAAGCAGTCTCTAAGCAGTCAAGGTCTAACTTCACCCTAAGAAATACAACCCAGAATTGTTCCACCCCCCCCCCCCCCATCCACACCATGGAAGGAACGCCAGGCTAAGGATGGCAGAAAAGCTTATTCACCTCAGTACGTTGTATGTACGAGAGTTGATGGGGAATATTTCTTGTCAATGAAACTTCAGTTTTTTGTGGAGCATTTAGAGGACAGGTTTGAGGAGGTTGAGGGCTTGTCCAAAATGTGGTCAGGGTCGGTCTTCATCAAAACAGCTCCCTCTGCCAAGTCACGGGCACTACTTGCCTGTGACAAGCTATGGTATGTTTCTGTTTCCAACACGCCCCATAAGAGCTTAAATATGGTCCCAGGTATCGTATTTCACAGAGTCCTTCTTTTACAGTCTGAGAATGAGCTACGTTCCAATTTAGAGTGGCGAGGTGTCCATTTCTTCTGGCGTGTCCATCAGGCTCCAAGGGATAATCAGTTTCCCATGGGTGCCTTCGTCTTGGACTTCGAGGGTGACACATTACCCAAGAAGGTCGAGGTGATGGTCTGCCGCTGTGACATAAAGCCATATATCTCTCCCCTGATGCAGTACTTTAAGTGCTGGAATTTCAGCCATATGTCTTCCCACTGTACTTCTAGCGTCACCTGGCTGGATTGTGGACGTCCACCACATCCCAATAGTCCCTGTGCCCAGCCTCCTATCTGTGTCAACTGAGGAAAACACCATTCGCCTTGCTCACCTGACTGTAGGATTCTTCAGAAACAAAGAAAAATAATGGAATACAAGACCCTAGACCGACTGACCTACACTGAGGCCAAGAGAAAATATTAGAGGCTACATCCTGTGCATATGATGTCAACCTACGCCACCGCTATGGCAAAAGTTCTACCATCTTCCATTCTGCCACGTACAGTTGACTCTCAGAGCCATCGGACCCCTGCCCTCCACAGCTATACGGGGTATTACAGGAACCATAGCGACTATATTAGAGTGTCAGTCGGGGTTTGCATCTATGTCCTGAACTCAGTATGTAGTGAACCTGTGCCCTTCAAACCCCACTTGAAGTTGTGTCTGTCAGGATAAGGACGACGCCGGAAATAACTGTCTGCAATATATATCTTCCCCCAGATGCTGCAGTACCCTTGAATGTATTGGCGGCAATGATTGATCAACTCCCTAAAACTTTCCTACTTCTGGGAGATTTTAATGCACATAACCCCATGTGGTGTGGCGCCATGCTTACTGGCCGAGGTAGGGAGGACGAAAATTTACTGTCACAGCTCGACCTCTGCCTCTTAAATACAAGTGCTCCCACACATTTCAGTGCAGCACAGGGCACATATTCGGCCATTGATCCCCCGGTTTGCACTACTGGCCGTCTCCCATCTATCTACTGCAGAGCACATGACGACCTGTGTGGTAGTGATTACATTCTCATCTTCCTGTCAGTCCCCCAGAGTCATGCCCACGGACGCCTACCCAGATGGGCCTTAAACAAGGCAGACTGCGAAGTTTTCACCTCTGCTGTCACCACTGAATCTCCCCAACATGGTGTCATCGATGTTGTCGTTGAGTAGGTCACTACAACGATAGTTTCTGCGACGGTAAACGCGATCCCTCGTTCTTTAAGGTGCCCCCCCCCCCCATCAAAGGACAGTCCCTTGGTGGTCGCCGGAAGTCGCTGAGGCAATTAAAGAGCATCGGCGAGCTCTACAGCTACATAAGTGGCACCCTTCCCTAAAGCACCTAAAAGCCTTTAAATGGCTCCAGGCTCACCTTCGCCAACGACGGAAACAGGAGTGACAGGAGAGGTATGTGTCGACCTTTAGCTGCCATACGTCACCTTCCCAAGTCTGGACGATCAGACGTCTTTTTGGGTACCAGACCCCAACAGGTGTCCATGGCATTAACATCAATGGCTTGTTACCTACCGACGCAAACGCGATTGCCCAGCACATTGCTGAGCACTATGCTCGAGACTCTGCGTCGGAGAACTACTCCCCAGCCTTTCGCACCCTCAAATGGCAGATGGAAAGGAAAATCCTCTCGTTCACTACACGCCACAGTGAACCTTATAACGCCCCATCAACAGATTGGGAGGTCCTCAGCACCCTTGTACATTGCCTCAAGACAGCTCCTGGGCCGAATCGGATCCGCAGTCAGATGATCAAATATCTCCTGTCTGACTACAAGCAACATCTCCTCATCATCTTCAACCGGATCTGGTGCGATTGCGTCTTTCCATCGCGATAGCAGCAGAGCGCCATTATTCCCATGCTCAAACCCAGTCAAAATCTGCTTGATGTGGATAGCTACTGGCCCATCAGCCTCACCAACTTTCTTTGTAAGCTGCTGGATTGTATGGTGTATTGGTGGTTGGGCTGTGTCCTGGAGTCATGTGGCCAACTGGCTCCACGTCAGGGCCGCTGCCGCCAGGGTCGTTCTGCCATTCATAATCTTGTATCCCTTGAGTCTGCCATCTGAACAGCCTTTTCCAGATGCCAAAGTCTGGTTGCCATCTTTTTTGACTTGTGTAAAGCATACGACATGACCTGGCGACATCATATCTTTCCCACATTGTATGAGTGGGGTCTCCGGGTTTCGCTCCCGATTTTTATCCAAAACTTCCTGTAGCTTCGTACTTTCCTTGTCCAAATCTGTGCCTCCCATAGTTAAAAAATGGTTCAAATGGCTCTGAGCACTATGGGACTTAACATCAATGGTCATCAGTCCCCTAGAACTTAGAACTACTTAAACCTAACTAACCTAAGGATAGCACACAACACCCAGCCATCACGAGGCAGAGAAAATCCCTGACCCCGCCGGGAATCGAACCCGGGAACCCGGGCGTGGGAAGCGAGAACACTACCGCACGACCACGAGATGCGGGCCCTCCCATAGTTCCCCCAGTATTCAGGAGAATGACGTTCTGCAGGGCTCCATATTGAGTGTCTCTGTTTTTAGTGGCTATTAACGGTCTAGCAGCTGTAGGACCGTCGGTCTCACCTCCTCTGTATACGGATGACTTTTGCATTTCGTACAGCTCCTCCAGTACTGGTGTTGCTGAGCGGCACCTACAGGGAGCCATTCACAAGGCGCAGTCATGGGCTTTAATCCATGGCTTCCAGTTTTCAGCCGCGAAGTCGTATCTCATGCATTTCTGTTGGCATCGCACCATTCATCCAGAACCAGAAGTTCACCTTATTGACGATCCACTCACTGTAGTGTAGACATACCGATTATTAGGACTGGTTTTCGACAACGACTTGAGTTGTCTACCTCACCTTTGTCAGCTTAAGTGGAACTGCTGGCAGCACCTCTATGCCCTCTCCTCCCTGAGCAACACCAACTGGGGTGCAGATCGCTCTACGCCGCTGCAGCTCTACAGACCCCTTGTTGAATGCAGTCTTGACTGTGGGAGTCTGGTTTACGCTTCGGCGGCGCCCTCAGCGTTGCGTTTACTCCACCCTGTGCACCACTGTGGCGTTCGCCTAGCGACGTGAGCTTTTAGAACGAGTCAAGTGACCAGTGTCCTGGTGGAGGCCGAAGTCCTTCCATTGAAGGCTAGGCATGCACAAATGCTCGCCAGTTACGTTGCACACGTTCGTAATTCTCCTGCGCATCCAAATTACCGTCTCTTTTTCCCAACCACGGCAGTTCATCTCCCGCATCGGCGGCCCAGGCCAGTGCTTACGATTACGGTTCGCGTCCGGTCCCTTCTGTCTGAACTGGAGTCCTTCCCGTTACCACCTCTCCTCGAGGTCCATTCACGTACACCTCATGGTGCACACCTAGGCCGCAGATTCTTCTGGACCTTTCCCATGGATCTAAGGACTCCGTTAACTCTGTGGCTCTTTGCTATCACTTCCTCTCGATTCTCGACATGTACCGGAGCCATGAAGTGGTTTACACCGATTGCTCGATGACTGATGGTCACGTAGGCTTTGCGTGTGCTCATAGAGGACATATTGAACAGCACTCCTTGCCAGATGGCCGCAGTGTTTTCACTGCAGAGCTGGCTTCCATATCTTGTGTTCTTGAGCACAGCCGCTCGTGCCCTGGGGAGTCATTTCTCCTGTGTACTGACTCGTTGAGCAGCCTATAAGCTATCGACCAATGCTATGCTCGACAGCCTTTGGTATCGTCCATTCAGGAGTCCATCTATGCCCTGAGACGATTCTGTCATTCAGTGGCGTTTGTGTGGACCCCAGGACACGTCGGAATCCCAGACAACGACTTGCCGACAGGATGGCCAAACAGGCTACGCGAAAACCGCTTCTGGAGATGGGCATCTCCGAAACTGACCTGCATTCTGTCTTACGCCGCAGGGTTTCTCGGATTTGGGAGTCAGAATGGCATAACAGTACGCACAACAAATTGCGTGCCATTAAGGAGACTACGAATGTGTGGAAATCTTCCATGCGATCTTTTCTCAGGGAATCTGGGATCCTCTGCTGGCTCTGCATTGGCCATATCTGGGTAACGCATGGTTACCTCCTCCACCGTGAGGAACGATCTTGGTGTTGCTGTGGCTCACAAATGACGGTACTCCACATCTTGCTGGACTGCCCACTCCTAGCCGCTCTGCGGCGGACTTTTAACTTTCCCAGCATTCTACCTTCGCTGCTGGACGACAATACCTCAACAGCAGCTTTACTTTAGCGTTTTATTCGTGAGGGTGGGTTTTATCATTTGATTTTGCAAATTTGTGGTAAGGTCTTATGGGACCAAACTGCAGAGTTCATCAGTCTCTAAGCTTACAAATTATTTAATCTAACTTAAACTAACTTACGCTAAGGACGACTCACACGCCCATGCTCAAGGGAGGACACGAACCTCCGACGGGGCAGGTTGGGGGGTGGGGGGGGGGGAGGCAAGCGGACTGTGACAAGACGCCTCAGACCATTTGATCTATGTGTCCCCCACCCTAGTGCTTTTAGGGTGGAGGTTCTTATGTGTTACAGAGTGGCTGGCTTCTTTTTATTCTCATGGTCAGTCAGCCAAGGTAAACTGCTCTCTTGTTTTGATCTCTTCTACATGTTTCTTGCGTCTGTCTGTGGTTTTCATGTCCAATTTTGTCCATTTTAGTGTTTGCTACCCTTCTGTCATTTTTATTGTTTTCTCCTTTCTCCCATCTGTGTTTTGTATGACTCGATTATTTTATTCCCACCCTTGCGGAATTATTTTAATCGGAATGAGGGACCGATGACCTAACAGTTTGGTGCCTCCTCCTCTCTTTTAAACCAACCAACCGACCAACCAATCTCCCTGGCACAAAGTAACAATACAGACTCGATCGAGCCGCGGAATTGGCCGTCTGGCCATGGTTGAACTACAGACGACACGAGCCATGTACCCCCTTCCTCGTGGAATGACTGGAACTGATCGGCTGTCGGATCCCCTCCGTCTAATAGGCGCTGCTCATGGATGATTGTTTACATCTTTTGGCGGGTTTAGTGACATCCCTGAACAGTCAAAGGGACTATGTCTGTGATGCAATATCCACAGCCAACGTCTATCTTCAGGAGTTCTGAGAACCAGGGTGATGCAAAACTTTTTTTCATGTGTGTCTGATTGTCGTACCTCTTGTAATCTACTCACGTAATTACCGTAGAAATAAAACTGAACTCACGAGTCAGATGTTGATAATCCTCGATAAAACGGCCAGTATCCAAACAGTTCGCACGTTAGTGGATTGCTGCGTATTTTTTATAAAAAATAACGCTTATTTCTTTTCGTCCAAATCTTATAGATCGGGTTTTGTTATCCTGTTTCCCAGTGAGACTAACGTAATATTCAACAGTACTTATTTTACCCTTTTCGTGGTAATCTTTAAGAACAATTCTATTTGTATAACAGAAAGCAAAGACCGGTTTCGCTCTTGTCGGTGTAAGGACATTTGCTTCAAACTACGGCTTTGATTTTCTTTCGTATCATTTGTGGCTTGAAGTAAAGGTCGCACGACTTATCCATAGTCGCAAATTGAAGCACAAAATCAGTTGGATTTTTGTATGACGTTGATGAGAAAATTCTATTGCACATTGCTTTTGATCAGCCTTCAATGGGTGGGTGAGTGGTGATGACAGGCCGGTAGGCCCAGTGGATAGTAAAGTTGATAGTAAAGAATATCTTTATTTAGTTCCAGTACATAATGTGTCGTGGCTCGGCTAGGCACCCTAGAAGCTGCGTAGGCAGCCTGCAATGCTGACGGAAGTCCCAAGGCCATGACGTCATTGGCGTCCTTCCCCTCGGTGGCAAGGAGCCTTAGGAGTCCCTTGGCTATGCACACAAATACCACAGAGGTACATGGAGAAAGCTGTTCACAGGTTTCAACTTACTTCCCTCTGACATGAGACAGACAGTGCCTAGCTCTGAGGCTTTCAGTGTTGGAGTGTTGGTGGCAGTAGGCACAAATGACAAGTTGGCGGGCCTGTGGCTCCTAGTCCTGTGAGGAATTTAGTGGAAGTGGTGATAGGCGCTGCCTGACATTGAACCCATGGCTGTTGATGGTGATGTGCAATCATCTCGCTTATCAGCGTGGTCGTTGGCGTCACGGTTATGCTGATGGACTCCGGTGACGAGAGAAAGCCTTCTACCTAAAAACCCTGACGTATTCATATTGCTTCAAGGCGCATTTGTTCGTTAAAACCTGGTCCCTAGCCACATCACCCATAAAAAGAGACTTGCCCTGGCACCGTGGCATCCGATGCCTGCTACAGCCATTAGTACCGTGTGATGCAGTTTTCTGATGAGCAAAGATAGCCTAGTCTCACAATCCCCTTACCTATTTGTATGTATATTTTCTGACCCACTTGTCACCACACTTGAGTCTAGCAGCTCACACCTTTTAATGCAGTGCTCCACCCCAGATTTCCCACTACTTCTCATTATATTTTGCTAAAACTTGGTAGTGACATTATATTTCCCTCCTCTATGGAGATGAGCCGGCCCCTCAGGTCTTTCAAGTTTTCTGCTAAGTTTACGCCCCCCCCCCCCATTTAATCCACAAGAAAATATTATTACGAATAGAAACAGCTATTCCTACTTATAACACAATTACCGCATTAATCCTGAACCTAAAAATCTATTCTCCGTCGCTTGGTCGTGGAATCCAGCCCACAGGGACTCCAGTCTTCCCTGGATCAAGCCTCAGAATGGCTCGTCATGTCAGATACATTAAGGCTAAGCCAAGAAAAATCAGAGTCTCTATGGTGCTGGGATCTGACACTCAAGGTCACGGTTATTTGATGTCTACCATGCCAATATTGTCTTACATTCTGCAACAACTGTTATGTAGTGATTCGCCACCCCTGTAAAATTATGTTGTTGTTGTTGTTGTGGTCTTCAGTCCTGAGACTGGTTTGATGCAGCTCTCCATGCTACTCGATCCTGTGCAAGCTTCTTCATCTCCCAGTACCTACTGCAACCTACATCCTTCATAATCTGCTTAGTGTATTCATCTCTTGGTCTCCCCCTACGATTTTTACCCTCCCTGCTGCCCTCCAATACTAAATTGGTGATCCCTTGATGCCTCAGAACATGTCCTAACAACCGATATCTTCTTCTGGTCAAGTTGTACCACAATTTTCTCTTCTCCCCAATCCTATTCAATACTTCCTCATTAGTTATGTGATCTACCCATCTAATCTTCAGCATTCTTCTGTAGCACCACATTTCGAAAGCTTCTATTCTCTTCTTGTCCAAACTATTTACCGTCCATGTTTCACTTCCATACATGGCTACACTCCATACAAATACTTTCAGAAATGACTTCCTGATACTTAAATCCATACTCGATGTTAACAAATTTTTCTTCTTCAGAAACGCTTTCCTTGCCATTGCCAGTCTATATTTTATATCCTCTCTACTTCGACCATTATCAGTTATTTTGCTCCCCAAATAGCAAAACTCCTTTACTACTTTAAGTGTCTCATTTCCTAATCTAATTCCCTCAGCATCACCCGACTTAATTAGACTACATTCCATTATCCTCGTTTTGCTTTTGTTGATGTTCATCTTATATCCTCCTTTCAAGACACTGTCCATTCTGTTCAACTGCTCTTCCAACTCCTTTGCTGTCTCTGACAGAATTACAATGTCATCGGCGAACCTCAAAGTTTTTATTTCTTCTCCATGGATTTTAATACCTACTCCGAATTTTTCTTTTGTTTCCTTTACTGCTTGCTCAATATACAGATTGAATAACATCGGGGAGAGGCTACAACCCTGTCTTACTCCCTTCCCAACCGCTGCTTCCCTTTCATGTCCCTCTACCCTTATAACTGCCATCTGGTTTCTGTACAAATTGTAAATAGCCTTTCGCTCCCTGTATTTTACCCCTGGCACCTTTAGAATTTGAAAGAGAGTATTCCAGTCAACATTGTCAAAAGCTTTCTCTAAGTCTACAAATGCTAGAAACGTAGGTTTGCCTTTTCTTAATCTTTCTTCTAAGATAAGTCGTAAGGTCAGTATTGACTCACGTGTTCCAGTATTTCTACGGAATCCAAACTGATCTTCCCCGAGGTCAGCTTCTACTAGTTTTTCCATTCGTCTGTAAAGAATTCGTGTTAGTATTTTGCAGCTGTGGCTTATTAAACTGATTGTTCGGTAATTTTCACATCTGTCAACACCTGCTTTCTTTGGGATTGGAATTATTATATTCTTCTTGAAGTCTGAGGGTATTTCACCTGTCTCATACATCTTGCTCACCAGAGGGTAGAGTTTTGTCAGGACTGGCTCTCCCAAGGCCGTCAGAAGTTCCAATGGAATGTTGTCTACTCCGGGGGCCTTGTTTCGACTCAGGTCTTTCAGTGCTCTGTCAAACTCTTCACGCAGTATCGTATCTCCCATTTCATCTTCATCTACATCCTCATCCATTTCCATAATATTGTCCTCAAGTACATCGCCCTTGTATAGACCCTCTATATACTCCTTCCACCTTTCTGCTTTCCCTTCTTTGCTTGGAACTGGGTTTCCATCTGAGCTCTTGATGTTCATACAAGTGGTTCTCTTATCTCCAAAGGTCTCTTTAATTTTCCTGTAGGCAGTATCTATCTTACCCCTAGTGAGATAAGCCTCTACATCCTTGCATTTGTCCTCTAGCCATGCCTGCTTAGCCATTTTGCACTTCCTGTCGATCTCATTTTTGAGACGTTTGTATTCCTTTTTGCCTGCTTCATTTACTGCATTTTTATATTTTCTCCTTTCATCAATTAAATTCAATATTTCTTCTGTTACCCAAGGATTTCTACTAGCCCTCGTCTTTTTACCTACTTGATCCTCTGCTGCCTTCACTACTTCATCCCTCAAAGCTACCCATTCCTCTTCTACTGTATTTCTTTCCCCCATTCCTGTCAATTGTTCCCTTATGTTCTCCGTGAAACTCTGTACAACCTCTGGTTCTTTCAGTTTATCCAGGTCCCATCTCCTTAATTTCCCACCTTTTTGCAGTTTCTTCAGTTTTAATCTACAGGTCATAACCAATAGATTGTGGTCAGAGTCCACATCTGCCCCTGGAAATGTCTTACAATTTAAAACCTGGTTCCTAAATCTCTGTCTTACCATTATATAATCTATCTGATACCTTTTAGTATCTCCAGGGTTCTTCCATGTATACAACCTTCTATCATGATTCTTAAACCAAGTGTTAGCTATGATTAAGTTGTGCTCTGTGCAAAATTCTACCAGGCGGCTTCCTCTTTCATTTCTTAGCCCCAATCCATATTGACCTACTACATTTCCTTCTCTCCCTTTTCCTACACTCGAATTCCAGTCACCCATGACTATTAAATTTTCGTCTCCCTTCACTATCTGAATAATTTCTTTTATCTCATCATACATTTCATCAATTTCTTCGTCATCTGCAGAGCTAGTTGGCATATAAACTTGGACTACTGTAGTATGTGTGGGCTTCGTATCTATCTTGGCCACAATAATGCGTTCACTATGCTGTTTGTAGTAGCTTACCCGCATTCCTATTTTCCTATTCATTATTAAACCTACTCCTGCATTACCCCTATTTGACTTTGTGTTTATAACCCTGTAGTCACCTGACCAGAAGTCTTGTTCCTCCTGCCACCGAACTTCACTAATTCCCACTATATCTAACTTTAACCTATCCATTTCCCTTTTTAAATTTTCTAACCTACCTGCCCGATTAAGGGATCTGACATTCCACGCTCCGATCCGTAGAACGCCCGTTTTCTTTCTCCTGATAACGACATCCTCTTGAGTAGTCCCCGCCCGGAGATCCGAATGGGGGACTATTTTACCTCCGGAATATTTTACCCAAGAGGACGCCATCATCGTTTAATCATACAGTAAAGCTGCATGCCCTCGGGAAAAATTACGGCCGTAGTTTCCCCTTGCTTTCAGCCGTTCGCAGTACCAGCACAGCAAGGCCGTTTTGGTTATTATTACAAGGCCAGATCAGTCAATCATCCAGACTGTTGCCCTTGCAACTACTGAAAAGGCTGCTGCCCCTCTTCAGGAACCACACGTTTGTCTGGCCTCTCAACAGATACCCCTCCGTTGTGGTTGCACCTATGGTACGGCTATCTGTATCGCTGAGGCACGCAAGCCTCCCCACCAACGGCAAGGTCCATGGTTCATTATATATGATTTAATGAATGGTTTAAGCTGTGTTACCAGGTGTTGTTCACGAAGAAAAGGTTCCGTTAGGACTCCAACTACAGACACCCGTCCAGCCAGTACAGATGTGCCTGTGGTACATCCAACAGAGTAGCTCACATCACAGTCGGTGGTAAATGAAGCCTATGTCCCATAACATCGCCCCTAGTCCCACTAATCAAAAAACCACTACCTTGCTACTCTAAAAACCTCGTTCCCGCGAATTTTCTATGGTCATAGCAGATAGCTACCCCTATGACGTTGTTATATGCTGAATATATCCAATATAGACCTTCTCCTCGAAAATACAGCTTTTGTTCGATCACTTTCTCTCCACATGGAGCCGGCTGCTGTGGCCGAGCGGTTCAAGGCACTTCAGTCCGGAATCCCGTTGCTACTACTGTCGCAGGTTCGAATCCTGCCTCGGGCATGGATGTGTGTGATGTCCTTAGGTTAGTTAGGTTTAAGTAGTTCTAAGTCTAGGGGACTGATGACCTCAGATTTTAACTCCCATAGTGGTTAGAGCCCTTTTAACCATTTTCCAACATGGACGTTCCTTTGCCCTACCTCAGAACAACTGCATGATACATATACTTCTGTCCATCACAACCTTACATGTCAGATGTATGGTGACCATCCTGATTTGACACTGCTGAAGCTCACCCTCAGTCATTACCACGTGTCGAGTCCCGTCTTCCATCACTAGTAACACCACTTCTTCTCTCACTTGCGCAAACTTTCAAACTGCTGCTAACTTCACTGGATGGGTGTGCACTATGTAACATCTGAATAACACATGTTCAGTCCCTACCAGTAGCATACGTTATCTGTTACCAAATCCTGTGTGCACTATGGTTGTAGAACAGCAAGATATAGCTACCTGACTCTGTTACTAACTGTAATTCTGACGGTAATTCCTCTTGTAGTTTCCTCAATACACTCAATTACTGTTCAGGAAACTGTAAGACCGGACTTAATTGCCCATCTTGTGAACATTATCCTCCCGTCCAGGACTTGAATCCATGTTTGTATGGTTTCCAAATCTCTGTTGATATCACTGAGGCCCTGGCAGAATCCTTGGTTTGCTACCACAGCATGCGTGTATTTTTCAACACACCACTCTGCGGATTCTCGATTTGTGTGGAATGCTAGTCGTTTGTTGCTCTGTTTGCCTCCACTATCCCTTTCACGGCTTCTGCTGTTTCATTGAATTCGTTCACATCAATTTCTTCTGTTCGCTCGAATATGCACGTGCACCTGCGTCAATTCATTTCATTTTTACCCTCCTGGGTTTGTGCGGTGTTTAGACTGTTGGCCTTACCCTTATTACCTCCTGCATCTAATTTTAATTGTGCATATGCCCAGACTAACATCTTGTGTTCCTCGGCAACCTATCTAAGCACCCCATTCAATAACCGTTAAAACGTTGCCGGTGTGTTTTTCAACCCAAAAGGGGTCCTTCTATATTGATAGTGTCCCCAGGGTGCTGAAAATGCCTGTTCAGTCTGTCCTCCAGAGCAGCTTCTAATTGATTGTATCCATTCTTCAAGTCCATTGTTGAGAACGACTCGCAGTACCCTAGATTATCCATCATTTCTGTGATGTTCGGGATCAGGTAGGCTCTGTCATAGTTTAAATTTTGAAATGGCACTAATTGGAACGAGAGCGACATCTCTTCGAGCCATTCATTGAGTTCTTGGGCCCGATTACAATTTGCGTACCCTGGAGCTACTACTTATTCTATTATCCCTTCGGCAAATTGTTGATTTATAAATTCCTCCAAAACTGGTTGCAGTGATCGTGGTATTCTGTATGGTCTCCAATCCACCGATGATCCGTTCCCTTTAGAAGTCTTGTACTGTGCTGTGTTACTTGCATACAATGGTCCTCGCGGAAAAAATAGATCCTGAAGCTCCAGGAACAGATCCTCCATATACGGCCTCTCTATTCCTTCCAAAGTTTTTAATTTTTCACGAAATGCCGTCCTAGAAGAATCATGTGCCTCACTACAGCCTGCACGTTCTGTGCAGCCATCTTCCTCATCTGGAATCTTCAGTGTGGCCAACAGTGTTACGTTCAGTAACTTAACTTCCTTGGCGCGATTATTATCTACGTTCACAGGTACTATCTTGCTTCCATCCTTCGCCTGTGTGCCTACAATACTATGTTTCTCCAAACAGCTAGATGTTTCCACACTTTACTGTCTTTCATATGTTCCACTATACATAATATAGTAACTGGTAATTCATGTTCCACATGCACTCGTAGCGACTCTCTGGTGCCACTAAACACACGATCATGTGACTCGAGCCTTACTGTCATTGCCCGCATATTAACTGGATTTTCTCATATAATAGATCAACCTAGTCACAGATCAGCACTGACGACAGTTTCTCGTAGCCGGAATTCCTCCTCTCTAAGCTCCACTACACATCGTCGAAGATCAGTCATGGTACACTGCTGATGCAGTAAGTCTAACCCTAGGATCATGCTGTAGCCCTCGCTTATATATGTCACCACTACTGCACAATGTTTAAAGTCAGCTGTATGGAACGAACAATTCATCATTACTGACACCAACGATCATACATCGTTGTCCCCTGCTCCAAAGAAATTGTAGTGTGGTGAGTTCCAATGCCTCCTACGCCCTAAATGTCTTGAGGCCACTGACATACGTGCCTCTGTGTCCAACGAAACTTTATATTGTTCGCTACCATTTACCATCTATCACGCTTATTGGGGCACATTTCGTCACTGCACTCGTTCCTATTGAATTTAGTTTCACTGGGAGCTCTTGTCAGTGACTCTTGTGTTCCCCCTTAAGTTAAATGGGCATTTTCTATCCCTCATATCACCTCTACCACTATACCTATATCCGTGACAATTATCTACAATACACCTACTTCTATTCCCATAAAATAATTGGCAGCTCACGCTACTCCCATCATTCCTTCGCGACTGTAGCACTGCCTCTGCATATGCCACGTACGCCCACAATTAATACATTTTACACTAAAGTGCCAAGGAAACTGGTATACACATGCAAGTTCAAATACAGAGATATGTAAACCGGCAGAATGCGGTGCTGCGGTCGGCAACGCCTGTATAAGACATCAACTGTCTGGCGCAGTTGTTAGATCGGTTACTGCTGCTACAATGGCAGGTTATCAAGACTTAAGTGACTTTGAACGTGGTTTTATGGCCGGGGTGCGAGCGATGGGACACAGCATCTCCAAGGTAGCGATGAAGTGGAGACTTTCCCGTACGACCGTTACACGAGTGTTCCGTGAATGTCAGGAATCCGGTAAAATATCCAGTCTCCGACATAGTTGCGGCTAGGAAAAGATCCTGCAAGAATGGGACCAACGACGACTGAAGAGAATTGCTCAATGTGACAGAAATGCAACCCTTTCGCACAAAGCTGCAGATTTCAATGCTGGCCCATCAACAAGTGTCAGCATGCGAGCTATTCAACGAAACATCATCGATATGGACTTTCGGAGCAGAAGGTCGACTCGTGTACCCTTGATGACGAGTTTAAAAACTGCCGCTGGCCACCAAACTCCCCAGACATGAACATTATTGAGCATATTTTGCATGCATTGCGACGTGCTGTTCAGAAGAGATCTTCACCTCCTCGTATTGTTACGGATTTATGGACAGTCCTGTAGGACTCATGGCGTCAATTCCCTGTATCATTACTTCAGACATCAGTTGAGTCCATGGCACGTCGTGTTGTGGCATTTCTGTGTGCTCGCTGGGGACATACATGATACTAGGTAGGTGTGCCAGTTTCTTTGGCTCTTCAGTGTATATCTGATGTAAACACATGTCACTAATCCCTTCCCCTGTCGACAAGTTAATTTCTTCACTGCTAATCTAACCCTTGCATGGAGATTTTTAGGGGCCCCAGTGTGCACCATCCTCTATAATTCTGGTGCTGAGCCTCTCAGAAAAACATGAACAGCTCGTTGCTCGGCCTCCTCTAGACCCACCTTGTTTACCTACTCATACTGTGGCATTTGAAAAGTGTAAACATTCAACTTCCTATTTCCATCTGCGGCCGGCCGTTATAGCCGAACGGTTCTAGGCGCTCCAGTTTGGAACCGCGCGACCGCTACGGTCGCAGGTTCGAATCCAGCCTCGGGCATGGATGTGTGTGATGACCTGAGGTTAGTTAGGTTTAAGTAGTTCTAACGTCTAGGGGACTGATGACCTCAAATGTTAAGTCACATAGTACTCACAGCCATTTGAACCTATTTCCATCTGCGCAGTCTTCAACTGATTCATTATGCCTTCTAGACACCATTTGTAACCTCCCCCTCACTTACCGACCTTAATGACAGTGAAAAATGAAACCGCGTGTACCTAATGGGAATTTTGGAAAAGCAATCGTCACCGAAGTTAATCTGTCGGTAAAGAGGGAGGAAAGAGTTACATCTAAATGGAAGGAAATGTGCTAATGAAACTGGTGGAAATTAATTTTGAAAAGGGGTAAAGTTAATAAGGAAAGTAAATGTGCAGCCGTTACGTTAACAATTAACTAGCGGTAATTAGGTATTTGAGATTTGGGGGAAATCACGGTCGCCAGTCCTAAGGACAATTACTATAGTAACTGAAAAAGAAAGGTTATTACACATATAATTAGCACTAGAAGCGTGGCAACTGAAGGTTGACACGTGTAGTGTGAAAACTGAAAGTTTGTCAGAAGTAATAAGTTTCCCTACACTCTGACCTAATTTAGCAAAAGAATTAATAAAACCGGAAAATCGAAAGTTAATTTAGTGACTGAAGTTAATAGTGAGCTTCCTTTCTGAAGCACATCGAAATTCAGTAACATACGGTTAGACTTGGACTACCTCAACAATCATTTCAAAAGCTACTTGAATCTACGCAATTTAGAAATAAGAGATTTAACTTTGATCTTGAATTAAATGATTCTGAACAATTAACAATAGTAAAATTTAGTACGTACCAAGCTGAGCTGCAGTCACAGGTAAGCTAAAATACGGTAACAAAACTCGCACTCTTAATTTGTGCTTGTGTAATCTGAATATTGTAGCCAGCTCTGAGACTTTAACTGAACTTTGAAATTAAAGCAGTGAAATAGAATATTACTTTAATGCTGGCGTTTGAATTTCAACGACACTCGGGTTCATTCCGGAAAAGGAAGGGACCCTGCTTGGCAATGCAATTGGGGCAATGAGCAACAAAGGTTCATGCTAAGTTGCTGTAATTATAGTTACGAAAATGGTACAGTTTGAAAAGCTGAGGTCTGCCATACAGTTCTAAAACTTTACTTGCTTCCAGTCTTCCTTGTTGGTTGATTGAAGGTTTGAAGCCGTCGATCGAGGAGGTGGCGACAGTCACTCATTGTCGGCCGTCGCTGTTGCAGAAGCTGGATGTTGGCGCGCCTTCTTCTCGACACGGTCACCAGGCGAAACGGGCTCTTGATGTGCGCCAGCTAATGCTTCCCGTCCGCGACACCATGTCAGAAACTATCATCGCGAGTCGAGCGAAATTACATTCTGCCAAACCCCGAAAGCGCGGCAACTCGCGGGAGCGTCACACAACACACCTGCTCCACTCGCTACCCCCGCCACACTCCTTCTCTCTCAGCCCGCGCTCCACGCGGCAGAGTTAACACTACCAAAGATCCTACACACTTTGATTCTTCACACGACCTATCGACGTAATCGTTCGATAGCAGTTTTCCCTAGGCAAGACCCAGCGTAAAAATACAAATAATATTTACGAAACAAACCAATTATACATCGACATAAATGCATAAATATACAAATAGTAAAACAATTACAATATACAAAGAGACAGAAATGTCATATCTTGAGGTAACAAAGCAAGGAAAGAAAATAATAGCACAATAGATGGAAATAGGAGGATATGCATTTCCGGCGTTACACGTGCCCCACATTGTCTGAGGATGTTCGTGTAACGTAAACAGACTCAGAAAATGTCCCAAAAAAGAAACAGCGGAAATGCATATGCTCAAAACATCAAAAAAATTTAGCATTCGTCTAATTAACCATAAACCAATTTGTAGACAATAATAATTGAGTGGAGACACTCCTAATCTTATTCCACTCTGTCATCTTGCACAAAATAAAACAGGTTGACAACATACCAAAATTCATAGAAAACATAGAAAATGGTTTAGCTATTCCAAAATCATTAAAATTCGTAACACTATAAGAAATGGAATACTATTTGCAAAATTGATCAGAGTACATGGTCATAAAAAACAGGTATATCAAAATACGCAAACTAATAATTAATTACATAGAATACACATTTTTATGTAACCTTTTCATAATTAATATTCTCGTCATGTCCAATTAACGCTAAACAAGAAAATAATATACAGCAGATAAAATAAAACATAAATATTGATAGCAGAATTCTTTCACATCAGCTGTCCGGGAAGAAAAACAACTCCACCTTCCGTACTCGCAAGTACAAAGGATGCCGACAGCGGCACAAGAGCCGACAGCGGCACAAGAGCCGACAGCGGCTTCGCCTCGCAAGTATTGTTGCGCCCGACTGTGCGGCACGCTTGATCTCACTCGCCCTTGTAACGGCGTTTCCAGAACGTCCGTTTCACTGAATTCTTTCGGAAAAACTCACTCCCGAGTAATCTCAAGGAGTCCATAAACACTATCACAGCGGATAACTCAACACTGTCCATCATGACACGCATGTATTAGCTTGAAACTTAAAACAGCGTCTAAGTACATCGGCAATGACTAATAAAAACACACATTCATGAAATATTACAGCAAGTTAAATATCATATTTACATTCCTTAATCTACTGTGACTCAGCTGAAAACTTAAACTAGCAGCTTGGATTTTTCAGATGATTACTAATCAGTTACTCTTAAATCATTTAGTCAAAATTAATTACTTATTAATTACAACTTCTTTAATGACCTCTAGGTCAGGCAAAAGCATCGTAACATGGCACATCCTTAAATCTTACACTCTATATTTACATACTGTACAAGTTACCCATTGTGTGGTATTAATCGATCCTGGGTTGGTACAATTTCAAGTCTACAATATTCCGTATACCTAATCGTTTTCCAGAGCTTGGATACTCTAAGCAATAAGCATTTGTGTGAGGTATACCAATGACTTTATATGGTCCATTATAAACAAACTTAAATTTAGAGATTTCATTGTCTGTCTCGCTCGATTTCTCATGAGTTTTTACAAGTACTAAGTCTCCGATTGCAAACTTAGCAAAACGCGCTTTAGCGTCATGACGACGTATGCGACCATCGGTTCTTAGCTTCATTATTTCTGGCAAACGATCTTTTTTCACACCAATACTAATGTCAATCCGTGGAGGGAATTTGATTATCTCTTCCACTAAACTTTTACTTCTGTCAATGCCGAGATTCCTCACATTACAGTAGTTCAATTTCATACCCACGTCAATAGCACCCGGCCAGTTAACAATGTGTATAGGCTGGTATTGCCTATGCACACCGTCTCCTGCCTCGTCAAAACTAACTACTATTGTTTTATCTTGTGACGTACATGTCAAAGTTTTGCTTTCGCAATTAACCACTGCACGATACTTTAATAGCCAATCTAACCCAATAATTACTTCCGTAGTTAAGTCTGGCACGACGACAAACTCTTGTTCAAATCGTGCCCCATATATATCGAAGTTGACAAAAATCTGTTTTGTGACTGGTTTACTGGCCTTCCCAGTAGCACCGATAATTTTCACTCCTGTTACTGGCATAACTACGATGCCAGGTCTGTCTTTCAGTAACTCAAATATTTTCCCAGATACAGCACTCAATTCTGCACCGGTGTCAATCAACACGTTTAGTTGTAGGTCGTGCATATTAACAGACACTACTATCTGTCTACACTTGTCCTCGACTGTATCTTTATTTTCCCACAGTAAATCCTCGTCTATATCCAGGTCATTCCAGAAAAAACCATCCGGCTTTGATCCTAAATCCGGCTTATCTGGCGGCCTTTTCAGCCTCTGTTCACATACAGTTTTAATTTCAACACGTTTGTCCTGAGGCTTAGTCTGTAGCTTCGCCTCCAATACCGAAACCTTTTCCTGTAACTCGTCAACTAGTGAGTGTTGCTTTGCTATCAATTCATTAATCGTCACCTTCGTTGATTCCACTTTGGTCAGATTAATCTCATCTGCCAATCTACCTGGAGAAATGTGCCCAGTAGTATCTGCAATTACTTCCTCAGGATCTGCGCAACCCACACTGCTACCGTCTGACCGTATAACGTCAGCTCTAACCTCGTACACGCTGTAATCTACGTGCTTTTCTACCAATCGTGTCCGGCTATCACTAAAATTTTCGTAATCTTTCTCCTTAATACTCTCGCAATATTTAAACTGGAGGTTTGCGTCGGATGGGTCGGCTACTTCTACCACTATAACTTTCGGTAAAGTCTGCCGGTTAGGGCCAGAACTTTCCGTTACTACCTCAACATCCAACTCTTGCGGGACGAAACACGATGAATCTTGCTCGTGCTCCCCATTAACATCAACTGTTTCTGGTAAAGTCTGCCGGTTAGAGCCAGAACTTTCTATCATTTCACAAACACTATCTTCCTGCGGGACGAGACGCGGAAAATCCTGCACGCGCTCCCCATAAACACTTCTCCCATACAGACCCCTATAATCACTTAGTTCGTCGTATAAGCGACCGAACTGCCTTAACCAGACCTCATCCCTCTCTGCATCCCCTCGCTCGATGACGGACGTTTTATCCGACATCTGATATTCTCTCAACACTTGCGAATCATTCTTAAACTCAATCTCCAGTTCCGCTGTGGGTATTACAGCTGCCACTTTATAATCGATTTCCGGAACACTACTTAAATTGTTCTCACTGACAGTGAATGTACTACCTACTGCCGTGTATACAGCTGATCTACTACTTGTGGGCGCACTCCTTTCTTCTAACACTGGCACACACTCCCGCCGTTGATTATTCCACACGGAATTTTCATAATGACGATACCTGGGTTTTCTCCTGTTATTGGGCCGCCAAAATTTCTCCACGCCCGCTCGGCCCCTCACCGGCGCGGCTAATGGTTTCCCTGTCTCGTCCCAGCAGATGCGCTCCCCGGATGCTGCTGAGGCGGCTGATCACACCCTCTGGCGTTATTACTATTCTGTGAAGCCCGTATCACGTTAGTATGATACTGGTTTCTGTCATTCCTGTTATTATTTGCATTGTACCGATTGTTATTACGGTCCGAACCATTATTGTTATTGCTGCGGTATGCATTATTCCCATGGTTATCATTGTTGTGGTTGCTGTGGTACTCGTTGTTGTTACCACGGCCTCTACCACTGTCGCGATTATTGCGCCAATTGTCCTCGTCCTCCACTCTTTCCAGGAAATCATTTATTGTCCTGTAATTGCTTCCTACGTAGCGTTTTGTATCATCTGGAAGCTTTTTGTAGAGTTCCCAGACTATTTCGGATTCCGTGCGGCGATCACGCAAATATTCCAACTTGCGGATCCAGCCCTCACAAAACTCCTTCATCGAGCCGCGCGAACTCGCATCGAAAGGCCTCGATACGACAAATTCGCGCCAGACACTTTGCTGTTTTTGCTCTGACCAGTATTCAGCCAGAAACAAATTTTTAAACTCGTCAAAAGTCAGGTTCGTAATGTCGAGGTTTAAGCCCCAACGCTTGGCATCACCAGCCAGCACATCAATAACCGCATTAATTTTTCTCTCATTAGTCCATGATCTGGGTAAAACTCTTTCACAATTTTTAATGAAATCCGTCGCGTGTATACCGCCTTTTTTCAAGGGGTCGAACCGCTCCTCTTTCGTCAACAATTCCGAACTATGTGCACAGATTGGCACATTGCTCTGTTTTTCGTCAAGTTTCTTTTCTAATTCCGACACTCTCGTAATTACTCGGCAAGTGGTTGTCGCAAGCGTTTCCACTTCCCTCTTTTTCTCTTCGCAGGTATTAGCCTGCTCCCTCACTTTAGTGTCTACTTCGGACACTAAAGCCTTTAAAGTTTCCACCTTCTGCTGATCCTCTTTTTTCACTAATTGAATTTGTTCCGTCACCTTATTCTCGATGATCGGAGCAACTGCTTCTCCTACACTTTTCTCGATTCTGCTAATTTCGGAATCAAAACGAGTATTTATGCTCGCAATTTCCCCCTGAACGCCTATCATTTCCTGTTTAAGATTACCGATTTCGGTATTAATTACAACAATATCTTCTTTGATTTTATCAACTTTTGTATTAACAACTCCAACATTGTTGTTAACAACATTAATAGCTTTGTTCTGATTGTCTAGCTTTCGTTCAATTTTTTCAGACTGAGCTTCTTGCTTGGCAGACAGAGCTATAATTTCTGCCGATTGACTCTTGATTTCATTAATCAAAACATTCAATAAATCAGTTAAATTCCCGGAGACTACCGGTTTTACTTCCGTAGCTGGTTCCTCTATACATGTTCCCCCGTATTCATCATCAAGGGGTACAGATTTGATTTTCGCTTCCGATTCCGAAACATTTTCTAAAGTTTGGAATTCCATTTCTGCTCTTTGTTGCGTTTCGGCGGTCGCGTCTTTCATGCTAGCCGCCTGCCACTGAACAATGGGAACCGCCGTGCGCGTTTCCCACTGTTCGACCGATTGTTCCATATCCAAGTCTACCAAATTTTGGTAATTGTTGCCTTCACTCATTTTAATAATTTTCAATATAAATGACAAATCTCAAATATAATTAGGATTTCTCCCACTACTTATTCTCGCTGACGTAACGGCCTGTACGTAACCAGTACTTTGTTACGAGATTTGCACAATGCAAAATTCGTGTCCAGAACAACCTCAAATATGAAGATTATCCTGTCACCAGGTCGCCACGTGTAACCTCCCCCTCACTTACCGACCTTAATGACAGTGAAAAATGAAACCGCGTGTACCTAATGGGAATTTTGGAAAAGCAATCGTCACCGAAGTTAATCTGTCGGTAAAGAGGGAGGAAAGAGTTACATCTAAATGGAAGGAAATGTGCTAATGAAACTGGTGGAAATTAATTTTGAAAAGGGGTAAAGTTAATAAAGAAAGTAAATGTGCAGCCGTTACGTTAACAATTAACTAGCAGTAATTAGGTATTTGAGATTTGGGGGAAATCACGGTCGCCAGTCTTAAGGACAATTACTATAGTAACTGAAAAAGAAAGGTTATTACACATATAATTAGCACTAGAAGCGTGGCAACTGATGGTTGACACGTGTAGTGTGAAAACTGAAAGTTTGTCAGAAGTAATAAGTTTCCCTACACTCTGACCTAATTTAGCAAAAGAATTAATAAAACCGGAAAATCGAAAGTTAATTTAGTGACTGAAGTTAATAGTGAGCTTTCTTTCTGAAGCACATCGAAATTCAGTAACATACGGTTAGTCTTGGACTACCTCAACAATCATTTCAAAAGCTACTTGAATCTACGCAATTTAGAAATAAGAGATTTAACTTTGATCTTGAATTAAATGATTCTGAACAATTAACAATAGTAAAATTTAGTACGTACCAAGCTGAGCTGCAGTCACAGGTAAGCTAAAATACGGTAACAAAACTCGCACTCTTAATTTGTGCTTGTGTAATCTGAATATTGTAGCCAGCTCTGAGACTTTAACTGAACTTTGAAATTAAAGCAGTGAAATAGAATATTACTTTAATGCTGGCGTTTGAATTTCAACGACACTCGGGTTCATTCCGGAAAAGGAAGGGACCCTGCTTGGCAATGCAATTGGGGCAATGAGCAACAAAGGTTCATGCTAAGTTGCTGTAATTATAGTTACGAAAATGGTACAGTTTGAAAAGCTGAGGTCTGCCATACAGTTCTAAAACTTTACTTGCTTCCAGTCTTCCTTGTTGGTTGATTGAAGGTTTGAAGCCGTCGATCGAGGAGGTGGCGACAGTCACTCATTGTCGGCCGTCGCTGTTGCAGAAGCTGGATGTTGGCGCGCCTTCTTCTCGACACGGTCACCAGGCGAAACGGGCTCTTGATGTGCGCCAGCTAATGCTTCCCGTCCGCGACACCATGTCAGAAACTATCATCGCGAGTCGAGCGAAATTACATTCTGCCAAACCCCAAAAGCGCGGCAACTCGCGGGAGCGTCACACAACACACCTGCTCCACTCGCTACCCCCGCCACACTCCTTCTCTCTCAGCCCGCGCTCCACGCGGCAGAGTTAACACTACCAAAGATCCTACACACTTTGATTCTTCACATGACCTATCGACGTAATCGTTCGATAGCAGTTTTCCCTAGGCAAGACCCAGCGTAAAAATACAAATAATATTTACGAAACAAACCAATTATACATCGACATAAATGCATAAATATACAAATAGTAAAACAATTACAATATACAAAGAGACAGAAATGTCATATCTTGAGGTAACAAAGCAAGGAAAGAAAATAATAGCACAATAGATGGAAATAGGAGGATATGCATTTCCGGCGTTACACATTCCCTCTTTCTCGTATAGAAACCGTGCACAGTTTTTTCCTATATCTCTGCTCCGACACCTGTTTCTGCTGTTTCTACAATGCTAACGCTTCAGTGAATCATACGAACAAATTCGCCTCTCCCATTAAACACAACCTTGCAATCTGCAATAATAGTTCATTCAGCTTATCCCTATATCAGCCGATGACTTGAGATCCTCTACAAATGGTAACATATCTTTAGTCGACGTACCAGAAAAGGGAGAAACAAGGCTAGCAACAACTGGAACCACTCCAAGAGTCTTTGACTTAATAAATTCTATATTCCGATTTTTCTCTGTCAGTTTGTTATCTGTAGCACTCGATCTCCCCCTAACTGATCTACCTGATTCACTAATGACCTTATAGTGTCATCTCTGTTGACATCCTCTGTTTCCACTTATTGCCTCAGAGTTACTCATTTTTACGACTCAGTAGTAATAAATCAAAAATAACACAGAAACAATAATCATCACTAACACAGACAAAACACTCCACATATTCTTGTATTACCAGTGTACTTCTGCCTAATTATGAACCACATGGTCTTTCCCCACTGTCTAACTGTGTGCTAAAACCAATTACATGCAAGGCAAACAACATAACTGCTACATCTTCAGCACAGCAGTTAGAATGCCCAAGCAAATTACTCTGTGTACAACACACAGTCACTAACCGTTCATCTGTAACATTGCCCCAAAGCAACGACGAACGCATTATTTCCTCCAATTTTAGAAAGGTAACTCTTGTACAATCACACCCACTAAACTTGGAAACCATGACTGTCATCACACAAGAACGAAAATGATCTCACTCAGCTTAAACGATGATACTGTAGGCTGCAGCTCACACATTGCCGCTGGCCAGAGTGGCGCTTCAGTCTGGAAACGAGCGACCGCTACGGTCGCAGGTTGGAATCCTGCCTCGGGCATGGATGTGTGTGATGTCATTAGGTTAGTTAGGTTTAATTAGTTCTAAGTTCTAGACAACTGATGATCTCAGAAGTTAAGTCGCATAGTGCTCAGAGCCATTTGAACCATTTTGAACCATCACACATTGCCCTCTGCGGGGTGGAACACACTCTGCTGTTGATTGTGGCGACATTGGCAGCACTCTGAAGAGCGTCTGGAGGTGACGACCACTGTGGCACCACTCTGAAGAGTGCTGTTGCACACAATGGGGTGAATGAGCGGTAATGACAGGCCGGTAGGCCCACAGAAAACATTGGTGAGAGTAAATAACACCTTTCTGTAATTCCATAACACGATGTGTCGCAGCTTACTGAGGCAAACGAACCTCACTCTGTTAGCCGGGACTGGCAAAGACATATGGGTGGCGGCTTCCACCCTGAATGGTGATTGGGCAGCCTCTGGAGACGACGGCCATAGCGTCAGCAGCGTCTTGCTACCGTCAATGACGTTGATCCGGTGAGTTCCTTGGCCCTGTGAGCTTTTACATCCACAGCGCAGGGAGAGGGCTGTGATCTGGCTTCGACTTGCAGCCCTGTAGCAGGAGTCAGATGGCAGCTGATACTAAGATGCTAATAAGGAACCCCTTGAGTGCGAGATCACAAGTTTAGTCTTTAGTAAGGCTCATTTATAAGTGTGTTACCAATTATAACAGTGTCATACATCTGACCTTTGTATCTGCACAGTGAGTGCACTAATGTGTGCAAACATAGCTTACCACTTAGCACGCAAATGGACAAAACATCTGAACTGTCTTCTCAAGCCCAGAGTGTCAAACAGACATTCTAAATAAATATGAACCTGGCTCTGTAAGGCAGCTAATATCAAGTGCAGATCGTAACAAAAATCATTAGAAGTGCTGCTGTCACGTACCTAGAACGCATGGATTAATATAAGTTTGGGGTCTCTTCTAGAAAGACAACACAGCTATTCCCTTTTTATTCTACATACAATTTATCAACTGTTGCTTTCAGGGATCAAGTGGTACACATCAATCACCTTCAATTACTTTTGACACTCAATAACATTTAATTCTTGGACATATTGAAATGATGATTATTAGTCGTTATCTCTACACATGACAATTTTTATGACAGGAAAGAATGATTATCACAAATCTTCATGAGCTAATTTAAATACATGTTGTCGTAGCTGGTGAATGCACTGAGTTGGTGGAGAATAAATTTACTTTTTGAACCAATGGAAAAGCTCTCGTGTACTCAATGTGAGCATAGGTTAGTATCCTAGCTTTTGATATTCAATGGTCAAAGCGTACACAAATTGGAGTGAACAAATTCTAAACTCAACATTTACTGTGGCCTAATGCATGATGGTACTTTATCAAGCGGCATCGGCAACGGCATTGTCTCCATGCTGGATCTTAAACGCTAATTTTCTACTCTGGCGTTAACCAAATTCATTCAGTCCCAACATTCCCGTGTTCCGTAGAACTTTAATCTTTCCGTAGTCGAAATAATGGCTATTGCGCACTCGCTATAGGTTGGAGCGACGTACACAATTTCTTTGCCCACAAAAATTCCCACAGGTATACTTAACTACCACTTTGCTACCTGTCGCACGATACGTGAAGTGCATCATCCTCACTTTGCGGAAAGCAAAGCTCTCAACACCCTCGCTTATTTCCATAAACTTGGTCGGTCTACCACGAGATCAGAGAGAGAGAGAGAGAGAGAGAGAGAGAGAAAGAGAATGGCTCTGAGCACTATGGGACTCAACTGCTGAGGTCATTAGTCCCCTAGAACTTAGAACTAGTTAAACCTAACTAACCTAAGGACATCACAAACATCCATGCCCGAGGCAGGATTCGAACCTGCGACCGTAGCAGTCTTGCGGTTCCAGACTGCAGCGCCTTTAACCACACGGCCCCTTCGGCCGGCACAGAGAGAGAGAGAGAGAGAGAGAGAGAGAGATAGAAATTTTATATCTCAAAATGCTTTTTTGTAATGGGGATTTCCCTACCGTGTCGCGTCTGCATCGCTAAGTATGGCTTCAGCCAATCATCGTATTACTAGAGGTGAATAAATATTTTTATTTTTATTGCTGGGTCGCAGCCAAACCCTGTTAATGACGTGCAGCCACTTACCCTCCGTCCCGGTCTTATTTACATTAAAAGTAATAATGCAATAATGCTGAAGCTCGCCGTTCTCTTGCTAAATGGGGTTTTATGAAATCATTAGCCACCTGCTCAGTTCGTCTTCAAAATGCATTTCACTTTAACTTGTTTGTTCCATGCCACTGTCCATATTGGCAGAGATCGTTTTGTTAGTTTTTGGTACATGAGATTAACTGCAATTGCCTTTTGTTGATATAATGTAATTATTATTTTCTGAGGATCTCATACCGCATCGTCCTGTCATTATGGATGAAGCTCATATAAGGTCCATAAAATCTGCACACCTTACAACAGGAAAAATACTAGCTGCTAATAACCCACTATGTG
Organism: Schistocerca cancellata; assembly: GCF_023864275.1. Lineage (NCBI taxonomy): Eukaryota > Metazoa > Arthropoda > Insecta > Orthoptera > Acrididae > Schistocerca > Schistocerca cancellata. Next base: position 166,480,751 of record NC_064632.1, read on the forward strand.
CATCAGGACCTAACAGAAAATGAGACAGACAGTCAAGAAATGTTCAAATAAACAATTAACTTGCACAACGAACACCAAATGAAAAATACTGCGCTGCAGTGATCACAGTGGTTTACACCATCAAAATCGAAGGCGAACTCCTTAGGAGTAACAGACCATGCAGGATTTTAAGTTAGGTAATGAGTCCTAAGGAATGCATATACACTGATAAGCCCAAACATTATGACCACTGCCCACACGATGTTGGATGCCGCCTGGTGACGTTGCGAGCACGTGACAGCGTGACAAAAGTATGTAAGACGGGCAGATATGGATGGGGGATCACCCCAGCCAAGATATGAGCTGCAAATAGGGAATTCATTGAGATAAGGAACTTTGACAAAGGGCAAGTTGTTATTACACAGAGCCTGTGAATGATTATCTCGAAAACAGCGAAGCTGATCGAATGTTCACGTGTTCTATGAAAAGTGATAGAAGGTCAGTGAAACTACCATCAGATGGTAAATGGTTGAACGTCAACGACTCTTCACAAATCGGGTGGTTCACAGGATTGTCTGCTCTGTGAAGTCGGATGGATGATGGTCTGTGGCATCTCTGCCAAAAGAGCACAATGCTGGTGCACACTCAATTGTTTTGGAGCATACTATTCATCATATGTTGCTGAACATGGAGCTACACAGCACATCACCCTTATGTGTTCACACGTTGACCCAACGACATCGTGAACTTCTATTGCAGTCTGCATGAGAATATCGGGATTCGACCGTCGATCAATGGAAACGTGTCGGCTCTTCAGGTGAATTACATTTTTGCTAGCCTGGGTCAATGATCGTCTCCACAAACGCCGTCAATATAGCGGCTCGAAACTTGCAGCATACCATGGATGCAGACTGGTGGGAGCAGTACTATGCTGTAGGAGACATTCTTCTACACTTGCTTGGGACCTATGGTAGTAATTGAAGACACAGCCCACCTGGCTAGCCAAGCGGTCTAACGGGCTGCTTCCCCAGCACGAAACCGCCCAGTGGATTACTGTCGAGGTCCGGTGTGCCGGCCAGCCTGTGGATGGTTTTTATGACGGTTTGCCATCTACCTTAGCGAATGCTGCCTGTTTCCCCTTATTCCACCTCAGGTACACTATGTCGACAATTACTGCGCAAACACAGCCTCCATGTACGCGTACATCATAATTACTCTACCACACAAACATTTGGGATTGCTAACCCTGGGTTCGGTGAGGTGCGGCGGTAGGGTGGGTTGACTGCTGTGGCCTGTCGTGGGGCTATGGCGGTAGGAAGCCTCTCCGTCGTTTCTAGGTCCCCAGTTTAATGCACAACACACAGTACAATTGAAGACACGCTGACAGCTGTGAACCACCTGCGTCGCTTCATGCATCATTCTTCCCCAACGGTGATGCCATATTTCAGCAGTATAACTGTCTGTGTCTCGGAACCAGAAACGTGCTACAGCGGATTGAGGTGCATTACAGTACACTCACGCTGATGTCTCGGCGACCCAATTCACCTGATATAAATCCTATGGAACCCATCTGGGTCGCTATTGGGCGCCATCACCGCGTACTCAACTGCGCGGCCCATTGTTAGACGAATTATATGACCTGTGTGTAGACATCTAATGTCACATACCTCCACAAACCTACCAACTAACTGTCGGACCCCTGATATGTAGAATCAGTTACGTGTTTCGTTCCAAAGACGGTCACACAAGCAATTAAGCAGGAGCTCATAACGTTTTGGTTCATCAGTGTGGAATCATATTGGTGCCATGGGGTGATGAGAACTGATGGAATGCAATAGCAAACAACTGAATGCGAAACAGTCTGTCGTCCTATCGTGAAACTGGCTATCTTTTAAGGTGTAGCTGCAGATAGTGCGATAAGTCCACTGGACCTGACGGGATACCAATTCGATTCTATACAGAGTACGCGAAAGAACTTGCCCCCCTTCTAACAGCCGTGTACCGCAAGTCTCTAGAGGAACGGAAGGTTTCAAATGATTGGAAAAGAGCGCAGGTAGTCCCAGTCTTCAAGAAGGGTCGTCGAGCAGATGCGCAAAACTATAGACCTATATCTCTGACATCGATCTGTTGTAGAATTTTAGAAGATGTTTTTTGCTCGAGTATCATGTCGTTTTCGGAAACCCAGAATCTACTATGTAGGAATCAACATGGATTCCGGAAACAGCGATCGTGGGAGACCCAACTCGCTTTATTTGTTCATGAGACCCAGAAAATATTAGATACAGGCTCCCAGGTAGATGCTATTTTTCTTGACTTCCGGAAGGCGTTCGATACAGTTCCGCACTGTCACCTGATAAACAAAGTAAGAGCCTGTGGCTGGATTGAAGAGTTTTTAGCAAACAGAACACAGCATGTTGTCATCAATGGAGAGACGTCTACAGACATTAAAGTAACCTCTGGCGTGCCACAGGGGAGTGTTGTGGGACCATTGCTTTTCACAATATATATAAATGACCTAGTAGATAGTGTCGGAAGTTCCATGCGGCTTTTCGCGGATAATGCTGTAATATACAGAGAAGTTGCAGCATTAGAAAATTGTAACGAAATGCAGGAAGATGTGTAGCGGATAGGCACTTGGTGCAGGGAGTGGCAACTGACCCTTAATATAGACAAATGTAATGTATTGCGAATACATAGAAAGAAGGATCCTTTACTGTATGATTATATGATAGCGGAACAAACACTGGTAGCAGTTACTTCTGTAAAATATCTGGGAGTATGCGTGCGGAACGATTTGAAGTGGAATGATCATATAAAATTAATTGTTGGTAAGGCGGGTACCAGGTTGAGATTCATTGGGAGAGTCCTTAGAAAATGTAGTCCATCAACAAAGGAGGTGGCTTACAAAACACTCGTTCGACCTATACTTGAGTATTGCTCATCAGTGTGGGATCCGTACCAGATCGGGTTGACGGAGGAGATAGAGAAGATCCAAAGAAGAGCGGCGCGTTTCGTCACAGGGTTATTTGGTAACCGTGATAGCGTTACGGAGATGTTTAACAAACTCAAGTGGCAGACTCTGCAAGAGAGGCGCTCTGCATCGCGGTGTAGCTTGCTCGCCAGGTTTCGAGAGGTTACGTTTCTGGATGAGGTATCGAATATATTGCTTCCCCCTACTTATACCTCCCGAGGAGATCACGAATGTAAAATTAGAGAGATTAGAGCGCGCACCGAGGCTTTCAGACAGTCGTTTTTCCCGCAAACCATACGCGACTGGAACAGGAAAGGGAGGTAATGACTGGCACCTAAAGTGCCCTCCGCCACACACCGTTGGGTGGCTTGCGGAGTATAAATGTAGATGTAGATGTAGATAATATGCCTTATAGGCATGGAAAAAACAAACATAGAGAAGCTTAATTATTCCAGTGGATTCAGGAATTACGAATGCCGACGTCAGACACTTTTCACGATGGTTAGCTTGCTGTAAAGGAGTATGACATTTATATGCAGACCAGGAATCAAGAAAAAGCAAGTTATTTTGCACACCTTTTAGCCAAAAGCAGAACTCATGCCATAGTTGTAGTTCTCTTACGCCCGTTTTCCCACTTTTTCTTCCTGTGACGTAAATACTCCCTACTGCCCATGCACGATCACGCACATGAGAAAGAATTATAGGGGTACAGGACCTCCAATTTCTTGCAACATACTTTCCAACCAGTTTACCATCCAGAGTAACAGCGGGTATAATTGTGTACGAATGTGTTACATCTGATATTAGCTGACTCTGATACAACTCTCTTGGTATCTCTAATTTCCAGTGTTCCTTTCATATGCATTTCCTCTTCAAATCCCGATTGGTTGCAGTTGCAAACAAATTCCTTATGGAACGATGGATAAGTTTTCTCATCTCATCTACAAATTTTTGGGCCGGTTCCACAGTTTTCTGTGCATCGTCAAGCTGACTCTTTGTTTGAAATTTCGGTATCTTAAATCTCCCAACTCTACAACACTGTTTTAAGTTATGCAACCATCCACTGCTTTCCTTGACGTCGCTGTAATCTACGTCGCTCGCAATTTGATGTGCGTAAAGTAGTACGTCACTGTCATGTACATTTTATAAATTGTTTCAAGCATCCCTGAAACGCACAAACACTACTTTTTGTAACAAGTGCGCTTCGTCCTCTCAAGAATATCTGTAATTTTTCTTGTGCAGTACACGGTGCTACTGTTGCGGACTTAATCGAAATCTATTCATAGTTGTTTTTTTACTACGCTGCGGGTGATCTTCCACGTACGTAATTATATTGAGTACCCGCTCCTTGTACAAATATTGTCCATTACTACGTTTCACTGGAGATGGGATTTGTGACTCCCCGTCCGACAAGAACGATTAACTACATGATTCGACACCTGTTTCAATATCACTTTCTCTACTCCTCACGTACTCGTACATTGTCAGTACAGTCGAGAGTATACGACATCAAAAATTGCACTGACTGATCTTGCAGAAACGCTAATATTTCATGTGCCACTTCTTTCTCACTCTGCGAAATACCTTGGATTCCTTTCTGACTAAATGTCACTTCGGCAACTACTGTTGCAGATGTAATACAATGTTAGCTTTAATTATCGTTGCCATTCCTCTGCTTCGTATCAACACCACTAGCACTGTAGCACTTTTATGAGTTAATCGTCGACTAGCTCCGTAGCTTCGAGATGTGCTCACCATTGGATACCTTCACTTCAATCTGCCCCCCCCCTCCCCCCCGTTGTCATTAGCAACCAATACTGTGGTTGCATGACAGACAATATGTGCGGCGTCGAATGCCGTAAACATCATTAGTCTTCTGCGACCTTGCACTCGAGGGGTTCCTTGTAAGTGCCACTAGAATTTTAGTGCTGGTGGCAGCAAGCATAGACGGCAGGCTGGGATGGCTGTGCCACCAAGTCTCGTGAAGAGTTTAGTTCTGGCAGCAGCAGGCGCTGCCTGGCATCGAACCTATGGCTGTTACGGGCTTTGCCCAATCGTCTCACTGTCCGGCGTAGATATTTGGCGTCATAGTGGTGCTGCTGGACTCCAGCGACGAGAGACTGCCCTCCACCTTAGAATCCAGACATAGTTGTATTAACTTACTTGTGGTGTTTGTTCTTTTGGATATGTCCTAAAGAACAGACTCCACGCCTATGTAAATATGTACGGCTTGACGGTCATCAGTATCTTATCAGTGCGGATGGACTCTCTCTTCTGAAATCTTGCAGGAATTCAACGTGATTGGGGTGGTGAGCAATGAGTTTGGTGGAAAGGAGGCGCTATGTAAATAGTGTGCGACAAGGTGGGAATTTGGGTTGGATGGGGAGAACGTTTGGATATCCAAAGCGATTAAGGTGATCGCTCGCGTAAAGCGGGATATCCAGATTCGAATTCCGGTCCGGCACAAATTTTCACGTGACACCACTGAATTCGTATCAGTGCCCAATTCCAGCTGATTTGAGAATTTATTTCATTTCATCATGTTTATTTATATTGCTCCGAGGGCTATTTTTTCGCTAAGACCTGTCCCCCAGTCACATCACCCATTACAAGAGACTTGCCCTAGTGTGGTAACATCGACCCTCCTGCTATGGTCATTAGTGGCATGCGGTGTAGTTTTCCGTAGAGTGAGGCTAGCCTACTGTCGAATTCCACTTACGTCTATTTTATTCTGTACCACGTGTCGCCATACTTGCAGCTATCAGCCTGCACCTTTTAATGCAATACTTCATTGCGCTGTCCTCATTACTTCTCATCACTTTCTGCTAAAACTGGTCTGTTGTGTAATAAAATCATTTTTCAGGGACGATTAATAACAAAAAAATTTGATAGCGTTATTTAACGACATATTCGTTTATAGAAACACACAAGTCACTACTATTTTAAATAACCAGGTAAATGAAACTGTTCGTTTTTACTGGAAGTCGTCTATTAGTATGATTAAAGGAAAGTGTCATTAGTTTCAAGGCTTATTTTCAGCGACTAGCTGCCGGCCGCGGTGGTCTAGCGGTTCTGGCGCTGCAGTCCGGAACCGCGGGACTGCTACGGTCGCAGGTTCGAATCCTGCCTCGGGCATGGGTGTGTGTGATGTCCTTAGGTTAGTTAGGTTTAAGTAGTTCTAAGTTCTAGGGGACTTATGACCTAAGATGTTGAGTCCCATAGTGCTCAGAGCCATTTGAACCATTTTTGAATCAGCGACTAGCTCCTAGATGTTGTATTATGTATTAGTGCATGGCGTGAAGGTGAATTTTTGAGAAGGTAATCGATTAATCATATTCCAACGTACTTTACCAAGCTTACGTATTTTCTCTTGATTTTGTTTCTAAATCTGTGTCGATTTTTTTGTAAAGACTTTTTTGAAGTTTCAGATAGGTACCATAATCTTTAAGATTCCCACAGGTGTTGTTCACTTCTATTGAACGATATTGTGTGTCAGCTCTAAAATTTACTTCGAATGGCAGTAAACAACAGACTTCTGAGGGATGTTGGCCAGCTCAGAGGCCTTATTATGTACATCTTGTACCGGATTTGCATTGTTATCAAATTGATATGTAATTATCTCACACACTTGCAGCAGCAAGATCCTCATTAATAAATTGTAAACCTTACATGTGCTGATGCAATCTTGGCAGTTTCTGTCGGGTCTGTGATTTATTTTGTAGCTCTAAGTCGTTGGTTTAGTCTTCAGAACACGGTCCTTGCCGTTTTTCGCTTGTCATCCCTTCGTACTTCCTTTTTATTTTTCTATTATAATTCTCACGATATTTCACAGATAGACAGTCAGATTCTCCATACATCTTGAAGATTGTGTGTAGTTTCCAATACAAGATAATTTAGATTTATTAGTAGTGATCTGTGAAAACTCTTATTATAACTGTTATTCTTCAAATTATTATTGACACTGTTGTTTTATATCGTAATTGTTATTGTGACAATCATTGTTTCCATTCATTGAATGTATGGTCCTTTATACTGTCTGGACGTTGGGTCACGAAGTTCTTGCAGTATATGAATAACAATTCTTAAGTTTAGTTCTCAGTACATGTATTCCTTAATGGTTGTTGCTACTGATTATAACGTAAGAAATCGGAAATCCTTACCAGTGCAAAAAAGAATCAAGAACTTACCTCATTATCCAACCCGTCTTGAAATGATGTAGATGCAAGGTTTGAAAATTCTTTTTAGCTACATAGCAAATAAAAGAGTTCATTGTAAAGGTGGATTACAAATAATACGAGTTTAGAGGCCAATTTGTAGTGATTTGTGGAACAGGCCCTCTGGTCACAGACGTAGGTAACTGTATTCTTTGAGAAAAACAGCTGTGATCAGGTGTATACTAAGCTATCAATAAAAGGTGACCAGCAGCTATGCAGTAATACTTTATTTCAAACAGTGCCTTTTATCCTTACGCCCGAGGTTACATTTAGCTGGATTAAGCACGCACAGTATTTCGCAGTGTAGCTACAATTTAATCAACGTAATGTACAAATTAAGTTGCTTCTCTTTTGTCAATGTATAGATTAATTTATTTCACACCCTTCACCTCCTGTTTGATGCAATCTACGGAATACATTGAATAAAAACAACAGAGTTTTTTGTGTAGTTGATTTATTGATGTTATGCAGTTTAGTCAGTTTCATTAGTTTTCTGAAATACGTGGAAGTGTACTGTGACAACGGGAAACATCTCGGCTCTGCACAGACATTTCGATGAAATTTTGTGTCTTATGCGTTGCTACATGAATCCTCATATAGCGTTATCTGTTGCAGACTTGCGTTGTAAAAGAGGTTTTTTCTCTTACCATGGAATTTAAAAAATAGTCATGTTGTGGATTATGGTTTAAATGAATAATTTAGAAAACTGTGCGTTTCCAAAAAATACTTCTAGGCTTGTTGATCGCCAATAAAACTTCGTCCACGATAGTGGAAAATTTATAAGAAGTTTCCTGCTTTTTAAACTGCATCTACATCTACATAGATACTCCACAAGCCACCGTACGGTGCACGGCGGAGGGCACCCTGTACTATTACTTGTCATTTAGTTTCCTGTTCCATTCGCAAATAGATCGAGGTAAAAATGACTGCCTATATGCTTCCGTATGAGCTCTAATTCCCGAATCTTACCTTCGTGGTCCTGACGCGCAATGTATGTTGGCGGCAGTATAATCGTTCGGTAGTCAAGTTCAAATTCCGGTTCTCTAAATGTTCTCAGATGTGTTTCTCGAAAAGAACGTCGCCTTCCCTCCAGAGATTCCCATCTGAGTTCCCAAAGCATCTCCGTAATACTCTAATTTCCCTCATCTTTGAATGGTGATCATTGCGCGATTTGAAATTTGATAGTAATAATATATGCTGTATATCCTCGGTGAAGATCGAATTTCAGAATTTAGTGATCAGCCCCTTCCGCTTAGCGCGCCCTCTATCTGCAAGTGTGTCCCACTTCAAACTTTCTATGAGATTTGTAACGCTCTCGCGATGACTAAATGTACAGTTCACGAATCTTGCAGCTATTCTTTGTACCTTCTCAATCTCTTGAATCAGACCCAACTGGTAAGGAGCCCACACAGACGAACAGTACTCCAAGACTGGACGAATTAACTATTTCCTTTGTTGAAGGACTGCATCGCTTCAGTATTCTACCAATAAACCGCAATCTAGCGTTCACCTTACCCGTTACTTGCGTAATCTGATCATTCCACAAGGATGCCTGGAAATTGTAGCTGCAGACGAAAACTACGAGAAATTTCAGAACACCGATATTAGAGATCTGATATTAGTGACGTATTAAACAGCTGAAAAGATGAAAACGGAGGAATTTAGTGTTATATAAAGCATTAATTTTAATTTCAAAGACAATATTATCTAAGGTTGTTCAGTGATATTTTGCTATAAAGAACTAGTGGTCTCCAGTATCTCCATCCAATTATCAGTGTTTGTGTGAAAGGCAGCAAATGCACCATTAGGTGCGTCCACTGGAGTGGACTGCGTGCATTTACAGCGTCAGGACTGATTAACAGCGCCAAAGAAGCTACATTAATAGCTGTCCACTGCCATGGGCAACTGCACAATGGGATTAATATTCAATTAGCAAAACATTCAACAGAAGACGCAGAGTGATGAAAGGGCGTACAGAGAAGTGAAAAATTTCTGTGAAGTGCTTTCCATCGCTGCGGGAACAGCTCATTGCATTCAGTGAACGCCAACATACAAGGTGCACACTGGCCAACTCTTCGTCAGTAAATGTCTCCATAATGCTGTGTATCACAATTAGTGTACAGCTGACAACTTCAGGAAAACAAACTCAAGACACTACCGGGCAGTAGGGAATACAAGCTTAAAGACGAAAATTAATTTTGGAATTACCGTTCTAAACAGCAAGTACAGAGAAGTAATTGTTTCCAGATAAGACGTATAGCGAATTCCGTCGATATTTGCATTGTTGTGCATATATTTTCAAAGCAATACAGACACAAAGATAAACGAAACGTGATCCATCGTAGATCAAGGGTCCCTTGCACCAGAATACCCAGCAAATATCCCGGAACAATCCCAGAAATTTTGTGGGTGGCGGTACACTACCTGAAAATACAGTGAACCAACTGGGAGGGAAGATAGGTACACTACTTGCCATTAAAATTGCTACACCAAGAAGAAATGCAGATGATAAACGGGTATTCATTGGACAATTTATATTATACTAGAACTGACATGTGATTACATTTTCACGCAATTTGGGTGCATAGATCCTGAGAAATCAGTACCCGGAACAACCACCTCTGGCCGTAATAACGGCATTGGGGCATTGAGTCAAACAGAGCTTGGATGGCGTGTACAGGTAGAGCTGCCCATGCAGCTTCAACACGATACCACAGTTCATCAAGAGTAGTGACTGGCGTATTGTGACGAGCCAGTTCTCGGCCACCATTGACCAGACGTTTTCAATTGGTGAGAGATCTGGAGAATGTGCTGGCCAGGGCAGCATTGAAACATTTTCTGTATCCAGAAAGGTCCGTACAGGACCTGCAACACGCGGTCGTGCATTATCCTGCTGAAATGTAGGGTTTCGCAGGGATCGAATGAAGGGTAGAGCCACGGGTCGTAACACATCTGAAATGTAGCGCCCACTGTTCAAAGTGCCGTCAATGCGAACAAGAGGTGACCGAGACGTGTAACCAATGGCACCCCATAACATCACGCCGGGTGATACGCCAGTATGGCGATGACGAATACACGCTTCCAATGTGCGTTCACCGCGATGTCGCCAAACACGGATGCGACCATCATGATGATGTAAACAGAATCTCTATTCATCCCAAAAAATGACGTTTTGCCATTCGTGCACGCAGGTTCGTCGTTGAGTACACCATCGCAGGCGCTCCTGTCTGTGATGCAGCGTCAAGGGTAACCGCAGCCGTGGTCTCCGAGCTGATAGTCCATGCTGCTGCAAACGTCGTCGAATTGTTCGTGCAGATGTTTGTTGTCTTATAAACGGCCCCCTCTGTTGACTCAGAGATCGAGACGTGGCTGCACGATCCGTTACAGCCATGCGGGTAAGATGCCTGTCATCTCGACTGCTAGTGATACGAGGCCGTTGGGACCCAGCACGGCGTTCCGTATTACTCTCCTGAACCCATCGATTCCATTTTCTGCTAACAGTCATTGAATCTCTACCAACGCGAGCAGCAATGTCGCGATACGACAAACCGCAATCGCGATAGGCTACAATCTGACCTTTATCAAAGTCGGAAACGTGACGATACGCATTTCTCCTCCTTGTACGACTCATCACAACAACGTTTCACCAGGCAATGCCGGTCAACTGCTGTTTGTGTATGAGAAATCGGTTGGAAACTTTCCTCGTGTCAGCACGTTGTAGGTGTCGCCACCGGAGTCAACCTTGTGTGAATGCTCTGGAAATCTAATCATTTGCATATCACAGCATTTTCTTCCTGTCGGTTAAATTTAGCGTCTGTAGCACGTCATACTCGTGGTGTGGCAATTTTGATGGCCAGTAGTGTACATAATGAAAGCTCACAGGCTGAGAGAGATGTGATTTTATCATTACAAATTCTTCTCTAATTTACGGAATGGTCCAAAAAACATGATAGATAGTATGTTAAGCTCCTGACTTCGCGTGTATAATTCTTCCATATTATAATAGCTCACATACTGACATTTCAGGTGGATACCAGATTACCGGAAATATGGAATCACTGACCTTGGAAGAACGATTATTTGTCGTAAGGAAATTTTATGAGAATAGCCACTCTATTGGTATACCAGTCAAGAGTTCAGAAAGAAAATGACACCTAGTGAAGTGGTCATCGTGCGTTAGGTTACAGCACTCGAAAGTCGCAGTGGTTTTGAAGCCATTAGATGGTCGATGTTCTGGTCCTCACCTCACACTGATTTTCATTGTTGACAGGTTGATGGCCAGTTCTGAGTCTACTGGGAGTGTTTGGGATTCAAGAAGCAAGGCGTCGGGATGAAAATCCGCAGTCGTTACCGATCACAACAGGGAGCGTGTCCGCGCATTCTTTGAGGATCTGCCAAACACATCCTCTCGACAAGTGTCCCAACAGTTAAGCACATCCAAAACATCATTACAAAGGCTCACCAAAGTGGTAGGGTTGCGCCTTAGAAAATCCAAATGTGCCATCTTCTGAAGGGGGGGGGGGGGGGACACTGTGCGGCGGAGATATTTCGCAAATCACATGATTCAGGAACTTGAAAATAGTGACATCAGCGAATTCAAGATCTAGCTCAGTGATGAGGCCAATTTTCAGTTGGACGGTTGAATGAACAAACAAAACTAGTGCAACGGGAGGACGGAAAATCGCCATCTCAGTGGCGTGTCGCCACTGCATCCACAAACGGTCGCGATATTGTGTGCCCTATCGCCGAAGCGTATCATAGGTCCGATATTCATTGACAGTATCGTCTCAGGAGTGCAGTATCGAGAGTTGCTGGAGCGGCACTTTAGCCCACCCCACAATATTAATCATCGGTGCTGGTTCATGAAGGATGGGGATCGTCCCCATAGAACTGCTGAAGGCTTCACGTGGCTTGAAACAACATTTGGTGAACCTTTCATTGTACTGGACGGAGAGAAACTATCGGGGCACATGATGGGGTACCTCAAACGGTGCTACTTCTTCTTATGGGGTTACATCAAGGACAGACACTATAGGAATGCCCATAAGTCACTGGGGGACCTGAAATCGGCCATCAGAAGTGAAACTAATGCGCTTGGGTGCGTTACGCTCCAGCGCGTTAAAACAGAGTTCCGAAACCCGCTGTATACCACTGTAGCCGGAGGTGGTAGGTATTTCGAGCACATTGTACATTAAATGTCATTCATATTTGTATTCATTAAGTTCCCTTCAAACTCTGGCGGTATTGAGAACGCTGTCTCACATGAGTACATGGCATCACCGTGCTCCTAACAGTGATGACTCAACATCTGACGCTGTTTACGCTGCTCATAAACCCTAGCAGGCCGGTCACAAATAACACTAACGCACTCTGGTGGCCGTTCTACCTATCACAGAGAACTGAAATTTTAAGCATGTACGTACATGACGATGGTGTGTACGAAGTTACATTGACATACGACCGTGTCTTCTCGATGCTTGACTTTCTGTGTCTGTCAGTACAAATGTTCTATTGACTTTAGCGTCCGTCCCGATAGCTGGGTGGTCAGCGTGACGGATTGCCGTCCAACGGGTCCGGGTTCGATTCCTGGCTGGGTCGAGGATTTTCTCCGCTCAGGGACTGGGTGTTGTGCTGTCTTCATCATCATTTCATCCCCATCCGGCACGCATGTCGCCCAGTGTATCGTTAATGTAATAAGACCTGTACCAAGGCGGCCACACCTTCCCCGCAAGGGGCCTCCCGGCCAATGACGCCAAACGCTCATTTCCATTCCATTGCTTAACGCCAGAAGACCCATGAGGCTCTTCACTGATGAAATTGTATTATAATAAGAAATTGTAGAGCTGGAAAATTGCAAAAGAATTGCAAGAAGACCTGCAGAGGTTCGATGTTGCAGAAATTGGCAACCTTCAGTATAAAGCAGTGTAAAGTGTTGCTCAAAAATGTGCAGAAATACCCGTCGTTGTATGGTTACACAATCGTCGACCTATCATTGGAATCAGTCACATTCGACAAATATGTGTGAGTACGCGCACGGATCGATTTAAAGTGCAACGTACACATGAAACTAATCGCAGGAGAGGCATATGCCAGGCTGACATTCGTTCGAAGAATCTTCAACAAACGTAATCCACCCACGAAGGAGGTAGCTCACAACTCCCTTGTTCTGTACACAGTTAAGTATTTGTCGTTTGTGTGGGTCCATTACCAGCTGGGATTCATAAAGGAAATGTAGAGGATCCAAGGGAGAGCGGGGTATTCCATAACAGTGTAAGTGATTATTTTGTTAACTATTCATTTGTTTGACCTGTTATCTGCTGTCATATTGGTTCCCCATCAGACTCTCTATAAACAGCATTACCGGACAAACGTATAAGGCCACAATATTTTGCCTGCATAAATGTAATACTATACCATTTCGTACATGCATTTTATTCGATACGAGATCGCGATTGACAACGAGTGATCGGATGATTGGTCATTTCTGTGGTTACTAATGGATATCACCACGCACTAACATTTTTCTGTAGTGTTGCATACCTGAGAATTACGAGGTTAATCCGAAAAGTAAGGTCTCCTATTTTTTTATAAGTACATAGGCCTGTTTATTTCTACAATGGTTTACATCAGTTTACTTCTTGAACATTTAGCTATTTTACGGCATAATCACTCTTTCTGTCGATGCATTTTTGTAGACGCTGTGGCAGTTTTTGTATGCCCATGTCATACCACCTCGCCGCCAAGGTGTTCAGAAAGTTAAGAACCTCTTCTTTCATCTCGTCGTCGGAGCTGAATCGCTGGGACCACAATTAACGCTCACAGGTACTGTGAGGCTCAAAAAACTCAAACCGGCAATTCAGAACCGGAGAAGAGGAATGTTGAGGAAGGGCATACACATTCTCCACGACAACGCTCGCCCACACATCGCTCAGCAAACCGTTACCCTCCTGCAACAGTTTCAGTGAAACACAATCACCCACCCACCCTATAGTCCTGACTTGGCACCCAGTGACTATCACCTGTTCCCTATGTTAAAAGAACATTTGGCCGGAAAGCGATTCAGCTCCGACGACGAGGCGAAAGAAGAGGTTCATAACTTTCTGAACAGCACGGCGGCGACGTGGTATATCATGGGCATACAAAAACTGCCACAGCGTCTACAAAAATTCATCGACAGAAATGCTGATAATGTCGAAAAATAGATAGATGTTCAAGCTGTAAACTGATGAAACCATTGTACAAATAAACGGGTCTATGTACTTATAAAAAAATAGGAGACCTTACTTTTGGGATTACCCTCGTAATTTGAGCTGGACGATGGCAGCAGGGAGTGGTGACCGTTACACATTCCTGAGGAGGCGGCGGTCGGCACAAAGGCGTTTGTGTTCCACACAGAGGGATGTTTTACCGCTCTAAATAAACCAGTGTGTCGGCAGCGGTCTCCCTGCGTCGGGGCCGGTGAAATGACGATAACGCACTCCTGCCGCTAAAAAGAAGCCAGAGGCAGCAGCCGGGAGTGAAGAGCGATAACGTCTAACAAGAGAAGAAGGCCTGCTTTCGATACGGAGGAATACGCGGGAGTCACGAACGACTGACTTGAGTTGACCTTTCGCAGATCATCTTATGTGGGAAGTTTTATAATGTTCTAAAACAGTGTTTTATACAGAGTATGAACTGAAGGCGACTGGCTGGCAGCTTCATGACCAGTGTAGTGGGAGGCACAGGTTTCGTAACGAGCACAGAGATTAGTTGCAGGGAGAGCACACACAGACGCCGTGAGCCCTGCTGGAAGCCGGCCTACGGCGTGTAGGGGAACTGTCTTGCGGGTGTCGATAGAGCGCACGTCGTGCAGGGAGCGACTTAAGAGACTTCACGGACAAGAGCAACAGTGAAGAGTCTTATTGTTAGAATTTTCTGAGTATCGGTTTTTCCACTAAGAGCGAGTTAAGTAGTTTCTCTGTAGGCAGAGACGATTCTTTGCTTCTCTGTGGAGTCTGAGCCATACTAAAGTGCTTCTTTACGAACAAAGATTTGAGTTTCTGCTCGTGGTTTATGAGAGAACAGAAATATCGACTAGTGTTCTCTGTCGCACTGAACTAGTTTCAGCGCGAGGAGTTTGTAGACGGTGTATTACACCCACTGTGTAGACAGAATATATAGGTTCACAACGTACATCCTCTGCACTGCGACCGACGGCACCGAGCAGATCGACACTGCTGAACCACGTCTCTCGGCATTGTAGTCGGTGATATACATACCACGGCTCTGCAAATAGGGAAAAAACTTTGTTCTGCCTTACGGCAGGTCTTGTCATGGGGGAAGGCTCGTCAGGAAGGTCCACCGCTTGAGCGTCTAGGGAAGTGGTTCCAGCGGTGGTTTCCCCTTGACTTCCACTGATGATGATGATGAAATGATAATGAGGACAACACAGCAGCCAGGTCCTGAGCGGAGAAAAATCTCCGACGCAGCCGGGAGTGGAACCCGGGCCCCTTGGCGTGACAGACCGCCACGCTGACCACTCAGCTATCTGGGCGGACGCAAATAGGGAAACAGACACAGTAAATGTTTTGTGTTCCATTTGCTTGTTCTCTGAGTTCTTTACTGTCAGAGCCAGTCAGGGCGTTTCCCTGGGCTAATCAGTTTCATCCAACCTAGTTTGCCTATGTAATAAATTGGTGGGTGGGTGGGGGTGAGTGGATTTTGAGCAAAGTGACCGATGTTCTCCCAATTTCAAAACTAGATTAAGATTAGAATGTAATATTCTGCACTGCTTTTATACATTTATTTCATTCCTCTGTTGTTTGGAGATAAATAATTTTTTGGTATCTAGTTTTATTCGGTCTAGTTGGATAGCCATTCAACATTACCAGTATCCTAATTAAGCTAGAGCAGAATATCATGACGGCTAGATATCTCATCTAATGTATTCCTCTAGGTATAAGTTGTCAATTGCTGGGCTGTTTTTTATTTGTTTATAATCGTGATATTTCCACAGTGGAACGACATTGGCAATGACTCATACACACGCCGTATGTACACTGTAACACTCTGAGCTTATATACGAAACTTACTCCGGAGATAGATGTGTCGCTGTAATAACCTCCAACAGTATGTTTACAAGACAATCTTTATCTCAGTCTGCCACTGCCTTTCTTCAGTATGACTGGCTGAACGAAAATACGCATCTCTGCAAAATTTAAGGACGAAGTAGGTAAAGCGACTCAACTCGCTGGAGATGAATGAAAATGTATGAGCATGTTTTCTAGAGGTCTTCCAGTCGCGCACAGAAATCTGAATACTACATGCTGTGTGGTCAGCATGACTATACCGGCAATGAGTCAGGCTTCGCAACAAGAGGCAGCTGAAGAAACGATAAGAGACAGTATGTGCCACTCAGATAGCAACTACGGTGGACTGTAGAGGTGTTATTCATTACAAAATGGTCCAAAGACAGTAACTGGATGCACTCACACTGGGAAGAACCGTCGGGAATAGGACAAAGTGTGACAAGTGTAGTCCAAGTGTTTAGTATTGTTCATTTCTTTGTTTCACGTGCAATGGCCAGAGCTGGGAAATCGTAATGCACCCAGGAACATTATCGAACATGATCATTTCGGTATTCCATTTGTTATGGTATGGGGAGACATAAAGTTACATGGGTTTACTGACTTACAAATCCTTGAACAAGGTATAGTCAGTGGTCAACGTTAATGTGACACTGTACCCCTTCTCCATGTGTGTCCTTTCCGGGATGCAATTGGTCCCGACATTTTTTAATTGATAATTGGCATCTGAATAGAACAACGTAGGTCGATGGGCTCTTGCAACGAGAGGATGTTCGGCCTGCACGTTTCCGGACCCTCAATCCCATCGAGCACATGTGGGTGCCTTGGTGAGACGTGCTCGTGCTCCCACGATCAGCAACCAATTGTCAACCGTGCTGCTGGAGTAATGGAACGCACTACCACAATAACTCCTTACCAACCTTATACTGACCATGAGAGCACGTTGCAGAGAATGCTTTGCTGTCCGTAGTGATCACACACACACTATTAAGATCCGTGTCCCGCCTTTTGTAATGCCCAGGACCATCATGAATCGCAGTGACTTATTATCTTTGAATAAAAGTGTCATTTCTTTTCGTCTCAAGAGGTATTTCTTCCACTTACCTTCTTTACTATCCTGTAGTAGAACGTTCCATGTGTGGTCCAAGCTTCATTGAGCGGTTTAGTGCAAATGTCATATTATGCGAAAGTAACTTTCGTTCTTAATTTTGCACGGCAGTGAGTGATAAAAAAGAGATCTCTAAACATTTTATAAATAACAAAGGATTTATTCTGTGTTCATGAAAATTTCGTCACGTCGATATAAAATCCATTCAGAGTACATGCAATCTATACTGTTCACATTTTCACTTGAGTTAGCCATTGCCGTCTAGATTCCACTGGATCACCGTAAAAGAAATATTGATTCACACCGCATAGATCAAATCGTAGAATTCAACGGGAGAGAGCCCTGACTCGTTCTTGTTTTTTTTTTTTTTAATTTTAGTTATTTTGGTTTTAGGCAACATCGGTCGCTCCCTGACCTGACTGATGGGACATAACCGCGTTGCCTGTGATTTCCTTGGACATTGGGCTGTCTGAATAATTTTTGTATTACTTCTGCTGAGTGTCTCCAGTTCCAGTATCAGGTTGTGGAAGTCAGCGTCAAATTCGCTTCCTGTGTGTGAACTTCATCAATCCTTTTATCCCTTCGTTCAGTGATAAATTGTCTTCTTCCTTGCTTACCTTCCCACTTTTCCATTTGTCAAACCTGTTATTGAATTTTCTCCTTTGTACGATCAGGTCCAGAGGACCGATCGCAGCTTCAAGATTTCCCTTCTTTTTCCCTGCTTTCTGCCGCCAGTCACCACCTACACGGATCAGCAGCAAGTCAACATGGATTTCGTCTCTCCACTTTTTCTTTGGTCTGCCTAGTGCTCTTGTTCCGTGGGTGTGAAATCGTAAGATTTCAATGGTCGTCGATCGATATCACCTACCCATACAAGCATTTTGATTCTCATGAAAACTACAATATATACACTACTGGCCATTAAAATTGCTACATCACGAAGATGACGTGCTACAGACGAGAAATTTAACCGACAGGAAGAAGATGCTGTGATATGCAAATGATTAGCTTTTCGGAGCATTCACACAAGGTTGGCGCCGGTGGCGACACCTACAACGTACTGACATGAGGAAAGTTTCCAACCGATTTCTCATACACAAACAGCAGTTGACCGGCGTTGCCTGGTGAAACGTTGCTGTGAGACCTCGTGTGAGCAGGAGAAATGCGTACCATCACGTTTCCGACTTTGATAAAGGTCGGATTGTAGCCTATCGCGATTGCGGTTTATCGTATCGCGATATTGCTACTCGCGTTGGTCGAGATCCAATGACTGTTAGCAGAATATGGAATCGGTGGTTTCAGGAGGGTAATACAGAACGCCGTGCTGGATCCCAACGGCCTCGTATCTCTAGCAGTCGAGATGACAGGCATCTTATCCGCATGGCTGTAACGGATCGTGCAGCCACGTCTCGATCCCAGTGTCAACAGATGGGGACGTTTGCAAGACAATAACCATCTGCACGAATAGTTCGACGACGTTTGCACCAGCATGCACTATCAGCTCGTAGACCATGGCTGCGGTTACCCTTGACGCTGTGTCACAGTCAGGAGCGCCTGCGATGGTGTACTCAACGACGAACCTGGATGGACGAATACAAAACGTCATTTGTTCGGATGAATCCATGTTCTGTTTACAGCATCATGATGGTCGCATCCATGGTTGGCGACATCGCGGTGAACGCACATTGGAAGCGTGTTTTCCTCATCCCATACTGATGTATCACCCGGCGTGATGGTATGGGGTGCCATTGGTTACACGTCTCGGTCACCTCTTGTTCGCATTGACGGCACTTTGAACAGTGGACGTTATATTTCAGATGTGTTACGACCCGTGGCTCTACCCTTCATTCGATCCCTGCGAAACCCTACATTTCAGCAGGATAATGCACGACCGCATGTTGCAGGTCCTGTACGGGCCTTTCTGGATACAGAAAATGTTCGACTGCTGCCCTGGCCAGCACATTCTCCAGATCTCTCACCAATTCCAAACGTCTGGTCAATGGTGGCCGAGCAAGTGGCTCGTCACAATACGCCAGTCACTACTCTTGATGAACTGTGGTATCGTGTTGAAACTGCATGGGCAGCTGTAGCTGTACGTGCCATTCAAGCTCTGTTTGACTCAATGCCCAGGCGTATCAAGGCCGTTATTACGGCCAGAGGTGGTTGTTCTGAGTACTGATTTCTCAGGATCTATGCACCCAAATTGCGTGAAAATGTAATCACTTGTCAGTTCTAGTATAATATATTTGTCCAATGAATACCC
The DNA here is from genome assembly GCF_023864275.1 of Schistocerca cancellata. Taxonomy (NCBI): domain Eukaryota; kingdom Metazoa; phylum Arthropoda; class Insecta; order Orthoptera; family Acrididae; genus Schistocerca; species Schistocerca cancellata. The sequence goes on from NC_064632.1 coordinate 166,500,351, forward strand.
GTTTACATCTGCATTTCTTCTTGGTACAGAAATTTTAATGGCCAGTAGTGTATGTTGCTGCAGATCTCATTCAGCTGACAATTATTCCGGATCCTCCATTCGCCGCTCTGTCCCGTAACCGACAAAAGATGTTCCTCAGGTAGTTCTACTCGATAACGATAAGACAATTTAAGTCTTTTATCCAGACACTCCTAGTTTCACAAACATATAACTTTACAGGTTATATCAGCGTTTTGTACAGCTGGAGTATTAAATTCCTTAGCAGGCTATATGATTAAAAAATCTGACTCAGACTGAAGTACGATGTGTTTCCCGCTTGAAATCTCGCTCTGATCTGTCCCTCACACAACACGTCTTCAATAAAGATCATTATCAGATACTTAAAATCATAAATCCTGTTATAAGATCAGGTTCCGACTACCAGAAGCTGGAAGGGTTCTCACGAATAAGTACGAGTCCTGTTCATCACCAGATACTCGGTCTTCGTTTCGTTCACCAAAAAACCTATCTTGGCCGCTTCCACCTCCACGCGGTTGCTCGTCCCTTAGGTCTGGACAAGGGGGTCACGCCGTCATTATGTGTAAGACGTATGATTTTCTCAGACCTCGGTGCCTTCCAAATTCTTGTTGAAAGCTTCCCTCATTACCTTCTCCACAGCCAGACTGAGCAATAGCGATTACCCATCATCCACGTGTGCCATTCCTGTGATCTCGTTAACGCTGCGTGTAGCTTGGTACCCGAGATTCATGCCACCTTTTGAATCAGACAAAGTCTCAATACGCAGATGAGGTTCTTAAATGATACATGAATGGAAACAGCAACTCAAGTAGTTCATTTTTTACAGTGTGCGACGTAACGAATTTTTACCAGAAAATAAGACTTTTACGCGTTGTAATCGAGTTTTAACTCGACGGTGATGATGTTTGGTATTTGGGGCGCTCAACTGCGCGATTATCAGCGCCCGTGCAAATTCCCAAACGTTGTTCAGCCCAATCTCGCCACTTTCATGAATGATGATGAAATGATGAGGACAACACAAACACCCAGTGATCTCGAAGCAGGTGAAAATCCCTGACCCCGCCGGCAATCGAACCCGGGACCCCGTGCTCGGTAAGCGAGAACGCGACCGCGAGACCACGAGCTGCGAATAATAACGCGACGAGATGTAGTCAGCATTGAGGGGAAGGTGACTCGGCTACATAACTTCTGTATTGCTTGATGTCGTGGACCCGGTGTCGAGTATTGGATATTGAAATAGAAGTTCGTATGGCGAGTAATGTGAAATGAGTTCAAGATACACAGAGACGTGCTCAAGGTACCCTCCGCCACACACCGTCAGGTGCCTTGCGGAGTATGGAAGGTAGATGTAGATGTTGGAACTTTTTATTCCATAATGCGACACAGATCATTCATTGCGGAAGTCAGATCAGTAGTGGACACCTCTCATAAATCAAGTCCTTATATAAATATTTAATGCCAAAAGGAACATTGTTGATACCGTTGATTTTACGATTTTGATTTTTTTTTTGTTATAAAAATCATCACATCTTGTTAATTTAATATACAGTTGGAAATGTTAAAACTGCTATTACTCGATCAATACTCAGAATTCAGTTCAGAAAAAAAGTAAATCACGGGAATTTGCATCAAATATGGAACACAGTGTTTTTTACAGTTTTATTGATTACACAAAAAGTAATTAAGTACAGGATTCCTACCACATTTTAGGACCTCGACTGAACAGATCTCTCTATCAGTATTACCAGAAGCTCTGACATTCAAACCAGAAAGTGGGTTTTAGTCGTTTGTTTATAGTTTGTGCAATAACTTTTTCATAATAATTCCGAAAATTAGTGAACATCTGGACATACATAGATCATACAGATCAGTAGTAGCAGTCCACAAGATAAGTTAAACTTTGTCAGAGATATTTTGCCCGACAACTGAAAATGAGGAGCTTGTAAAAACGATTTCATAATCTGCTAAATACAAGTGATTGCCACAGTTTCAGATGTTCCTACCAATTAACCGAGCTCTTTGGACGTCGTGCATTGCTGTCTCAAGATCATGTACAGTCGTGGACAAAACGAGCGAGACCCCTCGCCTTTTCGTTATGCTGATCCGCACGGCTTTAAAGTCTGCTACACAGCATAACAGGCAAGGCGACGAAGTGCTACCAACATACTATGCACTTGCGTGAAATTGACAAACTATCTGAACTTTTTTAGGCTGTTTTCAATAATTTGTAAGACTATATTAATGCTGATTAGTGTGTTAAATACAACACGTAAATATAAGACAGAACTGAAAGAAGAAACGCTAATTGGTATGAACTGTACCAATAAAAATGAATTTCAACTTATCGAGATAACATAATTGTTTTAGTAATACAAAGAACGCCGGATCGTTACGAATTAGCAAAATATTATCCGCTTTCGGCCGCGAAACGGTCTGTGTCAACGTTCAGACCAGTCATACTGGATTACCGTTGCTGACCTACCATGAAAGTGTGCAAATTTAACAATGCGTGAAGATTCATAACGAAATTCAGTTAAAAATCATTCAGTGCCACACTTAAGTCAAATCCATTATTGACAGAAGCGGAAAAAGTAGGCAGTAACATGTATGAAATTCTACAAGAGTGTCATATTGACATGCGCAGGGCGCCAGTACAGAATAAAGGTAGCGATAAAAAGTATTGAGGGCGCGAGAATTTCTTAAAATTGCTTTACTGATATTCTACCTGCCTCCATCGAGATTAGAACCGAAAACAAACCAGACCTTCCTTTCACTACGCTAGCAGACAACCCATGCAAACCTCTATTATTACCCCAGACATGAATAAGCCACCAATTTCTCAATGAAAATGGTATATTGATCTGCAGTTTCTGTTGCATAGAGCTTTCTGGACTCAAAAACATGAATTTTCTTCCTTTATGTCACCGCTTATGTGACAACCATTCGGGATGTTTATCGAAATAGCAAAATACTGTTATTAGAGAGTAAATTTAGTAGGATATTTCTGCACCACCCCAGGAAATAAACGGCTCCACAGCTGCCAAACGTATTCTACACAGTTTCGAATTCTCCACTAGACTCGCCACAGCCGCAAAACGTTCATTAGCCTCAGTGTTTCTTAAGCTAGCTAGCAATGGGAATGTTGGCACTTCTAAAACGCGGTAGCATTAATACTGGGATCTGAACTACCACGTGTATAGGCAAATGGATTCTATTTGCATTCCTGTAAACGTGATTTGGATCGAAAGCGTAGCTACGATTAATATGCTGATGTATCGACTGCAACTAGAACATTTCGAATAAAGAGTAGGGGGTGTTATTTATGCAGCCCTCATCTTCAGTATCTGTCGTAGCTGTTTTCGTTGTTAGGATTTCGTCACCTAAACCGGTAAAAACGGAACCCTACAAGTCTCACTTTCTTGACCGTCTATCGGTCTACCCAAACTTTAAAACCCGTTTACCTCCAGAACGGGTAGACATAATAAGCGGAAATGTATCGCACTTCTTGTGGTAACCGGTCCCTTGGTGGTGTAAAAAAGTGAGCTTCTATGTCAACGCAATCTAAAGATACGGCCGTTTATGAAAAAAAAATTTACGTGAAAGGTCAAAAAATGGCTCCAAGAACTATGCGACCAAACTGCTTACGTCATCAGTCCCTAGCCCTATAACTACTTAAACCAACCTAACTTAACACACATCCACGCCCGGGGAAGGATTCGAAGATTCGAATTGACGGCGCAAGCAGACGTGCGATCCGCGATATGACGCCGTTGAAAGCACGGCTAACCCGCGCCGGAAAGCTGTTAATATCATCTGATGTTGCTAACAAGTTATTTACTTCTGGTGAATGATTTTCTGCGCAGTTCATTTAAGATAGAATAACTAAAATATATTTGATGTTACGGAAGACGAAGGGTGCCTAATTCATTTCCCTCTCTTTACTTATTATGTTACATTCGCAATCTGAGCATACGTATTATCCATAACCACACTTTAGCGCCACACAGATACGTGAATGAAACACATTGGAGTACAGTTTTAGACATAAAAACTGACCGCCGGCCGCCTGCCACAGAGACTAAGTCCGAGTCTATTCACTTAACGTAGCCAATAAAACTGACCGGCCATCTGCACAATCTGGCAACACTGTAAGATGCAGAAGCGTTAGGAGGAAGTGTTGTCTACTTCCGAGATGTTCTCGGATTGTGTGAGCCCGTGGTCTAGTGCTAGCCGGCACGGTAGCTCAGCGTGTTCAGTCAGAGAGCCGGTTGGCCTCTGTAATAAAAAAACTGAGTGGAAGGATCAACCACCGAATTTGAACAGGATGTCCTGCGACGTCCGCAATGACCAAACACAACGATCGATAATGAACAATAAAAAAAAAGAAAAGAAAAAATGTTAATCGTCATGCATTCTAAGCTTATGGTCTCCTGTTTGTGTCCAACAATTTTTTTTTCCACATTTCGGTCTAAAGTTATGATTCTGATTGAGCATCGAAATAATTCGCTTAACATTCTACCCACCAGCAATGACAAGTGTTCCAGAAACAACTCCGCAGGACAGCTCGTGGCTGCGCCGCGATCATAACAGCATACGCTCGAGCGTTTCCTCACAATGCAGCGGCTACCGGCCACCGGCCAGACGCCACCCGCCGCCTGAAATCCGGCGCCGCCCATGTGAACGCGGCGCCACGCTGTCAGTGTATGTATCAACTGTCATTTTCGAATTTGAAGTTCTAGTTATCATCTTGCAGTTAAACATTCGATTTTGCATACTTGAAAATCGTGAACTACAGTTAAGCATTGTAAAATTGAGTCGCAAGTGGAAAAAGGTGTAACACCTGAAACACAACGTTTATTTTTGGTATAACAGAGGGGTGAATGGAGAGGAGGCAGCTAGAAAGATTTGAACTATGTTTAGAGCGAGTGCTTTTGGTAAAAATACGCCAGAAAAAGATATTCGTGTTTCAACAAAGATCGTTCTGGCATGAATGATTTTCCACATTAAGGAAGTCTCGACTACTGATATATGTGATAGATTACCATTTAACCATCATGCGACATTTGCATTCAACAGGCAAAGTTCAGAAGTCTGGTGTAGGAGTACTGCATGCTCTAATTCGAAATAACAAAAATCAACGGAGTGACTATTATTGAACGTCATCAGGTCACTCATCGAGCATTCCTTTCGGTCGGAGTGTAAGAAAATCGAGCAACAAAACTACATCACCTGTGCTACTGTATGATAACGCACTATGTTGATTTGAGAAACAAAACAATCCAGGAGATTGATAGAAAAGTCGTCTGTCAGGCACTTGTATTGATAGGGAAGTCCTCTCTCAAGCACTTGTCCCTCTCGTCATATATTTGTAAAATTTTACCTTTCCCGCTCTTGATCGATCAACCGTCAAGGCAATTCATTTCTAGACGGAAATACTCTTAAAACTACTCTGGTTTAATGACATCGTTAGAACCAGTAGGCTTCTACAGGCGTAGAATTTGTAAACAACTTTAGCATTGCCAGATCGTTTTAGATATCGTGAAAGAAAATTCTGCTGCTGATTAATTTCTCTTTGATAATTACTGTTGCGTTTAGTAAACTAATGGAAAATGCAATTAAAATATTCACTGTACTAATATAAATTAAATTCAGCTTACTACAGAAACATCACGACGGCAGTCTATCTTAATAAAGCATTATGTGTCTGTGAGACGATCGAACCTATTTTAACACGAATTAGTAGGATATTACCAACTTTTGACTTCGAAAAGATCTGTATTTATTTCATTTACTGTACCATTCGCAAGTATTATGAAAATGTGACATTTCATAGATAAAATTATGTATTCACAACAACAAAAAATATGTCGGCAGAAAACAAAAGTGGCATTATGAATTTGGCAGTACCGTAAGGTTTTCGCTCTGACACTAAGAGTTACTGAAAGTAGCAAGACGAATTTTGCTCGAGCGTTGTCTTACGATTCCCTTATTGAGTTTTTATCAGCCTGCTTGTAGCTGTACTACAAAAGAATTAAAAATCTGGCTTTCAGCGAGTCGCGAATGGCGAACGAAAGCAGCTTGCACCTGTTAGCTAAGCATGTTACCTGGGAACTGGTTTTTTCCTAAACTGGGAAGACGTCCTTTTGAGGTTGAATTGTTGGCAAATGTCAGTCAGACGTGTGCCGTTGGTCTAAGTGTTACGGTGTGTTGAATTTGTGCCAATGATTTTTCTACAGGTTTCTTCTGACCCAAATAGAGAGTTGAAGTATCCCACTAGTATTTTCACGTCATCCTGGTGAATTTTGCTCATAGTATTTTCGAGTGTGTTCCAAAATTTGTCGACATTTTCGGAGTTTTTCTTATTTTCGATGTTGGTGGGGACACGTGCATTGATGAGTGTATATTTTTTACTGTGGCTCTGAATGAGCATAGTCATAAGTCGCTTGTTGATGGGCCGGCCACGGTGGCCGAGCGGTTCTAGGCGCTTCAGTTCGGAACCGCGCGACTGCTACGGTCGATGGTTCGAATCCAGCCTCGGGCATGGAAGTGTGTGATGTCCTTAGGTTAAGTTAGGTTTAATTAGTTCTAAGTTCCAGGGGACTGATGACTTCCGGTGTTAAGTCCCATAGTGCTCAGAGTCATTTGAACCTTTTCAATGTTGATGGGTGTGATTTCTTTGACAGAGTTGATGATAGATCTGTGTTCGAGAAATGCAATGCCGAAGATTGGTACGCCTTTCGCTACCTTTTGTTGTATTTTGATTTTGAAGACGCAATGGTTTCCCTAATGCAAGGTTTCATTGTCAGTTAGTCGTGGTTCTTGAAGAGCAAGGATGAGAATTTTTTGTCGGTGGATTTCTTTTGTGAGATTATTTAGTTTTCGTGTTTGGATCATTGTATCGATGTTTACTTTTAAATGTATGTTTCTTCCTTGTAGGGAAATTTACCAGAGATCTTCGATATTCTCTGCCGTGCTAACCTGGACTCCCCAGAATCCGAAAATCCAACTGCCGCCTGTCGACAGCCGGGTTGTGTACCACCTGGGGTAAAGTTGACTTTGCTTGCATAGTTCATGTTTGCTTGTGTTTCATTGGTTTGGCTTGGGTGATACGAGGACCGGACAGGACCAGAGGGTGTTGAAGCCTTTGAAAGCAAATATTTTCAGCCAAGCTCATTGAGCTAAGAGACGGTGACCAGAGTAGCGGTGAATTTCACTCAGACGTGTCTGGATTTTGGGTTCAACGGATTTGGTAGCCGTTCAGGATTGTGTTAGTATTTGGTTCACCCCTAATATTTGATTTCCTCGGTACCACCCATATGGGGGAGGGTTTCCCCTATCCGCCACACGCGATTATTATTATTATTATTATTATTGTCATTATGTCATCAGCAAATCCGATATGGTGTATCTTCCCACCACTGAAATAGATGTGTATTGTTCGATTCAGTATTTCCATCACATAAATGTGGGTTATAATTACGTTACATTGCTGCTAGAAGACATATTTCTCACTTTTTCTTAGCCAGTTGCTACCTGTTACTCCATCATAGGAATTTATATGCGCAGCATTGTTGCAACACAGACGTTCAAATTATCCGATTTCTGTAATTTCGTTTCGATACCAGATAGTTCTAATCGGATTCAGCTACGCAGTCTTAATATGGATATCTGACTACGACTCTCATCATGTGATAGACTGGGCAAATCACATTCTTAATCGGACTGTTGAATATAGATCACTTATCTCTGACAGGGCCTGAATTCTTAAACACTGTGGAAAATAATAATCCAATGTGCTCATTACAAATACGTTATTTAAATATAAATACATGGACTAACGAGATAATAGTTTATTTACAGGAGCAGAGCCCCATCCATCATAGCAGAGCAGTGCGTGATTGGTTTCAGGCCCAAGAGAGGATAAAGCTGTTGCCGTTTGTTCCACGATCACCAAACATCAACCAGATAGAGAATATGTGGGCAGAGGTAACAAGGCCATTGCCACGTGGATCTACAAAAGCAAGCGACCTTTGGACAAATATAGAAAACATATGTTGGGAAGTAAACCATCACGCTACACTGTCGACGACTTAGTGAAATCAATTCCCTAAGCCTTCCAGAAATCTTACGTTATGATCGTGGGTGGGTTGGTTACTAAAAGTATAAAAAAATGTTCAAATGTGTGTGAAGTCTTATGGGACTCAACTGCTAAGGTCATCAGTACCTAAGCTTACACACTATTTAACCTAAATTATCCTAAGGACAAACACACACACTCATGCCCGAGGGAGGACTCGAACCTCCGCCGGGATCAGCCACGCAGCCCATGACTGCAGCGCCCCAGACCGCTCGGCTAATCCCGCGCGGCTACATAAAGTATACTCGTCCACAAAACCGTTGTGGACAATTATCTGATAATCGGTCAAGATTTGCTTTGTGTCAGCTCTTTACCATACAAGACCATTTACTTTCAGGCTCCTCCTTACAATTCTTGCAGTGCAAGGTAATTGAAAAAACTCATCCACTCGACGCCAACTGAGGAACTGACTGGTGCATGTGTTGTTCAACACACAGTAGTTGTCAGCCTCACTAGAATCAATGACTATGTGTCTGTGTGTGTGTGTGTGTGTGTGTTTTCGTGTCCATGCACAATCTGAATCAATACTATTAACATTAGAGAGACAAACAACAATAAATAATTCATCAAATATGACTGTAAAGTATTTTAATGCGATGGGAAGTTACTAACTGAATTTTCACCCAACCCACGTCCAGCATATTACGTTAAGTAAGATGTATTAACTCCATAGTATCGTTAGCAGAGACAGTGCGCTCTTGTTGTCGAGGCTCGCGACAAGCGCAGCGATCAGCAGTGCCCAATGCCGCCGCGATTTGTTTATGTTGGCTGAGCGTGGACACTGCAGCAGACGCTTCGCCATAAACAGAAAGAAATCACCTTGTCTCTGACCGCAGTGAGCGGATATCACTGCCTGCGTGTTCTTATAGTAACCAACGTGAGACTCTACTCACAGGAGCCATGGAGCAATTGCAATGGGTATCATGTCATTAGTCATCAGAATATTAAACAGTGATGAAATGTCCACTCTATATGAATCCCAAGAAAATAGGAACCTTCTCACAAAGGAATGTGAGGTGATATCAAAATTTATCCAACATACAAAAATTAACTGCAGGGCTTTCATGTATGCAGTAGTAGCACACAAGGAAATATTATGTCTTGGAAGCGTATATTTCATTTCCTCTTCTCATTTTAACGCCCTTGTTTTAGTATGAAGTGGGAAAATAAACACGAAAAACTCAAGTTCCTGAGAAGCATATAAGTCATTTCCTCTTCTCATATCATAACTTTTGTTTTAGTATGAGGTAAAAAAATAAACAGTTTAGGGTTCTGAAACATAATATGACACCAGATTCTTATCGTAGGCGCTATCGGAAACGCAAAAAGCAGGGAGCTGTCCATTGTTTTGTCCAAAAGTCTGTTTCCTTTCATGCATTACTCACGTTAGGAGATTCTTATTTAAGGACTTGTGGGCATCAAGTTCTTCAGCAGAACAAGCCTTATGTTATTGTGCTAATTACGGTATGGAAAAAATGCAACAAAGACGAGTTCCCCTGGAGCACATGTCTGTATTCAGCAATGACCGCCAGCTGCCACAACACTTCACAGAATCCTTGCGGCGGGCAACACAACTGTGCGTGCACTTCAGACTTCATTCAGTAAGACGTCAGGAGATGGATGGAAACGTCAAATTAACGTTTCTTTCCGAGTCGTATTCAACCCAGAATGAGGTGTTATTAAGGTAGTTGAACGTTCTAGCAATTACACTTATATAATTCCAATATGAGTATTCAGATAGCCAAAAGAACCCGTTAGTGCGAAACCATCTGGAACTGCATTAACATCAAACTGCAAGAACTTGAGACAATACGTGGACTCTTCTCTTCGCTAGGTGACCTATTACTGATATTTAGCCCGCATCTCGTGGTCGTGCGGTAGCGTTCTCGCTTCCCACACCCGGGTTCCCGGGTTCGATTCCCGGCGGGGTCAGGGATTTTCTCTGCCTCGTGATGGCTGGGTGTTGTGTGCTGTCCTTAGGTTAGTTAGGTTTAAGTAGTTCTAAGTTCTAGGGGACTTATGACCACAGCAGTTGAGTCCCATAGTGCTCAGAGCCATTTTTTGAACTGATATTTAGGATTCTCACCTGCCTAGGCGTAATGGAAACGGAACTTCAGAGGCGCTTTCCGCTATTCTTGACAAACATGAGAAACTTGTAATCACTGCGAGTTACAACTGCGTGATGATAATGGTTCAGGTTGTCAGTAGTTGTGGTGGTGTTATGCTGTCAAACTGCTTACGGCAACGTTAATGGTGGCGCACATAATTTAGCGCTGACTACCTACCTAAGTAAAGATAGTGTTGTGGCGTCGTCGCTTGTCTTTATTTGGCCTCAGCTTGAGTAATCCGATTTAACGAACATAGTACTACATTCGCGGGCTGCTAATGATACAGTATGACTACAGAGATCATCGTGCGGGTATTACATTAATTCTGCAATGAATTGCTTAAAAAATGTTACCCTCAGCTATGCAGCTGGAATGACTCATTACACAGGTACTCTATGTTGCACTTGGTTAAGTGATCAGTTCGCTGCAATCCTGCTTCTTCTGTTTGTAAATGCTTGTATAGGTCAAAAATGGTTCAAATGGTTCTGAGTGCTATGGGACTTAACATCTGAGGTGGTCAGTCCGCTAGAACTTAGAACTACTTAAACCTAACTAACCTAAGGACATCAGACACATCCATGTCGGAGACTGGAGTCGAACCTGAGACCGTAGTTCTCGCGCGGTTCCAGACTGTAGCGCCTAGAACCGCTCGGCCACCCTGGCCGGCATACTTGTATACTGACCACTCGTTATTTGACTAAATATGAACTACAATCTAATTCGCATGTATATGGCATGGGTTAGCTCCGGCACGAAGGTATGACTAAGGATTGGTTTCCGTTGGAGTCCCGTTATTTTGATGGCAAGACTAATGTTCGCAAATCACCTCTATTGCCTCAAAAAACAATTGCATCTTAAATATCGAAGGACCGACGTCCGCACTGTCACAGCGCGTTGAAATACAGCAACGACAGCAGACGAAAATTTGTGACCGACTGAGCTTCGAACCTAGACCTGCTGCTTACTAGACAGACGTTCTGACCACTGCACTATTACTTTTTTTTAAAGTTTGAGAAGAATTTCAGCACCAGGTAGGCGGAGGCAAAGAGGGCAGGGGTCGAAAATCCGAGGCCTGGCCACAGTGCCTCCCCCATACCTGTCACTGAGCAGCTGCATTATTCACATGTATTCCATGTTTGCACTCATATATTCCTTTAAATTGTTGAACAAAATTGAAGTAGTAATTAAGGTAAAATAAATTACAGATTGTCGCCTCCAATCGCGTGCGATCCTTGTGGAACATAACTTATAACAGTGAACAGGGTGACGGAAAAATAAATAACAACCATTCATTCAGAAATATATTCACAATTTAAGTTATTATGCACTGGATGCATATGAAGTCTGTAAGGAAGCCATATATTTTTCAACAAATGGAAGAAGTTTCGGAGCCGGAGGGGGTTTGCCAAATTAGAACAGTTGTGATTTAAGAACCGACGTAAAAGAATATTCCAGGAATAAAAAAAAGTGAAAGAATAGTATTCTGCTTCTAATCAATAAAACTGTCCATCTCTTTGTAGCCCACATAAAGCAATAGATAAAATTTTTTTAAAACCTTCCTTATATTTGTTATTCTTCTTCAGCTTAAAATGTTCTTCTGCAATATAAAACATGCACTCTTCTAAGTTCTAAGTTTTGTTTATTACGACGTACAACACAAACTGTCCCAGAAGCCACGAATAACTGTTATTCTTTGCGGACGGGTAACATTTCCAGTCAGGTTTAAAGCTTCAGTTATCGGTACATGACTTTCTGCGGTTCTGTGGATAGTGCTAATTTCTTCCTAGAACAGAAAACTTTAGATGAGCCGCGGAGACCCAAATAATTATACAGGAAATTTCAGGAGGAATAATAAATATTGTAGGAGGTGGTAGTATAGACAAGTTGCAGAAAAAATGCCATATTACATGTGTCCAATTTTTATTTCGTACATACAGCTGGGTTCAATGCATTTATGTTTCGTATGTTGGTCCTTACAGGACCCAGTTGTCTACATTTCCTTGAAAATGACTTCCAGCGTTATTGGAAGAGGTTTATTTGGCTACAGGAATGCCTATGTTCCTCCAGCATGACGGGGCTCCTGCAAATTCTAGGCGTCAGGTGACACATTATCCAAACCTAACATTTTCTGGAAGATGGATCATTAGATATGGGCACTTTTCTTGGCCTTCAAGGTCCCTGGACGTTCTCTCTTTGGATTTTTGCCTGTGGGGATGGTTAAAGGCGAAGTCTACAAAGAAAAAGTAAACCCAAGAGCCGATTTGATCGTTCGGATTATGAATAGTGCAGCCGTCATAAAAGAACGCAAAGACGACCTCAGAAGATCTAGACGTGGTGTTATCAAGAGAAGTCAAATATGCATTGAAGTTGGTGGGGAAATTTTTGAAAATCAACTTTGAACGTCCTCATTTGCCTTTGGTTTGAGTTTGTTAGGGTTACGTACACTCTTTGCCATAAAACTCGACCGGCGGCCGGCCGCTTCAGAGGGTAAGTCCGCGCCGATCGCGACATGGGACAAAAAAACTGGCCAACTCGCTAATTCTTTAAGTCCGGTTATCTGCACAATCTGGCAACACTGTAGACTGCGGCACTTCCTGGAGGAAAACTTGTCCCAAGATAGAGAGACTCTAGGCTGATTACGCCTGTGGTCTAGCGGTAGCGTGCGTTGTTTCTGTTCATAATGTCAGTGGATCGAGAGCAGCTGGCATAAAATATTTTTATAGCCTCTTCTGTCTGAATGCTGAAGACGTGAATGTAATGGTAGCGCAGATTCAATCTATTTCGCTTTGTGACACACCGATATCAAAATTTTATCTAGTAACGATTTTGCGGCAGATTTCCTGCAGACTGTCCTCCTCTGGACGCCGTATGCGGCAAAGCTCCGGGATCCATTTGCTGGCTACTGGCAGCGGCCGTGGCGACAGCAGCGGCGCTGCACTCCCCCGTTCTTTATCGAAAGCGCCTGCTACCGCTCATCGCTTTTGATGATTTAAAACGCTTTATTATTAAATGTTGCTCCACAGAAAATTTCTACAATTTCCATTCACGCTCAAAAGCAACGGAGACAGACGCCTTGATTAGTAGGCGGGTAATCGGCAAGAGCTGAGTATGGCCCGAAATTAATTTTATAGACTGGGACGAAATTAAACCACCTCACTACATTCGATGAATTTATAAATGCTTCATACCTCGTTTCTTTTCCTTTCAAACTTAATTATTTGTGCAACTTTTGGTCAATGTTTGGATGTTTTCGTCAAGCCAGAGTGAGCGTCTGTGGTGTAAAGTGTATTACAGTTCTTGTTTCATTCCTTATGGTAAGTCTATGCGATAAACTGTGTGAATACCTTGCAATGCATGCTCTGTAGCAGTGCAGGCACACTGCACATTTGGAGTTCCATGTACGGGTTCATGAAGTATTTATTGTTGATCGGAAGTGATAGTTAAGGTCATCAGATTTCAACCAGAAAACTTTGTCGTTTTGAAGGTTTCAGAGAACGGAAAGGAATTGCTAACGCCGGTGTTAGAAAACGTCTACAGTTAAATGCTATTGCAAAAATTTAGAAGATGGGAACTATATTAATGAACAGGTGCACTTCATAAACAACCTGCCGACATGTTAGACCTATATGACGAACAAAGCTCAAATTTATATCGTTGACAGTCGGTTTGAATCTTTTCAGGACCTATTTTACAGTGAAGCACCTTGGAATTTGCAAAGCAGAAATCCATGATATTAACTTAATTTACTAAGTCGAAATCGGACGAAGATTGATGTTTAAAGGCATTCTTCAGATTTCGCATAAGAAATTTTTTACTAGCAGTTTGCAACTCCATTAATTAAAATGGAAAATAAAAGGTTGTAGTCAGCGGCTTCTACCGTGATTCGAACTTATAGTACAAGCACTGCAACGCACAAGGGAACCTCTGCGCTAACGACACACTGGCGGCCAGAGGCGGACTATAGTCACTGCGATGTTGCCTGAGCCTCAAAACGCAACCTTAAACACACAAACAGAGGAGGTGCAGATTACTGTTTTAACATCCCGTCGACCACGATGTCATTAGAGACGGAGCACAAGCTCGGATTAGGGAAGGATGGGGAAGGAAATCGGCCGTGCCCTTCCTAAGGAACCATCCCGGCATTTTCCTGAAGCGATTTAGGGAAATCATTGAAAACCTAAATCAGGATGGCCGGGCGCGGGATTGCACCGTCGTCCTCCCGAATGCACACACAAACAGGTGTTACTTATGTGAAGAACGCCGTTCTTGGAGTCCAGAAATTAAATATACTTTCTAATTGTGTCATCTTGCAGTGGATTATATCGTACGAGTCTTCGATGTGGAAAACGAATGTCAAGTGAATTTAGCGAGGTAACGCCGACCTACACCCGGAAGTAAATGCACTATCCGAGTGTTGACAAATACTTGCTACGACGCTGCCATTTCTCGGCTCTCTGACGAGGCAGCTCTTCAGCGAAATGCTTGCCGTGATTCTCCGATACGGTTCTTCAGAGTGGAGACGCGCGCGCACGTTTGGTTTTTATGCGGCGTTCTCCCCTGATGGTTTCTGACGTCGCCTTGTGGGCTATGTATACATTAATCCAGAATGATACAAGTTTCAGCTTCCGGCGTGGAAGAAGGCTGTTGACGCCGACATTATATCATTTCAACGTAGGGAAAGCAAAACGGATCATTCAATGTTTCTCATTCAACTTAATGCATGTGAGATAAATTTCCGTAACGTTCATAATCATCTAAAAATACAAACGAAGTAAAAATACACCGGAAGCTTATTCGAATTGAATATAATGTAAGATACCAAACGCTTTGCACCTCGATGTCGAATTTGTCCACTTGCAATCGTTTGCAGCATGCACATAGAATGTCATGATTTCCACGAGAATGAAGAAATATGTTGGTAAGGATGGAAGCAAGAAGAGACGCAGTCAACAAATATTCTATTCCTCATGGCATTCATTTCATTTGACACGTAAGAAGAGGTAAAGCGGGAATTTACTTTCGTTAACACGAAAGATATGCCGCACATACTGATAACGAGGAAGTCTGCGTCTTCATACGTTTCCTCCTTGAAATCTGTATGCTCTATTATATACTAAGTAGCCCGATCATTGTTTCAGTAATGTTACCCTCTTGTTTGACCACTTAACGATGAACAGATTCCAAATGCATGTCTCTGCGGGAAAGTAGCTGTTCGAACCCTTCCTGGGTTGTTTTTTGTGTTTTATTGCTTGGAATTCCTGAATCAGACCACTGTGCCTTCCCCCCTCGTGGGTTAGGTCTCAAAACTAAACCGCTTTGTATCCAATGGCATAATTTATTCATACAGCATCAGCATAAGACTCTTCCGAGTGAGAGAATGACAATAACAATCGTAACAAGAACAAGCAAATAATGAATGATGTTTATTCCAACGCAGAACGAGAATGGCTTTAAATGTAAAAATCTATATCTATATCCATATCTATTGATCTTTGAGTTGGCACAATGCAAATATATTCTTTGCATTTAGTTACTGAATTTAGTTCTGGATGTTTGCAGAGAAAAGGAAAAGTCGGTACTTCTCGCTAGTGTAATATAATGTGAACCAGCAACTACCCTTTCCTTAGAACATGACTCAAGCAGGTCCTCAAGCGGGCACTGCTGCATTCTGTTCCCTGACATTGCTCTGATGACGGTTAATGCAGATAGTTCCGATTATGAAATACAAAACGTATTGTAGGTTAGTTCCTAGGATAGTAACATTGAATTTGCGTTGTAGATGGCACATGAACGTGATGACTATCCATATTACTCATCAATATAAAAAGACAATATTTTGGGAATTTAGCGGGATTACTCAAAATGAATTCTGAAATTGGGTGACTGACCGCACAGGTGCTAAACGTCGTCAAGAGTATACGATGTCCTAATCGCATTAGGAATATGAAGATCGTTTTCGACAGCTCGCAACTTTCACATTGCTATCTCCACCCTACTCCAGACAGCTCTCGGTGGAGTTGCACTACGTTGCCGATGTTATGGAAGGCCTTCAAACCGACAACAGACCACATATTGAAAAATACAAGCGAATTCTCTTGCAGCGTAAGCTTATTGTAACTAATCTAAAAATTATTGGAGAGGAACATTGTCCTATTCAAAAAAAGTAAAATGTTACACACTGTTGACGTCAAACGGACATTATCTATGTCCTGTCTTGTGTCCTAGGTAATGCATTGATACCAGATGGTGGGGGCCGGCCGATGTGGCCGTGCGGTTCTAGGCGCTTCAGTCTGGAACCGCGTGACCGCTACGGTCGCAGGTTCGAATCCTGCCTCGGTCATGGATGTGTGTGATGTCCTTAGGTTAGTTAGGTTTAAGCAGTTCTAAGTTCTAGGGGACTGATGACCTTAGAAGTTAAGTCCCATAGTGCTCAGAGCCATTTGAACCATTTGAACTATTTAACACAAAATGACATTAAAAATTTAAGTTATTCACGAGCAGTTAGTTTAGAATATGTATGAACATTAAATGACACGACGAACCGTCTTGTTCTGCATATGGATTCAAACCCAGCTCATGCAGACTAAGCAAAGATTTCGTGACTGACGGAAACTAACAGTCATTCCTGATTAGGCATACAGAGAGTGATATACCTCGATTTTAGACAGTATCAGTTAGCAAATATCAACTTTAAATTGCATAACGCAAACACTTTTAACAGACGTGAATTCCTACCCAGCATCTATTGTCCCTGTTAACGAACTACGAGAGATGTTAAATATTGCTTCTTCACAAGTAACTTACTTGAAATGCCGTGAGGTAAAGCTGTGTGTTGGACACGGATTCGAACCCGGAACCTAATCGGATTGCCATCGAAGCACAGTCAAATGTGACATATCGGAATTTCGCGGCAGTAACTAGATGTTTTAACTGAAATGACGAGACGAAACATTAATTTTTTCCTTCCCAGGACTCCAACCCGGCACCTATCGCTGTTATATTCTAGAGAAAACTAACGTTAAATATGGGTTTGTTGCACCAGCAGTGACATGTGAGCATGTTTGAACTGAAATAATATGACGAAGAGTTCAGCGCTCACTGGGAATAGAGCCCCACACATATCGTTGTTGACTACACACAAAGAGACGTCAGCTACCGAATTTTTCTCCACCAGCTGCTCAGAATAGCATCTTGAACTTACAGTCATCTCGCAAATAGTTCTGTGTCTCACTGGGAGTTAAAAACGTCGGATATCGTTAGTGTTGACAGCGAATGAAAATACATTAAAAATCAAAATTATTATCCACCAGCAGATAGGTGTTCTCATGCTAGAGCTTGATAATACATAATTAAATCTTTAGTGCCGGGCCAGGATTCGATCCCATTCACGCATAATATGTGAAGGTGTTGAGGAATCTGCAGTTTTGAACAAACAACAAATTGTAGTCGAGCTGTATTGCCACGAAGGGATCAAATATCGCGTTAAGGGCGGTCTGAGTTGCATTCCCAGTTCAGAACCAATTTTATCGACATACAGAAGCTCAAATAAAAGATGGAATAAGTGTCCTGTGACCATACATAGCGTTTGTGTCGTCACTTGAAATAAATAACTAGTATAAGAAAGGTTACTGGTGATAGAGTTTCTACATGTCGCCACTCCAGACTTTATTGTGGTTCAACCTACCGTCTACTTGGTAAAGAAGGAATATCATCTTTAATGTGAATTTTCAGACCACGCAGCCATTATATCTCCTTCACTTGGTGTAGCCAGGAGAGAATGGAATCTGTCTCTCCCTATCTAAAATCATTGACAGAAGTGGGAATCGAACCCAGACCATAGGTATAACAACCTACCATCCGTCCAACAGACCACGAAATCCTCTTCTCTGCGAGTCATTTTTCTATCGTAACGCAGTTGCGCCACACTGGATGAGAATTCTGACACACAGGCTCCCTGTAGTAATTTGCAGCATGTTCAGTAAATTCATTTACTTGGTTGACCGAATCACCATGAACTAGCTGCCTCGGCTACCCAGTGCATACATTCGACTATTTTGTAATCACAGAAATAAAATCACGTTACTGCCACCTACACACAACTGCCAACATTGTAGGATGCAGAAGTTTAAATAGGAAGTGTTCCTTTCCACTTGAGCTATTCTATTGCGCTATCTGTTACTAGAAAACGTCGTTCAGTCCAAAAGAAAAGCTGTAACTGTTTGTCTCTCAGAAGTCAAGACCTGGCCATATGCATAATCTCACAGTGCTGTGGAATCCAAAAGTTCTGGAGGAATAGTTGCCGAGCTCTGGAGCTGTTGTAGCTACGTGTCAGCTTGTAGCATAGATAAGATGTCGCGAGTTCGAATACATTCAGTGCTACATTTTTTAAAACGCAATTCTGCTCTCTGCTGAAGTTATCAATCTAATGGAACTTTGAACATAATTCCCTTCACTTCTCAACCCAAAGTAGTCGCATGTGGGAAAAGGACTAACTACTGTGACATTTTGTTCTATTCAGGTTTAATAGACAGCAGGCAGCAGATGCATCTCGAAGATGTGCAGGGAGAGCGCATCGTGCCATAATATGTCAGAAAAGTATTTTCTACATTAGCCGTCGTGTGGTAGTGATATTTGATTCTTCTTCAAACTTTGATTGACAGCTTTAACTCAGAACAAATTTTCTACATGCATGTAATCAATAAACTGCATGTGCATTGTCAGACTGTCATAGGTAACATCAGAGAATTCGCATATATCGTTGATGATTAATTTCTTTCTCATATTTACTATTGTTTTAACAACACTAAAGGAAACCTTACGAAAATTGTGCACTGTATTATAAGAAATGAAATAAAACTAACCATGATAACCTTACGACGAAAGTATCTGTACACAAGCATGCCTCTATCGACACGAATTAATAAAATTCTACTCACTTAGATTTTGATTGGGTCTGTGTTTAATCGGTATGCTGTGTCATACTCAAGAGGTATGCAAATGTGGCATTTCATAAATATAGTTACGTATTCCTAGAAACCCAAAATTCGCTTGTCAGCAGCGGAAAGAGGCGTTACCTGTTGTGCAGCATTGTAAGTTTTTCAACATTGCACTATGAGCTGAAAGCATTTTCTTGCGATTTCCTTATTGATGTTTGATCTGACTGCTTGTAGCTCTTTCACAGAAGGGATAAAAACGTATCAGTCAGTGAGACTGGAACTGCGAACCGTAAAAGACGCTGTTTCACACGTCAGCACGTTACCACAGAGCTGGCGAGGAGGTATGGGTCTCAGCTTTCTATTACGACGGCAATAGTAACTAGAACTCGTAAACCGCTATTTAAAGGTCGAGATTAGTTGCGATTTCCACCTGCAACGACTTTCCTGGGCTGAAAACCGTAAATTTTCAATCTTTTGTTACCCTTCAAGCTATAATAACTCAGATTATTCAATGGAAATGACAGGTAAAATCAAGTGAACTTTGAGGCTTAATTCCGTGCACACCAGGAAGTAACTCGTCGATCACAGAGTTGCCAAACATACGTTGCCTTGTTGCCAAATCTCAGTTACAGTACCAGCAGGAAGAAGACGAACCGATGTGATCCTACAGCGGTCTGGGGAGTGACCATAGCTGGTGTCTCCAAGTCGCGGCTGCTACGGCCTGGAATACGTAATGCGTCTGATTCGCTTTCTGTAACTAGGTTTAGGGACTGGAGCGTAGTTACTAATAATACTCAGAACTGACTGCAAACTGAGCATCATAAATCAGTAACTCTCATTATTGTTTTTATATTTCTTTCGTAAGTGCACTCAAAACTAAGAAAGTCATTCACAGGCGTTTTCGTGCCTCGCCGATAGTCGAGCACAACATACAAATAAAAATAAAAAAGAATGTGTGTGTGTGTGTGTGTGTGTGTGTGTGTGTGAGTGTGTGAGAGAGAGAGAGAGAGAGAGAGAGAGAGAGAGAGAGAGAGAAATAAAAAGCAATGAGAGAGAGTGTAAAAAATTGTTGTAAAGAAATTGAATCATGGTATTTAAAGAAATCTTTCATTAAAATGACACGTTCCACATCATTACGAAATGTCGTATTCATGATCTATGGAACAAGAGTTAATCTAATGTAATCTAATCTAATCTAATCACATCATATTGATGATTAGCCATGAAGAGTCATGAATTACCGAAAGTTTTGCCAATACCAGTAATCAAATCTAAACTTGAAAATAAAAGACGACAATTTTTGTAATAAACCGTGACTCCTATCAAGACCCTTTCATCCCTGTTATCTAACCACGAAAGATGTCTGATATACCTCCATTCTGAAGTAACAAAGTGTGCATGCATTTAAAGATGAAGTGCATGATGTGAAGTTCTGTGACGGAGATACGAACCCAACACGTAATCCGATTGTTAACTAAGAAAAATCAAATGTTACGTATCGGTTTTTCTTACGAGCCGCTAGGTGTCTCAATCTAAAATAAGGATACAAACTTTTGTGCCTAAGCGACAATCGAACTGCACACCTACCGTGCATCCACGAATATAGCTTACGTATCAGTTGCTTACTCATGAACAGTAAGATGTGTGCGTGTTTGACCAGAAATAACGACACCTGTTGCGATTGTTGGCAACACATGAACAGACATTGAAATTGCGCGTTAATTTTCACTAGCAGGTGGGTGTGCACTTGATAAAGCTAGAAATGAAATTATGAATATTTTTGTACTGGATCAGGTTTCAGACCCACATACTTACCTTTGGAGGAGACCTAGAGAAGATTGCAGTCTTGGGAAAAGGAACGAAATGACTGAACTATACTGTTCCGAGAGATTCAGATCCTCGAAAGAGGAGATACGAATTCGAATCACAGTCCAGCACCAAATTTTTAAACGTCTCTAGTTCAATCAAGTACAAGTAAAATAAGAGCCCTGTCCCTTTAAATGCTATCGGTTCATCAAATAAAATAAAATTTTCTAATGTAAGTAAGCTTACTGGCGATTGTATTTCTTTTTACCATGACTTCCGCTGTGTCATTTCCCAACGTAAACCGACTCTGCCCAGTTGGTAATGAAGGAATGTGATGTTTAATGCGGATTCTGGATTATAACGTCTTTCTCTTGAGGTTACCAGAGGTAAAATAAATCTGTTTGTGCCTCTTAAAAGTAAATGCTTGAACCCACGCATTGCACCTGTGATAGCTCGTTCCACCAGACCATTGTGGCCACATTACCCAGCCCCAGGAGTGTGCTGTAACGAATGATGTGCTTAGCTTACAAAATTAGTCACGGTGGAAAAAATGCGAGTCTATTAAATGGTAAAGTAGAAGCAAGCTTCTGACGCAGAGATTAATGGCTCTGAGCACTATGGGACTTAACATCTATGGTCATCAGTCCCCTAGAACTTAGAACTACTTAAACCTAACTAACCTAAGGACAGCACACAACACCCAGCCATCACGAGGCAGAGAAAATCCCTGACCCCGCCGGGAATCGAACCCGGGAACCCGGGCGTGGGAAGCGAGAACGCTACCGCACGACCACGAGATGCGGGCGACGCAGAGATTATGCTATTCTCATGTCAGCAGGATGTAAAGACTCTTCTAGGCATCATAGGCTGGATGTGAAGCCATTTTGATTTTTCACAAATTCATTAAATTTCTTAGTTCGAGAAAATCCACTGTGAAGTGTGAAGTTGCCGGATAATTCGATTATTACTGTTATTATTAATATCATTTTATTCATACCGCTGATGGAACACGACCGTAGTCTTGAGGTAAAACGCGAGACCAGCTAATATGACGTCTGGCGACCGGAAGCACATATCGACAACATTTTTATCGCCCCTTTCCTCTCGGTGCTGAAGCTATGAGTGTAATTCAAGCGAATCTACAATATCATATTAGCTGGTCTCGCGTTTAACCTCAAGACTACGGTCGTAGTCAAGAGTAATGTACTAAGACTGGAGTCAAGACTTCCTCTGGGAAGTGCCGCAGTCTACATGTTGCTAGATCGAGCATATTGCCAGACATAGAATTCTGAGAGGAGCATGACTGTATTGTCCACCTTACGTGAACGACTCGGCGGTCAATTTTTTGGTCTGAGACTGTATCTACAACACATATTGCACGCTTAAGACCCAGAAGAATTTAAAAAAAAGTAGTTTATGAGAGCAACGTTAACCATAGCGTTCGAAGTATTCATAGTATTGTATACGTGTGTGTAAACGCCTTCCAATGACCACTCAAGAAAGACAAGGATACACAGTCTAGCTTCAATATTATAAATACGCCTCAGTTTGTGGATGAACTCAGACTTAGGTTGATAATAATTTTGAAAATATAGCAGCACTATACCCATTGGTGTTAAACTCGTTTTCAACCAATGATTCCCACAGCACACTCCTGGGGCTGGGTAATGTGGCCACAATGGTCTGGTGGAACGAGCTATCACAGGTGCAATGCGTGGGTTCAGGCATTTACTTTTAAGAGGCACAAACAGATTTATTTTACCTCTGGTAACCTCAAGAGAAAGACGTTATAATCCAGAATCCGCATTAAACATCACGTTCCTTCATTACCAACTGGGCAGAGCCGGTTTACGTTGGGAAATGACACAGCGGAAGTCATGGTAAAAAGAAATACAGTCGCCAGTAAGCTTACTTACATTAGAAAATTTTATTTTATTTGATGAACCGATAGCCATTTAAAGGGACAGGGCTCTTATTTTACTTGTACTTGATTGAACTAGAGACGTTTAAAAATTTGGTGCTGGACTGTGATTCGAATTCGTATCTCCTCTTTCGAGGATCTGAATCTCTCGGAACAGTATAGTTCAGTCATTTCGTTCCTTTTCCCAAGACTGCAATCTTCTCTAGGTCTCCTCCAAAGGTAAGTATGTGGGTCTGAAACCTGATCCAGTACAAAAATATTCATAATTTCATTTCTAGCTTTATCAAGTGCACACCCACCTGCTAGTGAAAATTAACGCGCAATTTCAATGTCTGTTCATGTGTTGCCAACAATCGCAACAGGTGTCGTTATTTCTGGTCAAACACGCACACATCTTACTGTTCATGAGTAAGCAACTGATACGTAAGCTATATTCGTGGATGCACGGTAGGTGTGCAGTTCGATTGTCGCTTAGGCACAAAAGTTTGTATCCTTATTTTAGATTGAGACACCTAGCGGCTCGTAAGAAAAACCGATACGTAACATTTGATTTTTCTTAGTTAACAATCGGATTACGTGTTGGGTTCGTATCTCCGTCACAGAACTTCACATCATGCACTTCATCTTTAAATGCATGCACACTTTGTTACTTCAGAATGGAGGTATATCAGACATCTTTCGTGGTTAGATAACAGGGATGAAAGGGTCTTGATAGGAGTCACGGTTTATTACAAAAATTGTCGTCTTTTATTTTCAAGTTTAGATTTGGTTACTGGTATTGGCAAAACTTTCGGTAATTCATGACTCTTCATGGCTAATCATCAATATGATGTGATTAGATTAGATTAGATTACATTAGATTAACTCTTGTTCCATAGATCATGAATACGACATTTCGTAATGATGTGGAACGTGTCATTTTAATGAAAGATTTCTTTAAATACCATGATTCAATTTCTTTACAACAATTTTTTACACTCTCTCTCATTGCTTTTTATTTCTCACTCTCTCTCTCTCTCTCTCTCTCTCTCTCTCTCTCTCTCTCTTTCTCTCTCTCACACACACTCACACACACACACACACACACACACACACACACACACACACACATTCTTTTTTATTTTTATTTGTATGTTGTGCTCGACTATCGGCGAGGCACGAAAACGCCTGTGAATGACTTTCTTAGTTTTGAGTGCACTTACGAAAGAAATATAAAAACAATAATGAGAGTTACTGATTTATGATGCTCAGTTTGCAGTCAGTTCTGAGTATTATTAGTAACTACGCTCCAGTCCCTAAACCTAGTTACAGAAAGCGAATCAGACGCATTACGTATTCCAGGCCGTAGCAGCCGCGACTTGGAGACACCAGCTATGGTCACTCCCCAGACCGCTGTAGGATCACATCGGTTCGTCTTCTTCCTGCTGGTACTGTAACTGAGATTTGGCAACAAGGCAACGTATGTTTGGCAACTCTGTGATCGACGAGTTACTTCCTGGTGTGCACGGAATTAAGCCTCAAAGTTCACTTGATTTTACCTGTCATTTCCATTGAATAATCTGAGTTATTATAGCTTGAAGGGTAACAAAAGATTGAAAATTTACGGTTTTCAGCCCAGGAAAGTCGTTGCAGGTGGAAATCGCAACTAATCTCGACCTTTAAATAGCGGTTTACGAGTTCTAGTTACTATTGCCGTCGTAATAGGAAGCTGAGACCCATACCTCCTCGCCAGCTCTGTGGTAACGTGCTGACGTGTGAAACAGCGTCTTTTACGGTTCGCAGTTCCAGTCTCACTGACTGACACGTTTTTATCCCTTCTGTGAAAGAGCTACAAGCAGTCAGATCAAACATCAATAAGGAAATCGCAAGAAAATGCTTTCAGCTCATAGTGCAATGTTGAAAAACTTACAATGCTGCACAACAGGTAACGCCTCTTTCCGCTGCTGACAAGCGAATTTTGGGTTTCTAGGAATACGTAACTATATTTATGAAATGCCACATTTGCACCGAGCGAGGTGGCGCAGTGGTTAGCACACTGGACTCGCATTCGGGAGGACGACGGTTCAATCCCGTCTCCAGCTATCCTGATTTAGGTTTTCCGTGATTTCCCTAAATCGCTTCAGGCAAATGCCGGGATGGTTCCTTTCAAAGGGCACGGCCGATTTCCTTCCCCATTCCATCACCCGAGCTTGCGCTCCGTCTCTAATGACCTCGTTGTCGACGGGACGTTAAACACTAATATCCTCCTCCTCCTCCACATTTGCATACCTCTTGAGTATGACACAGCATACCAATTAAACACAGACCCAATCAAAATCTAAGTGAGTAGAATTTTATTAATTCGTGTCGATAGAGGCATACTTGTGTACAGATACTTTCGTCGTAAGGTTATCATGGTTAGTTTTATTTCATTTCTTATAATACAGTGCACAATTTTCGTAAGGTTTCCTTTAGTGTTGTTAAAACAATAGTAAATATGAGAGAGAAATTAATCATCAACGATATATGCGAATTCTCTGATGTTACCTATGACAGTCTGACAATGCACATGCAGTTTATTGATTACATGCATGTAGAAAATTTGTTCTGAGTTAAAGCTGTCAATCAAAGTTTGAAGAAGAATCAAATATCACTACCACACGACGGCTAATGTAGAAAATACTTTTCTGACATATTATGGCACGATGCGCTCTCCCTGCACATCTTCGAGATGCATCTGCTGCCTGCTGTCTATTAAACCTGAATAGAACAAAATGTCACAGTAGTTAGTCCTTTTTCCACATGCGACTACTTTGGGTTGAGAAGTGAAGGGAATTATGTTCAAAGTTCCATTAGATTGATAACTTCAGCAGAGAGCAGAATTGCGTTTCAAAAAATGTAGCACTGAATGTATTCGAACTCGCGACATCTTATCTATGCTACAAGCTGACACGTAGCTACAACAGCTCCAGAGCTCGGCAACTATTCCTCCAGAACTTTTGGATTCCACAGCACTGTGAGATTATGCATATGGCCAGGTCTTGACTTCTGAGAGACAAACAGTTACAGCTTTTCTTTTGGACTGAACGACGTTTTCTAGTAACAGATAGCGCAATAGAATAGCTCAAGTGGAAAGGAACACTTCCTATTTAAACTTCTGCATCCTACAATGTTGGCAGTTGTGTGTAGGTGGCAGTAACGTGATTTTATTTCTGTGATTACAAAATAGTCGAATGTATGCACTGGGTAGCCGAGGCAGCTAGTTCATGGTGATTCGGTCAACCAAGTAAATGAATTTACTGAACATGCTGCAAATTACTACAGGGAGCCTGTGTGTCAGAATTCTCATCCAGTGTGGCGCAACTGCGTTACGATAGAAAAATGACTCGCAGAGAAGAGGATTTCGTGGTCTGTTGGACGGATGGTAGGTTGTTATACCTATGGTCTGGGTTCGATTCCCACTTCTGTCAATGATTTTAGATAGGGAGAGACAGATTCCATTCTCTCCTGGCTACACCAAGTGAAGGAGATATAATGGCTGCGTGGTCTGAAAATTCACATTAAAGATGATATTCCTTCTTTACCAAGTAGACGGTAGGTTGAACCACAATAAAGTCTGGAGTGGCGACATGTAGAAACTCTATCACCAGTAACCTTTCTTATACTAGTTATTTATTTCAAGTGACGACACAAACGCTATGTATGGTCACAGGACACTTATTCCATCTTTTATTTGAGCTTCTGTATGTCGATAAAATTGGTTCTGAACTGGGAATGCAACTCAGACCGACCTTAACGCGATATTTGATCCCTTCGTGGCAATACAGCTCGACTACAATTTGTTGTTTGTTCAAAACTGCAGATTCCTCAACACCTTCACATATTATGCGTGAATGGGATCGAATCCTGGCCCGGCACTAAAGATTTAATTATGTATTATCAAGCTCTAGCATGAGAACACCTATCTGCTGGTGGATAATAATTTTGATTTTTAATGTATTTTCATTCGCTGTCAACACTAACGATATCCGACGTTTTTAACTCCCAGTGAGACACAGAACTATTTGCGAGATGACTGTAAGTTCAAGATGCTATTCTGAGCAGCTGGTGGAGAAAAATTCGGTAGCTGACGTCTCTTTGTGTGTAGTCAACAACGATATGTGTGGGGCACTATTCCCAGTGAGCGCTGAACTCTTCGTCATATTATTTCAGTTCAAACATGCTCACATGTCACTGCTGGTGCAACAAACCCATATTTAACGTTAGTTTTCTCTAGAATATAACAGCGATAGGTGCCGGGTTGGAGTCCTGGGAAGGAAAAAATTAATGTTTCGTCTCGTCATTTCAGTTAAAACATCTAGTTACTGCCGCGAAATTCCGATATGTCACATTTGACTGTGCTTCGATGGCAATCCGATTAGGTTCCGGGTTCGAATCCGTGTCCAACACACAGCTTTACCTCACGGCATTTCAAGTAAGTTACTTGTGAAGAAGCAATATTTAACATCTCTCGTAGTTCGTTAACAGGGACAATAGATGCTGGGTAGGAATTCACGTCTGTTAAAAGTGTTTGCGTTATGCAATTTAAAGTTGATATTTGCTAACTGATACTGTCTAAAATCGAGGTATATCACTCTCTGTATGCCTAATCAGGAATGACTGTTAGTTTCCGTCAGTCACGAAATCTTTGCTTAGTCTGCATGAGCTGGGTTTGAATCCATATGCAGAACAAGACGGTTCGTCGTGTCATTTAATGTTCATACATATTCTAAACTAGCTGCTCGTGAATAACTTAAATTTTTAATGTCATTTTGTGTTAAATAGTTCAAATGGTTCAAATGGCTCTGAGCACTATGGGACTTAACTTCTAAGGTCATCAGTCCCCTAGAACTTAGAACTACTTAAACCTAACTAACCTAAGGACATCACACACATCCATGCCCGAGGCAGGATTCGAACCTGCGACCGTAGCGGTCACGCGGTTCCAGACTGAAGCGCCTAGAACCGCACGGCCACATCGGCCGGCCCCCACCATCTGGTATCAATGCATTACCTAGGACACAAGACAGGACATAGATAATGTCCGTTTGACGTCAACAGTGTGTAACATTTTACTTTTTTTGAATAGGACAATGTTCCTCTTCAATAATTTTTAGATTAGTTACAATAAGCTTACGCTGCAAGAGAATTCGCTTGTATTTTTCAATATGTGGTCTGTTGTCGGTTTGAAGGCCTTCCATAACATCACATCGGCAACGTAGTGCAACTCCACCGAGAGCTGTCTGGAGTAGGGTGGAGATAGCAATGTGAAAGTTGCGAGCTGTCGAAGACGATCTTCATATTCCTAATGCGATTAGGACATCGTATACTTTTGACGACGTTTAGCACCTGTGCGGTCAGTCACCCAATTTCAGAATTCATTTTGAGTAATCCCGCTAAATTCCCAAAATATTGTCTTTTTATATTGATGAGTAATATGGATAGTCATCACGTTCATGTGCCATCTACAACGCAAATTCAATGTTACTATCCTAGGAACTAACCTACAATACGTTTTGTATTTCATAATCGGAACTATCTGCATTAACCGTCATCAGAGCAATGTCAGGGAACAGAATGCAGCAGTGCCCGCTTGAGGACCTGCTTGAGTCGTGTTCTAAGGAAAGGGTAGTTGCTGGTTCACATTATATTACACTAGCGAGAAGTACCGACTTTTCCTTTTCTCTGCAAACATCCAGAACTAAATTCAGTAACTAAATGCAAAGAATATATTTGCATTATGCCAACTCAAAGATCAATAGATATGGATATAGATATAGATTTTTACATTTAAAGCCATTCTCGTTCTGCGTTGGAATAAACATCATTCATTATTTGCTTGTTCTTGTTACGATTGTTATTGTCATTCTCTCACTCGGAAGAGTCTTATGCTGATGCTGTATGAATAAATTATGCCATTGGATACAAAGCGGTTTAGTTTTGAGACCTAACCCACGAGGGGGGAAGGCACAGTGGTCTGATTCAGGAATTCCAAGCAATAAAACACAAAAAACAACCCAGGAAGGGTTCGAACAGCTACTTTCCCGCAGAGACATGCATTTGGAATCTGTTCATCGTTAAGGGGTCAAACAAGAGGGTAACATTACTGAAACAATGATCGGGCTACTTAGTATATAATAGAGCATACAGATTTCAAGGAGGAAACGTATGAAGACGCAGACTTCCTCGTTATCAGTATGTGCGGCATATCTTTCGTGTTAACGAAAGTAAATTCCCGCTTTACCTCTTCTTACGTGTCAAATGAAATGAATGCCATGAGGAATAGAATATTTGTTGACTGCGTCTCTTCTTGCTTCCATCCTTACCAACATATTTCTTCATTCTCGTGGAAATCATGACATTCTATGTGCATGCTGCAAACGATTGCAAGTGGACAAATTCGACATCGAGGTGCAAAGCGTTTGGTATCTTACATTATATTCAATTCGAATAAGCTTCCGGTGTATTTTTACTTCGTTTGTATTTTTAGATGATTATGAACGTTACGGAAATTTATCTCACATGCTTTAAGTTGAATGAGAAACATTGAATGATCCGTTTTGCTTTCCCTACGTTGAAATGATATAATGTCGGCGTCAACAGCCTTCTTCCACGCCGGAAGCTGAAACTTGTATCATTCTGGATTAATGATAATTGAATGTCTCATATGTATACATAGCCCACAAGGCGACGTCAGAAACCATCAGGGGAGAACGCCGCATAAAAACCAAACGTGCGCGCGCGTCTCCACTCTGAAGAACCGTATCGGAGAATCACGGCAAGCATTTCGCTGAAGAGCTGCCTCGTCAGAGAGCCGAGAAATGGCAGCGTCGTAGCAAGTATTTGTCAACACTCGGATAGTGCATTTACTTCCGGGTGTAGGTCGGCGTTACCTCGCTAAATTCACTTGACATTCGTTTTCCACATCGAAGACTCGTACGATATAATCCACTGCAAGATGACACAATTAGAAAGTATATTTAATTTCTGGACTCCAAGAACGGCGTTCTTCACATAAGTAACACCTGTTTGTGTGTGCATTCGGGAGGACGACGGTGCAATCCCGCGCCCGGCCATCCTGATTTAGGTTTTCAATGATTTCCCTAAATCGCTTCAGGAAAATGCCGGGATGGTTCCTTAGGAAGGGCACGGCCGATTTCCTTCCCCATCCTTCCCTAATCCGAGCTTGTGCTCCGTCTCTAATGACATCGTGGTCGACGGGATGTTAAAACAGTAATCTGCACCTCCTCTGTTTGTGTGTTTAAGGTTGCGTTTTGAGGCTCAGGCAACATCGCAGTGACTATAGTCCGCCTCTGGCCGCCAGTGTGTCGTTAGCGCAGAGGTTCCCTTGTGCGTTGCAGTGCTTGTACTATAAGTTCGAATCACGGTAGAAGCCGCTGACTACAACCTTTTATTTTCCATTTTAATTAATGGAGTTGCAAACTGCTAGTAAAAATTTCTTATGCGAAATCTGAAGAATGCCTTTAAACATCAATCTTCGTCCGATTTCGACTTAGTAAATTAAGTTAATATCATGGATTTCTGCTTTGCAAATTCCAAGGTGCTTCACTGTAAAATAGTTCCTGAAAAGATTCAAACCGACTGTCAACGATATAAATTTGAGCTTTGTTCGTCATATAGGTCTAACATGTCGGCAGGTTGTTTATGAAGTGCACCTGTTCATTAATATAGTTCCCATCTTCTAAATTTTTGCAATAGCATTTAACTGTAGACGTTTTCTAACACCAACGTTAGCAATTCCTTTCCGTTCTCTGAAACCTTCAAAACGACAAATTTTTCTGGTTGAAATCTGATGACCTTAACTATCACTTCCGATCAACAATAAATACTTCATGAACCCGTACATGGAACTCCAAATGTGCAGTGTGCCTGCACTGCTACAGAGCATGCATTGCAAGGTATTCACACAGTTTATCGCATAGACTTACCATAAGGAATGAAACAAGAACTGTAATACACTTTACACCACAGACGCTCACTCTGGCTTGACGAAAACATCCAAACATTGACCAAAAGTTGCACAAATAATTAAGTTTGAAAGGAAAAGAAACGAGGTATGAAGCATTTATAAATTCATCGAATGTAGTGAGGTGGTTTAATTTCGTCCCAGTCTATAAAATTAATTTCGGGCCATACTCAGCTCTTGCCGATTACCCGCCTACTAATCAAGGCGTCTGTCTCCGTTGCTTTTGAGCGTGAATGGAAATTGTAGAAATTTTCTGTGGAGCAACATTTAATAATAAAGCGTTTTAAATCATCAAAAGCGATGAGCGGTAGCAGGCGCTTTCGATAAAGAACGGGGGAGTGCAGCGCCGCTGCTGTCGCCACGGCCGCTGCCAGTAGCCAGCAAATGGATCCCGGAGCTTTGCCGCATACGGCGTCCAGAGGAGGACAGTCTGCAGGAAATCTGCCGCAAAATCGTTACTAGATAAAATTTTGATATCGGTGTGTCACAAAGCGAAATAGATTGAATCTGCGCTACCATTACATTCACGTCTTCAGCATTCAGACAGAAGAGGCTATAAAAATATTTTATGCCAGCTGCTCTCGATCCACTGACATTATGAACAGAAACAACACACGCTACCGCTAGACCACAGGCGTAATCAGCCTAGAGTCTCTCTATCTTGGAACAAGTTTTCCTCCAGGAAGTGCCGCAGTCTACAGTGTTGCCAGATTGTGCAGATAACCGGACTTAGAGAATTAGCGAGTTGGCCAGTTTTTTTGTCCCATGTCGCGATCGGCGCGGACTTAGCCTCTGAAGCGGCCGGCCGCCGGTCGAGTTTTATGTCAAAGAGTGAACTAACAGCTGTATCTCTGTCCTCAATAAAAAGTGGACGCATTTATATGGAATTTTTTTATGCATTTCGTATGTACTACCACCTGCTAAAATATCTACTATTCCTCCTGAAACACCCTGTATATGGATATATGTGTGATGTCTGTTCTTTCGGACAAGTCCGAAAGAAAATGTTTCATGGCATTCTGCAACGACCTTCGATCTAGTTGTACGGGCTGATAGAGATTTCAGAGCTGCTTGGCTGTCTGAATAAAAGTGGATGCTACGATTTTTGTAGGGTCTGCTCTAATTCTCCTCCGTGCACTTGCTGATAGAAGATGTCATGTAATACTGTGGCCATCTTCCCTAAAGAGATTCTAGGCAGTACACCAGACCCGGTACATTCATATGTTCTCGACCTCTCAGCAAACCACTATATTATGTCTCCTGCACGGTTTAGTGGTTCGTTCTTCCACTGCTCCCTGCCTCCAACTGTTACATGGTAGGGTTTATTGAAACAGCTACAAGTTATTGTATAGTTAGTCGGCATTTCCCGAGCCAGCGCCATACTAATTTGGGATTCCGTATATTCTAACTATATCCAGCTATTTCCAATTTTTAGCCTTTATGTCCCTGCCGCTGTCTCCATTTTAAGCCACAGGTGTAAGGCTGGCATGTCTAGCGTAATATCAATCCCAAGAGTGGATGTCCTGCTAATTCCATCTGTTTGTGAAAGCAGATCAGTCTCTGCACTTTGCCTGACTCCCTAGCAGCCACCTTCTGTTCTACTTTGTTCATATTATAGGCCCATAAATTACCAATGGTCTCTTTACAGAGGTGTATATCCAGTAAGTACTGGGTTTAGACCCAATTTTACCCCACAGCAGCTTCTAGTGCTTATAAGATTGTCTTTCGCAGTGGAACAAATTATTTATGTGAGGTGTTCATAATATTTTTCCATCTAGATACATTACAACCCAGCTATATGTATGTTCAATAAAAATTGGACACATGTTATATGTCATTGTTTCTGCAATTTGTCTATACTACCATCTCTTACAATAATTACTATTTCTCCTGAAACATCCTGTATAATTATTTGGCTCTCGACGGGTCATCTAAAGTTTTCAGTGCTAGACGCACGGCATCGTCCGAACCCTGACGCACGACATCGTCCGAACCCTCGCGGGAATGCAGTGTGGCCGCGAGCGAGTGGAATAATGGTCGGTGAGGAGTGGGGTGGGGGAGGGAGGGGGGAGTACCGCACATGTGGTATACGGCAAAGATGGGAATTCGCGTCTGATGAGGAGCGTGTGTAGATATGTGCTGCAGAGAGGTTGGTTGCTGTGTCCCGACAGTGCCCACCGTCGGAGCTTCGAGTCCTCCCTCCGGCATTGTCCATAGTTTAAGTTAGATTAAGTAGTGTGTAAGTTTACTTGGTCCCATACGTTCTCACCACAAATTTACAAAATTTTAAATCCAAAATACTGCATCTCGGTTCCTACAATAGTGCAATAAGTGCGCACGGGTTAGATGTAACTGAAGTGAGTCTCTATCTCGGATTGTGGTTAAGGGCGAACCCCAAGCGAATGGCCACGAACAGTTGGGAGCGGAAACTTAATGTCATCGGAACCGTGTTGAAGGACCATGATATGCGATCGTTAGAGTGACTGCAGAAAGTTCAGTTTATAAATACATACATACGTAGCAAAATTTATCATGTCACAGCTGTCTTACCGATACTGCAGGTCACTGCACATAAAATATTAGCTGTAGCCTCTTGGTATGTGTGGAAACAAAATATCTTCAAAGTAACCTTCCACACGGCGACTTCGCACAGGCAAAACAGAGGACTTGGAATTAAAGACGTGCCTTTAAACTAATACATGCCACTAAGACAAGCATCACGAAACTTCTGTTCCTCTCGCAAGAACCTGGAGATAGGAACGCTCCTGTTAATGTAGCACGCCAGCCTAGATTACGTCCGAAAGTACTATGGCGATTGGAGCTGTATAAGACTTCCACCAGCACAAACCAACACTAGAACCGTCTATGATTATATTACCAGACATCGTCTACACAAACCAATTCCGGTGAATTAACCTACAAAAAACTGGAGAAACGTCTGGAAAAATATCAACAATAAAATTATACCAACTAAAGTCAGTGCCGTATGGTGCGACGTTGTAAACGAAACCATACCCTCAGCGGAACGATTATGAAAAATCAAATTGAGACCATCTTCATACTGCGACAAATGTGGGCTTCTAGAAACTGTAGCGCACATCTTCTTATGTGAAAATAGAATCAGAATTTGGAACTGAACTACGAAGAAATTAGCACTATCCACAGAACCGCAGAAAGTCATATACCGATAACTGAAGCTTTAAACCTGACTGGAAATGTTACCCGTCCGCAAAGAATAACAGTTATTCGTGGCTTCTGGGACAGTTTGTGTTGTACGTCGTAATAAACAAAACTTAGAACTTAGAAGAGTGCATGTTTTATATTGCAGAAGAACATTTTAAGCTGAAGAAGAATAACAAATATAAGGAATGTTTTAAAAAAATTTTATCCATTGCTTTATGTGGGCTACAAAGAGATGGACAGTTTTATTGATTAGAAGCAGAATACTATTCTTTCACTTTTTTTTATTCCTGGAATATTCTTTTACGTCGGTTCTTAAATCACAACTGTTCTAATTTGGCAAACCCCCTCCGGCTCCGAAACTTCTTCCATTTGTTGAAAAATATATGGCTTCCTTACAGACTTCATATGCATCCAGTGCATAATAACTTAAATTGTGAATATATTTCTGAATGAATGGTTGTTATTTATTTTTCCGTCACCCTGTTCACTGTTATAAGTTATGTTCCACAAGGATCGCACGCGATTGGAGGCGACAATCTGTAATTTATTTTACCTTAATTACTACTTCAATTTTGTTCAACAATTTAAAGGAATATATGAGTGCAAACATGGAATACATGTGAATAATGCAGCTGCTCAGTGACAGGTATGGGGGAGGCACTGTGGCCAGGCCTCGGATTTTCGACCCCTGCCCTCTTTGCCTCCGCCTACCTGGTGCTGAAATTCTTCTCAAACTTTAAAAAAAAGTAATAGTGCAGTGGTCAGAACGTCTGTCTAGTAAGCAGCAGGTCTAGGTTCGAAGCTCAGTCGGTCACAAATTTTCGTCTGCTGTCGTTGCTGTATTTCAACGCGCTGTGACAGTGCGGACGTCGGTCCTTCGATATTTAAGATGCAATTGTTTTTTGAGGCAATAGAGGTGATTTGCGAACATTAGTCTTGCCATCAAAATAACGGGACTCCAACGGAAACCAATCCTTAGTCATACCTTCGTGCCGGAGCTAACCCATGCCATATACATGCGAATTAGATTGTAGTTCATATTTAGTCAAATAACGAGTGGTCAGTATACAAGTATGCCGGCCAGGGTGGCCGAGCGGTTCTAGGCGCTACAGTCTGGAACCGCGCGAGAACTACGGTCTCAGGTTCGACTCCAGTCTCCGACATGGATGTGTCTGATGTCCTTAGGTTAGTTAGGTTTAAGTAGTTCTAAGTTCTAGCGGACTGACCACCTCAGATGTTAAGTCCCATAGCACTCAGAACCATTTGAACCATTTTTGACCTATACAAGCATTTACAAACAGAAGAAGCAGGATTGCAGCGAACTGATCACTTAACCAAGTGCAACATAGAGTACCTGTGTAATGAGTCATTCCAGCTGCATAGCTGAGGGTAACATTTTTTAAGCAATTCATTGCAGAATTAATGTAATACCCGCACGATGATCTCTGTAGTCATACTGTATCATTAGCAGCCCGCGAATGTAGTACTATGTTCGTTAAATCGGATTACTCAAGCTGAGGCCAAATAAAGACAAGCGACGACGCCACAACACTATCTTTACTTAGGTAGGTAGTCAGCGCTAAATTATGTGCGCCACCATTAACGTTGCCGTAAGCAGTTTGACAGCATAACACCACCACAACTACTGACAACCTGAACCATTATCATCACGCAGTTGTAACTCGCAGTGATTACAAGTTTCTCATGTTTGTCAAGAATAGCGGAAAGCGCCTCTGAAGTTCCGTTTCCATTACGCCTAGGCAGGTGAGAATCCTAAATATCAGTAATAGGTCACCTAGCGAAGAGAAGAGTCCACGTATTGTCTCAAGTTCTTGCAGTTTGATGTTAATGCAGTTCCAGATGGTTTCGCACTAACGGGTTCTTTTGGCTATCTGAATACTCATATTGGAATTATATAAGTGTAATTGCTAGAACGTTCAACTACCTTAATAACACCTCATTCTGGGTTGAATACGACTCGGAAAGAAACGTTAATTTGACGTTTCCATCCATCTCCTGACGTCTTACTGAATGAAGTCTGAAGTGCACGCACAGTTGTGTTGCCCGCCGCAAGGATTCTGTGAAGTGTTGTGGCAGCTGGCGGTCATTGCTGAATACAGACATGTGCTCCAGGGGAACTCGTCTTTGTTGCATTTTTTCCATACCGTAATTAGCACAATAACATAAGGCTTGTTCTGCTGAAGAACTTGATGCCCACAAGTCCTTAAATAAGAATCTCCTAACGTGAGTAATGCATGAAAGGAAACAGACTTTTGGACAAAACAATGGACAGCTCCCTGCTTTTTGCGTTTCCGATAGCGCCTACGATAAGAATCTGGTGTCATATTATGTTTCAGAACCCTAAACTGTTTATTTTTTTACCTCATACTAAAACAAAAGTTATGATATGAGAAGAGGAAATGACTTATATGCTTCTCAGGAACTTGAGTTTTTCGTGTTTATTTTCCCACTTCATACTAAAACAAGGGCGTTAAAATGAGAAGAGGAAATGAAATATACGCTTCCAAGACATAATATTTCCTTGTGTGCTACTACTGCATACATGAAAGCCCTGCAGTTAATTTTTGTATGTTGGATAAATTTTGATATCACCTCACATTCCTTTGTGAGAAGGTTCCTATTTTCTTGGGATTCATATAGAGTGGACATTTCATCACTGTTTAATATTCTGATGACTAATGACATGATACCCATTGCAATTGCTCCATGGCTCCTGTGAGTAGAGTCTCACGTTGGTTACTATAAGAACACGCAGGCAGTGATATCCGCTCACTGCGGTCAGAGACAAGGTGATTTCTTTCTGTTTATGGCGAAGCGTCTGCTGCAGTGTCCACGCTCAGCCAACATAAACAAATCGCGGCGGCATTGGGCACTGCTGATCGCTGCGCTTGTCGCGAGCCTCGACAACAAGAGCGCACTGTCTCTGCTAACGATACTATGGAGTTAATACATCTTACTTAACGTAATATGCTGGACGTGGGTTGGGTGAAAATTCAGTTAGTAACTTCCCATCGCATTAAAATACTTTACAGTCATATTTGATGAATTATTTATTGTTGGTTTTCTCTCTAATGTTAATAGTATTGATTCAGATTGTGCATGAAAACGAAAACACCCACCCACCCACACACACACACACACACACACACACACACACACACACACACACAGTCATTGATTCTAGTGAGGCTGACAACTACTGTGTGTTGAACAACACATGCACCAGTCAGTTCCTCAGTTGGTGTCGAGTGGATGGGATTTTTCAATTACCTTGCATTGCAAGAATTGTAAGGAGGAGCCTGAAAGTAAATGGACTTGTATGCTAAAGAGCTGCGACAAAGCGAAGCCTGACCGATTATCAGATAATTGTCCACATGGGTTTTGTGGACGAGTATACTTTTAGTAGCCGCGCGGGATTAGCCGAGCGGTCTGGGGCACTCCAGTCATGGGCTGTGTGACTGATCCCGGCGGAGGTTCGAGTCCTCCCTCAGGCATGAGTTTGTGTGTTTGTCCTTAGGATAATTTAGGTTAAGTAGTGTGTAAGCTTAGGTACTATGCTCCTTCAGAGCCCCAGTAAAAAATATACACTCATCAATGCACGTGTCCCCACCAACATCGAAAATAAGAAAAACACCGAAAATGTCGAAAAATTCTGGTTCAAAATGGTTCAAATGGCTCTGAGCACTATGCGACTTAACTTCTGAGGTCATCAGCCGCCTAGAACTTAGAACTAATTAAACCTAACTAACCTAAGGACATCACACTCATCCATACCCGAGGCAGGATTCGAACCTGCGACCGTAGCGGTCGCTCGGTTCCAGACTGTAGCGCTTAGAAGTGCATGGGAAAAATTCTGGTACCAAATCGAAAATACTATGAGCAAAATTCACCAGGATGACGTGAAAATACTAATGGGAAACTTAAACTCTCTATTTGGGCAGAAAAAACCTGTAGAAAAATCTTTGGTACAAATTCAACACACCGAAACGCTTAGACCAACGGCACACGTCTGACTGACATTTGCCAACAATTCAACCACAAATGGACGTCTTCCCAGTTTAGGAAAAAACCAGTTCCCAGGTAACATGCTTAGCTAACAGGTGCAAGCTGCTTTCGTTCGCCATTCGCGACTCGCTGAAAGCCAGATTTTTAATTCTTTTGTTGCACAGCTACAAGCAGGCTGATAAAAACTCAATAAAAGAATCGTAAGACAACGCTCGAGCAAAATTCGTCTTGCTACTTTCAGTAACTCTTAGTGTCAGAGCGAAAACCTTACGGTACTGCCAAATTCATAATGCCACTTTTGTTTTCTACCGACATATTTTTGTTGTTGTGAATACATAATTTTACCTATGAAATATCACATTTTCATAATACTTGCGAATGGTACAGGAAATGAAATATATATAGATCTTTTCGAAGTCAAAAGTTGGTAATATCCTACTAATTCGTGTTAAAATAGGTTCAATCGTCTCACAGACACTTAATGCTTTATTAAGATAGACTGCCGTCGTGATGTTTCTGTAGGAAGCTGAAGTTAATTTGTATTAGTACAGTGAATATTTTAATTGCATTTTCCATTAGTTTACTAAACGCAACAGTAATTATCAAAGAGAAATTAATCAGCAGCAGAATTTTCTTTCACGATATCTAAAACGATCTGACAATGCTAAAGTTGTTTACAAATTCTACGCCTGTAGAAACCTACTGGTTCTAACGATGTCATTAAACCAGAGTAGTTTTAAGAGTGTTTCCGTCTAGAAATGAATTGCCTTGACGGTTGATCGATCAAGAGCGGGAAAGGTAAAATTTTACAAATATATGACGAGAGGGACAAGTGCTTGAGAGAGGACTTCCCTATCAATACAAGTGCCTGACAGACGACTTTTCTATCAATCTCCTGGATTGTTTTGTTTCTCAAATCAACATAGTGCGTTATCATACAGTAGCACAGGTGACGTAGTTTTGTTGCTCGATTTTCTTACACTGCGAAAGAAAGGTGTCTCAGTTGTGGCAACAAATGCCAGCTGTGTTGCACACACACTGGGGGCAGAATTCGTAGCCCAAAACACACTTTTGGAATTATCAGATGTAAAATATCATGTTCACGTTACTCTTTCCTCGAGTTTACGTCTTTTGGTGGGGCACAGCCTTTATTTCTTCTTAGGAAGTTGACAATAAAGGCAACAAAATACGTCACCAGTAACAGTACTGCATAGGAATGGTCGATGAGTGACCTGATGACGTTCAATAATAGTCACTCCATTGATTTTTGTTGTTTCGAATTAGAGCATGCAGTACTCCTACACCAGACTTCTGAACTTTGCCTGTTGAATGCAAACATCGCATGATGGTTAAATAGTAATCTATCACATGTATAAGTAGTCGAGACTTCCTTAATGTGGAAAATCATTCATGCCAGAACGATCTTTGTTGAAACACGAATATCTTTTTCTGGCGTATTTTTACCAAAAGCACTCGCTCCAAACACAGTTCAAATCTTTCTAGCTGCCTCCTCTGCATTCACCCCTCTGTTATACCAAAAGTAAACGTTGTGTTGCAGATGTTACACCTTTTTCCAGTTGCGACTCAATTTTACAATGCTTAACTGTAGTTCATGATTTTCAAGTATGCAAAATCCAGTGCTTAACTGCAAGATGATAACTAGAACTTCAAATTCGAAAATGACGGTTGATACATACACTGACAACGCGGCGCCGCGTTCACATGGGCGGCGCCGGATTTCAGGCGGCGGGTGGCGTCTGGCCGGTGGCCGGTAGCCGCTGCAGCGCGAGGAAACGCTCGAACGGAAGCTGTTATGATCGCGGCGCAGCCACGAGCTGTCCTGCGGAATTGTTTCTGGAATACTTGTCGTTGCTGGTGGGTAGAATGTTAAGCGAATTATCTTCGATGCTCAATCAGAATCATAACTTTAGACCGAAATGTGGTAAAAAAAAAATAGTTGGACACGAACAGGCGACCATAAGCTTATAATGCATGACGATTACCATTTTTTCTTTTCTTTTTTTTTCTTCTTGTTCATTATTGATCGTTGTGTTTGGTCGTTGTGGACGTCGCAGGACATCCTGTTCAAGTTCGGTGGTTGATCCTTCCTCTCAGTTTTTTTATTACAGAGGCCAACCGGCTCTCTGACCGAACACGCTGAGCTACCGTGCCGGCTAGCACTAGACCACGGGCTCACACAATCCGAGAACATCTCGGAAGTAGACAACACTTCCTCCTAACGCTTCCGCATCTTACAGTGTTGCCATATTGTGCAGATGGCCGGTCAGTTTTATTGGCTACGTTAAGTGAATAGACTCGGAGTTAGTCTCTGTGGCAGGCGGCCGGCGGTCAGTTTTTATGTCTAAAACTGTACTCCAATGTGTTTCATTCACGTATCTGTGTGGCGCTAAAGTGTGGTTATGGATAATACGTATGCTCAGATTGCGAATGTAACATCATAAGTAAAGAGAGGGAAATGAATTAGGCGTCCTTCGTCTTCCGTAACAGCAAATATATTTTAGTTATTCTATCTTAAATGAACTGCGCAGAAAATCATTCACCAGAAGTAAATAACTTGTTAGCAACATCAGATGATATTAACAGCTTTCCGGCGCGGGTTAGCCGTGCTTTCAACGGCGTCATATCGCGGATCGCACGGTGCTTGCGCCGGCGGTGTTTTTATGTCTAAGGCTGTACACTTGAGATATTTCGTTTCCCATGAAATGGTGGCAGACGATGTTGTGGTGTCTTCGAAGCGCGAGCTTCGTCAGTGCAAGATATCTCATCACAGCTGAGCGTACGTTTTCTTCCTGCTGCTAGTCTAATGGACAATGGCAATACTGTAGACTACTTTTTTACAACTATGTGATCATCGATTTATGTTCGTGGGTGGTTTATAATTATGTTAGTAAAATCACTCGATATTTTTATGTCCTTTAAATTACATTTGCTTCATGATTCGTATTGAAGACGTAGGAAACGTATGTTATTTGGTCCAGGAAGCACGTTCCAACATAAATTGATGCTTACACTGACATTTATGTTGCGAATTAGTTGTCTTATCCATCACATGGATAACGAGGATGCTCCGTTTCGCTACAGTTGTTTCATAGCTAACAAGGGAACCTCCCTATAAGTTGGCGCAGTGGATAGGCCTTGAAAAACTGAACACAGATCAATCGAGAAAACAGGAAGAAGTTGTGTGGAACTATGAAAAAAAAAGCAAAATATACAAACTGAGTAGTCGATGCGGACTGTGATGTCCTTAGGCTAGCTAGGTTTAAGTAGTTCTAGGTCTAGGGGCTGATGACATAAGCAGTTTGGTAGCCTAGTTCTTGAAGCCATTTTTTGACCTTTCGCGTAAATTTTCTTTACATAAACGGCCGTATCTTTAGATTGCGTTGACATAGAAGCTCACTTTTTTACACCACCAAGGGACCGGTTACCGCAAGAAGTGCGATACATTTCCGCTTATTATGTCTACCCGTTCTGGAGGTAAACGGGTTTGAAAGGTTGGGTAGACCGATAGACGGTCAAGAAAGTGAGACTAGTAGGGTTCCGTTTTTACCGGTTTAGGTGACGAAATCCTAACAACGAAAACAGCTACGACAGCTACAGAAGATGAGGGCTGCATAAATAACACCCCCTACTCTTTATTCGAAATGTTCTAGTTGTAGTCGATACATCAGCATATTAATCGTAGCTACGCTTTCGATCCAAATCACGTTTACAGGAATGCAAATAGAATCCATTTGCCTATACACGTTGTAATTCACATCCCAGTATTAATGCTACCGTGTTTTAGAAGTGCGAACATTCCCATTGCTAGGTAGCTTAAGAAACACTTAGGCTAATGAACGTTTTCTGGCTGTGGCGAGTCTAGTGGAGAATTCGAAACAGTGTAGAATATGTTTGGCAGCTATGTAGCCGTTTATTTCCTGAGGTGGTGCAGAATTATCCCACTAAATTTACCCTCTAATAAGAGTATTTTGTTATTTCGATAAACATCCCGAATGATTATCACATAAGCGGTGACATAAAGGAAGAAAATTCATGTTTTTGAGCCCAGAAAGCTCTATGGAACAGAATCTGTAGATCATTTTACCATTTTTATTGCGAAATTGCCGGCTTATTCATGTCGGGGGCAATAATAGAGGGCTGTTTGCCTGGGTTGTCTGCTAGCGTAGTGAAAGGAAGGTCTGGTTTGTTTTCGGTTCTAATCTCGATGGAGGCAGGTAGAATATCAGTAAAGCAATTTTAAGAAATTCTCGCGCCCTCAATACTTTTTATCGCTACCTTTATTCTGTACTGCCGCCCTGTGCATGTCAATATGACACTCTTGTAGAATTTCATACATGTTACTGCCTACTTTTTCCGCTTCTGTCAATAATGGAATTGACTTAAGTGTGGCACTGAATGATTTTTAACTGAATTTCGTTATGAATCTTCACGCATTGCTAAATTTGCACACTTTCATGGTAGGTCAGCAACGGCAATCCAGTAGGACTGGTCTGAACGTTGACACAGACCGTTTCGCGGCCGAAAGCGGATAATATTTTGCTAATTCGTAACGATCCGGCGTTCTTTGTCTTACTAAAACAGTTATGTTATCTCGATAAGTTGAAATTCATTTTTATTGGTACAGTTCATACCAATTAGCGTTTCTTCCTTCATTCTGTCTTATATTTACGTGTTGTATTTAACACACTAATCAGCATTAATATAGTCTTACAAATTATTGAAAACAGCCTAAAAAAGTTCAGATAGTTTGTCAATTTCACGCCTGTGCATAGTATGTTGGTAGCACTTCGTCGCCTTGCCGGTTATGCTGTGTAGCAGACTTTAAAGCCGTGCGGATCAGCATAACGAAAAGGCGAGGG
Organism: Schistocerca cancellata; assembly: GCF_023864275.1. Classification (NCBI taxonomy): domain Eukaryota; kingdom Metazoa; phylum Arthropoda; class Insecta; order Orthoptera; family Acrididae; genus Schistocerca; species Schistocerca cancellata. Next base: position 166,543,371 of record NC_064632.1, read on the forward strand.
GTCTCGCTCGTTTTGTCCACGACTGTACATTACGTAACATTCACAAGATAGAGATTACTGGTGTTGACATTTTATTTGCACTACTGTTCCACAACGCAATCTGGGTGACTACAAGTCCTAAATGAGCTTATATTTGTAATTTCGAACCATTCAATTTTATATCTAAACTGATCTGTTACGCTCCATGTGATTTGCAGCAACGTAGAAGCCGGACCACCATAGAAGGCCTTTTGCTTGATGAAGTTCTGTAAGAGCGGGATCGCAACCGCAGTGTGTCGTAAATTCAGGACCACATTTAACAAGGTGCTCCTACCAGATAATGGACTTACGATTGGGCACGGAAATTTAGGGAGGCAGGATGTCTTGGTAGAGGGAAAAATAGTGGGTGGCTACCGTCATTTATAGAAGAGGTCGATCGGATCAGTGAAACATTCGTCAGAAGTCCATAAAAATCAGTGTCTTGTGCCAGGTGCGAATTACAGGACTACTCTGCAACTCACATTTATGTGCCTGACAGAGAATTCATCAAACAACTTTCACACTATTTCCCTACCATTACATTCTCTAAGAGCGTGCGGAAAAAAAGAAAACTTAAATATTTCCGCGCGACCTCTAATTTCTCTTATTTCATTGCCATGATCATTTCTCTCTATATAGGTTGGCATCAACAAAATATTTTTGCATTCGTATGAGAAAGTTGGAGGTAAAAAATTCGTAAAAAGATCTCCTCGTATCGTAGAACACCTTTGTTTTAATGACTATCAAACCAGTTCACGTATCATAATCGTGACACTCCCTCCCCTGATCTATCTTTCTTTGAACGTTTCGATGCCTCCGTCAATCCTATCTGGTGAGGATCCCACACGGCACAGCAATACTCTATCAGGGGATGGACAAGGATTGAGTAGCCAGTCCCTTTAGTAGACTTTTTCGCATTCTGTGAATGTACTGCCAATGAAACGCAGTCTTTGGTTCGCCTACCACATGACATTATCTGTGTGGTAGTTCCATTTTGAGTTGTTCACAATTGTTACCCTAGGTATTTGGTTGATTGATAGCCTTCAGATTTTGTGTGATTTATTGTGTAACCGAAATTAAACGGGTTCCTTGCAGAACTCACGCAGATAACCTCATACATTTTGAACTCAACTGATACATTTCACTAAATGCAGATATCTTTTCTAAATCATTTTGCAACTAGTTTTGATCATCTCATGGCTTTGCTAGACGGTCAGCGACAACAACATCCGCAAACAATCCAAGACGGATACTCAGATGGTCTCTCAAATCATTTATATAGATTAGGAACAGCAGATAGCTTATAATATTCCTGTGGACAAATATAATATTCTCAAAAGCTCTCTTTATTTAATGATAATAAATAACTAGTTGTGTTGCGTCAGAGCGATATTTTCTAAACCCGTGCTGACTATGTGTCAATAGACCGTTTTCTTTGAGATTATTCATAATTTTCGAACACAGAATACATTCCAAAATCCTACTGGAAATAGACGTCAGTGAAAGGAGCCTGTAATCCAGCGCACTACTCCTGTTTCTGTTCTTGAAAATTAGTATGACCCCTGTCTTTCCAGTCCTGGGCACGGATCTTCGGTCGAGTGAGCGGTGTTGCATGATTGCTAAGTGTGGAGCAACTGTATCAGCATACTCTGAAGGGAACCTAATTGGTATACAGTTTGAACCGGAGGCCTTGCCTTCATTGCTTTTTTGCTTCGCTACATAGCGGAGGTTTAGGAGCCATGTAGGTACTTGCTCTTGATTAGAATTCTGCAATGTATACTTCGCCTTCTTTGGTGAAAGAATTTCAGAAGACCGTGTTTAGTGACTCTGCTTTAGTGCAACTCTCGTCATCAGTGACGTCACCAAGTTTATCGCGCAGTGAAGATACTGATTGCGCCTTGCCGCTGGTGTAGTGTACATACGAACCAGAATCTCTTTGGATTTCCTGCCAGGTTTCCAAACACTGCCTAGATATAGAAGATGTAGAAACTATTAAAATCATGTCGGATTGAGGTCCATGCTAAATTTGGAGGTTCAGTGAAACATCGTCAATCTTGGAGATTTTGTGTTTTTTTTTTAATTTGGCTTTATTTTCCCGTTGCTTCTACAAAACTGTTCTGACCTGGTTTGTGTGGCATAGGGGTGGGGGTGTGGGCGGGGGGTTCTGTTCTGTCTGTGATTAATTTATTTGGTATAAATCTCCATTGTCGTTGGTAATATTTCTTTGAATTTGAGCCACATCTGCTCTACACTTTCATAGTTAGTTCGGAAAGAATGGAGATCGTGTCGTAGGAAAGTGTCAAGGGAATATTCAGTTTTTAAATAGATACATTTTGCGGTTAGTTTTGGTGGATTTGGCTCTTACGACTTTCAGTTTCGCTACAATGACCTTGTAGCCACTAATCCTTGCATCCGTCATGATGCTCCCTATTTTCTAGGGATTATTTGCTGCCAAAATGTCAAGTATGCTTTTGCAACCATTTACACGTAGAGTGGGCTCTTGAACTAGTTGCTCAAAATAATTTTAGGAGAAAGCATGAAGTATAGTTTTGGACGATGTTTTATGCTTAGGGCTACTATCAGCATTCCACAGCTGTGTGAAGACTGCTGAGAAAACGCCTGCAAATGAAACCATACCGCATTCATGTAAACGTAGGCTTCCGCGGCTGTTGTCACTGTCAATAAATTTCTTCTGAGCTTTTGACTGCACTGTCAGTATATAAAACTGTTCGGAGCTCCGGCCACTATCCGTCAGCTCAGCGCAAAGCCCTGAGAAAGGCCGCTTGCAACAGTGGCCAAAAGGTCGGACAATTTTATACATTGACAATGCGGCCACATCGCATTGAGCTGCTCCAAGCCATTACACATGGCTGCAAACGCTTGCGGAAACGGGTTTGCACTGATACGGAACACTTACTTGTCAGTGGAAGAGAACGATTTCACCCGCAGGTTGATTCTCAGTGATGAGGCTGCCTTTTTGCCTGGCATAACGTGTGAATATGGATAGGAGAGAGTCTGCCCACTGTCGTCGAACATGTCGTGAGGCCCCAAAAGTCAGTGGACATTGTTTCTCTAGACCTGCTTCAGCTGTGGCTCGTGTCGCAATTGCAAGAGGACAGTGGTAATTTCATTTTTCGAGGAGATGGTGCTCCACCGTCTAAGAGTACAGACATCGATCCAATAGTTGAAAGATCGAATCTACCGTTACGCAGCGGAATTGGAGACGTGGATGCTCCATCATTTCCGAAGGGAGAGATTGGCGCCTGGAGATATTTTGGCTCGAATGAATGAGTCAGACGATCCGGAGCATTCTTACAGGGCAGATCCTGAGCGCCTGCGCTTCTGGACATGGCGCATAAAAGTGAACTAAATTTTGGGAAGATTATATTCATTGTCGCACTACAGTTAATACGCGAGTAGGGTACTTCGGTGTCTCAGCCAAGTGAGAATTCTGAGGCTCGTAAGTAAATATCGTATTGTGAGAAATGTTCTGTAATGAAAAGGCGATCGTACAGTAATGCAACGGCAATGATAAATTGATACTGGCTCTTGATAAATTAGTGACTACAATTGTGGAGAGACTGCAGTCCGAACAAGTAGGGAGATGTTGCATAAATTTAACGTGGAATAAAATTAACTGTGTCACAGAGAAGTGGTTACGTATTACAACCTCTTCATTGTTAATACCAATACTTTGGAAGGACCAGAATCATAAAATAGTTTGGGAGAATAGATACAGCATATGTCTTAGACCCAAGGTCAGAAATTTAATTATTAGCGAATTTACTTCGGGAGTAAGTTCGCCCTCAATAACTGACTTCTTAGTAGTGTCCGCAGTCAGACTACAACCAGTATTAATCATATATATTCATCGCAAAAGGCAATAAAATAGTAGGGGCGGCATACAAACGCACCGCCATAACGTTGCTCGTGAGTTCTTCTTGGATATTGAGCTACCAAGACGCATCAGCTGGCAATCCCCAGTTGCGGGCACAGGCGCCCGCGATTAACGGACCTAATACTGCGGAAAATTTACCTGTCGGGCTACAACAAAGACACCATTTGCACAATTTCACTACCCCACAACATCCCTGACTTACGAGGACTCTGTGACTGACATCGACGCTACACTTTGAAGCATGGACCAAACTGCATTATAGGCTAGACGTAAGCCTGGCGAATAGCGGTTCACATAATGACCATTCGTGAGCATGACAGAAAAACTTCAGGAGCTGTAGCTTTCATACACACAATAATATAATACTCTACCTCATACAATCATTATTTACGAGGGTTGCACAGAAAGTAATGTATCAGATCTTTTTTTCTCTTCCGAAAACAATGCTACGAATGAGAAACGTTATGTATGTATTTTTTTTTCTCCTGACTCATCGCGCCTAACTTTCGTCACTTTCGACAGATAGCGTAGCTGCAGGACTGTTTGAAAATGGCGTCTGTAGGTGATGTACGTTACAAGCAACGTGCCTTCATTGAATTTCTCACTGCAGAGAAAGAAAGTGTGGGCAATATTCACAAACACTTGTGCAAAGTCTATGGAGCATCTACTGTAGACAGAAGTACAGTTATCCGCTTGGCACGGAGGGTGAGCTAATCAAAAGGCGGTCCGGCGGAGCTCCACAACTTGCTGCGGTCAGGGAGACCATCCACGGCTGTCACACCTGACAGCCCTGACCTAGACCCGTCGGACCTCCACCTGTTTGGGCCATTACAGGATGCCAATCGTGGAAGACAGTTATAGGACGATAGGAGGTGATTCACACAGTGAAGCTCTGGCTCCGCCACCTGGACAAGGACTGGTAGCAACAGGGTATACACACCCATGTTTCGCGCTGGAGGAAGGCCATAGAACGGGATGGAGATAACGTGGAAAAATAGGGTGTGACTCTTTCGTATTTATGTTCAATAAAGAACTGTTGAAAAAATGTGGTACATAACTGTCTGGACAACCCCCGTACAAACTCTTGAAAGTGTCGAGGCGGTTTTGAATAGCCCTATATCCACACATACAAAAGTCGATGTACGTATGTATGTATGTATGTATGTATAATCCACATCCCCCCTAACCTACTGGACCAAGTCCAACCAGACATGGTGCATATATCATTTACTACCTGGAAAGAATCACTATGGGGATAAGAACCATCCGCTTATCAAAGGGGTGAGAGTAGAGGTAAAAAGCAGTGTAGCACACAACGCGCGATTGCCCATTCTTCAGACATCTAGTATTTGAGAGTGAGAGCACTTAGAGACTTGCAGCGAACTTTACACATAATTTTAAACCTTTTCCAAACTCTTTTACTGACAAGATATAAAATGGTGAAAGGAAAAAAAGTTTGCATCACCTTGGTTTCGAGAGTTTCGGAACCTGTACAGAAAATTGGAATGTAGATCAACATAAACAACTTTTTCCATCCTTTTTATTGCCCAAGGAAACCACACATTGCATATTGTACCATCATACGGCGAGACCTTCAGAGGTGGTGGACCAGATTGTTGTACACACCGGTACCTCTAATACCCAGTAGCAAGTCCTCTTGCATTGATGCAAGCTTGTATTCGTCGTGGCATACTGTCCACAAGTTCATTAAGGCACTGTTGGTCCAGATTGTCCCACTTCTCAACGGCGATTTGGAGTAGATCCCTCAGAGTGGCTGGTGGGTCACGTCGTCCATAAACAGCCCTTTTCAATCCATCCCAGGCATATTCGATAGCATTCATGTCTGGAGAACATGCTGGCCACTCGAGTCGAGCGATGTCGTCATCCTGAAGGAAGTCATTCACAATATCTCCATGATGGGGGCGCGAATTGTCGTCCATGAAGACGAATGCCTCGCCAATATGCTGCCGCTATGATTGCACTATCGGTCGGAGGATGGCATTCACGTATCGCACAGCCGTTGCCGTGCCTTCCATGGCCGCCAGTGGCGTACGTCGCGTTCAGCCTGACCGGGTTGCCTCCAAACACGTCTCCGACGATTATATGGTTGAAGACCTATGCGACACTCATCAGTGAAGAGAGTGTGATGAGCAGTCCATTCGGCATGTTGTTGGGCCCATTTATACCGCGCTGCATGGTGTCGTGGTAGCAAAGATGGACCTCGCCTTGGACGTCGGAAATGAAGTTGCGCATCATGCAGCCTATTGCGCACAGTTTGAGTCGTAACACAACCTCCAGTGGCTGCACGAAAAGCATTATTCAACATGGTGGCGTTACTGTCAGGGTTCCTCCGAGGCATGTTATCAACAGTTCGTGTCTCTCTGTATCTCCTCCATGTCCTAACAACATCGCTTTGGTTCACTGCGAGACGTCTGGAACTTCTCTTGTTGAGAGCCCTTCCTGGCACAAAGTAACAATGCGGGACGCAGCCGAACCGCCATATTGACCTCTAGGCACGTTTGAACTACAGACAACACGAGCTGTGTACCTTGTTCCTTGTGGAATGACTGGAACTCATCGGCTGGAACTGATGGTTGATTACATCTTTGGGCGGGCTTACTGACATCTCTAAACAGTCAAAGGGACTGTGTCTGTGTTACAATATCTACAGTCAACGTCTATCTAGGAGTCCTGGGAACCGGGGTAATGCAAAACTGTTTTTGATGTGTGTACATTTTCGCTGTTCATGCAGCGAACTTGCCACATGAAGCATGAAGTTTTAATTTGTTACTTCTTTACTATTAACTGTGTTCATGACACATTTTGCAGACAGTATTCACATACCACTGAATGAGCCAGAAAATTACGTCATTGCAAGACACTTAGTGTGGTTTTTATGCATGACACCATAAACACATGGATGGGTGAAAAACTGCCGTATCATGCAAGAAGTTTAAATTTATTATTTCGTTCCTACTTACTTTATTTGCAACAAATTCCATAGACGGTATTCACAAATGCTGCAGAAGGTTTCTATAAAAATATATAATTGCACGACACATAGTTCACGAGATATGACCGCGAGGAGTGGCCGCAAGGTTTGAGGCGTCCTGTCACGGGCTACCCGGCCACTTCCCCTCCCTCGGGCATGGGTGTGTGTGTTGTTCCTAGCATAAGTTAGTTTATCTTAGTTTAAGTAGTGCGTAATTCAATGGACCGATGACCTATGCAGTTTGATTCCGTAGGAATCCACACACATTTGAACAGGAGATATGACGCCATAAACAGCGAGATTCCTAAGAAACTGCTACATCATGCATGACGTTACAGTTTATCACTTCTTTAGTATTAATTCTATTTACAAAATATTTTGCAGACACTAGGCACATAACCACTGGATGTACCTGCAAAATTATATCACTGTACAGCACATAATTCAGAAGGTAAATCGTCATAAACTTTGAGCTGCATGAAAACGAAACTGGAGGGCGAAATTTGCTAGAGATACAGGTGAAAAATGTGTATAATATGCGTGATGTACGTTAAACACGGGAAGAAATAGTGTAGGAACAAGAATGATCAGCCTCCTTTTGGGCTGAGTGTGATAACGTGGAGATGGACAGACAGTGCCAGGGAAGGAGGATATAGGCGCAGATAGGAGGAGGAAATTAAATGACCATGTGGCATTATTGGCCAGGAGGCCCCAACCAGGGAAGTTTGGCCAGCGGGTTGCAAGTTTTATTGCAGGTGGCGTCAGTTTGGGCGACGTGCTCGTCGGCGATGACGAGTATAACGTGTCACTCAGTCCACGAGTGGAAGAAATCTCCGACCCGGTCGGGAATCTAACCTGGGTTCGTTGCATGGGAGGCAAGCACGTAACCACTCAGCTAAGCAGGTCGACATACGAGGAGAAGGACGAGGTGGACAAAGATATGGGAGGGGGAAATGGACAAACAGAGGGGAAAGGAGGAGACGGACTGAGAAAGGAAAGAGGAGTTGGACAGAGAAAGGAGGAGGACGAGTTACGCAGGTTGATGGGAGAGGAGGAGTTGAACGGAAAGGGAAGCAGGAGAACAAAGAGTAGGGGGCGGTGCACGCTGACATAGAGAGAGGGTTGTGGAGATGAATAGAGAGAAGAGGAAGGACCAATAGAAGATTGGAATAAAAAGACATCCGGGCGGGCAACGCCGGGTACTCAGCTAGTGTACCATATATTATTTTCAGAACTAAAATTTTTTTCACTTAACAGATTAGCTCTTCGATAACTCCTGTAAATAAATAATTATATTTTCAGTTGTATGGTAGCAGTTCACCATCCAGGCACGTGTAAGCGCCTATGTACCGCACAGCGTGAGAGCAGCAGCAGTATGAAATATTCCGGCGGCTCTTAAAAGTGGAATATATGGACATGGCTACTAGCTGTACCACACTTCGTGGAGGCAGTCGACCCCCGCTGTTGGGACCGTCCCCGCAGGTTTCGGTCGAGTGCCGGCCGCGTGAACAGCTGACTATCGATCCGCTACAAAGAGCGGGGCGGAGCAGTGGCTGCGGGCTGCCCACGTCGCCTCCGCTGTTATCGACAGCTGTGACCCGCCATGACCGCTGGAGAGCTTCCAGCCGCGTCTCCAGCGCCGGAGTCTGTCTGAGCAATCGGCACTCGGCCGTCGCAGCCCCTCGTCCCCTCGTTAGCCCCGTCGCAAGCACTTTTACGGCTGGCAGATAAATTCCCCTTGCACGCGCTCGCTGGCTGGAGAACAGCTCTCCTGGGACAGTTGCCAAGGGTCCAGCCACCGGACGACCGACCTCTCGTTTCTTTACCTCTTTTTGCCCCTTTCTTTTTATTTCGTCGTTTCTGAGCAGAATGGCAGAGTTTTGGAATGTTTAACATGGCTTAGCATAAGGTTCCTTCTGTATTTGCCTGTTGATTCACGACTTGCTCGAGGCAAGAAGCTACGTTAGCTGGTGGAAGCAACCGATATATGGAATGGCTTTATTACGCGAGGACAGCATTGGGGAAAAGCTGTAAAACTCTAGCACATGGCACCCTTACAACCTTCACATATCGATACATTCCCTCCATGCAGAACCTATCACAATTAATAGCGAAACTGATACAGGTGAATGTATACAAACCACATGAGCGTGTGGTTAAGAGCAGCCACCAACTATATTGCTGTTCATAACTATCTCCAAAGATGGCTGTGTAAAAAGTACAACATATATACAAAAAAAAATTAAATTAAGTCATCTTGCTGTCGGCTATTAGTATTTCATTTTAGGATAGCAATTTCGCCATTATACCATTCTCAAGCATCGACCGAGCGAGGTGGCGCAGTGGTTAGACACTGGACTCGCATTCGGAAGGACGACGGTTCAATCACGCGTCCGGCCATCCTGATTTAGGTTTTCCGTGATTTCCCTAAATCACTCCAGGCAAATGCCGGGATGGTTCCTCTGAAAGGGCACGGCCGACTTCCTTCCCCATCCTTCCCTAATCCGATGAGACCGATGACCACGCTGTCTGGTCTCCTTCCCCAAACCAACCAACCAATCAAGCATCCATAAAACATAATACAACGTAATGAGAACAATGTAAACAGGGAATAACAGTACTTTCAACCGAATTCTGTAGTTTTTTGACATTTTATACTTACTAGTTTTTGACATATAGGTTTACGTTATATGCACGTCGGAGGTCAACTAGACAGCGATATTAGTCAATATTTCGTTTCACGTACTGCAGTGGATTGTATACATCATGACAGGTTGACAGAAAAAGTGTGCAATTATAGCATACTACAGTAAATGTCTAAAACAGGCAAGGACATTTTTGTTTCTCAGGTCTGTTTGTTTATTCAATATGTATTGGCTTGTTCTCTGAAGGCGCAATCAATTTCAGTTTCTTCTCTAGGTTGTTGATTTTTACTTTGAGTTTTGTTAGCTCTTCATTTAAGACCGTAAGTTCCTTCTCAGAGACTTCCACTATTACTGCGTCATCGACGAAAAATATGCATTCAGCATGCAAACCGTTAATTTTGATTCCTGTGGTCTTTTCTTCCTTTGTTGTTACTGCCTACTCGATGAACATAGACTGCATCGGATGTCGGAATGCGGGATGTCAAGAAAGACAGGTTCGCCAGTATACGAGTAAAGGAGACGAGGAGCATAGTATTGTCAGCAGCGAAGCTGTGGGATAGGCGAACTGAGTGTCTTCGAAAGTGGTCCAGTCATTGGATGTAACCAAAGAACAAATCCATCAGGGACATCTCAACGATTCTACACTTGCTCAAGTCGACGATGACGTTATTGTGAAGTAGAAACGCGAAGGAACAATCACTGATAAACAAAGACAGACAGACTTCGTACACTAACGGACGGGGATTGTCGAGCACTGCGAAGGGTGGATGTATAAAACTGTATGAAATCAGGGGAGGAAATCAATCGTAAGTTCCAATGTGCTAACAGCAATCAAGTTAGCACAATGTCTGTGCGTAGGGCGTTAAAAAGAATAGGGTGCATTGGTCGAGTAGCTTGTCACAAGCTACACATTTCAGTAGACAGTCCTAGGCAATTTTTGAGGTCGAGTAAACAACGACATAATTGGACACAGGATGAACGAAAAAGAGTGATATGGGGTGTTCAATCACGCTATACACTGTGCAACCCGATGGAAGGGTTTGGGTTTGACAGTTGTCTGGAGAACGTAACCTGCCGTCAAGTTCGTTGCCAACACAGACCAACAGAGTAGCTGGTGTTTCTCTTAGTTCTCCTCGCTGCACTTAAGATAACGCTGAATGCAGATGGATACGAAAACATTCTACAGTTTTGTGTAGTGCATACAGTAGAACAGGTCGGAGGCTATGATTGTGTCAACATGACAATGCATCCTGTCGTTGTTTGTGGACAGCAACATTCCTGAAATGGACTGACCTGCCCACAGTCTCAGAATGAGCACAATGCAACGTCTCTGGGATTACTTACAGGTCGACTTTACTCCAGACCTCACCGTTCCAACATAACTATGTTCTCTGGTTTCGGTTCTCGAGAAAGAGTACGCGGTCATTCCTCGACAGACATTCAAGCACATCATTCAAAGTGTACCCAGCAGAGTTGAAACCCTGCCAAAGACGATGAATTGACACATCCCGTATCCTCCATTCTGGAGGGTGTGCTGATTCTACAAGTAAGAAGTGATATAGCGTTTCTCTGCTTTGTTATGATCCCCCTCACCACGAACACTGATCTATTGCTACACAATATTGTTCTATAAATTCTTATTTGTGGGATACCATCTAATGGTTAAGACACAGAGTGTGCGAAGCGTAATCTCATTTTATTAAAATGAAGTAAATATAAAACAGCGATGTTACATCTATTGCTTTCAAGTGAATATTATCCTTGTTCTGTCGCTAAATTTGACTGAACCACTGGGAAGTGCTGCCCTCTCTGGGGATATTTGTACCTAAGGGACAATTGGCGGTAGGCCACCCCTCCAATGGCACTAACCGGTATACTCGCCGTTGCAAGGGTGAGGAAAATGTGTGAACGGACTCTCGGCCAGTCGGCTGACCTTAGCTCGTGGCCGCGCGACGTGTACCGTAAAACGGCAAATATATTTTGACTTGTAAATATTAACCTAATTGTGAATAACAAATAATTATCTCAGCTGTCGTCATTCATTACAATCTGAGTGGTTCCGATCCCTTACAAAGTCTTCCTAAAACCGTGGTCCTTCGGTACGTTTCAGATTTACATTTCGTCTTCGGGCACTAACAATCTTCGTAACAGGGAACCGTTCTTTGTTTTTTTTTTTATTATCTTTCTTGCCTTTCTGAACAATGACGATTGTGGATGTAAGCCATTGTACTGCGTCACTTTTGTGAATAATGATGTTGTAAGTAATCTGAAACGTTTTTTATTTCAGTAACTAAACAATCTATTATTGTGATAAATGTTGAAGGTGTTGAGACAGCAACCAACAACAAATTTATTTATTTTCCTTTATTCAAAAGGTAGCATTACCGGTTTCGAATCATTAGAATTCATCATCAGATGGCTTTCATGCTTTCATTAGAACATGTGGAGAGCTTTTTATTGATTAGTTGTCGTGAAATGTCGGTCTGGAGTATTTGTTTTCATAGTTCTCGTCCAACATATGTTCGTAGTGTCCACCACATTATTTTCTTGCACACACAAATTTGTGTCATGGAGCACTTTAGATTTGTCACAGAATACATCTCCACCACATTCTTATCGTTACATACGTAAATTTGTATCACTGAGCACTTTAGATGTGTCACGGAATACATTTCTAACATGCATCTCATGTTTTGATAGATACATGTGTCAAAATATGCGTTGCATGTTAGAAATGTATTCTGTGACAAGTCTAAAGTGATAGATGAATCTATCAAAACATGCGACGCATGTTAGAAATGTATTCAGTGACAAATCTTAAGTGCTCAATAATACAAATTTACGTGTGCAACGATAAGAATGTAGTGGAAATGTAGTCTGTGACAAATCCAAAGTGCTCAATGATACAAATTTGAGTGTGCAAAGAAAATTATATGGTGAAAACTACGAACAACATAGGTTGGACGAAAACTATGAAAACAAACACTCCAGACCGACATTTCACGACAACTAATAAATAAAAAAAACGCAACACATCTTCTAATGAAAGCACGAAAGCCATCTGAGGATGAATTGTAATGATTCGAAACCGGTAATGGTACCTTTTGAATAAAGTAACTTAAAATAAATTTGTGGCTGGCCGCCGTCTCAACACTATCAACATTTGTCTTCAAATAACAGCCACGGTCTCCGACCATGTCATCATATGAGAAAATTGCATCACTCTATTATTCTTCTTATGTTAATTGAATTATGGAAGTACTTCTTGCCCGTTTTAATTGATCTGGCGGCGGTTTGTTTGATGACGCCACGATTGAGTGGCATTAGCCCTCTATCGTCAGCTGTTAATTTACTGAAGGGTTAACCTGCATTTTCATTACGAACTCCGATAAACTCGTACACAATATTTTAAGGCAGACATGTCACACCAAACACACTGATGAGCAACATCAAACTTTGGTCTGTACTTTCTCTGTGGATATAAAAGCATTCAAAAATGATGTATCGGAAAACTTACAAAAGCAAATCCCCTTAAATTGCTCAGTAAAAGCATAAGATACAGAAATCTCGTTCCATCGATGTTGAAGATGATCCCTTTGTTAAATAATTTAAAATCTTCAAAAATTAACTATTTGCACAGAAGGAAACAATTCAGTGCCTAGATACTTCTTATCTGATGATGTACTATATACAGGGGTCCAAAAAATGTATCCACTGTTTAAAAGTCCATAACTTGCAAACTAATTGACGGAGTTGTCTCATTTTTGGTGAAAGTGTAGCTTAAAGTCCAACTTAAAGATATCACTACCGGTGTTCGAAATGGTCACCATTAATATCCACACACAAACGATGCCGCCGAACTGCAGCACGAACTACTGAGTGCAACGTGTTCAGTTGGATATTTGCACATGAATGTATGATGGATTCTCGAAGTTCATGCAATGCGCATGGCTTTTGTCGGTAAACGACGACCTATAGTGTTCCCCACAGGTAAAAGTCGAGAGGAGTTAGGTCTGGAGAACGTGGTGGATACTCCGCAGCACCTCTACGGCCTATCCATCTTCCTGGTAGATTTTCGTCGAGATACGCGATTTTGGTAGTGGGCTGGGGCACCATCTTGTTGAAAGTAAACTATTCCGTCTCCATACAAGTCTCAGATGGCAGGTAAAATGGATGTCTGAAGCTTCTGAAGGTACACCTCACCGGTAACTGTGTCGTCAAAGAAGAATGGCCCGATCAAGCCCCGGTAAGACAACCCACACCACACATTTACTCCTGGCAAATTCACGGCTGTGTCTACATGGACGTTCGGATTTTCGGCGGCCCAGTAGATGCAGTTGTGGCGATTTACTGTACCATTGATTTTGAACTGTGCCTCATCAGATCACACAACCATCTCTGCAAACTCTTCATCGTTGCGCACCATGTTAGTAAATTACTCGTAGTACTCCATTCTAATATCTGGGTCGTCCTTGTTCATTGCGTGTACAATCGTGGGATGTACCACTTCCACTTCGCTGTCTTCAAAATTCGCGGAACACTTGAGCGACTCACTCCAGTTTCACGGTCACATTGTCTCACAGATTTCTGTGGTGAGCGAGTGAATTGTTGTAACACACGACGGGAGTTAGCTGGACTTGTTACTGTTACAGGTCGTCCAGATCGTTGTTTGTGTACATCTTTAACACAGCCTTCGGCTTCAAATTTGTCTCGAATGCGACGAATCGTTAAACGTGACGGTGGCTCTGTTTGATACTTATTTCGCCATTGCCGTTGAACCTCATTAATGTTTTCGTACTTAAAATACCACCTCAAAACTGACTTCCTTTCATCGAATGTAAGCCTTGCGCCAGCCATGTTTAGTCGAGTAACTAGGTGCAACTAAGAACAAAACACTGACTATCTGGAGAATGTCATCTGACAAAACAAAACAACGCAATACAACGCTTGTGTGGCGATTTCCGGAACTACAAACTATTACACTACCAATTTGCCAGTTATGGACTTTTAAACAATGGATTCATTTTTTTGGATCCCTCTGTATAAGTATTTTTGTCAGGGAGCCAATAACAAGAATGAAAGATTAAAATTGTAGAAGGAAATTACATATGCAGGACAGTGAACGTTGGAGGGAGCCGTCAAAAAAGCACTCCATAGGAAGAGAAGTGCGGCACTGGTCGGTCATCGTTATGTTGCGGCCTTCGGACAAAAGTCACCTGGTCACTGTACGAACAACGGTGTTTGCGCCGTCTTCACTCCGTCCTCTGCGGCAGCGGTGGACCGGTGGACAGGCGGCGTTATTAAAACAGCGCCTCGCCTCGCCTGCCATAATGGCCCCCGCAGGGCGGACAAACAGGCTGGCCACAAACGACGCCCTAATGACTGTGCGCCAGAAAGGCACCGCCGGCTACGGCCGCGGTGGGATGAGGTTGGCGGCCCTGCGCGCGGGGACGCCCACGGCTCCGGTAGTCGCCCCGCCGCCGTGGCGTGTGACACCCGCTGCTGACGTCACCGCGGACGGTAATTAGCGTCGCGGCGTGCGGCGGCCTAAAAGAGGAGCAGGCGACGCTCTCGAGCCAACGAGCCCGCCGCGGGCCGTGTCAGAAGGCGGCCCCGCACCGGGGACACCACCAGCCCCCGGTCAGGGAACGAGGGTCACCTGAAGGCGTGCCACCTTCCTGGCCCAGCCTGCTGCTGGCACCTGCATATCAGTACACGCCGAGCAGCTCTGAAGGGATGCTTCATTGTGCGACGCGTATCGAAACTAATAGTGAAAACTCATACTGGGAAAAGACCGCATGTCGTTACCGTTATCAAGATGGGTCGCCGAACACATGCACAAGACTTTTGGCCTCGAACACTTACGTCGATCTGTTGTAGAATTTTGGAACCTGTTTCTGTTCACATAACTGTGACATTCCTGGAGACAGAAAATACCCTCCGTAGGGAACAACATCTGTTCCGATAACAAAGGTTGTGTGAAACACACCTCGCTCTGCTCGTCCACGAGACCCAGAAAGCAGTAGATACAGGCACCGAGATTGATACCATATATCTTGACTTCCGGAAGGCGTTCGATACATTTCCGCAGGACTGTTTAATGAACAAAATATGAGCGCACGGAATATCAGAACAGCTTTGTGACTGCAATGAAAACAGTGAAGAGCTTCTAGCAAAAACAGAGCACTGTATGTCTTTCTGAACAGAGAGAAATTTTCAGACGTAAAATTAAATTCTAGAGTATCCCAAGGGATTGTTATAGGACCATTACTTTTCAAAACACACACTGCTGAACAAAAAGTTAGTATACCTGGAAAGACGACGTCGATTTTGATCCGATGACGGCATATGCCACATGGACGACAGTAGACCCACTGATAAAGGTTTCAACGTCATCCGCCAACAGACAGCGTATTTACTTAGCTACCAGAGCGGCATCTGTCTACTCTTTAATAGGGAAAGATCACAGTCGGAAGGCTCAGTGTAGTTCAAACGCGTGAAGCACGAAGGCAACCACACCACAGAGAAGCACTCGTGCTTCCTACAGCCAACTGGGCGAGTCTTAAAGGGATCAAATTGTGGCCTTCTGAGTGGCGGGATGGTCCTTTCCGAGAAGAGCCACATAAGTTGGATGTGCTTAATCGGCTGTACCACTGTGTACTAGTGGTCACTTGTACATTCTCACCCCCGCAGACAAGGATCTGTATGTCAACGCTGCACATACGCCAACCAAGATCAATGTATTGGCAGCAGTGCCAGATCGTACAGCTACCACAGCACAGATAGGAGGACTTGTGACTCCAGACGTGTCAATAGAGACTACTGCTAACCGGTTATTAGGATTGGGACTACAGGCACACACACCTCTAGCCCATCTTGCACTCATGCCACAGCATCGACGTTCACAGGCCGACTGGTGCCTACAGAGGATAACTTGGATGAGGAAACGACGCGCTGCGGTTCACCAATGAAAGCAGATTCTACCTGCACGCAAGAGATGGTCGCTTACGCCTTCAACATACAC
This sequence comes from Schistocerca cancellata, assembly GCF_023864275.1. Classification (NCBI taxonomy): domain Eukaryota; kingdom Metazoa; phylum Arthropoda; class Insecta; order Orthoptera; family Acrididae; genus Schistocerca; species Schistocerca cancellata. The sequence continues at coordinate 166,559,948 of NC_064632.1, forward strand.
CGGGTGAGCCCTGTCTCGTAGAGTGTATTCGTCCAAGACACCCTGGCCCCAACAAGGCATTATGGTTTTGCGTGCCATAAGCTACAACTCTCGTTCACCTGTGGTTTTTCTTGAGGGCTCGCTAATCAGCGCTCGGTACGTGAAGAATGTTGCTAGAGTTGGTCTTTTGCTGTTCTTGCAACAAGAAAGTGGTATGTTGTTCCAACAGGATAATGCTTGCCCACATAATCCCCATGAAACTCAATGTGCTCTGAAAGACGTGCAGCATCACCCCTGGCCAGCACGATCTCAGGATTTGTCTCCAATCGAGCACTTGTGGGATATGATCGAACGAGAAGTTAATACTGCCACCCGTCAAAAAACAACTCTGACAGAACTACGAGAACAGGTCTAGCGGGCGTGGCGTAACGTATACCATTTTAATATTCGCAATCTGTTTGATCGACTGGAGGCTAAAACACGTACTGTTATGGGTGTTTCAGCGCGAATCGATACCTGGTACCACAGACCCTCTTGTGCTATTGACCTGAAAATGTCATCATTTCATGTACTTAAGAAACACTATTGCAACAACTATCATAAGTTACCTGGAAAACCACAAAAGGTATACTAATTATTTTCCGGCAGTATATATAAATGACCTAGTAGACAATGACGAAAATTCCATGAGATTTTTAGAAGTACACTATGTGATAAAAAGTATTCGGACACCTGGCTGAATATGACTTACAAGCTCGTGGCGCCCTCCATCTGTAATGCTGGAATTCAATATAGTGTTGGCCCACCCTTAGCCTTGATGACAGCTTCCACCCTGGCAAGCATACGTTCAATCCGGTGCTGGAAGGTTATTTGGGGAGTGACAGCCTATTCTTCACGGAGTGCTGCACTGAGGTGAGCTATCGATGTCGGTCGATGAGGCCTGGCACGAAGTCGGCGTTCCAAAACATCCCAAAGGTGTTCTATAGGATTTACGGCAGGACTCTGTGCAGGCCAGTCCATTACAGGGATGTTATTGTCGTTTAACCACTCCGCCACAGGCCGTGCTTTATGAACAAGTGCTCGATCGTGTTGAAAGATGCAATCGCCATCCCCGAATTTCTCTTCAACAGTGGAAGCAAGAAGGAGGTTAAAAATTCAATATAGGCCTGTGTTGTGATGGTGCCACGCAAAACAAAAAGGAATGCAAGCCCCCCTCCATGAAAAGCACGACGACACCATAACATCTCCGCCTCCGAATTTTACTGTTGGCACTACACACGCTGGCGGATTACGTACACCGAGTATTCGCCATACTCACACCTTGCCATCGGATCGCCACATTGTGTACCGTGATTTTTCAATCCACACAACGTTTTTACACTGTTCAGTCGTCCAATGTTTACGCTCCTTACACCAAGCGAGGCGTCATTTGGCAGTTACCAGCCTGATGTGTGGCTTATGAGGAGCCGCTCTTCCATGAAATCCAAGTTTTCTCACCTCCCGCCTAATTGTCATAGTATTTGCAGTGGATCCTGATGCAGTTTCGAATTCCTGTGTGAAGGTCTGAATAGATGTCTACCTATTACACATTACAACCCTCTTGAACTGTCGGCGGTCTCTGTCAGTCAGCAGACGAGGTCGGCCTGTACGCTTTTGCGCTGTACGTGTCCCCTCACGTTTTCAGTTCACTATCACATCGGAAACAGTGGACCTAGGGATGTTTAGAAGAGTGGAAATCTCGCGTACAGACGTATGACACAAGTGACACCTAATCACCTGGCCACGTTCATAGTCACTGAGTTCCGCGGAGCGCCCCATCTGCTCTCTCACGATGTCTAATGACTACTGAGGTCACTGTATGGAGACCCTGGCAGTACGTGGCAGCTCAATGCACCTAATATAAAAAACGTATGTTTTGGGGGGTGTCCGGATACTTTTGATCACATAGTGTAGATGCTGCTGTATATACGTAAGTCGTAAAACTAGAAAACAGCAGCGAAATTCATGAACACCTGCAGACGATCGACCTCTGGTGCAAAAATTGACAGTTTATCATCAGCATAAACATTTGTAACCAATTGCACATGAATAAGCAGTAACGCCCATCACTGTATGATTACACAGTTGCAAAACAGTTACTGGAAGCAACTACATTCATCGAATATGTGGGAGTAAGCACCCACAACAATTTAAAGAGGAACGACCACATAAAATTATTTGCAAGTAAGGCAGATGCCAAATTTAGATTCATTGGAAAAATCCTCAGGAAGTGTAGTCCACTCTGAAAAGCCTTGTTCGGCCGATAGTGGAGCATTAGTCGACGGCAACAAGTGCCTGTCTGTTGGCTTTATCCTTCTAAAGCCAAACTGATCATCTAACAGATCTTCAATTTTCTTCTTCACTCTTCTGTATAACATTCTTGTCAACAGCTGGGAGCTGTTGAGCTGATTGTGCGATGGTTCTCCCTTACCTGCTTTTGCTATCTTCGGAACTACGTGGATGTTTTTTTCCCGAAAATCTGATGGTACGTGCCCGTCCCACAGAATCTACACACTAATTTCGGTTGCCATTTCCCCCAATGATTGCAGAAATTCTGATGGGATGTTATTTATTCCTTCTGCGTTATTTCATATCAAGTCTTCCAGAGGTCTTTTAAATTCTGACTAATACTGAATCCGCTCTGTCTTCCATATTGACTCCAATTTCTTCTTCTGTCACGTCACCGGACAAGTCCTCTCCTACTATTTCCACGCATCCGCTCTCTTTTCTGCATTTAACAATGGAATTCCCATTGCACTCCTAATGTTTACGTTCATCGGTAGTTGTTTTGACATTTTATGCATTGTGAATCAGTCCTTCCGACAAACATTTCTCTTTCGATTTCTTTACATTTTTCTCGCAGCCATTTCGCCTGGGCTTTCCTACACTTCCCTTTTATTTTATTTCTAAGTGCCTTCTATTTCTGTATTCTTGAATTTCCTGGAATATTTCAGTCTTCCTTTTCTTCAATTGAAGCATCCCTGTTGTTACTCAAGGTTTCTTCGCAGTTACCTTCCTTATACCAACGTTTGTCTATCTTCTGTCATTGCCCTTTTAGAGATATCAATTCCTTTTCAACTTGACTGCCGGCTGAGGTATTCATTATAGTAGTACCTTATCATCCATTAGCACTTCCGAATCCAGCGTCTTTGCGTAAAGATTTTTCCGGACCAGTGTCTTACACTTCAGTCAGCTCTTCATCATTAACATATCGTGATTCGAGTCTATATGTGCTCCTGGTTACACTCTACAATGCAACGTCTGATTTCTGAACCTGTGTTTGAGTGTGGTGTAATGCAGCTAGAACCTTCCTGTATCCCCCGATTTTTTCCCAGCTATATCTACTCCCCAGCATGTTTCAGACGTTTTCAAAGCACGGTGAAGTATACCAGGTTGCACAACTGCACCGGTAACGATTCACAACAGTGGCTACCGAGCGAGGTGGCGCAGTGGTTAGCACACTGGACTCGCATTCGGGAGGACGACGGTTCAATCCCGTCTCCGGCCATCCTGATTTAGGTTTTCCGTGATTTCCCGAAATCGTTTCAGGCAAATGCCGGGATGGTTCCTTTGAAAGGGCACGGCCGATTTCCTTCCCAATCCTTCCCTACCCCGAGCTTGCGCTCCGTCTCTAATGACCTCGTTGTCGACGGGACGTTAAACACTAACCACCACCACAACAGTGGCTAGATCGTTATTTGTTACTTGCTGTATGAAATGTGTATGCAGTGTTTAATGCTACTTGTCAAACAGGACTTCATGAAGCACTTTGTACGTGCTCTCGCAAAGGGTGGATTCTGCTTTTAGTATCTTTAATCTTTCTAAGAAATTTACCTTCATCAGTCAAGCAAATCCTAAAGCTGGAATTTTTGTTGGTCCTCGGTTTAAAAAAATGGTTCAAATGACTCTGAGCACTATGGGACGTAACATCTGAGGTCATCAGCCCCCTGGAACTACTTAAACTTAACTAACCTAAGGACATCACACACATCTATGCCCGAGGCAGGATTCGAACCTGCGACCGTAGCGGTCGCGCGGTTCAGACTTATGCGCCTAGAACCGCTCGGCCACAACGGCCGGCGGTCCTCAGTTTTACAAATTGAGTAAGGATCATAAATTTCAGAAGACAATGAATATCAGAGAAATACACGCATGACTGCCTTCAGCCAGTCCAGGTCATGGGAGGTCACATCGAAGGTCTCGCGCTGCAGAATATCCTGGCGGGACTCTCATTAGGCACCTCGCCTGGGGACGACATAGAGAAGTCAGGGGCAAAGCGCTTGGCAGAGTGGAGCCGCTATACCCCACACTAAACCCTGAATTCTCCAACCCTCACACTGCAACATTTGGTGTATCTCGCGCTGATTCGTCCAGTGCTGGAATATGTGGTCGTAGGAAGGGGAAACAGAGGTGACTGCCGCATCCGCCGCCTACAAGAGATTCAAGGTGGAGTACTAGGGTTGGCAACGCATCTCCCGCGCCACTTACTGACGCGAGAGCTATACAAGCTCACTGGCACCTCTGTGATAAGATATGTAAGCGAAGTAACTGCACAATTGTACTATGAAAAGTCGCAGCAGTCTGTAAATAGGCTAGTCTCAAACCTAGGTAACCAACCACGCAGATGCGGTAGCACGCGGTGCCCGGATCTGCTCTGGCAATAAAGGACTGTCGTAGCTGAGTATGCCGAAACTCTAGCATGTTTAACCGCTCAAAAACACGTAATAAATACGCAAACGTTAGGTTAATATGGAAGGCACAACAAACTAGGAAACGCAGGAACAGTGAAAACCATGTAGCCTGCTGCACAAGTGACGAGGAGAACACGGTAAGTGCCATAAACCGAGCTTCTAGAAATTTCTCTGAGTTGAGGAGGAGTCAAAATAAGCAAACACCTGCCTCGGCTTATCTATCGATGCTAAACCATTTCTAAGAAAACGACGGTCAAAGTTTTCGACGTAACTTAGGTTCCTTTTAGAGCACGAAAATCTCAGCCCCAGTCTTGGCACACCGGATAGCATCGAGACCTTTCATTTTTGCTCAGCCTGATCGAAACCCGATTATTTATTTATTTTATTTTCTATACCCATGTCCATGGAACGTTACTACACGGATGTTTCTTATAAAGTTAATATTAATTGAGAAATTACGGCTGGATTTCACAGTGTCACATATACACTCCTGGAAATGGAAAAAAGAACACATTGACACCGGTGTGTCAGACCCACCATACTTGCTCCGGACACTGCGAGAGGGCTGTACATGCAATGATCACACGCACGGCACAGCGGACACACCAGGAACCGCGGTGTTGGCCGTCGAATGGCGCTAGCTGCGCAGCATTTGTGCACCGCCGCCGTCAGTGTCAGCCAGTTTGCCGTGGCATACGGAGCTCCATCGCAGTCTTTAACACTGGTAGCATGCCGCGACAGCGTGGACGTGAACCGTATGTGCAGTTGACGGACTTTGAGCGAGGGCGTATAGTGGGCATGCGGGAGGCCGGGTGGACGTACCGCCGAATTGCTCAACACGTGGGGCGTGAGGTATCCACAGTACATCGATGTTGTCGCCAGTGGTCGGCGGAAGGTGCACGTGCCCGTCGACCTGGGACCGGACCGCAGCGACGCACGGATGCACGCCAAGACCGTAGGATCCTACGCAGTGCCGTAGGGGACCCGCACCGCCACTTCCCAAAAATTAGGGACACTGTTGCTCCTGGGGTATCGGCGAGGACCATTCGCAACCGTCTCCATGAAGCTGGGCTACGGTCCCGCACACCGTTAGGCCGTCTTCCGCTCACGCCCCAACATCGTGCAGCGACGTGTCGTCTTCAGCGATGAGAGTCGCTTCTGCCTTGGTGCCAATGATGGTCGTATGCGTGTTTGGCGCCGTGCAGGTGAGCGCCACAATCAGGACTGCATACGACCGAGGCACACAGGGCCAACACCCGGCATCATGGTGTGGGGAGCGATCTCCTACACTGGCCGTACACCACTGGTGATCGTCGAGGGGACACTGAATAGTGCACGGTACATCCAAACCGTCATCTAACCCATCGTTCTACCATTCATAGACCGGCAGGGGAACTTGCTGTTCCAACAGGACAATGCACGTCCGCATGTATCCCGTGCCACCCAACGTGCTCTAGAAGGTGTAAGTCAACTACCCTGGCCAGCAAGATCTCCGGATCTGTCCTCCATTGAGCATGTTTGGGACTGGATGAAGCGTCGTCTCACGCGGTCTGCACGTCCAGCACGAACGCTGGTCCAACTGAGGCGCCAGGTGGAAATGGCATGGCAAGCCGTTCCACAGGACTACATCCAGCATCTCTACGATCGTCTCCATGGGAGAATAGCAGCCTGCATTGCTGCGAAAGGTGGATATACACTGTACTAGTGCCGACATTGTGCATGCTCTGTTGCCTGTGTCTATGTGCCTGTGGTTCTGTCAGTGTGATCATGTGATGTATCTGACCCCAGGAATGTGTCAATAAAGTTTCCCCTTCCTGGGACAATGAATTCACGGTGTTCTTATTTCAATTTCCAGGAGTGTATTTATTGTGTAATAAATGTCCGTTGCAATGTTTCCATGGGTTACAATGTTTTTAAATTGTCATATTCTTGTATTTCATTCTAGTATCAATTCTTATGTGACGTTCTTATGTTTATTCTTCAGGAAGATTTGGTGCATTTCTTTATATAATGTCGATCGTAGAAACATTTGAAACACAGAAATTCGAAACACAGGCAGCATCGCATGAAGGCAGGCTTGCCACAGTGGCATTTCTTCTCATGAACCTTACTCGGCAATAAATGTCGTTAATACTGCTGAAGATTTAACACGTTGGCCATGACATCACGACAAACCACTCATAACTGATCACTTTTCCGAAAACTGGCACTTGCAATTGATTATGAATCAAGATATTCTACGGGATTTCACCAAAAATAATTTCAAATAATATTCTCATTCGTTTATCGTTCTTTTTTAATTCATTCGCCAGATATAGAATTAGTTGACGAAGAAAGACAAAATGGTTCAAATGGCTCTGAGCACTGTGTGACTTAACTTCTGAGGTCATCAGTCGCCTAGAACTTAGAACTAATTAAACCTAACTAACCTAAGGACATCACACACAGCCATGTCCGAGGCAGGATTCGAACCTGCGACCGTAGCGGTCACGCGGTTCCAGACTGATGCGCCTTTAACCGCACGGTCACACCGGCCGGCCCGAAGAAAGACAATATGGTTTCAATATATAATGGAAAACGTTCGTGTAGTAAGTAATAGAACCCAGTACGTTGTCCTCGATGGTGAGTGTTCATCGGAGGTGAGGGTATCATCTGGATTGCCCCAGGGAAGTGTGGTAGGTCCGCTGTTGTTTTCTATCTACATAAAAGATCTTTTGGATAGGGTGGATAGCAATGTGCGCCTGTTTGCTGATGATGCAGTGGTGTACGGGAAGGTGTCGTCGTTGAGTGACTGTAGGAGGATACAAGATGACTTGGACAGGATTTGTGATTGGTGTATAGAATGGCAGCTGACTCAGAATGGAGATAAATGTAAATTAATGCAGATAACTAGGAAAAAGAATCCCGTAATGTTTGAATACTCCATTAGTATTGTAGCGCTTTACACAGTCACATCGATTAAATATTTGGGCGTAACATTGCAGAGCGATATGAAGAAGGACAAGTATGTAATGGCAGTTGTGGGGAAGGCGGATAGTCGTCTTCGGTTCATTGGTAGAATTTTGGGAAGATGTGGTTCATCTGTAAGGGAGACCGCTTGTAAAACACTAATACGACCTACTCTTGAGTACTGTTCGAGTGTTTGGAATACCTATCAGGTCGGATTGAGGGAGGACATAGAAGCAATTCAGAGGCGGGCTGATAGATTTGTTACTGGTTGGTTTGATCATCACGCGAGTGTTACGGAAATGCTTCAGGAACTCGGGTGGGAGTCTCTGGAGGAAAGGAGGCGTTCTTTTCGTGAATCGCTACTGAGGAAATTTAGAGAACCAGCATTTGAGGCCGACTGCAGTACAATTTTACTGCCGCCAACTTATATTTTGCGGAAAGACCACAAAGGTAATATAAGAGAGATTAGGGCTCGTACAGACCCATATAGGCAATCATTTTTCCCTCGTTCTGTTTGGGAGTGGAACAGGGAGAGAAGATGCTGGTTGTGGTACGAGGTGCCCTCCGCCACCCGCCGTATGGTGGATTGCGGAGTATGTATGTAGATGTAGATGTATATGTAGTAATCCTCTATGGACATGGGTATATAAATGTAAAACAAAAATAATAATGGGGTTTCAAACATAGAGCGCAAAATCGTGAAGCTCCAGCGCTGGCCACGGTGGCACAGCTTCGTAAGATGTATCTGTCCGCTGAAAAGCGCATTAAGTCTCTCAAGAACTTTTACCGTCGTTCTCTCATAAACTGTAGAGTTTCTACGGATAAGCCGAGAAACGTATTCGCTTGTTTTGACTCCTTCTCTACTGAGCTACGTTACTGGGAAATCGGGCTATGGCGTTTGCCGTGGTCTCCTCGTTAGAGGCAGGAAGGAATTGTACGGCAATGTCAGAGCGGAGTCTCGACCCAACGGTTCAGCCCATTTACCAACTTCACTTTCGAATCCCCTTGGCAATCTTAAAGTGAATCTGTTTTCCCCTGTTAAAGAATTAGAGATAAGTACAGCTTAACTGCGTGCCTTAGCCCCCACACGATATTTGTTCCGTGTCTGCCAGAGTACGGAAGCCCAGGTGAAGGCAAATGGGAGCCACTGGAAGATGCGTTATGAAACGCATATTTTCCGCAGTGGGTATGCCAATATCGCCTCCACCACATCTGCAATTCTGCGGTAGTTTAGGGAGGGGAGGCAGGTGCTCACTGCGTGACGTAACTGGATTCCTCCCTTCCTGGGTTCCCGGAGCGGGAATTGATCTAGATGGGGAACAGCGGCGGAACTCCAGAGACCTACTGGGAAAAACGCGCGCCTCTTTAGCTCTAATTAATGCCAACGAAGGCAGAGACGACTCCTGACAGACAGAGAAGCCGTAATTAGTCGCGCAGTTCAAGAGGGCGCCGGCGAAAGCTTCTCCTCCGCGATTTGCAGACCTACGTTAAGTTCTCCATGGCTGCCTCGTTCCCGGAAGGATTTAACTCAAATTTCACTGGAACTGCCATTTCTGGGGGAAGGCTTCTAATAGCTGCATTTGTCATAATATACTTATAATTACCGTGTTTTTAATGGTGATGAGTATATTCATGTACTCAGTAATTCCATAAAGTTTCGAGGCTGGATTAACCCTGCAGTAGTCATGCTATGATTTGTACCATTAGTAATCGCTGCGGACCCGTCGGTCCTCATGGAGATAAATGTACATTTACAAATAAAAATAAGCAAAGTAATTATGAATATTTGTTTTATATGTTTAAATTTTAACAACAGCTCTGTCCTGAAACACGCTGATGAGACAACACGTGCAGAAAATCTCTTCGTCTAGTGCAGCTGTCTGGGTTGTTAGCAGCATGAATTACTAAAGCATTGAGAGCTCCAGCTTTCAGCAGGTTATAAAATATGGCCATAGGAAATGCGTTAGTATGTCTTGCGCAGTTGTAGGTAGCATACCCCTTCCACACATGTCTGTACCTCCTTTCGTCTTGTACATAACTATCATTTCTGCCGGCCGCGGTGGTCTAGCGGTTCTGGCGCTGCAGTCCGGAACCGCGGGACTGCTACGGTCGCAGGTTCGAATCCTGCCTCGGGCATGGGTGTGTGTGATGTCCTTAGGTTAGTTAGGTTTAAGTAGTTCTAAGTTCTGGGGGACTTCTGACCTCAGATGTTGAGTCCCATAGTGCTCAGAGCCATTTGAACCATTTTATCATTTCTGTTTTGTCTCTCTCTTCATGAACGCTGTCATCATGGTGGAGACTGGAGACAAGTACAATGTTTTTGCCTTTCTTCCGAATGAATGGTAAAAGAGTACAAGGTTTTCTGAAGGCAAATCTGAACGCTTTGAACGCGTACTTGGCTTCGTGACTGCAAGTGGAAACTCCTTTCCCCAAAAATATATAAATAGAACAGTTAACTGACTGTCTAAAAATCAACACTGTAACTAACAGAAAATAACACCGCAATAATAAGAAACCATTTTAGAACAGAGTATAATATGGTTACAATGACTACCCTTTTACTGTTCCTCTTATAGTCAACAATGCAAATTATTCGAACGCCGCTGGTTGCATGGGTCTGTCAGTCCGCAATCATTGATCATTTCACCACCCCTGCTCTAGTCAAAATGAAATAAAGCAGCAATGCAGTACTGCTGATAACGGTAAGGTACACGGGTCATGAGATTCCTAGATCCACAGGTATATAGGCTTGGGAAAAGTTACATTCATGACGACTGTCAGTACGCGTGCGACTAATGGAGGTTTAAAAAACAGAGAATCGTGGAGATGGTGGTTATAATGCTTCAGGTGTTCTACGTAGTTTCCCCCCACATGCGTATAGCGCGCAGAACGTTCACACAACCATGTGATACAATCAGAAAAGTCCTTCTTCGGGGCGTTGTCAAATCGCGTGTCACATTCGCACCTTCTTCGGTCTTGGCGACCATTGAGACACCCATCCAACACTTTATCGCCTTATGGTAGGTTCATACTGATAATAATAAGTCAAACGTGATGACTTTTACGGGACTGGCGAGCACACGCTGTTTTTGTTCCGTAGTCACAGTGTGTGGAACAAACTGTGCGCATATTTTTCTCTTCTTCAAAACACGCTGGAGAATGTGTGGAACACTTGATTTTGGAGATGTTTGGTTCGTTGCTTCATTCCGATTGATGACACAGCAATGTTGACGCTACGCTCGCACGTCCACCACTTAACACTGCATGGTCACAATAGACTTGTCGAATAGACAGTTGTTGTTTACAGCTGTTAGTTCAAACTTCTACCACAGTTACGGCGCTGACGTCGCTTGTTTGCCAGGAATAAAATCAATCTCGGAACCTCTTGACCTTCTCTTTAATTAACTTTCGAACTGGAAGTTTTTCTTGATTTCGTTACATGTACACTATTACATTTTCACAACAGAATTCTTTCTTTGTTGTAAGACTAATAATAGCATTATAGTTTTAATGTAGTTTTATTTCTTCATCGCCGCGCGGGAATAGCCGAGCGCTTTCAGGCTCTGCGGTCACGGACTGTGCGGCTGGTCCTGGCGGAGGTTCGATTCCTCCCTCGGGCATGGGTGTGTGTGTTTGTCCTTAGGATAATTTAGGGTAAGTAGTGTGTAAGCTTAGGGACTGATGACCTTAACAGTTAAATCCCATAAGATTTCACACACATTTTAACCATTTTTTCTTTCTTCATCATATTTTGAAAACATTTTATTTTTATTTTGGTTGCATTTGCCGGCCGGTGAGGCCGAGAGGTTCTACGCGCTTCAGTCTGGAACCGCGCTACCGCCACGGTCGCAGGTTCGAACCCTGCCTCGGGCATGGATGTGTGTGATGTCCTTAGGTTAGTTAGGTTTAAGTAGTTCTGAGTTCTAGGGAACTGATGACCTCAGATGTTAAGTCCCATAGTGCTCAGAGCCATTTGAACCATTTTGGTTGCATTTCTTGAAGTGTCATTTTGGATAACAGTCATATGGAGCCGAAAGTAACAGGCTAAGTTAGTTGTTCTTGCAATATACATATCGCTTCAGTACAAGTTTCCTTCGTAACGAATCAGTTTTTTCACGGTGTAATGCTGTCGTTCATCTCTTCCCTTTGTTTTTCTAATCTTTTCATCTCTGTGCATTTCCGCTGCTACTGCACAGTGAAGGTCTTGCCGCTGGTGTTCTTTACAGAGCCGGAATCTCGTTAGATTTTCCACCGGATTTCGACACAGAGATTTGTTGTGGAAGCCTGTCCGTCAGATGTTTTATGTATGTAGAGAACTATCGCTGTCCTGTTCAAATGGTTCAAATGGCTCTGAGCACTATGGGACTTAACATCTGTGGTCATCCGTCCCCTAGACCTTAGAACTAATTAAACCTAACTAACCTAAGGACATCACACACATCCATGCCCGAGGCAGGATTCGAACCTGCGACCGTAGCAGTCGCGCGGTTCCGGACTGAGCGCCTAGAACTGCGAGACCCACTGTCCTGTCACACTCCGTGGGACGTTCCTGACAATGCACAACAGGTGCCACGACCCACCGTTAGAAAGCCCAACGGCAGGACTAAGGGTAGCAGCAGACACAACAATCACTGTGAGTGTGGGGGCATCGTCAACTTCAGCCACAAACACTGCTGTTTTTCCCTTACATTAATCCTTCCAGTTTCCAGCGTAAGTTAGCTATCCCTGGCTGCCGTAACAGACAACCAACCGTCCTATTCCTTCTTCTTGTAAGGGTCTCTCATTACCGGTTCTTGTAAATGCTCTCAGATCCGTCCTATCTGGGTTTCCAATAGTCTACGTCTCACTTCCATACATTATTCGAGACGCAACACTTCCAGGACCTTTTCGTGATTTACTTATCATCATCAGATACTAACCTCTCAAACTGAAGAAAACTTTGTTTTCCTGTGGTACTTCTGGTGGGCTGATCTGTGTGATCTTGCCTCCATGACACAAAAGTTGTTCATGTCGTTCACAGAGTAGATGTGAAGTAGGTTGTTATTCCTTTTACTACCACCCTTCATCACATTTGTCTACGTGTTGCCCGAACTTAAACCAAGTTCTGTACTCAACCTGTCACGTCGACGGCTAGGAATAAGTGAATGACTGTTCCGCACAGACACATTTTTAAAAATCCGAACATAGGTGCGCGTGAAGGACTGAGGGTTTTGCCGAACTGGGGGAGGGAATTTTATTCACATATGTGTCAATGTTGGACTCCTCCTTCCCCTTTTCCCCACCCCACCATGACGATAGAGGAGGGAACGAGACAGGGGAGGAGGGGGGGATGTTATAAAAGCATAAATTCCCTTCGATGTTTTTCGTCGAATCGTTTCCAACAGTCCCTAGTGGTTTCACGCTGTAAACCTGAGCAAACCTTGGGAGTCTCGAGGTTATCAAGAACGGCGGCCTGTTGCTTATCGGACTGCGATCTGTCGTTTTCGATTTACAATCAACGCCCCAAGGGAAGGTATGGCTCCTCTGATGCCGTTTATGCCACACATTCAGGCATTTTCGTGTTTGTTCTGCTTGAAGGTGTGTTTGAAACGTTTTTCTCGGCCACCCATATGAACACAGCGTGATTTCAACGCTGTGTTTCGCAGTTCTGACTTCCACAGCATAGGCGTCAAAAGAACGGGGAAAAATGTCGCTAAGATGGGATGTGAAACATCCCCTTAGAAAAATTAATTAATTACTGTGCTGATAAACCTCTTACGTTATTTGATTTTCAAACAGCTGAGCGAACCTGAACGTACTCAGACATTTCTCTCTTTACTTATTCTGATCATCACTAAACTGACACCCAATTTTCTTTTTTTTTAAGCGCAACGCAGTCTGACTTTCAATAATCCCTACAAAAGAATGGCCCTGACTAACAATAACCTATACCTTTCATGAATCACTTACCTCAAACTACTGCAATACAGCGTGCACCAATACTGCCAGCTGAATAAAAGATTCTAACCACTGAAGGCACTAACTACTGATGGGCATAGTTAGCAAATGAAAGATTTTGATAGAGAACAAACAATGTATTTACCTTAACAATGTTAAAAAGTCATCATATATATACTTCAGTTCATGATATCCAATATTACAAATTTACTCTTTCTGATGGACACACGTACAGATCGTCCGCTCTCAAAATTCTCCCGTCTCTCTCCCCACATCCACCACTGCTGGCAGCTCATCTCCAACTGCGCAACGCTACGCGCTGTTCACATCGAACTGCCCAACACTAAAGTAGCAAATATTCCAACAATGCAAACCAGCCAAAGAATGCACACCGCACAATCAGTGATTTTCATACAGAGCGCTACGTGGCGTTACCAACATAAAAACCTAAACAGCCTATTTACGGATGTAACGACCTTCCCATTGTGTGACACGTCCACAGTGGGCATTGGGCAGAAGTATGGGCAAATTTGGTGTCAATGTGACATCATTAACCCACATTTCTGCTCACAGGAATCTCTTACCTACGTATGGCCTTCTTTTTTTTTAACATGTGTCGACACCTTGCTCTTCGAAGCATCGCCGAACCCGAGAGTGACGTTGCAAGACTCCACGCTCTTATGCCATTAAACAGGAAAGTTGTGTGCACCATTGGGTCAAAGTTCAAACCTCTGCGTCGCAACGGGACACAGTTACGGGGTTTCGAAAAAGTGACCCTTTAACTGAGTCCCTTAGTGAAAAGGTTGTAAAGAGTGGTTCTGGTGAAACATACGCGATGTGTTCTTGAACTACTTTAGCCGTGGATCCTCAGAAACAACATAAAGATGAACCAAAGCTCGATCCATTTTAGTTATAAGGTAGGAATCGAAAGCGTGGCTGTATACGTAGCGCCTCTGGTAGCAGGAGTTGGAAGCACGGCCGCAGGCCACGGGGGTTAGGAAGTGGCTCGCATATGTGCGTGTGTGTGCGTGCGTATGTGTTTAGGTGGGCGGGTGGGTGGGTGTGAGGTGGCCACACGCAGACATAATGCCTACTGGCTGCCAGAGGCACACGGGGGAAGACAGTACGGCCCTCGTTACGAGGTGAAGAACGGCTCCCCTTCTCTCGTTAGCACCAAGGCAGAAAACTGCGGCGCCCCGAACCACCACGACACCACAAGTGTTCGCGCTCTAGCATCCCAGGTACCCATTAAATGACACACTAATAGGGATAATAGTAACCTGCTGCCTCAAACGTGCAATTCAAGTTTTATGGTAGCGGTAAAGTTATCCCAATCCTTTGTAATTCCAGAAAAGATGGAGAGTTCAGGGTTGAATGTCCCGTCGACGACGAGGTCATTAGAGGCGCGGACAGGCTCGAAGTGGGAGGAAGACGAGGAAAGAAGGAGTCAGTATAGTTTCCGTTGAACCATTCAGGGATAGCACGTTAAAACTGAATTAAAAATAAAAATATTTCTTGGCAATGGTAACCGGTTTCGATCAGAATATGACCATGTTCAGGCCATATACGCCGAAATACAAGATTTCTTACCGGAATGTGAGTATTCCATAACAGCTAGTCGCCATTCCACTTTAAAATTTACATCTACATCTACATCCAGATGGTTACTTTAACTGCCTGGCAGAAGGTTCATCGAACCATTTTCATACTACTTCTCTACCATTCCACTTTCGAATGGTGCGTGGGAAAGAGGAACACCTAAATCTTTCTGTTCGAGCTCTGATTTATTTTATTAAGCTGATCATTTCTCTCTACATAGGTGGGTGTCAACAAAATATTTTCGCGTTCGGAAGAGAAAGTTGGTAATTGAAATTTCGTAAATAGATCTCGCCGCAAAGAAAACCACCTTTGTTTCAGTGACTGCCACCCAAACTCGCGTATGATATCAGTGACACTCTCACCCCTATTGCGCAATAACACGAAACGAGCTGCGCTTCTTTGCACTTTTTCGATGTCCTCCGTCAATCCTACCTGGTAAGGATCCCACACCGCGCAGCAATATTCCAGCAGAGAGCGGACAACTGTAATGTAGGCTCTCTCTTTAGTGGGTTTGTCGTATCTTCTAAGTGTGTGTGTGTGTGTGTGTTGGGGCTTACGGGCGCTGAACTTCGAGGTCATCAGCGCCCTGACACACATTAAAAGAAACGAATGTGGACAATTTCAGTAAAATGGAAGCATACACGCAAAGAAAGCGGGAAAAGATGCAAAATGCTGTGTAAGAAAATAGAACGTTAGGAAAACGAGAAAGGAGCGTCAAGGACGCCACAGTAAATTGTCACTGCCTGGCCATTTACGTAAAATATGGTCGAGAAAGTCAACCTGTGAAGAAATTAAGACCCCCTCCCTAAAATTTTGGTAAAAACATTGGACAAGTCACATAACTTTAAAACTTTAACCACATTCGTTTGAGTATTCCCTAAAAGAGATGGCATATCCGTTGGCAAGTCTGCCGCGCCCCGCTGGTCAGAAAATAAAACGCAATCCAATAAAACGTGGCGCACAGTGACCTGGACGCCACAAGTACCACACATTGGAGGGTTCTCTCGCCGGAGCAGGAAGACGTGCGTCACAGGACTGTGGCCTATCCGAAGCCGAGTGAGGAGAACCTCGTCCCGTCTACGGGGCTTGAAAGAAGTACACCACACACGCGTTGTGGGCTTAACTAAATGGAGCTTATGGTCAGTCATTTCCAAACACTCATCCTCCCACCGACGCATGACTCGTGAGCTCGATAGCGAGGTGAGTGCGCGCAGGGGGATGGCACACTAAAATACTTGAGGAATGAGACATGCCTCCTTGGCTGCGAGATCTGCCCTTTCGTTCCCAGCAATGCCGACGTGCCCTGGAACCCAGCAGAAAACCACCTCCTTTCCCAGTCGTCGTAGTTGGAGGAGGGCATCCTGAATGTTCTGGATTATCTTATCTGCTGGATACAAACGTTGCAATGAGTGAAGGGCACAAGAAATTTAGGATGGGAAGAGCATCTCATCTGCTCCAGTGCCCGCAAGATCGCAGACAATTCTGCATCAAAGACAGTAAATGCTTGAGGCAGTCGGACCTTGAGGACACGATCTGGAAAAACAACAGCGCAATCAATAGAATCCTCCTGTTTCGACTCATCCATAAAAACAGCTGCATAGTCTTGGTGCTTAAATAAAATGGCAGAAAATGTTGAATTAAAAACGGTGGCAGGAGTGCAATCTCTCTTGCACCGCACCAAATCTAAAGTCACTCTGGGCCGATCCAGTAACCAGGGTGGCAGGCGGTTAAAACCCTGGATTTGGGGCTATACGGGCTCCACACCAAGGGAATCCAGCACATATTGCACACGGATCCCTAACGGCATCGTAGCTCGTAGACAGTTAGAATAAAGGCGCTCCAGTGGCGGACGAGCAACAATATGGTGAGCGGGTGAAGTTGGAACTGCAAGAAACTTACAAGCCTGGCGCATCAACAGGAGCTGCCGCCGGATGGTAAGTGGCGGTTTTCCCGCCTCAGCACAGAGTCTGGGTATGGGGCTAGTCCGATAAGCGCCCGTGGCCAGTCAAATCCCCGCATGGTGGACAGCGTCAAGGATCCGCAAACAAGAGGTCCTCGCTGACCCATACTCCGTGCACCCATAGTCCAGCCGGAATGCACAAAAGCCCAATAAAACTGGAGAAGATGCGCCCTGTCCGCTCCCCAAGACCTGTGGCTAAAGCACTTGAAGATGTTCAGCGCCTTCAGTATTCTGGCAGGTGTGACAACCATGACACAGTCAAAAATGAGGCCCAGAAACCGCACTGTGTCTCTAAAATGTAGGATAGTGTCCCGTATATGCAAGGCAGGCAAATTAAAAGGATGACGAGAATGCTTAAAATGAACACACACACACACACACACACACACACACACACACACACACACATATCTACAGAAAACTGAAAACCAGTCTTAGCATCCCACTCCTCTAATGCCGCACTGTAAGTTGCAACTGATGGCTCACCGTTGCAACACTGGAGGAGGAACAGAAAACAGCACAGTCGCCCACAAATAAGGAGCACTGTACTGGAATCCTTACCGTAGGTGTTATACTGTTGATGGCGATGGCAAAGAGGGTGACACTTAAAACACTGCCCTGGGGGACACCTTTCTCCTACTCAAATCGATCAGACAGTGTGTGACCAAGTCGGGTCCGAAGAAACCGCTGAGACAGGAAAGACCGAATAAAAATGGGTAGGGGGCCACGAAAGCCCCATTGATGCAGTTGTGCGAGAATACTGTGTCTCCAAGTAGTATCGTAAGCCTTACTGATATCAAAAAATATGCCGATACAATGATGCTGACGGAGGAAAGCCTGCTGAATAGCCACTTCTAGGAGGGTCAGGTTGTCGACCGTGGACCGAAACTTTCGGAATCCACACTGAGAGCGGCTAAGGAGTTGCCTGGTCTCTAAAAGCCAGACCAGACGACGGTTAACCATCCGTTCCAGGGTCTTTCCTACGCAGCTCATCAAGGCGATACTCCGATAACTACTGGGACATGTGCGGTCCTTTCCTGGTTTGAGAGGGATTAGAATTGCCTCCCTCCAAGAGTTGGGGAAGACACCTGTCTGCCATATTAGATTAAAACGTTCCAGGAGGATTTCCTTTGACGCCGCTGGCAGATGTCGAAGCATGCAGTACCGGATGTTATTGTGACCAGGTGCAATGTCAGAAGTCTCAGGCAGTGCCGATTCGAGAAGGGGGAGTTGTAGGCCTCAGAACTTTGCGACCTAAAGTCCAACTTTTCCCTCTCGACAGTCGCACAGTAGTGACGAAACGCGGATCCTGGCTTGCATTGGCAGTAGTTTGTGCAAAATGCTCGGCCAGCGTCTGAGCAATGTTTCTAGGTGTTGTTTGGTGGCACCCCTGGTTCAATACCGCAGCTAACTAACGACTGTGTTTACCGGAAATCCTCCAGATGGCTTCCATACTTTTGAGGAACAAGTGTAACGATTGATGGAGTTCAGGAACTCATGCCAATTTTTGGTCTCTTTAATGACACGGCGAGCCTTGGCTCTCGCGATTCGACAGGTTGAGAGATTGTCCCATGTCAGGCGGCATTTAAACCGTCGAAGAGCCGCACTCCTGGCCTGGATAACTAAATGGCACTCTTCTGTCCACCAAGGGGCAGGTCGCCTGTGAAGAGGGCCAAAAGACGTTGGTATGGATAGATCAGCAGCGTGATGGATCCCATGCGTGATGTGATCCACCCATTCCTGGACGCTGTCACGGTATTCAAACACAGCCAACTGGTCGAACAGCGTCCAGTTAGACCTGCCAATCATCCACGTTGGTGGCTTCTGTCCCAGCAACACACCATCGAGTAGCTGAAGGCGGATCGGGAAGCGGTCACTGGAATGAAGGTATTCAATGCCCTCCCAGTGAACAGAGTCGGCGAGGGCTGGAGAGCAGAGAGATAGGTCGATGGCTGAGAATGACCCAGTAACACCACAGAAATGAGTTGGAGCACCAACGTTTAGGAGGCACAGCATTCGAGATGTCAGGAGGCTCTCCAAAACTCGACCCCGATGGCAAGTAGACGTTGAGTCCCACAAGACATGGTGGGCATTGAAGTCGCCCAGGAGGAGAAATGGTCGGAGGAGTTGCGCGATGATATCTGTGAGCGTCTCAGAGTCTACTGCATCCAATGGAGGTAAATAAAGAGAACAAACTGTAAGCCGCTGACATGCAGAAATTTCAACTGCAACTGCTTGCAGGTCGGTATCCATGGGAAGAGCAGAGGAGTAGTACACATTATTGACAAACACAGCAACCCCTCCTTTGGCTCTTTCCCCTGTCAGGTCATCCTTGCCGTATAGGACACAGCCCTGTAGTACAGGGGCATCAGATGCTTTGAAACGTGTTTCCTGAAAACACAAGCGCAGAGGGCGTCGCTGCGCTAGCAGTTTCAGTTCTTACATGTGCGTACTGTATCCATTAATGTTTCACTGTATAATGGGAGCCATCTATCGGGGGGGGGGGGGGGGGGGAGTACCTTAATCCTGGCTTTCTGATGGGAGGGGAGCCCACAATGGGTGGAGGCTCAGGTTTGGAGCGAAATGGTTCCCCCAATCCGACATCAAGCTCCATAGCCTCTAAAGAAAAATCGACTGAGATGTCAGAGAGGTCGATGTCGACATCGTCAGGCTGTTTTCTGCCCGATTCCACCGGTGTTGGACGTTTTGCCTTGGATTGGCCTGGGTAGACTTTGCAGCCACAACTGCGGTTGAGGATGTGGCAGCATTTGACAGCGTACCAGATGGAACGTTTGGAGAGGCAGGGAGCTCCGCAATGTTGGCAACTGCAGCTTTTTGTGATGTTCTAGGGGGAGGGACAGGCTTAGAAACAACTGCAGCAGCACAATTGCAGGGACACACGCAGGTGCTAGTGTTGACAGCACCAACCTCCGTTTGTGTTGCAGCATCAGTTTCAGGACTGACTGACTCAGAACGGAAGAAAATGAGGCAGCGAACTTGGGTGGCTGCATGAACTTATTATCATCTTCGCATCACCATACGGGATGCGGTTTGTAGTTTTAATCTCCTGGATCTTCCATTCCTGAAAGACAACTCTGCAGTCCCTGCTCCACACAAGGCGATCCCCAGGGCAGTTGACACACTTGGGAGGAGAGGTACAACCAACTCCCTCTTCGGCGGCTTTACCGCATTTCTCACAAGTTGCTTCCTCTCGACAGCCGAGAGTAGTGTGCCCAAAGTGCTGGCATTTAAAACACCGCATTGGGTTGGGGTAATAAGGCCGTACACTGAGACTTAGGAAACCTGCCTTCACATGCTCCGGTAGTTTGGTGCTGTTAAAAGTAAGGATAAACGCGTCTGACTGCAGGAGAGCGCCATCCATCCATTTTATAACGTGTTCCACATCGACAATACCTTCCCAGGACCATTCAGCTTTCAGTTCATCTTCCGGAATGTCAGCGAGATCACTGCAAGTCACAATACCTTTGCTGTAGTTCAAAGTGTTGTGAAATTCAGTTTCTATCGCAAACTCCCCAAGGCATTGTGCTTTCTGAAGGTTCTTGACTTGTTGGAAGCTAAATGTTTGAACCATCAAGGTCCCATTTCGCAAGCGCTTAACAGATTTCTAGCTGCCAGCAACGCCTTCTAAGCCTTTCTGTGTAGAAAATTGTGAAACTTTATCAAAACTCCCCTCTTTTCCTTTAACTATAAGAAACATTCTGCGAAGCAGCAAGCATTCTGTTACTACTAACTGAATCAGGAGGACTGGCTATATGAGTCCTCTTGTTGGATTGGGTGTTGATACCTACCAGCGGCCCATCCTTTCCGCTGGGAGGAGGCAAAGAAGATTTCGGAGGATCCATCGCAGTCCCACGAGCAGCTAGGGAACTAGAAGTCCACCTAGACAGAGCCCCGCGTTCCTAGGTAAGCCTTATACAACTGAGGTGCGGCAGGTTCCCCAGAGGTTGCCCGCTAACGACTGTTCCACCTCAACAGCCATGCATCTCATCAGCACGCAGCACACCTTGAGATTGAGGATTTTTTTACAGAGGTTTATTCCATCCTCACGGTCCAGGCAGTCAATCCGAGATCCTCATTCCGTGAGACACACAACGTTCCACCGCAGCGCCACACGGTAGTCACTGAAGCATGCCCAGAGTTTACAGTGACGGGGGACTGGCGGCGCTTACCAGTTCCCAGCTCAGGAGCCCCGGGGTCGCCAAGCCCGTACTCAGCAAACGAATGCCGAGCCCCTGGGGGCGCATCTTCTAAGTGTTCTGCCAACAAAGCGCAGTCTTTGTTTCGTCTTCCCCACAATATTACCTATGTGGCCTTTCCAATTTAAGTTGCCCGTAATTGTAATTCCTAGGTATTTAGTCGAATTGACAGCCCTTAGATTTCTACGACTTATCATATACCCAAAATTTATCGGATTTCTTTTAGTACGCATGTGGATGACCTTGCACTTTGTTTAGCACCAATTGCCGCACCATACAGAAATTCCCTCTAGATAATCTTGTAATTGGAACTGATCGTCTGATGATTTTACTAGACGGTAAATTACAGCGTCATCTGCAAACAATCTAAGGGGGCTGGTCAGATTATCACCTATCTTGCTCTGAATGTTGCATATCGATGCTACCACGCCATCTCCATAGAAACCATCGGCGTCACTGAAGCTGGCACACGATCTGAGTTTACTGCAAATCCTCACACATAGCAATCTACATTTTGTAGTCGACTGACATATGTTGTCTCTCTTGTTTATACTTTTATCACATTTTGACGAAAAGCTTTTAGAGCAGCTATATTAATATAACGCGATATGTCCGTTTCTGAATTTGTTATTAGCTTTTGTAAAACTGTTCTGTGTATATCTTATTGTAATAACAGTTTTACTTGTTGAAAGGCTGACTGGCTTGTAATGTGGTGGACAGAGCATCGCTTACTTAAGCTCCGTTGCTCTCTTTGGCAGTTGACGTTCGGGAAACTACGATACCTGCTCCGTTCACCGACACTGTCTGCTATCAAGTGTATCATTTCTTCTTTTAACTTTGGTTGTATTTCACGCATTTTATATTTTACCACTATTATCAGATTTCCCTCTAAATCTATTCAATGCTTTTATTTCAGTATATATTTCAGTGCATGTGGTCTGCAGACGGCCACATTTTGACCGAAAGTCGTTACCATTTCCAATAAATATTTTATTGCACTCAAGATCTATCATTCTGAATGGTGTGTGTTTGTTCTAAGTCGTGTCTCCCTACCACTTTCGCGCAACGACTCTCTGAGCGTGTTTTTTTAGGGAATTGACTAGTTTGAACCTGGAACCTGTTGCTGGTAAGGAGACGCCAGACCACACATGACATGTAGAGTTCAGAAGAGTTCAGTGAGACTAGCGATGATATAATCAAATACTTAATGATTTCAGCGTCAGCTCCATTGAACTCCCTGTAAAAGAAGCTTAATACTAACTAAATTTAGTGGAAGGGATTCAAGGCTTTCCTATTTTTGTTAGCTGGTAAAATAACGTCGAGAAAGCAGTTAAGTTTACCATTGGAATTTTTATTCTACTCACAAAACATTGTTTATAAATTGCACTATTGATAAAAGGAAATGTTTTAATACAGGATGATAAGAACCAACTGCGTTCAACAAAAATGTGAACGAATGTTCCCTTAATGGGTTTCCAAGTTCTATATTGGATCGAAGGATGACCTATGCCATATCACATCTATAATCTAGGTTTAAATTAAGTTTCATGAAAGAGAAAACTATCAAAATGGTCTACAGTGACCCTCAATTATCTTTAATTACTTATTTAACTTGTCATAAATTACAGTGGCTGACGTGGCTTATCAATAATTATACAACAGAAAAATCATCGCGTTTCAGATTTTAGCTTCAATTAGCAAATGTGAATACCATGAGCTTTAATTGACGATCGACACTAGTATTACACAGAAAGGGGATGTAACAGATGAGACATCTGCAGTTCTGAGTGAAGCCTTATGCGCTCGTATGCGGCATCGCGTGCGTTCATTACCTTGTCGGTGGTTAGGCAGCATCAGGGGGCGGCGGGCGATGCAGCTCCACACACCTCGCCGTCTCGTAGCAACTCTCACGAATTTCTCCTTACTACAATTTACTGAAGTGGGTTTAAGAAAAAGGTATTTGGCTGTGTTTTCAACTGACCAATCAGGGTCTCAATGTTAACCTTAAGCTCCGCCTACAAAATTCTGTCTATCCAATGAGAAACGTTATACTTTTCGTGGCGGGGCAATGTTTTTAATGTTAGCAACGTTACAGAGACGCGTATAGTCTCACACTAAAACTTGCTGCTGGTGTGGCCCTTTTAGTGTTATCGTAACATCTATACTGTTCTTCTGGAGTGCTCTATATTTTAACATGGGCTGGGGGCTGCTCTTGGTGGTGTGGGTGTCCGTCCCTTATCATAGGGCCTTCTAGCTTACACGACTCTGCTCTCGGCTTCTGTTCTAGTTTCTCCCCTCGGAACTGTGTCTGTTTCATGGTGGGAAGATATGGCATGCATTTCGGCGTTCTTTTGTTAGTCTGTGTTATTCCATTTGCTCACTCGTTGATCGTATTACTTTGGTTAATTTAATGTCAGGATTTATTTGAAGCTATGTGACATACTGCCGGATTTGCTATCATGTCAGGGTTTTCATGGAAGGTGTTGGATTAGCCTGACACTTTACATATCACCACCCTTCGAAGTTAATTTTTGCACTGAAGTTGGGCAATGATTGAATCGTTGTCTAAGTCAGTCAAAAATTATTCCTTTATCTAAATTTTGTTGCCTACTGTTCAGCCACGTTATTCTACTTCTATGCTAGTTTGTATTATTAATTAATATTTTTATATTCTTTCACATTATTCTCAAAAATATGTTTATATTGACAAGAGAAGAATATTGTTATGCTATTAACATTATTGATTTTTAATTATTTTCTTTCGTTATTTAAGTGTGAAGTTTGTTTTTTAAGAAGTTTGCTATCGAATGTGAGGAGTCTTTCATATCGTTTTTCTTAGAAATATTAAAACCTATTCCTACCACATTTTCTAAATATCATGTACAAGTAAAATGTTTTTGTTTTTATAAGAGAAATGTTCTCAAAACTTACTGCTACCACGTTAAAAGCTAAATGTTGATGGCTGAACGGCGATTTTATCCGACGTCCGTCACCCCCTCCGCCCCCCACCCCACCCCTGAACGTGAGTCGAGTGTCCTAAACAAGACTGCAGTCATCACATCGCTCGGTTTCATGCTGACTCAGCGAACGGAGTGGTAAGAAACAGTTAATTTAAATTCCAGCAGTTAACTTTGCGTTTATTAAAACCATGAAATTTTCTGTAACTGAGAATATGTTACAATACTGCTGCCACTTGTGAAGATAACACTAAACCTAAATTTCTATATATATTTTTTCGTCTACTAATATTTGAGTATAATTTATGCTTTACAACTTACCTATTCTCTGTAACTGCCAGAGACTGAATGGGTTTTATTCACTGTTTCTTATTTACTACTAGCGAAGAAACCCGTCACTGTCCAGGTATTTATTTACTTACAGCCGAGCATCCTCGCCCTTCCTAGGCAGCGTCTGGGCTTGTGCTTAATATTTATAAGGTAATATCTCCTGAAATAGGTGTCTTACAATGGTATACTTTTGTAACTACATTCAGCGACAATGTGGACACACTGTGCAAAATGTGTTGCTAAATGGAATTATTAGCAACGAAGTAATAAATTGAAAGATCATGTACGATGCGGCAGTTTGTCAAGCATGTCACTTTTCATGACATCGCATGTCCTTAACTATCTCTAGTACAATAATATAATGTACATTTAACAGCGTTATGGATACTGTGTGCGAAATTTATTGCGAGTAGGATTAGTAGCAACGAAGTAGACGTCATGCATAATGCGGTAGTTTCTCACGCACTCATCGTTTACACCTTCACATCTCCCGAACTACGTGTCATACAATCATATAAATTTCCAGTTACATGCAGTAGTATATGTGCATACTGTTTGCAAAATATGTCGTCATTATAGTTCGTAGTAAAGAAGTAATAAATAGTGATGTCATGTCTTCTGGTAATACTACAGTAATGTCATGTCTCATGCGGTACTTTTAATGCATGAACAGAGGAAAAGTAAGAAGCGATTAACATTTTTCCTTTCATAATTTTGTAGTGGCTGTCAGCGAGAGAAAATTTCATAGAGATTTGAAGTTATGTGTGAAGTTAATCACAAGTCCCCAAGTGCACTTATTTTCAAATAATGCGTGATTAAAGACTTCGACTTCAGGCGTCGCGGGCTACGCCACTTATTCACCCTCACCCCAACCCCTTTTCTAGGTAGGTGGTCCTTATTCCTGTAGTGATTGTCTCCTGACGATAATGTACATTCGCACAAAGCTTGGTTCAAATCAATCCAGTGGTTTAGGAGGGGTTGTGAAACATACACACACACACAAACACACACACACACACACAATGCATTATTATAATGTGTGCTGATTCTTAGTTACTCTGAAACTCATTTGTATATGTTTAAATTCAAAATATTTAGTAAGATTTAACTATAATAATGTTCTGCGAGAGCGAGAGTTTGGATGTGAATCGATAGGGTACGACTTGTGCTGTAACAGGGGCTGGCTGTTACGGGAGATTTCGTTGCTGGCCGGTGCGGGGGCATGGATGGCGAATTTGTAATTGCGGACTTACAGACTGTTTTTCGATATGTTGTAGCATAGGACTCGTGTAATGAGGGTTCCGAACAAACTTAATTCTGTATGTAGATAGTTCATCCATTCTGGGAATATTGACCATTTTGTCTGTATCGACATTGATATCCCAGGAACTCCAAGACTTTCGAGAATATTTTTATTTGTGTAATATAACTGTGACATAAAGTCGTGCAGCAGACAGGCGACGATTAATATTATAATCAACAGTTCTCCATTAAGGCTGACTGGGTGGCAATGGTAAAAGTTAACCATATGGCCAGGGATGGCTTTACTGCTCGTATGATGGGTTTATGAATTTATCCAACATGATATATCCCGGAGCGATTACTGCACGTAGATGCGTCTGCGAATGTTTGCTTTACAGATGACATGAAACGCCATATCTACGGGCAGTAATCGCTCATGGATACCTGATGACAGATAAGTTCCGAAATGCGTTATATGAGCAATAAAGTAATTCCTAACCTGATGTTCGACTTTCACCATTGTGGCCCAATCAGCTTGAATGCAGGACTACTGATGGGTTTAATTTTATGTTTGATGTCTATAACAATTGACAAAAGAAATATTATTTTCGTGTTTTATAATTACAAATTGACGATTTTCGAATTTTTCCTTTCCTTGTACTGTGAAAATTTCCTTGTTGCTAAATTTCTTCATTGCAGATCAGCGGGAAGTACCCCATAGGTTTTAACGAGTGTGCAATCCTATAAAGGATCCGTTTTCTCCGCCCGAGTACGGAACTCTAACAATGGACAATATGTATGTAAATGTTATACACCCTGGATTAAGTTGCTGCGCACCAACATAAAGCCTGAGACTAAAATATATTGCAGAAAACCGGGGGACTACGCAATGCATAGCGCGAACCACAGGGTTAAAATTCCAATGTGCCGATGTGCTTTCTGTCTGGTGTACCGAGAAGAAATAGCAAAGCGGTTACTGAAGGAAGACAGAGATACAGAGTGAACTAATTTGAAATTCGAGTACGAACTTCGAACTGTGCTGCCTTTTATTGGGGAGTAATATGAAAATAATGATTGTAAGAGTGATTTCAACACTGTGCACAAATTCCGAATTGTGTTCCATATATTAAAATATTGCAAAGTCCGAACAGCGACTCCCAATGTTTATTACAAGCGGAGCCGATAATAAACATTACGTCCTTCAGTACGGTCTACATTTGTTTTACATTGTCGACAACCAGCGGTGCAGCCAACAAGAAAGCGACCCATATTTGTTATCACATCTTCATACACTTAAGCACCAAGGGAAGTGGTATAGGCATGTGTATTCAAATACAGAGATATGTAAACAGGCAGAATACGGCACTGCAGTCGGCAACGCCTACATAACACAAGTGTCTGGCGCAGTAAGATCGGTTATTGCTGCTACAAACGCAGTTATCAAGTTAAGTGAGTTTAAACGTGGTGTTACAGTCGGCGTACGAGTTATTCATATGGTTCAAATGGCTCTAAGCACTATGGGACTTAACATCTGAAGTCATCAGTCCCCTAGACTTAGAACTACTTAAACCTAACTAACCTAAGGACATCACACACATCCCTGCCCGAGGCAGGATTCGAACCTGCGACCGTAGCGGTCGCGCGGTTCCAGACTGTAGCGCCTAGAACCGCTCGGCCACTCCGGCCGGCGCCGAAGGCTCACTCGACATTGGACTGTTGATGACTGGAAACATGTTGCCTCGTCGGACGAGTGTCTCGTTTCAAATTGTATCGAGCGGATGGACGTGTACGGATATGGAGTCAACCTCATAAATCCATGGATCCTGCATATAAGCAGGTGACTGTTCAAGCTGGTGAACGCTCTGTAATGGTGTGGGGCGTGTGCAGTTGGAGTGATAGGGGACCCCTGATACGTCTAGATACGACTGTGACAGGTGACACGTACGTAAGTATCCTGTCTGATCACCAGCGGCCATTCATGTCCATCGTGAATTCCGACGGACTTGGTCAAGTCCAGCAGTACAATGCGATACACGTCCAGAATTGAGTTTAAACACTTCCGCTGACCACCAAACTCACCAGACATGAACGTTATTGAACATATCTGGGATGCTTTGCAACGTGCTGTTCAGAAGAAATCTCCACCCACTCGTACTCTTACGGATTTATGTACAGCCCTGCAGGATTAATGGTTTTAATTCCGTCGACATTAGTCGAGTCCATGCCACGTCGTGTCGCGGCACTTCTGCATGTTCGCGGGGGTCCTACACGATATTAGACAGGTGTACCGTTTCTTTGGCTCTTCCGTGTAACAACCACCACTTTGAACATGTAGACTACAGTGAAAATATTTAACAAAACTACAGTCACGAAAAAACGTTTGCGAGTAGTCCACATGGGGCAACTATCCGCTGTTTCTCACACCTAAGTTTCATTCACCGAAGTTTGTTAGGTATATCTCCTTTCACAGTTATGTTTTTCAAAATCATTCCTCGAATAAAACGACGGAGTTCATATACAAATTTTCTCATTGTTACCCACGCAACATTTTGAAGTAATTAAAATACTTAATCTTTCCAGTAACTGCAAATACTGCACTAAAATTACCTTCACCGCATAATACTTTTCTTAGAAAAACGTTACTGCAAACAATATCTAACTATTTACAATTCTTATAGCACTTGCACGCATTATTGACTTCCTACAGTAGTATAAAATATTCTATTTTTTATTGGTTTTGCCTTATATATAAATTGACATTAGCAGGATTTATACGCTTTCCTCTTTCTTCTTTATGCTAGCGAATATTCTGCATTGGATTATACATTGTTTCACTCGACGCGTTAGCGAAACACGCACTTAGAAAAGCTACACTAGGAATTCCACTGTTAGATCCGGAGCAGAGAATTGATAAGAGGAAAGAGTACGTTGAAACATGGTGACGTGATAGAAGAAGATATAGGAGTCCTTGTAAAAGAAACAGGGGGTCCAGTCTTAGAATCAAAACTTGGAAGAGCTTTGAAAGATTAAGATCGGCAAGGCAGTGGGGATAGACAACATTCCATCGGAATTTTTAAAATCATTTGTTAAGGTGGCAACAAAACGACTATTCACTTTGGTATGTAAACGACTATTCACTTTGGTATGTAGAATGTATGAGTCTGGTGATATACCATCTGACTTTCGGAAAAACATCATCCGCACAATTCCGAAGATTTCAAGAACCGACAAGTGCTAGAATTATCGCGCAATCAGATTAATAGCTCGTGCATCTAAATTGCTGACAACGATAATATACAGAAGAGTGGAAAAGAAAATTGAGGTTGTATTAGATGATAATCAGTTTGATGTTAGGACACGGAAAGGCACCAGAGACGCAATTCTGAAGTTGCTGTAGATAATGGAAGCAAGACTAAACAAAAATCAAGACACATTCATGGGACTTGTCGACCTGGGAAAAGCGTTCGACGATGTCAAATAGTCCGAAATTCTGAAAAAACAGTGGTAAGCTGTAGGGGAAGACAGATGATATACAATATGTACAAGAACCAAGAGGGAACAATAAGAGTGGAAGACCAAGTACGAAGTGCTCGGATTGAAAAGTGTATAAGACAGGGATGAAGTGTTTCGCCCTAGTGTTCAACCTATACATCTAAGAAGCAAAGGCGGAAACAAAAGAAAGGGTCGAGAGCAGTATTAAAATTCAGGGTGAAAGGATTTCAATGATAAGATTCGCGGATAACATTGCTATCCTCAGCTAAAGTGAAGAAGAATTACATGATCTGCTGAAAGGAATGAACAGTCTAATGATTAGGGAATATGGATTCAGAGTAAATCGAAGAAAAATGAAAGCAATGAGAAGTAGCAGAAATGGGAACAGCGAGACACTTAACATCAGGATTGGTGATCTCGAAGTAGACGAAGTTAAGGAACTATGCTACCTAAGTATCAAAATAACTCAAACGGCAAAAGGGGCATGTAAAAAGCAGACGCAATGGCAGAATAGCATTCCTGTCCAAGAGAAGTCAACCAAACGCCGCGCGGAGTATACGCGAGGTCTAAGGCGCATTGCCACGGTTGGCGCGGCTCCCCCTGTCGGAGGTTCGTGTCCTCTTTCGGGCATGGGTGTGTGTGTGTTGTCCTTAGCGTAAGTTAGTTTAAGTTAGATTAGGGACCGAGGAATTGGTGCAAATGGCTAAGCACTATGGAATTTAATATCTGAGGTCATCAGTCCCCTACACTTAGAACTACTTAAAACGAACTAACCTAAGGACATCACGCACATCAATGCCCAAGGCAGGATTCGAACCTGCGACCGTAGCGGTCGCGCGGTTCCAGACTGAAGCGCCTAGAACGGCTCGGCCACAGCGGCCGGCTAGGGACCGATGACCTCGGCCGTTTGGTTCCTTAGGAACTTACCACAAATTTCCAAATTTTCAGTCAAACATAGGCCTTAATTTGAAGAAGAAATTTCTGAGAATGTGCGCTTGGAGCACAGAATTGGGTGGTAGTGAAAAGTGGACGGTGGAAAAACCGGAACACAAAAGAACCGAAGCATTTCAAATGTGGTGCTGTAGAAGAATGTTGGAAATTAGGTGGAGCGATAAGGTAAAGAATGAGGAGGTTCTCCAGAGAATCGGTGAGAAAAGGAATATTTGGAGAACACTGAGATGACGAAGGGACAGGACGGTAGGGAATCTCTAAAAACATCACTGAATAAAGTCCGTGGTACTAGAGGGAGCTGCAGAGGGCGAGAACTGTAGAGGAAGACAGATATTGGAATTAAAAAAAAAATGGTTCAAATGGTTCTGAGCACTATGGGACTTAACTTATCAGGTCATCAGTCCCCTAGAACTTAGAACTACTTAAACCTAACTAACCTAAGGACATCACACACATCCATACCCGAGGCAGGATTCGAACCTGCGACCGTAGCGATTGGAATACATCCAGCAAACAATTGATGACGTAGATTGCAAGTGCTACTCTGAGATGAAGATGAAGAGGGAGGAATTCGTGGCTGGCCGCATCAAACTAGTCAGGAGAATGATGACATAAAAAAAAAATATTCCGCTCATTGTATCATCGTCGAGCCCAAAGGATGTCTGCCAGCCGCCGTGTTATCCTCTGTGGCTTTATACGGATGCTTCATGGAGAGACCCGTTGTCATCACACCACTCACTCCGCCAGTTTGCCGACTTTCCAGGTAAAGTAGCCAATCAGCTGCCATCACGAGTCCGAGTACACCCCTTCACAGTCCTCACACCAACGAAAAATTCTTGGTAGTGCCGGGAACCGCAGCTGAGTCTTAAGCATAGCAATCTCAGCTACGGAGGTGGACACTAAGCCAGTCAGCTTGGACAAGTCGCAGCAGAGTAGGTGGATTTTCACTGGTAGAGCATTAAAGGCAGCGGAGAGGTTGAAACTTCACAAATTCCTGCAGAATAAACTTTCCTTACGTGTAGGAACTCAACCGTATTGCAAGTTATCCAGGGTCACTGAGGGAACATGTTTGCTTGTGTTGATGTGTGTTAATGATTTTTCTACAACATGCGAAGCAACTGTTCGGTAAATTTTGGACACCGTCAAATTTTATCGTTACAGCGCGTAGAATTGCGGGGTAAAAGGTTTTTAATTCATCCCGGACCAGCACCCATTTGTATAGCCTTTCGAACACCTGTCTCACTGTAGCTATATTACAGTAAATTGAGAAAGGTTTGAACGACGAACTGACGCTGGTTCACCGGGAAAATTGTGCGAATCGATTAAGTTCTTTGGTAAAAGATTTCAACTGGGCTGGTGTTAATGCTCAGTTAAAGGCACCATTTGTATGTGCACAGTTCTGATTTCGAATGCAAAAAGAGTCACCCCTGAATAACTCTGGACTGGAGCGAAACTGATGGTCCAAATTTGTCCACCGGCGTATCGGACCAAGATCTAACATTATTTTAACAGTTAGAATAAATCTCCCGTTGTTTGGATTTTACGTGCATAAAACACGTTTTACTTGGACTGTCGGTTCAAACTCCGCACGAAGGTAGACGAATGGATCAAGTCTAAAAGCTTTTTTTTATCTACTAACGAGATACGATGGTTTAAAGTCGAGCTAAATGAAACACGTAAAATTCGTTCTTACATGAACTGAAACTGTTTAAAGTGAATCAAATAACTAAAAACGCATTTTACCATAAAATTTTTAAAAAACATTCTCAAAAGTGTAGCTTCGTTCGGATATTTTGTGCAAAACAACAGGCATTTTTACGCGCGCCGCTTATATGTTTCATACTTCTGCGAATCGGTTCAAATCTTGTAAGGACGTAGACAAATGCATGTAACTAATGATCGTTCTGTTTCTTTGTGAAATTTTCATCCGTTGCCGCTATATAGCGATATAAAGTTGCCCACAAAATGCATGTAAAATCCGGTCTTACGCGAATCAGATGTGATGAGACAGTTTAAAATGAAACAGATGATAGCAAGAAGTACAATGTGATGGTAAATATAAGAAACGTTTCCAAAAATAATTCATCGTACGGGTTTTACGTGCGAAAAATCCCATGTTTGCACATGAAACTGCGTTTCGTAGAAAGACGATGCATTTTAGACGCTGCGTTTGGTTCTAATTTTAAAAAACTGTTTATTACAGTTGATTATCATTCCGTTGTTTATACGTTAATATTTCTTTCACTAGTGGCTTAAAATCGCTGAAAAATCTTTGGATGTGCAAAACAATGCATGCATCAAAACCAGAATTACGTCCAGCCCGGTACAGAATAATACATTGTTTGATCGAGCATTTAAAGCTTTATCGACGACCAAGCAGAAAAATTCAACTGACACGAAAATTGATATAAAAATAATTGTCAGAAGAAAGGTCACCTTATTTCTAACCAACAGAAAATGTTTTACTGCGTTTTCTTCATAAACAACTATGTTATATTGTAGAAAATTTGTTTTCCAACAAAATAAACTTAAGTTCTCTAATTGTCGTACAAGATCGAAAAGTTGATGGTATTTTGTCGTCCCTACAACGTTTTGCATGTCTTCTGCTTATTTCACCCAAATACTCATACTTAGTTCAGATTGCTTGTTGCAGCATTTCGCGCCAAAATTATTCACGATAGTTTTTCTAGCGACGGTTTATTCATTTTCAGTTTCTATTACTGTATACACTAAATAAACAATTTACATTTGCTGTTATTTTTAGCGCTGTAGTGAGTATTTATGGTTATATTTGATATGTTTGCGTATACAGTCTCATGCGTTCATGAATGAAATGTATGCGAACTAAAAAAGTGTCCAGAATTAAAGCAACAAACCGCTGTTTCCCCGTTCTGTGTCTAATTCACAATATAATCATACAAACTGTCAATATATGTCAGTACCACCGCGGTCTGCACGGAAGATGGCATTGCGGTCAACGGACAACCACAACGACGATGACGTCAAGGCATCTATCAAACCGGGTAGTGTTTGCCGTATAGTCCCACATCCGCACTCGCTGTGTACACAGTCACAGACGGTGCAGTGTAGCACAGAAAAGACGCCTACCAGGCTCTCTGCGATCGATTGTCATAGGAAGAATGGCAGTAGGACAGTCGCAAATTGATGTAGCCCGATGGCGTAATGTGAATCGTTCTGTTGTTTCTCGGATGTGGCGACGGTTTATAGAGACCGGAACTGTATTCCGAAGACCAGGGCAGGGTCGACCACGCGTGATATCACAAAGAGAAGACCGTCATTTCGCAGTAAGGGCACGACGGTACCATCTTAGTACTGAACAGCAACTGGCACCTGACCTCCCAGTATCCACTGGACTGTTGTATCGGGATAAACGGTGTAAGAAGACATCGACAGAGTGGCCTTTATTGTCGGAGTCCTGCTGTATGTGTACCACTGACCTGTTTTCACAGACGGGAATGTCTGGAGTCGAGTCCTTCACATGCCACCGGGACGGTCGAACAGTAAGCCAATGTTCTCTTCACAGATGAGTCCCGATTTGGTCTGGAGAGTGATTCTCGACGGATTCGCATCTAGAGGGAATCTGGAACACGATTTTGGAACCCAAACATTGTGTAAAGAGACCGATATCGAGGAAGATAGCTAATGGTGCGAGCAGGGATTATGTTTACCACTCGAACACATCGTCATGAAATTGTACAGGTGAATCGGCAAGGTCTAGTTGCTGTCAGGTAACTTGACAAGATCTAAGGATCTCATGTCCGCTTACTGCAAGATGCTGTGGAACCAGACTTCGTATTAATGGACGATAATGCTCGACCTACTAGAGCACGCGTGGTTGACGTTTTCTTGGAAACGACGCATGGCGTGACCTGCTTGCTCTCACAGATTGAATCCCATAGAGCATGTCCGGGGTGCCCTTGGGAGATGGGTTGCACCACATCATCATCCACCAACCATTCTCTATGAACTGCGAGCACGCTGCGGGAAGAATGGGCGCCGGCCGTTGTGGTCGAGCGGTTCTAGGCGCTTCAGTCCGGAACCGCGCTGCTGATATGGTCGCAGGTTCGAATCCTGCCTCGGGCATGGATGTGTGTGCTGTCCTTACGTTAGTTAGGTTTAAGTAGTTCTAAGTGTAGGGGACTGATGACCTAAGATGTTAAGTCCATAGTGCTTAGAGCCATTTGAACCTTTTGATTGTTGATGAGTGTGATTTCTTTGACAGAGTTGATCATAGATTTGTGCAAATCCGTTAAGTTGGAAAAAACGAAGAACATTTTTGTATTCCATTACGCATGTTACAGTTTTTCACGATCTGTGCTCTTTACATTGTTTCTGCTTTGTTGTCACCTGTTTATACTGTTTTGTGGCAAAATAAACACAACCTTTACATTTGTTGCTTTAATTTTAGACACCAATGGGTAAAACAAAAAAAATAAAAAATTAAACAAGATTAAAAATATAAAGCAAAACAATAAAAATTATACGAAACAAAAATATGAAGAATTCCAAAATTAAACAAAAGGCTTCTCACAGGTATGTGACCTTGATGTGGTAGTGAGGCTTGGGTACTCTGAGGAGACATAAGCTATACTGGACAGGTAGCCAGTTTAATAATCCCAACTCAACAAACATTGTTCAAAAGAAAATTAAAAAACCTATCCAGGATCAGTCGTCGCCCGAGTCAATATTGGCTCCCAGGCTATGGTGGCCTAATGTGACAGTTATGGTAGAGTATAAGTTAAGAACCAGAATGAAAACTGCTCTTATAATAGCATCAAAAGGTCGAATATGTCCTGGGTAGGGTTAGGGATATACCAGAACTAGCTTTCCGACTAATCTGGCAGCTTCAAAGACATTTAAATCAAAACATCTTGACATATTCGCGCTTTTTTACGAGTTATCCCTACTTCCCCGGCGCAGTGAGCTCTCTTAGCTGCAAGTTGTTGGCGCACCTGCTTCTTGCAATTTATTGACTAAAATCCCTGATCCTGTGCCCAAAATCCAGAAGATGCAGCAGCTGTATATAATATCATATTGTTTAAGAACATATATGTATCAACGAAAAGACTTTTTCTGGGGGAATAAAATTTCTGGGATGGATTTGTTCTTGGGTGGGAGGGTGGGGACGCTAAAATAATTTTTTTTTTTTTATTTCTGGCTGAGGGGGGTTACTTTTTTCCACCGAGGGGAATAATTCTCCACATGTTACATGTATGGCGAGGGCTGTATGAAAAAAATAGGCACAAATTTATGTTCTTCAAGAGAGCGGGATGCATCCACAACAGGACTTATCCTAGAGTGAAGGTGCATCTATAACAGGTAGTATCCCAGTGTGGGGATGCAATTATCCTAAACTTAAATGACACGCTGTGTCATATTGTGCGACATGACAAATGCCGTGATGGCTAACATGATGGCATTTGCCATATGACATGACACTATGTATCATGTTACTTTACTTGACACAATGCTTTATATTACATTCCTTGGGTACTAACACTAATACCGACAAGTAAAAAAGCGCGAATATATCAAGACGCTTTGATTTAAATATCTTTGAAGCTGCCAGAGTAGGCGAAAAGCAACTTCCCTTCTTTCGCATCCCTTACTCTGCCCAGGACATACTCGTCTTTGTTTGTGCTGTGATAGGAATATTTTTCATTGCGGTAGTTTTTTTATTCATTCCAGCATTAAATACATTTTGCCACTGTCTTCTTTCTCACTTACCCTTTTTCTTTTTGTCTTTCTTTACCACTTTCCATGTCTCCAACATACCCTGGCTGCCCAAAAATTCTTGGAGGGGTCTAACTTATTTTTTCTCCTACATACACATGCTTAATATTTCTGTCCAAAATGCGCCCTTCGTTTTACCTATACCCGTCTGGGAGGTTCAGACCCACAAGCCCTTGTACGGTCTCCACTCATCAGTATTTTTCATTTCCACTGTCTCCTCACTCTTTTGACCCCACTGCTTCTCTCCCTGTTCACATCTCTTTCTCTTTTAATGCCGCTGTATATCTCCGAGCCGCTCGGGAGTGGCCGTGCGGTTAGAGGCGCCATGTCACGGGCTGCGCGGCCCCTACCGCCGGAGGTTCGAGTCCTCCCTCGGGCATGGGTGTGTGTGTGTGTGTGTGTTTCTCTTAGCATAAGTTAGCTTAAGTAGAGTGTAAGTCTAGGGAGCGATGAACTAAGCAGTTTTGTCCCTTAGCAATACATACATTTGAACATTTTGTCTCTCTCCGACCATCAATATTTTCCCTCTCTTTGGCTCCTGCTGTTATTGTTTTCATCCATCTCCCTTTCTCTTCCTATGCCACTTTCTCTCTTCCGTTGTCACTGTCTCCTCTCTCTTCATCGTCACTTTCTCTCTCCAACACTCTTTCAGTATAAAATATGCGAATATGTTCGCATGCCAAACTTTTTGTGGGGAAGGCGGAAAGAGGAATGAGGCAGCTGGCTACCCAGTTTTCACACTTAAAGAGGAATATATTCGCCTTTCTTGTACTCCGGGAGGAGTATTTTTCCCTCCTACAGCACGGTGTGATGCTTGTATAAAACGAATTCTTTAGGTCAGTAAATTTTTGACGGTTAATTATATACTTCGGCACTTTTATATATCTTGACACATATATGCAACAAATAAGTATCCATGAAATAAGATTAACACAAAATCGGTTGCTTTCCATTTTTTTCTGGACACTTCATTTATCGATCACAAA
The DNA here is from genome assembly GCF_023864275.1 of Schistocerca cancellata. Taxonomy (NCBI): domain Eukaryota; kingdom Metazoa; phylum Arthropoda; class Insecta; order Orthoptera; family Acrididae; genus Schistocerca; species Schistocerca cancellata. The sequence continues at coordinate 166,597,031 of NC_064632.1, forward strand.
TCTTCGAAAACTCCCGCTTTATGATTTGTATCTTAAAATAGTGAACATCTTCTTACATACAGTTTACTGAATCTGCACTCCTTCCAGTTTTACATAATTTTTAGGAGTTATTTTATTTTCTGGAAAATTAAGATTGTTTTTAGCCCATATTTGTCACTACAGCACCGTTCAGGCATATTTATATAGGCGTAAGTTCCCATTGCCAACGGCCTTGCTGCAGTGGTAACAGTGGTTCCCGTCACTCCCCTCAGTATCTGCATCTGGCGACGCCTAGGCCCTGAGGATGACATGGCGGCCGGTCGGTATCGGTGGATCTTCGAGGCCTCTTCGGAAGGCGTTTGTATTGTTTTGTTTGAAGTTCCCATCATACAGACACAGGACGCATTAAGTTTTATCGATAGAAAAATTCTAACTAAAAACGTAGTTTGGTGACTTCAGAACCCTTTGGATGACCCTGTGACGCTTGTCACATGTTCTCTACTTCAATTTAAATTGTATTTACGCCTCAGACCGCAAATTACGTGCGTAAGTACGGTAAGTTTGAACTTCTAGATCCTGGTAACGCATGGTGATACCGAAAGATGTGACATGATTCCTCGAGAACATCATTTAAGAATATACGGCAGAAATTTAGAAGATTCATAGAAGTGGCCATCCCCACAATTAGCAGTTCTCGTACCCGAACGTCATAGTTTTTCGGGGTTTTCTCAGGAACCGCCGCCCATGAAGAAATGGTGCTTTTATAAGCCGCCTGAGGTCTACTATAGACCATGCAAGAGAACTAACCGATTTGCTCAATTTGCCTGTCCTGGAGCAAGTATGTAATGTTTAAGTTTGGACACAGTGCTGTAAGATAGTTCCATTATGCCCGTTCCCCCGACAGATATACAAATGGTCGCTAGGCCAAGGGCTATCCAGACGCTTAACCGCTTACCTCTGCAATCGATGGAACCCGAGGTATGACCCCCCTGAATAATACACTCCTGGAAATTGAAATAAGAACACCGTGAATTCATTGTCCCAGGAAGGGGAAACTTTATTGACACATTCCTGGGGTCAGATACATCACATGATCACACTGACAGAACCACAGGCACATAGACACAGGCAACAGAGCATGCACAATGTCGGCACTAGTACAGTGTATATCCACCTTTCGCAGCAATGCAGGCTGCTATTCTCCCATGGAGACGATCGTAGAGATGCTGGATGTAGTCCTGTGGAACGGCTTGCCATGCCATTTCCACCTGGCGCCTCAGTTGGACCAGCGTTCGTGCTGGACGTGCAGACCGCGTGAGACGACGCTTCATCCAGTCCCAAACATGCTCAATGGGGGACAGATCCGGAGATCTTGCTGGCCAGGGTAGTTGACTTACACCTTCTAGAGCACGTTGGGTGGCACGGGATACATGCGGACGTGCATTGTCCTGTTGGAACAGCAAGTTCCCTTGCCGGTCTAGGAATGGTAGAACGATGGGTTCGATGACGGTTTGGATGTACCGTGCACTATTCAGTGTCCCCTCGACGATCACCAGTGGTGTACGGCCAGTGTAGGAGATCGCTCCCCACACCATGATGCCGGGTGTTGGCCCTGTGTGCCTCGGTCGTATGCAGTCCTGATTGTGGCGCTCACCTGCACGGCGCCAAACACGCATACGACCATCATTGGCACCAAGGCAGAAGCGACTCTCATCGCTGAAGACGACACGTCTCCATTCGTCCCTCCATTCACGCCTGTCGCGACACCACTGGAGGCGGGCTGCACGATGTTGGGGCGTGAGCGGAAGACGGCCTAACGGTGTGCGGGACCGTAGCCCAGCTTCATGGAGACGGTTGCGAATGGTCCTCGCCGATACCCCAGGAGCAACAGTGTCCCTAATTTGCTGGGAAGTGGCGGTGCGGTCCCCTACGGCACTGCGTAGGATCCTACGGTCTTGGCGTGCATCCGTGCGTCGCTGCGGTCCGGTCCCAGGTCGACGGGCACGTGCACCTTCCGCCGACCACTGGCGACAACATCGATCTACTGTGGAGACCTCACGCCCCACGTGTTGCGCAATTCGGCGGTACGTCCACCCGGCCTCCCGCATGCCCACTATACGCCCTCGCTCAAAGTCCGTCAACTGCACATACGGTTCACGTCCACGCTGTCGCGGCATGCTACCAGTGTTAAAGACTGCGATGGAGCTCCGTATGCCACGGCAAACTGGCTGACACTGACGGCGGCGGTGCACAAATGCTGCGCAGCTAGCGCCATTTGACGGCCAACACCGCGGTTCCTGGTGTGTCCGCTGTGCCGTGCGTGTGATCATTGCTTGTACAGCCCTCTCGCAGTGTCCGGAGCAAGTATGGTGGGTCTGACACACCGGTGTCAATGTGTTCTTTTTTCCATTTCCAGGAGTGTAGATATACGCGCGGGCCCTTTTGGAACTTGTTGGTACGGAGCAGCTGTTTGTAAGGACCAATATGTACAAGAACCAATAGGAAACAATACGACTGCCAGACCAAGAATGAAGTGCGCGGATTAAATAGGGTATAAGACAGGGACGCAATTTTTTCGCCTGCTGTTAAATCTATACATAGAAGAAGCAATGACGAAAGTAAAATAAAGTTCAAGCGTGGGGTTAAAATCCATGTCGGAAGGATACCAATGAGATTCGCTGATTACAATGTTGTCCTTAGTGAAGATGAAGAGGAATTACAAGATCTTTTGAATGGAATGAACAATCAAATGAGTACGGAATGTGGACTGAGAGTAAATCGATGAAAGATGAAAGTAGCGAGAGGTGGCAAAAATGGGGACATCAAGAAACTTAACCTCGAAATTGTGGATTACGAAGTTAAGGAATTCTGCTACGTCGGAAGCAAGACGCACCAAGCAAGGAGGAAATAAAAAGGAGACTAGCAGAGGCACAGAAGGCATTCCTGGGGCAGAGAAACTGACTGGTATCAAACATGGCCTTAATCTGAAGATGACATTTATGAGAATGTTACGTTTGGAGCACAACATTGAACGAGAGAGAGTCTAGGACTGTGGGAAAACCGGAACAGAAGAGAATCGACGCGTTTGAGATGTGACTAACAAAAAGAAGGGATATGGTGATAAGGCGTCGGGAACAACCTCCATGGTACTAAAGGGAACTTTGGAGGTAAAATCTGTGGAGGACGAAAGATATTCCTATACTTTCAGCACGTAATTGAGAACGTGTGGCGGCAGTGCTCGTCTGAGAAGAAGGGAATGGCACAGGAGAGGAATTCATGTCGGGTCGCATCAAACCATCAGAAGCCTACCTGTCTAAGGAATCTACCATCCCACGCTCCGACACGTAGAATACCAGTTTTGGTTTCCCTGAGAACAACATGCTCTTGAATTGTCCCCGCCTGTAGTTCCGAATGGCGACTGTTTTATCTCCGAAATATTTTACCCAAGAGAATCCTCCCATATTTAAGCACACAATAGAGCCACATGTCCTCGGGAAAGCATCGGGTGTGGTTTACTTTCAGCCGTTTGCATTACCAACAAAACATGACAATTTATGCCAATATATCATAGCCAGATCAGCCAGTCGTAGTGAAAACGCTGCTGCCCCTCTGCAGGTTGTTTAGAAGCGAAATGTTGAAATGGGGAGGGGTATTAATTTTCCGTCGAGTGCTGCTCTGTAATTCCATTGACAAACCCGACCATACTCGTTGCGGGAAAAAAATGGAATTACTGTATTTAAGCTGGTACACTGTGTTAGGTTTCATTGGCCATATCTTGCCTCGTGGGTGGATAAGTCGTTCACTGTATGTGCAAGAGTTGTACAGGATTCCAATATATTGTTTGTTGTTGTTGTGGTCTTCAGTCCTGAGACTGGTTTGATGCAGCTCTCCATGCTACTCTATCCTGTGCAAGCTTCTTCATCTCCCAGTACCTACTGCAACCTACATCCTTCTGAATCTGCTTAGTGTATTCATCTCTTGGTCTCCCCCTATGATTTTTACCCTCCCCGCTGCCCTCCAATACTAAATTGGTGATCCCTTGATGCCTCAGAACATGTCCTACCAACCGATCCCTTCTTCTGGTCAAGTTGTGCCACAAACTTCTCTTCTCCCCAATCCTATTCAATACTTCCCCATTAGTTATGTGTTCTACCCATCTAATCTTCAGCATTCTTCAGTAGCACCACATTTCGAAAGCTTCTATTCTCTTCTTGTCCAAACTATTTACCGTCCATGTTTCACTTCCATACATGGCTACACTCCATACAAATACTTTCAGAAATGACTTCCTGACACTTAAATCTATACTCGATGTTAACAAATATCTCTTCTTCAGAAACGCTTTCCTTGCCATTGCCAGTCTACATTTTATATCCTCTCTACTTCGACCATCATCAGTTATTTTGCTCCCCAAATAGCAAAACTCCTTTACTACTTTAAGTGTCTCAATTCCTAATCTAATTCCCTCAGCATCACCCGACTTAATTCGACTACATTCCATTATCCTCGTTTTGCTTTTGTTGATGTTCATCTTATATCCTCCTTTCAAGACACTGTCCATTCCGTTCAACTGCTCTTCCAGGTCCTTTGCTGTCTCTGACAGATTTACAATGTCATCGGCAAACCTCAAAGTTTTTATTTCTTCTCCACGGATTTTAATACCTACTCCGAATTTCTCTTTTGTTTCCTTTGCTGCTCGCTCAATATAGAGATTGAATAACATCGGGGAGAGGCTACAACCCTGTCTCACTCCCTTCCCAACCACTGCTTCCCTTTCATGTCCCTCGACTCTTATAACTGCCATCTGGTTTCTGTACAAACTGTAAATAGCCTTTCGCTCCCTGTATTTTACCCCTGCCACCTTCAGAATTTGAAAGAGAGTATTCCAGTCAACATTGTCAAAAGCTTTCTCTAAGTCTACAAATGCTATAAACGTAGGTTTGCCTTTCCTTAATCTTTCTTCTAAGATAAGTCGTAAGGTCAGTATTGCCTCACGTGTTCCAGTATTTCTACGGAATCCAAACTGATCTTCCCCGAGGTCGGCTTCTACTAGTTTTTCCATTCGTCTGTAAAGAATTCGTGTTAGTATTTTGCAGCTGTGGCTTATTAAACTGATTGTTCGGTAATTTTCACATCTGTCAACACCTGCTTTCTTTGGGATTGGAATTATTATATTCTTCTTGAAGTCTGAGGGTATTTCGCCTGTTTCATACATCTTGCTCACCAGATGGTAGAGTTTTGTCAGGACTGGCTCTCCCAAGGTCGTCAGTAGTTCCAATGGAATGATGTCTACTCCGGGGGCCTTGTTTCGACTCAGGTCTTTCAGTGCTCTGTCAAACTCTTCACGCAGTATCGTATCTCCCATTTCATCTTCATCTACATCTTCTTCCATTTCCATAATATTGTCCTCAAGTACATCGCCCTTGTATAGACCCTCTATATACTCCTTCCACCTTTCTGCTTTCCCTTCTTTGCTTAGAACTGGGTTTCCATCTGAGCTCTTGATGTTCGTACAAGTGGTTCTCTTATCTCCAAAGGTCTCTTTAATTTTCCTGTAGGCAGTATCTATCTTACCCCTAGTGAGATAAGCCTCTACATCCTTACATTTGTCCTCTAGCCATACCTGCTTAGCCATTTTGCACTTCTTGTCGATCTCATTTTTGAGACGTTTGTATTCCTTTTTGCCTGCTTCATTAACTGCATTTTTATATTTTATCCTTTCATCAATTAAATTCAATATTTTTTCTGTTACCCAAGGATTTCTAAGAGCCCTGGTCTTTTTACCTACTTGATCCTCTGCTGCCTTCACTACTTCATCCCTCAAAGCTACCCATTCTTCTTCTACTGTATTTCTTTCCCCAATTCCTGTCAATTGTTCCCTTATGCTCTCCCTAAAACTCTGTACAACCTCTGGTTCTTTCAGTTTATCCACGTCCCATCTCCTTAAATTCCCACCTTTTTGCAGTTTCTTCAGTTTTAATCTACAGGTCATAACCTAAAGATTGTGGTCAGAGTCCACATCTGCCCCTGGAAATGTGTTACAATTTAAAACCTGGTTCCTAAATCTCTGTCTAAAGGAACATATTTAGGACGTACATTTACTAATTAATTTAATCCAAAGGATCAAAATCAACAAGATAAACACAATGGGTACTCTAAGATCCGGCCAATAACGCATAATTATCTAAACTGTAAGGAAAATGAAACAAAACAGACTTAAAGTGGCTGTGATCAGAAAATTGGTTATTTATTACTAAACTTGATAACGTATTGTGTATAGGCAAAGACAGAGATAAGCTCATTTTATTTTAGTATCTTACGTACACAAAAAGGAGAGACCACGTTAATTTAGCAGGGGAATTCATACATTTTGAAGAATGATCTCCTTTAGAATGAATCTATAATCATGCACTCACATGGGGATTCCAGAGATAAGAAAATTAATAAGAGAGGACAGCCCATGGTGATAACACTAAATTCCAGGGAGCCACGGATTATTCACTTGATAAGGCGACTATTGGGCTTCGATAGACTCATGGGCCTGACGTCCTTCCTTCTGTGGATAATATTGCGAAAATGTGAATGGCTAGTGGCCACCTGGTGCACGATACCATGGCAGCAGAAAAATCATAGCTATCGCTCAGCATTGAAATTAGAGCAAATGGCATTACCACTACTACCACCTACCTGTGTCTGAGGATCGCAAAAGAGATTTAGCGTAAAACCACCCACGGGTTTCATAGCGATGACGCGACTTGTTACAAAGTCACGTAAAAATTCGAGTTCATAATTCGAAACAATTAAATTTCACTCGCAAAAGTAAAAATAAGTAAAACTAATCTCTCCTTACACCTGAGGGTGTTGATACGTACTTTAACTTAAAAAATATCAACTGTACTTGATATCTAACACCACTTTCCATCAGAAACGTGTGCGCTCACCGGCTGCACGTGTACAAGTGTTTGTGGAGAAAAAAATTTACGACATCTCTAAAACACAGTATCCAGAGTCAGTTGCTTATGGAGGGGGGGCAACTTTCATTCCCTGGTGCCTGTTAAAGAGCGTGGACCGCTAAGCCAACCAGGGGGCTGAATAAGCGCGGTCTGCCATTGCCCTTAGGTCCTTCTGAACAGAGGAAACTCCCAGAAAGTTCTAGAAAAATCTGTGCGGGATTCTACAGGGCCAATCAAAAGACTCGGAATTAAAATCGGCGGAAAGGCTCGCTTCTGCCGCTGAGACTTTTTCGTACTTGGTAGGCATAAAGAAAGCCAATAAACTTCTCGCCGGAGTTCATGGTACGAAAGAGTGGGGATTCTTGTAAGTGGAAGATATGCTGGAATGCTATCATCTCTTGCAGGTGACTGATCTGGGACATGGTATACAAGCAGGACGATACAGTTGCCTCTGCCGACAGGTTTTATGCAAGCCCAATACCTGCAAAATCCACATGCGAGATCTTCCTATTATCTTGTGCCCTACATTCATACTCTTAGTCCTACAGAAAAATGTATAGGACCTTTTTGTCGGAAATTTAATTTAGTTAAATTTGTTACTGGGATGCGCTTTTGCCAGAGGTCACGGTTTTCGAGTTATTCAAAAACGCATTTGGAGCTAAGTTCTGTACATCTTCGTGAATAATTTGAAAATTATGGCCTCCGGCGGAAACGTATCCCAGTAGAAAATTTAGCTACATTATCTTTCCTGCAAGACGGTCATGTTCATAATTTCTGTGAGACTAAAATTTACATGTAGCGAGCAAGAAAATACGAACGTTTGCTTGTGGTATTTGAAGGTGTTGCTGGTGCATAAAACTAGGGGTAGGGGCAACTGAATCACTCTGTGTATACAGGGTGAGCGCAAAGTCTTGCCCTGATTATAAAAATGTATAACAGAATATCCATTTGACACAATAAGTTACATTTAATGCCATTACATAGGTTAGTGTTACGAGTCTTTTTTAAGACCACTTACGTTAGTAATCCTCAACGTGTGCTCCCTTGGTAGCTCGGAGAATGTCGAAGCTGTGCCAGTTACCGCTAGGTGTTTTGTAACATGTGTTCTGTCACAGTACCCACAGCAGCTAGTATACTAGCCTTAAAATGATTCAAATGGCTCTTAAGCACTATGGACTTAACATCTGAGGTCATCAGTCCCCTAGACTTAGAATTATTTAAACGTAACTAACCTAAGGACATCACACACATCCATGCCCGAGGCAGGATCCGAACTTGCGACCGTAGCAGCAGCGCGGTTCCGGACTGAAGCGCCTAGAACTGCTTGGCCACAGCGGCCAGCCCTAGCCTTCTGTTCGTCGACGTCAGCAACTGGTGTTCCAGCAAGATGGAGCCCCCCCTCCCACCCCCCTCCCACCCCTACTGGGCTGGACTTCGATAGTGTGTGATTTCCTGGATGAAAAATTTCCGGAACGGTCCAACACACTTTCCAGACATTACGCCCGTTGACCTTTTTCTTCTGGGGTATATCAAGGACAGAGCCTTCGTCACACTAATTGCTGATGTCGACGAACTGAAGGCTAGGATACAAGCCGCTGTGGGTACTGTGAGAGAACACATGTTACGAAACACCTGGCGGGAACTGAAATACCGCTTCGATATTCTCCGAGCTACCAAGGGAGCACACGTTGAGGTTTACATCTACATCTACATCTATACTCCGCGAGCCACCTTACGGTGTGTGGCGGAGGGTACTTATTGTACCACTATCTGATCCCCCCTTCCCTGTTCCATTCACGAATTGTGCGTGGGAAGAACGACTGCTTGTAAGTCTCCGTATTTGCTCTAATTTCTCGGATCTTTTCGTTGTGATCATTACGCGAGATATATGTGGGCGGTAGTAATATGTTGCCCATCTCTTCCCGGAATGTGCTCTCTCGTAATTTCGATAATAAACCTCTCCGTATTGCGTAACGCCTTTCTTGAAGTGTCCGCCACTGGAGCTTGTTCAGCATCTCCGTAACGCTCTCGCGCTGACTAAATGTCCCCATGACGTATCGCGCTGCTTTTCGCTGGATCATGTCTATCTCTTCTATTAATCCAACCTGGTAAGGGTCCCATACTGATGAGCAATACTCAAGAATCGGACGAACAAGCGTTTTGTAAGCTACTTCTTTCGTCGATGAGTCACATTTTCTTAGAATTCTTCCTATGAATCTCAACCTGGCGCCTGCTTTTCCCAATATTTGTTTTATGTGATCATTCCACTTCAGATCGCTCCGGATAGTAACTCCTAAGTACACTCCTGGAAATTGAAATAAGAACACCGTGAATTCATTGTCCCAGGAAGGGGAAACTTTATTGACACATTCCTGGGGTCAGATACATCACATGATCACACTGACAGAACCACAGGCACATAGACACAGGCAACAGAGCATGCACAATGTCGGCACTAGTACAGTATATATCCACCTTTCGCAGCAATGCAGGCTGCTATTCTCCCATGGAGACGATCGTAGAGATGCTGGATGTAGTCCTGTGGAACGGCTTGCCATGCCATTTCCACCTGGCGCCTCAGTTGGACCAGCGTTCGTGCTGGACGTGCAGACCGCGTGAGACGACGCTTCATCCAGTCCCAAACATGCTCAATGGGGGACAGATCCGGAGATCTTGCTGGCCAGGGTAGTTGACTTACACCTTCTAGAGCACGTTGGGTGGCACGGGATACATGCGGACGTCCATTGTTCTGTTGGAACAGCAAGTTCCCTTGCCGGTCTAGGAATGGTAGAACGATGGGTTCGATGACGGTTTGGATATACCGTGCACTATTCAGTGTCCCCTCGACGATCACCAGTAGTGTACGGCCAGTGTAGGAGATCGCTCCCCACACCATGATGCCGGGTGTTGGCCCTGTGTGCCTCGGTCGTATGCAGTCCTGATTGTGGCGCTCACCTGCACGGCGCCAAACACGCATACGACCATCATTGGCACCAAGGCAGAAGCGACTCTCATCGCTGAAGACGACACGTCTCCATTCGTCCCTCCATTCACGCCTGTCGCGACACCACTGGAGGCGGGCTGCACGATGTTGGGGCGTCAGCGGAAGACGGCCTAACGGTGTGCGGGACCGTAGCCCAGCTTCATGGAGACGGTTGCGAATGGTCCTCGCCGATACCCCAGGAGCAACAGTGTCCCTAATTTGCTGGGAAGTGGCGGTGCGGTCCCCTACGACACTGCGTAGGATCCTACGGTCTTGGCGTGCATCCGTGCGTCGCTGCGGTCCGGTCCTAGGTCGACGGGCACGTGCACCTTCCGCCGACCACTGGCGACAACATCGATGTACTGTGGAGACCTCACGCCCCACGTGTTGAGCAATTCGGCGGTACGTCCACCCGGCCTCCCGCATGCCCACTATACGCCCTCGCTCAAAGTCCGTCAACTGCACATACGGTTCACGTCCACGCTGTCGCGGCATGCTACCAGTGTTAAAGACTGCGATGGATCTCCGTATGCCACGGCAAACTGGCTGACACTGACGGCGGCGGTGCACAAATGCTGCGCAGCTAGCGCCATTCGACGGCCAACACCGCGGTTCCTGGTGTGTCCGCTGTGCCGTGCGTGTGATCATTGCTTGTACAGCCCTCTCACAGTGTCCGGAGGAAGTATGGTGGGTCTGACACACCGGTGTCAATGTGTTCTTTTTTCCATTTCCAGGAGTGTATTTTACGGTCGTTACCGCTTCCAATGATTTACCACCTATGGCATAATCGTACTGGAATGGATTTCTGCCCCTATGTATGCGCATTATATTACATTTGTCTACGTTTAGGGAAAGCTGCCAGCTGTCGCACCATGCATTAATCCTCTGCAGGTCTTCCTGGAGTACGTACGAGTCTTCTGATGTTGCTACTTTCTTGTAGACAACCGTGTCATCTGCAAATAGCCTCACGGAGCTACCGATGTTGTCAACTAAGTCATTTATGTATATTGTAAACAATAAAGGTCCTATCACGCTTCCTTGCGGTACTCCCGAAATTACCTCTACATCTGCAGATTTTGAACCGTTAAGAATGACGTTGTGTTCTTTCTTCTAGGAAATCCTGAATCCCATCACAAACCTGGTCCGATATTCCGTAAGCTCGTATTTTTTTCACTAAACGTAAGTGCGGAACCGTATCAAATGCCTTCCTGAGGTCCAGGAATACGGCATCAATCTGCTCGCCAGTGTCTACGGCACTGTGAATTTCTTGGGCAAATAGGGCGAGCTGAGTTTCACATGATCTCTGTTTGCGGAATCCATGTTGGTTATGATGAAGGAGATTTGTATTATCTAAGAACGTCATAATACGAGAACACAAAACATGTTCCATTATTCTACAACAGATTGACGTAAGCGAAATAGGCCTATAATTATTCGCATCTGATTTATGACCCTTCTTGAAAATGGGAACGACCCGCGCTTTCTTCCAGTCGCTAGGTACTTTACGTTCTTCCAGCGATCTACGATAAATTGCTGATAGAAAGGGGGCAAGTTCTTTAGCATAATCACTGTAGAATCTTAAGGGTATCTCGTCTGGTCCGGATGCTTTTCCGCTACTAAGTGATAGCAGTTGTTTTTCAATTCCGATATCGTTTATTTCAATATTTTCCATTTTGGCGTCCGTGCGACGGCTGAAGTCAGGGACCGTGTTACGATTTTCCGCAGTGAAACAGTTTCGGAACACTGAATTCAGTATTTCTGCCTTTCTTCGGTCGTCCTCTGTTTCGGTGCCATCGTGGTCAACGAGTGACTGAATAGGGGATTTAGATCCGCTTACCGATTTTACATATGACCAAAACTTTTTAGGGTTCTTGTTTAGATTGTTTGCCAATGTTTTATGTTCGAATTCGTTGAATGCTTCTCTCATTGCTCTCTTTACGCTCTTTTTCGCTTCGTTCAGCTTTTCCTTATCAGCTATGATTCGACTACTCTTAAACCTATGATGAAGCTTTCTTTGTTTCCGTAGTGCCTTTCGTACATGATTGTTATACCACGGTGGATCTTTCCCCTCGCTTTGGACCTTAGTCGGTACGAACTTATCTAAGGCGTACTGGACGATGTTTCTGAATTTTTTCCATTTTTGTTCCACATCCTCTTCCTCAGAAATGAACGTTTGATGGTGGTCACTCAGATATTCTGCGATTTGTGCCCTATCACTCTTGTTAAGCAAATATATTTTCCTTCCTTTCTTGGCATTTCTTATTACACTTGTAGTCATTGATGCAACCACTGACTTATGATCACTGATACCCTCTTCTACATTCACGGAGTCGAAAAGTTCCGGTCTATTTGTTGCTATGAGGTCTAAAACGTTAGCTTCACGAGTTGGTTCTCTAACTATCTGCTCGAAGTAATTCTCGGACAAGGCAGTCAGGATAATGTCACAAGAGTCTCTGTCCCTGGCTCCAGTTCTGATTGTGTGACTGTCCCATTCTATACCTGGTAGATTGAAGTCTCCCCCTATTACAATAGTATGATCACGAAACTTCTTCACGACGTTCTGCAGGTTCTCTCTGAGGCGCTCAACTACTACGGTTGCTGATGCAGGTGGTCTATAGAAGCATCCGACTATCATATCTGACCCACCTTTGATACTTAGCTTAACCCAGATTATTTCACATTCGCATTCGCTAATAACTTCACTGGATATTATTGAATTCTTTACTGCTATAAATACTCCTCCACCATTGGCGTTTATCCTATCCTTGTGGTATATATTCCATTCTGTGTCTAGGATTTCGTTACGGTTCACTTCCGGTTTTAACCAACTTTCCGTTCCTAATACTATATGCGCACTATTTCCTTCAATAAGAGATACTAATTCAGGAACCTTGCCCTGGATACTCCTGCAGTTTACCAATATTACGTTAACTTTTCCTGTTTTTGGTCTCTGAGGACGGACGTTCTTTATCAACGATGATAATGTCCTCTCTGGTAAGCCGTCAGGTATTTTATCGTTTCGCCCAAGGGGGGGTCCCTCTAACCTAAAAAACCCCCGTGTGCACGCCACACGTACTCTGCTACCCTAGTAGCTGCTTCCGGTGTGTAGTGCACGCCTGACCTGTCTAGGGGGGCCCTACAGTTCTCCACCCAATAACGGAGGTCGATGAATTTGCAACCATTATAGTCGCAGAGTCGTCTGAGCCTCTGGTTTAGACCCTCCACACGGCTCCAAACCAGAGGACCGCGATCGACTCTGGGCACTATGCTGCAGATATTAAGCTCAGCTTGCACTCCGCGTGCGATGCTGGTTGTCTTCACCAAATCAGCCAGCCGCCGGAAGGAACCAAGGATGGCCTCAGAACCCAAGCGGCAGGCGTCATTCGTTCCGACATGTGCTACTATCTGCAGCCGGTCACACCCAGTGCGTTCAATAGCTGCCGGAAGGGCCTCCTCCACATTACGGATGAGACCCCCCAGCAAGCACACCGAGTGCACACTGGCATTCTTCCCCGACCTACCCGCTATTTTCCTGAGGGGCTCCATAACCCGCCTAACGTTAGAGCTCCCTATAACTAATAGGCCCGCCCTCTGTGACTGTCGGGACCTTGCCGGAGAATCGGCCACTGGCCCAACAGGCGAGGCATCCTGTGGTGGCTCGGAAACGATGTCATCACCACTAGGAAGCACCCCGTACCTGTTGGAAAGGGGTAAGGCAGCTGCCACGCGGCCAGATCCCACCTTCGCCTTTCGGCCAGGCACGCGCGAGCCCACCACTGTCCGCCATTCACCCTGGAGTGATGGCTGACCGGTAAGATGCTCACTGCCGGAAGACGCAGCGACATCAGGGGTTCCATGCGATTCCAAGGCCACCGAAGTAGGCATAGGTCTCACCACAGTTGCCCCAACGCCACTACGAGCCGACGCCTGCGCCTCGAGCTCGATGAGCCTAACAGACAAAGCCTCCACCTGCCCCCGAAGAGTGGCCAATTCTCCTTGCGTCCGCTCACAACAACCACAGTCCCTACACATGACTATGTTTACCCTACCCTATACGGTGACAAATTCCCAAGATAATCTTCTGATGAGCTACTCTGATAATCAAGAAACACTCACTGAAATACGAGACGCGAAAACTACACTAGGTTTTCCCAGAAAAACTATTTAAAAGCTAAGCGCAGCAAATAAGTACAAAAACGCTTTATACAAACAGTACTCGCTGCTGCTGGTGCTCTCGCTCTGGCTGTCACAAGACAACTGCTGATTCAAGTGACTAGTGGCTAACGGCCGCGAAACAAACAAAGACGGTTTTAGGGCGCTTTCTGTTCTAAACGATCAAGAAAACACTAAGAAATCTAACACGAAAACTACGTAAAGTTTTATCAAGAACTGTTAGTTACTATGCAGAGCAGATAAACACAAATAGAATCCCTTCCTTAGTGGAAGGTCGTAAACAAAATGCAAAATAAACGCTTTATACAAACAGTACTCGCTGCTGCTGGTGCTCTCACTCTGGCTGTCACAAGACAGTAAGCGAACTGCACGAACTTACAGGCACCCAACTTACTAACGTAAGTGATCTTAAAAACCTAGTAATACTAACCTATGTAACGGCGTCAAATATAATTTATTATGTCAAACGGTTATTCTGTTATAAATTGTTATAATCAGGGCAACACTTTTTGCTCAGCCTGTGTAATAAAATCAGTTATCCAGCAGAAAACGCTCCTTCGAACATCGATATGTGACCGACAAAAACGTACCTGACAGAAATGCTGAGTAGGAGAAGTAAGACAGGGCAGGATAAAACTATGAAACAGGGTGCGAAAATAACGAACTCCTTTCAGTATATTCAATAAAAAACGAAAAATGCCCGAAAGTGATGTATAGCTGTGATAACTTTGATGAAAGATTCTCTCAACATCGGGTTTTACTTATCAACAAAAGGGAAAACTACAACCGTACATAACCTTGTGCTAGTAAGTCCTCTTATATAGACCTGAGGATATTACACTACCAGGATTAAAATACGGTAAGACGACGTGGAGTGCAGCAAGTTAATTACGTGGTAAAGGTCCGTTTTACGCCAAGTGTTCCTGTAAGGCGGTAAATACCGTCTTCTGTGGGATCCCGTACAGAACAGTTACGTGTGTCCACTCTAGTATGTCTATGAACGTCTAGCTTTACTACCACCGACGCCGGTATAATAGGAGCCCTACAGGAAGTCAAAGACGATCATACGTCAAAACGGGAATCTCTATGAAAATTGAAATACATACATTTGTTATCATAAATAAGGGAAAGTTCACTGCACTGCGGTGCAAAACCACCACACCTTACCTGTCCATAGAAAACAAACGCAGTTTTGGAAAGCAGGACCACTGAAGAAGCGAAAACTACACATCCGTATAAGTCAGGCAGAACAGGCTGCCACGGCATACGAGAAATTTGTATTTACATATTATATCATTAATGATGATCTATCGCCTAGGTAACTAAACAGACCGTTTTTTGCATTAGATTCCTTTAGAAGTAGTACACAAGGCGTTTTTATGGTCTTATAGTACAGACTGATGATTTTAATAAACAAATAAAAATCTGAAAACAATACTAGAGAAATGAGAAGAATATAACTACAGATTGAGTAGACAGAAAAAAAAGAAGATAGGACAGAATATGTAAGATCCCACCACCAGCCCCATTACAAATGCGAGGTCCTCGGCAGTACACTTCTAACCATTTGTCTCTACGTGGTACATTGGTTTTTAATCCTAGTAATCCGGGAAATCTCTATCTTGTCTCCGTGGAAACAATCTCGAGGGGACTTCCTCTCGTCCATTTCGTCGCGAGGAGAGAATTCTAACTAGAGTACCATAGGGCACTGTCTTCTCAGCCATCGTAATCTGTTATGTAGCAATCCCGCAGCATTGTTCTCACTATAATGAAACACTCGCGGCGGTCACTACGTAACCCAATCTCAGCTTTTTAACCGCTTACGCTTTAATGTGTGTTTGTCGGCTGACCTATCACAGGATTTGGCAGATACCGCTCTAGAATGTGATCTACTCTCTACCTGTCGTCGTAAGATAGTGAAAGGGATTCAGTTTTTGATGTGACACCGGCAGTGCTAGAAACACTTAACGAACGGCCTTTTTAAACAGGATGGTTGTTGTAAGTGTTCATTAATTTGCCTTTCCACTTAGTTTCCTAAATTTCAACGGAGAGTTCCAGTATCACTAGCATTATTTAGCACAGTTTTACACACCCGCGAATCCTCTTTACGCTACAATGCGTTACATAACTTCAAGGACCATGGAGTGCTCTCCGATGAAAAAAGCCCATTTTAAGTCGTCATCTGGGCTCTTACGACCTCAAACGCCAAAGGAGAATAAAAAGAGCATGCGCACGGCATACACATGGCGAAGGAGTTTCCTGTGATACAGTTTCTCGAAAAACCTCCTCTAGCGCAGGCAGCAGGCTTATAGCCTCGTATGATATTCTCGCCATCCTACTTATCCCCGGTGAGTATGCGTATATCTTTTTTTCTGGAGTTAAGCGGCCTGATGACCGACATCTGTCCGTATATCACGCTTCATAAATTTTTTTGTTAGAAGAAATACAATAATATATTACCAGAAGCACGCTGGGGTGCTGATTAAGGTCTGTAATATAAATTTCTACGTCTATTTGTTCGGTCATAATGAAGGAGCCACTAAAAGGTACA
Organism: Schistocerca cancellata; assembly: GCF_023864275.1. NCBI lineage: Eukaryota > Metazoa > Arthropoda > Insecta > Orthoptera > Acrididae > Schistocerca > Schistocerca cancellata. Next base: position 166,613,670 of record NC_064632.1, read on the forward strand.
CTGCATAACTAATTAGGCGCATTCTGTCTAAAATATGTTATCCACTTACAACACTATACCCCAAAAAAACAAATAGTCCTGTGGCAGGAAAAGCTACGTGTAACACTTTTATACGTGGAATTGTGCATTTAGTATACACGTCATGAACATCTCTACTTTCCACAACTGTAGTATAATGTTACGCATTTTACAGGTTTTGACCGTGATGTTTGACAAATGGATATGAAAATCAGGCTATCAGTTCCTTTCCTATGAATTTTCTAGCTGTTTCAAAGAAACGCAGTAAAAATGGAATAATACTGAATCTATGACCTTTCTGTACCAAGTTCATTAAGTGGTTTGTCTAATGGATTTACGGTTGACATCCTATCTAGACCAAGAAATGGTTAAGTTTCAGAGCAGCAAGAGAAGTAAATATGGCCTACCTTCCTGCTGTTCCCTAATATAACTTCACAAATAAATATAAATTTTCAGGATATGGTTCGGAGAAAGACACAGAAATCTCTTAGCTACTGCACCCACGTACATATATAGATCAAGAAAGGCCACAAATTTGTATTTCCTAAAAAAGAAAATGACCAGGGGGGACTTCTATGCTTACATTTTGTATAACCAACAAAGTAAATACTCAAATACTCTGACAGCATAATACATATATTTAAATTTATTAAGACGCTTGCTTTTTACCTTTGTCTTAACAAATGATCTGTCAAAAACCAAAGACAGGGTGTGGCCACTCTATATTTTCATTCAGTATTTTATGCAACCCTACTTCAGTTTCATTGAGCCAAATAAAAAATTTTCTTTTTATGACTCTTTGTACTTTACTGAATTTCGTTTAGAACTGAAATAATTTTATCTTTACTTGACTTAAAACTTAAACATGCAAAAGCTCAGTATTTATGCATAACAATTTCATCTTTTTAGGAACACCTTTTTACTCACTTCCACTTTATTTATTACCACAAAGAGAGCAACAATATTACAATCGCAAAATTTGTCTGAAAACATTTCTACTGCATGCATCAAACAGTACTATTACGTGAACTTTAATAGTTATTCCACAAGAATTACTTTCATACATTTGTTCAAAGATGAAAGTAAGTGCTTGTAGACACTGAATAAAGCACTTCAAATGTTTTTATAATAGATTTACTCGGGATAATAAAACGCGCTGCTACTACGGTCGCAGGTTGGAATCCTGCCTCGGGTATGGATGTGTGTGATGTCCTTAGGTTAGTTAGGTTTAAGTAGTAAGTCTAGGGGACTGATGACCTCAGATGTTACGTCGCATAGTGCTTAGAGCCATTTCGATAATGAAACACCAGGAAAGGACCCTATGTAGATGAATGATTAGGAATAAAGTAAGAGGGTGAACCAAATTCTATTTTTAACACTACTAATATTAAAAAAATTAACTTTAAATGAATGGTTCAAGCTTCTAGAATTCTAATTACGCAGTTCCTAACCTGCTTGCTGTAGTCATTGGGTGAGGCAGATAGTAATGACGGCTACACTACCCATGGTGCAGCGTACAAGTTTCTTGAACTCTGGACTAATTAATTCGCCTTGGCGTCGTTTTGACGTTCATAACATAGCACAACAACTTGTACTATAGCCGTATTAATTCATCAGTCATCATTCGAGGCTCCTGTGCAACAATTTCCAGGCAAGACATTACCTGCTCCGCCCGTATCTTGCCTGTTTCACTGCTGCCAAAACACTGTGTTCTCTCTTTCCCACTCGCTCTGTTGGTAGCGTGCCAAAAACCCAAATCACATTTTACGCTTCCCTCAGTAACTTCCGTTAAGTCCAAAACCACTTCATCTTTTACATAACACATATCCTGCACAATGTCCCTAAGCGTGTACAAATGACAGCTTGCACAAATACACTCCTGGAAATTGAAATAAGAACACCGTGAATTCATTGTCCCAGGAAGGGGAAACTTTATTGACACATTCCTGGGGTCAGATACATCACATGATCACACTGACAGAACCACAGGCACATAGACACAGGCAACAGAGCATGCACAATGTCGGCACTAGTACAGTGTATATCCACCTTTCGCAGCAATGCAGGCTGCTATTCTCCCATGGAGACGATCGTAGAGATGCTGGATGTAGTCTTGTGGAACGGCTTGCCATGCCATTTCCACCTGGCGCCTCAGTTGGACCAGCGTTCGTGCTGGACGTGCAGACCGCGTGAGACGACGCTTCATCCAGTCCCAAACATGCTCAATGGGGGACAGATCCTGGCCAGGGTAGTTGACTTACACCTTCTAGAGCACGTTGGGTGGCACGGGATACATGCGGACGTGCATTGTCCTGTTGGAACAGCAAGTTCCCTTGCCGGTCTAGGAATGGTAGAACGATGGGTTCGATGGCGGTTTGGATGTACCGTGCACTATTCAGTGTCCCCTCGACGATCACCAGTGGTGTACGGCCAGTGTAGGAGATCGCTCCCCACACCATGATGCCGGGTGTTGGCCCTGTGTGCCTCGGTCGTATGCAGTCCTGATTGTGGCGCTCACCTGCACGGCGCCAAACACGCATACGACCATCATTGGCACCAAGGCAGAAGCGACTCTCATCGCTGAAGACGACACGTCTCCATTCGTCCCTCCATTCACGCCTGTCGCGACACCACTGGAGGCGGGCTGCACGATGTTGGGGCGTCAGCGGAAGACGGCCTAACGGTGTGCGGGACCGTAGCCCAGCTTCATGGAGACGGTTGCGAATGGTCCTCGCCGATACCCCAGGAGCAACAGTGTCCCTAATTTGCTGGGAAGTGGCGGTGCGGTCCCCTACGGCACTGCTTAGGATCCTACGGTCTTGGCGAGCATCCGTGCGTCGCTGCGGTCCGGTCCCAGGTCGACGGGCACGTGCACCTTCCGCCGACCACTGGCGACAACATCGATGTACTGTGGAGACCTCACGCCCCACGTGTTGAGCAATTCGGCGGTACGTCCACCCGGCCTCCCGCATGCCCACTATACGCCCTCGCTCAAAGTCCGTCAACTGCACATACGGTTCACGTCCACGCTGTCGCGGCATGCTACCAGTGTTAAAGACTGCGATGGAGCTCCGTATGCCACGGCAAACTGGCTGACACTGACGGCGGCGGTGCACAAATGCTACGCAGCTAGCGCCATTCGACGGCCAACACCGCGGTTCCTGGTGTGTCCGCTGTGCCGTGCGTGTGATCATTGCTTGTACAGCCCTCTCGCAGTGTCCGGAGCAAGTATGGTGGGTCTGACACACCGGTGTCAATGTGTTCTTTTTTCCATTTCCAGGAGTGTATATAAAATTACATACACAAACATTTTCATTTCTTAATACATGACGAAATATTATTTAGTAAATTATACATTACACATTAATTTTAAAACATAAGTTTCAAACATACATTAACAAAGCAAACATCACATATATCTCACTTTGCATATAGTCTTTGCATAGCACAGTTATATTGCCAACGGCCTTGCTGCATTGGTAACACCAGTTTCCGTTACATCATCGAAGTTCAGCGCTGTCGGTCTGGGCTATCACTTGCATACGTGACCATCCAGTCTGCAGAGAGCTGTTGGCAAGCGGTGTGCACTCAACTGCTAAGAGGGAAACTGAGGAGCTACTTGATTGACAAGAAGCGGCTACGATCTCGTAAACTGACAATACGGCCGGGAGAGCGGTGTGCTGACCACATTCCCCTCCATATGTGCATCCAGTGATGCCTGTGGGCTGAAGAAGTCATGGCGCCGGGTCGGTACCGTTGGGACTTCATGGCTTGGTCGGGCGGAGGTTTAGTTTAATTTTAAATCACAGTTATATTACAACAAGCTTTAAAAGCAAGAATTTTTATAAATTAACTGACTGATTGAATAATGGTGTTGATACTGTGAAAGTATTAGTAGGAAAAATGCCTCGGTAGAATGCACGAGGAAGGCGAAGACTTCAGTACAACAAGACCTAAGACTGACAACACACTCTGAACTGAAGAGACTTGCAAAAGGTAGTGCAAAGTGGAAAACGAGAATTTTTAAAAAGGTATCAGCCTTTTACATCCAGATGCATACTAGTTTGGGGAAACATTTAACAATTATGTTTAGGGTCAAAGTTTTCATTTTGCTTTCACCAATGTTTCATAACGCCAACAAACATCTAGATGACAATCAAACTCGTCCCATAATTTTCCAGCGTCGTCGTTCACACCAAGCTGTTTTGAAGACGGAGGAAGGGGCAGTGGTCACGTAGACAGTCTTTCAAACCTCATCAAAAACGAGTCATTTACTCAGAGGTAATGTGACCTTGGAGGTCATTTCACATTAGTTTCGCCAGCTGGAGTGGCCGAGGGGTCCGAGGCGCTACAGCGTGGAACTGCGCGACCGATACGGTCGCAGGTTCGAATCCTGCCTCGGGCATGGATTTGTGTGATGTCCTTAGGTTAGTTCGGTTTAAGTAGTTCTAAGTTATAGGGGACTGATGATCTCAGATGTTAAGTCCCATAGTGCTCAGAGCCATTTGAACCATTTGAACATTAGTTTCCTGGCGAACGTGGAAATAGTTTTCAGATGTGAAAATGAATGGCTTCGGGCACACTTGCAACTAGTGACTATATCCATTATATGTTCCGGCTTTTTTAAAACTGATACTGAACTGAAGCGGCTGTCTTTGTGGTGGGAAAGCACGCGAGCTCAGTTTGCGAAGGTCATTTGTTCCTCGGACGGTCGGGTAAGTCTACATGGAATGTGCAGTCTTGACATAAAATCTGACCGCCAGCCGGCCGCCACAGAGACTAAGTCTGGATCGTTCACTTACGTTGGCCAATAAATCCAAAAATCCGGCCGCCCCCGACAACGCTAAGTCCGACCATCCGCACAATCTAGCAACACTGTAACATGCGGAAGTGTCAGGAGGAAGAGTTTTCTACTTCCGAGACGGCACAGTAGCTCAGCGTGTTCGGCCAGAAGGTTATCTACCCTGTGTAACCAAAAACTGAGTGAACAGATCAACAGAGAACCCAAATGGGTGTCATCGGACATCCGCCCCAAACAAATTCAACGAACAATATAAAACAAAATGAGATAAAAAAAGTGGTAATCATCGTGCATTATAAACCTACAGTTGCGTGTTCGCGTTCAAAAGTATTTCAATTTTTTTTTTTAACCGCATTTCATCCCTTGTCTAAGTTTATGAGTCTGACTGAGCATCGAAGATAATTATCTTCACATTCTACGCACCAGTAATAACAAATACTTCCAGAAACAATTCCGCAGGACAGCTCGTGGCTACATCACGGTTAGAACAGCTTACACTCGAGCGTTTCCTCGCTTTGCAGCGGCTACCGGCCACCGGCCAGACTCCACCCGCAGCCTGAAATCGGGCGCCGCCCAGGTGAACGGGGCGCTAAGTTGTCAGTGTATGTATCAGCGGTCATTTTCGAATTTGAATTCTAGTTCTCATATTGCAGTTATGTATTGGATTTTGCGTACTTGAAAATCATGAACTACGGCCAAGCGTTGTAAAACTGGGTCGCTAGTGGAAAAAGGTGTACCATCTGCAACACAATATTTAGTTTTGGTATAATAGAGAGGTGAATGCAGAGGCGGCAGCTGCAAAGATTTTAACTGTGTGTGGAGCGAGTTCTTTGGGAAAAATACTCGCTAGAAGCACATATTACTATTTCAACAAAGATCGTTCTGGCATGAATGATTTTTCACATTAAAGATATCTCAACTACTGATATAAGTGATGGATTACCATTTAACCATCATGCGACATTTGCATTCAACAGGCAAGGTTCAGAAGTCTGGTGTAGGAGTACTGCATGCTCTAATTGGAAACAACGAAAATCAATGGAGTGACTATTACAGCAATTTTGCTTGAATGTCTTCAGGTCGCTCATTGAGCATTCCTATGCAATACTGTTACTGGTGACAATTTATGATGCCTTTACCGTTAACTTACTAAGAAGAAATGGAAGACTGAGCCCTACCAAAAGACGTAAACTCGAGCAAAGAGCAGTGTGAACATAATATTTTCCATCTGATAGCTCCAAAAGTGTGTTTTGCACTACGAATTCTTCCCCAAGGGTGTGTCCATCACGGCTGGAAGAGTTGCCAACAACTGAGACACCTTTCTATTGCAGTGTAAGAAAATCGACCAACAAAACTGCGTCACTTGTGCTACTGCATGATAGTGCACTCTGTTTATTTGATAAACAAAACTACCCAGGAGACTGACAGGGAAGTCATTTCTCAGGCACTTGTACTGATAGTGCTGTCATACCTCAGGCACTTCTCCCTCTGATCGTATACTCGTAAACCTTTATCTTTCCCACTCTTGATCGAGAAACCGCCAAGGCAATTCATTTCTAGACGAAAATTCTCTTCAAACTACACTGGTTTAATGACATCGTTAGAACCAGTAGGTTTCTACAGGCGTATAATTTTTAAACCACTTTAGCATTGTCAGATTGTTTTAGATATTGTGAAAGAATACACTATTTCTGATTAATTTTTATTTCTGTTGTGTTCAGTAAACTACTGGAAAACTCGATTAAAATATTCACTGTATTAATACAAATTAAGTTCAACTTACTACAGGAACATCACGACGGCAGTCTGTCTTAATAAAGAATTAAATGTCTGTTAGACGATTGTGCCTATTTTAACCGAAGTGGTAGGATATTACCGACTTTTGACTTCGAAAAGGTCTATATTTACTTCATGTGTTGTATCATACTCAAGTTTTATGAAAATGTGGCAGTTTATGGATAATATCATGTATTTACAACAACAAAAAATATGTCTGCAAAAAACAAAAGTGGCATTATAAATTCTGCAGTACCATAAGGTTTTCGCTCTGACACTAAGGGGTACTGAAAGTAGCAAGATGAATTTTGCTCGAGCGTTGTCTTACGGTTCCTTTATTGAGTTTCTATCAGTCTGCCTGTAGCTCTGCTACAAAAGAAATAAAAATCTGGTTTCCAGCGAGTCTCGAAAGGCGAACGAAAGCAGCAGAAATCTGATAGGCAAACACGTTACCTCCAAGATAACGAAGAGGTGCAGTATATGCGGCTCACTTATTGGCTGCTGTGGCAGATAAATCGCAACATAGAGACGAGAGTAGTTGTATTTCCCGTGTGGAATGATTTTCGTGGACTCAAAAGCATCAACTGATATATCACATCCCAATAGAAAATCACTCACATTATTCAACTGAAATGGCACAATAATAGCAAGTGAATTTAGCAGCATGGTTCTGTGCCATCAAGGAAGTACCTAGTCGGTCACAGAGTTGCCAAACATACTCTGCGTTGTTGGCAAGTTTTAGTTATACTAACAGGAAGGATACCAGCTGATGTATTCTGTGAGTGATCTCGGAAGTGAGTACAGCTTCGTCTCAAAGTTCTAGGTGGCAATATCCTCATTATACGTCAATGTGATCAAAATGGTTCAGATGGCTCTGAGCACTATGGGACTGAACATCTGAGGTCATCAGTCCCCTAGAACTTAAAACTGCTTAAACCTAACTAACCTAAGGACATCACACACATCCATGCCCGAAGTAGGATTCGAACCTGCGACCGTAGCGGTCACACGGTTCCAGACTGAAGCGCCTAGAACCGCTCGGCCACTGCGGCCGGCCGTCAATGTGTCTTATTCGCATTTCTGTAACTACGTTTAGGGGCTAGAGTGTAATTACTTGTAATACATCGATGCACTGAGTGCAAACGAAACGCTATAAATTAATAACTGCGACAATTAATTGTGTGTTACTATCTTAATTGGACCGAAACCTTGAAAGCGTATTCACCAGGTGCGAGTCAAAATTTTGGAGCTTCTCCAGTGGTTGAGTTGGCAACGTACTTTGCTATACAATACTGTTATTGTGATTACCGTCATTGGCACACCCACAGAAGACAGTCGTGACCTGGCTTCCTGTTGTCATCTCTTCTGACGGATATTCTGCCTTTGATCGAAACGAGAAGACTGAAGGTGAATTCGAGTATTCCATATGGCGAAAATTTGATGTTTCAATTCTTCCAGCTCTAACATTAAAAAATAGTTACAATAAGCGCCAGAAAAGCGCTTGTCAACCAACAATTAATAATGCTGTCATAATTAGTGGAATCTGACAAACTCCATCTGTCATCTGAAAACTGCGATGAATTACTTTTTTCATCTGCATAGCACAGTAGTATGTACTCAAGGGTTTAGTAGGATTCCTATGATTAATTTCGTTGTGATCGTTTTCAATGACAATAGAGGAGGAGCAAAACCAAACCAACTGACTTGAAATATACTTTTCCAGCGGGATGAATGAGAGCGTTCACTCTTTGCTGTAGTATAGGCTAGGGCAGATAGAAGCATGTTCCCCACAAAGTAAACGATGAGAGAAACTGTAATTAATGCATAAAGTAACCATCTCGCAAAAGTAAATTTTCCGAATCGCTGTCACTTATTAAACATGAATTGTTCAGAAAGTTAAAACTACAGTACTGGCCATTAAAATTGCTACACCAAGAAGAAATGCAGATGATAAACGGTTATTCATTGGACAAACATATTATACCAGAACTGACATGTGATTACATTTTCACGCAATTTGGGTGCATATATTCTGAGAAATCAGTACCCACAACAACCAACTCTGCCCATAATGATGGCCTTGATACGCCTGGGCATTGAGTCAAACAGAGCTTGGATAGCGTGTACAGGTACAGCTGCCCATGCAGCTTCAACACTATGCCACAGTACATCAAGAGTAGTGACTGGCGTATTGTGACGACCCAATTGCTCGGCCACTATTGACCAGACGTCTTTAATTGGTGAGAGATCTGGAGAATGTGCTGGCCAGGGCAGCAGTCGAACATTTTATGTTTCCAGAAAGGCCCGTACAGGACCTGCAACATGCGGTCGTGCATTATTCTGCTGAAATGTAGGGTTTCGCAGGGATCGAATGAAGGGTAGAGCCACGGGTCGTAACACATCTGAAATGTAACGTCCACTGTTCAAACTGCCATCAATGCGAACAAGAGGTGATCGAGGCGTGTAACCAATGGCACCCCATACCATCACGCCCGAATGGCGATGACTAATACACGCTACCAATGCGCGTTCACCGCGATGATGCCAAACACGGATGCGACCATCATGATGCTGTAAACAGATCCCGGATTTATCCGAAAAAATTACGTTTTGCCATTCGTGCACCCAGATTCGTCGTTGAGTACACCATCGCAGTCGCTCCTGTCTGTGATGCAGCGTCAAGGGTAATCGCAGCCATGGTCTCCGAACTGATAGTCCATGCTGCTGCAAACGTTGTCCAACTGTTCGTGCTGATGGTTGTTGTCTTGCAAACGTCCCCATCTGTTGACTCAGGGATCGAGATGTGGCTGCATGATCCGTTACAGCCATGCGGATAAGATGCTTGTGATCTCGACTGCTAGTGATACGAGGCCGTTGGGATCCAGCACAGTGTTCCGTATTACCCTCCTAAACTCACCGATTCCATATTCTGCTAACAGTCATTGGACCTCGACAAACGCGAGCAGCAATGTCGCGATACGATAAACCGCAATCGCGATAGGCTAAGCATTTCTCCTCCTTACACGAGGCATCAAAACAACGTTTCACCAGGCAACGCCAGTCAACTGCTGTTTGTGTATGAGAAATTGGTTGGAAACTTTCCTCATGTCAGCATGTTGTAGGTGTCGCCACCAGCGCCAACCTTGTGTGAATGCTCTGAAAAACTAATCATTTGCATATCACAGCACCTTCTTCCTGTCGGTTTTATTTCGCTTCTGTAGCACATCATCTTCGTGGTGTAGCAATTTTAATGGCCAGTAGTGTATATCTAGTGAAATTAGTGGGTTGATGCAGCTCCAGTACGTCACTATCACGAGTTGCCAAACATTTTCCGAATAGCACTTAAGATAGAAATATGTGTGTGTATGCTGGAGGTGGCGGGGGAGGGGGCGGGAGGGGGTGTGTCTGTTCTTTCGGACATACCCGGTGTCTGGAAGAACAGACACTACGATTCGAAATAGACAGCCTTGTTAATCAATTAAATATCGAAGAACAGATGTCCAGGCTGTCACAGCGCGTTAAAATACAGATACGGCGGCAGATGAAAATTTGTGCCCGACCAGGTTCGAACCCAGATTCGTAGTGTGTTTTCTTTCGGACATGTCTGGAAGAACAGACACCACCCGTATATGCATATACAGGGAGTTTCAGGAGGAACAGTAGATATTTTAGCAGGTGGTAGTATAGACGAATTGCATAAAAAATTCCATATAAATGTGTCCACTTTTTATTAGGTACAGAGACACACCTGTTAGTATGTAGCCCTAACAAACTCAAAGCAAAGGTAAATAAGGACGTTCAAAGTTGAATTTCAAAAATTCCCCCACCAACTTCAATGCACTTTTGACTTCTCTTGATAACACCACGTGTAGCTCTTCTGAGGTCGTCCTTGCGTTCTTTTATGATGGCTGCACTATTCATAATCCGAACGATCAAATCGGCTCTTGAGTTTATGTCTTCTTTGTAGACTACGCCTTTAAACCATCCCCAAAGGCAAAAATCCAAAGGGAGAAGGGCCGGGGACTTTGGCGGCCAAGAGAAGTGTCCATATCTACTGATCCATCCTCTGCGAAATATTAAGTTTGGATGATGTGTCGCCTGATGACTAGAATTGCAAGAGCCCCGTTATTCTGGAGGAACATACGCATAATTGTAGCCAAAGCAATAATGCTGGAAGTTCATTTTCAAGGAAGTGTAGACAACGGGGTCCTGTAAGGACCAACAAACGAAACGGAAATGCATTGAACCCAGCTGTATGTAATCAATAAAAGTTGGACACGTGTTAGTCGAATATGGAATTTTTTCTGCAATTTTTCTGTACTACCGTCTCCTACAATATTTACTATTCCTCCTGAAATATCCTGTATAGTTATTCAGGTCTCGACGGCCCATCGAAAGTTTTCAGTGTTAGTTGCACGTCGTCGTCCGAACCCTCCCGGGGATACAGTGTAGCTGGGAGCGAGTGGAATAATGCCCTGGGGGAGGGGGAGGGGGGGTTACAGCATATGTCGTATGCGACAAAGATCGTAATTAGCGTTTGACAAGGAGTGTGTGTAGATAGGTGCTATACGGCGATTGGCCGTTGCGCCCGGACAGTGTAATGGTCAGCGCGTTTACCTAGTAAGAAGGAGGTTTACGTTCAAACCCCGGTTAATCACAAATTTTAATCTGCCACCGTTGCTGTATTACAAGGCCTTGAAACAGTGTGTCTGTCCTTCTATATTTAAGATGCAATTGTTTTTGACGCAATGCAGGTGATTTGCGAGTATTTGTCTTGCCATGAATGTAGCGAGACTTCAACGGCATCCATTCCTTAGTCATTGCTTTGTGATGGCGCTAACTCATGTCATATACATGCGAATCAGATTGTAGCACATATTTAGTCAAATAACGAATGGTCAGTATGTAAATATTTACGAACGGTAGAAGCAGAATTGCAGCGAGCTGATCACTTAACCAAGTGCTACATAAAGTACCTGCATAGTGAGTCATTTCAGTTGCGTACCTGACTGTAATATTAGTCAAGCAGTTCACTGTAAAATTCATGTAATACCCGTAATATGATCCCTGTAGTCATAATGTATCATTAGCAGCTCGTGAATAGAATACTATGTTCGTTAAGATTACTCAAGCTGATGCCAAATAAAGAGAAGCGACGACGCCACCACACTACCTTTACTTTGGTAGTCAGCGCTAGATTATGTGCGCCACTATTAACGTTACTGTAGGCACTTTGACAGCATAAAACCACCACATCCACTGACAACCTGTGCCATATTTTCACTTTATGAGAAGAGGAAATTACGTACATGCTTCTCAGAAACTTTAGTTTTTTGTGTTTATTTTCTCACTTCATACTAAAGCAAGGGCGATGATATGAGAGGAGGAAATGAAGTATACGCTTCCAAGACATAACATTTCCTTGTCTGTTACTACTGCGTGCATGAAAGCTCTGCAGTTATTTTTTTGTGTTGGATAAATTTTGATATCACCTCACATTACTTTGTGGGAAGGTTCCTGTTTTCTTGTGATTCAAATAGAGTGGACACTTCATCACTGATTAATATTCTAATGACATGACAACCGTTCCAATTGCTCCATGACACCTGTCTGTAGACCCTCACGTTGGTTAGTGTAAGAACGTGCAGGCAGTAATGTCCGCTCACTGCAGTCAGAGCCAAGGTGATTTCTTTCTGTTTAATGCATCTGCTGCAGTGTCCACGCTCAGCCAACAAAACAAATCGCGGCGGCATTGGGCACTGCTAATCGCTGCGCTTGTCAGTATTTTCAGGTTGTATTTGCCTTTTACACTTATATCATTTATTGAGTTTCTTCATAATGCATACTCTATGTATAAATTGTTACTGTAGGATGCGGCGCCATTATTATGTTAAGTATAGTATTGTCTGGAACTCTCATAACTCATTTAAGACGTGTAAGTAATCATGAAAGGTGTGTAAGAAAGAGTAAAGAAAGTTTTACAACAATGAAATGTGCGAAATGATTAGCTACGGCGAAGATGAGAAATGATTAGTTAGGGCAGAGATGAGAAATGGCTAGGTAGAGCAAAGATGACAGATGGTTAGGTATTGCAATGAATCCAGAATGAGATTTTCACTCTGCAGCGGAGTGTGCGCTGATATGAAACTTCCTGGCAGATTAAAATTGTGTGCCCAACCGAGACTCGAACTCGGGACCTTTGCCTTTCGCGGGCAAGTGCTTTCGGGAGTGCTAGTTCTGCAAGGTTCGCAGGAGAGCTTCTGTAAAGTTTGGAAGGTAGGAGACGAGATACTGGCAGAAGTAAAGCTGCGAGAACGGCGCGTGAGTTGTGCTTCGGTAGCTCAGATGGTAGAGCACTTGCCCGCATAAGGCAAAGGTCCCGAGTTCGAGTCTCGGTCGGGCACACAGTTTTATTGCAATGAAGTTAAATAATATGAAATTAGGAGAATGTATGAAACATAAGACAGAAAGAAACAAAGAGCACAGTAAACAGGGGTATTTGTTGAGAGTTTGATGAAATTATAGGTAAAATGATTAAAAGGTGCACGAACTAAGGGGTTAAAAATAACTGGATAGTATGCTAATTATTGGCCACAGTAAATATAATGATAAACTGATATTTAACTGACTGCATAAATTATTCTTTGATGTGAACCTTGTTTTCTCCCTAATCCACGTTTTCCTTAATTGTATATTTGTGTTCTCCTTATCTGTGTGTATTACCACAATGCTTACGTGTTTATTTCTTGTGTGTGATCACTATTCTTATGTGTCTTTTTCTACCATACGTTTATGTATTTCACTAATGTCCACACAAACACATTTATTTGAATAGATTTAGGATTTTCTGTATGTCCTATCATGCCTATTACTGTACACAGTTTCACATGATCCACTTGTCTGATGTTTCTGTAATTCATTATTGTAAAATCATGATACTACTTCTTTCTTAGTTTTTTATTATATAGACATAGATATCTGTTGTTAACAATACACTACATATGCGTATCATATATACGATGTAAAATCTTAGTACAGCTGTCTTGATATAGGTAACAGTATATTGTAAATGAAACAAATTATAAATTCACCACAAATGATTGAGGCTTGCTAGGGCGGAAGAAATACGTCTAATGATGTTACAAGGTGGAGAAAAATTGTGTCACGAATTTTTAACCCTGGATAGTTGATGCCAGTAGGAACCAAACATACTAACGTTGTGTAGGTCGACAACACACCATTTTTAAACTACGTAAGTGCCCCAGAGTGATATACGTACGTGCCGAATAGGTCTTGCTGTTTGTTTGCACCTCACGTCAGAGGCATTCGTACGTAAACTTCGCTTCGGAGCGCACACGCGTCACGTGCGATTTAGTCATACAATAATCATGGCGGCACCGTATTCGTTTGAAGAACAACGAGGTATGATTTTGTCTACGGACTAGCCGACTGTATTGTGCATGAAGCTCTACAGTTGTATGAGGAATGGTACCCACCAAGATGCCACCCACGCCCCCAAACGTTTACAGCAATTAACCGGTGACTTGGCGAAACAGGCTCGTTAGCGGGATATCATGGTGATGCTGGAAGACCTGGAACACGACGGGATGCTGCATTTGAAGAGATTGTTCTCGAACACTTCGAGGAAGCCCCTGCGACAAGTACTCTAGCGGTTGGACACGACGTGGGGGTCACTCATCGGCTAGTTTCGGAGGTTCCGTCCGCCCCCGGTAGCTGAGTGATCAGCGCGACAGAATGTCAATCCTAAGGGCCCGAGTTCGATTCCCTGCTGGGTCGGAGATTTTTCTCCGCTCAGGGACTGGTCGTTGTGTTGTCCTAATCATCATCATTTCATCACCATCGACGCGCAAGTCGCCAAATTGGCGTCACCTCGAAAGACTTGCACCTGGCGAACGGTCTACCCGACTGGAGACCCTAGTCAAACGTCACTGACATTTCCATTCGGAAAGATTTGAGGGATGACAGCCAGCACCCATTTAGTTTCCACCCCGTCGAAGACCTAAATCCTGTGGCGGGCTGTGAACACGTGCTAGAGTTTGGCTGGTGATTTCTGCGACGTGTTGCACGGGATCCCGACTTCCCCGCCATTGTGTTCTTTACTGACGAGTGCACCTCGCACTGGGGTGGCCTTTACAACACTCAAAACGTTCATTACTGGGCAAGGGGAAATCCTCACGTCACGTGCGTCGACGGACGCCAGGAACGACTTTCGCTCAACATTTGGGCAGGCATTGTGGGTGACCATCTGATTGGGCCGGTCCGTCTACCTCCTCGACTTACTGAGGCAATTACCTTTACTTTTTGCAAGAAACTCTGCCCGGCCCGCTGGAAGATGTTCCCCTGGACATACGGCTACGCATGTGGTTACAGCATGATGGGGCACCCGTACATAACAGTCGTTCTGTGGGCGGATATTTAAATGAACTCTTCGACGGCCGGGTAATTGGCAGACGTGCTGGTACGACATGGCGCCCGCTATCACCAAACCTCACGACACCGAACTTTCTCCTGTGGGAATTCTTCATGGTTCTCGTTCACACATCTGGACACGAACCACCTAGAAACGAAGAGGAATTAATGAATCGCTTTCAACATGCCGCCAATCACATCAGGGCAAGGCCAGGAATTTTTCAAAGAGCATGGCAAAAAACCGTTCGCGTCAGAGGCTCCCCAATTCGAGCACCTGCTTTAAGTAAACAATGTCCTCACTACAAAAAAAGCTCCTTTCAGGGCCGACACAATTTGTAAAAGACGTTCTGTACACGAACTAACAGCTGTTGATTGATTTGTTCCCGGTTTGTCTTATCATGAAACTACATAGAATGGATGTGTCGGGATCCCTGCGGATTCGACCCCAGAGTTGAAGGCTGGCGCGTTACCACCGAGCCTGCGGGCCCCCTTGGGTACATCACGATCTCCGGCAGACAAAGCATTCGCGGTCATGCGTTGTCCAGAGCATCCGGAAACAGGGCAATCCAGCAGCCAATCGGAGAGCGTGGCGCCAAATTTCTCTAGTTCAAAAACTGTGCGTTGTCAACCTATCCAACATTAGTTATTTTGTTTCCTATTGGCATCAGCTATCCAGTGTTACAATTTCGTGACACATTTTTTCTCCACACTGTAGACTGAAATATTGTGTATCACATGTTGGCATACTTCACTGATACAGGCTGCAAACTGACTTCCATAAAGAACTCTTCGACACTACAAAATGGCTGTACGGTTATCAATGAATCTACAATCTGCTTGAAGCAGATACTACGATGATGATGATGATGTTTGGTTTGTGGGGCGCTCAACTGCGTGGTTATCAGCGCCCGTACAATTACCCAGTCTTTGCTCAGTCCAATTTTGCCACTTTCCTGGATGATGAGGAAATGATGAGGACAACACAAACACCCAGTCATCTCGAGGCAGGTGAAAATCCCTGACCCCGCCGGGAATAGATACTACGACATAATACTTTCTGTGTAGGTGTGGGGGGTTGTCAGCTGAGAACTGTGCTTAGTCTTACTGAGTCTGCTTCCACATACCTTCCCAACACAGTGATATTATCGAACTAGCTAACGAAAATTTGGTCGTTTGCGCCAAGGACACTCTCATATCTACTTTCATCATGCAATTTAATACTCGCATATGAGAATGTGATTCAGACTATACGTCTTCAGATAGACGCTCTGACCCACTTCCTGTGTGCTACAAAAACAATGTAGATCACCAATACAAAATGTGAAGTATAAACTTTCAAAATAGTCCTGTGCAGATCGTTCTCATAGACATCGTGAATGACTGAACCAGCGATGAATTCTACCGATTAACCATTCACATGCTCTTGCATTTGGTATACATTTTCTACTTGTAGTTCTTGTAAAACTATTTTCCTCTTTGTATTTGTAACATGTATTGTATGTTCCTGTCCACAATGTTCTTGTTGTAATTCTATCTGAGGCAGCAAAGGACTTGGAAGAGCAGTTGAACGGAACGGACAGTGTCTTGAAAGGAGGATATAAGATGAACATCAACAATAGCAAAACGAGGATAGTAGAATGTGGTCGAATTAAGTCAGGTGATGCTGAGGGAATTAAATTAGGAAATGAGACATTTAAAGTAGTAAAGGAGTTTTGCTATTTGGGGAGCAAAATAACTGATGATGGTCGAAGTAGAGAAGATATAAAATGTAGACTGGCAATGGCAAGGAAAGCGTTTCTGAAGAAGAGAAATTTGTTAACATCGAGTATAGATTTAAGTGTCAGGAAGTCGTTTCTGAAAGTATTTGTATGGAGTGTAGCCATGTACGGAAGTGAAACATGGACGATAAATAGTTTGGACAAGAAGAGAATAGAAGCTTTCGAAATGTGCTGCTACAGAAGAATGCTGAAGATTAGATGGGTAGATCACATAACTAATGATGAAGTATTGGATAGAATTGGGGGGAAGAGGAGTATGTGACACAACTTGATAAAAAGAAGGGATCGGTTGGTAGTACATGTTCTGAGACATCGAGGGATCACCAATTTAGTGTTGGAGGGCAGCGTGGAGGGTAAAAATCGTAGAGGGAGACCAAGAGATGAATACACTAAGCAGATTCAGAAGGATGTAGGCTGCAGTAGGTACTGGGAGATGAAGAAGCTTGCACAGAATATGGTAGCATGGAGAGCTGCATCAAACCAGTCTCAGGACTGAAGACCACAACAACAACAACTTCCATAATGGTTCAAATGGCTCTGAGCACTATGGGACTTAACATCTAAGGTCATCAGTCCCCTAGAACTTAGAACTACTTAAACCTAACTAACCTAAGGACATCACACACATCCATGCCCGAGGCAGGATTCGAACCTGCGACCGTAGCGGTCACGCGGTTCCAGACTGAAGCGCCTAGAACCGCACGGCCACACAAGCCGGCAACAACATCCATAATGTTCAGAATTTTGTTCATGTGCCATTCCAGTTTGAAATGACCTTGTACAAAATTATACTGGGGGAAGGTGGAGGACATGAAAGCTGGTGATGTCATTTCGTTTATTATCTCATCGACGTGCACGTCAAAAACAGAGCACGTTACGTTACTGTTAAACAATATTTGCTCTTGTGGCATAATCTTTGCCTCTGTGCAGCCTGATACTTTATTTGCTGAAGTGTGGTAAATGATGGACGTATTCAGTTCTGTTGTGTGTACTTGTGATTGTATCTGGTAGATTAAGAAAGGAAAGCGAGAACGAATATAATATATACACTGAAAGGTGAGAGGAATATATATACACTACTGGCCATTAAAATTGCTACACCACGAAGATGACGTGCTACAGACGCTAAATTTAACCGACAGGAAGAAGATACTGTGATATGCAAGTGATTAGCTTCTCAGAACATTCACACAAGGTTGGCGCCAGTGGCGACACCTACACCGTGCTGATATGACAAACTTTCCAACCCATTTCTCATACACGAACAGCAGTTGATCGGCGTTGCCTGGTGAAACGTTGTTGTGATGCCTCGTGTAAGGAGGAGAAATGCGTACCATCACGTTTCCGACTTTGATAAAGGTCGGATTACAGCTTATTGCGATTGCGGTTTATCGTATCGCTACATTGCTGCTCGCGTTGGTCGAGATCCAATGGCTGTTAGCAGAATATGGAATCGGTGGGTTCAGGAGGGTAATACGGAACGCCGTGCTGGATCCCAACGGCCTCGTATCACTATCAGTCGAGATGACTGGCATCTTATCCGCATTGCTGTAACTAATCGTGCAGCCACGTCTCGATCCCTGAGTCAACAGATGGGGACGTTTGCAAGACAACAACCATCTGCACCAACAGTTCGACGACGTTTGCAGCACCATGGACTATCAGTTCGGAGACATTGGCTGCGGTTACCCTTGACGCTGCATCACAGACAGGAGCGCCTGCGATGGTGTACTCAACGACGAACCTGGGTGCACGAACGGCAAAACGTCATTTTTTCGGATGAATCCAGGTTCTGTTTACAGCATCATGATGGTCGCAATTGTGTTTGGCGACGTCGCGGTGAACGCACATTGGTAGAGTGCATTCGTCATCGCCATACTGGTGTATCACCCGGCGTAATGGTATGGGGTGCCATTGGTTACACGGTCACTTCTTGTTCGCATTGACGGCGCTTTGAACAGTGAACGTTACGTTTCAGATGTGTTACGACCCGTGGCTCTACCCTTCATTCGATCCCTGCGAAACCCTACATTTCAGCAGGATAATGCATGACCGCATGTTGCAGGTCCTGTATGGGACTTTCTGGATACAGAAAATGTTCGACTCCTGCCCTGGCCAACACATTCTCCAGATCTCTCATCAATTAAAAACGTCTGGTCAATGGTGGCCGAGCAACTGGCTCGTCACAATACGCCAGTCACTACCCTTGATGAACTGTGGTATCGTGTTGAAGCTGTATGGGCAGCTGTATCTGTACACGCCATCCAAGCTCTGTTTGACGTAATGCCCAGGCGTATCAAGGCCGTTATTACGGCCAGAGGAGGTTGCTCTGGGTACTGATTTCTCAGGATCTCTGCACCCAAATTGCGTGGAAATTTAACCACATGTCAGTTCTAGTATAATATATTTGTCCAATGATTACCCGTTTATCATCTGCATTTCTTCTTGGTGTATCAATTGTAATGGCCATTAGTGTAATTTGAAAATGTTATTATTTTTGAAGAGGATAAGTTTGAGGTAATACTGCTTCATTGCGCAGCTAAGAATGATTATTATCAGCTAGTTAACTTGCTCGGAGTTGAATAAAGACCACCTCACTTCCCAGGATCGTAGAGTAACATAGTAATTGATTAATCTGTTTAATTTTTATAGAAACTCTCTGTTAACTTTTTACCATTTTTAAATCATTGTTCATTTTGTTAAGGATAGAATTGTTCAGACCAATGTTGTGTGTAAATATCACGTGAAGTATTACTCAGTCTTTTTGAATGTATATAGTTCATTCCAAAATCGTTGTCTTGGAATATCATTTCATAGGAATAGTTAATCTCCCCACTCCACCGTTTATCATTACAGATTATGAACTGCAAAAGTTTGAATATGTATAGCCGCTGCCTGTTTGTTGTTGTTCTTTCGGGACATCTGCAACATTGTTGCCAAGACGCGAGGAAAGTGGACATTTTAATTAGGACAGATAACTGTTTTACTTCCGTTGTGCAATTAATACAGTCAAGCTGCATTAAGATCAGTTACGGTTCTGTTCACATTAGGTTCTGTAAAGATGGGCTAAATTTCAGACAGAAACAAAACATAGTGAGCAACTTACAAGAGTACAATTTTATATCATTCATCTGCATCTACGTGACTACCCGGCAAGTAAAAAAAAAAAAAAAAAAAAATTAAAAAAGTCCTAAGGACATCACACACATCCATGCCCGAGGCAGGATTATTTAAAAAGCAGCTACAAAGTACCAATCAAGCAGTACACCCTACACATTCAAGGACTACTTATGTAACTCATAGCAGAGGTTTGGTAAAAAATGTAATACTGATAATGAAACATTCAACATCCTTCATACAACTTCCATAACATAAAACATCTCCCTCTCCGTCTGGTTGACTGGTACAGCAACTCTATAAAGATTATTATTGTATAAATCAGTCTTGGTTGCGAATATATTGTTTAATGACGCTTTTCGCCTTTGTAGGGCAACATTAGATTATCTACAAAAAGAATAAAGGGACAATAATAGTTATGGTGTGGTTGTATGATGCAAGGCTGTAATAAAGTATCTGCGAAAATTATTGGTATGTTATACAGATTTGTTTCCTTTAAATCCTTTCAATTTTTAATGTATATCCCGTCGCACTCATTATTTCATTATTGTTCTTTATCCATTCCGCTTCTACAGTTTAATTTTGGAATTTTATTGTAAATTTTTGTTATGGTGTGTAAACTGTTTATGAACACCATCTGATGGTCCCGCTAACTAAATTATGCGGTACTCGCTCAACTGTATATATGTTCGACGTATTCTGCTGTGATAGGTGGTATTCCCTGCACTATGCTTACAGAAGCGAGGTGTGTACAATTCCGTAAGTGCGGTCCTAAGGCTACACCACTACAACTACTGTGATGACTGTACCGGAGGCATTGTTTTGTATTTTAATATTTTATTTTGACTTACCACTACGTCATTTATTCTTTTCTCTAAGGTGTCCTTGTTCGTTGTCAAGGCAAATGCTCCGGTTATCTCGATCCGGGCGTATGCTTACTGCACAGCATAAAGCATACGAATGTTTTTCAATTCATCTATCGTAAAATTTCCTTAGAAATTTTATTACAGCCGTGCATGATAGGACCACACCTTAACAATTATTTTCCCTCTGCTCTTTTTGTATATAATCAGATGATGCCCTGCAAACACGAAACGCGTCATTAAAGCAGTATTTTCGCAAACAAGGCTGTTTCACTCAGTACCTTCCACACTATGCTATTTTCCCTTTTTTTCTTTTCTGCAAAAGCTATGCAGTGTACAACACGAACACCTTATCCACTTTCTGAGCTCATTTCATTTCTTATAAAGAGATTCTGACTCAGTTTGTCAGGGTAGCAATTGGGAATTGCGATGCACAAAGTGGAAAGCTCAGCTGATAATGTGTGTAGCGTAACAATGAGAGTACAACGTGTGCAGTGGCTGGGAGTGAGAAATGACTGAACAGCGTAACACTAGCCTCATACATGATTAAATAACTTCTTTGTGAAACATTATAGTACACTAGGGTCAATTATAGTAAGGTAAACTGCTTTAAATAGGCTGGTCTGGTATTCGAGGGGGTGCAGCCTCCGGTCTTCATCCGTCCATCCCGAGTTAGGTTTTCCATGGTTTCTCTAAATTACGTCGGGCAAAAGCCGGGATGGTTCCTACTGTAAAGCAACGGCCGACTTCCTGTCCCATCCTTGTCACATTTGACCTGTAAGCATGTAAAAGCCTGTCTGTAAGAATTGCGCTACTTTTACTGACCGTAAATTGTAATGTTAAGACATCCAGTGTCGTTGTACAAAGGGATTTAAGAACTTTTACTACTGCTATTGCTGCTGCAGTCGCATAACTAAGACGATACTCCATAGGCACGCAGTTTGAATAGATGCCACCTGCAACGAACGGTGTCAAAAGCGTTCTGGATAGCTCGAAATATGGAATCAGTTTGAGGTCCCCTTTTGATTGCACTCATTACAACGTCTGGATAAAGAGAGAATTGTGTTTTACAAAACGATATTTCCTAAATCGTGGAGGCTATTTGTTAGTAGATGCTTCCCATCAAGATAATTCATGATGAAACTTCCTGGCAGATTAAAACTGTGTGCCCGAGCGAGACTCGAACTCGGGACCTTTGCCTTTCGCGGGCGAGTGCTCTACCATCTGAGCTACCGAAGCACGACTCACGCCCGGTCTCACTGCTTTACTTCTGCCAGTATCTCGTCTCCTACCTTCCAAACTTTACAGAAGCTCTCCTGCGAACCTTGCAGAACTAGCACTCCCGAAAGCACTTGCCCGCGAAAGGCAAAGGTCCCGAGTTCGAGTCTCGGTCGGGCACACAGTTTTAATCTGCCAGGAAGTTTCATATCAGCGCACACTCCGCTGCAGAGTGAAAATCTCATTCTGGATAATTCATGATGTTCCAACACGGTATGTGTTCCAAAATCTTACTTCAAATTGACATCTATGACATTTCGAGCGGATTACTTTCTATTGATTTCCTTGTTGATTGGCGTGGCCTGTGCAGATTACCGGTCCTTAGCAATGGATGTTCTGCCGAGCGTGCAGTTGTGTATGACTGCTTAGTATGGAGATATTATATCAGCATTGTGGAATACATGCAGGATTGGAGTCATTGCACTGAGTGTTAGGAAGTTGTTTCTGAACGTATTTGTTGAAATGCGACTTGGACGATGAACACTAATGGAGAAAAAAGAATAGAAATGCTTTCGAGTTGTTGTGCTACAGAAGAATCCCGAAAATCACATTAGCTAATCAAATTCGTAATTAAGATATACTGAAACAAATTGGGGAAATAGGAGTTTTCTGGTACAACGGGAGTAAAAGAAGAGAGCAGTTGATAGGAAACGTCATGGGCCGTCAAGCTATGGTTATTTTGGTTGTGGAAGAAAATATTTAGCCGCGCGGGTTTAGCCGAGCGGTCTTAGGCGCTGCAGTCAGGGACTGTGCGGCTGGTCCCGGCGGAGGTTCGAGTCCTCCCTCGGGCATGGGTGTCTGTGTTTGTCCTTGGGATAATTTAGGTTAAGTAGTGTGTAAGCTTAGTGACTAATGACCTCAGCAGTTAAGTCCCATAAGATTTCACACACTTCTTTTTAAGAAAATGTGGAGGAGTTAAAGTTGATCAGGGGGCGCAATTCCATGTATGCTGCAGTAGTTATCCAGCGATGAAGAGGCTTGCACTGGGTAGGTTAGCTTCAAATGTTGGATCAAAGCAACCTTAGGACTGAAGATAACAAACACACCGTCAATAACAACAACCGAACAATTTGCCTAACATAATGTCTGTGATGACTGCTCCACAAGCTCCTCAGGTGTACAATGGGTCTGCAGGAAGCCCAGTATGAATTCTAATCCAGGACGAGACATCCAGTGGAAATGTAACAACTGATGTCTGAGAGGGCTGACATAAACGTTCAGTTTGGAAGGGCTTTGTTTCATCGGAACTTATTCTTCGCGAAATGGGACTGTCTCCATTGAGCATTAGCGCCAATCCAACGGACGGATCATCATCAAATAGTCTCATAAGTCCTCATTCCGCGAGATACTGCAAGGTCATTCTTGTGATTAGCAATTCCATGCTATGAGTGCTTACCCTTGCCGACCAAATACCAATTATCACTTGGTCGCACACGAGCAGATTTGTGCCACGTACCAGAACAACGTACCAGTTCCAGGGTATCTCTGATGAATCTGGTTGGTTGGTTCGTTGGGGACCAAACAGTGAGGTCATCTGTCCCACCAGATTAGAGAAGGATGGGAAAGAAGTCGGCCATTCCCTTTCAGAGGAACCATCCTGGCATTACCCGAAACGATTTAGGGAAATCACGGAAAACCTAAATCAGGATGGATCAGGCCCGCCGACTGAGGTCCGTAGTTTTCCATCAACGTGCAGTCCTCGCTCGTCGGATCTAGCTCTCCAATTTGCCCGCCGGCCGGATCCGTTCCGGCAGGTCACGGGGTTTTCGTGATTTATCCGCGAACCCAGGACTGCCGTCCATACACGATAGGCCAAAGGCCATGGCCGACGGATTTAACGATTTGCGACTGCGTCTCACTGAAAGTACAGGGTGACAATTATTGAACTACTCGTCTATGGAAAAAACGTAAATTAGTTGCAAACTACGGCGTGCACACACTTTATTCAACATGTAAACGTCACTACAGATATTCGCATTTAGGTCATTGCATGTTCTATACGGCTGCCATCATTGTCGATGATGTCACAAAGACGGATAGAGAACGCTGAAGCGTCGGAACATCGATGCTGTCGATGACCTCCTGAATTGCTGTTTTCAGTTCAGCAATGGTTTAGGGGGTATTGCCGTACACGTTGTCGCAGAAATCCCACTTTGTATGTACCTGCTGAGAGGCCGGATCGGCAGTTTCCAGAGCTGCGGATCGTAGTCTCAAGGTTGTCCCTCCACTAACGTATAGGCGGGGACTGCAGTTCTTCAGGAATCCGCCGGAAATGTCCGTAGCTCGTAGCCAAAACCCACTCGTATGTGAGCAGATCATAGTACGAGGGTAATCCCAAAAGTAAGTGCAGAACTCTGTTGGTGTGGCAGTTGGTCACACTGTTATGAAGAGTGCTTCACGCGCTGTGTGTAAACATGCGCACACCGCGCTGAGGGGCTCAGTCTTGGCTTGGCAGCCGTTGAGAATGGAGCTCCCGTTGGATATTACCGCCACCAAGTGCGAATTGCGCGCAGTTATTGAGCTTTTGAACGCAAAGGAAACTGCGCCGATTGAAATCCATCGCCAATTGACGGAAATGTATGGTGAGTCGTGCATGGATGTCAAAAATGTTCATAAGTGGTGTAGAGAGTTTGCAGCTGCTCGGACCGAAATTCACGATGAACAAAGGAGCGGGAGACCGTCAATTTCTGAGGAGACAGTGTTGAAGGTTCAGCAAAGAATGCGTGAAGATCGGCGGATCACCCTAGATGATCTCTGCGCGTTGGTTTCTGAGGTTTCCCGAAGCACCGCTCACAGAATTTCAACGGAAACAATGAACTACCGCAAGGTGTGCACAAGATGGGAACCACTAATGCTGACTGAAGATCACATGCGACAACGAGTTGATGCTTTCCGCGCATTTCTTCACCACCTTGCAGCCGAACAGGACAACTTTGTGGACTCAGTTGTCAAGGGGACGAAACCTGGGCATACCACTTTACACCTGAGATCAAGCAATAATCACGCTCTCGCTTCCCACACCCGGGTTCCCGGGTTCGATTCCCGGCGGGGTCAGGGATTTTTCTCTGCCTTGTGATGACTGGGTGTTGGTGTGATGTACGTAGGTTAGTTACGTTTAAGTAGTTCTAAGTTCTAGGGGACTGATGACCACAGATGTTAAGTCCCATAGTGCTCAGAGCCAATAATCACGCCAGTAGCGGCATCCTTCGCCAAAGCTGCGGAAATACAAACAAACACAGTCTGCCCGTAAAGTGATGACAACTGTTTTTTGGGATCGGAATGGAGTATTGTTGGTCGACTTTATGCCCACTGGGATCACAATTAACGATGGCAGATACTGTGAGACTCTGTGGAATTCAGAACCGCCGGAGAAGAGGAATGTTGAGAGCAAGGGCGTACACATTCTCCATGACAACGCTCGCCCACACATCGCTCGGCAAACCGTTTCTCTCCTGCAACAGATTCAGCGGAACATAATCACCCACCCACCCTATAGTCCTGACTTGGCGCCCAGTGACTATCACCTGTTCCCTAGGTTAAAAAAACATTTGGCCGGAAAGCGATTTAGCTCCGACGACGAGGTGAAAGAAGAGGGTTATACCTTTCTGAACAGCATGGCGGCGAGCTGGTATGACATGGGCATACAAACACTGCCACAGCGTCTACAAAAATGCATCTACAGAAATGGTGATTATGTCGTAAAATAGATAAATGTTCAAGCTTTAAACTGATGTAAACCATTGTAGAAATAAACAGGTCTATGTATTTATAAAAAAATAGGAGACCTTAGTTTTGGGATTACCCTCGTATATCTCAGAAACGAGCGTCATCATGTAAATGTGCGGTAATGACTTCAACTATGAAGGTGGAGGAGGACTACTATTAAGCATGGTTAATAAAAACCAACAAGAAGATATTTACTTCCAGTGAGGACAACCAAATCCATTGCTACTTTCTGCTGTCACTGAAACTGAACTTACAGCTGGGAAGAGTAAATTTTAGTGTTTCTCGAACACTGTCTGATCAAAAGTATCCGAGCACCACTATATAATGCGGAACTGACCACTAGATGTCACGAAAGGTGGACGCATCAGAATGGAGGCAGGCAGAGAGTACTGTGTTATCAATAGACACAGCGATATCAAAATAGGTTCTCAGGAAACTCAGTGACATCGAATGTGGACTAGTTATTGTACGTAACCTGAGTGATAAATCCATTAGGGACACCATTCTAAAGCTGCCCAAGTGGTTTGTTGGTGTTGTGATTACGAAGGGGAAACGCGAAGGGACAACCACGGCCAAATCATGACCAGGCAGGCTTCATCTATTGACTGACAGGAACTGTCGAGCAATGCGGAGGGTTCTTGCACAAATCGCTTGGACTCAGCTGGTAAATCACTCGTGAGTTCCAAAGTGCTACCAGCAGCCCATCTAGGGAAATAAATGAGCACAACGAGGTACATTACTGCGGTAAAATTATTGGGCATCTCTCCACGTGCCACACATTACTGCAGTCAATGTTAAGCCACACTTCATATGGTGTTATATGACGCCACAGCATACCGATGAGAGGAAACGGGTGATGTGGAGTGAAGAACAATGATAAATCTTGGGGGAAATGATTTGGGTTTGGAGAATGCCTGGAGAATGTTAGCTGCCGTAATGTTGGTGCCGTCAGTAAAGTCGGGAGGAGTTAATTTTAAGGTGTAGGGATATTTCCCGTGTTTGGTATGTGGTCCCCTATTCTGATAAAGAAAACGCTAAATGCAGATGAACATAAACACTCTCTACAGCATTGTGAACTGCGTGCAGTAGAGAAACAATTTGGAGACGAGGATTATTTGTAACATCACGACAATGCACGCTGTCATAAAGCAGCATCAGCAAGGCAGTGGTTTGTGGACAACAACATTCCTGAAATGGACTGGCCTGCACAGAAGTCCGACTTCAGTCCAGTGGAACAGCACCGGAATGATTTAGAAGTTGAATGAGCATCAGACTCCAGCGCTCTACATCACTGCCTTCCCTGGCCCTTAGGAAGAATGGGTTGCCATTCCTCCACAGAGATTCACATACTTAATTGAAAGTGTCCCCAGCAGAGTTCAAAACGTCATCAAGACGAAGAGTTGTTACAAATTCAAATGGCTCTCAGCACTATGGGACTTAATATCTGAGGTCATCAGTCCCCAAGTACTTAGAACCACTTAAACCTAACTAACCTAAGGACATCATACACATCCATGCCCGAGGCAGGATTCGAACATGCTACTGTAGCAGTCGCGCGGTTCGGGACTGAAGCGCCTAGAACCGCTCGGCCACCGCCGCCGGTGGTTGTTACACACCATATTAATGCCCACTAATATGTTCTGGGATACTTCTGGTCAGATAGTGTGTCCTTACAATAAATTTACTTTACTGCATGTCTATGGTCACAAAGTTTTTGTCATCAGACTAACGGTTTCGGCCTGTAATGACCATCTTCAGATGAGTTTTATAAAAACATGTCAATATACTGGAGGAGTTGTGTTGTCTTAATCATCATCATTTCATCCATCAAATCGCCGAAGTGACGTCACATCGAAAGACTTGCACCCAGCGAACGGTCTGCGTGATTATATATGAGAAATACGGTTTCATTATAAATAGAAACAGCTGTTGGAAAATGCGTATTAGGCAGACCTGTTGACACTTCTACGCCACCTCTGAATCCACTCACTCACTGTCTCTCTCACATACACAAGCAGGCACAGACACACTGGCTCATCTATTCGCAGATCAGGCCGTACTTCCACTACAAAATCCACGCTCTTCCATTTCTGCATTCCCTGTTGGCGCATATATAATGAGTAAGGCTCGAAAAACTCTTGTTGTGGGCTGTATTTCGGGATTTCCAGCGCCACATGCATATTCCCAAGGGGATTTCCAGTGCCACATGCAGATTCCCAAGGCCCTATCTAGTACACGCTCGCGCGTTTCTTTGTGTGGGTGTGTGAGTGTGTGTCTGTGCGAGCGCGCGTACGTGCGTCGGTTGAGATGGGGCTAGTATGCGGCAGCGCCGTAAAGCGTCGGTATTATGCAGCTCGTGGGATTAGCAGATAAGCGGGTACGCACCGTCATACAGGCGCTCGCTATGAGCCACGCCGAGAGAGGTTCCTATCTGCTATCAGTGCGTTCGGACCAGCCACGCGGCTCCAGGCTCTAAGCCAGTAACAAACGCACTGATATTTTGTTGGCTTTCCACAGAAATTTTCTCTGAGAAATGAGGGTAGCGTCTAGGGACTGCGTAAGTTAATTTTGACCTAGTAATCAGTTTTCCTCTTCTAGCGCGTTTATGAAGTGAGGTCTAAGGTGATACACCATGATTTCAACAGCATAAAACAACCCAAGAACAACCTCGTAGAAAGACCAGGGCTCACCTGGACTAGGTGACAGCAGCCTGTGAGGGCTTCATGCTAGGTTTATGCTAAAGACTTCAACGTTGCTGAAGGCGGAAAAAGTTGGATCTCGAAACGGCGGAATCTGTGGAAGAAGCAAGATAAGCAAAAATCCATAATGCGTCTGATTTGCAGCAAGCGGTGCACTGGTCAGCGTCTGTTCACCGGAAATATGTTCCTGAGAGCTAACAATCCTGAGTAATATCTTTACGGGAGTTGTTCCCCTAACAAGCAATCAGCAATGAAGATGCACTCTGTAAGATACGCCATGGAGCACCCAGTCTCCCACCTCCTAAGAAATGAACAGCAGGCGTTCGGATTCTGGGGGCCTACGGCATCGTGCAAAGAATGAGTCGAAGCGTTCTGAAACGTAGCAGAAACAACAAGCCCACAAAATCAAAGACAGAAACATAAATTACTTATCAAGACTTAAATACTTTTTCTAAAGGAAAAAGATACAATGAGAAGAGCACAACAAGATATAAGACTTACGGACGATGTAGATGGATTTCAGATATTTAAGGGAAAATTAAGATAATTAGTCATGTTGGATGTACCCAGATTCGGAACAGGCTTCATTGTAAACAAAAACATATTAAACGTAATGACAGAATTTAAATCAATTAATAAAAGACTTTCCACATTAACTTTTAAATCACCAAACAAAGTTTACACTATTTTAAATACACATACACCACCAAAGGAGAAAAAGAAAAAACAGGAAGAGCACACAAAAAATTTTTGACAAAATGTGTCAAACACCCTAGATCACATTCCACAGGAAAACACAGCATTTCTACTTTGAGACCTTAAGGCACAAATTGGCAATTAATGTCAGCATATATCAGCAGTATGAAAATTCCCTGCACATAGAAGAACCAGCGCAAATGGAGAAACACTCTTAAGCCTATGCCGGCAGCATAACATAGTACTAAAACCTACATTCTTCAAAAAACATCCAAGAGAACAAACTACATGGGTATCACCATATCCGATTTGTCGTGAAAAACAACTCGATCACTTTCTATCAGTAGACACTTTGCAATCGAGGTATCAGTGTAAAACTTGCCAAGAGCGCCAGTTTAGATTCAGACCTATGTATCATCAAATTCAAGGTTGACCAATAGTTAAGAAGAAAGAACCACTACCAAACCGGGAAGTTTAACATCAGAATTTATTTAGAGGAAATGATTAAAAAAGTACAGTTGCAAAAAGAATACTTAAATATTGGGAACAACTCAAGAAGACATTATTGAGACGGCAGAATAAACGATCCCTCTTAAAAAGAAATGGAAACAACTTGATAGAATAAGGATTATGATGAGTTAATTACGAGAGGCAACGAGTTTGGAATATCCGGAACGCAAATAGAAAGGACAAGAACAGGAAAAATTTTAATGAGGCAAGGAAAAATGCATCAAAAGGTTTCAAAAAGATCAGAGTACAGCATTCAAAAGATCAGCAAACCTCAACTGAGCCACACTATATGCATATTTTTGCCAAAAATTTTCTGTATGCTCTTTCTGTTGTCTCCTTTTTTCTTTTGTTGGTGTATGTGTATTTAAAATAGTGTAAACTTTGATGGATGATTTCAATGTTAACGTCGAAAGTCTTTTATTAATTTATTTAAATGCTGTCAATAAATTTAATATGTTTTTGTTTACAATGAAGCCTGTTCCGAATCGGGGTACGTCCACCATAACTCATTCTCTCAGTTTTCCGTTAAATACCCGAAATCCATCTACATCGCCCGTTAATCTTGTATGTTGTGCTGTTCCCATTGTATCTTTTCATTTAGAAATATTATTATATTTTTGATAGGTAATTTATGTTTCAGTGTCTGCTTTTATAGGTTTGTTTTTTCTGCCAGGTTTCAGAACGCTCCGACTCATTCTTTGCGCGATGCCGTAGGCCCCCAGAATCCGAACGCCTGCTGTTCATTTCTTAGTAGGTGGGATACGGGGTGCTCCATGGCGTAAAATCTCTTACACAGTGCATCTTCACTGCTGATTGCTTGTTGAGTTAGGGGAACAAGTACCCTAAAGATACCTCAGGGTTGTTAGCTCTGGTGAACAGACGTTGACCACTTCGCCGCTTGTTGCAAATTAGACGCATTGTGATCAAAAGACCTATTTTGTCTGCTGTAGGAATACTCGACTAAGAGGTCCCAGTCTCTCTTTGAAAGTGACAACTAGGAAGAAACCCAAATAAAATCACCATAAGCTGCCTAGCTTTTGTAGATGACATGGCATTAACTGCTGACTCACTGGATAGTACCAAACAAAAAATGACGGAATTACGTAAACAAACAGTATACCATCAGAATGGACGTCGACATTAATACATCCGCTACATAAAAAAGGAAAGACAACTGATCCTAACAATTATTGAGGGATCTACCTCTTGCCAATGACATACAAGATCTTGCCATTTCACTTTTCGGACTCACCAATAAAACAGGATAAACATTTAAACTAATTTTAACAAAAATAGAGGTTTCACAATACCGAAGATGAACAATTGCTCACAGCTCCTCAGGAATGCATTGTAGGGCCAATGTTTCCTCAGTATTTTTTCCTTGTTTTGGTCCATACCACCACCTTTGAAAAGTGCCCATCGTACAGTCTTAGTAACAGCAGTACTATTACTGTCAAAGGTATCAGAACTGGTTTCGCATATAACTTTCGACTCGTTCGTTTCGGGTACAGTGACTCACACCTCAAACTGATACATTTACCCTCCTCCATCATCCTAGAAAGTTTGTAACGTTATCACGGAATCACCCTGTATATGCAACTACACACGTTTACAGGTGTCGGCGCCTATAGGTTTGACGCTCTGTAGCGTCGTTGGATGACGTTTATGGACATGAGTCCCTGTTTAAAACGTCAGCTTCTAAAACCCCTCGCAACCTCTATAATCGTGTAACGTGAGTTGTGGAACACCCTGTATATATTTTAATTAAAACAAAAGCTAAATAAAATAGAAATAATTAATTACAAATACAGGGCTATTACAAATGATTGAAGCGATTTCATAAATTCACTGTAGCTCCATTCATTGACATATGGTCACGACACACTACAGATACGTAGAAAAACTCATAAAGTTTTGTTCGGCTGAAGCCGCACTTCAGGTTTCTGCCGTCAGAGCGCTCGAGAGCGCAGTGAGACAAAATGGCGACAGGAGCCGAGAAAGCGTATGTCGTGCTTGAAATGCACTCACATCAGTCAGTCATAACAGTGCAACGACACTTCAGGACGAAGTTCAACAAAGATCCACCAACTGCTAACTCCATTCGGCGATGGTATGCGCAGTTTAAAGCTTCTGGATGCCTCTGTAAGGGGAAATCAACGGGTCGGCCTGCAGTGAGCGAAGAAACGGTTGAACGCGTGCGGGCAAGTTTCACGCGTAGTCCGCGGAAAACTGGCTCATGCCACAACTGGAGACCGACAGCGGCGACTTCATCTTTCAACAGGATGGTGCTCCACCGCACTTCCATCATGATGTTCGGCATTTCTTAAACAGGAGATTGGAAAACCGATGGATCGGTCGTGGTGGAGATCATGATCAGCAATTCATGTCATGGCCTCCACGCTCTCCCGACTTAACCCCATGCGATTTCTTTCTGTGGGGTTATGTGAAAGATTCAGTGTTTAAACCTCCTCTACCAAGAAACGTGCCAGAACTGCGAGCTGGCATCAACGATGCTTTCGAACTCATTGATGGGACATACTGCGCCGAGTGTGGGAGGAACTTGATTATCGGCTTGATGTCTGCCGAATCACTAAAGGGGCACATATCGAACATTTGTGAATGCCTAAAAAAACATTTTGAGTGTTTGTATGTGTGTGCAAAGCACTGTGAAAGTATCTCAAATAATAAAGTTATTGTAGAGCTGTGAAATCGCTTCAATCATTTGTAATAACCCTGTATAAGGTACATTATTAACTTAAAATGAAGAGACGCCACGATGTAAATCAAAATCTACGACAACAGCAGAAAAGTAAGGAACAGAAACAGCTTTCAGCGCCATACAAGGCGTCACACATGTCCATGTGCAAGAGACAATAAACATTACAGAGTATCTTCATCTAGATGACTACGAATCACTTTCAGACCATATCTCTACCATTTAAGTCTAGGACAGTGCGCGGCCAAAACGAACACATAAATCATTCCATGCGGGCTCTGAATTCTCTTATTTTATTATGATGATCATTTCTCCTTATGTAGATGGGCGTCAACGTAATATTTTCGCATTCGGAGGAGTAAGTGGAGATGGAATTGCGTGAAAAGATCTCGCCACGTCCAAATCGCCTTTGTTTTAATGATTGTCATCTTAACTCGCTTATCATGCCTCTCACACTTTCTCTCTTCTTTCACGATAGTACAAAAAAGCTACCCTCCTTTTGACTTTTTCGATGTCCTCCGTCAATCCTATCTAGTAAGGATCTCATACTGCTGAGTAGTACTCTAGCAGAGGACGGAGAAGCGTAGTGTAGGCAATCACTTTAGTAGCCTTATTGCATCTTCTAATGTTCTGAGAATAAAACGCAGCCTTTGGTTTGCCTTCCCGACAACATTGTGTATGTGATGGTTGCATTTTAAGTTGTTCCTAATTGTAATCCTAGGTATGTAGTTGAATTGACAGTCTTTAGATTTATGTCTTTACCGTGTAGCTGAAATTTAACGCATTCCTTTTAGAATTCATGTGGATGGCCTCATACTTTCCCTTATTTACAATCACCTAACCTATTTCGAACCATACAGGTATATTGCGGATATAATTTGTCAATCATTTTTTATTTTCTGGTGACTTTACTGGACGCTAAATGACAGAATAACCTGCAAACAATCCAAGAGGGCAACTCAGATTGTCCCCTAAATCATTTGCATATATTAGGAACAGCAATGGGCCATTAACACTTCTTTGGGAAACGCCAGATATCACTTCCATACGTGTAATTTGTTTCAAACTCGTATAGAAAAAGAACACTAAGATGATCTGCCATTTTTTCCTTCATACCACGTAATGTGTAAGATATTATACCTTTTATTTCAAAATATTTCTGAAAACTCATGTTTAAAATGAATTATTTGGAATGAAAAAGTGATCAAAATATCACAGAAATCGTTTATGAAGGAATAAAAATGTATATTTTTTCGAAATTTTTTATGGAATGCTGGAGAACTGAGATCCTCGTGATCTTCTCTGGAATGTAAGCGAAGTAACATATTTTATAAATATCTGTTGTTTTCATTAGACTGACTACTGTTCGGAACTCACAAACAGGTGAAGAGCGTTCTTTTATATGAACAAGACTGTTCTGTACCACACACGTGACTCGCATAGTTCTTAATGGATAAGTCATCTCTTTCGATACCGTACTTAGCACAGCCGAATGTCAAATGAAGGTGAACGGAAGTCTTCGCTATCTCCGCGCAGTCTAGCAGAAAGTACTGTACCTCCAATAGCGAATGGGACAATGCAACTTGGGCGTACTGCCCAGTCTGCTTCAACCGGTTATTTCAAGCTCCGACCTCGCACTGTGTTCTTCGGTATTTCTTCGGTCTCCCTTAAAACCACTTTTTTTTACATTTTTATTAATAACCGAGTCCGCTCCCGGTAGCTGAGTGGTCAGCGCGACAGACTGTCAATCGAAAGGGCCCGAGTTCGATTCCCGGCTGGGTCGGAGATTTTCTCCGCTCAGGGACTGGGTGTTGTGTTGTCCTAATCATCATCATTTCATCCCCATCGACGCGTAAGTCGCCGAAGTGGCGTCAAATCGAAAGACTTGCACCAGGCGAACGGTCTACCCGACGGGAGGCCCACGTCACACGACATTTCATTTCATTAATAACCGAGTAAAAAACTAATTATGGTAGCCATAGCATCAATGCTAACATTTTTCGTTTTTAAATATTGTTTTCAATAAAAGAGTATGTTTTATTCGTTAAATTCATATTGGTTTGAAATTTTGCTTTATTGTAGTGAATGGAATAAGCGATCAGTGCTATTGTAATAGCAATGCCAACAGAAACGAGCAACAAATACATGGCGTAAGAATTGGTATAGCATTGCCCCCAAGGCACTTGTGTACATGCAGAGTGCAGACCTGCCCCTACCTGGTCTCCATGGTAGCTTCCCTCTGTCGTCGCCGGACATCCATTTTATTGCAGAATGGCACGAACCCCCGTTTGGAGATGTTTTTACGAGGTCAAGTAGGAAAGAAGTACAATGCTTCATCTGCTTTAAAACATTATTCATTGAGATGACAAAATTCAAGGGATACCTCTTTATATCGTGTCGGACCTCCTTTTTCACGGCCTAGGGCAGCAGCTCGACGTGGCATGGACTCAAGAAGTCGTTGGAACTCCCTTGTAGAAACATTGCTTCAATAGATGTTCATGATTGCGAAGGTGTTGCCGGTGCAGGATTTTGTGCACGAACTAACCTCCCGATTTCGTCCCATAAACGTTCGATGGGATATATGTCGGGTGATCTGGGTGGCCGTATGATACGCTCGAACTGTCCAGAACGTTCTTCAAACCAGTCGCGAACTAATGTAGCCTACCGACGTGCTGCATTGTCATCCATAAAAATTCCTTCGTTGCTCGGAACATGAAGTTCACGAATGGTAGCCAATAGTCTCCGAGGAGCCGAACATAACCATTTCCAGTCAATGATCAGTTCAGTTGGAACACAGTACCCAGTCCATTCCATGTAAACAGACCCCACAAGAATATGGAGCCACACCAGCTTGCATTGCTGACAACTGGGATCCATGGGTTCGTAGGTTCGGCGGCACAGTCGAACCCTTCAGCTCTTACCAACTGAAATCTGGACTCATCTAATCAGGCCACGGTTTGCTAATCTTCTAGGGTCCAACAGATATGGTCACTAGCCCAGGAGATAAGCTGCAGATGATGTCGTGCTGTTAGCTGAGTCGCTCCCGTCGGTCGCCTGCTGCCATGGAACATTAACGCCAAATTTCGCCGCACTGTCCTAAAGAATAGGTTCGTCGTATGTCCCACAGAGATTTCTGCTGTTATTTCACTTAGTATTGCTTGTATGTTAACACTGACAACTCCACGCAAACGCCATTGCTGTCGATCTTCAAGTGAAGGCCGTCGGCCACTGCGTCGTCCCCGATGAGAGGTAATCCCTGAAAATTTTGTATTCTCTGCACGCTGTTGATAGTGAGGATCTCGGTCTATTCAATTCCCTAACGATTTCCAAAATGAAATGCCCCATGCGGCTAGCTCCAACTACCATCCGCGTTCGAAGTCGGTTGATTCCAGTCGTTCGGCCATAATCACGTCGGAAACATTTTCATACGAATCACCCGGGCACAAATGATAGCTCCGCTGGTCTAAGGCAGTGCAGTCGTGGACTGTGCGGCTGGTCCCGGTGGAAGTTCGAGTCCTCCCTCGGGCATGGGTGTCTGTGTGTTTCTCCTTAGGATAATTTAGGTTAAGTAGTGTGTGAGCTTAGGGACTGATGACCTTAGCAGTTGAGTCCCATAAGATTTCACACAAAAAAATGGTTCAAATGGCTCTGAGCACTATGGAACTTAACATCTGTGGTCATCAGTCCCCTAGAACTTAGAACTACTTAAACCTAACTAACCTAAGGACATCACACACATCCATGCCCGAGGCAGGATTCGAACCTGCGACCGTAGTAGTCGCGCGGTTCCGGACTGAGTGCCTGAACCGCTAGACCACCGCGGCCGGCGATTTCACACATATTTGTAAAAAACATTTGATAGCTCCGCTGACGCTGGAGCTCCAGTAACAAGCTCTCCTTGCTCGCCGAGTTGAGCAGTGTAAGCATGAAAATGCTGTTCCTGCCAAACGTTACTTACACAAATTGTCCTTGGGTGATGTGGTGTGTCTTCCACCAGAAAGTTATTTTCGCAGCGCTTCAGACCGACGTGTGGTTGGCCTGTGGTGCAGTTGGTGGCCCAGTTAACGGACGAGCCGGTTGCGAGATTCTACATCTACACGACTACTCTGCAATTCACATTTAAGTGCTTGGCGGAGGGTTCGTTCAAATGGTTCAAATGGCTCTGAGCACTATGGGACTCAACATCTGAGGTCGTAAGTCCCCTAGAACTTAGAACCACTTAAACCTAACTAACCTAAGGACAGCACACACACCCAT
Organism: Schistocerca cancellata; assembly: GCF_023864275.1. Taxonomy (NCBI): domain Eukaryota; kingdom Metazoa; phylum Arthropoda; class Insecta; order Orthoptera; family Acrididae; genus Schistocerca; species Schistocerca cancellata. The sequence goes on from NC_064632.1 coordinate 166,650,335, forward strand.
GCCCTAGGCAGGATTCGAACCTGCGACCGTAGCAGTCCCGCGGTTCCGGAGTGCAGCGCCAGAACCGCTAGACCACCGCGGCCGGCTGGAGGGTTCGTCGAACCACAATCATACTATCTCTCTACCATTCCACTCCCGAACAGCGCGCGGGAAAAACGAACACCTAAACCTTTCTGCTCGAGCTCTGATTTCTCTTATTTTATTTTGATGATCATTCCTACCTATGTAGGTTGGGCTCAACAAAATATTTTCGCATTCGGGAGAGATAGCTGGTGACTGAAATATCGTAAATAGATGTCGCCGCGACGAAAAACGTCTTTGCTTTAATGACTTCCATCCCAACTCGCGTAACATATCTGCCACACTCTCTCCCCTATTACGTGATAATACAAAACGAGCTGCACTTTTTTGCACCCTTTCGATGTCCTCGGTCAATCCCACCTGGTAAGGATCCCACACCGCGCAGCAATATTCTAACAGAGGACGAACGAGTGTAGTGTAAGCTGTCTCTTAAGTGGACTTGTTGCATCTTCTAAGTGTCCTGCTAATCAAACGCAACCTTTGGCTCGCCTTCCCCACAGAATTATCTATGTGGTCTTTCCAACTGAAGTTGTTCGTAATTTTAACGCCCAGGTACCTAGTTGAATTGACAGCCTTGAGAAATGTACTATTTATCGAGTAATCGAATTCCAACGGATTTCTTTTGGAACTCATGTGGATCACCTCACACTTTTCGTTATTTAGCGTCAACTGCCACCTGCCACACCATACAGCAATCTTTTCTAAATCGCTTTGCAACTGATACTGGTCTTCGGATGACCTTACTAGACGGTAAATTACAGCATCATCTGCGAGCAACCTAAGATAACTGCTCAGATTGTCACCCAGGTCATTTATATAGATCACAAACAGCAGAGGTCGCAGGACGCTTCCCTGGGGAACACCTGATATCACTTCAGTTTTACTCGATGATTTGCCGTCTATTACTACGAACTGCGACCTTCCTGACAGGAAATCACGAATCCGCCTTGAGATTGTGCAGCCTTCTCGTGAAAGGACCTCGAGATGATCCTGCAGGAACGGGATATCTGTGTAATCGCAGAGCAGACGAATGGAGTATTCCCTTGGAAGACGTGGAGCGGTCTTCAGAGCTCGGTTCTGGATACTTTGCAGTGTTGCGATGAGCGAATTTGCGTCATTTCCCACAATATAGCTGCGTGTTCCAACAGTGGTCGAACCAGTGTTAGCCGCCGATGTACTGCTCTTTTATACCTTGTGTACCGCCATCTGTATACCTGCATATCGCTGTCCCATGACTTTCATCACATTAGTTTAGATTTATCTGCCATTTCTATGAAATAATAAAAGACGAAGGAAATTTGGTTATAGTATATACGAAAAGCTTAACAAAAATTTATTCACAGTACACAAGAAAGATAGAAAATAGCTGATCTGAGTCCTATGTCTATGTAATATGTTTGTAGATGCAGATTAATACAAGAAAACAGAGTTCTTCGACCTCAGATTTTACCCTTTAACACTGTCTATTCGCAGTACCCAAATAGTGGTACGATGCTCCATTACTACATGATTTTTGAGCCGAGTTTCAAAACATTAGAATCAGTAGGAAAATACAAGTGATTTTTTGTTGTTGTATTCACTCACTTATCACATTTCGAGATAAGCAGCGAACAGTAGACGGATCAAGTTTCCTTGTATTTGCCAATTAAATTTAATGTTTTCGTTCTACGTCTCTTGAAACTGAGAGAGTCAAAACTTTCCATCTACGTTAGGTTTCTATGCCTACTACAGGAAATAACAGGAATAAGAAAAAGAAACGGGTTATTTTGGGCTGTTTTAACAGTCAGGTTAATCTGGAGTGGAAAAAAACCTACATAGCTGATAACCGGTTGTTTGAACTATAACCTCTATTCCCAGCGTACTTGCCCAATCAGATTCCGGCAGTAAAGGTTGTGAGAACGGGAAGTAGCTACCAGAATCTGCGTACCAAGACCAATGCCATTCCAACAGTTCAGCCACTACAGTGAAACGCAAAACATTGCCTCCTAGTTGTCTCACGCGTTGAACAATACCAGATGGTGACCGATAGTTCAAAAACATGACTTGTAAGTAGCAGGTGGAGAACGCAGTACAATTGGTCCCTGCTTTTTTGGTGGCAACTGTGCGGTCTGTGGCGGCCCAAACAGTATATCACCGAACATGTCCGCTAAAAGCGAAGGGTCCACGGTTTGAGTACCGGCTTGGCACACAGTATCAATCTACCGGAAATTTTGAATTCGTAGCTGTGTCCATTACGGGATACAATACAAACCCTTTTCATGGTGGTGGACGAAGAAGATGAGTAAAGTGACACTTGGCAGGGTACCTGGGACAAAGGCGTCGGATTCTCTTCACCGACGTTGTAGAAGAGCATGGATCGGCTATGTACCAATGGACGTCACAGGCAGGGTGCCATGGGTTGAGCAGGGAGGCGTGCTATGACAAATAAAAAATCTGCGTCTCTTGTGCCGTAAAAATGTATTTAATAAATACACTCTGCAAATAAAAACGACACAGCACGAATGAATGTACATGTACAAACAAACACGTCTTTGGCCTGGACTCTCATTCACTGGAGTAGCATTGTCCTCGTGATGAGGCCCGCTTCGAACTGAGCTCTGATTGCCACCGAAGACGTGTGTGGAGACGCCTCGGACAGCGGTGGAATACCACTCTCACTGTCGCCCGACGTACGACCTGACAACCAGGAGTGATGGTCTGGGCTGCCATTTCTTTTCATAACAGGACCAGTTTGGTTATCATCCGGGGCAGCCTTGCAGCACAGCGGAGTGTGGCCGATATTCTACACCCTGTGTTGTTGCCCTTCATGACAAGTCATCATGGCCTTACATTTCAGCAAGATAATACCTGCACACGGCGAGAGTTTATACCAATTGTAGTCGTAATTGAAAAACTATGCTTTGGCCAGCAAGGTCGCCGGATGTCTCCCCATTTGAGAATGTTTCGGGCATTATCGGCAGGGGCCTCCCATCCGCTGAGGATTTTAACCATTTAACGAGCCAATTGGACGAAATTTGGCACGATGTCCCTCAGGAAGATATCCAACAAACTTCTCAGTCAATGTCCTTGCATAAGGACCAGGAGGTGGTCCAACGCGTTACTGACTTGCTCAATTCATAAAGCTCTTTGTCTTGAATAAAGTATCGAATTTTTCTGAAATTGTAGTTATTTGTTGTTTGTAGATGTGGATCACATCTTCCTATTTCCGTTCCATTTGGATTACTCTTTTTTTTTTTTTTTGGTCTAAGAGTGGGTGTAAGAAAGGAATTATCACAGATCATAGCCCTAAGTGTTATCTACACAACAGTATCATTCAACAGAACCACCATGATTTTATCTCGGAACTCTTCCATTTGGTCCGTGTTTGCATAGAAAAACAGTAATATCAGAAACTGTGTCCGTCTGGATGCAAAACACCTTGTTATTCGTTTATTTCTTTATTATCCCAAACGAGTTTCGGCGACAAATATCGCCATCATCAGTGGGGTTGTTTAATCTTATTTATTGTATGTTATAGCATGTTTTAAGTAATTATTGGCGCTGTTTGCGACATATTTTCTGTGCTCTTTTTTTCTGTTGTCGTTTTTTCACATAGCGAACATCATGTCATGTTCGTTCGATGGTATGTGGCTGCTTTTATACAGAGAAAAACAAAATTTTCGCACTTTGTTTCTGATCCAGAATATTACGTCATCTTGCTGTTCGCCATGCATTTGTACACGTTTGCGGCATTGTTGAACCCAGGAATCGAAACCAGTTCGAAAAAACTCACTGTTTTCTCCTTCACCCACGCTTTTAAAAACACAGATTTCGTTCTCAATTGTGAACTCTAACGAGTCCGCTCCTCGAATCTCTGTAACAGTTGTTGTCAGTGGGCGTCTGTGCAATTTATCTGCAACGTCAGTTTCTCCGTTTCCAAACGTCTTACCCCAACGCCGCACTTTGCTGATGTCCATTACGACGTCCCCATACGCTTTCTTCATGGATGAGCTCAATTATATCTATTATATCTAATTATTTACTTTATTATTTTTCTCCTGTTTTTAATTTAATGATTTCTTTGCATGTTTGAGTAATTTTCCCTTACTTAACTTACATGTGTTCTTTCTCTTACGGTTTTTTTAATGCTGTACTAGATTAGGTGTTTATACTGTTATAATTGCTGGTTGATCTTCTAATTCAAATTATTCTTTATTGGGTTCCCTCCTTCCTGTTGCTCAAACAATTTCATATGAAGTTAGTTTAGCTTTGATTTTATTGTCCGTAATTATTTTAATTGGTAGTTTTAACTTGTTTGACTTTATAAATTATCAGCTTTATTGCTGATTCATTATTATTCCTTTTCCCTTAGCTTTAGCTTGTTTATCTTCTTGTTTACCCGAGACTAATCGTACCCCTTTCGATTTTGCTGAAGGTGAATCTGAGTTAGTTTCAGGCTTTAATATTGAATATGGTGCATGTGGTTTTACTTTAATTTTTGTAGCTGAGTATACTAGAACTGTTTTTGTAAGAATGTTGTTAGTTTTAATTTTTTTAGGCGGTGATTTTTATTCTTTTATATTTTTTATTAAGCTTGCTATTATATCTTTTGGTTTTATTTGGGTTCGAGGTATCAGCACCATTATATACTATAGAAGATGTAAGAAGGGTTAATGAGGGCGGTAGTAATCAAAAACTTATATTATTTATTCGTGGGAATGCTCTATCTGGTGCACCAATTATAAATGGCACAAGTCAATTACCAAATCCACTAATTTCAATAGGTAATACTATGAAGAAAATTACTACAAATGCGTGGGCTGTAATAATAACATTATAAATCTGGTCCTTTAAAATAAGTGCTCAAGAAACAAAACCCTAGATTTGTCCCAAGTGGTTTGGATGACTGGGTTCAGAGATGACGCAAATGTGTCAGATACATGGTGACTATGATGCAGAGTTGTGTCTTGTAGAGGACAGTTCAGGCTGTGTTCTGTACTGATTCCGCTGTTGTATGTTCTCAGCCTGTTGGCTTATTCACGATAAGCTGCGTGATATTGTTATGGTAGGGACTGTATGGTTGCATTGTCCGGCTACAAGGGTGCAATGCAATTCTGATCGATGATTAACTGAAGAAAGTGACAGAATCCTTCCTTAACGGCTCCCCTTCCAGACTGTTATGGATAGAAACAACAGCAGCTTGTATGGTGTATGAATGTGTGATCTGACTTCCAAGGAATAAAATACCAATAAAAGAATTATCGTCCTCATCATACTCATCATTCTCACTGACAGAAATTCGCTGATTGTTCCGTCTTCGACGAGGAATAAAAATTTAAACTAGCTTAAGAAGAAAACATTTCACTTATTAGACGCACTCTGCTCGTCCGCTGACTTGCAGATAGTGAAAGGACCAGGGTAAGAGAGGGTCCCAGCAATCACGGTAAGGCCAAAGTCCCTCAGCAGGGGCTTCCCTGGTAGCTGGCCGGGCTTTCAGTGCAGAGTGGCCGCCTTCCAGAGCAGTCCACTCTCTCAGGGACCTGTTGCCTCCTATCGGCCTGATCGTCGGTGAGGAGGCAGGGTGGGAGAGGAGAGGGGGGGAGGGGAGAGGGGAATGGACGGATCGACGCTGCCAGAAAGTGCCCAGAGTGGCCGCAAAGAGCTGAGAGCTGCTGCCCCTCCAGTAGCAGGCGAGGTGAGCGGGTAAACAGCAGAGGGGGCGGCGCGGAAGCTAAGCTCTGCTCGTGACCGCAACCGATGCTCCCAGGACCCCACCCCGTACCCCCTCTCGATTCTAGCAGCAGTTTATGGCAGATAAATAGCAACGCTTTCGAGAACTGTTGTATGTCAGATGCACATCATTATAGGCCTATATCGCTGACGTCAATTAGATTAGATTAGATTATATTTACTTTCATTCCAATTGATCCATAGTGAGGAGGTCCTCCACGATGTAAAAGATGTCAGAAAAACAATATCACATGACAAATATTTACAAGTGAAGTAAATAAGCTAATTTACCTTCCACAGGTCCCAAATGGAATGATCGTCATTTTTTTAATGAACACTATATGAAAGAGTCATTCTACAAACATTAATTCACTGAATTTAAAATAAAAAAAGTTTTTTTAATTAATGAGTTAATAAACATGTAATAGAACTATTACAATACTTATTTACAATGAACACATCACTACACTGAAATGGCTGAAATGGTGCAGAAGTTAGATTGTACTTACACACACACACACACACACACACACACACACACACACACACACACACTTATTTACAATGAACACATTACTGCACTGAAATGGCTTCGAAGTTATATATATATATATATATATATATATATATATATATATATATATATATATATATATCAGTTGGTCCTACTGAGAAATTCATCAATGGAGTAGAAGACGTTGGCCACCAATAAATCCTTTAGGCTTCTCTTAAACTGAATTTCATTGGTTGTTTGGTTGTTAAGCTTTTTATGGCTGCTGGCAAGTTATTGAAAAGTGTGTTCCTGAATAATGCACATCCTTTTGTACAAGAGTAAGTGACTTTAAATCCTTGTGAAGATTATTCTTATTTCTAGTATTGATTGCATGAATTGAGCTGTTGGTTTGAAAAAGTGATATATTTGTAATGATAAATTTCATTAAGGAATAAATATATTGGGAAGCAGTAGTTATTATCCCTATTTCCCTAAACAGGCTTCTGAAGGATGTTCTTGAGTTCACACCACTTATAATTCTTACTGCACGATTTTGTGCCCGGAAAACTTTAGCTTGCCTTGATGAATTACCCCAAAAAATAATTCCATATGACATTATGGAATGAAAGTAAGCATAGTATTCCCCTATGTCTGATACAATTGGCATTGCAAAGAGAGAGACGCTTCAGCAGTTCTGTGATGTGCTCCTCCCAGTTGAATTTATTATCAAACTGTAATCCCAAGAAGTTAACACTGTCCACTTTTTCTATCTGCCTGTCTTTGTATGTTAGGCATATACTCACGGGACACCCCTTACAATTTCTGAACTGCATGTAGTGTGTTTTTTCAAAGTTTAGTGACAATGAATTGGCTATGAACTAGTGATTAATGTCCACAAATATTTTATTAGCCGATCTTTCTATGACTACACTTGATTTGCTATTTATTGCAATGTTTGTATCGTCAGCAAACAAAATGAACTTGGCATCTGATAATGTTACTGATGAAAGGTCATTGATATACACAAGAAAAAGTAAGGGCACTAAAATTGAACCCCACATGTAATTAGTTCCCAGTTGGATGATGCCTGATAGCTTAATACATGTCTCTTTCCTAATAACACCGTTTGTTTACTGCCAGTGATATAAGATTTGAACCATTTTGCAGCATTTCCTGTTACACCATAATATTCTAATTTACTTAAAAGGATATTGTGATTTACACAGGCAAATGCCTTTGACAGATCACAAAATATACCAGTTGCCTGCAATTTTTTGTCTAATTAATTAAGCACATTTTCACTGCAAGTGTAGATAGCCTTCTCAATATCAGAACCCTTTTGAAATCCGAAATGCGACTTTGACAGTATGTTATTTGAGATAAGGTGGTTATGAAGCTGATTGTACATTACCTTCTCTATAATTTTTGAGAATGCTGGCAAAAGTGAAATTAGATGGAAATTTGATGCTAATTCTTTATCTCCCTTCTTAAACAATGGCTTAACTTCAGCATATTTCAACCATTCAGGAAATATTCCACTGATAAACGACTAGTTACACAGATAGATTGATATGTTACTTAACTCATAATCACATTCTTTAATTAACGTTGTTGATATTTCATCATACCCACTAGATGTTTTTGATTTTTAAGATTTTATGATGGACATTATTTCTGCTAGGATTGTGAGGTTCAAATTCATATTATGGAAGTTACTTGAAATGTCTGGTCTGAGGTATACCATAGCAGCATCTACAGAACCTGACAACCCCATCTTTTCAGTAAAAGTTATAAAATGTTTGTTGAAAAGTTCTGCAACACTATACACATCTGTCACCAATGTATCATTTACTCTTAATGCTATTTATCCCTCTTCATGTCTGGTTCTACCGGTCTCCTCATTCACTATATCCCATATTGTCTTTATTTTGTTATCTGATATGACTATCTTTTCCTTGTAATATATTTGCTTTGATGTTCGTATTACAGTCTTTAATATTTTGCAGTATTTCTTGTAGTGTGCTGTAGCATCAACATAAGAACTGTTTCGGATTGACAGATACAATCTCTACTACAAGTATGGAACGTGAGTGATGCTCTCGTGTTAAGACGATTTTGGAGAATGAATTTTTTTCTCTATAGCAATCAACATGAATTACACAGACAATCAACGGCGTCCCGGCTGATGCGATATTTCCCAGACTTACAGAAGGCATTCGATACAGCCCCACACTGTCGTTTAAAGTAATAGCTTACTGAGTATCAGACGAGATATGTGACACAGATTATAGTTAGTTCACAAGGAGAACAACGGGAGCTCCCGGTTCTCATTCGTGAGAAGGTGGTAGAAATCTATCGACTTCGGCCAGTTAACGTTTTGTGTGCGGCTGTTGCCAACGTCAGCCATCTTAATACGGAACAATGCGTAAGCAGCCATTGTGGAGTATTGTTGCGCCATACTGTGCTGTGTCGCATATTAGTACATATACTGACGAGTTACGAAGCGGTTCCTGGCCCGTCACAGGTAGCACCAGATGCACTTGCCACACGTCGGAAAAGAGCAAGCGAACATTGCGGAGTGCAGCAATAACAATAATTACTAATGTTAGCGAAAGTTGTGAGCAAGGGAGTAACAATAAAGAGTTTCTCCACTCTCTTTCTCAGTCAATGAAACGAACAGTGATGTACACAGAAGGAATGTTTAGCACTGTGAAAAGAACTTGGAAATTTTGCTAAAATAATGCTGGTAAATCACCATAAACTCCCGGAAAAAAGAGGTAAATTTCAATTCAAATAATTCAGGTCGACAGTGCTTTGAAATTCTTCCCCTCTGGCTGAATTACGATAAAGTGGCTATCTTATGTGTGTGTCTAAAACTACCATTATTGACTGGAGGAATTTCTGGTACTGTTTCTCTTATGAGGAGACTTTTTGAAACTACACATGCAGGTGTTTAGGTTCTAGTCCCATACGTCTTATAATCCTTTACCCTGGTGGGCAGTGACTCGTTTATGAGTGATAAAGAATTTCCTATGAGCCATCACGTGACCAAAGCAGCAATAACAACGGTGATTATTGCTACAATGTATGTCTCACTACTGGCTATTGTTAATTCCGAATTGTCAATGAGAAACGATACAGGATTCGAGCACCATTATTCAACATGGGACTGCCAGTTTTGATTTTACGAATCTTGTAAACTTTAGTTACGCCGTTGTCTCAGTTTTTACTTTCGCATACGTGGAATGAACAGCAGCTGACAGTAGTACGGCGGGAAATAGATGGCATTGTCAACACCGCTTCGAGCATAAACTGACATCTGAGCGCAACTGTAACGCTAGCCGTACTTGACGTAAGCGTGACGTGTTCCTTCTTCACTGCCCCTTATCGCTCGGCAGCCTTTTTGCTGGAATCAGTGGGCGGAGCTAGCTTACTCCACTCCTCCTCAGAATTGGTTCTTCTTGTTTTGAACAGACTTTAAGCACTTCCTACCAGATAGAACTCAACACACTATTCTTAACAGAACAGATTCGACACATGTGAAAGTGGTGTTAGGAGTAACCCAAGGAAGTTCTGTAGAATGGTGTGCTCAAAACCACCTTTAGTGCTAGCAGCTACAACGGAAGTAGTAACAGGGGAGGTGGGGAGGGGGAGAGGGGAGCCCGTACGGAAGACAGCATAGCATTTCGCCAATCACACAATAACACAATATCTGCAGCCACAGGAACATGCCGAAGATAACACACCTCCCCAGCCCACCACCACAACATTTCCCACTTGCCCTGTGTTTCAATTTCAGGCAGCTTGCTGTCGTGTGTGATCGTTGCACCACGTTGAGCGAAAGGTGGCTTGTGATCGATTCCGCGTGTCTTGATTTCGGGCATTATCCACTGGCGCTACTACTGGCAGCGTGAATCGATCGTAGCTTATCGCTGATTATCTCTGGCAGAGCGAATCCTAAAATACGCCTTGAGCAGCTTTGGCGGGCTGTTAGAGCCAAACAGGGAGTAACAGCGGACTAGAGGTCATCACGGGCCGATCTCCTTTCATAGCGCGTATATCGTCTCTGCTTCTGAGAAGGCTTCGTGTAACGTGAAGTTGGAGTCTGCTCTCAGTATGGCTTCCTTCTGTTTGTGGCCACTTTGCTATTCGATGCTGAGTGAGACTGGATATTTCCAGGATTGTCAAGTATCTGCTACAACATGTGTTTATGGTCAGTATTTCTCACATTACTATATGTCCACTTCTGTTGCCTGTTCTTAGTGGCTTACCGAAATACACTCCTGGAAATTGAAATAAGAACACCGTGAATTCATTGTCCCAGGAAGGGGAAACTTTATTGACACATTCCTGGGGTCAGATACATCACATGATCACACTGACAGAACCACAGGCACATAGACACAGGCAACAGAGCATGCACAATGTCGGCACTAGTACAGTGTATATCAACCTTTCGCAGCAATACAGGCTGCTATTCTCCCATGGAGACGATCGTAGAATGCTGGATGTAGTCCTGTGGAACGGCTTGCCATGCCATTTCCACCTGGCGCCTCAGTTGGACCAGCGTTCGTCCTGGACGTGCAGACCGCGTGAGACGACGCTTCATCCAGTCCCAAACATGCTCAATGGGGGACAGATCCGGAGATCTTGCTGGCCAGGGTAGTTGACTTACACCTTCTAGAGAACGTTGGGTGGCACGGGATACATGCGGACGTGCATTGTCCTGTTGGAACAGCAAGTTCCCTTGCCGGTCTAGAAATGGTAGAACGATGGGTTCGATGACGGTTTGGATGTACCGTGCACTATTCAGTGTCCCCTCGACGATCACCAGTGGTGTACGGCCAGTGTAGGAGATCGCTCCCCACACCATGATGCCGGGTGTTGGCCCTGTGTGCCTCGGTCGTATGCAGTCCCGAGTGTGGCGCTCACCTGCACGGCGCCAAACACGCATACGACCATCATTGGCACCAAGGCAGAAGCGACTCTCATCGCTGAAGACGACACGTCTCCATTCGTCCCTCCATTCACGCCTGTCGCGACACCACTGGAGGCGGGCTGCACGATGTTGGGGCGTGAGCGGAAGACGGCCTAACGGTGTGCGGGACCGTAGCCCAGCTTCATGGAGACGGTTGCGAATGGTCCTCGCCGATACCCCAGGAGCAACAGTGTCCCTAATTTGCTGGGAAGTGGCGGTGCGGTCCCCTACGGCACTGCGTAGGATCCTACCGTCTTGGCGTGCATCCGTGCGTCGCTGCGGTCCGGTCCCAGGTCGACGGGCACGTGCACCTTCCGCCGACCACTGGCGACAACATCGATGTACTGTGGAGACCTCACGCCCCACGTGTTGGGCAATTCGGCGGTACGTCCACCCGGCCTCCCGCATGCCCACTATACGCCCTCGCTCAAAGTCCGTCAACTGCACATACGGTTCACGTCCACGCTGTCGCGGCATGCTACCAGTGTTAAAGACTGCTATGGAGCTCCGTATGCCACGGCAAACTGGCTGACACTAACGGCGGCGGTGCACAAATGCTGCGAAGCTAGCGCCATTCGACGGCCAACACCGCGGTTCCTGGTGTGTCCGCTGTGCCGTGCGTGTGATCATTGCTTGTACAGCCCTCTCGCAGTGTCCGGAGCAAGTATGGTGGGTCTGACACACCGGTGTCAATGTGTTCTTTTTTCCATTTCTAGGAGTGTATTTGTTTGAGTGTAATTATCTGATTGCCTTTGCTTCAGATTACTTATATTTATGATTAGCAGAATATTTGGCTGTATATATAACTGTGCCTGTGTTGGCGATTTCTGTGTAGTACTGAGAGAGTCATTGTGGTGTATTTGTGTTGGCTATACACAGTGTGAAAGACTAAAGTCAGTAGTTAACCTTAATGATCGATATTTACCATTGCTATGGCTGTCGGCTTTCTTGCGCCGCAATTTTGAGAATAACTCGTGTCAAAAATTTTGCAGGTTTAATTATGATCTGAAATGTTTTTAAGGATTTTGCATTTAATCTTTTATTTCATATTTTTTACTTTAACAGAAATTTCCTGTAGTGTATACGTTAAAATTGTGTTGTAGATTTCCATGTCTAAATATCAGGAAGCATTGCTTGTAAGATCTGATTATTAAGTTCCACCGCGTAGAAGTAAGTTTGTCATTTTCCTTACGTAACTATTTGATTCAAGCAAGGTTCCTTGTCGTGTGGTTTGGCTAAATTACTGTCAGATCTCATTCTCGGAGCATTTATTCAGTTTTCCTGTATCAAATTTTATTCAGCTAATTCGTTTGAGAGACATTACCTTAGCTACTACTATGCATTCTTATTTTTGTAAATCTGGTTAAAGATAAATTTTTGAAATTCCGTGGCATATTAAGAGGCCTAATACTGGATATTTCTCGAGAAGTTGTTTATTAATATTTTCGTAACTTGTTTGTTTAATCTATGTTTCATCTAAGTGTTGATTGTTAACAGCGCTACTTACTCTTCTGAGCTTCGTGGCCTGTTTCTCAGTGGCTGGTGGCCGCAGGGGCTCGTTGCTGTTGCGCACCGCCTTGGGGTTTATTGTCTGGCTGTTAGGTGCGTCTGCGATTGCCTTAGCCTGCTGTTGCACGCTGCCTGCTAATAAATTTTAAGTTAAGTAATGGTTCTATCACTTAATGCTCTGACTTTGTACTTAACGTTGTACATCTCCTTTGGAATATGCTTGTATTCCCCATGTTATGAGTTTCGGGAACCTAAGTCTTTTTCTAAGCTTACTTAAGCACAAGTTACTGTCTTGGTTATTATGTTATGCGAATATTTCCAAATCATTTAACCAAAATTACTGGCTTCATCATAAACTGGGATTGTAATTGTCTCAAGTGGGGACAACATTAATCTGTTATGGTGTTTTGGTGCTTGCTAAAATTGACAGTATATTTTTCGTTGATTTCAGCAGTGTGTTTGCCCTCTGGTGTGTTAAGGGCCTGTTTGGTTAAAAATTTCTTTTTACTGTTATATATTTATTCTGGCAGGGCGTTTTGTGGCTTGTTAAGGTAAAACCATTTTTAAATATTCCTGTAAGCAACTAATTAGCTTTACCATGTCGCTCGTAATTATTTGTGATTTTTGTATTTATTTATTCACGCTATTACGTGGTGGTTAAATAAATGTAACTATTCAAACGACAAATGACGCTGCTATTCTGTATTGGCCCTTCCACGCTTTCCTTCTCCTTTCCGTCCTGTGTTTATGGATTTCACATGTGACTCTATGATTTACTGTTGCACAAGTTACTGTTTTATTTGTTATTAGTGTTACATGTTGTGGGGTACTGATCAATGTCAGAAAAGAGTTCGTCGACAGTTACAAGTGGAAAAGTTTTGCGTATACCTTGGCCAGGCGATTGCCGTTAAGAGGAGAGTCGAGAGAAATGTTTTGCGCATTACGTGCCGTCTTGGAGACTGAGAAACCTAAAGGTGGCCCGCTGCTCGCTGTTAACAATGGAATCGATGGAACTGTTGCAGTTCTCAACATAAACGACATAGGCTGTTGTGAAGATTGGCAAGGAAATGTTTGAGAAATACGAAGCTGGAATAACATCGACGCTACAAACTCTTGAAGGAAGAAATTGTATGGATAAACGTATTACCAATATAGATTCATTGCCGAGGTGCGATTCAGGAACGGTGATATTTCAAGTACCTGGCATAGCAACGAGAGTGGTATCAGAGGAGTTCTTCCTTATCACCACAGAAATGAACTATAGGCGCATACATCTGCATGTTCGAATTGCTCAGTTCGCATGGTAAGTAACTACATAAAAATTATATTTTCGTAAGTTTTGACATTTTAATAAGAAGGTCTTATCAGCAAGTAACTCCCAATGAATGAGAACGGGCAATTCTGCGTTATATTTATCTGAAATTATCTCATGTTAGGAAATTCTGAACCTTACCTTCAGGGAGAAGAAACGAAAACTTTGAGGTTTGCTGATGACATTGTAATTTTGTCAAACAGAGAAAAAAAAACTTGAAAGAGCGGTTGAATGGAATAGACAGTGTCTCGAAAGGAAGATATAAGATGAACATCAACAAAGGAAAAACAAAGATAAGGGAATTTGTTGTTATGGTTTTAGGTCGCAAAACTGCTACGGTCATTAGCGCCATGCTGTGGCTTAGCACTCGAACCCCCAGAGCGGTCAAAATGACCCTTTTCGGTTTTCAAGTGCTAGCTATGTTTTGAAGAATGATTCAAGCGACATTTACTTTCGTGACATCTATTTATTTGGCATGTCCTTTCATTATATAAAAAAAACAGTGCCTTTCAGCTAATTCATTATCACTTTTTCCGTTTTTACCTTTAATGCCCAGAGGAGTCTATTGACCCCTTTAGAAAGAAGCTATAATTTTGTTTATAGTCATTCCACACATGTATCTCATGCATCCTCAAGCCTCGGCTACTTTGCTCTGTAGTGCAAAAATTTACTTTCGCTCATATTATAGCTGTATGAAATGACAACAGTGGACTCGGTTCACCATTGTTTGTCATTCCCTTGTAAGAATCAGTCTTTCAAAGATGAATCAGAGCTGAAGACTGAAAATAATCGGAAAGAGTATTCACGAGATGAAGAGATGCAAAGAGTTATGGAGTGTGATTCAGATGATGCTGAACTTTTTTTTGACGATTCAGAGGAAGAAATATTTATCGCAGACACAGAGAGAAAACGAATCATCTAATACTAATAATTCTGATTCTTCAGATACAGATAATGGAAGTTTATTAATATTATTGGTGCTAATTTATAAACACCATAGTCTTATTTATGTATAATGTTTCTGTACTTAATTTAGATTTTATGGAGGCTTTCTTACATTTGTTCTGCTATTCGTGCTCTATAAATCGAGAAGAATCGTGTAACAGAAGAGGAGATAATCCTGTTCTTCAGAGTGTAGAACAAGTGACTGCTTCTTCATAGTCTGATGAAAGACATAAAGATGGAACAGTCTGGTTAGCAGTAGTGCCTAATTCAGAAGGTGGGCATCTTCCTCATCACAATATTTTGAGAGAATCTCCTTGACCTACACCCCATGCAAAAAATGATGAACTTGTATAAGTGCTTGGCACTTATTCATAGACAATTATATAATCAAACATATCTTCAAATGCTCTATAACTAGATGTACCGGTGTGTACAGCAATCTGGGCCACCGCCTCTGAAGGTCTCGCTGTATGCTACAACATGCAATGTGTGGTTATCATTAGCAATAGAAAGGGCGCAAATGATGTTTATGTTGGTCTCTATTCCAATTTTATGTATAGGTTCTGGAACTTTTGCAGCCGAGGTCAATGACCATGGAAGAACTGGAAGCATTTGTTGCAATTATCTGCGCTCGTGGTATGAGTGGTTGCCGAAGTACAGACCTTCACAGCTGATGTTCAGATTTCTGGGACTCACCATTTTGTATGGAAACCATTAGCAGAAATAGATTCTGTGAGATTATGAGATGCCTGAGGTTAAAGACAAGTCTACACACTCTGTACGATTACAGAATGATAAGTTTGCATTGGTTTCTTCTGTCTGGAAAAAATTCATAGAAAACTATACAATGTGTTACAAACCTTGAAGTGACATAGCAACAGACAAGCAGCTCTATTCAAGTAAAACTAGATGCCCGCTCATACAATTCATGCTTAAAATTTCGAAATAATAGTTCAGAAAACTTTTTTTGATGTTATGGGTGAAAATGAGCCCTCTGGGCTTTCGAGGCGACAGGCAAAGTCTGGGCGTCCGGGAGTTAGTGAAGGGTAAAAAACCGAAAATTTAATCAGCATCGATGGGAGAGAAACTTAAGAAGGAGGGAAACTAAAATCGGAAGGATATCTTAGAAAACTGATATTCAAGGGGGGTTGTTTTCCCCAAAAAGAGCTTCAAATGACCGATGTCATCTCACTAACACTGATAAACTGAAGGACGCGATTGGCTGAGTGTGTGTCATCTGCCAAAAGCGAACATAAATCTGGCGACAGCTGTAAACGGGCGCGCGTCTCACCATCCACATTTGGGATCAGTGGGGACAAAGCGGGGGAGGATCACCACTTAAAACATGTCGATGGCTGAAAAGACAGTGCCCAAACAGGAGTGTAGTTGAAATTACCTCCTCCCGATGACGAAGCTGGGAAGAAGAGGTACAAGCACAGGGAAGAGACTTTATGTCTCGTAATTTATTATCGGAAAGTGCAGACCAATGTGTCTGCCATAAAACAGCAACACGACGACATAATACGCTCTGTAGATGAGCAAAGAGAAACCATGCGAACAACAGGCCGAGGAAGAGAGACAGCATCTTTTGCCGTTATATCGGCTGCCTCATTTCCGGGGATACCAATATGCCCTGGGATCCAGAGGAATGCCACAAAGGTGCCCCACAAGTGGAGCATGTGGAGGCAGTCCTGAATCCGCTGGACCAGTGTGGACGGTATAAAGGGCTTGGAGGTTGAGAAGAGATCTCAGCGAATCCGTGCATATAATATAATGTATCCGCTGATGGCGACGGGTGTATTGAACAACCTGGAGAACAGCGTAAAGCTCCACAGTAAAAACCGGTCAGGAAACCAAATCTAATAGAGGTGTCACCAACAAAGGAGGCACTCACGACACGAAAGGTGATCTTGGAGCTGTCAGTGTAAATAAATGTGGCATCCTCTATTTGCACGCATAGATCAGCAAATGCCCAACGATAAACTGTAGGGGGGTACTATCCTTGGGAAACTGACAGAGGTCACGGAGAAGGAAGGTCTGGGGGCAAAGCCAAGGTGGCGTCGTACTCCCATTTGTCAAGGAAGTTGTAGGAAATTGGAAGGAAAGGGAATGTAGCAATTGATGGAAGCGAACTCCCAGTGATAGCAGAGAGAAATGGCGGCCTGCATACCCTAAATCCAAGGCAGCATGGAAAAAAGGCATGGGTCGGATGAGCAGTCATGGAAAACAGATGACTAATATAAAGACTCAGGACAGCTCGCCGACTGGAGAGCAGTGCTGGTGTAAAAAGCTCCAGACGCTAAATGCAATCCACAGTAGAGGACAGAGTCTAGACGCCAAAGAATAGATGGCCATGCAAAGGAATAAACTACGCTTCCATAGTCCAATTTAGAGGGTACTAAGGCGTCATATAGGTGGAGGAGGTACCACTCAGAAAATGGAGGGTGTTGAGGGATCGCCGACAGCGAGCCAAAATATATGAGATGTGGGAAGACCAGGACAGTTTTCTACCAAACGTAAGTTCCAAGAATTTAGCGATGTCCGTGAATGGAAGGGCACCATGACGTAGAAGTAGGGAAGGTGGATAAAACTCCAAACAATGCCAAAAATTTACACAGTCTTACTGGGAGAAAATCGGAAGCCGGTTTTGATGCTCCATGAGTGGAGGTGATCAAGGCATTCTTGAAGACATTATTCAAGAAGGCTCCAGTATATCGCAAAATCGTCGACAAAGAGGGAGCCTGAGACTTTGGGAAGGAGACAATCCATAATGGGATTTATGGAGATGCGTAACTGTATAACACTTAGCTCAGAGCACTGGGGAACCCCGTTTTCTTGGGAGAAGGTGCAGGATAGAGTAGTGTTTACCTGCACCTTAAATGTGCGCTCTGTCATAAATTCTCAGATGAAAAGGGGTAGCCGGTCTCTAAATCCCCAAGAGAACAGTGTGTGGAGGTTGCCTGTCCTCCAACAGGTGTAATATGCTCTCTCCATATCGAAAAATATTGCTACCGTTTGGCATTTCCTGAGAAAGTTATTCATGGTGTAAGTCGAGAGAGCAACAAGATGGTCAGCCATGGAATGATGCTTTCGGAAACCTCATTGGGCAGTTGCTAAAAGGTTTCAGGACCCCAATCACCAGCCTAATAGACAATTTACCATATGCTCCAAAACCTTACAAACAATAGTCGTGAGAGAAGTTGGGCGATAGCTGGAGGGGAGATCTTTGTCCTTTTTGGGTTTCTGAATAGGAAGGACAATAGGCACCTGCCATATTCTGGGAAAGGTAGTGTCAAAGTCGGTTATAAATGCGAAGGAGGTAGCACACACTAAAGTATGATAGATGCAATATTTGGACGTGCATACCATCCCGACCTTGAGCAGAAGAGTGAGAGTAGGAGAGTGCATGTCTGAGCTCCTGCATTATAGTTTTCGCGATTTTGAGAGGAAAAAGCAAGTGGTTGCTCTACCACTACCCATTTCTTTGGGAGGAAGGCTGGTGGGTAATTAGAAGAGCTCGAAATCTCAGCGAAGTGTCGGTCCAATAAGTAAGAGATTGCAACTGGATCCACTAAGATATCCTGTGTGACAGTTATCTCAGAGATCAGGGAATAACTGGACGTGATGGAGCCATCGGATTCAACTCCAAATGACTGATCAGGGAGCAAAGGTATTAAAGGAGCTGGTGAAGAAGTCCCAGCTTGCCTTCTTGCTATCGTCTATGATGTGATGGTTTTGCGCATGTAACTGCTTATAACGGATACTGTTGGGCAAAGTAGGATGATCGCGGAAAACGCGAAGAGCCCATCTTCACTCATGTATTGCATCACAGCACACCTTGTTCTACCAAGGCACTTAGGGGCGCTGGGGCAAAGAGGAGGTTGGGTAATGAAAGTTGGGCAACTGTAAGAATAACGTCTGTAACATGAGTGACCTGATTGTCGATGCAAGGAAATTGACAGTTATCAAATGTTGCTAGAGAGGAGAAAAGTGTCCAGTCAGCTTGGGAAACCTTCCAGCATCTTGGGCGTATAGATGGCAGTCATGGCTGTAATCCAAGAACACATGGAAAATGGTCACTTGAGTGTATATCAGAGAGAGGATACCATTCAAATCGCTGAGCTAGCTGAACAGTACCGACCGAAAGGTCCAAATAAGAGTAGGTTGACGTGGAGGCAGACAAAAATGTAGGTTCTCCAGTGTTGAGGAAAACAAGATCCGCTTAGTGGAAGAGCTCAGTTAATAGGGAGCCTCTCAGACAAAGATGCAGAGATCCCCAAAGTGGGTGGTGGGTGTTGAAGTCCCCAACCACAAATAGAGGTCTGGAGCTGACCAAGGGTATGAAGGAGATCAGCTCTTGCCATTGGTGTGGATGATAGAATGTAAATGGTACAAAGAGAGAAAGTGAATTCAGAATGGGAGAGATGTACAGCAACAGCTTGGAAGGAACTATGTAATTAGATTGGGTGATAAGGGATAGAATCATGGATGAGAATCCTAAGTCCCCTGTATGCCAGAATGCTAGCAACAGAGGGGAGATCAGACTGGACTGATTGGAAATGAGGGAAGACAAAGCGGTCTTGTGGAGGTAGCTTTGTTTCCTGGAGACAGAAGAGGACTGGGGAGTAGGATCGTAAAAGGATTGACAGTTCATCCCGATTGGTTCGAATGCTGCAGACATTCCAGTGGTTAATTAACATAGGGTGGATGAAAAAGGAAAAATCTCACCACGGTGGCCATGAGCTCAGCAACTGCTGAGAGCCAGTGGCTAACAATGTAGAATGGCATTCAGCCAGAGGCAGAAGATCTTGATCCATTGGTTGTTCGGGAGCAGCTCCTGCCACCAGTGATCGGATGGTTGATTAGCCACCAGTGGTGGGTCTCAGCAACACGGAAGATGACCAATGGTGGCTACTGCTGGGTGGCGCTGTAGAAGAGACACGCCGTGGCGGAGAAGGAGAGGTACTGTGTTTCCTATGGGCCTTCCACTGGAAGCAGGACGTTGAGATGAAGGAGGAGTGGAGGGTTGTGAGATCTCAGTACGTAGAAGTATTCACAAGTACTCTTTTTGAAAGTCAGGGCGTCCGATTTTGGGGTCCATGATTTAGCAGGAGCTGAGGAAGGTTGAGCCTTAGAGTGAGTGGGTGATAGTGGGCAGGTGGAGTGGGCTATCTGTGGACTGGCCGATCTGACGACCATGGCGTTAAAGGTGAGATCGCAAGTCTGTGTGGTGATCATAGAATGTGTGGTGACCTCCTTAGTAGTTTTAAGAGAGACGAGAACAGTGCTACATCTACCCACTAGGAGCACAGTGCGCTTTCTACTGGCGGATAACTTACGAGCAGCAAAAGTAGACACCTTTTCATTCACTCGGATTTCCTGAATTATTCGTTCATCTTTAAAAATGGGACAGTCTCTAGAGGAATCAGTGTGGTCGCCCGTACAGTTGATGCAGCTAGGGGATGAGGGTGGACAATCACTCTCTTGGGCATCCCTGCCACAGGTAATACATTTGGCCGTACTGGAACATGACTAGCTGGCTGACTGGCTCTGACACTGATGGCAACGCATAGGTTTGGGGATGTAAGGGCGAACTGAAATTATGTACAATGGAAGCTGAACTCTGTCAAACATCAGGAAGAGAGTGGGGGTCGGTGTCAGTTCTTTTGCAATCTGTTTCATTACTCGATGTACAGCCGTTACTCCCAGATCAGACAGGTAATTGTGAAAGTCCTCATTTGATAATCGGTCAAGTGATTGGGTATAAACCATCCTGCACGATGAGTTCTACATACGGTGCGCTTCCACCCGGACAGGGGAGGTGTGTACCACTGTAGTTCGGAGCAAGTTTTGTGTCTGGAGGGCTGTTTCTAACAACAAGGTACCATTTCGTAATCGGGAACAAGACTTTACAGGATGTGCAATTGCGTCGACATCTTTCTAAATAATGAAAGGATTTACTGTTGAGAAGTCGTGACCTTCATCAGACCGAGAATCAACTAGGAACTTTGGCAATTAGGGAAGAATTTTCTGTTGCTGAGACTCATCTAGATTACTTTTGTGGGCAGAAGCTGTAGAAGTAGAAGAAACCATTGCGAAAGTATCCCCCATGATTACCAGCTTCTCTGATGATGCATTCCTTCCTAATGGGGTTCCTCACTGTGGGCACACCGGCCTTAGGTGATTGTCACAACCTCAGGTCACACCCTCTGAGAAACGGACAGAGGGACCAATTGGCACGTTTGGAAGGTACCAGCTCGGGTAATCACCCCACCCTGGGCCTGACCTTTACCAGGAGGTATGTACATGTCCTACTTGTCAACCCAGGGTAGGGAATTACGCGTTACCCCATCACCAGCTATTCATGGGAACACGTGGGTCGGCCTTCATACGCGCACAGGGAAGAGAGGAAGAGAAAGGAAGAAATAAAGAAAAGGAAAGAACAGAAGAATTCTCAAATACCGCAGTGGAGAAAAATGTAAAGAGAAAAATCAACGAACGGAGGACAAAGTAAGGACAGAGACTTTCCGTGTTACAGATAAAAGAAGATAAAGCACGTCATACATTCACAAGCGTCTGCGTCCAGACGTAGGTACAAAACATACTCCCAAACAAAGAGAGAAGGTGAAGGGAAGGGGCGGGGGAGCCCAGAAAGGAAAGGGCAGCACTAGCTCAGGGTCCCAGGCTCACCACACACGTATCCATAAAAGAGTTGTTGACTCCCTGGAGGGAGAGATAAAGGAATGTAGTCGAATTATATCAGGTGACGCTAAGGGAATCGGATTAAAAAACAAGACATTTGAAGCAGTAGATTATTTTTCTATTTGGGCAGCAAAATAGCTGCTGATGGTCGAAGTAGAGAGGATATAAATTGTAGGCTGGCAATGGGAAGAAAAGCATTTCTAAAGAAATTTGTTAACATTGAATATAGATTTAAGTGTTAGGAAGTATTTTCCGAGGATATTTTTACGGAGTGTAGCCACGTGTGGAAGTGAAACATGGACGATAAACATTAAAATGTGATGCTACAGAAGAATGTTGAAGATTAGATGGATCGACCATGCAACTAATGACAAAGTATTGGACAGAATGGGGAGACAAGAAATTTGCGGCAAAACTTGGCCAAAAGAAGGGATCGGTTGATAGGACACATTCTGCGACGTCAAGGGATCACCAGTTTAGTACTGGAGGGAAGAGTGAGGGATAAAAATCGCAGAGAGAGGCCAAAAGACGAATGCAGTAAGGTGACTGAGAAAGATGTCGGTTGCAGTAGTTATTCAGAGATGAATACGGAAGACCATAACAACAACAGGAAACTGACAGAGTTCCGGTTTGGAATGGATGAAAATTTAATGTATTCCTAAGATTTAAATCGCTTAAGGTGATGAATTACCTTCAATAACAAAAAATATCCCGCATGTCGATGCGCTGAATT
The DNA here is from genome assembly GCF_023864275.1 of Schistocerca cancellata. Taxonomy (NCBI): domain Eukaryota; kingdom Metazoa; phylum Arthropoda; class Insecta; order Orthoptera; family Acrididae; genus Schistocerca; species Schistocerca cancellata. Next base: position 166,672,797 of record NC_064632.1, read on the forward strand.
CGTTGAAAAATGCAGTTTCGTAAACTGTTCCTTGTATCGTCTTAATAATTAGCCGCAAATAAAACTAAAATGAAAACATAGTACAACAGAACACATTGATGCAAGTTCCACATTTATAAAGTGAGTAGTTTGTGTGTTTGAGCGAGTTGCATTAAACGGTAGATTACGCGTGTGTTGAGTGCGGAACGTGGCAATTATGGCTTAGGCCTCCACATGCTGCAGCCGATGTGTGCATCCTTAATTAATTTTGAACAGGCTTCACAGTTGCCGTATTCGTTATATATAAAGAAGGTAGCGGATAGCACAGGAAATTTTATGAAACTGTTCACAGAGGACGCAGCTGTCTCTGGGAAAGTTGCAACGTCAGAAGACTTCAGCGAAATGCAAGGAAGACCTGCAAAGGGTTTGTCTGATGCAACGACTTGCAATAGACCCTCAGTGTACTCGTAAATAAACATACTGCGCATAAACAGGAGTAGAGTTCCACACCATGCAACGTACCTACAACAAATAACGCCTATGTTCGTCTGTGAAAATGGAAGGGGCTTCTTAAATGAAGTCTATTTAGAAACTTCGGAAATCCTCATTACCAATAATGTTTTAAGTATTAATAATGGCGAAACACCTGACGATGACCTTACACGTATCAGTAATGGCTAAAGTGCCAGATTAACAAATTATTAAGCTATGATTGCGAATTTTACCTTGAATTGCATCTTCAAGCGTAGTTAAGCCATCTAAATCTCTCCTGGCTATATAAATGAAATAAGGCCTTGAGTGTGGTAAGATCTGCCATCATCGACGTGAGGGCACCGTGACATATCTTCTGTCTCCGAGCTGTCGACCAACACTACTGAAATTTTATTCTCGCAGACAAACCTCGTCTCACAACAATGCTTAGAATCGCACTCCCTAGTTTCGCCCTCGTACTGTTACTATCGACATCTGAGTGCTTATTTATTTTCATAGAAACTCGCCGAATCTTATACAATGCAAAGAATAGCCTTAAGATGGCTACATTGTTTTCGATACTCAGTGTAATATTCATTTAATGTAATGGAGAATTCTGACACACAATCATCACTCAAAGCGATATAAAATAAGTAGCAGCACCATCCACAGAGGCCTAAACTGGAACGACCACATAAAGTCCGCAGCTAGTGGTCTAGTGGTTAGATTGTGAGGTTCTCGGTTGGAGATTTTCTTCGCTCGGGACTGGACGTGCTGTCCTAATCATTTCATCTCTTCTTCATCACAAAAGTCGTTCAAGTCACCAAGTGGCGTCCAATAGAAAGACTTGAACCAGGCGGTCATAGAGCTCCAGATGGGGTCTCCTGACCAGCCATACCATCATTTCTACGTACCACAAACAAGTCGCACAAAAGGCAGATTCCAGCTATAGATTCATTGGAAGAATGGTAGGGCATGTAATTCGTCCACGAAAGAACTTTCTCTCAAAACAGTTGTTCCACAGATTCTTGAATATTGTTCGTCACTCTGTGACCGTTACCAGGCTGGACCAATAAAAGTGGTAGAGAAGACACAAAGGAGAGCAGTGCGTTTCGTTACGGAATTGTTTAGTTGATGCACGACAAACTTCAGTGGCAGACGTCATAAGTGAGGCGTTGTGAATCTCGCTAAAGTTTACTGTTGAAATTCCGAGAATATACGTTTTGGGAAGATTCAGATAACACATTATTTCTCTAATATACGTTTCGCGGAATGACCACAATGAGAAAATCAGAGAAAGTAGAAATTTCGAGGTTTTTTCAATATGACTATGGAAGCACCACTTGGTAATCTGGAAAACTCAAGTTAATAATGAAAGAGACAAGCTTGAGAGATTAAAACAGTTTCCAGAAATCCACCAATATTTTGTGGGCATTCTCGTCTTTGGATCATTTTTACTGGCCTGTCACTCAAAAAGCCGAAAACGATACGGACATTCATGTTGTAGTCCATATGTACACATATTTTACTACTAATTTCCCCCCCATGAACCATGGATCTTGCCGTTGGTGGGGAGGCTTGTGTGCCTCAGCGATACAGATAGCCGTACCGTAGGTACAACCACAACAGAGGGGTATCTGTTGAGAGGCCAGACAAACGTGTGGTTCCTGAAGAGGGGCAGCAGCCTTTTCAGTAGTTGCAAGGGCAACAGTCTGGATGATTGACTGATCTGGCCTTGTAACAATAACCAAAACGGCCTTGCTGTGCTGGTACTGCGAACGGCTGAAAGCAAGGGGAAACTACAGCCGTAATTTTTCCCGAGGGCATGCAGCTTTACTGTATGATTAAAATGATGATGGCGTCTTCTTGGGTAAAATATTCCGGAGGTAAAATAGTCCCCCATTCGGATCTCCGGGCGGGGACTACTCAAGAGTACGTCGTTATCAGGAGAAAGAAAACTGGCGTTCTACGGATCGGAGCTTGGAATGTCAGATCCCTTAATCGGGCAGGTCGGTTAGAAAATTTAAAAAGGGAAATGGATAGGTTAAAGCTAGATATAGTGGGAATTAGTGAAGTTCGGTGGCAGGAGGAACAAGACTTCTGGTCAGGTGACTACAGGGTTATAAAAACAAAGTCAAATAGGGGTAATGCAGGAGTAGGTTTAATAATGAAAAGGAAAATAGGAATGCGGGTAAGCTACTACAAACAGCATAGTGAACGCATTATTGTGGCCAAGATAGATACGAAGCCCACACCTACTACAGTAGTACAAGTTTATATGCCAACTAGGTCTGCAGATGACGAAGAAATTGAAGAAATGTATGATGAGATAAAAGAAATTATTCAGGTAGTGAAGGGAGACGAAAATTTAATAGTCATGGGTGACTGGAATTCGAGTGTGGGAAAAGGGAGAGAAGGAAACGTAGTAGGTGAATATGGATTGGGACTAAGAAATGAAAGAGGAAGCCGCCTGGTAGAATTTTGCACAGAGCACAAATTAATCATAGCTAACACTTAGTTTAAGAATCATGATGGAAGGTTGTATACATGGAAGAACCCTGTAGATACTAAAAGGTATCAGATAGATTATATAATGGTAAGACAGAGATTTAGGAACCAGGTTTTAAATTGTAAGACATTTCCAGGGGCAGATGTGGACTCTGACCACAATCTATTGGTTATGACCTATAGATTAAAACTGAAGAAACTGCAAAAAGGTGGGAATTTAAGGAGATGGGACCTGGATAAAGTGAAAGAATCAGAGGTTGTACAGAGTTTCAGGGAGAGCATAAGGGAACAATTGACAGGAATGGGGGAAAGAAATACAGTAGAAGAAGAATGGGTAGCTTTGAGGGATGAAGTAGTGAAGGTAGCAGAGGATCAGGAAGGTAAAAAGACGAGGGCTAGCAGAAATCCTTGGGTAACAGAAGAAATATTGAATTTAATTGACGAAAGTAGAAAATATAAAAATGCAGTAAATGAAGCAGGCAAAAAGGAATACAAACGTCTCACAAATGAGATCGACAGGAAGTGAAAATGGCTAAGCAGGGATGGCTAGAGGACAAATGTAAGGATGTAGAGGCTTATCTCATTAGGGGTAAGATAGATACTGCCTACAGGAAAATTAAAGAGACCTTTGGAGATAAGACAACCACTTGTATGAACATCAAGAGCTCAGATGGAAACCCAGTTCTAAGCAAAGAAGGGAAAGCAGAAAGGTGGAAAGAGTATATAGAGGGTCTATACAAGGGCGATGTACTTGAGGACAATATTAGGAAATGGAAGAGGATGTAGATGAAGATGAAATGGGAGATACGATACTGCGCGAAGAGTTTGACAGAGCACTGAAAGACCTGAGTCGAAACAAGCCCCCTGGAGTAGACAACATTCCATTGGAACCACTGACGGCCTTGGGAGAGCCAGTCCTGACAAAACTCTACCATCTAGTGAGCAAGATGTATGAAACAGGCGAAATACCCTCAGACTTCAAGAAGAATATAATAATTCCAATCCCAAAGAAAGCAGGTGTTGACAGATGTGAAAATTACCGAACAATCAGTTTAATAAGCCACAGCTGCAAAATACTAACACGAATTCTTAACAGACGAATGGAAAAACTAGTAGAAGCCGACCTCGGGGAAGATCAGTTTGGATTCCGTAGAAACACTGGAACACGTGAGGCAATACTGACCTTACGACTTATCTTAGAAAAAAGATTAAGGAAAGGCAAACCTACGTTTCTAGCATTTGTATACTTAGAGAAAGCTTTTGACAATGTTGACTGCAAGACTCTCTTTCAAATTCTAACGGTGGCAGGGGTAAAATACAAGGAGCGATAGGCTATTTACAATTTGTACAGAAACCAGATGGCAGTTATAAGAGTCGAGGGACATGAAAGGGAAGCAGTGGTTGGGAAGAGAGTAAGACAGGGTTGTAGCCTCTCCCCAATGTTATTCAATCTGTATATTGAGCAAGCAGTAAAGGAGACAAAAGAAAAATTCGGAGTAGGTATTAAAATCCATGGAGAAGAAATAAAAACTTTGAGGTTCGCCGATGGCATTGTAATTCTGTCAGAGACAGCAAAGGACTTGGAAGAGCTGTTGAACGGAATGGATGGTGTCTTGAAGGGAGGATACTAGATGAACATCAACAAAAGCAAAACGAGGATAATGGAATGTAGTCGAATTAATTCGGGTGATGTTGAGGGTATTAGATTAGGAAATGAGACACTTAAAGTAGTAAAGGAGTTTTGCTATTTGGGGAGCAAAATAACTGATGATGGTCGAAGTAGAGAGGATATAAAATGTAGACTGGCAATGGCAAGGAAAGCGTTTCTGAAGAAGAGAAATTTGTTAACATCGAGTATAGATTTAAGTGTCAGGAAGTCATTTCTGAAAGTATTTGTATGGAGTGTAGCCATGTCTGGAAGTGAAACATGGACGGTAAATAGTTTGGACAAGAAGAGAATAGAAGCTTTCGAAATGTGGTGCTACAGAAGAATGCTGAAGATTAGATGGGTAGAACACATAACTAATGAAGAAGTATTGAATAGGATTGGGGAGAAGAGAAGTTTGTGGCACAACTTGACCAGAAGAAGGGATCGGTTGGTAGGACATGTTCTGAGGCATCAAGGGATCACCAATTTAGTATTGGAGTGCAGCGGGGAGGGTAAAAATCATAGGGGGAGACCAAGAGATGAATACACTAAGCAGATTCAGAAGGATGTAGATTGCAGTAGGTACTGGGAGATGAAGAAGCTTGCAGAGGATAGAGCAGCATAGAGAGCTGCATCAAACCAGTCTCAGGACTGAAGACCACAACAACAACAACACTACTAATTTATGAACATTATACTACTTATCATATAAATGTATTTGGTCTCTTTTTCTTCTGTAATGGTATTCATGTTGTTAGTTAGGATAACACACAGCTGAGTATTGTTAATGTGTAAATCATAAATCGCTGCATGGCTATGATATCAAAAGTGACCAATGACAAACTGGTACTTTAATGAGATTTTCACTCTGCAGCGGAGTGTGCGCTGATATGAAACTTCCTGGCAGATTAAAACTGTGTGCCCGACCGAGACTCGAACTCGGGACCTTTGCCTTTCGCGGGCAAGTGCTCTACCATCTGAGCTACCGAAGCACGACTCACGCCCTGTACTCACAGCTTTACTTCTGCCAGTATCTCGTCTCCTACCTTCCAAACTTTACAGAAGCTCTCCTGCGAACCTTGCAGAACTAGCACTCCTGAAAGAAAGGATATAGCGGAGACATGGCTTAGCCACAGCCTGGGGGATGTTTCCAGAATGAGATTTTCACTCTGCAGCGGAGTGTGCGCTGATATGAAACTTCCTGGCAGAATGAGATTTTCACTCTGCAGCGGAGTGTGCGCTGATATGAAACTTCCTGGCAGGAAGTTTCATATCAGCGCACACTCCGCTGCAGAGTGAAAATCTCATTCTGGAAACATCCCCCAGGCTGTGGCTAAGCCATGTGTCCGCTATATCCTTTCTTTCAGGAGTGCTAGTTCTGCAAGGTTCGCAGGAGAGCTTCTGTAAAGTTTGGAAGGTAGGAGACGAGATACTGGCAGAAGTAAAGCTGTGAGTACCGGGCGTGAGTCGTGCTTCGGTAGCTCAGATGGTAGAGCACTTGCCCGCGAAAGGCAAAGGTCCCGAGTTCGAGTCTCGGTCGGGCACACAGTTTTAATCTGCCAGGAAGTTTCATATCAGCGCATACTCCGCTGCAGAGTGAAAATCTCATTCTGGAAACATCCCCCAGGCTGTGGCTAAGCCATGTCTCCGCTATATCCTTTCTTTCAGGAGTGCTAGTTCTGCAAGGTTCGCAGGAGAGCTTCTGTAAAGTTTGGAAGGTAGGAGACGAGATACTGGCAGAAGTAAAGCTGTGAGTACCGGGCGTGAGTCGTGCTTCGGTAGCTCAGATGGTAGAGCACTTGCCCGCGAAAGGCAAAGGTCCCGAGTTCGAGTCTCGGTCGGGCACACAGTTTTAATCTGCCAGGAAGTTTCAAACTGGTACTTGTCAGACACCAAAAAATGTAACGTGTTCATGAGTAAACCGAGAACGATACTAATTACAAAATCGTTCCAATGCTGTTGTAACACTACCGCCCTGCCGGACGTGCGTTAGCTCAATAAAGCCTGTACTGTAATAAGTTCACGGGCTTCACCTTGTAAACAAGGATTTAGTACATAAGTTGACCGCGTGTACCTAATGGAAGCAATTCGGACTTATTCAGTCAGTAACTACAGTGATGCGTCAAGCAAATGTAAAGTATAATTACACGTTCGCATGGACAAGAAGTACATACAGTAGATACTACCAATGATTAATAATACGGTCGCCAGCCTAATTAGGCATTGAGTGAGTTTTTCCCTGTACAAGTGGTAGCATATTCAAGCATAATGACACGTAGTAATGTTGCGTTTTATGGCAAAATTTAGAATCAGAAAGAATCTAATGAACTAAGGTTTTCTTCTTTTGTACTCATTTGGATGAGCTAAAATTACACAACACCACACAGCAATGATTACTACGAGCTGCACTTTGTATATTGATCAGACTGAAATCGGGCATAGATTACCCTAGAATCAGCAATTTTGAAAACACACATACAATGTCACTATTAAAATTGGAAAAAACACTAATACACTTAGGTTTAACATAGAAATTAATTTTACTATTCAATTCTGATCAGTACACTTCAAAATGTGCAAGAATAGGCAAGAGAAAGGGGGGGGGCCCTGAAACTGTTACGGTCGTTATGCTGAAACTAGTAAGTCCTGAAGGTACATTAACACTCAAAATTATCAACCTATGGATTACTATTCTTTTGTCACGCTTCTGGAGTAATTGACTAACATTCTTTCAGTCTCAAATGAACTAAATAACATTGCTAGCCCAATTCAAAATTTATCTTTCAATTTAATCACACTGTAGTTCTTTACTAACATTTACATTTGCACTCCTAACTCTCAACTGCTTTATAGCTTAAATTGGTCTGCAGATAATTTGATACTAACTGTAAACTTTCAGTTCAGGATACTCGGGTTGCACAATATAAGGTAAGGACCCTGTCTAGGTCAATGATAAGGATAAGTGATGGCTAAGGCAATTCTGGTAAAAGTCACGTTATTATTGAACAGTTAGAACAGTTTCAACACTGGTCCACACAGATACACTTCTAAAGATGAAATAAATGTTTGACCTGTGCACGTAGTTGCGGCGGATGGCGGGCAGCGAGATAGCGGGCAGCACAGCACACATACAAGCACGGCTAAGGCTCTCACAGTATCGGCACTTTCATTCTTCTTAGCGTCGTAATCTTTCCAATTTTGTGCCTGAGGAAATAGCCATGCCAAGTAGTCGTCGGAATCGGCCCATCCGAGGCTCAATGGAATCCACTTTTCCTATATAGCCTCCTCGGTACAGTACATGTTCCTCTGACCGATACTCAACTCCGACTGTTTCACTGAGCCCGTTGTTCCGATCCGCGCCAGTGTGCGTTTTCCCGCGCTCGCCTACATCCACCTTTTCCCGCGCCCCTACAGGTAGGGTATTCACCACAGGTTTTCTACTACACATATCCTGATGCATTACCTACGTATGGACCAAGTGTTTAAATTACAATTTTCACATTTTACAATAGTTTTAACATTAAATACACTTTCCTTTGGTTATCAAATTGCTTGAAACCTAACATAAGTAATGACATTCATTTCAAAAGTTGTGTACAGTTTCTTTAACATGACACGAAAAGGAAAAAAATCCAAAATAATATTTACATTATTTTACATAAATTCAGAAAGAAACATTTATCTAAATGCATAAAGAAAAAAATTATTATAGGTGCATTATTGTTACACATGCCCCTGTTTCCAGAAAATTTTCTCAAGTCTAAATTTTATGGGAACACTAAATTTAACAATGATACACTGGTTCTAAATCTTCACGTAAATGTTCAAGAAGATTTACACCACATATTTCCTTCCACTCACTGTAAATAGGTTTACACTATTTTAACATATCAAGACCAATTTCTTGTTATTTACTTAAGTGCCTTTTGCACAGTCCAACTTCCCATTTTAACATTACTAAAATAGCAATTTAATCATTTTTTCCCAAATTTCTTAAAGAAATAATTTAAAATTCTGGAATGCAAACATTTAACTACAAAAACAAATGCATATTTCTTATACACTATAAGATAATCTGTCGATGCTCGCTTTGAATAGCAGTCCATTTCTTAACTTATTAAACAAAACACACCCACAAAATTTTCAGAAAATTAACTACACATATTTGCTGCCTATTATGCGGATTTCACTTCATATCGTTACATCCTCTGGATTACATTTACTATTTTTCATCGACTATTTATCTGCCCTCATTGGTATTTGGCAGTCCTTCATATTATGGTTCATACACTGCCCATTTTCATTTTAGACAGTTCCATCTTTTATCTGTCTGAAAGCATTTATCCTTTCCTTTCAGTCCTTTCCTCCATACATTTTTATAGTTACAGTACAATTGGTAATCTGAAACTCACATAACTACATTAGTAAACTTTCAATGGTATACGGACATTTACAAAGATTAGTTACATTTCTAATAACTTGGGTTCAGCATAAAATACAGCACAATTACTCGTTTCTGGGAACATACAGTTTTAGATCCACAATATTTCTTACTCCTAAAGGTCTTTTGGATTTGTTGTGTGGAATATTCTGTATTATATATGGTCCAATATAAATATACTTAAATTTTGAAATTTCATGGTTTAGTTCACTAGATTTTTCGTGGGTTTTTAGAAGAACATAATCTCCAATTTTAAATTTTGAAACTTTTAGATTTTTATCGCGTCTTCTCGATCTAGATTCGGCTTTTTGCTTTGCCCTTTTTATTACCAATTCTTTCTTTTGATTCAATCCCAAACTTGTACAAGGTGGAAACTCTAATTTTTCTTCAATTAAACTTTTACTACTTTTATCTAACAAAATTTCTTCCGGTGGGAATCCTGTAGTTTCATGATGTAATGTGTTCATGACATTTTCAAAATCCGATATGAATCTGCCCCAGGCTCTAATTCAACAAAACCATAATTCAATTTCAGATAACACTGAGCTATAGAAACAATCAAGTATGCATAATAATAATAATATCTACAAATACAGCATCCTGCCCCTGCTCGTCTCTTTATTAACAGGGCAGTCTTTTATGGTTCATAAAACAGTCACTTAAGTCTGGTGGCTTCTTAGGCCTCTGGAGTTCAAAGTCTTTGCTTACTTGAACTCTTCGCAAAATAAACACAGAGTCGTCAGGTGGCTCTTTCTTTCTTTGTTCTGTTTCAACGTCTGGATTTTGTTTTGATACTTCGTCATCGTTAGGTACAATATCGTACATAACTGCATCCCCTTTGATTTCACTGATTTTCTCATACCCTCTTTCAGTAAAAGTATATTCACTTTCTTTTACACCTAAAAATACATCTTCACTAGAGTCATCACTACTCTCTTCCTCCACATCTGATTCGCTTAAGTACGCTACTTTTGCACAATAAGGAAAGTTAGTATATTCAATTTTGTCTGTATTTGCGTATGTTTCATCATCTGAACTATCGTCGGAATCCGACCATTCTGGATCGCTATCAGGTTCTAACATAAAGGCTTTTCTGAGACAGGCACTAAGTTCCTCCTCGGTATTGTTGTCAGGCTTAGATTTTAATTCAATCTCCTCTTTTGGTGAAACGGCCTCATCATCAGCTTTATTTACATCTACTGTGACTTCATATTCGGTGTAATCCTCGTGGACTTTAATTACTTTCATGTAATCATCTGCCCCTTCTCCACGGTGCCTCTCGGTAGCAGCTTGCACTATTGGCGGATTGTTAGCAGAAGTTATTTCTTCGTCAATGCTGAGGATTTCATCCTCCAAATCCTTCCTATCATTAACCTTCCCCTTATCGGCAGCACGCGTACTTTTCGCGGCGCTATTTATTCTCCCTTCTTCAAATTTGGGCCACGTCACTATATTGACGCCCCTATCATTTCCCTTTTTATTAACTAATTTCTTCGCCTCATATTCCTTCTTAACATCCTCCCACTCACTTTGCTTTAGGCCCTTGTACAGATCGTCGATCTGCACACGCCAATCAGTTACTTCTGCTAATTCATTATCGGCCTTTTCCTCATTGCAAACACTGCTAACCGCACCTCTCTGTGTACTCACAGTCTCATCTATTGTTTCCTTTGCCACGGAATTATCACTCGTAAAATTTTCATTATCTCTTACGGCTACGTTCGCACCTACTGCTGCCGTATTGCTAGCGGCTTCTCTCTGAACAGATGTTCCGCTAGGCTGGGCCGTTGCCCTCTGATGCTCCACTCGCCCGTTAATCTGGAGTATTCTGTGCGGCCGATATGACTCATGCTGGCTCGCACCTGACGCTTGTCTCGCCACAACACTTTGCGTCGTTTCACGCCTGTCTCTAACCTGTCTCATTACATTACGGTCGGTCCGGTATCTGTTCTTAATTCGGGGCCGGTATGTATTGTCCGCTTCCGTTTGGCCCGCAACGTTCGCGGAAATTAGTTTCCCGCGTCGTTATTATTTTGCGCGGCATACCCTCTACCGCGACCTTGATAATTTCCTCTGCCTCTTCCTCTCTGTATTACATTGACGCGAAATCCATCGCCGTCATTCCTTTCGTCATTGTGTCGGGTATTACGGTTGCCAAAATTTTGATAATTGGCACGACTTTCGCGCCAATGGTCTTCGTCTTCGACTCTTTCGAGAAATGCTTGGAAGCTGCGATGATTGCTTCCTACATACCTCTTTGAATCTTCTGGGAGCTTTTTATACAGCTCCCAGATAATTTCCGAATCTGATCTTCTACCTCTTAAATGCGTCAATTTCCTGTACCAATACTCGCAGAAATCTTTCAAAGAATTCCTGCCCCTGTTATCATGCTGTTTGGCCATGATAAACTCGCGCCATAAATGGTCCTGCTTTTGTTCAGACCAATATTCTTCGGTAAATTTTTGCCTAAATTCTTCGAACGTCATTCGTTCGGTATCTAAATTTATTCCCCAACGCTTAGCGTCACCTGCTAAGGCGCTAATTACTACATTTATCTTTTCCTGATGAGACAAGTGCTCAGGAAATACTCTCTCGCAATTTTTGATGAAATCTAACGGATGCCACCCGTTATGTTTCTTGGCGGGATCGAAGCGTTCCTCGCCTTCTAACAGCTTCGTAATTGGTGCGCCATTACAGACCACACCAGGCCTATCTTTAATTCTGCTCTCTAGATCGAAAATTCTGCCTTGAATTTTCGTAGCATTTTGTTCACAATTCTGAACACATCCGGTTACTTTTTGATCTAAATCCCTTTCAGTGTCTAAAACTACTTTTTTCAACTGTGATATCCCGTGTTGACATTCGTTCACGATCTCAGTTTTAAGACCGAAAACTTTTTCGTCTACCTTAGTTTCAACCAGAGGTTCTACTTTCTCTTGGATGTTGAGAATTTCAACATCGAATCTACTATTAATGTTTCCAATTTCCTCCTGCATAGTATCCATATTTTTGTTAATAGTATCAATTTCAAATTTCAGAGTATTTACCACAGAACTTAAATTACCTACCTTTTGTTCTACTTGTTCTATTTGTTTACTAATTTTAATTCCCTGTCCTTCAACCTGTGCTTTAATCTGATCACTCTGTGTTTTGAGCTGATGGCTCTGTGTTTTAAGTTGCTCGTCAACGTGTGTTTTTAGCTGATTAACCTGAGTGCTAACTTGTCTTTGAAGTTGCTCATTCTGTGTTTTGAGCTGCTCATCAACGTGTGTTTTGAGCTGCTCATTCTGTGTTTTGAGCTGCTGGCCCTGTATTTTCAACTGCTCAGTCTGTCCTGCAATTTGTTTGGTTAATTGTTCAAATAAGTCGTTCATGCTTAGAATCTTTACACTGTTTTGTTCTACGGAATCCGTGTGTTCCGGTCCTACTTCATAAGTTTCTTTCGGTTCTTTCTTTATTTGCGGTGAATCAAATATGTCAGTGGATTCGTTCACGTACCCACTATCATCTACAAAGTCACCCTCTACTTTCTGTTTTGTCCCTTGCTGTGTTCGAGGCGATCGCGACATTTCAATCTGTTCGTTGACGTGTTCATGGTATTGTATGTACGCCAATTGTCTTCCGCTAACGCCATCTGTTATTTGGCCGAGTAGACTCCTGCTACTGCTAGCCGCATTCTCCATTTCGCTCGGCACATCTACCCTGTCCCCGTTCCTGTCCATATTGAATGCCAATCACACCACACTATTTTACTTGACTCACACTGCAGTTTAATTTACTGAACTTTATTGCTATTCGAGCCACTGAACATCCACTGTTCGGTCTTTACGTTAGTTTATAACCGACAACAACTGGATGTCCTGTCACCGGGAAGCCACGTGTAACACTACCGCCCTGCCGGACGTGCGTTAGCTCAATAAAGCCTGTACTGTAATAAGTTCACGGGCTTCACCTTGTAAACAAGGATTTAGTACATAAGTTGACCGCGTGTACCTAATGGAAGCAATTCGGACTTATTCAGTCAGTAACTACAGTGATGCGTCAAGCAAATGTAAAGTATAATTACACGTTCGCATGGACAAGAAGTACATACAGTAGATACTACCAATGATTAATAATACGGTCGCCAGCCTAATTAGGCATTGAGTGAGTTTTTCCCTGTACAAGTGGTAGCATATTCAAGCATAATGACACGTAGTAATGTTGCGTTTTATGGCAAAATTTAGAATCAGAAAGAATCTAATGAACTAAGGTTTTCTTCTTTTGTACTCATTTGGATGAGCTAAAATTACACAACACCACACAGCAATGATTACTACGAGCTGCACTTTGTATATTGATCAGACTGAAATCGGGCATAGATTACCCTAGAATCAGCAATTTTGAAAACACACATACAATGTCACTATTAAAATTGGAAAAAACACTAATACACTTAGGTTTAACATAGAAATTAATTTTACTATTCAATTCTGATCAGTACACTTCAAAATGTGCAAGAATAGGCAAGAGAAAGGGGGGGGGCCCTGAAACTGTTACGGTCGTTATGCTGAAACTAGTAAGTCCTGAAGGTACATTAACACTCAAAATTATCAACCTATGGATTACTATTCTTTTGTCACGCTTCTGGAGTAATTGACTAACATTCTTTCAGTCTCAAATGAACTAAATAACATTGCTAGCCCAATTCAAAATTTATCTTTCAATTTAATCACACTGTAGTTCTTTACTAACATTTACATTTGCACTCCTAACTCTCAACTGCTTTATAGCTTAAATTGGTCTGCAGATAATTTGATACTAACTGTAAACTTTCAGTTCAGGATACTCGGGTTGCACAATATAAGGTAAGGACCCTGTCTAGGTCAATGATAAGGATAAGTGATGGCTAAGGCAATTCTGGTAAAAGTCACGTTATTATTGAACAGTTAGAACAGTTTCAACACTGGTCCACACAGATACACTTCTAAAGATGAAATAAATGTTTGACCTGTGCACGTAGTTGCGGCGGATGGCGGGCAGCGAGATAGCGGGCAGCACAGCACACATACAAGCACGGCTAAGGCTCTCACAGTATCGGCACTTTCATTCTTCTTAGCGTCGTAATCTTTCCAATTTTGTGCCTGAGGAAATAGCCATGCCAAGTAGTCGTCGGAATCGGCCCATCCGAGGCTCAATGGAATCCACTTTTCCTATATAGCCTCCTCGGTACAGTACATGTTCCTCTGACCGATACTCAACTCCGACTGTTTCACTGAGCCCGTTGTTCCGATCCGCGCCAGTGTGCGTTTTCCCGCGCTCGCCTGCATCCACCTTTTCCCGCGCCCCTACAGGTAGGGTATTCACCACAGGTTTTCTACTACACATATCCTGATGCATTACCTACGTATGGACCAAGTGTTTAAATTACAATTTTCACATTTTACAATAGTTTTAACATTAAATACACTTTCCTTTGGTTATCAAATTGCTTGAAACCTAACATAAGTAATGACATTCATTTCAAAAGTTGTGTACAGTTTCTTTAACATGACACGAAAAGGAAAAAAATCCAAAATAATATTTACATTATTTTACATAAATTCAGAAAGAAACATTTATCTAAATGCATAAAGAAAAAAATTATTATAGGTGCATTATTGTTACACTGTGTCTTGTTTTTGCTTTGGTTATCAACCCTAAGGCTGATCATCATCATTGTCGTCATCAGCAACATTTGACACCCACTGCTCGATAAAGTTCTCCACTGAGCGTTGCATGCACTACTGTCCGGAGGTATTAGTTCATTCATGTTGCGCCTACTGGTTTTATTTGTACACTACTGGCCTTTAAATTGCTACACCAAGACGAAATGCTGATGATAAACGGGTATTCATTGGACAAATATATTATACTAGAACTGACATGTGATTACATTTTCATGCAATTTGGGTGGACGTAGCTATCCACAGATGGCAGCACTCTGACTGTAGCCTATAGCTCTTCCGCGTCTTAACCTACCTCCCCGTCTTGCCCCGCCTTCCCCTGTGTAAGGTATTTTCTTGAGATACCCGTATTTAAGCACATGTGGTGAATACGTCTCAATTTTAGTGTCACAGATGCATGGTACAACATATAAAGTAAGTGTGTAGTGGATGGACTCACTGAGGATGATGATCATACATTCAGTTCACAAGTTGCAACATCTGTAAGTAGGCTGTTTAGGTTCTTATATTGGTAGCGCTCTGTATGAAAGTCACTGTTTGTGCTGTGTGCAGTCTGTGGCAGGGTGGCATTGTTGGAATTTGCTATTGTAGTGTTGGGCAGTTGGCTGTTAACAGCGCGTAGCGTTGCGCAGTTGGAGGTGAGCCGCCAGCAGTGGTGGATGTTGGGAGAGAGATGGCGGAATTTTGAGAGCGGACGATCTGGACGTGTGTCCATCAGAAAGAGTATATTTGTAATATTGGATATCTTGAACTGTTAATATATATATATATATATATATATATATATATATATATATATATATATATATATATATATATATATATATATAATGACTTTTGAACACTATTATGGTAAATACATTGATTGTTCTCTATCTTTATTTTGCTAACTATGCCTATCAGTAGTTAGTGCCTTCAGTAGTTCTAATCTTTTATTTAGCTGGCAATAGTGGCGCTCGCTGTATTGCAGTAGTTCGAGTAACGAAGATTTTTGTGAGGTAAGTGTTTTGTGAAACGTAAAGTTTAATTTAGTCATGGCCATTCTCTTGTAGGGTTTATTGAAAGTCAGATTGCGTTGCGCTAAAAAATATTGTATGTCAGTTTAAGCACAGTCATCTATAATTTTTCTAATGGGACGTTTCATATGTCGACACTTAGCCGAGGATACCTCACTGGATCTTTTGATTATTTTCTTGTAGCTTGTGTAATTAGTGTAGCTATTGTTCATTGCTAGCGCGTAATTGTAGAGAGAATCTTCTTTTTAGTTGTAGTTTTTCATCTTTGTACAGTAAGACAGTTGTGGCATGCATGCAGATTTGCACCAAGTATTTTTCAGCTGCGCTTGCAATTTTTAGTGCTATGCTAATGTTTTTTCTTATTTTGCTCTTCAAATTGTGCTTTTCTGTGTTATCGTGTGAAACATTGTGACAATAACGGCGTGTGAAAAACGAAACACTAGGGTCCAAAGTAAACTAAGAAACGACAGTGAAGACGAAAGCAGTGTGTTAGCGCCACCGTGTAATGAATTAACTAATGTTCAAAGTAATAATTTGGTAATTGTGCATAGGGAAATGGAGCGGGCTGCAAATAATGGTGCAGACAGTGAAACAATTAGGGAACAGGGAAGCATTATCGATCGATCGGTCGGCAACAGCTCGCCTCAGGAATCCGAAATGACAGGACACAATCTTGCAAATACTGTAGATTCAGGTTTTACGTCCTCACCGTTTTCTCAAATAAGTCAAGACACATTTTCTGCTTTTCAGAATGCGAATATTGCCGGTTCAAATGCACTGCCGAATAGCACTGAGGAACATGTTTCAGACACCAGTGCATTGTTATTACAGTTAATGCAACAAATGGGACAAAGGCTACAAAAGTTAGACACAATGCTTGAACAAAATCAGAAACAAATGGGACAAAATCTTCAAAAGTTAAACACAATGGAACAAAATCAGAGACAAACACAGCAACAGCTTCAAAAGTTACACTCATTGGAACAAACGCTCGAACAAACACATGAAGGTCTAACTGCTGAGTTACTTAAAATCGAATCGAAATGTCAAAAAGTCTGTAATGACATAAAAACACAAATTTGTGAGCATTTTCAAACTATTTTTTCACGTCATAAAAATGCATTAAAGAATCACGAAGCAGCCATAAAAGAACTGCAAACTATTGTTCATGAAAATCACGACACCTTGCAAGCTAAAATTGACTCAGTTGCATATACCGATTCGGTTACGCAACTTGTAAAAACTCAGGAAAACTTAAAGGACACAGTAGATACGATTTCAACACAAATGGACACTCCGAAACTTGGTTCAGAAAAACACACTGAGGAAATCAGTTCACTAAAGGAGAAAGTAGCCGAACTTTCGGATCAGTTCACTAACTTATCTACAAAGGTAGATGATGATCTGAATGACACAAGACCCGTAGCCTTCACTGACACAGAAGAGTATGAAAAAAATAGAAATTTCAAACCAGAACTGGCGAGATTCGAACAGGGCAGGGCCTTCTCGTCAAGGTGAATTTGTAGAAGTTAACGATGCGCGCCGACAAAGAGACAGTAGGCAATGACTCACAGCCAAGGCAGCCACGTGTGCCGGCTGGCTCAGCGAAAAATAACATAGACGCTAACCTTGATAAAAATTTTAGCATTCCTTACTGACGTATACAACATGATAATTGCTTTGAAGATCAAACTCTGCGTACTAGGAAAGGTAAAGGATTGCACTACATTTCACATGTAAAACCGTTTATTGAAAGATAATCTGCTTTTTAACTTAGTCTTTGCCATAAAATTTTTCACTTCACGCTACTAGTACGCGTTGTCACACTTAGAAACTGTTATCATGCAACAATGTTTTGAAGCTAACTATCCAATCTAGTACCTAGGGAACATATTTAGAGAGTAATTACCACTGCATTGTGATAGTGAACAGAGGACACAGTGTTACTGTGTGTGTACATTCTTGTTTGTTAGTTGCACAATTACGTAACGACTATAAGGCTTACATACTTCGTACATATAGTGCTAATGAGATTTTAATGCAACATTTTGGTTTACTTGAAAAGAAATTCTTTATTTGAAGTACTTTCTGTGAGATTTAATTAGTATTTGGTTTCTTTGACAGCAACACGATTATATCACGACGCGACTAATGTGTGACACAAGCGCTGTGAACTTTCATAAGTAAGACCTTGCAGGATAATACGGTGTAATCAATTCAAAAATGGCTCTGAGCACTATGGGACTCAACATCTTAGGTCATAAGTCCCCTAGAACTTAGAACTACTTAAACCTAACTAACCTAAGGACACCACACACACCCATGCCCAAGGCAGGATTCGAATCTGCGACCGTAGCAGTCCCGCGGTTCCGGACTGCAGCGCCAGAACCGCACGGCCACCGCGGCCGGCTGTGATCAATTATTGAAAGGATAAGTGTTTGTACACGTTTCTTTTTCAGGTCAAGAGAGAGGAGCTTTTGTACTTTTGTAGAGCTTAGAAAGATGCTTATACCTTCTTGCACAATGCAGTTACGTGCTTAGTGCAATTTAGATTTTCAGCTATTGTTACTCCTAGACTCTTTTCTGAGGGAGAAAAATGGTTACTTTCCCATTGAGGTTTAAATATGGTAGGGATTTCCGGTATTTTGGACCAATGAGCCTAGAATGACCAACCAGTAGCCTTTGAGTTTGGAATGGGTTGGACTTTAACCCTATATCCTGCTCGCATTTTGATAGTGCTTATAGGTCGGTACTGAAATTCGTGATAGCTGTCTTCAGGTTCTATGATTTTGCACTTAGATACAACTGGAGGTCATCAGCATACATGTGATATTTGCAGTAGGACAAAACTAGTAACACATCATTGGTATACAACGGTAAGAGTATACGACCTGACACGGAAACCTGGCGGACGCCTGATATAACTGCAGCGACTGTGTCTGTATGCTGCTGGACATCATGTATTGCTAGTGAGACGTCAGGTATGGGCGAAACTATTGCACTGCACTTTGAGAGAAATTTTGGCTGCTAAGTTTGGCAAAAAAAATGTCGAAGTCGACAGTGTCAAAGACTTTGCTGAACTCTAAGAAGCGTGTGATAGTCGCCTCTTGTGCATCCATGGCAAGCTTCATATCGTCTGTTGCCTTTATTAAGGCACATATTGTGTTGGGATGTTTACGGACACCTGACTGGTATTCGTCAGGTAGGTTGTTTGTAGTCTGGTAGTTTGTTCGCTGTTCGTGCACAATATTCTAAGACCTCGGACAGTGCAGAAAGAATGCGAATAGGTCAGTAATCAGAGGGTGCTTTGGCAACTTTTCTTTTGGTGGTGGCCAGTTTCCATGCCTCAGGGAAAAGGTTGTGGTTAAAGAGTGGCTGACGATATATGTTATAGTGGGCAGCAGCGGGCCTGTAACAAGTGTGATCGTTTGGACTACTGCAAGTAACACCTTTAGATAGAATTTTTCGTGGCTACGATCGTTTATCCCCATGAAGTGATCAATGAGTCTGTTTAGTAGTGGTTCAATTGTGGTTGTAGGTAATGTGAAGTACCGATTTAGTTCTTCGCCTAGAACAATGCGATCAGCTGCAGCTTTTGCTTTGCCTGTGCCAAGACCTTTTTGCATAGGACAGTTACTCTATTTTTGGTGTAGGTTAATGTATGGGCATACCTGAGTTTTGCATTTACCCATTCTATCTGGATACGAATTAAAACTCAAAACTGTAATGTGTGATTATCAATAGGTAGGGACGACTTTAATGAGATGTCTTATAGTACTTAAAATCGAGTACTGGGTCAAACCTCAATGACAATATTATGTTCTTCGTTATTATAATTAAAGTAAAAGGGCGTGGATAAACTACTCTTTTCGCTACAGTCCTGGCAGTTTGAAAGATGATTATAATGAAAATTCTGATTAAAACATTCACCGACAGGGAACGTGTTTGTGTTTTGTCCTTTGGTGAAATTAACATTGACAGCAGGCTTTGCTATCATCAACAATAGGACAGGGTGTTAGGACCTCATAGTAACATTTTAGTTGTCATATTGCATGGGCTGTTTGCAAGTTGGAAACAACCCATTTATTTTGATATTCGCATGACGGTTACCCTCTTGAATAAAATTATTGCCGCCTTAGCCACTATTCGTATACGGTTGTAACATGCGTAGCCGACATGGGAACAAAAAAGGTTTCCGTTTGGAACGAGCATGGCGTGACACGCGTAAACGGTTGTTTCTCTTACCCTAGCGACACACGGAATCTTGTGTAGGGGTTCGCTGATGTCCCACACATGCTGAAGCTGTTCCGGAATCATTTGCTGAATGGCGGTGTTATTGCAGAAAATAAGGCAGTTGCGAAATCCGTGTTCAAGAGACTTTTGATTGTAGACAGTGGCGAGGTGAAAATGTGCGCAAATTAACTCAGCAGCACATGACTATTAAGGGCAGAGACCGACAGAGAGTGCGTTTAACAGCCGAAGCACAAGAACAATGTCTGCGCTGATCCATTATATTTCCAGAAAGGCTTCATGAAATCTATTCAGTCACTTCTAGCTCTGTTCAGTGACTTAATAGAATACGATTACAAATATATACTTACTGCCAGGCTGAATCAGGACTCTCTGGAAACCTTATTTTCTCTTGTAAGGGGTCTGGGACATTTTTATAACCATCCAACTCCAGTAGGTGTAAAACCTAGATAAGGTTATTACTGTTAAGTGATAGTGCTTTCGATGTTCCTCTGTCTAACGCTTCTTTTGATGAACCTGATGAAGAAGAACATTTGTGACTGCAGCAGTGTTCAGCAGAATTCTTCCCGATCTGCTGAAACACTTTCAACGGTTGAAGGGCAGAAAGAAATTGAGGGGATACAGCTGAATGCAGAAAATTATGAGAGTTCCTCAGTATCCTTGTGTTCGGGCTTTACCGAGGAGGGAATTCCGTATCTTGCCGTATATATAGCTCATCCGTGCAAGAGGAATACCTGTCAGCTGGTTGTACATGATTTCTACGGGAAGCTTACTTATGCCTTTACAAACATGGCTTGAGACAATAAGCGAATTCGAGTCGACTTATGCTCAGCTTCATGGCAGTGACAATTTGTCTAGAGAAAGGGGCATTATTAGTAAGTTGCGTGCAACTCTTCGTGAGCACTTCGCCAATATACACAAAGAGATAATTAGAATTTACGCTAGAACTTGCACATTTACTCGTTTGCGCTAGATTTCATTAAACGACGATTAAGAATGTCTGAGACAGTTCATCGAAAAAAAATGGAGAAAACGGCATATGTCAGCACAACAATCAGTTCAGTAGTAGTCTTAACTGCTTTGTATATAAAAGTCATGTATGTAGGTACATACATTTATGACAGGACCCTTGTATATAGAGTGTAGTTGCGTGTTATATTATGTTTGTAAACATATCCCGAATTTTTTCAGGTCTTTACAAGACTGATGTTACGAATGGTTTTTCGTATTTACAACACTGCTAATGGTTCAAATGGCTCGGAGCACTATGGGACTCAACTTCTGAGGTCATTAGTCCCCTAGAACTTAGAACTAGTTAAATCTAACTAACCTAAGGACATCACAAACATCCATGCCCGAGGCAGGATTCGAACCTGCGACCGTAGCGGTCTTGCGGTTCCAGACTGCAGCGCCTTTAACCGCACGGCCACGTCGGCCGGCTTACAACACTGCTTGGTAGCTTCACTGCAGAGGAGAATTGGTATGTAAACTTGTTTTTTATGTATATAATCGCATTTTACAGCAGTTATGCTCTTATGTAAATTTATGTCAGTGTGATTAAAATAATAGTTTCTGATTTATTTGAGCCAACGTTTCTCATTTCAAGTGTGTGTGTGTGTGTCAGTATGCTTGTGATCTGATATTACAACGATGCGTAAGGCTTAAAGATACTTCAGAATATAACAAATCAGTTTTACCTGTAACATTTTAGCGGCAGAATATCAGTTTAGACAGCTAAAGTTTTATATAAGCAAAATCTTTCGCCAAAAACTTCACGTAAACGAGCATGCCGTGCATCTGCTTGTGAGCGCCTGCTCCTACGCTGACGTCACGTCAGTCCGGGGCAGAGCTGAGCGCTTACTGCCCAACATTATTTACTATCCTTGGTCACTCCATTGACATTCTAGGCGCACCGCATGCGCTCACACTTAATTGAGGCGCAATCTTTCTACCCACTTTAGTCTCTGAGCTGCCATAAGGCTAACGCGACTTCGGCTATTGTCGTCAAGGAACGACATTGTGGGTTTGTTGTTTGAATGCTAGATGCGTGGTCGCGTTAGAGGAGTGATGCCTGGGAAGTGATATTTTAGAATACGGACGATATATGTGAGAGATACGGAATGAAGGTAGACGCATTTTTGTAATGGTTAGCCTCGGGTGAAAGTTTATATTTCCGACTGTTTCAAATATAACATGAACTGAGATACCGCATATTATTACGGCTGTGTCACGCTTTACCGGATTTGATTCAAACTTCTTATGTACCGGAGCACAATTGTGACGGACATACTGCTACTGTTGAACAGATTTGGAACATTTACTCTGCAGTCTGGTGACCACGAGAGATTGGAGTACCAAATCGAACTGACGTTAAATTGATTATTAGATGACTAATAACCCCATATCTAGAGTAATTGACTACGCATTTAGAAAGTATCGTAGCTCGACGTGGGTCACAATATACTTACTTTACACTCTCACGCTCAGATCAGAGGTGAAGCGGGATTTTTGGCCATCCACCTCTTGGTATTCCAGCGGCTGCGTGCAGGAGTGAACAGCGACGAGGTCAAACTGTAATTTTTCAGGTCACTGTGGTTGGAGACAGTTCTGAATGACTCGGATGTTAGACTAAGGAAGAAGATATGGTGGCTATCGTAAAATGAGAATCTGGGTTGCATGAGTTACTAAGGAGCATGCGGAAGAGCACAAACACTGAGTTATAAATACACAGGAGGCGTACTAGATTCTCCTATAAATTACCAGAAAATATGTCCACGTGGCTTCAATCTTTGTTAAGATTCGAATATACACAGTCGTGTATGGTATTTCAGACCACGAATCGTGGAGCTGCCATATTCTATTGTTTCAGTGAAACCTATAGGTACAAGTAGTCGTCACAATGTGACATACAGACGCACGTACATGTACACAAATGTACTAGGAGACCAATAAGAGGAAAAATCTTAACAATTATCTACTTTAAATACTTCTTACTTAACGTTCATGTTGCAAATTCATGAGACAAGTTAATTAAGGAATAAAATAAATAAGTTAATTAGCTTAGGAAAAGCATATGTTTTGAAAACATAAAACTAGAAGTTTAGCTCTTCGATTAACTTCTGTCAAAAAATTTCACTAAAGAAATGAAATAAATAAAATCTTTAAAACAACAAAGAAAATAAAAAATCAAAGATAAAGGTAAAAAGCTCTTTCAATCCGAGTATATCAATCTATCGTAACGAAATCGTGGTAAAGTACCTCGAACTCAAATAAACCCAAAAGATATAATAGCAAGCTTAATAAAAATATAAAAGAACAAAAATCACAGCCTAGAAAAATTAAAGCCAACAATATTCTCATAAAAACAATTCTAGTATATTCAGCCTAAAAATTAAAGCACAGCATCTGCCGTGGGCTCGTTTATCCAAGGCGGCTGTCGCTAGATATCTTGTTTGCTGGAACTCTCGAACTTCCCGGTTCTGCTGATCTCTGCTTCGCTTGACGTTTGAAGGCGTCTCTATACGACGATGAGGCTGTTTGCTTATGGATGATGCGCAATCAGAGCGCATGAAATCAGCGGTTTCTCAATGCGTGTGACCTCTTCGTGGATTGACGAAAGAGGCTTGCACTGTGCGCCTCTGCCCAAGTTGCAAGGCTTACAGCTAATACTCATAGTTGGATGATTATTTCCTTTTTTCTGGCAACCTTTCACGATTCGGCCATTACAAAAGGCAAAATTATACTTAGACTGATCTGCATGATAAAACGCAAAGAATAGTGAAACTAAATTCTTAATCTTATGCCGTTTCAGTTTTTCCTCTCATTAATAATATAAAATCCTGTACAAAAACTCCAACCGATATCGTATTTCTTAAGGCATAAAGTCATTCATTGCTAGGAACAAATATGATCTGCAGATGATGTGAGATCCATTACTAGTAAAACAGTCTGGTGCCTAAATTTTACGAAAGTAAAATGGCGAACAGAGGTGGAGAACTTACAGTACATTTTTTTTATGTTGTTACTGATTTGTTCAAGCCCGGATGCCAGCGACAGCAACATCTGCGTCGCCGAGTTTCGGGAGATTCTGCAACTGCTTGTCCGCGCATTAGACGAAAAAAACATACAGCGCTGAGAGAAAATTATGCAGCGAAGGGAGGGCGTTTGCCCGCTGTGGCCGTACATTCATTCCTACTTCCAGCATGGAACACAGCCAGGATAATCTGGACCGCGTCCAAAATGTATCTCGTATGCACGCCAGCAACACAAAACGGCCAGGCTGGGCGTAGCGCTATGGACCCCGTGCATTTAGCACTTCCTGGCGAAAGGAAATTATTAGCACGGTAGATTCTGTTTTACTCAAGTGGCCGCAATAAATTGTTACGTAAAAGCCCGAACATTCACCCTAACCCAGGAGGATCCATACCTAAACAGACATTTACAGAGTAGATAGAACCATAAACGGCGAGAGCGCCAATTATGAATATAAAACGAGGCGACAGCGATAAATGTAAATTTAAAAGGTAGTGCATTCTGCCATTATCCATTTATTTGCGTCACCCGTACTGACTATAGTTACGTTTCCCCACGACTTGCAGCATGTACCACGCGCTCGTTGCAGAGATTGAGATTTGACATTCAACATGAACAAACGTATCATGTTTTGATAAATAGCGGAAAGACACGCTATTGTATGATCACGCAATTGATCAGCAGTCATTGGAAGTAGTCACATCCATTAAATATCTGGCAGTATACGTACTGGGCAGTAATATTACCAGGGATGGAACGAGCAAGGTAGAAGTGAGAAGTAGAATTGCTCAAGCAAAGGCTGCTTTTAACAAGAAGAAAAACATCTTAACATCTACGAGCATCAGCCTTGAAATCAGGAAAAGATTTTTGAAAGCATATGTGTGGAGTGAGGCATGCTATGGGTGTGAAACATGGACCCTCGGGACAGAGGAAGACCAGAATCTAAATTCTTTTGAAATATGGTGCTGTAGACGCTTGCTCAAAATAAAATGTATCGACAAGGTCACAAACGAAGTGGTTCTGGAAAGAGCAGGTGAGAAGAGAAGCTTATGGAGTTTCATTGATAAAAGAAGAGTGCAATTTACAGGCCATCTATTAAGACATATAGACTCCTGAACACAATCATAGAGCGATATGTCGAGGGAAAAAGACCAAGAGGAAGACCACGACTGAGATACATGGATCAAATCGTGAAAGATGTGGGATTTAACACCTATAAAGAAATGAAGAGAAAAACTGAAAGACGCTCAGAATAGAGACAAGCTGCCATTGTAGCTGTTGCAAACCAATCCCTGGATTGACTACTACAGAAGAAGAAGATACGTACTGAACGGGTTATAGCAGAAGGACAAGGTAAAAAATAATCATATGGAAGGCAGATGCTACTCTCAAATTCACTTGAAGAGCCTTTAGGGAGTAGAGTCCACCCATGAAAGTAAACACTACGAAACCCTCGTTTGAGCGATACTTCGCTATTGCTTGTTAATATGAAACGTTGCCATTTAGAAATTGTAGAATAAATAGAGAAAGTTCCTAAAAGAGCAGCACGTTTACTCATATGTTCGTTTAATAAACGCCAAAATGTAAGGGAAATGCGCATGCAATTCCAGTGGCAGCAACTGCAAGAAAGGCGTTGTGCTTCACGGTGCCATCATTAAAAAAATCCGATCTTACGCTCGGTTGCTATAAAGCTTCCACGTGAATGACGATGACAGTTAGATGATTATTCCGCTACCTTACTAATGACTTCGTAGTTGAGAGAATATTAAATTTGTTACATCTAAGGAATTATGTATTTCGCTACTGTGTCTTTTAATTAAAAAAAGAGTTCGTTCTCTTTTGTTATCCCTATTATTACATCTTTCTTGTATATTCCTTCTTCGTCTGTGTTCTATCTCTATCAGCTCAAGCATTCAGAAATGCTGAATCTTCATTGTGAAGACGTATAGTGAGAAGTGTACATGTATGTGGCATAGATTTTCTAATGTGAATTCATATTCATTCCATCAGTACCGCTGCCCTGTAAAACAGGATATAAATTACATCTTTTTGGCACTGTTTTCTAACAGTTACCAAGATACTGTGCTTTGTTAGCAGCGAAAGCGTAAACAAGATTGCGTGAGAGTGGGTGGAACGTTAACTTTGAATCACGTACGCTATTTCATGTAGGAAATAGTCTCTTTATACACACATAGCTGATCTGCGGTTGTTTTTTTTAAACCTTGACGAATATTCGCAGCACTGTTCAGTACGCATTTTGAGTTTTCCACTGTTTTACGCTTGTGCGTAACCTTTTGACATTAATTTTCAGCACCTGTATTTCCAGCATTATATGCAGTTTACCACTCTACATTCAGTATGTCTTATCTTAACTGATATTTTCATATCATACTCGTCGATGCGGTATTTATTGATGATTTTTTACTCACATTTTACACTGTGCA
The DNA here is from genome assembly GCF_023864275.1 of Schistocerca cancellata. Classification (NCBI taxonomy): domain Eukaryota; kingdom Metazoa; phylum Arthropoda; class Insecta; order Orthoptera; family Acrididae; genus Schistocerca; species Schistocerca cancellata. The sequence goes on from NC_064632.1 coordinate 166,699,292, forward strand.
ATCAGAAAAACGCCACCACCTGTCGAAAGCCTTAATAATTGTTAGTTGACACTAAATTACGGTAAGTGTGAGGGCATCCATATGAGTGCTAAAAGGAATCCGTTAAACTTCGGTTTCACGATAAATCAGTCAAATCTAAAGGCCATAAATTCAACTAAATTCCTAGAAATTATAATTACGATTAACTTAAATTGGAAGGAACACACTGAAAATGTTGTGAGGACACCTAACCAAAGACTGCGTTTTATTTACAGGACAATTAGAAAATGTATCAGATCTACAATGGAGGCTGCCTACACTACGCTTGTCCGTCCGCCTTTAGAACCTGTTGCGTTGTGTGGGATCCTCACCAGATAGGATTGATGGAGAACATAGAAAAAGTTCAAAGAAGGACAGCAGTTTGTATTATCGCGAAACAGGAGAGAGAGTGTCACAGGAATGATGCAGGATTTGGGGTGGACATCATTAAAACAAAGGTGGTTTTCGTTGCGGCAGGATCTTGTCACGAAATTCCAATCACCAACTTTCTCCTCTGAATGCGAAAATAATTTATTGACGCCGAACTACATAGGGAGAAACGATCACCATGATAAAATAAGGGAAATCAGAGCTCGTACGGAAGGATATAGGTTTCATTCTTTCCGCGAGCTATATGAGATTGAAATAATAGAGAGAGGGATGTAGAGCAATGTTGAGTCCAGTGCTGTGACTAGCTGCGCTAGGTTTCTCGGTTGAGGATCGATGGAGCGAACAGCAATAGATTCTCGACTGGGTTTAAATTTCGCGAGTTTTGTGGCCAGGGGAGTACGTTAAACTCGTCCTGTTGCCCTTCGAACCACACACATGCACAGCGAGCTCTGAGTTAACATTCTATTTTCCTACCAGTACATGTCATCGTGTCGAGCAGAAGCGAACTATTATGGGTGGATATGGTCCCCAAGGATAGATTCATACTTTTATTGATTCACTGTGCAGTGACGAGATCATTGGACCCTTACGACGATTTTTGCAGTCGTTTCATGCCGTACACGCCGACGGCTGTACATCCGATGTAGCATAAAACGTGACTCATCTGAATAGTCCACCTTTGGCCAGTCTGTCGACGTCCAGTTGCGGTATTGGTGTGCAAATTCCAGCCTTCGCTGCCGGTAAGCACCAGTCAGCATGGATGCATGAAAGAGCCATCTTCTGCAGAGGCCCATGCGGAGCAGTAGTAGGGAGTAAGCGCCTCGAGTGCAATTTTTATATCAAACTGATAAGCAAATTAATTAAATTGATCAATTAATCACCTCCGCCCACCCCCCACCCCCGATCACGCCAACTCCCACCCCCACCCCTGGGTGATGTCGCATATTTCTTCCAGCTGCATATGTGCCCCAGCCTCCTCATGCCCCTCCGCCACCCCTCCCCCATCCTACCCTAATAGCAGATACTATGAATTTTGGCGGCAATTTCGAATTTAGAGGGGAATTTCTTTGTTCTAATGCTGTGCTGCCATCCCTTCCCACCCCTCACTCGGAAATTGGCGGGAAATTAAAAATTGGCAGAATCTTTTCCAGAACTCGAACCCTGGTCCTCCTGGGCAGAAAGCCCAAGTGCACCCCTCTAACACAATTCAATCACAGGAGGCGCTTGGAATTGACAGGAAATTAAAAGTTGCGGTGCCCTCTCCTGGACTCGAGCCCTGATTCTTCTGGATGGAAAGCCCAAGTGCACCTCCTAAGACATGGAAACTGTCCAGATGCGGGAGAGGAAGGTTAGGTTAGTATACTTTATCTATTTTCGTCGGGAAACTGACGCAAAGATCGATCCTGATTACATAATTAATCACGAAGATCGGTCCTAATTACCCAGCTATATGCATACCGCTGCACAAGCACGGCATAAAATCGCAATATAGCGCAAAAACTGACGATACCATACAAAAAAATGGTTCAAATGGCTCTGAGCACTATGGGACTTAACTTCTAAGGTCATCAGTCTCCTAGAACTTAGAACTACTTAAACCTGCCTAACCTAAGGACATCACACACATCCATGCCCGAGGCAGGATTCGAGCCTGCGACCATAGCGGTAGCGCGGTTCCAGACTGTAGCGCCTAGAACAGCTCGGCCACCCCGGCCGGCTGATACCATACAATAGGTGTTATCCTGCTGGGTAAAAAAATTCACAATACTACCCGAAACTGACGCAAATATCGATCCTAATTACATAATTAATCACAAAGATCGGGCCTAATTACACTGCTATATGCATAACGTTACACAAGGAAGGCATAAAATCGCAATACAGTGCGAAAACTGACGATACCATACAAGTGGTGTTATCCTGTTGGGAAAAAATTTCGCAATACCACTCGAAACTGACCCAAATATCGATCCTGATTACGTAATTAATCACAAAGATCGGGCCTAGTTACACAACTATATGCACAGCGCTACACAAGGAAGACAAAAAAGCGCAATACGCCACAAAAACTGACGATACCATACAACTAGTGTTATCCTGCTGGGAACAAAATTTCGCAATATCGCTCGAAACCAGCGACAGAAACACTAAAACTCTATCCTACACCTACAAGCTGGCGGGAAAAAGGCTGGAGTGTAAGGTACTATATTTATTTATTTGTGGGAAATACATTCAGTTGACTTCGATGCTGGTGTTGGACATAGAGGAGTTTAAAATGTGTATTACCTGCAAGCATACAGTATCTATCATTGTTTGACATCGGAGTTCGCTACAGACGCCTACTAAAAATTACCCTACAGCCCAGCTAACCGAAGACAATACACGCAATCACAGATGATGGAAAAAATACATCACATTTCTAATTACACTTCGAAATTGTCGTGAAAAAACCAGTACTCGTATTGAACAGGTCATACAAGTAAGTATTCCAGATACCCTAGACGGAGAAAAGCTTATCGCCTATGTTCTGTCTGCCTACAGTTTTAATTATCTACCTATAAACTACATGGAGATTCTTAACTCTAACTCCAATAAAGTCAATATAACTATTATACAGAAGTGCCATGTTATAGCAGAAGGAATTTATGTTTCTCAGTCTAGAAGACTGTTCTCCACAATACCGTCCGATATAGATATTGCAGAATTGGGACTTGGTTGACACAAGCAACGTTATCCCACAAGTTCTAAGAAAAAGAGTAAATGTATCCCGCAGACTTAAACAATTTCCCATTAAAGAAATGTGTTATGTGCCCAGAAAATGAAATTGGAAGACATAGAAGTAAATAAAAGAAAACCAGAGTATGCAGAGAAGACAACTGCTATAAAGGAAGAATGTAACCTGCAAATTGAAAAGAAAGGATATAGCGGATGTGCAGGCCAGGTTTACGTATGGCTTTAGACACAGTGTATGGAGATATCTAGCGACGACTGGGGAATACAAGATAATAGAGTTTACTGTTAAGAGCAGTGGTAAGTGGCCATATGTTGGAGTACTGGCGGAAAACGATGGACTGGAGCATATTTACTATGTTAAAGGATGCACGAAAAATCTGTTTACCAAACTCCATTTCTCCTTGGATGTGCTTAAAAAAGAGGGATACACTGCATCGAAATGTGGTGGGCTTGCTGTCATACACTTAGCAACAGAAGAACCGTTTGCAGAGCTTAAAAGAAACGGAAAAAGAATCTTTAATGACAATTCTTTTGCAAAAGTTGTAAACTTAAAGCTCTACACCGAAATTCCACAAGAATCTGCAGCAGAGGAACTGACAGCCTACACCCTGGAGGACGTAGAATGTTATAACAGTGTCATGCAGAAAATACGAGAAAAATTAAAATCCTCGAATGCTATCGTCTGGAAGAACCGCCAGGAGGAACAGAATTATTTTTTAAAGCCATAAAAGAGGTACATTACAGGAAAAAAAGTTATATATGTTCTGGAGTTCGAAAACATATTCTATGTATTTGTCAAATTACTGGCTGGAGAAAGAATCATTTAAGTTATAAGTTAAAAATTAAATTTTACATTATTAAAACTGTGGTTCATGGTGTGGGTTCCTGTAGGCATGTCCTAGTCCATGAACCACGGGCAACGTATGAGTGGCCAAGTAAGTGGTCCCGACAGTCGGGATACCAGTTACTTTGGAATAAGGCTGGGCATCTCGGACATATTCTGAGTCGTGGTCACCTTTGTGCTCATACGGCAAAGACTACCAAATCCACCGGTTTGTCCCTCAGCCGTTAGGGGTAAAACCCAATGGGACTCGGGGCAAGTAAGGCTAGCAACCTGCTTCCCTGGTACTTTAAATATGATGCTGGCAACAATCAGAGCAAAATGCCTCGGACCTTTGGAGGTGACGGAGTCCCACCTCTAACTGACAAACCAGGGACTCCTAAGATACGACTTGGCAAACAAATCGTAATGAGATGGGGAGCTATTAATATCAATGGGGGCTACTCTGGGAAGAAGGTAGAGCTGGCAGAGGCTGCAAGTAAGATGAGGCTGGACGTTTTAGCTGTTAGTGACATTCGGGTAAGGGGTGAGAAAGAAGAGGAAGGGGAGAATACAAGGTGTACCTGTCAGGAGTCAAAGCAGGAATAGCACAATGGGGTGTAGGGCTTTACATCAGGAAAGAAATGGAACCCAGCGTAGTTGCAATAAGGTATGTAAACGAACGACTGATGTGGATAGATTTGACAGTGTCTAGCAAGAAAATCAGGATTGTGTCAGTATATTCGCATTGTGAAGGGACAGATCAAGATAAGATGGATAGTTTTTATGAGGCACTCAGTGATGCAGTTGTTAGAGTAAAGGACAAGGACAGTGTTCTGCTCATGGGTGATTTTAACGCCAGGATTGGAAATCGAACAGAAGGGTATGAAAAGGTTATGGGTAAATTTGGAGAGGATATGAAGGCCAACAGGAACGGGAATGAACTCTTGGATTTCTGTGCCAGTATGGGCTTAGTAATCACAAACTCCTTTTTTAAACATAAGAACATTCACCGGTATACTTGGGAAGGCAGGGGAACCAGATCTGTCATTGACTATATAATAACAGATCAGGAATTCAGGAAGGCTGTGAGGGACACACGTGTATTCAGGGGATTCTTTGATGACACTGATCATTACTTAATCTGCAGTGAAATTGGGATTGTGAGGCCGAAAGTACAGGAGGTCAGGTCCATATGTAGGAGGATAAGAATGGAGAAACTTCAGGATAAGGAAATCAGGCACAAGTACGTAACAGCGATCTCAGAAAGGTACCAGTTAGTTGAATGTAGTCAATTACAGTCATTGGAAAAGGAATGGACAAGGTACAGGGACACAGTACTAGAAGTGGCTAAAGAATGTCTTGGAACAGTAGTGTGTAAAAGTAGGATGAAGCAAACAGCTCGGTGGAATGATACAGTCAAGGCAGCCTGTAAAAGGAAAAAGAAGGCGTATCAAAAATGGCTACATACCAGAACCCAGGTAGACAGAGAAAGTTATGTTGAAGAAAGAAACAAAGCCAAACAGATAATTGCAGCATCCAAGAAGAAATCGTGGGAAGAATTTGAAAACCGGTTGGAGACTATGGGTCAAGCTGCTGGAAAACCATTCTGGAGTGTAATTAGCAGTCTTCGAAAGGGAGGTAAGAAGGAAATGACAAGTATTTTGGACAGGTCAGGAAAACTGCTGGTGAATCCTGTGGATGCCTTGGGCAGATGGAGGGAATATTTTGAAGAGTTGCTCAATGTAGGTGAAAATGCGATCAGTAATGTTTCAGATTTCGAGGTAGAACGGGATAGGAATGGTGATGGAAATAGGATCACATTTAAGGAAGTGGAAAAAATGGTCAATTGATTGCAGTGCAATAAAGCGGCTGGGGTGGATGAAATTAAGTCGGAACTCATCAAATACAGTGGAATGTCAGGTCTTAAATAGCTACACAGGATAATTGAAATGGCCTGGGAGTTGGGACAGGTTCCATCAGACTGGACAAAAGCAGTAATCACACCAATCTTTAAACATGGAAACAGAAAAGATTGTAACAACTACAGAGGTATCTCTTTAATCAGCGTTGTGTGTAAAATCTTCTCAGGTATTGTTGAAAGGAAAGTGCGAGTATTAGTTGAGGACCAATTGGATGAAAATCAGTGTGGCTTTAGGCCTCTTAGAGGTTGTCAGGACCAGATCTTTAGCTTACAGCAAATAATGGAGAAGTGTTATGAGTGGAACAGGGAATTGTATCTATGCTTTATAGATCTAGAAAAGGCATATGACCGGGTTCCTAGGAGGAAGTTATTGCCTGTTCTACAAGATTATGGAGTAGGAGGCAAACTTTTGCAAGCAATTAAAGGTCTTTACATGGATAGTCAGGCAGCAGTTAGAGTTGACAGTAAATTGAGTTCATGGTTCAGAGTAGTTTCAGGGGTAAGACAAGGCTGCAACCTGTCTCCACTGTTCTTCATATTATTTATGGATCATATGTTGAAAACAATAGACTGGCTGGGTGAGATTAAGATATGTGAACACAAAATAAGCAATCTTGCATATGCGGATGACTTTGTTGTGATGGCAGATTCGATTGAAAGTTTGCAAAGTAATATTTCAGAGCTAGATCAGAAATGTAAGGACTATGGTATGAAGATTAGCATCTCCAAAACGAAAGTAATGTCAGTGGGAAAGAAATATAAACGGATTGAGTGCCGAATAGGAGGAACAAAGTTAGAACAGGTGGACGGTTTCAAGTACTTAGGATGCATATTCTCACAGGATGGCAACATAGTGAAAGAACTGGAAGCGAGGTGTAGCAAAGCTAATGCAGTGAGCGCTCAGCTACGATCCACTCTCTTCTGCAAGAAGGAAGTCAGTACCAAGACTAAGTTATCTGTGCACCGTTCAATCTTTCGACCAACTTTGTTGTATGGGAGCGAAAGCTGGGTGGATTCAGGTTACCGTATCAACAAGGTTGAGGTTACGGATATGAAAGTAGCTAGGATGATTGCAGGTACTAGTAGATGGGAACAATGGCAGGAGGGTGTCCACAATGAGGAAATCAAAGAAAAACTGGGAATTAACTCTATAGATGTAGCAGTCAGGCCGAACAGGCTTAGATGGTGGGGTCATGTTACACGCATGGGAGAAGCAAGGTTACCCAAGAGACTCAAGGATTCAGCAGTAGAGGGTAGGAGGAGTCGGGGCAGACCGAGGAGAAGGTACCTGGATACGGTTAAGAATGTTTTTGAAGTAATAGGTTTAACATCAGAAGAGGCACCAATGTTAGCACTGAATAGGGGATCATGGAGAAACTGTATAAGGGGGGCTATGCTCCAGACTGAACGCTGAAAGGCATAATCAGTCTTAAATGATGATGATGATCATCATCATTATTAAAACTACATTTAACAAAATAAAGGAAACCTACCAAAAGTCCTAAGACGTTTCCTACGTACAATTACCCATGGGCGCATATTTCGGCTGGGGAAAGTTGATAGTCGAATGACCTTGAAAAGTAGTTGAAACTAAGTAGTTGAAAGTATAGTGACCCATTTTTCGTACCTATATGAGATCTTTTCCAGCCTTTATTCCCATCCAGATTGCTTGGGATGTTGAGGGATGTTGAGGAGGCCAGGGCACACATGGAGCTGAGAAAAACAGGTGACGTGACTTGGAAGCGGGGGTTGGTATGGTCGGGGGTGGGAGTGATTAATTGAACAACTTAATTAATTTACATACCAATTTGATATCTAAAGTGTGCTTGTAACTGCACTGCCCTACTACTTGGAGCAACGTTCACTGAACAGTCTTTGAGGAGACACTGTTAATAGCCCTTGGTTCATCTGGGTGGTCAGTTGGTCAACAGTTACACGTCTCTTCGCCCTCACACATCTCCGCAGCCGTCGTTTAGCCCTGTCATCTACAGATCGTGTTGAAACACAGATGACTCGATGCCGGTTTTAAATAGCGCCATTTTGCCATGCCTGGTATACTTTAACCACGGTGGCATGCGAAAAGTTTACAACATAGCCTTTTCGGAAATGCTTCCACCCTTCGTCCAATTATCATGCCCATATATCTCACTCCGTTTCCGTATTGCGAAAACAACTTCACTGCTTCGCGCATTCTGCGATACGCTTTATACAGGGTGTTACAAAAAGGTACGGCCAAACTTTCAGGAAACATTCCTCACACACAAAGAAAGAAAATATGTTATGTGGACATGTGTCCGGAAACGCTTACTGTCCATGTTCGAGCTCATTTTATTACTTCTCTTCAAATCACATTAATCATGGAATGGAAACACATAGCAACAAAACGTACCAGCGAGACTTCAAACACTTTTTTTACAGGAAATGTTCAAAATGTCCTCCGTTAGCGAGGATACATGCATCCACCCTCCGTCGCATGGAATCCCTGATGCGCTGATGCAGCCCTGGAGAATGGCGTATTGTATCACAGCCGTCCACAATACGAGCACGAAGAGTCTCTACATTTGGTACCGGGGTTGCGTAGACAAGAACTTTCAAATGCCCTCATAAATGAAAGTCAAGAGGGTTGAGGTCAGGAGAGCTTGGAGGTCATGGAATTGGTCCGCCTCTACCAAACCATCGGTCACCGAATCTGTTGTTGAAAAGCGTACGAACACTTCGACTGAAATGTGCAGGAGCTCCATCGTGCATGAACCACATGTTGTGTCGTACTTGTAAAGGCACATGTTCTAGCAGCACAGGTAGAGTATCCCGTATGAAATCATGATAACGTGCTCCATTGAGCGTAGGTGGAAGAACATGGGGTCCAATCAAGACATCAGCAACAATGCCTGCCCAAACGTTCACAGAAAATCAGTGTTGATGACGTGATTGCACAATTGCGTGCGGATTCTCGTCAGCCCACACATGTTGATTGTGAAAATTTACAATTTGATCACGTTGGAATGAAGCCTCATCCGTAAAGAGAACATTTGCACTGAAATGTGGATTGACACATTGTTGGATGAACCATTCGCAGAAGTGTACCTTTGGAGGCCAACCAGCTGCTGATAGCGCCTGCACACGCTCTATAAATCTACCTGGTACGGAAACAACTGGTTCTCCCGTAGCACTCTCCATACAGTGACGTGGTCAACGTTACCTTGTACAGCAGCAACTTCTCTGACGCTGACATTAGGGTTATCGTCAACTGCACGAAGAATTGCCTCGTCTATTGCAGGTGTCCTCGTCGTTCTAGGTCTTCCCCAGTCGCGAGTCATAGGCTGGAAAGTTCCGTGCTCCCTAAGACGCCAATCAATTGCTTCGAACGTCTTCCTGTCGGGACACCTTCGTTCTGGAAAGCTGTCTCGATACAAACGTACCGCGCCACGGCTATTGCCCCGTGCTAATCCATACATCAAATGGGCATGTGCCAACTCCGCATTTGTAAACATTGCACTGACTGCAAAACCACGTTTGTGATGAACACTAACCTGTTGATACTACGTACTGATGTGCTTGATGCTAGTACAGTAGAGCAATGAGTCGCATGTCAACACAAGCACCGAAGTCAACATTACCTTCCTTCAATTGGGCCAACTGGCGGTGAATCGAGGAAGTACAGTACATACTGACGAAACTAAAATGAGCTCTAACATGAAAATTACGCGTTTCCGGACACATGTCCACATAACATCTTTTCTTTATTTGTGTGAGGAATGTTTCCTGAAAGTTTGGCCGTACCTTTTTGTAACACCCTGTATAGCCTCCACTGCTAGTACTGCCACCAGCCGTATATCAGTGTGTACTGCACGTTGACGTCGAAAGTAGGCTCTGATCACATTAATCTGATTCGACCATGTACACTCCTGGAAATTGAAATAAGAACACCGTGAATTCATTGTCCCAGGAAGGGGAAACTTTATTGACACATTCCTGGGGTCAGATACATCACATGATCACACTGACAGAACCACAGGCACATAGACACAGGCAACAGAGCATGCACAATGTCGGCACTAGTACAGTGTATATCCACCTTTCGCAGCAATGCAGGCTGCTATTCTCCCATGGAGACGATCGTAGAGATGCTGGATGTAGTCCTGTGGAACGGCTTGCCATGCCATTTCCACCTGGCGCCTCAGTTGGACCAGCGTTCGTGCTGGACGTGCAGACCGCGTGAGACGACGCTTCATCCAGTCCCAAACATGCTCAATGGGGGACAGATCCGGAGATCTTGCTGGCCAGGGTAGTTGACTTACACCTTCAAGAGCACGTTGGGTGGCACGGGATATTTGCGGACGTGTATTGTCCTGTTGGAACAGCAAGTTCCCTTGCCGGTCTAGGAATGGTAGAACGATGGGTTCGATGACGGTTTGGATGTACCGTGCACTATTCAGTGTCCCCTCGACGATCACCAGTGGTGTACGGCCAGTGTAGGAGATCGCTCCCCACACCATGATGCCGGGTGTTGGCCCTGTGTGCCTCGGTCGTATGCTGTCCTGATTGTGGCGCTCACCTGCACGGCGCCAAACACGCATACGACCATCATTGGCACCAAGGCAGAAGCGACTCTCATCGTTGAAGACGACACGTCTCCATTCGTCCCTCCATTCACGCCTGTCGCGACACCACTGGAGGCGGGCTGCACGATGTTGGGGCGTGAGCGGAAGACGGCCTAACGGTGTGCGGGACCGTAGCCCAGCTTCATGGAGACGGTTGCGAATGGTCCTCGCCGATACCCCAGGAGCAACAGTGTCCCTAATTTGCTGGGGAGTGGCGGTGCGGTCCCCTACGGCACTGCGTAGGATCCTACGGTCTTGGCGTGCATCCGTGCGTCGCTGCGGTCCGGTCCCAGGTCGACGGGCACGTGCACCTTCCGCCGACCACTGGCGACAACATCGATGTACTGTGGAGACCTCACGCCCCACGTGTTGAGCAATTCGGCGGTACGTCCACCCGGCCTCCCGCATGCCCACTATACGCCCTCGCTCAAAGTCCGTCAACTGCACATACGGTTCACGTCCACGCTGTCGCGGCATGCTACCAGTGTTAAAGACTGCGATGGAGCTCCGTATGCCACGGCAAACTGGCTGACACTGACGGCGGCGGTGCACAAATGCTGCGCAGCTGGCGCCATTCGACGGCCAACACCGCGGTTCCTGGTGTGTCCGCTGTGCCGTGCGTGTGATCATTGCTTGTACAGCGCTCTCGCAGTGTCCGGAGCAAGTATGGTGGGTCTGACATACCGGTGTCAATGTGTTCTTTTTTCCATTTCCAGGAGTGTATATTCAATAGATCTGAACTGTACCTTCTTTAGGTGACATTTTAAGAGCGTAAATATCTGAATTACATCGTTACGGCGAACAAGGAAGCTTGAAAGTCATGACTGGCTCATCTTCTGTTCCAGCTGACGATGTCTTAAGGCGCTTTCTACACTAAGTAGTACATTTCCGCAATTTAAGCTGCGGCGCGAAATCAAAGTTATTAATTCTCTTACGACGGTATACTTTGATATCTCGATTTGACAACAAAAGATACCAAATTGGTTACATAATAATACAACAAAGATACCGAAATTTCCTAAAGAGTGTCAAAAGTTGTCCAGGGGCAGATATTTATTCAGATCATATATTAGTTGTAGCTGTGGTTCTAGTTTGATTGAAAAGAACCTGGAAAGGACTGAAGAGAGAGCACATAAACTTTGAGAAACTGAAAGACAAAAGCAATTGTGAAGAATTAGATAATGCATATTCTGAAATCATGATGCAAGGACAGGAAACGGAATGCACGGAAGGAAGATGGGATCGTTTTAAAAATGGGATCAAAAAGTCAGCTAAGGAAACGCTTGGAGTCAATGAGAGGAAAAAGGTAAAGAAGGAATGGGTAACACCAGATGTGATAACCAAGAAGGATGATCACAGGAAATGGAAAACTTTAAACATAGAAGAAGGGAAGTGTAACTACAGGAGGTTAATGAATAATGAATTAAGAAGGAAGACAGAAAAGAAGCAATGGATTTGACACTCAGGGGAAAGAGAAACGACAATGGGCTAAAGGACGTAGAGGCAGCAGATGGTAACATGGTGAGTGAACCCCAAGAAATAATGAGAAGATGGGAAGACTATACAGAATGTCTATAAGCTGTAGACAGCCGACCAAGTGAAGAAGACCTTGGGATAGAAGAAAAAGATATAGATGCAGATGATGACAAAGGAAATGCAATACTAACTAGTGAGATTGAAGAATCTATGAAGGAGATGGTAAATGGAAAGCAATGGGAATTGATGAGACTCCTGCGAAACTGTTAAAAGTCATTGGAGAAGGAAGGGAAATGTGTAATCAAATATACGTGACAGGAAAATGGCCAAAGGACTTTACAGAAAGTATCTTAATACCTATAGAAAAGAAAAAGAGCAGCAAAAAGTATGAGGAACATAGAACAGTGAGCCTGATATCGCATGCAGCTAAAGTCTTGCTGAGGACGCTCAACAGAAGGCTATATGGAAAGCCGAATTGCGTAATAGGGGATGAACAATTTGGTTTCAGGTGAGGAGTGGGAACTAGAGATTCCATTGGGCTACTGAGAGTGATAGGGGAGAGGTACATGGAGAAGAAAAGGAAGGTGTATGTTGTGTTCATTGATCTTGAGAAGGCTTTTGACTGTGTCAGATGGGACAAACTGATGGATATCCTAAGGAAACATGGGGTTGACTGGAGGGATAGACGGCTAATTAGAAATTTATGTTTGAAGCAGAGAGCAGAGTAAGAAAAGAGGTGTGATGAGTGAAGAAATTGAACTGGGAAGAGGTGTAAGACAAGGTTGTTGTTTATCACCAACACTGTTCAATATATATCTGGTGGAAATTGTTAGTGAAAGTTTTGATGGAAGGAGAGGAGTTTGTATAGGGGGTCGGAGAGTGTAGTGTATAAGATTTGCAAACGACATGGTTGTGATGGCAGAGAGAGCAAGAGAGCTGGAACAAATGTTAGATGATCTAAACACAAAATCAGAAGAATATGGAATGAAGATTAACAGCAAGAAAACGAAAGGCATGGTAATCGGAGGAAAGGGGAGAAAATGCCGTATGAAAATAGGGGGAGAGGAAATAGGGCAAGTGCATAACTTCAATTACTAGGGAAGTGTAATAATGGATTATATGTATTGCTCAGCAGAAATTAGGAAAAGAATTGCAATGGCAAAAGACGGATTCAAGAGGAAACAGAAATTACTGTGTGGCCCACTAAACAAAGATCTTAGGAAAAGACTAGCCAATGTTACATCAGGAGCGTTGCACTATATGGTACGGAGACCTGGACATTGAGGAAAAAAGATGAAAGAAGATTGGAGGCACTAGAGATATGGATATGGCGCAGAATGGAAAAAGTAAAATGGGAAGACCGAATATGGAATGAAGAAGTATTAAGAAGAGTTGGAGAAGAAGGAAACATGCTGAAAGTCATCAGAAAGAGAAAACGAAACTGGATTGGACATCGTTTGAGGAGGGACTGTTTATTGAAGGAAGGAATAGAAGGAATGGTGGAGGGGAAAAGGGGAAGAGGAAAAAGAAGATATCAAATGCTGGACAATATCAAAGGAGACAAATACTCAGAAATGAAAAAAACTGGCTATAGACAGACAAAAGTGGAAGAGGCTTAACCCATCACAAGACCTGCCGTAAGGCAGAATACCATACTGCTACTACGTATTTAGCTTTACCTCGCAAGTTGAGATGATAAGAAGACCTCACCTGAAAGTTCGTATTGACTGTTAAGTGTGTTTCAGAAGCTTACTCCCTAGGAATTGTAGCTGTTACTAAGTTTTGGCATCATTTCCTTTTTTGTTCATGTTCTCTGCGCTGAGAGGTAGACTATAATCATAGCCCTGCAATGAAGGAGATTTTAATTTAAACACGTGGTAGATCTATTGCCTGAGGAGCCAAATATTACTGTTGCTTTTTGCTCCTGGGAAAGTGTGTGGATCATATTGATCGTCTGAATTAAATCGATCGTTGCATCGGTTGTTCTGTTGAAAATTCAAATTCAAATGGCTCTAAGCACTATGGGACTTAACATCTGAGGTCATCAGTTCCCTAGACTTAGAACTACTTAAACCTAACTAACCTAAGGACATTACACACATCCATGCTCGAGGCAGGATTCCAACCAGCGACCTTAGCGGTCGCGCGGTTCCAGACTGTAGCGCCTAGAACCGCTCGGCCACTCCGGCCGGCTCCTGTGTATTGTTTCGTTGATAATGTCACACCATGGAGAACTTATTTCAGTTCCTCTGATCGGACTGTTGATTTTTTCCAGATTTTAGTCCAGTTATTGCTCGGATACGTACGTTCAATATGGATCCGTTCGAGATTCAATGTGAGCACTTTTTAAGGTTTGACATTTGATGTTACTGTCCTACCGGGGAACCGAGCGAAACCCATGCATCAGCTGGCTGGAAGTTTTGTTAAAATAATGTCTCTCTAGCGAGTATAATGTGAATGGAATTTTTAACAACGAGCAGGTAAACGAGGGCACGTAACGCTGGTGGAATTTCTCTGCTCCTCATCACAAAGTAATGGTGGCATTGAGACTTTCCAGGAAGCAGCAATCTCGACCTGTTTTCCTCATGCTACGTAGTTATCTCTCTACGGACTGCTCCTCGGCTTCATTTGTCCTACTTTACTCCATTCCTGCTGGCGACAGTTGCTGTGCGACCATGTACTGAAATATTTACAAGACCTGTATAAGAGCACAGAGTCTGGAATTCAGAGTCCAGTAGTGATCATACAATAACTTTACTTCAGTACTGGGCGGCAAGGGCAATTTCAGCTACGAGGTATTGCAGATTAAAACAGCAAACAGTAATGAACATTTAGAAAACAGAAGACCGCGAACAAACAAAGGCGTTGCAGCATGTTTCTAAAGTTTTATTAGTAAAGAAAAGAAGATAGGACGGTGAGATTTGCTATACGGCGCTCGGTCTTACGTAACAAAGGAAACTTCAGCTCATAGTCAACTGGGAATTGGTGAGCGAGAAACTTTGCAGCAGCCGCCGAGGACTTGGGACTCAAGAACAAACAGCGGAACAAAACTTATCGTTTAAGCAGAAAGCCTGACATTGCAAACACTGAAAGTTGTGAGGTACTTGGATTTGTATAATTCATTTATTTATAGCTGTTAGCTGAAGACAGGTTGCATTCTACACAACGTGTTCGATTTATTTATTTCCTTATCGTATGGCATATATTAACAGTTTCTGAATCACAAAAATAGCTATACATATAAAAAGACTACTGAACTACTGCATACCAATAATTCAGCATAGCTCCCCAGCGTAACACAACACAACTGACAAGAGCTATACGTGAACATCAAGATCTTTTACACACATCAAAAAACGTTTTGCATCACCCCGGTTCCCAGAACACTTGAAGATAGACGTTGACTGTGGATATTGTATCACAGACACAGTCCCTTTGACTGTTCAGAGTTGTCACTAAATCCACCCAAAGATGTAAAGAACCATGTATGAGCAGCGCCAATTAGACGGACGGGGTCCGACAGTCGATCAGTTCCAGTCATTCCACCAGGAAGGAGGTACACGGCTCGTGTTGTCTGTACTTCAACCGTGCCTAGACGGTCAATACCGCGGTTCGATCGCGCCCGCATTGTTACTTTGTGCCAGGAAGGGCTCTCAACAAGGGAAGTGTCCAGGCGTCTCGGAGTGAACCTAGCCGATGTTGTCGGACATGGAGGAGATACAGAGAGACAGGGACTGTCGATGACACGCCTCGTTCAGGCAACCCAAGGGCTACTACTGCAGTGGATGACCGCTATTATGGCTCGGAGGAACCCTGACAGCAAAGTCACCATGTTGAATAATGCTTTTCGTACAGCCACATGACGTCGTGTTACGACTCAAACTGTGCGCAATAGACTGCATGATGGGCAACTTCACTCCCGACGTCCATAGCGATGTCCATCTTTGCAATCACGACATCATGCAGTGCGATACAAATTTGCCCAGCAACATGCCGAATGGACCGCTCAGGATTAGCATCACGTTCTCTTCATCGATGAGTATCGCATGTGCCTTCACCCAGACAATCGTCGCAGACGTGTTTGGAGGCAAGTCGGTCAAGCTGAACGCCTTAGACACACTGTCCAGGAAGTGCAGCAAAGTGGAGGTTCCCTGATGTTTTGGCGTGGCATTATGTGGGGCCGATGTACGGCACTGTTGGTCATGGGAGGCGCCGTAACGGCTGTACGATATGTGAATGCTATCCTCCGACCGATAGTGCAACCATATCGGCAGCATATTGGCGAGGCATTCGTCTTCATGGACGACATTTGACGCCCCAATCGTGCACATCTTGTGAAGAACTTCCTTCAGGAAAACGGCATCGCTCGACTAGAGTGACCAGCATGTTCTCCAGACATGAACTCCATCGAACATGCCTGGAATAGATTGAAAAGGGCTGTTTATGGACGACGTGACGCACCAACCACTCTGAGGGATCTACTCCGAATCGCCGTTGAGGAGTGGGACAATCTGGACCAACAGTGTTAACAGTGCCTTGATGAACTTGTGCGTAGTATACCATGACGAATACAGGCATGCATCAATGCAAGAGGACGTACTACTGGGTATTGGAGGTACCAGTGTGTACAGCAATCTGGACCACCACCTCTGAAGCTCTCTCTGTATACAACATGAAATGTGTGGTTTTCGTGAGCAATAAAAATGGGGGAAATGATGTTTATGTTGATCTCTGTTCCAATTTTCTGTGCAGATTCCGGAACTCTCGGTGATGAAAAACTTTTTTTGATGTGTATATATACACTCTTAAGACAAAAATATAATCGACACACTATGAATGGGACGGAAATCAGTAGGTGTGATGTAATTTACAGACAAACAAAATTGGATGATATATTCAAGAGAAAGCGCTTCACAAATTGACCACATCAGTAAGAAGTTGCTCCATCTCTGGCCCATATGCATTCGGCTTGGCAGTGATAGAGTTTTTGGCTGTCCACCTGAGGGATATCGTGCAAACGTCGGTTCAATTGGCGCCTTACGTAGTCAAAACCCATAGATGGAAGGCCATACCCATAATGCTCCAAACGGTCTCAATAGGAGAGACATCAGGCTTTCTTGTTGGCCAAGGTAGGATTTGACAAACATTAAGGCAAGCAGTAGAAACTCCAACTTTGTGCGGGTGGGCATTATATTACTGAAATATAAGGTCTTGATGCTTTTCCTCGAACGGCAACAAAACGGGGCGTAGAATATCGTCCAGTTACCGCGGTAATGTAAGGATGCCACGGATGACAACCAAACGGGGCCTGCTATGAAAAGAAAAGGCACCCTAGACTGTCACTCCTGGTTGTCATGCCGTATGGCGGGCGTTAGTCAGTTTGGTATCCCATTGCAGTGTGGGGAGTCTCCAATTATTTCTTCACTGGCCATCGGGGCCTGGAATCTCACTGACTGCAGTTCAGTTGCCCTGACTGGCGAGTCCCGTTGCTAACTGAGCCCAGTTGATTAGCGAAGAAGTGTCTGGAACGCCCCAGAACATGGGTGTCTCCCGCCATACCGTCAGACAACCACACAGACAACAAACACATACGTGGCGCCATTTCATTTCATAGCAGGAAGAACCCCCTCAGTCGTCAACCGCGCCTTCCTTACACTACAGCTGTACGTCGACGATATTCTACGCTCCGCTTTGTTGCCCTTCATGGTAAGCCATCCTGGACTTACATTTCAGCAAGAGAATGCCCACCTGCACACGGCGAGAGTTCCTACCGCTTGTCTTCATGCTTGTCAAACCCACCCTTGGCCAGCAAGGTCGCCAGATCTCTCTGAAGTAGAGAACGTTTGGAACATTATGGGAAGGGCGCTCCAATTAGCTCGCAATTTTGACGAACACGCCAGTAAGACAGAACTTGGCACAATAGGGCTCAGGAGGACATCCATCAACCAATGCCAAGCCGAATAACTGCTTTCATAAGAGCCTTACTGACTTGCTCAATTTGCGAAGCTCTTTGTCTGGAATAAATCATCCAATTTATCTGGTATTGCAATCCTTGGTTTGCCTGTATATGTACATCACATCTACCGATTTCCGTTCTATTCGGATAAATCTTTCGTGGTGCTTCTCTTTTCTTGTCTTAGAGTACATAAGGAGTGATCAAATAGTTCCGTTTCAGGGAGTTGCTGCAGCGTACATGCGTCCCAATGCGATTCCGAAGCAGGTATATTACCATCGAGAGGTAAGCAAGGGGTTAGTGTAGCCTTCTAACGGAAACATTTTGATCGCCCCTTACAGTTTATCACACTACTTACCACTGTCAGAAAATCTTCGAGGGAACCGTTGTAGGCACGTAGATGGCGTGTTAATGTAATAGAATCAACTACTTTTGTTCCACATCGCAGTCAAAAGATGGCGATTAAGATTGCTCCACTTGGGGAAAGTGTATGCAGATCTTCCATGGTCCGAACGGATGTTGTTCAGGGTAGTCCAAACTGCCCGAGGCTGGTCAAATCCAGGGGCTTTCTTCTGGATGTAGGTCAGTTTCAGGCGTTGCAGGGGACAACATTTCCGTTCATCTATCGTGTAGAGTTCAGAGTAAGATAATAATGACATTGCGTGTTACAAGGCTGAGAGCCTACCTGTGGGTAGCCCCACTTCCTGGTGATATTTGTCTTCCGTGACGCCACTTCGGCGACCTGCCGGTCGACGAAGAAGAAATGATGACGAAGACAATACAACACTCAGCCACCGAGTGGAGAAAGTCTCCCACTGGCTGAGATAAGACTAGATGTCTTAATCCTAATCTTTTTAGTCTATAGGGAATACGTCGTTCAATATTGGAAACTACAGTGGTTACCAAGAACCGTCTAGTATTCACAAAGTTGTGCATTCATCTGTCTGATATCTGGAGGTGGAATGTGACTCAAGATGAGTAAACAGTATCTGGGAGTAGATTGTGTCCGGAAAATTTAAATCATGCAAGTAGACTCGTTATATCAACAATTTAGAGCTAATAGTACCTAAAAAGGAATAAAACCTGGCAGTGCAAGTAGGACTCTTGCTCTTAGAGTTCCATATAAACTTAATTACGCACACTGAGGTGATTAAAGTCATGGGATAGCGATATGCACTTATACATATGGCGGATGTATCGCGTAGATAAGGTATAAAAGGGCAGTGCATTGGAGGAGCTATCATTTGTACTCAGGTAATTCGTGTGAGAAGGTTTCCAACCGGATCAAAGCCGCACAACGGGAATTAACAGACTATGAAGCGGAATGGTAACTGGACATTCAGTTTCGGAAATGGTTAGGAAATTCAATACTGCGAGATCCACAGTGTCAAGAGTGTGTCGGGAATACCAGATTTCGGGCATTACCTTTCACCACAGACTACGCAGTGCTCGACTGCCTTCACTTAACGAACGAGAGCGGCGACGTTTGCGTAGAGTTGTCAGTGCTAACAGCCATGGAACACTTCGTGAAATAACCACAGCAATCAATGTGCGAAGTACGACGAACGTATTCGTTGGGACAGTGGGGCGAAATTTGGCGTTTAATGGTTTATTGCAGCAGATGAGCGACGCGAGTGCCTTTGCTAACAGAACGACATCGCCTGCAGCGCCTCTCCTGGGCTTGCGACTCTAGACGACTGACGACTGGGAAACCGTGATCTGGTCGCAAGAGCCCAGATTTTGTTGGTAAGTGCTGATTGTGAGGTTCGAGTGTGGCACAGACCCCACAGAGCCATGGACACAAGTTGGCAACAAGGCTCTGTGCAAGCTGGTGGTAGCTCCAAAATTGTGTAGGTAATGTTTACATGGAATGCACTGAGTCCTCCGGCAGAACTGAATAGGCCATTGATTGGAAATAGTTATTTTCAGCTACTTGCAGAGGATTTGCAGCTATTCATGGGCTTCACCCCCCCCCCCCAAAAAAAAAAATCTCGATGTCACCAGGACACAACTGTTCGCGACTGGTTTGAAGGACATTCTGGACAACTGGAATGAATGATTGGCAACCCAGATTGCCCGACATGAATCCAATCGAACATTCATGGGACATGATCGAGAGGTCAGGTCGCGCACAAAACTCTACGCCGGCAACACTTTCGATACTATGGACAGCTATAGAGACAGCATGGCTCATTATTTATGCAAAGGTCTTTCAAGGGCTTGTTGAGTGATGCCACGTGAATTGCTGCACTACGCCGGCTAAAAGGAGGTCAGACACGATATTAGGAGGTATACAAAGACTTTTGTCACCTCAGTGTCTATCAGAGATGTCATGACAGCGACTCGCGGTCCCCTCAGCTTTCTTTCTCGTAATTTTTTTTGTCTTTCATTCCCTCCCGAAAAGTATAGGGCGGGCCCTCACAGAACTTAGTTCTTCTGAGCCACGCCAGTCTCGGTGACTTTGGGGCAGGGGTTACCAATTCGGAATAATAATGTCCTTTATGGCAAATTATTTTTGAACTCGCGCACTCGCAGCAATCCAATCGTGGCAATGCAGTCGTGGCAAGAAGAGTTTCACGGGACCTGCAGGAATTGACATTATTTAGCCCTCAGTGGTTCGGGTATTCTTCAGTCAATACTTTGGGTCAGTGAGCTTCTGCAGCCTACTCATTAGTTCGTTGATCTTTTTGCGACGAAGGCAACCAACAATGTTTTTATGTCTGTGAACCTATAAGCATGTATTTCCCGATCATCGGTCGGTAACAACAAAAGACAAGTATGAAATTTTAAAAAATTGAATAATGTGAAACGTTTGATTTATTTTATTTAAACGTCAAGTTCCGTAGGACCAAATTGAGGAGCAAATCTCCGAGGTCATGGAACGTGTCAGTACATGAAATTACAACATAAAAGTAATAACAGATAAAAATAAAAAGTTTATGAACCCGAAAAAAGTCAAGCCATAAGTTTACAACAATACAACAAGAATCAACTTAATTTTTCAAGGGATTTCTCGACAGAATAGAAGGAGTGACCCATGAGAAAACTCTTCAGTTTCGATTTGAAAGCGCGTAGATTACTGGTAAGATTTATGAATTCGAGTGGTAGCTTATTGAAAATGGATGCAGCGGTATACTGCACACCTTTCTGCACAAACGTTAAGGAAGTCCGATCCAAATGCAGGTTTGATTTTTGCCGAGTATTAGTTGACTGGGTATAAGCTAATATTGCTAACCAGAAATGGCCGTAAGGAATGCATATATCGAGAGGCCAATGTCGAAATACCCAGACTCGTGAACAGAGGTCGACAAGAGGTTCGTGAACTTACACCACTTATTGCCCGAATCGCCCCTTTCTGAGCCAAAAATATCCTTTCAGAATGGGAAGAGTTGCCACAAAATATAATACATTACGACATAAGCGAATGAAAATAAGCAAAGTAGACTACTTTTCAAGGATCACTCACTTCAGATACCGTTCTAAAGCCGAAGTGTGCATTTTATAGCAAATTGTGTGATATGAAATGATCATTTATCCTTACAAACACAGCCTTTTCAATAACTTCAGCAAACAGTGATGGCATATAAATAGGTCTAAGATTGTCTACCTCATCCCTTCCTCCCTTTTTATAAAGTGGTTGTACTACTGAATATTTTAATCGTTCAGGAAAGTGACCTTACCTGAAGGAAAAATAACAAATATGGTTAAGTACAGAGCTAACATGTACAGCACAGTACTTTAATTTTCTTCTAGGCACTCCATCATATCCATGAGTGCCCTTAGTCTTCAATGATTTAATTATTGACTCAATCTTCCCCTTGTCTCCATCTAAGAGGAATATTTCGGACATCAATTTCGGAAAGGCATTTGCCAAGAAAGTTATATGATTCCCAGTAGAAAGCAAATTTTTATTTAATTCACCAGAAATGCTCAGAAGATTATTGTTATTACTGTTCATAGATCTGATTTATCAGTAACAGAAATATTTTTACTACAAACTGACTTGATATCGTCTACCTTGTGCTGCTGACCAGACACTTCCTTCACAACTCACCATATGGTTTTAATTTTATCCTGTGAACTAGCTACTCTATTTGCATACCACATGCACTTTGCCTTCCTAATAACATTTTTAAGTACCTTACAGTACTGTTTGTAATGGGCTACCGTAGCTTGATCGTGACAACTTCTAACATTTTGATGTAATTCCCGCTTTGTTCAACATGATACACTTATCCCACTAATCAGCCAACCGGACTGCCTGTTACTGCTAGTACCCCATTTAGAACGTTCTAATAGAAAGCAACTCTCAAAGAGCATGAGAAATGTGTTAAGGAAAGCATTGTATTTATCATCTATGTTATAGACACTATAAACATCCTGCCACTCTTGTTCCTTGATAAGGTTTGAAAACCTCTCTATTGCTATTGGATTATTTTTCATAATAGTTTGTAATTAAATATGACATTGGTTTGAGTACAAAAGCCTTTTAGCGTTAAAATTTTTGCATCATGGTCTGAAAAGCCGTTCACCCTTTTGCTAAAAGAATGCCCATCTAGTAATAAAGAATGAATAAAAATACTGTCTATGACTGTGCTACTGTTCCCATGCACCCTAATTGGAAAAAAACACTATCTGCATCAGATCCTATGAATTTAGGAGATCTACCAACGTCCATAAGTCACCACATATAACTAATATCTGGTAGTTCCTATAAAGTAAATCAAGAACCCTGTCTAGCCTGAGCAGAAATACTCTGAAGTCAGAGTTATTGGACCTATAAATAATAAAAATTAGAAGTTTAGTTTCTCTAAATTCAACTGCCCCTGCACAGCAAACAAATATCTGTCCCGTGCAGTGCCGTAAGACACCCGTGGACTCAAGTACAATATTGTTTTATACGTACATGTGAACTAAACCCTTTTTTTTGCTGTTCACCTTTCGTAATCACAGTGAGTGGTGTAGTAAGTCGGTACTCCCCTGACAGAGATAGTTCATATGTGGGTTTCGATTAGAGTTTGTGAGTATAAGAATGTGATGGCCGTATCTTTCGTTTGCATTGAGTTAAAATTATAAAATTTTTACACCTTCAAGGCACAGTAGACATCAGTATTTGACAAAAATTTCAACCTGAACCACTGGCCCTCTCAGAGAAAAGGGGTCTTAATAGACAGACAGACGGACAGACAACAGATGGCTCTGAGCACTATGGGACTTAACATCTGAGGTCATCAGTCCCCTAGAACTTAGAACTACTTAAACCTAACTAACGTAAGGACATCACACACATCCATGCCCGAGGCAGGATTCGAACCTGCGACCGTAGCAGTCGCGCGGTTCCCGACTGAAGCGCCTAGAAGCGCTCGGCCACTGCGGCCGGCGACAGACAACAAGGTGATCCTATCAGGGTTCCGTTTGCAGCTACTGAATCCTAAAAAACGAATAACAGAAACAAAGCAAACATCTTAGTATGCTAACGAAAGAAAATCAGGGATCCGCAATTAAAAAGAAAGGCTTACAATATAAAATGAACTAAACTAGGACTAAAAAGCGAGACTAAATTGTTGGTTCGCGTCATGAACCCGCTGCTTAATTGAGTATCCTGCAAGGAATAAGTCTTCAGTTCTACTCATGCTTCACTATGGAGTTACTCCTTCAGTTAACAGCAGTGGCCCCATCTGTTGTCAGTACAGCTACAACCTCATTTAGAGAATTAGGAATACAACATTTGGTGCGTAGGACATTCGCAACTGGGAGTCATGATAACTGATTTAGAGAGGTCCTCATCAGTTGTAGTAATTATTTAATCAAATTTCGGGATTTTAAAATCCCATGTTCAGGTGTACGAAATTATTGTATTTGCTAACACATTACATGTGATCGGTTTAGTCAGTGTAAGAGCTCCCATCACTCCATGCTGGCGGAAACTGTCCACCGCCGGAGATCTGCACAGTAGGAACCCCAATAACGACACATCTTCAGCCTGGCCTCTCATTGATTGGGGTAGAACATCCTTCGGTGATGAGTTCCGCTTCGATCTGAGCTCTGATAACCAGGGTCAATCTGGAGATACCCTGGACAGTGGTAGGATACGAACCTGACTGTCGTCCACCATAAAGCCTGAAAACGTAATGTGATGGTCTGATGTATCACTTCTTTTCATGGCAAGACTCTGGTTATTATCCGCGGCACCCTAACGGTACAGCGATACGTCCCCAAAATTCTAGATCCTGTTTTTTTGCCCTTCATAGCAAGCCATCCCGGGTTTACATTTCAGCTAGATCATGCCCGCGCGCCTACGGCTAGAGTTTCTACTGCTTGCCTACGTGCTCGTCAGACCAGCTAGGCCAAACAACGTCGCCGGATCTCTCCCCATTTGAGAAAGCATGGAGCATTATGGGCAGGGCTTTCCAACCATCGCGGTATTTTGGCGATATAATGCGCCACTGTGACAGAGTTTGACGCGATGTCCGTCAGGAGCGCAGCCAAAAACTCTAACAATCAAGCATACGGGCTTGCGTAATGGCCACAGCTTGAACAACCTGTTATTGACTTGCTCGATTCGTGAAGCCCTCTCTCTTGAACAAATCATCCAGTTTCTCTGAAATTGTAATCTTTTTTTTTTTTTTTTTTTTTTTTTTGTCCGTACATGTACATCACATATACCGATTTCCGTCCCATTTGGAGCATTCCATCGTGGTGCGTCGTTTTACTAGTCTTAGGGTGTATTAAGAAAATTGCTTGTTTTTTGACTTCGGTATGCAGAATGCTGGACTTCTGCCATGGTTACACTTCATTTTCGACAGTGAAATTTTAACTCATCAATTTGGGGGGGGGGGGGTTCAAATGGCTCTGAGCACTATGGGACTTAACATCTGTGGTCATCAGTCCCCCAGAACTTAGAACTACTTAAACCCAACTAATCTAAGGAAATCACACACATCCATGCCCGAGGTAGGATTCGAACCTGCGACCGTAGCGGTCTTGCGGTTCCAGACTGAAGCGCCCAGAACCGCACGGCCACACCGGCCGGCGGGGGGGAAGGGGGGGGGCTCATGAGAATAAATTTATTTAAAAAATCAGAAAATATTGTCCATAAATCAATAAATAATGCTAAAATGCTTATGTTGACTGCGGCATTAGTTTTTGAAAAACAAAGTCGTAAAAATCGCTTATTTTACAGACTGACTCAGGAAAACAGATCCTTAAATTACATCTTTCACCTTCGTAAATATGCCTTCGCGAAAAAACTGACATCTCTTCAAGCATTTGTGACATAAGTAAGTCCATCAAACCTGTGACCATTCGAGGTATCCTCCTTTTTATACATAAATTGTGCTCTGTCACTCTGATTCGCTTCAAGTCCCACATGCATCAGTAATATTGTAAGATGGGCCCCACAAGCAATTTCTAACCAATCTCCTTAGTACACTGACTGGATCTTACCGATGAACCGAAGACTGCCACCTGCCCTACCAACGACTGAGCCCATATGATCACTCCATCTCCTTTCACTACAAACAGATAGACCCAGGTATTTGTATGAATTGACTGATTGCAACAATGTGTCATTGATGTTTTAGTCAAACGATACTATTTTGTCCAGCTTTTTATCAGAAAATATTTCATTATAGATAACTGCATCGTCTGCGAAAGTGTGAGGCTGTAAGGTGGCATCTTGAATGAAAGTTAATTTTGCACCTTACATCAGATTTTATACTCCATAATAAGTAGATGGATGTGTCACCTGATATACACTCCTGGAAATGGAAAAAAGAACACATTGACACCGGTGTGTCAGACCCACCATACTTGCTTCGGACACTGCGAGAGGGCTGTACAAGCAATGATCACACGCACGGCACAGCGGACACACCAGGAACCGCGGTGTTGGCCGTCGAATGGCGCTAGCTGCGCAGCATTTGTGCACCGCCGCCGTCAGTGTCAGCCAGTTTGCCGTGGCATACGGAGCTCCATCGCAGTCTTTAACACTGGTAGCATGCCGCGACAGCGTGGACGTGAACCGTATGTGCAGTTGACAGACTTTGAGCGAGGGCGTATAGTGGGCATGCGGGAGGCCGGGTGGACGTACCGCCGAATTGCTCAACACGTGGGGCGTGAGGTCTCCACAGTACATCGATGTTGTCGCCAGTGGTCGGCGGAAGGTGCACGTGCCCGTCGACCTGGGACCGGACCGCAGCGACGCACGGATGCACGCCAAGACCGTAGGATCCTACGCAGTGCCGTAGGGGACCGCACCGCCACTTCCCAGCAAATTAGGGACACTGTTGCTCCTGGGGTATCGGCGAGGACCATTCGCAACCGTCTCCATGAAGCTGGGCTACGGTCCCGCACACCGTTAGGCCGTCTTCCGATCACGGCCCAACATCGTGCAGCCCGCCTCCAGTGGTGTCGCGACAGGGGTGAATGGAGGGACGAATGGAGACGTGTCGTCTTCAGCGATGAGAGTCGCTTCTGCCTTGGTGCCAATGATGGTCGTATGCGTGTTTGGCGCCGTGCAGGTGAGCGCCACAATCAGGACTGCATACGACCGAGGCACACAGGGCCAACACCCGGCATCATGGTGTGGGGAGCGATCTCCTACACTGGCCGTACACCACTGGTGATCGTCGAGGGGACACTGAATAGTGCACGGTACATCCAAACCGTCATCGAACCCATCGTTCTACCATTCCTAGACCGGCAAGGGAACGTGCTGTTCCAACAGGACAATGCACGTCCGCATGTATCCCGTGCCACCCAACGTGCTCTAGAAGGTGTAAGTCAACTACGCTGGCCAGCAAGATCTCCGGATCTGTCCCCCATTGAGCATGTTTGGGACTGGATGAAGCGTCGTCTCACGCGGTCTGCACGTCCAGCACGAACGCTGGTCCAACTGAGGCGCCAGGTGGAAATGGCATGGCAAGCCGTTCCACAGGACTACATCCAGCATCTCTACGATCGTCTCCATGGGAGAATAGCAGCCTGCATTGCTGCGAAAGGTGGATATACACTGTACTAGTGCCGACATTGTGCATGCTCTGTTGCCTGTGTCTATGTGCCTGTGGTTCTGTAAGTGTGATCATGTGATGTATCTGACCCCAGGAATGTGTCAATAAAGTTTCCCCTTCCTGGGACAATGAATTCACGGTGTTCTTATTTCAATTTCCAGGAGTGTACTTCCGTGAAAGTGAGCAGATATGCCTATCAAAATGTACAGCATGTAATGCAGAAAAGGGATGACACTCGACTCGATGGTATTGACACGCCGAAACCAAATCTCGCATGTCAATGAACAAAAGGTGAAAAGAGCTGATGGAAGAAGCGCTTTAGTCTGGGGATAGAAGTGAGTTGCACAGTCACGGCGCACATAAAACGAAAGGCTTCTGAGAGGGGTCGGTGACCTGCAGCGAGAGACAACGAACGCGGTGGACGATACGTCGAGGGGAGTAGGTAGCGGCCAGCGCTGCCTGCGACGTAGAAATTCATTAGAAAATTGCATTCGGCAATTTCCAGATGGACACAAACAGGCTAGAGACGCAGTTAAAAGTGAGACGCAAGCTACTGATCACTGGTGATCCAAACATTTTACGTCTCTGCCAGTGGCATTTACCTTTAGCTGCGACATGTTGTCAGCACCATGACTGCTCTCGTCCACTGAAAATCCTATAAAAAGCTAATTAAAATGTTTACTGATTTTGCCAGTTGAAAGTGCCCTATGTTTCTCGTTAGGCGAGAAAACGTGCACTCATCCCTAGTCAGAAAAATATGGCGATATACACGTGCATAGATGGAGGAGCGTGTATACTTCAGTGCCCACTCAGTTCTCGAAAAGCAATTACTTACGTGGCTGTTTCGTTTCTCCACTATCAGAATTTCTAGCTGAATGTCACCCAAAGTGAACGCAGTGTTCCCACAAAGTTCCTCTTTTGGCACCGTGCAGAGCGTGAGGCGCCCTGTTCTACACTTCACGCTGGTTCAGAGGGGAGTCCCTGAAGTTTTCGGTATTCTGTCTTTCGTAGCAAAGTGTCCCTCACATGTGTGCATTCATGCTTCACGTCACCGTCTTTTCAGACAAATGAGAGCGTTCCTTTCATCTGTTGGAAACTACCCCCACCAATCGCACTGCTACTCCTTACGAGTTTAGTTGAGCCAATCAGATATTTTGAGTCCTCTCCTGCGCCTAAAAGTACATGCGTACACCACAAGAGCACCACAGACCTTCCACATGATCAGCAACTGTGTCTCTCTTTTAACTGCGTCTCAGGCCTGTTGTATTGATCCGGAAATTCCCCAATGCAGAATTTCTCCATCACAGGCTGCGCTGGGCCGCTACCTTCTCCCCTCGAAGTATCGCCGACTGCGTTTGTTGTCTCTCTCGCCACTGGTTACTGACCCCTGTTAGAAGCCTTTCGTTGTCTGCAGGTCGTGAAGGCGCAACTCACATCAGTCCCCAAACCAAAGCGTTTCTTCCAGCAGCTCTTTTCACCTTTTGCTCATTGACATGCAGGGTTTGGGTTCAGTGTGTTAATACCAACGAATCGAGTGTCACCCCTTTTGGAATTACATGCTGTACATTTTGATAAGCAAATCTGCTATCGCCAAAGTACGCCAGGAGACATATCCGTCATCTTGTTACAATGTATAAAACCTCATGTAAGGTGCGAAATTAACATTCATTCAAGCTTCCACCTTACATACTCACCTCCTTCTGTGTTCAGTTTTGCGCTGCGTCAATCAACTGTTTAGAAACTGATTGAAGTCAGTGCAAAATTGTTTTCAACTACTGAATGTAGCAATTGTTATATATTTATATTGACACACTCTCTATTTTAATATGGCATAGTCAAAACAGGTGTTCTTTCAGTCTCTGTTTATTTTTCCACCATAATTGATTTACTATATCCTACTGATATGAGCAGTAAGCTAATGCTTTTCTATAATTTAAAATGGTTTTACTACTTTTCTGAGTTGATAAAATTATTTAAATAATTGTCTATATTTTACCTTTAAATTTAGACAAATTAGAGGTTCTCTGTAAATTTGTACCACACATAATTTTTAAATTTGAGACTGATTTTTATTTGACATCAAGACTTATGTTAAATGATGATGGAGATGTACTGGGGTTGAATTTTCAACACTTACATCTTATTCTTAACCTTAATTTCTCTACCTGTTAGCAGCTTCTATGGCAATTATAATTTGAGAAAGTTACATCCCTTACAATAATTTCTCTATTTATCTTACATTTATAAGCACCATTCCCATAACTTTACAAGCACAATCCTATTAATTTTTTACATTCAACATCACAAACATATTTATTCCCCAAAAATCTTAAAGTTATGCAATATAGCTTTACAAAAGAAAGTAATTTTTCAATAACTTTTACAAAAACATTAAATTCCTAATATGACTAATTAGCTTGTAAACAAAAATCAATATCATCAAATTGAAAAACCCATTTCTTGTACATAACCTATACATCAACAAAGATGATTCATTCTAGAATCTTAGCCTCCAAAGAAAATATCAACATTTTGTTCTCTTAAATTAGATTTGTTGTCAAAATATGAAATGGAAGAAAATATCATTATCTATCATGATTAAAGAATCTCAAAAGTATTACTAACAATAATCTGCATCTTTCAGAAACCTCTTTAAAAATTAAATATTTTCAAGTAATAAAAAACTCTTGTGTGTTCGTAATTTTTTTTTTCAGTTTAATTTCATACATGTTAGTTCATCGCAGGCAGCCTTTTCCTATATATCTTCAACATGGTTCACTGAAGACAACATACAATACCATTATTGCATCTACTTATCAACGAAATATCCATTTTAACTGTTCTAGCAATACAAATGTCCATATTCCTTATGGAAAATTGCAACACTTTCAAGTGTCACATCGAGAGATGGGAGATGACTATTTGTATAGAAAACAGGAGACGAATTAACCAACGATGGATTGGTATAAAGATTCGATGACTGACAAAGAATATAAGTTTTTATGCTGCTAATAATAAAAAAATGGTTCAAATGGCTCTGAGAACTATGGGACTCAACTGCTGTGGTCATAAGTCCCCTAGAACTTAGAACTACTTAAACCTAACTAACCTAAAGACATCACACACATCCATGCCTGAGGCAGGATTCGAACCTGCGACCGTAGCGGTCGTGCGGTTCCAGACTGTAGCGCCTTTAACCCTTGGCCACTCCGTCCAGCTGCTAATAATAGATCTCTAATATAATTTCGTCATGGGTATATGCGGAATGAAACGAAGGCAACCAAGCATTCACAATACACTCAGACCTTCTGTCATCTGTCTCTCAGCCAACTGCCATTCCATGTTCAGAGGAAACATGTTGATGTGCATGAAGATGAGTATGATGACTTCAGTGAACCACTCTGGTGATATATGGGACACGACTGTCTGTAACAGACTAAGATGTATGAAATTAAACTGAATAAATTTTTTTATGAACACACAGAGTTTGTTATTCTTCAAAAATATTAAATTTTTAAGAGTATTGTGCAAGAAACAGATTTTTGTTAACAATAGTTTTGAGTTTTTATCATGACAGATAAATGATGCTTTCTTGTATTTCATATTTTGATTTCAGATCTAGGTTAAGAAAACCATATGTTGAAATCTAACATGTTTCTTAATATATGGGTTATGTACAAAAATGAGTTTTACAATTTGTTGATATTGATTTAATGTTTACAAGGTAATTAGTAGGATTAGGACTTATATATTTTTGTAAAAGTCAATGAGTAATTTATTTCTTCTGTAAAGTTGGAGTGAAAAATTTAGCAGATAATTTGGTTAGTGATGTTCAATGTAAAAAATCAATAGGATTGTGCCTGTAAAGTTATGGTAATGATGCTTACAAATGTAAGGTAAGTAGAGAAATTATTGCGAGGCATGAAGCTTTCTTGAATTATAATTGCCAATGAAGCTACTAACAGACAGAGAAATTACATTTGACAATAGGACATAAGTATTGAAAAAGGGGAGGATAGTTTTAAATGATGGTTTCCTCAACATCAATACATCTCCATCATCATTTAACATAAGTCTTGATGTCAAATAAAAATCAGTCTCAAATTTAAAAAAAATTATGATTGGTACAAATTTATAGACAATATCTAACTTGTTTGGATTTAAAATTAAAATATAGACAACCATACAACAGAAAGAAAAGGGTTCATATTATTTAAATAATTTTATTCCCACATGTGGCAGCTGAGCATCTGAGGTGCCTTACCACAGTTCACATGGCTTACCCTGTTGGAGGTTCGAGTCCTCTCTCAGACATGGATGTGTGTGTTGTCGTTAGTGTAAGTTAGTTTAAGTTTGATTGAGTAGTGTGTAAGCCTAGGGACCGATGATCACAGCAGGTTGATCCAATAGGAACCTACCACAAAAAATAATTGTATTAAATCAGAAAACTAGTAAAAACATGTTAAATTCTGAAAAAAAATATTACTTTAATGCTCCAATTGGGTCGTACAAACAATTGTGATTTAAAAACAAAGAGAGACTGAAAGAACACCTGTTTTGACTATGCCATATTAAAGTAGAGAGTTGGTCAATATAAATATATAACAATTGCTACACTCAGGAACTGAGAAAAATTTTGCACTGACTTCAATCAATTTCTCAACCGTTGATTGACTCAGCGCAAAACAGAACACGGAAGGAGGCAGATATGTAAGGTGGAAGCTTGAATGAATCTTAATTTCACACCTTACATGAGATTTTATACATCGTAACAAGATGACAGATATGTCTCCTGATGTACTTTGGCGATAGTGAGCAGATTTGCCTATCAAAATGAACAGCATGTAATGCCGAAAGAGATGTCACTCGATTCGACGGTATTAACACACCGAACCGAAACCCTGCGGGTCAATGAGCAAAAGGTGGAAAGAGCTGCTGGAAGAAACGATTTAGTTTGGGACAGACGCGAGTTGCGCCGCCACGGCCCGCATACAACGAAAGGCTTCTAACAGGGGTCAGTGACCAGCAGAGAGAGCCAACAAACACACCAGGTGATACAGCGAGGGGAGCACATAGCATCCCAGTGCTGCGCAGAATATCCGTTGGCTAAAAAAACTCAGAAGGAGTAGAAGTGGCGATTTTTCGACGCGGTTTAAAGATAGGTCCCTTGCGACTGGTGGGGGTAGTCTTCAAGAGATGAAAGGAAAGCTCACATTGATCTGAAGACATGACACATTGCTACGAAAGACAGAATGCCGAAAACTTCGGGGACTCTCCTCTGCACCAACGTCAAGTGTAGAACAAGGCGCATCACATTTTGTGTGAACACTGCGTTCACTTTGGGTGACATTCAGCTAGAAATTAGCGGAAGAGTGGTTGAGCTCCAATGGCAGATAAACGAAACAGCCACATAGTTAATTGTTCTTGTGAGAACCGAGAGGGCGTTGAAGTATACATGCTGCTCCATCTATGCACGTGTATATCACAACGTTTTCCACACTAGGAATGAGTGCTTATTTTCTCGCCTAACGAGAAACAAAGGGCAGTTTCAGCTGATAAAATCAGTAAAGATTTTGATTAGCTTTTTATAGGATTTTCAGAGGACAAGAACAGCCATGCAGTCGACAACACGTCTCAGCTAAAGATAAATGCCGCTGGCAAGGGCGTAAATTGTTGATCACCTGCTTGCATCCACTGTGAACATGAGAAACCTTGAGGTAATCTTTTGCACATCTTGTCACAAAAATGAACCATCCTCCATAGACTTGATTGTCATCCTAAATAGTACCGAAGTTAGAACCGGAATCGGATTATTTGACGTAATATCCAACTCAGACAGCGCTTGCCTGCTAGTGATGAGTCCCATACTTCTTTACAGAGCATAGGGGAGCGACGCGGGAAACCCGCGCCGCCTTACTAGGCAAGGTCCTAGTGGAGGTGGTTTGCCATTGCCTTCCTCCGACCGTAATGGGGAGGAATGATGATGATGAAGACGATACAACCTCACCCAGTCATCACGAGGCAGGAAAAATCCCTGGCTCCGCCGGGGATCGAACCCGGGACCCCGTGCTCGGGAAGCGAGAACGCTACCGCGAGACCACGAGCTGCGGACTTCACTGTTTACATGTAAGAAAACTTTTGTAGGGAACCTTCTACTTAAATCTGATACTGTTGTGTTCAGTGTTATTTCTGCTAATC
Source organism: Schistocerca cancellata (assembly GCF_023864275.1). Taxonomy (NCBI): domain Eukaryota; kingdom Metazoa; phylum Arthropoda; class Insecta; order Orthoptera; family Acrididae; genus Schistocerca; species Schistocerca cancellata. Next base: position 166,732,416 of record NC_064632.1, read on the forward strand.
AGGACGTAATACGTTATCTTGACAACTGTCCTGAAATTGTCATGTCACAATCCATGTAAATCAGTGTGCTTCTTTGACAACAACACAGAAATTAAACAAATTTGGTGCAGTTAAACACCGATGTGCTCTGTCGTAGAATAAAGGCCCAGTCCTAACCCGAGTAATTTATTCTCGTGACGCTAACGCACTCGTTTTTTCTGTTGTCTGACGAATGTTAAAAGGAGTGAAGTGTGAGAAGGTTACTATTAATATTGTATGCCACGTCATTAACCCTTTAAGTGAGCAGTTTTATTCATTACTATGCCACAAGATTAAATGCTGACATGCATTTCATTGTAACGCTGTAGAAAACATTTTGTCACTTAAAGGCTTAATATAAATAAACAAGTGCCTCAATGTCCCAACACAGTTGCCTACGGCACACGTACAGTTTTTTCCATCTCTGTGGCTGTTGTGGACCACTTTACATTACAAGTAATCTCTTCAGTGCGAGGTCACAAGTTCAGTCTTTAGTAAGCCTCATTGAAAAGTGTTGTTTTAACCATTATGACTCACCTCCTCCATCAAGAAGGCAACAGAAAAATGAGTGTCCGGAAGATTTATGTATTACACTTCACAAAGTGGACATCGTCGACGTTAAAGTAACATTCAAAACAAACCATTAACTTGCACCAAAAACACTGAATCAAAAATAGCGCGGCGCAGTTGATCACAAAGACGCAGCATCAAGATCGAAGGCTGACTCCTTGGGAGTTACAAATAGTGCAGGACAGTCAGTTAGGTATCCACTCGCAAAGAAAACATGTAGCCTCATATTGGTATAACAAGGTGATGACAATCGATGGAATGTGATGGCATGTGTCCGAATGCGAAACAGTCTGCTGTGGAACTTTATCGTGGAACTAGATATACGCTAAGCGGTAGTTGCAGATAGTGCGATAATATGTTTTACCCGCACGGAAACAAGAAACATACAGGGCTGAATTTGCCCGGTGTTTCCAGATGGCATGAATCGTAAAGTCACTTTTCAGCACGATCAGACACATTTCGGGGAATCGTAGGGGGCCAGCACCTTCCCGCAGCACAATACATAATTTTTCAGTCAATTTACCATCCAAATTAACATTCGGCATAATTGTATACGAATACTTTAAGGCACCCACGTTATTTGCTTGTGATCCAACTCTCTTGGTACCTGTAATTTCCAAGGTTCCTTTCATATGCATTTTTCTTTTCAAATCCCGATTATGTTTAATACCCGCTCCTTGGACAATGACTGGTGCCCCAGGGCTCTGTCCTCTCCCCTCTCCTCTATCTCCTGTACAAGGCAGATATGCCCCCCCCCCCCCTCCAGTACACCTCTTGCAATATCCCAACGCCTTCTCCAGAATCACCTTGACCTTTTTGCCGCAAGGTGTAACCAGTGGCTCCTGAAAATCAATCCTTCCAAGACCCAGGCAATCATCGTAGGTCATACCACTCGCTCCTTCCGGCTCCTGGATTTCTCCCTTACCGTCTTTGCCAGTCCTGTCCACCTCACCCCCACCCTCACCTACCTTGGCCTCACCATTGACCGTCACGTCACCTGGGCCACTCATCTCCGCTCCATCCAATCCAAAGCCCACAACTGCCTCCGACTCCTCAAACCCCTCTCTGGCCGGACATGAGAGTTGCACCACTCTACCATCCTCCACACCTACAAATCCTTAATCTGTCCCATCCTCTGTTATGCCAGTCCCGCCACGATGTCTGCCCCCCCCCCCCCAAATTCTATAAGTTCCTCCTGATCCTTGAGCGTCATGCACTTCGCCTCCCCTTCCGTATACGCCTCCCGTCCCCCATGCGGATCCTCTATGACCTCATTCCTTTCCCCCATCTGCTCCTGCTCCTCGAACATATCCGCATACTCTACACCTCCCGCCGCCTTGATTCCCCACACCCTCTGGTTGCTCCTCTCATCTCCCATCCCCGCCCCCTGCCACGTCTTCACTGTTGTGTCCCCCCTACCCTCCCTCTCTACACACTTCATCTCATTTCCCAAGGTGGCTTCCATCAACTCCCCCTCCTGGATGATGCCCTCTCTCCCTCCATTTATCCCTCCTATCAACTCTGATCCTCACCCCCCCTCCTCTCCTCCATCAATTTCTTGGTCTCTCTCTCCCCCCTTCCATCCTCTTTTTTCCCCACCTACCCTCTCCCTGCCCCCCCCTTCACTCCCCCGAGTCCTTTTGCATTTCCCTCCTCTGCCTTTTCCCATTCCCTGTCGCATCTGCCCTGCCCCTGCCCCCCTTATGAGTCCTCTCCCTCCTTTGGTTCCCCCCCCTTTCGTTTTTCCTCTCCTCCCTCCTTGTTTTCCCCCTCATCTGTCCAGGTCCACCCCCCCCCCCATCTGTCCTAGGCTATGATGTATCCTCTTTGTGCCGACATTTTAGTGCAGTGTTTACAGTGAGTGTTCAGTGTTGTGTGTCTTTCCCGAAGTGTTGCGAACGGCCGTCATACTGTCGATATGTGTGATTTTATATCTCTTGCGAACAGAAACCAGACTGTCGCCATGTTTTTTAATTGTCTGTCTACTGTGTTACCTGTCTGCATCCTGTGTATTTTTATTTGCTTTGCCAACCCTTTGCTTTATGTTTTAACTTTCCCCAATTTTCGGCCGTTTTGCAATTTAAGTCCCCGTTTTATCGCCTGCTTTTATTGTTTCTTAACTTCTCCTTACATTTTAAAAAGTCTGTACGCTACAGAGCAGCGTAGTAAGCTGCTGCCAGCCCGCCCCCCTTCGGGGGGAATCGAAATACAATAAAGGAAAAAAAGACGACTGTCCTTTACCACGTTTCACTAGAAACGGAATTTGTGGTTCCCTGTCCAACAAGGATGACGAACTGCGTGGCTTGACACATTACAATATGACTGTCACTTGTTAAGCACATGTCGACATCACTGTACTTCTCATGTACATTGCCTGCACAGTCGAGTGTATACGACACAACACATTACACTGACTCATCTTGCAGAAACACTAGTATTTCGTCTCCCACCTCTTCCTGTGCGCAGCTTGTGGTCTTGCGGTAGCGTTCTCGCTTCACGCGCATGGGGTCCCGGGCCCGATTCCCGGTGGGGTCAGGGATTTTTCCTGCCTCGGGATGACTGGGTGTTGTAATGTCGTCATCATCATCATCATTCATCCTCATTACGGTCGGAGGAAGGCAATGGAAAACCACCTCCGCTAGGACCTTGCCTAGTACGGCGGTGCGGGTCTCCCGCATCGTCCCCTACGCTCCTCAGAATATGGGACCTCATCATCATCACCTCTTCCTCACTCTGCGAAATTCCTTGTCAACTTCGGTATCTGTTGTAGTAGATATGATGCAATGTTTGCTTTCTTTATCGTTGCCATTGCTCTGTTCTGTTCAAAAAATGGTTCAAACGGCTCTGAGCACTATGGGACTTAACATCTGAGGTCATCAGTCCCCCAGAACTTAGAACTACTTAAACCTTACTAACCTAAGGACATCACACACATCCATGCCCGAGGCAGGATTCGAATCTGCGACCGCTGACTGAAGCGCCTAGAACCGCTCGGCCACACCGGCCGGTGCTCTGCTCTGTATCATCTACATTTACATCTACACGGATACTCTGCAAATCACATTTAAGTCCTGGCAGAGGGTTCATCGAACCACCTTCACAATTCCCTATTATTCCAATCTTGTATAGCGCGCGGAAAGAATGAACACCTATATCTTTACGTACGAGCTCTAATTTCCCTTATTTTATCGTGGTGATCGTTCCTCCGTATGTAGGTCGGTGTCAACCAAATATTTTCGCATTCGGAGGAAAAAGTTGGTGATTGGAATTTTGTGAGAAGATACCGTGGCAACGAAAAACGCCTTTCTTTTAATGGTTTCCAGCCCAAATCTCTCCAGACTGGCGCGCCTAGAACCGCACGGCCACACCGGCCGGCGAAAAATATAAACAGTTAAAGAATCTGATATAAGAAATAATTCAAACAATAAATATTTCTTTCTTAAAATTTTAAAATATAAAGTACCAGACTAGACTATGGAGTTTTCGAAAGGTATGGACAAAGTATACTCATCCCCCTTCCCCCCCCCCCAACTTCCCGTCCCTTGGTATTTTGAGGGTAAATGACAGCTAATTTAGTCCAGAATTCTGAAATAGTTTCTAAGAACTTTTTCTCTCTGCTATTGAGTACCTCGACGTTCATCATCGCTGCAGGTCTCCATGCAGTAACCGCGAATCGCGCGATACGGCGAGTGAGTGACTGAATGCTGCCGGCCAGAGTGACCGAGCGGTTGTAGGCGCTACAGTCTGAACCGCGCGACCGCAACGGTTGCAGGTTCGAATCCTGCCTCGGTCATGGATGTGTGTGATGTCTTTACGTTAGTTAGGTTTAAGTAGTTCTAAGTTCTCGGGGACTGATGACCTCAGAAGTTAAGTCCCATAGTGCTCAGAGCCATTTGAACCATTTGACTGAATGCTATTTACTATGAAGACTACAGATAGAACAAACGTACTGTTACCAACTTATGAGTAAGCCTGTTGTCACAAATCTGGTGTAATTGGAGGGAGCGAATAACAAGAATGCTGTAAAAAGTACTCGTTTAGAGATGAAAGAGAAAAAAAGTAGCTTATCTACTGAAACCATAAATAAACCCAGTTAAAATTGTAGTATAGCATAGCTAAGCGTAAAATATGCGATGGTGATTCCAGCAAAAATAGTTACGTGCCGGATAAACCAGGCCGTAATTGTTTAACAGTTTTATCTGCGGGAGGGCGCTGGCCGGAGCCGGCTTTATCCCGCGGCGCAGCTGCAGCGCTGGTGCCATAAAACTCGGCTATCCGCCGCTGCAACAATAGCGGCTGGCGACAAGGCGGCCATTATTGGGCGACGTTAACCGTGCCGGAACGTGCGGTTTGTTCCGGGCGCGGCCGGCACTTTATACCGGGTTTTTGTATCGGCTGCATAACAAACGGCCCAGAGATGCACCGCGGCCTAGCGCTGTGGTCTTTGCAACGCGCCGATGTTTTCGCGTTTGTTTTTCCATCTGTGGGTGCTCAGCGTCACGGTTATGAAATTAATTACACCGGTCGCTGAACTCTCGTTATTGAATTAGCGGGATTACAAACGACGCGGCGCTGCAGGGCTACACGAATTGCCGAGCGTCCGCTACAAATTGCGACCGTTAGCAACACGCGACTGCGAGCCGAGTGTGATTCTGATTTTTACGAGGCAAATCTGCGGAGTGAAAGTCATTTAGTCTGATTACGTTCGGACCTCCTGGTAAAGGGGGTATACTCTGTTCATCATATGATAAAACCTGATGTATACAAATACAAACGCGATGACTGGTCAGACGCCGTAGCACACGTGCACTGGTGTTGTTAAGTTCTTTTAAGTAGCTCCTACTTACGTATTATATATCTTATTACTAACCTACATTAAATGAAACTGTAAGATATTCTAATGTATTAACAGCCATCAAAGTTTTTCTTACTGATCCTTTAGCTACGTAGTTTTTATTTCGCAACTCGCGTACAATCACAGTCTCTGTATTGTTGTTCTCTGATAGCCACGCAGTTAATACGCAGCATGAGTGAGAATGGCTGAGGCTGCTTCCTGCTCCGTACTGAAACATGCTTGTGAAACATGGTTAAAAAGTGACGTGAAATAGGTTGTCTTAATGTTTTTCATAAATTTATAGAAAAAAAATTGACTTTGAAGTTTTCCGAGAGACTGTATTTGATGCATTTGAGACGCACTACTATGGCCGGTTTCGGCTTATATTAAAGCCAATCGAGGAGCCGCCAGCATCAACCACAGGACGCCAAAAAATTATGAGGATGGCAAGCCGAAACCGTTCACAATAAACAATTGTTATTGCGATGTCGACTGTTGCCTTAACTAAATTTTGCGAAAGACTGTTAATAAAGGTTGCTTAAATTAAGAAAACATGACACTTTCATTTTTAGGACGAAAATGAAAAACCAAATAATATTTATTTATTATCATTGTTTTTTACCACTGATGTTGTCTCACACGAATCACAGTGTCGTACAAATATGAAAAACAGTCACTTTCTCAGCGTCGAGCACATCATGCAAATGCTCCGTCATCAGGTTTATTCTTATGATGGACGCCCCATCTGTTCACGCTTGAATCCAGTTTGCAGCGATGGACTAGACTACATCTAAAATATGTTTTGTGTCTATCAAAGATATTAATGCAAACTACATGAAATGATGAACACAGTTAACGGATTTTATATATTGTAGCAGGAACAGTTTACAGTTCACGGACAAAAGATACAAACAGAAATTAGACTCTCCCTGCTGAGAACTGTAAGTGGGACACACTTCCTGTGCCAATATTCTTTCATATTGTACAACACAATGACAGTACATTTCACAATGCTGTACCTAGTTTCCACAGTCGCAGCATGTGCCCTTAGTCTAGGGTGACCAAATTATTTTCGATGAAAACCGGGACACATTCATCCGGGTGCAAATGGACACCTCATTCCACATGTACCCAGGTTTCTTAATTTTTAATATTAATGTTTTGTTGATACATTTTGTTAACCCGATTACTATAACTAATAAGAGGATACAAAAGATTGATATAATCTAGATTATCTGTGCAGGGCACCCTATGCCTTCAATGTTTTCATGCAATGTTGCCTTTAATTTGGTAAATACGTTGCACTTGCCTTGTCTTTTTAAACCACCAAAGTTTATGTTGGTGTTGTCTCCACAAAATGCCACACATTTATTTTTCTCAAGATCAAACATATCGATAGTATTCATACAAAATCTTGAAAATTCGTCAGATGTTTCATTAGGCAGGGAACTCACCTTCAAAAGTTTGGTATGAATTCCCTGATTAATATCTAAAAACTGAACAACAAACGGAAATATTTTAGTGGCCTTATGATTGATGGCATCAGTGGATATCCCGTAGAAAGAAGACTTTCTGACGTATTCAAGGCTTTCCCTTACACCCTGGGGAGCAATAACTCCTTTCACTAAGGCTGACACTTTAGTTCTTGCTGAACTAAAGTTTTTTGCAGTAGAAGAATCATCAAACATAATGCTGTTAAGCTTATTAGTACAATCACTAGATCTATAAGTCTGGTGATGTTTTACCGGGTGGTAGGCTAGTGTAAGCTCGGCTGCTCGAACTTTCGTCTCTTCACTTGACTGATGTTTCACAAAATAATTTAGTAGAGTTTTATTGCAGCTCGGTGCACTATATCTGTTAATGTGTTTCTTTGACCTGATGTGATCAACTATGTCGGAACGTCCACCATGACTTATACTAATAAAACAGTTACATACGGAACACTCTGCTTCGTAATTAAAACGACCTTTCTTAATGAAATTCCATTCCTTGGAATAACAGTCACTGAACTTGCAGGCACGTTTCGGCATTGCGTTTCACAGTACTGCAGCAATAACACCACTAATATGAGAAACTATTGCAGTTTGTCTGACAAAACATCAACTGCTACACTGTTCTGACAGTGAGCGTGTGAGTAGGTGGCGCGACAATCGGACGGTTTCATAGCTCTGTTACAATAATACAACTTACTACTTGTTGGCCAAAGTACCGCTCAAAGTAAATTATTGCCTGAGTGTATCAATACTGATATTGTGATTACTAGTATGGGACAATGGAGGTTTTAGACAAATAAGCTAAAATATATTAATTTCTTGTGTTGTATTTCCTTTAATATAGCGAAATCCCAAAAATTTGAGAAAGTTTCACGAAATGTATTTAAAAACTGAATTCCGAGACTTTTGAGCGTCTCGAAACAAATTTTCGGGACACCGGTACACAGGGATGAAAACCGGGACAATCCCGGTTTTCCGGGACGTTTGTTCACCCTACCTTAGTCTGAAGAAGAACACTGCGTGGTCGAAACTGTTTACAGCATTGTGAAATGCTCATGTGATTGTGTCGTAGATAGTAAAAAAACGTTAACAAACAAACACTGAAACTCCATGGATAGTAAGTCAAATGATTAATGGCTGCTAGTTCAGTTTTATGCTTTTTTTTTTAAATCCAACATTCATGATTTTCGTTTTACTCCCCACAGTATTTTATATTGTATCCTGAAAGGATTTAAGTGATATCAGTCCTTATCAGTGGTACCACTAATTTCACCAGCATTGAACCCATTCGTTTCAGTTCAGTAAATTTTGTATTATTTAATATTTTTCGTCACTCACTTCAAGTTCTAGTTGTCCACTATGTAAACAGCTACGGCGCTGTAGCTTACAGGAGTCGCTGTTTCGATAAAGTCGAAAAACTGTACATGGTATCAGAACGATATTCATTTGTTTCCGGTTGTTACCAATCATACCTTGAAGAAAGTGTGTTATTGTTGTATGCATATTGTTTCCAGTTTAACTTTGCCGTGCCGAGTTGTGAGTTATGAAGAGATTTCCTTTTTATATTTTAAGCCTTTTTTCGTGCCTTGGGGGTACACTTCCCACTAAACGCATTTCTTTGCAGCGTTTAAAGGAATATGTGTTGCCACTTTTGACACTGAAAACAGCAAAACAAATGGTATATCCAATTGCTCAGTCTAGAAAGCAAACTGCTGCCTATACAGGAAAAAGGATGCCCAGCCTAAATAAGATGCTTATAATGAGTAATACACATCCAGGCAAGAGCGTCCATATCTGGGGGCCAAGGATGGCCCCCTCCCCCTCACCTCCCTCCCCCATGACGCTCAGGGAAAGGAAAGATCTAGTGTAGTCAGTTGCTTTTCTTTCAAGAAAATGATTTAAAAGTCGATATTGCGCAGGCTTTTAACTGGATCGGAACTGGGACTTTTTATGGATACTTACAAGTTGCCATTAGTATTCCAAAAAATTAAAACCACTCCACACGCCCAGTTCTTCCTCCCCCAACCCCTCCCCCTCCCGTGAAAATCGTCGTATGAGCACCCTTACATCCAGGCGAATCTATGCAGTAACTGCTACATACGTAGTTCAAAGAGTAGCCTCACTGGATATATCATCAAATTTAAACTATTTCAAATTCAAGTAGCCTACACGTAACATTTCTGTAATCTCGAGCTCTGAGTGTTACATCTCCTCTTGCTTGCGAGTACGAAGACGAGCTAAACACAGTGTTGTCTTGCTAACTACATTGGGCTAGGTTGGCTGCTCCGAGAAAGCTATCGATACCGACTTCTAATTTTTAGTAGGAAACACTGGATGTATGCCACGAATAGCTGTGGTCACGTATTCGTATTATTATCATTGATTAAATTTTGGATTGTGGTGAGATATTACGTTTTGTTTTGTAGATTATTAACTAACAGAAACTGTTTTTTGCCCTGTTTCGCAAAACTTTATTATTTTTGTGCGACCTGTTTTTCGGTTTGGAAGCCCATTACCCAAGACACAACTGATTCCAAAAATAGCAACCAAGCAAAGATAAACACATGTGAAATCATTGGTCTATTACTTTTCTACTTAAAATATAAAAGTTATGCCCGTCGGCTATTTTGACACAGTTGCATTTGTACCGCACAACCTTGTAACATCCATTAGGATAACATTTACTCTTAATGTGATTAAACATATCCTGAAGTAAAGCTGTGGAGAGAGGAATGGATGATTGTGTGAATACTTGTATATGAATGAAGACACCAAGGTTCCGTTCGTATGAAGAAGCTACAATATCTCAACGGGGTAAATAGCTGAAATGAGTCTGCTTATCGAGCAATAACTGTGACACTACAGTAATCTGTTCGTTTAACTTCTAGCTGAGGGAGTTTTACATGCTTTCTCACTATATGTAGGACTTGTACATCTGTTACATATTCATGGTTCTGGCTTCAGTAATGTTCAACGAAAGATGAATCTGGTTCATTTACTCTCATGTTTCTGAGGTGTTTCATGAGACTAGTACCGATTGACTGTCCAGTCCGTTCCATATAGCTGGAATGACACTCTTGATAGATATTCCACAAAACTCCATTTTTCATGATGGCAGTTTGTTTATCCTTTGATTTGAAGAAACATGTACCAAATGTCTATAGGACATGAAAAATCAGAGAAAAACCATTTGCTTTGTAAAATTTAAAAAGTTATCTTATTAGAAATTTTGCTTACAAAAGAGAAAATACACCATTTCCTTTTCGGTCTATGTTGTTCACTGGATAGTACTTATGTGGGTTGTTTCTTCAGTTTGTTATTGAGAACGTTATCAGTTATGTTGCATTTAAATTCGTTATTTTCAGTTATTGTTTTTAATGTACTAAGCTCCTGGTCATAGTTTTCTATGGAATGTTGCATGTTTGTAAGTTGTTGGGTGAGGAGAGATAGCTGGGATGAACGTTTCAGCATAGGAGTTTTCCGGTAAATTTCATAGTTATGGTTACTATTTTTTATTTGAAGAAAATTAATGGTGGAACCACCTTACTCCATACTCCATATGTTACTAAGCCACGGGTCCGTATTTTCCAAGAACGTCTGGAACGATCTAAAGAATATCAACATATCTGTACTACTGCATGTTTTACCAGTGGCTCACTCTTTAAGAAAATCAGTCTGTCACAGGTCCATGAACATTTCTGCTAGCAAGGGGAGTAGCGTGTCTCCATTGCCAGACCATCTAATTGCTTGTAAAAACTCTCTTGAAGGCAGAAGTTATTTCGATTTAAAAATCATTCTGCTGTACTGGCTGTATTCAGTTGTTCTCCTAGATTAATGTTTATCTGAGGAATGTAAGAATATACTACAAAGCATTGCTCCTGTAGAGATGTAAAAGACAAGAGTGTATTCACTACAGCAGGCTCAGAGTCTGCATTTAGTAGTCATTTCATGGCGCGCTCCATACACGAACGGAACGGGTAGAAGCACTAACGACCGACACGGCAGAATGCGAAATACCCTGCGTCATGGGCTATTTCGATTAGTAAATATCAAGTGTTTGATAGGATGACGCTATCTGAAATCTCAGAGTGAATGATGATTGAAAACACTATTGTATACGTGACTAAAAATTGTGTGAAGATTTCTGGCACAATTGTTTTCAGAAATATATGTACCTGAAAGGCTTTTTAGAAACCAAGCGTGTCTCGGAGGAATGGAAGTCTTAAACACTCTGTGGAAGAAAGGTGGATTTACTTTCTTAAGGAAATCAAAAGTCCTGGACGCAAATACCAATTCCTAAGATTATGCGACCATTTGTTTTCTGCTCCCGCACACAACACCACTGTGGAAAGAACACTTTCCCTGATGTCGGCCGTGGACTGATGAAAGAAATCGAATGCTGCCAGGGACTGTGGAATAAGCCTTACAGTGCCAGTGTAACTACAAGCTGACTTTCACGGAGTTTTATAAATACATAAAAAGAAAAAAGACTCGCTGAAAAAGGTGAAATCTTCCGAAAAATATGGTGTACCAACTACTTCCGCCGCAACAGGTTCCATGTAATTGTGTTCTAAATAAAAAGTAGCTATATGAAACAAATTTTTTACTTCATTTGTTCACCACCATCTTAGAATCTAGACGTGGTCCCAGCTAGATGCAATAACGCTAGGAGTGCACTAGTGAGCATGCTGTCCGTGTGTGGAATGGGTAAGGCGCGCGATCTACACTCCTGGAAATTGAAATAAGAACACCGTGAATTCATTGTCCCAGGAAGGGGAAACTTTATTGACACATTCCTGGGGTCAGATACATCACATGATCACACTGACAGAACCACAGGCACATAGACACAGGCAACAGAGCATGCACAATGTCGGCACTAGTACAGTGTATATCCACCTTTCGCAGCAATGCAGGCTGCTATTCTCCCATGGAGACGATCGTAGAGATGCTGGATGTAGTCCTGTGGAACGGCTTGCCATGCCATTTCCACCTGGCGCCTCAGTTGGACCAGCGTTCGTGCTGGACGTGCAGACCGCGTGAGACGACGCTTCATCCAGTCCCAAACATGCTCAATGGGGGACAGATCCGGAGATCTTGCTGGCCAGGGTAGTTGACTTACACCTTCTAGAGCACGTTGGGTGGCACGGGATACATGCGGACGTGCATTGTCCTGTTGGAACAGCAAGTTCCCTTGCCGGTCTAGGAATGGTAGAACGATTGGTTCGATGACGGTTTGGATGTACCGTGCACTATTCAGTGTCCCCTCGACGATCACCAGTGGTGTACGGCCAGTGTAGGAGATCGCTCCCCACACCATGATGCCGGGTGTTGGCCCTGTGTGCCTCGGTCGTATGCAGTCCTGATTGTGGCGCTCACCTGCACGGCACCAAACACGCATACCACCATCATTGGCACCAAGGCAGAAGCGACTCTCATCGCTGAAGACGACACGTCTCCATTCGTCCCTCCATTCACGCCTGTCGTGACACCACTGGAGGCGGGCTGCACGATGTTGGGGCGTGAGCGGAAGACGGCCTAACGGTGTGCGGGACCGTAGCCCAGCTTCATGGAGACGGTTGCGAATGGTCGTCGCCGATACCCCAGGAGCAACAGTGTCCCTAATTTGCTGGGAAGTGGCGGTGCGGTCCCCTACGGCACTGCGTAGGATCCTACGGTCTTGGCGTGCATCCGTGCGTCGCTGCGGTCCGGTCCCAGGTCGACGGGCACGTGCACCTTCCGCCGACCACTGGCGACAACATCGATGTACTGTGGAGACCTCACGCCCCACGTGTTGAGCAATTCGGCGGTACGTCCACCCGGCCTCCCGCATGCCCACTATACGCCCTCGGTCAAAGTCCGTCAACTGCACATACGGTTCACGTCCACGCTGTCGCGGCATGCTACCAGTGTTAAAGACTGCGATGGAGCTCCGTATGCCACGGCAAACTGGCTGACACTGACGGCGGCGGTGCACAAATGCTGCGCAGCTAGCGCCATACGACGGCCTACACCGCGGTTCCTGGTGTGTCCGCTGTGCCGTGCGTGTGATCATTGCTTGTATAGCCCTCTCGCAGTGTCCGGAGCAAGTATGGTGGGTCTGACACACCGGTGTCAATGTGTTCTTTTTTCCATTTCCAGGAGTGTATTTGAATTTTGACCGAGGGCAGTTGCGATGGCTCGCAGGCTCGGCACGAGCATTACGGAAACCACCACCTACCGGGCGTTCGAGGACTGTTGTTGTGAGTGTCTTCAACGTGTGGTGAAACCACGGTGAACTAACATCAAACTTTAATGCAGGGCAGAGTACAAGTGTGTCTGAACACACAGTACACCGAACACTCCTAAAGATGGGCCTCTGCAGCCGACGACCCATGCATGTGCCAATATTAACACCAGGACATTGGCAACTGCTACTGAAATGGGACGTTATCATCGGCACTGTATGTTGGTACTGTGGCAGAGAATTGCATTGTCTGGTGCATCCCGTTACTTTCTCCATCATGCCGATGGGAGGGCGCGAATGCGTCGTCTTCCAGTTAACAGCTCCTTGATACCTGCGGGACGGAGACAAGATGGCGGCGGCTGATTTATGCTCTGGGAAACATTCATGTGGGTATCCATGGGTCCTGTGGAGTACGTGCAAGGCACCATGACGGCCATAGACTATCGTATACTGGTTGCAGACCACGTACACCCCATTATGTCCCCGATGAAATGTCAGTTTTCAACAAGATAATGCACCATGTCACACGGCCAGGGCTAGCGTACCTGCACAGGTGGAATATTTCACGAGCTATAGTTTGTAATTTTGTATTACATGCACATGCAAGCGAATGGACTCAAGATGTTACTATAGATAATTTCATCGGCAACCTTCGCGCAGAAAAATTCCGATAATTACTCAAGTGATTTTATTTCAGGATATTAGTTCAAGAGGAATTTACAACACTGGCAGTCGGTTTTGACGTCATAATGACTGCTGTGCTCTACGAATTGTTACATATTCCTTAGTTTAGAAACAGTTTATATCATTAATTTCTGTTACGTATAATACGGACATCGATATCAGCGTTAATTCTGTCATTAGGAGTATTCACAACGTTTCTTTATTGACACACATAAATTTATTCATTTTCTCCCTTTGTAACGGAGTCTCGCCGTTTAAACTCGAAATATATAGTTAATTTTCTTTGAGACACCTGGTAACATTCCTTAATTTCCTTTTTTTACTTCATTCATACGCATAGTTGCCTCCACTACAGCTGCATTTCTAAGGTATATCTTGCTACGCACAAAAATCTTGTAATGAAAATGTCTATTTTATTTATGTTCTTGTTTATTTGTCTGCAATTGCAAAATGTTGCATTAGCTGACGCTAAAATATATTTAGACGCAATATTTTTATAAGAATGTCTCTACCCAAACCTATTATCTTTCTGGAGGAATAATGATATTTTGTAGCTCGAAATACGCCGATAAATATGACTTGAATATCGCCGTGTTATTGTGGAGATATGACACGTAGGCGCCTTGTTCACTACGATATGCTATTATCGAAATATCTCTTAATCCTCAGAAGGTTCAATTATCCCACCACAATGAAGTCTTTCCATAACGTGTAATAAATGTTTCGAAGCGTCAACGGCATTGTGCAGCACATGTGAACAATTCTGTTTTGACGTAATGCTCTAAGAAGTAGTCAGACAAAATGAAATATTGGTCGGAGTTCTACAATAATAAGTTCAGTGTCTAACTCCTTTCTCGCGTCCATATCACAAGGTAAAATAATTTTGTCAAAGTTTTTATAAAGACTTTTATAATATCTTTGACGGTAAACTGGGGTACTTTCACGATTGAGTTGGACCGCATCCTAAAAAAGACTGTCGAATATACTTGAGTGTTACACGGGCCTTAGTTTTAGAGACAGTTATGTTACGCCTCTATGCTTATCGCGCGCTGCACGTAATCTCTGATGCGCCGTAACAGTTACAGGAAATACTGCTAAATTCATACTGCGTCCTTATTTTCAGTATACTGCAGCGCAACAACTTCCCGACAGAATTAGTAATCGATATTCACAACGCGTCGCAGCTTGACTATGACGGCAGATTAGAATAATACCGATATTTAGTGTTCCGATTCCATTAAATCGCTGGTCATCTTTCAACAGCCGTGTTGGCGGAAATGCCGCTGGAGCGCTTTTAACGGAACTCCGAGAAAAATTCACGCACCGAATACTTCGACGTTCACTTGTCTGCACATTCTCATTTGTTGCGGCGGAGAGCAGTTGGCGCGGCGTGATGGCTACCTTATGGGCTGCAATCTGTGAGTAAAGCATCACAATGTTATGCTTTTTGTAGCGTAGACGAGGCACAAGTCTTCTTTTTAAACTTTTGATCAGTATCTCATACGCTATTGACTACACTTGCCACAATCTTGTAGGGAGCCTGTGGACATGACACCAGCGACTTTGTTTACATCTATTACATTATATTTAACGTGAGTCTGACGATGATATCTGAGCAAGAAACGTGTTCGTTTCGTCATTACGAGCTGCTGAGTCTTATTGACAAACAATTTTATCTGAAGTTATTTCTACCGTTTAATCATTTTCGTAATCGTCTTGTTGATTTTGATCATTCCTTGACTTTTTGCATTTTAGTTAGTCACCAGCACTTTTGCCTATGAGAATATACAAATCATCTCCAGCTTTGTATGTGTAATGCATGCCACTTGGTTTTGTTAATCAAGCATTAAACGAAAACGAGTATTTATTAATTTGGCGAGAATGGTGTGTTAATTAGTTCTTATGATACAGTATAGTACATGTTCTGGAAATAGAATAGGTTTCCTCGGGGTAAAACCGTCAATTTGTATTTGAAAATCAACGGTGTTTCACTAAATGCATTAATTTCTTGGTGATGCATAGTTAAAAAGTCTGTTACCGATTGTTGAATGCTTTAGTTTAAGGTTACAATATGAAAGTCGTTACTATATCATGTGTTCACTGAATGGGCACTACTGTTCCTTTTTCAAATAAGTTGATATTGTCAGTCGCAAATCACATAAACGAAGAGATGTTATAAAATTTCAGTGTAAGAATCCTTAGTTGTTTGAAGAGACATTCAACTGGTTCATGAATTTCGTAACAACTAATATCCACCTTGACCATCATTTCTCCTGGAAAGATAAAGAAAACGTCCAAAGAATGTATGTCTGCACAGTAGCTGAAAATATTTGACTTCGTGCTCGAATGCGTAGTTCAGTGGAGTTAGGCCCCTGCCAAGGACGTTTGTTGATGGCGAGAGGAGGGGGAGAGTGAAGCTCAAATTAATTTAGTTTTATAAAAGACGGAAAGATGAAGGAAACATAGCACAACTTCTTACAAAATAAAGCATAAAACTGTTGACAAATTAATTATTAATTATCGACCATAATAATGGTACGGCTAATGGGTAACTTGTACCCACAGTATTGTTCACTGAGAGAACATGACTTGTATGAGATTTGGAATCAGCAGGAATACGCGATGCTATCTGTCAGGTATAACTAATAGTGATGAAATAGCGATGACTGCCATATCGCCGCCTTTTGGTACATATTTTGGATTGAATTTCTTTGTAGCGCTGCTCGTCTCCATATTTTCACTGGTTTCGTACTACCAGTGTATTTTCTGTTCGACGATAGTTCTAACAAGGGAACATCCCCATCGCACCCCTCTCAGATTTAGTTATAAGTTGGCACATTCGATAGGCCTTGAAAAACTAAACACAGATCAATCGAGAAAACAGGAAGAAGTTGTGTGGAACTATGAAAAAATAAGTAAAATATACAAACTGAGTAGTCCATGTGCAAGATAGGCAACATCAAGGATAGGGTGAGCTAAGGAGCGCCCTGGTCTCGTGGTTAGCGTGAGCAGCTGAGAAAGGAGAGGTCCTTGGTTCAGGTCTTCCCTCGAGTGAAAAGTTGACTTTCTTTATTTTAGCAAAGTTATGATCTGTCCGTTCGTTCATTGACGTCTCTGTTCACTGTAATAAGTTTAGTGTCTGTGTTTTTAGCGACCACACCGCAAAATCGTGTGATTAGTAGACGAAAGGACGTGCCTCTCCAATGGGAACCGAAAACATTTGATCGCAAGGTCATAGGTCAACCGATTCCTCCACAGGAAAACACGTCTGATATATTCTATACGACACTGGTGACGGCATGTGCGTCACATGACAGGAATATGTTGTCGACTCACCTAACTTGTACACTTGGCGAATGGGTAAAAAGGTTCTTCTACCTTGCCCGATTTAGGTTTTCTTGTGGATGTAATAAACACTCCTAAAAAAGTTATGAAAACATAAGCGTATGTCACATAAACTGAAAATAAAATGTTAAAATTTTCACCCGAGGGAAGGGTTGAATCAAGGACCTCTCGTTCCGCAGCTGCTCACGCTAACCACGGGACCACAGCAACCGTGAGCTTACAGTTCTTTGTTGTTGCTCATATTGGGCATGGACTACTCAGTTTGTATATTTTGCTTATTTTTTCACAGTTCCACACAACTTCTTCCTGTTTTCTCGATTGATCTGTGTTCAGTTTTTCAAGGCCTATCCACTGTGCCAACTTATAACTAAATCTGAAGGGGGTGCGATGGGGAGGTTCCCGTGTAAGATATTATTGAGTTATCAGCCCTTGTGGAGGTGGTCACAAGTCCGAGTAGCCTCGTGCTGTTAACATTTTTGAAGATAGCGACAGCGTCGTACGCGAAAATCCGAGAGTGCATTTATCTGAGGAGATGAGGAATTAGATGACCTCGCTGTCTAACTGAAAAAAGTGTATTTGGTAAAACCACCTTGGTTTACTTTTGATACATACATCCTTTTAGTGGCTGTGTACCGTAGACTCCAATTCGCTAGAGGTAAAGTTAATTTTAAGATACTGTACTAGCTTCGATCATTTTATGACAATTCCATTCCATCTATAAACAACTGTTACGAGATTAGGTTCGTTACGATAAGTACATTTATATTGCTGTTTTTGTGACCAACCACTTCAATTTTCTCCTGATAGCAGAACGCTCTGCTTATTCCTTAGCTATTGTATCTCAATGCCATGTGGCCGCCTTGAAACAATCAGGTGCCGCTCGTATGATTCATGAAGGAAAGCGTGGTTGGCTTTTACGCTAAGAGCAAAACTTCGGGCCAACTGAAGAATGGGATACAACATGTCGGCTTTGACCAATGACGTCATAGTTCACTCATAGATACTAATGTCTTCATTTTCGAGTCATAGATAGCATAGACCATAGATAACACAGACTGCGCATGATGTCATTTTACTGAAACCAACATTTAAGTCACGTGACTCACGGCACGAAGCCGAGTATGTCATCACGCGTTCATAGTACACAATTTATGACATTATTGCTATAGATCAAATGCTGTGCTATTGTGCTTTTTACTAGATGCAGAAGGAAAGTCCTTCACACATGCGTAGACAAGCCTTGTTTTGAATCCTAAGGATAAGGTAAGTGACGAAAATCTCAGTTGTGTAAGTGAATTACTTTAAAATACTTGCAGAGGTATTTCCGTAAGTTGAAAGTTAGCATGGATGTTTGTCCTTGGATGTAAAACTTGGTGAATGACTAAGCTTTTGAGACGACATATCGTTGATATCTAGCTCCCTACACCAGTATAATAATACGTTCTGGAATATATTACGCTTCCTATCTTAATATCGTTTCGGTATCTGTACTGGGAAAACATATGTGCTTATTTTGTGTAAATTTCTGACATTACGCACATAAACGAATTTACTTTCTTGAAAAAGGCTACTAAAGCATTTCATACACATTCACGTGTAATCGTTAGAAAACTAATGCTCCGTTCGAAACTTATTTTGTCTTCCACTCTTGTGGAAGCAGTGGACTACAAGAATTCACAGTGCAAAGAAAAAAAGTATTCACTTCAGAATAATCATTCTGTCGCTTGTTAAAAGAACTGTCAATACGTTTCAGCTTGACCACGTGTAAAAACGATAACGACTGCTTTATTATCAGGTATTTCGGAGAAATTAGGTTAACTGCGCTATTATATGTCAAGAGTACTACTACAGTTCGTTGAATTGTCAAAATCAATGCTTGATTTCAGCTACAAATGAGAGAAACTGTAACTGTCAGCTCCAATTCACACGTCGCTTAATAACAGGAACTCGGCTTTCTGCCCCGAGCCACGTGAATTAGATTTTGGTTTCAAGCGATATCCCTCCCGGGCTACGTTATATATGGTCTATGCTAGATAGTACATCGGTTATATTCAGTGGCGAGGCGTCCATCATTGAAAATTGAAATATATGAATACTTTCTAAAAAGACAGGACTAGACGTTTGTACGATTTTTATCACTTGTATTAATTTAAATCATTTGTTCTTTCCAATTCATTCCGTACTTAATTTCAGTTAGTATTGAGTTTGAGATATTTTGGAAGAACTTTTTCATTCTGGACAATTTTTACTGTTTGATTTACGTTTGTACGTATGGATTTATCAATCGTAACTGCAGTACTGGATATAAATTTTACCATTGTCACTTTTTTTCGCATCCACTAGCACCAGTATTTTTCAATCGATACTACCGAAGGCGAAAAGACCGACATATGAAAAATTTGTATCCCTTACATCAGTTGACTTATGTAGGTCGACTGAAGAATAGGATACTGGTGCTAGCAACGACGAAAAAAGCGACATACGTAACCATGTCATCTTGTACCTCATTTGAACTACGGAGGTGGTATCTTGTTCTGTAGTTGACCTATGAAGGTCAACTAAGGTATGGGATACAAATATCACTATTGTCGGTTTTTTCGCTGTCGCTAGTACTACTGTAATATTTTTCAGTCGATACTATTACTATCGAAGGCCTATATAGGTCAACTGAAGTATGGGTTACAAATTTTATGTATATCGCTTCTTTTCGGCTTTGAGTAGTTCAGCTGAGATATAGGATGCCAACATTAAGTACATAGATTTTTTTCGTCTTCTCTAGTGTTAATACCCTATTCTTTAGTTGACCTATACAGCTCAACTGAAGTATGGGATAGACATTTGACGTAAATTTTACGTGTCCGTCTTTTCGCCTTCGTTAGTACTTGTACCAACTGAATAATAGGGTGATACTAGTAGCGGAGGCGAAAAAAGCAACAACTGTAAAATTTGTCCCGTACTTCGGCTGACCTACATAGCGAAGGCGAAAAAGTAAACAGACGTTAAATTTGTATCCTGTGTTGCAGTTACCCCATACATATCAACTCAAGTTCAGAATACAACTCATTTATGTCAACTGAGGTTGTCCATGCTAACGTTACTTCTGTCCCTTCTTTCTTTCTCCTTTGCACTAGTTTCGTACTGTTCAGTTGAGCTACTTGGGTCAACTGAAGAATAGGATAGTAGGACTCAGAGAAACGATATACCTAACGTTACGTTCGAAATATGGATGTACGTGATATATGTCTACCACATATTTTCTCTGTTCTTCTTTGCTATTAAATCCGTGCAATACATAATCTCTGATAGCTTCTCAAGCCAATGGTCAAAACCGACTGGTTGTATCCCGCCATTCTTCACTAATCCCAAAAAATTCGTTGTTGCATGAATCGGATCTGTTATCACAGATTTATTTATTAATAACAGCAATAGTGCTGAACTGTTGCTGCTCTAGGTACAAATCGAAAATCATGTAAGGAGAAAAATTATTTTTCATACGTAAGTATCAAAATGGTGGTAATTTAGTTATCATACTAGTGATAGGTACTTTAAGCGTGGAATAATATCGACATACAGTGCAATGCAGGTATAAAATATAGCGCTAATTTTTATAATTCGATCGCCATATACACACATCAAAAAAAGCTTTGTATCACCTCGGTTCCGAGAGCTCCGGAACCTGTACAGAAAATTGGAATAGAGATCAACATAAACATCATTTCCGCCCTTTTTACTGCTCCTGAAAACCACACATTGCATGTCGCACCACCATACAGAGAGACTTTCAGAGGTGGTGGTCCAGATTGCTTTACACACCGGTACCTCTAATACCCAGTAGCATGTCCTCTTCCATTGATGCATGCTTGTATTCGTCGTGGCATACTATCCACAAGTTCATCGGGGCACTGTTGATCCAGATTGTCCCACTCCTCAACGGCGATTCGGAGCAGATCCCTCAGAGTGGTTGGTGCGTCACGTCGTCCATAAACAGTCCTTTTCAATCTATCCCAGGCATGTTCGATAAAGTTCATGCCTGGAGAACATGCTGGCCACTCTAGTCGAGCGATGTCGTTATCCCGACGGAAGTCATTAACAAGATGTGCACGATGAGGGCACGAATTGTCGTCCATGAAGACGGGTTTACTCCGAGGCACCTGATCGGCTGTCGGAGCCCCTCCGTTTAATAAGTGCTGCTCATGCATGGTTGTTTACGTCCTTGGGCGGGTTTAGTGACATCTCTGAACAGTCAAAGGGACTTTGTCTGTGATACAATATCCGCAGTCAACGTCTGTCGTCAGGAGTTCTGGGAACAGAGGTGACGCAATTTTTTTTTTATGTGTGTATTTCAGACACTAGTAATAGATAATTCGGCAGCATGGAAACGTTCAGTCAGTCAGTCCGTTGGCCGTGTACACATTTCGAGCAATGTTCTCATGCAGATAACATTTACATATGGCAATCTGAGTTCTTGATATAAATAGGTGTGCTTATTTTACAGTAGTCATTAGGTCCCTACGCGGTGAACGTTTAATTGCGACTGATACATCAGTTTCTCTAAGAATGAAGAAGGTTTTTTTAAAAAAAAGTCCCAGAAAATGACGAAAAAAATTTGGTAGAAAGTAAAATCGAAGAAAAGTACCAGAAAGTAATAACGTATGTATCCAGTTCTTCCAAATATTTCGGAGTGTGATACGTTGCTAATTCGCTGCATTTCAAAGCTCCAAACTGTAAGTTTTCCGGGACATTTTCATGATGGCGCTCTAAGAAGCCATTTCGTAATTTATTAAAACAAGGATTCATCAATACGATAGTTCAGTACAGAGCCTAAACTTTTGTGAAGTGGATCCCTTCATTTTCCGTAACTAGGAAACAAATACTGACATCTGGTTTCATTCCAGGGATATAATGCAAGTTGTTAAGATGCTACGAGACGCAGTCATACAATAGAAAGCATTCTTGAACGGAAGCAACCTCTAGAACAGATCGCGCTTACGGCTAAGCCTTAAACCGCCCCGTAATTGCATGACTTTTGGAACCATTGTACGAAGTGCATTCAAGTTCTAAGACTTCCGATTTTATTTCTAATTAACTACTCACCCGAAATCGATGAAACTGGCGTTACTTCTTGACGTAATCGCCCTGCAGACGTACACATTTTTCACAACGCTGACGCCATGATTCCATGGCAGCGGCGAAGGCTTCTTTAGGTGTCTGTTTTGACCACTGGAAAATCGCTGAGGCAATAGCAGCACGGCTGGTGAATGTGCGGCCACGGAGAGTGTCTTTCATTGTCGGAAAAGCCAAAAAGTCACTAGGAGCCAGGTCAGGTGAGTAGGGAGCATGAGGAATCACTTCAAAGTTGTTATCACGAAGAAACTGTTGCGTAACGTTAGCTCGATGTGCGGGTGCGTTGTCCTGGTGAAACAGCACACGCGCAGCCCTTCCCGGACGTTTCTGTTGCAGTGCAGGAAGGAATTTGTTCTTCAAAACATTTTCGTAGGATGCACCTGTTACCGTAGTGCCCTTTGGAACGCAATGGGCAAGGATTACGCCCTCGCTGTCCCAGAACATGAACACCGTCATTTTTCCAGCACTGGTGGTTACCCGAAATTTTTTTGGTGGCGGTGAATCTGTGTGCTTCCATTGAGCTGACTGGCGCTTTGTTTCTGGATTGAAAAATGGCATCCACGTCTCATCCATTGTCGCAACCGACGAAAAGAAAGTCCCATTCATACTGTCGTTGTACGTCAACATTGCTTGGCAGCATGCCACACGGGCAGCCATGTGATCGTCCGTCAGCATTCGTGGCACCCACCTGGATGACACTTTTCGCATTTTCAGGTTGTCATGCAGGATTGTGTGCACAGAACCCACAGAAATGCCAACTCTGGAGGCGATCTGTTCAACAGTCATTCGGCGATCCCCCAAAACAATTCTCTCCACTTTCTCGATCATGTCGTCAGACCGGCTTGTGCGAGCCCGAGGTTGTTTCGGTTTGTTGTCACACGATGTTCTGCCTTCATTAAACTGTCGCACCCATGAACGCACTTTCGACACATCCATAACTCCATCACCACATGTCTCCTTCAACTGTCGATGAATTTCAATTGGTTTCACACCACACAAATTCAGAAAACGAATGATTGCACGCTGTTCAAGTAAGGAAAACGTCGCCATTCTAAGTATTTAAAACAGTTCTCATTCTCGCCGCTGGCGGTAAAATTCCATCTGCCGTACGGACGTATTGACAATGAACGCGGCCTCATTTTAAAACAATGCGCATGTTTCTATCTCTTTCCAGTCCGGAGAAAAAAAATCGGAGGCCTTAGAACTTGAATGCACCTCGTATGTAGGCGATTTAAGAAAAGTGGATAACTTCCGTGAAAGCTTGCAAGCGATATATCGAAGGCGCGACTGTCACAGAACCAGATATCGATATTGTTTACAGCTATCAACCATAAACTGCGGCAAAGAGCGAGTTCTCAATACAACATTAATGGCTAGTGTCGTGTTAATATCAAAATAAAAGAAAATAGCAGTGGAATGTAATTGCGTCAGTTGTTAAACGTTTCAAAAGTTTTTTTTGCGGATTGAAGACTCATTTTGGTATATTAAAAAAGTAGACATATCTTTTACGACGCTGGAGATTTTTTGTTGCCACTACAAATTATAGCAGCATGATGAACTACGAAAGACAACTTGATTCACGTTTTTAGTATGCTTCTACACTCCACATCTACGATAAAGGATCGCTTTGCAGTGTATTTATACATGACATGCGCTTGGAAAGAAATTGCGAGAGTTCTGCGAGTGCTTCTGATAGACTTTCATTAACAACTGAATATATAATTTCAGTAGTGGTATAGAAACGACTGAAGCCAGTATAATTTACAGTAGTAATTCTCTCACGTGGCGTGACTGATTGACCGACTACTATGCAAAATTAGAATGAGATTTTCACTCTGCAGCGGAGTGTGCGCTGATATGAAACTTCCTGGCAGATTAAAACTGTGTGCCCGACCGAGACTCGAACTCGGGAGAGCTTCTGTAAAGTTTGGAAGGTAGGAGACGAGGTACTGGCAGAAGTAAAGCTGTGAGTACCGGGCGTGAGTCGTGCTTCGGTAGCTCAGATGGTAGAGCACTTCCCGCGAAAGGCAAAGGTCCCGAGCTCGAGTCTCGGTCGGGCACACAGTTTTAATCTGCCAGGAAGTTACTATGCAAAATTGTTTAGACTTCTGTTAGGAGTACCATCTGCTCCTGACTCACGGTTCTATAAATTTTCGTGGACTGTTATGGGCAGAAAAGTCTCAAACTGGGATAAAAAACCAGCGATTTTGACTTTCCATAACTGTTATATTTTATCAAACGTCGGAGAATAATAAGTATAAGAAAAAATACGTTGTTCGATATTCATAAATTAACAATACAGCATGGTATCTTCTTGGTTACCTGCTGTTTTAAAGAAGCCTTTTTGAAAAACACCACAGCATCAGACACGGGATTATCGATTATCACTGTTTTCGGTTACTGCGGTTTTTGTCGTGAAGTATGTTTCGTAATTCTGTCTAATGACAGTACTTCTACAGGTAGTGACAACAAAGCTGCAGAAGTACATGAATCCCCTCACGATACGGGGAAAGGACGACTTTTCAATAAGGAAACTGAAAAAATTTGTGTGTTTGGAGGTGTATAAAGAGAATCTATGAGATGTTTCATTTCAAACTGTATTCCAGGCGTAAACGAACTTTAGTGCCTATTTTAATCTTTCCCCGAACCACAGTAGTTACAATCGAATTGAAATCGTACAATACTTTGAAGAAAGAAGGATTTGACTACGAATTTGTCAACCATTCAGTGGAATTCGTGTCTTCTGAGGATCTGTCGGTTCACACGCAGAACATCGCGCTATTATGGAAATCTTTGAAATCTTCTATCAAAAGAGAAAGCCGACGAGGAGACCAAGACGAGGTGTATATTTTTCATTGCACTTACGTGGTATAAAACTTCTTTGTGACATGTTGCCAATTTTCTTAAGAGATATAGCTAGGGTGTCACAGGCTACAGCAAGAAAGGTCTCCTAACAGCAGCGTATAGATCATACGGAATTGCCCAAGATGAAGATATCAGCGGCAAGTGACGTACGTGCAATTCCATTTTATATCATAATCGGACGATATTTTTGTATGGTCGTTGTTGTTGCTAACCCTACAGGCAAAACCTTTTGTTGTCGCAGGTGTCATCCCTGTAGACAAAATCGATATCTGGCAACGTAAAACTCGCATCTTCGATATACATCGCTCTGAAAATCTCCATGAAATTAACAAAAAACCATTGCTCAAACGAGACACATGGTATCGATATCTTGTGATTCTCCAAGATTTGTACGTATAATTTGTCTACTGTTAGGTATTTAACTTTCAGTTGGCTGTTAGTAGGGAAAAAGATCGCGAACTGAAGGGATAACGCTACCGTAATCTTCTAGAACTCGCAGTCATCTGGTATTTTCTGTTTCCAGGAGTACAGTGGCGAACGGCGAATGGTTATGAGATTTCAAGCAAATGTCTCTGAGTATAATTGTTACTAGTCAGTATCCGTTATATACTCCGACTTCCTTCAGAGTGATACTGGATTCATACAACATTCTCGGGTTTCAAGCTGCATAAAGTGGTTAACTGCCCATGAGCTTTCGGCAGATATCTCCTCTATCATTTTCAAGTGGTTGACTGTCGTGTGAATGCCGCTAACGTGCTTATACAGCCGCTCCGTCGCCAGTGACAACATTCGTGCCCAGTCCCGCACAATTCATGTGCAATGTTTTTGTGGCATCCACCGCCGCGCATACTTCTACTCCCCAATCACAGGATTCCAGGCCGTACTCAGCTGCAATACACCGTTTTTATTGAAAACATTGGTATTTTGATCTCTGTTGCTTCATTTATTCCGCTGTCCCAAAGGCCGTTGGTTCGTTTAGTAACAGAAGTATCGTCGAATGCAGTTCGGTGTCCATTTTCAAGTAAATGATTCAGTACATCTGATTTTTTGGGATAGCGTAGGCCGCAACACATTTCATGTTCTATGCGCTGTTGAGTAATGAGGACAGTCTGACCAACATAAAACTGCCCGGACCCACACGGTATTTTGTATACTCCAGGTGTAGTGAGGCCTACACCGTCTTTCATAGGCTTCATTAGTTGCCATATCTTTACTGGGGGGCCTTAAGTCATTGTCAATTTTATTTTTCTCCTGGGGCGGCTAATCTTCCTAATTATGGAGCCACAGAACGTTGAAAACGCAATTTTCTTCATGTGTTCTTCGGAGGCCTTCTGCTTTCACATCTCAGATGAAAGTTTTTGCGAAATTTGTCAGTTGTTCTAATCATTTGCCTTGAAAACTGTATGTACGTGGCTCAGTTCCCTCGACAGATTTTCAGCATCTGAGATATCCAGCTCAATGTACGAAGGACCTCAGAACAGGCCGTTTCTGTGCTGGGTGGCGGTAGCTGCTGGCATGCTGATGCCGATCCGTGCGCGTAAACGCAGTGAATGACACTGAATTGATTCCAATTGTTACCACATTAAAATTAATAAAACAGTAATTTACCCGATAACCGATATCAGACAACTGTTTGGTTAGTAAGCCCAGGCAGCACCAACTGCCCTCCGTGTCTGAAACGGTTCTATTAAAAATTTCCATCATCTGCTACATCATTTGTAAGTCGAAAGACTTTCCCATAAATTTATGTTTTCACGAATAGCATTCTTTTAGTGTAGAATAAGTTTTTTTTACTTAGTACATTACCTCAAAACTGGGTTTGCCTTAAGGATAAAATATCAGTGACATTTAATAACAGAAATGTCTACTTCCTCCAATGCTTAAAATAAAATTCATTTGTTAATGCTTGTCCTTCATTAGCATTTTTTGTGAAAAGGTATATAATGGCTTTAAAAACCATGTTTTAAAGAGGATATATTATTTCTTTCGGTTTTAATTAAAATATAATCGACTTGCGTCGTATTCCCTGAACGGACGTACTTTAATACCTTGTGTCGTCTGAAAAAGAACAATCACAGTGTTACCGAAATGAATCAAAACGATGATCTCCGACAGATGCAAATCGTCACATATTAGATCTGACGGATAGGTTTAATAAAACGGACCCCCTGAAAGCTAATTTTTTGCCGCTGCCAGCTGTCGGTTTTCCCTTCCTGAAATTATTATTGGTATACTTTGACGTGTAAACTGCATGCAGAACTGGAAGTGTATATTAGATTCATTCTCAACTAGCCACACGACTAAATGATTCAGTATTTCTGACACGCGATAAATCATAAAACTAAAATCAATTCCAGGTAATGTACGAAGTAAATGTGGTGTACGAAATTTATCTGAAAATCAAGTAATATTAGACATTCCTTTTTACAAGAGTTTGTAATTTGCAGCCCGTCTATTGTGCACGGAAGTCAGAATATCTTTGAAATTATACTGCACAGTCTTTATCACAAACTGCATTTCCTTTTCATCAAGGACGTGATTCAAAGTTCGCAGCAATCATGGCGTGAAGATATTTTTTTTCTTAAAGCTCAACTTTTCGCGATGTGTACTACTTCGACGTTTGTTCAAACTGACATTCTGAACAATAGAATTTAGAGAGGACACATCCAGTAACCACTGTTCTGTAAAAAGGTACGTTGCACTGTATTATGATCGCCCCGACCTCAGATGCTTATCTCTATTGTTCGTGAAGCTAAGACTCTGCCTGTTATCATATGAAATTGGTCCCTGATCTACTTCGTTAGATTGTGACTTCTGTCGTAATTGCTGTTAACCTATTTTTAACGGAATATTTGATGCGTGAAAATGAAAGTAATGTTATCAGAAGCTGGACAACGAGCATTAGATAAAAAATTAAGAAAATCACTGTCGACAATAATAATATGTTCAGAGGAGTGTTATTTTAGTTCTTGTCTCCAAACCCGTGAAGACTATTTACAAGTCCCAAATCGTACATAAACTGTTAGGGCAAGCTATTTTAGTCTATATGCACATTGTATTCAGCCTAACATTAGATATTCTCCTCTCATATTTTTATATTGTTGTAGATGTTTACATCAGTTTATGTTTTTGGGAATTTATTATTCTTTCATTACAACTGATAAAAAATTGTTTCCTATCATCGACAATGCTCATATATTAAAGTATAAAAGTGAACTAATTAACATGTTATCGTGCATGGGAGACAAGCGCGTTACCAGCCAGCTAACCAAGCGGACTCTTTATGGGATTTGTTATTACTAGCCAGCTGTTCAACATATCGCAGTTTGGTACTCTTTGTACGTTTACAGTCACTTACTGGCTTTTAATAAATTGCACACATATTGCTGTCTTAATTTATCAATTAGCTATCGCAATTAAGCAAGAGCTCCTTCTAATAATTTCCGGGTATGCAGCCGGATCCCGTCGACATTCTGCCACGATATTTCGGCCCAGAGACGTCCGGCCATCATCAGGTGAGTACACAACTACTGAAGAGCCCAGGTGCAGTCGCGGTATTTATGCCGAATCTCGCGCATGTCAGAAGTCACAAGCAAGAGCTCGCTATTTTCAGTTTGTCTATGCTTGTATTACAAAAGTGCTTCGTGGGTGCTCAGCGGTATCCTAATCGTTTTGCCTCATTTTACGGAAGTTATGGTTTTTTTAAAGCCTTGATCTGCGGGAGACAAACTATTGTAGTTGTGCGCAAAGCAGGTATGTGAAGAGGCAAGGTGAGCTTGCGCAAGACGGTTACATGTGTTATTGCCAGATTTTTTTTTTTCATCCTGTAAGGGACAAATGATCAGTTGGTCAAGAAACGGGCTTTCATTTTTTACAAATAAAAACCGAAAATGTTATTTTGTAATTTGTTGGTCGTTATTATATTTTAATACAGAATGTGTAAGTTTTAACGTGCTCCTGTTTGATTTTACATATTTAAAAAAAGAATGCAGTTATAATCATAGTTCAAAATCGTCATTAATTCACTTTTCATCAGTTTCGGGGTACATTTATTTCGTACACCAGTCCATTTTAATGTCATCTGTGAAAAAACTCTTTTTGTCGAAGAAGTTGGAACTAGGGATACTAAAGATGAACGATAAGACGTGAAAAATGTTGGGGACTTCATCCTTTGAAAACCTCTCCATGATTTTCTTCCATTTCTCAGTCAGAACCTTATTTTTGTCATGAAAAGATTTTGTCATGTACGGGCTTCTTTTAATTATTTGCGGTCTAAGGCGCTGCACTCATGGACTGTGCGGCTGGTCCCGGCAGAGGTTCGAGTCCTCCCTCCAATGGTTCTGAGCACTATGGGACTTAACTTCGGAGGTCATCAGTTCCCTAGAACTTAGAACTACTTAAACCTAACTAACCTAAGGACATCACACACATCCATGCCCGAGGCAGGATTCGAACCTGCGACAGTAGCGGTCGCGCGGTTCCAGACTGTAGCGCCTAGAACCGCTCGGCCACTGCGGCCGGCCAGTCCTCCCTCGGGCATGGTGTTTGTCCTTAGGGTAATTTAGGTTAAGTAGTCTGTAAGCTTAGGGACTGATGACCTTATCAGTTAAGTCCCATAAGACTTCACACCCATTTGAAGGTTTTTTTTTTTTTTAATTATTTGAAATTCTTCGTACAAGGGGTCCATGTTCAGCTGATCGATCCAGAAAAGTTTTGCAGACTTTTGAAAATGGTCGTAATGTATTGGTGATTTTGAAATAGATTCGTTTGCGTTAGTGATTATTTCATGCATTATTTCTCGTGTCTTATTTCCGAAAATGTTGTCTTTTGTTCTTTGCTCGGTTTTTTCGCTAATCCCGTGCACTTCAGCATGCATCTCAACAATTGACAGAGAATCTGATTCAATCTCCTTCATTGTTGTTTCAGCTGAAAACATTACGTCATGCAGAAAGGAATAATTCACCGAAATATATTGTCTGTTCTTCTTCACATGTGATTATTTTTACTAATAGACGAGAACATTAATTGGGGAATTTCAGGAAAAGAGATTTTAGTTCGGGCTATATATTTAATTATGTTTCAACAACAGGGCCAAGAGATAAAAATCTCATTGCAACATGTTTTATTATTTCTTCCCATAGCATCTCATTCGCTACAAATTGGCATTGCAAATCCGCTTTTCGTTTCGCAGATCTATTGAAGTGGCCGCATATTTTCAGTATCAAACTTTCTACAACCACACCCAGTTTATCGGTAATGTACTTTGCAGCATTGCGGAGAATATGAACACGGCTACCAGCTTTGACAATTTTATTGTTTTTTGCTAATAGACGTGTATAAATTGAATGGCTTCTGCCGAAGTCTAGATTACTGTTGCCAGCTGCGATTGCCTAAACTTTATTTAAAGGCAATCCATTCTTCTCCAATGTGTTTATTAATAACTTTGAAACTTGATGTGCACATTCATCGTTACATTCTACAAATTCCAGTAGAGTCTACAATCCCAGTGCCACAATCAAAGGAAAATAGACATATTGGAAATATTTTTCTATTTTTTTATTGCTTACATCTGCCACTATAGAAAAGTATAGATCTTTTTCTTGTATGGTCTTTAAAATATTTTTAACAAATCCTTTGGCCAACGCATTGCATTCAGTGGCTTACTCTTTATTGATCCTCAGTTAAATATTTGAGAGATTTTTGAATCACTGCAGATATATGGTAATGATTTCTGTTAACAATCCATACTATTGTAACTAAGAGAATGCTTTACCTTGTGATAAAAAGATGGGAGCCCTGAAGCAGAAATATTGTCCATCTCCGAGGCAGATGGTTCAGGCTCCGAGAACTATTTGGGTGAGGTATTAAAGACGCAGACAAAGTTGACACTCGGCGCGGTGGCTGATGGGAGCGACTGCAAAGGCATTTCCCATTTACAGCTGCTCCCATCAGCCAGCGCGCCGAGTCAACTTTGCGGGTTTATTACGTGATGCTCTATTGCTAACAACAGTCATGTGAGATTTAGTAGATGCATGTTGTTTTACATTAGCAACGCCTCCGTGAGCACACGAGAAATCCTTATTGCACAGGCGACACTCCGCTTTGTACGAGTTTTCTTTTCCCCAGTTCGGACATACAGGGCTATTACAAATGATTGAAGCGATTTCATAAATTCACTGTAGCTCCATTCATTGACATATGGTCACGACACACTACAGATACGTAGAAAAACTCATAAAGTTTTGTTCGGCTGAAGACGCACTTCAGGTTTCTGCCGTCAGAGCGCTCGAGAGCGCAGTGAGACAAAATGGTGACAGGTGCCGAGAAAGCGTATGTCGTGCTTGAAATGCACTCACATCAGTCAGTCATAACAGTGCAACGACACTTCAGGACGAAGTTCAACAAAGATCCACCAACTGCTAACTCCATTCGGCGATGGTATGCGCAGTTTAAAGCTTCTGGATGCCTCTGTAAGGGGAAATCAACGGGTCGGCCTGCAGTGAGCAAAGAAACGGTTCAACGCGTGCGGGCAAGTTTCACGCGTAGCCCGCGGAAAATTGGCTCATGCCACAATTGGAGACCGAAAGCGCCGACTTCATCTTTCAACAGGATGATGCTCCACCGCACTTCCATCATGATGTTCGGCATTTCTTAAAGAGGAGATTGGAAAACCGATGGATCGGTCGTGGTGGAGATCATGATCAGCAATTCATGTCATGGCCTCCACGCTCTCCCGACTTAACCCCATGCGATTTCTTTCTGTGGGGTTATGTGAAAGATTCAGTGTTTAAACCTCCTCTACCAAGAAACGTGCCAGAACTGCGAGCTCGCATCAACGATGCTTTCGAACTCATTGATGGGGACATGCTGCGCCGAGTGTGGGAGGAACTTGATTATCGGCTTGATGTCTGCCGAATCACTAAAGGGGCACATATCGAACATTTGTGAATGCCTAAAAATACTTTTTGAGTTTTTGTATGTGTGTGCAAAGCATTTTGAAAATATCTCAAATAATAAAGTTATTGTAGACCTGTGAAATCGCTTCAATCATTTGTAATAACCCTGTACTTTATAAGACTTTTGGCTTTCTTAGAAGGTATTCCACCACTTCTGTACGTATTATTTGTGCCACTGTCACTTAAATCACTTTGTCTATAGTTTTAGAAGTAATTCAAAGTGTAACACGCCCAACACTCAGCAGGTCTTGCAAAACAATGAACGAAGTTTTAAACTAGAATGACAGTCCTGAGAGTCCAGTAATTTTAACACGCGTTGACATGGTATTTGAACGAGGTAGCAAGCGAAGAAAATGTTAAGGACAAAACTGTAGAAAGAAAGTGAGGAGGATAATAAACAAATAGAAGAATGTAAAAGAAACAGAGGCAAACAGAGAAGCGCGACGGCGCGCGAGAAGGTGGCAATCGTTGAATAACGGCCCCGCCGGCACTGTACTTTGTTCATCATAAATATAGACCTAATGTAAATAATACGCCATGTATTCTTCTGCGTTTGCTTGAATCTCATTGGATTTCGTTGCACGTGGAGCAGAAGCCAAGCTGTTTCCAGTATAGTCAAGTACGATGATAAGGATATCCGTAGCGTTACACGCACATGGACTAAGCGGCGCATTTAACTAGGGCAGTAACGGTCAGCCAGCTGATCCAACTAACCTGCAGTGATGTGAGCAGTTACAGTTCAGACGTAGACAGAGACGGACAGAGGAACCATGTAGCTTCGAATATCATTTAACTTTTAAAGAGAATGAAATCATATTCGGCAAAATTTCAGCACTACCCCACGCTTCTTAGGTGACCAGACAGAAACAAAATGCACTCGTTTTAATCTAATATAGTATTCTAATTACAAACAAGAGTGATAAAAATTCCTAACTTAAACACAGAGTAATTTTTCTGAGCGAGCTATGTGTAATGCAGAAACGTACTGCAGGGACTTCACCGTACTGTTGAATACTGAAGACACTGAAAGTACTAATTACAGTCAATCGTCTGGCAATCTCCCAATCCGAGAAAAAGATTTCACTTCTGGAACTGTCATCTGCTACCTTGACAAAGAGCCGATCAGCAATAGAATCCACGAAGCCACTGAGGCGCCGCATTTTCCTCTCTTACACGACGCGCCGTTCTTTTTCCCCGCCAGCGTTCGGCACCGACATGTGATAAAGCTGCGTGCGTTAGTTCCAGTACGTGTGTCAGCTTAACAGTCTTGTTCTTTCTACCGACAAATCGTTTAACTTGGCTCCACATCTGTTCTCTTGGGTTCGTACTGTATTGGTTCAGTGGAAAATGTAAAAATGCAGCAACTGTATGGTATGCTCGATGCTCTGAAAATGACTGTTATTCACATTTCTACGACATACTGATGAGTGTCAGACTACATCTGTGGTATAAAACAATGGAAATAATCAAAGAGTATTTGTTTTTTCATTTTTGTTTTAAAAATTAAATTATGTTTTCTTAATTTAAGCAATCATTATGAACAATCTTTCATAAATTATCGATGATTAAGAATTTATATTTGTAATTAAAACAGGTTTTTCGCGTGCATTATGTATTAAGAAACAAGAAGATATGCATTATTCATAAAAAATGATGATCAATTTTACAGTTACTAGATGAAGTATTTCAAATCGAACGAAAAAAAGACGATGACTAAGGAGAGGCTTGAACCAGCGATTCATAAACTGCACTCGACTAGCAAGCTACTTCGCTCCCGATTCCGCTATACGACCAGTGTCTAATTGTATTTCAACTGTATCGAATGCAGTCCCTCGGAAAACTTCAAAGCCATTTTTGTTTTGTAAATTTATGAAAAACATTAAGATCAATCTATTTCTCGTGTTCATCTACTTCTCGTTGCTCCACACGCTTGTTTCACTGCGGAGTAGGAAGCAGCCTCATTCATTCTAGTATTGCATATTTACAGCTCGACAATCAGAGCACAACAGTAAAGACACCGTGACTGTATATGATTTTTTTACACAAAAATACAAAGCTAAAGCGCGACTAAGAGAAACGTAGATGGCTGTTAATACTTTAGAATATCTTAAATTTACTAGTAATGAGATACCTAATACATTAGTAGGACCTACTTCCAAGAGCGTAACAATGCCAGCGTCCTACGGCTTCTGACCAATTATCGCGTTTGTGTTTGTTTAAATCAGGTTTATTCTTATGATGAACAGAGTATGTCATCGACTAATAGCAGAGCTGGTCGCATCAGTATGCGGAACGTGCGTAGATAATATGTACTTGTCAGCTGTAGCCCGAGAGGTTTCACAATAACAAACGGACAAG
This sequence comes from Schistocerca cancellata, assembly GCF_023864275.1. Taxonomy (NCBI): domain Eukaryota; kingdom Metazoa; phylum Arthropoda; class Insecta; order Orthoptera; family Acrididae; genus Schistocerca; species Schistocerca cancellata. Next base: position 166,766,889 of record NC_064632.1, read on the forward strand.
GTTGATATAGGGGCAAGGCCTGTCCCGGCGGGACATTTAAAATTATGCCCGTAATACGGGAGGCCCCAGAAACACGGGTTGTTCGTCTCTCCAGACAGTCGATATCGGTACGAAAATATGACGCAATGATGTGAGGGGAAAAAGCCGCCTTATATTGATAGCGTCGTTCCTGTAAGAACTGCTTTAATTTTATTAGTAAATAGCGACTGAAACAGAATATAAATGTGGGTAATTCACGAGTGTTTTTTTATGCAGACTCGTTTGAAGGCAGACTGTATTTTCACAGTATTTTGTCAATAAATCGCAGACTGCCTCCTGCTTTACTTATGACTGAGTCTATGTGATCTTTCTATTTCATACCCCTACAATTTATTACAGCCGGGTGTGAAGTGCACCATTTTACATTCCGCACATTCAGAGCAAGTTGCCAATTTTAACACCACTTTGCAATCTTATCGCTATCGGAATCAAAATTTGCGCACCTTGTTTCGGATCCAACTTCATTATAGACAACTGCATCATATGTTGAAAGGCTGAGGTTACTATCGGCATTGTCCGCAATTTCATTAATATACAACATGAGCAACAAGGGTTTCAACGCACACTTCCCTGGGGCACACCTCAAGTTGCATCTACATCTGTTGATGACTCCATAAAAGATGACTTGCCGCTCCCCTACTAAAAAAAAATCGTCAATCCACTCACAAATTTCGCTTGATACCCCATACGATCGAGCTTTTAATAATAACCGCAGATGTGGTACTTTGTCAAATGATTCTGTTAAATAAACAAACACTGCATGTACCATAGTGCCTTGATCCATGGCTTTCATTATGGCATGTGTGAAAAGTATGAGTAGGGTTTCAAAGGGTAAGTGACGGGCATTCATGCTGTTTGGCGCAGGCCGGTGTGGCCGAGCAGTTCTAGGCGCTTCAGTCTGGAACCGCGCGACCGCTACGGTCGCAGGTTCGAATCCTGCCTCAGGCATAGGTGTGTGTGATGTCCTTCAGTTAGTTAGGTTTAAGTAGTTCTACGTTTTAGGGAACTGATAACCTCAGATGTTAAGTCCCACAGTGCTCAGAGCCATTTGAACCATTTGCTAATTGGCATGGAGGAGGTTATTCTGTTTCAGACATCACTACGTTTGATTTCAAAATATATTCTGAAAGTCTGCTTCAAACGAACGTCAAGAAGACTGTAGATAGCTTTGTGGATTACACTATATGATCAAAAGTATCCGGACACCCGCCAAAACATACGTTTTTCATATTAGCTGCATTGAACTGCCACCTACTGCCAAACACTCCATATCAGCGACCTCAGTAGTCATTCGACATCGTGAGAGAGCAGACTGGGGTGCTCCGTGGAACTCACGGACTTCTAACGTGCTCAGGCGACTGGGTCTTTCTTGTTGCATACATCTGTACGCCCCCCCCCCCCCCCCATAAACAATGGACCTTGCCGTTGGTGGGGAGGCTTGCGTGCCTCAGCGATACAGATAGCCGTACCGTAGGTGCAACCATAACGGAGGGGTGTCTCTTGAGAGGCCAGACAAACGCGTGGTTCCTTAAGAGGGGCAGCAGCCTTTTCAGTAGTTGCAGGGGGAAAGTCTGGATGATTGACATACCTGGCCTTGTAACACTAACCAAAACAGCCTTGCTGAGCTGGTACTGCGAACGGTTGAAAGCAAGGGGAAACTACAGCCGTAATTTTTCCCACGGCATGCGGCTTTACTGTATGGTTAATGATGATGACGTCCTCTTGGGTAAGATATTCCTGAGGTAAAATAGTCCCCCATTGGGATCTCCGGGCGGGGACTACTCAAGAAGACGTCGTAATCAGGAGAAAGGAAACTGGCGTTCTACGGATCGGAGCGTGGAATGTCAGATCCCTTAATCGGGCAGGTAGGTTAGAAAATTTAAAAAGGTAAATGGAAAGGTTAAAATTAGATATAGTGGGAATTAGTGGAGTTCGGTAGCAGGAGGAACATGACTTTTGGTCAGGCGAATACAGGGTTATAAATACAAAATTAAATAGGGGTAATGCAGGAGTAGGTTTAATTATGAATATAAAAATAGGAGTACGGGTAAGCTACTACAAACAGCATAGTGAACGCATTATTGTGGCCAAGATAGACACAAAGCCCAAGCCTACTACAGTAGTACAAATTTATATGCCTACTAGCTCTGCAGATGACGAAGAAATTGATGAAATGTATGATGAGATAAAAGAAATTATTCAGGTGGTGAAGGGAGACGAAAATTTAATAGTCATGGGTGATTGGAATTCAAGAGTACGAAAACGGAGAGAAGGAAACATAGTAGGTGAATATGGATTGGGGCTAAGAAATGAAAGAGGAAGCCGCCTGGTAGAATTTTGCACAGAGCACAACTTAATCATAGCTAACACTTGGTTTAAGAATCATAAAAGAAGGTTGTATACATGGAAGAAGCCTGGAGATATGACAGGTTTCAGATAGATTATATAATGGCAAGACAGAGATTTAGGAACCAGGTTTCAAATTGTGAGACATTTTCAGGGGCAGATGTGGACTCTGACCACAATCTATTGGTTATGAACTGAAGATTAAAACTGAAGAAACTGCAAAAAGGTGGCAATTTAAGGAGATGAAACCTGGATAAACTGACTAAACCAAAGGTTGTACAGAGTTTCAGAGAGAGCGTAAGGGAACAAATGGCAGGAATGGGGGAAAGAAATTCAGTAGAAGAAGAATGGATAGCTTTGAGGGGTGAAGTAGTGAAGTCAGCAGAGGATCAAGTAGGTAAAGAGACGAGGGCTACTAGAAATCCTTGGATAACAGAAGAAATATTGAATTTAATTGATGATTGGAGAAAATATAAAAATGCAGTAAATGAAGCAGGCAAAAAGGAATACAAATGTCTCAAAAATGAGATCGACAGGAAGTGCAAAATGGCTAAGCAGGGATGGCTAGAGGATAAATGTAAGGATGTAGACGCTTATCTCACTAGGGGTAAGGTAGATACTGCCTACAGGAAAATTAATGAGACGTTTGGAGAAAAGAGAAACACTTGTATGAATATTAAGAGCTCAGATGGAAACCCAGTTCTAAGCAAAGAAGGGAAAGCAGAAATGTGGAAGGAGTATATAGAGGGCAGAAATATCGGAACACACGAGGCAATGCTGACCGTACGACGTATCTTAAAAACTAGATTAAGGAAAGGCAAACCTACATTTCTAGCATTTGTAGACTTAGAGAAAGCTTTTGACAATGTTGACTGGAACACTCTCTTTCAAATTATGAAGGTGGCAGGGGTAAAATATAGGGAGCGAAAGGCTATTTACAATTTGTATAGAAACCAAATGGCAGTTATAAGAGTTGAGGGGCATGAAAGGGAAGTAGAGGTTGGGAAGGGAGTGAGACAGGGTTGTAGCCTCTCCCTGATGTTATTCAATCTGTATATTGAGCAAGCAGTGAAGGAAACAAAAGAAAAATTCGGAGTAGGTGTTAAAATCCATGGAGAAGAAATAAAAACTTCGAGGTTCGCCGATGACATTGTAGTTCTGTCAGAGACAGCAAAGGACTTGGAAGAGCAGTTGAACGGAATGGATAGTGTCTTGAAAGGAGGGTATAAGATGAACATTAACAAAAGCAAAACGAGGATAATGGAATGTAGTCGAATGCTGAGGGAATTAGATTAGGAAATGAGACACTTAAAGCAGTAAAGGAGTTTTGCTATTTGGGGAGCAAAATAACTGATGATGGTCGAAATAGAGAGGATATAAAATGTAGACTGGCAATGGGAAGGAAAGCGTTTTTGAAGAAGAGAAATTTGTTAACATCAGGTACAGATGTAAGTGTCAGGAAGTCGTTTCTGAAAGTATTTGTATGGAGTGTAGCCATGCATGGAAGTGAAACATGGACGATAAATAGTTTGGACAAGAAGAGAATAGAAGCTTTCGAAATGTGATGCTACAGAAGAATGCTGAAGATTAGATGGGTACATCACATAACTAATGAGGAGGTGTTGAATAGGATTGGGAAGAAGAGAAGTTTGTGGCACAGCTTGACTAGAAGAAGGGATAGGTTGGTAGGACATGTTCTGTGGCATCAATGGATCACCAATTTAGTATTGGAGGGCAGCGCGGATGGTAAAAATCGTAGAGGGAGACCAAGAGATGAATACACCAAGCAGATTCAGAAGGATGTAGGTTGCAGTAAGTACTGGGAGATGAATAAGTTTGCACAGGATAGAGTAGCATGGAGAGGTGCATCAAACCAGTCACAGGACTAAAGACCACAACAACAACAACATGTGTACGCGAGATTTCCACACTCCTAAACATCACTAGGCTCACTGTTTTGGATGTGATAGTGAAGTGGAAACGTGAAGGGACACGTACAGCACAAAAGCGTACAGGCCGTCGTTTGTCGTCTGACAGAGACTGCCGATAGTTGAATAGGGTCGTAATGTGTAATGGGCAGACATCTATCCAGACCATAACACAGGGATTCCAGACTGCATCAGCATCCACTGCACGTACTATGACAGTTAGGCAGCAGGTGAGAAAACTTGGATTTCATGGTCGAGCGGCTGTCTATAAGCCACACATCACGCCGATAAATGCCAAACGATGCCTCGCTAGGTGTAAGGAGCGCAAACGTTGGACGATTGAACAGTGGGAAAACGTTGTGTGGAGTGCGAAACAGGGTACATAATGTGGCGATCCGATGTCAGGGTGAGGGTATGGCGAATGCCCGGTGAAAGTCATCTGCCAGCGTGTGTAGCGCCAACAGTAAAATTCGGAGGCGCTGATGTTACGATGTAGTCGTGTTTTTCATGGAGGTGACTCGCACCCCTTGTTGTTTTGCTTGACACTATCATAGGAAAGGTCTACATTGATGTCTTAAGCACCTTCTCGCTTCCCATTTTTGATGAGAAATTCGGTGATGGCGAATGCATGTTTCAATACGAGCACCTGTTAATAATGCACGACCTGTGGCGGAGTGGTCAAACGAGAATAACACCCCTGTAATGGACTGGCCCACACAGAGTCCTGACCTGAATCCTATAGAACACCTTTGGAATGTTTTGGAACGTCTACTTCGTTCCAGGCGTCACCGACCGACATCGATACCTGTCCTCAGTGCAGCACTCCGTGAAGAATGGGCTGCCATTCCCCAAGAAATCTTCCAGCACCTGATTGAACGTATGCCTGCGAGAGTGGAATGTGTCATCAAGGCTAGGGGTGGGTCAACACTATGTGAATTCCAGCATTACCGATGGAGGGCGCCACGAACTTGTCTTTTTCAGCCAAGTGTCCGGATACTATTGATCACATAGTGTTCTTATGTAGTGTTTCACGGTTTTTTGTTCGAGGGCTGTACAGTAGATTAAAATGAAAAGAGGGTCTAACTCAACAGCAATCACTTACAGTGATTGCAATCGGGCCATGGTCCTTTGTTCAGTTTTAATAATTAACGTTATTTCTCAACGCCTCTGACACTAATATCTATTTGACCCATCGTTTCAATGCTACGAGATTTAAGTTGTGGCTGTACTCCTTCATTTTTCTTTCTAAAGGAAAGAATGTTCATTAGAGATTCTGACAAAAACATTTTGTTCCAAAGAACGTCGAGAACTTTTCTAGGTCATGAGTGCTGAATTCGATAATGAAATCAGTTTCTTGTTATCAGGCTCATTATTCTTATGCCTTTCCACCTACTGTATATTAAAATACGTAAGAACTATGGTGCATGTTGATTGTTTTTCTGTGGCTTAACCTTTCACTCTGTATTTTTATTCAGGACAGCAAATCTTTTTGTGTGTATTTGTAATTGTTCAAGGACGTTAGGAAAAATTCTTAATTCTACTTTACACAAAACAGTGTGAAATTTTGTTAAATATAAAACATAGTTCTAAACAGAAAATGAACAACTGTTCACGACAGAATTAACGGTACTATCTAAAAGTAGATCTATTGAGGTATAATATCTGACAAAATAGATCTTGTATTTCTAGCCCCTTGTAATTTCCCCTACGACACAAATTTCCAGATGGCCCACCATCTGGCTCATTATCCAACCTGAGTTTAGAATTTTTTTCTTACCCATTGTGATTTCAGTTTTGTGTGCAAACTTCATTTCTCGTCATGAAACTAAAACTTTATACCCCCATTTATGTGGTTTTTCTTTCATATATACATCTGTAGCTTTGGTTGCCAAATTTGTCTATCAAGTGACAAACGATCAGTCATTGAAACGTAAAGACACTTTTTATTCACATGATCTGTTTTAGCCCTAATTTTGTACAATTTGTCATGATATCGACTCTCAGGTTCCGGTCGCTTCGTATTGTCACTGAAATGCAATGCTGTCATCAGACTTTAAAAGTATCTGTGAGACATTGTCTGTTTTGCTAGCTCAGTATGAATAACATCATTCTATCGATCACGAGCAGCTGTAGGAGGAGTCAAAGAGCTACTAACGCATATGCCTATAAATATATAAATACAATTAACAATGCAATTAAAAGTTTTGTTTCGGTTTTGCTGTAAAGATTAGTTTCATCTACAATGTTTGCCATTAATTCGTAAGTAATAAAGATACTTAAACTCCTACGGCGTAGATAACTAAGCATTGATTGGGGCAGTGAGATATTTGTTTAGAATCTGGAGAAGTTATTTTTTAAAATGATGCCCTTTGTTTTTTACAAATGAAGCACTTTTTTCCCCTAATGATTTGATGTTTCCATATCTTTGGGTGTTTTTCAGAAGCTTGTTATACTGGTATATCAGTAACAAGTTCATTATTATCATCCTTATAGTAGTCTCAAGCTCGCTATCACCATCTGCATATTTCCGATCATTTATAGTTACAGTGGGATCTTCATTCGAGGCTTCAAAATCTAACCCATCTTCAGTGTTAGACGGACATTCTATGGCGAAGAATTTTTTGTATGTCATCAATTTTCGTCGTCCATTTTCAGAATACGAGAATGACTCCACTACAACCGTCGAACTAACATGAAAAATTAGAAGAAAGCAGAACGAATTAAACAGCAATTTCTTATTGCTAGAATAGGGTGACCAAATTATTTTCGGTGAAAACCGGGACACATTCACCTGAGTGCCAATGGACACCTCATTCCACATGTACCAGGTTTCTTAATTTTAAATATTAATGTTTTCTTGATACATTTTGTTAACCTGGTTATTATAACTAACAACAGGATACAAAAGATTGATATAATATCGATTATCTGTATAATTAATGATTATCTGTATAATGAATGACATTTAATAAACATATACAGTAATAAAGAAATTTATTACGATTTTACAAAATTTTACAGTCATTCAACTTTTAATCAGATAATATTAACATGAGCTTTAATGTTACTGAGCACTTGTAGATGGAATTGACTGTCCTTGGAGAAAAGGGTATTTTTCACTGCCTCCAGCCTTCTTGATCATGTCTTTGTTCTTTGAGACACAGTGATAAAACTCGGCACAATCCATTTTGTAGTTGTACAGGATCTGCACGATTGCTTCAAGAGAGTCTACCTCCATTCTGTTTCTTTCATCAGTCCACTGGATATTCATGAACGAAAATATTCTTTCCACATTGGAATTATGGGCTGGGATTGCAAATAAATACCTTGCAATTATTACCAACTCAGAGTAATACTGAAGACAGTCACAGCTTTTAAAAAAACTCTCACACTTCTCATGACATTTAAATGGTGTTTTTTTTTTCATCGTTCCACTTGTGAAGACTTTCTTCAACAAAATTTGTCACTATGCCGAACTCATCAACGAGAATGGAATTATTGATTTCAATCTCTTTACTCTTCAAATAAGAAACTGTCTCTTCAACACTTTCCCATTTTGGCACTCTCTTCAGTAACATCCAATCAAACACCGGCGGTGAGGGTAAATATGAGGCGCTCCACTTGCTGAGATATTCTACACAAGTGTCATAAAACTTTTTAACTTCTTCTCTAAAACTCCTTTCTGCTGCTTCTGATACTTCTGCTCTTTTAAGGACAGATTTAACATTAAAAGAAATGAACTGCTGTTCTCTCCTCTTAGTAACAGTTTCCAGCGTATTTTTCTAGACATCATTTACCTCTAATACACTTTTCGTGCTTCCCTCAATTTCCTTTATCCCATGTTGCAAAGTGCTAAGCTGACTGAACGAACCATAAGTAGGCTTCACTTAAAGGGTTACTGAAAAACTGAACCAATATTTTGGGGGCTTTGTCTTCATTTAGGAAAAAATCTTTTAACGGTTCAAACAGGCGGACTACTCTTTCAACTGCTGGAAACAGTGATTCCCAGCGAGTTTTCGTGTGACACATTACATTCATATATTCAGTTCCCACATAATCACAGAACTCCTTAAGCCTCTCTGTTCTAACAGTATATATGTAAAACTGTGAGTATACCTTCATGACGATAGTTTCATCACAGCTTAAACTGTCAGCAGATGTCTGCACGCTATTGTGTAAAACGTGTGCAGGGCACCCTATGCCTTCAATGTTTTCATGCAATGTTGCCTTTAATTTGGCAAATACGTTGCATTTGCCTTGTCTTTTTAAACCACCAAAGTTTGTGTTGGTGTTGTCTCCACAAAATGCCACACATTTATTTTTCTCAAGATCAAACATTTCGATAGTATTCATACAAAATCTTGAAATTTCGTCAGATGTTTCGTTAGGTAGGGAACTCACCTTCAAAAGTTTGGTCTGAATTCCCTGACTAATATCGAAAAACTGAACAACAAACGGAAACATTTTAGTGGCCTTATGATTGATGGCATCAGTGGATATCCCGTAGAAAGAAGACTTTTTGATGTATTCAAGGCTTTCCTTTACACCCTGGGGAGCAACAACTCCTTTCACTAAGGCTGACACTTTAGTTCTTGCTGAACTAAAGTTTTTTGCAATGGAAGAATCATCAAACATAATGCTGTTAAGCTTATTAGTACAATTACTAGATCTATAAGTTTGATGATGTTTTACCATGTGGTAGGCTAGTGTAAGCTCGGCTGCTCGAAATTTCGTCTCTTCACTTGACTGATGTTTCACAAAATAATTTTGTAGAGTTTTACTGCAGCTCGGTGCACTGTATGTGTTAATGTGTTTCTTTGACCTGATGTGATCAACTATGTCGGAACGTCCACCATGACTTATACTAATAAAACAGTTACATACGGAACACTCTGCTTCGTAATCAAAACGACCTATCTTAATGAAATTCCATTCCTTGGAATAACAGTCACTGATCTTGCAGGCACGTTTCGGCATTGCGTTTCACAGTACTGCAGCAATAATACTACTAATATGAGAAAAAACTATTGCAGGTTGTCTGACAAAACATCAACTACTACACTGTTCTGACAATGAGTGTGTGAGTAAGTGGCGCGACAATCGGACGGTTTCATAGCACTGTTACAATAATACAACTTACTACTTGTTGGCCAAAGTACCGCTCAAAGTAAATTATTGGCTGAGTGTATCAATACTGATACTGTGATTACTAGTATGGGACAATGGAGGTTTTAGACAAATAAGCTAAAATATATTAATTTCTTGTGTTTTATTTCCTTTAATATAGCGAAATCCCAAAAATTTGGGAAAGTTTCACGAAATGTATTTAAAAACTGAATTCCGGAACTTTTGAGCGTCTCTAAACAAATTTTCGGGACACCGGAACACAGGGATGAAAACCGGGACAATCCCGGTTTTCCGGGACGTTTGGTCACTCTATGCTAGAATGTAGGAAGGAGCATTACCAACCACTACTGCACATATGAAAACGTTACTGATGCATGTAGTATTTCCGTATTACTTAACATAAATACAAGCAGAACTAAACAGTATATTCTTCAGTGGTTATAGAATCGCTGTATATTTTTTACGTTCACGTGTTCTGCTTGCAAATATCAACAATCGCCATCACAAGGGAGTAATGGGTACCACTCTGACAATGGTACACAGAGGAACGCACGTTATCGCATCATGAGCTCAGTAGCTAATTCTGATCACCAATTCGTTCCAGTTACCCAGTTAACTTCATAAAGCAACACTGCCCATCTGCAGTGCAGTTTCCAATGTTAAACGTCAAAGACAACTATGAAAGGAGATTTGAAACTTTGCTTTGCACACCTGCAAGCCATCGTAGTGAAGCGTTAAGTTAGAATTTCTGCCCATTTTATTGTTAAAAAATAATCTAAATATGTACAAAAAAATATCAGGACAAAAAGTTGTGCTTCCACATCTGCTATTCCTTATGTATTACACTCCTGGTCGGCCGCGGTGGCCGTGCGGTTCTGGGCATTTCAGTCCGGAACGGCGTGACTGATACGGCCGCAGGTTCGAATCCTGCCTCGGGCATGGATGTGTGTGATGTCCTTATGTTATTTGGGTTTAAGTAGCTCTAAGTTCTAGGGGACTTTTGACCTCAGATGTTGAGTCCCATAGTGCTCAGAGCCATTTGAACAATTTGAACACTCCTGACCGGCTGGTTAAAAGGATGACGTCACGTGTCCTCCCATTATTTGCAGGGAACCGAAGGATCACACAAGGGATTGTTCTTTTACTCTGGCAAAAACAGATTTAATCATCTGGAAAACAAGCAAAACTGTGCCAATCCTGATTTACCATGTGCTATAGGGCTTGCACATTATAGTGAAATATTGCCGATGTCAGTGCGTCCTGAGAATGTGACAGCGACGAACACTCAGAAGACAGTGAAGAAGGAGATATCCGCAGCGAGACATCTAAAGATCACTATAAATCAAATGAACCAGCTGGTTTTTTTTTCTCAAGTGAATCTCAACGATCTTGTACCTAATCTAAATCTGTCGATGTAACAGGCTTTGCGATCTTCTCCTTGGCAATAGGAAAGTGATTGTTTATCTGGATTGCCATGGTGCTTTTTCTTAATATTTCTCCGAAGGTGACATGGTTTCCTGTAATGACGTCTTGTGCAGTATGGAGACCCTTGGTCGTCATATCAGTGTAATTAAGTGGCACTTGTTCATAGGGTCCACCCAAGTTAATATGAATACAATAGGCCTACTTCTCCACATTGGTAACAAATTTCGTTCTGGTCCAATTGCTCATGCAGTTAATCTGAAGGAGAAAGTACGAACTGTAAATCGCTACTCAGATGTATCCAGTACGAAAAACACAAATGGTATACATGTGAAAATATCTAGGTGATTGCATCTCTCCTCAGTACTGACTTCAGACCATGTCGCAGAAAAAAAAAAAAAAAGGTTCAAATGGCTCTGAGCAATATGCGACTTAACATCTGAGGTCATCAGTCACCTAGAACTTAGAACTAATTAAACCCAACTAATCTAAGGACATCACACACATCCATGCCCGAGGCAGGATTCGAACCTGCGACCGTAGCAGTCGCGCGTTTTCGGACTGAGCGCCTTAACCGCGAGACCACCGCGGCCGGCCATGTTGCAGAGCATGCATAGTTGTCCATGGTGGTAACATATCTTGTTAAGAACCACGTGCTGCACTCTAACTTCATTGTAATTAATATGTTCGAATAAAAGTGTCATTTCTGAAGTATACTGTATCAGTTCCTTCCATGTATGGTCCAACTTTCTTCGAGCTACGTTACTTGACAGTGATACACGTGCGAAAGCTACTTTGGTGCTAAATTTAGCTCACCAGCGTATATGAACGACCAACAGGATAACATCGGAAGTTCCATGAGGCTATTCGTATGTGATGTTGTTGTTATACAGGGAAGTCACAACGGTTGAAAACTGTAGCGAAATGAAAGAAGACCTGAAATGGATAAACGGTTGGTGCAGACATTTGCACCAACATAGACAAATGTAACTTACTGCCCGTAAATAAGCAGTAGTGTATGACTGCACGATTGCAGAACAATGGCTTGATGCAGTCACATCTAATAAATATCTGGGAATATGCATTAGGAGACATGTAAAGGGGAAAGCGCATATAAAACTGTTCACAGATGAGGTAAATGCTCAGACTGAAAGTCATTACAACAATCCTCAGAAAGTGTAGTCCATCCAAGAAGAAGATAACTTACCAAATCATCAGTCTGGAATCCATACCAAATAAACTTGATAGAGGAAATGGAGAAGATCCAAAGAAGAGCACCGACTTTTGTGATCAAGGTCGTTTAGTAAGCGCCGGTGTTCTACGAGATGGTCATTCAACTTCAGTTGCCGACGCTACAAGAGAGGTGTTATGTATCGCGGTGTCGTTTACCTTTAAAGCATCGAGAACGTACGTTCCTAGAATTGTCAACCAATATTTTACTTCCTCCTACGTACATCCCAAAAAATCTGATGAGGGTAAAATTAAAGATATCAAGTTCTCACGGTGGGTTACTAAGACGGAGCACAAATGACTGAAACGGGAAACGGGGAAGTGTCCATTGTTCTCAGTGTACCTTTCGCATCACGCCATAAGTTGGCTAGTGGACGTTAGATATAGATGAAGAAACAGTTTATATTGTGCTCTCAACTGGAAAAAGAAATGTCTGTTGTGGATCAGCGTATTTGCCGGAAAGCCAAACCCAGTAAATACAGGGAGGTATGAGGATTTATTACATGACTGAGGTGAGGAGAAGGTCTTTTTGAACGATACAAAGCCTGTGAAGCATTTGCTCGGTCACTGATGGCGATATTAGTGAGAGAGCCATGCTGCGCTGACGTGCCGGGAGGAAACATCAGAGATAGAAGCCGACACGCCAGGATATCCGGCCTCGGCTGCGCCGTCCAGATGAAACAGGCTAATGGATTGGTTGCGCCAGTTACAGTTCTTTCGAGTCGTAATCAGCGTTGCCGTTAAGAGGATTAACTTTCTGGCGAGACGTTGACTACAGAAAGCAGGAGTCAATACCGTGGGCGGCCTAGCCCAGCGGAGCCGCGACCTAGCGGTAGAATTCCCACCGGATCACAGTCTGTGATATCAAACAGTCTGCGGAGTCTTTCCGTGAGCTATGTCCTTTGAGCCGTACATGACTTTGTAACTACGGCTCTCGGGCATCTTAAGACTGTAGAAGCATTCATACGCGTGGGTGGGCTCGTCCTCGTCTGTGGCGTACTAGACAAAAATAGTTTAAATGACGTCATTTATTTCTTATGACTAGATTATTTTCAACTATAAGTGGAAAACTGCTTCTTTAAACCATTCATATAAGTTGCTGATCCAAAGTACAGAAATATAACTTTCAAGAAAACTCCTTTACGTGTTACCTTGAACAGTAGCAAATATCTGATAAGCACCATGATTAAAATTGAACTCGACAAGGTATATACCATATTTGATAAAATTTTCCGTTCCAACTCGTTTTTTCTTAAGAATATAGTGTATTCACCATTATGAGATCTGACTAACAGGAGAGACTGAAGGTATTCAAAGGACAGTGACGATAGACACAGGATCGTTTGGATGGCGAGAGAATCTAAAAGAAATATCTGAAAATTTTAGCTGCTCGAGACTAGGGAAAAGATGCCATATAGTATCTCTGATTCGAAAAGTTGAACAAATCTTCAGGCCCCTGTGTGTCTGTCCTGCGGAGATATGTGCAGCTAAAATGACGCAAACAGTGGATCGGACAGAGGCGTATAAGTAGTGATTCTTGTGAGTGCAACAGTGCCTTCTGCCACACACTCCACTATATTCCAAATTTCGAAGGCAGCTGGTCAGAATAACTATAAATTTTACTCTCCAGAAGACATTAATCTTAACTACATTATGTCTACGACTAAACGGTGAAGCGCTATTTATAAAAAGAACTTCACACCACCAATTTTGTAATTTCATTTACAAAATTAAACTGTGCTATCGTCGATGGAATGTGAAGATAACACTACAAAACGATACAGATTTCGAACTTTTTTCCTGATCTTCTTTCACTTACTTTCGTGATACATTGAGAGACTTGTTTCAGGATAAGTTTTATAATTTATGTTTTGTACAACTATGCTCGTAATGCAGTTGTAATGAATGTGATTGTCATTTTCATTTATTCGGAAGTTGTATGTTTCTTTATTAGTTAACAGTAGTTTGAATTAATTTTTTACGAAATGAGTAATATGAAATTGTAGGTTAGTATAAAACTTAATTCGATGTAATCAGAATCATTTACAGTGTTAGGCGAAGCGAGATGTGTGAGCGGTGTAGAACCATATCGATAGGTCGACAGGGGAAAACACCACAACGTATCTGGAGCTCCGAGCGGTCTAGGGCAGTGCAGTCATGGACTGTGCGGCTGGTCCCGGCGGGGGTTCGAGTCCTCCCTTGGGCATGGGTGTGTGTGTTTGTCATTAGGATAATTTAGGTTAAGTAGTGTGAAAGCTTAGGGACTGATGACCTTTGCAGTTGAGTCCCATAAGATTTCACACACATTTGAACATTTTTTTTTTTTAATCTGGAGCTAGAAGAACAGTGTAGAGATAATTGTAGTGCTGCGCATGTACTGCTGCAGTGTACACTTTGGTCGTGGCCGGTGGAAAAATGTCAGTTTTTGAACAGTGCTACATTTTATGATTTCGACGAGCACTGTGATGTAGAACCTTACGTGCCAGGTTGCTCATTACGTGGAAATGCCCGACTGGCTCATTAGGCTTAAAAATTTTATGTGCAGACCAGTAAGCTGTGTGCACGCAGTACAGAAATCGTTTCCGGTTATAGACAGTACAGACTGTTTAGTGTGTACCACGGACTATGAAATCAAACAGAAAATATGGTAACGCATTTTACTGTCGTATATTGATAGAAAGAACTCTAACTGTAAATGCACGGTGTACTCATCGCCTCGTGATTGAAGCGATTATGGAGACAATTGAGCATGGCATGGATAGTTCGGTACAAACGGTGGAACAGTGATTTATGGTAGTGCGGACGGATATACTGTGGAAAGAGCCGCACTGCGATAGAATAGTGAAGCGCAAATGTGAAAACTGAGCCTAAACTGTGTAACAAACATTACGTCAGTTTATATCATGCGTTAAAGAAATGTGTCTTTATGTTCGTCGATGCATACAGATACTCAGATTGGAATTAAATAAATTCTGCCAACATCGAGCGTTCCTGTTAGATTCGTAATAGGCACCCACGATCATGGCGCTCAGCAAGAGAATGCCAATTGTTTGATTACACGTTCAAGGATAATCGACTAACGATGCGGACGTCGACGAATCGCCGACGGCATCAGCTAAGTGGAAACTATTTTGAAAGGAAATTATTGTAATTAGCGATGTAAAAACTCATTACATTGAAACAACAGTAACTTTCCTTGTTAATTCATTTTACGTATTTGTAAACTCTTGTAATGCTACACTGTATTTCTTTTCAATAACATTCACAACAACAGTTAAAAGTAGGTTTCGTTCGTTGAATTGTTTCTTGACATGATTGTAATAATTGCGCAAAATCATAAATGTACGACACATTCCTTATTATGGCAAACAATTGCAATCATTACTGATTAGATAAAAGTTGTTGTTGTAGTGGTCTTCAGCCCTGAGACTGGTTTGATGCAGCTCTCCATGCTACTCTATCCTGTGCAAGCTTCTTCATCTCCCAGTACCTACTGCAGCCTACATTCTTCTGAATCTGCTTAGTGTATTCATCTCTTGGTCTCCCTCTACGATTTTTACCCTCCACACTGGCCTCCAATGCTAAATTTGTGATCCCTTGATGCCTCAAAACATGTACTACCAACCTATCCCTTCTTCTAGTCAAGTTGTGCCACAAGCTCCTCTTCTCCCCAATTTTATTCAATACCTCCTCATTAGTTATGTGATCTACCCATCTAATATTCAGCATTCTTCTGCAGCACCACATTTCGAAAGCTTCTATTCTCTTCTTGTCTAAATTATTTATCGTCCACGTTTCACTTCTATACATGGCTACACTCCATACAAATACTTTCAGAAACGATTTCCTGACATTTAAATCTATACTCGATGTTAACAAATTTTTCTTCTTCAGAAACGCTTTCCTTGCCATTGCCAGTCTACATTTTATATCCTCTCTAATTCGACCATCATCAGTTATTTTGCTCCCCAAATAGCAAAACTCCTTTACTACTTTAAGTGTCTCATTTCCTAATCTAATTCCCTCAGCATCACCCGACTTAATTCGACTACATTCCATTAGACTTTGCTTTTGTTGATGTTTATCTTATACCCTCCTTTCAAGACACTGTCCATTCCGTTCAACTGCTCTTCCAAGTCCTTTGCTGTCTCTGACAGAATTACAATGTCATCGGCGAACCTCAAAGTTTTTATTTCTTCTCCATGGATTTTAATACCTACTCCGAGCTTTTCTTTTGTTTGCTTTATTGCTTGCTCAATATACAGATTGAATTACATTGGGGACAGGCTACAACCCTGTCTCACTCCCTTCCCAACCACTGCTTCCCTTCCGTGTCTCTCGACTCTTATAACTGCCATCTGGTTTCTGTACAAATTGTAAATAGCCTTTCATCCCTGTATTTTACCCCTGCCACCTTCAGAATTTGGAAGAGAGTATTCCAATCAACATTGTCAAAAGCTTTCTCTAAGTCTACAAATGCTAGAAACGTAGGTTTGCCTTTCCTTAATCTTCCTTCTAACATAAGTCGTAGGGTCAGTATTGCCTCACGTGTTCCAACATTTCTACTGAATCCAAACTGATCTTCCCCGAGGTCGGCTTCTATCAGTTTTTCCATTCGTCTCTAAGGAATTCGCGTTAGTATTTTGCAGCTGTGACTTATTAAACTGATAGTTTGGTAATTTTCACAAGTGTCAACACCTGCTTTCTTTGGGATTGGAATTATTATTTTCTTCTTGAAGTCTGAGGGTATTTCGCCTGTCTCATACATCTTGCTCACCAGATTGTAGAGTTTTGCCAGGACTGGCTCTCCCAAGGCTGTCAGTAGTTCTAATGGAATGTTGTCTACTCCGGGGGGCTTGTTTCAACTCAGGTCTTTCAGTGCTCTGTCAAACTCTTCATGCAGTATCATATCTCCCATTTCATCTTCGTGTGCTTCCTCTTCCATTTCCATAATATTGTCCTCAAGTACATCGCCCTTTCTCCAAAGGTCTCTTTAATTTTCTTGTAGGCAGTATCTATCTTACCCCTAGTGAGATAAGCCTCTACATCCTTACATTTGTCCGCTAGCCATCCCTGCTTAGCCATTTTGCACTGTCTGTCATTATCATTTTTGAGACGTTTGTATTTCTTTTTGCCTGCTTCACTTGTTGCATATTTATATTTTCTCCTTTCATCAATTAAATTCAATATTTCTTCTGTTACCCAAGGGTTTCTAATAGCCCTCGTCTTTTTACCTATTTGATCCTCTGCTGCCTTCACTATTTCATCCCTCAGAGCTACCCATTCTTCTTCTACTGTATTTCTTTCCCCCATTCCTGTCAATTGTTCCCTTATGCTCTGCCTGAAACTCAGTACCTCCTCTGGTTCTTTCAGTTTATCCAGGTCCCATCTCCTTAAATTCCCACCTTTTTGCAGTTTCTTCAGTTTTAATCTACAGTTCATAACCAATAGATTGTGGTCAGAGTCCACATCTGCCCCTGAAAATGACTTACAATTTAAAACCTGGATCCTAAATCTCTGTCTTACCGTTATATAATCTGTCTGATACCTTTTAGTATCTCCAGGGTTCTTCCATGTATACAACCTTCTTTCATGATTCTTAATCCAAGTGTTAGCTATGATTAAGTTATGCTCTGCGCAAAATTCTACCAGGCGGCTTCCTCTTTCATTTCTTAGCCCCAATCCATATTCACCTACTATGTTTCCTTCTCTCCGTTTTCGTACTCTTGAATTCCAATCACCCATGACTATTAAATTTTCGTCTCCCTTCACCACCTGAATAATTTCTTTTATCTCATCATACATTTCATCAATTTCTTCGTCATCTGCAGAGCTAGTAGGCATATAAATTTGTACTACTGTAGTAGGCTTGGGCTTTGTGTCTATCTTGGCCACAATAATGCGTTCACTATGCTGTTTGTAGTAGCTTACCCGTACTCCTATTTTTATATTCATAATTAAACCTACTCCTGCATTACCCCTATTTAATTTTGTATTTATAACCCTGTATTCGCCTGACCAAAAGTCATGTTCCTCCTGCTACCGAACTCCACTAATTCCCACTATATCTAATTTTAACCTTTCCATTTACCTTTTTAAATTTTCTAACCTACCTGCCCGATTAAGGGATCTGACATTCCACGCTCCGATCCGTAGAACGCCAGTTTTCTTTCTCCTGATAACAACGTCCTCTTGAGTAGTCCCCGCCCGGAGATCCGAATGGGGGACTATTTTACGTCCGGAATATTTGACCCAAGAGGACGCCAGCATCTTTTAATCATACAGTAAAGTTGCATGCCCTCGGGGAAAATTACGGCTGTAGTTTCCCCTTGCTTTCAACCGTTCGCAGTACCAGAACAGCAAGGCCATTTTGGTTATTGTTACAAGGCCAGATCAGTCAATCATCCAGACTGTTGCCCCTGCAACTACTGAAAAGCTGCTGCCCCTCTTCAGGAACCACACGTTTGTCTGGCCTCTCAACAGATACCCCTCTGTTGTGGTTGCACGTACGGTACGGCTATCTCTAACGTTGAGGCACGCAAGCCTCCCCACCAACGGCAAGGTCCATGGTTCATGGGGGGAGGAGATAAAAGTTAACAGTTTTATTACTTTTCATTAGCTTTTAATTTGGAATTGTTCTTTGTGTATATTTTTGTAAGTGTTTATCTGCATTTAAACTGGAGAGGATTATTGTGATGTGCTGACGGAGTACGGGTGCTATACATTATCCGCCATCACATTAGCAGGCAGTTGCACGCCGCAAGTTGTTCAGTTTGTTTAGAAATATCCTATCGGTAGTAATCTGTTTGATTTGTGCTAAATAGTGATTACTAGTAATGTTACAGTATTTTGGTTCATTACTTGCAAGTGTGAGTGTAATGTTCAGTTAAACTGAGGAAGAAGTAGAGTATTTCTCGTTCCAGTTCTCTTAAAATATCTGGACGCGAGAAATAAGGGGAGACGGATCGGAGGCTATTGTCAGTCCGAGTAGCTGAACAACGTGGTCGGTTCTAGCTCAGTTTGTCTTTGAGAAATGCTATTGGAGATAAATGTGTGTATTTCTATGGGACCAAACTGCTGAGGTCGTAGGTCCCTAGTCTTACACACTACTTAAACTAACTTATGCTAAGAACGACACACACACCCATGCCCGAGGCAGGACTCGAACCTCCAGCGGGAGGGGCCGCGCGATCCGTGACCTGCCGCCTCTAAGCGCGCGGTCACTACGCGCGGCTACTGGAGATATCTTCACTGGAAGCCGACTACGGTTTAGTTTAGTTTACCATTGTGATGAGTAAGGAAGTACTAATGTAAATTACTGTGTTTACGGCTATCTAGGAATGAACGTCAGAGAAAAGCATGTCGAGAATGTACCGATTTTTTATCTGCGGTCACCTGACGGTCCGCTTGAACCGACAGGGCTCTTTCTGTTAGGTCTGAACTTATTACTCCGTAGTTCCTTTTTGACCGTACTGTATCTTAACTGGTGTGCTTTTAATCACACGACTGCTATTTATACCGTGACACTTCTCATTCAGTTCTGTTATTGTTCTTTCATTTAGATTGGTAAGACGAAAGAAGAAAAAATTCACTGATGAGCCAAAACATTATGACCACGGCCCACAGCGAGATTGTATGCTGCCTTGTGGCACTGATGGCACATGACGCGGCAAGAGAAGTATATGAGCGGACCAGAGACGAATGGGGAATCATTATAGCGACGATAAGTGGCGCAAATGCCGAAATCCAAAGATATAAGCAACTTTGACAAAAGCCAGATTGTTGTGGCCCAGTGCTTGGGAGCGAGCGTCATGGAAACGGTGAAGCTGGTTGGTTGTTAGCGTGCATCTATTAAAAATGATTGATAATGACTGAAACCACGAGTAAGAGGCAGTTAGTTGGACATCCATACCTCATCACAGAACATAAGGATCAGCGGCTTGCCCGCATCTCGTGGTCGTGCGGTAGCGTTCTCGCTTCACACGCCCGGGTTCCCGGGTTCGATTCCCGGCGGGGTCAGGGATTTTCTCTGCCTCGTGATGGCTGGGTGTTGTGTGCTGTCCTTAGGTTAGTTAGGTTTAAGTAGTTCTAAGTTCTAGGGGACTGATGACCATAGATGTTAAGTCCCATAGTGCTCAGAGCCATTTGAACCATTTGATCAGCGGCTTGCCTGCTCTCTAAAGCACAATAGGCGACCATCTTTGGCAGATCTGACGACAGAGTACAGTGCTGGAGCAGGCACGAGTGTTTTGGAGCACACCGCTCAACACACAGTGTTGAACATAGTATTCCGCAGCAGAGGACCCCTGCGTGTTCTAATGTAGGCCAAACAATATCGTCAATTATGATTACAGTGGGCACGGTTCATCAAGATTGGACTGCGGATCAATACAATCGTGTCTCGTGGTTGGATGAATCCCATTTATTGTTCATACAGGTCGATGGTCTAGTGTAGACCCTACAACATCGTCAATTATGATTACAGTGGGCACGGTTCATCGAGATCGTACTGCGGATCAATACAATCGTCTCTCGTGGTTGCGGGGTTGGATGGATCCCATTTATTGTTCAAACAGATTGATGGTCTAATGTAGAGCCTACAACATCGTCAGTTATGATTACTGTGGACCCGGTTCATCGAGATTGTACTGCAGATCAATACAATCGAGCCTCGCGGTTGGATGAATCCCATTTATTGTTGAAACAGATCGATGGTCGTTTCCAGATCGGCCGTTATCCAGGCGAACGGCTGCTCGAAACATATAGTGATATACAGACACAGGCCAGTGAGAGCAGTATTAAGTAGTGGGGGATATTCACCTGGGCTTCCATGGGACCTACTGTAGTAATCAGTCGACTACGTGAACATGACTAGGGATCACCTGTAATTCCTTATGCTTGATACCCTGCTGAACAGCCACGACATCTTCCAGCAGGATAGCAAGGCCTGAATCGTGCTGCACTGGTTTAAGGAGCATACGGGTAATAATGAACTCACATCCCAAATCCTGTATCATGCCTGTGGCACTTTGTCCCCTAATCGCGATAATACAGAACGTAACATTCAGTTTCGGGAATCGTTAGGAAATCAATACCTCGAGATCCAAAGTTCAAGACTGTGCCTCATTTCAGGCACTACCTCTCACTACAGACAACGCAATGGCCGACGGCCTTCGCTTAACAAGCGAGAGCAGCGGCGTTTGTGTAGAGTTGTCTGTGCTGACAGATAAGCAACACTGCTTGAAATAACCGCAAAAATCAATGTGGGACGTACAACGAATGTATCCGCTAGGACAGTGTGGCGAAATGTGGCGTTAGTGGGCTATTGCAGCAGACGACCTATGCGAGTGGCTTTGCTAACTGCATGACATCGCCTGCAGCGCCTCTCATGGGCTCGTAGCCACATCTCTTGGGTGCTAGACAACTGGAAAACCATGACCTGGTCAGATGAGTCAAGAGTTCACTTGGTGAGAGCTGTTGCGCAGGCCCACAAAGCCTTAGACGTGTGTTCTAAAAATGGCATGTGCAAGCTGGCAGTGGTTCCTTAATGGTGTGGGGTGTATTTAAATGGAATTGACTGGGTCCTGGTTGTGTGCGGCTACTTGAAGACCATCTGTAGACATTCACGGACATCATGTTCCCGAAGATGGTTCAAATGGCTCTGACCACTATGGGACTTAACATCTGACGAGGGGACCTCCTGGGAGGTGCATCGCGTTATGAGCTCCCACTTCGCCTGCTTATAGTGTGGGTAGGCACCTATAAAACTCTAAAACTGTAAGTGCCAGTGTGGCGTCGTTTTTGAAGTATTTCCTGTTGAAGTTTCGGCAGCTCTTTATATAAAAGTTTCACTACTGTGGCAAGTGAGCGAGTAGCCGAGCGACAAGGGAGCGAGGCTTCCGTCCAGGCGACCCTGGTTCGAGACCTCTCTATGCTACTTTTTCTTCTTTTTTTACAAATGCCTTTTTTAGTTTATAATTAATCATCAAAATTAAGCAAGGAATTGATTAAAAAGAATTACAAGCCTCTACAAATCAAAAATACACATTGAATGTCAAATTTTGTCAAAATCTATTAACTCTTGCCGTTCTTCATTGTTAGGTGGAGCCCACAAAAGACCTCCTTGGTCTTCCATCAAATGTTCAATATTGTCAAAATTGCGCTGACTGACAACTCGTGAGCCGGCCGGTGTGGCCGTGCGGTTCTAGGCGCTTCAGTCTGGAACCGCGTGTCCGCTACGGTCGCAGGGTCGAATGCTGCCTCGGGCATGGATGTGTGTGATGTCCTTAGGTTAGTTAGGTTTAAGTAGTTCTAAGTTCTAGGGGACTGATGACCACAGATGTTAAGTCCCATAGTGCTCAGAGCCATTTGAACCATTTTTGACAACTCGTGAACAACTTGCACTCTTTGCTCCATTTTAAAGGATAAACGTCTGCACACTTCAAAGCCAAGCTTTCAACTGACGAGAAACGTTTATTGGGCAGTTACAACCATCGCTACTCACGTACAGACAATAGAGTCCCTTTATTCGTGGAACGGCAGGTACAAATACGGAAACGCCAACGGTCACAGACCATAAACAGGATTTAGGCGCGACGATGCGTCAACGATCTGACAGGTATAAAATTTTCTAGCACCCTGTCCCAGCATTTGTATAACGGGTTTATGACTATTTTCGAAGAAATATTTTAACAACTTCCCACAATTTTCCGGTAAATAGGCAAATTTATGTATGCCAACGTTTTGATTACGGTTAATTACCTGTTAAAATAAAAGTAAACGCAAAAGATTGAAACAAAATGTGACATTCAATTTGTAATTATGATTTATAGAGGCTTGTAATTCTTTTTAATCACTTCCTTGCAAAATTTTCATGGGTAATTATAAATTAAAACAAGCATATGAAAAAACAAAAAGAAAACAAAAGTATCATAATCGGGGGTCTCGCTCGCTTGCCACTCGGCTACTCGCTCACTTCCCACAATAGTAAAACTTTTCTGTATATAACGAGCTGTCGAAACTTTAACATGCAATATTTCAAAAACGAGGTCGCATTGGCACCTATAATTTTAGGATGTGATAGGTGCCTACCCACACTATAAGCAAGCGAAATGGGAGCTCATAACTCGATGCACCTCCCAGAAGGTCCCCTCGTGAGGTCATCAGTCCCTTAGAACTTAGAACTACTTAAACCTATCTAACTTAAGGACATCACACACATCCATGCCCGAGGCAGGATTCGAACCTGCGACCGTATCGGTCGCACGGTTGCAGACTGAAGCGCCTAGAAGCGCTCGGCCACAGCGGCCGGCCCATCCCCGAAAAGCGATGGCGTTATGTCAGCAGGTCACAGTTGTTCGCGACTGGTTTGAAGAACATTCTGAACAACTCGAGCGAATAATTTGGCTCGCGACATGAATCTTAACGAACATTTGAGGGACATAATCGTCAGGTAATTTCATTCCCAGAATCCTACACCGCCAACACCTTTGCAATTATGGACAGTTATAGAGGTAGCATGGCTCAATATTTCTGCAACGGCCGTCCAAAGACTTACTGAGTCCATGCCTCGTCTAGCTGCTGCAGTACGTTCATCAAAAAGAGATCCGACACGATATAGTATCTGTCTCATGACTTATCACCTCAGTCTGTAACCACCAGGTACTTAATTACTTCTGTGTTCAAATGAACCTTCGGTATGATGATATTTATCTGTTATTAACCTCCAATACTTCTTAATTAAAGTGCTATCATACGCTGTATCAAACGAAATGTGTGAGTGGATTGAAGCATTCGTTATATGGAGGACATAACATGACAGATAGAAGGAAGATTCGTGGACAGATTTAAATATATCTTCAGATGTTCGGCTGGGAAGTGTGTTGTTGCCCTTGCTGTTCATATTGTGTGTTAATGATCTGTAAGGCAATATTAACTGAACCTTAGGTATTATGCTCATGATTCAGTTGCGTATGATGAAAAACAATCTGAGAAAAGCTGCACAAATATTGAGTCAGATCATGATAAGATTCCAGGATGGTCAGAGTGCTTATAAAAAAAAAACAGGAATTTTTTTGTTGGCACAGTGAAAATACCATCTGGTTTTTCAGTAATTTTTCTGCAGTGTTATTAAATGGTAACAGTCAAAAGCCGAAACGACCGATATTAGAGTATAGGGATGTGCTCTTTCACTAGGCGGATATAAAAAACCTAACGACGTGGCACTGTGGTTAATAAACAAGACTCAGGTTTGATTTCCGGATATAGATTTTCCCGTGGTATGGGAAACTCCGCGATGGTTCCTTTGAACAACGACAAGACCAATTTCCTTGCCGATCCTTTAGCCAACCGGATCTTGGGTTCCGTCAATAATGTCCTCGTCTCCATCGGACATTTAATCTCAGTCTTCTTTCCTTTTCATTTTTTTTTCAAACATCGACAGTTGCAATGTCAAAATTGTGGGAGTTATTCTTCGAAATAGTTTCCTATTCATAGTTTTCTATATATTTTGCTCCGCGTGTCATTCCTGTTCCTATATCTTCGCATATAAAGTCAATAGCTGCTGGAAAAATTAATTTTTGGAAGCTTTAAAATTCAATTCTCGCTGGGCCAGATGCCTTGAGCTCCATGAAAATTGTGCTGAGGACTAATCTCAGTTTGCGGGTTGGTATTTATGTATTACTCCTCTTACCAAACTTACTAGTCCACCCTCCTGTGCACACGATATTGTTCTTGGAGAGGAGGCTGAGTGGATTATTTAAAAAGACAGCGCTGTCTAGGGAAACAAGCTACCTAGGTCAGATTGCTTTCTCTGGAAGTTTTCTGCAGTAAGTTGCTTCCGTCTGCATCCCACTGCGCAATAACCCGGAGGCACACTCCTCTTGTATTCACTTCCTCCGGCTGGCTTACGTGAAGGTGAGCCCAGGGATTGCAGCTTTAAAAGTACCTTCTCGAGTCGCCCTTCTGCTCTGTTCTCCGCCTCGAGAAAGCTTGGGATATTCGATTCTGCCCGGACTGCGAGCGCTACGTGTTCTGCGCTTTCAGTTTATCTTAAAAGGCGGAAACAGAAAGGAAGGGCAGAAATTTCTCATCTCCATTTACAGTGGCGTTCGGGCTAGCACCAGGATTTCTGGCGCAGCTGCGCGGATCACGGAGCAGTGTTTCGGCCTTAGAGTGAACAGTTTGCTCCGTAACGGCGTTCCTGCGTTTAAACAAAGACTGAATTTGTGAAGTTCTGAATGAAAAGTAAGCCACATGGCTCGGTGTCTCCAAGATCAGTGGCTCCTAATTATTAAAGTCGCAGTTTCAAAACACTGTAGAAAGAGCTGCTCAGAGCGACGTCAGATTTGCTGTATAATAATGACGCCTAACAAACAGTGCTACAACTGTTCACTGCTGAACTTGTGCAGTCATGTGCATTGAATAGTACGGATCGTGTAATGTACAGCTCGAATCATAACCGTCATACTGAGATTCATTTGTCGTTTGTAGCCGACCGCATTTACTTGCAGAGGCTTGCAGCGCCATCTGTTGGTAAAATGTTCGTTAAATTTTTTCTCCCACTCCGTTTCTCCTTGCGTCAATAATATGCTGTTCAAATTTGACGTCAGGCAGAGCAGTGGTTTTCTTTCTACAGCGTTTTTAAATTGTAACTTGACTTATTGTCACTTTGTATATTCAAAGGCATTTGACCTATTCCAACTTCTTTACCCATATTTGCGATCCCAATTTTTTGCTGTTAACTCCTACGTAAAATTTTCCTTTTTCCGTTTATATTTTCTCCAGAAGGTTCAAAAAAGTTGTCGATGATATGCTTTAGCTTTTATTCATTCCATTTCGGTGATTGTAATCCCCACATGGTCGGCATATCCACTGTCTCCCAAATTTGTATGCGGGAAATAGTTCACATTTTCAAGAAAGGTTCCATAATAGTGATGAATAATGATCCTGTCTCATAAAGGAAGGAGTATTGGGTTTAACTTCCCGTCGACATCGAGGTCATTAGAGGCGGAGCACAAGCTTGGATTGTGTCAAGGATTGGGAATGATATCGGCCGTAACCTTCCAAGGAACCATTCCGACATGTGCCTGGAGCGATTTAGGGAAATCACGGAAAAACTAAATCTGTATTGCCATACGCGGGTTTGAACTGTCGTCTTTCCCAACGCGTGTCCATTGTGTTAACCACGGGGCCACCTCGCTCGGCACAGCCGGCCGCTGTGGACAAGCGGTTCTGGGCGCTTCAGTCCGGAACCGCGCTGCTGCTACGGTCACAGGTTCGAATCCTGTCTCAGGCATGGATGTGTGTGATGTCCTTAGGTTGATAGGTTTAAGTAGTTCTCAGTCTATGGGACTGTTGACCTCAGATGTTAAGTCCCATAGTACTTAGAGCCATTTGAACCATTTTTTCGTTCGGCCCTCCTGTCTTATAGCTCGTGCTACTTACTTTTCATTTGCTCTTTTGCCATTAAGCGTTACAACTGAAGTTTCATCGGTAACAGATTCGTAGATGACCTAGCGAGAAGCTCAGAGAAGCTCAGCTTCACTGTTGTTGCCAAATGATAACTGTGACTTACTTGATCGAATGCTTTGTCTAGACCCAAGCAATTGGCTCCAATCTTTAGTTCAGTGACTGTCTGGTTACACCAAGTTGGTGTACTGTCATTAAGCACGAAGTGGCAGTTCATTATGGGGCATCAGACATGGATGTTGGTTGACCGTCGGTGATATTTCGTCTACCCTGCTGGAAAGTCATCTGGGAGGCAACACCCTGCAACGTTTGTTGTATCGACCAATTTCGGCGAGAAAATTAATCACCTCCCACCCATAGTGGCATGGTGAGTCACTGACAAATGCCAACCAAAATCGGATGAGGCATATTCCGCAAGCAGCGATGCCGACCTCAATGGACTCCATAGCTATTCCAGAGATGTAGGGCATGGCTTACTCGTTGGATTCTCCGAAGAGGCGCAAATTAGAGCCGAATTTGTTTATGGCTAACTGTGTTTAGTATTCGAAATACGACTTGGTGTACCTAGCTCCGATTGTACGTTTCATTGCAATTCTCACGGTACCGGTTTCTGTAGTAGCTATGAGAAGAAAAACGAGTTCTCCGCAATATGACAGGCGTTGGAGTGGACGGAACATCAGTCCGTGCCCAGCGATGGAGTCGTCTGCCACTGTGGACTGCCAAGAGCCATGGAACTTTAACTCTCTATGTGAGAGGGAATTTTCTGGGCTACATTTGAGAATTAACATTATACAATATCTTAAATCACAACCTCCAGAAAACGTGATCTTACACTGAAAGGTGATCAGGAAGACATGCTTAGCTGCTCTAAAGTTTTTCATGCCACGTATGTAATACCTTCTTCAAATGAATTCACCACCTGTGGCGCAGACGTACTATCATTAACCACGCAGTGGAAGTTCATTATGGCGCATCAGACATAGATGTTGGTTCACCGTCGGTGATATTTCGTCTACCCTGCTGGAAAGTCATCTGGGAGGCACACCCTGCAACTTTTGCTCTATCGACCAGTTTCGGCGAGATCTGTTAGGTAGTCTGAAATCTGCCTTCTATTACTCTTGCTAAACGGATAAACCTTGCTCCTTCTCTAAATCCTCGCACAAACTAAAAATGGCTGACATCGAAATTGGTGTCCAAGGAATAGAAAAGCAACTGAAATAACTCAACAGAGGAAAGTCCACTGGACCTGACGGGATACCAGTTCGATTCTACACAGAGTACGCGAAAGAACTTGCCCCCCTTGTAACAGCCGTGTACCGCAAGTCTCTAGAGGAACGGAAGGTTCCAAATGATTGCAAAAGAGAACAGGTAGTACCAGTCTTCAACAAGGGTCGTCGAGCAGATGCGCAAAACTATAAACCTATATCTCTGACGTTGATCTCAAATGGTTCAAATGGCTCTGAGCACTATAGGACATAACTTCTAAGGTCATCAGTCCCTTAGAACTTAGAACTACTTAAACCTAACTAACCTAAGGATATCACACACATCCATGCCCGAGGCAGGATTCGAACCTACGACCGTAGCGGTCACGCGGTTCCATACTGTAGCGCCTAGAACCGCTCGGCCACACCGGCCGGCTGACGTTGATCTGTTGCAGAATTTTAGAACATGTTTTTTGTTCGCGTATCATGTCGTTTCTGGAAACCCAGAATCTACTCTGTAGGAATCAATGTAGGAATCAACATGGATTCCGGAAACAGCGATCGTGTGAGACCCAACTCACTTTGTCTGTTCATGAGACCCAGAAAATATTAGATATAGGCTCCCAGGTAGATCCCATTTTCCTTGACTTTCGGAAGGCGTTCGATACAGTTCCGCACTGTCGCCTGATAAACAAAGTAAGAGCCTACGGAATATCAGACCAGCTGTGTGGCTGGATTGAAGACTTTTTAGCAAACAGAACACAGCATGTTGTTCTCAATTGAGAGACGTCTACAGACGTTAAAGTAACCTTTGGCGTGCCACAGGGGAGTGTTATGCGACCATTGCCTTTCACAATATATATAAATGACCTAGGAAATAGTGTCGGAAGTTCCATGCGGCTTTTCGCGGATGATGCTGTAGTAGTATACAGTGAAGTTGCAGCATTAGAAAATTGGAGTGAAATGCAGGAAGATCTGCAGCGGATAGGCACTTGATGCAAGGAGTGGCAACTGACCTTTAACATAGACGAATGTAATATATTGCGAATACATAGAAAGAAGGATCCTTTATTGTATGATTATATGATAGCGGAACAAACACTGGTAGCAGTTACTTCTGTAAAATATCTGGGAGTATGCGTGCGGAACGATTTGAAGTGGAATGATCATATAAAATTAATTGTTGGTAAGGCGGGTACCAGTTTGAGATTCATTAGGAGAGTCCATCAACAAAGGAGGTGGCTTACAAAACACTCGTTCGACCTATACTTGAGTATTGCTCATGAGTGTGGGATCCGTACCAGGTCGGGTTGACGGAGGAGATAGAGAAGATCCAAAGTAGAGCGGCGCGTTTCGTCACAGGGTTATTTGGTAAGCGTGACAGCGTTACGGAGATGTTTAGCAAACTCAAGTGGCAGACTCTGCAAGAGAGGCGCTCTGCATCGCGGTGTAGCTTGCTGTCCAGGTTTGGAGAGGGTACGTTTCTGGATGAGGTATCGAATATATTGCTTCCCCTTCTTATACCTCCCGAGGAGATCACGAATGTAAAATTAGAGAGATTCGAGCTCGCACGGAGGCTTTCCGGCAGTCGTTCTTCCCGCGAACCATACGCGACTGGAACAGGAAAGGGAGGTAATGACAGTGGCACGTTAAGTGCCCTACGCCTCACACCGTTGGGTGGCTTGCGGAGTATAAATGTAGATGTAGATGTAGATGTAGATGTGTTCCTGAGTCTATGAGATACATCCATAAACTTCACCAAATACGACTCCAGGCGTATATTTGAAGCCATCCTGTGCATGTGCCCAGGAGATGAAGTAATGCACTCCACTCAGAACTTCACTCTTTGAAAAAACTTAATACCGTGTTTCGAAGCCATTTGTTCTGACCCATCCGCTGGATGTTGTGATACATCGTAATTTTCTCATCTTTCAGCGACTTCCTGTTTTTGCTATAGATCTAAGACACCATCAACTTATTGTATAAAATTATCCAGGTATATAGTCGGGTTAAGGCCTTCTTACTGGCGATGTACAATTTTTTTCTACATTTAACGCGGTACACACGGCACTCAAGTTTATTATTTTAAAATGTTATTTTACCGCTTAAATTGGCACCGCAAATTACATGCGAATGTTTACCGCCATCAAATCCATTGTCAATTAGTGGTTCAATTCAAAACATTGATGCTGCGTTACACAACCTGACGACGTTAAAAGGGATGGCGGTATTTCCAGATAGAAAATTCATATGCGCGTGTAATTGTAAGCGGCTGCACGAAATCATTCAAATTCGGTCCTACGGTTGCAAATTGAGCAACGTCTTATTGTGTCGCAATCATATTGTCTCCCCACCGTTGGGTCTACGTTACACTATTTGTCATATCATTACAAAACTTACAGAAAAACATATACATCTACCAATTTCTGTCGCATTCGGATAATTCCTTCATGCTGTGTCATCTGTTATATCTGTATGACAGTGAATCATGTTGTTTACTGGAAATTTTTAGTTGAAGAATTGGCTGTCGGACTCTTGAATACCAACAAGATTCATTTTCTACCTTAACAGGCGCTGCACTCGCGTGCATAGAACAAATACGTAACAAATTGTAAAAAGCAATTTTTATTGTATTTTGGTACGCTGTGGACTGAATCTCGTGTGCTACGGGCAGGTTATAACCAGATACGCATGCCAACAGAGAGATCATTGCAACCTATAGAAAAACTGTCGTTCATTCATTCAAATATTGATTCCCATGAGCAACGTAATTTACTATTCCTCGCTCCATCAAAAAAATAAATAGACATACAATTCGGATATGTAACTGTTCACAGATTTAGTAAATTAGTTTACACAGTGAATGGAATAAATTCACCTATTTACTAATAGGAAGTATTTACTCGAAAGTTAAGTAACTCGAAGAATTAAGAGATTGGCAGCGTTCAGGGACAGACATTACAAAATTGTAATAAGATACGCAATACCAAGCGATTAAATTTAACCATTAGTTATATTTTTAAGTAGAAGTGACTACATGAGTAGGTAGTTAAAATTAACTTTCTCTCTAGGCCACTTTGAGACAGCGTTAAAAGATCAGATGCCTTCGTACATTGCAGTTCGTGATTGTGGTATTTTCGTCCGGCGCAATCTCGTCATAAGGTGGTCTACATGTTATCCGCCCATCACTCCACTTCTACTCTCCCGCCATTTTCGCTGTTGTTAACATCTGCAGTTGTCTGGTACATGCATCCAGACTGCGAGGACTTTTGTACGTCTGACCACTGTGGAGGTTTTCTTGCCATTCTGTAGGTATTATTTGACACTGTATAGGTACTACTATGCAAGACAGTAATCAACTGCCCTATTCTCGCGTTCAAAAGATTAACGCCATTACTAAACAGTTAGGAGGTCAGAAGAGTTCCTTTCCGTTCCAAAATTCCTTTTTAAAATCCACCAAACTTAACGGGTGACTGCTTCATTACGAAGTGGAAGGTGAACGCCTGCTGAAGAAAATCATAACGAGTTTACAGTGAAGGCGTGAAAGCAAAATAGCTGCAAGGGGTGTGTTTCATACCACTTCGCCCAGCAATCCAAAAGCACTCCGAACTCCGTCAGCCAGAAAGGTTCTGGCTATCTGTTTCTGGGAGGGTAAGTAAATGTTGTTTGTGTATTATATAGAAAGTCGAAGGACAATCAGTTCTGAAGCCTACTGAGGAGATCCATTCAAAGCTCGGAACAACGTCTCTTAACTATTGCTCAGTCACACTCTACAAGACACACAAAAGAATTGTTGCATCAGTTCAAATAGGGCGTTTCTCATCATTCAGTCAATAGACAAGATGTGCCTCCAAATGATTTTCTTCTCTTTATGAATTTGAAGAAACTTTTTGGATCGCAATGCATTGACTACAAAGAAGAATATTAAGATGCTGTCGCATTCCGGCTGCAATATTTGTGGGGGGGAGAAACTTACGCAGAGGGAATTTGTAACTATACTGAGGTGCCATATCTCAGGGGAAGGCAATGCTTGTGATGACGTTCGTAAGGAATAGTACCTCCGCGAGCCCTCAGAATTGCAGTAATAAGTCGAGAGAGGAACTCTAAGAGATATCTGGTAATCATTCTAGGGAGGTACTGATCCACGCATAGAGCGGTGATACAAACTACTGTTCTTGTATAGATGGCACTGTGGTCATGGATGCGCAGGTATGGACAGCATAAACGCTCATTTGGGATGAGATCGGGTGATTTGGTGGGAACGAGGTGGAGCTGAGTGGAGGGAGGGTGGCAGTTATGATCGTGAACAGACTGGCGTGTTCATCAAGCAACCTGCTTGCAATTGAAGAGGAGTGACATGTCGCATTACACTGTTGAAGCCTGGCACAATGATCCGGTACTATTAATGTAAGAAAGGGATGCATATGAATTGGAATAATGTCTTAAAACCACGCAGATATCATTAACTGCTGCAGTCGGATAATAAGGGCTAACTGCTACCTTGCAAATACAGCCCATACCATAAATTACAAGAAAACATCGTCAACTCGATCTCATATTGTAGGGTAAAAAAGAATATTTGCAAGATATAAGCCCCAGCAATCGATCCCGCCAAAAATTTGGGCCATAATTCTGATAATATGCACATACGACCTTCCGTATGTACGGCATTTACATTTTACGCGCACCGATTATTTTTCACTCGCTCCGCACCGCTGCAGTCGGCTAACGCCAGAGCGCGAGGTACTGTAAAAGAGAGTAAGAGGTTTGTGATATACTGCTGTGATATTGGCAACAAGCTTTGCTCATTGTGTCAAAGTACACGCTTTGTGCCTGAGGTCTCTTTGCTTTGAACATTTTTATATTACGATTCACAAACGCAGTATAAATGAATGAAACGAATGAACATTGCTGGCACTGTTAAAGTGAAGTACATATTCGAGTGATGTGCTGTGCTTTAACGTGATTGGCGTAATTAAATTGCAAATCTAAAATAATTAACTTCATTTATTAATAGTCCTTCAGTTGCTTAGGTCTACTCATTTTGCTTTTGAGGCGTAGTAGCGTGATTCAGCTGCCCCTACCGATGGGTTTTATGCAACTTGCAACGCCATTATTGTTATTATTTTTTATTTACACATAAATATTTGTGGGACCAAATTGAGAAGCAAATCTCTCAGGTCATGGAACGTGTCAGTGCATGAAATTACTGCGTAAAAGCGATAACAGACAAAAATAAAATGTTTATGAACTAAAAAAACGTCGAGTCATAAGTTTAAGTAAACGCAATTAACAAAACAACAAGAATCAGCTAAATTTTTCAAGGAAATCTTCGACAGAATATAAGAAAAATCTTCAGTTTCGATTTGAAAGCACGTGGATTAATGCTAAATTTTTTTTAAATTAGAGTGGTACCTTATCGAAAATGGATGCAGCAGTTTACTGCACACCTTTCTGCACAAGAGTTAAGGAAGCCTGATCCAAATGCACCTTACCACAAATTTTCTACTTATTGCCCGAACCGCCCGATTCTGAGCCAAAAATATCCTTTTAGAATGGGAAGAGTTACCCCAAAGTATAATACCATACGACATAAGCGAATGAAATTAAGCAAAGTGCACTAATTTTCGTGACGAACGATCACTTACTTCAGATACCGTTCCAGTACTAAAAATGGCAGCGTTAAGTCTTTGAACAAGATCCTGCACGTGGGGTTTCCACGGCAGTTTACTTTCTACCTGAACACCTAGAAATTAGAACTCTTTAGTTTCGCTAATCATATGCCCATTCTCTGAAATTAAAACGCCGGGTTTTGATGAATTGTGTGTCAGAAACTGTAAAAACTGAGTCTTACTGTGATTTAGTGTTAGTTGATTTTCTACAAGGTGTGAACTTACTTCATGAACTGCACTGTTTGAAACCGAGCCAGTGTTACACACAACATCCTTTGCTACCAAGCTAGTGTAATGAGCAAACAGAAATATTTTAGTGGTACCCGTAATACTAGAAGGCATATCATTTATACAAATAAGGAAAGGGAATGACCCCAGCACTGATCCCTGGGGCAATCCCCACTTGACTGTACCCTAATCAGACCCCACATCACAGCCAATCTCAACACTGTGAATGCTAACCTTTTGCTGTCTGTTGCTAAAGTAAGAGGTGAACCAATTATGAGCTACTCCCTGTATTCCGTAATCCTCTAACTTCTGGAGCAATATTTTGTGATCAACACAATCGAACGCCTTAGTTAAATAAAAAAATACGCTTAGCGTTCAAAACTTTCTGTTTAACACATCCAGTACCGCACAGAGAGAGAAGAATACAGCATTTTAGTTGTTAAACCACTTCTAAAGCCTAACTGTACATTTTATAGCAAATTGTGATGAATTATCCTTATATACACAGCCTTTTCAATAATTTTAGCGAACACTAATGGCATAGAAATAGGTCTAAGATTGTCTTCATTGTTCCTTTCTCACTTTTCATAAAGCGGCTTTACTACTGAGTACTTTAATCGTTCAGGAAACTGACCATTCCTGAGGTAAAAATGACAAATATGGCTAAATACAGGGCTAACATGTGCAGCACAGTACTTTATAATTTTCTGCTAGGCTCTCCATCATATCCATGAGAGTCCACAGTCTTCAATCATTTAATTATTGACTCACTCTCCCCCTTGTCTGTATCACAGAGGAGTATTTCAGACATTTATCTCGGAAAGGCATTTTCTAAGAGAGTTATATGATTCTAGGAGAGACTAATTTTTTATTTAATTCACCAGCAATGCTCAGAAAATGATTGTTAAATACTGTACATATATCTGATTTATCAATAACAGAATTATTTTTACTGCCAACAGACTTTATATCATCGACCTTGTGCTGCTGACTAGACACTTCCTTCAGAACTGAGCATATGGTTTTAATTTTATCCAGTGAATTAGCTATTCTATTTGCGTATCACATACTCTTTGCCTTCCTAATAATATTTTTAAGCACCTTACGGCACTGTGTGTAATGGTCTACTATAGCTTGATTGTGACTACTTCTAACATTTTGATGTAATTCCCACTTTCTTCTACAAGATATCCTTATCCCACTTGTCAGCCACCGAAGTTGCATTTTACTGTTAGTACCCCGTTTAGAACGTTCTAATGGAAAGCAACTCTCAAAGAGCATGAGAAACGTGTTAAGGAAAGCATTACATTTGTCATCTATGTTATTGGCACTGTTAACATCCTGCCACTCTTGTTCCTTGACGAGATTTAAAAAAACTCTCTATTGCCGTTGGATTAGCTTTCCTACATAGTTTGTAATTATATGTCACATTTGAGTACAAAAACCTTTTAGTGTTAATATTTGTGCATCATGGACTGAGAAGCCATTCACCCTTTTACTAACAGAATGCCCATCTAGTAACGAAGAATGAATAAAAATATTGTCTATGGCTGTGCTACTGTTCCCCTGCACCCTGGTTGAAAAAAAGAACAGTCTGCATCAGCTCATATGGATTTAGGAGATCTACCAACATTCTTTTTCTTGCACCATCATATACACAATTAATATTGAAGTCACCACGTATAACTAATTTCTTGTGCTTCCTACAAAGTGAATTAAGAGCCCTCTCTAGCTTGAGCAGAAATGCTATGAAGTCAGAGTTAGGGGACCTATAAACGCAAAAATTAGAAGTTTAGTTTCACTAAATTCAAATGTCCCTGCACGACATTCAAATATCTGTTCAGTGCAGTGATGTGATATGTCTATTGACTCAAACAGAATACTGTTTCCTACGTACATGGTCACTCCGCAAGGAATTCCTTAAAAAACAGCCAGCTAATCTGTATCCAGGTAAAGGAAGCCTATGGATTGTCAAAATATTTAAGTTATAATTCGATATACCAATAATTTCAGAGTCAACATCTATAAACATTCCACTAACTTTGTAACTAATACATCTTATATTTTGATGAAATGCGTTAATTCTTTCGGTACTTGGAAACATGATGTCCTCTGAAGGTGATCCCTTAGTTGGAGGGACTTCCTTTAAGTAGGTATACCTATCAGCTGACTTCAATCTAAAAAAGTTGCAGCTCTAACACCAACTACTACAGGAATTTTTCCATGCATGATCCCCAACCACCCACTACACTGTCACCCATAAGCTTTGCCAGCCTCTCCATCCCATACCTATTGAGCTGCAAGCCATGCCTAGTGAAACCCAATCTACTGATAGACTCAACCGGCACCAGTGCAATGTGACCATGCCCTCCGCCGTCAGTGCCTTCTCCAGCCCCATGTTAACGCGCCTGAAAGCTGCATTAAGATGGGGCCGATCATGACGCTGAAACAGTTGCACGAAATGCACGTCAGTGCCATCAGTTTGAGTAGCTATCTTTACCAGGTCGCCACCTACATCATATTCCCCGTCCCTAAAACACTATTCCCTGTTCCACCCACTATCACTACCTGATCCTCTTTCGTAAAATTCCTACATAACTCCCCTACGATGTCAGTCACCTGAGCCAACCCTGCACTAGGCTTCACAATGCAATGGTACTCACTCCTCAACGCTTCCTGCAACTGCTGGCCCACACCTCTACTGTGCGAACTAGCAGAACCCTCTTTCTGTTAGACTTTGCAACTGACCTAGGCCTCCTAACTGCTGAGGACTGCTGCATGTTTCCTGCACCTACAGTTTCAAGAGGCTACTCTCCACTCAGATCTGACAGTTGGTCAAATCTATTGCATATACGCAAAGTACAACTTGTAACACGCTCGGAATTACGAATGGGTGGGGTACTTTAAACTGACTTCTCGTTTCGTGACCGTGCTCCCTGTCCACACCACGTACCGCGGCGGTCGTATTGTCCTGCTCCACACTGCAGTTGGCTTGCCTTAAATTATCCATCTAAATATGCAAGCGGGTTTAGGGGAGTCACTCAACGTTAAAACACAACACTGTCCTATGTCTGGTATGAACATCTATATTCTGAGACGATATGGAAACCACAGGTTGTACTGTTTACACTCTACCTCGTAAATGTTTATCCCAGTTAACAATCTTGATGATTAACAGTTATTCGGACGAGCGTACGCGTAACCGACACGACGCGGGTGATGGTTGATGATGCGGAAGCCGAATGATCGAACGAAAGTTCTTACGCTCGTCACACATACAGATATCTGGTAATAGTCCTCCTTGCCACTAGTAGTGATATAACACTGTTCGTAAAGTTAATTTTTCAGTTCTCAGTTTTCACTTGTACGAGCGTGCGCGTAACCGTCGCCGCGCGGCTGATTGTTGATGATGCGGAAACGCAATGATCGACCGCACGCCCTGACGCTCGCTACAA
Organism: Schistocerca cancellata; assembly: GCF_023864275.1. Lineage (NCBI taxonomy): Eukaryota > Metazoa > Arthropoda > Insecta > Orthoptera > Acrididae > Schistocerca > Schistocerca cancellata. The sequence goes on from NC_064632.1 coordinate 166,804,010, forward strand.
GACACTGGCACTCGACTGCACTCTTTTATTTTAACTAATTTCTACTGATTCACATCAGTTCAGTCTGAGAGACCGAACACGGCGCGGATGATTGATACTGTGCGACACGCAACGAGAGGATACACAAATACATATCGGCGGCACTGCTCATTTTTAATTACATCTTGACGCCCTTTCCTCTTAATTACTTCCATATTTAATCACTTTACTGTAATAGCACTTGTAGCAACACTCCAACCTGAATACTAACAATGCTTCTTACACGCAGAGCTACACGCTACACAACATAACAGTTTCGTGTCCCGTGCTCGACTCTCTATACGCGGCTGCCCGCAAAGATACTCCACAGCTAAACCAGCGATATGACAGTACGCTTACAAACTATCTGAATACCTCCTCCTCCTAGCTGCCTTCTTGCCAACTACCGGTTCCTATTCTCCAGCACTCTTTACCATCTTCAACCTATCTAGTTCCTCCTTTGCGTATTGTAACTGCACCTGAAAGGCACAGACCCTACACTCCTGCTCCTCTATCAACTTATTTCTAGTACAGACTCTGTATTCCCAGGAGAGAATCTTGCTAGAATGCCTACTGGCTTCCTCACTGGATCCCCCCCCCCCCCCCCAATGAAAATATTTTGAACAAATCCCACACCGTAACCCACTACTCACAAATCTACGACAGAACCCACGCGTCTTACTCATGTTAAAATTTTACAGTTACTGAAAATAAACTATACGTCTACGTTATCTAAGTTCAGTTACACCAGTAGAACTATTTATAGAACTGACAACAGCGGTCTCGAAATTATCTCTCTACTAAGAAAGCAACTACTTTTATTAACTATTAAACCACAACTAATAGCAATACCAACAAAACTTCACAAAATTATTAGCTAAAACCAAGAATTCACGCGGCCACTGGAACCCTCAATGAAGTTAAAACAGTGATTGAAAATTTTACTGAAACAGTTCACTAGAAAAACAGGAAACGTCAGCTGAAAACTAAAGCACGAAATTTACTAAACCACTTCAACACACAGAAAACTCTAAAAAACACAGCGAGAGAACGTTTTCAAAAGTTTATTAAATCCTTATTTCGCCACAAACAGCACGAAAAACCGCTGAAAAACTATTAAATGAAATAACTGTATAACAGTGCACAAACAACTTTGTTAGTACTTAGCTCTATAACCGCTACAGCTGCAACCGCGCGCCACGTAATGTAAACACACTACTGATTCCCAAGATACCACATGCAAGACTTTCATATTCTCTCGCTCACTATGTGCAAACTATTAATCTTACTGAAAAAATTAACAGATTCGTCTTGTAGGAAATGTAATGTAGGTAAATTTTGTAGGGGGGATACGTTTTCGCTAGAGGCCATAGTTTTAGAATTATTCAAGAAAAACGTATAAAAGTGACCTTTAAACGCGTTATTCTCAAATAACTCGAGAACTGTGGCCTTCAGCGAAAACGTATCCCAGTAAAAAATTTAATTAAATTTCCTTCAAAGAGATCCATTTTTTTCTGTAGGACTAACAGTTTGCGAGTAGCAAGCGAGAGAATATGAAAATCTTGCCTGTGGTATTTGAGTGCGTTGCAGATTACACAAAAGCCAGTGGTTTTGCATCATCCTGTTTTCCTCCTGAATAACAACACTAGAATACTGCAAAATAATACTGGATGTATACGTTTGTGAGGTTGGCAGGTTATGTACCGTACACACATTACTTATCTATTTCTCGCGTAGAAAAACAAGTATTTTCGAACAAGACTTAATAACACGCTTGGTACGTGTGTCTACCTCCCCCCCCCCTCCCCTCCTCTTCCTTCACCTTCAATCCCGCGAATAAGAGGGTTCAGGTTATCACTCAGCTGTACAGTACTGAGCGCTCGAGCCTTGGGGGGCTGCAGTGGGGCGGAGCTGCTGACAGACGCAACAGATGCGAGCGATGTTTAAAAGGTGTATATTCATATTCTGAATGTAATAACTGCGTACTATGAGAATCGCATGAGAGCAGGCGTCGTTGACGGTTGTGTCTATACTGCGAATTTTTGGGGGCAAATTAGTTAAGACTTAAGACTCAACTATCAGGTATTGTAGTTTTCATAACTACCTACGTTTCCTAGGTATCTTACTTGTATTTAGATTTTATACGTTACATTTTTAGGTGTATTCTGTTTTTTTTTTTTTTTTAATGAGCAGTCCGCCAACGTGACAAAGCAAGGATCGAAATATTACTACCTACATTAAACTTAAAGGCGCAATACATATTATTATTTTTAGAGGTTTCTTATGTCTTTTTTATATTTTGAAACATCCCCTTAGAAAAATAAATGAATTACTGTGCTGATAAACCTCTTACGTTATTTGATTTTCAAACAGCTGATCAAAACTGAACGTACTCAGACATTTCTCTCTTTACTTATTCTGATCATCACTAAACTGACACACAATATTTTTAGCGCAACGCAGTCTGACTTTTAATAATCCCTACAAAAGAATGGCCCTGACTAACATTAAACTATACCTTTCACGAATCACTTACCTCACAAAAATGTTCATTACTCGAACTACTGCAATACAGCGAACGCCAATACTGCCAGCTAAATAACAGATTCTAACTACTGAAGTCACTAACTGCTGATAGGCATAGTTGGCAGATGAAAGATTTTGATAAAGAACAAACAATGTATTTACCTTAATAGTGTTCAAAACTCATCAGTTCATGACATCCAGTCTTACAAATTTACTGTCTCTGATGGACACACGTCCAGATCATCCGCTCTCAAAACTCTGCCGTTTCTCTCCCCACATCCACCACTGCTGGCGGCTCACCTCCAACTGCGCAACGCTACGCGCTGTTAACAGCCAACTGCCCAACACTACAATGGCGAATATTACAACGATGCCAACCAGCCACAGACTGCACACAGCACATACAGAGCGCTACGTGGCGTTACCAATATGAAAACCTAAACAGCCTACTTACAATTTTTAATGTAAATTTTATTTAATGCTTTTTTGACTTAAATTTTACTACTAAGCACGGTACAGTAGACACCATCCCCACATTCACACTAATATTTTCCGGAACGAAACACGAAATTTCGACCCAAGAAATCTTTCACTTACAATGACACGCAGAGCGGAATTGTATTTTTTTATGAGGGCAACGATGTATCTTCTCTTATGTTAACGATGTATCTTCTCTTATGTTGACATTGTTTTTTGTAGGCTTCGCCTTTCAGCCATTCCCATAGTCAAAACATGAAAAAGGGTAAGGTGCGGGGACCTTAGTGGCCAAGAAACGTGGGCATGCGCAGACGTGCCATCTCTCCCGATTTAAGCGGGAGACTCCCGATTTTTCCTTCTTCCTCCCGATCTCCCGACAGTGAAGACCTATCTCCCGATTTTCAGAGCAGTTTCAATACTTTCCTTACTATTTGAAAATCCTGACCCTTCGATATATTGGTGGATGACAATGTAAGGCTGCTACTTGTCCATGTTAACTTGGAAGATTCGTGCGGTGGCTGTCGGGAGCGGCAATAGGCGTAGCTCACGCTTCGTATCTACAAGGAAGTAAGGAACTTATCGTTGGCAGCGTTCGGAGACAAATGAATATCTTTCAACTAGTGCCAATTTCCTCCGCGTCTGGTAGCACCAGCGCAATCGTAAAGTTATCGTGGACAAGGAGTGGTCGATAGCAGTTCCAAGCGAAGTCATAGTGAAAACTCAGTTCAGGTCCATACTTTCAGAAACGTCTTTGGAGAAATTTTTGATTTTAAAATCAGATCAAAAAGGCAAGTGCTTTGAGCAGAATTTCAGTTCAGAGTTTTTGAAGAAGGCTAAGTCAGCTACGGGCGTGCTGAATAAGTAACTACCGCAGTCAGACAAATTCAGATTGATAAACTATTCAGATTATTTGGTAACCCTAACATGTACATCCTGTATAAAATTGATTTAAATTTGGGAAAGATGTCTTACGGATATAAGATGCCATGCAAATATGGGTTGCATTATGAAATGAAAACGTGTGATCATATAAAAGTGATTTATTCATGCAAAAACTGTGCTAATGTCAAAACCGAAAACTAATATACCTTAATTTGTGTCCTCGGATCGTAATTTCGAACTGTAGATCTCTCGAGAGTGTTTCATTTCAATGTGTGTGAATCCAAAGAAACCTGCAGAACAGATCATTCATAATCAAATGGTTGAAATAGCTCTGAGCACTATGGGACTTAACATCCGAGGTCATCAGTCCCCTAGAACTTAGAACTACTTTAACTTAACTAACATAAGGACATCACAGACATCCATGCCCGAGGCGCGAGGTACCAGACTGAAGCGCCTAGAACCGCTCGGCTGCCACGGCCAGTATCATTCTGTAAGTAGGCTGTTTAGATTTTTATATTGGTAATGCCACGTAGCGCTCTGTATGAAAATCACTGGCTGTGCTGTGTGCAGCCTGTGGCTAGTTTGCATTGTTGTCTGCCATTGTAGTGTTAGGCAGCGGCAGCTGGATGTGAACAGCGCGTAGCGTTGCACAGTTGGAGGTGAGCCGCCAGCAGTGGTGGATGTGGGGAGAGAGATGGCGGAGTTTTGTAATTTGTCATGAACTGCTGTATATATATATTATGACTATTAAGGTAAATACATTGTTTGTTCTCTATTAATATCTTTCATTTGCTAACTATCCCTATCAGTAGTTAGTGCCTTCCGTAGTTTGAATCTTTTATTTAGCTGGCAGTAGTGGCGCTCGCTGTATTGCAGTAGTTCGAGTAATGAAGATTTTTGTGAGGTAAGTGATTTGTGAAAGGTATAGTTTAATGTTACTCAGGGCCATTCTTTTGCAGGGATCTTTGATAGTCAGATTGCGTTGCGCTAAAAAAATATTGTGTGTCACTTTAGTGAATGTTTGAGTACGTTCAGTTTTGCTCAGCTGTTTGAAAAGCAAATAGTGTAAGAGGCTTATAAGTACAGTCGTGTATAATTTTTCTAAGGGGATGTTTCAATTCATATTGTTCAGCATGTTGAATGATAAATTATACAGTCCGAAGGCTCAGGTATGCCCGTTATTTAGTATTTACATGTAAATAATAAAGCAAATGTAATTGAATTGTTACAGTTGTTGAATTATTCCAACTTTAATCGTCATGGATGTGTTGTAATTCACAATAGTACACCGCTAAAGTTCTGACTTTTCACGTTTGAAAGTTGGCATGTCTGCATGCGATTTACGTGTTTCATTTTTAATTCACACATTTATTCATTGACTATATTTAGATAATTTAGGTAACATAAGTAATAAGCAGTGGTTATAATTCTCAATCAATTCGGAAGAAAGCGGCTGTCAATGCGCCCTCGCGCAGTAAGCTACCTATACTATTGGAGCAATCATTTGGTTTAGTACTGAAATGCAGACCTCAAAAAGAACAACAGAAAATTATGCGAGAGTATATGTCTATCTTTTACAGTTGAGACACAATCTCCCTTTTTCTGCTTTGTAGGTGCTGAAATGGGCTACTTCAAGACAAAAACCTTCACTGTTAGTCACCTGTAAAAGATATCGCAGACTTTTATTTATATATTTTTTAGCTCTATAATCCGGTACTATCTAACCTGATGTAGCTTTTTTGTATTACGCTACGTAGCCTGTATCAAGAGAGCACTCTGACGGAAAACATTTTTGCTTAATTTTTCTGATGAAATTTAAATGGCTGAGCAGACTTTCATCCCGTGTAAACCAGCTTTCCAACAAAGAAACTACATAAAAATGGGATCTTTCGTTTGGGGACTAAGATGTCACAGCTAGATACACACAAACACACGTTAAAGTTACACTGACGAGCCAAAACATTATAACCACCTGCTTAATAACTTGTAGGCCCATCTCTGGAACGCAATACGTCACCGGGTCTGCGTATCATGGATTCGAGAATTTGTTGGTAGGTTTGTGGAGGTACGGCGCACCAGATGTCAGCGTACAAGTCATATAATTCCCTTAAACAGCGGGTCGCTCATTTGTAAACCCAAGTGGGTTCCATTGGATCCACATCAAGCAAATTTCGTGACGAAGACATCGACATGAGAACACTATTTTGCTCCTCAAACCACTGAAGTACGGTTCTAGCTTTGAGACGCGGACAGTTATACTGCTGGAAGATCACATCGCTGGCAGGAAAGACATCAGGCATGAAGGGATGCAGGTGGTTCACAGCTGTCAGCGTATCTCGATTACGACCACAGGTCCCATTCGAACGCAGCAGGATGTCTCCCAAACCACAATACTGGTTCCACCACCCTGGCTCCTTGGCGAGGTGCACATTTCGAACCACTGATCGCGTGGATGACGGCTTTTGTGGAGACGACTATCGATCTGGTCTAGCAAAAGCGTGATTCATCGGGCGAGGCCACACGTTGCCCTTGATCCACGGTCCAGTCTCGGCTGTCCTGTTGTCACAGCAATCGTAATGACGATGTTGTTGAGCCAACATGCGAACATGTAGGGTCGTCTGCCGCAGAGCTCAATGTTCAACAATGTACGATGAACGGTGTGCTCCGAAACACACGTGCACTAACGTTTTGCCTTTCGGAATATACGCCACAGACCACCAATTATCTTGCTTTACAGAACAGGGAAGCCTCTAAATGCCACTTCCTGTGAAGAGCCGTGGGCGTCCAAACGCTGATCGCCCACTGGTAGTTTCACTGTCGTTCTGCCACTTTAAATTGATGCTCACGACAGTAGCACGTGAGAATTCGACTAGCTACATCGTTTTAGAGATTCTCGTTCACATGCTCTGCTTAATAATAATCTGCCCTTCACCGAAGTCGCTTAAGTCAGTAGATTCCCGGTTGGCAAGCCAGTGTCGTCGCTAGAATGATTATCCATCCGCCTTTTGTTTGAAAATGATACAAACATTGCAGTAAATAGCAAGTCAAGCACAGATTTAGAAATAGGTGCTAGTCAAATTTTCACTGACATTAGTAAGTGATTTAAAGCTAATTCACTTTTATTAAACTTTGAGAAGACCCACTACATGCAGTTCAGAACTTGTAAGAGATTTCCTTCCAGCATGTGTAGAACATCTGAAGACATGGAGATCGAAGAGTTTGACAGTGTTAAATTTCTAGGGTTACAACTCGATAATAAATTCCGTTGGGAAGGGCAAACCACAGAATTGCTTAAGCGCCTAAACAAGTTTGTATTTGCATTGAGAATGATGTCACATGTAGGAGATATAAATTTAAAAAAAACTTACTTACTTTGTTATTTTAAACATAGCTGCGTAACAGCAACGGTTCCACGTAATAAGATGAAAAACAACCGACCAGTTGCAAAGGATAAAGTAATCTTTACCTAGGTTTCAATAGGTTTAAACCTATCTTCTTCAGAAGACGGCCTGAGGAAAATGAACATCATGTTTTATATGAAAGGTATACACATAGGTCATGTTTAGAGTTTAACATATATTAGGAGGATCCTCCTAATATATGTTAAACTCTAAACATGACCTATGTGTATACCTTTCATATAAAACATGATGTTCATTTTCCTCAGGCCGTCTTCTGAAGAAGATAGGTTTAAACCTATTGAAACCTAGGTAAAGATTACTTTATCCTTTGCAACTGGTCGGCTGTTTTTCACCTTATTACTTACTTTGCTTACTTTCATTCTGGTATGTCATATGGGATCATATTTTGGGGCAACTTATCAAACCGAGCAAAGGTTTTTAGGCTACAAAAGCGTGTGATAAGAATCATTTGTGGTGTAAATTCAAGATCACCATGCAGAAACCTGTTCAAGGAACTTTGTATTCTAACCACTGCTTCTCATTATATTTATTCCGTAATGAAACTTGTTGCAAGTGTATCTATTTCCAAGAATGGCTCAATACGTAGTAGCCGCGCGGGATTAGCCGAGCGGTCTTAGGCGCTGCAGTCATGGACTGTGCGGCTGATCCCGGTGGAGGTTCGAGTCCTTTGTCCTTAGGATAATTTAGGTTAAGTAGTGTGTAAGCTTAGGGACTGATGACCTTAGTAGTTAAGTCCCATAAGATTTCACTCACATTTGAACATTTTTCAATACATAGTATCAATACTAGGAATAAGAACAATCTACATAAAGACCTAAAATCGCTTACCTTGCTCCAAAAATGGGTCCAATATTCAGGAACACACATTTTCAATAAATTGCCAGCTACCATTAAAAACTTGGTTTCAGATGAAGCACAGCTGAAATAGCATTTGAAAGACCTTTTGATAGGCAACTCCTTCTACTCTGTAGATGAATATCTTAACAGAGACTGTTAAGCCAGATTCATAAAAATTTCTGTTAGATTTCACTTTTGACAATACTTGGCCACAACAGTCAAGATTAGGTATTTTGTGTATGATAACTTTATTAAAGGTGCCTAACAATGTTTCATTCTGACAGCGTGTTAGTTCAAAAATGGTTCAAATGGCTCTGAGCACTATGGGACTCAACTGCTGTGGTCATAAGTCGCCTAGAACTTAGAACTACTTAAACCTAACTAACCTAAGGACATCACACACATCCATGCCCGAGGCAGGATTCGAACCTGCGACCGTAGCGGTCGTGGCGTGTTAGTTCTGCAAATATTAGCTGTTCCAGTTTACCGTATTCTATTCACCTATTCGATAATCTCCTGAAAAATGATCAGGTAGTAATTATTATATTCAAATGTTTTGTTTTTATGCTATATTTTCTGACATGTTCCGGACCCACGAGAATCATATCATTTATTGGGTGTATGGAACGAAAGCTGAATCGAATCAAATCGAATCGAATCCACTTACATCATTTCTCTACCACGTCGCGTTCCCGTAACGACACCAGGCGACTTCAAATCTCGCGGTAGGTAGTGGTCGTAACGCGTTAGCTTATCTGTTTATAACACCCCACCGTTTGCTTCGGAGGTTAAAAATGAGGATTACTGTTTTCCAACCACATCACTTTGGTTTGCAGAGTGTAGATGTAGACTACCTCTGTAGCGGAAAGGCCGTCCCGATAGCACAGCATGTTCGGTCACAGAACTGCCCAGCTTCTCTAATAAAGAAACTGAGTGAAATTGTCATTGATTGAATTTGAAAGTTGTCATGTGACATCCACACCCAGCTACTGCCAAACAAAACACGAAGAAAAAAAGAGTTTAGACTCGCTGCCTTGGCTGTGGAAGGACACAGATTCGATTCCTAGTATTATTTCAGTGCTTTTTCGGAGGTAGGAAGACCTGCAATGGGGTCCATTCGGCCTTGTGATGCCAGATGAAGAACTGTTTGAACAAAGAAGCAGCAGCATCATCAGGATACATCTACTGGCAAGAGGGATTGACAGCATAATTATCACGTGTCCCAGGATCATAGCTCGCTCCTCGTACTGCCTTGTAGGCAGGAGTCGGCCAGTCGGAACAGATCTAAGGTCTATTCTGTGACCGGTGCTTGCGTTTTTGTATGTAGATGCATTGTTTTCGGAGAGCCTTCGTAAACATTGTGGGTGTCCACCCTATGTCAGCGAGCCTGAGTCTCGCTTTTTGCCATTGTCGTATCGTGCTTGCCGCCGCTGAACTGTGCTGTGTGAACGTTGGGCGCAGCACAAACGCAGCCGCGGACACTCAGGGTAAACACGTGGCGTGGATCTCTACTCCACTAGCATTGGGTGCGAGTGTGCGGCCGTTGCTTGCCTCGCCTGCGGCCTGATTGAGTTTGCCGACGGCCGTGTAGCGGGGATGCGTCGGTCCCGGCGGGGTGCTACGCTCTCTTTACGGCCGTGATTAAGCCCACCACTCACCACTCAGGGGCAGCAGGCTGATTGTGTTGTACTCCACTATCGCCGCCGTCTTGTAGCCAACGTCACGTGCTAAGGCCTTAATCGCAACAAATATAAACTTCACCTCTTTCACAACGTAATAAGGATGCAAGGCTTTCCGCCGCCAAATACATACGCAGTTAGGTACTGTAGCTGCCTGGCATCTCGAGGCTATCTCACTGTTCTACAACACTACTAGTTAGCGATAATTTCAGATGTTACTAAAAATTCAGAGAAAAATTAGATATTTATGTTTTTGGTTTAAATATGATGGACTGCAGGAATGAGATTTTCACTCTGCAGCGGAGTGTGCGCTGATATGAAACTTCCTAGCAGATTAAAACTGTGAGCCAAACCGAGACTAGAACTTGGGACCTTTGCCTTTCGCGGGCAAGTGCTCTACAACATTTTTTAAAATCTTATTTTGCTCATTTCCATTCGTTGTATCTGCTCTGGGCGGACGTCGAAAGACAGCCGTTTCAGTGCGTTGTTGATCCAATAACTCAGTTTTTTCATTACAGAGGGCAGCTAGTCCTCTGACCGAACACGCTGAGCTACCGTGCCGACTATCCAACTGAGCTACCCAAGCACGACTCACGTCCCGTCCTCACAGTTTTACTTCTGCCAGTACCTCGTCTCCTACCTTCCAAACTTTACAGAAGCTCTCCTTCGAAACTTGCAGAACTAGCACTCCTGAAAGAAAGGATATTGCGGAGACATGGTTTAGCCACAGCCTGAGGGATGTTTCCAGAATCAGATTTTCACCTTGCAACGGAGTGTGCGCTGATATGAATCTTCCTAGCGGATTAAAACTATGTGCCGGACCGAAACTCGATATCGGGACCTTTGCCTTTCGCGGGTAAGTGCTTCTGTAAGGTTAGGAAAGTAGGAGACTAGGTACTGGCAGAAGTAAAGCTGTGAGGAGGGGGCGTCAGTCGTGCTTGGGTAGCTCAGTTGGTAGAGCACTTGCCCGCGAAAGGCAAAGGTCTCGATTGCGAGTCTCGGTCCGGCACACAGTTTTAATCTGCTAAGGAAGTTTCATGATTGACTGCTTTCGGAAAGAAAATTCTTGCAAGCTGCTATGAAAAAAAGAACCACAGGTATGTTTGGAATGAAAATAATGTATGACCATTTTCAAAGTTCATAGATACATGTGACACATATTTTAACTTAAAAACGTAAAAGTATTCCGAGACAAAAAATAAAATAGCAAAATGGTTGTGAAATTGTTCCACCGGTGTGACGAAAAATGTCGTCGCCGATGAACCTTATAGAAACCTCCACCGAGAAAGTTGTTGAGAAAATTATGAAACTATTTGGTAACAACTGAGACATCATTATTGTATCGTGTCAGCTATGAAAGCATTTTATTTAGAGAGACTCCGTGCGTGACAGTTATCGACAACCGTCGGGATTTTATTTTCCAACGACTTGCATTAATAAGATTACTTACTACCTCCTGAAATTCTTTTTTATTTGTAGCTGTTGCTCACCCTTCATCACTGGATCCGTCACGTAAATTGCCGATATACGCTACACAAAAGTAACAGTAGGTACCCTCAGGCCAATATTTCCGTTGAAGTCGAGCAAAACATATTTTTGTGTGTGGTTCAAAACTGGTTCAAATGGCTCTGAGCTCTATGCGACTTAACTTCTGAAGTCATCAGTCGCCTAGAACTTAGAACTAATTAAACCTAACTAACCAAAGGACATCACACACATCCATGCCCGAGGCAGGATTCGAACCTGCGACCGTAGCGGCTCCAGACTGTAACGCCTAGAACCGCACGGCCACTCCGACCGGCTTTGTGTGTGGTCCTGTGAAGCCGGAGTTCTATCAGAGAATAGTACAGGACTATTGGCTACTGTCAAAATCGTCAAATTCTGTAATTTCCGTTTTCATTTATATCCCTTTCTTGGAGGGTCAAAATACATGCTAACCTCTAGAGATTCTGCCGATGTTGTTGCATTGTGAAAACGAAATACAGTCGATTCATATGTACCACACGTTCTTGTTGTCATTTAAGAACTTGCGCAAAATCTGTACTGTTCGTTGCTTCTTCACCGTTGGTGAGATCAATAAAAAAATCTTCAGTAAGTTCAATACTACAATTTCAGATCGTTTTTCAGTGTCTTTGCGCCTTTTACACACGCCGACTGGAGTAGCACTACAGTAGGCCCTTACTCCCGCAGTTCCCTCATGCCGGCCGGAGTGGCCGTGCGGTTCTAGGCGCTACAGTCTGGAGCCGAGCGACCGCTACAGTCGCAGGTTCGAATCCTGCCTCGGGCATGGATGCGTGTGATGTCCTTATGTTAGTTAGGTTTAATTAGTTCTAAGTTCTAGGCGACTGATGACCTCAGAGGTTAAGTCGCATAGTGCTCAGAGTCATTTGAACCATTTCCCTCATACCAAACGCACGTCAGTGCCCTGTTCCACGAAGACTGAAACCACACGTGAACACACGATGTCGCACGCAAATACAGAACATTCATCAGGCTCTGTTACATGCGGCAACAAAGCTATGAGGCTTAGCGCCGGTGGACTGCAGGGAGCGTGTGTGACCTCCGGTTGACAATTTCGTAACGTGCTTAAAGAATCAGTATGCGATTCCTTTCTCTGTGCCGCGACAGATGACTCGTAAATTTCTCCACTTGTACTGCAGTAGCAAGACACGTAAGGGGCGCAGACATCAGAACAAGACAGAGTTTTTGTAATATTGCCGCCGATGTGGAATCTTCAAGCGAGATCAGCGCCCCAGCTCAGAGCAAGCATGTAGATCTTGATTCAGTTTCTTTTGATATGAGCCTTTTATGGAACTAAAACACAACGGCCTAATAATGTTATGTCACTGGAATATTGAGGTCTGTAGTGTGTACGGATGCCAGCCGCTTTTAATAATAAAGAGACCTTCAGAGAAAACAGCAAACTATACAACAATGTTGGGTAATCAATGTGTACACCTATGAATATCACTCGCAACATCATCAGTAATACTTGTTAGTCAAACTATAATTCTTCGCCACTTTCTGAATAATAGAATTACTAACATAATCAGAAATGAAGTATAATCGTGGTGGACAAACGGGTAGAGCACCCTATTTTGACCATAGAAGTCCCCAGGTCCAGTCCCAGATAGAAGTGGGGATTTATCCAAGCTCCAGTCCCTCCATGACGCCCCATGTTCACTTACATGATACCAAATGAGAAATCAGAATTTTTTCCGGGTCAAAATCCACTTGGGCTATGGGCACACCGCCCTCTCTCTCCCCTCCCCCACCACTCCCGTAAAAAATATTTTACCGTTCCCTGTATCGCAAGACAAATTACACTTTCCTGAACTCATAACATATTCTGCAGTGTTCGGAGATGCCTAAGTTTACACTCGCACCTCTTAACACCGTGCCATCAGCCTTAGCTCGAATTTGATTCGATGTACATCGCTGGGCGATCATTTGTAACGTAGCCAGTGACACGTGAAGTGATTACGCTCTCCGTAGTTATTCAAATTGCTTAGTTAAATATGACAATAAAGTGATGTTTTAATCACCTTATTATAGCGGAATATTGGAAGGGACTTTCTTACTGGTTTGGAGAAAATCTGAATATTAATTTGCTTATAATTATAGGTAATTGAGGATAACAGCTCTGGCGCTCATGTAAGAGGATTTAAATACCCTCTAGCTTTCACTACAGTGGCCCATCAAATGTAGTTTTTGTTGACGCAGTTCACCAAGAGTGCTGTATCCAAGTGGTAGCATCTGTCGTGTTACCCTCGTCCCTCATTGTGACATCATACACCTGCTATTCTAGCCTCTTTCAACTCACATGTCTGATTTGGAAATAAATCAATGGTTTTAAAAGACGCAGATATGCTACAGTGGCCAACCGTGCGTTCCTTAGAACCTCTGGGAAAGGCTGAGGAATGGCCGCAGCTCAGCGTGGAAAACAGATGGCGGAAAGGAAAAGCAGCGGGCGTCTAACTTCTTAGGCAGTAGGGTCATTTATTATAAGGGAACAGCCATTAAAAAGCAATTCTAATAGTAGAAATGGACAGTGTTAAAACAAATGCACCACTCCACTAATTACCAGCTTTGTGAAAATATTTGTCACCAACTAATATCAAATTATGACGCTTTCATTCCATTCGAAACTGATGTTCGTCACCGAAATCACTATAAAGTCTAACCACATGGGCAGGAATGCACTCCAGTGTCCATGTCACGCCTGGAAAACATGCTGCATCATGAAGATTGCTGGCTGAAGGCTGGCATGAAAATATATGGCTTTCCAATGCATCCCAGACGTGCTCTGTGGCTAACAAAACCGAGGAGATGTCTCAAGGACTCGTACATTCCACGACCTGTTTGCGGTGTGGACTTCTGTGTGGAATCTTACAGCACACGGCTTGAATACGCCATGTGGCACCCTGGTCCTGAGCAGGGTTCATTATTGCCACATACTGCTTAGCATTCTGTCTCCCTTCAACAGTTACCGAATCAGTCCTGTTTCCAAAGCAATAGCTCTCTACATCGTAATTGTTAAGGTTAACAAATTTCTGTTGTCTTATATCTCGGGTTCTTAGGCCGACGTTTGTTTGATGATTTTTTTCTGACGTTTCACCAACACGAGTGGCTGGCATTGTCAAACTTCAGCCTCCATTGCTGGTGGTGGACTGGAGTCGAGCTCGCGGCCGTAGATTATATGTACATGGTGACTCAAAAGAACGGAAAATTTGGAATGGATGAGCACAATTACTTTACAAATATTTGTTTTTCAGTGTATAGTACAGAGTATGCCATTATTTACTGTCATAAGCATTTTTATTTGTTGAATATCGCGTCCAGTATATACAGGGTGTTTCAAAAATGACCGGTATATTTGAAACGGCAATAAAAACTAAACGATCAGCGATAGAAATATACCCTTTGTTGCAATATGCTTGGGACAACAGTACATTTTCAGGCGGACAAACTTTCGAAATTACAGTAGTAACAATTTCAACAACAGATGGCGCTGCAAGTGATGTGAACGATATAGAAGACAACGCAGTCTGTGGGTGCGCCATTCTGTACGTCGTCTTTCTGCTGTAAGCGTGTGCTGTTCACAACGTGCACGTGTGCTGTAGACAACATGGTTTATTCCTTAGAACAGAGGATTTTTCTGGTGTTGGAATTCCACCGCCTAGAACACAGTGTTGTTGCAACAAGACGAAGTTTTCAACGGAGGTTTAATGTAACCAAAGGACCGAAAAGCGATACAATAAAGGATCTGTTTGAAAAATTTCAACGGACTGGGAACGTGACGGATAAACGTGCTGGAAAGGTAGGGCGACCGTGTACGGCAACCACAGAGGGCAACGCGCAGCTAGTGCAGCAGGTGATCCAACAGCGGCCTCGGGTTTCCGTTCGCCGTGTTGCAGCTGTGGTCCAAATGACGCCAACGTTCACGTATCGTCTCATGCGCCAGAGTTTACACCTCTATCCATACAAAATTCAAACACGGCAACCCCTCAGCGCCGCTACCATTGCTGCACGAGAGACATTCGCTAACGATATAGTGCACAGGATTGATCACGGCGATATGCATGTGGGCAGCATTTGGTTTACTGACGAAGCTTATTTTTACCTGGACGGCTTCGTCAATAAACAGAACTGGCGCATATGGGGAACCGAAAAGCCCCATGTTGCAGTCCCATCGTCCCTGCATCCTCAAAAAGTACTGGTCTGGGCCGCCATTTCTTCCAAAGGAGTCATTGGCCCATTTTTCAGATCCGAAACGATTACTGCATCACGCTATCTGGACATTCTTCGTGAATTTGTGGCGGTACAAACTGCCTTAGACGATACTGCGAACACCTCGTGGTTTATGCAAGATGGTGCCCGGCCACATCGCACGGCCGACGTCTTTAATTTCCTGAATGAGTATTTCGATGATCGTGTGATTGCTTTGGGCTATCCTAAACATACAGGAGGCGGCGTGGATTGGCCTCCCTATTCGTCAGACATGAACCCCTGTGACGTCTTTCTGTGGGGACACTTGAAAGACCAGGTGTACCGCCAGAATCCAGAAACAATTGAACAGCTGAAGCAGTACATCTCATCTGCATGTGAAGCCATTCCGCCAGACACGTTGTCAAAGGTTTCGGGTAATTTCATTCAGGGACTACGCCATATTAGTGCTACGCATGGTGGATATGTGGAAAATATCGTACTATAGAGTTTCCCAGACCGCAGCGCCATCTGTTGTTGAAAATTGTTACTACTGTAATTTCGAAAGTTTGTCTGCCTGAAAATGTACTGTTGTCCCAAGCATATTTCAACAAACGGTGTATTTCTATCGCTGCTCGTTTAGTTTTTATTGCCGTTTCAAATATACCGGTCATTTTTGAAACAACCTGTAAGTTCCCCACTTCGGCGCACACATCCCCGCAGCCTGATAGGAACGTTATACGTGGCTCGGCCTAACATTCAATAGCGATGCTGGAGCTTTGCTCTCGTATTCTTGGTTTAAGTTGTTTACTGGATGCACATCGAGTACGGTAAACCGCGTTGTAAAGGTGACCCCACAAGGTAAAAATCACACGCTGTCAGGCCAGGTGTTCTTGCAGGTCATGCAGTGTCACTGTGGCTTGAAATGATACGGGCATCAAAAATCGTCGCACAGCACGGCTGCTATTGATATCCGCGCCTTATGTGCCGTTGATCGGTTATGTTGAAACGAACTGTCGGTAGTAAAATGGAGCAGTTCATGAGCATCAGAACTTTCCAAAAAAATGGCTCTGAGAACTATTGGACTTAACTTCCGAGGTCATCAGTCCCCTAGAACTTAGAACTACTTAAACCTAACTAACCTAAGGACATCACATACATCCATGCCCGAGGCAGGATTCGAACCTTCGACCGTAGCGGTCGTGCGGTTCCAGACTGTAGGGCCTAGAACCGCTCGGCCACCCCGGCCGGCACCAGAACTTTCCATCACGGCAACAAACCGAACAGACGTTGCAGTCACTACGCGCCCGTCACCATCTTCAAAAAAGTAGAGGCCTGTAATGCCCACCCCTGTCGGAGGTTCGAGTCCTTTCTCTGGCATGGGTGTGTGTGTTGTCCTTAATTTAAGTCAGATTAAGTAGTGCGTAAGCCTAGGGACCGATGACCTCAGCAGTTTGGTCCCATAGTCCTTAACACAAATTTCAAAATTTCAATGTAACGCTCACCATACATTAACCTTCCCGTCGTGCAGTGGATGCTTGTGCAGCTGACGTGGGATTTGATGAGACCAATAGCGAAACGTCTGTCTGTTGACAAAGCCGCAGAGGTGGAAGTGAACTCCGTCCGACACGCAAAGGTTGTTGATGAAATTGTGGTCGTCGTCCACTTTCGCTAACATGCGTGTAGCGTATTCTCTACACATTAGCAGACTGTTACATAGTAGTTGCTGGACGGTCTACTGCTCTTACGGATGGAACTTTAAATCCACTTTCAGTATTCGGTGAACACGCGATCGATGCAACTTTAGAGATTCAGCGTCACGTCGACCTGCAAGCTGTGGGCTTCTTGCAGATGCAGTTCGCACAGTCTCGATATTGTCTCCCGTACGAGCGGTGCGGATTCTCCCTGCAGATTGCTTCTTCAATACAGAATCCGTTGCTTCAAAATTGCAGACCCAGGTGTTGTTGACAGCATGCGCTGAGGAAGCACGACCATGCCGTCTGATGTTGCAACGACGCCACATTTTTCGACTCAGGACCTCCACAGTTCCCTGCTTGCAATAAGCTTTTACCACAAAGGCAGACAGCACACCTTTCCATCGGTCCATGTTTACTGTTTACCAAATGGCAAGACACTACGGGGAGCATTCTATATGTCATTGGGCGCCACCTACCTCGAAGCGTTGCCACGAAACGTTTAAAAATTTCCCATTCTTTTGAGTCATCCTGTACCTGGCGCTCCAACGTCCAAGGGCTTGATCACTATGGCTGCGGGCTGCGGGTCCTCCTCCCCCCTCCCCCCGCACCACCCTCTTGCACCGTGATTCCAGGAGTGGGAGCGGTATACATCTTGGTATTCACTGCTCTCTGTAATCTTTTACTAGATCATGTACAGACATGTTGGTGTCGAGCTGGCCACTACAAATGGAAGCGAGAGTCACCTGTGAACACCACAGAGTATCATTTATTCTGACAGTTGACTGGTATCACGCAGTACTTTTTTGTCTGTGTCTGCAGTAAAAGAGCGATGATAACTTGACACATGAAGCTTCCACTAATCTGTTATCAGCAGTTTTTGCCGGCACTCTCCCCATAACCTTTTCGCGGATTTCCGGTGCTGTCAGTCGTCTACTGGTCAGAGCCATTAACAGGCCTGCAGCCTTCTCGTAGTGTATTCCTTCTGGAAGGACCACAGACCACTCTTCTTGGCACACTGTTGTCATGAAATCACCTCTTCACCGTTCGCTTTGCAATCAGTGCACTAAAGCTAATTATGTCTTAAATCTGTCGGTATGATGCATCCATGTACACCATGCCAATAATACGAATCTTCTCAGAGTACAACACATGACGATAAGCTGCTTCTGCACATTCTCTGGGCATGCCTTGCAGCTTTGTGCACCTGAAGCACTTCAGGCACGTTAGACACCCCCCCAGTTGTCGTTATGCACTCATTCCATTCTACATTGAAAATAAGCTCACATAAAGATAAAACTTTAATCAACGTGAAACTAAGACACTGTAATGTCCTGTACGCTTTAATTACAATTCCTTCTCTTAAAGGTATTTGCAAAGTCCTGGTGGACACAGTAAGTACAATCTTATCTTGGAAATTGTTTCCAGTTCCAAATTTCCTTTTGGATTTCCTTTCCTCCCTTTATAAAGGTGTTCATATGTGCAATATATTGAACATTATGCAGGTTTATTTGCAGTGCAAGTAACTTCAAAATTGAACGTAAAAGCAGTTTCCAAATAAGGAGTCAACCCCACGTCGACTTTCGGATTACCGTTCTCTACAATTTCCGATGCGTCTGGAAAATACGCTAACGTAAATGGCGTTTCTTCAGCGTTTGGCCATCTGGATCTCCCACTTATGTCTTTTATTACTGGTCATCCCTGTATAGACCATTAAATTTGGACGGAATCAGTAATAGAGAGTAGGTGTGGTCCCCTTGTTAAATGACTGCAAGGAGGTCTTGATCCCCCAATTAATTTATTTCACATCCCTTTAAACATTTAAGGACGTTCAGTATCGAAAATCAGGATAAAGTAATGAAGGGAGAATGAACATCGCGAGTTTTGCATGAGTTTTGCATCACTTCAGTTCCGTGAGTTCCGGAACCTATATAGAAAATTGGAATAGAGATCAACATGAACATCATTTCTGACCTTTTTATTGTTAATGAAAACCACATATTGCATGTTGTACCACCATACAGCGAGACCTTCAGCGGTGGTGGTCCAGATTGCTGTACACACCGGACCTCTAATACCCAATAGCACCTCCTCTTGCTTTGATGCATGCCTGTATTCGTCGTGGCATACTATTCACAAGTTCATCAAGGTACCGTTGGTCCCGCTCCTCAACTGTGATTGGGCGTGGATCCCTGAGAGTGGTTCGTGGGTCACGTCGTCCATGAACAGTTCTTTTCAATCTACCCCAGGTATGTTCTATAGGGTTCATGCCTGGAGAACATGCTGGCAACTCTAGTCGAGCGAAGTCGTTATCCTGAAGGAAGTCATTCACAAGATGTGCACGATGGGGGCGCGAATTGTCGTCCATGAAGACGAATGCAACATAAATATGCTGCCGACATGGTTGCACCATCGCTCGGAGGATGGTATTCACGTCTTGTACAACCATTACAGCGGCTTCCATGACCGCCAGCGGCGTACGTCGGCCCAACATAATGCCACCCCGAAACATCAGGGAACCTCTACCTTGCTGCACTCTGTGGATAGTGTGTCTAAGGCGTTCAGCCTGACCGGGTTGCTCCTAACACGTCTCTGACGTTATTCTCGTTGAAGCCATATGGGAGACTCATCGGTGAAGAGAAAGCGATGCCATTCCTGAGCGGTTCATTCGGCATGTTGCTGGGCCCATCTGTACCGCGCTGCACGGTGTCGTGGTTGCGAAGATGGACCTCGTCATGGACGTCGGGAGTGAAGTTGCGCATCATGCAGCCTATTGCGCACAGTTTGCATCGTAACACTACGTCCTGTGGCTGCCCGAAAAGCATTATTCATCATAGTGGCGCTGGTGTCAGGTTTCCCCCGAGCCATAATCCGTAGGTAGCGGCCATCCACCACAGTAGTAACCCTTGGGCGGCCTGAGCGAGGTATGTCATTCGCAGTTCCTGTCTCTCTGTATCTCCTCCATGTCCGAACAACGTCGCTTTGGTTCACTCCGAGACGCCTGGAACTTCGCTTTGCTGAGAGCCCTTCCTGGCACAAAGTAACAATGCGGACGCGATCGAACCGCGGTATTGACCGTCTAAGCATGGTTGAACTACAGACAACACGAGCCGTGTACCTCCTTCCTGGTGGAGTGACTGGAACTGATCGGCTGTCGGACCCCCTCCGTCTAACATGCACTGCTCATGCATGGCTATTTATATCTTTGGGCGGATTTAGTGACATCTCTGAACAGTCAATAGGGACTATGTGTGTGATACAATAACCACAGTCAACATCTCTTTTCAGGAGTTCTGGGAACCAGGGTGATACAAACCTTTTATCGATGTGTGTGTATAGAAACGCCTTTAGACTTGAAGAAAGTAAGACGTTAAATGGATCAGCTTCCATAACACAATGTTTTAAAGAATGTCATTCGTTTACTAAATTCATAATGGTACGTTTCTCATAAATATGAAATGCCACGATAGTACTTGAAGTAAGGTCATGGCCGCAACCTGTTCGTTTCTTATAAGACTGAACCTACGTAAATGCCTGTACACATGAATTCTGTAATATCGCGTGTCAAATATCCATATAAAAGTGATCTATGATGTGCTAAACTACTACTATTACTTGATGCCCTGTCTCCACTATCCGCCATCTGATGACATTATAGCACCCCACCCGTCACTTAGCTGGATTTGGCGTGTGTTCACCCAAACTAATTGACTAACAGATCAACAGAGAGTGTAAAACTGCCGCAATATCGGATAACGCAAAAAGTAATATGGCCCTGTGACTCCTGATTGAACTGCGTTGGCAGTGTTGACATTAATTTATTCAGAATTGATCACTTTTAATTAAAAAAGGGTGCACATTGATGTTATATTCAGCTATTGAACACCAGATGCAAATGTTGAACATCAAATTAATTAAGAAAGTGACTTGGGATTTCAACTACTTGATTGAAAACAGATGCAGTCGATTAGCACAAATTTGTTTTAACTCCTGACCTTCAATCATCACATTACAAGACTCTCCTATCAGGCAGTGGTAATAAATTGCGTTTGCGTGGAGTAAAGCGCGATAACTCAAAAGTAATTCCTATCGACTGACCCAGGCGTAATGCAAAGTGCGAGAAGAATTCTACAATACATGGCCCATGAAAACATCGCGGAAACTTTGCCGACGTGATCCAACAAATTAATCAGTGGCCGGAGCGGGCGCAAATCACCGAATACAGCGTGGCGGAGCGTCGTCGTTGTGTGGACGTCAGCCGACCTGGTGGTGCTGCAAGACTGCACTCGTCTATTCACTCCTAGCTATCTTGCTCAGTACATAGTTGAGCCAAAACTTTCTATCTCCAAGCTCAATCGTTCCATTTGCTAAGTCCTAAACTGCAGAGATGCTCACTCTTTCTCAGGCCAGCTGAGTAAAGAACACCACATCCGCACTCTAGGCAAGCTGGGAACGGAAGACCTCTACAGAGACTTCTCACAGTCCGCTCTTCGCCTCGGTTTCCCCTCCAGCAAAACCACTTACCCAAATTGGAGTGAAAGTCGCGTTAATTATGCGTCGCTTCCCAGTGCCGACCAATGCCTGCTATGGGAAGTAAAAAAATTCCCACAAAATTTCCTTTCCTCTCAACTTCTGTTATTTAGCTCCTCCCAGGCCACCCATCAAGGTTAGCGTCTGCACAACACCAAGTTTTCCGGAATTCTGACTCCCAGGATAGTACTTCAAATTCCTTGGTCCTATGTTCCCATCGGAGGCTGGCGTATTTCTTTCTGTCACTCTTCACCTGATTTGCTTCAGACTCTGCAGCCCGCGAATTCAGCGTGAAGTAGTTATAGTCACGAACACGCATATTTTGACCTCTGTTGACCACTCCACCGTAGCTTTACGTGGCTTTCTCGCATGTTTCACAGAAAAAGGGATGACGGACATTTATCAACAGGCGTACTAGTTCTCCATCTGTTTCCCGGTACACCAGCATGGAGTCGGGGTCAACCACCCACTCACTGTCACTCATTTTAAGGCAGCTGGAGGCCGCGCCCCGTTACCGCTTTCTTAGAGCTTGAGCCTCCCTAAGCTGCCTATTGTCGCTTCCCTTAGCTGCTCCCCCAGCGGCCACAGTCAATTCTGAGTGCTTCCCTGGGGTAAACTAGCCTCCAGTAAATTGGCGCGTTTGCACAAAGTTTTCATGTCATGTAAATTACTTTAAAACCATCACCCGACATTAATTATTCCAATATGTCCATACTATACCCTCTACAAGATGCATTGTGCCTTGTTCAGTCAATTTTGTTCAGCCCTACTGTTCGCTCAACGTGAGTTAGGTGATCTTTAATGACTTCATGTAAGGGGCATAGTTCTTGCCATCTTACAACATCTCTAGTCTTGCTTCTGGGTGTCCCACCGCAGTTAGTCAATTATCATTCATGTTCCGTGTAGATGGCTCATTCAGATTACAACCATTATTTGAGAGACTGCTTCATGGAAGTTAAACTTCTTTTCTTAATGTTTTACTTCCGTATAAGCAATGTGACTTTTCCAAGTGGATTTTGTTGAGACTCTCATCCCATTTAATTGCAGATAATGCCAAGTATTACGGACCAGTTGTCATTAGGCGTATTGTTATTCTCCCTGTCTTCAACTTTTCAAACAATTATTACATTTTAAAACTAATTCTTGAGATTTTAGGCACGCTGCCGACATGGAACATAGCGCAACGAGCAGCGGAAGGTCTTTGTTCTCGGTCGTAGTTTTCAAAACTTCTCCTTGGGCGATGGAGCACGCCGAGAATACATAGCAATATCAAGCTTCTCGGTTCCCTGCCACTGTATTGCTGCATATAGGAAAGATAAGCGGGCATACGTTTTGCCTTAAGACTTCTGCCTTCAACTGGTTCTGAGCTAGAGAAAAATGGTTCAAATGGCTCTGAGCACTATGGGACTCAACTGCTGAGGTCATTAGTCCCCTAGAACTTAGAACTAGTTAAACCTAACTAACCTAAGGACATCACAAACATCCATGCCCGAGGCAGGATTCGAACCTGCGACCGTAGCGGTCTTGCGGTTCCAGACTGCAGCGCCTTTAACCGCATGGCCACTTTGGCCAGCTCTGAGCTAGAGAACCCAGAGCAAAAATGAAAGCAGAGATGAAAGACAGTTTAATACTGTGTGTCTCAAAAGGTATGCTATAACTTTAATGTGTTATAGCACCCAAAGTAATTAGGACATTCATACATGTTCGGCTTATATGGCAGAGAAACTCAAAAAGTTTTGTTTGTGTTAGTGCCCGGTTGTTGTGAGTGAAAGCTAGTGACAACGGTTCATGAAAAACCTCACTGTGTGAAACGCTTTACTCAAAGCAAATTGGACAAGAAGAGTGAAAAGAACTTCCGAACAAGATGCAGGAAGCACCCACATTCGCGGACGTCGGTATGTATCTGCAGACAGAAAGCGTTGGTGTGGATTATCATATTAGACGATCGGGAACAAGTTAAGCGAATACGAAACGGATACTGTGGACTTTTTAACGGTCACCACAGAATTCTGCTCATAAGGTGCAGCAGGAGCTGCAAATACCTAGGCCGACAGTGCAGAAATTCTTTCGGGTACGTTTACTGAAGTATGCATACGGACTGCTACTGTTGCACGCATTGAAGCCAGACGACAAGCCGCGACGTACGCTACTCGCTGTGAGCGTTCTTTGACGTTTAGAGGAGGATGGAATTTTTTTCGGAGAAAGCAAGATTCCACGTGTGCCGTAAGGTAAACAAACACAATGTTCGCAGCTGAGGCACAACCAATCCGGAAGAGACGGAAGAGGTGTGAGACAGCCTGAATCTGAAAGTGTAGTAGTGTTTCATGATTGATCGCACCGTGGGACCATTTTTTTCTCAGCGACAACAGTTAATTATAACAGTTACCTTGATATGTTGGACCTGTTTGCATTACTAAAACTGACTGTTAGCCAAGAAACAGTCGTTTTCCAACGAGGTGCAGTGCCACATTGGCCTCAGACTGTGCGAGATGTTCAACACCAGTTGTTTCCAGGTCCCTGAACCGGCAGGGATGGTCCAATTCCCTGGATTTCTAGGTCGTCTGATATAACACTTTTGGACTTGTTTCTATCTACATTTACATCGACATCTATACTCTGCAAACCACCGTTAAGTGTATGGCAGAGGGTACGTCCCATTCTACCAGTGACTAGGGTTTCTTCCCGTTCCATTCACGTGTGGAGCGCAAGAAGAATGATTGGTTGAATGCCTCTGTATGTGCGGTAATTACTCTAATCTTATCCTCACGAACTCTGTGTGAGCGATACGTAGGGGGTTTTAGTGTATTCCTTGAGACATCATTTAAAGCCGATTCTTGAAACTTTGTTAGTAACCTTTGTCGGGATATACCAAAAGAAGAACAGATGCCATTGGTGATCTTGCAGCTCTCGAAGAATGAAATTACAATAAAATCCAGACCATTAGCTGCATACAGACGTTGATAAATATCAATTGGGACAGACGAAAATGGGTGTCTCTAACGGGACTCGAACCCGGGATATCTTACTTATACGACACATACTCTATCCGACATTTTTGTATAGGTGCAATAATCTTTATTGAACAGACCAACAGTACATATATATATATATATATATATATATATATATATATATATATATATATATATATATATATATAAAATGCTACAGTTCTTCAAGGTACAATTTAACAATGTACAAATTATAGTTAGTTTAACAAAAATATTAAAAAAACATTAAATACAACAAAATATATGGCTTTTTTATTTTTATTTTTTTATTTGTCGATGCATGAGAACGTGGATAAGGGTGTTGCATGATGTGACGCACATGGCACACCCCAACTTTGAGGGGGGTCAAGGAAGACGCTACAGAGATAACCAGCAAAAGTTTGTCGGTTTGTCGGTCACAACTTTGTACCAGAAGTTGAGGACTGTATGCGGACCACTCTGAAAGAGGTATTTTAAAGCCTGTCCTCGAAACCCAATGAGTTTATGGTGCTTAGCAAGAGGGCAGTCAAATGTCTGGGGCAACAACTGGATGAGGAGCCAAACGTGTCGTTTTAGGGGGCACTTAAGACGGTGCTCGTCGGTGTCTTCGAGTCGACAGTCAGGGCAGAGTGGGGAGGTGGCCAGTCCTATGCGATGAAGTCGACTATTAGTCGGGAATTTGCCGTAGACTAAAACATAGCAGAATGCAGACACAGACTATGGCAAAAAGGGTGCATGCACACACCCCCAAACCGTTGGCCAGTTAATGTCGGGGTGCTGTAGCACCATGGGGTCGCAAGGGTTGGACAGCATAGACAAACGATAATAATCTTTTGTACGGAGAGGACGGGTGACTGGAAGAGACTTCGTTGCCAATGTGGGCAGAGACATAAAACCGCTCCAGTCTCCTCGCAGAATGTGCTGTATACTGGGTAAAACCGGGTTATTCCCAATGAATTTTCTCCCAAACATCCACTAGATGAAAATCTTCGATTAAGGTCTGCAGCTCCGGGCATGGCGAATAACCAGGCATTTTGTCCTGTGGATGGAGGACGCAGTTGTAATCGCCTCCCATGATAAGGCGGCCAAAGCGCCCAGAAAACAGGGGCGCCACGTCATGTCCGTAAAGAGTGGATCCCTGCCGACGGTTCGTGGAGCCAGACGGAGCGTAGATATTGATGACGCGCGTGTCGAAGATGGTAACAGCCATGTCCCTACCGGAGGGAAGGATTGTCGTGTCCGTGAGTGGGATTCCTTCGCGTATGTATAAAGCCACTCCACGCCCTGATTGATCGCATGTGGACGTGTATGAGTCGTAGCCGTAGACCGGTGGTAGTGTGGCAACGCGTACTTCCTGAAGAAGGGCGACGTCGACGTCAGAGGCCGGAAGCATGTCATATGGGAGCTGCAGCTTGGGTGCAGTGCCGATCATGTTAATGTTCAGTGTGGCGAACCGGTACATTTGTTTCAGTGGTGGTGGACGTGCATCTACCATCACCAAGGGAAGTATGAGGAGGGCACCGACAGGAAGTCCCATCCCATCAGCTGCAGTGCCTCGCTTTTGATGTTAACAGACAGCCTCGTGCGGTGGAGGCAACTCATCCGGAGGAGGGGGCGTACCTTCCTCAACGTCGTCGGCCCATGCTCCTGTGCCGTGGGTCTGTCCAATGTCCATGGGAATTGCATCGTGGTGAGAGAGATCTGGCGCTGTCGGCGGGGAGACAGGCGTCTCAACCTGCGCACCGATGGTTTCATTGAGCGTGGCGACCTCCATGGTGGTCCCGTCCTGCGAAACGTCCTGTTCATCGTGAAAGCTGTCCGCCGACCTCTGCGTGGAAGTGTAGGCTGGTTGGGTTTGGTCTCCGTCGTCTTGGGTGGTGACGCTTTGAGAGCCCGCGGGTGAACGGCCGGGGCGTTTGCGCCTACGTGGCGAGCGTTGTTTGCGCACGTGTTCCTCAGTGTCGGACGACGGCAAGGAGGGGTGTCGACCTGGTTCGAAGGCGTCGGTGGGTACAATGAAATTGTCAAACAGGTGTTGTCAAGAAGTGCTGGTCTTCTCAGCGACTGGTGCGGGAGCCTGTTCAGAGGCAAGGTTGTCAGCTGGGACGTATGCACCGTCTGTAGGTGAATGGGACGATGGGACGTGCCGATCGGAAGGACCGGGCGACGGACTGGACGAAACAGTAGACGTGGCAAGAGTCGCTGCAGAAGTGACCGGTAGGGCGGTCATCGTGGGTGTGACGGACGCTTCCGACAACTGGAGCTGCGCAACAAATC
This sequence comes from Schistocerca cancellata, assembly GCF_023864275.1. Lineage (NCBI taxonomy): Eukaryota > Metazoa > Arthropoda > Insecta > Orthoptera > Acrididae > Schistocerca > Schistocerca cancellata. The sequence goes on from NC_064632.1 coordinate 166,831,051, forward strand.
GGTGAATGCATTGAGACCGTAGATAACCTTTCCCGCAACGGGAACAGGTGCGAGGTTGGCCGTTATACATTGTAATGGCACGGCAGCCTCCGATACGTAGATAGGAAGGCACGTGTTTCTGCAACTCGATGCGGACCTGTCTGACACCGTTTAAAACGGGATAGGTTTGAAATTATACCCAGCGTTCAGCGACATGTTTCAGAACGTTGCCATATGGATGGAGCGCCGCGATGACGACGTCTGCAGGTAGTTCGAACGGCAGTTCGAAGATCCTTATGGTTCGTGTGCCGCGACCTTCGTGATCGACGGTAACGGGTTCGACGTTGCCGTCGGAATGACAGAAGCGCAGTCCATGTTTTGCTTCTTGAAGCACTTAGTCGCACGCCACATCGTTGATCATTTTGACGTATACGGTACTGCTAACTATAGATAAGTGGATACCAATTAGATCCGTTGGTGGTATTTTAGCTTCATCGCGAATAAATCGTTCTACCTCCAGGGGCTTGGGTCGGGCGAAGTCGTAAAAAAAGTTGAAACGTAGTGTCTGCTTCCGATAGTTGTACGCCATGGTGGTCTAGAAGGAAAACGGCACTGACAGCGGCCGAAGTACGTAAACACAAACACACGGTGCGCGCTTCGCCCGCATCGCCCTGGTGCGCGACCGCCTCGCAACACTGCCGGCGGCAGACTGACTGAGCCATCGAGAACACAGAGGATAGTGCGACTGCAGGGACGCTCTCCGTGAGACCCACATTTCCATCTTACTTCCCACATACGATATTTGTAGTGCCCCTGCCCACAATACTCATTACTCGTGGCAGTCATCTACCATTTCCCGTAAGAGTTTGAGCAATATGATGCATCCACACTGAAGAAGATAATTGGTTGGTAAGCCTTATCAATATGAAGATGGTGTCTGTTCTTTCAGGCGTTTGTAGCAGGGAAGAGTTGGCGCTGTCTGCTTTATTTAGCACTAAGACCACCGTATTGTTGAAATTCAGTCCTCCTCCTTTTCTGCTAACGTTGTTTTTGTGCTTTTGGATGCTATGGTCTCCCTGTGCATCCTAGCATAGTAATGACTCGACGCTGAACGGAGGAACGAATCTGGTGCTTCACTGATGCCTGTGCAGGATTAGTTACTGCGAATTTATCCGTATTTCCCATAGCAAAATTGCTCTTCTGCTCACTAAGACGTGTGTTAATGCTTATTTATGTAGTTCCTAGATGTAGAGCGATTATAATTAAGCTTTCGCTAGACGGGAAACTATTCACGATACTGGAACCCGACTTATATGAATGAGGTTCAGACTGTGCGCTGTAGTATTTGCGTTGTTAGTGTCATGACGTTCCGTTAGGCGCCGGTGCTGGTACGGCGACGTAGGGTTGAAATACAAGCATCAGTGCTCATTACAGTTACAGACTGTCAACAAGGACAAGGTGAGCAGGGCTTTACTTGTGAAGCCGTTTTATCAAAGCAACAGTAATACTGCTGCCAAGCGGCGAGCTTAGATCTTTGCAATGTTCAAAATATTCACGCACTCTTCTTACTGATTTTAACACCCTGTCTCTAACGTATGTTCTTAGTACTATGTTGGTGCGATCTGTGACTGTTTTCTATTTAAGGGATGAAATATTCTATTTGGTTTCTTCTTTCTCACTAGCTGTTCCAGAGTATGTAGCGCCCCATTTGTCTCTCCGTTAGGGTAGCCGTTTCTTCTGAAAATAGTTCTTAAACGAGTTTCCTCATCCTGTGTTTCATAGATTCATTTCTCCCTAATGCCTATAAACCAAGATTTACCATGGACTCTAATCCTGGGCGGCCTGCCTTGTAACATTCTATAGATTTTCGGCGCCTTGCTTAAATCGCTGAAATCGAACACCAGGACAATGTCTTTGAAATGACCACGCTGGTTTCATCCACATTCATACTTCTTTCCTAGTTTTCGTTGTCTCTAGTCACTTCACCGTCGAACAACGCTAAATTCTAATCTTCCATCTCTTACACAAGTTCTGAATCTCTGCATGGTACTTAACTGATATGGAATGAATTAGGAAAAAATTTTCTTAGAGCACGTCAACATATCAAAGTTATATAAACTGACTGTACTGATGGCGTAAGTCGTGTAGCCTAAAGGTTTCAAGATCTACCTCATGTTAACCGCATTTTGAAAGACGTCTTTCAAAAACAACAATAAGCACGTATTATTATTTATTTGGTTTCTAGCTTAGTCTGAAGTGTTATATCACTCACTCAACACGTATGTGCGAGTAAGTTGTCTAAGTAAATACTTGTGCATCAAGAAAAGGATTAGAGACTAGGAACTCTTATGCGTTGTAGAGCGTGTGCCACAATGCATGTTACACATTTCTAGAGATTATAGACTAATCTAACTGGATTATGATTTACATAGGAATCCGGGTGATTCCGTGATGAAGTTAGAAACTTTCTAGGATGATGAAGAAGAATAGATGTATCAGTTTGAGGTAAATGTCCCACTACCAGAAACGAACGAGTCGAAAGTTATCAGTAAAACCTTTCCGATACATGTGACAGTGGAATTTATGTGCTGGTAGTGTTTTGCCAAGGTTATTGGCTAGAGAACTTTCAGACGTGGTAGTATGAACCAAAAAAAGGAAAAAAAAAATGTCCAGCAAAGGTGGGCTCAAAACAGCATACCTGAGGAGCCAGGAGTACTTGTTCATATTCGTTACTTTGTAACACAACTCCTCTATTGAACAAGTGCTCAAAGCCCTTAAAGTATGCATTTCAGAGCGCGTGTTTAGTAGACACTTTTGCTTGTTTTGGTCCATACTACCACCTCCGAAAGTTTCCTACGCAACAGTCTTAGCAATAACAGTACCCAGTAAATGTACGGTCTATTGACACACAGTCAACATGGGTTTAGAAAACATAGTTCCTGTGAAACACAACTAGCTCTTTATTCGCATGAAGTGCTGAGTGCTATTGACAAGAGATTTCAGATCGATTCCGTACTTCTGAATTTCCAGAAGGCTTTTGACACTGTACCACACAAGCGGCTCGTAGTGAAATTGCGTCCTTATGGAATACCGTCTCATTTATGTGACTGGATCTGTGATTTCCTGTCAGAGAGGTCACAGTTCATTGTAATTGATGGAACGTCATCGAGTAAAACAGAAGTGATTTCTGGCGTTCCTCAAGGTAGTGTTATAGGCCCTTTGCTCTTCCTTATCTATATAAACGATTTGGGGGACAATCTGAGCAGCCGTCTTCGGTTGTTTGCAGATGAGTCATCAGAAGATCAAAACTGCAAAATGATTTAGAAGAAATATCGGAATTGTGCTAAAAGTGACAGTTGACCTTAAATAACGAAAAGTGTGAGAACATCCACATGAGTGCTAAAAGGAACGCGTTAAACTTCGGTTACACGATAAATCAGTCTAACCTAACAGCCGTAAATTCAACTAAATACCTAGTTATTACAATTAGGAACAATTTAAATTCGAAGGAACACACAGAATATATTGTGGGGAAGGCTAACTGAAGACTGCGTTTTGTTGGCAGGACACTTAGAAAATGTAACAGACCTACTAAGGAGACTGCCTACACTACGCTTGTCCGTCCTCTTTTAAAATACTGCTGCACGGTGTGGGATCCTTACCAGATAGGACTCACTGAGTGCATCGAAAAAGTTCAAAGAAAGCAAGCACGTTTTGTATTATCGCGAAATATGGGAGAGTGTCACAGAAATGATACAGGATTTGGGATGGACATCATTAATAGAAAGGCGTTTTTCGTTGCGACGGAATGTTCTCACGAAATTCCAATCACCAACGTTCTCCTCTGAATGCGAAAATATTTTGTTGACACCGACTTACATAGGGAGCAACGATCACCAAGATAAAATAAGGGAAATCAGAGCTCGTACGGAAAGATATAGGTGTTCATTCTTCCAGCGCGCTATACGAGGTTGGAATAATAGAGAATTGGGAAGGTGGTTCGATGAACCCTCTGCCAGGCACTTAAATGTGATTTGCAGAGTATCCATGTAGATGTAGATGTAGATGTATTCCACTGTAGGAGGTAGCAGGACGGTTTGTCCTTGTAACTTCCGACTCGTTCGTTTCCAGTACAGGGACCCTTATCTCAAATTAATATACTTATCCGTTTCTATGATCCTTAAAAGTTTGTAACATCATTATGGAATCACACTGTATATATATACATTTACAAGCGCCGGCGCCTATGATTTTGACGCCCTGTAGCATCTTTGGGTGACGTTTCCGGACATAGATTCTTATGCAAAAGTTGATCCACTGAGTCCCCTCTACAATTTCCAGAAATGTTTAACATGAATTGTGAAACATCCTGTTTATCGCAGCAATGGGTAATCAGAAGTTAATGTAGGCCTAAGTGAAACTAGTATACATTACGAAATTACTAATAATTGAACAGAATTCAGAAACCTAACCAACAGATAGGAAGTTGCTGATAATCGAGTCATACGTAGTATAGGATAAACATAAAAAGCATCACAGCGAACAAATGAAGAGCAACTGGGAGAGACAGTAGCATTAAATAATTTCAAACGATCTTTCTGGGGTTTAACGAATGAAAATGAACATAAAAAATTTAACTAAGCGGCGCGGGAGCCAATAAAGCATGAATAGCAGACTACAATAGCTGTTTGCAATGCTCCACTGACTTAAGACTTTTAACGTTAAAATTCATCGCACCGGGAATTCTCGCAGAACAATCGACTCAACAGTGCGTATTTCTGGCTTTGTCCAGTTACACGTGATTCAGCGGATATATCAACACGCAGTCATACAGAAGTGAGCAATAACCGCTGAATAATTAACAAACGAGTGCTCTTCTGTTCAGTTCAGACTGGATCGCTATTTTATTTATTATGCAGCGTGCATCGATGTAACTGGCTGATTTACTGCTGTCATTAGTACGTTAACTAAAGAAGATAAGTACATTTGCTGTGGTAACCGAAATTCGTGTCATAGCTTACACAAAACTGCGTCGCAGCATCAAATACACGTAGAAATTACGGTTACCAAGTGCTGTTTTTGTAACAGTCGTGATGGAATTAAGTACTAATAATGGTACTCGGAATCCAACATCTAACAGAATAGGTAAGAGCTCTTCTCAGGTCATCATAAAGCGTAGCTCCTCTAAAAACGCGATGAAGATGGGAATGTGGAACGTACGATCAGATGAGGAAGAATAACATAAGATATATTTGGTCTGTATGAGACCAGACGAGAAGGAAATTGAGATTCTACAGCGATGAGTTTAGAGTAATGTACAGTGGCTTGAGAAAAGAGGAAAGCGTGGAGTGGAAATTACAGTAACATGAAAACCTGACCAGATAATGATCGTAAAAATAAATAGTACACCTGCGGACTTCGTAATAATTCGAACATATTTCCAAACATCGGCTCATGGCTTGCAAGAAGTGGAGACCGTGTGTAAAGACAGTGAAGAACTATTAAAATTGACTGAAGACAAAGATGTTGGGGCAATAATGGGTGACTTCAATGCAGTAGAAGGATACCAGGAAGGCAATAAAACAGTATGATTTTGGCTTAAGGGGAAACGAAAGAAAGAGCTGAAGACTTGCTAGATTTCTGCACTCAAAATATTAAAGTTGTTACTAACGTGTTATCTGAGTTCCTCTTAGAAGAAGGTACACACTAGTGGCGGCAGACAAATGACCGTCTTCGTTAGATTATATACTAATGAAGCAAAGTTACGGGAATAAGGTAAAACCTTGCTTCAGCTATCCAGGTTCAGACATAGATATTGACCATACAATTGTGTTAGCCTGGTATAACATTACATTTAAAAGAATCAAATATCTGTCAAAACACGTGGAGAGTAGGATGACTGAAAGTAGAAGCAATAAAGATAGCTTTTGAAGAAAACTCTAATAAAATATATAATGGAAGTGATGAGCCTGTGCAGTGTATTAATATCAAGACGGGATGTAATTGAAGCAACAGATGAGGCATCAGGAAAAAGGAAACTGAAGTGCAGCAATCAATGGATGACAGAAGAAATACCAAACCTAATTCAATAAAAGAATAAGCCTAGGAAGGAAACTAGTGAACATGACAACGAAAGAATCAGAAATCACATCAGAATCAAATGCGGAGAAGGAAACGACAAATGGACTAAAATCATTGATGAAGGGACAGAAGAAGATCAGAAAAAAGACAAAGCAGGAGCAAGTTTCTAAGGAAATCAGAGGCCTACAGTACAAAGCTAGAACAAAATCTGTGGCAGTTAAATATAAAGAGGCAATATTACTGATAGACAACGATGAGATGTGTACTCGTTGGAAGGAATGCATTGAAGAACTGTACGATCATTAGGGCTTCAGGAATGAAAATACTGCAATTCATGACATCAGTGAGTGTGAAAGAGAAGTGCAAGGTCCTATAGCCGGCCACGGTGGCCGAGCGGTTGTAGGCGCTTCAGTCCGGAACCGCGGCACTGCTACGGTCACAGGTTCGTATCCTGCCTCGGGCATGGATGTGTGTGATGTCCTTAGGTTAGTTAGGTTTAAATAGTGCTAAGTTTTAGGGGAATGATGACCTCAGATGTTAAGTCCCATAGTGATCAGAGCCATTTTTGAACCACTTTTTGCAAGGTCCTATAACTGGAGACGTGAATTTCAACATGCAGTTACATTCCTTCGGGGGTTGTAATATTTCAGAATGACTGAGACGTATGGTCTTTGAGAGACGGATGACTCACGCCGCTGCGTGCAGAGAACACCGGCAAGTGTGTCATTGACTTTATTGCATCGAAGGTACAGAGAGTGCCGCACGCTGATCCTGTTGATGGCACTGCACAGCATGTGCTTGTGGGTCAGCACCAATGCCGATGCTGGAATCTGTTGTGTCAGCATGTGGTTACCCAGCCTTGCAGACGTAGCGCTCCTACGCACGCCACGGTTAAGACGCTGCCGTGTGTGTTGTCTTTGGCGGTAGCTCGGGACGCGGCTGTCTTCGAGTATAATGACTTTTCTGGAGACTAGAAATCTACTCTGTAGGAATCAGCATGGGTTTAGAAAAAGACGGTCATGTGAAACCCAGCTCGCGCTATTCGTCCACGAGACTCAGAGGGCCATAGACACGGGTTCACAGGTAGATGCCGTGTTTCTTGACTTCCGCAAGGCGTTCGATACAGCTCCCCACAGTCGTTTAATGAACAAAGTAAGAGCATATGGACTATCAGACCAATTGTGTGATTGGATTGAGGAGTTCCTAGATAACAGGACGCAGCATGTCATTCTCAATGGAGAGAAGTCTTCCGAAGTAAGAGTGATTTCAGATGTCATAGGACCGTTGCTATTCACAATATACATAAATGACCTGGTGGATGACATCGGAAGTTCACTGAGACTTTTTGCAGATGATGCTGTGGTGTATCGAGAGGTTGTAACAATGGAAAATTGTACTGAAATGCAGGAGGATCTGCAGCGAATTGACGCATGGTGCAAGGAATGGCAATTGAATCTCAATGTAGACAAGTGTAATGTGCTGCGAATACACAGAAAGATAGATCCTTTATCATTTAGCTACAAAATAGCAGGTCAGCAACCGGAAGCAGTTAATACCATAAATTATCTGGGAGTACGCACTAGGAGTGATTTAAAATGGAATGATCATATAATGTTGATCGTCGGTAAAGCAGATGCCAGACTGAGATTCGTTGGAAGAATCCTAAGGAAATGCAATCCGAAAACAAAGGAAGTAGGTTACAGTACGCTTGTTCGCCCACTGCTTGAATACTGCTCAGCAGTGTGGGATCCGTACCAGATAGGGTTGACAGAAGATCTAGAGAAGATCCAACGGAGAGCAGCGCGCTTCGTTACAGGATCATTTAGTAATCGCGAAAGCGTTACGGAGATGATAGATAAACTCCAGTGGAAGTCTCTGCAGGAGACACGCTCAGTAGCTCGGTACGGGCTTTTGTCAAAGTTTCGACAACATACCTTCACCGAAGAGTCAAGCAGTATATTGCTCCCTCCTACGTATATCTCGCGAAGAGACCATGAGGATAAAATCAGAGAGATTAGAGCCCACACAGAGGCATACCGACAATCCTTCTTTCCACGAACTATACGAGACTGGAATAGAAGGGAGAACTGATAGAGGTACTCAAGGTACCCTCCGCCACACACCGTCAGGTGGCTTGCGGAGTATGGATGTAGATGTAGATGTAGATGACTGCTCCCTCAAGTGCAACTCGTGGACACAGCGTGTAGCGCCGAAGGGAAACAGCCGTCCGCCGTCGTTGTAGTGTCTTAGCACCTCCGGCAGACTGCCCAGGACAGCTCGGTCAGTGACTGCAGACAGCTCTACACCTGGGAGGCCGCGAGTCCGGGCTCCAGCCCTGTCCTTGCGGACGTCAGCTTGCAGTCCGCCTGACGATGTCTCCAAGCGAGCGGAGGCCAGCGGCCCTCTCGCTCCTCGGGCCGATCCAGCTCCTAGTTGCGGACCACGCCACCACAGCTATGGAGAGTCCGTGCAGCGCAGGTTGTTGGTAGTTTCAATGGGCCAGTTGGCCATCACCAGAGATCATCGTGGTTGGTCTGCAGCTTAAACAATCGTCATTCGTTGTGGTTCTACACACGGACAGCATTGCGACACGATTGTCTGATTTGAGCCTCCAAGCTTGTTTATTTACACGTTTTTCCTTACGCCTCTGATATACACTCCTGGAAATTGAAATAAGAACACCGTGAATTCATTGTCCCAGGAAGGGGAAACTTTATTGACACATTCCTGGGGTCAGATACATCACATGATCACACTGACAGAACCACAGGCACATAGACACAGGCAACAGAGCATGCACAATGTCGGCACTAGTACAGTGTATATCCACCTTTCGCAGCAATGCAGGCTGCTATTCTCCCATGGAGACGATCGTAGAGATGCTGGATGTAGTCCTGTGGAACGGCTTGCCATGCCATTTCCACCTGGCGCCTCAGTTGGACCAGCGTTCGTGCTGGACGTGCAGACCGCGTGAGACGACGCTTCATCCAGTCCTAAACATGCTCAATGGGGGACAGATCCGGAGATCTTGCTGGCCAGGGTAGTTGACTTACACCTTCTAGAGCACGTTGGGTGGCACGGGATACATGCGGGCGTGCATTGTCCTGCTGGAACAGGAAGTTCCCTTGCCAGTCTAGGAATGGTAGAACGATGGGTTCGATGACGGTTTGGATGTACCGTGCACTATTCAGTGTCCCCTCGACGATCACCAGTGGTGTACGGCCAGTGTAGGAGATCGCTCCCCACACCATGATGCCGGGTGTTGGCCCTGTGTGCCTCGGTCGTATGCAGTCCTGATTGTGGCGCTCACCTGCACGGCGCCAAACACGCATACGACCATCATTGGCACCAAGGCAGAAGCGACTCTCATCGCTGAAGACGACACGTCTCCATTCGTCCCTCCATTCACGCCTGTCGCGACACCACTGGAGGCGGGCTGCACGATGTTGGGGCGTGAGCGGAAGACGGCCTAACGGTGTGCGGGACCGTAGCCCAGCTTCATGGAGACGGTTGCGAATGGTCCTCGCCGATACCCCAGGAGCAACAGTGTCCCTAATTTGCTGGGAAGTGGCGGTGCGGTCCCCTACGGCACTGCGTAGGATCCTACGGGTTTGGCGTGCATCCGTGCGTCGCTGCGGTCCGGTCCCAGGTCGACGGGCACGTGCACCTTCCGCCGACCACTGGCGACAACATCGATGTACTGTGGAGACCTCACGCCCCACGTGTTGAGCAATTCGGCGGTACGTCCACCCGGCCTCCCGCATGCCCACTATACGCCCTCGCTCAAAGTCCGTCAACTGCATATACGGTTCACGTCCACGCTGTCGCGGCATGCTACCAGTGTTAAAGACTGCGATGGAGCTCCGTATGCCACGGCAAACTGGCTGACACTGACGGCGGCGGTGCACAAATGCTGCGCAGCTAGCGCCATTCGACGGCCAACACCGCGGTTCCTGGTGTGTCCGCTGTGCCGTGCGTGTGATCATTGCTTGTACAGCCCTCTCGCAGTGTCCGGAGCAAGTATGGTGGGTCTGACACACCGGTGTCAATGTGTTCTTTTTTCCATTTCCAGGAGTGTAGTTCCTCTGGAGTGGACAAATGGAGTGTTTGTTAATAATTACAACATCAGATTTCCTCAGCCCTCTCCGGACCCTACACACAGGTAACTAGGCGATGTTGTAACAGCAGTCTATGGATTCTTTACAGCACGTCAGTGGCCTTTGCTACCCTCGTTACTTCATACTTGTATACAGTGCGCGGCACGTTACGCCTTGTCGCCTGCGAGTGGTGTCGTAAATCTGTCTCGCAGAATCGTTTGCTAAATATCAACATTGCCCGTGCCTGCTTTCCGATGTGACAATCGGTCCTTAACTATCACCTTTCATCCATGGCTGCGTGAAATTTACAAGAATTCCCAAAATCCACGCATGCATTTATTTGTGGCGCTGCATTCCTCCTCCCTTCCGAGAAGATTCGTCCCGAATCTATAAAAACGTGCTCCCATTGAACTACCTTAACTCCAATAATTTACATAATAAGGACAGTCTTCCGAATTCAACCATACAGAACTTCCGCTCACACTTTGCTACTACAATGTATCCCTTATCAAACACTTATATATCAGTTAAGACCTTAAAACTAATTGCTTCCCCGACCTACCAGTGCCAGTCAACTGTTCTACTGGGAACTGGTGTGTTGCCACCTCCACAGCCTTTGCCCTCTTGCTTTTTACCCAAAAATACAGTACGCAAAAGCCTTCTAGAGAGACGGCACAACTTGTGGCCAATACGATCACCATTAATACATTGTGCTCCTGTTCTTCCGGGAAATAGTGCAAATGCAGCCACATTTGTTCCATCGAAATTCCATCTTGCTAGGACTCCATTGAACTGTCCAAGGACGGCTAAACCTCTAGGTTGAGAATGACATTTAAATACATTACATTTTGAACGGATAATACCCTCAGAGGCCCTTCTGGCCAATACAATGTATTCCGCGACAATGTCATAACTGCTGAGCCTGTAGGCGTAGCCGGAAGATGAAAATCCGTCCCGACTACCCCACAAGTCATGCCATTGATGATCACTCCGCTTCCCCGAAGCTCGAGATTTTTCAACCCAACCAATCTGCCTCCTTTGTAGCAATTCAGCCATACAGTTTCCAACGTGATTACTGAGTATAAGCAATGTACAGGGTTATTACAAATGATTGAAGCGATTTCACAGCTCCACAATAACTTTATTATTTGAGATATTTTCACAAAGCTTTGCACACACATACAAAAACTCAAAAAGTTTTTTTAGGCATTCACAAATGTTCGATATGTGCCCCCTTAGTGATTCGGCAGACATCAAGCCGATAATCAAGTTCCTCCCACACTCGGCGCAGCATGTCCCCATCAATGAGTTCGAAAGCATCGTTGATGCGAGCTCACAGTTCTGGCACGTTTCTTGGTAGAGGAGGTTTAAACACTGAATCTTTCACGTAACCCCACAGAAATATAAACTTTAAACCGTGAGATTGCACAGAACACGTTAACTTTTGGTGAAATGCGAATTTGCTGCACGAATGCGTGAGGATTCTCTACCGCCCAGATTCGCACATTGCGTGTTTCGCACCGAACGCATCCTCTTCCATGAGCTGTTGCAACCGCGCCGAAAATTCAAAGCGTTTGACTTTGTCATCGGGTGTCAGGGCTTGTAGCAATTGTAAACGGTAAGGCTTCTGCTTTAGCCTTTTCCGTAAGATTTTCCAAACTGTCGGCTGTGGTACGTTTAGCTCTCTGCTTGCTTTATTCGTCGACTTCCGCGGGCTACGCGTGAAACTTGCCCGCACGCGTTCAACCGTTTCTTCGCTCAATGCAGGCCGACCCGTCGATTTCCCCTTACAGAGGCATCCAGAAGCTTTAAACTGCGCATACCATCGCCGAATGGAGTTAGCAGTTGGTGGATCTTTGTTGAACTTCGTCCTGAAGTGTCGCTGCACTGTTATGACTGACTAATGTGAGTGAATTTCAAGCACGACATACGCTTTCTCGGCTCCTGTCGCCATTTTGTCTCACTGCGCTCTCGAGCGCTCTGGCGGCAGAAACCTGAAGTGCGGCTTCAGCCGAACAAAACTTTATGAGTTTTTCTACGTATCTGTAGTGTGTCGTGACCATATGTCAATGAATGGAGCTACAGTGAATTTATGAAATCGCTTCAATCATTTGTAATAGCCCTGTATACCTATCCTCAGGAAGTACGTTCGGGCTAGCAGAAGCTCGTTCCCACAACTCGTCCCATTTACTTCCCCCAAGAAAGAAATTTGCTTCACATGTCCGCATATCAGTCCGTACTTGGCCAGCAGGACAGATCACAACCTCCCCTTGTACACACCTTCCAACTCTACCCGTGAGATTACCACGTGAGCCTGCCTGTCCTTTGAGACTAGCAATACTTCCCATGTTCTCACCTCCACCCACTTCCCCAGTATTCTTCATTTCACTGGATATGGGCGAATGCTGTAGCAGAGGAACTCCGAGTTTCTTCCCGAAACAGATACACGGATCGCTATATGCACCCTGTCTCCATCAGTTTCCACTTCCATTCTAACTAAGAGGGTTAGAACTTTAATAGTGGCAACTATTTATTTATAGCTCGTACAAAAGAGATACGTGTTTCAGAGTTTGACTGACCTTCAAAGTAGTCACCAGCATTGTGTATAGCCCGTTGCCAGCGATGTGGAAGTCGTAGACTAGTGTAAGCAGTGCCAGTTATGTTGACAGTTCGAGCGGCGCGATATATTGCCCGACGAATTTGTAGAAGTTGTAAAAGGATTGCCGTGAAGTGTTCCCTTCAGTTAAGAAATCGAGTGCAACTCAACGAGGTCTTAAGTCAGGGGAGTGCAGTATGTGGTAGAGCACTTAGCAACCCCATCAGTCAAACAAATCAGTAACACCTTGCATCCACTCCTGCAGAAAGTGTCACCACTCCTTTTTCTATGCTGTTCATTTTTGGAACACAACCTACAACCAGCTTAGAGACAGAGGTGATGACAGTTTCTGCAGGACCTGATCATCATTTTGCAGGACAACGCACGTACAGTGCAAGCTGTTACTGATTTGTTTGACTGATGGGGCTGCTAACCGCTATACCACCTACTGCACTCCCCTGACTTAAGCCTTCATAAAATCAACTCGATTTCTAAACCGAAGGAAACACTTCACGGCATTCGCTTCAGAACTGCTACAAATTCGTCGGGCAATGGACCGCGCCGCTCGAACTGTCAACAAAACTGGCACTGCTGAGAGTATCCTACGACTTCCACATCGCTGGCAACGGGTTGTACACAATGCTGGTGACTACTTTGAAGGTCAGTAAAACTTTGAAACACATATCTAATTCGTACGAGCTGTAAATAAATAGTTGTCATTATTAAAGTTCCAACCCTCGTATGTGGAAGAACAGTGCTAGATTCTTCTGCGACGCTTTGTCTATATGCTGTATCTCCACGGGAAACTGCCTTTTTGCCCGCTGCAATCTCATCATGAATTCCGTCGGTGTAACCAATATGGGATTAAATTGCCCATGAAGCGTCGCCTCCTGTAATACCGCCTCTGCACGTGTAGCATCTCCAAGTTAGTGCGCTAGCCCACGCAGCAACCTCGTTACAATCAATTCATTGTCCTAAGCACTTAGTTGTTTCTGTATTTTCTCCAAATCGCTATTCAGCACCTCCCACGCTTCGCTAGCACATCAGGTTAGCTCTGCTGCTAATTCCCGTACTAGTCTCATGTTATTCAACGACCCTTGTTCAAAGTTCGATGACCTCATTGTGTGCCGCTCCGCTCTACTGCTGTCGAAAATCATGCTATGAGTACAGTTTACGCGTCGCGTCGCGTTGTGAGGCTGTGTTTCTCTATAGCCACCCCAAAGGTCCGAAAATGAGTCATTCTGCGGCGTCTAAATATATGGGCAACTCAGCCATTTCTACAAAAACACACTACAAAGTGGTTAACACATTGCCTGCCACGTAAGCCAATGGTGGCTCAGTTACACGATTTGTGACGTCACGTGACCCATATTTGGTTCACGTAAGCATTGTACTGTGGGCCGTGTGAGCCATATCTGGCTCACATGCAGAGTTGTGTTTAGAGGCCTCGTGAGTCTCATATGGCTCACAGATAATGCGTTTCAACTATGGGTTTTGAAGTGGTGACTCCACCGAACACTCTCATGTTCGTAGCACCCGATATCTTTACAATTGGTAAGCATGGTGACTCCTAACTTCGGCGTACTGTTAAATGGAACAGAAAGATCGTTTTTGAAATCCTTTATGGAACATCTGTTGTACGAGGTGCATTCAAGTTCTAAGGCCTCCGATTTTTTTTCTCCGGACTGGAAAGAGATAGAAACATGCGCATTGTTTTAAAATGAGGCCGCGTTCATTGTCAATACGTCCCAGAGATGGCAGCACCGTACGGCAGATGGAATTTTACCGCCAGCGGCGAGAATGAGAACTGTTTTAAATACTTAAAATGGCGACGTTTTCCTTACTTGAACAGCGTGCAATCATTCGTTTTCTGAATTTGCGTGCTGTGAAACCAATTGAAATTCATCGACAGTTGAAGGAGACATGTGGTGATGGAGTTATGGATGTGTCAAAAGTGCGTTCGTGGGTGCGACAGTTTAATGAAGGCAGAACATCGTGTGACAACAAACCGAAACAACCTCGGGCTCGCACAAGCCGGTCTGACGACATGATCGAGAAAGTGGAGAGAATTGTTTTGGGGGATCGCTGAATGACTGTTGACCAGATCACCTCCAGAGTTCGCATTTCTGTGGGTTCTGTGCACACAATCCTGCATGACGACCTGAAAATGCGAAAAGTGTAATCCAGGTGGGTGCCACGAATGCTGATGGACGATCACATGGCTGCCCGTGTGGCATGTTGCCAAGCAATGTTGACGCACAACGGCAGTATGAATGGGACTTTCTTTTCGTCGGTTACGACAATAGATGAGACGTGAATGCCATTTTTCAATCCAGAAACAAAGCGCCAATCAGCTCAATGGAAGCACACAGATTCACCGCCACCAAAAAAATTTCGGGTAACCGCCAGTGCTGAAAAAATGATGGTGTTCATGTTCTGGGACAGCGAGGACGGAATCCTTACCCATTGCGATCCAAAGGGCACTACGGTAACAGGTGCATCCTACGAAAATGTTTTGAAGAACAAATTCATTCCAGCACTGCAACAGAAACGTCCGGGAAGGGCTGCGCGTGTGCTGTTTCACCAAGACAACGCATCCGCACATCGAGCTAACGTTACGCAACAGTTTCTTCGTGATAACAACTTCGAAGTGCTTCCTCATGCTCCCTACTCACCTCCTAGTGACTTTTGGCTTTTCCAGCAATGAAAGACACTCTCTGTGGCCGCACATTCACCAGCCGTTCTGCTATTGCCTCAGCGATTTTCCAGTGGTCAAAACAGACTCCTAAGAAAGCCTTCGCCGCTGCCATGGAATCGTGGCGTGAGCGTTGTGAAAAATGTGTACGTCTGCAGGGCGATTACGTCGAGAAGTAACGCCAGTTTCATCGATTTCGGGTGAGTAGTTAATTAGAAAAAAAAATCGGAGGCCTTAGAACTTGAATGCACCTCGTAAAAGCTCCAGTGCTGTACAACTTGGTAAACAAAGGATCCAAGTCTCGCATACAAATAATTCCATTCAGGGAGCGCTTGACTCTACTGCTATTGAATGCCAAAGATCCACAACCACGAGCAACACTACAACCGTTCCACAGAGAAAACAGCCGTCGCCTTATAAAAGAAGAGAGACCAAAGCAGAGCAGCCGAAGATGATGTTCGGGCTCTTATGAGGGCCTGTGAAGAACAGAAGAAAGAAAGGATGCTGCTAAGAAAATGAAGAGAGTGTACACTAAATGCAATAAATGTGACAGTTTTATGTGCAACGAGTGTTTTAGTGACATTCAGAATGCTGTGTTGAAGAAGAAGAACATTCTAAAATCTTTATTTATGAACATTGTCAGAGCAAGTAAAAACAACTGTACATAATATTATATGTAGCTAATATAATCAAATAAACTAAGTATTTGAATCAGTTCTTGGAAAACGATTTTATTATACCTATTGTGGTTTTAAATCATGTTAGTCACATGTGGCTTATGTGGCCACAGATTATAATTGTGTTAAAAGGTTGTTGTTGGGCCACGTGATCCATATATGGCTCACGCCAGTTATCAGTCCAGATCAGTCATAAATTGACATTTTATCAAGTAACTTAATTCTACATGTTCAAAAGAAGGCATCTGGTGCAGAAAACCAATTTGGCTTCGGAAGTAATATTCGTGATTTCAATGTGACATAGCAACGCATGGTCCTAATTTCATCATGGCAGTCAATGTGTTAAAAACGTGGATGATTTTGAAGAATGTGGCTCACTCGGTAAAGTGACTCCAAAACTGGAAAATAGTGATTATTAACCATCTCCCGGGGAAACCCATTCTTAACATTGCGTCCGTCGCAAATAAAATTCACTGTGAAACAGTGTCAACCCAAATTCGCCGCGTTTGGAGGTCTCTTACACGTGAATACGCGGGAAACTTGGTTTCAAGCATGCCTCGGAGATGCTAAGCAATCATCGACGTTACGGGTGTCTGGACATATTATAAATTGTGATTGTATTCTTCTTTTGTTCATATATGATGTACATAAATGTTTTAATTTGTTTTCATACACTTTTTTCTACTGATTACCACGACGAAGTCTAACTTAACAGACTGTACGTTGGGCATATTCTTTCCATTTCCGTCTCTGTTTTTCTGTCTAATATCGGGGTTTTTATGATCAATCAGTGAACACCTCCTTACAAAATGCAGGAACTTCATCTCTAATGTTTCGATGCGTTGTGATTGATCTGAAGCTATGGTCCAACATTCGTTACCATACATCAGCGGAAGCAATGCTATTACTTGTAAAAGTTTAAGTAATGTTTCTTTCCGCACATTATATTTTAATGTACGTTAAACGTTCGACAAAACTGTCTGATTCTGGTCAATTTTGGCTGCGCATCAAATGACCTGAGAAATTTAAAATGGCGCCCAGATGTTTAAAGTTCTTACTTGTTCAAATGTTTGTCCACATCAACAATTTTGGTTTTTATGTTCCCCAGTCCTTGAAATGCCATCATTTTTGTCTCATATGTCGGTATTCACAGTCTATATTTAATGTCGTTTGAATCAATTTATGTGATGCGATTTGTACCCTTACTTCATATTTTAAGTATAAGCTGGTAATTATAAAAGAACAGCGGCAAAAAAATAAAATTTTCACTTCTTAGTGTGTCGTTTAATATAATCAACCACATGTGAATGAAATTGTCAAAATGAACATTAAAAAAGGAGGGGGGGATAGTAGGCAGCCTTGTGTAACTCCATTCATAATATTAGCAGATTCTGTCCCATTGCTTTCGGTATGGATCCTAATTTTATTATTTTAGTATAATGACTTAATTGCAGTAATCACATATGCTGGCGCTTTGGTTTCCTTTAGTGATTTCCATTTTCAGTTTCACCGTCTCGAATGTCTTTGCATAAGCGATGGAAACGTAATAAGTTGACAATCTAAATTCCCATGTTTTATAAGTTACTTGTGCCAAACTGAAAAGACAATCAGAACATGATTTACGATTTCGAGTCTCTTGTTATGCGTCTAACATACGAGCTGCTAACATCAAAACAATTATGTGAAACATTTTTCGGTGAAGACAAGAACAGAATTCAGTTCCTAAGCCAAAAGCTGAAAGACAATGGGGAATAAAGCTGAAACAATAAACGATACAGACAGTTGTTATTCTTTTGAAATTAATTTCCTTGTAACGATTTAATATTCTCGCTGCGTCGTTTTTATCTGTTTATGTGCGGTCGCCAGTGGCGTCGTAATCAAAGCACGGACCAGCTAGCCAGCCGTTACAGCAGACAACTTTCTGTCGGATGGCTCTAACCGCTTTAATTAAACCTTTTCCTGCAGCAGGAAATCAGGAAGGCGGCAGTTAAATCTCGTAGCTGCCCCAGTCTCGCGTAAGTGGCCGCGGCGTGTACTGCTAGGGAATCCACCGCGAAAGGGAGGGAGACACTGGGCTAATTGCGAGGGACGCCGGCTCCACTATTCGTCGCCTCTGAAAGCAGCAAGGCGGAGAAAAAGATGCCGTGCAAAAGAAAACAAAACATTTCCTCTCCTTCTCTTCCCCTTAATTACACGGCTAGCTACTAATTTCGCACGAACTGTCGCCACAGAGATCCCATCACATGCCGTCTGCACAAATCTTGTACGACTCACTCTTGAATAGTGCCCAAGCGTTTATCATCATTTACATCACGAATTAAAAGAGAAGCCCTAGATGTTCAAAGGGATGCTGCCAGGTTTATCACCCAATTGAGTCAGTGAGAATTTCATGTTCATAGCCGCGCGGGATAGCCACGCGGTCTCGGGCGCCTTATGACGGTACACGCGGCTCTCCCCGTCGGAGGTTCGAGTCCTCCCTCGGGCATAGGTATACGTGTTGTCGTTAGCTTAAGTTAGTTTAAGTTAGATTAAGTAGTGGGTAAGCTTAGGGACCAATGTTTGGTCCTATAAGACCTTACCACAAATTTTCAAAATTTCCATGTTCATAATTTTACTATGCTGCGGGAATCTTTGGAAGATTCACACTCACAAATTAATTCTTATAGTGCTGTAGAAATAGCAACCAGCCGCTCTTCATAATACTGTTTATTAAGAACAAATAGCATTGTTGCCGGTTTTGAACTGGCGTGTTTCTCCTCAGATGGTTGTTCACATTTTAAATCACATATTGCTGAGGTTGTACATGTGATATTTGCTGATGGTGGAGAGAGTTCCTTGGGATTGTGGTACTGTAGAGGAAAAAAATGTTGTAGAGAAAAGGACTATTCTATTGTCAATAGATCTAATACTGAACTGTAATACAGTAACGTAACCAATTCCCTGAGGTAAGAACCAGTTAGAATTAGCTCCTTTATTGGAAGGGGGCCTTAAGGATTGCTCTCACCTCTTCGATTTTCTCCACTCTCTTACGATTCGCAGATCATGGAGCAGACATCAGTTCCCTAAATCAGTACGAATTAAAAAAAATCTAGAATTAGCTCCTTTATTGGAAGGGGGCCTTAAGGATTGCTC
This sequence comes from Schistocerca cancellata, assembly GCF_023864275.1. Taxonomy (NCBI): domain Eukaryota; kingdom Metazoa; phylum Arthropoda; class Insecta; order Orthoptera; family Acrididae; genus Schistocerca; species Schistocerca cancellata. Next base: position 166,850,308 of record NC_064632.1, read on the forward strand.
TCACCTCTTCGATTTTCTCCACTCTCTTACGATTCGCAGATCATGGAGCAGACATCAGTTCCCTAAATCAGTACGAATTAAAAAAAATCGCCTTCGAAGATTAGATTTCAGAGGCTATTTAAGTACAAAATAATAATCTGCTTCTGGGTATACAGCCGAGATGTTTCAATTTTATGCTCAGTACTATTTGACAAACTCGACAATGTCTGGGTATTCATTTTGCCAGATTTCTATTAGAAACGAAAACAAAAAATGAACTCTGATTGTAGTTTAATAACGAAAAAAATCATTTCTACGTATTCGTGAAAGATCCTTTGAAATTATATAATAGTGGTACAAACAAATATGACTAATGTACAAATGTATAAGTACAGTATTCAGATTAAGAAACATTGTAGCGGACAGATACTATAAGCTGGGCGCAACTGCTCCCCGTGTGTATAAGGCAATTTTGTAAGGGTCTCTATGACAACGCCTCTTTGTAGCTCTATAGACTGCTGTTGTTTTCATCTTCAGACGATTACGATTCGCAGTTGAGAGCTGTCAAAACCGCTGCTCGTTGTCAAGGGACTCGACTGTAGGAGTGTCTAAGTAGTAAAGGACAAATACACTCCTGGAAATTGAAATACGAACACCGTGAATTCATTGTCCCAGGAAGGGGAAACTTTATTGACACATTCCTGGGGTCAGATACATCACATGATCACACTGACAGAACCACAGGCACATAGACACAGGCAACAGAGCATGCACAATGTCGGCACTAGTACAGTGTATATCCACCTTTCGCAGCAATGCAGGCTGCTATTCTCCCATGGAGACGATCGTAGAGATGCTGGATGTAGTCCTGTGGAACGGCTTGCCATGCCATTTCCACCTGGCGCCTCAGTTGGACTAGCGTTCGTGCTGGACGTGCAGACCGCGTGAGACGACGCTTCATCCAGTCCAAACATGCTCAATGGGGGACAGATCCGGAGATCTTGCTGGCCAGGCTAGTTGACTTACACCTTCTAGAGCACGTTGGGTGGCACGGGATACATGCGGACGTGCATTGTCCTGTTGGAACAGCAAGTTCCCTTGCCGGTCTAGGAATGGTAGAACGATGGGTTCGATGACGGTTTGGATGTACCGTGCACTATTCAGTGTCCCCTCGACGATCACCTGTGGTGTACGGCCAGTGTAGGAGATCGCTCCTCACACCATGACGCCGGGTGTTGGCCCTGTGTGCCTCGGTCGTATGCAGTCCTGATTGTGGCGCTCACCTGCACGGCGCCAAACACGCATACGACCATCATTGGCACCAAGGCAGAAGCGACTCTCATCGCTGAAGACGACACGTCTCCATTCGTCCCTCCATTCACGCCTGTCGCGACACCACTGGAGGCGGGCTGCACGATGTTGGGGCGTGAGCGGAAGACGGCCTAACGGTGTGCGGGACCGTAGCCCAGCTTCATGGAGACGGTTGCGAATGGTCCTCGCCGATACCCCAGGAGCAACAGTGTCCCTAATTTGCTGGGAAGTGGCGGTGCGGTCCCCTACGGCACTGCGTAGGATCCTACGGGTTTGGCGTGCATCCGTGCGTCGCTGCGGTCCGGTCCCAGGTCGACGGGCACGTGCACCTTCCGCCGACCACTGGCGACAACATCGATGTACTGTGGAGACCTCACGCCCCACGTGTTGAGCAATTCAGCGGTACGTCCACCCGGCCTCCCGCATGCCCACTATACGCCTTCGCTCAAAGTCCGTCAACTGCACATACGGTTCACGTCCACGCTGTCGCGGCATGCTACCAGTGTTAAAGACTGCGATGGAACTCCGTATGCCACGGCAAACTGGCTGACACTGACGGCGGCGGTGCACAAATGCTGCGCAGCTAGCGCCCTTCGACGGCCAACACCGCGGTTCCTGGTGTGTCCGCTGTGCCGTACGTGTGATCATTGCTTGTACAGCCCTCTCGCAGTGTCCGTAGCAAGTATGGTGGGTCTGACACACCGGTGTCAATGTGTTCTTTTTTCCATTTCCAGGAGTGTATATTAAAACTTCATGCAAGATGTAGCTTCTTTCACACATCTCTATATTTATGACGTCATATCTCCTGAGCTATGATAGGTAGGTGGTCCTTACCCCACAACTATTGTTCCCTGACAGTAAAAGACACGTGTACCAAGTTTGGTTGAAATCGGTTCAGTAGTTGGGGAGGAGATATGTAAAACACACACACACACACACATACACACACACACACACACACACACACACACACACATCCTTTTTTTCAATGTGTACGAATTTCGATGACCAATCCAATCGTCTTCGTCAGATGCTGAGAGCTGTACTGTAATGAGTCGAGTTCCTTAACTCCAAATAGGCTGTGTACTGTTGTTGACACCGTGACACTATTTATGCTGAGCTGTACTCTTAAGGTCACACTTCAATCACATAACGAATTTTCAGCAATTTCTTTATGACATAGAATGTGTTGCTATAAATTATGGAGATGACTATAACTTCTTTAAGCCTGAAAATCTTACTGACAATAGTAAGGCTGCTCATCACATAACTAAAACAAATTTTTGTGGCATTACTATTGAACAAACAGTACCAAGGGGGAAGTCTGATAGGACTGTTTCTGTTTACAATATATATAACTAATCTAGTAGAAAGCGTCGGATGCTCTCGAGAAATTAGAGCCAATACACAGACTTACCGACAATCATTCTTCCCACGCACTATTCGTGAGTGGAACGGGGTTGGGAGGATCAGATAGTGGTACCGAAAGTACCCTCCACCACACACTATTATGTGGCTTGCGGAGTATGATGGTGATGTAGACAGTAGCTGCGTGTACAGCGTAAGAGCAGATTCGTAACCGTAAAACTGCTGATTCGAATCTCGCTATCTGTAATTTTTTAATTTTGGTGATTATATTTATTAACAAATGGAAATGTTAATTAACAAATATTGAATCATGTGAGTTTATAAAAATAACGTTCTTATCTTTTATTACTAATAATACAAAAATAAATTAATATTTGATACAGACATGTGAACTGCCGTATTATTAATCGAAAAGAAAAGGTTATGTACAGCAACAGTTTAGTTCAATCTCAAGAAAATTATTACATTTTGTATATTACGTGTCGCATTTTTGCTCCAAATTTTAATTTATTGTGAATAGGCCTATTGGCGTTTTGATGGAGTTTGCAATTCATTGTGGCAGCTGGTTGAGTGCGGGTCCGTTAGGGCTAGTTGCTGGATTGTGTCTGCATGAAAAAACGGAACAACGAGTTTGTGTGACATTTTGTTTTAAAACCCAAAAATTAGCTTCTGAGACTTACGAACTATTAAAAACAGTTTTTTGAAGAACATCATCTTCACCCCACTGACTGTTATAAGTTCTTATTACACTATTGCAATTTCGGCCTTAGGCCATTGTCAAGTGCTGCTGAAAAATACAGAACGTTTAAAAAATTATTTTACAGATTCATTATGTGTCTCGACGTTGTGCCGATTATACAAGACATTTTAACTATGTAACCAAGTTACTTACATATTATGGCTTTAAGCCATGTCAAAGTAATGTAAGCTGACACATTTGTATGTCGTTGTCGTATTGTTCAATACACTCGTGACGTTGTTACACAGTGCGAGCACAAAACAACATGTAAGTGCACATGTTCGTTAAACCATCACTAGTCACAAATGCATTAGACCACAGCTGCAGACTACTGTTTGCAGGCTACTAATAACCGTTTTGACGCATAAACGGATTACAAATATTGTTTTGCTATGTTTGGAGCGCCATTGCAGTCCAACGACTGTACTAGGAAGGAAAGAGTATGCCCTCGTTGCAGAATTATGAAGTCTGCTATAAAATCTTACGTGACTTAGTCTTAAACCATCGTATATAAACGTGAGAATTACACATCGAATTAAATACACAAGAGTTATACATCATTCATTATACATAAAATCTTATGTGAGTTATTTTTAAAACATCATGAATAAACGTAAAATACGTCGAATTACAACATAAGGGTTAAACATCGTTACACATAACTGTAAGTATCGTTTTTTGCCCACTCTTGCTGTTAAATTTGTACAGGTTGTATGTTATTACGTCGTAGGTTTATTGTATTAACACTATATAACCAAACTGACAGAGACAGTGAGATGTAACGCAGTATCTCATGTGCTACCATGGAACCACCGTCGCTCAAATCCAACACAGCTGGCGTAACATTTTGTTAGCTTTACATGCATTTTCAGTACATAAACTGATCATCGACATAGCAAATGAAAATACAATATCGTACGTCTTCTCTATGTCAAGCATATAAAACGTGCTACCGGCATCGAAGAGTAAAATAATAAATCGTAAAAAAGTGTACAATATCGTTTTGACGGGAGTTCGGCATTTTATAAATTCATACAACTCTGCATTAATAGTCGTCGTTGTATAAAATTCATAATACACTGAATTAATACGTTAACCTGACCCTAAGTCTGAGCTACTATTAGCGTGTGCATCGTAAGATCGAGTAAAAATTATCTAAGAATCGTTTGTTTCTCAAGTCGGTTTGGTCATTTAGAAGATTTTCAGGATCATTTTTTAGATGCTTGTATATTTCAATGTCTTCAAGGTCGCACATAACTCTTCCTTTAGGTACAGCGTGTAATATTGTCAGGGCTGTATTGATGTTACTAACAATATGTTTGTTTTCACTAAAGTGTTTGCTAAATGTAGAAGTGCTATTTTTTGTTTGTCTGAGATGTTCTTAAAATCTCTCTGTAAATGTTCTCCCTGTTTGTCCGATATAATATTTCTGACAAGTGTCACATTCTGATTTTCTAAATTGGTTAGTATTTTTGTAATTGTGTATTAATCTGCTAGCTAAGGTGTCATTGGTGTGGAAGCTGACTTTAACAGGGGTTTTCTTAAAAGCCTCCCCAGTTTTATCTGATATTGTGCCTATGTAAGGCAAGGTAGCATATTTATTCTTTCTGCACGATTTGTACTTCCTTTCTAACGTAATTTCACTATTTTGGCCTGTATTTCCTCTTTTAACTTTGCGTACATAGAGGTGCTTAACTAATTTGGCTTCTAAACCGTTGTTAATAGCCACTTTTGTAGTATCCTTAGTTCCTTTGTCTCTCGTCCTCGTCCAGTGGTAGGGTACATCATCTATGTATCATACAATTGAAGTATGCTAGATTATGTTGTTTTGGATGGCATGAGTCAATACTTATAATAGAGTCTGTTGTCGTGGGTTTTCACATGATTCCGAAGTTATGTTGGCCATTTACATTCGTGATTTGGAGATCTCAAAAATTTATGCTTTTATTATTTTCTACTTCTTTAGTAAACGTTATGTTTGGGTGTAGGCCGTTTAGTTGGTTATGCATTATGTTTAAATCGTGTTTAGAGCCGTCCTATATTACGAATGTGTCACCTACATATCTTTTGTAGTATCGAATTCTATCTTTTATCGGTTCAAATTCTGTAAAAAATCTAGTTTCTAAAGTGTTCTAAAGGGTTCCTGCTAGACAACTACCCATGACGAGGCGTTCCTGGTGTGTATATATTTCATTTTGGAACATAAAGTAGTTTTGAGAGGTACCGAATTTTAACAAATCTATAAATTCGTACACTCTGGCAGGGTAACCGTTTAGTGTTTTAGTATATTTTTCCTTATTATTTCTGTTTCCTTTATTGGAATGTTTGTGTACATGTTTTGGATATCAAAGGAGACAAACATTCCATCTTCTGGGTTTTGGACATCCTTTAGGTCGTTAGCTATTTCGTATGAATTGCGCGCTGTATCCTGGTTACCAAAAGTATAATACTCTTTGAGTAGGGTGTTTAGTGTTTTACTGATTGGGCTACCGATAGAGTTAACGATGGGACGTAGCGGCACCGATTGCTTATGAATCTTAGGTTGGGCTCTTAGTTTTAGAGCTTCGGGGTTCATATTAATAAATCCCTTGACTTCTGTGTTGGTAAAAAGAAAATTCGAGATATTAAGTTTTTTCCTTAAAGTATCGTTAATTGGTTTTGATAATTTTACTATCTTAAAAAAACTGTATGACTTGTTCATTATACTCTGTCTCGTGCATGACTGTGAATCCAAGCTACAACAAGTTTATTAAAAAGAGGTTTTGGAGATAATTGTATGAGCCAGTCAAATTGCCTTCTCCATCGTTGAATTTTTGACCAAATTAAAAATCCCTGTGCGTCCACAACCGCCATATTCCCCTGACTTGGCCCATCCTAAACTGAAATTTTCACTGATAGGGAAGAGATTTGACTCAATTGGAGACATACAGGCAAATACGGAGAGCGTCCTTAACACACTTCAGGAAAAAATTCCAGGAATGTTTCCAAATGTGGAGTCGGTGTATTCAGTCAGAAGGGGTCTATTTTGAAGGAGATGCATCACAGAAGCATATAAGTACCACCATTGTACAATTACAAGCCCATTCTTAAAACTTTCCAATCACATCTCGTATATGTGAACCAGGCCCGAGAGTCACCAGAGATTGTCCATGCCTGATCTTCACGGTGAAAACGACACTTTTAAACTTGCACTGCGTCGCTGTTTAGAAGATACGAAAACAAGATGGCGGACAGTTGAATTACTGTTTTTTCTTTCGTGGCAGGTACATGTCTGTAGTGCAGGCACACATTAAAACAGCTGTTCCACAGTAGCGTAACACGCCATTAGAGGAATTAAAGCGAAGTGGCACATCCCCCATGTACAAAAACTGAAGCACCGTGTTGTGATTCGTTTTCTTCACTTGACGGGGAACAACGCCTTAACAGTCCATGCTGAATGGCTGTACACAATCATATGGTACAGGTGTAGGTGGCACAGTCTGAATGAGCTAATGGCACATAATCTTCTCTCTGAGAAGAACTGGGTGTCGCAAGAGAATGCTAGGTTATGGAATGTTAATTTGAAACGCCTTGCTACGAAAAACGGCGAAGTTAGATGTGCATTTTCATCTGTACTCGGTAAACACCCATGTAGTATATGGAAGACGGTACGTCTAGTTGAGTGAATTTAGTTGAATTTTTATTCCGAAATCACTTATCTCTAATTCTGCAATTTAGGAGTTCGTGCGGTTATTGATTAAAGGAACCATATGATGATCTTCCGTGGTGCTAAAGTCTTGGAAGACCTGATTCAGTATTTCGGCCTTGTCTTTGGCATCTTCCGTTTCGGTGTCATTATTGTCACTGTGCGACTTAATAGAATCAGTAAGGAATCCTCAATAAACGACCGTGCGGAACTCTGCTTATTATGTTCGCTTGCGGAATGAAGAATGTTGATATTATTTATTTATTTATATGAACGCTATATAAGTCTGTTAACTAGAAAATGGTAGAGATTATAACTTATTGTGTTTGATAAGTATTATTCTACTAGTACGATTTCATTCCGTAACTCTTCGGAAGAGAGGACAACTTTCAGCTAATTCCTGAACTACTGATAAAACTACTTGATAGCTGAAATTATTAGCTAACTAACTATATGCTTACTGCTAATTAAGAGTTCGGTCCTTTCTTCGGCAGTTACTTAAAAAATAAATACCGCCACTTATCTGGAACAATCATAGGGTTCCTGGAACGCGGAATGCCCTGACCGCGTTGAATAATTCAAATCCGGTAACTTCCGCAGTTCCTTAAAAGTTTCCCCTACTATGTGTAGACTTGCCTTCGTGACCACAGTATGGAAGAGCGCTAATACAACGACCAGTGTCCAGTCTCGTGGTTTCCTTTGGTCGGCATGCTACGGACGACTGGCATGAGGTCCATGGAAGTAATTAATTACATTTTCCAACGCTGAACATTCTGCCACATACTGCTCAATAGGTGTCTACGGCGCGTAATTCACTCATAGTTATTTATTTATAACTAATCCGTATTACTCCCCTCTTCTCTTTGAGAATAAATCTCGAGCTCTCTTCTGGAGACCTTCTTTTCTATTTTGTTTAAATCGTCCCACTTAGATCCGACCCGTGTGATGTTTTGTACTGTTCTATCCCCCGTTTAACATCCCTTCACACTGGCTGACGCTTCTGAATTACGTGTCGTCCTGTTGTCGCTGCAGCCCTCTCCTCCTACCGTAAGCGTATCACGGTCAAAGCAATTTGCTGCTTGGTATTTAATCGTTGCCCTAATATATCTGTTACGTTTTCTGCGTCACCTCATTGTAATGAGTATTGCGTTCCCTTCTTTCTGACTGCTAGATGAAGGGGTCATACTCCTAATAGATTTAGTCAGTCTTGTGCTACGCTCCCACACTCGTATGCTTCATACCCTACTACAGAAGCACGTTTACCTTTGGGATGAACTCTGTTGATGTCTAGATGTAGCTGGAATACTGCTACGTGCTTGAGGGTTTCGGCATAAGCATGCGGTTGGATCCAAGACATCAGGTAGTAGAGTCCAGTACCAGGTCCGTAAAACGGAGCCATGATCCCAAGAGAGAGTAACATTTGGTACACATCAACGGAGTATAACATGAACATCCCGTTCTCTATGTAGAAGGTGGCCTAAAAGTCTGTTAACGTTTGAAAATGTACTAATTCACGAAATAATGAAAACAGAGAGATAAAAATTGACACACGTGTCTGAAGTGACATGGGGTTTAATTGAAACTGAAAACGAGCGCAAAAACTGGCCAACAGATCGCGCTGGGCAGCAACACGTCAGTGACACCGCATGAGTGCCGTGAATAAAATGAGTTGTAGTGAGAGGGAGTTAGCTCATCCTCAACCTGTATGTTAAAACACCTGCTGGAAAGGATGACTTTTATGCAAGATGGCGCTCCAACACTCGTTACTACACTCACATAATTTGGTGAGGATCGCGTGCTGAGCCAGTACGTCCGTCATGCTTGGCCTCCCAGGTCCCCAGACTGGTTGTGGGATTATCTGAAGTGGCAAATCCACGGCGATCTTCCTACCTCATTAGGGATGCTAAAAGACAACATCTGACTGCAGTTTTTCATCATACCTCATGATATACTGCACAGTGCAGTCCACAGCATTGTCCTTCGACAACGGATACCGTTGGTGAATGACGGCCAACATGTTGAGCATTTGTTATAAATGTTATGTTACGTCAAAAATGGCATTAGCATTGGCTTTCGGGCCAAGGGTTGAAGCACTTCAGAAACAGCCAACTTTTTAAAGTGTTCGCTTGCCGCTGTGGTTGCAGTATACTGCGCATTGCAAAATGACGCTATCTAAATCCGGCGCTGAGGCAACCAAGGTGCACCACAGGCCACGGATGACAGGGGTGAACTGTGGCTGCGAAGATGTGTACGAGCCAATAGACGTGCAACTGTTGAGCAACTAACCGACCAGATGAACCAAGAGCCTACGAGCCGGTTTAGCGAACGTTGCTCTGTACGGACCTCCGCAGCAAGTGTTTGGTTCATGCACCCATGCTGACGGCTGTTCATCGGTGACGAAGGCGTGAATTTGGGTGCCAACACCGCAACTGGATGTCCATTGAATGGCGACGGGTGGTCTTTTCATCTGAGTCATGTTTTATGCTCCATCCGACAGATGACCGTTGGCGTGAATGGCCTTGCAACAATTGTCGTAAGGGTCCAAGCTGGAGGAGGGAGAGAATAGCCCACGGACGTTTTCGTGGAATTCCTTGGATGACACCGTCATTCTAGAAGGCACAATGGATCAAGACAAATATACGCCAACCTTGGGGACCACGTTCTCCTCTGCATGTAACTTGTTTTCCTCGGAACGATAACATACATGAACAGGACAATACAACGTATCATGCAGCTCACACCGTACGTGTGTGGTTCGAAGAGCACTACGGTAAGGGTAAGTTTACCGTGCTCCGCTGGCTACCAAACTCCCCGGATTTAAATCCAGTCGAGAATATACGGAAGCACCTCGATCGGGCTGTTCTCGTCGTGGATCCTCATTCGCCGGCCGCTGTGGCCGAGCGGTTCTAGACGCTTCAGTCCGGAACCGCGCTGCTGCTGCGGTCGCAGGTTCGAATCCTGCCTCGGGGATGGATGTGTGTGATGTCCTTAGGTTAGTTATGTTTAAGTGGTTCTAAGTCTAGAGAACTGATGACCTCAGATGTTAAGTCTCATATTACTTGTAGCCATTTTACCATTATTTGGATCCTCATTCTAGGAACATAACGCAGCTGGCCACAGCACTGGAGTCGGCATTTCTCCACATCACTGTCGGTACCTTCCAGAAATTCATTGACTCTCTTCCTGTGCGTCTCGCACCGGACCGCGCTGCAATATATGGTTATTCTGGCTTTTGACTGGTGGTCAAAATGGTTGAAATGGCTCTAAGCACTATGGGACTTAACATCTGAGATCATCAGTCCCCTGTACTTAGAACTACTTAAACCTAACTAACCTAAGGACATCACACACATCCATGCCCGAGGCATGATTCGAACCTGCGGCCATAGCAGCCGCGTGGTTCCGGACTGAAGCGCCTAGAACCACTCGGTCACAGCGGCCAGCGACATGTGGTCACAAAATGTGACTGCACGCGAAGTTCCGGACAATTTCTACGAGTTTTAGATCGGCTGATTTAGTGGAAAATGGAGATGACACAACGCACCTGAGTTTTCGTCAGACCAGGAAAGTATGTGTGCAGCCATGTCAACACGGCCATTATCATCTGGTAAGACGATAATTTCTGCAGCATACTCATTAAGAGGAAGAAGAAGTGGTATGACAAAGTCTAGTCACTGAGAATGTTGCAGTTAGCATCCTGACTACTGTTCACCGTAAACTGAATAATCGGGTCCAAATCGTGGTACGAAAACACTTTCTGAACCCCCTTGGTTAGAATCTTATTACGACCACTGTCCTTACATCATATTAATGGCTTTGAAACGTACACCATTCCTCGTAGACACCTAGAAGAGTCGACATTGATGTGCTAATTCGTGGTGTGGCCACGGGTACATTCAGCACATTGGGCCCTTTGTGCCATTCTGTCATGCCTCCACGTCGACCATCTTATTACACTAATTCCACACTTTCGACTGGCGCATGCATACAGTCTCATGGCCAGGACATAGTTCTTCTAATGGGATGACTATTATTTTGTTTTGTAACCTTACTACGAGGGACGTTCAGTAATGAATGCAACACTTTATTTGCTCGGTCAATTTAGGTTGAAGAAATTTCTGGAACATCTACAAATAATCCCATTTCAGCTAGTATAGTTTCATGAAGTTCCGACAGGGGGCGGCGCTATATGTAGTCTCCAAAATGGTGTCTGTAAATGAGAGACGTTCCAAGGAAAGAGGCCTTATCGAGTTTCTTTCGGCGGAAAACCAGAGCATCGCAGATATTCTTCGGCGATTGCAAATTGTGTACGGAGACCTAGCAAGGAACAAAATCCCGGCGAGTCGTTGTGTGAGAAGTCTGGCATCATCACAACAAGGTCGCGCAAAACTGTCTGTCCTCCCGCATGCCGGCCAGTCGCTCGCAGCTATCACTGCTGCAATATTGGAACGTGCGGACACTCTCCATTCGAAGCGATCGAGGATCGCACTCAAACACCTCGCTTTACAGCTGGACGTCCCTGCTGTTAATGCTGACACACTTGTACACCAGTTGGGGTAGTCAAAGGCGTGTGCCCGCTGCGTTCTTCATCCATCCTACAGGCCGGATCTCGCACCTTCCGACTTCCATATGTTACGCACTGCCCGGGATGCACTACTTGGAAGATGGGGAGGTTGCTGATGTAGCAAGACGTTGGTACCGATGTCGACCAGTGGAGGCATATCATGTGAGCACACAGGCCCACCTAGTACGGCGGTAATGTCGTCGCATAAACGGAAATTATGTTGAATAATAGGGTCTTGTAGCCAAAATATTAGGAATTAATATGGTTTACTGGAATACCGAATAAAACGAACCCGGTTTGAGAAAAAGATGTGTTGCATTACCTATTGAACACCCCACTTCAGACACTGGACTTTATTTTTTTCATAAGTGCGAACTTAATAAAATGCTCTGAGCATTAAAACCTCATCTGACATCTATTGATGTTTTGTAGTTTTTAATCTGAAGAAACATCTGAGACATAATGAAGTAGCTCCCATATTCTTCTCTTTCTCTTAAGCGGTACATTCTTACATTCATATTCGGAGCAGACGTCTGATTTATCCGTCAACAAGTTTGTCTTTCTTCTTTGTCTTTCTTTCTTCTCTTCTTCATTGTTTCTGTTTCCTATCGCCGTCTTTTTCACACCGTTATTAATTTAATGAAACGATTCTGTTCGATTAACATTACATCCCCATTTTTACAAACGTACTGTTAAAATCTTTTTATGATAACTCGACAGCACATACGAAGTGAACCTCCTTTGGATAACTGAAAAAAATTTACGCCGGAAACTCTTCTACAGACAAGTTAGATACTATAAAAATGTAAGAATCTTGATGTATTTTAGATGACTATGCACCTTATTTACGTCAGTAAACTGTGGACGTTTAACGAACGTCCACTTCAAATATGTCGAGGGTATTGCGCAAATGAAGTCTTATTTTGTTTTGTTAATGGTGTTTCAGCACATCAAAACAAGAAACATTATCCCCTTGGCTTTTTCTCTCTTCTTGCAAACCCTGTGTGCATCACAACATGTTGTTACAGTAATTAGAGTGTCGGAAATTTAATGGCACTCTCTCGTCTCAAAGGCCGAAGTCCTGTTCATTAAAACCAAAGCGTAAAGTCTCAGTGTCAAACTCAACCTGGCGAAAAAACTGAATATACAATTAAGAAAAATTCAATTGAGTTATTCTTAAAGCTCCGTATTTGATCACTTGGTGTTCCTTGACTTTTTAAGTAGTCTTCTGAAGAAGTTAAACATATCTTAAAGGAAGGTAGCATTTGACAATGATTGAACTGCTTGAGACACAGAAAATAAAAAAATAAAAAATTGAAGTACGCACCTACTCACACACACACACACACACACACACACACACACACACACACACACACACCCAAAACGAATGACACTACACACAGAAAGTGCTATGTTGAAAACAGTGACCGAAAGGAAAATTGCAACCTTTCAACAAGTTTGCTACCAGAGCGAAAGCTGTTTGGTTCAAAATTATGAATTACACGCTGATCTGTAATTGCTTTTCCATTTTATTAAAGAAAACTGAATGAATTGTTTTAAATCTACAACCTGTATATGCAAACTAAAAATTCGTGTAATATTTCAGGACACCCACAGAATATGCCTCGTAAGTAAGGCGAAACGCATCTGCTTGCACAACATAAATAACAAACGTATACTGTGTAGCATGAGAAAGGTGGTCTTCTTTTGAACTACTGGATCTTACCTACAGCTGAGGCCATAACGGCCAGCGAAAGTTATTTGGTAATAGAAGTTAATTTTATTTGTTAATAGAAGTTAATTTTTGATGACTGGTGCTTGATATAATCTCAACACAAGAACAAATAATTTCGCATTCATCCACATATTAGAATTTCATTCAAGAAACTGGTTCAGAAATTTTCAATATATTGTCTGCAGACTATGAAAGCCAGAGTTTCAAGAAATAAATAAAATTAAAATCATACGTTATACACCGCTAAAATTTTGTGACTGTAAGGGGCGCGTAACAGTAAATTCCAGTTAATGAAGCAGCCAATAATGTCTAAACATGTACGAGGGTCGTTCAATAAGTAATGCACCACATTTTTTAAAAGCCATTTGTCTACGCCATTAATAGACATAGACAAACGTCCTCGTTGGTGCTTCACATTTGATGCTTGTTCTGCCCGCCGGAGAAGTTTCGAATCGTTCTGGCAGATGGAAGAGCCGTAGTGCAGCGTCAAAACGGCACCTACATGCGACTCACGTTACAAGCAGCGTGCTGTTATTGAATTCTTGTGTGCAAAAAAAGAAACCCTGGTGAACATCCATAAACGTTTGCGCGCAGTTTATGGCGGTGCTGCAGTTGATAGGAGTACAGTTGGGCGATGTGTAAAGAAAGTTACAGCCTCAGGAAGTGCAGGGAAGGAGCTCCATGATCAGCCACGCTCGGAACGTTCTGTCACAGCCATTGCTCGAGACATGCTGACGTATGCAGATGACATTATTCCTGCCGACCGGCGCATCAGAACTCGACAATTGGCTCTACAGCTTGTCGCTCAGCATTCGTCGCTCAGCATTGGAAGTGCGTCTCAGTGATCGAGACTCTCGCATATTCAAAGAGGTGCTCACGATGGGTTCCACGAATGCTCACAACGGACCACAAGATTCAAATAAAGGCCATTTAATCTGAATTGTTGGAGCGTTTTGAGACCGACGGAGAGGCTTTTCTATCACGGATCGTTACGGGGGGGGACATCAACGTCCGCAGCTCGTGGTCGTGCGGTAGCGTTCTCGCTTCCCGCGCCAGGGTTCCCGGGTTCGATTCCCGGCGGGGTCAGGGATTTTCTGTGCCTCGTGATGACTGGGTGTTGTGTGATGTCCTTAGGTTAGTTAGGTTTAAGTAGTTCTAAGTTCTAGGGGACTGATGACCATAGATGTTAAGTCCCATAGTGCTCAGAGCCATTTGAACCATTTGACACATCAACGAACATTGCCAGAAGTGAATGAATGGATAAGTGATAGATAAAATTTCCTAGTGTCGACTGGGGATCAAATCTGAAACCTTTCGATTTATACTCCGGCACTTTACCACTGAGCCATCAAACCACGCATTGTATGAAAATGTGACATAAAATTATAATAAAAATATATCTAGAGCTTTTTTGGTCTTGCCTTCAATTCCCTCTGTAATGTATCAATGTTGACGCCTCGTTCTGGTAAGCAATATAAAAGGAGACAGCGAGAGAGAAAGAGTGTGTGTGTGTGTGTGTGTGTGTGTGTGTGTGTGTGTGTGTGAGAGAGAGAGAGAGAGAGAGAGAGAGAGAGAGAGAGAGAGGGAGAGAGAGAGAGAAAGAAAGAAAGAGGGAGGAAGGAATGGAATTTATTGATGAGGCAGAGTTTTTGGGTGCTTAGATACTTTTATCATTGGAAATATTGTTAGAGGGAATACTTCTAACCGATTACTTTTGAGCTGGGAGCCCAATAAAGTTTGTGGAACTTCTGTGAATACATATATTGAATATGGAAGGCTTTGGTCAACATTACCTGATCAGCCAGAACATTACGACTACCAACCTACTATCGATATAAACCCATCTCGACGATAGCAGCGTCACCTGGCGAGGAATGACTGCTGGCCAGACACATGTACGGTGCATGTAGTATCAGTAAGCGTGCTGTCCGTGTGTAGAATGGGAAGGCATGAGGTGTATATGAGTTTGACCGACGGCAGGTTGTGATGGTCCGGAGGCTCGGTACGACGATTTCGGAAACTGCACGACTTGTTGGGTGTTACAGGAATGCTATGGTGAGTTCAACGCGTGGCGAAACCAAGTTGAAACCACGTACAGACGTCTTGGTGCCGGGCGGCCACCCCTCATAACAGATGTCAGACGTCGAAGGCTGGTCAGATAAGTAAAACAGGACAGGCGGCGAACTGTGTTGGAACTAATATCAGGCTTCAATGCTGGGCAGAGTACAAGTGTCTCTGTACACACAGCACTCCTAATGATGGGCCTCCACAACCGACGAACCGTGCATGTGTCAATATTAATACCACAACATCAGCAGGTACGACTCAAATAGGCACATGACCATTGGTACTGGATATTGGCGCAGTGGCAGAGCGTTGCATGGTCTGAAGAATCACGATATCTTTTCCATCATGCCGATGGGATGGCGCGAATCTGTCGTCTTCCAGGGGAACAGCTCATGGACACCTGTACTGCGGGAGGGAGACAAGCTGGCGCCAGTTACGTTATGCTGTAGGAAACACTCGCCTGGGCCTACTGGATGTAGAGCAGCTCCTGCAAGGCACCATAACGGCCAAGAAGTGTCTCACACTGGTGCAGACCACGTACACCCCTTCATGACTATTACTTTTCCTGACGACAATGGCACTTTTCAACAAGATAACGCGCCATGTCATAAGGCCAGGAGTGTGATGCAGTGATTCAAGGAACACAGTGGCGAGTTCCAATTGATGTCCTGTCACCTCAGCTCACCAGATCTGAACGCGATCGAACACATTTGGGATGTGATTGACCTTGGCGTCAGAACTTACCACTCCCATTCTCGGAATTTACGGGAATTAGGAAGTTGTGTGAGCATATGTGGTGCCAACTCCCTCCAGTGACCCACCATGGCCTTACTGCTTTCATGATACGACGCAGCGCCACTGTAATCTGTGCCAATGGTGGACATACCGGCTATTGAGCTGGTGGTCCTAATGTTCTGGCTGATCAGTGCATTTAATGCAGTGTTATTGAATGTTTTATTTTAAAGGAAATATTTCCCGCCATTTTAACTTTTAAGCACTGTGACTGACTTTTTCATTTTAAAAATACTTCAACAGTGCCTTGTTGCATTCCCTAATTTCATTCACTATCGACTTATTGTTTTTTTGAATTTTCCCACTAACACCATATCGCATTTTTTTAAATATTTTCATCTGTGGCCATATTGCGTTTTTTAACTTTCCTCTTACTACCATCTTCTATTTTTAAATTTACCAAGTGTTTCATCTTGTAATTTTTATATTTTGCGCCCACTGTCATCCTGCTTTTTTAATTTACCGACAACGTCATCTTGCAACTGGCAAATTTCCTGCCTACCACGGTCTTGGATTTTTAAATTTCCCACCATATGCTATTTTGCATATTTTTTCAAATGTCCTGCGAACAGGACGTCACTGAAAGGGAATGTAGCTTGTCATGTTACAATATGTAAAACTCTGAATTAGTCTGTTTGAAGATGACACCGATTTCTCTCGTATGTGGTTGTTCGTTTCGTTGTACTGAACTATCGCCTTAGGCTGATGGGGCGCTGTTGAAAATTGACGCAGTTACGAGACTTTACTTACAAAAGTGGAACAGTGTTGAAAAATTTAATTTAAAATGGAGGCAAATCACACATTAAAAAATCACGCTTGGCTACATGTGTCATTTCCTGTCCAAACCAGGCGAACGGACTCGCCAACTGAAATCGCCTTCACATCCTATCCAACGACCGGAAAAGACCTGGAAGAGCGCTTTCTTAACCACCAGCGAGCAGAGAGTTGAGCTCCCGTCTTGCTGGAATCACATACATCTAGGTGTTTAGGTATTTCATGTGCTATTCCCTCTAGGAGGACCCCTAGCACTTCAATAACAAATTGTGCTTGTGCGTGCGTGCATATGTGTGTGTGTTTGTTTGTGTGTGTGTATGTTTTATCTTCTATCCGTTAAGGCCTCTTCAATGAAGTAAGGACCTTTCACGTAGTCTCTAATAAACCTGCACCGAACTTTTATACTCGACTCCCTTTACTGTTCTGCCGGACTCAACCACTGCAGAATTTCAGCGGCCCAATAGTGCATAACCCTTACAGTCGGCCTTCCACGACTTGTAAAGTTACCTTCGTCGGTGAAGAGCATTCCTTGAAGAAAAAATCTGTCGTTCTGACGTCGCCGAATCGTGCGGCAGAAATCCATGCCTCTTCTGCAGTCTGGTTAATCTACGTACACATAATACGGATGGAAGAAGATGTCGGCGCCAAAATGCGAATAACCATGGGCTGACTTGTTTCAGAGGCTCTCGCACTTTCTCTGGAGCTAATATGTGACTCATGGACAACAGCTGCCAGAAAATCTTTTCGTCACCTCTGCTAGTTGCAGGCTTTCTTTTCCTTTGCGTAGCATTCCAGTGTCCTTCCAATAACATTTATGAGCACAGTCGCTGCACTGTCATTCTTAGAGAATGTAAGTAGGCTGTTTAGGTTTTCTTAACGCTCTGTATGAAGATCACTGGCTGTGCTGTGTGCAGTCTGTGGCTGGTTGGCATTGTTGTAATATTCGCCATTGTAGCGTTGGGCAGCTGGATGTTAACAGCGCCTAGCATTGCGCAGTTGGAGGTGAGCCGCCAGCAGTGGTGGATGTGAGGAGAGAGATGGCGAAGTTTTGAAATTTGTAATACTGGATGTCATGAACTACTATATATATTATGACTATTAAGGTAAATACATTGTTTTTCTCTACTAAAATCTTTCATTTGCTAACTGTGCCTACTAGTAGTTAGTGCCTTCCATAGTTTGAATCTTTTATTTAGCTGGCAGTAGTGGCGCTCGCTGTATTGCAGTAGTTCGAGTAACCAAGATTTTTGTGAGGTAAGCGATTTGTGAAACGCATAGGTTAATGTTAGTCAGGGCCATTCTTTTGTAGGGATTTCTGAAAGTCAGATTGCGTTGCGCTAAAAATATTGTGTGTCAGTTTAAGCACAGTCATGTATAATTGTTGAAAGGGGACGTTTCAAGGACACCATCATTCATGATGCGTACAAATAAACTGTTTTCTTCGCGTTTTTTCTGCACATTCCGTAATGAAAAAGCATACCTAGTTTTTGGGTTTCTGGAAGATATTTTCGTTTCAAACTAACCAACACTCCACGCTCACATACGACCGGGAAGTGGTAGTCAATTTGCGTGCCATTGATCGAAGGAGGTGGTACAGGGAGCAATGTCTGGAGAACACGGCGACATGGGGTCTATCATTGTCATGGTGTACAATCACCTTCTCATATGCATGCTGTATAGTGGCTAGCGATCGGCTCAAATGCATCAACGGCTTTCAGTGACGATTTATTGTCATTGTTGCCGTCGTTTTCAGTTTCTTCGAAAACTTTCTCTCTTCCAACACCATACCAGCCTTCGACGTCAAAATCACCGTTCCTGAGCCGGCCGGTGTGGCCGTGCGGTTCTAAGCGCGTCAGTTTGGAACCGCGTGACCGCTACGGTCGCAGGTTCGAATCCTGCCTCGGGTATGGATGTGTGTGATGTCCTTAGGTTAGGTAGGTTAAAGTAGTTCTAAGTTCTAGGGGACTGATGACCTCAGTAGTTAATTCCCATAGTGCTCAGATCCATCACCGTTCCTGAAGCGTTGAAACCATCCCCTGGAATTTCTTTCACTAACAGGTTCCCCGCCATAGGTCTTACCCAGCATTTTATCAGACTCAGCCATTAAAGCAGAAAACTAAAACTTGCTGCAAATGACGAGAACTGGTCTCGTAAGTTGACATATTCAGTCGAGAGTAACCTTATGATGCAATCAGGAATGGACTCATAATTTGCTAGCGTTATGTTTACAAATGCCTAAACTGACTGTAAGGCGCTTATGACCTACCAACTACACCACCACATTCCGCTACTGCCATCTACTGCAATAGGGCTGAAGCAAATTTGTAGACCTAATACTAATAGGATTTTGAAGAGATGAACGTTTTCTAATTCGTCTCTTCTAGATTTACGGACTTACAGCAGAAATTACTAAATTTTCGTTTGGAACAGGGAAGTTGATACTAACATATGAGTAACGAATATACCTATGAAAACAGAATATACGTCGCTTGTTGTAGCATTCCTCCAATTCATCTGGTGAAAGCAGAATTACATCTTAAACGATCTCGGAAACATTTCAGGTGACCCGCTTAGCTAAGCCTTCGTGTATATCATTTATTGTTTAATCGCAAAAAGTAGTAAAAAAATGTAATTTTTCAGGTTCAATATTTTGACGGTCACGGTTCGGTAAAAGGTAAATTCCTTGTATAATTCATGTTCATAGAAATATTAACTACGTTATTTTTTACATAAATACATATTAGAATCATATTCATTCTTATTTAAAGTTGTTTATGTGTTGAAACTAAATTCGACCCGAACAGGCTATGAAGGGCCAACGGTACCGACCGGCTGGTATGTTATCCTCAGCTCACAGGCGTCACTGGTTGCAAATATGGAGGACTATGTTTTCAGCAAACCGCTCTCCCGGCCGTATGTCAGTTTACGACACCCGAGCCGCTACTTCTCAGTCAAGTAGCTCCTCAGTTTGCCTCACAAGCGCTTAGTGTGCCCTGCTTGCCCACAGCACTCGGTAGACCGGATGGTCACCCATCCAGGTTCTAGACCACCCCGATAGCGTTTAATTTAGGTAATCTGACGGGAACCGGTGTTACCATTGCGGCAAGGTCGTTGGCCTTGTTTAAGTGTTGGTAAAATTTATAAAACAGAACATTTGTAAATTAATCTCACAATCTCTCCAACAACGAGGGCTTTTTTTCTTGGGGCAAATGAGGCCTTCCTAACATTTTTTTGTGTTAAGGGTAAAAGTTTAGAAAAGTCTATCTGGGCACTTTTTAAGCTATGTTTCGTAAAGCAAAGAAGTTGAAATTTTGAAGAGTTTTACACTTTTTTATGACAAAAAAGTAACTGACAAATCTATCCGTCTAGATTTTAACTGAAATCGCGTGTCTTCTGTTGCAGTCCCTCAGGCAGCGGAGTTGGCGCCAGCAGCCCACGGTTCGCTGTTAGATCCTGTAAGTGCCTGGACATTACAGGGGAACTGAATTGAAGTCATTCATTTACTACTTGTGCATACTATACGCAGCCGTCTGGAGAGCTATGGTGGATTATAATTTCACAGTAATATTGAGAGTAACAGCTGGTACGATACAATAAAAAGACCGAAATCTATTACCAAGAACCCCTCTCTTAGTAGTTTTAATCAGTCACACGTCCATCATGTGTGAGTGATCACAATGTTTCCAAGTTCTACCATGTGGAGGTGGATCGTTTCTGTGGCGAATAACTTGCTGTATCGCATAAAAAACACAAAACATAACAGACACGTCCAAGGCATAGTACTAGCGACCTGCCTGAAGCTTGATATTTTACTGGGATAACGCCAGACCACGTCACGGTGTCAGTAATGCACGGATTTCAGAGAGTAGTGATCAAAGACTGGCACTGTCTTTGCCAGAATGCGACGCTGACCTCCAATTTTTTCATGTACTTCATTGGTCCTTATAGTAAACAGAACATATTAATTCTCGCCATCATTAGAAGTAGTCATAAGGTACATTAGATGCAGCAAAAATTCACATATCCCCTGAAAAGCTTTCCTCGGCATATGTAAGCGTAGCTTCTTTTGCTTCACTATCGATAAATATCCTATAGCTGAATAACAACAGACAAACTTTAGAGTATCCTGTTTTTTGAGAACATAAAATCGCAAGTTAAGTAACATTTTGTTCACACCGAGTATCTAATTCACCATTTCTATTGACACAGGATCTCATATGAAACATTTCAAGGGCAGTCTGTATATACCCTTTCACCTATTACGCGTAGTTGTTGTAGTTGTGGTCTTCAGTCCTGAGACTGGTTTGATGCAGCTGTCCATGCTACTCTATCCTGTGCTAGCTTCTTCATCTCCCGGAACTTACTGCAACTTACATCCTTCTGAATCTGCTTAGTGTATTCATCTCTTGGTCTCCCTCTACGATTTTTACCCTCCACGATGCCCTCCAATGCTAAATTTGTGATCCCCTGATGCCTCAGAACATGTCCTACCAACCGGTCCCTTCTTCTTGTCAAGTTGTGCCACAAACTCCTCCCCAATCCTATTCAATGCCTCCTCATTAGTTATGTGATACACCCATCTAATCTTCAGCATTCTTCTGTAGCACCACATTTCGAAAGCTTCTATTCTCTTCTTGTCAAAACTAAACTATTTATCGTCCATGTTTCACTTCCATACATGGCTATACTCCATACAAATACTTTCAGAAACGACTTCCTGACTCTTAAATCTATACTCGATGTTAACAAATTTCTCTTCTTCAGAAACTCTTCCCTTGCCATTGCCAGTCTACATTTTATATCCTCTCTACTTCGACCATCATCAGTTGTTTTGCTCCCCAAACAGCAAAACTCCTTTAGTACTTTAAGTGTATCATTTCCTAATGTAATTCCCTCAGCATCACCCGACTTAATTCGACTACATTCCATTATCCTCGTTTTGCTTTTGTTGATGTTCATCTTTATATCCTCCTTTCAAGACACTGTCCATTCCGTTCAACTGCTCTTCCAAGTCCTTTGCTGTCTCTGACAGAATTACAATGTCATCGGCGAACCTCAAAGTTTTTATTTCTTCTCCATGGATTTTAATACCTAATTCGAATTTTTCTTTTGTTTCCTTTACTGCTTGCTCAATAGAGAGATTGAATAACATCGGGGAGAGGCTACAACCCAGTCTCACTCCCTTCCCAACCACTGCTTCCATTTCGTGCCCCTCGACTCTTATAACGGCCATCTGGTTTCTGTAGAAATTGTAAATAGTGTAAATAGCCTTTCGCTCCCTGTATTTTAGCCCTGCTACCTTTAGAATTTGAAATTTACGCATAAAAATGGAAATTATGTTTAGAAGCAGGTGCCAACGGTTCTCGGAATTTAAACCATATGTGGAGGATGATTCGTAAATAAGGAATAGTACTCTTAGTACCGCTTGCTGTCATGCACAAGTAGTCAAGAACTGTGGTTATTTTATGTTCCTCCATGACGTATTGTCCACAAAAGGAAGAAAAAACTGAACCATTTAACGAGACACTGAAGAATCTGCATATCTGAGCATGTTATCCCCTGCAAATACACTATCAGATTAGAAGTACCTGGACACCCCAATGTAATGCGGTGTGGACTACCAGATGCCACGAGAGGCCTGACCCACCAGTATAAAAGAAGAAGGGAGCATTGTGTTGTCAGCAGAGAAACAGCAATAGCAGAAGGGGTCTGTCAGGAAAGCTCTGTGAATCGAGCGTGGACGAGTAACAAACCCTTCGGGGATATTTCAACCTATCCAAAGCTGTCCAAGTTGACTGTTAGTGATATGCTTGCGATATAGAAACACGAAGAAACAACCACAGCTTAGCCAGAATCAGGCAAAGTACATATACTGAAATGCAGTGACTGTCGAGCCTTGCAGAGGATGGTCGTAAAATGTCACATGAAATCAGCGGAAGGAGACGCTTGATGGTTCCAAAGTGCCGCCAGCAGCCCCACTACTACAGTGACTGCGTGTAGGGTGTTAAAAGGAATGGGATATAATGGTCGAGCAGCTCCCCATAACCCACACAATTCTGTAGTCACTAATAAGAGACTCTAGACGTGATGTAACCAGCAACTCACTGGACATTGGTAGACAGGAAACGAGTGACTTGGAATCATTAATTCTGTAGCGACTGAATAGTTTGGTGAACGACTGCAAAACGTTACCTGACTTTACATGAAGTGTCAGCAGTGGAAGTATGGTGGAGGTTGTGTAATGGTATGGAGGTGTTTTTCGTGCTTAGTGTTTAGTATTCTTATTTTGACTAAGGAAACGCTAAATGCGGAAGGATGTGGACATGTTGTACAGCATTTTGTACTACATACAGTAGGGAAACGCTTCAGCGACGATTATTGTCTGTGACAACACACCCTGTAATAAATCACCATCTCTGATGCAAAGATTTGTGGATTACTGTCCACAAACTTCTGCAAAGAACTGGCCTGCCAAGAATGTCGACCTGAAAGCAATGGAACACCTTTGGAATGAGTTAGAACGTCGACCTCACTCCAGACCCCCACCGTTCAACATCAGTACCTCGTGTAGTTTCGGCTCGCCGAAGAATGGACTACCGGTCCTCCAAAGACATTCAGATACCTCATTGAAAGTGCTCCCAGCGAGGGACTGGACCCACCCCACATTAATATATACTAACAGGTATCCTGACACTTTTAATCAGATAGTGTATATCACATTACACGCCACAGTCCTGATATATGTCGGCAAGCACTGAGAAGATAAGGAGAAAGAACGATCACATCGTAGAGTACTATCAACTGCATGAGAACTTCCGTACCACACAAGGATTTCTCCACCATACACAGCCGTTAGTAACAGATTGTATGGACCCTCTCATGTGACGTGGGCTTGGAGATGTAAACAGAAAGAGCGACCGATAGCTTAAGGAGAAATGAATATTGTAGTAACCAGATTTTTCTTGAACCGAATGACTGCGGCCTGGCAACCTAGTCAGTGTACAAGAAATGCAAAATGCAGGTATCTGACGAAGGCCTATGGTACCACTTGCCGACACCACATCCTGGCTACTCTGCATGAATGGAGTCTCTGGGGCCCGCTCCAGATTTCTATACAGCACTTTTTGTCGCTTCGCACTTCCAGAGTTCGCATTGTTGCATTCCACAGTGCACCCCATATACAAGAGAAAGAGGTCCTGCAGGGCTCTGTCCTGAGTGTCCGTCTTTTTAATTGCTGTCAATGATCTTGCATTAGCAGTGGAATCGTTAGTCTCTCCCATCCTTTATGCAGACGTTTTTTGATTTTCCTTTTGCTCCTCTTCTATTGTTGTGGCTGAGCGCCGGCTGCAGGGAGCTATACAGAAGGTACTGCGTGGGCCCTCACTGCTTTCAGTTTTCGGCCGCCAAAGCTTCCATCATGCACTTCTGTCGTCGTCGTACTATCCATCCTCATCCAGAACTTTACCTCAATAACCAACTACTAGACGTAGTGGAGAACCGCTTTTTGGGACTGGTATTTGACACCAACTTGGCTTCGCCACCTTTTCAGCTTAGGGGAGATGCTGGCGGCACCTTAATACGAATATTATTCGATGTCTGAGCCACACTGACTGGAGTGCTGATCGTCTTACACTGCTGCAGCTGTACAAAGCCCTCGTACAACCCAGTATTGACTATGGAAGCTTGGTATATGATTCAGCATCGCCCTCTGCACTGCGTCTGCTGGACCCTATCCACCTTTGTGGAGTTCGGCTTGCGACAGGAGACTTCCGAACGAGACCTGTGAACAGCCTCCTTGTGAAAGCTGGCGTTACTCCATTGCGGCCCAGGCGACAAAAATTGCTTGCAAATTATACTGCCCACATTCACAGTTCGCCTCGCCATCCAAATTACCGTCGCCTTTTTCCCGACACAGCGATTCATCTTCCGCAACGGCAGCTCAGCACTGGGAGTCACCTCGCCGTCCGTGTCCGGTCACTTCTTAACGAACTTGACGTAATCCCCCTACCACCTTACCTGTGGGTCCACTTCTGTACACCTCCATGGACCATACAACGGTCACGGCTTCACCTGGACCTATCGCCAGGCCCAAAAGGCTCTTTTCTACCTGAGGTCTTCCATTGGAAATTTCTCTTTCTCCTCAGCGAGTTTCAGGGCTCAGAAAGAGTCTACACCGATTGATCAATGGTCGACAGCCTTGTTGGCTTTGCTTACACTCATGTTGGACGTACTGATAAGCACTCCTTGCCAGATGGCTGCAGTGTTTTCACTGCAAAGTTGGTAGCCATTTATAGCGTCCTTGAGCATATCCTGTCCTGCGCCAGTGAGTCCTTCGTCATCTGTAGCAGCCTACTAGCTCTCGACCAGTGCTCCCCTCGACATCCTTTGGTAATGACCATCCATGAGTCTCTTTATGCCCTTGAGAACAGTGGACGTTCAGTGACCTTCATTTGGATCATAGGACATGTCGAGATACCGGTCAATGAACTTACTGACCATGTGGCCAAACAGGTTACCAGAGACCGATTTGTGATCGGTCTTCCACCTCAAAGTTTTCATGCTCTGGGATACTGATTGGCGCACCGTCAGTACACTACATAAACGCCACATTATCAAGGAGACAACAAATGTGTGGCGGTCATCCATGCAAGCCACTCCTATTTATTCGTGACAGGGGTTTTTATCGTACCATCTAAGGGTGGGCGTCTGGCCTTCTCTATGAGGCCTCCATCCTCCCTCCGATTTCACTCTCTGTCATCCTTTCTGTGCATTTAGTTTGCCATGTTGTTCGTCTTTTCCCTCTGTGTGTTCATCTCGCCCTGTCTCTTTGGGCTGGGCATTTTCGTGTGTTGCAGAGTGGCTGGCTCATCCATTTTTATTCTTGTGGCCAGCCAGCCCAGACCGTCTGATCTATGGTTTTAATACAGTCCTCTACTTTTCCTTGTGGTGCACGTTTTCCCCCTATTTCGTTCCTTTCTTTCGTTTTCCCTTTCTATGTGGTTCCCCATTACTTTTACCCCCTTGTACCTCCCCAAATTAAATTTGCATCTTGTTTTACTTTCAACTTTATTTGCATCAGGAAAAAGGGACTGTTGACCCTGTAGTTTGGCCCTTGATATCCCAAACCAACCAACCAACCAACCCACTCGTTGACTGAGTGCTGTTGGGTTGTGTTGTGTTTGGGGGAGGAGACCAGACAGCGAGGTCATCAGTCTCATCGGATTAGAGAAGGAAGAGGAAGGAAGTCGGCCGTGCCCTTTCAAAGGAACCATCCCGGCATTTACCTGCAGTGATTTAGGGAAATCACGGAAAACCTAAATCAGGATGGCCGGACGCAGGATTGAACCGTCGTCTTCCCGAATGTGAGTCCAGTGTGCGACTGAGTGCTGTAACAGACCCTCTGTCTCGTGGAAAAATCTGCGAGATCTACGAACAGGCAAATGAAATCTTGAGATGAACCTATAGTCTTCATTGATGATCTAAATGAATATTTCGCTACGCTGACATCTTCACTTCACCAATGCAAGAGAGCGCAAACCATCGATTCCCTCAAAGAATAAGGGTTGTTACAAACGAATAACTTTTTTGCAGCCAATAAGCTTGAATATGGCGTGTAAGTCAACTGCATGAATTCTTTCGTCACCTGCAGAACACGATAATATTATAATGGAAGCACTAATGCCCAAAATAACGGTCATTTTTAATCACTCTGGCCTCCACTGTCTTCCCAGTAGCCTGAAAGCAGGATCTCATCAAAGCATTACCAAAAAATACTTCTGCCAAAGAACCCTCCAACTACAGGCTCATTTGCATTCTACCACCCATTATATAAGGCGTTGAATTATATTGTTCACTAACAGAGTACTAATTCGTTATCATCGAATAACGTTTTAGGTTAGCAGCAGCCTGGTTTCCGGAAGAATCTCAGAAAGGTGACTGCTCTTATAAAAGTGACTGACCAAGTGAAACAAGCTATGGACGAACCAGAGGTACTGTTATTGCTTTTTGCATTTCAGCAAAGCTTTCGACACTGCCAGCTTTGATATTCTACTTGCTAAACTCAGAAGTCAAGTGCCGTACAGTGATTCCATTCATAAGTTACATCCCACCGGCAATGTGTAATGATTGGAACAAAAAGGTCATAATAAAAGGATAAAGAGAAGATACAGTATCACGGGCCCCACAGGGATCAATATTAGCCTCATTAATTATCTCATTAAATGTTAATGATGTGTCGACTATTCGCTCCCCGTGAAAATGTCATCTGCACGCTGACGACCTTCAGTTACACATGAATACAAGTCCAACGTCATCCGTGCACAGCCATCCAGTACACACAATGCTGACTTCTTGCTTCATCGGAGTGGAGGCGGAATACAGGTTCGATACTTAACCCATCTAAAATGCAAGCAATCTTACTCTCAAAAGACTCAGTCCAGAGAATGTCTTCCATTCTTAATTCTAAACGGCAAAGAAATAATCTTTTCTTATTCTGCAGAAAACAATGTGATAATTCTGCGCCCTCACTTAGAATGGACTAAGTGCACAACTGCTGTCTGTAAAACAGTTTCGTTCATTACAGGTATATAAAAAGTATATCCTCTCGAGCTTAAAAAGATACTCGTAGTCACTAATACTTGCCATTCTTGATTATGGCGGTCCTATTCTCCAAGGGCTTTCGTCCGATAGCTCACGCCGGCTGGGACGGGCCATGAATGCTTGTGTGCGGTTTCTTTTTTTTTTCTTTTTTCTTTTTTTTGCGTCGCTTTTTCTACCATATCACACCAACCTATGAACAATTATTTTAGCTAAATGGCGACAAATGTAGAGACTCTTATACTTTTTTTTGCTTTATCGTCTTCTGAATCACTCCACTCCATTTTGTTTTTGTCTTCAACTCTTACATTACTAGCTGAACATCATAGCAGAAATACTCATTCACAAAAGTAAAATCCTCTCAGTACCAATGCACAACACTGCCATATTCTCTAAAGAGATCTGTATGAGGAACCCGACTTTGGAAAACTCGTACTCAAAATATCAGAGAAACTGAAACTTCAAATTCTAGCATTATATCCATCTTATACGACAGGTATGTCTGACATATATTTGTCGACTGTTCACTCCCGTCGACGCTTGCTCCCCCTGTCCCATCCACTTTTCCCTCCCGTTTGTCTACAAAGTTCTCTGTTGATGTTCTGTTCTTTCTTAACAGCCACTGTCAATTTCATTTCAATCTTCTCCTCTTTTATTATCCCTTTCACTGCTGATAATACTAAACAAGGCTTCAAATGTGCTAAAATAATCAGTAGCCGGCCGCTGTGGCCGAGCGATTCTAGGCGCTTCAGTCTGGAACCGCGCGACCGCTACGGTCGCAGGTTCGAATCCTGCCTCGGGCATGGATGTGTGTGATGTCCTTAGGTTAGTTAGGTTTAAGTAGTTCTAAGTTCTAGGGGACTGATGACCTCAGTGCTCAGTGCTCAGAGCTCAGTGCTCAGAGCCATTTGAACCATTATTTTATTATTTTTGTTCTTATTGTCAATTACTAATATTGTTAAAGCAAGTTATTATTGTTGTGACGGTTATACAATGTTTTTTGATATGTGTTGTTCCTGGTAGATGTTAGGGTCCTCTGGATCTTAATCTGGTGAGTGAGACCACCTGAGCAATAAATAAATAAAATATAATTTAATGTTTAGTTTACAAAAAAAGCGACCCCCTACCACCAGATTCTCAATTCCACAACTCCCTTCGCTATGAACTGAAAAAAAAGGAACTTTGAAGGAATTATTTGAAGTAGGGGATGGAAATCAGTTGGTGTGATGTACGTGTACATACAAACAAATGATGACAACTTCAGAAAAATTGGATTACTCATTCAAGAGAAAGAGCTTCACAAATTGAGCAAGTCAATAATGCGTTATTCCACCTCTGACTCTTAAGCAAGCGGTTACTCAGCTTGGCACTGATTAATAAAGTTGTTGGATGTTCTGAGAGATAGCGTGCCAAATTGTGTCCGATAGCTGTCACAGTCCCGAGCTGACTGGAGGGCCCTGCCCATAATGTTGCAAACATTCTCTCTTGAGAAGAGATCCGGCGACCTTTCTGGCCAAGGTAGGGTTTAGCGTGCGCGAAAACAAGCCGTAGAAACTCTGGCTGTGTGCCGGTGGGCATTATTTCGCTGAAATGTAGGCACAGGATGACTTGCTATGAAGGGCAACAAAACGGTGCATAGAATATCGTCGACCTACCGCTGTGCTGTAAGTTTGCCACAGATGAAAACAAAAGGAGCCCTGGTATGAGAGGAAATGTCACCCCTGGCCATCACTCCTAATCCTTGGGCCGTTTGGCTGTGACAATCAGATTTCTACCCCATTGCTGTCTAGAGTGTCCACAAACACGTATTTGCTACTCATGAAGGCTCACTTTGGAGTGGGACTCATCACTGAAAAGAATTCTACTCCAGTCAATGAGACTTCTGGCCGCAGACATGTTGGAAACCCTCCAGACGGTGATGGATATGAGTCTATTTGTCGCCCCCCCCCCCCCCATTTGGCGTGATTACCGGCAGCGATGGTCAAGGGTGACATTTCATTTCATAGCTGGACCCATTTTGTAGTCATGTGCGGCACCTTTACAGCACAGTGGTACGGCGACGATACTCTACGACTCGTTTTTTGCCCTTCATGGCAAGCCATCGTGGACTTGCATTTCAGCAAAATAATGCCCTCCCACACAAGGCGAGAGTTTCCACTGCTTGTCTTTGTGCTTGCCAAATTCTGCCTTGAACATCAAGATCGCCAACCCTCTCCCTAGTTGAGAAGTTTTGGTGAAAACAACCATCTCGGTGTTTTCACCATCTAACGCACCAATTGAACAGATTTCTGAACGATATCCAACAATTTTGTTAATCTATGCCAAGCAGAATAACTTCTTGCATA
This sequence comes from Schistocerca cancellata, assembly GCF_023864275.1. Lineage (NCBI taxonomy): Eukaryota > Metazoa > Arthropoda > Insecta > Orthoptera > Acrididae > Schistocerca > Schistocerca cancellata. Next base: position 166,880,266 of record NC_064632.1, read on the forward strand.
AAGGCCACAGGTGGACCAAAGCGTTATTGACTTGCACAGTTTGTGAAGCTCTTCCTCTTGAATAAATCTTCGAATTTTTCTGAAATTGTAATCACTTGTTTGTCTGTACATGTACCTCACATCTACCGAATTCCGTCCCATTGGGATTATTCCTTCTTAGTCTTTTTTTTGTCTTAGAGTGTACTTAAACCTTTTGGTCGTTGGTTGTCCAGAACTGCATGCCCAGGGCTTCATCTTTAGAATGAGACATCTTTTTAACTTTATAAGTGACAAAGAAAACGTTACATAATGATGTTTTAATTATTTATTAATACACTCCTGGAAATGGAAAAAAGAACACATTGACACCGGTGTGTCAGACCCACCATACTTGCTCCGGACACTGCGAGAGGGCTGTACAAGCAATGATCACACGCACGGCACAGCGGACACACCAGGAACCGCGGTGTTGGCCTTCTAATGGCGCTAGCTGCGCAGCATTTGTGCACCGCCGCCGTCAGTGTCAGCCAGTTTGCCGTGGCATACGGAGCTCCATCGCAGTCTTTAACACTGGTAGCATGCCGCGACAGCGTGGACGTGAACCGTATGTGCAGTTGACGGACTTTGAACGAGGGCGTATAGTGGGCATGCGGGAGGCCGGGTGGACGTACCGCCGAATTGCTCAACACGTGGGGCGTGAGGTCTCCACAGTACATCGATGTCGCCCCAACATCGTGCAGCCCGCCTCCAGTGGTGAGTTGATGATGATGTTTGGTTTGTGGGGCGCTCAACTGCGTGGTTATCAGCGCCCGTACAATTATCCAATCTTTGCTCAGTCCAATTTCGCCACTTTCCTGGATGATGATGAAATGATGAGGACAACACAAACACCCAGTCATCTCGAGGCAGGTGAAAATCCCTGACCCCGCCGGGAATCGAACCCGTGACCCCGTGCTCGGGAAGCGAGAACGCTACCGCGAGACCACGAGCGGCGGACGCCTCCAGTGGTGTCGCGACAGGCGTGAATGGAGGGACGAATGGAGACGTGTCGTCTTCAGCGATGAGAGTCGCTTCTGCCTTGGTGCCAATGATGGTCGTATGCGTGTTTGGCGCCGTGCAGGTGAGCGCCACAATCAGGACTGCATACGACCGAGGCACACACGGCCAACACCCGGCATCATGGTGTGGGGAGCGATCTCCTACACTGGCCGTACACCACTGGTGATCGTCGAGGGGACACTGAATAGTGCACGGTACATCCAAACCGTCATCGAACCCATCGTTCTACCATTCCTAGACCGGCAAGGGAACTTGCTGTTCCAACAGGACAATGCACGTCCGCATGTATCCCGTGCCACCCAACGTGCTCTAGAAGGTGTAAGTCAACTACCCTGGCCAGCAAGATCTCCGGATCTGTCCCCCATTGAGCATGTTTGGGCTGGATGAAGCGCCGTCTCACGCGGTCTGCACGTCCAGCACGAACGCTGGTCCAACTGAGGCGCCAGGTGGAAATGGCATGGCAAGCCGTTCCACAGGACTACATCCAGCATCTCTACGATCGTCTCCATGGGAGAATAGCAGCCTGCATTGCTGCGAAAGGTGGATATACACTGTACTGGTGCCGACATTGTGCATGCTCTGTTGCCTGTGTCTATGTGCCTGTGGTTCTGTCAGTGTGATCATGTGATGTATCTGACCCCAGGAATGTGTCAATAAAGTTTCCCCTTCCTGGGACAATGAATTCACGGTGTTCTTATTTCAATTTCCAGGAGTGTATAATAGCATTAGCATGAGTGTGACGCACTGCAGTATCTATCTGCATCAGTGCACCTTCGCACTAGGCACATATCGAAAAGCACTATCTTCACAAATACACGCATCTGCAGCAATTGAAGCATCTGCTTAATACCGACATCAGTAGCGCACCACAAGCGTAACTGCCCACATCCACCTTTTGCTGCATCATTCATTCTAGTGGTTTGTGACTTAATGCCCACTGCGTCAGGGAAGGCCTGCGTCAGAAATGGCTGGTTCAAATGGCTCTGAGCACCATGGGACTTAACTTCTAAGGTCATCAGTCCCCTAGAACTTATAACTACTTAAACCTAACTAACCTAAGTACCAGAGCTCCAAGTGCTAATATAAAACACTGATGCTCAAATCGTTATAGGCACTGAAACCTGGCTAAAGCCGGAGACAAGTTGAGGCGAAATTTTTGCGGAGCAACTAACGGCGTTCAGAAAGGATAGGGTAAATGCAGTGGCTTGTTTGTTACTTTTGGAAGTAGTTTAATGGCTCTGAGCACTATGCAACTTAACTTCTAAGGTCATCAGTCACCTAGAACTTAGAACTAATTAAACCTAACTAACCTAAGTACATCACACACATCCATACCCGATGCAGGATTTGAACCTGCGACCGTAGCGGTCGCGCGGTTCCAGACTGAAGCGCCTAGAACTGCTCGGCCAGACCAACCGGCTCCCACATCTTGGTACAAGGATACTGCAAGACTCATTCTAATTCATAGCTTCCATAACACAGTTATACAAACACTAACATAAATACATTCCCTTATGTGTAATTTGGTTGGCCGCTCAGCATCAGTGGTCACTAAACTCTCCTATTTGGGCGACATACTCGATGATTGAAATAAATGTTGATGGGTGCACATGGCGAACCTACATAAGTTTCACATAATTTAAAGCCATGCCGACGGCCAGTCGTTACAGGTATTTCAGTGCATCAAAATGACACTGCCAATCCCTGTTCTGTTCGCATGCAAATTATGCTTATTGTGTATTGACTGGACCATGTTCAAAGGGAGAGCAAGGACAAGTTCCACAGAAATACAAATGTCAATAGATACTTCGCAGAAAATCAAACAGAACGTTATTGTGATGTACATCGAATGGGTATTTGATTAGAAGGTTACGAAACTGAAACTAGATTTTGTGTCGACAAAGTGTTACGTGAGTTATCAATATTTATATTAATTAACAGCAACTAAGGTATCGTCGTTTGAGTAAATTAGCTGTAAGAATGAGGTAGTTTGACCTCGTGCTTCAATAGAAATGTGTTAATTGTTTTAAAAGCGTTTTTTTAAATGTGACTGTGTAAGGAATATTCTCTGAATATTCTCTAACCCCCCCCCCAGTTCGTTATGACCTGTCCTTACCACTTGTCTCACGCACAGAGATATCTGACAGAACTAAAGTGCCTGTGAACCCAGGCCCTGCAAGGCAAGGAGATCCTGGATGAAGTCACGATTGGACATAAGAATAACAGCCGTCGTACATGCCCTAAAATGTTTCAGTGTTCTCTAGAACACACAAATAGCTGTTATATGTACTAAATATTTTTTTTACAGAATCACCATACACATTGGGTTCAAGTGCGTAGTTGGTGACGTTGGAAAATCCTCTATAATTAGGAAGATCAGAACAATGAATTGAGAAACTAAAGGAAATTAGTCATGATAAACATGAGCACATAACAACCTTTCAAAAGCGTTCCTTCTTTAGAAAAGAACCCCTAGCGTAACTTGCAATACAGTGATCACAAAACAATTTATCCTTCAAAATATTACACAAACAACACTTCGATATACCCTATTGTCTATTTTATTTTAGCTGGATAGTTACGTGTGTTTACCGATACCTTTCTCGACTTTTAAGCCCTATCAACACACACGCGATGCGTGGCTAGCATAGACACGCATGAACGAGAAGAGGATACATAACCTAACTTCAATCTCCAATAGAACTGAAGTTCACACACAAGTTAGTGACTCCCTTACTGAGCGCCTGAGAAACGCGATATTTATCGTGCTTTGTCGGCGGCTCCTGTGGTCAGCAGTGGCGTATGATGGCGGCGCGTCGACGCTGTGCTGACCTGTAAACCTCAATACTATTCTGGCCTTGACTGTATCAGCAGTCGGACTCTGCCCGAGTTTTCGTTTGCCCCAGGTAAACTATTGGTAACGTCCACTCGCTCTGGCTTAGTGATGTGTACACCTCTGCCCTCTGTAATTGTTCAATAGAAAAAAAACTAACTCAGGTCGAAATCCGTAATCTCCACTCCGGAGATGTTACGAGATTTTCGATCCCTGTGAACGCAAGTGTTCACTAAAAAGCTCTCCTAAGCCAAAAAGTGCTCCGTCTACACACGGCCCTGGTCAGAATATATGTCTCCCTTCTTCGCCGGCCGGAGTGGCCGAGCGGTTCTAGGCGCTTCAGTCTGGAACCGCGAGACCGCGACGGTAGCAAGTTCGAATCCTGCCTCGGGCATGGATGTGTGTGATGTCCTTAGGTTAGTTAGGTTTAAGTAGTTCTAAGTTCTAGGGGACTGATGACCTCAGATGTTAAGTCCCATATTGCTCAGAGCCATTTGAACCATTTTTGTCTCCCTTCTTCTATCCATGGCCCCAGACAGTATATCTTTTTTGCTACCCAGTGTACCTTGTGTTCGTCCCCTACCACCATTCGTAGGGGCCAATGCTCATTGTGGTATGACTTGGGTCGTGTCTTAGCCCAATGAAGCCTGAGAAGCGTATTAGGGGGGGGGGGGGGGGAGGTGGAAACTATTTTCCTTCTGGCGTATAGCATTCATGTTTCGCTCCTATACTCTCAGATTCCCCCCATACACGAGATGTTCATGTGCTCCCTCGTGTTCTCCACGCCTTCATCACATGACATTCGAGTAATTGTTAAAAATAGCTGCTTTCCACTGTGGCCTGTTTTCTGTTTTGAAAAAATAAGCATAGCGACAATGTTTTCGTGCTTTCCAAAGACCTCTCATTATGATTTTGAAAGCATTCCTTTCGTAGATACTTTCCCAGGCGTCAGGTGTGGTCCTTCTACGCGTGTTCTGTCCCGTCGTCTCTGCCCCGCTGTTAACTTTATTTTGTGCGACTCAACATTTTTCGTAAATGCGAATTCCGTGTGTTGGTCCTCGAAGAGCGGCCACACGGACCCTTGCTATGTTAAGATGTTTCTTTCCATTCTACGCAGGTGTTTCAGAGATCGCTTAATGGCTTACTGTTAGCTACTGGTGCCTGCCTCCCCGCTGTGAAGGGTCAGCTTTTATTGCCCCTTTTGAAATGCGTCCCTCGTTCTATTTCTCTCGACGGATAGGAACTCGCTGCGTCCACTTCAATTCAAAGCGACTGCGATACTACATGATTATTAACATGCAAAGTAGGGAATGCTTGATAGTATCGAGTTCATCTTGGTCACGTATGAACGATTACTCTTCATACTATGCAAATTAATATCACTTTACTTGAAGCAGGGCATGCGTGATATCTAACTCCTCAGCTAGACGAGTAGATTACGTTTCTATATTTAAAGTAGTATGATAAGGGGCAAAATTATACCGCCACTCTACAATCCTCATACCATACTTTTCTGGACTAGGTGATGAAAGCCACAAGCCATAAAATCTGTCATGCCATTGCGAGTAGAAATGGTTCTGACTTCAAATACATGTCTGTAAAGCTGGGAATACTTCCAAAAAGACCAAGCGAGGTGGCGCAGTGGTTAGCACACTGGACTCGCATTCGGGAGGACGACGGTTCAATCCCGTCTCCGGCCATCCTGATTTAGGTTTTCCGTGATTTCCCTAAATCGCTTCAGGCAAATGCCGGGATGGTTCCTTTGAAAGGGCACGGCCGATTTCCTTCCCCATCCTTCCCTCACCCGAGCTTGCGCTCCGTCTCTAATGACCTCGTTGTCGACGGGACGTTAAACACTAATCTCCTCCTCCTCCTCCACTTCCAAAAAGGAAAATGAATACGAAAAGTTGGACCACACGAAGAAAGTTTATAATATAAACAGGAATAAAAAAGTTTTGTATGTGAGGACGGATGTTTTATGTTGCATGTGAAGCAACATCAGAATCAAATTTTACTACGGAAAATTTTAGTTTATGCTTTCGAATCAGTTTTCGTGTGAAGCAATCGATTTTGAATACATTTAGTAGTCTGAAAACAGTGGTGAGTTGAATTATAATGCAGGACGTTCTAGAAAAGAGGTATTCAGTGATACATTGCTGTTTAATATTAGGGAAGTAATTTAACGCTAAGAAGGTCGAAGAACTCGTAGTAAAGTATGACGTGTCAAACTTACTTTCATATACACTAAGTGCGTTCGGAAAATACGCTTAAGCATTAGCTTTCTCATTACTATCCTCTTTTAGCGTGATTTTTTGGTGCAATCATTGACATATGTTACATTGTTGTACCCACTTTAGGAATATGGTTGAGAAAAAGTCTATAGCTCTTTTTTCTTTTTTTTAAGTCTATAGTTGTTTCCATAATTCGGGAAAGAAGAAGTTAGATATCTTGGTGAAAGATTGTTTCAACTTTTTGAAGCTTTTTTAACAAAATATGACGACTGTGCGAATGTAGCTGAACGGCACTAACATTTCCAAGATTGTTCATGGATATTTTCTGAAGATTTTGGCACAAAGAGAACCTGTTAAAGCACTAAACAAAGTATATAAGTTATATAGTTGCGGTATGCGGTAGTAATTAGGTTTTTTTTCTTTTGCTTGAAATCAGAGCTATAACTATTCTGTATATGTCAGTATTTGTGCTAAGTTATTTCCTTTAATTTTGGTCGATAATGAGAAACTAATTGTAGTAAGACTACCGGTTTCAGTCCATAGCGACCAAATTAGGTCTTCCAGAAAAAGGGGAACCAAATACAACTACTGCTCGATATATAAAGTGTGAAGTATAGTGTAATGGAAAGATACTACTGTGATACAATAGGAAAAGCTCAAAAACAACAGATTTAAGATGAAACCATATATTATCCTAATACACTGCAGCGCCAAAGAAACTGATATAGGCAAGCGTATTCAAATACAGAGATATGTAAACAGGCAGAATATGGCCTTGCGGTCGGCAATGCCTATATAAGACAAGTGTCTTGCGGAGTTGTTAGATCGGTTACTGCTGCTACGATGGGAGGTTATCAAGAACGTGGTGTTATAGCCGTTGCACGCGCGATGGGACACAGCATCTCCGAGGTAGCGATGAAGTGGGGATTTTCCCGTATGACGATTTCACGGGAGTACCGCGAATATAGGAATCCGGCAAAACATGAAATCTCCGGAAAAAGATCCTGCGAGAACGGGACCAAAGACGACTGAAGAGAATCGTTCAACGTGACAGAAGTGCAACCCCTCCACAAATTGCTGCAGATTTCAATGATGGGCCATCAACGAGTGTGAGCGTGTGGGCTATTCAGCGAAACATCATCGATATTTGCTTTCGGAGCCGAAGGCCACTTGTGTACCCTTGATGACTCCACGACACAAAGCTTTACGCCCCGCCTGGGCCTGTTGACACTAACATTGGACTGTTGATGGCTGGAAACATGTTTCCTGTCCGGACGGGTCTCGTTTCAAATTGTATCGTGCGGATGGGCGTGTACGGGTATGGAGAGAACCTCATGAATCCATTGGACTCTACATGTCAGCAGGGGACTGTTCAAGCTGGTGGAGGCTCTGTAATGGTGTGGGGCGTGTACAGTTGGAATGATATGGGACTCCTGATACGTCTAGATACGACTGTTACAGGTGACACGTACGTAAGCACCCTGTCTGATCACCTGCATCCATTCTCGTCCATTGTGCATTCCGACGGACTTGGGCAATTCCAGCAGAACAATGCGACACACCACACGTCCTGAATTGCTACAGAGTGGCCCAAGAACACTTTTTAAACACTTCCGCTGGCGACCAAACTCCCCAGACATGAACATTATGAGTGTATCTGGGATGCCTTGAAACATGGTGTTCAGAAGAGACCTCCTTCCCTTCGTACTCTCACGGATTTATGGACGGCCCTGCAGGAGGCGTGGTGTCAATTCCCTCCAGCACTACTTCAGACATTACTCGAATCCATGCCATGTCGTATTGCGCCCTTCTGTGTGCTCGTGGGGGCCCTACACGATGTTAGGCAAGTATACCAGTTTCAGTTCTTTAGTGTACAGTTAAGCGGAAGTATCATCCTGATAAGAGGTAGACAATGTTAGCTTGGTATCTTTTTAAGATACACGTTTGTGACATAAACTCGTCACCCGCAGCTACTGTGTTCTATGTTTCAAATATCTTTTAACGTTGCTACTTAGGGTTGGTGGTATTAGGATAATATGAGCTTTCTGTTTTTATCAGGTATGTTTCATCATATTTTTACCCTTGTTTTTTCTATATACAGGATGTCCATTTGAACTGAAGACATTGAAATATCACGAAAATACACATCATATCAAAAAAGTTATAATTCCAACTTGTTTGTCTTGAAGGGGGACATCCAATGCTACACTCAACCCCCCTACCAACAACGTGTGTGGGTGGTGGGAGTAACTTTGAAATCTTCAATGGGAACCTGCGTTTTATATTGCAAATTACAATTCTACGGCAAAATCCACAGACGTTTTGCCTGAAACGTTTTCTTCGTTTCGCCCCAGATAGTACTGTAATCGCAGGAATAGAAATTGGTGCACAATCGTCAATTTACGAGGTGCTGCTCAGTAGCCCTTGAATATCCTATGGTACGTGGGACCCTGCCTCTATGCTGCGAGGGTAGGACCGGCCAAGTATTTCTTAACTTCTAATTGGAAACCCCATTCGCAACGTTATATTCCTCCGAAAATGGGACTACTCGACGCACCACTGTGGACGTGCCTAGAGGCGGATACTGTTCTACTTTTTTAATTAGAATAAGTGTTCAAACATAATACTGCCAACTGCAATACACTTAGTGATGCGCTTTTAAAATCACCACACACGGGACAGAAGCATATCTGCGGGAATGTCAGCACAGGTGTTTCTGATGCAGTCGACAATGTCTTCATGCTCTGTTGGCACGTGGTGGTACATCTTATATTTTAAATATCCCGACAAAAAGAAATCCAGTGACCTAGCGGGCCATTTAATAGGGCGATCTCTGCCGATCCTCTGACCATTGTAAACACGGTCAATACCTCCCGTGCTTCAACTGCGTAATGCGCTGGACAACCGTCATACTGAAACCAAATACGTTGCCGAACGTCCAGTGCAACATCCTGCAGTAGTACTGGTAGTTCCTGTTCGATACTTGCGTCCATTCAATGTGCCGTCGATAAAATACGAACCAATGAGTTTGTACCCCATGATAACACATCATACGTTAACCGACCAAGGACGTTGATGGTCAACTTTCCGTAACCAGTAGCGATTGTCTACACTCCAGTATGTCGGTTAAAGCTACCACGGTATTTTAATGTAGGCTCATCGGAAAACAAGTAAGTGGGGTCGTTTGCATTTGTTGACGTGACCATTCACCAAACGCTTCCCGGTTATGGAAGTCGGCTCCATGAAATTCTTGATGCAGTTACACGAGGCATGAATGATACTTACGACGACGCAGTATTGTGACAATGCTATCTAAGGAAATGCCGGAATTTGCGATGTAATAGCGGTCGCCTATCACTGGGTTGTGGTGAACTGCCGCTACTACAGTTATTTCGTTATCTTCTCCTGTAACACGTTCGCTTCGTTTCCTTTTGTCTCTATGTACACTGACATCAGACACAAAGGCGTTCACAGCCTTGTAAAAGAAGAAAAGAGGGCGAGCTTTCTCTGGAAAACGCTCGGCATACGAGGCAACAGTAATCTTAACATTTCTACTACGTTCTCCGTAAATGAGGATCATATCAGTTTTTCCTCTGTGCTTGCAACGTTCTACATCCACTTGCACGGCTGTTATCCAAATGATAGGTGTGCAGGCAATAAACAGTGCATCAGGATTGTAATGTTTAGAGCTGCTATCTGTTCTACGTCTACATGATACGTGACCTCCGTTCACAGTGTTCTGCCTGTTATGATATACTGTAGTTCGTTACATGGCCACGGTGGCGCTTCGAGTAGTCTTCCGTTCGATATATTGGATTAATACAACGTCGCAAATGGAGGTTCCTATTAGAAGTTATAAAATACTGACCTATCCTACCCTCGCAACATGGAGGTGGAGTTCCGGGTGCCAGTGGATATTCAAGGACCATTGAGTAACATGTAAATTACGACTGAATACCCATTTCTACTACTCCGATTACAGCGCCATCTGTAATGAAACGAAGAAAATGCTTCAGACAAAACATATGTAGATTTTGCCGTAGAATCGTTATCTGCAATAAAAAAAGGGCATTCCCACTGAAGATTTCAAAATCGCCTCACGCCACCCACTCACGGGATGGGGTGCCACCAGTCGACTGTGCTGTCGTCGTATGTCCCCCTCCAAGACAAACAAATTGGAATTACAACTTGTTGGTGTGATGGGTAGTTGTCGAGATATTTCAATGTCTTCAGTTACAATGAACACTCTTTGCATATATATATATATATATATATATATATATATATATATATATATATATATATATACACAGGGTGTTTCAAAAATGACCGGTATATTTGAAACGACAATAAAAACTAAACGAGCAGCGATAGAAATACAGCGTTTGTTGCAATATGCTTGGGACAACAGTACATTTTCAGGCAGACAAACTTTCGAAATTACAGTAGTTACAATTTTCAACAACAGATGGCGCTGCGGTCTGGGAAACTCTATAGTACTATATTTTCCACATATCCACCATGCGTAGCAATAATATGGCGTAGTCTCTGAATGAAATTACCCGAAACCTTTCACAACGTGTCTGGCGGAATGGCTTCACATGCAGATGAGATGTACTGCTTCAGCTGGGCACGCCGCCTCCTGTATGTTTCGGATAGCCCAAAGCAATCACACGATCATCGAAATATTCATTCAGGAAATTAAAGACGTCGGCCGTGCGATGTGGCCGGGCACCATCTTGCATAAACCACGAGGTGTTCGCAGTGTCGTCTAAGGCAGTTTGTACCGCCACAAATTCACGAAGAATGTCCAGATAGCGTGATGCAGTAATCGTTTCGGATCTGAAAAATGGGCCAATGATTCCTTTGGAAGAAATGGCGGCCCAGACCAGTACTTTTTGAGGATGCAGGGACGATGGGACTGCAACATGGGGCTTTTCGGTTCCCCATATGCGCCAGTTATGTTTATTGACGAAGCCGTCCAGGTAAAAATAAGCTTCGTCAGTAAACCAAATGCTGCCCACATGCATATCGCCGTCATCAATCCTGTGCACTATATCGTTATCGAATGTCTCTCGTGCAGCAATGGTAGCGGCGCTGAGGGGTTGCCGCGTTTGAATTTTGTATGGATAGAGGTGTAAACTCTGGTGCATGAGACGATACGTGGACGTTGGCGTCATTTGGACCGCAGCTGCAACACGGCAAATGGAAACCTGAGGCCGCTGTTGGATCACCTGCTGCACTAGCTGCGCGTTGCCCTCTGTGGTTGCCGTACGCGGTCGCCCTACCTTTCCAGCACGTTCATCCGTCACGTTCCCAGTCCGTTGAAATTTTTCAAACAGATCCTTTATTGTATCGCTTTTCGGTCCTTCGGTCACATTAAACCTCCGTTGAAAACTTCGTCTTGTTGCAACAACACTGTGTTCTAGGCGGTGGAATTCCAACACCAGAAAAATCCTCTGTTCTAAGGAATAAACCATGTTGTCTACAGCACACTTGCACGTTGTGAACAGCACACGCTTACAGCAGAAAGACGACGTGTCACGAGATGTTTGTTGTACAGCAGCTGTATTTGATTTCCATTTTCGCGACTTATCTGAAGATGGTCGTTATGTACCGAAAGCGGTAGTCTGACGACTGTCCGTTTGTGATAATTGTCTGGCATTAAACTAAGAAGTACTGTACCTTCTGTAACACTGTTTTTAATCGCTGGTACGTCGCAGCCTGTAATGGGAAGTGTCTGTCTGTTTGCGTCAGGCGTGGCTGTTTCTGGGCTTCCCACTGCTGGGCAGCACGTGGCACACGGCGTGCTTCCTCTGCCTCACCTTCGCCTGCTACCTGGTCAGTATCAGCATAGTAACTAATTAACATTTTACTTGTATATATTGTACAATACCTACTCTCGCCACATCTTAGAATTAATTCCTGTGTGTAATCTCAAGTTCTGTTGCTGCTGCTTCATGTGTATTAGGCACCAGTGATATGGGGGCGTGCTGAAAAGTGACGCCTACAAATTTTTATACGAAAACTTCTAAACCTTTTTTTTAAAAAAAAAAAAAGATTTACGTTCAACATCCTGTTCTTCACGTCTTGATATTTATTCGTAAACATAGTCACCATGGCGACTAACACACTGAGAGAAAATTTTGTTGAAACCGACACTAGAATGTTTGACTTTGTGGACGGAACCACAACCTCAGCTCTACTTGCAGCGGTTCATCACAAAGTATAGTTCTCGAAGGTGTTCTTTGAGTTTAGGAAGCATATGAAAATCTCTCCCATGTCGGTTCTGTATGGAGGATGATCGGTGACATTGAACCAAGGCGTCGGATTGTCGCAGAGTCACAGTTCTCGTGTGTGATCTGTCATTTTTATCCTGAAGGAGAAGGTGCTCCAATGTGTGGACGAACTCTTCAAATTGGAAACACGATTACAGCACGTGGCTTCTCACGCACCGACATAGTTCCGTTACACGCCGCCGTGTTAGACACTACAGTTCGGAGCTCTAGCGGCAAAGGGCTGAAAATATGTAGACGTGAAGAAAAAGGTGTAGAATGTTAATGTCGTTTGTTTCATTTAAAAACCTAAGAGTTTTCACATAAAAGATTCCGAAGCATTACTTTTCAGCCCGCCATCGTACTCTGCGTTGCACTGACTGCATTCCACCGTGATAAATAATACTGTTACAATACACGAGTCCCTTCTTACTTCATTTACATGGTTACCGCTTTCCCGTATGTATCTTTTGTTTCCGTATTGTTGCCAATTGTTGGCTGTCTAGAGAGACAGACAGTGAGGGAGAGAGAGAGAGAGGGGGGGGGGGGGGGGGAGGGCGTATTTCTGGTTTTCTGTTAGCATTCTTAACTATAAACAGCGAAGCATTATGCTGCGCAGGATGTTTGGAAACCGCTGGGATGTGTGTGACGTCCTTAGGTTAGTTAGGTTTAAGTAGTTCTAAATTCTAGAGGACTGATGACCACAGCAGTTAAGTCCCATAGTGCTCAGAGCCATTTGAACCATTTGAACAAACCGCTGGGATATAAAAGTTGGCGTTTAATATGCAGTAGGTCAACACTCTTACCTTCAGGTAAGCCTTATGAAATGTTAGGTACATGTTTCATTAAGTAGCAGGTAATAAAGGATCAAAATCACTCACATAAGCGCGCGCACGCACGCACACTCACTCGCACACACACACACACACACACACACACACACACACACACACACACACACACACAGTCACAAACATGAGCGCTCGCGCACTTAATTTTTTAATTTTTGTTTCGCACAACAGATAAGGTAGTCTCAGAAATAAACTGAAAATAGTATTAATGCACTGTCTCCAGCAAGGATTTCGGGAGGTTTCTGTAGGATTTAAGGCAAATATCGCAACCAGTTGTCACTTTCTATTTATTTATTTTCAGTCAGGAACCGTTCTGCATTTTCAGATAGCGTTATAAGTGGCGGGAAAGGACGGTGACTCCGTTGCTGTACTCCGCGGCCTACAGAGTAAAACAGAAAAGGTTTAGGTGATCAAACTTGTCGAGAGGCTTCCTTGGGTTGGAAGAAAAGTGCCAGAACCGGTAATCCTGACGCAGGTTTCTCAGCTCAGAATGCATCTAAATTTGGCTCAGAAGGGGGTAAATTATGCTGCCACATAAGTCTTTGGTCACTAACCCAATAGTATCAAAAGTCTGACAGATAGCCATATAGCATTTAAAAGGAAATTAAAAGAATTTCTTAATGCAACTCCTTCTACTCATTAGATGAATTTTTGGATAGAGTAAGTGGGTAATTTCGCCAACCCCCCCTCCCCCCCCCCCCCAAAAAAAAAAGAAATTAAAAATATTCAGTGTCATGTACTATTTTGTGTAATGTAATATCTTGTATAAACACCTTTTATTAACCTGACACGTTGCACATGATTACGAAGTGTCGTATTCATGATCTATGGAACAAGTACTAATCTAATCTAAGCACTCCCTACCCAGCCTGCTGCGATTTGGCTGTGTTGGTCCAGGATTCAAGCAAGTAGGGAAAGAGTAAAACGAAAAAGCAGTCTACACACAGAGAACAGTTTGGAACGCTTCTGGGTATTGCCAACTCTCTCGGATTTAGCAAATAAGATCGAGAACTGTAAAAGAATCAGGCATTCCAGTATGGTAGCGAATGATGTCTCCCAAAGCAAAAGAATGTCGAACAGTTCATTGATTCTACTCCGTCGGCACAAGTACTAATATATACAAGAATATATCTGAGCATAATTGCGGTACACTACTATCCACGCTTAAAATTAAAGTTACCTTCAGCTCTTTCTCTTGTTTCAACAGAGGTTTTAGTGAGCGCTTGGAAGTGATGGAACTGCATAAGCTTCAAGTCAGCTCATAGATATTCCTAACTTTGGAACCCCCGTCATATAAATCCAACTCACTGGAAATGCCTAAAGCCAACAAATGCTCAACAATGGTTCAAATTCTAAAACAGTTCGCACTGTCCAGTTGGATAAGAAGTAGAAGGTAAAAAGAAACTTTAGAGAGATATAAAGCTAATACCTGTATTTAACATAAACAATAAAAAATGTTTTATGGAAAATGGACAAGAGGAGAGGAGATACACAGGAGACATCAAAATTAGCTAACTAAACGTACGACTTTGAATAACAATGAAGTGCTAGGTACTTTAAGTATATACAAAGTGATTAATTATAGTTAAACTTTCAAAACGCTGTAGAAATAACACCAATGGTCAGAATGACATCAAATTGCAACGGAGTATCACTGGAGAAGAGGGAGAACGTATGGCAGAAGAGAAAAATTAGTGTGAAAATTGATTAATAGATGGCACTGTATGTGTTAGAATATGCAAATGAAAACACCTTTTATTCGCACGACCCATTCAAGTCGATAGAAACACGCTGGGTACACGGCTTTTCCTTCTTTCGCGTCTGCGACGTTCGCCGTGACTGCCTCAATGCAGGATCGCGCTCTGCTTGTAAAGCTGTATTACAAGAATGATGACTGCGCACACGTCTTTCTGCAGAAGTTCCGGACACTGAAGGGTTTGAAGAAAGGCGTGCTCCAATGGCGGTTGTAGGTCTGGAGAAAATGATCTGGAAATTCTAAAAGACTGGTTCTTTTGGTGTGAAACCTAGTAGAGGGAGGAAACGAATTGATTCGACGTCAGTGGAAGCAGTGGCCATAGCAATGCAGGAGGATATTAGTGGTGGTGTGAAAACGTGTAGCTCATGGAGAATTCCCCGAAAATTGGGCATACCCGTGATCACGGCGCGTAAAATCCTGTGAAACATCCTTCTTTACTGTCCATTCAAAATTACCCACGTGCACGAGCTGCTTCCTGCTGACCTGCCAGCAAGAGAGACCTTTGTTTTAGAATTTCTTGCTCGCATGGAAGTGGAAAATGATCGGCCGTGGAAGAATTTGTGCACAGATGAAACCCACTTCCGCCTTACAAGATGTGTAAATACACAGAATTATCGAATATGGGCAATGAAAAATCCACATGCAAATCAACCAGTACCCCTTCAACCTGAAAAGGCCACTGTGTGGTGCGGGTTTACAGCATCATTTATCATAGGGCCATATTTTTTTGAAGAGACAGGTGCTGCCGGTCTTGTTACCTGTACCGTCACTGGTAGGCGATATGAGTGTCTTGCGCAGCCACGTCATCCCAGCTCTCCAACAGCGCAGATGTGTGAATGGGATCATTTTTATGCAAGACGGCTCACCTCCGCTCATTGCAAATCCAGTTAAGCAGCTGCTGAAGCGACATTTCGGAGATGCTAGAATTATCACCCTACAGCCTGGCCGTACCAATCTCCTGATCTTAATCTGTGTGACGTCTGGCTGAGGGCTAGTTCGGCAACAAGTTCGACAACAAGCACGGCCCCCCTGTAACCGGGTGGCTCAGTCAGTTCAGAGGTCGCACAAAGGACAGGGTACGCGGCCTCCGACATGAAAGGCGCGTTCACTATGAGAACTTCTCCTTTAAATACACGTAGTTACTGTGCCGGAATACCAGACTTCGCGGTTAGATTTGATCCTACAGGATATAGCAACGGCGACTTCCTCCTTTGACATATTAACTAACTCACCCACGCATTTGTAGCGAAATGCAGGAAGATATGCAGCGGATAGGCATTTGGTGCAGTGAGTGGCAACTGACCGGTAACATAGACAAATGTAATGTATTGCGAATACATAGAGAGAAGGATCCTTTATTGTATGATTATATGATAGCGGAACAAACACTGGTAGCAGTTACTTCTGTAAAATATCTGGGAGTATGCGTGCGGAACGATTTGAAGTGGAATGATCATATAAAATTAATTGTTGGTAAGGCGGGTGCCAGGTTGAGATTCATTGGGAGAGTCCTTAGAAAATGTAGTCCATCAACAAAGGAGGTGACTTACAAAACTCTCGTTCGACCTGTACTTGAGTATTGCTCATCAGTGTATCCGTATCAGGTCGGGTTGACGGAGAAGATAGAGAAGATCCAAAGAAGAGCGGCGCGTTTCGTCACAGGGTTATTTGGTAAGAGTGATAAGCGTTACGGAGATGTTTAGCAAACTCAAGTGGCAGACTCTGCAAGACAGGCGCTCTGCATCGCGGTGTAGCTTGCTCACCAGGTTTCGAGAAGGTGCGTTTCTGGATGAGGTATCGAATATATTGCTTCCCCCTACTTATACCTCCAGAGGAGATCACGAATGTAAAATTAGAGAGATTCGAGCGCGCACGGAGGCTTTCAGACAGCCGTTCTTCCCGCGAACCATACGCGACTGGAACAGAAAAGGGAGGTAATGACAGTGGCACGTAAAGTGTCCTCCGCCACACACCGTTGGGTGGCTTGCGAAGTATAAATGTAGATGTAGATATCTGAAAGATGTTATGTTCAGTGCTCCGTTTGCAAACTTAGCTGCATTGAAGGCACGAATTGCGCAACACATTTTGATCGTGACCCTGGAAACACTTCGATCAGTTTGAAACATGCTGTTTCTCGATTTCAACTTGTTGCGGAAAATGGTGTAAAGCGTACTGAACATGTTTTGCGCCAGTGACACGGAATTGAATAACGCGATTTCATTATGACTGATGATTTTTATGCGTTTTTTGGCCACAGGGCAATTAAAAACCGATGTGATTGATCCTTTTTATGCGGTTTTTGGCCTCAGGGCATTTAAAAACCGATGTGATCGATGCTTTTTATGCGGTTTTTGTCCTCAGGACAATTAAAAACCGATTTTCCCCATCCCATGTGATTTGATCTTGCCATGGTGGATGGGGTCAAGTAACTAACAGCATCACACCTGTACACCCATGCACACTGAGTAGTACAGTTTTTTTAACGTCAGACATACATCTTAGGCATTGTTGTATGATTCATTTGTATTTGTAGTAGACCACTATTAAATTATGATTCTTACGGCTCCATCTATTGGTATATTTTGTAACTATTTATTTTTCCTCCGTCACACGTGTTCCCCCTTCTCTGATAATATTCCGTTTCAATTTGACGTCATTCTGACCAGTGGTGTTGTTTCTACAGCGGTTTGAAAGTTTAATTTTAATTATAATCACCCTGTGTACTTATGACTAGTCGAGAATGACCCAGCAGCAACGAAGTATGAGTTTGCGAATATTTTTGTTTTATTTATGACACTGTGACGATACTAGGTAAATAAGACATCGTTTTATGATTGTAGCGAGATGGATGGTAGTTAATCTCTGACACGAAAAGATGAGGTAGATGTAACGTGCGTTTTATAAGACTAACTTTAGACAACTTTGTTGCTGTATGTAATACCAAACAAATACCCCCTTTGGAAAAGCGACAATGCGTTACTCAACTGCCGTTCTCATCCAGTATTTGAAAAAAAAGCATGTACGCAACTTCACTGTTTTTCAGAGATCACTAGCAACTACTAACAAGTGGAAAATTTGAAAATCTGTTTAATATGAGCATCAGTCGTAACTGAGATTTACGATTCTACAGAGAATATTGTAATAAATCATAGCAGTAACGACCAGTAGCGATCTCTTTAAGATTGTTTTGGAATATCTGAGGAGTTCCAGTTTTCTGTCTGATATCGACCAGCGACCTCTTATAGCTTTTGCACCAGAGGGTAAAACACCATACTAAGGCCCAGACAGGGACACAGTCTGTACTGAAATTAATTTTGCTTCTAGCATTCTGGTTTTGAATTTCAGTGTTCATCCTAAATTAATTCTCACTCTTACCCACGAACACACGTAATAGCTCGTAAAGCGTAAAAATTAGAAAGAGCTTCAAAAGATTTGAAGAGGATGTCAGCTTTCCAATTAACCCAGGCCAATATTGTTACTTCACTCTTCTGTATAATCAAAACTTGATTGAGCTTAGCTGCGTCGTCTCAGACTACCTCGTTAGCAAGTCAACAAAATGAAAGAGTTCTGAAAACAAAGCAAGGAGAATTGTCCAGTTTGGTGAACGTACGAGTTTCGGGAGCAGAACGGAAAACCGAAAACTTAAGGGCTGATCATGTTCTAAGGACACTGAATAAAAAATTAGACTCTTGCAAGGGTACTACTAATTTTTGACGGGAGTCTCCGAATACATGTATACGTCTCTCTCTTTATTATTGCTTCTGTCCAACTCTAATCTCATCCTAAAGAAGACAATCAATCCCGGAGGACTGCTTATTATTCTTGATTAGTAACGCTAGCGGCCGTGTAACGGTGGACTTAAGTACTTGGCCAAAGTAATGACGGCAGGAAGCAAGTGATTTATGTGAATTTCGCCCTACTCACACCCACCGGGAGTGCACGGATGACCTTTCTGGGAAGACGTCAATCTTTATCAAGACAATGATATTTTACTGTGCAACGGTTAGGTCCGTATAATACAGATCGGCCAGCAGAGATATGGTGCACGTGATATAAACACAGATTACACGGAAAATCTGACTGTATGTGATTCTGGATCAGAAAAGGCCTGATCTCTCTAGCTTCCGTGGCTACAGCTATAGAATGAGGATGCGCATGGCAAGGGCGAAGATAGGAAAAGCAGTTCTGATTAAAACATGATTGATTAGAGTACTCAATAACTCACATGAAACACATCACATAATATCAGCCAATGGTAAAATGATGCAGTTCCTTACTTGCATGATAGCTGTGCTAAAATAAAATTTCATGGTGGAATAACGGCATGGATAACTTCAGAGGTAACAACATGGAAGTTGGGAGTGCACACAAGGCGAAGAATAATCCTTCATTGACTTTCAAATGGACACACGCAACATAGTAACAAAAGAATGTCCATTCTCCATCTCTATTATACGTCACTGGAGCAAAAGGCTGTGCAACAGAGTAACTTAAGTCGATGTTAAAACCTTGCCCTTAAACTACTTAACTCCGTAATTACCGTTATGTTTGAAAACCATTATGAAAACTGGATTTTATTGGGCGTACAATCGTTTATCAGACTCATTACAAAAGCTTCTGCTTGTGATATCTTTACTTTGTACATACGTGGCGATCGGGTTGCGTGAAAATTTCTACCGCAGAAACAAAGAACACCTATAAATGTTGTCAAATCCACATAAAACACTACAAAGCTGCCAGTTAACCGTTGAAGTTGGTAACTTTGACATAGCAGTTGCAAAATTTTTACTTAATTCTAGAGGAGACTCATTTCTCGAAGTTACCAGTGTACATATTCCAAGACTTTATGTCAGTATCACTATGTGAGATGACTGAGGAAAGCACTGCTTTTAAATTAATGCGAAGTTCTTCTCAAGTAAAGAAACACCTGTAGTGCTGCACGTGATCCGTATTGATATGAACAAGGGGATAATTTAAATTCAAACATCACTTAATGAAATTAATGAAGGGGTTTTCTAACAAAAGACTGATATCTGCCCTTAACTGAGACAAAAAAAATTGCGAATGCATGTTCCATGGAACATTGATGCGTATCACACGGTCGACTGGACCAAGAGTGAGTTACCGAAACTTTCGGTCGGTGACCGTTACCCGCAGGTACCGTTTTCATAAGGGACTGTAGGTGAATAGCCAGTGGATCGGGTAGAAAGAAGAGCGAGAAACGCTCTGATTTGCAAGTAACTAACTTCACCAACCATTCAAAAAGGCTAGCCAACGGCGGTCGCTGTGAGGATCAGTTTTTTTAAGGGAGTGGGGTGAATCTTACTGCCAACAATTCGGAGAGAAACAAGTGGGAACAGTTTCATTCGATGTAAAAAGTTTGATAGGCCTCTCTGGCAAAGTTTTAGCAAGGGGGCCATAACACTGCCAGAGAGCACAAGAAAGTCTCTCTTCCCGTCACGCAGATAGGAATACATACATCACACTTTCATACATTCAGAGATTATTCTTGGATATAGTGTGGCTGAGAACACGATGCTGGTGGTTATGCAAAACAAACATTGTCAGACCATGCATAAAATACTCATTCCAGCGGGGTGCTACACACATTGTTATACAGTAAATAAAAACTGGGCAAGTGAGGGTAGAACAGACACACTCTGGCGATTCCGTACAAATTATTCATATGTGTAGATAATATTAATTTCATGTGTCTCGGTGGCCTGTGGGAAGTCTTTCTATTGGAATCCACTTCTGCGAGATGCGTGCCCTAACCTACCCCAATTATCTAACTGGGGACCTCGAACACTAGCCTGCTGTGACACAAACTAATGTTATCATCTGAGAGGATTTGGGAAATTTGACCGCACGTGCGACTAATGGATAAAGGTCTCGGACTGTAATTTTGAATACATCGAAATTATTTTTCGATGTATTCAAAACAGGCTTTAACTTTGGGGTTAATGAAAGTAGTAAAATTCATATGTCAATGAAAAACTGGTATCGTATCACTCGTCAAACTCTATGATTATTTCAGTAGCAAAATTTAATTTAAACAAAGTCACTTCTCAACTTCAGTTGGGATAGTTTATATTGTACTTTTAAAGCAAATTTCATGATAGTAATCAAGGCTAAATTATGTTTCAATCGAGTTTACCTTATTTGCCTTTTTCACCACCTGTGAAGCAGTATTTTAGGCAGTAACATATACACAATCTGGCACAGTGTTTTTGAAAAGCGATACTTTGCAATAAGCTGAGAGTACTTTAGCAAAATTCTAACTAACTTCACTTTTGTTGATCCTTGCAGATTTGACAAACTTAAATAAATCACTAGATCATTTTAAAAAGGATACTCGGTTTTATAAATACTTAGGAGGGGACCCTGAATAGGTTGATGATCAGGATAGAAGATCCTGTCCCAAACACTGATTTACAGCATTTGCATTATTATTAAAATCACTCACAAAAATTAACTGATCCATGCTCTGATACATATCTGTATGCATGAAGTTGGTGGAGCAGAGGCGAAGTCATGGTGGCAAGAGAAGTGGTGGCTAATCTGTACTCACAGTTCTTGATGTTTGAATGCTCTCTAAAATTTCTTCTTCGCGATGGATTTTTAACGTGTTAGAACCATTCCTTATTGCCGAGAGTACCAACCAACAGCCAAATCCATACTCGAGCAAACTTCCTAGCAAAGCGGCTTCCGATTGCCTCCGTTTTCACCGTTGATGTGTACCGTTCACACCAAAGAGCCGCCAAGTTCGACCGCCAAAACCACCTTTTACATCGCGCCGTGCCAGTTCGTTGTGGAGGGACTTTCCTACGTCTTTTACATTTTACAGTACAAGTGCCCTAAGCATGAACCAGCTTCCAATACATATTGTTTATCTTTTAAACTTACACATAGTATAAAAATTCATTATTTTAAAGAGTCATTATCTTTTTCCATATACAGGGTGGTCCATTGATAGTGACTGGGCCAAATATCTCACGAAATATGCATCAAACAAAAAATCTACAAAGAACGAAACTCGTCTAGCTTGAAGGGGGAAATCAGATGGCGCTATTGTTGGCCCGCTAGATGGCGCTGCCATAGGTCAAACGGATATCAACTGCGTTTTTTTAAAGTAGGAACCCTCATTTTTTATTACGTATTCGTGTAGTACGTAAATAAATATGAATGTTCTAGTTTTTTCGCTTTGTCATAGTCACAAACGTATAAGTACGTGGTATCACGTAACATTCCGCCAGTGCGGACGGTATTTGCTCCGTGATACATTACCCGTGTTAAAATAGACCGTTTACCAATTGCGGAAAAGGTCGATATCGTGTTTATGTATGGCTATTGTGATCAATATGCCCAACGGGCGTGTGCTATGTATGCTGCTCGGTATCCTGGACGACATCATCCAAGTGTCCGCACCGTTCGCCGGATAGTTACGTTATTTAAGGAAACAGGAAGTGTTCAGCCACATGTTAAACGTCAACCACGACTTGCAACAAATGATGATGCCCAAGTAGGTGTTTTAGCTGCTGTTGCGGCTAATCCGCACTTCAGTAGCAGACAAATTGCGCGAGAATCAGGAATCTCAAAAACGTCGGTGTTGAGAATGCTACATCAACATCGATTGCATCCGTACCATATTTCCATGGACCAGGAATTGCATGGCGACGACTTTTGAACATCGTGTACAGTTCTGCCATTGGGCACAAGAGAAATTATGGGACGATGGCAGATTTTTTGCACGCATTCTATTTAGCGACGAAGCGTCATTCACCGTCAGCGGTAACGTAAACCGGCATAAATACACTATTGGGCAACGGAAAATCCACGATGGCTGCGACATGTGGAACATCAGCGACCTTGGCTGGTTAATGTATGGTGCGGCATTATGGGAGGAAGGATAATTGGCCCCCATTTTATCGATGGTAATGTAAATGGTGCAATGTATGCTGATTTCCTACGTAATGTTGTACCGATGTTACTACAAGATGTTTCACTGCATGAGAGAATGGCGATGTACTTCCAACATGATGGATATCCGGTACATAGCTCGCGTGCAGTTTAAGGGGTATTGAATAGCATATTTTCATGACAGGTGGCTTGGTTGTCGAAGCACCATACGATGGCCCGCACGTTCACCGTGTCTGACGTCCCTGGATTTCTTTCTGTGGGGAAAGTTGAAAGATATTTGCTATCGTGATCCACCGACAGCGCCTGACAACATGCTTCAGCGCATTGTCAATGCATGTGCGAACATTGCGGGAGGCGAACTACTCGCTGTTGAGAGGAATGTCGTTACACGTATTGCCAAATGCATTGAGGTTGACAGACATCATTTTGAGCGTTTATTGCATTAACGTGGTATTCACAGGTAATCACGCTGTAACAGCATGCGTTCTCAGAAATGAGAAGATCACAAAGGTAGATGTATCACATTGGAACAACCGAAATAAAATGTTCAAACATACCTACGTACTGTATTTTAATATAAAAAACCTACCTGTTTCCAACTGTTCGTCTAAAATTGTGAGCCATATGTTTGTGACTATTACAGCGTCATCTATCACAAAGCGAAAAACATGGTCCAACTAAAACATTCATATTTCTTTACGTACTACACTAATATGTAATAAAATGGTAGTTCCTATTTTAAATAAACGCAGTTGATATCCGTTTGACCTATGGCAATCGTGTGATTTAGCAGGCCACCCGAGATACAATAGAGTACTGACTGTGCGAGAAATCAGGAACACTGCTGCTGTCATCGGGGAAGAAGGAAATATCCGCAATATATTTGTAATGTACGTGTAAAGGAAAGGGCAATATTTACTTGAGTTAAGCGTCCTCGTTCAACTTGACGGGGACCTGAATGATCTGGCAAGGAAAACGCCCTCAATATATGTCAGAACTAACTCCAGCCTAGAATATACTCTCCATACACTGCATTTTAAACTCTTAATCGGACCGTCGGTGCACTCGATGTCTGATGTCAATTGAAAATAGGTAAAATCGCGACTTGTTGGACCGCACTACAACGTACTAACCTCTAGCCAACTACTGCCCAGTTTCTGTGTAGTAACCTACTGATGACTTGCAGCGTTACGTGCCGCTGTGAGGAATGTCCTATTGCAAGGAATCCGAGACCAGATCTCCATTGCGTGCCATTTCCTTCGTAATGTTACGTCAGAAATTGGATGGTATCTGCCGTCCTTAACTTTTGTGAGTTTGCCAGTAATTTTGTATTCATCTGGTTGCTTCACCAAGCCTCTAGAGCTGACGCTGCCATATGTTGTGGGGACCTGCTTCTCTGACTCCTCAGTCGTGAAGAGTCTGGCTTGGGTGACCCTGCGATTAGCTACGCTACCGCCTGCACAGCTTTCGACTTCGTCGAAGTGCGCACACACTCCCGGCCTTTCGCGGGCAAGTGTTTTATCGTCTGAGGTACCCAAGCACGACTCACGACCCGTCCTCACAGCTTCAGTTCTGCCAGTACCTCGTCTCCTACCTTCCAAACTTCACAGAAGCTCTTTTGCATACCTTGCAGAACTAGCACTCCTGGAAGCACTTCCCCGCGAAAGGCAAAGGTACAGAGTTCGAGTCTCGGTTCGGCACACAGTTTAATTTGCCAGCGCACGCTCCGCTGCAGAGTCAAAAATCTCATTCTCAGATACCTTCAGTTACAGTATGGTCGTTGATACGTCCAAACACGATGGGTCCTTTCTGCCACTTTGTAACGGTGCAATACCTCCCATAATACTGCACTGATTCCAAACAAACGACTGGCACTACCTACCCATAATACTGCGCTCTTTCCAAATAAACGACTGGCGCATACGCATCAGGTCACTGCGATGACAGCTTGGTAGCATTTATGCACAATCTACAGCTCTCCAAAGTGACCAGTGTGTTCTTTACTAATATTTTGTCCAGTGATCTTATAGGAGCCTTTACGAGATAAGATGCACTCTGTTTTCTGTTACAAGCTTCCTATAGTGAGGCTGTTAATTGGTATTGGAGATCACTATTCTGTCTTGAAGTCGACACCTCAGAAGGATCGATGTGGTACTGTGATATAGACACAATTCACGTACTATACAAGAAAAGCGTTTCAGCTACAGCAAAATTACCGTGTTTTACATTTCCCGTGGTTTTTCGAAAGCAGTTTAGACGAATTCCAAGCTGGATTCCTCAGGAGGGCCTCGTTCACTTTACTTGCCCCATACCCTTCAAAACTGAATCAATTGCTGCGTTTGCAGTTCCCGTCGTAGAGGATATCCATAATTAAACTTCATTTATACATGTAAAGATTTACAATGATAAACCAAAACATTATGACGACCTCCTCCTTAATAGCGTGTCTGTATACGATTGGGACGCAATACTGTGATGGAAATTAATTAGTATAAAGGTGTTTTACATTTCCCGTGGTTTTTCGAAAGCAGTTTAGACGAATTCCAAGCTGGATTCCTCAGGAGGGCCTCGTTCACTTTACTTGCCCCATACCCTTCAAAACTGAATCAATTGCTGCGTTTGCAGTTCCCGTCGTAGAGGATATCCATAATTAAACTTCATTTATACATGTAAAGATTTACAATGATAAACCAAAACATTATGACGACCTCCTCCTTAATAGCGTGTCTGTATACGATTGGGACGCAATACTGTGATGGAAATTAATTAGTATAAAGGTGTTTTACATTTCCCGTGGTTTTTCGAAAGCAGTTTAGACGAATTCCAAGCTGGATTCCTCAGGAGGGCCTCGTTCACTTTACTTGCCCCATACCCTTCAAAACTGAATCAATTGCTGCGTTTGCAGTTCCCGTCGTAGAGGATATCCATAATTAAACTTCATTTATACATGTAAAGATTTACAATGATAAACCAAAACATTATGACGACCTCCTCCTTAATAGCGTGTCTGTATACGATTGGGACGCAATACTGTGATGGAAATTAATTAGTATAAAGGCACGTGATTATTTGTTGAAAAAAATGTTTATTTACGTATTTGGTATTGAATGAATTTATCGCCTACAGTTTACAAGAAATCAAAACAAAAAAATGGGTGTAAATTGATATAAAGGCACGTATGAATTACTATCAGAATAATCTAACATATACCGAGCGAGGTGGCGCAGTGGTTAAACACTGAACTCGCATTCGGGAGGACGACGGTTCAATCCCGCGTCCGGCCATCCTGATTTAGGTTTTCCGTGATTTCCCTAAATCGCTCCAGGCAAATGCCGGGATGGTTCCTTTGAAAGGGCACGGCCGACTTCCTTCCCCGTCCTTCCCTAATCAGATGAGACCGATGACCTCGCTGTCTGGTCTCCTTCCCCAAAACAACCCAACCCCAACCCAATCTAACATATACAGTACATATCTCACAGTTACGACCTAAAATTTAGTCAGACCTCCATTGTTCTTAATAACAGTGAAAATCCTCTTAGGCGTAGAATACGTTAGGAAACGGATCTCGTCTTCCGATATTGATGTCTACTCTATTAGAATTGTAGTTTTCAACTCCGCCACAGTCTCAAACTCTCGTCCACTGCGATATGCACTTCGTGCTAGGATGACTCATAGATTTTCCTTGGAATTTAAATGCGGACATATCGATGGCCAGATGGGAAGTGGAATACGTTTACCTTGAAACAACGACTTTGTCTTAGTAGAAGTTTGAATCCCAGCGTTATCGTGTTGGAATAGTAAATAATCATCGTCAAACTCCTCATACAAGAGAGCAAATTCGATTTCCAGCATTCCTGTATAATCATCAAACTTCATTATGGGGTGCAGCCACGCTAGGTTGGACGTGCCTTTAGCACAAACTATTGCCCAGACCATAACGCTACCACCCCTAAAGTTTCTACTCATCCGAACATGTTCTTCTTCACATAGGTCATGCCAGTAATACTGAAAATCATCTGGTCCATCAAAATTAAACTTCTCCTCATTACTGAAAATTACTTTGTTCCATTCTCCGATCCACGATGTATGTTCTTCCGAAAACGCCAATGGAGCCTCCTCAAGGGCAATTTTTAAAAGTGGCTTACGGACCAGTTTCTTGAATACCAGGTTCGCATCTAGAACCAGGATTTGTCTAACGAGCCTGGAAGTGACTGATAACTGGAAACCAGCCACGATTTGAGAGGAACACACGCCATTGATTTTTGTGTTACGTAGAATCAAACGCTTTTCTGACGTTGACAGTTTTCCTGTCCGGCCATATGTAACATTATTGCCACACTGTGCACTCAGCCTGACAAAATGATCAATAACGCAACAGGAACGCCATAATTTCCTAGCAGTGTAGCGATTAGACAGGCCCATTTCCTTGTACGAGTTAGTACTTGCCTGCTGTTCACTCGATACAGACACTCCACGTTGCTTTATCACAATAACTACCATATGCCAGCTGACACACCTGCAAACTCTAATTGTTGTGAGTGTTGCGAAATGTTGACATTCACCTCTGCGCCTGCCTTTATACCAGTTTCTGCTCCTTACAACCAGGAAGACAACCTTTTTTTCAATTTTCAAGTACTCGGCCTTATTTTAATGGTGAAATGAGATTTCTTTCTTTGACTGTATTATGAACTGCGCCCTCCCGGCTAGCCGCTCGGTATAAAGCACTGCTTCCCGAGCAGGAAGCCGTGCCGATCCCCAGGGTCCGGTGTGCCGGCCAGCCTGTGGATGGTTTTATGGCGGTTTTCTATCTACCACCGCGAATGTAGTCTGGTTCCCCTGATTCCCCCTCAGATCCACTATGTCGGCGATTGCTGCACAAACACTCCCTCCACGCACGTACGCGTACACCATCTACATCTACATCTACATCCACACTCCGCAAGCCACTTGACGGTGTGTGGCGGAGGGTACCTTGAGTACCTCTATCGGTTCTCCCATCTATTCCAGTATCGTATTGTTCGTGGAAAGAAGGATTGTCGGTATGCCTCTGTGTGGGCTCTAATCTCTCTGATTTTATCCCCGTGGTCTCTTCGCGAGATATACGCAGGAGGGAGCAATATACTGCTTCATTCCTCGGTGTGAAGGTATGTTCTCGAAACTTCAACAAAAGCCCGTACCGAGCTACTGAGCGTTTCTCCTGCAGAGTCTTCCACTGGAGTTTATCTGTCATCTCCGTAATGCTTTCGCGATTACTAGATGATACTGTAACGAAGCGCGCTCCTCTCCGTTGGATCTTCTCTATCTTTTCTATCAACCCTATCTGGTACGGATCCTACACTGCTGAGCAGTATTCAAGCAGTGGGCGAACAAGCGTACTGTAACCTACTTCCTTTGTTTTCGGATTGCATTTCCTTAGGATTCTTCCAATGAATCTCAGTCTGGCATCAGCTTTACCGACGATCAACTTTATATGATCATGCCATTTTAAATCACTCCTAATGCGTACTCCCAGATAATTTATGGAATTAACTGCTTCCAGTTGCTGACCTGCTATATTGTAACTAAATGATAAGGGATCTTTCTTTCTATGTTTTCGCAGCACATTACACTTGTCTACATTGAGATTCAGTTGCCATTCCCTGCACCATGCGTCAATTCGCTGCAGATCCTCCTGCTTTTCAGTACAATTTTCCATTGTTACAACCTCTCGATATACCACAGCATCATCCGCAAAAAGCCTCAGTGAACTTCCGATGTCATCCACAAGGTCATTTATGTATATTATGAATAGCAACGGTCGTACGACACTCCACTGCGGCACACCTGAAATCACTCTTACTTCGGAAGACTTCTCTCCATTGAGAATGACATGCTGCGTTCTGTTATGTAGGAACTCTTCAATCCAATCACACAATTGGTCTGGTAGTCAATATGCTCTTACTTTGTTCATTAAACGACTGTAGGGAACTGTATCGAACGCCTTGCGGAAGTCAAGAAACACGGCATCTACCTGGGAACTCGTGTCTATGGCCCTCTGAGTCTTGTGGACGAATAGTGCGAGCCGGGTTTCACACGATCGTCTTTTTCGAAACCCATGCTGGTTCCTACAGAGTAGATTTCTAGTCTCCAGAAAAGTCATTATACTCGAACATAATATGTGTTCCAAAATTCTACAACTGATCGACGTTGGAGATATAGGTCTATAGTTCTGCACATCTGTTCGGCGTGCCTTCTTGAAAACGGGGATGACCTGTGCCCTTTTCCAATCCTTTGGAACACTATGCTCTTCTAGAGACCTTCGGTACACCGCTGCAAGAAGGGGAGCAAGTTCCTTCGCGTACTCTGTGTAAGATCGAACTGGTATCCCATCAGGTCCAGCGGCCTTCCTCTTTTGAGCGATTTTAATTGTTTCTCTATCCCTCTGTCGTCTATTTCGATATCTACCATTTTGCTATCTGTGCGACAATCTAGATAAGGAACTACAGTGCAGTCTTCCTCTGTGAAACAGCTTTGGAGGAAGACATTTAGTATTTCGGCCTTTAGTTTGTCATCCTCCGTTTCAGTACCGTTTTGGTCACAGAGTGTCTGGACATTTTGTTTTGATCTACCTACCGCTTTGACATAAGATCAAAATTTCTTTGGATTTTCTGCCAAGTCAGTACATAGAACTTTACTTTAGAATTCATTGAACGCCTCTCGCATAGCCCTCCTCACATTACATTTCGCTCCGCGTAATTTTTGTTTGTCTGCAAGGCTTTGGCTATGTTTATGTTTGCTGTGAAGTTCTCTTTGCTTCCGCAGCAGTTTTCTAACTCGGTTGTTGTACCACGGTGGCTCTTTTCCATCTCTTACGATCTTGCTTGGCACATACTCATCTAACGCATATTGTACGATGATTTTGAGCTTTGTCCACTGATCCTCAACACTATCTGTACTTGGGACAAAATGTTTGTGTTGAGCCGTCAGGTGCTCTGAAATCTGTTTTTTGTCACTTTTGCTAAACAGAAAAATCTTCCTACCATTTTTAATATTTCTATTTACTGCTGAATTCATCGATGCAGTAACCGCTTTATGATCGCTGATTCCCTGTTCTGCATTAACTGTTTCAAATAGTTCGGGTCTGTTTGTCACCAGAAGGTCTAATATGTTATCGCCACGAGTTGGTTCTCTGTTATTACCCTTCAGGTGCTCAGCCACAACTGCTGCTGAGCCTACTTTAATCGTGACCTTCACCCAAATTATTTGATATTTCGGATCTCCGTCAATTTCCTTCGATACTATTGCACTTCTTATCGCTATAAACACGCGTACCCCTTCACTGTCCAGCCTGTCTCTGCCGTACACATTCCAATCTGAATTTAGAATTTCATTACTGTTTACATCTGGTTTCAGCCAACTTTCAGTCCGTAGTACTATGTGGGCATTGTGACCGTTTATTAATGAGAGCAGTTCTGGGACCTTTCTATAGACGCTCCTGCAGTTTACTATTAGCACATTAATATTGTTATTCGCTGTTGCATTTTGCCTACTCCTACCTTGCCGCGTCTCAGGAGGCGTCTTGTCGGGCCTAGGGAGGGAATTCTCTAACCTAAAAAACCCACATGTGCACTCCACACGTACTCCGCTACCCTTGTAGCCGTTTCCTTCGTGTAGTGCACGCCTGACCTATTCAGGTGGACCCTACATTTCTCCACCCGATGGCGGAGGTCGAGAAATTTGCACCCCAGATCTCCGCAGTATCGTCTGAGCCTTTGGTTTAAGCCTTCCACCCGGCTCCAAACAAGAGGACCGCGATCGGTTCTGGTAACGATACTCCAAATAGCTTGCTCAGATTCCACCCTGCGAGCGAGGCTTTCCGCTTTCACCAACTCCGCCAACTGCCTGTATGAACTGAGGATGATCTCTGAACCCAGACGGCAGGAGTCATTGGTGCCGACATGAGCAACAATTTGCAGTCGGGTGCACCCAGCGCTCTCTATCGCCGCCGGCAGGGCCTCCTCCACATCTCGGATGAGACCGCCCGTCAAGCAGACAGAGTGAACACTGGCCTTCTTCCCCGACCTTTCCGCTATTTCCCTAAGGGGCTCCGTCACCCGCCTAACGTTGGAGCTCCCAATCACTAATAAACCCCTCCCCCCCGTGTGCCTGATCGGACCTTGCTGAAGGAGCGGCCACATGCCCACTCACAGGCAAAGCGGGCGATACCACACGGCCAGCCTCCACATTGACGCTCCGCCTCGTGCTGTACCACGCAAACATTAGGGGTTACACTCGTTTGGTACGAGACGTTCTCAGGAGGGGGGAGGGGGGAGGGGGGCACTAGAGGCCGAACCGCACAATAACCCTGGGTTCGGTGTGGGGCGGTGGTGGAGTGGGTGGACTTCTGCGGCCTGTTGTGGGGTTGTGGACCACTGAGGGCTACGGCAGGACGAAGCCTCTCTGTCGTTTCTAAGTCCCCAGTTTAATACATACATACATACATACATTATGAACTGTACGGGCAAAATGCGTGCAATACCAACTATGTAAATAAACATGTTTTTCCACAAGTAGCCTTCATATTACTTTCTATCACTGTACAGTACCGCTTCTCCATGCCGCTGAGTCGACAAATATTTAGTAAGTTTACAGAGGTTTGTAGCACCAGTTGTCTACATACAGATTACGCAGTTCCTGTAAATTACGGGTCGGTGGTTTGTGGGCTCGGAGCTCATGGGTGATAGCGTCCCAGATAGTTCTGATGGACGAATTTGGTAACGAAGGCAACAACGTAAGTATACTATCATTTTTCTGAAACCACTATAGTACTATTCTGGTCTTGTTAGGAGAACAATTACCCTGCTAGAAAATGCTATCGCCACCAAGCATGAAATGATGCACGAGGTCCGGAATAATGTTCACGTATTCCCAGCTATCATGATGCCTACGATTACTGTCACAGGTCCCGTGGAAGCCCAGTTGAATGTCAACCACAGCAAAATACTGCCCCAGCCGCTCTGCGTCCATGGCACGGTGCATGTTTCGATCAATTCTTCGTCCGAACGACGGCGTGTCACGACATGACCATCGGTCTGATTCATCCGACCATGTGACAGGTTTCCATTGAGTCAAAGCTCAATCACGATGATCCCGTGCCACTTTCAATCCTAACTGACGATATCGTTGACTTAATACGGAAGACGTAGAGGCGCCTACCACCGAACACCATGTTCAACAGTGTGATCTGGACGGTATGCTTAGAAACATTTATACCTGCAGCAGAATTGTACTCTTTCGTCGGATCTGCTGCAGACCGCTTCCTATCCTGTTTTACTGAGCGAGCAAGCCACTGGCGTTCAGGTCCCTGCTGAGGTGCAGATGTCCAACACATCGTCGTCCACTCGTGGTTTCACCGTCTTTCAACCACTTTCTACAGATGTTCATGACTGCAAGAACATGAATGCCCAATGTGTTTCGCATTATCCGAGATGCTAGTCCCAACGCGCTGGGCCATGACAATCTACCAATTTTTTAAATGGTGTCCAGACAGGGTCATCGGGTTGGTAGCATAGGTAACTTCACTGAAGGTGCTGTATTACGCATCAAAAGGTATGAAGTTGGATGTTTTGGAGGACTTTAAATTTTTAAGATCAAAATAAAGGAGCTGGATAAAGTTTTGATTCAACAAGTCGATCTTCCATTTAGTCGGTTCTTTGCCCTATTCCAAAATGATGTATATAATTCATACTCTCTTTCCCTTCCACCAGATCCTTTGCCGTTTCTGCCAGCCCCTTCATCATCGACTCTTGTATAAGTGTTTTCCCCTCCTATCCCACCGCCCCCACTTCTCTTTTTCTGTTATTCTCGCACTGATATTGATTTCCCTGGTCTTCCTGTCATGTACCGATTTCAGTTCCCAGAATTTTCATCTATATGTCTAGTGCCTGCTACTCATGCAACCGCCTTCCCTGCCCTACTTTTGCCGGCCGCTGCGGTCGAGCGATATTAGGCGCTTCAGTCCGAAACCACGCGGCTGCAACTGTCGCAGCTTCGAATCCTGCCTCCGGCATGGATGTGTGTGATGTCCCTAGGTTAGTTAGATTTAAATAGTTGTAAGTCTAGGGGACTGATGACCTCAGATGTTAAGTCCCATAGTGGTTAGAGCCATTTGAACCATTTGTCCCTACTTATGCGTTTGTTCCTCCACCCCTCTCGCCACCCTTACCACTTCTCTCTCCGCCCCCCCCCCCTTTTTATAGGAGTATGAGCATATTTTACCGCCTGTAGTTTGGTTTTTCTGATTTTAATATGCAGTACTGCCTCTGGTGGGTATTGGTTGCTGCTGGTTGGATGATAAGGTTTCTGTGTTTGCTGTGGCTTTACGCTGCGTATATTGTATGACGTATAGGACAGATAATGAAGCTTGTTTTACTAACTGATGATGTGGTCTTCACCACTAAATTGCTTTAAAAATTAATTGGGTTTTTTCTGTTAGTATATTTTTTCATTACGATTACTCTCGGCTATGGTTTCTTTGTTGAAGCCGTTAGTTATCGACTTCTTATTTACCAGATTATAAAAATGGTAAATAATCGTTTTTGGTCCAATTTCAGTAAGTATACTTTACTACTGCCAATAAATTACTACGATCACTAAATTTTTTACATTTTTGAAATGTTTTCCCTCTTGACCCCCTTTCTGGGTTCCTTCATCTTCGTGCTCCTCCCCACCATCTCACCCGCCTTTCCTCTATCTCTTCCAAGCCCATCCGTATCCAATACACCCTGAGTGTGGTTAGGCTAAACTTTTTCCCAGAACGGACAGTACAATTTTTGGTACCATGTAAGAAATAACTTGGGGGTTTAATATCTGTTTTATCCGGGAAATGCCAAAAAATTGTTTTCTCTTCATATAAGTTTTTAAGCTCGTAAAGGGTATGAAGTATGAAGATTTGCTTCCTTTTATTACTAATGTTGTGGTTCACATTTAATGATTTTCACGTACACCTGGAGAACAACTGTCATGAGTATCGTATGTGGCACTGTTGTGCTTAACTGTTCTGTGATTTTAAGCATTTTATTCTTATTGGTAAAGATTTTTAACGTATTGATTTTATTGTTGACCTATACTGTTATTGTATTAATTAATTATGTTTGGCCGGCCGGAGTGGCCGTGCGGTTCTAGGCGCTTCAGTCTGGAATCGCGCAACCACTACGTTCGCAGGTTCGAATCCTGCCTCGGGCATGCATGTGTGTGATGTCCTTAGGTTAGTTAGGTTTAAGTAGTTCTAAGTTCTAGGGGACTGATGACCTCAGAAGTTAAGTCCCATAGTGCTCAGAGCCAGTTCTAAGTTCTAGGGGACTGATGACCTCAGAAGCTAAGTCCCATAGTGCTCAGAGCCATTTAATTTGACGAGTCACGTGCCAACAGTGCTAGTATGCAGTATTCAATCTTGCGGTGGTCACACTGTTGTCGGCTTCTGTCTCCTTAACGGTTTCCGCTAATAGTTGGGTTGATGTGTACATCTTACGTTGTTTGCAGATCTTGAAACAGAAAGTAAAGGGGGTTATGTTTAACAGGGAGAGTGACGTGTCTCACACGCTATGGATTTCTCCCTCACAGACGGTGTTCCGGCTGGTTCGCTGGAACCGGTCGACTCGCCACCGCCTGGAGGACAACCTGGACCGCCTGGTGACCATGAAGCAGTTCAGCGAACTCACTGACCAGCACCATCGCGTCCGCACGCAGGTAGGTGGGTGACTCACCCCTCTGTCTTTGAGGGAGAGCGTAATCACTCGCATTGTGAAAGAGTGGACCAAAAACGTTACACAAAACAAAATTGAGCGTCTCAAAAACGCTAACGATTTTATTAGCCGTTGTGCAAGGACATGCCCACGTTTCGCTGCAATGTGAACTTGTGTCTCCGTTGGTACTTTCTGTGGACATAATTGTTCACAATTACGATGCGCAGGAACTTATATTCCAGAAACAATGACAATTACCCTAAATTAATATTCACTGTGTTTCTTTCATATATTCCTCCTAATAGAATCTCTCTTTTTGCAGGTCCCATAGTTTCCGTAATCTTGAATTCAGTTAGCATCCTTGATCTTATAGAGACAATGTATGAAGAACATGGTATGCAGTGAAAAACCACCAAACTCTGAGATCTCAATAAGTGCGATTTCTTCGTTCCGTTTTTGGACATGCCTTTGAATAGTGTTGAAATTTCGCTAGAAACTGTGGATATATTAGAAGAAATAGAAAATACCTTTGATGATCATTCGAAGAATTGTGGCCGCGCGGGATTAGCCGAGCGGTCCAGGGCGCTGCAGTCATGGGCTGTGCGGCTGGTCCCGTCGGAGGTTCGAGTCTTCCCTCGGGCATGGGTGTGTGTGTGTGTTTGCCGTTAGGATAATTTAGGTTAAGTAGTGTGTAAGCTTAGGGACTGATGACCTTAGCAGTTAAGTCCCAAAAGATTTCACACATATTTGAACTTTTTTTTTTTACGAATTGTGGTTCGAGATATGATAGTTGGACCAGGAAGAGTCCAGAACAAGAATAACTTCCTATCTGGAATAAACTATGTATTATAGTAGCTTTTGGTGGCAAAGAAAAGGCATTTGATGCTTAGTTAAACGTAGGAGAGAACCTTTCAATGACAAAGAAGTGTAGTTAAAAGAAGAAGGGAAGACACGCTTGAACGTGAGAACTGAAGAAAATCAGTTTCGTAAAATCAGAGACTGAATTTTAAAAGAATGAAAGAAAGGATTGAACGATTAAATAAGACAAAGTGAAACTCGCTCAGTGTGGAAGAAAAACTCTCAGAAAAATTTTGAACCGCACTTGTGAGATACTGCACCGTTACCGAGAGAGGGTGATCCGAATCGCAAGTGAGATCTACGAAAGTGATTTACAAGCTTTTTCGAGAAGGTTATGCTGATCCGAGAAATAACACAGAGTGATAAACGGTAAAACTACAGATCTCACTTCACGTAACCGTCTGTCGAAGAAGCCATTAAATAGTAATGCAATAGGACCATTCGTAACCGAAGCAACTGTTGATCCTCCGACAACAGTGTATAGTGCAGATGACTAAGAAAGAACTACTGGCGAAACCGCTCTTTACCATTTCGCCACGAAGAAAGACAGTCATTTGTGTAACGGCTGACACATATGTATGCAATGATGCCAGTGATGCATACGAGCGGAATACTATGTTCACATTTTCAAAGCTGTTTACAAGAACCTCAAGAACAGTTAGGACCAAGAATTAAAAAAGACTGCTCAGCATCTTGTTGCTCATCTACCTCTGGACCGCCTTTTTTCCCACCGTCCCCGGGCTACGTTGCCGTTTGGGATCCGTGTGCAACGTGTGCTAGAGTCCCTCGGTGTAGGGTCTGTACAACCTCAAATCCTGGGTTTTAACCGCCTGCCACCCTGGTTACTGAAGAGGCCCGGAGTGATTTTAGATTTATTCAGTACAAGAGAGATTGCACTGCTGCCACCGTTTTTAATGCAGCATTTTCTGCCATTTTAGCTGAGCACCACGACTATGTAGCTGTTTTTACGGATGGGTCGAAACAAGGGGATTCCGTTGGTTGCTCTGTGTTTTTCCGGATCGTGTCCTCAAGGTCCGACTGCCTCAGACTTTTACTGTCTTTGATGCAGAATTGTCTGCGATCTTCCGATCACTGGAACAGATGAGATGCTCTTCCCATCCTAAATTTATTGTCTGTTCCGATTCACTCAGTGCCCTTCACTTTTTGCAATGTTTGTATCCAGCAGATAAAATAGTCCAGACTATCCAGGATGCCCTCCTCCAACTACAGCGACTGGGGAAGATGGTGGCTTTCTGCTGGGTTCCGGGGCATGTCGGCATTGCTGGGAATGAAAGGGCAGATCTCGCAGCCAAGGAGGCGTGTCTCGATCCACAATAATCTCAGTGTGCTATAGCCCTGCATGCACTCATCTCGCTGTTGAGCTCACGATTCATGCGTCGGTGGGAGGATGAGTGGCTGGAAGTGACTGACAATAAGCTCCGCATAGTCAAGCCCACAACTCGTGTGTGGTGCACTTCGTTTCAGCCCCGTCGACGGGACGATGTTCTCCTCACTCGGCTTCGGATAGGCCACAGCCCTATGACGCATGGCTTCCTGCTCCGGCGGGAGGACCCTCCAATGTGGTGTTTGTCGCGTCCAGGTCACGTGCG
This sequence comes from Schistocerca cancellata, assembly GCF_023864275.1. Classification (NCBI taxonomy): domain Eukaryota; kingdom Metazoa; phylum Arthropoda; class Insecta; order Orthoptera; family Acrididae; genus Schistocerca; species Schistocerca cancellata. The sequence continues at coordinate 166,917,361 of NC_064632.1, forward strand.
ACACGTTTTATTGGATTGCGTTTTATTTTCTCGCCAGCGGGCCGCGGCTGACTTGCCAGCGGACCTGCCATCTCTTTTAGACAACACTCGGACGAATAAGGTTAAAGTTTTAAAGTTCTGTGCCATGTCAAATGTTTTTACAAAGATTTTAGGGAGAGGATCTTAATTTGCTCACTGTGTGACAAGCTCGCCCATATTTTATGTAAGTGGCCAGCCAGTGTCAATTTACTGTGGCATTCTTGTTGCTACATTTTCCCTTTCCTTACGTTCTACTTTCTTATGTCCCATTTTCCTTCTTTTCCTGCTTTCTTTGCGTGTGTGTTTCAGTTTTATTAGGTCGGTTCACATTCGTTCCCTTTAATGCGTGTCAGGGCTCTGATGACCTCGACGTTGAGCGCCCATAAGCCCCAACACACACACACATAAAAAGGGGTGTTTACTGGCAAAAATCTTGTAATCATTGTTTCAAACTCTGGAAAACTGTCGCTGAGTAATTTTCAGTTTCATTCGAAACTGCTGCTTACCCTTAAGAGAAAGTGATTCATTGTTTTTTTTTGGACTGACTCTTGGTCCAGACATAACGATATGTCTATCTTTCAGCGGGGCGACAAATAGGACTTTGATGTGGTGCACATTTTAACAACTCCCCCATCCCCCAACTTCCCCATCCTCCGGAACAACTAAAGTAATTGAAATATCTGAAAAATAATTTTATCAGCAAAGGAAAGCAACTTCTTACAAAACTAAAGCTAAATATACTTTCTAATAAATGTTTGTCGAGATTTATCACCAGTACACTGTTCGTAAGCATTGCTCAATGAAAGAGAAATTTTCAGATCTCAGCTGCATACGGACACTGCATTAAATGCAAAGGCGACAAGTGAAAGTTGTGCCGGACCGAGACTCGAATCCGAATGCTCCACTTTTCAAGAACGATTGCCTTAACCGCCTTTTTTTATTGCAAGCGCTCTGTCTGCTTTCTTTTATTCCTTTTTGTTATTATTTATTTGGAACACTGCCTACAAACTTAATTTTTCTCCGTTGTATCAAATGACTTTGGCATAAGTAGGAAGAGAGAATCTACGCTGAAGCGCCAAAGAAACTGATATAGGCATACGTATTCAAATACAGAGATATATAATCAGACATAATACGGCACTGTGGTCGGTAACGCCTACATAAGACAACAAGTGGCAGGCGCAGTTGTTAGATCGGTTACTGCCGCTGCAGTGGCAAGTTATAGAGGTTTAAGTGAGTCTAAACGTGGTGTTACAGTCGGCGCACGAGAAATGGCACACAGCATCTCCGAGGTAGCGGTGAAGTGCGAATTTTCCCGCACGACCATTTCACGAGTGTACCGCGCATATCAGAAATTCGGTAAAACAACAAATCTCCGACATCCAGCGGCCGGAAAAGGATCCTGCAAGAAAGGGGCCAACGATGACTGAAGAGAATTGTTCAAGGTAACAGAAATGCTACCCTTCTGCAAATCGCTGCAAATTTCAATGCTGGGTTATCAAATAGCGTCAGCGTGCTAACCATTCAACAAACAACATCGATATGGGCTTTCGAAGCCGAAGGCCCACTCGCGTACCCTTGATGGCTGCACGACACAAAGCTTTACGCTTCGCCTGGGTTTGTCAACACCGACATAGGACTATTGGTGACTGGAAACATGATTCCTGGTCGGGCGAGTCTCGTTTCAAATTGTATCGAACGGATGGACGTGTACGGATATGGAGACAACCTGATGAATCCATGGAGGCGGCCGCGGTGGCCGAGCGGTTCTAGGCGTTTCAGTCCGGAACCGCGCGACTGCTACGGTCGCAGGTTCGAATCCTGCCTCGGGCATGGATGTGTGTGATGTCCTTAGGTTAGTTAGGTTGAAGTAGTTCTAAGTTCTAGGGGACTGATGACCTCAGATGTTAATTCCCATAGTGCTAAGAGTCATTTGAACCATTTTCAATCCATGGACCTTGCGTATCTTCAGGGGACTGTTGAAGCTTGTGGAGGTTCTGTAATTGTGTGGGGCGTGTGCAGTTTGAGTCACATGGGACCCTCGATACGTCTAGATACGAGTATGATAGGTGCCACGTACGGAAGCATCCTATCTGATCACCTGCATCCGCTCATTAGCCTTGTGCATTCCGACGAACTCGGGCAGTTCCAACAGGACAATGCAACACCCCACACGCCCAGAATTGCTACAGAGTGGCTCCAGGAACACTCTTGCGAGATTAAAAATTTCCGCTGGCAACCAGACTCCCCAGACATGAACGTTATTGAGCATGTCTGGGATGCCTTCCAACGTGCTGTTCAGAAGAGACCTCCACCCCCTCTTGCTCTTACGGATTTGTGGATAGCCCTGCGTGATTCATGGTGTCTGTTCCCTTCGGCTGTACTTCAGACGTTAGTCAACTTCACGTCGTGTTGCGACACTTCTGCATGCTCGCGGGGGCCGGCTTTACAGGATATTAGGCAGGTGTACAAGTTTCTTTGGCTCTTCAGTGTAGCTCTTAATATTTATATGATTAGCAAATGGCTACAATAGCGCACCATGAAAAGGAAAAACAAATAAGATTCCGGATACAAAGCCATCTGCGAACAAGTATGTGCAAGAGAAAATATTTAGTACAGGGTGGCGCAGGGAAACGGGAACTTCCGAAATAACGTCATTTCCATGAATTAATTCATAAAACTAGTAATTTATTAACGAAAGTGAATGTATTCAGTATGCCATTATTCAGTATGTCTCACAATCGACGGCCAGAGTGGCCGAGCGCTTCTAGGCGCTACAGTCTGGAACCGCGCGACCGCTACGGTCGCAGGTTCGAATCCTGCTTCGGGCATGGATGTGTGTGATGTCCTTAGGTTAGTTAGGTTTAAGTAGTTCTAAGTTCTAGGGGACTTATGACCTCAGCAATTGAGTCCCATAGTGCTCAGAGCCATTTGAACCATTTCTCTACAATCAAAATGTCCAAAAGTGTCTCTTTACTATTTTAAAGATGACATCGGAAAGATGTGCTCCCATTCGGCGTTCACACTCTTAGCAGCCTGTTATGAAAACTCTGGAATGCGCGGTGTAGCACATCTTCGGGAATGGCAGGGATTTCGTTTTCAATGTTCTCCTTCAGTTCATGGATTGTTGCAGGACGTGTACGGTACACCTTGCCTTTAAGATGTCCCCACAGGAAGAAGTCACACACACTAAGATCAGGGGATCTGGCAGGCCATGCAATGTCACCGTTACGTGAAATAATGCGTCTTCCAAACAACTGACGAACTGCTGCCATCGATTGTCGAGCAGTGTGTGACGTGGCTCCGTCCTGCTGAAACCACATGTTTTCGACGTTAAGATTAAGCTCGTACAGTCTCGGTGTAAAGAATGTTTGAAGCATTTCAACATATCGAGCGGATGTTACTGTCACTGCACTACCATCCTTACGTTCAAAAAAATAAGGGCCGATAACACCATGACATGATACAGCACACCATATTGTGACCTTGGCGCTATGTAGTGGTCGCTCATTAACGAAAATTCTGTTTGTTCACGAATCCGTTCAGGTGGAAATGGGGTCCGTCTGATATCCATAAGTTACCAAGGAAATTCGCGTCCTCGTTGATTTTAGCCAATATCTGGCTACTAAATTCCATACGTGACGCTGGGTCTCGTTCATGTAAGTGTTGCACAATCTGCATCTTATAGGGATGGGGAAGTCTGATTCGTGCAGTATTCTTTGTAAGCTTCGTCGCTTAATCCCTAGCGAAGATGCATGCTGTCGAACGGAGCGGTGAGGACTTCTCTCGATTGCAGCTCTAGCAGCTGCAATGTTCCCTGGGGTACGTACCGTTGGAATGCCACCTGGAGGTTTCTTTTTCAAGGCAGATCCTGTTTCTTCAAAATTACGCACCCACGTTGTAGTCGCATGCGCAAATGGGACACGTCCATGACGTCCAAGCTGGTAATGCTGTCGAAATGTTCTCTGCGCGGCAGTCGCACTATCACCATTTTTGTAAAACATTCTCACAGCTACTGCACGTTCCGCACCAGTCCAATTCTCCATGATTACTAAATGGCAATGCGTTCACATCAATTGTGCAAAGTTTCCAACATCTGCCGGCGCTACAGTGCTGCCAACTGCAATGTTCAAAATCTCCCGTTCCCCTGCGCCACCCTGTAACTGAAAAGAAAAAAGGAAGAGGAGAGGTAAAAAAAAGCAAGAAAACACGTGGCGCCATGTTCCACGGTGTCTTGTCGTCGGAGTAATCTACGTCCTATCGCTTAAGGAGGGAGGCTGTCGACCTGTCTTGGCTGGCGTGTTTCATCGAGATTCCAATTACTGGGCGGGTTGGCGAAAATACTCTGTAAATAGTTCGCACGTGGCCTGATAGTGTCGATGTCGGCGCAAGGTGTAACGTTGTAGTTGGAGATGTGTCCAGAAGTCCGCCGGATCACTGATGTTGTCCCTGAAGAGGTAGGTAATAGCAATGCCACTGTTCCATTTGACGGTGTGCCACTTAGATGATGGGGGAAACAGGTCGCGTCAGGGTACATCAGCATGGCAGGAGAGACGTGACTTGGTGTTACTGCATGCATGCGTGTCCGTAGGAACCTTGCATCTTATTTCCTAACAGCATGAGCACCGCAGCTTTGTGACGACTATAATCTTTGAAATTGCCATATGTCACGGCATTATTTAAAAACACCAATCTCTCAAAGAGGTTCGAAGTTCAAATGCTTCAAATGGCTCTGAGCACTATGTGACTTATCTTCTGAGGTCATCACCCCCTAGAACTTAGAACTACTTAAACCTAACTAACCTAAGGGACATCACACACATCCATGCCCAAGGCAGGATTCGAACCTGTGACCGTAGCGGTCGCGTGGTTCCAGAGGGTGCGAAGTAATTACTCGCATCTTGTTTTATCATTTTCATCCACTCTGTGTCCAACGCCACGTAAGCCAGTAGCAAATTTTCTTATCAAGCTCAGGAGTTCGGAGCAAGTCTTTTTTAATTGACAGTGGGCATCGCCAACGTCTCGCTGTGACTACGCAGTGATGACTCACACTTAGCGATTATGACATTAGACATCAGAACAATCTTTCCTTTCCTGAAAATCCGTCTAACAATGCTGCTATGATTAATGATCTTTTGGAGAATTATAAAGGTAGACAGATCGGTTTGACGATGAGAACAGTACATACATACAGGATGATCAAAATGTCCTCCGTTAGCGAGGATACATGCATCCACCCTCCGTCGCATGGAATCCCTGATGCGCTGATGCAGCGCTGGAGAATGGCGTATTGTATCACAGCCGTCCACAATACGAGCACGAGGAGTCTCTACATTTGGTACCGGGGTTACGTAGACAAGAGCTATCAATGCCCCGATAAATGAAAGTCAAGAGGGTTGAGGTCAGGAGAGCGTGGAGGCCATGGAATTGGTCCGCCTCTACCAATCCACCGGTCACCACTGCGGCAAGGCCGTTGGCATATGGACAAGCTCATAATTTGGGGAAAATGGCTGTAAATCCACGGCAGAGCAGTAAATAGCGCACATGAATACTACTAATAGATTGCTGAGACCGATTACTCAAATGAATAGTTATGGACATTTCACAATTTGATCAAGGCACTGCAGACCATCACTCACGTCATACGAATCTGATTTAATTACGGAAATTTCATTGAAATTATTTGCTCTGATGAGTTCAGTACTTCGCATACTGATGTAAATAAATTATTAAGCTCAGGCCAAATCACTAAAGCTAACAAACAGAAGTGCTGAAGGAACACAGTCTTGTCTGGATCAGGAGCAAGAAAAGATTACAAGTGCACCCATATCACTTAGATTTAATCAAAAATTGCAGTGCTTTAAACAAAACAAAAAAAAAAGAAAAATAGTTGACCTCCTAACTGAGACAAGCGAATAGCCTCCTAACAGTAATCAACATCTAACTACAACCTGAACTTATATCAAAACTATGCTCCGTACATCGGTGATACTCACGGCTCGGCGATGGGCACAAGAGTGTCGTAATAAATCGCCAATGGTCGTCCTTTGGCTAGCGGCGGGTGTGTTTAGCGTGATCGGGGTGATTTCCGTTACTGGACCTACCCAAATGCAAGACGTAAGGAAACGGAAAAGCTCTCAGTCGACAGCAAGTATCTATGGAAAGAGTTAGTGAAGTTGGTGCAACCTTACTTTGGCCATTACCGGCGTATTCAAATTCACAAATTCACGTATTCAAACCTTACTGTATCTTTCCAAGAAATAGTGGGGAAAGGAAATATGTTGCTGATATCAAGATGGAAGTATAAAAGTCGCTACACCAGTCCCCTTTCAGTACCTTCTATGTATTGCATTAATCGTTAATATCTAGAGTCCTAATTATTTTTATCGCACTAACACTGTTCATTCCTCACAGATTTATATCCATTCTGAGATAAGCTAGAAATGTACTGGACGCAGAGTTTTCTAACAACTTACAGCTCCTAGAATCACTGTTGCAGTTATCGTTAAACATTAACTAGCGTTATTAATGCACATAGTAATAATAATGCACAATTGCTCGGTTGCAGGTGCGTTTTCAAAGATCGTGAAGTTACTGTAAATAAGTTCATGTTATTCAAAACACTGTCCTCTCAGCTCTTTTCAATCTACGAGGGTAGTTCAATAAGTATTGCAACACATTTTTTTTCTGAAACAGGGGTTGTTTTATTCAGCATTGAAATACACCAGGTTATTCCCCAATCTTTTAGCTACACAACACTATTTTTCAACGTAATCTCCATTCAATGCTACGGCCTTACGCCACCTTGAAATGAGGGCCTGTATGCCCGCACGGTACCATTCCACTGGTCTATGTCGGAGCCAACGTCGTACTGCATCAATAACTTCTTCATCATCCGCGTAGTGCCTCCCACGGATTGCGTCCTTCATTGGGCCAAACATATGGAAATCCGACGGTGCGAGATCGGGGCTGTAGGGTGCATGAGGAAGAACAGTCCACTGAAGTTTTGTGAGCTCCTCTCGGGTGCGAAGACTTGTGTGAGGTCTTGCGTTGTCATGAAGAAGGAGAAGTTCGTTCAGATTTTTGTGCCTACGAACACGCTGAAGTCGTTTCTTCAATTTCTGAAGAGTAGCACAATACACTTCAGAGTTGATCGTTTGACCATTGGGAAGGACATCGAACAGAATAACCCCTTCAGCGTCCCAGAAGACTGTAACCATGACTTTACCGGCTGAGGGTATGGCTTTAAACTTTTTCTTAGTAGGGGAGTGGGTGTAGCGCCACTCCATTGATTGCCGTTTTGTTTCAGGCTCGAAGTGATGGACCCATGTTTCATCGCCTGTAACAATCTTTGACAAGAAATTGTCACCCTCAGCCACATGACGGGCAAGCAATTCCGCACAGATGGTTCTCCTTTGCTCTTTATGGTGTTCGGTTAGACAACGAGGGACCCAGCGGGAACAAACCTTTGAATATCCCAACAGGTGAACAATTGTGACAGCACTACCAACAGAGATGTCAAGTTGAGCACTGAGTTGTTTTATGGTGATCCGTCGATCATCTCGAACGAGTGTGTTCGCACGCTCCGCCATTGCAGGAGTCACAGCTGTGCACGGCCGGCCCGCACGCGGGAGATCAGACAGTCTTGCTTGACCTTGCGGCGATGATGACACACGCTTTGCCCAACGACTCACCGTGCTTTTGTCCACTGCCAGATCACCGTAGACATTCTGCAAGCGCCTATGAATATCTGAGATGCCCTGGTTTTCCGCCAAAAGAAACTCGATCACTGCCCGTTGTTTGCAACGCACATACTTTACAGACGCCATTTTAACAGCTCCGTACAGCGCTGCCACCTGTCGGAAGTCAGTGAAACTATACGAGACGAAGCGGGAATGTTTGAAAATATTCCACAAGAAATTTCCGGTTTTTTCAACCAAAATTGGCCGAGAAAAAAAATGTGTTGCATTACTTATTGAACTGCCCTCGTACTTCTGTACATTGAACGTTACAATTTCAGAGCGTTTAGCGTTCGCCCTACACGCGATCCACACTACTCAGCCCTTTACTCAATTTTCTGCATCCTCGGGATGTGTACAGTAATGGCCAGATCCATGTTGGTGCACAAATCCTATCCGAAAAATGTTACATCAAGCGAAGGCCACTCGGTAAAGAGTGTAGGAGCGTATAATATGAAGCTCTTAGACAACAGATAACGTAGAATTAAGTCCAGACTGTCCAAGGGCCCAAAGCCAAAAAAAAGGCGTTATCCTACATGGCACTAGGGCGCGCAGAACCTTTGGGAAAAGAGGCAGTGTAATGTGCACCGAAGAAAGGCTGTGTGACTCTCATGTTTTCATTTTTAACCGTTTTATTCCCCTCACAAATTGGAGTGCAAGCCTTTGTAAAATTCACACTTCTTTTCATAAAATTCCAGTGCACTTAAATATGAAGTAAAAAGTACCAGTGAGTATGCTGTGGAGTGGATTTGACTGCACTCAAAATAAATCTGACTGAAACACTGAAAGCTAATGGGGTTCATGAACTAGAATAATTTTTGGCGGGACAGAACTTCGCAGACAAAATTTTTTGGGTCGTGCCGTATATCTCTCTTTGTTGGTATGAATACAAATAGCAAAATCAACGACTTGTTAGACTTCCACTTTAGTTACTTGATCCGCATATTACGGCGAAAAATGCCATCTCCGTAAAATCTGAGATTCAATCGGTAAAATTGATTAATAATGTAATTATTAAAATTAAAGTCCTATACGGAATCTGCAAGAGGCAGTGTTCATGTTGGTTTAAGATCCAGGAGCATTTATTTTTGTTAATGTTATTCGTACTCTAGTTAGTAATCAACTACTCTGAGTATATGGCTATCGTCTTTTCACATTATGTTGTGTTATGGGACTCAAATGAAGCTTAAGCAGAACAGAAGTCGAAAGACTGGAAAAGCGATGTTTAAAAGCAAGCATGCAATGTTTAAAAGCAAGTAGCTCTCAAAATAAGTTAGTGCAAAACGCTAGTTTTGTCTGTTAATCACCGGAAGATATTAACCGAGTTGGACCAAGTATGTGACATTTGATTTTTTGGAAGTGTAGTAATAACATGGCACTGATCACCGGTAAAAGTTACTAGTGGAGTGAGAAATGTATCACAGTATCATCTTGTGAGAAAGTATACTTGGATTACGAAAATTCCCCAAAGTACGAAAGTAACAATCTACAATGCCTTCTTTATACCACTTAACAACATACACTCCTGGAAATTGAAATAAGAACACCGTGAATTCATTGTCCCAGGAAGGGGAAACTTTATTGACACATTCCTGGGGTCAGATACATCACATGATCACACTGACAGAACCACAGGCACATAGACACAGGCAACAGAGCATGCACAATGTCGGCACTAGTACAGTGTATATCCACCTTTCGCAGCAATGCAGGCTGCTATTCTCCCATGGAGACGATCGTAGAGATGCTGGATGTAGTCCTGTGGAACGGCTTGCCATGCCATTTCCACCTGGCGCCTCAGTTGGACCAGCGTTCGTGCTGGACGTGCAGACCGCGTGAGACGACGCTTCATCCAGTCCCAAACATGCTCAATGGGGGACAGATCCGGAGATCTTGCTGGCCAGGGTAGTTGACTTACACCTTCTAGAGCACGTTGGGTGGCACGGGATACATGCGGACGTGCATTGTCCTGTTGGAACAGCAAGTTCCCTTGCCGGTCTAGGAATGGTAGAACGATGGGTTCGATGACGGTTTGGATGTACCGTGCACTATTCAGTGTCCCCTCGACGATCACCAGTGGTGTACGGCCAGTGTAGGAGATCGCTCCCCACACCATGATGCCGGGTGTTGGCCCTGTGTGCCTCGGTCGTATGCAGTCCTGATTGTGGCGCTCACCTGCACGGCGCCAAACACGCATACGACCATCATTGGCACCAAGGCAGAAGCGACTCTCATCGCTGAAGACGACACGTCTCCATTCGTCCCTCCATTCACGCCTGTCGCGGCACCACTGGAGGCGGGCTGCACGATGTTGGGGCGTGAGCGGAAGACGGCCTAACGGTGTGCGGGACCGTGGCCCAGCTTCATGGAGACGGTTGCGAATGGTCCTCGCCGATACCCCAGGAGCAACAGTGTCCCTAATTTGCTGGGAAGTGGCGGTGCGGTCCCCTACGGCACTGCGTAGGATCCTACGGTCTTGGCGTGCATCCGTGCGTCGCTGCGGTCCGGTCCCAGGTCGACGGGCACGTGCACCTTCCGCCGACCACTGGCGACAACATCGATGTACTGTGGAGACCTCACGCCCCACGTGTTGAGCAATTCGGCGGTACGTCCACCCGGCCTCCCGCATGCCCACTATACGCCCTCGCTCAAAGTCCGTCAACTGCACATACGGTTCACGTCCACGCTGTCGCGGCATGCTACCAGTGTTAAAGACTGCGATGGAGCTCCGTATGCCACGGCAAACTGGCTGACACTGACGGCGGCGGTGCACAAATGCTGCGCAGCTAGCGCCATTCGACGGCCAGCACCGCGGTTCCTGGTGTGTCCGCTGTGCCGTGCGTGTGATCATTGTTTGTACAGCCCTCTCGCAGTGTCCGGAGCAAGTATGGTCGGTCTGACACACCGGTGTCAATGTGTTCTTTTTTCCATTTCCAGGAGTGTACATGTTGAAACCTATATGGATGTATATTTTTGTTTCTTCTAGACTTTCGAATACTAAATTTTCGTCGGCTACTAATGTAAGCGAATGTAGATGAACAACAAGAGTATGTTAGTATATTATTTATTTTCCTATTATTGGGAGCCGGCCGCTGTGGCCGAGCGGTTCTAGGCGCTTCAGTCCGGAACCGCTCTGCTGCTGCGGTCTCAGGTTCGAATCCTGCCTCGGGCATGGATGTGTGTGATGTCCTTAGGTTAGTTAGGTTTAAGTAATTCTAAGTTCTAGGGAACTTATGACCTCAGCAGTTAGGTCCCATAGTGGTCAGAGCCATTTGAACCACTATTGGTACATACATATGGCTAATACCTTCAGAATGTGATTTACTTTCGATATATTTCAATTGCCTGTTATTAAGTGAGTGTGATGCCACTTCTAACTCCCACACACAAATATTAGAACACCACCACCACCAACAACAACAATGACAACACAACGGTTGTATCTTAGCTACGACTACCTGTAGCTCCTGCCAATAAGTTATCGTAACCTCACACTACACTGCGACATCGCCACTTGGCTCAACATCGCATTCTAAATATATATTTTTTAAAAGACTCTTTCTTTTACTACACTGCTTATCAAGTGATAACCGCTTTTCTGCATCTTCCGATTCTACACGGGTGCATATGGGTAGAACCGGAAGCATCTTCCTGAGACCAAATATCGTTCCCTGCTAGAAGTATCATTGCTTGTCATCTATGTTATGATTCTCTCTACTATTGGGATTGAGAGTGGAGAACAATTAGACACGTATAAGAATTAAACTCTTACTTTCCTTTAACTGCCAGGAAGTGTCAACACGTAGTTTTTGGTTTATTTCCAGATGAACCACCAGGTGCACATGTACGGACTTCTGGATGAAGAGGTGAGCTACTTTTACTAACCTTCAGCTACCTCAGAGGATATTAAAGTCGAATCATCTGTTAGTCGTTGGATACCTTTTCTACGTAGGTATGGATCTTAATTCACTGCATTGTCAGAAAGAGTAATGAATATTATTTTGAACAGCAATATCGTGAAGCGATATCAGTACTTAATTTCCAGAATTGGCATAAATTAATCATAAATAATAAAGGTGTGTGTCTCAGGGTGAAACTTCGACTGAGTTATTATTTTGTGTTATATGAGTTAATAATTAGTAACATGAAAGCGATCACGTCATTATGCCGAAAACCAGTTTAATAGTTACTTCTCATAAGTGCGCACAGAAGTTCTACTTGTTTTGAAGGTATTTCGAATGGGGGAGAACACAAAACATACGGCACCCGAAACTGCATATAATGACCTTCGCTTGAAGGTTCCTACGACTGTGTAAGGGTAGAAAATTATTTCTGTGTTTTAGTTATTCCATGTCCGGCATCATATATGACAGAGCGTTTATCAAATACATTTCATCTGGTAAGTTTAATAGATGAGGGACGTTATAGCACTACAACGCTTCCAAAGCTAATAGTTACTCAGTGTTAATGTCTGGTTTCAGTACACAGAACTTTTGTTGGTGTGTACTAAACGAAAATGACATTTTTTTCTCTCTCCATTTCATGTGTCTCGAATTTTGTTATCATTTAATTGCTTTGTATCAGACGAAAGCCTAATTTTTTCGTTTTCTGTGTATCCGTTTTGTGTCTAGAACCTCATGTAAACGTATGCAGCCAACAGTTTATAAATGAAATTTTCTTTATAATTTCTGCCTATGGAACAGCGCTATAGTGAATAGGTAAATCATAGATGAATTCTGTAACAATATTTTTGTACAGCATGCTTCATAAGGTGCGGAAATACAGTTCTAAAATAAAAGCAGATGGATAGACAGGATTTTTTGTCAAGTGCTATGAGATGGACGATACGTAAAAAATCTGTGCGGTCATGCTACGAACGTGACGGCTATATTGGAAACCGCCACCTTCGATGTAACTCGTAATTTTCAAATGGAAATGGGATCATCCAACACATAAAACAAATATGGCATTACATGAGAAGAAGAATGCTGTCTCATTTGAGCATAGCTTTATTCATTCTAGAGTTATGTCATGTTTCTCGCACAAAAAGGCAAATACTGGTGGTGACACATGTAGACTACAGAATGAGCTCGAAATGTTGTCCAGCATGTTGTAACGTTGTTGTTATTCGCTTCACACATTCCTCATGGGCTTTAACCTACACATGTAGCACAATTCTCATTGTAGATGTATAGATGACCTCAGTTTCCTGTGAGCTGCAATTAGTACTGCGCTCTGGACTATTATTAAAAGAGGCAGAACAACGGTTGATGGTGCTTCATCTGCAGCCGTTTAAGAACATCCAGCTTTAGGCTTGTCTGTAACAGAGCCTTATTCAGAGTCCCTTTCCATCTGAAAATTGCGAATTACGTTCAGAATGGCAACGTAGCCTACGGATGTTTCTTTCTCTCCCATCTCATACCATTTGTGTTTATCCTTCTGTTCCTGCTACAGAAGGTTGGTACCACATATATGGACCACCCTACATACATAAGAACATCATAGACGCAGGGTTGCATACTGAGAAGCGAACGTTAACAGTTAGCAATGATAAACATTTAGTAAGCAGAAGTTGAGTTGTGTGAAATACTTAATGTGACACTACAGGAATCTATCTTCATTTAAACGAGACAATTCCTCATCGCTAGAGTAGTTGGCAAAATAGTTTGGTACTTTTGAACCATGTCCGTAGCTCGTGGTCTAGTGGCTAGCGTTGCTGTCTCTGGATCACGGGGTACCGGGTTCGATTCCCGGCCGGTTTGGGGATTTTTCTCTGCCCGGGGATTGCATATTTCTTTGTCCTCATAATTTCATCTTCATTCGTGAAAAGTGTCTAGATAGGACTGTGTACAGATTGGGAATTTGTACGGGCGCTTACGACAGAGCAGTCGAGCGCCCTACAAACCAAACATCATCATCACGTAGGAAGCAAATAAAAAACAACCTCTAAGAAAACTTTAATAAAGAGTAGAGGCTGTCTTTTTTGTATTGTCGGAGATGACTCGATATTGGCATGGGAGGCAGCTGAGCTGGCGTATCTTTCCCATTCCCGGTAGTTAAATGGATAACTACGTATGCTATTTATCTTCGTACTAAGCTTCTGCGCACCTCACGTGAAACAAATGAAAGCGACAGTGAGCATTTCGGGGCGTACCGACTAAATTTCTACCTAAGAATCTGTTTCTTCTAAGTAATGGAAGATATCGATACATAGCAACAGTCTTTCCACCATTCTCTCTCTTTCTTTCTCTCTCTCTCTCTCTCTCTCTCTGTTGTGTGTGTGTGTGTGTGTGTGTGTGTGTGCGCGCATGTGTGAGTTTGATGCGAAGTGACTATGAGCGAGGAAAGAAAGTGGATTATAGGGGTACAGTTGCGCATTCATTTAAATAATACGGGAAAGCTGCTTAATAGGCACTAATCTTTCCTTTCTCAAGTGTACTGTGTTAAACATTAATGTGTTATACTACAGACTACCGTTCAGGTAGGGCAGTCCTTGTACAGGGAGTGTCTTTTTTGCATTTGTAGGTCGATCGTCTCCGAGATGACGCAAAAACACTGCTCAAGACGGTCGCGTCGGCAGAACGTGCTTTGCTGCCAGTGAGTAAATATTATTATTATTGTTGAGTAAATATTATTATTAGTTTTATTTATTACCTTACTCATTTTTATTTTAAATTAATTTAATTGTATTGGTTTAACGAAAAACCTATCACACGGCTGATTATATTCTTCAAGAAACCGACAAACTTCTCTGCAGGTTTTCAGTATAACTGTAAATGCAGTTGCCATCAGATCGAAGGACTACAGGTGGTTCACAAATTGTGGTTGTTGGATCAAAGATGCCTATAAGGCTCAGCCTTATCGGTCACTGTTATGACAGGACTATTTCAACTGGTTGTTTTATCAGTTATAGTGCTGCGTTTTCCGTTAGTTCTGAAATTTTCATTTCCTACTGCAGTGGCAGGATCGTATCTGCAGTATGAAGGAAGGTGATGGTGGTGACGATGACTTCGAGTTTAATGGGATTTAACATCATAATGTCATCAGTCCCTCATTTACCTCCCAGTACCGAATCTCTGCACTCCATTTGTCTGCATCTAGAGTAAATGTATTGCGCACGCGTGAGAAAGATTTCTAAATGTTTGCGTAGCGTGCATCTGAAGTGAGACATAGGTATTAGTCCGATATTTGCCTGGTGGAATGTGGGAAGCCTCCTGGAAACCAGATCCAGACTGGCTGGCTCACCAGCCTCGTCGTTAATCCGCGAGGCGAGTTCAATCCGGATTAGGCTCGGCTCCCCGTCTTGTGGAAGCGGCTGTCCGGATAGGTATGGAGGAAAGTCGTTCATTACTTAATACTGCTGCTATAACTTGTGATGGACTACTTTGGTGATCTCGTCCTCCCATATCAAATATTCCGGGGGTCCAAGTTTTCACATCCAAATATCATATGTGATACAGTTTGCTTTTGATCACCATAGTTTCTGTTTTCATCATATATTCCTCTAGTTCCAGCAGCTATCATCTATTCCTTGCTATTCGGGATATACTTTTGGTAGTTCCTCGTCGCAGTGACCTGAACTAACATCCCTTCAAAGATCCCTCAGATTCCTCAGGCAATCATGTGTGCATGAAACAGTTGTTCGATGTTTGCATATCGACATTACCGTAGCAGACAACATTTGCATATTTCCGTGCAGTTATTTTCGAAGCAATCCTATTGTCTTGTTGTCATGTCTTAGATGTTGGGACTCTGCGGATATTTCCACCAAACTGAGCAGAGTGTAATTAATGCCTGCCGCTACTGTTGCTTTAAGGACTGATGAGTTACTGTTATAAAAATACTGCTTCAAATTTCGAAGCTACTTTTCGTGTAACTGCTCAGTGTCTGAATTCTGAGCTTCTCTCGGCGTATTTTATTAATGGTCTGATTTCGGGTGTTCCACGGAGCTGCGTTTAAAATGTAAATATCTCGGAAGAACACCCGGAACCACACCGTTGCTCACCATCTCTTAGCCTCCCGCCGTTGCTCACCATCTCTTAGCCTCCCGCCTCCTTTTTTACATGGAGTACTTATCCGCCCAATTAATGATTTAGGATGTTCGATGCCCGACTTCTTTAAAACTACCCGCGTTGTCCTCTCGGTTTCTTCCACGTCTGTTTGTGTTCTGGTGATGTGGCTAAAAGAGCAAGACTCCTCTTGAACATGTAAAGATGTTTCCTTTTTCAGAAAGTTTACGCTTCAAAAATGTAGAAATGCTACTGATATACGAGGGTGAGTCAAATGAAAACCTTAAATTTGTAATAACAAATCGAAATTTCACGCCGTTATCCTGTAAGTTGGTAAGGGTGCTACAAACAGCGTGCAGAATGGCCTGTAGGTGGCAGCATTGTGCAGATGTCACAGTATCAGTATAATGGCCGCCCCACTTGCGACTTGCACCAGGGAAGAACAGCGTTCTGTTGTTCGGTCTTTGCGTAGTGAAGGTGTGAAACCTATTGAAATTCAGCGACGAATGAAGGTTCAGTACGGTGATGCATATTTGGTAAGACGTTCGCAAATGGCGTGACTTCAGTGGAAAATGCTCCTCGTCCGGGTCAGGCACGAGTTGTGACTAAACAGAACATTGCAGCAGTTGAAGCCATAGTGAAGAAAAACCACGGAGTGACACTGAATGACATTGCAGCATGTTTACTGATTAGTCATGGGTCAGCAGACAACATTATGCATGATGTGTTCAGGTTTCACAAAACGTCTGCAAGATGGGTGCCACGGCAGCTGACTCCTGAAATGAGAGGACGACGTGTTGATGCTTGTGGAGAACCTCTTCGGCGCTTTGAACGAGGTGATGGCTTCCCTGCAAGAATCGTTACTGGCGATGAAACCTGGGTTCACTTCCACCAACCGGAAACGAACAGAACGAGCAAGGAATGACGCCATTCCTCATCAGCAAAAACCAAAGAAGATTCGAATAGAACCATCAGCAGGGAAGGTTATGCTGACACTCTTTCGGAACGAAAAAGGCGTCATTTTGGAGCATTGCATGCACTGTCACCAGTACTTCATACACAGATCTCCTAAATAATCATCTGCTGCCTGCAATCAAATCAAAGCGACATGGATTGCTGTCAGCAGGTATCCTTTTGCAACATGACAATGCAAGGCCCCACACTGCCCGTACAACAGTTGGAAAAGTCATAGACCTGCATTTTGAGTGTCTTCCTCATCCACCATACTCACCAGACCTTGCCCCGAGTGATTTCCGTATGTTTGGACCACTCAAAGACACAGTGGGAGGAAAGAAGTTCCGTTCTGATGAAGAAGTACGCCACGCTGTGCATGAGTAGTTGCGCGGACTTCCAAAAGAATTTTTTTTAAAGGAATTTATGCACTTTGTATGCGCTGGAGGACTTGCATTGAGCGTGGGGGAGATTATGTTGAAAAGTGATACAGCCTTGTACCACTTCTGCACAATAAATAATATTTAAAAAATATTTAAGGTTTTCATTTGACTCACCCTCGTATATATTCGCTATGCATTGTTTTAAGGTTTCATACAAAATTGATCTTCCTTGAAGGAGGTCCGAAAATTTTTGATATTCAAGGGTGCTATTACATTTTCCTTTACTCATCTCTAACGCAGTAGCTGGGATCTTGTCCTCCCTTATGTTCAGTCTCCGGCATTTGTCCGGGCTAAAAATCGTGCTTCTGTTTCTGGAAAACATTTCTACTGCGTTTAGGATGTAGGTTGTCTGTGTTTCTGTTGAGGGATGTAGTTTAATGTCAACCATGTACAGTCGGTGTCATAATTCGCGAGAACCCTGGCCGTTTCTTATACTGAAGTGCATAGCTGTACTGCTTATCACATAAGATAACAGCAAGGAGACAGAGTGCTACCAAAATACTACCAACCCACAAATATCTGCCCTGTACCATAAAGTAAACAAAAATTGAGATATGTGCATTTTTCCATGACTTGATGAATTGTTCGTGAACGGATTAAGTAACTAATACGCGTTTTAAGCTTTTGACAATATGCATACCTTTCTACATTCCTGTCATCAATGAAGACATCAATAAGACTTGAGATGCTGCGGTTCGAATACAGTCAGAAATTTATAATGGAGATTCCATGAGTCGCTAAGGGACTGATAATCACAACTTCGGAAAAGGATGAGACAAATCGCGTAAGCGTAGCTTATTTATCCGTATTAACACGATTTTATGTCAGCTTTCGAACTATCATATGTGGTAAAGTAGTTCTCATAGCGCACTAAGATGCAGTTAAATAACTCCTACTGTTTCTGATTGTCAAACGCTTAATTCACACGAAGACCGGTAACCACCTGGACTAGTACTACAGCGTTCTGCGTGGGCGGGACGGACAGAAGGGATCCTGCTTTACATACTCTGATACGAAGCGCTAGAGGCCACTGAGACCAATCATTTCCAAACCAGCCGCGTCGTAGGTATCACCAACCGGCTCTGCCAGCCGCTAAGAAGGCGACACCTGTTTGGTAAGGTGTCGTAGCCGATAATCGCCCTTATACATACATAATTAATACAGTGACCTACCGGGCGTCGTGAATCAATGTGGACACAATAGTTCTAAAAGTACCCAAAGAAAAATAAGCGTTTGAGTTGCTGGTTACAGTGGTTATTAGTCTTATTAATAGCGCATCAAGAGAGTGCAGGTAATGAGGAAACGAATTTAATAATTTCTGAAACGGCAATGGCAAAATTAAAACTGCTTCTTCTTTATAATTACCATGATTTTGCTACCAATAAAAAATCTGTAAATTGAATAATGGTGACAAAAACGTTGAGGGTGCATAAAACAGTTAACCTAAACATGATAATGGCGGGACACTACCACCGAAGTCTGTACCTGTTGACCATTGTTACGTCAGGTGGCGTTAGTTAATAAAGAAGCTTATCTTTTTAACAAAACTCGGTTATTTGAACTATCATTTCAAATAATCGTATGTGTAAGTATGAAATCTGAGCGTGCTCTCCTATTATTATAACCAATTATTTTAATGAAATGTCAGTTTTGAATAAGTTACAGCTGTAAAATTCTCAAACATTTTTACTTTCTGGTGTGTTGGTGTTAGGAAAGAGAAGCAGGTTTAAGTTTGCCACTGTTATTTCGGAAATTATTATATTCGTTTCTCCTTTACTTGTACTCTCTCGATGCGCTATTAATAAAACTAATAACCACTGTAACCTGCCACTCAGAAGTTTATTTTTCTTGGGGCACCTTTAGAGTCATTGTTTCCACATCGATTCACGACACCAGGTGGGTTATTGTATTAATCATGTATGTATAAGAGCAGTTGCGAGTTATGAACTGTGAAGAGCTTACAGCAACATAAAATTGGAGACCACTCAATAAATCTGATAGGAACATCACCTCATGTATACAAAATGACGCGTTTCCTGAGGAATGTTGCTATTACTGGCTGTCATGCTCATAGATGTCATTTTTCCTTCGTTGTCTTCTGGTAGCAGAAAATGGAACTTTTGTTAAACCGCTTTTGCTGAAATTCATCTTTTGTTACCTTCCAGTTGGGATCTCACTGTTTGTTTCCTGTGAGGTACAATAGGTATAACATTTGGAGTTGATAGTATGTTGGCAGCACTGCGTCTCCTTGCCTATTACGCTACGTAACAATCAGTTATGCCTTGTAAGTTCAGCGTAACAAAAGCGCGTGGGCTCTCGCGAATTATGTCACAGACTGTACATCAGTTAAACTGTTACTGTGTTTGATTGTAAATACGCATATGAAATGAGATCGGAAGAAGGTGGATTAAGGGCTAAACCCAACTATAAACTGGTTAAAATGTTTCCTTGAAATATGCCTTTCTTGTTCGTAATCTGCTCTGTTATTAGCGTTTTGTTGTTACTTTTGAGATGTAGATTGGTCTTTCTGTGCTTCGCCGTGGATGAGAGACAGAGTTGATCAATAAACTTTCTATTATTATTGTTATTATTCATGTTTGGGCCGTACTGGACCGGGTGGGTACGATTAAATTGAGGGTCCCAGTGCTGCAGTGCGGGCTGTATACATCGGAGGAAGGTGAAACATCGTAGGTATGATCATTAATCGGCGCGCTTGCGAAGCATACTAAAAAAAGCCGTTATATTTTCTACCAGCAGATGAAAATGTGACACATTAAGCAGTCAGAATGTGGTGTGGAGGAACGATTAACCACACGATAACGAAGGTTCTGCACATTTATTAGGATTTAGTCTCAAATTACAACATGTGCTCAATATGCTCTCAAGAATGAACATCACTCTGCATCTTTAACACGGCATGGTCGACAGTTAATCACTGCATATCTGGTGTCATTAGAGCGATATGTCATTATATGCTATGCTTCAGGTCGGGAAGAGTCAGGATACATCCCTGATAGACACGATCTTTTAGATATACCCACTACCAGAAGTCACGGTAATTTCGATCGAGAGATTTGAAAGGTTGCGCATCTTCAAATCGTCTGTAGATTATGCTGCTGTTACCGAAGGTTACTCGGACCAAATCTTTCACCTGGCAAGTGACATATTGTGTTCCTCTAGCTTGCATGGAAACAGTGGTGTGAACACAGTTGCGTTCATGCAAATTTGGCATCACGTGTTGAATAGGTAAGTCCTTATAACATACAGGTCGCACTGTACACCTAACAGGTCAGCGAGCAGTCATCTCCGTGAAGAGAACCGGACCGAGAATGAAGCAGCTTGTGAAACCACATCACACAGTGAGTGCATTGGGTGGTCTCCTGCACAACATGTAGCGGAGCAGAACCCCGTAAGCGGCATTTCTCTGCATTCACGCACCGTAGAGAGTAAACTGTGTCCTCCAGTCCAAAGACTATTCCCTGGCCATATGTCATTATGTTTCCACGCATGCCAAAAAAGGGCAAAATCGCGACGTTGTAGCCTATCATGGGGGTTCATTTGGCGCACATTCCTACTCTTTTACGGATAAAAAAACTAAAATTCTCCCGAACAGGCACTGAAGGCACAACGGTAACGACCGGCCGCCATGTCATCCTCAGTTCACAGGCGACGCTGTATGCGGTTACGGCGGGGCATGTCGTCAGAACACCGCTCTCCTGGCCGTATGTCAGTGTACGTGATCGGAGACGCCACTTCTCAATCAAGTGCTCGTCATCATGCCTCACAAGGGATGAGTGCACCCCACTTGCACCGTCGCTCGGCAGACCGGATGGTTATCCATCCGAGTAGTAGCCCAACCCAACAGCGCCTAACTTCGGTGATCTGACGGGAACTGGTGTTACCATTGCGGCAAGGCCGTTGGCTCTCGTATGGATACCAGTGTGAAGTACGCCGATTAATCTTTTAAACTGATGATTAATATTTTCAGCTATTGATCAGTGGAGGGGGAATTCTTGTGATACAGTTCGAGAACTGGCAGCTGAATTTGAGGCATGTGTTGCACAGTCGGCTATAGCTACAGCAATTTAGTCAACAACTGCCATGGGGATGGCCGCCTTATTGTCTCCTCCACTTCACTTGTTCCTTTGAATTTCTTAATCCTATTCTTTAGCCTGTTAACTGACATGGGAACTATTCGCAGTTGTTTCTTTCGGCATTATTTCCACTATACAGTGGCAGACTCTGCAAGAGAGGCGCTCTGCATCGCGGTTTGGCTTGCTGTCCAAGTTTCGAGAGGGTGCGTTTCTGGATGAAGTATCGAATATATTGCTTCCCCCTACTTATACCTACCGAGGAGATCACGAATGTAAAATTAGAGAGATTCGAGCGCTCATGGAGGCTTTCCAGCGTCGTTCTTCCCGCGAACTATACGCGACTGGAACAGGAAAGGGAGGTAATGACAGTGGCACCGTTGGGTGTGTTGTGGGTTGGCAGGAGAGCCAACACCGTGTTATTAGAGGAAGCCGAAAGGCACGCGTTTTAGCTCACGCAGGCTGGCGTGAGGTCTGGAACAGGACAAGGAAATTAGAATTTAGAAAAACGGACGTAGCTGGTGGAATACTTAACTTTAATCCATTAATGATGATGAGCGTCGCTCTTGACTGTACATTATTCACAATATCAATAGTAAGTGAACATGGCGCCTTGCTAGGTCGTAGCAAATAACATAGCTGAAGGCTAGGCTAACTATCGTCTCGGCAAATGAGAGCGTATTTTGTAAGTGAACCATCGCTAGCAAAGTCGGTTGTACAACTGGGGCGAGTGCTAGGAAGTCTCTCTAGACCTGCCGTGTGGCGGCGCTCAGTCTACAATCACTGATAGTGGCGACACGCGGGTCCGACGTATACTAACGGACCGCGGCCGATTTAAAGGCTACCACCTAGCAAGTGTGGTGTCTGGCGGTGACACCACATTCCTCCCCCGCAAATCGGCGGACGGTTGTGGCATAAGGCTTCCGCCCGCCGTGGGGAGGACTCCATGTCGACATATGCGACGAGGTGGGGAGCCTAACAACAGGCGAGGCTGTGCCACCCGCACCCTGCCATTCGGACCGCGGGGAGCTAGGAAACGCCTGAAAACCTGCTCCAGGGTGCACGCCAACATGCGGTGTATGCTCCCGCAGAGAGACAGGAGGGGCCGAAGGGTCGACCTCCATCGGGCCGGGGCACCCGACTGACGAAGACGACATACGGTCCGGAGCGGGCAAGAGTTGCATGTCGGAGGACAACTGGTCACGGGAAGCGATCGGCGGCGCGTGACCAAAGGAGGCGCCGGGCGGTTGCAGCGACGCGTCCACTGCGGGCGTCGCCGGCGGGAGAACAGGCGGCGGCGGCGGTGGCGGCGGCGCGTCGCCATGGGGCAAAATGGAAGGCAGCGTCGGTAACACCTGGGGCTGAGGCGAGCCAGTAGATGGGTCCCCAGGGCGCTGACCGGACGGCACCGTCGCTGAAAGCAGACGGGGAGCGGCAGATCCCGTGCGATGACAGAGGCGCAGCTGATTGAGATGCCGATGCACCTCACCAGAGGCCCCCAAAACCAGATACAAAGCACGGCCGAGGAAGCGAAGAATGCGCCCTTCGAGCCAACGCCGTGAACCTCGAAAGTGGCGGTAGTAGACAACGTCGCCTGGGCCAAAAGCAGGTGTCTGCCGCTGCACAGGAACCTGATGCGGCGGATGTAGCAAAGACATCAAGGTTCGATGAGGGCGACTGTGAAGCAGCTCAGCCGGCGAGCGACCACCTCGGGGCTGAGAGCGATACGAGGACAAAAAGAGCAATAACGCGTCCTCCCGAGAATGCGACTCTTTCAACTTCAACATCTGTGACTTGAAAGTCCTGACCAATCGTTCAGCGGCACCGTTTGACTGAGGCGGAAACGGCGCGGACGTCAGATGTTGAATACCATTGGCCTTGCAGAATGACTGAAATTCTGCGGACATGAATTGTGGGACATTGTCGGAAACAATAGTCTGTGGAAGACCTTCGATGCAAAAGATAGCAGATAACGCTTGGATGGTGGCAGATGACGTCGTGGAAGACATCTGGAGAACAAAAGGAAAATTACAGAATGAATCTACCACAACCAGCCATCGAGCATTCCAGAATGGACCAGCAAAATCGATGTGTAAGCGTTGCCAAGGGGAAGTGGCTTTTGGCATTGCAAAGAATTTCTGCGGTGGTGCTGATTGTTGTTTGGCCCATGCAGGAAGAGCACATATTCGCAATCGCGGCATCGATTCCGAACCAAGTACAGTGCTGACGAGCAAGTTGTTTCGTTCTCACTATACCCCATTGTCCTTGGTGGAAAAGCTGTAAGACAGAGGACTGTAACGAACGTGGGACCACGACCCTGGACTGATCATTATCAGAACGCAACAGCAAAACACCACATCGTACAAAAGTCTCACCTGGTGAGCAAAAAATCGGCGAACCTACGGGTCCCCGATCCGTGACTTTGACAAGGGCCATTGCGTAGCAACAAAATGCAGAACGGTAGCAAGGGCAAGGTCGGCAGCTGTGGCTGCAGCTACACGACGAAAATCAATCGGAAACGATTCGACCACGTGATCAGTTTCCGAATCAATGAACATGCAAGCAAGTTCGGAGGAATCGAATGCTCTATCCGCAGCAACAGGCAAACGGGACAACGCATCGGCGTTTCCGTGCTTAGCAGTGGACCGATACAAGATATCGTAGCGGTACTGCGAGAGGAAAATAGACCAGCGAATGAATTTCTGCGCTGTACGTGGAGGTACAGGCTTGGTCAGATGGAAAAGCGATGTCAAAGGTTTGTGGTCTGTGATGATGGTAAGGTGACGACAATACAAGAAATCATGAAACTTTGTAACACCAAATACGAGAGCCAATGCTTCTTTCTCGATCTGTGAATAATTTCTTTGTGCAGACGATAGCAATTAGGACGCAAAGGCAATAGGGCGATCGTGCGATCCATCTTTGTGCGCAAGCACAGCACCGATACCGAAATCCGATGCATCCACCATCAACAAAAGGGGCTTCTGGGGATCGAATGGCGTAAGGCAAGTATTGGAAAGTAACGCCAATTTCAACTGGCGAAAGGCGCCTTCGCATTCCGTCGTCTAGACGAACGGAACACCTTTACGGCGTAAGCGATGAAGCGGAGCTGAAATGGAAGAGGCCTGTGGAACATACCGATGATAATAGTTAATTTTTCCCAGCACACTCTGTAGCTGCTTCAAATTCTGCGGCAAAGGCTAGTCTTGTATGGCACGGAGGTGCTCGGGACTTGGATGTATGCCTTGGGCGTTGAGTACATGTCCCAGGTAGGATAAGTCACGAGCAAAAAACACACATTTGTCCTTCTGCAAGCGAAGACCATTTTGTCGCAAGACCTGAAATAATGTTCTGAGATTGGCTAAATGTTCTTCTTCCGTCTTTCCGGAGATCACAATATCGTCCAGATAGTTTGCTGCAGTAGCGACCGACACACAGACAGTTTGTAGACATTGCTGAAACAATGCAGGGGCGGATGCACACCCGAATGGCAATCGGTTGAATCGATACAAACCAAGATGTGTGTTAACCACCAAAACGCGCTGGGATTCTTCGTCCACCGGTAGTTGCAAGTACGCATCTGCTAGGGCCAACTTCGAAAAATATTTACCCGGGCACAGTTTGTCAAAAAGATCTTCCGGGCGGGGTAAAGGAAAAGTTGCAGTCACTAGTTGTGGATTCACTGTTGCCTTGAAGTCCACACAAAGTCTCAATTTTCCGGAAGGTTTTGGCAAAATTACTAAGGGTGATGCCCAGAGAGAAGCCTGCACACGTTCAATTACACCTTGTGATTCCAAATCGTGTAATGTTTTTGCGACCTCATCACACAATGCGTGGGGAACATTGCGCGCTCTGAAAAATTTCGGTTCCGCGTTTACTTTCAGTTCCAAATGTGCTTTATAGTTCTTAGCGCAACCGAGGCCAGGTGCAAAAATGTCTGCAAATTCTTCACAGACATGAGAAACACTGTCGGAGGGCACAGTCTGGTTCACTGATAGGACCTGATTTACTATAGACAAATTAAACAACTGAAATAAATCGAAACCAAACAAGTTCACTGCAGAAGAAGAACAAAGGACGTAAAATGACACAAGTTTTGTTTGTTCTTTGTATGTTGCAAGGGGGCTGCACTGTCCTAACACAGGGATCTTGTGACCTGAATAGGTAGCTAACTTGCCAGTTGCGGCACGCAACGGAGGTGTGCTCAGCAGTTTGTAAGTGTCTTGATTGATCAGTGAAATTGCAGCCCCGGTATCGAGCTGGAATGGTATCACTTTGCCGTTAATGTCCAGGCCCACAAAAAGTTTATTGTCCTGCTGACGACAAGAGCGACTGTCTCGTGCAGCGTGAACTGACACTGGTACAAAATCACTTGCGACTTGACAGGAGTTCCTGCGATGTCGATGCACACTATTTGTGGGATGAACACAGTCACTGTTAGAGAGAGTGGCACTGGGTGGAGTTTCATGAACTATATGATTTTCCATGGGCGAAGTGTCGCGAACCTCAGTATCCTTGGTTCGATTCCGATTCCAGTGTGAAGCAAAGGGCCTGGAATGGTTTTGAGCTTCCGATCTGAGGTTTTTCTGGCAAACACTTTGAACATGTCCTTTTTTATTACAGTAAAAGCAAATAGCTTGGAGTGATGGACAATTCACACGTGAATGTCTAGTAGCACACCGCGGGCATGATTTTAGCACTGCATTGGCTTGCCGGCGTGGTACACGTGGCTGAGGGCCTGGCGGCAGCGGCGCGGTCGGGCGCGAGGACTGTTTACTGTTCCGTGCAGCTCGCTCAGCGGGCTGGTTAACCTGACACACGGGTGGCGAAGTTTCAAATGATTCCTGAACAAATTCAAGTGTGTCCTGCCGATCCAATATGTCCATCACTTGTTGAAGGGAGGGATTGACTAGTTTCAAAATCTGTTCCCGTATATGAACATTAGAAACGTTCTGTGCAACTGCATCACGTACCATAGTATCTGAATAAGGGAGTCCACATTGAGACTCAAAAGCACAATCCCTAGTAAGGCCATGCAAGGTTGCCACCCCGCTCCCGATTAGTCTGAGCTGCCGTACGTTTTGTACGAAAGATGGTATACCGTTTGGCAACTACACTGACTGATTCTTTGAAATATGCATCTAATGCAGACAAAATTTCGTCGTAGGACAGAGTTGCTACGTCGCATCGGGGAAATAATTTTACTATCACACGGTACGTGTGCAACCCTACGGAGGACAAAAAAAAGGGCTGCCGCTCATTACCTTGAATTCTGTAGGCGGCGTGATGGAATCCAAATTGGCGTGACCACTCCGTCCAGCTTTCCAGTGCAGCATCAAAAGGACGAAAAGTTGGTGCAACTGCGTGTTGTGGCTGCGTTAGCGGTGGAAGCGGCGGCTGCCGCATCGTTTTGCATTGCACGTTGACCCTGGACGAGCTGTCCAAAGGCATCCAGTAAGGCCTGCGTCTGCTGATTCTGTAAGCGATAAAATTCGGACAGTACATCTGGAGATGGTGGCGAAGCCATTACACAAGTAAATCAGGGCAGTATAGTTACGAACGCGGTATTGTCTCGTCGCCAATGTTGTGGGTTGGCAGGAGAGCCAACACTGTGTTATTAGAGGAAGCCGAAGGGCACGCGTTTTAGCTCATGCAGGCTGGCGTGAGGTCTGGAACAGGACAAGGAAATTAGAATTTAGAAAAACGGACGTAGCTGGTGGAATACTTAACTTTAATCCATTAATGATGAGCGTCGCTCTTGACTGTACATTATTCACAATATCAATAGTAACTGAACATGGCGCCTTGCTAGGTCGTAGCAAATGACGTAGCTAAAGGCTAGGCTAACTGTCGTCTCGGCAAATGAGAGCGTATTTTGTAAGTGAACCATCGCTAGCAAAATCGGTTGTACAACTGGGCCGAGTGCTAGGAAGTCTCTCTAGACCTGCCGTGTGGCGGCGTTCGGTCCACAATCACTGATAGTGGCGACACGCGGGTCCGACGTATACTAACGGACCGCAGCTGATTTAAAGGCTACCACCTAGCAAGTGTGGTGTCTGGCGGTGACATCACAGGGTGGCTTGCGGAGTATTAATGTAGATGTACAGTTCTGCTATTGTTGCCATTCTGATAAAACAGATTTAGTAACAGTGCATAACCTTTCTTCTCAACAGCCATTGCGTATCGTATGGAAGACTTCAACATTCTTCACGCTTTACATCAGCAGTCACTTAACAGAAGAAATAAACACACATTATCAAGCTACAAACAGCGTAATGAGGCCAAAACAGCAAAATCTTCACATCCTGCTCAACGCATTTAAATTAATGACAGGGGTACAGTTGCCTGCAGTGATACCAAATAATTTTGCGTTCTCTATTTTAAACTTTTACAACTAATGAATGGGTGAATGTCTCTACTGAGAGCATGTGGGACATTCTGTTTCAGCTCTACCTGCCGTGCTTGATCTGATCGATGGAGGTTCAGTACTGCACTGAAAAGTGTTGTATTGTTTGCCTTGTTCTGCCTGGTTCGATATTTGAATACCATTATTACCTTTAAGCTGGGTCAGTCCTCATTAAAAATAAATTGGAGTAAATTCGATTCATTTATTCGCTATTAGTACAGAATTGTCGAGTGGGGTGTCCAATTAGGCAGCAGATAATTTCGCATCAAGAGTCCGGTATTAGGAAGCTGCTTCTGTTGCGATGCTATTAACTGCACGTCTCTCAACATTAATTACAAAAGTTTTTTTATAAACGCGTAGTTAGGGCCATTTAATTAACAGTTGGTTCCACTTTTCACTCATTAATATTCGTAGCCTTACCGCTTGCGGTACCGAGTGCGCTCTAGTCTTGTTACATGCAAAGAAAATTGGACAAGAGATATATGTCGACCACCTTACAAACATTGCTGCCAGATCTCTTACGTTATCGTGCAGACTCGTTTAATGGCCTCGTACCTGTTTTTAATGAAATATCAAACTAGTACAGCATTCAAGTCCTTTCCGTCGTTACTTTCTTGTTCAGTGCAATGTGTGATACATATAATTTCTTCAAGTGTTCAGTGATTCTAATAACAGTATAAGTGTGCATAGGTGTTTGTCTGGTACTATAAAATTATCGCTTACCGCCTCTTGCTATAAAAGCGGATGCAGCGATGAGTTAATCATTCTGAGACAATCATGTCAGGGATTGTGCGTTGGTTTTTCACAGGGGTGACCGTAGTTAGTGGGACGAGGGAGTTGGCGGGCCGGCCGTGGTGGTCTAGCGGTTCTAGGCGCTCAGTCCGGAGCCGCGCGACTGCTACGGTCGCAGGTTCGAATCCTGCCTCGGGCATGGATGTATGTGATGTCCTTAGGTTAGTTAGGTATAAGTTGTTCTAAGTTCTAGGGGACTGATGACCATAGATGTCAAGTCCCATAGTGCTGAGAGCCATTTGAACCATTTTTTGGAGTTGGCGAAGGGAGGGGGGGGGGGCTAGGGACTGGACTAATGGATAATAATGGGTTAAGCTCTCTCATGGAGGTATTGAGATGTAGCATATGGAGATGTCAAGAACGATCGTGGAACAAGGAGAAGGATTTGTACCCTTCACGCAGAATTAGAAATGGCGTATTTTGAAGCAGATGGCTTGAAAACTGAGAAAGGTAGCAAGAAAAAAGCGAAAGGCGAAAAGCACAGAATCATTTGAAGTTTTAGTAAGCAACGAGTTTGACACGATTGCCGAAATGACCGGAGATGAGTCTAGTCAGATTATGTGCATAGTAGGGTACAGCAGACTCTCAATGACGGTAGCAAGAATGGGACGGAAGCAAATTCAAGTGAGAGGAACAGCATCTTGTTAAAGTAATGGGGAAGTACCGTCGGGCACTGGGAATAAGCACTAGGGAAGAACTGAGCAGCTAGAATGCATTGGCTAACAGCACAGAAATATGTGTGGAGGGAGAGTTAATAGGAGTACCACGTGGAACTGTGGGAA
Source organism: Schistocerca cancellata (assembly GCF_023864275.1). Classification (NCBI taxonomy): domain Eukaryota; kingdom Metazoa; phylum Arthropoda; class Insecta; order Orthoptera; family Acrididae; genus Schistocerca; species Schistocerca cancellata. The sequence continues at coordinate 166,946,592 of NC_064632.1, forward strand.
TGATTCCCGCAAATGTCGCAAGAGAGCAGAAACTAATGACGGAAGGGACAACTTAATATCACGATTACTATGATGCCTAAGAAAGAAGGGGAAAGAGCGAGCTAAAATAGCTCTTGCCTATGTTAGCAAAATTCATGGAACACGATACAAGTAGATGAAACTGTTCAAAGTGAGAGTTTGTGGTCATAAAACAACTAACTACGTCGCTCGTGCATAAATAAAACTAAAATGATTTCAAAGTCGCCGATAATTTGTTGAAAAGTTTTATATGTCGTATTAGGGGCACATGAGAAGCGGAAGCTTCAGTGCGAGAAATGTGAGGGACTCATTCCCAGTGCGAGGGCAAATCATCTTCGTGAAACTGATTTGGTGAAACAAAGAGGCAAAGTTATAGATTGTAATAATTCTTAATTTATTGTCATGAAAGTGCTATGTTTCGCTGTATGAAACTGACTGTCTAATAAGCTATGTTAAGCGGAAGGTTGTGAAAAGTTCTAGTTTTCATAACAAACAATACGGATTTTTAAAAAGTTAAACTTTCAGTGAAAGTAAATAATTGCGTTATTTATTTGATACGCTATGCCTCATTTTATTTGTTTTCATTTCCCTCGTCTTATGAAAAGTTTTCGATATCTGTACAAAATGTTTGGGCAGAAATATCTCCCAAAGATGTTATTAATGTTTCATAACTGTGATTCACACGCATGTACATTTTGGGCTGTAGAAATTTAAGATGTACTTGTAATCATATTTTTATAACTGTATTTGTATTTCTTGTAGATATTTGGAACAGACATGTAATCTCACGAAAAGTTACCATGTTATATGTTTTTGGAGTAGGATTTATAATAAGTTTTTAGAAATGTGTTTTTTGGTTCATTCTCCGTGTACAGGTATAATTTTGTTACATATCTATGTGCTTTCGGAAGAGTAAAAATCAGTTTAGCAGAAATTACCTGAGTTAGGGTATGTTTATGTTGAAAATAACCCATAATCTCTCACAGAGAAGCGACGGGTGTAAACAGAAAATTGATAATAATTTGCATGTACAATGAAGGATAGTGTACGATTTTATTTTCTGACTTATACGCCGTAATATTTTCGTGCTATCAGATTCAGCAACATTAATTCTGGACAGAGGAATTGCAGACCTTGGCTGGCCGTTGTGGCCGAACGGTTCTAGGCACTTCAGTCTGGAACCGCGCTACCGCTACGGTCACAGGTTCGAATCCTGCCTCGGGCATGGATATGTGTGATGTCCTTAGATTAGTTAGGTGTAAGTAATTCTAATTCTAGGGGACTGATAACTTCAGATGTTACGTCCCATAGTGCTCAGAGCCATTTGAACCAATTTGCAGACCCTGACTGCAAGTGGGCAGTGATTGAAGTCAGTGGGGAACGTTGAAAATTTAAGCCGGACCGGGAGTCAAACCCAGGTCTCTTGTTTACTAGGTTGATGCTCTGAGCACTTAGCCATCGGACACAATGCTCATTGCAGCTGCACGGACTATCCTCGCAGCCCCCACCCCTCCGTCAGACTCAAATTCTCAAGATACCCAACCTACTAACGTAGTGTCCCTTGCCCATTATATCCTCGTTACTTGTGGCATTTCACTGATTCCCGTATAGTTCGAGTCTTTTGTGCATCTGCACTAAAGAGATCAGTGCTCATCTCGCCTTAGCGCCATTGTCTGACTACAGTGTACAGTTGCACATACAGACTGTGTCCGACCGCCTATAGGGATTCAGACAATTTTAACGTACAGACGATAAATAAGCACTTTTACATTACAGTATTTACTATGCATCAAAGGATTAATACAAGTCAAATCGCCGAATCCTTGGATCTGGAGAAAAACTAAACTTCACAAGAAAATAAAAGATATAAAGAGAACTGACATTTGAAGTTACATATGTGCAGCGTTTATCACAGAATGCAATGAGTGTCCCTTGGTGAGAAAGTGAAGAACCTTTTCGCAGTACGTTCGTTACTGTAGCACAAACATTCGAAAGAAATATTTCAGGCTCCTTCATTTTGCACTCCTGTGCCAACCCTACACCTCAGAATAGCTCTTGTAACCTATGCCCCAATTATTTCCTGGATGTATTGGAATCTCTGTCTTCCTCTACAGTTTTTACCCTCTACAGCTCCTTCTAGACCATGAAAGCTATTCCCAATGTCTCAAAAGATATCCTATCTACCTGTCCCATTTCTTGTCAGTGTTTTCCATATATTCCTGTCGTCTCCGATGCTGCGCAGAACCTCATTCGTTACCTTATCAGTCCACCTAATTTTCAACATTACTCTGTACCACCATATCTCTCTGTTGCGATGTTGTAATCGGAGTCCAGTAGCAGTGGCACTGAGAAGACGGCGACGTATTGTAGCCGGCAGTTGAGGAGACTGTCAGAACAGAAATGACTCCATCTTCCTCTGTGGTTGTTATATAGCCATTTTCGTAGTTCCCCAGAAGGAAGACTGCCCATCCAACACAACATGCGGTCTCATTCCTGGCAAGAAATCCCCAACTCACTCACAAACTTCCCTTGAACCCCATACGATGATACTTAGATAACAAACGTAGGTGAGATGTTCAGGTTGGATTGAGGGAGGACATAGAAGCAATTCAGAGGCGGACTGCTAGATTTGTTACTGGTAGGTTTGATCATCACGCGATTGTTACGGAAATGCTTCAGGAACTCGGGTGGGAGTCTCTAGAGGAAAGGAGGCGTTCTTTTCGTGAATCGCTACTGAGGAAATTTAGAGAACCAGCATTTGAGGCTGACTGCAGTACAATTTTACTGCCGCCAACTTATATTTCGCGGAAAGACCACAAAGATAAGATAAGAGAGATTAGGGCTCGTACAGAGGCATATAGCCAGTCATTTTTCCCTCGTTCTGTTTGGGAGTGGAACAGGGAGAGAAGATGCTAGTTGTGGTACGAGGTACCCACCGCCACGCACAGTATTGTGTATTGCGGAGTATGTATGTAGATGTAGATGTAGATGATAAGTTTAATGGTTTCCGGAAGTAAAGAAATACTATATTTAACTGATTACCTTCATCCATGGCTTTCAGGATGTAATGTGAGAAAAGTACCTGTTGGGTTCCACGTGACTTATATTTCCGGTATCGACGCTGTTCGGCATGGAGTAGGTCATTGTGCTTGATGTACCTTACTATGTTTGAGATCAGAATATTTTTTTACATTCATCAACAGATAGATATTGAACAGTAGTTTCCAGAATCAGTGCTGCTTCTCTTATCGTACACTGGTGTGACCTGAGATTTCGATCAACTACAGGGCAGAGTAGTATTTTGAGTAAAAGAGGGACTAAATCAGCCGCAAATTCTGTGTAGAATCTAATATTTATTTCATTGGGGCCTGATGCTCTTTACAGTTTCAGAAACTCATCTGTTTCTCGACTCCACCGATACTCATGTCTGCACCACACGCTTCTTAAGGCCAGTTAGCCGAGTATAACCATTTCCAGTCAATGATCGGTTCAGTTGGACCAAAGGGCCCAGCCCATTCTATGTAAACACACCGCACACCATTATGGAGCCACCACCAGCTTGTACAGTGCCTTGTTGACAACTTGGGTCCAATGCTTCATGGGATCTGTACCACACTTGAGCGCTACCATCACCTCTTACTAACTGAAACCGGGATTCATCTGACCAGACTACGGTTTTCCAGTCGCCTAGGGTCCAACCGATACGGTCACAAGCCCAGGAGAGGCGCTACAGGCGATGTCGTGCTGTTACCAAAGGCACTAGCGTCAGTCATGTGCTAGCATCACGCATTAACGCCAAATTTCGCCACATTGTCCTACGGATATTTTCATCGTACGTCCCACATGGATTTCTGCGTTTATTTCATTAAGTGTTGCTTGTTTGTTACCACTGACAACTCTACGTAAACGCCGCTGCCTTCGGTCGTTAAGTAAAGGTCGTCGGGCGCTGCGTTGCCCGTGGTGAGAGGTAAAGCCTGAAATTTGTTATTCTCAACACACTATTGACTCTCTCGGAATACTGAATTACCGAACGATTTCCGAAATGGAATGCCCCATGCGTCTAGCTCCAACTACTACTCCGCGCTCAAAGTCTCTTAATTCTCGTCGTGCGACGAGAACACCTACATCTACATCTACGTGATTACTCTGCTATTCACAATAAAGTGACAGGCAGAGAGTTCAATGAACCACCTTCAAACTGTCTCTCTACCGTTCCACTCTAGAACGGCACGCGGGAAAAACGAGCACTTAATTTTTTCTGTGCGAGCTCTGATTTCTCTTATTTTATCGTGATGATCATTTCTCCCTATGTAGGTGGGTGCCAACAGAATGTTTTCGCAATCGGAGGAGAAAACTGGTGATTGAAATTTCATGAAAAGATCCCGTCGCAACGAAAAATGCTTTTGTTTTAATGATTGCCACTCCAATTCACGTATCATGTCTGTGACACTATCTCCCCTATTTCGCGATAATACAAAACGAGCTGCCTTTCTTTGTACTACTTCGATGTCATCCGTCAGTCCCACCTGATACGGATCCCACACCGCACAGCAATACTCCAGAATAGGGCGGACAAGCGTGGTGTAAGCAGTCTCTTTAATAGACCTGTTGCACCACGTCGGGAACCTTTTCACAAGAATCACCTTAGTGCTCAGCTAATGAACTGCCCTTTTGTACCTTGTGTACGCGATATACCGCCGTCTGTATATGTGCATATCGCTATCCTATGACTTTTGTCATCCCAGTGTAAAATGTGACAGTATTCCTGCATCATTTGCTTTTGCTGCATCTCAGTGTAAAACATGACAGTACTCCTGCATCCTTTGCTTTGGTCTCTCAGTTTCATTTCCTTTTTCATCCATGAGCGTCTGGACACTAACTTTACTTCCATTGACGGCTTTTACATACGGCGAGAATTTCTTTGGACTTTGTGAGAGATCTTAGATAACATTCTGCTACGATGGCCGTTGAAGGATTCACTCACCGCTCTCTTGACAACAGACTTTGAATTCAGTAGTTGTCTATCTGTATCCCTATTCTTTATTTTACACCAATTGTGCAGCAGTCTCAAAATTTATTTGCAGTGATTGTTTACTATGAAGACGCCTTCACACATATGTGCAGAGCTTGGTGAACAGTTCTTTTAAACTTAAGCTGCAGTTCTTTTACGTGCTCCTCTGCAGAACTAAATGTTTCTTGTTCTCTGCCCATAAAACCTTCTTTACTTCGTTTAGTATCCTCTTTTGCTTTGGTAACCGTTGTTTCCACAACTACCTCATCACTGTTGTTACCGGTTTGAATGTGGACGTCTCCAAAGGGGTCTGATTTATTTATTGCCATTACATCCAACATATTTTCGTCATTATTGCGGTTCTGGATATTTTTTCTAAGTAAGTCTGAGAGGAGGCATTTAGTAATTTTTTGCAGCACATCTTGTAATGCTAATCACTTAGAGAACTATGATTTTCACAATTGATTATCTAATGATTTAAGCCCCCGATGATGACAGTACGACTGAGGAACTTATGTACTAGCGATCTGAGGGTTTCTCTAAATTTTTGGGTTACATCTGATACGGGACTGTGTCTTTCCCAAAGGATCTCAAATGCAGCTTCAGTTCCTGTCTCAACGATTCTGGGTTTCTTGTTTACTGCGAAAAATACGTCAGCTCCATTTACCATTAGCCCTCATTTCGATAATGAATTGGAATTTCCCCAGAAATCTCACTGCAGTCAATTTAGGTGTTTAAGCACTTTTCTGTATCTTCTACTATGCGAGTTTCACTGCCTTTTGGAATGCTTTAAACATTGACACCCTGTTCGAATGCTTTGGCAGTTAACGACTAGGATTTTAATACTTTCTTATCTTATACTTTCTGTATCTTCTACTATGCGAGTTTCACTGCCTTTTGGAATGCTTTAAACATTGACACCCTGTTCGAATGCTTTGGCAGTTAACGACTAGGATTTTAATACTTTCTTTGGATCTTAGTAATACTGTTGTTTCCTAAGGCTTTAGTCATATGGGCATAACGGAGGGTCACCTAATCTAAAACATCCTTTGTGTGCACCCTACACACAGTCAGCTATCTGGAAAGGAGCCATGATGTGTAGTGAATAACTGACCCATTTAGGGAGAACTTACAGTGGTCAAACCTATGGCAGAAGTTTAGGAAGCCGCAACATAGCCTGTCACAGACACTTCACAGTCTCTGTTTCGAAACTTCCACTCGAATCACAACCAGTTCTGGGGACAATGCTGTAAACTGTAAGCTTCGTTGAAAGTCCATGAGCAAGGTTTATCTTCTCAATCTCTCTTGCAGTCACTGGAATGTTCCGAGTGTAACCTCAAACCTCAGATGACAGGCATCGATTGTTCCAACATGTGTCATGATCTGTAGATGGTTTCACCCAGTTCCCTCAGTGGTTGCCTCTTCAACATATTGCCTGAGGCCTTCTTTTGTACACGCTGACAAGGGAAGTGTGTGAGCTTTAGGGATACTAACCGTGCGAAAATGTGCTTAAAACATAAACCGCTCATCTCAAAACAGCGTATGGGCCACTCGCATGCGAAACAGTGCGTTTTGCCACGAAAGACGCTTGAGCAATCACCTACTCAAGGTCTACGAGATGAGATTTAGTAACAGGAAGAAAGCAAATACCGATATAGTAGGACCGAAAACATATTTTAATGACGTGACTTACTGCTATACATTGATGTTCCAAAACACTATGACTACCTGTTTAGTAGCTTATTTGTCCGTCTTTGGAGCGAAATCCTTCACTGATTCCACGTATCAGGGATCAGACAGTTTGCTAGCGAGTTTGTGCAAGTATGTAGCATTAGATGTCTACGCACAGGTCATGGAATTAGCGCAAATAACGAGCCGCTGATTTGCCTACGCGGTGATTGCACCCGATAGCGAACCAGATGGATTCCAAAGGATTTGAACCAGGTGAATTAGGTCGCCAACACATCAGCTTGAGTTCACTATAATTCTGCTCAAACGACTGTAGCACGGTTCTGGTTGCGAGACGTAGACAATTATACTGATGAAAGATGACATCGTCGTGGGGGAACACATCAAGCTTGAAGGCAGTAGCACGTGAACATTCGACCAGCTTCGCCGTTTTCGAAAAAGTCGTTTACAGGCTTTGCGTAATAGTAATCTGCCTTTTGTCAAAGTCGCTTATCTCAATGGATTTCTGCATTTTCAGGTCACATCTTGGACAGGGTGATCCCCCATCCGTGTCAGATCCACTTACGTAGTTTTGTTACCGCGTTAACATGTCCGTAACGCCACCAGGTGACATCCATCATTGCAGTGGGCAGTGGTTATAATGTTTCGCATTATCAATGTATTTTCCTCTGCTTAAATTAGTTACCTTATCTGAACCAAAAAAGTTTTATGCTGACGTTATAGTGTTGCGCGCCTCTTCAGTCTTCGAAGTGTAGGTGTGAGATGTCAGTGAAGCTGTCAAAGCAAAGTGGAACAGAACCATGTCAACTCCTAACTAAAGCCAATTTTTCACATTCAGCATCACTTAAACTTTCAAGGAGTCCATTAATAAACGCATTACTACTTACATTTTCAAACTATGATGTTGTTGTGTCGGTGTCATAACCTGCCTTTTGCCAAGCATTGTGACATATACTTCCACTTCCGAGCCGACGATGGACTGTATAGCACAGAGTGAGGTCCAGTGGAGACATGGCGATTGTATATCTTTACTTATGGTTTTCCACGTTGGAGTATTACAAAATTAACACTCCGTCTCGTGTACAGCTTATATGGCCTAAACAAGTACGCAATAAGAAGTCGGCCATATTTTTATTATTTGGTGTGTTTTTGGTCCTGTTATATTGATATTAGGTTTCTTCGCGTTGCTAAAGTTTCTCTTTTAGGCACTGAATAGGTGATCATTCAACTGTCGCCCATAGTAAAACACGCAGTTTTGCATGCTACACTCATACCACTGTTTTTGGGATGAGCGATTTATGTTCTACGCATATTTACAGGTGCTTCAGAGCGTCAGAGGTCACGCACTTCCCTTGTGAACGTACAAAGTGACCCTTCACATCCATTATTTCCATTTCCCTAAGGACTGCCATATGAATCACACGTTTGAACTGCTACGTTTGGACCTTCTGGACACAGGACGCTGTAGGCTTCCCAGTAGCTGTAGTATAAGTCAATGCATCATTTTCAATTTTGGTGGATGACAGCATCCAGAACTTGTTGGCTCACGGCGCTCCTAGGCCTGTCATTGACCCCATATTTGTTGTAAAGATGACAGTATCCACGGAGAAAGATAATGGTTGAGGTAGCTTTGGTATCTCTGTTAATGCCTCTCGTTAGCCTCCAGTCACATCCGTTCATGGCAGGTTCCAGTCGTGTGACATTATTCAGAGCGATTTCCAGTTGCTTAAGAACAGCAGCTAACTCATCCTGTGCCCGAGGACAGCGTTCACAACGTCACTGCATTGTAGTTGGTGCAGTGTTTCACAGAACAATAAAGAAATAACTTTAAACAAACTTACTGATTATCTTTTAATGTGGAAATCTGTTATCATAAAGATTTTACAAGTTCCTTTTAAGAACTGAAACTATTCACATCAAACAAAGATAAAAACCTGTTACAAAATTTACTGGTTCCTCGAAGTTAATCCGAAATTTGTTATCATGCCAATGCCTCGTTTGTCTGGGAGTAGCGATAAGTAAATACTGTAAAGTAGCCGTAAGAGATTTTAATTAAAATGATATTGCCATATTTCAATTGTACTGCTTGAAATATCTCAATACTTTTTTAACAGTACTTCGTAAAGAATAACTGAAATTCCCTGAGTGTGATCCCAACACAACATATTGCAGTAATAAATCATATTTATGAACTATACTTACGTTCTTGCAGCTGACACATTTACTCTCTATATTAATGCAATTAACTGTAAATGTTGCAGTCAAGTGTAATTGTTTTATGGTAAATAAATTTCATTACTAAACAAATTGCTTCACAGCATCGGGCTAGTCAAGATCCACTATTAAATTATTACAACCCAACGAGAGAGCTTGACCTAATTTCATGAGTACGGTTGTGATTTCACAAACGCGTGCAGTGAGAATAATATGGATTCACACACAATCAGCTTCTTGGAGTTAGACAAATTAACAGTGGGTGCATTACTTGTATATTCGATACTGAATATCGTTTGAAATAATACATCACAACTTGAGATGAATGGTACAACACTAGGAGAGAAAAAAGATCAACTTTACTCACATTAAAAAAAAAACAGTTCTGTATAAAGTCGCAAGTAAATTTGATCACTTGACCAACGTCTGGGGCTAAAGCCAGTGTTAAATCGAGTCGACAATCATTTGCACTGGTAAGCTAAGTCCATTCCACGAATAACTATTGAAAACTATTTAAAAAAGACCAAAAAATTTAAGTGAATCACTACTTACCTCAGTGGTATTAAAGACTAAAATGCGCTCTTTAGTAACCTGCAAATATCCAGATTGTAGCCATACTTACAGACGCATCATCTATACGTAGTCTGTAATCTGAGTTATTCCACGTTATTACAATAAGAATAATGCAGATGCCCTAAAGAACATGCAAGTTACTGCCACTAAATTCTGGCACTTGAAGCTGATAACTCCACTAAAGGAAACTGGTGCGATCTCACTGTGCTAACAGCTGGCAAAATGCGGCAAGTACGGAAGTGAAATCGTCCTTGTCCATTTTGTGGCTGAATAGAACTTGCTCTGGTTGAGAAACCCAATACAGCATTCGCGAGTGTTATAGAACAACAAGAGCCTGCTGTCAGAAGCTGAGAGTCTTAGTTGCTTCAGGGGGTGGATTAGCAGCTGTGTGCGGGTAATTTATGTGGCACGTGCAGTCGGCGATGAAGTGTTCCTGCTTCCACCCCAACACAGTGCCATGGAACGATAAATAATCGCCCAGAGTGTCGCAATAGTCTGAAAGACATTTATGCTGGTGGTGCTGCAGAGTAGGCGGAGATTAATTTAACGCTCGAAGCCCAGCTGTGAGAAACAGCAGTTAGGTCCTGGGCGTCGTCTCGTGCATCTCGATATTGGAAAGTCATTATTTCGAAGGCGAAGAAAAAGGAAACTTTTCGGTTCCACTTCGATTGAGGGTCTCACCACTCGCTTAGAATTATTGCTTAAAGGTCTGAATAACGAACCGCAAAAAAGAACAAACCAGTCGAAACCCGTAAAAGAATGATAGCATTTTTAAAGTGTTGTTGAGCTCAGTTGGTTGCAAAGGGGCAAACGTAAACAGACTGACTACCGCATCGGTACCGCCACTTAAGTAGATAATGGTGATATCTAGGTGTTCAAACGTTTTAAGCTGGTTTTTGTGAGTGCCCAGTGGCAGCTTCCATTAGAACTAGTTTCTTGTGGGAACTTGAATGTTTCCACATGCAGGCATCATCTGCCAGGTGGGGTCGACCACTACGAGACACCACTGCCTGACTACTTAATGTCTCAGAGTGATCTTTCCAGAACTTCTGCAGAAGACAGAGGTTAGCAGCCAAAACCAGTGCTGATTTGGCTGTCGACTGTTTTCTTTAGGAGCCGAGGTTTTAAATTGCATGAAAGGCGACAATCATGTTAACACGCACTTCTTCCACAGATGCTGCCAATTTCCAGGCCACAAGGTACCGGTTTTCAATAAGTAAACCATTTTCGTCGCAACAACTCCGTTAGTAAAAATTACGATGATACACTATGTGATCAAAAGTATCCGGACACCCCCAAAAACCTACGTTTTTCATATTGTGTGCATTGTACTGCCACCTACTGCCACGTACTCCATGTCAGCGACATCAGTAGTCATTAGACATCGTGAGAGAGCAGAATGGGGCGCTCCGCAGAACTCACGGACTTCGAACGTGGTCAGGTGATTGCGTCATACCTCTGTGCGCTAGATTTTCATACTCGTAAACATCCCTAGGTGCACTGTAACGATGTGATAGTTAAGTGAAAACGTGAAGGTACACATAAAGCATACTGGCAGACCTCGTCTGTTGGCTGACAGAGATCACCGACAGTTGAAGAGGGTCGTAATCTGTAATAGGCAGACATCTATCCAGACCATCACACAGGAATTCCAAATTGCATCAGGATCAACCGCAAGTACTATGAAAATTTGGCAGGAGGTGAGAAAACTTGGATTTTATGGTCGAGCGGCTGCTCTAAGCCACACATTACGCCGGTAAATGCCAAACGAAGCCTCGCTTGGTCTAAGGAGAGTAACCATTGGGCGATTGAACAGCGGAAAAACGTTGAGTGGAGTGACGAATCACAGTACACAATGTGGCGATCCGATGGCTGGGTGTGGGTATGGCGAATGCCCCGTGAACATCATCTGACAGCGTGTGTAGTGCCAACAGTAAATTTCGGAGGCGGTGGTGTTATGGTGTAGTCGTGTTTTTCATGGAGGGGGCTTCCACCCCTTGTTGTTTTACGTGGCACTATCAAAGCACATGCCTACATTGATGTTTTAAGCACCTTTTGCTCCCCCATGCTGAAGAGCAATTCGGGGATGGCGATTGCATCTTTCAACAAGATCGAGCACCTGTTCATAATGCACGGCCTGTGGCGGAGTGGTTACACGACAATAACATCCATGTAATGGACTGGCCTGCAGAGAGTCCTCACCTGAATCCTAAAGAACATCTTTGGGATGTTTTGGAAGGCCGACTTCGTGCCAGTACTCACCGACCGACATCGATACCACTCCTCAGTGCAGCACTCTATGAAGAATGGGCTTCCATATCCTAATAAACCTTCCATCACCTGACTGAACGTATTCCTGCGAGAGTGGAAGCTGTCATCAAGGCTAAGGGTGGGCCAACACCATATTGAATTCCAGAATTACTGATGGAGGGCGCCACGAACGTCATTTTCAGCCAGGTGTCCGGATGCTTTTGATCACATACTGTAGCTCGAAAGTACCAACACATCCGAACTTCGGAGTCATCCATGGTGATGCTCAGTAACACTAAACCTTCTAATACCGTCGTAGTGTCATTTGACAGAACCTCTCTATCGGCAGTCTTAATTTTCTGGTTTATAATAATCGTTTTGTGTGTGATTTCTCTTCTTGAGCAGAAGTGACTGCAGTCCGATAACCTGCAAAGACTCAGTACTTTAAACAAACTTTCGCGCTCATTTTAGTGCTATTATATTAAGTGATTAATTAAGCTTTTCGGATCTGTATTTGAAGCTTTTATTCAGCGTATACACTGCTCCACCAGAGCATTATTACCACCTATTTAACAGACAGTATGTCCACCTTTGGTACGGATAACAGCGGCAACACCTCGTGGCCTGAGACCTTGGTTGGGAGTTGGGACCACATCTGCACCCACAAGTCACCTAATTCCCGTAAATTACGGAGGGGGGGCGATGAGCTCTGACGCTCCGTTCAATCAAATCACAGGTGTGTGTTCGATCGGGTTAGATCTGGCGTGTTGGAAGGGGGAGGACAGCACATGTTGGAACTCGACGCTGGCCTTTTGACATGGAGCAATATCATACTGAAAAATCTCACTGCCATCGGGACACATGATCCTCATGAAGGGGTGTACATGGTGTGCAACAAGTGTACGATATTCCTTGGTCGTTATGATGCTTTGCACGAGCTCCACAGGAGTCATGGATGCCCACGTGAGTGTTCCCCAGCCCGTGATGGAGTCAGCGCCATCCCGCAGCACAGGTGTCAAGGAGCTGTTTCGCTACAAGACGACGGATACGCTCCCTCCCTTCGGCATGATGAAGGAGGTGTCAGGATTCATCAGACCATGCAACGCTCTGCCATTGCGCCAACGTCCAGTGCCGATGGTCACGTGCCCATTTCAGTCGTAATTCCCGATGTGATGTTAACATTGGCACATGCATAGGTTGTCGGCTGTGCGGGGCCCATCTTTAGGAGTCTTCGGTACAGTGTATGTTCACAGTTGTACTCTGCCCAACATTTAAGTCTGATGTCAGTTCCGCCACAGTTCGCCGCCTGTCCTGTTTTACCAGTCTGCCCCGCGTACGACGTCCGACATCTGTAATGAGGAGCGGTCGCTCAATCCCCCGATGTCTGGACGTGGTTTCACCTTGGTTTCGCCAAGTGTTGACTAGCATTCATTCCTCGCCAGGTGACACTGCTATCGCCTGGGGTGCGTTATAGCGATAGTAGGTGGGTGGTCATGGTGTTCTGGCTGGTTAGTGTTTACTTATTCGACTTCGTCCAAAGCTCTTGTTTATGTAGTTTTTCAATCCCCCCCTTCCTGTCTCTTGTCTTGAAGTCTATTAGTATCTTGATCATAATCACAGTATTAAGCAACAGGCTAAGAAAAATTTCGCAGACATGAACTGCCAGGATAAAAAGCAGTAAGGCAGGTGTACATTTGATCGAGGACAGTCAGCGCCAGGAGGTGGTTTATCCCCAAAAGCTTTCAAATGTCACCGGTAGATGGAGACATTTGTGACATTGCGATTCAAAACGGAGTAGCTGACGGATGCAATGTGACTGAACTGCTAAATGTAATAAGGGTTTGGGTTTCAGGAAAACGGTAAAACCAGCAATTCATCGCCAACTTGGTTCAAATGGCTCTGAGCACTATGGGACTTAACGTCTGAGGTCATCAGCCCCCTAGAACCTAGAACTACTTAAACCTAACTAACCTAACGACATCACACACATCCATGCCCGAGGCAGGATTCGAACCTGCGATCGTAGCGGTCCCGCGGTTCCAGACTGTAGCGCCTAGAACCGCTCGGTCACCACGGCCGGCGACATCGTCAACTGGTTGACGTTTACGGTGCAAGTGTAAAGTCACAGAAGTACGTATGGTTTTGGTGCCATGAAGTCGATAAAGACAGGATGGATACTCGAGATGAGGACAGATCATGGTGCCCAGTACGTCGACCTCACATGGCGATGAGTGGTGTCTTCAAGACTTATGTAAACCAGTAGTCGCTCTCGTGGGAGGCACATTGCACACGGATTCGATAAATTCATCGGAATTGTAGTTAACACCGTGCAAAACATGGGTGCTGAGACAGTTCTCAGACTACCATAAAGCCACGCTATTGTAATCATCTTTCTAGCAGTTAACTCGACTCAGGCGGAGAATATTCCATTGATGCACCGTATCTACATTTACATGCATACTCCGAAAGCGTGATACGATACATGGTAAATTGAACCTTGTATCACTCATTCGTTTTCTTGTTCAGTTGTCAAATCTGGCGAGGGAAAACAATTGTCTATATGTTTTCATACTAGCCCTGATTTGTCTTGTCTTCACTGTCCTTATGCGACTTACATATTTGTGGCAACAGAATCGTTCCGCAGACTGTCACAAATACCGTTTCCCTAAACGGTTCTCAATAGTATATTGTGAAACGACGTCTCTTTCCACCTAGTAGCTTACTTTTGAGTATACAGAGCAATTATCTACAACTCGAATGTTGGTCGATCGGTAATAAATCTAGCAGCACTCCACTGAACTGCTTTTTGCGTTCTTTATCAGATCTCGGGGAATCCCAAACACTTGTGGATTTTTGAAGAATTGGTCGCCGTATTGTTCTACATGCGATCTTCTTTATAAATGAGCTACATTTTTCTAGAATTCTCCCGTCCCAGGGGACAAAAGGTGGGAAAAAGCACTAAATACTATTTGAACAGGCCTTGAAGGCTTAACGGTACCGACTGATCGCCGTGTCATCCTAACCCCCTCCCCCCATAGGCGTCACGGGATGCGGGTATGGAGAAGCATGTGGACAGCACATCTCTCTCCTGGCCGTTGTCAGTCTTCGAGACTGGAGCCGCTAGTTCCCAATCAAGTATTGGCACGAAAGGTGGTACTAAGAAGAAGTAACCATCGTTATCGTGGAGTCACTCCTCGTCTTCTCCTCATTGCAAGCTCAAAATAATGGTATCCGTAAAGAAAATTGTGATCACTGTATTTTCAGGCATGCATACTATATTTCATGTGGATCCGAGCAGACAAATTTTGTAGCCACGAAATCAGTGGGAGTTCACTGTCTTGCTGCTCAACACATCGTAACACGATTGCGGTCTTGTGACATGGACGGTTATCCTGATGGAAGATTCCGTCACCATCGAGGAAGACATCAAGCATGAAGGGAGCAGAGAGTTCGCTGTAATGGGAATAATGTTCATGTAGTCCACAAGCGTCACGATGCCTTGGATTAGTACTATAGGTCCCAAGCAAGTTCGCGTGAATGTTTCCCATACCATAATACTCCCTCAACCGGCCTGCGTCAGTTGCTGTGGAGTTGCATGTTCCACAATGTGCCCTGAACTGTGTGTTCCAAAACACGCGTCCCTGCAACAGCATTGTACTCTGTCTTGAGATCTGCCACGAGTCGCCGCCTTTCCTACTTTACAGAGTGGATAAACCTCCGACGTCTCCGTTCGGTGATAAGGCGTCGATGTCCCAGCACCTTGTCGCCCACTCATCGTTCCACAGTTCTTAGATTGCTTTCCATAGATGCTCACGACAATAGCAGTTTTAAATGTCGCGTTCAAGAAAAGGTTCACGCAAGAGAGTCATACAAGCTTACTGTCATTTGACGGTCGGACAGACTCCCGAATGGACGATATTGTAATAAGCATCCCTGGCTAGAGAAACACCTGAAACATTTGAATGCAAGTAAGTGACCAGGTCCGGGTGGAATCCAATTCGGTTTTCCGAAGAGTACTCTACGGCATCAACGCCTTACCTAGCTTGCATTTATCGTGAATCTCTAGCCCAGCGCGAAGTCCCAAGCGATTGGAGAAAAGAGCAGATTATTTATTTTGCGTTCGATATGCGAGGTGCCTTACACTGCTATACATTCAGCATGGGAAACTTAATTAATATGCAAATGTAACAAAACATTATTCATTACAAATTTAGCTTTGCATATTACTGTACATATAAACCAATAGTGCATACATGTTGTAATATGTCAAAAAAATTAACAATTAAACAGAAACACTTAAATTACAAAGCCAAGAAATGGTACAGTCTGTGAGTCTATGCAGATCCTCTGGTGAACCGTCCCGAAAACCATAAATTTCACATTCGATTTTGTGCTGAATCGTCTGTATTTCGTCGCAGTCACAGTGAGGATCGTCCACGTAGCCCCACTTGGCCATCAGATCGTTGCACCGTCCAACACCAGTTCTCATTCTGTTTAGTGCCACCCAGGTTCTTCGAGGGATGTTGAGGCCAAGAACACGATCAGCCGGGTTCCTAATGAGGTGTCCATTGTCAGCATTTGCTTGTTGCCATAGGTGTTTCCACTCTGCTATGGTGTCCCTCTTGTTACAGGACTGGTTCCAGAAGGGATTTCTTGACTTGAATCGTGTTGGGGCATGAAGATAAGCGTGTATTGGGAGTGTGGTGTCAGCAGAAATTTTTTCGCATTTCTCTTTGGACTGCGTGTTGTCTGCGGAGAGAGGGCGGATTCAATGTTTGCCAACACAGAGAACTATGGTGTTGGGGTAGGTGTCATTGTTCCAGTCATTGTTCGCAAGGTGTCAATTAGGCGAACATCTACTTTATTGACGTGCGAACTGTTGGCCCATACAGGCTCACAGTATTCTGCAACGCTGTAGACTAGAGCCAAGGAGGAAGTGCGAAATGTCGTAGTATTACTTCCCCAGGTAGAGCCTGCGAGTTTCTGGATGATATTGACTCTGCCTCTCAGATTTCGCTGATATCCTGCAGCTTTCCTATTAATGTTAGGCAACAGTCCAGTTTAACACCCAGGTGTTTTGGTGCTCTTTCATGTCTTATATTCTGGCCCGCTATATTCAAGCCCAGCTTCCTGTCTGCTTTGTTTGTTATTCAGGTACATCACTGTGCTTACTGTTTTTGATGAATTTACGTTCAGATGCCAGGTCCTGCAATATTTATGAAGCTGCACCAAGTCAGAATTTATATCAGATCTGATTCCAATTTTTCGAATGACTCGGCATGCAAAGCAATAGCCAGATCTTCAGCATATGCGAATTTCCGTGATTTGAGTTCCGGCATATCAGAGATGTACAGTCGTGCTCAAAAGTATCCGAACGAACTGAATCGCATTTCGCCTGATTCGAAAGCAACCCACATAGCGCAGCTGTCTAGCAGGTCCTCAAATCGTACCTCGGTACAGTCGTTTCATCATCATCATCATCATCATTTAAGACTTATTATGCCTTTCAGCGTTCAGTCTGGAGCATAGCCCCCCTTATACAGTTCCTCCATGATCCCCTATTCAGTGCTAACATTGGTGCCTCTTCTGATGTTAAACCTATTACTTCAAAAACATTCTTAACCGAATCCAGGTACCTTCTCCTCGGTCTGCCCCGACTCCTCCTACCCTCTACTACTGAATCCATTAGTCTCTTGGGTAACCTTGCTTCTCCGATGCGTGTAACATGACCCCACCATCTAAGCCTGTTCGCCCTGACTGCTACATCTGTAGAGTTCATTCCCAGTTTTTCTTTGATTTCCTCATTGTGGACACCCTCCTGCTATTGTTCCCATCTACTAGTACCTGCAATCATCCTAGCTACTTTCATATCCGTAACCTCAACCTTGTTGATAGGGTAACCTGAATCCACCCAGCTTTCGCTCCCATACAACAAAGTTGGTCGAAAGATTGAACGGTGCACAGATAACTTAGTCTTGGTACTGACTTCCTTCTTGCAGAAGAGAGTAGATCGTAGCTGAGCGCTCACTGCATTAGCTTTGCTACACCTCGCTTCCAGTTCTTTCACTATGTTGCCATCCTGTGAGAATATGCATCCTAAGTACTTGAAACCGTCCACCTGTTCTAACTTTGTTCCTCCTATTTGGCACTCAATCCGTTTATATTTCTTTCCCACTGACATTACTTTCGTTTTGGGGATGCTAATCTTCATACCATAGTCCTTACATTTCTGATCTAGCTCTGAAATATTACTTTGCAAACTTTCAATCGAATCTGCCATCACAACTAAGTCATCCGCATATACAAGACTGCTTAATTTGTGTTCACAAATCTTAATCTGACCCAGCCAGTCTATTGTTTTCAACATATGATCCATAAATAATATGAAACAGTGGAGACAGGTTGCAGCCTTGTCTTACCCCTGAAACTACTCTGAACCATGAACTCAATTTACCGTCAACTCTAACTGCTGCCTGACTATCCATGTAAAGACCTTTAATTCCTTGCAAAAGTTTGCCTCCTATTCCATAATCTTGTAGCACAGACAATAACTTCCTCCTAGGAACCCGGTCATATGCCTTTTCCAGATCTATAAAGCATAGATACAATTCCCTGTTCCACTCATAACACTTCTCTATTATTTGCCGTAAGCTAAAGATCTGGTCCTGACAACCTCTAAGAGGCCTAAACCCACACTGATTTTCATCCAATTGGTCCTCAACTAATACTCGCACTTTCCTTTCAACAATACCTGAGAAGATTTTACCCATAACGCTGATTAAAGAGATACCTCTGTAGTTGTTACAATCTTTTCTGTTTCCATGTTTAAAGATTGGTGTGATTACTGCTTTTGTCCAGTCTGATGGAACCTGTCTCGACTCCCAGGCCATTTCAGTTATCCTGTGTAGCCATTTAAGACCTAACATTCCACTGTATTTGATGAGTTCCGACTTAATTTCATCCACCCCAGCCGCTTTATTGCACTGCAATCTATTGACCATTTTTTCCACTCCCTCAAATGTGATCCTATTTCCATCATCATTCCTATCCCATTCCACCTCGAAATCTGAATCATTACTGATCGCATTTTCACCTACATTGAGCAACTCTTCAAAATACTCCCTCCATCTGCCCAAGGCATCCACAGTCGTATGACTATTGGAAATGGTTCCAACAAGTCACCACTAGAAAACACTGCTCTGTGCCGGCCGCGGTGGTCTAGCGGTTCTGGCGCTGCAGTCCGGAACCGCGGGACTGCTACGGTCGCAGGTTCGAATCCTGCCTCGGGCATGGGTGTGTGTGATGTCCTTAGGTTAGTTAGGTTGAAGTAGTTCTAAGTTCTAGGGGACTTATGACCTAAGATGTTGAGTCCCATAGTGCTCAGAGCCATTTGAACCATTGAACCACTGCTCTGTATCGCAATAACTCAAGATGTAAAGTAATACCAATGTACAACAATTATCAGGGAGCATCTTATCACAGAAAAGGCGGTTCTTCAGGGTTGTAAGTTCACATTAATTCCAATAAATGGCATGCATGAAATATTACCACTCTCATTATTACGTCAGTTAGGTAATTCACGTAGCAAGTTCGTCGTATTCATGATTTCCTCTTCAAAGCAACATACCGTACTTATTATTTAACACAAAATAACATTAAAACTTTAAGTTATTCACGAGCAGCTAGTTAAGACTATGTATGAACTTCAAATGACACGACGAATCGTCTCGTTCTGCATATGGATTCAAACACAGGTCATGCAGAATAAGCAAAGACTTCGTGACTGACGGAAACTAACAGTCATTCCTCACTAGGCATACAGAGAGTGATATACCTCGAATTTAGACAGTATCAGGTAGCAAATATCAACTTTAAATTACATGACGTAAACATGGTTAACAAACGCGAATTCCTACCCAGCATCTGTTGTCCTTGTTAACGAACAACGAGAGATGTTAAATATTGCTTCTTCACAAGTAACTTACTTGAAATGCCGTGAAGTAAAGCTTTGTGTTGGACAGGGATTCGAACCCAGAACCTAATTTGATTGTCATCGAAGCAGAATCAGCTGTGACATATCGGATTTTCTCGGCAGTAGCTAGATGTTTTTGAAACGTCCCCTTAGAACAATTTATACAAGACTATGCTGAAACTGACACACAATATTTTTAGCGCTACGCAATCTGACTATCAAAGATTCCTGCAAAAGAATGGCCCTGAGTAACATTAAACTATACCTTTCACAAATAACTTACCTCACAAAAATCTTCATTACTCGAACTACTGCAATACAGCGAGCGCCACTACTGCCAGCTAAATAAAAGATTCAAACTACGGAAGTCACTAACTACTGATAGGGATAGTTAGCAAATGAAAGATTTTAATAGAGAACAAACACTGTATTTACCTTAATAATCATAATATATATAGCAGTTCAATTTCAAAACTTCCGCCATCTCTCTCCCCACATCCACCACTGCAGGCGGCTCACCTCCAACTGCGCAACGCTACGCGCTGTTCACATCCAGCTGCAGTTGCCCAACACTACAATGGCAGACAACAATGCAAACTAGCCACAGACTGCACACAGCACAGCCAGTGATTTTCGTACAGAGCGCTACGTAACGTTGCCAATAAGAAAACATAAACAGCCTACGTACATAAAGAAAACATAAACAGCCTACTTACATAGCCCCCATGCTCCCCACAAAAATTTTACAAAATATTTTTGGGCAGTGGCCAATAATGATTTGAAAAAATTTTTCATAATTACAATAACAAAGATATCAAATGCACACACTTATTTATACAATGTTGGTCAAAAGCTAAAATTTTCTCACAGTTCATAAAGATAGTCCTGATCATTCATCATAATAGGAATTACAGTTTTTTTTTTTCACAGAGTCTCATTAGTAAAAGGAATTGCACACAGAAGTAGTGGATTTCCATGCAGTCTTGAAGAAGTAGTGTTGTCCTTCCAATGGAAGGACAGTGCTGACTCTGGACATGCTGACAGGTAATGGGCCACAACAGAGCAAACCCACAGCAGAGTCAGTCGAAGTTTTGAAGAATATTGGTAGGTAGGTCATCACAGAGCAGACCCACTGTAGTCCTGGTAGAGATTGTGGTATTGGTGGGCCACCAGAGGTGCAGACCCACTGCAGTCCTTGTAGAAATTGTGGACAGGCCCACTGTAGTCCTGGTAGAGATGACCAGCAGCCATCTGTTGTGACTGTGTGGGTGCACAATCACCAGTGAAGAGTCTTGCGGATAATATAGCAAGTCCATAAACCACCACTCGTGCACTCACAAAGTTTTTTTGAATTGTCCTTAGAACCAGCAATGCTGTTATCCAGTCCCTTGCTGAATTATTAACACACGTGCAAACACTATCAGTCCCTACTTCTCACATATTGTCCATATACTATGACCAACAGAAATGTGTGCAGTGAAATGGAACTTACAAGTTACTTAATTTGATGAACTGCTGTCAATTACAATTTTATAACATAAGAATACAGTACAAAGGTACAAAATACATCATTAAAAACATAACAATGCAGATAACATTTGTAGTAATACAGGCTTTACAAAAGAATAGAAATAAACATATACATCAGTGTTACAAAAATAATGACATAAGTACATACATAAAAGATCAGAATAACTTTTGAAACATCACCTTCACATATGAGCATCAAAACAGAATAAATAATGTCTCAACATCTTTACAAAGTAAATAACATAGTATTAGAAAAATTCTACAACATAGCTCCCATCAGCTACACACATAAAGACAGGAAAAACACAAATACACAAGGGTACACAACATATAGAGGGATGACACAAAAGGAAAGGACAGGGTTTGTTTTACTGCAGTATTTTGCATGGAGATCTCCCTTCGTTCATCATTATTCCCAAAAGTCCTATTTAAGCCTGCTTTCTGTATTCTGTCCACATCCTCTGTCAAAAATAGTTTTTCTCCACTGTACAGTATCCTTTTTTTTTGCCCAAATCATTTTCATATCGCTTCTCAATACATTTCTTCCACGTCATCATAGTTAGTTTCTTATATAGTCTACCCCTCTTAAGCTAACTTAAATCTACTGAGCCCAGATGCTAAACTAAGGGACGAGGCAATGCAGCAGCACATAAAACAATTAATACAAACATCAATGACAAAAAATAGAAATGGCAAAGCAAGCAGCATAAATTACAACTAATATAAGGCACTGTGCAGGAAACAAGAAAAACTAGCTTAGAAGAGTAACACAAAGTCAAATTCAGTAACACTATGCCTGGCAAACAGCAGCAGCAAATATAAAAAATATAAAAAAATATAAAACTTATATCTATACATGACAAAGCTCAAGCAGAAAAAATATTACAGTAAAAATGGCCATGTCTAATACCTATGTCACATCTTAACACTAGAGTGATGCATCACGAGAACTTACACTAGCAGATAAGTTACCAAATCGTAAAGACATTATTTATGCAATTCCTGTGAAGGGAAATGTCTATTTATGTGCCCTCGTTTTCTTGTAAGTAGATCATAAATTTCTTATTGACTGGATCTGTAGGCATAAAATAACTATATTAGTACATATATTAAATTTTATTTTAACCAATGCTGCAGTGCAGCTAGAAACTTGATATTAAACAAAATGTGTAAATAAATACATAAAGCAAGCCATATGGCATTTTTCTCAACTAGCAAGACAATAGCCGTGAAATGTTTCTCATCGTTTCATTAGGCATTTCAGTAAATATCATAAATTACGAGCTCCACAGTATGCTTTCAACAAGGAAATGTCAATAGCGAGGACAATGGCCTCCCCTTTCTTATTTTCTACCTGTGCTTCTGATGAGGCACTCACACTAATGGCTTGTTCTCCAGGCGTCTGACACACCTGGGTGCCCACGACGCATTATGTGCAGGTGGTCACTTATCTTTCTTACGGAAATATTTACGACAGCAGTTTCCGCTACAGTGACAGTCTCATATAAAAATTTCACAGGTCGAGAATTTGCGTTGCAAATGTGTAGAAACAAAACCCTATAAATATAACAGTGTCCAAAACATTTTCGCCGGCATTGTGATACATTCACGCATTTACATATATTTCATAACTCATAAAGTACGATTCTTGGTTTCCAACAACCTTTTTCACAAACTAGAGTCCCTAAACTTCTATTCATTATTCATATACATATAAACACGTAATCACATTCCTCATATATGGTAGCATCATCTTATTGACATAAACATACCTCAACAGCATAATACACATCGTCGTCGTAAAAATAACATCATAACACCTCAGTCAAATCTTAAAATCGTTGTAGATTCCTCCAATAATTTCAAAACCTAAAAAATATTCTCTGCTCATTTCAATAGTGTCATCTACCTCAAACGTACTTTAAAAATCATGATCCCATCCCAAATACATCATTCAAAGCTCTCATAGTATCACAATGGTTCTCAAAAAATATGAACAGTTCACATAGTACAGACAAAATACAATTTCGTAAGTGTGAAGTTACCCAACTGTGTAATTGCATAAACATGTGTCACTGATGTAAAAAAAGTTTATCTCTCAGTTAAATGATCAGATAGCTGTGTAATTTATGTGTTAGAGGAATATGGTACCGATGTGTAAAGTTGTATAAGCAAATACCATATTAGCTAGGGCTCCTTGTGCTTGCCAAACACATGGTACACAAAGCAGGCGTGGACCCCCCTAAGGTTTATTGTAGTTATACCCTCAGTTGTTACAGATTACAGCAATGGAATGAAATGTATCACAGAAAACTTTCTTTGTAATTCAAAAATCTTTAAAAATAAATGTTTTAAGTACAAAATTAATCACTCAAATACGTGTCCTGTAGCGCTAAATGTGCGTCTTGCTGTAAGATAATCTCTGTGGAAGTGTCGTAGTTATTGTCCTCCGAAAGCTAAGTTCTGCAGAAGTCAATGTACTTACCTCATGATACACAAAAGTGAAATGCTTTGCGTATAGATAACTTAGTTATTACGCTTATTGCCGTGATGAGGAAAGTACTGTGCTGTAACGTATTGTTGTCCTACGGAAAAGGCTGTCTCCTTGCAGCCATACCACAAAAGTCGCCACTAAAACATGTCTCACTTTATAGAAGAATTCAGAAAAAACTGTGCAGATATAAAACAGATACACCGCAAAAGCAACATTGTAAATTGTCACGCATTAACAGCGTCGTGATAAAATCGTGTAGCTGTCACATAAACTAACCACTGTGTCATCTGGCATTTCACAGAAAGCACCTCAAATCCAGAATCCACTCTCAAGCAAACCAAAATGTTGCATGAAAATCTCATTAGCAGTGCTGGTATATGTCCTAAGTATGTAAGCCTGATAATCGTTACGTAATCGTCCAACTAACAAGCAAGAATGTACAAATACAACACTGTGTCGTCTGTTCACTATAACAATGCATTCGTAATTTCTGTTGAAATAAGTTCTCTTGGTTCTTGATTGGATATTTAACTTCAAACGTTGTTGCATATTAACAGTTTCTCAGTGTGACAAATTGTACAAGTAGCGTGAAGTGAAAATTGCAAAGACTAAGTTAAAAAGCAGACTATCTGTCAATAAATGGTTTTACATGTGAAATGTGGTGTAAACCTTCACTCTTCCTAGTACGCAGAGTTTCAACTTCAACGCAATTATCATGTGGTATACGTCGGATTCTGTAAGGTCCATTGTAAACTAGAAAGAATTGGGACTCAAGTGTTTCTTCTTATGTGACAATGAATGAGCTTTAATGAGAATTTTCTGACCAATATATAATTTCTTTGCATTTGCTTTACCGTGTAGTTTTCTCCTTTTGTCTGCTGCAGATTTTAACACTGTATTTACCTTAATAATCATAATATATATAGCAGTTCAATTTCAAAATTTCCGCCATCTCTCTCCCCACATCCACCACTGCTGGCGGCTCACCTCCAACTGCGCAACGCTACGCGCTGTTCACATCCAGCTGCAGCTGCCCAACACTACAATGGCAGACAACAATGCAAACTAGCCACAGACTGCACACAGCACAGACAGTGATTTTCGTACAGAGCGCTACGTAAAGTTGCCAATAAGAAAACATAAACAGCCTACTTACATAAAGGAAACATAAACAGCCTACTTACATTTTAACTGACATGACGAGACGAAACATTAATTTTTTTCTTTCCCTGAACTCCAACCTGGCACCTATCGCTGTTATATTCTAGAGAAAACTAACGTTAAAAATGGGTTTGTTACACCAGCAGCGACATGTGAGCATGTTTGAAGTAGAAATAATATGACGAACAGTTCAGTGCTGACTGGGAATCGAGCCCCACACATATCGTTGTTGACTGCGCACAAAGAGATGGCAGCTACCGAATTTTTCTCCACCAGCAGCTCGGAATAACATCCTTGAATTTACAATGATTTCGCAAACAGTTCTGTGTCTCACTGGGATTCAAAAACGTCAGATACCGTTAGTGTTGACAACGAATGAAAATGCATTAAAAATCAAAATTATTACCCACCAGCATATAGGGGTTCTCATGCTAGAGCTTGATAGTACATAATGAAAGCTTTAGTGCCGGGCCAGGATTCGAACCCTTTCACGCGCAATATGTGGAGATGTTGAGAAATCTACAGTTTTGAACAAACAACAAATTGCAGTCGAGCTGTATTTTCACGAAGGGATCAAATTCCGCGTTAAGGGCGGTCTGAGTTGCATTCCCAGATCAGAACCTATTTTAACGACATACAGAAGCTCAAATAAAAGATGGAATAAGTGTCCTGTGACCCTACATACCGTTTGTTTCGTCACTAGAAATAAATAACTGGTATAAGAAATGTTACTGTTGATAGAGTTTCTACGTGTCACGACTCCTGACTTTATTGTGGTTCAACCTAACGTATACTTGGCCGAGAAGGAATATCATGTTTAACATGAATGTCAGACCACAATGCCATCATACCTTCTTCACTTGGCGGATCCAGAAAAGAACAGAATCTGTCCCCCCTTATCAAAAATCATTAGCAAAACTTGGAATCGAACCCAGACCATAAGTATATGAACCTGGCATCAATCCAAGAGACCACCAAATTCTCTTCTCTATTACATATGTTTCTATCATAACAATGTTGCGTCACACCGGATGCGAATTCTGACACACAGGCTCCCTGTAGTGGTTTGCAGCATGTTCAGTACATTCATTTACTTGGTTGACCGAATCGCCATGAACTAGCTGCCTCGGCCACCCAGTGCATACATTCGACTCTATTTTGTAACCACTGAAATAAAATCACGTAACTGACACCTACACAGAACTGCCAACAGTGTAGGATGCAGAAATTTAAAAATGAAATGTTCCTTTCGACTTGAGCTACTCTATTGCGCTATCTGTTTGTTTAAAACATCGTGCAGTGCTAAAGAAAAGCTGTAACTGTCTGTCTCTCAAAAGTACAGATCCGGCCATATGCATTATCTCACAGCAGTGGGCAATGCGCAAGTTCTGGAGGAATTGTTGTTGAGCTCTGGAGGTGTTGTAGCAATGTGTCAGCTAGTAGCGTAACGGTAAGCGTCGCGCACTGTAGATAAGACGTCGCGAGTATGGGTACATTCACTGCTACATTTTTTAAAACGCTATACTGCTGCTGCTAAAGTTATCGATCTAATATAACTTTGAACGTAATTCCCTTCACTTCTCAACCCAAAATAGTCGCATGTGGAAAAAGCGCTAACTTCCGCGACATTTTGTTCTTTTCAGGTTTAATAGATGGCCAGGCTGCAGATGCATCTCGAAACTTTTGTATTATGTATGGGGAGAGCGCATCGTGTCAAAATACGTCTGAAATAGATTTTCTACATTATCTGTCGTGTGGCAGTGGCATTTGATTCTTCATAAAACCTTGTTTGACAGCTTTAACTCAGAACACGTTTTCTACATGCATGTAATCAATAAACTGCATGTGCATTGTCAGACTTTATAGATAACATCAGAGAATTCACATATATCGTTGATGATTAATCTCTCTCATGTTAACTAATGTTTTAACAATACTAAAAGAAACCCTACGAAAATTGTGCACTGTATTATAAGAAATGAAATAAAACTACCCACGATAACCTTACGACGAAAGTCTGTTTCAATAAAACTGAGTTTCCGTACACAAGCGTGCCTCTATCGGCACGAATTGGTAAAATACTAATCACTTAATTTCGATTGGGTCTGTGTTTGATTGGTATGCTGTGTCATACTCAAGTGGTATGCAAATGTGGCATTTCATCAATAAAGTTATATGTTCCAGAAACCCAAAATGTATTTGTCAGCAGCGGAAAGAGGCGTTACATGTTGTGCAGCATTGTAAGATTTTCACCATTGCACTATGAGCTGAAAGTATTTTCTTGCTATTTTCTTATCGATGTGTGATCTGACTGCTTGTAGCTCTTTCACAGAAGGGAGAAAAACGTTACAGTCAGCAAAACTGGAACCGCAAACCATAACAGACGCTTTTATCTCACGTTAGCGCGTTTCCACAGAGCTAGGGAAGAGGCATGCGTCTATGTTTGCTCTTACGAGACCAGTAGTAGCTAGAACTCGTAAACCGCTATTTAAAGAACGAGATTAGATGCGATTTTCACGTACAACGACTTTCCTGGGCTGAAAACCGTAAATTTACAATCTTTTGTCACAGCTCAAGCGTTAATAATAACTCAGATTATTCAATGGAAATGACAGGATAAATCATGTGAACTTTGAGGCTTAATTGCGTGCACACCAGGAAGTAACTCGTCGATCACAGAGTTGCCAAATATACCTTGCCTTGTTGCCAAATCTCAGTTACATTACCAGCAGGAAGAAGACGAACCGATGTGATCCTACAGTGGGCTGGGAAGTGACCATAGCTGACGTCTCAAAGACGCGGCTGCTACGGCCTGGAATAGGTAATCCGTCTGATTCACATTTCTGTAACTGGGTTTAGGGACTGGAGCGTAGTTACTAATAATGCCAAGTGAAGAAGGTATGATGGCATTGTGGTCTGACATTCATGTTAAACATGATATTCCTTCTCGGCCAAGTATAAGTTAGGTTGAACCACAATATAGTCAGGAGTCGTGACACGTAGAAACTCTATCAACAGTAACCTTTCTTATACCAGTTATTTATTTCTAGTGACGAAACAAACGCTATGTAGGGTCACAGGACAATTATTCCATCTATTATTTGAGCTTCTGTCTTTCGTTAAAATTGGTTCTGATCTGGGAATGCAACTCAGACCGCCCTTAACGCGGAATTTGATCCCTTCGTGAAAATACAGCTCGACTGCAATTTGTTGTTTGTTCAAAACTGCAGATTCCTCAACATCTCCACATATTGCGTGTGAAAGGGTTCGAATCCTGGCCCGGCACTAAAGCTTTCATTATGTACTATCAAGCTCTGACATGAGAACCCCTATATGCTGGTGGGTAATAATTTTGATTTTTAATGTATTTTCATGCGTTGTTAACACTAGCGGTATCTGACTTTTTGAATCCCAGTGAGACACAGAACTGTTTGCGAAATCATTGTAAATTCAAGGATGTTATTCCGAGCTGCTGGTGGAGAAAAATTCGGTAGCTGCCGTCTCTTTGTGCGCAGTCAACAACGATATGTGTGGGGCTCGATTCCCAGTCAGCACTGAACTGTTCGTCATATTATTTCTACTTCAAACATGCTCACATGTCGCTGCTGGTGTAACAAACCCATTTTTAACGTTCGTTTTCTCTAGAATATAACAGCGATAGGTGCTAGGTTGGAGTTCTGGGAAAGAAAAATTAATGTTTCGTCTCGTCATGTCAGTTCAAATATCTAGCTACTGTCGAGAAAATCCGATATGTCACAGCTGATTCTGCTTCGATGACAATCCAATTAGGTTCTGGGTTCGAATCCCTGTCCAACACAAAGCTTTACTTCACGGCATTTCAAGTAAGTTACTTGTGAAGAAGCAATATTTAACATCTCTCGTTGTTCGTTAACAAGGACAATAGATGCTGGGTAGGAATTCGCGTTCGTTAACAATGTTTACGTTATGTAATTTGAAGTTGATATTTGCAACCTGATACTGTCTAAAATCGAGGTATATCACTCTCTGTATGCCTAGTCAGGAATGGCTGTTAGTTTCCGACAGTCACGAAGTCTTTGCTTAGTCTGCATGACCTGTGTTTGAATCCATATGCAGAACGGGACGGTTCGTCGTGTCATTTGAAGTTCATACATATACTCAACTAGCTGCTCGTGAATAACTTAAATTTTTAATGTGATTTTGTGTTAAATAATAAGTACGGTATGTTGCTTTGAGGAGGAAATCATGAATACGACGAACTTGCTACGTGAATTACCTATCTGACATAATAATGAGAGTGGTAATATTTCATGTATGTCATTTATTGGAATTAATGTGAACTTACAACCCCGAAGAACCGCCTTTTCTGTGATAAGATGCTCCCTGATAATTGTTGTACATTGGTATTACTTTACATCTTGAGTTATTGCGATACAGAGCAGTGTTTTCTAGTGGTGACTTGTTGGAACCATTCTCAATAGTCAAACGACTGTACCGAGGTGCGAATTGGGGACCTGCTAGACAGCTGCGCTATGTGGGTTGCATTCGAATCAGGCCAAATGCAATTCAGGTCGTTCGGTTACTTTGGAGCACGACTGTACAAATTAAACAGTAAAGAAGCTAGCACAGAGCCTTGTGGCAGCCTGTTATTGAGAATTTGCTTGTTATTCCGTGAAGATGTACTCTGTACTTCCTTGTGGATAGCATATTATAAAAGAGCTTTAATGACTTCTTGCACTTGACTACTGTAGCAAGCTTATACAGTAATCCTTTGAGCCATACTGTGTCGTATGCAGCTGAGAGATCTATAAATACTACACCGTTTTCTTCTTGTTCTGGAAACCACGTTCAATTTGCGTGGTTAGTGCCAGGACTTGATGGCAGTAGCTCCTCTTTGACCAAAAACCAGCTTGCTCCACGGGTACTGCTGCATCTACGAGGTGGGTCACTCTCTTTAGGAGAATTTTCTTGAGAAGTTTGTACTTCACACACAGTAGAGAGATAGGTCTGTAGCTCTTGGGATCTCTGTCGTCCTTTCCTGGCTTCAAGATAGTTATTATTTTCGACTCATTCCATTTGTTTGGTATGTGTCCAGACTCAAGTATGATGGAGAGGAATTTGCAGGGCCATGTGCGTGCTCTTGGACCTTGGTTCCTTAGGAACTCCGGTAGGATTCCATCAGGTTCGGCCGCTTTCCTTGATTTGATGTCATTTATTGCAGTCATCAACTCTTCTTCAGAGATAGTACTCACAATGTCTAACTGCTCTGCGCAGTTCTTCAGTGCTTCAGCTATGAGTTTTTAAGCTCCTTCTTCTGTTGTGTAAGGAGTTGGATCTTGGAGTTTTCAAGTGTAACTGAGCTTATTTTATTGGGGTTAACAGCCCTCTGGCTTGAGCTAGGATGTAAAGCACCCCTTAATTTTCTGAGAAGGCTCCAACTTTTACGGCTGGAATGGGTGAAGTCAAGCTGCTCAACTAGCTCATGCCAGTGTTTCCTTCTTTCTTCGTCAAGAAGCTTGGTCAGTGAGTCTGCAGTCTGGGGATTTCCAGTGTTGTTGTATTCCTGAAGAAGAGATTCACAGTGTTTGGTAAAGCCTGGTATGTATTCTTTTCTAGCTCCACGTGAGATAGTTTCCTGGGCTCCTCACAGCAGCAGTTTAGTAAACCGGTCGTAGTTTATCGGAATTGGAGGAATTCTGGTCACAGTTTGTTCCACGCGATGTTGTAATTTATTCCATTGTGCCTTACGAAGGTACCAGCGGGGGATTGGTGGGCTGTCTATTACTGGTACCCGCAGGACAATCTCCACAATGACTGGTGAGTGTTGTCTTTTCGGCAGGCGAGTCAAAACAGTTCGCTTTGCTTGCATTGGAATTCCGTCATTACTGGTCGTCACAAAACAGAGATCTGGCGAAGTTGACTCCTGGATACAAAAAGGGTAGAAGGACGTACCCGCAAAATACAGGTCTCTACATCTACATGGCTACCGTGAAAATCACACTTAAGTGTCTGACAGAGGGTTCATCTTACCATCTTCACAATAATTTTCTGCCCTCGCGTACAAAATAGGAAAACACCTGCACATTTCCGTGTGAGCTCTGATTTCTCTTATTTTATTGTGATGATGGTTTGTCCCTGGGTAGATCGGCATAAAAAATATTTTCGTATTTGGAGGAGAAAATTGGTGTTAGAAATTTCGTGAGAAAATCCCGCCGCAACGAGAATCTTCTTTGTTTTAAATATGTCCACCCCCAATCCTGTAACTCGTCCGTGACATTCCCTCCCCTATTTCTCGATAGTACAAAAGGTGCTGCTCTTCTTTGAACTTTCCCGATGTGTTCCGTTACTTCTGCTGGTAAGGATCCCACACCACGCAACAGCATTGCAAAAGAGGACGGACAAGGGTAGTGTAGGCAGTCTCTTTAGTAGTTCTGTTGCATCTTCTACGTGTTCTGCCAGTAGACCTCAGTCTTTGGTTCGCCTTCCCCACAACATTTTCTATGTGTTCTTTCCAATTGAATTTGTTCTTAATTGTAATTCCTAGGTATTTAATTTAAATTTCAGTCTTTTGCTTTATTGATTTATCGTGTAACCGAAGTTTAACGGATTGCTTGTAGCACTCATGTAGATGACCTCACACTTCTCTTTATTTAGGGTCAATTGCCAATTTTTGCACCATACAGATATCTTACCTAAATCGTTTTGTAGTTGGTTTTGATGTTTGATGACTTTACTAGACGATAAACAACACCATCATCTGCAAACAATCAAAGACGGCTGCTCAGATTGTGCTAAATCGTTTATATAGACAGGGGACAACAGTGAGCCTGTAACTCTACATTGAGGAACGGCAGAAACCACTTCTGCCTTACTCGATGACTTTCCGTCCGTTACTACGAACTGTGACCTCTCTTGTCAGGAAATAACGAATCCAGTCGCATAACTGAGACGATATTCCACAAGCATGCAATTTGATTACAAGCAGCTTGTAAGGTACGGTGCCAAAACTTTTCTTGAAGTTTAGAAATATGAAATCAGTCTGAAATCCCTTGTCGACAGCACTCAACATTTGGTATGTGTAAAGAGGTAGTAGTATTTCACAAGAACGATTTTTCCTAAATCTGTGTTGACTATGAGTCAACAGACCTTTCTCGTCGAGGTAATTCATAATGTTTGAACTCAATACAATTCCAAAAACCTGTTACATTACAAAGAAAGGTGCGTGTTCCATGAACATTTCCGTGAAGCGTAAAATACGAGGGCACACGTCTCTCAATGGTATCGTTTCTGTCACATCTTTTTACCCTTGAAAAGTTTTAGATGTAGAAGTGATGAGTAAATTTTGCTTTGTTTGTCAATATGACTCAGGAACAAAACACACCTGTGAAAAAAATTATAGTGGGCCAAGTGGGGTATGGGTTTGGCTGGAGTATGAAAAATATTTCAGCGCTCTGTCTGTGCAAGAGGTGTAATGTTCACGAAATATCTCGGTGATGGTGACAGTAAAACCTTCGCAAAAATCTGTGAAGAGAAGCCATATGCCACTGACATACAGATTAAAAAACTAGAATGCAGAGGACATGTTCAGAAAAGACTTGGCTCAAGGCTGAGAAACCTTCTAAAGGAAAAGGCAGGAAATAAATTAGGAGATCGAAAAAAACTTGGAGGAAAAGGACGTCTTACAATCTGTGAAATGGACAAGCTGTATCGGCAATATTTTTCCACAAAGTACTAAGTGACGAAGACCCACAACACAGCCTTTGCCCAAACTGTTCTGAAACTTGGTGCAAGTATAATCGGGCATTGGTTCTGGTGAAAATTATAAACCCAAACACCCTTTATCTCTAGCAATTATGAGTGCAATAAAACCTATATTTAGGGACTTGGCTAGTACTGATCAACTCAAGAAGTGCTTAC
Organism: Schistocerca cancellata; assembly: GCF_023864275.1. Taxonomy (NCBI): domain Eukaryota; kingdom Metazoa; phylum Arthropoda; class Insecta; order Orthoptera; family Acrididae; genus Schistocerca; species Schistocerca cancellata. The sequence goes on from NC_064632.1 coordinate 166,979,400, forward strand.
ATGGAAAAACTCAAAATTTGAATGAATGTTTGAACTCTGTAATTTGGAATCGCCTACCGAAAACGGTCTTTGTACATTATGAAACTTTAATAATTTTGTGTATTAGACGCTGTTTTGAGTTTTAATGATGGAACATCAAGAAAAATCGAGGTACTGAAGAGACTTGGAGTAAATGCACGTGCAAACACTATACTGGCGTTGCGTAATATCGATATTTCAAGAATTCGTAAAGCGGACATAGCTGCTCTCAATCGCACAAAAGAAGAGAGAAAAAGAAGAAGAGCCAAGAATAAAAGAAGGAAGTATGCCTACAATTCAGATGATGCTGAATATGGAGCAGGAAAATATTGATTGTATGAACTGCAACACAAATTTGTAAATAATATGCAAATAAAACTGTAAAACAAGTTTTCTCAAAATTACGTTTTTTTATCTTGTATCCTGAATGGTTTGTCATAGAATGTTGAAATTTTGTACAGTTGTTCCAAGACAACAAATGAACAAACACACGCACATTTGGCTTTGTGCGTGTATCTCTCTTGAGGTAGACCAAAAACAATTACAAAATTTATCAAAAAAAAAAAAAAAAAAGAAACCAAATGCTTGAAAAAATGTTAGACGGCCTCTACAAATTCGATGTTCCTGAATTTCCACTAGATTAAAGCCGTTGTTACTGAAAAATGCATCCTAGTTTCAAGGTTCTATGTTTAATAGTTTGTTCAGAAACGGTACCTGAATACCGCGGAAATTTGCATTGCCGGCATAGGGAAGATGGCTCGCACCGGTCTCCCCTTAAGTTACACCGGAATGTTAGTTCAACATAGTTCTTTGTATAAACATTTGCATTGGCAGGAAATAAATGAATCAGTCAGACGAGCATTTTGCCACAGGGTCACGTTGTCAAGCACAAAATCAGTTTAATTTAGCGCTTTAAAGATGGTTGGAAAACTCGAAAGACGATGATCTTCAAAATTTTGGAGAATTCCATCGAACTGCTCTGTCGTATTGAAATGTGAGTCCCGAACTTTACTTACCATAAATATGAAAAATTACAAGAATCCTGTTGCCTTGTGTCTCCTTGTAAGACCAATTTGTGCTTACTAGAGACATCTGTCCGACGTAGGCGGCGTGAGTTATCGGAGACCGCTGGATCGTCATTTGGATAAGTGGATTGCGATGAACCGGAGCGGTAAGACGAAGAAGAGTACAATTCACCTGGCGAGTCGGCCAGCTGCGTAACTTGTGTTACGTGCGGCAAGTCCACCGCGCAAGAGTTGCGCTTCGCGGTCACAAAACCTCCCAACCTTCTTGAGTTACGGAGGGCATCCCAGAACGTTCATCACCAACATTACGTTGGAATTTGTTAACCGAATTGTTGATCGTCAGCGTTGTGGGACCAGTCTTTCTAAATTTATTGATAAAATCCTCTAGCACCTGTTCATTTGCTGTACCACGCAAATAGGCACAAAAAACCGCGATTCCTTACAATATTGCGCGAGCATTCTTATTTATTTAACTTGATCTAGTTAGGGTCATCAGCCTCTTTCTTACATCGGACCAGGGTTACGCACGTACAACTCATTTCTTACATCATAATTACCTAAGAGCTAATAATTTTAACGTGACAAATAGTATTAAAATGATTTGAGTGTCCATACAATTAATACTGGCAGTACTTCTACCACTGCTTCTGCTACCACTAATATGATAATGTTGATAATAATCGGAGCTGTAATAATAACAATAATGACAGTAATGATAGTGGCAGACTTGGAAAGATTTTATAGGTGCAGAAAATAGATGTTTTTTGATATAGCGCGTTCTGGGGACAGGATGTTGAAGGAGACTGCACCAGCTAAAAATACTAGGAGATGTGGAAGATCTGGTTGGAAAGAGGGATATACAAGGGTAATAAGTGCGTACAGGGACAATAGTAATGTTATTGTTGCTTTAGTAGATAAGTCAAAAAATGGTTCAAATGGCTCTGAGCACTATGGGACTTAACATCTATGGTCATCAGTCCCCTAGAACTTGGAACTAATTAAACCTAACTAACCTAAGGACATCACACAACACCCAGTTATCACGAGGCAGAGAAAATCCCTGACCCCGCTGGGAATCGAACCCGGGAAACCGGGCGTGGGAAGCGAGAACGCTACCGCACGACCACGAGCTGCGGACAGTAGATATGTCATTAACCTTCTTCTGAAGTTGGAGATATTATTAAGTTCTCTAATACAATAAACGAGGCTAGGCTGTTCCAGAGTCCTACTGCTGAGAAGAATTTCAAGAAAGTGGCTGAACGATGGAGTGGAACAGAAGGGGTTTCGCTCTGATGCAAAAAAGTGTCTCTACTTTGTTGTTCAGACAAGAGCGTTATGGCTGAGGAGAAATACGAGTGTAGGTCTTCGTTGATAAGGCAGCACACAAGATAGAGTATATAGAAATTAATGTGCATGTCTGCACGTAACCTGGATACCTGTGCATGTGATGGTGAAATATGATGGTAGAGTCGAACGTCACAAATATAATGAACAGAGGCATTCATAAACAATTCCAGGCCCCAAGGGCTTTACCAAGAAAGGTGTAAGTGCTTGTATAGTTACTGTTTCTTTTTCAGGTCAAAATCGATAAACATTTTATATTTTTGTGGGGCATAGAGAGATGCTGATGCCTCCTTGCACATTGCAGTTAGGTGCTCAGTTCAATTTAGATTTTCCGCTATTATTGCTCCTAGATTCTTTGACGAAGGGAAGAAGTTGGTATTTGTCCCAATTTGTGTTAAACATGGTACGGATTCCCGATATTTCTGGCTAATGAGTCTAGTATGTCAACCAGTAACCGCTTGGGTTTTTGTTGGTTTGAGCTTAAGCAGTATATCCCGTGCCCATTCTGATAGTGCGTACTGATCGGTACTAGGATTCTGGATAGCTTTCTTCAGGTTTATGGATTTTACACTTAGATACATTTGGAGTAGATACAACTAAAGGTCATCCGCGTACATGTAGTATCTGCAGTACTACAAAACTGATGACACGTGAATTATCTACAAAGAAAAGAGAATAGAACTAATACCGAATAGTGGGGAATGCCTGATGCTACCTCCCTCCATTATGACTTAGTGGTACTGAACATGGGGCATTGCTGGCGAGACGTCAATATGAGGGAAACCATTGCACTGCACTTCTCGAGAAATTTAGGCTGCTAAGTTTGGTAAGTAAAATGTCGAAGTCAAAATTGACAAAGGCATTCTGGAAATCTAAAAATCACATGATAGTCGCCTCTCATGTATCCATGGTAATGTTTAGGTCATCTGTTACCATTATTAAGGCAGATGTGCTACAGTGCTTACGGAAACCTGATTAGGATTCGTGTAGTAGTTTTTTTGTGATTAGGTGATTGGTAAGCCGGTAGTGGACTATATGGACTGCGAAAAAAGAAATTATTACACCTCGAAAGATGACCTAGATTTTGATCCAATGATGGCATATGCCAACTGCGGAATACTAGACGTACTGATAATGGTTTGAGCGTCGTCCGCCAACAGATAGCGTAGTGGCACAGCTGCTACAGCGTGATCTGTCTCTACCCTTTAATAGGGAATGCTCACAGCCAGAAGGCTTAATGTGGTGCGAACATGTGAAGCAAGCAGGGAACCATGCCACGGAGACGCACTCGTGCTTCCTACAGCGAACTAAGTGAGTTTGAAAGGAGTCAAACTGTGGCCTTACGAGTGGCGGGATGATCCTTTCGGAGAATTGTTACGCAAATTGGATGTGATGAGACAGTTGTGCAACGATGCTGGTATCAGTGATCACGTGAACAGTCTCACGCCCGTAGACGAGTTGCTGGACGTCCACGCAGCACAGATGCCCCCTATGATCGTCGTATTGTAAGGGCAGCAGTGGCAGATCTTACGGGTACTACAGCACTGGAAGAGAGCTTGTGAGCACAGCTCTAGCCCGCCTTCCACTCGCACCACAACGTCGTCAGCCCCTGGTAGCTGAGTGGTCCGCGCGACATAATGTCAATCCTAAGGGTCCGGGTTCGATACCCGGCTGGGTAAGAGATTTTCTCCACTCAGGGACTGGGTGTTGTGTTGTTCTAATCACCATCATTTCATCCTCATCACGCGCAAGTCGCCGAAGTGGCGGAAAATCGAAAGACTTGTTCCGGCGAACGGTCTACCCGACGGGCGGCACTAGTCACACGACATTTTTTTTGTTACCACGAGTCGACGCGCACGGTTCGACTGGTAGCGTTAGAGGATTACTTGGGAGATGGACTCGGGTGCTGTAGTCTTCAGCGATGACAGCATATTCTGCTAGCACGCAAGTGATGGGCGTTTGCGCTTATAACGTAGACCTGGTGAGCGCTGTCTCGTAGATGAGTGGATTCGTCCTAGATAGAATGGCCCCATCCCAGACCTTATAGTCTCGGGTGCGATAAGGTACAACTGTCGTTCACCTTTGCTATTTCTGGAAGGGAATCTAACCAGTGATCGGTATGAGCAGAATGTTGTTAGACCTGTTCTTTTGCCATTCTTGCAATACAAAGGTGATACTGAAGTGCCCTACAAGATGTGCACCACCTTCTATGGCCAGCACAGTCTCAGGATTTGTCTCCAATTGAACATGTGTGGCATATGATGGGACTTGTGAACCAACAACCTCTGCAGAACTTCGTGAACAGGTAAAGTAGGCTTGGAATAACGCATCCCAGGACAGAGTCAGCACCAGCATTGTCGCCGGTTAAGGCTACGCCACATAGTAACGAGGTCGTTTTAGCATGTATCGGTACCTGGTACTTCAGAACTGCTTGTGTTATAGATTTGTAAATGTAATCATTTCCTGTGCTCCATATGGACTGTTGCAACAATAAATCTGGAGTCTATGAGAAGTCTCTGAAATGGTGTACATATTTTCCCGTCAGTACATTCTGACCTTTGCACAGCGCAAGAAAAATGCAAATAGATCCGTAATCGTATGGTGCTCTGGGAATGACCTTTTCAGGAAGTAGTTTAACTAGTCCTTTTCTCCAGGCCTCAAGGAAAGTACACTACTGGCCATTAAAATTGCTTCACTACGAAGATGATGTGGTACAGGCGCGAAATTTAACCGACAGGAAGAAGATGCTGTGATATGCAAATGTTTATCTTTTCAGAGCATTCACACAAGGTTGGCACCGGTGGCGACACCTACAACGTGCTGACATGATGAGGAAACTTTCCAGCCGATTTCTCATACAGAAACAGCAGTTGACCGGCGTTGCCTGGTGAAACGTTGCTGTGCTGCCTCGTGTAAGGAGGAGAAATGCGTACCATCACATTTGCGACTTTGATAAAGGTCGGATTGTAGCCTATCGCGATTGCGGTTTATCGTATCGCGACATTGCTGCTCGCGTTGGTCGAGATCCAATGACTGTTATCAGAATATGGAATCGGTGGGTTCAGCAGGGTATTACGGAACCCCGTGCTGGATCCCAACGGCCTCGTATTACTAGCAGTCGAGGTGAAAGGCATCTTATCCGCATGGCTGTAACGGATCGTGCAGCCACGTTACGATTCCTGAGTCAACAGATGGGGACGTTTACAAGACAAAAGCCATCTGCACGAACAGTTCGACGATGTTTGCAGCAGCATGGACTATCAGCTCGGAGACCATGGCTGCGGTTAACCTTGACGCTGCCTCACAGACAGGAGCGCCTGCGATGTCAACGACGAACCTGGGTGCACGAATGGCAAAATGTAATTTCGTCGGATGAATCCAGGTTCTGTTTACAACATCATGATGGTCGCATCCATGTTTGGCGACATCGCGGTGAACACCCTTTGGAAGCGTGTATTCGTCGTCACCATACTGGTGTATCACCCGGCGTGATGGTATAGGGTGCCATTGGTTACACGTCTAGGTCACCTCTTGTTCGCATTGACGACACTTTGAACAGTGGACGTTACATTTCAGATGTGTTACGACCCGTGGCTCTACCCTTGATTCGATCCCTGCGAAACCCTACATTTCAGCAGGATAATGCACGACCGCATGTTGCAGGTGCTGTACGGTCCTTTCTGGATACAGAAAATATTCCACTGCTGCCCTGGCCAGCACATTGTCCAGATCTGTCACCAATTGAAAACGTCTGGTCAATGGTGGCCGAGCAACTGGCTCGTCACAATACGCCAGTCACTACTCTTGATGAACTGTGGTATCGTGTTGAAGCTGCATGAGCAGCTGTACCTGTATACGGCATCCAAGCTCTGTTTGATTCCATGCCCAGGCGTATCAAGTCCGTTATTACGGCCACTGGTGGTTGTTCTGGGTACTGATTTCTCAGGATCTATTAACCCAAATTGCGTGAAAATGTAATCACATGTCAGTTCTAGTATAATATATTTGTCCAATGAATACCCGTTTATCACCTGCATTTCTTCTTGGTGTATCAATTTTAATGGCCAGTACTGTAGCTGTGGTTAAAGAGGTTAGCACGCGGAGTGGCCGCGTGGTTCGAGACGTCATGTCACGAACTGCGCGGCCCCTCCCGCCGGAGGTTCGAGTCCTCCCTCGGGAATGGGTGCGTGTGTGTGTTGTTCTTCCTATAGGTTAGATTAAGTAGTGTGTAAGTCTAGGGACCGATGACATGAGCAGTTTGGTCCCTTAGGAATCCAAGCACACATTTGGTGAAGGAGGCTGAAGGTAGTCTGTTATAGCAGCAGTAGCGGGTCGTCATTTGGACTGTGATGCCATCTTGTCCAGTAGATGCTGATGGCTTTATTGGGGATACTGGAAGTAACATGCTTGAGATAGAATTATTCGTGGCTGCAGTCGTTGACCCCCATGAAGGAAACAATGAGTTTTTGTAACACTTGTGGTTCAATTGTTGACAGATAACGTGATTTAGCTGCAGTATCGCGGAGACTGTACGCCAGGCATGTGGTGTCGGCAGGAGCGGTTGAGGCTGCGCGAACTGCAGGAGAGCCAGCAGCACCAGCAGCAGCAGCAGAAGAAGCTGGCCGCGCTGCAGAGCCAGCGCCGGCGGCGGCCCCAGCCGCTGCAGCGCCTGCGCCAGCGGCCGCACGCCACCAGCAGCGCGCCCAACAGCACGACCGAGCAGCTGGCCGCTCCGGCACAGGCGCAGGCGAGGTCCGCGGCCGGCCCCAGCGCCGGCTCCTCCGCCAGCAGCGCTAGCCGGCCCAACGCCGCATGAGTCATCCGGGCCGCTCTGCCGCTACAGCGCCGCGCCCAGCGCTCCCCCCACCAAATTGTAGTCGCACCGGCCACGACACCATCCAACACTAACCGCAGATGCCTTAAAAAAGCCGTGCACTTTGTTATTTACAAATGCATATACAATCTCCTTCAGAATACTGTCCATAATCTGTAATCCCCTCGTCCCGCACTAATTACAGTGTCTGAAACTCATTTCTAAATTTGTTCTCTAAGTTACTTGCTAGTGCCATGGCAATACTGCATTTACGTCGTTATAAAGTTTTGTTTTATTTCCTGGTGAGTATTTTGTTCTGAGTTGAAAAATAAAATATCTTACGTTACTTGATATGTGTGGCTCAGAGTCTAACGAAAGGGTGCCACTGTGGAGCATGTGGTCTCAGCAGTCAATACATTCCCTGTCGTGTATTTAGGCGGCTGCCTCTCACTCAGCTAGGCAGTCTGGTAATCGCGTTGAGTCGTTTGATACCTCGCTTACAGACATCGTGTTTACGTTGCGTGTGCTTACTTCCGGTTTACGAGTGGACGCTGTTTTGATTTCGCGAGGTTATCTCTTGTGACCCCGTTGCTTAAAACATCGTTCAAATTCAAATGGCTCTGAGCACTATGGGACGCTTTCCTTCGAGCCCCTTTTCATCCCAGGGAATAGGATTAAGTCTGAGGGGGCAAAAATCTGAGAAAGACGGCGCGTCATCGAAGGTATAGTACGATTAAAATTATTTGATACTTGAAGACTGTCACTTGTCGCTAAGTGCTGCCACAACCGCTGCCAGCTACCGCTAGGTTATGGACGACACACAAACACAACGAGTCACTTCACAAATGCACTTAATGTGTAACGTGGAGCAATGTCGGAAGTGAACTCCATGAGATATAACGGAAATGGGAAATGATCTGCCTACATCTGAGTTTAAACGATCAATGACTGAACTGTGGCAGACGACGAGTTTGGTATCACTGAATTTAAACTCATGTGATGTGCAGTGTATCCTAAAACACGACGATTAGCAACCTGCAGCAGAACTAAAATCACGAGCGCTTTGTTCATGGCGTTTACGGCTAACTTCTGCAAGGAAACTCGAGACAGAAAAATTTCATAAGATGTTTGTTTTCATAGCTATCTTCTGCAGTAAAATTTCGGTTTCAGCGTTAAAAGCGAACTGTAGTTTCTCGCTGTAATTGGTTACCTGGAACTATCCTCACACTGGCTACACGGGGAGCCGTATTACCAACACATGAGCAATGCTGATTGGCACTTGGTTGCAGATTATACGCGACACAAGATGATTCCTAATGAAAAGAGAATGATAGGAAGAAAAATAAGAGCAAATGAAAAATTAATCCATTGACGAAAACGACGCACCAAAGTGTTAGAAATAGAATTACATTTAAACCAATTATTTAAATTAAAATGATAACCAAGGAATTTTGATTACACTTAGAGAAATAAAAAATCTTGATGCATTTGACGAGATTGTAATTTTCGATCTTGACAAGTTTATACGCAATCCACTACACTATGCCATTACACTCCAAAAGGATCTTGTATTAATGACTCCCAGTTGTAATGATTAATTGACAGTTTTCCAAAATTCGGCTTCAAGCAATACCTTACGAAACTTAACTAATGTAAGCCGACCTCTCTGATTATAATAACACATCAAGAAAGAAAGCTCCTCAAAAAATAAGAAGTAAACGGACCAGTTGTTGTGCCAATTAGCCAATGGCGAGCAGGGTGGGGGTCACGTTGGGCGCTCTGATTGGTGGAAACCAGCTACAACGCATAGAGCGTCAGCTGTGAAGTAATTTCAATCGGACTACAGTGGTATTCGTTAAGGACAGACTAGGGAACACTGCTAGCCATTTGCATGGAAGCGTTGTCACAAACCGCTCACCGCAATTACACAAAGTCTGACATTTCGAGCTATGACGGTTGGAACTTTAATAGTGGCAACTACTTGTTTACAGCTCGTACAAAATAGATACCTGTTTCAAAGATGTACTGACCTTCAAAGTAGTCACCAGCATTGTGTATAAAACGTTGCCAGCGATGTGGAAGTCGTAGGATACTCTTAGCAGTGCCAGTTGTGTTGACAGTTCTAGCGGCGCGGTCTATTGCCCGACGAATTTTTAGCAGCTCTGAAGCGAATGCCGTGAAGTGTTTCCATCAGTTTAAAAATCGAACTCACAAGAGCTTAAGTCAGTGGAGTGCAGTAGGTGATATAGCACTTAGCAGCCCCATCAGTCAAACAAATCAGTAACATCTTGCACTGTACGTGCTTGAGCATTGTCCTGCAAAATGATGGTCAGGTCCTACAGAAAGTGTCATCACTTCTGTCTCTAAGCTGGTCGTAGGATGTGTTCCAAAAATAAACAGCATAGAGAAATGAACAGCATAGAGACAGAAGTGATGACACTTTCTGCAGTACCTGACCATCATTTTGCAGGACAATGTTCAAGCACGTATAGTGCAAACTGTTACTGATTTGTTTGACTGATGGGGCTGCTAAGTGCTATACCACCTACTACACTCCCCTTACTTAAGCCCTCGTGAATTCAACTAGATTTCTAAACTGAAGGAAACACTTCACGGCATTGGGCTTCAAAATTGCTACAAATTCGTCGGGCAATAGACCTCGCCACTCGAACTGTCAAGACAACTGACACTGCTAAGAGTATCCTACGACTTCCACATGGCTGGAAACAGGTTATACTCAACGCTGGTGACTACTTTGAAGATCAGTAAAACTTTGAAACACGTACCTATTTTGTACGAGCTGTAAATAAATAGTTGCCACTATTAAAGTTCCAATCCACGTATATATCTGCCCAGCTTTTCCCTAACCTTCAAATGCAATTGTTGGTTTACTGTTTTCTTCTTAGTGACGAAACAAAAGAAAATAAAAAACACATCAACGTCATCCTAACATTCGACGTGTCAACAGACGAGCTTTGTCTGGAGCAAGCGACCCAGATGATCTCCATTGAGCTGCCTGTTGTGTACTTTCTTAGTCGTACCCAAAATACCGTAGCTCATTGCTTCTGGTGTTTTATTGAAAAAAAATTATGATTTTCTTTTAATGGAAATGGAAATGCCGTGTGGCTAGAGCCTCCCGTCGGGTAGGACGTTCGCCTGGTCTTTCGAGTTGACGCCACTTCGGCGACTTGCGTGTAGAGTCTTTTAATGAGTCGGTCACTTGATAAAACCTTCTTCGGTGATCAGCCGATTGGTGGCATCGTCGTCTTTTCGCAACTTTTCAATGGGCTTTATACCCATCAACTTCAGGCGAAGATATTCTCTTCACTTGAAGATATGGGTACGAAACTCTTTGAAACGTTACGAGAAAACGACACCATCACTCAGATAATCACCCGAGAACTTTTTATTATTGGAAAACGCCGAGAAAGCCTGCAGTCAGATATGCATCGTTCGCTTCACGACAGGATCCAACATGCTGTCCCTTTGATCACCGGTGGGAAATTCAGGAAGAGAATATAGATGCTAGTCTTCGCATTTCCAAATCAGCATTGAAAACGCAGCGAATTGCGCTCTAAGCCAACCCGAATAAGGCTTCAAGTTTTGTCTGCTCTCCCGAGTTGATCTCACTCAAGAGGGTACTGATTTTTCCAACTTGTTTGTCTGTTCGAACAGTTGGAAAACTTCCGCAACGCGGCTGATCTTCAGTGGCCATTTCCGCATTTATGAACTAAGAAACCTTTCATAGAGCTGAGTTTCACTGTTAGCACGTTCTTCGTAAGCAGTTCATATCATCATAACATTTTTTGCTGCGTTCTTAAGGAGGAAAAAACAAATAATATTTACAGCCATACTTTCATTCTGAGAGTTAGCCTCATTTTTCATGTGACTACACACACGCACGCACACATACAAAAACACACACACACACACAAAGAGCTTTCAAAGAAGCCACAGTTGTTGTCGGATGACAGACTGAGCAGAGTTCCTACAACAGCATCCCTAGCGGCGGAACCCGGTGCGACATATACGCGACGCGCAGCATTACGCTTTCGATTACTTTTGGATTCCCACGTCATTTTGTTTATAAAAGTCGATTCTCCAGCAGATTTTCTAATCAACAACTCCTGTGTATTTACTGCATTTATTTATACCTATCTTGGCCGGCCGGAGTGGCCGAGCGGTTAAAGGCGCTACAGTCTGGAACCGCACGACCGCTACGGTCGCAGGTTCGAATCATGCCTCGGGCATGGATGTGTGTGATGTCCTTAGGTTAGTTAGGTTTAAGTAGTTCTAAGTTCTAGGGCACTTATGACCACAGTAGTTGAGTCCCATAGTGCTCAGAGCCATTTGAACCATTTTATACCTATCTTGTGGTTATTGGTTTCTGCAAGGTTGCAGGTCCACAGTTGCAAATAATACTTAAGTTGATTTTTAAAGGTTGAATAACAAACAATAATTTCCCTAATAATCTCCGGGCGGGGACTACTCAAGAGGATGTCGTTATCAGGAGAAAGAAAACTGGCGTTCTACTGATCAGAGCGTGGAATGTCAGATCCCTTAATCGGGCAGGTAGGTTAGAAAATTTAAAAAGGGAAATGGATAGGTTAAGGTTAGATATAGTGGGAATTAGTGAAGTTCGGTGGCAGGAGGTTGGTTGGTTGGTTGGTTGGTTTGGGGAATGAGACCAGACAGCGTGGTCATCGGTCTCATCGGATTAGGGAAGGATTGGGAAAGAAAACGGCCATGCCATTTCAGAGGAACCATCCCGGCATTTGCCTGGAGTGATTTAGGGAACTCACGGAAAACCTAAATCAGGATGGCCGGACGCGGGATGTAACCGTCGTCCTTCCGAATGCGAGTCCAATGTCTAACAACTGCGCCACCCCGCTCGGTAGTGGCAGGAGGAATAAGACTTCTGGTCAGGTGACTACATGGTTATAAACACAAAATCAAATAGGAGTAATGCAGGAGTAGGTTTAATAGTGAATAGGAAATTAGGAACGCGGGTAAGCTACTACAAACAGTATATTGAACGCATTATTGTGGCCAAGATAGATACGAAGCCCACGCCTACTACAGTAGTACAAGTTTATATGCCAACTAGCTCTGCAGATGACGAAGAAATTGAAGAAATGTATGATGAAATAAAATAAATTATTCAGATAGTGAAGGGAGACGAAAATTTAATAGTCATGGGTGACTGGAATTCGTCAGTAGGAAAAGGGAGAGAAGGAAACATAGTAGGTGAATATGGATTGGGGGGAAGGAATGAAAGAGGAAGCCGCCTTGTAGAATTTTGCACAGAGCATAACTTAATCATAGCCAACACTTGGTTCAAGAATCATAAAAGAAGGTTGTATACCTGGAAGAATCCTGGAGATACTAAAAGGTATCAGATAGCTTATATAATGGTAAGACAGAGAATTAGGAAACAGATTTTAAATTGTAAGACATTTCCAGAGGCAGATGTAGACTCTGACCACAATCTATTGGTTATGATCTGTAGATTAAAACTGAAGAAACTGCAAAAAGGTGGGAATTTAAGGAGATGGGACCTGGATAAACTGACTAAACCAGAGGTTGGACAGAGTTTCAGGGAGAGCATAAGGGAACAATTGACAGAAATCGGGAAACGAAATACAGTAGAAGAAGAATGGGTAGCTCTGAGGGATGAAGTAGTGAAGGCAGCAGAGGATCAAGTAGGTAAAAAGACGAGGGCTAGTAGAAATCCTTGGATAACAGGTGATATATTGAATTTAACTGATGAAAGGAGAAAATATAAAAATGCAGTAAATGAAGCAGGCAAAAAGGAATACAAACGACTCAAAATGAGATCGACAGGAAGTGCAAAATTGCTAAGCAGTGATGGCTAGAGGACAAATTTAAGGATGTAGAAGCGGGTATCACTAGGGGTAAGATAGATACTGCCTACAGGAAAATTAGAGAGACCTTTTGAGAAAGGAGAAGCACTTGCATGAACATCAAGAACTCTGATGGAAACCCAGTTCTAAGCAAAGAAGGGAAAGCAGAAAGGTGGAAGGAGTAAATAGAGGGTCCATACAAGGGCGATGTACTTGAGGACAATATTATGGAAATGGAAGAGGATGTAGATAATGATGAAATGGGAGATACGATACTGCGTGAAGAGTTTGACAGAGTACTGAAAGACCTGAGTCGAAACAAGGCCCCCGGAGTAGACAACATTCCATTAGAACTACTGACGGCCTTGGGAGAGCCAGTCCTGAACAAAACTCTACCATCTGGTGAGCAAGATGTATGAAACAGGCGAAATACCCCCAGACTTCAAGAAGAATATAATAATTCCAATCCCAAAGAAAGCAGGTTTTGACAGATGTGAAAATTACCGAACTATCAGTTTAATAAATCACAGCTGCAAAATACTAACGCGAATTCTTTACAGACGAATGGAAAAACTAGTAGAAGCCGACCTCGGGGAAGATCAGTTTGGATTCTGTAGAAATGTTGGAACACGTGAGGCAATGCAGACACTACGACTTATCTTAGAAGCTAGATTAAGGAAGGGCAAACCTACGTTTCTAGCATTTGTAGTCTTAGAGAAAGCTTTTGACAATGTTGACTGGAATACTCTCTTTCAAATTCTGAAGGTGGCAGGGGTAAAATACAGGGAGCGAAAGGCTATTTACAATTTGTACAGAAACCAGATGGCAGTTATAAGGGTAGAGGGGCATGAAAAGGAAGCAGTGGTTTGGAAGGGAGTGAGACAGGGTTGTAGTCTCTCCCCGATGTAATTCAATCTGTATATTGAGCAAGCAGTGAAGGAAACAAAAGAAAAATTCGGAGTAGGTATTAAAATCCATGGAGAAGAAATAAAAACTTTGACATTGTAATTCTGTCAGAGACAGCAAAGGACTTGGAAGAGCAGTTGAACGGAATGCAGAGTGTCATGAAAGGAGGATATAAGATGAACATCAACAAAAGCAAAACGAGGATAATGGAATGTAGTCGAATAAAGTCGGGTGATGCTGAGGGTATTAGATTAGGAAATGAGACACTTAAAGTAGTAAAGGAGATTTGCTATTTGGGGAGCAAAATAACTGACGATGGTCGAAGTAGAGAGGATATAAAATGTAGACTGGCAATGGCAAGGAAAGCGTTTCTGAAGAAGAGAAATTTGTTAACATCGAGTATAGATTTAGGTGTCAGGAAGTCATTTTTGAAAGTATTTGTGTGGAGTGTAGCCATGTATGGAAGTAAAACATGGACGATAAATAGTTTAGACAAGAAGAGAATAGAAGCTTTCGAAATGTGGTGCTACAGAAGAATGCTGAAGATTAGATGGGTAGATCACATAACTAATGAGGAAGTATTGAATAGGATTGGGGAGAAGAGAAGTTTGTGGCACAACTTCACTAGAAGAAGGTATCGGTTGGTAGGATATGTTCTGAGGCATCAAGGGATCACCAGTTTTTTATTGGAGGGGAGCGTGGAGGGTAAAAATCGTAGAGGGAGACCAAGAGATGAATACACTAAGCCGATTCAGAAGGATGTAGGTTGCAGTAGATACTGGGAGATGATGAAGCTTGCACGGGATAGAGTAGCATGGAGAGCTGCATCAAACCAGTCTCAGGACTGAAGACCACAACAACAACAACAATTGCTCAGCATAAAATACTCCACTTCTAGCTGGCGTAGTTAGTACCGCAGCCATACTGCTTTAACAAAGTCGAGTCAGCTCGAGAACTGCCCACAACTGACCACCTGCAACTGAAGGGAGTAATTGTATTTTATTGTCTCACGACGTTGTTACGGCGTCAAAGGAAGCAAACACAATAATTAGAAACTTTTATACGACTGCGACGGATACGTCTGTTATTTCTAACGACGCTGGTGGTCTATTTTCTGTACGATTTTGTGCACCAGAATGGTGTTAATTCAGTATATGTAGCATTTCAAACATTCATTTCAAATCTGCACTTCGATTTTTAGAGGGCAACGTACCTCGTAATTTGGCGATGCATTTGTGTCAAAGTTTGAATTGATTAATGTTAACTAGGAAATCGTAGTTTAGATGAAACAAATTACTTGCATCGAGGTATGTGGACCTCGTCTATCCACAGTTACAAATGGTGTGCTTGTGCGTTGCAATAAAACGTAGGAAGATATTTTTCAATCGGTTTTCCAAGAATTTATAACACAAGCGTTGCGCGTGTGCAAAAATGTGGAGATTTTAAACCCTATAATATAAATACACGATGGTGCGTCGTATAATAATACACATCACCACAAGAACCCAATAATGGCTGCAGAAAGATATTCCAACAACAAAACAAGAAGGTCGGCAAGAGCTATCTGAATATGAATTCGTAAGAAATCCGAAACAGTTAGTAGTTTGATTTAAGTAAAGTATTTTTATAAATGATTCTTGTGACTGACTGACGAAGACCCTTTCGCAAGGGAACTACAGTCAGCAAATACACTCCTGGAAATGGAAAACAGAACACATTGACACCGGTGTGTCAGACCCACCATACTTGCTCCGGACACTGCGAGAGGGCTGTACAAGCAATGATCACACGCACGGCACAGCGGACACACCAGGAACCGCGGTGTTGGCCGTCGAATGGCGCTAGCTGCGCAGCATTTGTGCACCGCCGCCGTCAGTGTCAGCCAGTTTGCCGTGGCATACGGAGCTCCATCGCAGTCTTTAACACTGGTAGCATGCCGCGACAGCGTGGACGTGAACCGTATGTGCAGTTGACGGACTTTGAGCGAGGGCGTATAGTGGGCATGCGGGAGGCCGGGTGGACGTACCGCCGAATTGCTCAACACGTGGGGCGTGAGGTCTCCACAGTACATCGATGTTGTCGCCAGTGGTCGGCGGAAGGTGCACGTGCCCGTCGACCTGGGACCGGACCGCAGTGACGCACGGATGCACGCCAAGACCGTAGGATCCTACGCAGTGCCGTAGGGGACCGCACCGCCACTTCCCAGCAAATTAGGGACACTGTTGCTCCTGGGGTATCGGCGAGGACCATTCGCAACCGTCTCCATGAAGCTGGGCTACGGTCCCGCACACCGTTAGGCCGTCTTCCGCTCACGCCCCAACATGGTGCAGCCCGCCTCCAGTGGTGTCGCGACAGGCGTGAATGGAGGGACGAATGGAGACGTGTCGTCTTCAGCGATGAGAGTCGCTTCTGCCTTGGTGCCGATGATGGTCGTATGCGTGTTTGGCGCCGTGCAGGTGAGCGCCACAATCAGGACTGCATACGACCGAGGCACACAGGGCCAACACCCGGCATCATGGTGTGGGGAGCGATCTCCTACACTGGCCGTACACCACTGGTGATCGTCGAGGGGACACTGAATAGTGCACGGTACATCCAAACCGTCATCGAACCCATCGTTCTACCATTCCTAGACCGGCAAGGGAACTTGCTGTTCCAACAGGACAATGCACGTCCGCATGTATCCCGTGCACCCAACGTGCTCTAGAAGGTGTAAGTCAACTACCCTGGCCAGCAAGATCTCCGGATCTGTCCCCCATTGAGCATGTTTGGGACTGGATGAAGCGTCGTCTCACGCGGTCTGCACGTCCAGCACGAACGCTGGTCCAACTGAGGCGCCAGGTGGAAATGGCATGGCAAGCCGTTCCACAGGACTACATCCAGCATCTCTACGATCGTCTCCATGGGAGAATAGCAGCCTGCATTGCTGCGAAAGGTGGATATACACTGTACTAGTGCCGACATTGTGCATGCTCTGTTGCCTGTGTCTATGTGCCTGTGGTTCTGTCAGTGTGATCATGTGATGTATCTGACCCCAGGAATGTGTCAATATAGTTTCCCCTTCCTGGGGCAATGAATTCACGGTGTTCTTATTTCAATTTCCAGGAGTGTACATTGAACCACGCTTCGGACACTAGGCCAAAACAACAACAGAGGCAGCACAGGAACAACAACACTGTATTCAGGACGACACTATAATGATGAATCCAATAGCTCCAAACTTATTAACTCGAAGCACATCAGGAGGACCAGTATTGAAACGTCCCCTTAGAAAAATTGTACAGGACTGAGCTTAAACTAACACTCAATATTTTTAGCGCAACGCAATCTGACTTTCAAAAATTCCTACAAAAGAATGGCCCTGACTAACATTAACCTATACCTTTCACAAATCACTTACCTCACCAAAAATCTTCATTACTCGAACTAATGCAATACAGCGAACGCCACTACTGCCAGCTAAATAAAGGATTCAAACTACGGAAGGCACTAACTACCGATAGGGATAGTTACCAAATGAAAGATTTTAATAGAGAACAAACAATGTATTTACCTTAATAGTCATTATATATATAGCAGTTCATGACATCCAGTCTTACAAATTTCAAAACTCCGCCATCTCTCTCCCCACATCCACCACTGCTGGCGGCTCACCTCCAACTGCGCAACGCTACGCGCTGTTCACATCCAGCTGCCCAACACTACAATGGCAGACAACAATGCAAACTAGCCACAGACTGCACACAGCACAGCCAGTCATTTTCATACAAAGCGCTACGTAACGTTGCCAATAAGAAAACATAAACAGCCTACTTACAGTATCATTTTTTGATTTGATTCTGACAATGAAGTTTTTCTTTAAAAAAAATGCTTTACACCAATTTCATTGATTATAGGTTCAGTTAAATTGCAGCATTAATTTTTCAGTCCACTTTTCTCAATTGAGCTATCTTCAGTTCGAAGCAACTCTGTTGCTAAGAACAAAATCTATTTTTGAGCTTACTGGCGCCATAATTTTTGTGGGAGTTGACGCATTTTCCTGTAGTGGAACAGTTCACTCCGCGATAACTTTGAATTATTGAATTGTGTATTTTAAAACAGAAAGAGCCCCTAAAGTTTTTGTTAGATCTCTCTGCCCATTCTGCTTCAAATTTTCATTACAGTCGTGCACTCTCTTTTACTGTAGCTCATCTGTATGGCCTATGGGC
This sequence comes from Schistocerca cancellata, assembly GCF_023864275.1. Taxonomy (NCBI): domain Eukaryota; kingdom Metazoa; phylum Arthropoda; class Insecta; order Orthoptera; family Acrididae; genus Schistocerca; species Schistocerca cancellata. The sequence goes on from NC_064632.1 coordinate 166,997,578, forward strand.
CTATAGGCCATGCAGATGAGCTATAGTAAAAGACAGTGCACCATTGTAATATGTATATACTGTTCATATTATAGGCCTATAGGCCATGGAGATGAGCTATAGTTAAAGTTACCGACTGTTCATATTAATTCTGGATATTGACTTTTTCATATTGATTCTGGATATTGCGTTTTTCTGAAATTTTCATACTTTAGTACGAGGTATCATTACAATACCACGTGGCGTTTTTAGTACGAGGTATCATTACAACACCACAATATCACATGGCGTTGGGCCAGGGAAATTCCATGTCCAACATACAACCACCTCGTCTCCTTATAACCCGCCTATTACACATGCAAAAGAGTCGTGTAAATATTTGAAGCACATGCATCGCGTGAAACGAAACTTTTTAAAGTTTTCGTAGTAGGGAAAGCATTTCTTTTGACTACAAAAGTAGCAACTCTTAGCTGATATATTAACAGTATTAGTCTTCAAAGATATTTCATTTGGTATACGATATTTAATAACTAGAAAGCTAATATTTCGATGACTGTGGCGATACTTAAAAGCAGGCCACTGAGTCATCCTTTCATACGGCTGCCTCACCCTATCTCTTCCCAGAAAATGACGTCTTTTGTCATTCAGATGAGCACTGACATGTAATCTGCACTTTAAAACTGTTATTCTGCTGAATCTGAAGATATTACCCTTTCGGTGCTGCAGACGTCCTCTCCGCATTAGGTGTTGAACCCAGCTTTGTCATACCTATACTGATCGCCAAATACTGCTACTTGTACTGAGAGATGGCAACCGATAGGTATGAAATACTTATCATCTCATTTTAAAGAGAACTGTCAAGTGAAAGAAAAATTAGATTTTTGCACATCTTACAGTCTGATATCTTTGCTTGAAAAGGAGTGAACTTTTTTTCGTTATATGTCATGGTTACTGCACTGCATCAAATTAAGTAAAACATTACAAGAAATTTTAAGCAGTTTGGAAAAGCAAAAATGCATTAAGCGAAATTTTAGAGAGTTTGCTTGAAAAGGAGTGAACTTTTTTTCGTTATATGTCATGGTTACTGCACATGGCTGTGTGTTTCGCCTTAAAGGCGTTTGACCTTGAAGCGGACTTAGCCGCTGACCGAGGCAGCCTGGAGCTCGGGGCCCTAGTATTACTAGGCCCCGAGCGGGCTAAAATCAAGTTGCTTCCGGTTGCGCAATCCATTGATAAGCGCGCTGGCGCTGGGCGCGTGAATGAAGTGACGTAGTACAGGAGTATAAATTGTGCAAACATTGCGTATGGTTGATTTTACCTCATACATTGCAGTATATGAAATGTAGTAAACATGTAGCAATTCTATTTAAAATTGTGAGCTGAACGCTATCTCATTTCGCTCTGGAGCTACTGCTTTTTATATGCGATGAAAAGCCACACGCAATGCGCTCATTTCCATCCCTACACATTGCGAACATTTGGTCATGTTTCATAAACAGTTTTTTGCAAATGATAGCGCAAAATGAAGCACATATGTTGCGTTATATTCACTCGAACCTTTTTATTCACCGAGATACGGAAGTAACTCGTGACAGCAATGAGAAATGGGATGTGTAAACACGTCAACAGCGCTTTAGGAAAACTCTGGGGGCCACGTCTAAACACTTTCTCACCAACTGGCAAATACGTATGATGACACGTCTCATCCACAACAGTAAAAGGTTGAAAACGTGTTCATCATGTGTAACCTAATGGAATATAGTGTTACTTTTGATACAGCTAGTTTTATCACGGACATCTCTCCACAGTGTGATAGGATAACTAGGCTCAAGTTGCAATACTTTCGGCACACAACAAATGATATTTCACTGAATGATCACTTCACTGCCTACCTTATCGTTTTACCCTCACCACAGTAGCGAATGGATTGTAGACTGGTAAAATCTTATTTTACTACAGTCCCTTTGTAGAAGATACGAATTCTATGAAGATTTGCGGCTGTCTGCTTTGAAGGAGCAATTTGACTTCAATATTTCAGGAGGAATTTTAATGTTATTGAAACAATGTTATTTTATTATAATTCTATTTGTCTAAAACTGACGTGGTGAGACCGTGGCTGTGTACAATTAATGTAGTTTGCAGCCACTATTAATAGTGCTATTTATTTAAGTAAATAGCAACCGCTTTAAAACTGACAAGTTCATCATCAGACAGCTGTTCACAAGATTGACAACAAGCAGTTTACATAATCGTCAGTTTTAGATTTTTATTCTTCCACTGCAGTTAAACGTTCATGGTGTGCTGGTGCCCTACGGTAGAAAACAGTGTTAGAAGCGCGCTATGTGAAGATAACTAACCTCCAAACGATGTAATACAGAATAAATAAATATGTGAGGTTAAGTGGTTGTAGTACGAAAATTAAAAAACTGGAAAAATTAGCGAAATTAATCTGAAGATCAACATTAGCAAGTACGTTAGCAACATAAAGTTGAAACAAATACAAATAGATCGAAACTGTCTTTTCCATCGAGTTGAACTGTAGTTGAAATTCACGTCAATCTTCCATTCCTTGTCTCTAGAAAATTAATACAACGTTCAGACCGTTTATTTTTAAACAGAATTGTTTAAAAATAGTGACAAAGAAATAAAATACAGTTATGATTTTAGGAAACTGAATTTAAGAAAGCATTTTAAATAACATATTTTGCTCCATAATGTCTCATGAAGTTTAAACTGTAGAGTTCTAACCACTTAGTTTTAATAAAAGTTGCTGCATTGTTGACCAAAGGTGTTATATTATACACTCCTGGAAATGGAAAAAAGAACACATTGACACCGGTGTGTCAGACCCACCATACTTGCTCCGGACACTGCGAGAGGGCTGTACAAGCAATGATCACACGCACGGCACAGCGGACACACCAGGAACCACGGTGTTGGCCGTCGAATGGCGCTAGCTGCGCAGCATTTGTGCACCGCCGCCGTCAGTGTCAGCCAGTTTGCCGTGGCATACGGAGCTCCATCGCAGTCTTTAACACTGGTAGCATGCCGCGACAGCGTGGACGTGAACCGTATGTGCAGTTGACGGACTTTGAGCGAGGGCGTATAGTGGGCATGCGGGAGGCCGGGTGGACGTACCGCCGAATTGCTCAACACGTGGGGCGTGAGGTCTCCACAGTACATCGATGTTGTCGCCAGTGGTCGGCGGAAGGTGCACGTGCCCGTCGACCTGGGACCGGACCGCAGCGACGCACGGATGCACGCCAAGACCGTAGGATCCTACGCAGTGCCGTAGGGGACCGCACCGCCACTTCCCAGCAAATTAGGGACACTGTCCCCCATTGAGCATGTTTGGGACTGGATGAAGCGTCGTCTCACGCGGTCTGCACGTCCAGCACGAACGCTGGTCCAACTGAGGCGCCAGGTGGAAATGGCATGGCAAGCCGTTCCACAGGACTACATCCAGCATCTCTACGATCGTCTCCATGGGAGAATAGCAGCCTGCATTGCTGCGAAAGGTGGATATACACTGTACTAGTGCCGACATTGTGCATGCTCTGTTGCCTGTGTCTATGTGCCTGTGGTTCTGTCAGTGTGATCATGTGATGTATCTGACCCCAGGAATGTGTCAATAAAGTTTCCCCTTCCTGGGACAATGAATTCATGGTGTTCTTATTTCAAATTCCAGGAGTGTAGTTGAAGATTGCAGAATGATAATGCGGTAGGCACTCCTTGTCTCCTTTTAGACGGAATTAATTTATTACAACCACGTTTCCTGATGTAGCCAGTTTTCTTGATGAAGCAATGGCTCGAAGTAACATAAACTCATGAGTGGTTGCCTATCTTTCTTAAAAGCTTTCTCAGGAGTGTAATACACTACTGGACATTAAAATAGCTACACCAAGAAGAAATGCAGATGATAAACGGGTATTCATTGAACAAACATATCATACTAGAACTGACATGTGATTACATTTTCACGCCATTTGGGTGCATAGATCCTGAGAAATCAGTACCCAGAACAACCACATCTGGCAGTAATAACGGCCTTGATAAGCCTGGGCATTGAGTCAAACAGAGCTTGGATGGAGTGTACAGGTACAGCTGCCCATGCAGCTTCAACACGATACCACAGTTCATCAAGAGTAGTGACTGGCATATTGTGACGAGCCAGTTGCTCGGCCATCATTGACCAGACGTTTTCAATTGGTCAGAGATCTGGACAATGTGCTGGCCAGGGCAGCAGTCGAATATTTTCTGTATCCAGAAAGGCCCGTACAGGACCTGCAACATGCGGTCGTGCATTGCCCTGCTGAAATGTAGGGTCTCGCAGGGATGGAATGAAGGGTAGAGCCACGGGTCGTAACACATCTGCAATGTAACGTCCACTGTTCAAAGTGTCGTCAATGTGAACAAGGGGTGACCGAGACCTATAACCAATGGCACCCCATACCATCACGCCGGGTGATACGCCAGTATGGCGATGACGAATACGCGCTTCGAATGTGCGTTCACCGCGATGTCGCCAAACACGGATGCGACCATCATGATGCTGTAAACAGAACCTGTATTCATCCGAAAAAATGAAGTTTTGCCATTCGTGCACCCAGGTTCGTCGTTGAGTACACCATCGCAGGTGCTCCTGTCTGTGATGCAGCGTCAAGGGTAACCACAGCCATGGTCTCTGAGCTGATAGTCCATGCTGCTGCAAAGGTCGTCGAATTGTTGGTGCAGATGGTTGTTGTCTTGCAAACGTCCCTATCTGTTGACTCAGGGATCGAGACGTGGTTGTACGATCCGTTACAGCCATGCGGATAAGATGCCTGTCATCTCGACTGCTAGTGATGCGAGGCCGTTGGGATCCAGCACGGCGTTCCGTAAAACCCTCCTGAACCCAAAGATTCCATATTCTGCTAACAGTCATTGGATCTCGACCAACGCGAGCAGCAATGTCGTGATACGATAAACCGCAATCGTGATGGTTTGCATTTCTCCTCCTCACACCAGGCATCATAACAACGTTTCACCAGGCAACGCCGGTCAACAGCTATTTGTGAATGAGAAATCAGTTGGAACCTTTCCTCATATGAACAAGTTGTAGGTGTCGCCACCGGCGCCAACCGTATGTGAATGCTCTAAAAAGCTAATCATTTGCATATCACAGCATCTTCTTCCTGTCGGTTAGATTTCGCGCCTGTAGCACGTCATCGTCGTGGTGTAACAATTTTAATGGCCAGTAGTGTACATTTCCAAATACCCTCTGAAACAGTTATACTTACTATTACGGTTTCAGTTGTTTTTAACATATACTTATTACTTCTGTTCTTTTAACGTTTAGGCAAAGACATTTAACAAGTGTATAAATTATGTGAATGTGTGATGCCTTATTCTGTCGGACATGTCGGAAGGAACAAACACAATGCAGAATTCGCATCTGTGGAACATTATATGAAAACTAAAGGGGATTACTGCTGTCAGCCGCAGCTGGACATTACGTGGAATTAGCGGCAAAAAGAGAAAATGTGTATCGGATCGGGACTCGAACCCGGAGTCTCCTGCTTATGAAGCAGGTGCGTGGACAACTGTACCATCCAGCACACAGCATCAGCATAAATGCGCGTATTATCTCGGCACTGCTCATGGCTGATCCAAATTCTCACCCAGCGTCACCTATAAGCAGTCCCTGTCTATTTTACTCACTTTTCGCTACTATGAGATTCCCACAGATCGGACGTATTTGTACATCCGCACTGAAAAAAATTGGTCCACAGCCCAGCTAGGTGTATCAATTATATGTGTTCGGTGAGAACTTGGATCGGCCATGAGGAGTTTTGAGATACTTGGCTCAGGTGCGCTGACGCTGTGACCCTAATGGCCCAGTGGTCCCGCCCAGTTTTAAGGTTGCTAAAATTGCCCTGATCCCCAAGAAACCGAGACGTTTGCTTGTGGATCAGGTCCGTCCGATAACCCTCTTTAACTATGATTATACGAGGTGCGACAATAAAGTAATGAGACTGACGTGAAAAAGTGTTGCTTACTGTTTTAGTCAAGTTTAGTGTTGTCTCCTTCAGAGTAGTTCCCTTCTGATTGCACACACTTTTTCCAGCGCTTCTGCCATTGATGGTAACATTTCTCGAACACATCTTCTGTAATATCCTCCAAGACCCCCGTCACAGCTTTTTGGACATCTTGTGTTGTTTGAAAATGGTACCCCTTGACCGCCGTTTTGACTGTTGGAGATAGAAAAAAGTCGTACGGAGCGAAATCTGGTGAATAAGGTGGCTGTGGTAGAATTGAATTTGTTTTGAGGTTAAAAATTGCTGTACTGACAGAGCAGTATGGGATGGCGCATTATCGTTATGCAGAATCCAATTATCTGCAATGTTCGCACGGACACGAAGAACTCTTCTGTGAAGTCTTTCTAAAATGTCTTTGAGTAATATTGGTTAACTGTTTGTCCAGGAGGCACCCACTCTTTATGAGCAATTCCCTTGGAATCAAAGAAGCACACAAACATGCATTTCACTTTTGACTTTGACATGCGAGCTTTTTTCGGTCTGGGTGATTCCTTTGAGCATCATTGCGAACTTTGACGTTTTGTCTCTGGATCGTACTGAAAAAACTCACTTTCATCACCAGTGATAACACGGCTTAACAATGCTCGATTGATTCTCGTTTGCTCTAACAGATCGACTGTCATATTTTTCCGCGTGTCTCGCTGTTGCGGTGTGAGATTTTTGGTGACAATTTTTGCACAAATCTTTCTCATACCAAGATCTTCAATTATTACTAGACGAACCGTTTCTCGATTGATGTTCAGTTCTTCTGCAGTCATTTTCACCGATAATCTTTGATCAGATCGTACGAGTTCACGCACCCTGGCCAAGTTGACATCCGTTGGTGAGGTTGATGGTCGTCCACTGTGGTCTTCATCTTCAACATTCGTTCTGGCTTCACTAAACATTTTATGCCAACGAAAAACTTGAGCTCTTGACATAATCTCCTCTCCAAAAGCCTTCTGAAGCTTACCGTAAGTCGTCGTCGCGTTTTCACCCACTTTAACGCAAAAAGAAATGGCATACCCTTGCGCAATATTATGCGGTTCCATTTCCGTAACGAGAGGCACAAACAAGTGTTAACTTACTACAGCACAACTCACGACTGAGCAGTTGCATCAATGTACCGCTTGGACTGGAAGCAGCTTATAGGCCAAGGTCATTGGGCCTACGGAAGCCTGCAGGGTTACCACATCTTGCAAAGAAACTCATTCTCATTACTTTATGGTCGCACCTCCTAAAATAGTGGCGCGAGCGGTAAATAGCCGACTACCGGTATTGTTGGCTAACGTCATCGCGAACCATCAAAGTTGTCTTCTGGGTTGTACTCTCCTGACTCCCGTTGCTGAATGTCGTGATTTAATTTCGATTGCTTCCATCATTCCCGTGCTAAGTGCTTTGCTTTTCATTGATTTTCACCAAGCGTTCGACCGCGTTAATCATGGATTCCTTACGCGAGTATTGACGACAGATGGCTTTAACGACGCTGCACGACAGTTGTTTAGTTCTATAATTACTGGTATTCGGGCGTCCATTGACGTAAATGGCCGTCTTACTTCCCCCATCGCGGTATGTCAGGCCGTCCTTCAAGGGAATCCATTATCTATGTTTCTCTACGTGCTGTTTTTAGAACCCTTATTGCGATCTATAGCTACTCGCTTGAGTGGCTGGTCGCTGTTGGGAGAAAGGTTTACCCTTCGTGCATATGCTGATTACTTTATGGTTCTTCTCCGTACCCATGATGATATACAACTGCTGAAGGAAGTTTTGGGTGCCTTTTGACGTCTTACGGGAGCGCGGGTTAATGAGCAGAAATGTCGCTTACTCAGTTTGCGAGGATTTGATGCTGTTGACATACCATGGGCTTTGAAGGTCACCCGATATCGATCGTTAGGTGTTATGACTGACGCTTGTCCGCTAAAGATAGCTACGATAAATTCGAAGTCTGTCACGGATAAGATTGAGGGAGCAATCATTGAACACGAGCGTCGCTCCCTCTCAATTCTTCATACGGCCCGGGCCATGGAAACGTATGTGTTAAGTAAGGCTTATTTTATTGCACAAATCTTTCCACTTCCTGCGATGATGTACCGCAAGTTGCAAAGTTTAGCTGGCAGGTTTATCTGGCGCAACTCTACATTTCGCGTGCGTTGTGGGATAATGGCGCGCCCCCGTCTGCTGGGAAGTTTGGGTCTCCCTGACATTCGAGTTTAGGCTTCTGCCTTATTCATCCGTGGCACCGTTTTAACATGTCTACACGCCTCCCAGTCACTTACAGCTCACCTTCATGACTGTATCCGACCGGCGAGTTTAACACTTCCAGTAGATATTGGTAGGATTAGTTATGAACTACGGCACGTTAAGGAATTTTTTCTTGAAGTCAGTTATTTTGGAGTAAATATCCTTTCCCAAGCGAATCTATTCCTAAACACGCTGTTAAGCCGCTGGCCAATTCCTCATAGTATTCCCTCTGCGGAAGCCCTGTCGCCAGAAACGAATTGGAAGATTGTTTGGTCTAATGTTAGCCTCCCGACTTTCCCGATGGAAGTGGCGTTCTCGTGGTACCAAGTTGTTCATGATATTGTACCTGTCAGCGTGCGACTTTTTCGAATAGCCCTCAGTGTGACTGATTACTGTAATCGTTCTCATGAAACTGATACATTATATCTTCGGTTGATCACCTGCGGTCATGGGCATTGGAGATGGCTTCCCCGACAACTGGCTTTTCTCCTCAGGGCGTCGGAGACGGCTATCTCGGGGGAGATTCTCGTGCCCGATTAAACCTTCTTTCCCCGATCGAAGAACAATGCCATCATGTGACTTGATGGACATTATGTCCACTACGTGATGGTGAGTGGATATGACGCAGGTCCAAGTGCCTCTTCCCACTATATGGCCACAGCCCATTGGACGTGGCTCAGGATGCCACGTTATCGTGAGCTTTTTTCTAATATGCTGTATCTTGTTTATCACCGACAAGGAGTTGGATGAGTTGAAATCCCCTCTTCTTTCGTGGACACTCTTGTTTGGATTGAAATGTTCCGCGATGTAGAAGTGACGGAGGAAAGAAGGTGTGAGTACGTTAAAATTAACGCCACATCACTTCTTATACGTTTTTCTGATTTAAACTCTTTGTTTTTGTCGAAATGACTTATTTTGTTGTATTTTAATTGATTGCCTTAACTGAGTGCTTTGGAGGGGAAAAAAGTGGTTAACGCATCTGCCTAGTAAGCAAGAAATCCCAGGTGCGGATCACAGTCTGTGACACATTTTCGCTCGTAGCTGCTAATACCGCCTAATGTTCCGCTGCGACTGATAGCAATGATCGCCTTTAATTTAAATTTAAGATTTGTGTAAAATCGATGTATCAAGTATCGATTTTTATGGTTGCATTTTAATCGGAAAATTTTAATAAATTTCTATACAGATTTACGCTGTTACGTTACGAACTCTTCTCCCACATTGGTTTCCTGGTCTCCCTCCAGGCTCCACCCTTGCTGTCACTGTGACACAACAATTGACGGAGCATTTACAACTGACACAACCACTCTGCAGTGCACTATGGCGTGTAGCGCCACAGAGTTGTTAAGAACAAAATGAAATTATTGCCTTTACCTGGTGAACCCCTATTTTCAGAAATTGTCATTTACAGACTGCAGTGGAAAACTAAATTAAGAGTTATGAAAATGAATTCTAATTGGGCCAAAGCGAAAGGACTCTAGCTGTACGGGAGCAATTATTTAGTGTATTCCTAGAGATAAGGCCTAGGATGGGGACACAGGGAAGCTGAGTTTGAGACATTAGGCGACATCGAAAAGTCTAGAGGATACCTCAGTCCGGGGGTAGGTCCCAAATGTCTGGCAATGATGATGATAATGATGATGATGATGACAACGAATGTTATTATCAATGTTACATCTATGTATATTTGTTTCATGTAATTAGTAACAATGGAGAGAGATGCTGAAACCTGTACAATGTCAATAGGTGGCATTCACAAGAATAAGGAATTGGCAACTAACAGTAGATTATTTCTGGAACGCTTATTATATGTATTTTTCTCTATATTTTAATGTTTAAGCAACCGTAGCAGTGGAAATCGTACTAACGCCATACGTACAGTTTATTGTTACTTACTTCTGCTTCCTGTAAATATAATAATAATAACAATAATAATAATTACTTTTACTATAAAAACTGGTGAACAACTGGTATTGTTATTACATTAATGAACAACTGATATTGTTGTTACCTTAAGGTACTAAGCCTTGGGATTATTACATTCATTGATAAGGTAAAGTCTGCGGCACAAACCCGTGTGGTCGAGCTGTTGGGCTGACTACAGGTAGAGTGGGATACTAGGAGAGGGAGGGAAGAGTCATTCATAAATAATGAATATTTGACTTCTGACGCACGATCACTGACATGTTTCCGCTCTTTTGGTTTCATAATATGTGATTAGTTCGCTCTGTGGCTTGGACGCATATCTGTCTGGTATTAAGACTAATTCTTTTTTTTATATCTGCGTTAACTACACGTGATAAGCTTTGTCATCTTCAGTACACATACACACTAATCACCGTCTTTTCACTTCTTGTATAAAAAATTTCTTTTTGTGATTGACGTGTTTGGTTTATTTACGTTGAAACTGTGAAATTGTTGCTAGGCTGATCTTCACTACAAGCAGTCTGACAAGCCAAGCACTTTATCTTCTTGATATTATTGCGTTTGTGACGGCTGTAAAAAAATGATTGAAATGTCTCTGAGCACTATGGGACTTAACATCTGAGGTCATCAGTCCCCTAGAACTTAGAACTACTTAAACCTAACTAACCTACGGACATCTCACTCATCCATGCCCAAGGCAGGATTCGAACCTGCGACCGTAGCGGCCGCGCGGTTCCAGACTGAAGCGCCTAGAACCGCTTTGCCACACCGGCCGGCTGTGACGGCTGTAGCGATCCAGATTGTTTGTGTAAGATTTTCTATTTCCTTCTTATGTTCGGAAACAGTATTTTTTACAAATGGAAAATCAAAAATTCACAGGTACGCAGAAGGTGCACTTCGTATGTTAGTTCTGTTTTATTTATTTTCTGTGCCCTTTTCACATAGCGAGATGATAAGTCACGTTCCAGTTGGGCTGGCTAAACAACAGCGGTTCAGATCGTTAGGTGGCGTGTTCTATGCGTGTATTTGTTCGTACGATATGCGACGAGACTCGAGATGTAGCAGGGAATCTACATACACTGATGAATCGAAACCTTATGGACACTGCCATTCGGTGCACTGATTGCCGCCTGCTTGGGATGCGCAAAATTGACAACATACAAAGGCGCATAAGAAAGTGTGTGCCCTATTTTTTCGCCAAACTACGGGGGTAAATGCGAAGTCAAAATATCCGTTGCAAGCGTTCGACCTTTATTGGACTGGCCTGGCCTTACCTGCCTGTAGCCCCGCGCCACGGCGCTGCTATCTGTTGTTGTTGATGGCGGTAGTGCTTCACACGCCCACGGCATACTTGGATTCGTCCCATCGAAATCCACAGGGAAAGGCAGACCACGCATGGCGGGAAAGTGTGTGTCTCTGAGAAGAGTGAGGTGGTGATACAGTGAGTTCGGGAAAGGACGAGATGACTCGCATCACCACCCAGAAGGAAATAATTAAAGAAATCTCCACGTACTATGAAAACATGTATACATCGGGGGAAACAAACGGATAAGAATATAATGAGCTCTGTGATACAGATCTTCCACGAATATTGTGAGATGAAAACGAGAACATTCTTTGAAGAATGTGATGAGCTTTTCGGTACACATCTTCCACGAATATCGCGGGATGAAAATGAGAATATTTCTTCGGACATCACCAAGGAAGATGTATTGGAAATCATGCGCAGCTCATCTGATAGGAAATCTCAAGAACGTGATGGACTGCCCATTGAATTCTACATTACTGGCCATTAAAATTGCTACACGAAGAAGAAATGCAGATGACAACCGGTATTCATTGGACAAATATATTATACTCTAGCTAACATGTGATTACATTTTCATGTAATTTGGGTGCATAGGTCCTGAGAAATCATCACCCAGAACAACCACCTCTGGCCGTAATAACGGCCTTGATACACCTAGGCATTGACTCAAACAGAGCATGGCTGGCGTGTACAGGTACAGCTGCCCATGTAGCTTCAACACGATACAACAGTTCATCAGGAATAGTGACTGGCGTATTGTGACGAGCCAGTTGCTCGGCCATCATTGACCAGACGTTTTCAATTGGTGAGAGATCTGGAGAAAGTGCTGGCCAGGGCAGCAGTCGAATGTTTTCTATATCCAGAAAGGCCCGTACAGGACCTGCAACATGCGGTCATCCATTATCTTGCTGAAATGTAGGGTTCCGCAGGGATCGAATCAAGGGTAGAGCCACAGGTCGTAACACATCTGAAATGTAATGTCCACTGTTCAAAGTGCCGTCAATGCGAACAAGAGGTGACCGAGACGTGTAACCAGTGGCACCCCATACCTTCCCGCTGGGTGATACGCCAGTATGGCGATGACGAATACACGCTTCCAAAGTGCGTTCACCGCGATATCGCCAAACACGGATGCGACCATCATGATGCTGTAAACAAAACCTGGATTCATCCGAAAAAATGAAGTTTTGCCATTCGTGCACCCAGGTTCGTAGTTGAGAACACCATCGCAGGCGCTCCTGTCTGTGATGCAACGCCATGGGTAACCGCAGCTATGGTCTCCGAGCTGATAGTCCATGCTGCTGCAAACGTCGTCGAACTGTTGGTGCAGATGGTTGTTGTCTTGCAAACGTCCCCATCTGTTGACTCAAGGATCGAGACGTGGTTGCACGATCCGTTACAGCCATGCGGATAACACGCCTGTCATCTCGACTGCTAGTGATACGAGGCCGTAGGGATCCAGCACGGCGTTGCGTATTACCCTCCTGAACCCACCGATTCCATATTCTGCTAACAGTCATTGGATCCCAAAAACGCGAGCAGTAACGTCGCGATACGATAAACCGCAATCGCGATAGGCTACAATCCGACCTTTATCAAAGTCGGAAACGTGATGGTACGCATTTCTCCTTCTTATACGAGACATCACAACAACATTAAACCAGGCAACGCCGGTCAACTGCTGTTTGTGTATGGGACATCGGTTGGAAGCTTTTCTCATGTCAGCACGTTGTAGGTGTCGCCACCGGCGCCAACCATGTGTGAATGCTCTGAAAAGCTAATCATTTGCATATCACAGCATCTTCTTCCTGTCGGTTAAATTTCGCGTCTGTAGCACGTCTTCTTCGTGGTGTAGCAGTTTTAATGGCCAGTAGTGTGTAAACGATTTTGGGTACAAATAGGAGACAAGTTCACCGAAATTGTCACTGAGGTCTTACGGGAAAGCCCGTAACTGCAGTGTTCAAAATTGTGTTGATTTCGAAGAACAGAGGTTGCAAAAAAATAAATAACGTACGGCCGATCTCGCTTCTAAATTCGGGTTGTAAAATTATAGCTCGAGTAATTACTAAGCACTTTATACCACGCACCGCTGACATCAAACGCCAGCAGCAGACATATACGTTTAGGAGAACATTTTAAAAACTGCGGCTATGTATCGCGATGTCATTGCGGTAACGCAGACAAGTAATATAAAATCTGAACTGCTTTACATAGACTTCCATAAGGTATTTGATGAAATTAATGACAGATACTTGATAGAGATAATGCTCCGAATAGGCTTCCCCCCAAAAACCATCGACATCATCAGGAACTTGTCAATGGATGTTACTGTAAAAGACTATGTTAACTGTCAACTGACAAAAAAAATTGAAATAAAAAGAAGTGTTACCCAGAGAAGTCCCTTGTCAATACTTCTCTTCGTTATATTGCTGGGACCTTTCCTGAGACAGCTACAGCATAGACTGACAGGCAATACCGGCCAAAGAACAAAGACCGTGGTAGTTTCCCACGCGAACGATGTAGGTGTAATTATCGGAGACCACGCAGATGTGTTGCAACTAGAGACGGGGCTTGCAAAATATTGTTCTGCATCAGGTGTGGGGGTAAATAAAAACAAAAGTAAATTTCTGGGTATACATCTACATCTACATTTATATTCCGCAAGCCACCCAACGGTGTGTGGCGGAGGGCACTTTACGTGCCGATGTCATTACCTCCCTTTCCTGTTCCAGTCGCGTATGGTTCGCGGGAAGAACGGCTGCCGGAAAGCCTCCGTGCGCGCTTATTCGTGATCTCCTCGGGAGGTATAAGTAGGGGGAAGCAATATATTCGATACCTCATCCAGAAACGCACCCTCTCGAAACCTGGACAGCAAGCTACACCGCGATGCAGAGCGCCTCTCTTGCAGAGTCTGCCACTTGAGTTTGCTAAACATCTCCGTAACGCTATCACGCTTACCAAATAACCCTATGACGAAACGCGTCGTTCTTCTTTGGATCTTCTCTATCTCCTCCGTCAACCCGATCTGGTACGGATCCCACACTGATGAGCAATATTCAAGTATAGGTCGAACGAGTGTTTCGTAAGCCACCTCCTTTGTTGATTGACTACATTTTCTAAGGACTCTCCCAATGAATCTCAACCTGGCACCCGCCTTACAAACAATTAATTTCATATGATCATTCCACTTCAGATCGTTCCGTAGGCATACTCCCAGATATTTTACAGAAGTAACTGCTACCAGTGTTTGTTCCGCTATCATATAATCATACAATAAAGGGTCCTTCTTTCTATGTATTGGTGATAAGTTCAGAAAACCGTCCCGAAACACGTGTGCTACAAAACGTCACTGTTTCCTCAGCATGTACCCCATCATCAATATGGGATATGATTACCATGCACATGTACACAGGCCGCGCAACGGGTTGGCATTCCCTTGATCAGGTGGTCGAGCATCTGCTGGGGTATAGCCTCCCATTCTTGGACCAGTGCCTGTCGGAGCTCCGGAAGTGTCGTAGGGGTTTGAAGACGTGCAGCGATACGTCGACCGAGAGCATCCCAGACGTGCTCGATGGGGTTTAGGTCTGGGGAACAGGCAGGCCACTCCATTCGCCTGATATCTTCTGTTTCATGGTACACCTCCACGATGGCAGCTGGGTGGGGCCGTGCGTTATCATCCATCAGGAGGAAGGTGTGGCCCACTACAACCCTGTAAAGGCGGACATACTGATGCAAAATGACGTCCCGATACACCTGATCTGTTACAGTTCTTCTATAAAAGGCATGCAGGAGTGTACATGCACCAATGATAATCCCAACCCACACCAACAAACCACGACCTCCATACAGGTCCCTTTCAAGAACATTAAGGGGTTGGTATCTGGTTCCTGGTTCACGCCAGATGAAAACCCGGCGAGAATCACTGTTCAGACTATACCTGGACTCGTCCGTAAAACATAACCTGGGACCATTGTTCCAATGGCCATGTACTGTGTTCTTGACACCAGGCTTTACGGGCTCTCCTGTGACAAGGGGTCAGTGGAATGCACCTTGCATGTATCCAGGTGGATAAACCATGTCAGTTCATTCGTCCGTAGGCTGTGTGTCTGGAGACAACTGTTCCAGTGGGTGCGGTAATGTCCCGAGCAAAGCTACCTGCAGTACTCCGTGGCCGTCTGCGGTCACTGATGGTGAGATATCGGTCTTCTTGTGGTGTTGTACACTGCGGACGTCCCGTACTGTAGCGCGTGGACACGTTTCCTGTTTCCTGGAATCGTTGCTATGATCATGAGATCACACTTTGGGGCACACGGAGGGCCCGTGCTACGACCTGCTATGTTTGACCAGCCCTAGTACTATACTCAATATGTGTTCTTTGAACCGTTTTCAACACACAGTCACCGTTAGCACGTCTGAAAACGTCTGCACACTTACTCGCTGCACCGTACTGTGACATGCACCAACACACCTCTGCGCATGTGGACTGCTGCCAGCGCCACCGTGCGACGACCATAGGTCAAATGTACCGCATGGTCATACCCCGAGGTGATTTAAACCCACAAACCGCCCACCAGAGCGTTGTTTCACGATGTATCATCATTATCCTTAATTTATGAGCATGAGTGTAGATCAAGGAATAAACGAAAAAGATGACTATTTTACATTAGCCAGTGGTTACAGTTCTGCTATCGAACAAGAGAACAAGAGTATCACTCAGAGGAAGAACTTTAGGAAAGTTGTGATGGGGATCTGTCTGTTTCCTCAATGAAATACTTATAGTGTCTGTTAGAATCGAATGTGTTCTGAGTGTGATGAAAAATGGAGATCCCAACAATGAATGTCAATTTGACAGACTTTTTCATTTTGTACTCATCTGGTGGAATTTTTATGCGCAAATTTAAACCTTGTAAATTAGCTTTATTTGGAAATTTATTTGCGAGAGAGACTGTAATTTTTCAGAATGTAAAATTCAGTACTAACAGTCTATTTATGTGTACTATTTGAAAGAACCACACAAAATTATGTACTTTTGTGTGATAAATAGTAAAATGCTGCAGGCTTTGTTTATTGCAATAAAATAAACTAGAAGCAGTTAAAGAACAGATTTTAGGACAACATGGTTGTGGAGATGAAGCAGCGATTAGTATGATTAATCAATTATTCATAAACAGTCTTAATCGCAAACAACACTTAAATAATTGTAAAAATAATTGTAATATAGCATAAATTAAAAATTTTAAACGATTTTTGCCCTAAATCTCGGTTTAAACATAGGGGTCCCAGACAGCACCTCGTGGTATGCGTTACAGGAAAGTCGCATAGCTAGTTAACGGTTAATGTAATCATTAATGAAAAGAGACGCTCTGTGAGTGCGTTTCTTACTCTTTACGTGAATGAAAAGAAATTCATTCATTGCATTTAGAACTAAGTGAAATAACAACCAAAAATGATGTAGGAATGAAGCTGTGTGGGAAAGTGTGTGCAGTGTCAAACCTTATGGCACGCACTGTATCAGTGCAGCGGCCAACAATCAAAGTTTTGAAATCGTCGCACTGTAGCGGCGTGCAGTAAAATATAACTGAATATTGACATAATGAAACGCAATCACGTGGGTCGCTTACAGACATGATAAACAGTGAACTGTGATTCAGTGTGCATTATCAATTGCAGTACTTCTGCCGAATTAGGCTACGTGCAATTTGGTGGTATGATGGTATGAGATCCAGAGGAAGCTGCAGCTGGACCCTATAGCACGGAGAGCGGCGAGGTTTCCTGCCTTCCTTTCTCGCAGCCGGATAATATCTTCATTCGCGGGCGGCGCGTCCAGGATCAGAGTACGGCGTGAGCTGTCTACCATCGATGTAGCGTAATGATGAAAAACAAGAATGAAGGCTGTAAATTCGACGAAAGCATCACTATTTTGCTGTACAGGATGACGTTTATTTTCACTCAAACTTCAAGTTTATGCAGAACATTGAAAACCAACTTATTTTTTGCCACTAGTATACTATTTATCAAATGTATGATAACTTTCACACAAAATTTGGATTGAATTGATGATCTTCAATGAATTTTGTAAACTTAACGAATTGATGTTTGTAAATAATTTTCGTCAATTTCAAACAATCCCACATACAGGGTGTTTCAAAAATGACCGGTATATTTGAAACGGCAATAAAAACTAAACGAGCAGCGATAGAAATACACCGTTTGTTGCAATATGCTTGGGACAACAGTACATTTTCAGGCGGACAAACTTTCGAAATTACAGTAGTTACAATTTTCAACAACAGATGGCGCTGCAAGTGATGTGAAAGATATAGAAGACAACGCAGTTTGTGGGTGCGCCATTCTGTACGTCGTCTTTCTGCTGTAAGCGTGTGCTGTTCACAACGTGCAAGTGTGCTGTGGACAACACGGTTTATTCCTTAGAACAGAGGATTTTTCTGGTGTTGGAATTCCACCGCCTAGAACACAGTGTTGTTGCAACAAGACGAAGTTTTCAACGGAGGTTTAATGTAACCAAAGGACCGAAAAGCGATAGAATAAAGGATATGTTTGAAAAATTTCAACGGACTGGGAACGTGATGGATGAACGTGCTGGAAAGGTAGGGCGACCGTGTACGGCAACCACAGAGGGCAACGTGCAGCTAGTGCAGCAGGTGATCCAACAGCGGCCTCGGGTTTCCGTTCGCCGTGTTGCAGCTGCGGTCCAAATGACGCCAACGTCCACGTATCGTCTCATGCGCCAGAGTTTACACCTCTATCCATACAAAATTCAAACGCGGCAACCCCTCAGCGCCGCTACCATTGCTGCACGAGAGACATTCGCTAACGATATAGTGCACAGGATTGATGACGGCGATATGCATGTGGGCAGCATTTGGTTTACTGACGAAGCGTATTTTTACCTGGACGGCTTCGTCAATAAACAGAACTGGCGCATATGGGGAACCGAAAAGCCCCATGTTGCAGTCCCATCGTCCCTGCATCCTCAAAAAGTACTGGTCTGGGCCGCCATTTCTTCCAAAGGAATCATTGGCCCATTTTTCAGATCCGAAACGATTACTGCATCTCGCTATCTGGACATTCTTCGTGAATTTGTGGCGGTACAAACTGCCTTAGATGACACTGCGAACACCTCGTGGTTTATGCAAGATGGTGCCCGGCCACATCGCACGGCCGACGTCTTTAATTTCCTGAATGAATATTTCGATGATCGTGTGATTGCTTTTGGGCTACCCGAAACATACAGGAGGCGGCGTGGATTGGCCTCCCTATTCGCCAGACATGAACCTCTGTGACTTCTTTCCGTGGGGACACGTGAAAGACCAGGTGTACCGCCAGAATCCAGAAACAATTGAATAGCTGAAGCAGTACATCTCATCTGCATGTGAAGCCATTCCGCCAGACACGTTGTCAAAGGTTTCGGGTAATTTCATTCAGAGACTACGCCATATTATTGCTACGCATGGTGGATATGTGGAAAATATCGTACTATAGAGTTTCCCAGACCACAGCGCCATCTGTTGTTGACAATTGTAACTACTGTAATTTCGAAAGTTTGTCCGCCTGAAAATGTACTGTTGTCCCAAGCATATTGCAACAAACGGTGTATTTCTATCGCTGCTCGTTTAGTTTGTATTGCCGTTTCAAATATACCGGTCATTTTTGAAACACCCTGTATATGTGTTCACATCCTATTGACATCTGTGAAAATGTACAGCAACATACGAATTTAGTTTGCTCAACACACGTCGGGCGACGTAGTCCGAAGGCTCCGAGTAGTACCGCTGACCCAGCAAGACGCACTGTTCCTACGTCTATAATAAGCGTAATAATTGTTAATTTATGTAAATCGTTTTCAAAATACAAAATGTTATTTGCTACTATTAAAACGATCTTTTATTTATAGGAGAATTGTGTCCTTTCCTGCCGCTATTGAAAGTTTTATTAGTTGTGATCTTCCTCTACTGTTTTACGCCATTTCTGTCTGTACAAGTATTTTTGGTAATTATGGCTATCATAGCAGAGATTTTTTTGAGATGACTACTTCACATTATGCATTTATGAAAATATTGAAGTGTCTCTGTCATTCTTTTCATTTTATGACGTAAAGGTTTCCGTACTGGGGCACAAATATCGAGTACGTTGTTTTTCACGGAGGCGCCACTATAGAGAAAACTATGGTTAAATATGCTTCATGCAGTTAAAATTAACAAATTAGTGTGCTACTAATAAATATATATACATACGAACCCTAAAGTGTCAACTCCAGAAGTCAAAAGAGAGCATGTTCGTATTTAGTTTTTGCTTTGACGTGCAATGACGTGTCTGCACGATAGCATAATTTCAAAACGAGGAAATAATTATAAGCAATTATTTAGCACATCGAAGTGCTGCTGGGTCTAATTAAGTCAGTGCTAACATTTTTACAGTTAAAAGATTGTAAGATGATCTGTGATAAAAGAAATCAGCCGTTATCTGTTGAAGAGACAGTTTCATACAACACGTTACAGTTACACTACACGCAGATCATTCATTCACATTTACACACACACACGCGTCAAATCTATACAAAATGTGTAGCAGTTATTTCGTTAAGCCAAATCAAGCTTTTTTTTTAAATGTATCCGCCACAGTTTTTGATCGAAGGAGGCGGAATGGTATTAAAATCTCCTTAGGGAACTCTTCACAACTGCATTACTCACCTGACTGTGGTGCTACCGTGGCCAAACTGCGAACTATGGCTCAGTATAAAGATCGGGGCAATGCGATCAGACGTCACTCCACTTTCAGTTTGTGAACCTAAACATCAACTGACGAAAGTGAATTATTCTTTAGCGAAACATGGCTCACTATTCTCCTACAGAGATTGTTGATATGATGTTAATTTTAGGTGAAAGTCATAGCAATTACGCTGCATCTGGGCAATTTTATGCGGATCGTTTCCCAACCTGACATACATGCACCGTCCACCTCGTCATCGCGAATACAATGAAAATGACGATCGTACCATTACTGTTCTCGTCTGTGTTCAACTGGATTCCGAAATGAGTTGTCGTGCGATTCAGAGACCAACTGGAATACCGAAATCAACTGTTTTGAGGATTTTGAAGGCACATAAGTATCATGCGTATCATATCACATTCACACAGGCATTAACGCCGAAAGATTGCAAATACGCGTGCATTTCAGCCAATGGGCCTTGGAAATGATAAGAGGTGACAATAATTTTTTTAGATACGTTATTTTCACCGATGATGCCACATTCAGAAACAATGTCGAATTAAATCGTCATGATTGTCATTATTTTTCCCCTGTCAATCCACACTGGCATAGACCCGTTGACAATCAACACAAATGGTCGATAATGGTCTGGTGTATTGTTTTAAACGGTTACTTGATAGGAGCGTATTTTTTGATCGAAATGTTACTGGGGAATCTTATTTACAACTTCTCCGCGATGATTTGTTGGAGCTAATGGAAGATATTGATTTAAAAACTGGGCAACGAATGTGGTTCCATAAGGACGGAGCAGCTCCCCATTACGCTTTTTTATGTGCGGAACGTTTTAAATTTACGGTACTTCGGTCGGTGGATAGGCCGCGGCGGACCAATTCAGTGGCATCCACGTTCGCCAGACCTAAAATCTGATTTTTTCTTGTGAGATTTAAAAAAAAATGTTTATGAAAGACAGCCCACAACCCGAAACGATACGGAGCAACGCATTCGAAGAGCGTGTGCAGCCATACGACGGGATGTGCTGCTCAAAACTGTGGACAACTTTCGCAGACGATTGACTTTACGCATTGAAGCAAATGGGGATAATTTTGAACGATTTCTTCGTGGCTAATTTCATTAATTAAGCACCTCAAACTGTGAGAGGCAACGGGACTCACACTAATGAAGCACCCCATGGGAACATCATTCTGCTATATCCATGTTGTTGTTCCTGGGTAACATTAAAAGTAGTATACAGTACATTTTGTATAAAAATAGCTTAATTTGGCGTAACGAAAGATTTGGTTCACATTTTTTATCGATTTGATGCGTCTTTCTCGGATAATACTAAATAAATCAAAGTTCTTCCCCAATTTTACTTTTTTCTCGATTTTAGCGCCATCTGTCAATGGTTTAAAAAATGTTTCAGGGAAAACTTGACTACTTTTTATGGAGAATCCGAATCTGCAATAAAAAGTGGGTCTTTCCATTTAAGATTTAAAAGTTGCCCCCCGCTCCACCCAAGGGGGTGGGGGCTGGAGCTCACGTGTAGTATCATTTGATGTCCCCCTTTGAGCTTACGAACTTGTCTTACCCACTATTTTTACCCGATGTATAGTTTTCGAGATAATCTCATCCGAAATTTCAGATGGACCACCCTGTATATGCTGTTCATTTTTGGAACATAAGAATCTTATGTTCCAGAAATCAACAGCTCACGTGTAGTATCATTTGATGTCCCCCTTTGAGCTTACGAGCTTGTCTTACCCACTATTTTTACCCGATGTATAGTTTTCGAGATAATCTCATCCGAAATTTCAGATGGACCACCCTGTATATGCTGTCCATATTTGGAACATAAGAATCTTATGTTCCAGAAATCAACAGCTTGGAGACAGAAGTGATGACACTTTCTGCAGGAGCCGACCATCAATTTGCAGGACAATGCTCAAGCACGTACAGTGCAAGCTCTTACAGATTTGTTTGACTGATGGGGCTGCTAAGTGCTATACCACCTACTGCACTCTCCTGACTTAAACCCTCGTAAAGTAAACTCGATTTCTAAACTGAAGGAAACACTTCACAGCATTCGCTTCAGAGCGGCTACAAATTCGTCGGGCAATAGACCGCGCCGCTCGAACTGTCAACACAACTAACACTGCTAAGAGTATCCTTCGACATGCACATCGCTGACAACGGCTTATATACAATTCTGGTGACTACTCTGAAGGTCATCAAAACTTTGAAACACGTATTTATTTTGTACGAACAGTAAATAAATAGTTGCCACTATTAAGGTTCCAACCCTCGTGTATATATTGCACACTGTCACATCTGTGGACTTCCATAAGAAAGAAGCACAGAGGGGTTCTTACTGTTGTGGGGAATGTGGTTAACCTTCATGACAATGTGATGCCACATGTGACTGTCAGCACCGCTGACAAGCTCCGGCCGTTGCATTGGGAGAGCCTGGATCACTAAACATGCCGTCCAGACCTTGCCCCTTGTGGTTTCTGTGTTTTCGGCCGGCTGAAGAAGTTCCTAAGAGGACAGCAATTCACGTACAACGATGAAACCAAGACAGCAGTACGACAGTAGTTCCACAGTCTGACGGTCGATTTCTATCATAGGGGTTTCTCAAAATTGGTATTGGGCTGGGGAAAATGCCCGAACTGGTGTGTGGAAAAATATTGTAAGTTAATTCCTGTTGTATTTTGGCCAAAGAAGGTAGGAACAAAGAATTTCTGATTCGCCCTCGCATGTAAGCTGAACACTGACGAACGGGGAGACATTCTAGTATCGATATGGGCCACAAATGGAGATATCCATTGTCATGAGCAACTTTGACAAAGCGTAGAACGTTATGGTCACAGGATCTTGAAAACGGCGATACTGGTGGGTGGTTTACGTACTACTGTCGGAGCACGTATGGGAAGTGCTTAAAGGGTGGTGAAGCCAGGAATAGGCGATAACTGGTTGAACGTCCACGCATCGTAATACATCGCGGAGGCCAGAGGATTGCCCACTACGTAAAGCACAATAGGCTGTGAACTGTGGCAGATCTGACGACAGAGCACTGCGCCGGTGAAGGCACAAGTGTTTCTGAGTACACCATCCAGCGCACACTGTTGAACATGGCGCTCCACAGCAGGCGACATTTACGTGTTCCGACGTTGACAGAACGTCCTTGTCAGTTACTATTGCAGTGGGCACAAGATCATCGACATTTGGCCGTGAATCAGTACAAGTTCCGTATCTGACCGGATGTACCACTTTTCTCGTTACATCACGTTGACAGTCTATTCCGGATACGCCCGGGTCCAGGCTAATGGTTGCTCGAAATGTGTAGCGCAGCGCAGACGAAGGTCGATGAGGGCAGTGTTAGTATGCTATGCAGAACATTCACCTGAGATTGAGTGTGACGTGTACCAGCAGTCCAAGGTGCTGTACCAGCTGCGAACTACGTGAACTTTGTTGTGGACTACTTGCATCCATTCATGCTAGATCTTTTCCCTGATGGCGAAGGTATTTTCCAACAAAGTAATTATCCCTATCACTAGGTCAGAATCGTACTATAGTAGTTTGATGAACACGATGCTGAACCCACGTTCATGCCACCAAATTCGCTTGATGTGAACTCTATAGAACAGAGACAGCATGATTGAAAAGACCGGACTGTAATTTTTTTCGCTGATACTGTTGTTTTGAGCTTTTAATGAGGAGAAGACGATGAGTGTCTCCGTGACAATTATGGTTTCTTATTCTCAGATGTCACAATATGCATCCAGGTTCGTCTCTTATGACGGGGATTTCTAGAAAACGATAGCTCCTTTGCAAAGCACTCTGGATACAGATGAATAGAGCGACCCTTTCTTGAGAACTGCTCGAGTGTTCAGGATCCTCACCACATTGGATCAATGGAAGATACCGAAGTAATCAGGAGGCGTGAGGACACCAGGAGGTTCCAACGGTAGGCAAGTATTACGGTAATGCTCTGTGAATCGAAATGAGATTCCTGCAGGGAAGAACACGTTCTTTTCACGAAACGATGCTGAGAAATGCACGAAGGAATTCGACGTCAGGTGTCAGTGGGCAATGACTTGAATCAATGGAAAAAGTTTAAAATTAGTGGCAGACCAAGATTCGAACCCGGGTCTCCTACTTACCAGGAATGGGCTCCGACCACCACGCCATCCGCACCCAACAGTCAGCACAACTGCGCGGAATGCCCTAGCACGCCTCCCATTAGTCCCAAATTCTCAACTTATCCACACACTACTAATGTAGTGTCCTTTACCCATTTTTCTCATTACTCGCGGCATTCCGTTGTTCCTCGTAAGAGTTCGGGCTGGTGTGCATTTGCACTGATGGAATCATTGGCCGTCCTCGCCTTAGTTATACATGTGGTGTCTGTTCTTTCGGACATGTCCGAATGTACAAAGACCACGTATACAATATTGAGAAAGCTCCGGCCGACTGCAGAACGATTCCGCTACTAAAAACAGACATTTCGCGTAAGGTCCACTGAATTATTATTATTACTGTTATCACTGTTAGTGACAGCAGCAGCAGTAGTATAAGTATTGCCCGTATTAACTTCATTTGTTCACAGTCAGCATTATTTAATAATATCGACACTATAAACACTCGTATAGTTTTAATACACTTTGTCATTGAAAAATTGTTATTTATTGGGTGAGTATGAGGTAAATATGTGCAAAATTCTGCTCCGATGTAAGAAAGGGCCTTGTGGCCCTTATCAGATCACGATATAAAATAAATAAATAAAATGTAAGATGAATTAGCGGTGATGTAGAGGAGTAGAGGCATTCAATTCTCCCTCACTTCATTTGCGAGTGGAGCACGAAAGCGAAAGACTAGTAGTGATACAAAGAACCTAGCGCCATGCACCACAAAGTGCCTTGAAGAGTATGTACATGTAGATCTGGATAATTTTACACGCGAGTGTGCAACGAACTCTTCCGTCCAGACTCCGTTTATAAGAACAAAGATTTTACTGTTTTAACTGAGCACTTTAGTGTTAGCATAGTATGTACTGATGGGTTCAAACGGGGCCACAACTGTTTGTCCTATCGATTATCATGCCTGTGTTCTCAGAATCCGTCTGCCCACTGAGTTTAGGTGTATTTGACGCTGAACCCTATGTGATCAACAAAACTTGAATCAAGTGAAACTTCTAATCAGTTCTGTTTCACTTAGTGCCCTACAGACTGTTTGGAATATGTTCCCGGCAGATAGAACTGAACGTCCAGGACACCTTTCTCCAGTTACTAAGACGGGGTAAGGAGGTTCAATTGTGCTGGGTAGAAGGAGAAGTGCGAATATGGTAGCCAATACCACAGACAAAGAAGCATGTACCCTTTCGAATGTAATCCACTCCCTTAGCCTTCTACGTGCCGTGTTGCCATTGCTGGAAAGGCTGGTAATGCATCTCTGGCAGGAAGAGTTGGTGGGCGTGATGGATAACAGGCTGACGGATAACAAGTGACGGACAACAAGATGGCACGCTGCGGCCTCCTTCCGATTAGCTATAAGTGTCATGAAGTCCGCTTAACACGTCTTAGAATAGGGCAGAGACCCTCGAAGTGTGGTTTCCCTCTCAAACATGGAGAACCGCGCGATTATGATCCTCGTGATATCCTGCTTACAGTTCGCCTCAACTTAGCTGAGCCACGTTTCATATCGACGAGAGGATAGAAGATGGTATTTTAGCAGACCTTCCCTCCATTTCAGGTGATAATGAGGTGAATGTGGCACACGCACTACTATTTTGTGTTTTGTCTGACCTTGTACTTAAGCTGCCAGGCAGCATACACGGATGAGCCAAAACATTATGACCAGCTGCTTAATAGGTTGTCTGTCCGTCTTTGGAACGAAGTACATCACTGATTCTGCGTTTCAGGGATCAGACAGTTTGTTGGTAAGTCTGTGGATGTATGTGGCATTAGATGTCTACACATAGGTCATGCTGATTTGCATATCCAGTGATGGCGTCCGATACTGACCCAGGTGGGTTCAAATCGTTCAAATGGCTCTAAACACTATGGCACCTAACATCTGAGGTCATCAGTCCTCTAGACATAGAACTACTTAAACCTAACTAAGCTAAGGACATCACACACATCCATGCCCGAGGCAGGATTCGAACCTGCGACCGTAGCAGCAGCGTAATTCCGGACTGAAGCGCCTAGAACAGCTCGGCCACAGCAACCGGCTACAGGTGGGTTCCATAGGATTTACATCAGCGGAATGTGATCGTCGAGACAACAACGTGACTTCACTATAATGCTCCTCAAATCACTGTAGTACGGTTCTGGCTCAGAGGCACAGACAATTATACTGCTGAGAGATGACATCGCCATATGGAAAGACTTCAGACAAGGAGGGATGGAGGTGTGTTGGCAGCTGTCAGCGTGTCTTTGATTACTACCACAGGTCCCATGCAAGCGCAAGAGAATGTCTCCCATAGCAAAACATTGCTCCCACCATTCTGCGTCCGTGGCTCACTGCACTTTTCGAGGCACCATTCATCTCGATGACCGTGTTTATGGAGACGATCAACGATTTAGTGTTGCAAAAATGATTTCATCCGGAGAGCTGACACGTTTCCATTGATCGAAGGTTGAATCCCGATAGTTCCGTGCCCACTACAGTCGTAATTGTTGGGTCAACATGTGAACACGTAGGGATGGTCAGCTGCGAAGTTCCGTGTTCAACAATATACGATGAAACACTAGGGCGTGCCCAAGTATTGTGCTCTTTCGGCAGAGATGCCACATCACTGTCTCTCCTACTTCACAGCTCAGATAAGCCTCCAAACTCCACGTTCTGTGAAGAGTCGTGGACTTTCAACCATTTAGCGCCTAGTGGCAGTTTCACAGTACTTCTACCTCTTTCCGTAGATGCTCACGACAGTAGCAAGTGAACGTTCGACCAACTTCGCCGTTTTCCTATACTCGCTGACAGACTCTGCGTAAAAATAATCTGCCGTTTGTCAGCGTCTCTTATCTCAATGAATTTCCCCACTTGCAGCCTTTTTGTTCGCTAGAGTGATGCCCCGTCTGTGTCTGCTCCGCCTACATACTTTTGTCACCGCGTCACGTGCCCGCAAGGTCACTAGGCGGCATCCAACGTCGCGGTGGGCAGTAGTATAATGTTTTGGCTTACCAGTGAAGTTTAGTGTGTGTAAAGGATGGAGGGCTCATGCAGTTGTTGTATTAGTGATCAGTATAACATATTTTCTGGGACTGCTGCTCCTTAGCTTTTCCGGTCTGGTACCAATTTTTCAACGGACCGCCGTGAGTTATTTTTCAATTTTGTACCGTTCAGAGTGACTGTGTGTGCTGGTTGGACAACAAGTGCCGGAGAGCGAATGTGAAAGTACGTAGATTTACAGTATATCAGCGTTTTGTATTTTTTAACCCTATTCATCTCATGCATATTTGTAAGTACGATGAGAATCACGATGTTGAACTCTCTAAACAAACAACAACAGCAACAATAATAACAACGAAAATTTAACATAAATGATCAGGGGACTTGAAAGCAACCCTTGATGGAAGGATGACGAGTTCTCGCGAAAACCTGTTGGGTATATTTAGAGAACTTCTAACCGAAAAATATTGTGCGAACATTGTGCTAGCACCTCTATATACCGCACATAGGGCTCATGAGAATAACGGGAGAGATTACGGCACCTACAGACTCCTATAGACGATCACTTTACCCTCGTTCATTGTGTAATCCGGTGACTTTTCTGAAATATACAACCTCCTGTAGGAGACTCAGCAACTGTGCAAAGATAGACTGGTTACGCAATAGTCATGTTTTAATCACAGATGAATACTGTTCACTTAATTATGATTCCAGTGTTAGAAATGATGGGATATTGCTTAATTAAATGAAAAGCTGGTAAACATAATTTTCAGTTTTTGACGTTAATACGTATTTTCCTAAGCCACCCATCGATGTGTTGCGTAGGTAAAGGACCACGGAGTAGCCTCGTTATTGTACTCTGTCCGACTGTTTAAAATTGCAGAGGGATGCTTTCCGAAGACCATTCCATTGCAGAGCTTAGCAGTTAGCGATTCATTACCGATGTTAGTGCAGAAGTTGTCGCCGTATTTATTTGGAATAGGTCTTGTGTAAATTCATAGTAGACTCATGTTAAAAAAAAAAGAACACCTTAAACGACCTGAAATAGGACGTTCATGTTCACAGGATACGTACGTTGGTATGTTCTGCAGAAATGAAAAGGTCAACATCGATATCGCGGCACGACACCACCTACAGGTAAAATGTACCCGCGGGTCTCATTGTCGCTGTAAACCGAAGGTAATGGATCAGCGTGACTTAAACAGGCGTGCAGGACGCTTCGTAGTCTTATGCGCGAACCGCACCGTCAGATCAGTGAGTTTAAAAGGGGGCACATTACTGATATGAGAGAGTGTGGAGCATCCATCTGAGAAATTCTTATTCGTGTGGTACGCTGTGCAACGGATGTGTGCAGAATGGTTCACGGACGGCCGTAGAGCACGGCAAGATGGGTCAGGTTGCATCACCTACACCACCCCCTCGTTAAGATCGACACGTCGTCCGAATGGCATTACAGTATAGATACATATGCACCCTCGTCGGCTCTGGCATAACGGGGCAACACTATGACACACCATACACTATCAGGGTGATAATCTGTCGCCATTTATTGCTGCATGGATTACGTGCGCGTTGTCCACTTTTCCACCTACATTTGACGATTGTGCAGAAGCAAGCTAGACGGCAATGGTGTATGGAACGACGTCATTGGGGACAGGATGAGCATGAAATATTTTCAGACGAATCCAGATTCCGTTTATTTGAAAATGATGAACGGAATTTGGTTCGCCGCAGGCAGTGGGAGCGGCATCACAGTGACTGCATTCGCAAAAGACAAACAGCTCCAGCTCAAGGCCTTATGATGTGGGGTGTTATTGGGTACAACCACAAATCACAGTTGGTGTGTGCCCAAGGCAAGATGACCAATTTGACCTAGGCGAATGATATTCTGCGACCCATAACAATATCCTTTCTGCACAACACCCCAGACGCCATCTTTCAGCAAGACAATGCACCATCACATGCTTCTGCTCGAACACGTGCCTTCTTGGTGTCACAGGATGTCAGCCATCTGCACTGGCTTGCGAGATCAAGATCACCAGACTTGACTCCAATCGAAAATTTGTGGGATATGGTGAACCGACAGGTGCAGTGATGTGACGAGTGCCAACAACCAACTTTGGAAGCAGGCGAATGCAACATGAATGGTTACACCAAAAGATGCTACTCGCACCTTACACGCCTCGATTGCATCACGCATGGAACAAGCTATCAGAGCCCATGGCGAACCCTGTGCCTGCTAGGTCACAGGACACACGCAGAACCGAGGTGGCTGAAATGCTAACATTTACGCAAAACTTGCTAATGTACATGTCATGTGAATATGAACGGCCTATCTCAAGTCGTTCACGGTGTTATGTTTTTTATGAACATGAGTATAATCAGGTATTGTCGCGAAAGTTGGGTACTTCGCTTGTTTTTATTACGCAACTAGCTGAGAAGCCTAGCTTTGCCTGGGTATTTACTTATGGAACTTCGTACGTGGCGAATTTATTTTTGACTTATGAAGCTTCTTGGTATACAGTGTTTCATGTGGTTTGATCGGGGACATGAACGAAGAGCTAGCTTACCTCAGTAACACGCACGAGAGCCACGTAGTCCCTGCCGTGCGTAAAGAAGAAACTGACACGAAGGTCCACGTCCACAACACACAGCACCTGGTCTGGTGCTTTGTTTATCGCTAAGGCGTATGCTCACAGGGAACTGTACAGATTTAACGCGCAATGGTAAATCCTTAGCCTGCACCACTTCCTGTCAAAATTTATCGTCGTACGGTGTTGCCTTGGAGAGAAGTACCTTTAAGTTCTGTGAGTGAAGGGTTCTGAGGAGCGAGATAATGAATGATGCTCTGTATCAAATTTATGTCATACCTAACATTCGGAAGGAATTTCCAAAGAGTGAGTTAAAGCCTGATGTTCTGGAGCCACAACAGGTGTTGTCTCATGATCTTCAGTAGAGTCTTCTCTTGAGACCGCAGTCCTTTAGCCTTTCTGGTGCATTCATAAAGGTTCGACCGTTTTCTAGGCATTTTTATTGATGAACGAAAGGAAATAAAAATGTAATGAGTTGCCATGCAAATCACAAAATGGGCTTAATATATTCGCTTTCCTCAGCAAGGAATATATGGGATCGCGGTAGTAACAGTTGTAACAGCGACAGGAACGGTCGCGGAGTGGCCGCTAACGAAAACGCGGCGGGAGCGAGCGGGAACGGCCCGCGAACAAACAAGACGGACGAACGGGAATGGAAGGACAAGCACGAAGAAAGACAATCGAGCAAGACACCAAGATCAACAACAAAGTATTAAGCAACGGGGTCACAAGAGATATCCTCACGAAATCGAAACAACGTCCACTCGTAAAGGGGAAGAAAGCACACGCAATATAAACACGATGTCTGTAATCGAGATATCAACCGACTCACCGCGAGTACCAGACTGCCTCGCTAAGTTTTTTTTTCTTTATTGTTATTTTCACACTCGATACAGGTAGGCCGACAGCGGCATACTACGCCGCTCTTCGGCCACAGATATGATAAACGATACATAAGTAGACAATCGAAAAACAGACATGGTGGATAAACAAATGTAGACATACAAAATTAAAACACACGGGACCGTTCATGGGCGCAGCGTTCAAAATAAAAGACGTTCAGAAACGTGGAAACACAGAGAGATGACAGAGATGTTCGAATGTGTGTTAAATCTTATGGGACTTAACTGCTTAGGTCAACAGTCGCTAACCTTACACGCTACTTAACCTCAATTATCCTAAGGACAAACACACACACCCATGCCCAAGGGAGGACTCGAACCTCCACCTGGATCAGCCGCACAGTCCATGACTGCAGCGCCACAGACCGCTCGGCTAATCCTGCGCGATGACAGAGATGACACACGTGAACGATGGAGCACAAACGATGAAACACTGAAACACGAACACGACGGCACACACAAACACTAGCCGATAATCTCTGGCGCGCCAATGTTTACTGTACGTGTACGAGTCTAAGGACCTGCCGAAGGGGAAAAGGTGGGGGATGAAGGAGAGGGGAGGGTGGAGATGCCAGTGGCAGAGGAGATGGGAGGAGGAGGTAATAAGGTAGGAGGGTAGGGGAAGCCCGGGGGAGAGGAGGGAGGGAGGAAGGGAGGATGGAGAGAAGGGAGAGAGGGTGCCCTGGGGAAAAGACACAGGGTGTGGAAGGGGAGTATCAAAGTTGGTAGGAGGGGTAGATGGAGGGGATGAGGGCATCATCAGGGAGGGGGAGTTGGCGGAAGACACCTTTTGCAAGGGTATGGAGAGTGGAGAGATGGAGACCAGGTGGGAATTGGGAATACAGGCGTGGCAGCGGATGAGAGTGGGAGAGGATGGGAGAGACAAGCAGGTGAGGGGCTTTAAGTTTATGGGAGGTGTAGAGGATCCGTATCCGTTAGAGGAAAAGGAGGAGGTGCGGGAATGGAATGAGGTCATACAGGATCCGCATGGGGGAGGCGAGGTGGATACGATAGGCGAGGTGGAGCACTTGGCGTTCTAGGATTTGAAGGGATTTGTAAAATGTGGGAGGAGCAGAGATCCAAGCAGGATGGGGGTAGCAGAGGATAGGGCGGTTGAGGGATTTATAGGTGTGGACTATGGTGGAGGGTTCCAGACCCCATGTGCGGCCAGAAAGGAGCTTGAGTAGACAGAGTTGGGAGCGTACCTTGTCTTGGATTGTCCAAAGATGGGGTGTCCAGGAGAGGTGATGGTCAAGGGTGACGCCAAGGGTGGGGGTGAGGGTGATAGGACGGCCATAAATGGATATAGAAGTCGAGGAGACGGAAGGAAGTGGTGGTTTTGCCTACAATGATCGCTTGGCTCGCTGAGTGAGAGGCAGGCACCTAAGTACACGGCAGGGTATGTCGCTATTGGCTGCTGGGACCACGTGCTCCACAGTGGCGCCCTCACGTTAGACTCGGGGCCAGGGAGTGCGCGCAGCCACAGCTTACAGCGCGACTGCTGCAGAGACCTATAGTGGTCAACGAGTTCCGTGCCGTCTGGAGCGGATTCGAAACCCGCGGCGCTCCGTACCAGAGTAACCAACGATGTGTGGTATGTTTACTTCGTACTAGTATAGCGGACGTTAGAAACTTACGTTTTATTTTCTGTTGAATATTTTGTTCTGAGTTACAACATAAAATATCTTGCGTTACTTTATAAGTGGGTTTAATTTGTTGTCTACATAACTGATTTCACCGACGTGATCCGAACACGCAACCTTCTGATCAGCAGTCAGGAACTGTGAAATCCCAGTTTTCGTGCGTAGAGTGTTGGTGCACTGCACTGTACAAATACAGTCGGAGCACCACAACAAACTGTGTGTACTGGACCTTATTGAGTAGTGCCGCGCTATATCCATACTATGGATATGTTGCAGAACGACAAAACCATTAGTGTGACCACACAGAGGGTAAAGCCTGTATCGGTGTTCCCGGAACCAGAGTACAACTATACTCAACTAGAATGCAAGGAGCAAAGTTTGGAGCACACTACGCAAAATGTAATAGAAGAAACCATATCTAGACGGCATGGAACCACAGCGCTGCAGTCCACAGTGGCTCCTAAGTCTTTGCAGCAACTAGTCGTCCGTACGGAAATAGGAAAACAAGTCAGATTCAAATACCCATTCATCCCGTGTGCTCTGCGCTTTAAAGGGACGGAGTGGGGGGGGGAGGGGGGGGGGAAGACGCAGAAGGATCCAGTGAAGTGCAGCGGACGTCAGTAAGTTAAGTTTTGATTCTGTGACTCACTTTCTAATGAGTATTATGTTCTGAGTGGCAATATATCTGTGAGTTTTATTTGTTGCCTAGGAAAGATAAATGAAACCTGCCGAAAGAAGCACGGCAGTGTCTTTAAGATTTTAGTACACAGAGAGAAACTAGTAAATCCTTGTATAACGACTGAGTAAACTTGCTGTTATCTTACGAGTATATTAGTAACAATAAGATTAGGCACTTGATTCTGTCACTATCGTGAACTTCAGAAAATACATCTGTCACCGAGTTAAAGAAACTAACATTGCCATACACTGGTTTTTTGATGTAGTATGAAACTAACAGGGCTATCTTTTGATTCTTTGGTGTACTATGGTGCGGTACTTAAACATGTGAAGTAGTAAGTTCAGGAGACAATTTTAGATAAAACTTTAAATTACAACGGTTTTTATATCACGATTTTGCTAAAATAATGCCTATCGATTCCATAGCTTTGCTCAAATTACCTGTAAAAATCATGCCAGATTAGCCTCGTAGTTTTGAATATTAGCGTGTTCAAAAAGATGGACACGACGGCTTTACAGTTTTGGTATTATATATAAATTGTATGGTTTGCATGGCGCGCTGCCAGTATCACGCATTCAACGACGCTGACGTTGTCGTAACTGTCGCGCTGCTCCCGTTCGCGTCCGTATCCGATATTTCTCATGCTAAATGACCCTCTGTTTTGATATTTGCCTCCAATAGTTCATTTCGTTTCAGTGAGTACAGCTCTCTGGGCACTGAATGATCTCATATTCTTGATTTACGGTATTTATTACAATTTTAATTCTTCCTACAAAAGAACGACATAGTGACTAGTAATCCAGAATTGAGTCAATTGGCCGGCCGCTGTAGCCGAGTGGTTCCAGACCCTTCAGTCCGGAACCGCGCTGCTGCTGCGGTCGCAGGTTCGAATCCTGCCTCGGTCATGGATGTGTGTGATGTCCTTAGGTTAGTTAGGTTTAAGTAGTTCTAAGTATAGTGGACTGATGACCTCAGATGTTAAGTCCCATAGTGCTTAGAGCCATTTGAACCATTTTTGTGAGTCAGTTTCGTTCCAAAGTGTACCAAGCCTACCACGCATTAAATTCGTTTTCTGTGATCAGTATATGAGTTCAGTATAGTGCTTTCTTTAACTGCTTGTCTGTAAATTGTTTGTCTCATTAAAAAGAAACGCCCGAAGTTCCTGAGAAGCAGTTCGATGTGAACACGGTCGGAGGATAGAAGATCTGCAGAAAGGAATAATTTTACTTACTTATAAGGAAATTGTAACAGACAGGACAGGTGATTAGGTATTTGACGTTTTTCTAAATCATCGTCCCTACAAATGGTATAGGGCAGAAAATTGATCATGTTGGTACGATGTATCCTCCACTACGCTCGGTACAATGGCTGCCGAAGAATATAGGATGTCCCAATTGGAATGGTGTAGTAATCAGGGATATGACAGGGACAATCATTTGATCTTCAAATGGACATAGGTCATATTTCCAATCGTTTCTGGTATCGAACTCAGTGAATGGAAATTGTTGTTTATTTTCAGTATTACTGAATATTGTGTCAGGTTCACATACGTAGATATGTACAACAGTTAGCAAACATAAAAAATGTGTTTTACAAAATATCACCTGCAAAACACATGTCTTTAACATGTTCCCTATAACGTCCCCTTCCCTTCTATCGACAATGTTAGAAATACACTCCTGGAAATGGAAAAAAGAACACATTGACACCGGTGTGTCAGACCACCATACTTGCTCCGGACACTGCGAGAGGGCTGTACAAGCAATGATCACACGCACGGCACAGCGGACACCAGGAACCGCGGTGTTGGCCGTCGAATGGCGCTAGCTGCGCAGCATTTGTGCACCGCCGCCGTCAGTGTCAGCCAGTTTGCCGTGGCATACGGAGCTCCATCGCAGTCTTTAACACTGGTAGCATGCCGCGACAACGTGGACGTGAACCGTATGTGCAGTTGACGGACTTTGAGCGAGGGCGCATAGTGGGCATGCGGGAGGCCGGGTGGACGTACCGCCGAATTGCTCAACACGTGGGGCGTGAGGTCTCCACAGTACATCGATGTTGTCGCCAGTGGTCGGCGGAAGGTGCACGTGCCCGTCGACCTGGGACCGGACCGCAGTGACGCACGGATGCACGCCAAGACCGTAGGATCCTATGCAGTGCCGTAGGGGACCGCACCGCCACTTCCCAGCAAATTAGGGACACTGTTGCTCCTGGGGTATCGGCGAGGACCATTCGCAACCGTCTCCATGAAGCTGGGCTACGGTCCCGCATACCGTTAGGCCGTCTTCCGCTCACGCCCCAACATCGTGCAGCCCGCCTCCAGTGGTGTCGCGACAGGCGTGAATGGAGGGACGAATGGAGACGTGTCATCTTCAGCGATGAGAGTCGCTTCTGCCTTGGTGCCAATGATGGTCGTATGCGTGTTTGGTGCCGTGCAGGTGAGCGCCACAATCAGGACTGCATACGACCGAGGCACACAGGGCCAACACCCGGCATCATGGTGTGGGGAGCGATCTCCTACACTGGCCGTACACCACTGGTGATCGTCAAGGGGACACTGAATAGTGCACGGTACATCCAAACCGTCATCGAACCCATCGTTCTACCATTCCTAGACCGGCAAGGGAACTTGCTGTTCCAACAGGACAATGCACGTCGGCATGTATCCCGTGCCACCCAACGTGCTCTAGAAGGTGTAAGTCAACTACCCTGGCCAGCAAGGTCTCCGGATCTGTCCCCCATTGAGCATGTTTGGGACTGGATGAAGCGTCGTCTCACGCGGTCTGCACGTCCAGCACGAACACTGGTCCAACTGAGGCGCCAGGTGGAAATGGCATGGCAAGCCGTTCCACAGGACTACATCCAGCATCTCTACGATCGTCTCCATGGGAGAATAGCAGCCTGCATTGCTGCGAAAGGTGGATATACACTGTACTAGTGCCGACATTGTGCATGCTCTGTTGCCTGTGTCTATGTGCCTGTGGTTCTGTCAGTGTGATCGTGTGATGTATCTGACCCCAGGAATGTGTCAATAAAGTTTCCCCTTCCTGGGACAATGAATTCACGGTGTTCTTATTTCAATTTCCAGGAGTGTATATGACCGTGTAAGCATGTGACTAAACAATTGGAATAGAATTATAAAAAGGCTGTCGTTCCGAAGAATCAATATAATGTCGATAAATGAGCGGGAGGTTAACAACAAGATGCCTTCTAGGACATCTTATTCCGTCTACTTAATTACTGTAAAATTTAGTGTGGTTGTTTGAAAGGTTTGTGCTATCATTCACGTACTGTGCGAACGAGAAGGGGTACCACGTGGATCGGAACAGAATAATAAGAGTTACTGAAATAATGATAGCTAAAAGAAATATGATCGCCAGCCCAATTGGGCAAAACTTACGTTCGGTAGGTGAATTAATGAGCCGAACAGTCTATGTCAAGAATTACTCGAACACGCGCGGCAACAGAGGGCTGCACGCAGGTTAGCAAAAACAATTGAAACATTTACGTAGTAAAGCGAGAAAGAAAATAGTTTGCACTCGAAATATCATTAACTAATAGAGCTGAAATTTTGAAAGCATACAAGATAACACTTGGATTAATGGTTACTTACTGTTGTAAGTGACAATGGCGGTACCTCACAATAATGTCTACTATTTTCATATGAATTTTGGAAAATTGCAAAAAATAATTAAAAGAAACTCTATTGACTTCTGAACGGGGAAGCAGTTAGTGCTTTTGTTCATAGTGCCAGGAATCGTTTTAATTTGATTAGTTGATTTGCTATTTGCAACAATTAGATCGCCTCAGATTAATTTCAAATTTAAAGTTAGTGGTACTGAAATTACTGAATGCTTTAAGTTCAAATCTTTAATCTAACTGAATCATTTAGTTCATAAGCAAAATTAACTGGCACTGCAATTTTGATTTTTCATAAACGGTATTCGGATTATTATAACAATAGGACAGGACAGGAACCTACTTCGTGAATGATTTTGGGAGAATCTCGGGTAAACGGTTTTGATTAATCCATGGTAATTATTCACTCGCAAAACACCACAAAGCTGACTAACGCCGTTATAAAACTAGTTGACAATAAACTGTGATGCAGCAATGTTACTTCAGTCCATTCTCGCCATGACGAAGTTGCTGAAGACGATAATGCTGCTGGCTCCTTTCCATGATAATCAGCGAGCACGGGAGTTATTGGCAATGATATTGGCGTGGAGAGTTCTTGATGTTGCTGCAGCCAATATTTCCACCGCCCACGCTCATCACTTGCCACGTGCCGCTAAACAATCACTCCTCCAGTATAGTGCCAGTCACCCATGCGTCCGCACTTCCTCTAGTCCCAGACCAGAGTTCCCTCTCTGTGTAGCGGGCGCTCTGACGTAACATCCTCCCACGTCCAGAGTCGCCGCTACTCCAACGATACTTATTCGTTGACAAAAACCTAACGTTTCCCTAACATACCCTCAGCGATTACTCAGCGATATTGACATAATATACGTAATTGATTATACAGCAAAATATACAAATTAATTCATACATCGTGTACATATAAATTTACATAAAGATAAAAGCAAGTATATATACAATAATAAATGTTCAAAGAGCACATCGGCATGAAAGTGTTACATCCCTTCTAAGCATTATCGTAACTCGTCTGATTACAGTTGTTGTACAGTTCACGGTGAAATGTCCCAGTATCCCTCTGTCAACTTTAGTGCATTTGTGCCCTCTTGGTAGAACATGTTCTGTTGCCTGTCTGAATGCCTCTGCACGTTCCCTAATGAAGGCAGCAGCGTCCATGATGCGAGCTGTTCATCTCGAGTGTTCACCTTTCATTAGTAAACCTCAAGCTTCATCCAGCCATATAAACAGAAGTCCAATCCCGCAAGGTCTGGCGATCTGCGTGGCCAGCTAATCGTACTACAAGGACCAATCTGGCGATTATGGCAAGTGTGGTTGAGATGTATCCGCACACG
This sequence comes from Schistocerca cancellata, assembly GCF_023864275.1. Taxonomy (NCBI): domain Eukaryota; kingdom Metazoa; phylum Arthropoda; class Insecta; order Orthoptera; family Acrididae; genus Schistocerca; species Schistocerca cancellata. Next base: position 167,035,792 of record NC_064632.1, read on the forward strand.
TCTGGTAAAATGTGTTCTATTTCGGAAACCATTCGGAATAGGACAGATGTCCATATGGAGTTTTTAACTTCAAATGATCGTTTCTGTCATATCCGTCGATGCTGACCATTCCTCCTGGGACACCCTTTACACGTACATGTACTGAGGTGACAAAAGTTACAGCAAACCTCCAAATAACGTGTCAGACCTCCTTTTGCTGACGTTGCGCAGCTGCTCGACATCCCATGAAGCCAACGAGTCGTCAACAATTCCATGCAGAAATACTGAGCCTTTCTGCCTCTATAGTTGTCCGTGACTGCAAAAGTGTTTGCCAGTGCAGAATTTTATGCGTGAACTGACTTCTCGAACATGTCCCATCAATGTTCAATGGGATGCATGTCGGGTTATCCAAAGCATTTGATTGTGTGAACCATGACATTATGTTAGACAAATTACAATTCTATGGTATAAATGGAACAGCATATGAGTGGTTTAAGTCATACCTACAGAACAGGAAGCAAAAAGTCTCTTTATATGCTTCAAGTGATTCAAAGGAGTTCGCCACTTCATCTAACTGGGGTGAAATCACATTATGTGTTCCACGAGGTTCATGGGTCCCCTCCTCTTCTTTATATATGTGAATGACCTCCCTTCTTATGTGAAACAAGATGCTGAACTGACACTGTTTTCTAATGATACAAGCATAATTATGAATCCAGTAAAAGAAATTCCAATAGAAAATTATAAAAAAGGTTATTAACAGGTTTTCTGCGAATGGGCTTCCTCTGAACTTTGAAAAAACCGAGTACATCCAACTTTCTGCTGCAAAAAGTATAATTTCTTCAATAAACATAACACATCAAAAGAAGTCAGTAGCCAGGGTAGAGCATATTAAGTTTTTGGGTGTACATATAGATAAGAATCTTAATATTTTGGATCTCCTAAAGCGACTAGGTTCAGCAACTTTCGCAGTCAGAATAATTGCCAATTTTGAGGCTGTAGAAATTAGTAAGCTAACATACTTTGCTTACTTCCACTCTCTGATATCATACGGAATAATATTCTGGGGCAACTCAACACTTAGGCAAAAGGTATTCACTGCTCAAAAGAAAGTAGTTAGGAGAATAATGTGTGGGGTTCATAGCCGCACATCTTGTAGGCATTTATTTAAAAGGTTAGGAATTCTTACAACTGCTTCACAGTACATTTACTCAGTAATGAAATTTTTTGTCAACAACATGAACCAGTTGAAAATCAACAGCGACATTCATGATTACAATACCAGAAAAAAGAAAGACCTACACTGTCCTTTACTTAACCTATCTTTGGCACAGAAAGGGGTAAAATATGCTGCTATAAAACTTTTTGATAAATTACCAGATGAAATAAAATGTCTTACTGGCAGCAGTAGCCTACTAGCTTCAAAAACAAATTGAAATCATACCTCCTTGACAACTCCTTCTACACCATAGATGAATTCTTGAATATGAGTAAATAAATCTGGAGATATAATATATGCATTTTGTGTCATTAAGGGAATGGGATAATAATTGAAATATTTAGGTATAATACTATAATGTAAAAAAAACCTTGTTTCCTGTTCGCATTTCTTGTGCATTTGACACGTTCCACATCATAACAGTTTTTCCTTGCTATTGATCAATGGAACACGTAACTAACTAACTAACTAATACAGAGCTATTACAAATGATTGAAGCGATTTCATAAATTCACTGTAGCTCCATTCATTGACATATGGTCACGACACACTACAGATACGTAGAAAAACTCATAAAGTATTGTTCGGCTGAAGCCGTACTTCAGGTTTCTGCGGCCAGAGCGCAGTGAGACAAAATGGCGACAGGAGCCGAGAAAGCGTATGTCGTGCTTGAAATGCGCTCACAGCAGTCAGTCATAACAGTGCTACGGCACTTCAGGACGAAGTTCAACAAAGATCCACCAACTGTTAACTCAATTCGGCGATGGTATGCGCAGTTTAAAGCTTCTGGATGCCTCTCTAAGGGGAAATCAACGGGTCGGCCCGCAGTGAGCGAAGAAACGGTTGAACGCGTGCGGGTAAGTTTCACGCGTAGCCCGCGGAAGTCGACGAATAAAGCAAGCAGGGAGCTAAACGTACCACAGCCGAGGGTTTGGAAAATTTTACGGAAAAGGCTAAAGCAGAAGCCTTACCGTTTACAATTGCTACAAGCCCTGACACCCGATGACAAAGTAAAATGCTTTGAATTTTCGGCGCGGTTGCAACAGCTCATGGAAGAGGATGCGTTCAGTGCGAAACTTGTTTTCAATGATGAAGCAACATTTTTTGTTAATGGTGAAGTGAACAGACACAATGTGCGAATCTGGGCGGTAGAGAATCCTCACGCATTCGTGCAGCAAATTCGCAATTCACCAAAAGTTAATGTGTTTTGAGCAATCTCACGGTTTAAAGTTTACGGTCCCTTTTTCTTCTGGGACATGCTGTAAAATTGGCTCATGCCACAACTGGAGACCGACAGCGCCGACTTCATCTTTCAACAGGATGGTGCTCCACCGCACTTCTATTATGATGTTCGGCATTTCTTAAACAGGAGATTGGAAAACCGATGGATCGGTCGTGGTGGAGATCGTGATCAGCAATTCATGTCATGGCCTCCACGCTCTCCTGACTTAACCCCATGCCATTTCTTTCTGTGGGGTTATGTGAAAGATTCAGTGTTTAAACCTCCTCTACCAAGAAACGTGCCAGAACTGCGAGCTCGCATCAACGATGCTTTCGAACTCATTGATGGGGACATGCTGCGCCGAGTGTGGGAGGAACTTGATTATCGGCTTGATGTCTGCCGAATCACTAAAGGGGCACATATCGAACATTTGTGAATGCCTAAAAAAACTTTTTGAGTTTTTGTATGTGTGTGCAAAGCATTGTGAAAATATCTCAAATAATAAAGTTATTGTAGAGCTGTGAAATCGCTTCAATCATTTGTAATAACCCTGTACATGTGGCCAGACCATTCGCTCGAAATGTCCAGAATATTCTTCGTACCAATCGTGATGAATTGTGCGCAGAGACATGGTGCATTGTCATTCTAAAAATTCCAGGTACCCCAACGTAACCATTTCCAGTCAATGATCGGTTGAGTTGGACTAGAGGACCCAGTCCTCTCTATGTACACATAGCTCACACCATTACGGAAACACCACCAACTTTGACAGTGCCTTTTTGATAACGTAGGTCCATGGCTTCGTGGGATCTGCACCACACTCGAACCCTACCGCCAGCTCTTACTAACTGAAATCGAGGCTCATCTCACGAGACCACGGATTTCCAGGCGTCTAGGGCCCAACCGATATGGCGACGAGCGCAGGAGAGGCGCTGCGGGCGTTGTCGTGCTGTTAGCATCCGCACTCGTGTGGACCGTCTGCTGCTAGAGGCCATTAACACCAAATTTCGCCGAACTGACCTAATGCATACTTTCGTCATAGTTCGCACATCGATTTCAGAGGTTATTTCACGCAGTGTTGCTCGTCTGTTAGCGCTCACATCTACGAGGGTGAGTAAAATGAAAACCTTAAACATTTTAAAATATTATTTGTTGTGCAGAAGTAGTACAAAGCTGTACCACTTTTAACGCAATCTCCCCCAGGCTCAATGCAAGTCCTCCAGCGCTTACAAAGTGCTCAGATTAATTGAGAAAAAAGTTCTTTTGGTAGTCCGCGCAACCACTCATGCACCGCGTGGCGTACCTCTTCATCAGAAGGGAACTTCTTTCCCCCCATTACGTACTTGAGTGGTCCAAACATATGAAAATCACTGAGGGCCATGTCTAGTGAGTATGGTGGATGAGTAAGACAATAAAAATGCACGTCTGTGATTGTTGCAACTGTTGTACGGGCAGTGTGAGGCCTTGCATTGTCATGTTGCAAAAGGACACCTGCTGACAGCAATCCACGTCGCTTTGATTTGATTGCAGGGCGCAGTTGATTTTTTAGGAGATCTGTGTATGATTCACTGGTAACAGTGGTTTCTCTAGGCATGTAATGCTCCAAAATGACGCCTTTTTCGTCCCAAAAGAGAGTCAGCATAACCTTCCCTGCTGATGGTTCTGTTCGAAACTTCTTTGGTTTTGGTGATGAGGAATCGCGCCATTCCTTGCTTCGTTTCCGGTTGGTGGAAGTGAACACAGGTTTCGTCCTCAGTAACGATTCTTGCAAGTTAGCCATCATCATCTCGTTAAAAGCGCCAAAGAAGTTCTTCACAAGCATCAACAAGTCGTTCTCTCATTTCAGGAGTCAGCTGCCGTGGCACCCATCTTGCAGACATTTTGTGAAACTGTTGCACATCGTGCACAGTGTGGTGTGCTGACCCATGACTGATCAGTAAACGTGCTGCAATGTCATTGAGTGTCACTCCGCGGTTTTTCTTCACTATGGCTTCAACTTCTGCAATGTTCTGTTTAGTCACAACTCGTTGTGCCTAACCTGAACGAGGATCATCTGCCGCTAAAGTCACACCATTTTCGAACTTCCTACTCTATTCGTAGACTTGCTGCTGTGACAAACATGCATCACCGTACTGAACCTTCATTCGTCGATGAATTTCAATAGGTTTTACACCTTCAGTGCGCAAAAACCGAATAACAGACCGCTGTTCTTCCATGGTGCAAGACGCAAGTGGGGCGGCCATCTTTATACTGATACTGTGACATCTGCACAATGCTGTCACCTACAGGCCATTCTGCACGCTGTTTGTAGCACCCTTACCAACTTACAGGATAAGGGCACGAAATTTCTATTTGTTATTAGAATTTTAAGGTTTTTATTTCACTCACCCTCGTATATGCAAATAACCCTACTCAGCGTCATTATTTGAAGGCCATGGGCCACTGCGTTACCCGTGGTGACAGGTAATGCCCGAAATTTGGCGTTCTCGGCACGCTCATGATACTGTGGATCTCGGAATACTGAATTCCCTAACGATTTCCGAAATGGAATATCCCGTCTGCCATTCCGCGTTCAAAGTCTGTTGATTCCCGTCGTGCGGTCATGATCATGTCGGAAGCCTTTTCACATGAATCACCGGAATACAAATGACAGCTCCGTCAATGCACTGTCCGTCTATACATCGTGTACGCGGTATTACCGCACGAATATGTGCATATCGCTGTCCCATGACTTTTGTCATTTCAGTGTATAGCTGGATGTATCAGTTAGCAGTGGAATTTATGGTTTACGGCGCGTAATACCTTCCGGAAGTCGACGTTACCTGTAACTACAATGACCGTCGGAAAATTCCAGACGAAGCACAGCGGGGTGGGAGAGGCCGGACAATAACACAGTGTATAGGACAGGCGGGCGGCGTGGAGAGCGCTTTGTGTGCTGGGTGGAACGGGCAGGCTAGCAGGGCAGGGAAAGGAATCTGCAATAAAAGCGGGAAGCACAGCAGAGCCGCGGACCTCATTAATACAGATGGCCGGCAGCGCCAGGCCACGCCACGCAGGCATGCGGAGCGCCGGTCGCAACCACCCTCCGCCGCGCGCCTCTTAAAGCCGACCCGACGCCCGGAGGGACAGAGGTGTGGTGGGCGCCGACCGCCGCAGCTTCAGTCGCGGGGAATCCCCGTGCACCTCATTCCTTGGCTCTCGTGAGAGGGAAGGTTCCAGGCTCACGTTTAAGTACGGCGCTTGCTCCATTACGTAGCATGCATCTATGTCCTACCCATTCTCAAGTTGACTGCTGCGTTATTCGACGCACGCTCGCAGTAGAAGGTAATCTGCGTTGATAGTTACACTACTGGCCATTAAAATTGCTACACCAAGAAGAAACGCAGATGATAAACGGGCGTTCATTGGACAAATATATTTTACTAGAACTGACATGTGATTAAATTGGAAACGCAGAAAACAGTGCAGTCCTCGTCATAATGCGGAAGCGGAGCGATTTTTCTGACGTCCAAAAGGGCATGACCATTGGCTCTTTGGCCAAGGTTGAAAACATTTCTGCCGGCCGCGGTGGTCTAGCGGTTCTAGGCGCTCAGTCCGGAACCGCGCGACTGCTACGGTCGCAGGTTCGAATCCTGCCTCGGGCATGGATGTGTGTGATGTCCTTAGGTTCGTTAGGTTTAAGTAGTTGTAAGTTCTAGGGGACTGATGACCACAGATGTTAAGTCCCATAGTGCTCAGAGCCATTTGAACCATTTTTGAACCTCGCCACGATGGGATCTACCAGCAGGCTAATACAATGAATCACACGGCTGGTAGTGTACGTGCGTGGTTCGAAGGTAACCTGGATGACTTTGCGACACACACGTGGCTACCAAACTCGCAGGATTTAAAACCAATCGACAATCTGTGGCACCATGTCGATTGGATAGTGCGCGATATGGATATTCAACCGAGCATCCTAGTCCAGCTGGTCACAGCATTGGAGTCACCATGGCTACACATTCCTGGCGGTATCTTGTAAGAACCCATTGACTCTTTTCCTGCACGTCTCTCAGCTGTCCATGGTGCAAAATGCGTTTATTGAGGCTTTGGTCAGGAGGTCACATTAATTTGACTGGACAGTGTAGTATCGATTTTTGCAATGGTATTGTCTAACCCCTCTGAATTCTATTTCTTACTGTTATGTGGCTTCTCTGTTACGCAGATGTAATACACATACGAATCACGCCGATGGAAGGTTCATGTGATTTTGGGGCACAGAACAGACACATCATTAGTGTTCATTTCTTAGAATGAAAACTGCTAAAACTAATCAAATCCTTCTTTAAGATTGTGTCTTCACACTCATCGTTCTGCGCTTGTTATATATTACAAATATCTGGAATAACAGCATTCAACCAAGTGACTTTGTTCTTCTTTTCAAGAACCTCTTCTTATAGATGATAATGGAAGGAAGATCGACTTGTTCGAGTAGTTAGAATTCGTGATTCATACGATAGTATTTGATGAAGTTCTGACTGAACAAATTCTAAACTGCTTTATAGAACTCTTATGTTACGTTCTTTGGTTAGCGGTCGATCATATTTGGCACAAGCGGACGGACAAGGGTATTTTTACTTATTTGATGCAATAGTACATGTGGTGTGTGGACTCCTTAATGTTTTGGCACACGGATGAACAGCGAGATGGGAGGCAGCCCTGCATGTGATGGAGTCATCGTGAACGGTGGCTGGAAGAAGACTTGGGTGACCTCCATGTACAGTGTGGACAAAAATTTAGAAACAAAACAAACACGAACCATTATCGTAACAAATACGTGATAGGAAAATCATTGGCTTTATAAACAGCTTCCACTCATCTTGTAGTGGATAAACGCTGAGTTGTGCGGTTTTCGCCGGCCGCGGTGGTCTAGCGGTTCTGGCGCTGCAGTCCGGAACCGCGGGACTGCTACGGTCGCAGGTTCGAATCCTGCCTCGGGCATGGGTGTGTGTGATGTCCTTAGGTTAGTTAGGTTTAAGTAGTTCTAAGGTCTAGGGGACTTACATGACCTAAGATGTTGAGTCCCATAGTGCTCAGAGCCATTTGAACCATTTTTTTGCGGTTTTCAAGGGGTTCTTATACCATTCTTTCTGAAAAATAGTGACAAGATCAGTTAACGGTGATGATGGTTACCAGAGGACAAGCACCTTTCTCTACGAAGTAGACCACAAAGGCTCAATAATATTGCGTTCTTGTGACTGTGATAGCCAGGGAAGAAGCGAGAATTCATCCTCGTTTTTGCATAACAGCTGGTGTACGATGCAAGCTCTTTGAACTGTGCCTTGTCGTCTTGGAACACGGCTTCACTATTGGGGAACATATATTTTACCATGTGGTGGGCCTGACCAACCAATATGATAATATAATCCGTGCGACCTTCCTTGGGGCGCAGAGAATATCACGAGATGTCTACCCAAATCATCACCAAATCTTGATATGCGTTACTTTTGAGGCGTAAACTCGCCCGAAGTTGGTAACAGTGTATCACAAGACTAGTCCGTCCAAATAACTCTTTTCAATTGCTCCATAGTCCACGTTTCATTATTTTGGTACAGCGTTCACCTGTCACAAGCATGTGCATCGATGGCATGTCATTTTGGAATTCCAGTTCCCTCTGCAGTTACCGTATTATGGAAGTCTACTGTGTTGTTTTGGTGCTGGTTGGGTTCGCGAGTGTCACTTTCAGTTCTGCATTGTCTTCTGCAGCAGTCGTCCTTGTATTTTTCGTCAGATTCCTTTCAATCAGTGCCCATCGCGACTCACACTTGCACCCGCTTTGTGAATCAGCGGATGATGGTTTTCCGCTTTTCCTCAATGCGGTATCAATATTTGATACGGTGCCCCTTGAAACATCAAACATTTCGACCCCTTTACTTACGATTGCACCCACGCCCACGTTAGAATTCAATTAGTTTCAACATGATGCTCTCACGCCTAGAGAGAATAAAGACCTGACAACGATTGACATCTACAGCTTTTTGAGGACAACGCACAGGTGATGTTCGTGGTCAAACAAAACAGCGCAACCTGGCGATTTGACTAGCATCTGCATTTATGTCCAAGCATGCATTTCTTGTTGCGTTTCCATATTGTTGTCCAACCCCTATAGCTATAATTGCGTCTGCTGACTGATGGGCGATATTCTGCTTTGATGCAAGATAAAAACCTTGTCCAACTATAATATACTGTGTGGAGTGCAGAACTTTTAATTTCTCAGGGGACTGTTGACACAGACATATGTGACAGCTGAAGTTTGGTTTCTTAGATCGTTGAAAATGTCATGATGGTTGATATACTATAGCTATTGACGTAGTTCCGTCACATTAAACGTGATGACGTGGGCTTATTCTCTTTAAAGGGACATCCTCCTAGAGCATTACTTTTCCACAACAGTAGTAGTCGATACCAGAATTATTTTTCCAACGGTTTTTCTGAAAATTTTCATAGGATTCTCTACACAATATGTTATATTTCAAGCTAAAATTTATGAAAAGAATTGCTTTGTTTTCGTTGTTACAATCAACGTGTACTAGCTCAGAATGTACAGTTAATTCTTTTTAGGAAGATTTGTAATTACAAATATATGACACATTTAAAATTTCTATTATAAATTACGCAATCTAGTGATGTTTATTATGTTTATTTCTAGATTATTTTATAAAATAATAATCTAAACTATTAGAAATTCATTTGTCAAGAAAAAATGTAAACCCTCTGGAATATTGTTATTACCGAAGAGTGTGGTAGTAGTAAACATGCCTCTCATATGATCGGACGTATTTTTATATTTTGGACGTACAATGTGGTTTCGGCTTTGTTCGTGTAAAAATTCAAAAGACAGTGTGATATAGTAAAATGTAAGAAAATAAATTATCGCGAAAACAAAAATTCTGCAAAGACATTCTTCAAAGTTATTGGACCACGAGAACCTAAAATGTGAGAATTTCAGCTTCAAGAATCAGAACCCTAGAGACAAAGAACTGGAGCCAACTGTGCGAGAAAAGATAAGTAAAAAGTTTATAGTAAATCTTACTCCTCTCGAATCTTTTGAAAAGACTTCGCCAATGTGCACAGTAGCAACAACAAAGAAGGAAGGGGTAGATTACATCTTGAAACGTGTAGACCGACAAGAATAAGAATATCTCTTGGCTGAATGAAGTTTTTAAAGATATCAATAATTTCTAACATCCGATTCCTTACGTCCGTAAAAACGATGCTAAAGTGGATGTGGACTTCGAGCATCACACATCATAGAATTCGTCTGGTGTTTCGCATAACTTCTCCGTATCTGGCGGCCGAAGTCCGAGAGTAGGTGCCTGGAGCCACCATCAGAACACGTTGTGGCTGGATGTCCTGTGCTGCTCGCGAGTGCACACAGAGCGCAGCGCGCCGTGCGCCGTTGACGGGACGTCCGCCTGCTGTGGCCGCACAGCTCGCAGCACCAACACCACCAGCAGTGGCACAGTCTGCGTTAACGCGGCTGCCGGCCATGTAATACGCGGCCTGACGATTCTCGTGGATTGCCCGCCAGCGGAAAGGGACGGTAAAAAACACAACTATCTGCAATAGGCCTATCACGCTGGCTGCATCTGGCGCAGCGCCACCCCATCACACTGGGAATACCTGCACAGTCCGTTTCTGCCTCGATAACTTTCTCCATCTCCACCATCTCTCTCGCCCCATCCATTCACCCCCCACCCCTGTCTGTTTTTCTACTTTGTGTAATGACAGCGAGAATGTGCATCTGTTATGCACCTTTTTTGTTACAAAAAAGTCCAGTAGGCAAATAATGTGTATGAGAGAGAGAGAGAGTAGATCCACAGCCTGTAACAATGCACTATCAGCTGGGTACAAAATAAAAATTTTGTTCTTTATAAAATGGTTTCATGGAAGAAAATTAATAGTGTGACACGCTTCTATCGATGGATAACCATCGTAAATGCAGCATAATTTGTTGGTTTCAGAGTGTTATAACTACACACTATTTGAGAACTGCTGAGGAAGAGAGACATTGTTGTAGAGGAGTAAACACAGGCAATGACAGGCAACATGAAACGCAGTACATACCTAATATACAGGGTGGTCCATTGATCGTGACCGGGCTAAATATCTCACTAAACAAGCGTCAAACGAAAAAACTACAAAGAACGAAACTTGTCGAGATTTAATAGGGAAACCAGATGGCGCTATGGTTGGCCCGATAGATGGCTCTGTATTGTAATTTATAAAACCTACCTGTTACCATCTGTTCGTCTAAAATTGTGAGCCATATGTTTATGACTATTACAGCGCCATCTATCACCGTAGTGTGCGTACTGTAAGACCTTCGGTATACACACCATCAGATTATTTGACTTGTCGCTCTAACGAAGTAGGGGAGTGTCAGTAATGTCTCGTGGTCTTATTGTGGCGTGTTTATCTTCTGCCATTAGGTCAGACGATAGAAATGCCACTTGCACGCTTAGAGTAGCAGACTGACGGTGACCAACTTTAAACAGAACTTGATTTATTTTTCACACACATTTATTAAAATAATAAAAAGCATAGACATTACGTAACTTGATTCTGGATGCTGTTTACAATTGACAATCTGAAGATCCTTTGGTCTTGGTGCGTTAATCTTATTCTCACATATCTCTGATACTTGACAAAGTGTCTATTCATTTATCTTCATGGCTATGTACAGGAATATGGTAATCTTATTAGGCGCAGACTGAAACTTGGCTATAGACTCGTACAGACAAATGCAGACTGGTACAGACTAATGCAGACTGGTACAGACTGGTGCAAACAAATGCAGACTGACTAATTGGAGGTCTGTGCATTTGTTATAATACCTCGCGCGTTCATGTATCACTGCGCGAGTGTGATCCACGAGGAGAAAAGGTTCTACGTTAGCAGCAATCTCATTGGCTGCATTACATATTAATACGCAGATCGGCGGAAGCAGAATTTGGTCCATCTCTAAGGCGGCGCCATCTCGTAGTGTGGAGATGGACGAACGCTGCGCCTGCGCTGTTGTGCTTAGCGGGGTGCGCTCTAGTGGGAAAGTTGTGTACATGCTGACTACGCGGACTATGTACACAACAATCACAAAGCGAAAAATGTGGTCCAACTAAATCATTCATATATCTTTACGTACTACATGAATATGTAATAAAAATGGAGATTCCTATTTAAAAAACCTCAGTTGACATCCGTTTGACCTAGGGCAGCGCCATCTAGCAGGCCAACCATAGCGCCATCTGGTTTCCCCCCTTAAGCTAGACGAGTTTCGTCCTTTGTAGTTTTTTCGTTTGATGCTTATTTTGTGAGATATTTGGCCAAGTCACTATCAATAGACCACCCTGTATATGGAATGATATTGAAAGATAATGCTGTAAGGACCATATAAAAATGATTGAGAATGTATGGAAAATTTATTTACTGACAACATTTATTCTCCCAAAACAAAGACAGACATAAATTATGCTGAACAAGTTACAATTGAATATTGTAAACAACTAGCAGGTGGTTAAGGACGACAACGGACAAGTATCCTGGGTGGCAGAAGTGAGTCACGTACTCTGGCCCTAAAAATGCAGATAACGCAATCTGAATTGATCTGACACTGAGCAAACTTTGATTGTTCAAATCTACAGATGTTTATATAGGTGCAGCTGAGAGCAAGTGGCGATTGAGATCTGTACGACCTGACAAGGCTGGAGCAGCAGCATGTTACTCAGTTTGCTTCGTGTGGCAATGAACCTTCCATCTGGTGAGGTGTGTGCGATGGAGGCGAGACGTGAGGCGGGACCGGTGAATCGATCGAGGCCACCAAAGCCATCGGGCAGACAGGTCGCAATTCACTCTCTATCAGAGCCCTGAAATCACGGTAGATTTCAGTGTGTGACACACCCGTTCGCTGGTCATACCAAGTACCAATTTGGCTCACTTATACGACTGGGCACACAAGGATACCGCACTACGAGACTGGTAAACCAAAAATGAATAAGTGTGGCCTTGGCAAACGATTAGTCCAAGATGTCTGAAGTGACACTGTCGGTACAGTAAGAATTTCACCACAGGCTCTCTAGTCTTAACTACCTACAAGCCAAGTCAATCTCAGGACAGGTCCCAAACACCAATCACACATGCTAGAGGTTCGACCAGAAGATACATCCAGACCAAAGTCCAGCACCTGAGTACCTCGCACATCTCCAGATAAAAAAGTTTCGTTTTTCCGCAAAATGCACGAACGACACCGCCTTCACCTTGTCTTGAGCCAATCACAGGGCTTTAGAGGCGCTAAATCTCCCCTCTTAGACCACAGCACAATCTCATATCAAACCAGCGCAACAGTTAAGAAACCTGTATCTCTGGAAAAAAAGGAACCGCCAATTACCGGCTTTTTTAAGTTTTCGCGGAGGGAGAAGATGTTTTTCTCCAAAGTCGCGTCGCTTCCCGCAGCAACAAGCGAACAGATAAAATCTTAAAGATCTTTATGTAAATCACCTGTGACTTGGAGCACGTTAGTCCTAGTTATGAGGTGTAATAAAGATTCTATCTCTAAACGTTTCTCAGATGCCGGAGTTTCTTATACAACCAAGGTAGCCGATGGAAGTGAGTCACAGACCTATTTGCAGTATCAGCAAGCACGAAAACTTTTGAATTTTTATTACGCATGACTTCTGCACACAGTGCGCTCCCTTGAGTCTGTCACACCCAGCCCAGCCTTCAGCTGGCGGCAATGCAGGTATAGCGGCGTTGTCCTGCTGCAGACCATTCTCAGCTAGGGGTGGCTCTGCCTGCCCTGTATGGCTGTGGGCCTGTCCGGCAAGATTTACTAAGGTATGGGCTCGCTGCCACTTGCTTTCAACTTCCAACATGCCGTTTCTATTAACTAAGAACAATAAAAATACCGCATCATTTTAGCGCCCTACCAGGCTCCATCAATGTCTGCTCAGGCCGTTAACTTTGGAGAGTGTCGCTCAAGGTGTGTAAGGTTGTAACAAAATCTTTAATAATTTTCCGTATAGGAAAAAGAGGTAAGAGAGAACTTGTCCTCTCTCAGTACATTTACAAAGAAATATGGTACAGATTTCGCTACATGGGAAAGCAGTATAACAGACATAAATAACGTTAATATTTGACAAAGGTCAGACTCCCAACATAAAGACCGATATTGGACCCATGGAAGGAATATGCACCGCTCAGGCACTAATGCTTATTTTGCACCTGTTATCCATGCTGCATATCACACTTTTGAGGAGCACTTTCGGGATATTGTCCCACACCTCTCTCAAGCCGGTTTTTAGTTCTTGCATGGTTCAGGGAGGGGATGTTCGTTAACAGATACACCTGCCAAGAGCATTCCATGGTTCAAATGGCTCTGAGCACTATGGGACTTAACATCTGAGGTCATCAGTCCTCTATAACTTAGAACTACTTAAACCTAACTAACTTAAGGACATCACACACATCCATGCCTGAAGCAGGATTCGAACTTGCCACCGTAGCGGTCGCGCGGTTCCAGACTGAAGCGCCTAGAACCGCTGGGCCACCGCGGCCGGCTCATAGCAAGTCATCCTGTGCCTACATTTCAGTGAAATAATGCCCACCAGCACACAGCGACAGTTTCTATGGCTTGTGGCCAGCAGCGTTCCATGCATCCTCCTTAGTTGTTAGGTTTGAAGAGTATGCAGGCCATCCCATTCATTCAATATCTTCACTTTCCAGTGTGTCCAATGCATTAGCAGTTTTGTTTGAGCAGGCATTCACGTCCATAAAAAGATAATACTTACCTACTGCGCCCTTTGACAGACGGACATGATCCAGAATAATCCCACTGCGATACTGCTGTGCTGCAATGGTACATCGGGCAAAGATATATAATGGTGTTCGGCCATTGTGAATAAAGCCCGCCCACACCATAACCCCTAGGCTATACCGATGAAGTTCAAGTAGTGTGTAACGATAACCCCCCCCCCCCCCCCTCCTCACACTAACTGGTTACCAAACCACTGGCCTCTGTGAAGTGGGAGTCTTTGGAAAAGGTAACTCTGGACCATTGTTGCTGATCCTATTCAACATGCTTCCCACACTAACAAACTCTTTCTCATCGACAGCGTCGTTGAAGTAGGATGGATTTATCAGGCTTCCGAGCATAGAAACCAGTCTGACTGCATCGCTACGAAATGCGTCTGACGGACACATGTGTAACTGCAGCGATTTCAAGGTCTGCAGCAGTCTGCATAGGAGTGAGATGCCTGTTCATTTTCGTCATTGGCGCTATGTATTGATCCTATTGCAATGTGGTGGTCTTTTTACGACCACCGGCCTGCTTTCACATAGCGTTTCCACCTTCAGTGGCCTTTCTTAATCGCGAGATGACACTTTTGGACACACCCATTACTGTGGCTATAGTAGTGACACTTTGACCGGCTTCTCCACCATTATAAGCACTCAGATGATGCCTTGCAGACGACGTACCACACGGAACGTCCCACTAACCATTTCCACAACAACCTTCGTCCAACATTGTACTACATGAACCATCGAATGTATACAGGCCGTTCGTGCATAGGTTTGGCTGCATTTAACACGTCTCGCCCGCTGCAATTCCTTTTACCATCATTGGTAGGGTGTTCTGTAGAAATTCTCGGTTATTTCTTAGCAATTGTCAGATATTGTTTAGCGAGAGTCAGTTGTTTCTTCGTAACTGTCCGGCAACACACAATTAATACGTACATTGCCTGACGATGCAGCGCTCAGAACATACGGTCGGATGTAAATGTGACGAAGGTACGAACATGCGGACTGGGTTCCCAAGTATGTGAGTGGCTCGAAGACATCTTAAGTAACAGAACTCAATTGTTGTCCTGCATGGCGAGTGTCCATCTGAGACAAGGGTATCACCAGGGGTACCCCAGGGAAGTGTGAGAGGACCGTTTTTACATTCTGTGAACTTAAATGATCAGGCGGACTAGGTAAGCAGGAGTCTGCGGCTGTTTGCTGACGGTGCTGTGGGGTTCGGAAAGGTGTCGTCTTTGGGAAACTGTAGGAGGATGCAAAATTTGTAGTTGGTCTGACGAAATTTAGAAAATGTAAACTAATGCTAATGAGTGGGAAAAACAAACCTATATTCTTCGAATACAGTACACAGTAACGTAAATTAAATTCAGGGTGTAACGCTGCAAAACAGTATGAAATTGAATGAGCATGTAAGGACTGCGTTAGGGAAGGCAAGTGGTCGACTTCGATTTATTGGGAGAATTTTAGGAAAGTGTGGCTCATCTGTTCGAGTGTTGGAATCTGCACCAGGTGTAATTAAACGAAGACATCGAAGCAATGCAGAGGCGGGCAGGAATATTTGTGACTGGCAGATTCGAACAATGCGCAAGTGTTACGGAAAAGCTACGGGAAATCAAGGGAAGGCGACGTTATTTTCGAGGAGCGCTACTGAGAAAATTTAGATAACCGCCATTCGAGGATTACTGCAGAACGATTCTACTGCCGCCAACGTACATTTCAATTAAGGACCACGAAGACAAGATACGAGACATTATGGCTCATACGGAGGTCTATAGACAAGTACCATCCGGGATGCACCACTCGGGCCGGCCGCTGTGGCCGAGCTGTTCTAGGCACTTCAGTCTGGAATCGCGCTGCTGCTACGGTCGCAGGTTCGAATTCTGCCTCGGGCATGGATGTGTGTGATGTCCTTAGATTAGTTAGGTTTAAGTAGTTCTAAGTCTAGGGTACTGATCACCTCAGATGTTAAGTCCCGTAGTGCTTAGAGCCATTTGAAGCATTTTGCACCACTCGGTAGCTGGCGGAGTATGCATGTAGACGTAGATGTAGCCTCGGACACTTGAAGCACCTTCGGCAGCTTGGCAAATGGCAAGAGATCCACTTCTGTGTGACAAGCAGAACAGCCACCTGAGGGTATTAGTGTTGTGAAAACGCGTGCTACGGTATATAAGGCGTATGAACAGCGTCAGAGTTCGATCGATCACTGTGAAGAACACGAAGATGCTATGTACTGGTGTGAGACAGCGGTGTCAGTACGTGGCAAAGTTACAAAGGGGCATCACTGTGTCTCTTCATTTGGCCAACTGGTCGAATCGTGCAATTTCGAATTTGAGGGGAGTTCGATTGTGCCTGTGGCCCGATATTGGAATGCACGGGAAGGTTGAAGCAGGCGTATTCTTCGTCGTCAAGGTGATGGTCGACCGCATCTGATCACCACAAAGGAGGAGCGCCATATCGTGCATGAAGCACATCATGTGCGTCACATCTGCGTCTGCCATCTGAGAACGAGTAATGGTCTTCCTGCAACATTCTGTGACATCGCGCTCCACTGGTCGGAGGCTAGCAGCAGCCGGGCTAGGGAATTACCGCCTCCATGCAGGCTGCCCTTAACACCGGCACACAAACGGCTGACTTCGTTGTGCCTTGACTGGGAAGCACGGACTGCTGATGAATGGCATACCTTATGCTGATCCACGAATCTCAGTTCTGCACTACCGCGGATGACCGTTCGGCGAATATAGCGGCGACCTGGGGAGAGATCCCATTCATCGAATGTTTTCAAGAGACGCAGCAGGGTTAGCTCTGTTGTCTTGGTGTGGGAAACCATCGGGTAAGACTTTACTTCATGGCTGATAGCGACTGAAGGAATTTTGATGTTACGAATATCCTGTGGCCTGATGTGCTATCTCTCATGCAACAGCATCAGGCTGCCATTTTCCAACAGGACACAGTTCTTCCTTAAATGGCATTCATCGCTATGAACCGTGTGCGTGATTTTGAGGCACTCTCGTGGCAACAAACTCCCCAATCACTTCCCGCTAGAATACGTGTGGCACAAGTTCGGACGTCAGCAGTGTCTTACTACCAGTATTCAGAACATCAAGTGCCAGTTACAACAGCAGTGAGCCAGGATACCTGTGGAGATGATATATTAGCTTTATGAGAATCTTTTGAATTGGATTAGTACATGCATCAAGGTGAGAGGGTGGGCTACGTCATACTGATAACTTGGTTCATACTGCGAAGTTCTTCATAAATGTGACTTAATTTTGAAATCACCGACATAACATCACATACACTCTCAACTTGTGAAGTTTAATTTCGTTTCCTCTGCTCCTTGTGCGTACATCACTTTTATTGTCAGACAGTGTAATTCTATATAATTCTCCGCACTTTTTATCCATGTGAGATTGACTGTAAGCCCTCGGATATATATCTAATGGCATGCTTGAAACAGAAGCTTCTTTGTTCATTGTAACCTGAAGTATCCTGTAGGAAAAGTTTGTTCTGGAATAATTACGTGACACTTTCGACAATAACATAAAAATCCATCGAGTTTTCTTTGTCTTTCTTCATACCAGTAATTTTATTTCTATTTACATTTTTAGTTTTCATGGTGTGATTAAAAGTTTCCCATTTTATTTCCTTTTTAGAAATTTTTCCTAACATCAATAACATTTATTGGAAGTCAGACCAATCTTTTTCTTTGTAGTGCCATAATGGGCTTTATGGGTAATAGTTAAACCCTCGAGGCCTGATATGAGAGCACTGCCCAAATTACAGATTGACACTTTCCATAAATAGCGTTCTGAATCTCATGACGTATCTCAGCCGAAATACAAGGATAAATCCAGCAATATAGCTGACTTATTTCATCTAAGAGATGGCGTTCGAATTGATATCAGTTAAGTAAAGCAACGATAAAATGCATCAGTAACTTACGGAATACTTCGCTTTGTCGAAATCTGATTCCAGATTCTTAACGTGCCTATCAATCACATAACGATCACTTTTTCAATTGAAATTTTCATAGTGAATTTCGTTTCTGTGTGTTTTTTGACCTTCAGTTTCCACGTTATCCCTTTTTAATCAATATATTATGAACAAAACTTACGTGCAAACAGAATTGGCACTCTACAAGGATTCCGAAATTCTACTTTAATCCAATGAATGACGCTGATAATTGACTTTCATTGTCATTCGTAGTTGTAACACGGTAATTTGATCAAAGAGATATTTTGTAATTCTGAGGTAGGACATAGTTGAAACTGTAGGAATGACGTACAAAGCAGCCATAAAAAACTCCAAGGGTTCCTGCTATTCTCTAGCCACTGCCGTCGGTATGTTGCACACGGGAGCGTTGTCTCACTAGAAACTGAATTCGGAAAAAGTAATATGCATGGTACACTATCGCTATCGCTTAACTTAGTAGTTACTGTGTTTACTTTATATCACCCATAATGAACACCGCTGTTACAAAATGGCTGTCGTTATACTGGACACGAACTTCTGCAAAGGATATTCACTGCACTGACATGAACAGGGAGGAAGCCGAAAACCTGGCAGTTGATCGAATTCGATCAGCTGGAGGAAGTTTTTTATCCGACCTGCTACCTAGCTTTGGAGGAACTAAGTAAGCTATATACGCCTTACAGATAATTTGGCAGAACGAGGCTACTAGCTTGTGCGTAACGTGGTACACTGCCTCTCTTTATTACACATCACCCCTTCACTGGCATATTTACTGTCATTTTACACCTATGCAGCCATATCTGCACACTACACCCATGCGGCTGTTGCATGAAGATGTAAATGAGCGCGTAGGAAGCAGCAAAGTCACGCAGCCCATCAGCGTGCTTGTAATCGATTCTGTCCGTTTGTTACTTTTACTACCGCTCTTCGCTGAAAAAATCAGTTTGTCGAGTCTATTCAAGTTTGATTGTGTTAGCACTAGGGCCAAGGCATGAAATTTGTAGACCAAACAACAAAGACAACCATGAATAATGACTGTGCAGCACGTGTCTTGAATTGTAAGATCAGACTGATGTAATTGTACTTAGTACAAAGAAATCGAAGTGTCGGAAATGACTGACGACTGGTATATAGGCTGCTTCAGGAGGAGTAGCAGAAATGTTAAAAGAAGTATAGTAGAGACTAATCTGCGTAAAACATTCCAACAACACTTCTCCCATTTTTGTTTGTTATTAGGCAACAGTTGTTACAATGTAAGCGAAACAAATACTCACAGAATGTGTTAATCAATGGCAAATGATTAAGCTCGAAGTTAGTTTCACAAATTCCACTTCCGACTTCAGTGCACTTTCGATTTCTCTTGACAGCACCACGTGCAGCTCGTAGGATGACGTCTAGCTGTTCATAATGCGAACAATCAGTTCGTGTCTTGTGTTCACCATATCTTTGTGTGTTCAAGAAAAGCTCGGTTGGAAATGTCAAAGGTTCTTCGCGGTTAACAAACATGGAACACGATCTAAATCCAACATTCTCCATGAGATAATCAGCAAAAAGGGTCAGCTTCTGTGCTGTTGGGATGGTTGCTCTGGCGGGCAGAGCGCGGCAATTGCCAGGCCACATAGCCCCAGTATTCGCGTAACGCATATTCCACCTCCGCTGCTACATCTGCTGCTATTATTGCTGGTATTGGGAGCTATGCGACTGTAGCACACTGACGCATGCCGCGCTGTGTTCTGTTTGCACACTGGAGCTACACAGGACCCAACGCCCACGGCGCTTTCTGATGCAGGCTCCAGACTGGTATTATTGTGCTGAGGTCTCCAGATACTGACACACCACGCGAAGCATCTGATGAATGGGTGATGTGCAGTGCTCCATGTAATTTAAGGTAATTCGCTTTCTTTAACACTGTCTATTTTCACGGACCTGACGTAGCGGTCTTTGTACATTACTGATATCGACCAACTGTTCATCATGTTGGGCTACACGTTTCGCTCGAAAAAGCACCCATCATCAAGTTTTTTTCAGCTGTCCACAAATATTACATGTTGTTCTGCCAACACACTGAAGTGTAGCACAATCCAGAGAAGCTAAATTAACAATTTCCCCCTCCCTGAAACCAACCAAACATTATGTGCTTGTCAGCTGTCACCCTTCTTCTTCTTTGTCCTGATTTTGTGACGGAGTCAGGATAACATTTTCGAAATGTGGGCCAGTCATGTAACTGGGGCGGTTCGTGTGTAGCACCCCGGTATTCCCCTATTCAGATGTAGAAAAGCGCTAAAACCACATCCAGGCTTACTGGTACACTGGCCCTCGTCGCTAATCCATGAGACACATGCAGCCCACGTCCTACGCACCTCCCGAAATCCCAGAAGCAGAGTACTAGCGCGCTCAGCTATCTGGGTGGATCTTTGTCAACTGTCCCCCGAATAATTAAAATTTAGCCATTTCCCACACTGAAGTATGGATACACCACATTTTTCTCTTATTTTGAGGCAGAACTCTGTCCAAAAGCCGGGGTACCTCAGCGACGTACAGGCCACAGCACACAGGTCTTCATCCAGTCCTGGTCGCACAGATCACACAGGTCTTCATTCAGCCACTGATCGTAATGATCACACAGCGTGCGATGTCTGCCTGATATCCCATTGTTCCACAGATTGTTACAAACTTTCGAGCTCCCTACACACACCAGACTTACCACTACATCAGATAATTAGATGAGCTGTGTGACAAGGATCTCCACAAAAAACATGTCAACTGGTACTAAAATAGTAGTTTGTTGTCTTCTTCTGACTAACAGTGCCACAGGTTACGCAAAAGATATACACATAACACATCTTACTAATCAATCCAAATTCACCTGAAGTTGAGGTATAAACATTCAAAACGCGTAGTGGAAATAAACATACAGTATCAGTGGTTATACTTCCATTTGACTTTCCATGTTGACTGGAATACTCTCTTTCAAATTCTAAAGGTGGCAGGGGTAAAATACAGGGAGCGAAAGGCTATTTACAATTTGTACAGAAACCAGATGGCAGTTACAAGAGTCGAGGGGCATGAAAAGGAAGCAGTGGTTGGGAAGGGAGTGAGACAGGGTTGTAGCCTATCCCCGATGTTATTCAATCTGTATATTGAGCCAACAGTAAAGGAAACAAAAGAAAAATTCGGAGTAGGTATTAAAATCCATGGAGAAGAAATAAAAACCTTGAGGTTTGCCGATGACATTGTAATTCTGTCAGAGACAGGAAAGGACCTGGAAGAGCAGTTGAACGGAATGGACAGTGTCTTTAAAGGAGGATATAAGATGAACATCAACAAAAGCAAAACGAGGATAATGGAATGTAGTCGAATTAAGTCGGGTGATGCTGAGGGAATTAGATTAGGAAATGAGACACTTAAAGTAGTAAAGGAGTTTTGCTATTTGGGGAGCAAAATAACTGATGATGGTCGAAGTAGAGAGGATATAAAATGTAGACTGGCAATGGCAAGGAAAGCGTTTCTGAAGAAGAGAAATTTGTTAACATCGAGCATAGATTTAAGTGTCAGGAAGTCATTTCTGAAAGTATTTGTATGGAGTGTAGCCATGTATGGAAGTGAAACATGGACGGTAAATAGTTTGGACAAGAAGAGAATAGAAGCTTTCGAAATGTGGTGCTACAGAAGAATGCTGAAGATTAGATGGCTAGATCACATAACTAATGAGGAAGTATTGAATAGGATTGGGGAGAAGAGAAGTTTGTGGCACAACTTGACCAGAAGAAGGGATCGGTTGGTAGGACATGTTCTGAAGCATCAAGGGATCACCAATTTAATATTGGAGGGCAGCGTGGAGGGTAAAAATCGTAGGGGGGGGGGGGGGACCAACAGATGAATACACTAAGCAGATTCAGAAGGATGTAGGTTGCAGTAGGTACTGGGAGATGAAGAAGCTTGCACAGGATAGAGTAGCATGGAGAGCTGCATCAAACCAGTCTCAGGACTGAAGACCACAACAACAACAACTTCCATTTGGGTGTTGTGCTGCAGTTTACTCCACATGGCTAGGTGAATTTGAAGCATCGCCCTTGACTATTGCAAGAGGCCATTGAAGCAGGTCAGTTCAGGCTGGACAGGCGAAGCTGCATCGGGGCTACCTGCTGATACGGCGAGTCCTGTCTCCTAGGCACTGAAGTGGTTACCAAATGCTCCAAGCCAACCAGAGGGACCAGAGGTGTAATAGGATTTAGGCAGCAGAAAGGCAGAACACATGTGGCATGGATGACCTGATTGTTTTACACTTGAGTTGTGCCTCTATTGTGGTTTAAATGACGGGAACCAATGCACTGCGAAACAGGGACAAGCCAAGTACATAGGTAGTATAAATACTATCTATTTATACACAGAGGTACTGAAGTACACCAGCCACAAGCTGTACTGTGGATCGCGCAACGGTCTAAGAATCTACATTATTCAGCAAGTCACAGCCTCTGGACTCCGCTGCAGTTAGCTGTAGCCTGCTGTTCGTGTTAAGTCCAATGGTGCTGACTTAGCGCCATCCAGCTGGTGATCCATCTGCAGGCTTATCTCAGCCACTGCCATCCTGCTACACTGGAGGCATACGGTTTAAGCCTGCGGCCTTGCTGCTATTCAGTCACCACTGCCCATGTGGGTACCCTCCTTGCTGCATGCCGCTGTTCACATGGGCAGACACTACTACTGTGATCTCGTTCATCCACATTACCTACATAGCGTCATTCTGTGCACCAAGGCACTACCTGAAAACCCACGCTGCCTCTAGTCTGGACTACGGGCTGCTATTGGCTGCTGCTGTCGGCAACTGTACCGAGTCATTGCAGTCATCAAAACACCGGCCATGCAACAATGAAAACTACCAGGCAACCTCCTGTTGGGAAGTGTCGTTTTGAGTGGCCAAATATACTGCCTATTATGCAGACTCGCTAATTCAGGATGTGATTGTCCAGTTAGCGCCTGATCCTGAAGTGACAACTTCAGCGATTCTTGTTCATCCGACGTTTCTGAGATTAAGGATTTGCATGAATTGATGGCGGCGGCAATGGACGATCTCTCTAATAATTGGCAACTATCTCAATTAGGTGTGGGGTACGCTAGTTGGCCTCGCCTCCCACCGAGTCGCTGTGTGTTACTGCTGCTGCCGATTCTGACGCAGTGGCCTAGTTGCGATGACAGTCTTAGTCCACGCCGAGCTCAACGGTTTCTCGTCAATCACGGCATCGTAATTGCCACCTGCAGCAGTGTTTGGGTAATCGACGTTGTTCTCCTTCTACACGTTGGGCTAGCCAACATTCCCGTCCAGATTGTCATTTGTTGCATCTTTGACGAGAGTATCCACATGTGGAAACCATGAGTGGCGTATGCCATCAGATAGGTCATTTGACAACTGTTTGTAGCAATAGGCCAGCCAGAAGTGAGTTGTCACACACCTCTGTAGTTTTGCTGGACTCTGTGGCTATCTGCAATACCCTGAGTGAGTCTCCTCTACATGTCCCCTTCAGACAGCAGAGATTTAGTGTGCACGGCAGCAGACATCGCGATGGAGGCACATATACAATACATACAAAGAAAACTGTACAGTATTCACCCAGAAATGGGCAACTTCGAGAGCATTGTGTGCTACAGACGTTAAGTCCTTCATGCTACAGCTGGTTGGGCGTGAGTTACATTTGAAGAGATGCTAGGTTGTCTGCAATTCACCGCATTCGCACAGTGTTGTGTTGGCAGCTGAAAGTTGGAGGTTCCATTTAAGGAGATTGTCCATCGATCTTGCGACTTCAGTCCATAGTCTGTTCAAGGACTTCCAAATGACCCACTTCTCCATGTGTCCAGGCAGCGGGGATTCTTGTGGTGTCATACAGTTTGACAGGTGTTGACATCTTTCTTTCTACAAGCAGATGGAGGCAATTGAACTGGTGCAGTAGTGTGGGAATCTTCCATGGGGGGGCGTACACGACCCATAGTATGGGCAGACCCCCTGATGGCGGTGTTCATCCGCAGGTGGTAGTAAACTGGGTGGGCCAGTGCTTGCACTGTCTTCTACCACAGTGGACCTTGCCTTGTGCTTCGTGCTGAGTGCCCGTCAATGTCCAGAATAGTCTGAAAGTGCAGGATTGCATTCTGCACAGCAGAACAATGCATCTCCGTAGGCATGCTTGCTCCCTCTCTTGATATGCAGGCACGTCTGGAACGGACAACAATCCGTAAAACGGCGCAACAGTCACGTGGCATACAGCATGAGATGCAATTTATTGACGATACGGCGATGCCATTCACGCAATACCTAGAACATTCACCGAAGAATGACGCAACAAGACGCCCTACTAGCAGCCACGTCTTTAGCTGTTTAGGTGCTTTGCTATTGTTAGCAGGTTAGCGCAACGTGCATAAGTGAACTGAACACAATGTCAGTGCATACTGGGACACGGTCTTCACGCTATTACGTGAGTGACTGTAATTCTGCGCGAAAAGTGTTCACGTTTCATTAACAGTGTTTGGTTTAGCTTCAAGTTGATTTGAGTTTCCAATTCAAGAATGTCTGCAGGGTAATTCATTAAACAAAGAGTTCTGTTAAAGTCTATTAATGATAGTTATTGGTTTCATTAACTAGTTTTACGTAAATAAGTGGTTTTATAGTACACCGTGTGTCTTTTACTGGTTAATGTGGGATATACGGGGCGGCCATAACTAAACATTCCCTACTTAACACGTTATAACACGGAAACGAATTACCGCACCAGTACCAAAGTTGGTAGCATTAATGTCCAGAGTATGTGGTGAATGATTTCTATGCGTCGCAGCACCATCGTCAAGTTCTAACTATGGCTACTAGGTGCCGTGGTCAGTCACAGTGATTCACAGTCTCTCAAACCTGACCAGTCGCAGAGCACTTATTGCCGTGTAAACATGAGCTTGGACAAAATGATCAGGGTATTATTGGTGAAACTCTATTATCAAAACAACAGTAATGCTGCAGCTGCACTTTGTCCAACTACTGAGCGAAGCATGATGAAGAAGTTCCAATCAACTGGAGAACTGGACGTCGCTCCGGGAAGGTTGGTTGGTTGGTTTGAGGATTAAAGGGACCAAACTGCAGAGGTCATCGGTCCCTTGTTTCATAAACACACACAGCACAGTGAAACCATCCACCAGTCAGGCGAAGCACTAAAATTATAATACCGGGGGAAGAAAAGCCCCATGGTCAATGGTAAGACAACACGGAAAACGGAGCACAGCAACAAAAACAACATAGAGAACAAAGGCAGAAGGAATTAAAACTGCACAGCAGAGGACTGTGGCTGGCTGATCACGAAAATAATAGGATGAGCCAGCCACTGTGCAACACGTTAAAACCTCCAGCCTAAAAGATTAGGGTGGAGTCGAATTACAACACAAAACAAAGTAAAAGATACAGCACAAAAGAGGGTGACGCAATAAAATTAGAGGGACCTATAAAAGCCACTTGCTCGAAGAAAACCTAAAACACGATCTGCCATAGAGACATCGTCAGCTAAAAGACACGATAAATCACCCAGGAGGTTAAAAGTGCGCCTGAGGGCGGTTAAAAGAGGACATCCCAACAATATATGGGCCACCGTCATGGTTTCACCACAGCGACAATGAGGGGGGGGGGGGGGTCCTCTCGACGCAGCAGATGACCATGCGTCAGCCAAGGGTGACCAATGCGGAGCCTACAGAGAATAACAGAATCCCTGCGAGAGGCCCGCATGGAGGAACCCAACACGGTCGTGGTCTCCTTTACACGCCGCAACTTGTTGGGTACAGACAGAGTGCGCCATTCGTCTGCCCACATCCCAAAGACCCGACGGCGTAACACCGATCGGAGATCAGTTGCCGGGAGGCCGATCTCCAACGGCAGTTTGCGGGTGGCTTCTTTAGCTAACTTGTCGGCGTGTTCGTTTCCCCCTATCCCAACGTGTCCCGGGGTCCATATGAACACCACTGAACGACCACGCTGTGCAAGAGCATGAACGGACTCCTGGATGGCAACAACAATGGGATGGCGTGGGTAGCACATATCAAGAGCCTGTAGACTACTGAGAGAGTCGCTGCAAATGACAAAAGACTCGCCAGTGCTGGTACGAATCCGCTCAAGCGCACGAAAAATGTTAGCTGTTAGCTCTGCGGTGTAAACACTACAGCCGTCCGGCAAGGAGCGCTGGTCCGGGAAGAGACCGACGACCGGTTGCACCAAAGGCAGTTGATGAAATTCCTGTCGCTATGGCAGACAACGCAGCGTGCAATTTCCGGTCGTCAGGCAGTGCGCAAGCTATGTCACAACAGTTGTACATCCTGTGTCTACTGAACGGAATGTGTTTCGAACCATTCTCAAATGGTATCCGTACAAGATCCATATCGTACAGCAGCTTGCACATCAGGATGCACTATGACGTGTTGACTTCGCTCTCCACTTTCTCGCAAGAACTGAAGTTGACGAGGGGTGGTTCTGGATTGTCCTATGGACAGACAAAGCTCATTTTACTCTGGCGAGTGAGGTGAACACACAGAGTTGCCGAGTGTGGGGATCTTCACCTCCAACCAGTGTGCATGAACTCCTCTGTATGGTGAACGTGTCACCGTATGGGGTGGCTTTACGGCTACATACATCATTGGCCCATTATTTTTTGAACAGGTTGATGGTCAGGGACCAAAGACGTGCAGTGTGACAAGTCAGCGTTACTGTGATATGCTCCCTCAGCATGTCCTACCCGCCCTACAGGAGAGGCGGATTGAACTCAACAGTTTTCATGCAAGATGACGGCTCACCCCACATCGTTCGTGAAGTTCACCTGTTTCTCCGAAACAGTTTTGGAAACGATCGAATTATCAGCCGACCGGTTTCGAATTCTCGGCCGGCACCATCACCTGATCTCACTCCAAGTGATTTCTGGTTGTGGGGCTGCGTGAAGGGCAGGGTTTATCAGGGGAACATTCACATATGTGCTGATCTGAAGCGCAGCATATCAAGAGAGGGAGCAAGCATGCCTACGGACATGCATCGTTCTGCTGTGCAGAATGCAATCCTGCACTTTTAGACTATTCTGGACATTGACGGGCACAACATTGTGCCCCTTTTTTAGCAGTAATGGTACCGATATGTAACTGAATGATGTACCGTAGCAGCACAATAAAGTGTTTCAATTGAATTGATACTGCACTATTTCTCTTCCCCATGTCGTTGACATTAACGCTACCAAGTTTGGTCCTCGTTCGGTAATTACTTTCCGTGTTGTAACGTGTTAAATAGAGAAACTTTAGTTATAACCATCCGGTAAAAAGGTCTTTGACAGTATTTAAATGTTTGTTAATTATTTCTGTGACTTCGATCAATTTTTTTTTAATTCCTGTAAATATTGAAAATATGCACCGATGTTCCGAATTATCGATATTTTCGTATTGATGATGCCGATACGTTTCATAAACATCGGTACAGTACGTATCGATATTTTTAAATATTAGCCTAGCTCTAGAGTAGAGTGGAGTCACCGAGCGAGTACCAGTTTGCCGCGGAGCTGTGCGTCATGTCCTGTGTGGACTCGTATGAGCTCGTGTTGGGCTCTGCCAGGTGGAACCCAGTACAAAGTGTCTCCTTGTCTGCACTCGACGTGTGTTGCCTTGGCTAACTTACAAGACTAGATCACGGTGCTCAACAGATATAATATCTGTTTGTTCCCTATCGAAGGCACTGCTCCAGTTGCCGCGTGTAGAACAAATTATTGCCGATAGTGGGTGGAACGCGACAGGTTTGGATGTGCCTCTAAGTGTGCTGATGTTTTTCGGAATAGAATCACTGCACCAACGCCGAAGAACGCAGTGAGTGTTTGATTAGTGGTGGATATTTACCGTATTCTAAAAATACGTGTCGTAGAAAACCTGTGTGATGATCACCATTCTCGTTACCAGATGTAGATTTTTTTTCGGTTATGTTACGGATTCGCGCTGGAAAGATCATTCATTAATTTTAAAGAGAACAGGTTGCCAAGTGATTTATGTGCTTTGTAACAATATTTACATTCTCTAGTTGTTATTGTTGTTCAATTTTGTGAATTAACCAGATTTACTGTGGGTAACAAATAGTGGTGTCATCCGTTGCTTATTGCTGACGTGTTATTCGTAACTTATAGCTATTCGGTGCAACTGTCGATTTAATCACTGGTAACACAAAAGGTACTTTAGGCGATTAAACTGATCATTATACTTAATTATGGGCTCCTGTTATTATTAATTAATAAACAGTTAGGTAACATAAAGTCTTTGTTTGTAATTAAATGAAATAAGTATCAGTTAATTTTTTAATTACGCCAAACAATGATGGTTTTAAGTCTTAAAAGATTATATCCTCATTCAGATTTCCTAGTTATTGTAAGTGCTTAGCAGCTTTTATGTTGCAGCAGCTATAGCAGTGTGCTGAAATTTGTGTTATTGAACCGATGTAAGGTCAAATTGGCTGTCATAGAGGTGGCACGCCTAAGTGATGTGATCAGGAGACTCAATCTAGTGTTAATGCTGCCAAGTAAAAGGCCTCACAATGGACACAAGGCGCCTTCCTTCCACTTACTGTCAAAGTGGTCGGCCTAGTTTTGAGATTTTATTGCTTATCTGTCAAGTGATTTTATTATTTTAAATTTTGAAAGGTCTCCGTCGATTTTTTAAATTTATTGTAAAATTTCTGTTAAGGAATTTTAAAGTTGTGCAACCTTTCGATGTATTGTTTCATTGCAAGGTTTTACTCAAATTTAATTGAACTGTAAAGGTCTTGTAGTAAAAGTGGCTGAATGCACTACCTAAACTACGACACACATCAGGAAGCTGTAATATTGTAATATTCGTGGTCTTTAATATTTAGTGTAACGAATAAGTTCTTTTAAAATATTAGTTTAACATTTACTGTCCCATCACCTTTCCTACTCCACAAATTTATAACTCCCAGTATGGTCCAAACTGATTACAATTTGTCTGTTGAAAAGTTTGTAAAGCATATGCTGATGATCAAGGTCGTCTTTCCATATTTTGTGTAATAGTCCATGTCTCTTCTCCGTATAGAACGACAGGATGAAATGTTGTTCTGCAGATCATAATCTTCGTGGATCTCGGTAGAATCTGGGACTTGAGCAGCTTTCCGAATGCAATCCTGGACCTGTTTTCTGTTTGCAATCTTGCCGTAACTTCCTAGTCTGTCTCGTTCCTTAAACTAGTAAGGAGGGGTCCCTAGCGGTGTGACAGACTTTTTGATAAAACTGTACGATCATATAGATTAAGATTCAAGGAATCACACCCTATAGCCGTTCACCTTGGTGGGCCCTCGTTTGCGAACAATCAACGGAAAAAAAAACAGATGATCCTCTATACTCTTAAAATGGTAACAAATGTGCAGTGTAGTTGGGTAGCATAATGATTACGATACTGACTTTATATGCAAAAGGATGTGGGTTCGAAGCTTGTAGGGTGCTTTGAATGTTTTATTTTTTAATTTTCATCAAAATCACTGATCATAATTTTTATTCAGTTAATTGGTTTGAACATATCTTTTTCTATTCCTTTGTCACGGCGTATTAGTTATCATATGAAATACATCAATTGCTCTCATTTTTCTTCCGATCAGTATTTTATACTGGGAATCTTCTTTCTTATGATTTTGATTATTGTTATTATTCCATTTTGTCATCTTACATTTTCGTCCATGTAACTGCACTCATTATTTCTACTTCCCATTTTGCTTGAATTTCGTTTTACTTATCATCCCTGCTTTAGTTTAAATCATCATCCACCTTGTTTTGTCCATAGTGCAATAAAAATTTATATTTTTAGCGTCTGCTTGACAGTTGCCACCTAAAAAGACTGTCTTGTAACAAAAATACATTCTTGTCAGCACTGAACAGTCAATATAAATAAATTATTTATTTTTTTGTTTTTAACTGACAGATCGGCATTTCAAATGTTTAAGCATTATGACAGATAAATAAAAATATTTAAATTCACATGCATAATGATTCCAAGTGGGGAAAGATTGACTGGAAGAAGAAATCAGAGAAACTGAAGAAGTTAAAACATTGGTTAAAATGATGTGATAAAGGAGTACAAATAGAAGGAATTGGGTGTAAATCAATTAATTGAATAACAATTGTGTTCAAAGCTATTTCGATAAAAATTTAAAAAAAAATGAGTGTAGATGACGAGATTCGAACTGTCAACTTTTTGCACGTGAGCATCACACAAAATTTCGACAATTTTTTCGTCGATTATTCGCAAACGAGGGACCACAAAGGTGAAGATTGCAGTTTGTGATTCCTTGCATCTTAACCTACGTCAGCGCATAGTTTGTTTCAAAAACGCGATTCCTCCGCTGGGGATCTGTCCTTCAAGTACGGCCATTCGATATTTAAACTCTTTCAAAGATCTTACCGTCTGTATCTGGTTTGTCATAGTTCTCTCAACTCACTTCGAGATTTTTCCTCTTATCCATATTCATCTTCAGGCTGCTCTCATTGCCTCTTCTATAAACACACTTGCCATCTGAACCAGATATTGCTAATTTTGTGCCAATGAAACTGCAGCATCCGAATAGGCTACAGTGTTGATCCTTCTAACCAGCTGTATTCCTGTCTCCAAGCTTGTTACCAATTTCTGGGCTCTTTCCAGAACGAGATTAAACAGAAGTGGGCAGGGGCAGTCTCCCTGTCGCACTTCACTTCTCACCTTGAACTTCTTTGTCATCTTTCCATTCACTTTCACCGTGCACGTTGTCTCTTCTATACATGCTTGTGTTTATTTTTTTATTTTCCTGCTAACCTGCTCCCTTCCCAAGTGTCTTTCAGTCTCCTTTGTTTTTGAATCCTTATTCGGCTGAAAAATCTTCTCCTCAGTCCAGATGTCGGCAGTATGTACTGCCTGATTCTTTTCAGAAACATACTTGTGTAATATATTCACTGTGTTTACCGTTGACAAAACTAATGCCCAATTTAGTTTTCACCCTCAAGCTTACATTCAGTACTGCCCGTTTGTGTCTTGACCGTGTTTTTCTGGTAGTCTTAGCCGCAGCATAACAGTCACAGTCAGAAGTATAGACAATTTTACTGATTAAGAGTTGGTCGATATGCAACTCATGTATGGCGTCACTGAAAGAAGCGTAAAAACGACACATTGATGAAGTGTTCCCACAGCGACAGCAAACCGCATCACGCTAGCTGTGTGCTGTTGAGGATTACTGCATTACTCTATGGTTTCTGTAGCACATTTTCTGGCTTCACATTCAAAATACTTTCACAATAACAAAGGTAATTGCGATAACAGACCGAATAATTCATAATAACATTATTATTCTATTATAAGCCACTGGAGGCCACAGGTCCAGTATGCTAAAGTGGTCGCAAAATATCCGTGGACAACCTCCTAAACTTTTTCAGTGGATTTCGGGTTGACGCTGTATAAAGGTGAGATGTGGGAAGCGGTTTCATTACGGCAGCGATGCGGTCTAACGGAATTCCGTCCTGTCACGTACCAAACGAAATTAAGCGCACTGATTTTCATTCTACGATTCCCTGGCCCCGGTAAATCCGGTTCATTTGTTAGGGATTATCTTGCGGAGCGTTGCCCTTGTTATTTGTAGAAGCGACAACTAAATTTGATTACGGGATTACTGGCGCGATTTTCATACACTTTATGCTGCTGCGGAAGTGTGAATATCCCTGCTACGATTTCTGCCAGTTACGGTTTAACCCTACACTGGGCGCGCTGGTGTATTTTACACACCAGAGTTATCTTTTGACCTCTAGCGAAAAAATGACAAGCCTTATAGCCATCTAACGGTTGATAGCTTCCTAATCATTGATTAGCTTATGTTTATTTGTCTCAGTTCGATTTCAGAATCAAAAGGTCATGGACAACGATAAATTATTCCTGGAATTGCAGCAGTAACGTACTGTGTCCATCACATGTCTAGACATGTAAGTATTATTTCACATTGTCAACTTTATCTCTTGTACGGTTACATGAAGTGATGTGCCAAAAAGCGCTATATTTTGAGGACGTTATTGTGCTTCATCAGCTGCTAACAACAGTTTTGGTTTTTAATTTGAGGTGGAACTAAAGCGAACTCTTTTTGAGGTGCTTGCAGAAGAAGATGGCGACGGAGATATAGATGATTTGTTTTCCAATAGAGAGAAGGAAGTGATGTTACTGCGTAATCATGACAGTGACTCTAAAACTGAATGTGATGAACTATTACCTTCCTTTGATACTGAAGACGATATATTTATTTGTTGGGATAAACCAACAAAATGGATGAAAACTGATATGCATAAAAATAGATCCCGTGCACAAGCAGAAAATATTATCAATATCTTTCCAGGTCCTAAAATAGTAACACGAGGTATTGTAGAAGAAACTGAATCTTCCGTAAAAAGTGGTGATATGACAGATGAAATTGTGCATTTTAAATTTGTGTAATCACAGAAACTAGTTTAGAAACTAAAGTATTAGCCATTTTTTATTCGATTCGTCACTAAGGTGGAAACCACACAAATGCATTGGAACGGTGGTCAAATGCCTGAACAAGTTATGATTTTGCTTCTCAGGTGTATTACACTTTATTATAAAGAAAGTAGGAATATGAGATGTAACACAGCTTCGCAGCTATTAGAATCTTTCTAGATGCATTTGTAAACTACTGCATGAATAGTTACAATCTCGGAGACTCTGTTAGGATTTACGAGAAACTAGAAGCATTCAGAGGTCGTTGCAGGTTCATACAATACACTCAAAACTAAACAACAAATATGGCACGGGAAACTAGAAGCATTCATTGGTCGTCGCAGCTTCATACAATACATTCCAAACAAACCACCAAATATTTCACCAAAATATTTGGTCCCTTCGATGCTAAGTCATTGTGCACTGATCTGTTGCTCAAAGTGCGTTGCAGCAAACAAGCTGAAGGACCATTTTGTATTTCTAATAAGCGATTTGATTTTGTGTGTAGACTAATTGAGCCAATTTAAGGCACAAGTAGAAATGTAATAATAGACAACTGGTATACTATCTACCCACTGGCTTTCTCTCTACTGCAAAACAAAGTCGCTTATATATGAACCCTAAGAAAAGATAAGAAAGGAAATGCTGTCTGAGCTTCTGTCCAACAAGAACAGAGAAATCGCTCCCTCACTTTTTGGTTACCAGAAAGACATTACTATGGTATCGTATGTACTTAAACATAATAGATCTGTTATACTCATTTCCACAATGCGCTACGAAGAAACGACAAATGAGGCCATTAAGAAACCTCACACTACACTAGATCATAATGAGACGGAGAGTGGGGTTGATACTGTTTACCAGATGTGCAATAAATATTCATCAACATGAATGACAAGAAGATGAACAATGGCTATATGGTACGCATTGTTCAAGATGGCTGGTATTAACGCACATGCGTTTTCTCAAGCAAGTTAAGAAAACAGAAAGATGAAAATCGAGTTTTTCTAAATAACCTTTATTTTCAATTCATGAAACCACATCTTACCGAAAGATCTGCGATACCAAGTTTTCAGCTTATTAGTGTGTATCTGCGTCGTTACAAAGTTCACGAGATGCATATACAAGAGCAATTAATGAAGAAAGACAGTAGATGTAGAATTTGTGGAAGGGCAAAGAATAGTTCCAAATCATTCTCAGACAACAGTCCTCTGTTAAAAACACAGTGTATGTTCACCCCAGAACGAGGACAATTAAACTGAAAGTAAATTGTTCCAATGTAACAAAGTGCGGTTTACAGCGGAATCTTTTGTCAAGCATAAGCTAGAATGTTAATTACAATCCCTATACAGTGTAATGTAAATTACTGCTGCAACTGATGAACGAAATGCCACTTACAATCAATATGTGCATAATACACAGCGCACCAGTTCCTGTAACATTAAAGAGCGCGCCAGCTGTAAGGTTAAATGCTAGAGCTGACATACCGGCAAAGTGCAATACGTGTGACACAGGTCTTTTTTCTCAACATTTTGATCTGCGTAAACTAGAGCAGTGGTATTGTCCTTTCCCACTCCAGCTTCAGTCTAAAAGCTATTACTTCTACATCTACTCCATAAGCTGTACTCCGCAACGTGCCTTAGGGCGTTTGTTTGTTCGTTTATTTGAAACATCCTTCATTACAACTTTTTGTAATGTATGTATTGTGTATGTGTGTTTGTAGTGCAGTGTAATCTCTGTGTCGTATGATGATAATGATGATGATGATGAAAAATTGGAGAGTGTGAAACCTGGTGCCGGTACGTAGCCTACTTCTCTCGAACAGCACCAAGGGGGCCACCAAACCTAACGTCCCCATCCAACGGACGGAATCACCACCAACAACGTCACATGCCCTCACTTCATGAGCCATTGTGGAGTCGTTTGGTATTTAAACCACGACATTGGCGCCAAATCTGGTGATCATGAACTTTACGCCACCATCTCTCCTTCCCTTGCCAATTGCTGACGACGGAAACTTTTCTACCACATGGATTCGAACCAGTTTCCAACCAGGTGGACTGCCACCGCAATAGCCTGCGTCAGCGAGCTCTGCCACGGAGGCGGGTGATGTGTGGTGGAGGGTACTTGGTGCAGCATTGTCACTTATCCCCTTTCTTGTTCCAGTACCGACTGAAACCGACGTCAACGTGTGTCACAGAAGACGTAAAAACCACACAGGGGAAGATCCGGGCTACACGGTGGATGCTGCACAGTTTTTCATCCAGATCGCTGAAGCATAGTCTTCGACCAATTGGCAGTGTGGGTGCGGGAGTTATGGTTTAATTAGACGATTCCGTCCGATAGTATTCCGACAACCCGAGGGCAACAGTGCAGACATCCCATTGCTTCCGTAGGGGCCCTTTGCTCGTCCATTTTCTCGAGTGTGGATCGAGAATGACTTCCCAGCGCTTGAAGGCGCTTTGCAGAAACTGTGATGCACCACAAAGTCAAAAAGCCCAGGAATCTGTCGAGCGGAATCGTCCTGTTGCACGATAACGCCCATCCTCGCATTGCCAGTCGGACGAAGGCCACCCTTGAGCGATTTGTGTAGGAAACACTGCAACATTCTACGTACAGCCTGCATCTTTTACCGTGTGAGTTTTCACATTTTGGCGAGTTGAAAAAAAAAATGCGTGGACGTCGGCTTCAGTCCGACGAGGAAGTGCAAGAGTGGGTGCGGTTGTGAATCCGTCAACAGTCGACCACGTTCTATGAAACAGGAGTTGCTCGTCTCGTCCCACAGTGGGATAAATGTCTAACGTGTACTGATTTCTTTCGAATGAATCCTTTCCATGGTCCCGTTGTGGCGGGTGTTCTGTTTTCGTTTGAATGGCACTTGTATTCTCAGTACTCCCTTCAACCATCTAGAACTTATCTTATTTACATCTCTTAGTTATTTTACAATATGTATCTGCATCGTAGTAAAATATTTCGAGAAACT
Source organism: Schistocerca cancellata (assembly GCF_023864275.1). Taxonomy (NCBI): domain Eukaryota; kingdom Metazoa; phylum Arthropoda; class Insecta; order Orthoptera; family Acrididae; genus Schistocerca; species Schistocerca cancellata. The sequence goes on from NC_064632.1 coordinate 167,071,510, forward strand.
TCTTTTTCGTGGTATTCATATTGATCTGCTATCTAGAATCTACAGCAGACATTATTTATGATCCATAAAACAGTAAAGAGTATTGATTTAGAATTTGTTTACACTCAAACAAAAGGTACTCGTAGCACCTTGCCATTTGTGAATGACTTGTTTATGACACTAACGTTCAGGAAGAAATAAGACGCATAGTATAGGCGTGGAGGTTGATCTTCAGGAGATTAAATTCATTTCTCTGTCACTGATGGAACGCACTGGACGGGTACTATACAGATAGATTGTGAGGGACGTGACATGGTATCTGAGATAGAATAGACTAGAACAGGAAAAACTTAACGCCACAATCACAAAACTAGTTCGATTATGTCATCCGACTAAAGAGGTCGGCACGAAGAAACTTGTGAGTTTTGCCAGTAAACATCCGCGATCACAAATAGAATCAGACAATCGCAGAGTAGAATCCAAAGGCACGCAGCAGAGAGGACCCCTATCAAACGATCGGAACCAGTAACAGAGAACTGTAAAGGGAGTGTGTACAAGCCGAGAAACAAACAAGTTAGAGACCCTCGAATAAGGTCTTTCGAGAACTTATTTTGCATAGAGGCTGAATTCTAAAATGAAAGTAGCCTCTATACATCTTCATAGTATGAGTCTTCAAGCATAAAACCAGCAAATGTGGTATACGTCTAGGCTGAATACAAGCCGCTGAAGTGGTCACTTTTCTTTTCCAACGGGCGAGCACTACTGAACCGTTCAGCTCTGAATACCTCTCACTGAACCCTGATGAGGTTCTCTTTTTTTCCACTGTGACATTTCAGTTCCCCGCTATTTTTCGAGATGTGCTATTTCCTCTCCGCGAGCATAAAAGAAAACGAAGTGTACCTCCAGCCTTCTCCCTCAGACGCGCTAACATTTTAGCGGAATAAGCGTGATTCTGTTAGAGAGCAGTGAATGCTGACGCAATTTTTCACCGGGCGCGTATCTGGGAACGGTGAACGGCGCCTAGCGGGAAGGAAGGAAGCCTTTTTGCTCGCAACGCCGCCCAACCTGTTTATACGCGGCGACGATGAAAACGCGAAGTTACGGAGGCAGAGATGCTGGTAATATTTCACCCTGCGGCACAGAGAAAACACGAAAGAGCGGTAGTGAGCAGTCGTCCTGTTGCACGGAAAACGAAGAGAAGACTGACCACTACGCGGCGAAGGGGCACCAATGTTCCGTCGACAGTTACCCGAGTTTACTTGCTCCGACGAACAAACATCATTCGGCAAGATGCTTATTTTCTGTCTTCCCCACAACTGTACGTTTAGGTAGGTGTAGCAGAGCTTGACGACTTGTCCACGTGGAGGTCAGTTCACCATCTTTAGGCTCCTACAGATGGCGACGTGATACTGAAACGCGGCATGCCCCACTGGAAACTGGAAATGAAAACTAATTGAAACGTAAAATTTGTGAAGGATAAAGTTAAATAACCAATCTCTTCCGAAACTGTGACGCTTATGTGCAACTATAAAAAATCAAACTGAAGCTCTTGGAAGCTTTATTGAAGGGTTCAATTTTGCGGAGCCTAATCGTGTCGATACTACACTGAGGCACTACATACGAGTAAATATATAGATGGCCTGCAGAAGATATGAAAGAGCAATGCAGTGATGGGGCTGTCATTTGTACTCAGGTGATTCATGTCAAAAGGTTCACGACTTGATTATGGCCACAAGACGGGAATTAACGGACTTTGTGTGGTGTCACCGCCAGACACCACACTTGCTAGGTGGTAGCTTTAAATCGGCCGCGGTCCATTAGTACATGTCGGACCCGCGTGTCGCCACTGTCAGTGATCGCAGACCGAGCGCCACCACACGGCAGGTCTAGAGAGACGTACTAGCACTCGCTCCAGTTGTACGGACGACTTTGCTAGCGACTACACTGACGAAGCCTTTCTCTCATTTGCCGATAGTTAGAATAGCCCTCAGCTAAGTCCATGGCTGCGACCTAGCAAGGCGCCATTAACCATTTCTAGAGAGAGTCTAACTTGTATCATCAAGAACGCTGTATACAAATGATGGATTAAGGTTAAATATTCCAGCAGCTACGTACTTTTCTTTATAGCATTCATTACGTCTCCTGTTTCAGACCTAACGCCAGCCTGCGGAGTTGACGCGTGCATTTCGGCCTCCTCTAAATTAGTGTGCGTTGTGTTGGCTAATCTGCCGACACAACACTTTGAACGCCGGTTTGTGGTTGGAGCCAGACGCATGGGACATTCCATTTCGGAAAACTTTAGGGAATTCAGTGGTCCGTAATCCACAGTGTCAAGATTGGGCCGAGAATACCAAATTTCCGGCATTATCTCTCATCACGGACAACGCAGTGCCCCACTGGCTTCACTTAACGACTGAGAGCAGCGGCGTTTGCGAAGAATTGTCCGTGCTAACAGACAAGCAACACTTCGTGAAGTATCCGCAGAAATCAATGTAGGACTATGACGAACCTATTTGTAAGAACAGCCTGGCACAATTTGGTGTTATGGGCTACAGCAGCACACGACCTACGCGAATGCCTTTGCTAACAGCACGACGTCGCCTGCCACGCCTCTCCAGGGCTCGTCACCATGTCGGCTGGACACTTGACGACTGGAAAACCATAGCCAGGTCAGATGAGTCCCGATTTCAGTTGGTAAGAGCTGATGGTGGGGTTCGGGTATAGTGCAGACCCCAAAAAGCTATGTACCCGAATTGTCGACAAGGCGCTGTGCAAACCGGTGGTGGCTCCATATTGGTATGGGTTGTGTTTACGTGGAATGCAGTGGATGCTCTGAAACAAGTGAACCGATGACTGGCTAGGAATGGTTATGTTCGGCTGTTTGCAGGTCATTTTCAGCCAATCGCGTTCCCAAAGGACGCTGAAATTTTTGTGGATGACCGTGCGCCATGTCTGCGGTCACACAATTGCTAGAGACTGGTCTGAAGAACATTCTGAACAATTCGAGGGAATGATTTGGCCAACCAGATCGCCCGACATGCATCCCATCGAGAGGTCAGTTCACGCACAAAATCCTGTACTGGCAATACTTTCGCAATTATGGGACGGCCGTAGATGGTGGTGGTGTTGGGGCTTATGGGCGCTCAACATCGAGGTCATCAGCGCCCTGACACACATAAAAGGAACGAATGTGGACAGACCTAATAAAACTAAAGCACACACTCAAAGAAAGTAGGAAAAGAAGGAAAATCCAACATAAGAAAGTGAAACCTAAGGAAAGGGAAAACATAGCAACAAGAATGCCACAGGAAATTGTTATTGGCTGGCCACTTACATAAAATATGGGCGAGCTTGTCACACAGTGAGAAAATTAAAATCCTCTCCCTAAAATCTTTGTAAAAACATTTGACATGACACAGAACTTTAAAACTTTAACCACATTTGTCCGAGTGTTGCCTAAAAGAGATGGCAGGTCCGCTGGAAAGTCAGCCGCGGCCCGCTGGTCAGAAAATAAAACGCAGAGGCAGCGTCGCCCAATACTTCTGCAGGTGACTTCCAACGAACTGTTGTGTTCATGCCACGTCGAGTTGTCGCACTACGGTGGGCAAAAGGAGATCAGACATGGTATTAGAAGATGTCCTATGACTTTTGTAACCTCAATATTGTGGGATAATGACCCCACCTAGGCTGTTTAATATTTCTTTAATTCTCCATCACACGCAAAATATTTCGGTCGTTAGCTACATTTATATATATACCCTGCAAACCACTGTGGAGTCCATGGCAGACGATACGTCCCACTGTGCTAGTTATAGGGGTTTTATCAAATTCCATTGGCGTATGGAGCACGATAAGAATGCCTTCGTGTGCGCTGTAATTATTATAATCTTGTCTTCACGATGCCTATGGACGAGGTACGTACGAGGGTTGTATTATATTCCCAGATTCATAACATATAATTGATTCTAAAATCTTTAGAAGTAGGCTTTCTCGGGACAGCCTGCGTCTATCTGCAAGCGTCAGTCTGTTCAATTCTTTCAGCACCTTCGTGGAACTCTCCCATGGATGGAACAAATCTGCCCTACTTGGATCCGTTCATTGTCCTCTTGTCAGTCCCATATTGTATGGGTCCTACACCCTTGAGCTATATTCTGGGATTGCATGAGCGTTTCGTACGCTGTCTCCTTTGTAAACTGATTGCGTTTCCCTAGTATTGTGCAATGAACCACAGTCTGCCGGCAGCTTTACCTGCGACTTAGCCTATGTGATCATCCCATTTCATATCCCCACAAAGTCTTAACCCCAGGTATGCACTTCAGTTGGATGATACCAACAGTGACTCACTGATATTATAGTCACAGGACACTTATGTTTTTTTGTTTTGTGAGGTAAACAAATTTGCATTTACGAAGTTGCCAATATATTTATTTAGCTCCTTTCAGGCAGTATTTCATTACACATTATTACATTATCAGCGAAAGGTCTGAGTTTACAGTAAATACTGTTACCAATGTGATTAACACGAACATCAAGGGTCTCAATATATTTCCCTAGGGCAAACACGAAGTTACATCTATATGTGTCGATCCTGTCCATCCAGTATAACTTTCTGCGTCCCCCTACTAAAAAATACTCCATCCAGTCACAAATTTCGTTTAATACCACATAATGATCGTACTTTTGATAATAAGTGTAGATGAGGTGCTAAGTCAAATGATTTTTGAGAATTATGAAATACTGCATCTACCTTCCTGTCTTGATCCGTGGCTGTCAGTAAGTCATGTGAGAAAAGTGCGAATTGGATCTCGTTCGAGATACTTCATTACTTCTGGGCACACTGGACGGTAGTTTTGTGGAGCATCTCTAATACACTTCCTGTAGGCTTCTCTTGATAGCAAAACGTGTTTCATTCAGCATCTCTATATCTATAAAGTTATGCTTTGTTTTACACCTACTATGAACTATGCTACCAGTTAAATACCGTCCAATGCATGAGTTTCAAGTTCCTCATTGATATAAGACGCTACTGCTTCTTTATATTGTTTACTGGACATGGGGTATAAATTTTTCTTGTTGTTTTATTTGCGCTTTGTACTTTGGTTATCATTACTGCAATAACTGCCTCAAAGTCACTGACACCTGATCGATTCTAAGTAGTTTTCAGAGAAGGGTTGTAGTAATGTCTGACAGGATGTCTTGCCACGCACACCACTAATAAAACTATCATCATTCCAATTTATTGATGGGTGGTTGAAGTTTTCTCCGATGAGTATTATTGGGATACTTTCTTACTGAGCATTTCTGTAAAGATTTCTGATATATCAGGAGATATGTCCGGCGGTCAATAGAAGGATCCAGTTATAATATTATTCTATCCATGATACTGGATCTTATCCAAACAATCTCGCATCCAGCTTGAATTTCTGTTTCGATAGATTTGAATTTACCGTCTACTGAAATTAATTTAACACCCTCTTTTCTCATTAGCCTACCCTTTTGACATACGCTTAAATTTTCCACAAAACTTCTCACTGCTGTCAACTTCTACATTTAACAAGCTTTCTGTACCTAGTATTGTGTGCGGTTCACTGGTTTTTTATTTGCACTTCAAACTTTGGTACTTTGATACGAACGCTTCTGCAGTTAATCACTCCGATTTTAATACTCTTACCTCTAGGATGCATTTCTTTGGGACTTATACGCTCATTTTCAGCCATATTCGCCTATAACAGGGTAAAGTGCATCTATGAAAACATTTAAGCAAGAGTGTAGTATAGTATATAAGATAATAAGGCACTAATATCAATGCACTATATAAACGCAATGCACTTCCATTACTGGGTACCTAAAATCATATAGCAGAACGTTAGCTTTAAAATACAGCGCGAAATGCCTTACGTAAACGTCATAAGACACACGTGTCGTACTGTAAAGAAATTAATGAAAGCTTTTTCTTTTCTTACTCCATAGGCTTATTAATGCATTTACAGTACGTTTTTTTATGTCTTACATACTTCTTAATGATTCTAAAGTGTGACTTTTAACTCTCACAGCACTTACGTGTTAGTTTAAAGGTAACGGCTTACTATTTAACTCGAGGAACCAAAATTACGGAAAGGTATAAGTTTACACAATATATTGATATTTTCAAACAACTTATGGGTGTTCAGCTTGGTAATATTTTCAGCGACAGCCGATATTTCGGTGGGAGTGCACCCCGCCATTTTCAAGGCAAACTGCAACGGAGAGGCGACGTACAGGCAAATTTAAACCCTCGGATGTTAGACTGTTGCAAGAAAGATAACCCACACACACTGAACACTAGTGCCACCAAAGATGACCAAAGTCAGAGATATCGATAATGAGACTACGAACTAGCAGGTGGGGTAACATTGATTCAATCCCTCTATTTTTTGACAAGGGAGAGAGCAGGATTCCAAACAGAGTTTAAACAAAAACCTCCATCCTTGTTTACAAGGTTGTTCGCTAATTTAATCTCAACTGCCTCCTTAATAACGCTGTCGCAATAGCTATACGTGCATGCCAATATCTCGATGTTTTTGTATTGCATAGTGACGAGTATACAAGCAATGTTCAGAAATAGCAGATCTACTTGGCTGCTGTAATCGTGCGTGCCGTTTTTGTTCAGTACATTGGTCCTCCACGGTCCTGATAGTTTGACCAATATATGCCATGCCACAGCTACAAGAAATGGGATATACACCCGCCTTACGCAAACCAAGATCATTGTTAACAGAACTCAAAAAGCACTCACTATCGATATCTCTGACTTTGGTCATCTTTGGTGCCACTAGTGTTCAGCGTGTGTTATCTTTCCTGCATCAGTCTAAGAACCGAGGTTTTAAATTTGCCTGTACATCCCCAGAGGAAAAAGAAAGTACAAACGCGAAACTTTACAAATATCTACTGTGAGAGATCCGATACGCAAATGTTCCAAATTTCGTGCCAATGCGCATGCCGACAGACGCCGTAACGGCTCTTCAATCGAGCAGCAGACCCTATTTAAGCGGCGCGTACTGGACGAGTCATACGCGTGACGATCACATCCCGACTCGAGGGTGGGTGCAGAATGCCAGGCAGAGGTGTCAGAGGACATTTTCAGGCGGACAAACTTTCGAAATTACAGTAGTTACAATTTTCAACAACAGATGGCGCTGCAAGTGATGTGAAATATATAGAAGACAACGCATTCTGTACGTCGTCTTTCTGCTGTAAGCGTGTGCTGTTCACAACGTGCAAGTGTGCTGTCGACAACATGGTTTATTCCTTAGAACAGAGGATTTTTCTGGTGTTGGAATTCCACCACCTAGAACACAGTGTTGTTGCAACCAGACGAAGTTAGTTTTCAACGGAGGTTTAATGTAACCAAAGGACCGAAAAGCGATACAATAAAGGATCTGTTTGAAAAATTTCAACGGACTGGGAACGTGACGGATGAACGTGCTGGAAAGGTAGGGCGACCGCATACGGCAACCGCAGAGGGCAACGCGCAGCTAGTGCAGCAGGTGATCCAACAGCGGCCTCGGGTTTCCGTTCGCCGTGTTGCAGCTGCGGTCCAAATGACGCCAATGTCCATGTATCGTCTCATGCGCCAGAGTTTACACTTCTATCCATACAAAATTCAAACGCGGCAACCCCTCAGCGCTGCTACCATTGCTGCACGAGAGACATTCGCTAACGATATAGTGCACAGGATTGATGACGGCGATATGCATGTGGGCAGCATTTGGTTTACTGACGAAGCTTATTTTTAGCTGGACGGCTTCGTCAATAAACAGAACTGGCGCATATGGGGAACCGAAAAGCCCCATGTTGGAGTCCCATCGTCCCTGCATCCTCAAAAAGTACTGGTCTGGGCCGCCATTTCTTCCAAAGGAATCATTGGCCCATTTTTCAGATCCGAAACGATTACTGCATCACGCTATCTGGACATTCTTCGTGAATTTGTGGCGGTACAAACTGCCTTAGACGACACTGTGAACACCTCATGGTTTATGCAAGATGGTGCCCGGCCACATCGCACGGCCGACGTCTTTAATTTCCTGAATGAATATTTCGATGATCGTGTGATTGCTTTGGGCTATCCGAAACATACAGGAGGCGACGTGGATTGGCCTCCCTATTCGCCAGACATGAACCCCTGTGACTTCTTTCTGTGGGGACACTTGAAAGACCACGTGTACCGCCAGAATCCAGAAACAATTGAACAGCTGAAGCAGTACATCTCATCTGCATGTGAAGCCATTCCGCCAGACACGGTGTCAAAGGTTTCGGGTAATTTCATTCAGAGACTACGCCATATTATTGCTACGCATGGTGAATATGTGGAAAATATCGTACTATAGAGTTTCCCAGACCGCAGCGCCATCTGTTGTTGACAATTGTAACTACTGTAATTTCGAAAGTTTGTCTGCCTGAAAATGTACTGTTGTCCCAAGCATATTGCAACAAACGGTGTATTTCTATCGCTGCTCGTTTAGTTTGTATTGCCGTTTCAAATATACCGGTCATTTTTGAAATACCTGTAAAATTAACTGTTGGTAAGGCGGGTGCCAGGTTGAGATTCATTGGGAGAGTCCTCAGAAAATGTACTCCATCAACAAAGGAGGTGGCTTACAAAACACTCGTTCGACCTATACTTGGGTATTGCTCATCAGTGTGGGATCCGTACCAGGTCGGGTTGACAGAGGAGATAGAGAAGATCCAAAGAAGAGCGGCGCGTTTCGTCACAGGGTTATTTGGTAAGCGGAGATGTTTAGCAAACTCATGTGGCAGACTCTGCAAGAGAGGCGCTCTGCATCGCGGTGTAGCTTGCTGTCCAGGTTTCGAGAGGGTGCGTTTCTGGATGAGGTATCGAATATATTGCTCCCCCTACTTATACCTCCCGAGGAGATCATGAATGTAAAATTAGAGAGATTCGAGATCGCACGGAGGCTTTCCGGCAGTCGTTCTTCCCGCGAACCATACGCGACTGGAACAGGAAAGGTAGGTAATGACAGTGGCACGTAAAGTGCCCTCTGCCACACACCTTTGGGTGGCTTGCGGAGTATGAATGTAGATGTAGATGATGTCGAAATGAAATGAGCGTATGGCATCGTTGACCGGGAGACCCTTTCGGGGAAGTTCGTCCACCAAGTGCAAGTCTTATTTCAGTCGCCGCCACACTGGGCGACTCGCGCGCCAGTGATGAGGATGAAACGATAATGAGGACAACACAAAACACTGTCCACGAGCGGAGAAAATCTCCATCCCGGCCGGGAATCGATCACGGGCCCGCTGCACGGGAGGCAAGCACGTTACCACCCAGCTAAGCAGGAGGATGTATCTTATGATAGCTGGTCCACTATAATTGCAGTAAGTGGAACCTAAATGGGCCAGCATTACGTTGATGACATTCTTCAACCTCACGTGAGACCTTCCCTATATGGTAAACCGGGACACTCTTCCATCACGACAATACTCGTCCGCATACTGCTGGAGCTGCTCAAGACTTCCTACGTCATGTTCCGACTCTTGCATGGCCTGCCTGCTCCCCGGACTCTCATGATTCCTACCATCCGCCAAATGAGGTTGATAGGATAAAAAAGAGGAGTTAAAAAAGAAGACAAACTCTTGAGGAAAAAACATTCTAATTAATAATCAAAATATCCACGGGTGTGCTGCCGGTCTATAGTGTCCAACGGGCACAATATTTCGGCGATCATACATGTCGCCATCATCAGGTGAACTGACGGACTGAGCTCTTGTGAACGTGCCGGCACGGAGATCCGTACGCTATGGCTGCTCAGAGGGAACTGGGTTCGGTCGCGGCGGCGGCCGATTTAAATACCCTCCGCCCGCGGCGCGTTTCCTCCGCCGTCCGCGCCCCGCGCCACGGTCGCGCGGTGGAACAGATTGCGACGGCGTCTGAGATGACGTCGGTGTGATGGCTCTGTCCGCCGTGGTCGTCACAACTATACGTTTGTTCGATTTAATCTTGATTAACCGAATCGCTGGTTCCCAAGCCTTGCTAAGATTATAGCCACACTCACGGTTTACGAGGTCGTCATTGGTGCGAATTTCAATGGCCTCTCTAACAACGCTGTCCCAGTACCTCGACGTCTGTACCAGAATCCTCGTGCGGTCATACTCCATGGCGTGATTTTCAGACAAACAATGTTCAGCGACCGTCGACTTGCTCGGATACATCAGTCGAGTGTGCCTCTGGTGTTCACGGCATCGATCCTCGACGGTACGCATCGTCTGACCAATATACGACTTGCCACATTGACACGGAATCTGGTACACGCCGGCCTTCCTCAAACCGAGGTCATCTTTGGCGCTCCCCACCAGTGCACGAGTTTTATTTGGAGGACAAAACACAGTTCCGACCTGGTGTTTCTTCAGAATGCGGGCGATTTTCCCCGAGAGTGCGCCTGTGTATGGAATAAATGCAGTGCCTACCTCCTCCCTCGTGACTTCATCCATCTCAACAGGTTGTGCTGCAGTGGTTGGGCGGAGAGCACGTTGAATCTGCCACTCTGAGTACCCATTTTTTCGAAATACAGTTCTCAGGTGTTCCAATTCCTGGGGTAGACTCTCTGCGTCAGAGATAGTGCGCGCCCTATGTACTAGAGTTTTAAGTACCCCGTTTCTCTGTGAAGGGTGGTGGCAGCTGTCTGCGTGCAAATACAGATCAGTGTGCGTTGTCTTCCGATACACCCCATGACCTAGGGAGCCGTCAGCCCTTCTCTTGACCAAGACGTCAAGGAAAGGTAATTTGCCCTCCGTTTCAGTCTCCATAGTGAATTTGATGTTGGCGTGTATGGAGTTTAGATGTGTAAGGAAGTCAAGTAGTTTATCCATACCATGTGGCCAGATGACGAACGTGTCGTCCACGTAACGGAAAAAGCAAGTAGGTTTCCGTACGGATGACGACAGGGCTTCCTCCTCGAAGTTCTCCATGTACAAATTCGCTACCACTGGTGAAAGTGGGCTACCCATGGCGACTCCCTCCGTTTGTTCATAGTATTCTCCATTAAAAAGAAAATACGTGGAAGTCAAGACATGCCTAAAAAGTTCAGTGGTCTTCTCGTCAAACTTCTGACGAATCAATTCTAGCGACTCTCGAAGGGGTACCCTCGTAAACAAGGAAACGACGTCAAAACTCACCATGATATCTGACTCATCCAACCTGAAACTATCAAGGCGTTTAACAAAATCCACGGAATTACGGATTTGTGGGACCAGGTGAAGCACCAAATGTCGCTGTGTAACTCCGTACAGTATCTGGACATGGCTGTTCAAGGTTTGAGGCCCAGACTGTCTCATCATCAACTCGATGCCGGACCGTGTTGCGGTTTGTACTGTTTGTACTGTTCCAAAGCGTTACTGATTTTGCACTGTATTTGTCTACTTGTACTCACTATCTACGTGTGTTGATTTTGGGATCAAGTGAATCCCCCATCAGAAGCATTATGTCTAATAAATTTCATTTTGATCCAATGCTCCCCTCTTGGCGCGCTATCTTCTGTGTTCCTGAGCGTCTAATCAAACTCCTGTGTAAACGTTTTCTAAAAGTGCTTATAACTGCTTTACGCAAACGTAGTTCAGATTAGGCGGGACTCCCGACAATGTCCTGATCAACGGGATGTTAGCGGAGCATTAAACAGCCGAGGTGACTCCATTATTTCATAGATGCTCTTGAAAGCTACTTCTTACTGACTGCAGGAGTCTAGAGATCAATCCCAAATACGTCGTCATCGAAATTAATACCGACAATTTCACGGGTGGCTAAATTTTCACAGAAAAAGCTGAGTAGTCCTGCGACAGAGAAGGACAGACAGCGTAAATATTTAAATGGAAAACTGCTCATTATGTATTTAGAACAGGCTTTAAACAAGTACTTCCAACAATGTGTCCTTCGCTTTGGTTAAGGAATTGTGGCGTCTTTCGCCACTTGTGATTTGGGGAAAAGCAGAACAAGTACCCTGGGCGGCAGCAAACTTACTTATGAGAAAATGTTGCGTTAAATGTGTACCAGAAATTTTGTACGTGTTTTTAACATTTTATTATCTGAAAATAAACTTCAGACAATATTTACAATAATGGACTAAAACAATGAAGGTGCAGTGCAGAATGTCAGGCACTAATGAACAGAAAATTTAAAAAAATTCCCCGTTGTTTCATCGCTCTGTGAGACCTACTCAACACCTGGAGTGCGGCAAAAGACCGTAGTCACCTGAAAAATGCTGCTAAAATAATCGTCTTCAGTTGCTATTGGCGTGCAAACTGCTGTTAGAATTGTGCAAACTACTTGTGAGAAATTAATGTCCAACATCAGATAAATTACAAACTATAATAATATCTTATGAATTTGGAGCAAATGGAGACAAGAATATGAAGCAAATTTTCACTACAGCGTCGAAATTAATTACACAGTATTTGATGTGTGATTTTTCGTTCTTACTATAGTTATTATTTTGTTACGTTGATTTCTGATTATTTCTCTCTCTCTTTCACTCTCTCTCACTCTCTGTCTCTCTCTTCTCTCACACACATACGGACTCACACACACATACACAGTCGTTGTTGCTTTTATCGGCGAATTCAGCCTTTTCAGCACCAGGAGGATTAGGTAAAACTTACGTCGCCAAGGACACTGATGTTACACTACTCGCTTTGTTATATGAAAACTTCTGAAATCAGGTGAGAGTGAAGTAAAAATATGTGGAACGCAGTGTTTGTAATTACAACTGACACAGAAACACACCAAAGACGTACAGTACAATGGAAAACATAATTGTGCTATCTTGTCAAAAAGCAGATAAAAGAAGGCCAACCTGTACAGTCCCATTTTTAAAATTAATGCAGTTGAGTGTAAATTCTTGTTTTCTCTTAATATGAATGAAATATTAAGCTCAGAATTTGAAATAGACACAGGAGTACGACAAAGGGATGGACTGTCCCCAGGGCTCTTCCATTGTGCTCTTGAAAAAGTTGTTCGAGGATAAAGAAAAGCAGGTGCACCAGCTCACAGACTGGGACCAAAACGTAAGGGCATAGAATTAGACTGTGTAACATTTGCTGACGACATGGCACTGATCGCCCAAGACATTACCGATGCACAAAAACAGCTAGAATTATTAAAAGAGCAGGCAGCAAAAATAGCATTAGAAATTTCATTTGAAAAAACAAAATTTATGACTGACATCATCTTCTGTTCTCAAAGTTGGTAATAACTACATCTCTCGAGTAAAAGAACTTAAATATTTAGGTGAATAGACTGCAGAAAATTGTAATGAAATCTGTCAGATCAAGAGTCCAGAAGATGGAGACGGCTTTTCAGTTAGCAAAATAACTTTTACAACAAAAAGAGTGTCTTGTCGAACTGCAAAATACGACACTATACAAAAGTAATTAAACCTGAAGCTCTCTACGCATCTGAGACACTAAATCGTCAACACAGAACAGTAAAAGGGGAATTAGAAGTGAAAGAACGTAAAATAATGAGGAAAATGCTAGGACCAAGAACTAAAGATGGTGCGCGTTATCCAAACTCCAATGCAGAAATATATAAAAGTATCTCCAAAATAACAGAAACAATGAGCATGAGAAGAATCCAATTCATGGGGCATTTAGAAAGAATGGACTCGATCTGATTAACGCACAAAATCCATAAATTTTTAAAGAACATAAGTACAAGACCGAAGTGGTACAAACAGACAGAAAAAGACCTGAGAGGATTAGGGTCTCCAAATCTACATGACAGAAATGAAATTAGAAAAATCACAAACACACGGGGTTTTGAGGAAGAAGAGAGAAAAACTAACCGACATACGTGGTCTGCGCAACGAAAACCAGCCCATTCGTTGCGTATGAAGTAATACTGGGCGTAAAGGAAGGCCAACAAATGTTGATTACGCGTGGTCCTAAGTGATCCATCCGCGAAGAAGAAGATGAATGAAATATGGGTTACAGCCCCTCAGATTTGAATTCCTGGTATTAGGAGCAAAATGGATGTATTGAGAAGAAACATACCAAAGACGTAGAATACGATGGAACACATGACATGCTATCTAGCCATAAAGCGCATAAAAGAAGGCCTACCTGTACAATTCCATTTTTAAAACTAACGCAGTTTCAGCGAAGAAAACTAGACCCATTGAGCAGCAAATGTAGATGTCGAAACATGTGTGGTTAACGGAACAGAAACCGGAAAAGCTTTATTTTGTGGAAGGCAGCCTTTTTGAAAACTCCAATTGACGATAATGTTTTTTTAGAGTATTACACGTGAGAGATAACTACAGTTGTTGTAATGCGGTAACGTGCGTTGCGTGTTTTGGCGTTTACTATGTTTTTCGCAGGTAGAAATACGGTGCTGTGTTCTAAAATGAAAGTGAATCAGTGGAAATCGATGCATGTGCGAAGAGAAATGCATATGCAATGGAATGAAACAGTTTCATTTGTAACTGTGCTGCAATTACATCCATGTAGTGTAGTGGTACCGCAAGTATGTCAGCCTCCCAAAACGTGGTGTACAGCCCCAGCACCTACATGTAGAGGAAGGATAAATGTTGTTAATTTGTCTGAAGTGTGTGATCGAACCAAATGGGCTGATTAATGCAGAATTCCTGTGTTCTGGCCACATTGCCGTATCTGAACACGGAACCGCAGCGATACACGGTTTGATTAACTGCCTGGGGAAATTCGATCTCTCCTACGATCGCGTCGTGTGTAATTTGCTCGCAGTTGCCAGACATAAATAAGTGTGTACGTCCATCTCCCAACTAATGTGCGTAACGAATTCATTGTTGTCTAATTTAACCCACTGCTTATCAGAAAATCTGTATAATGTCGCCTATCAGTCGGGCTTCTCAGACCGTATTGTTTAAATTGACACAAAATGACACTATTTTGACTACTTATGACGTCGACCATCTTCGAGGTATAAATACTTGTGAAATAATTTTATTTACGTAAAGTCTACTCTTTAAAAAACACATGTTTTATACTTTGACCGGGGCATTTTGAGGATATATAAAATTTATTCTCATTCTGCACCAAGTGTTTTTATAATACAGGATGATTCAAAAAGAATACCACAACTTTAGGAATTTAAAACTCTGCAACGACAAAAGGCAGAGCTAAGCACTATCTATCGGCGAATTAAGGGAGCTATAAAGTTTCATTTAGTTGTACATTTGTTCGCTTGAGGCGCTGTTGACTAAGCGTCAGCGTCAGTTGATGCTAAGATGGCGACCGCTCAACAGAAAGCTTTTTGTGTTATTGAGTACGGCAGAAGTGAATCGACGACAGTTGTTCAGCGTGCATTTCGAACGAAGTATGGTGTTAAACCTCCTGATAGGTGGTGTATTAAACGTTGGTATAAACAGTTTACAGAGAATGGGTGTTTGTGCAAAGGGAAAAGTTCTGGACGGCCGAGAACGAGTGATGAAAATGTAGCACGCATCCAGCAAGCATTTGTTCGCAGCCCAGGGAAATCGACTCGCAGAGCTAGCAGAGAGCTGCAAATTCCACAATCAACTGTATGGAGAGTCCTACGAAAAAGGTTAGTTATGAAACCTTATCGTCTGAAATTGGTTCAAGCACTGTCTGCAGCTGATAAGATTATAAGAATCGATTTCTGTGATTTTATCCTTGCTCAAATGGAAACAGATGAATCTTGTGTTTAGTGATGAAGCAACTTTCCACACTAACGGGAAAGTCAACCGTCACAATGTCTGTATATGGGGAAACAACTCAGAATGAACGAGACTCGCCTAAGGTGAACGTTTTCTGTGCCATTTCAGCCAATAAAGCTTTTGGTCCCTTTTTCTTCGAAGGTGCTACTGTAACTGGACTACAGTATCTGGAGATGTTAGAGAATTGGCTGTTCCCTCAGCTCGAACAAGAAGCACAACAATTCATATTTCAGCAGGATGGAGCGCCACCACATTGGCACTTATCTGTCCGTAACTACCTGAACGTCAACTACCCGAGGCGATGGATCGGCCGCCAGGCAGCCCGTGACAGAGCACTTCATCACTGGCCTCCAAGAAGCCCTGATCTTACCCTTCTGCGATTTTTTCTTATGGGGGTATGTTAAGGATATGGTGTTTCGGCCACCTCTCCCAGCCACCATTGATGATTTGAAACGAGAAATAACAGCAGCTATCCTAACTGTTACGCCTGATATGCTACAGAGAGTGTGGAACGAGTTGGAGTATCGGGTTGATATTGCTCGAGTGTCTGGAGGGGGCCATATTGAACATCTCTGAACTTGTTTTTGAGTGAAAAAAAAACCTTTTTAAATACTCTTTGTAATGATGTATAACAGAAGGTTATATTATATTTCTTTCATTAAATACACATTTTTAAAGTTGTGGTATTCTTTTTGAATCACCCTGTATAATTCGTCTTGCAAATTTGCGCAGCATCCAGAGACAATACCAGAATACAACGAGTACACAGGTTCTGTGCACTTGTAACATGTAATTTGACTTTTTTCTATCTTTCATCTTTACACAATTTACACATCTTCTCCTTTTCTTAGTTGAACGTTCCGCTGTACTTCCTGGATCCGGTATTACTAATGAATTCACTGGCCTTTTTTAATCCCTGCCAGTTGCTTTCACAAAGTCACGGTGAAAACCCGACGTCTCATTTTTTTTATTGTTAGCCAACCTCATCCAATTTATTTAAGCATTCATTACACTTACATCGAACATATTGAATAAAAACACCAATGGGCAACACGTCAGCTCTTATCAAATGAAATCGGGAATCATCCAACGTGGCTACGATTTTCCATTCGTCTAGGATCCAGCCGATATGGTCACGAGCCTAGGCGACGTCGTGCTGCTAGGAAAGGCGCTTGCGCCGGGCGTCTGCTGCCATATCCCACTAACGCCAATTTTGCCGTATTGTCCTAACGGATACGTTCGTCGTATGCTATATGCAAACGCCGCTGCTCTCGGTCGTTAAGTGAAGGCCGTCGGCCACTGCGTTGTCCGTGGTGAGAGGTAATATTTGGTATTCTCGGCACAGCCTTGACACTGTGCATATCGGAATAGCCGGCCGCGGTGGCCGTGCGGTTCTAGGCACTTCAGTCCGGAACTGCGTGACTGCTACGGTCGCAGGTTCGAATCCTGCCTCGGGCATGGGTGTGTGTGATGTCCTTAGGTTAGTTAGGTTTAAGTAGTTTTAAGTTCTAGGGGACTGATGACCTCAGATGTTGAGTCCCATAGTGCTCAGGGCCATTTTTTATATCGGAATATTGAATTCCCGAAGTTGAATGTCCAGTGCGTCTAACTGCAGCTACCATTTCGCGTTCAGTCTTTTAATAGTCGTCGTGCGTCCATAATCAGGTTGGAAACCTTTTCACATGAATCAGCTGAGCACAAATGACAGCTCCGCCAATGCACTGCCTATTGTACCTTGTGTACGTGATACTACCGTCACCTGTATACATGCATATGGCTATCCTGTGACTGTTGTAATAAAATCTCGTAAAAGACATACTACCTTCAGTCACAAATCATGATTTTTATTTTAATACACGAAGTGTTTCGAGCCTTGGGAGCTCATCTTCAGAGCACTGATCGGCTACATTGGCTTTTAAATTTACGTTATTACTGGTGCTATTATTAGTAGCTAGACGTATTACTAGCTGGTACACTGTGACCAACATTTTTTTTCAAAATTAGGACAAAACGAACAATTAACTACTTTCTGTTTTGAATCGCCGTATGAGTAGAGGTATTCACATACATATATACACTTTTCATCTGCCAGAACATTTATAAACAAAATTTAAAGAATTCAAAGAATACCCAAATGTAGAGACCTTGCGTTCCCACAGACACAAAAGTGACAGGAAAATATGCAGTATTATTTATACATAGATGTCATCTGCAAAACCCTTATTTGTGTAGAATATCAGATCGATTTCACACTGCAGAACGGTTGCAGCTATTAAACTCTTGTGCCTTTAGGATTAGAACAAAGTAATTCAGTGACGGCGGCAACGCTGACAGCAATGGAAAAACTTAAAATACTAACACTTTTCGAGAGTTCTGGTAAGACTCTATGAATCAGTAACGAAAATTGCATATAGTCTGTACGCTTGTGCGAATAGTTCTGTAATGAAACTTCCCGGCACATTTAAACTGTGTGCCTTTCGCGGGCAAGTGCTCTACCGACTGAGCTACCCAAGCTCGACTCACGCCCCGTCCACACAACTTTAATTCCGCCAGTACCCCGTCTCCTACCTTCCAGACTTTACAGAAGCTCTCCTGCGAACCTTGCAGAACCAGCACTCCTGAAAGAAAGGATATTGCGGAGACATGGCTTACCCACAGCCTGGGGCATGTTTCTGGAATGAAATTTTCACTCTACTGCGGAGTGTGCGCTGATATGAAACTTCATGGAAGATTAAAACTGTGTGCCGGATCGAAACTCGAATTCGGGACCTTGCTCTTGCACTTGTCCGCGAAAGGCAAGGGTTCCGAGTTCGAGTCTCGGTCCGGCACACAGTTTTTATCTGCCAGGAAGTTTCATATCAGTGCACATTCCGCTGTAGAGTGAAAATTTCATTCTAGTTCTCTAATACTTTTCCAGTATTTTGAGTCGTGATCAAGTAGGCACGAGAGCAGACACAGAATTCGGAAACGCTTGGCTAGAATCGTAACGAATCATCGTAGCCGACACGAAAGTCTAATAGGAATGCTCGGGGAACATAAATGGAAATCTTGGGAATCAAGATGATACTGTTCTCGTGGAAGCCAGCTCGGTAAATTTACATTAATAAAACCGACCTGACTGGAGATGGAAGAAAAAAGGTCCTATGGAGATGTGTCCGAAAATGGATTGTGTGCGTACTACAACAAATCGTCCCGGAACATAGTATAGAGCTGCATAGCGCCCATTCACAACAGATGTTCAAAGTGACCTTCATGGGATGCAATGCACGTGTTCACACGTCGTACCGTGGACTGTCCCCCTCTTTCGCTCGTTCCGGCCACTCCCCGGATAGCGTTACAGGCCCCGTGAATACGCTATTGAAGAATCTGCACATCAGGAACTTGTTTAGCATACAAAATGCTTTTCAGATGCCCGCAGAGGTAAAAATCCAGGAGTTTAAGTCAAGTGACATAGCAGGAATACTATATGGCGTACGCGTCCTATCCAACGTCCGGGTATAATGTATTAATGTAAGAAGAATAGATGCTGAATGATGAATGCAGCTTGCCGCTAACTTTGTGTAATGTCTTGTCTGTATAGACGTGTATCTGTTGCCTTTAAGATCCCTTCACTTTCACACATAAATCTATACAGTAAAGTAAGGGCCTCCCGTTTTGTCTTTAGGCTGATCCGTGATAAGACAGGCGAAAAATTAGACTAATGGAGGATTATTAGTATTTTCTCTAATTTTCATTCGCTCTCTCTCTCTCTCTCTCTCTCTCTCCTTTATCTATGTACAGTTTTTGATATAATATTTCATTACGTGAAATCAGCCAAATAGAATCTCTGGTGGAGCCCTTCGTCTTGGTATTCAGCGGCTGGCTTGCTGTAAGAGATCTTTACATTTATTATTATTGTTAAGCGCTGCATTCAGTTGGGAAAATCAATCGTTTGAACAATTCGTTCCTTTTACGAAAGATTTCGAATTCCAGATGTGTACGAAGCCTTTTTGGACGATTTAACAAAGACTCGGTGATTGCAGGCTCTCTTCGACACAGCTGAAACTTCCCCACTAATTACAGGGCCAACGCGATCATCAATGATTCAGACAAAGAACTCATTCGTTCATTCACTCCAGAATAAAAGGGGTCACAAACCTTATTTATGAAGGAAATTGTATATTCAATCCATCTCCATTACATGTCCAGATTTCTGTTGGTTCCAAGTCTTAATTATTTTCCGTTTACAGTCTCTCTCTCTCTCTCTCTTCAAATAACCCGCTAGAGGCACAAATGTTAATAGCTCGCTTTAGCGAGAAGAAAAGCAAATATTTATCTCTCGGAAAACACTTCAATCCTTTTACAAATACTTCGAAGCTGACCTAGTTACCTGTCTAACAACCATGGAGAATACATACAAGTATCTCTGTTATTCCAAAGAATAAACGTACTAGAAAATACTTTGGCGTCGACGAGCTGTCGGCGCATATATTACTAGAAAATCAGATCAGATACTTTTCCAAAGTAAATAAATGTGGATGGTTTGATTGACAATGATTAACATTTGCGTGGTAGAGGGTAATTTTCCGTGGGGAGATTATACGGGGAAGATGCTATTGAGGTGTTGCCGAACTATAATGCGGAAGTGGGATGGTGCTGCGTCACGCAGTAACCACATAACTTATTATATTGCCAAAGGCACATTCTCAAGCAGACCAGGGAGAGTACTCGGCAGGAAGTCCAGGTACAACCTCCGTCGTAGGGTTGTAGAATAATAACAAGTCCAAGCATGTGGTCACCAAGAATCCCTGCCCAAATATTGATGCTGAAACGATGCTGACGAGACGATTCAAACATTCCTCAAGAATTGTCTGTAGCCCACAGATGAGGACTTTGCAAATTGAAATGCAAGTTCTGGTAAAGATTGCTTCGTCACTGAAGGGGACTAATGACAGAAAACGCATAATTGTGATGATCTGGTGCAAAAACTATCAACAAAATCCTTCCCGTAGAGGGAAATCCGCTGCTGATAATCCATGCACTCGTTGCCAGTCATGGGGATATTAGTGGTTATCATGAAGGATTCACGTAATCCTACTTTGCCTTAAGCTATGTTGGTGGGCCTCTTGTCTCGAGATTGTATTAGGGTTCGTCTCAATACCCCTTGGAGCCCGGTCCTCCAAATCTGGTGTACGCGTAGTCCGCAGCCTCCCTGCACGTTCATCTGTCTGGAATGACTCATGATCACACAAATGACCCAAAAGGGCTTGAAATGTCGTGTGATGTCGTTGGTGTCAGTGAGGGTATTTCTATTGGTATAGCCGTGCTGTATCTGGATCGTTTCAATCTGCTTGGGCGTAGGCTTGTTCCCCGCATGAACACCAGACCATTCTGCTGCTTACAGAAGCATGCAGCACACAAGGAACACACGGCACTTGATCAGAGGGATATTCAATCGTCAGCCCCATCTACCGTGGCAACGAAGCACTTCCGACTCATGTTCATAGGATATTTTTTCCTCCACTTCCAATCAGGAATCCATCCCTGCAGTTTGTCGATTTAATTAATGTTCACTCAGTATAGTGGGTAACCGAGGAAAACTGGGTGACTATTATGCTGCCACCATCGCTTCTTCGTTTAGGGATGAACTGGCCGCCCGAGGCTGAGTGCACCCCGACCCAGTCCTCACATCAAGGAAAAGTCCGTGGCGGTACCGCGAATCGAAACCGAGACGTCCGCGTAGCAAACAGATTCGCTGATCACCGATCTACAGAGGCTGGCTGTGAATTACTTATGTAGAAGTGAAACCCACTTCCGCAGGCGAGGTCGCCAATGCACGCTTCAACCAGGGGATTCGACGCGCAGCTGCTCAGTCGTAATGGGCAAAATTTCCACAGCCAGTATTTGGGCTCAGAGGCGGTGACATACGGTTCCTGATTTTCAGCCCTTGCACCAGTGTTCTGGACTAAATTCCAAAATGTCTCTTAAGGGGCTCCGGAACGCCCTATACTTGCAATGTTAAAATAACGCTTATAAATTACATCTTTCCTCACAAAGTATTTGAGGTAGGAAGTTGAACTTTTTACAGATTATTTATTTGAATATGAGCTACAACTTAACACAGGGATTTTACAAAATTTTAGTTCAGTTATTAA
Source organism: Schistocerca cancellata (assembly GCF_023864275.1). Classification (NCBI taxonomy): domain Eukaryota; kingdom Metazoa; phylum Arthropoda; class Insecta; order Orthoptera; family Acrididae; genus Schistocerca; species Schistocerca cancellata. The sequence continues at coordinate 167,093,327 of NC_064632.1, forward strand.
AGATGATTTTTTTTCAATTGTAATGAAAATTCACAACATTTTTTTGCAATTTTTTATTTATATATTCAAAAATATAGTTTTTTGGAAAAAGGCTGTGTTAAATTATGCAGAAGGTACTGTGTAACATTTACTGAAAGATTGAAAGAAATATGTTTGGAAGATCCTTAGAAAACATGTAATTAGTATGAGAAAATAAAAGTTTTGGGAATCGAGCGACAAAGATTGGATTAACTTTTTAGTGCATTCCAGGTCCATAGGATGGATTATCTTCATTCTCTGCAAACTCCTCCTCCAGCTTCCTCTTGTTCCTCCTCCTGTTTACTCTTGCTTGTATTTCTAGACTCTTTACAGCCCTGTCTGCAGCCCGAAGGCGTTCCTTGTCTAAAGCAAGCATCGCTCGTACCATGTTATAATGTTATTATTTACAGTAATAACACATAATAACATTTCTCCTTTTCTTAAAAGCCTTCAGAGGATTTCTAATAACTTTACTTTTACTCATTATTATACTTCAACAAAACAGAGACTCTAGAAACAGAATTAATTACGAATATTTTCGAGATAACGACAGAGTAAATAAACATGAAACAATCGACAATCACACCAGCGATATATATTGAACCATCACAGGTTAGCCACAACACATACTTTATCTCACATCACTAAAATGTACCTGATGAACACGGACGTTAATAATAACACCATTTGACAGCAGTTTAACAGCGCCACAGTGGGTCACGCCTATGTAGAACACATTTCAAAAAAAATTTAAAAATAGTTGTAGTCTTCGGAATTGAATAAATTATATATCTATTAAAAGGTAATAGTCTGCAGATTCAGAAAACGCAAAAAAGTAAAAATTGAACTTTTCATGATTTTGAGCCTTTCCGGAGCCCCTTAAGTGTCTTACGGAACGACGGTATGTGACGCTTTTGATGGTGATCCTTCGTTCGGAACCATATTTCAAACCTAGCGGGCCCCTGGGTGCTGTTCGAGAGGAGTAGGCGGTTGATGTATAGATCAGGGCCAGCAGCAGCGACGGCGGTGCTTATCGACTACTCTTACGTTGGGAACGCGTCAATTTCGCTTAGCCAATGGCGTGATTCTGCGGCATAACTAGTTAGTGCGAGAACACAGGCAGCGGTGCCGAAATTGAAACCATTTTCTTGTTTGCTGTATTTCGGTATGTTAGTGGTTTTCAGAGAAATATTTGTGATTATGGCAGCAAGAGCTATAAAGTGGATTCATTTATTTAGTTCTGCACAGCAACGTCGTCTGTTGGTGCATGTCTCGTGGATTAATTGCACACACCTGAAAATGTATCAAATGTGGTGGTGAAACGACTACGCAGTCGATCCGCGCAAGCACCTCGAGTAAGTGGATCAATGTTTGTCTTAATTAAATGATGGGAGAAAATAGTTCCTTCAATTTTTATTAATGGAGTCGTACTTTCCTAGAGGGTGGTTCAAAAAGAGCGCCGGTTTTGACAAGTCAAAGCTAGAAGCTTATTTTTAAAAAAACAAAAACAAATAAGATAATAATGTTCATCTGACCTTCCCATTTCATATCTGAAAAATGTGGAGCATATGACCTTCTCAAATGCACTGGCTTGCAAGATCTCTGCCCATGAAATTTGCTATAACTGCACGACAAGTTTCCGCATCTATTTCGTTAACAACCTGTCGAATTTCCTCCTTCAAGTCATGGATATTTCGGGGTTTATTGGCATATACCATTGACGTAAGATGACCTCAAAGGTCACGAGGAGTTAAGTCGCATGACCTTGGTGGCCATTGATGACTAGCACTGCGCGAAACGAGGCGATCCGGGAACCGCTCATGGAGCAACTGAACTGCTTCGCGGAAAGAACGGCAAGTGGCACCTTCTTGCTAAAACCACAACTCTTCAGTGTCTATTCCGTCCAAACGGGGCCACAAAAACTCCCTTATCATCGTACAGTATCGATCTCCACTGACTGTCACAGCTTGTCCTGCCTTATCTTCAAATAAATAAATGAAGGCCGATGACGCCGCCAGACAAAAGCCACACGACACAGTCGCTCGTTGTGGATACGTTTCCCTTTCTTATTAGATCATGCAAGTATTTTATGATCCCCACATACGGCAGTTCTGCTTATTCATAAAACCAATTAAGTGGAAGTGTGCTTCATTACTGTATATGATTTTGTTTTTCGAAACTGTCGTCCTGTCGTCTTCTCAGAAACCAGTCAACAAACTGTCGGCTCTTCTGGTGATCCTCCACTTTCAGCTGCGGCGTCAACTGAATTTTATGGGCGTGGTAATGGAAATCATATCAGAGAATTCTCCGTAATGAAGAACAGCTGAAGTCCAACTGTTGGTGACGAACTGATTTCATTGGACTAACAGCCACACTGACACGAACCACCGCAATGTTGTGCTCACTCAACCCAGAAAGACGACGGCAAAGACTATTTAACGTTTACTTTTGAACTCGTCTGAAAGAACTTTTTCGTAAGTCTGCGAACTGTTGATTCGTTCGGTGCCTCACTAGCCCTAAAATCGCGCGAAGTCGCTTGACAGCTGCTACATAACTTTCTCCAGTTCGCTAAAACGTTTTCAAGATTAGCACACGTTGCGCACAAGCGAACTGCTCCATGGCTAACCATCGAATTCAAACTGGACCAACAATCGTAATGTTCCTGAAAATACACTCCTGGAAATGGAAAAAAGAACACATTGACACCGGTGTGTCAGACCCACCATACTTGCTCCGGACACTGCGAGAGGGCTGTACAAGCAATGATCACACGCACGGCACAGCGGACACACCAGGAACCGCGGTGTTGGCCGTCGAATGGCGCTAGCTGCGCAGCATTTGTGCACCGCCGCCGTCAGTGTCAGCCAGTTTGCCGTGGCATACGGAGCTCCATCGCAGTCTTTAACACTGGTAGCATGCCGCGACAGCGTGGACGTGAACCGTATGTGCAGTTGACGGACTTTGAGCGAGGGCGTATAGTGGGCATGCGGGAGGCCGGGTGGACGTACCGCCGAATTGCTCAACACGTGGGGCGTGAGGTCTCCACAGTACATCGATGTTGTCGCCAGTGGTCGGCGGAAGGTGCACGTGCCCGTCGACCTGGGACCGGACCGCAGCGACGCACGGATGCACGCCAAGACCGTAGGATCCTACGCAGTGCCGTAGGGGACCGCACCGCCACTTCCCAGCAAATTAGGGACACTGTTGCTCCTGGGGTATCGGCGAGGACCATTCGCAACCGTCTCCATGAAGCTGGGCTACGGTCCCGCACACCGTTAGGCCGTCTTCCGCTCACGCCCCAACATCGTGCAGCCCGCCTCCAGTGGTGTCGCGACAGGCGTGAATGGGGGGACGAATGGAGACGTGTCGTCTTCAGCGATGAGAGTCGCTTCTGCCTTGGTGCCAATGATGGTCGTATGCGTGTTTGGCGCCGTGCAGGTGAGCGCCACAATCAGGACTGCATACGACCGAGGCACACAGGGCCACCACCCGGCGTCATGGTGTGGGGAGCGATCTCCTACACTGGCCGTACACCACTGGTGATCGTCGAGGGGACACTGAATAGTGCACGGTACATCCAAACCGTCATCGAACCCATCGTTCTACCATTCCTAGACCGGCAAGGGAACTTGCTGTTCCAACAGGACAATGCACGTCCGCATGTATCCCGTGCCACCCAACGTGCTCTAGAAGGTGTAAGTCAACTACCCTGGCCAGCAAGATCTCCGGATCTGTCCCCCATTGAGCATGTTTGGGACTGGATGAAGCGTCGTCTCACGCGGTCTGCACGTCCAGCACGAACGCTGGTCCAACTGAGGCGCCAGGTGGAAATGGCATGGCAAGCCGTTCCACAGGACTACATCCAGCATCTCTACGATCGTCTTCATGGGAGAATAGCAGCCTGCATTGCTGCGAAAGGTGGATATACACTGTACTAGTGCCGACATTGTGCATGCTCTGTTGCCTGTGTCTATGTGCCTGTGGTTCTGTCAGTGTGATCATGTGATGTATCTGACCCCAGGAATGTGTCAATAAAGTTTCCCCTTCCTGGGACAATGAATTCACGGTGTTCTTATTTCAATTTCCAGGAGTGTAGATATAATAGGTGCTTCTGGAATCCAATAGATCCATGGCAAGAATGCCGAAGGAAAAGAAATATGAAAGAATGTGTATCTACGAGTATTATGCTCATTAAAACTAATAATATACGAAATATCTGAACAATCTCGTAGCTTACGTTCACGGTAGCTGTAATTTAATGGCTGATACACAGCCATCGGACAAAAACATCGAAACACCGCGAGAAATGCGTGCTTGAACATGACAGCAGATGATGGCGAATTTGGCAGGTTGCTCTGTTGCATTTGAACTCGAACGCGAATACGTAATTTCCTCAATACGTCGCAAATGTCACTAGTGGTACGAACAGTATTCTATGCGGTTTTTAATGCATTAAGTCGAAGCTCACTGCGTTCGAACGTGAGCAAATCGTAGATGCTCGTACGCTGGATAAAAAGAAACTAGCCTTAGTATTAGATGTTTCAAGATGCACAGTATCAAACATTTATATCGCATCGACGGAAAGCGGAGAAACATCGTCCGCAAGGTCGAAAAGTGGACGAAAGCTTGTATTGAGTGGTCGTGACAGACGGTCATGGACGAAAAATATGAGGACGACAGGTGAAAAACTCACTGCAGAACTGAATGTCACATTCACGAAACCTGTCAGCACCAAAAAAAACACCATGGGCGCTCCATAATCAGGGATATACAGGATGGAATGGAATTCGAAAATCGGTAATTGGTGAGGCAAATGCCCTTAACGGGGAAACATGGTACCGAAGCCATGAAACCTGGACTATGGAGAAACTGAAGAAAGTTATTTGGTAGAATGAGTCTTGTTTCACAGTGTTCCCAACGTGTGACCGAGTTTACGCATCAAGAGTGAAACATGGCGATGTACTGGTGATGATTCCGGCAACCATGTCGTGGCATTCGATGTGCCCTACGTTTTCTGTGGAAGGTGTAATTATCGCAGGGGATTATGTGACCGTTTCAGTTGATCCGGTCCATCCCATTCTTCCCAAGGCGACTGAAACCCTTTTCACACACCTCTCTTCGCCCAGAATTGGTTTTGTGAGCACGAGGATGAGTTGTCATTTCTCCTCTGACCATATCTCGATATTAAGTAGCCTTTATAGTCTGCTGAGGGTGCTTGATCGCTATGTACCTCCCCCATCGTTACCTCAACTTACTACTATTTTGCAGACAGAATTCTATAAGATTGTCTTGAAATCCGCCGAGTGCCTGAATTTAATTTTGTCCACACCTGTATGGATGTTACGTTGCAGATATTTGATGGTAAATGAAAATGGTTTGCTAGGCATCACGCTATCTCCTCCTAATCAAACTATATAACAGATCTCGTTAAGTAGCCTGTGAGAGAGGTCGTATGTACTATATATCAGATTCCATTTATCTTATTTTGTTGATATTATATTCCTTATCTGTACTTTAATAAAATCACTGAAGTGCTTCGCATGTGTCAATGCACACATCTGAAACTCGCTGAGATATAGCAGCTACTGAAATGGGAAACCATCACGAACATAAATTTCACCAGTTACTAATAGCCAGAAATGAGTGCCAGCCGTGCTTCTGGTTATGTTGGTCGTCGGTAAATAGTGTTCTGCTTTAAAATTGCGTCCTCGGCTCAAATAAGAAGCCAGCGAAAGGCGCAAGCCACCATCTACATCTACATCTACAAAGATAGTCTGAAAATGATATTGAAGTGCCTGGCAGAGGGTTCATCGAACCACCTTCAGAATTCTCTGTTATTCCAATCTCGTATAGCGCGCGGAAAGAACGAACACCTGTATCTTTCCGTACGACCTCGGATTTACTTTATTTTATCGTCGTGATCGTTTCTCCCTACGTAGGTCGGTGTCAACAAAATATTTTCGCATTCGGAGGAGAAAGTTGGTGATTGGAATTTCGTGAGAAGATTCCGTCGCAAAGAAAAATGCCTTTCTCGTCCAGCCCAAATCCTGTATACGTCCAAAGTTGTGAACTAGCGCTAAGGAAAAAGCAGCTGTTACTGAGTGTTAAGTACTCTACCGCCATGCATTTCACTCTTATGTACATATTCAGACAAGCAAATTCTTCCTTTCCTATCCAATTTTGCTTACTTCGTCAAAAGCAGTGCATGCGCCATGCAAGATAATATACTCTCCTGGTATCAAAGTTCTGCATTTTGTCGCTATATACATTTGTTCCCTGACTGCCTAGTATTAACAGCAGAAAACAATAACGCGGCATTCGTAGGCTACGCTCGTCTTTCAAAAGCTTGTTCACAGATACAAGCGAATCGTAGTTGATGCTGGGGAATTGTCTGCAAATACTCATTCGGCTGTGTTCCCTTCCATTCTCTCCAGTGTAATCCAGGCTTAACAGGTCAGAGCCTTAGAGGAAGGCAACGGCAAACTACTCCCAATAGCTCATTGTCCAGGATGGCAATGCGGGATTCCAGCATCTGCAGCGAAAGCTGCTTTCGTAAGTAGGGAACTAACTTCTGATAATGCGCTGCAGAGGCGGGCAGGGCACGGAATTATGTTCCTGCCACTCGGCAGCGGTTTGAACCATCCGTTCCACCAAGCACTCAGTCAACGCTGATTATACGATAGGCTAACACATAGGTTAGGTGTGCTTCCATGTTTAAACATTGCTAATTTTGTCTTTCCTTAATTACTGCAGGTTACTGGTGAACTCGTCACACTGGTGAAAATGAAATATAAAACTGTGATTTACAATGCAGAGGCAACTGTGAAACGCGGAAAAGGGGATATTTCAGCAGTTTCACGTTTATTGTAAGTGCAGTGTCAGAGGTAACTGTAAAAACGGTGATTATGACATGCATTGCCCGCAAGAATAAGGCAATCTCCTCTGGCATGTGTATCTACGCAGATCTGGCGTGTGGCAGCTTTCCGGCGCCTAAGGAGGAACAAAAACAGATGAGGCAGTAAAACGGTGAAACTGGATACGTATCCAGCCCGTGTGTTCACCAAACCATACAAAAAACGTGTAAAAGTACAAAAGTAGATAACAAAAGAAATTCTTAAGAGGGGACGTGGATGAAATTCACCAAAAATGTCAATTTTCGATTTATTTTTTATTTGATAGTTCAACTCATGTACAATAAATTCCCAAAGTTTCAATGTAGAAATCGCATGCAAGTGCCTGAAAATTAATTAAAAGTGTGACACGGCCTCCCTGCCACGCCCAAGTTTTGAAGCAGCACTTCAATACCAGCTCAGTGAAAAACGATTCTGTGAATTACTTTCAATCAAACGTGTGCGGGATACATCTAGAAGGCCGTGATATATACTCTTCGGTTTTATAGGTCATCTTTGGCTGATCCTGGTCTTCTCAAAAAGAGTGTTCATGGCAAGACCCAAAATCCAAATGAGTCTCCAAACACACTCATATGGAAATGATGCCCTAAAAACACATTTGCATCTGCTACAGTTGTCATAATTGCAACGTATTATGCAGTTATTGTATTTAATGATGAGAACGTCGGGAGGATGAAGGTATTAGCAAGAATGGGCTTCAAGATCGGAAATTTTACTCAAGACATCCTGAGAAAAATAGATTTATAAAGCGTCTCTGCAGCTCAAAAGTGAGTTGAAGACCTGGTAAAGAAGGAAGAGAGAAAACAAGAAACCAGAAAAGAAGCCTTGAAGGGAAAGACGACCCAGAGTACAGATGCGCAGCCTTCTGAAGAAGTGACATAAGGAAAAAAGTTAGGTTGAACTTCAAATTGTGTTTCCTGAAAAGTTTGTTTTTTAAAGTTTATGTACCTTTTCCTCCGATTCTATGACTGCTAGAATTATGAAATTTTGTACACATATTTCTGTAAACCTAATAAACGTTGTCTCAAGAGCAAATTTTGAAATCTTGATTTCAAGCTGAGATATGGGACAAAGTGCTTGGAATTTTGCACGAATTTAAAATTGTACTTGTGGAATTATAATTAAAAAATTATGAAAATTCTCCTTTTTGACCTATTCCAAAAACCTCATGAGAGAAGCTTACATCATATAAAGAGATGAAACTGAGAAATTTTTGTACAAATCTCTTGAATACTTTCTGAGAAAAAGGAACATACATTATTTTTTGAAATTAAAACTTCAAAATTCATTCAAAAACAGTTGAATATGTATAATCAAAGGATTTTATATGTAAATGTGTTATTTCATGTAAAGCGTGGTACAAAATTTTATTGCCATATCTCCAAAACTGTGGATTTGGTGCATTTTTGAAATAGTGTGTGTTATTCAACGGGCCCACTTAATTTTTTGTAGTAATACGAAAGTTACTAATGTTACACATTCAAGATACACGAAAGGGAATCAGCTATAGTATCTGAGTTGTTGTAGTCTTCAGTCCGAGGACTGGTTTCGTGCAGCTCTCCATGCTCCTCTATCCTGTTCAAGCCTCTTTATCTCTGAACAACTACGGCAATCTACATCCTTCAGAGTTTACTTACTAAATTCATCTCTTTGTGTCTTTCTACGATTTTTACCCCCTACCCTTCCCTTCCATCGCTCCAGTACTAAATTTCTGGTTCACTGATGTCTCAGAATGTCAGGTTGCGCCACGAATTACTTTTCTCCCCAATTCTGTTCAGTACATCCTTATTAGTTACACGCGCTACCCATCTAATTTTCAGCTTTCTTCTGTAGCACCACATTACAAAAACCTCTATTCTCTTCTTGTCTAAGCTGTTCATCGTCCATGTTCCACTTCCACACATAGCTACTCTTCATACAGCTACTTTCAGAAAACATGTCCTAACGCTTGAATTTATTCTCTACGTTAACAAATTTCTCTTCTTTAGAAATCATTTTCTTGCCATTGCCAGTCTATATTTTGTATCCTCTCTACTTTGGCCCATCAGTTATTTTGCTGTCTAAATAGCAACACCCATGTACTACTTTAAGTATCTCGTTCCCTGATTTAATTCCATCAGTATCGCCACATTTAATTCGACAGCATTCCATTACTCTTGTTTTGCTCTGGCTGATTGTCATCTTGTATCCTCCTTTCAAGACACTGTCCATTCCGTTCAACTGCTCCTCCAAGTCCCTTGATGTCTTTGACATAATTATACTGTCCTCGGCAAACCTGAAAGTTGTTATTCCTGCCCCAACTTTAATTCCCACTCCAGATTTTTCTTTGGTTTCCTTTCCTGCTTGCTCAGTGTACAGACTGAATAATACAGGGCATAGGCTACTACCCTGTCTCACTCCCTTCTCAGCCACTGCTTCTCTTTCATGACTCTCGACTAACTGCCGTCTGATTTCTGTACAAGCTGTAAATGGCCTATCGCTCCCTGTATTTCACCCCCGCTACCCGCAGAACTTCTAAGGCTTTATTCCAATCAGCGCTAACAAAAGTTTTCTTTAAGTCTTCAAATCCTATACAAGTAAGTTTGCCTTTCCTTTATTTGTCTTCTAAGATACGTCATACGATCAGTATTGCCTCACGAGTTCCTAAAATTCTCCTGAATCCAAACTGATCTTCCCCGAGGTCGACTTCTATCAGTTTTTCCCTTCTTCTGTGAGTAATTCATGCTATTACTTTGCAGTTATGACTTACTGAAATTATAGTTGGGTAATACTCACAACTGTCAGGATCTGCTTTCATTGGAATTGGAATTATTACATTCTTTTTGAAGACTGAGTTGCCTGTCTCATACATCTTGCACAACAGATGCAAATGTTGTGTCACTGTTGGTCCTCCCAGGGCTGTCAGCAGTTATGATGGAATGTGGTCTAGTCTAGGGGCCTTGATTGGGTTTAGATCTTCCAGTGCTCAATAAAATTCTTCTCGCAGTATCATATCTTCGTCTGCTTCCGTTTCTATTATATTGGCGTATAAGTTCATCTCAATTCTATTATATACTCTTTCTATCTTTCAGCTTTCCCTTTTTTGCTTGGTACTGGTTTTTCTATCTGAGCTCTTGATATTCACACTGCTGCTCCTCTTTTCTCCAAAGCCCTATGTAAGGCCGGCCGGAGTGGCCGAGCGGTTGCAGGCGCTACAGTCTGGAACCCGCGACCGCTACGGTCGCAGGTTCGAATCCTGCCTCGGGCATGGATGTGTGTCATGTCCTTAGGTTAGTTAGGTTTAAGTAGTTCTAAGTTCTAGGGGACTAATGACCTCAGAAGTTAAGTCCCATAGTGCTCAGAGCCATTTGAGCCATTGGAGCCGTATCTAAGTTTCCTGTAGGCGGTATATATTATTCCCCTAGTGAAACATGATTTCAAATCCTTATACTTGTCCTCGAGGCATTTCTGCCTACCCATTTTGCGCTGCCTGTCGCCCCCATTATTTAGATGTTTGTATTCCCTTTCGCCTTCCTCATTTGATGCATTTTTATATTTTCTCCTTTCACCAATTGAATTCAATATCTCCTGCCATAAATCAGAGTTACTACCCACCTTCCACACAGAGCACCTCCATATCTCACCACTGACTTCTAGTATCAGCCGCACGCAGTTCGTCAACAACTGTATGGGCCTGAAGCTGACGTTACATCGTTGAAACTACAGCTGGAGGAATTTCTTCATTTTTAACTTAAATTTATACCAGCTGACGTCCCACTGTCCTCCATGTCAACTACGGATGTACGAAGGTCATTCCTCTTGTAGTGCACTCCTTACCGCTCTTCTTCATGTCAAGAGTTTCATAATACTCACTCTGGCACTCTCAAGTTAACCAGTTTCCATCATTTTTAAAATTCCTTCAGTTTTAACCTACAGTTTAAAACCAACAAAATGTAGTAAGAGACCACGTCTATCTCTGGAAACAATTTAAAATTTGGTTACGAAACGTCTTTCTGACCGTTACACACTGAGGAAAAAAAATCACACCAAGGAAGAGTTTTGCGACATTGGTAGGCATGATGTCTGAAAGATGATGTCTGTTCAGATTTTACACCGGTCACGTAAGTGTGGCGGTGGTAGCGTCTATGTGAGAACGTAAATCAGGTTAGCTTTAAACACACGCTGTCACGGTTGTTAGCGTTAGTTATCTTTGAGATTTGACGTGGCGAGTTGATGTTAGTCAAGAATGCCTTTAAGGCGACAAAGACCTATTATAACATCTGATTGAGATTTAACGAGGTCGTGTAATAGGTCTACGAGGAGCTGGATGTACCTTCTGCAATACTGCAGAATTGGCAGAAATGTAGCAGTGTAGTCACTGTACATGACTGTTGGCAGTGGTGGCTCCGAGAATGTGTGGTCGCAAGAAGCCCAGGCTCCGGATGGCCACGTGGCAGTACCGAGGGTGAAGACTGTGCTCGGTGTTTGGCTCTGGCGCATCGTACTGCAATTTGGGCAGCAGCAGTTGGCACCATAGTGACACAATAAACTGTCACAAATGGATTGTTTCAAGGACAGCTCCGAGCCAGAACGCCCTGTAGCGTACATTCCACTGCTCCCAAACCACCACAATTCACCCATCGAGAGCTCATTACAACGCAGGGTGTAGGTGTACTGTGCTTTCTAATGGAAGCTGATTCCATCTCTGTACCAGTGACGGGGTGTGTTGGTTACAAGAAGGTCAGTTCAGCTCCTGCAACCAACCTGCTTGTGTGCTACACGTGCGGGACCTACGCTTGAAATTATGGTGTGGGTTTGCGATTTCTTATGACAGGAGGAGCACTCTCGTGATTATCCCACCCAATCGAACTGCAAATTTTTACGTCAGTCTGGTGACCCGACCATTTGTTCTTCCATTAACGAACAGCATTCCAGGGGGTCGTTTCCAACAGGATACTGCTCGATCACGTATCGCTATTGTAGCCCTACATGGTCTACAGTGTGTGGACATGTTGCCTTGGCCTGCTCGATCACCAGCTCTGTCTCCCATCAAGCACATGCAGGACATCATCGGATAGCAGCTCCAGCGTCATCCACGACCAGCATTAAGCGTCCCTGTATTGACCGACCAAATGGAACAGGCATGGAACGTCACCCCACAAACAAACATCCGTCACAAGTACGACACAATGCATCCGTGTTTGTACACTTACATTCAAAATTCCGGCGGTTATATCGGTTATTAATGTACCAGCGTTTCACATTATGCCTTATCTCGCGCTTACCTAACATGCGATCTTCAATTGTTAATCGCTTAAATATGTTATCTAAACAATTGTATTCCAGAAATTTCATTACTCTACTCTAATTATTTGTTGTGATTCTGGTTTCCGTCGGTGTATGGACCTTAACAAACGAACAGGGGCTACTCAAGTATCGTTATCGCCTGATTCCTTCCTCATACACAACCTTCTTTCCTGATTCTTAAATCATGTCTTAGCGATGATTTAACTGTGTAAAATTCTCCAGGCAGCTTCCTCGGCATCCCCCCCTCCGGTCCATTTTGACCTACTATTTTTCCTTCTCTCTTTTTCCTATCGTCGAGCTCCAGTCCCACTTCAGAATTAAATTTTCTTCCCCCTTAACTATCTGAATAATTTCTTTCGTCTTTTCATATATTTCTTTAGTCCCTTCATCATCTGCATAGCTGATTGGCATATGAACTTGTACTACTGTGGTGGTTGTGGGCTAACTGTCTATCTGGGCTTCGATTATGCGTTCACTATGCTGGTCATAGAACATTACTTGCGTTACTATTTTCTTTTTCGTTATAAAACCTACTCCTGCATTACCCCTAATTGATTTTGTATCTTTAAACTTATCTTCACCTGACCAGACGTCCTGTTTCTCCTGCCACCGAACATCACTAATGCCCACTAAATCTTACTTCAACCTATTCTTTTCTCTCTTTAAATTTTCTGATCTACCTGCCTGATTAAGGGATCTAACATTTCACACCCCAGTCTGTACATTGTCAGTTTTTTCTCCAGATGACGACATCCTCCTTGTGCACTCCTGCCTGGAAATCGGAATGGGGGACCATTCTACCTCCGGAATATTTTGCCGAAGATGATGCCATCATCATTTGACCATACAGTAGAGCTGCGCGCTCTCTAAAAAATTGCAGACGTAGTTTCCCTTACTTCAGCCAATCGCAGTACCAGCACAGCAAGGCCATTATGGTTGATGTTGCCCTTCTCCAGGAACTACGCGTCTGCCTGACTTCTAAACAGATACTCCTTCGTCGTGGCTTCACGTATTGTACAGTTATCTGAATCGCTGATGCAACCAAGCCACACCTCCAACAGCGATGTCCGTAGTTCCTGGACGGCATATCAGCTACCAAGTCGAAATAGTAATAAGTCGGTAATTTCACGATAATACAAAACGACCTACCCTTATTTGAACTCTTTGTACATCCTTCGTCAAACCCGTCTGATGTTAGTCCCATATCGGACTGCAGTACTCCAGAAGAGGATAGATAAGCGTGGAGTAAGCAGTCGCTTTAATAGACATGTTGCGTTTTGTAAGTGTTCTGCCAACAAATCGCAGTCTTTGAATTGTATTCCCCACAACATTATGTATGTCATCGTCAAACGCATCTGATGTTAGTCCCATACCGGACTGCAATACTCCAGAAGAGGATGGATTAACTTGGTGTAAGCAGTCACTTTAATAGACATGTTGCGTTTTCTATGTGTTCTGCCAATTGTATTCCCCACAACTTTATGTATGTCATCATTCCACTTTAAGTTATTTCTAATTGTAATCCCTAAGTATATAGTTGAATAGACATCTTTCAGATTTGTGTGGTTTATCGTACCACCGAAATTTAACGGATTTATTTTAGTACTCATATGTATCATTTACAGTCAATTGTCATTTTTCAATTGGTTTTGATCATCTAATGACCTCACAAGACGTTAAAAGATAGCGTCATCTGCAGAAAACCTAAGAGGGCTGCTCAGATTGTTTCCCAGGTCGTTTATGTAAATCAGAAACAGCAGAAGGCCTATAAAACTTGCTTGGAGAACGCCATATACTAATTCTGTTTTACTCGATGACTTTCCACCAACTACTATGTACTGTGACCTTTCTGACGGAAAATCACGAATCCAGTCGCACAACTGAGATGATACTACGTAGGTACGCGGTTTGATTTGGGCACCCTTGTTAGGAACGGTGTCAAAAGCTTTCTAAAAATCTAAAAACGTGGAATCAGTTTGACATTTCTTGTCATTGGCACTCATTACTTCGTAAGATAAAGAGCCTGTTGTGTTTCAGAAGAATGACTTTTCTGAATCCGTGCTATTTGTCAATAAATCGTTTTTCTTTCGAGGTAATTCGTGATTTTCGAACGCAGCATATCTTCCAATATCCTAGTGCAAAACGACGTAAGTGATATATGTCTGTAATTTAGCGGATTTCTCCTACCTCCTTTCTCGGGTATTAGAGTGATATATGTAAATTTTCAGTCTTTGCGTACGGATCTTTAGACGAGCGAGTGGTTGCATATGTTTACCATCTACCGAGCTACTGCATCAGCACACACTTTAAGGATGCTGACTGGCATACAATATGGACCGGAGGCCTTACCTTTCTTAACTGATTTAAGTAGTTCTAATACACCGAGAGTATTTAATTCTAAGTTGATCATGTCGCCAGTTCAGTTGTCCTAGATTCCAATTCTGGAACATTACTTCGTCCTTTTTGGTGAAGGATTTTCGGCAAACTGTGACTCCGCTTTGGAGGCTCTGTCATCAATAACATCAACAATGTTATGGCGCAGAGGAGGCATTGATTGCGTCTTGCCACTGGTGTGCTTTACTTATGACCAGAATATGTTTGGGCTTTCTGGCAGACTTGGAGACAATTTCGTTGTGGATACTATTAAAAGCAATTCGCATTCAAGTTCGTGCGAAATTTCTAGCTTCTGCACAGCTTCGCCAATCTTGAGGATTTTGCATTCTTTTAAATTTGGCATGCTTTTTCGTTGCTTCTGAAAATGTTTTGTGACCTGCCTTTCGTCTATCATGAGGGATCAGTACCATCTCTTCTTTATTTATTTGATATACGTCTCTCAATAGCCGTCGATACCATTTCTTTGAATTCAAACCACATCTAGTCTACGCTTCGATATTCAGATTGGAAGGACGAGAGACTCTTTCTTAAGAAGACCTCATGAGAATTTTTATTTGTTTATTACATAGATGTACTTTGCATTTACTTTTGGTGGACTTGGATGCCACAGTGTCCAGTCTCGCCACAATAGCCTTGCGGTCACTAATCCCTGTTTCCGTTGTGATGCTACCTGTCTGCTGAGGATTATTTGTTGCCAATAGGTCAAAATGGAACGCACAGTACCCACTTCATATTTAACCAGTGTTTCATAACATTGGTCTACAGTGGTTTTTTTTTTTTACAGAAACCAAAGTAGACGGTCTTTATAGATTTCGATGCGCTGAACATGAATATCGTGATTAAATTTGTAAGGAGCAGCCAATTCCTATTATATCTAATTATTTACTTTATTATTTTTCTCCTGTTTTTAATTTAATATGTCTTCTAGCTGAGCGTTACAAGTAGGCTGCGACTTTACGTTTCATATGTTTAGCTATCGTAATCAATAGGCTATATACATTAATCGAACTTATTTCATCTCATTGCATTCCTCTTGTAGGTGGTGTCTGGGGCATTTCTCTGTAGCATCAAGCAAAAATGGTCCAACGTAGTAGTAGTTCACCGTCTTGTGTACCGCTGTTACATGTAAGAAATTTCCTGGTGGGACAACACACCGTGCTCATCACCGAATGTATCGCAGTTCTCTGGGTTCTCAGGGTTGGAGTAAAAGAAGTGCATCTTGAGGGTCATATTGAGGCCAATGACCATATAAATGTAAATTAATTGGTCCATAAGGTCCCTATAATTTTCGGTTCTCCTGTTTCCCAAGAACAAAGTTGTCACGTTAGGAAAACAATACCACGCATGCAGCTGATCAAGAGTTAGAGTGAAGTCAAAGTGTATGTTTCCCAACAGCTGGAATACTTGCGGATCAATGAATATTTACCCCCCTTATTATCTTCTCTGTGCTGATATGTGGAAACTTCTTGCACAAATACAGAAACGCTGCTTTTTTCCGGTGCACAGGCTTCAAAATGCTGCCATGAGTCCCATTTTAACGTCCAGTGCTGATTCGGATTCGCTAGTGGTTCTCTGGCAATATCTTTTGACCCAGGTACCAGAACTGTTCGTGGAGTTCATTCCCTCTGTGTGTAGTGTTTCTCTCTTGTGGGACCATCTGGCTCACACAGGTAGACTTAGTGGAACACCCATCCAAACCCAAAAGCATCGCAATGACTTTGAAATCTCCACATACCTGCCTCTCATGCTTATTGTAAATTACACTGTGTACAACAGACTTCAACATGGTATAACTTACTTTATCTAAAGATTATTACGTGACAAGGATGGATGGCCTTCCATTACTCTTGTGTAATGATACTGCCTTCAGGCTTGTTTTTGAGTAATCTACTAAGAGTCTCCACTCATCTGATTTGTATGTAATACTCAGGTCTTCCAACAAGTCGTCATTGTCACTGCAGAATGTAATGCCTTTAATCCTCTAATACTGAAATGACACTCAAGGTTTTTTCTTTTACTTTCCTGAAACACAGACACGTGTACTGCGTCGGCGTGAACATTCCGCTGCTGCAGTCGTTGAGTCCAAGAGTGTGATTTCACACTATGGAACATCTAGAGCCCTAATGAGGTAACTGAGTTACCACTGTGTGAATTTCTGTGGTTTTCCAGATGAAGATGTTGATGTAAATGTAGGGTCAATGCTATTGACGCATTACTGCACTTTTTGGGCTGTATGTGTCGGTTCAGCATCATCGCTGTCACGGCTTGATGGTGGAGCACATGGTGGAACAGCGACTGGCAATCCTTCCCCATTAGCTACAGGGTGAATGACAAACGGGATAGCAAGGGAACTGACTGTTCAACATCATGTTGATACTGACTCCTTTCCTCAGGGGAGGTACCACTCAAAAATAGCAAACACATACATACGCCCAATTGTAGGCGCACACACATTCACTGCCAACCACCACGGTATTCGTTCCAGTAACAAGTGAACTAACGCAGCACAATAGCAAGCAGACGTGACAAACGACGATTAAAATCTCGTCGGCCCTCTGTATTCGACAAAATTCGTCCGACCGTGCTTTTTGTCACTTACATGCTTACTGTCAAATACTTAACACATTATCTCATTTTTAAAGTAGCCAGACGTCTGAAGGTGTTTTATATATAGGAGTTAGATTCTTTAAAGGATTAGTGGTTTACCACTTGGAAACAGTTGGGGTGGCACATGAACTGTGTTTTAAATAATAGGAACAGGTAGATATACTCTTAAGTTAACAGCGTATAAGAACTATTGGTGTTTCTGTGGATCTACTGGGCTACAGAAGTCAGACGAGACAATTATTTGTTTAGAAACTATCGTGGAAAGCCCGCCCGGCTAGCTGCGCGGTCTAACGCGCTGCTTCCCGAGCGCGAAGGCGTGCCGGACAGCCTGTGGATGGTCTTTTAAGGCAGTTTTCCATCTGCCTCGACGAATGATGGACCGTTCTCCGTACACCATTGTTACTCTACCATGCAAACATCTGGGTTACACTAGTCTTGTATGAGACGTTCCAGGGAATTGGGGGTGGGGGAATTCCACTGGGGGCCGAACCTCACAGTAACCCTGGGTTCGGTGTGGGACGGCGGTGAGGTGGGTGGACTGTTGTGGCCTGCTGGGGGTTGTAAACCACAGAGGGTTACGGCGATACGAAGCCTTTCCGTCGTTTCTAGGTCCCCAGTTTAATACACAATACACAATCGTGGAAACATGAAAATAACTAACCAACTAAGTAAGTGGTAAGTATGAAGAGGGTTGGGGTTGGCCAGGCAATTTGTGTGTTATGTGTGTGTGTGTTTGTGTGTGTGTACCAGACCGGAGGTCGTTGTTCAGGCAGGCGGGTTTCCTCGCTCATATTGTTCACAGCTCCTTCTCTTTGTCAAAATGAATCCTACAGAGGCATTCTCAAAGGGCAATTTCTCCATAATCAAAAGAAGTTGGCACATGCCATACTGAAAGTTTGATTTGAGTTAGTCTAAGGTATACCTTCCTAGAGTATTTACTACTCGTCCTAAAATACACTCCTGGAAATTGAAATAAGAACACCGTGAATTCATTGTCCCAGGAAGGGGAAACTTTATTGACACATTCCTGGGGTCAGATACATCACATGATCGCACTGACAGAACCACAGGCACATAGACACAGGCAACAGAGCATGCACAATGTCGGCACTAGTACAGTGTATATCCACCTTTCGCAGCAATGCAGGCTGCTATTCTCCCATGGAGACGATCGTAGAGATGCTGGATGTAGTCCTGTGGAACGGCTTGCCATGCCATTTCCACCTGGCGCCTCAGTTGGACCAGCATTCGTGCTGGACGTGCAGACCGCGTGAGACGACGCTTCATCCAGTCCCAAACATGCTCAATGGGGGACAGATCCGGAGATCTTGCTGGCCAGGGTAGTTGACTTACACCTTCTAGAGCACGTTGGGTGGCACGGGATACATGCGGACGTGCATTGTCCTGTTGGAACAGCAAGTTCCCTTGCCGGTCTAGGAATGGTAGAACGATGGGTTCGATGACGGTTTGGATGTACCGTGCACTATTCAGTGTCCCCTCGACGATCACCAGTGGTGTACGGCCAGGGTAGGAGATCGCTCCCCACACCATGATGCCGGGTGTTGGCCCTGTGTACCTCGGTCGTATGCAGTCCTGATTGTGGCGCTAACCTGCACGGCGCCCAACACGCATACGACCATCATTGGCACCAAGGCAGAAGCGACTCTCATCGCTGAAGACGACACGTCTCCATTCGTCCCTCCATTCACGCCTGTCGCGACACCACTGGAGGCGGGCTGCACGATGTTGGGGCGTGAGCGGAAGACGGCCTAATGGTGTGCGGGACCGTAGCCCAGCTTCATGGAGACGGTTGCGAATGGTCCTCGCCGATACCCCAGGAGCAACAGTGTCCCTAATTTTCTGGGAAGTGGCGGTGCGGTCCCCTACGGTACTGCGTAGGATCCTACGGTCTTGGCGTGCATCCGTGCGTCGCTGCGGTCCGGTCCCAGGTTAGGTTCAACACGGTCTACATAACAAAATTCCTCTCAGAGGGTAACACTGCTCTGCTTGTTTATACTATAATTCCTTGAATAAAAATAATTGAATTATACAAACTGCCTCCAGCTTTGACGTTATAGTATAGCAGTAGTGGAAAGAGTGTTATATATAGCCTTTCCGTTACAGGACTCTGCTGGGGCATAGTACGTAATATACCAAATTTGCAATTTGATTGCACAAGCTACGTAAAACCGGTTGCAGTGTTATAAGGAACTACCAATAAATCGAGTACGCAGCTAGAAAGGACGAAGTGTGATGCAAGGACAGATATTTTTTCTTACTTGCACAGTAGCAAAAGTGCCAGGAGGTGGATGTTCACGTATATAAGAACAAATCTCCCAAAGACTGAGAGTGCGCGCTTAAAAACGCAGTCTGTCTCCATCATCAGCTATTATTCACTAAGGAAAGTAAAGAAATTGCGAAGAAATGTTGTCCAATTAAATGAAGCGATGCTGTAGGAGTTAGTTTATGAAAAGAGACATTAAAAGAAGTACATGAATTTCTGTACTGATGTAGCAAATTAATGATCAGGATCAATGTGGAGAGGATATAAAATGCAGACTGGCAATAGCAAGAAAAGCATGTGAGGAAAAGACAATTTTTATTATAAAATTACAAATTTAGCTGTCAGGAAGTTCTTTCTGAAGGTATGTGTGTGAACTTAGCTCCATACGAGAGTGAGGCGTGGACGATCAGTAGCACAGATAAGAATAGAATGGAAAATTTCAAAATGTGGTGCTACAGGAAAATGCTGAAATTTAGGTAGATAGAATAGCTAATAAAAATATACCGAATAAAACCGGGAAGAATACAAATTTATGGGAAAACTTGATTAAAAGAAATGGTCGGTTGATAGGACACATCATGCGGTATGAATGAATAGTAAATTTGGTATTGGTCAGAAGTGTGTAGGATAAATACTGTAGAGGGAGGCCAAGCTTTGAGTATAGTAAGCAAGTACAAGAGGATGTACAGGGGTAGGACAACAATACGGAAACACGCAGAGATACCTCTATATGTTGCATGCGTCAGTCCTGTGTAGCTGTGAGTGCATTATGTCGAAGCTAAGTCAGTTCGAACGTGAGCAAATTGTTGGTTCTCGTATGGTGGGTGCTTCTGTAACCAACGTAGCCAAAGTACTTGGTGCATCAAGAGGTCCCGTGCCGAAGATTTATACTGTGGTGTCACCGCAAGGCACCACACTTGCTAGGTTGCAGGCTTCAAATCGGCTGCGGGCCGTCAGTACACATCGGACCCGCGGGTAGCCACTGTCGCCGCTAGCAGACCGAGCGCCGCCACTCGGCTGGTCTTACGAGACAAGCTAGCGCACTGCCCAGTTCTACAGCCGACTTTAATAGGAATGGTTCACTTGTTATGGCTTCAGAGATCTCATTTGCAGAGACGCTACTTAGCATAGCCTTCAGGTAAGTCAGTAGCTACGACCTAGCCAGGTGCCACATACAGTTTATGCATTGACAATTGATCCATAAGTGTGAAGCAATCAGAATTGTAAAGAACTATTCGCAGTTCAGTCTATAACTGCACTTGTAGATATTATTGTACAAATTCAAGATCGACTTTCACCGCTGATGCTGAATTAAAAGCTAAGTATTTAATTGTATTCCTGTCTACTAACTTTCTAATCACCTAAGATGTTCCAGATACATCCCGTCATGTATAGTTCATAGATTGTCACGTAAGCCGACGTGATCAACGCTTGCAGTTAATGGTTACACCTCGTGATCAGATTAAGAGTCAAATTGCGTAACAGCCGGGCCACCCCTTTTCCATGAGGCCCATTGTGGGGCAGCGGGTGGAATAATAGAATAAATGTTTTGTATTATTTATTTAATGCTGTTGTTTGCCGTTCTCAACACTGGCTCTCTAACTACAATATTGGCAACCAGAAAGCGATTAGCAAAACGTGAAGCCTGTAATTAGAATTCCTAGTGCCCACTTCATCTGAGAAATACACTTATAGCTACAGCTTATAGCTCTGAGGAATTAGGAGATTGTCTGGGATTCATAATCAAAAACCATTCTCTCAAAAATGTTCACTATATTCTGAAAGTCACAGACCAAAAAGCATCCACACAATCCAACTACCAGAGCAGTTCAGAGTCTAATGCGCTGATATAACTAAAACTGTTCAAATTAAATGTTTAAGTGAATGCTCGCCATAATTTGATGATAATGTTCATCAAACGCCACGCTAATAATGGTAGAATGTCTGTCCTGCGGCGGCACGTGAAAATACGACATACGCAAACTAAAGATAGATCATTAACGTCATCCCAAAATTAACACTTCACTCGAAAACGATTTCATGGTTGGGCCTTCCTCTTCTCGCACAGCGTTCTTACACATAAAGCCGCGGTGCGGACGGCTAAGGGAACACTTGATCAAATCTGTTCTCCCGACTAGCCGCTGGGCTAGTAATGCACCACTTTAAGTTATCGAATAAATCATTGCTTCCTTTGCTGATGGCCGATGAAGCTCTCAATTTAATTGTGCAATCAGCACACAAGTAAGTAATCATAATAAAAGTCTGACGTGGCTAAGTCAAAAATTTTGGGCGAGAGAATTAATTTAATTACACTACACGCAGTAGACGAGCTCTGAACTTGCTCTTTGGAGATACGCTATAGCTATAGTTTTATAGTTATTCTGTTGAAACTTCTCACATTTTTATGATTATAGCGGATCTCCCTTCTACTTAAATTTAAACATCCTAGCTTTATTTATTCGCTTACTTAATCTACCTTTCTTCCTTAATTTCTAAGACAAAAACCAGAAAATCATAAATTTCAACTAAAATTTTAATTTGTGAGATCCAGAATACTGTTTCTCCTAAATGATTATGCAAAAGTAATCTAAATATAAATTTTTAAGTTTATAGCTCTTTTGTGTTACGCCAATGATTTTTACAGAAAAACGTCCAAATTTCGAAAATGGTTAAAGTTATTGAACTGATATTTAACACATATTGATTTTGTAGTATTCCTGACATGCTAGAAACGCTTCAGGTTATTTACTTCATTTTAAAGTATTGCGCAATATTTATGACGTCAGAGCTAGTTACAGCGGACTAGGCTGGCACACAATGGAAAGACTGATGTGAATTTTATAAGTTGTGAGTATGCTGCTTCCCTACACCATAGTTCGGTCTCATATATAACACACATGCAGCGAAAGCGGAAAAACATCATTCGCTTAGTGAAAACGCGGACGGAAGTGTGTACCGAATGACCTTGGTAAGTGGTCATTGAACTGAGTGTCGCACTGTCAAACCTTGCCAACAACAAAACAATGGCAAGGGACGCCCATAAACTGGGAATTGCAGGACGAGCTGGAATTGCAAAACCGCACGTTAGTGATGCACATGTCCGTAAAAGGAAAGATTGGTGACGAAGACATAAAACCTGATCTATGGAGAAATTAAAAAAATGTAATTGGGTCGGAAGAGTCTTGTTTCACACTACTTCCAACTTCCGGTCCGGTTTACGTCTATCGTATGCTGTCCGAAACTTACGATTCAGACCGCTTGTTGTCAAGTGTGAAACATGGCAGGGGTTCGGTGATGATTTGGGAAGGCAAATTCTGGTATTACTTGGGCCCTGTGATTTCTCTGCAAGATCGCTTTACTGCCATGAATCATGAGACCATTTTAGCTGGTCAGGTCCATCGCATGGAAAAATATTGTTCGCCAACGGTGATGCTGTGTTCTCAGACGGCAGAACTTCTGTTCACACAGCCCTCAGCAGCCAGGACTTGTTTTGTGAGCACGAGCACTAACGGTCGCATCTCCCCTACTCACAACAGTTACCAGATTGCAATATTACTGAACCTTTGTAATCTACTTTGGAGAGTAGGGGTGATCACTATCCACCTCCATTATCGTTACCAGAACTTGCCACTATTTTGCAGGAAGAACTGTGTAAGATGGCCTTGAAAATCGTAGAGGATTGTATTTACCCACCGCGAGACAGAACTTGCCACTATTTTGCAGCAAGAACTGTTTAAGATGGCCTTGAAAACCGTAGAGGATTGTATTTACCAACCGCGAGACGACTGGAAGCTGTTTTGAATGCTAACAGGATTCCTACACAGTATTGGCATGGTAATGTGTTGTGTTGGTGATGTTTACTTATTTTGGTCCGTCCACTGCAGGTTGTACATTACAGACTGGTGTGCAGAGCTGCATTACATCAGTCTGCCAACTAAAGACCACGGCAACAGACCTGGAATGTTTAGGAGCTCAAAGTGACTGAGCGGAAGGAGGCCGTTCAAGGAATGCACAGTAAAATATGCTTCAAGAATTACCACCTACTTTTGGGACTTAGTAATTTGTCATCTTAGACAAACGGAAAGACACATGACTATCTACATCTACATCTACATCTACATCCATACTCACAAGCCACCTGACGGTGTGTGGCGGAGGGTACCTTGAGTACCTCTATCGGTTCTCCCTTCTATTCCAGTCTCATATTGTTCGTGGAAAGAAGGATTGTCGGTATGCTTCTGTGTGGGCTCTAATCTCTCTGATTTTATCCTCATGGTCTCTTCGCGAGATATACGTAGGAGGGAGCCATATACTGCTTGACTCTTCGGAGAAGGTATGCTATTGAAACTTCAACAAAAGCCCGTACCGAGCTACTGAGCGTCTCTCCTGCAGAGTCTTCCATTGGAGTTTATCTATCATCTCCGTAAATATTTCGCGATTACTAAATGATCCTGTAATGAAGCGCGCTGCTCTCCGTTGGATCTTCTCTAGCTTTTCTATCAACCCTATCTGGTACGGATCCCACACTGCTGAGCAGAATTCAAGCAGTGGGCGAACAAGCGTACTGTAACCGACTTCCTTCGTTTTCGGATTGCATTTCCTTAGGATTCTTCCAATGAATCTCAGTCTGGCATCTGCTTTACCAACGATTAACTTTATATGATCATTCCATTTTAAATCACTCCTAATGCGTACTCCCAGATAATTTATGGAATTAACTGCTTCCAGTTGCTGACCTGCTATTTTGTAGCTAAATGATAAGGGATCTATCTTTCTATGTATTCGCAGGACATTACACTTGTCTACATTGACATCCAATTGCCATTCCCTGCACCATGCGTCAATTCGCTGCAGATCCTCCTGCATTTCAGTACAATTTTCCATTGTTACAACCTCTCGATATACCACAGCATCATCCGCAAAAAGCCTCAGTGAACTTCCGATGTCATCCACAAGGTCATTTATGTATATTGTGAATAGCAACGGTCCTACGACACTCCCCTGCGGCACACCTGAAATCACTCTTAATTCGGAAGACTTCTCACCATTGAGAATGACATGCTGCGTTCTGTTATCTAGAAAATCTTCAATCCAATCACACAATTGGTCTGATAGTCCATTTGCTCTTACTTTGTTCATTAAACGACTGTGGGGAACTGTATCGAACGCGTTCTTGCACGTCGATGACTATCACAAAACTGTAGGCGTTATTTAGCACATAAACATTGGTAAGGCGTGTCGACTCGTGAATGGAATCAGTAGGTGAGCACGCATTACTCTGCTTAAGTAATTCCCATCATACGCACTACGTCACCCCCTGGTGTAAATATATTTGTCCAACACTAATAAATTCACTGTGCATCCAAGTGCGGACGCTTCCTTGTTCCTACGCTTTTCGAAGTGCCCTGAAGTGGAATGGCAAAGTTCGTAGAGCAAAGAGGCGTCCGATTGCTTCTTTAATTTCAGTTTCTGCGAACGCTGACGTTGAGATTGGAAAGAAAATGGAGCGTACTTCGTTATCCCAGGCGCCGACGCAAAGGATGAGGAAATTCCATCTGCTGCGAGGCTACCGCTAAAGGTCTCGCACAGAACGTCTGCTGCCAATCTTATTTGCAGTTCTTTCTCCTACGGAAAGGCGAAAGCAGGCGAGTTTCCTTTCTCTGCCAGCTTGAGTCTCAGAAATACCCTATCATCTCTACGTATCTGACAGCTAATGTCGTGAAGAAGAGTACACTGGCGCAAAGATCCATACATGTTTCCATCAGTGCTGCGATTGTGTTTCGGGTAACCTGGTGAGAAGGTGTGTTGCTGATAACTAGATCTAGTATTTTAAAATGCCAAAATTTGACGACAAAGGTGCGGCATTTTAGGCGAATAAGTTGCTGAAACAGTGGCCCATATCAGATGCTGCATTTGTAAGTAGGCTGTTTATAGTTTCTTATTGGCAACGTTACTTAGCGCTCTGTATGAAAATCACTGGCTGTGCTGTGTGCAGTCTGTGGCTAGTTAGCATTGTTGTCTGCCATTGTAGTGTTGGGCGACTGGCTGTTAACAGCGCGTAGCGTTGCGCAGTTGGAGGTGAGCCGCCAGCAGTGGTGGATGTGGGGGGGGGGGGGGGAGATGGTGGAGTTTTGAAATTTGTAACACTGGATGTCATGAACTACTATATATATTATGACTGTTGAGGTAAATACATTGTTTGTTCTCTATTAACATCTTTCAATTGCTAACTATACCTATCAGTAGTTAGTGCCTTCGGTAGTTTGAATCTTTTATTTAGCTGGCAGTAGTGGCGCTCGCTGTATTGCAGTAGCTTGAGTAACGAAGATTTTTGTGAGGTAAGTGATTTGTGAAAGGTACAGGTTAATGTTAGTCAGGGCCATTCCTTTGTAAGGATTTCTGAAAGTCAGATTGCGTTGCGCTAAAAAAATATTGTGTGTCAGTTTAAGCACAGTCATGTATAATTATTCTAAGGGGACGTTTAATATGTCGACCCTTAGCCGAGGATACCTCACTGGAATCTTCTGATTTTTTCTTGTAGTTGTGTAAATAGTGTAGCTATTGTTTATTGCTAGTGCATAATTGTAGAGAGAATCTCCTTTGTAGTTGCAGTCTTTCATTGTTGTACAGTAAAACAGTTGTGGCATGCATGTAGATTTGCACCAAGTATTTCGCAGCTGCGCTTGCAATTAACTACATATTATTTTCAGTGCTATGTTAATGTGTTCTCTTATTTTTGCTCTTCAAATTGTGCTTTTCTGTGTTATCGTGTGAAATATTGTGACAATAATGGCGTGTGAAAAACGTAACACTAGGCTTCAAAGTAAACTGAGAAATAATAGTGACGACGAGCGTAGCTTATCAGCACAACTGTGTAGTGAATTAACAGACATTCAAAGTAGTAATTTGGTAACTGTGCATAGGGAAATGGAGCGAGCGGCAAATAATGGTGTAGACAGTGAAACAGGTAGTGAACAAGGAAGCATTATCGATCGATCGGTCGGCAACAGCTCGCCTCAGGAATCCGAAATGACAGAACACAATATTGCAAATACTGTAGACTTAGGTTTTGGGTCCTCACCGATTTCTCAAATGAGTCCAGACACATTTTCTGCTTGTCAAAATGTGAATGTTGACGGTGAAAATCCACTGCCAAAAAGCATAGAGAAACAGATTCCAGACACTAATACATTATTATTGCAATTAATGCAACAAATGGAACAAAATCAGAGACAAATGGGACAAAATCTTCAAAAGTTAGACACAATGGAACAAAATCAGAGACAAACAGAGCAAAAGCTTCAAAAGCTAGACACAGTGGAACAAAATCTTCAAAAGTTAGACACAATGGAACAACACCAGAGACAAACACAGCAACAATTAGACACAATGGAACAAAATCTTCGGAAGTTACCCTGTCCTTTCCTTTTGTGTTATCCCACTATGTGTTTGTGTACCCTTGTGTATTTGTTTTCTTCCTGTCTCTGTGTAGTTTCATAGAATTTTTTCTTCTTCTAATACTAAGCTACATTCACTATGATGAGGAATACTGTTATCCTCAAATATAATTGGCATTAATAATATGTTATTTACCTTGTAAATATGCTTAGACATTATTTATTCTGTTTTGTTTTAATGCTCATGTGTAAAGTTGATGTTTCAAAAGTCATTCTGATCTTTTATGTATTTACTTATGTCATAATTCCTGTAACACTGATGTATATGTTAGTTCGATTCTTTTGTAAAGCCTGTACTACAAATGTTATCTGTATTGTTGTGTTTTTAATGGTGTATTTTGTATCTTTGTTATTGTATTTTTATGTTATAAAATTGTAATTGACACCAGTTCATCAAATTAAGTAACTTGTAAGTTACATTTCACTGCACACGTTTCTGTTAGTCATAGTATATGGACAATATGTGAGAAGTAGGGCCTGATAGTGTTTGCACATGTGTTAATAATTCAGCAAGGGACTGGTTAACAACATTGCTGGTTCTAAGGATAAAAAAAAAAAAACTTAGTGAGTGCACAAGTGGTGGTTTATGGACTTGCTATATTCTCCGCAAGACTCTTCGATGGTGAATGTGCACCTGCACAGTAGCAACAGATGGCTGCTGGCCGTCTCTACATGGATTACAGTGGGTCTGCATCTTTGATGACCCACCAATACCATTATTTCTACAAGGACTACAGTGGGTCTGCATCTTTGATGACCCACCAGTACCATTATTTCTACAAGGACTGCAGTGGGTCTGCACCTCTGGTGGCCCACCAATACCACAATCTCTACCAGGACTACAGTGGGTATACTCTGTGATGACCTACCTACCAATATTCACCAACTTTGAATGACTCTGCTGTGGGTTTGCTCTGTTGTGGCCCATTACTTGTCAGCATGTCAAGAGTCAGCACTGTCTTTCCGTTGGAAGGACAACACTACTTCTTCAAGACTGCATGGAAATCCACTACTTCCGTGTGCATTGTCTTTTACTGCTCATACTTTGATAAAAACGGCAGTTTTACTGTGATGAATGATCAGGACTGTCTTTATGGAGTGTGAGAAAATTTTAGCTTTTGACCAACATTGCATTAATAAGTGTGTGCATTGGATATCTTTGTTATTGTAATTATGAAAAATTTTATCAAATCATTATTGGCCACTGCCCAAAACAATTTGTAAAATTTTTTGTGAGGAGCATGGGGGCTATGTAAGTAGGCTGTTTATATTTTCTTATTGGCAACGTTACGTAGCGCTCTGTATGAAAATCACTGGCTGTGCTGTGTGCAGTCTGTGGCTAGTTAGCATTGTTGTCTGCCATTGTAGTGTTGGGCAACTGGCTGTTAACAGCGCGTAGCGTTGCGCAGTTGGAGGTGAGCCGCCAGCAGTGGTGGATGTGGGGAGAGGGATGGCGGAGTTTTGAAATTTGTAACACTGGACGTCATGAACTACTATATATATTATGACTGTTAAGGTAAATACATTGTTTGTTCTCTATTAACATCTTTCAATTGCTAACTATGCCTGTCAGTAGTTAGTGCCTTCGGTAGTTTGAATCTTTTATTTAGCTGGCAGTAGTGGCGCTCGCTGTATTGCAGTAGCTTGAGTAACGAAGATTTTTGTGAGGTAAGTGATGTGTGAAAGGTACAGGTTAATGTTAATCAGGGCCATTCCTTTGTAGGGATTTCTGAAAGTCAGATTGCATTGCGCTAAAAAAATATTGTGTGTCAGTTTAAGCACAGTCATGTATAATTGTTCTAAGGGGACGTTTCACATTTTATTATGGAATGCACATAAAAATAATTATATCACAAGCATTGAGAAATTGCGAACTAACATCCCACAGATGTTCGGGCTCACATGCGGTTCCTCTTCGTCGAAATGTCTTGGCTCAAACTCGCTAAGAGGTTGAACTGCACGTGTCGCATTACAAGCCCTAAATTAGACACTTGTAACCCTTTGGTTAAATTACCTGGCTGATGGCAAGTTTGCGAAATACAAAGTTAACATAACATATAATAACAGTAATAATGGTATTAAGGAATGAAAGAGGAAGCCGCCTGGTAGAATTTTGCACAGAGCATAACTTAATCATAGCTATCATTTGGTTCAAGAATCATAAATGAAGGTTGTACACATGGAAGAAGCCTGGAGATACTGGAAGATCTCAGATATATTATAGAATGGTAAGACAGATATTTAGGAACAAGGTTTTAAACTGTAAGACATTTCCAGCAGCATATGTTGACTCTGACCACAATCTATTGGTTATGAACTGTAGATTAATACTGAAGAAACTGCAAAAAGGTGGGAATTTGAGGAGATGGGTCCTGGATAAACTGATAGAACCAGAGGTTGTAGAGAGCTTCAGGGAGAGCATTAGGGAACGTTTGACAAGAACGGGGGAAAGAATTACAGAAGAACAAGAATGGGTAGCTTTGAGAGATGAAATAGTGAAGGTAGCAGAGGATCAAGTAGGTAAAAAGACGAGGGCTAGTAGAAATCCTTGGGTAACAGAAGAGATATAGAATTTAATTGATGAAAGGAGAAAATATAAAAATGCAGTAAATGAAGCAGGCAAAAAGGAATACAAACGTCTCAAAAATTAGGTCGACAGGAAGTGCAAAATGGCTAAGCAGGGATGTCTAGAGGACAAATGTAAGGATGTAGAGGCGTATATCGCTAGGGGTAAGACAGATACTGCCTACAAGAAAATTATAGAGACCTTTGGAGAAAAGAGAACCACTTGCATGAATATCAAGAGCTCAGATGGAAACCCAGTTCTAAGCAAAGAAGGGAAATCAGAAAGGTGGAAGGAGTATATAGAGGGTCTATACAAGGGCGATGTTCTTGAGAACAATAGTATAGAAATGGAAGAGAATGTAGAAGAAGATGTAATAGGAGATATGATACTGCGTGAAGAGTTTGACAGAGCTCTGAAAGACCTAAGTCGAAACAAGGCCCCAGGAGTAGACAACATTCTATTAGAACTACTGACAGCCTTGGCAGAGCCAGGCCTAACAAAACTCTACCATCTAGTGAGCAAGATTTATGAGACAAGCGAAATACCTTCAGACTTCAAGAACAGTATAATAAATCGAATCCCAAAGAAAGCCGGTGTTAACAGATGTGAAAATTACCGAACTGTCAGTTTAATAAGCCACGGCTGCAAAATACTAACACGAATTCTTTACAGACGAATGGAAAAACTGGTAGAAGCCGACCTCGGGGAATATCAGTTTGGATTCTGTAGAAATATTGGAACACGTGAGGCAATACTGTCCCTACGACTTATCTTAGAAAATAGATTAAGGAAAGGCAAACCTACGTTTCTAGCATTTGTAGACTTAGAGAAAGCTTTTGACAATGTTGACTGGAATACTCTCTTTCAAATTCTGAAGATGGCAGGGGTAAAATATAGGGAGCGAAAGGCTATTTACAATTTGTATAGAAACCAAATGGCAGTTATAAGAGTTGAGGGGCATGAAAGGGAAGCAGTGGTTGGGAAAGGAGTGAGACAGGGTTGTAGCCTGTCCCCGATGTTATTCAATCTGTATATTGAGCAAGCAGTGAAGGAAACAAAAGAAAAATTCGGAGTAGGTATTAAAATCCATGGAGAAGAAATAAAAACTTTGATGTTCGCCGATGACATTGTAATTCTGTCAGAGACAGCAAAGGACTTGGAAGGGCAGTTGAACGGAATGGATACTGTCTTGAAGTGAGGATATAAGATGAACATCAACAAAATGGAATGTAGTCGAATTAAATCGGGTGTTGCTGCAGGAATTAGATTAGGAAATTAGAGGCTTAAAGTAGTAAATGAGTTTTGCTGTTTGGGGAGCAAAAAAACTGATGATGGTCGAAGTAGAGAGGATATAAAATGTAGACTGTCAATGGCAAGGAAAGCGTTTCTGAAGAAGAGAAATTTGTTAACATCGAAAGTATATGTATGGAGTATAGCGATGTATGGATGTCAAATGTGGACGATAAATAGTTTAGACAAGAAGAGAATAGAAGCTTTCGAATTGTGGTGCAACAGAAGAATACTAATGATTAGATGGGTATATCACATAACTAATGAGGAGGTATTGAATAGAATTGAAGAGAAGAGAAATTTGTAGCACAACTTGACTAGGAGAAGAGGTCGGTCGGTGGAGCATATTCTGAGGCATCAAGGGATCACCAATTTAGTATTGGAGGGCAGTGTGGAGGGTAAAAATCGTAGAGGGAGAACAAGAGATGAATACACCAAACAGATTCAGAAGGATGTAGGTTGCAGTAGGTACTGGGAGATGAAGAAGCTTGCACAGGATAGAGTAGCATGGAGAGCTGCATCAAACCAGTCTCAGGACTGAAGACCACAACAACAACAACAGTAATAATAATATTGGGAACTAAATTAATGACCCATAAAAGATGTTGGCCACAGTTGCGATTTGGTTAGAATGATTTTTATTCAGAAAGAAAACTAATAGCGAAAGTGGTCCTATTTACAGTTGCTGTTACACCTGAACGCATGTCCCATCGCGAATTATAAGTTCAATACTCAACCTCGATAAATACGCATAAAGTTAAGATTTCCACCAGGCGTGCGACTGCTCACTGCTCAGAGACTAAGTCCCGCGATAACACACGACGCGAAATTTTGTATATCGTTTCACTTCCTAGCTGCCTAAAGACCGACTATCCGCTTTCATGTCTCTTTCGAACTGTCCCTTTGGTGTCTCCAGCCGAACTATACTCTTTGGTGTCTAGACCAGAATTGCCCTCTTCTCGTCTCCAACAGCGTTCCCCGCGTGCCGAACATCTTCGCTCAACTGACTTGTGCAGTTCCCTTTGCTGAAGTCGTCCATGTGTTTGGCTACAGCTTATTCTGCAATATTTAAATAATCAAAGCTTGGCCACTTTCACGATCTAAAGAAAGTAACAGTAATATCCATTGTTAAATACTCTTACATAAAACCAATACAATTTTCTTCTTAACTTTTAATGTCACGGCCAGTAGCCTTCCACCAGTTTGCGTTCTGATAAATAATTAAAGAACAAAAGTAACTATTATGCACTAAACTTTAAAACAAATATTCTATTACCTAATGATTCAATAAAGTGTCATGCTCTCATAGTTCCATGTGTTTTGTGTGGAGGAAATGATGATCTGATGCTTAACTGAAAATACTGATAATTTAAATTTACTATATCTTTTAAACAAATAAAGTTACAGAGTTGATATTTACAACGTTTGTCATTTTAATGATACGCTTGTATATGAAATGTCGATCGTTAAGATCGACCAAAGCGTTCAGATTTTAGCATTCAGGTCTTTGTTACCACTTTAACAGTAAATCCTAAACTGTTATAGATATGATCAATGTTCACATTTTATTGGGATAAGCATGAAAATTTATGGAGGATGGAAGATTAAAATTACTGTAGCTTCATTCCCTGGATTACTACAGAATTAAATAGTTTCCATAAATGTTTCCCTTTATGACCGATCTTAGGTCCGCCATATTTAACACTGCTACGTATCTCTGGCAACAAAGCCTTCTACTGGGTTTCCCTATGACGTAGGTTCTCGTCTGTCTCACTCGCACACTACAGCGCTAAGGCCTTAATAAACAATAGACGCCAGTGAGTTTCCCCACCTCGTGGTGAATCTGCGCCCTTTGTGACACCCAGTCCTGGACGACAGGGTTCGTTTCACAATTCCTGAAGGCTGACTCTTTCGGTCATATACTTAAATGAGAACGAAATGCTCGTTAACTCACAAAATCTAACATGATATACCAATGAATACCCTGACGTACTGTAGTGACTCAGCCTGAAAGGTGCTGAAACACGTAGCATTCAATTTTGTTTGTGAAACAATTTATGATCATTCAGAAAATATTTGTAAATAGAAAAAGGAGTTCTGCATCAACAGTTTAAGCAGTGCGCATGTTTTAGTTTTTAGAAGGTAATCAATATTTGTTGTTTGTTGCTCTTCCCGCCATAAGGGGTCTTACGATCAGCTTTGCTGGAGCTTCTGTTCACTGTCCGACGCATACATTCATCGGCCAGAATGTCTGCCGGTCAGACACGCACTGTGCATGTAGTATCAGTGAGTGTGATGTGCGTGTGGAGAATGGAGACGGCGCGCGATCTGTCTGAGTTTGACTTAGGGCAGATTGTGACGGCCCGCGAGGCTCGCCATGAGCGTTTCGTTAACTGCACAAAATATAGGGAATTCGAGGAGTGCTGTGGTGAGTGCATTCAGCACGTGGCGGAACCAAGGTGAAGCTACGTCCAGACGTCGCGGGTTTCGGCAGTCTATCTCACTTCATTTGTCGGACGTCGTAGGCTGGAAAGACTGGTAAAACAAAACAGACGCCGATCTGTGGTGGAACTAACATCAGACTTTTATTCCGGGCAGAGTACAAGTGTGTCTGAACACACAGTGCACCGAACATTACTAATGACGAGCCTCCACAGCTGACGACCCATGCGTGTGCCAATGTTAACACCATTACATCGATAACTACAACTTCAATGGGCGCTTGTCCATCAGCGCTGGACGTTGGAGCAGTGACAGAGCGTTTCATGGCCTAATGAATCCACATATCTTCTTCATCATGCCGATGAGAGGGAGAGAGAATCCGTCGTCTTCCAGGGGAACAACTCCTCGACAGCTATACTGCGGGACAGAGACAAGCTGGCGGCTACTCCATCTTGCTCTGGGTAACATTCACATGGGCAGCCATAGCTCTAGTATCCAGTGGAGCTCATGGAGGGCATCATGACCGCAAAGGAGCATCGTACACTGGTTTCAAACCACGTACACCGTTCATGTCGATCATGTTTCCCGACGGCAGTGACATTTTTCAACATGATTATGTGCCTTGTCACAAGACCAGGAGCGTCATGCAGTGGTTCGAGGAACACAGTGGCGAGCTACAATTGATGTGTTGGCCCAGAGCTCGCCAGATATGAGCCTGATCTGGGATGTGACTGAACGTGGCGTCAGAGTTCATCGCAATTAAGGGAATTAGATGACTTATGCTTGCAGGTGATGTGCCAACCCCTCCAGGGACCTACAAGGCCTCATTGCTCCCATATCACGACGTATCGCCGCTGTTATCCGTGCCAAAGGTGGACATTCCGGCTGTTGGGTACGAGGTCATAATGTTCGCCACACACACTGCTGTGGATGTTGTTATCGTCTGACTGTCCAACCTTAGCGGCAGGAAGTCGTTCTCCACTTAACGTCATGAGTGCCATAAGATTAAAATGTTTGTTTATAGTTCATTTTCCCCTTAATTTACAAGAAAGTTGCAGTGTTCCTGCATACCAAACCTTAGTAAAGTATCTTGAAAAATCGTAAAATATATGCATAGAGAGACAAAATTCATGAATGAAGTAGCATAAGCTTCAATATATTCACGCATAACTCTCGAAAATGGATATAATTATAACTTATGCCACTCAAAGCAAGAGAATATAAACAAATTGCTACCCAAGGATACGTGCGTACTTGAGTCGATCCATTGTGCGTTCCAGGACGACGAGATCACCCGTGGAATGCCACGAATGCGTTCCGCAGACCGTTACGGTCCCTCCTCCGGCCTGGAACCTTCCGGCCGTTGTTGTAGGATATTTGCTTTCAGACGTTTCACGCCGTACACGCTAACGGCCACCTGTCTGATGGACCGTAAAACGTAATTCGTCTACAAAGGCCACCTGTCGCCACTCAGTGAACGTCTATTTGTGGTGTTAGGTTGCAAATTTAAGCTTCCGTCGCCGATGAACAGAAGCGGGAGTCTCCTGCGGTGCCCCATACGCAGGAACGTTCGCTGAAGGGTCGTTGAGGAGACACTGTTGATAGCCCCTTAGTTCATCTGGACGGTCAGTTGCTGAAGAGTTGCACGTCTATTTACCCGTACACATCTCCGCAGCTGTCGTTCACCCCTCTCATCTAAGCCCCTTCGTGCACAGCAGTTGCCTCGGCGCCGGTTCTGTATCGCGCCAATTTGCCACGCAAGGTGTACTTTAACCATGGTGGTATGCAAACATCTTGCAGACTTCCTCGAACAGTCCACTGGTGTACTGCCGGTCCATAGTGTCTAACGGGCACAATATTTCGTCGATCAGACATATCGCCATCGTCAGGTGCGCTGACGAACTGGCTCCTGAGGGCGGGCGGCCGTCTTAAATCCTCTCTCCTCGCTAGGCGTTCTCTCCGCGGTCCGCACCCGCGCGTCAGCATATTCCCATGCCCTGATGAGGTTGTAGCCGCAATCTCGGTTGATGAGTCGGTCACTGGCAGGAATTTCGATAGCCTCCCTAACGACGCTGTCCCTGTATTTAGATGTCTGTGCCAAGACCTGGTATGTTGGTAGCCCACTTCGTGATTTTCGGACAAACAGTGCTCTGCGACTGCCGACATGTTGGGGTACCCAAGTCGAGTGTGCCTCTTATGTTATCGGCACCGATCTTCGATGGTGCACACTGTCTGTCCAATATAAGTCTTCCCACACTAATACGGAATCTGGTATAGGCCGGCCTTCCGCAAACCAGTTCCGTGTCAATGAGGGAAGACTTATATTGGACAGACAGTGCGCACCATCGAAGATCGGTGCCGATAACATAAGAGGCACACTCGACTTGGGTACCCCAACAAGTCGGCAGTCGCAGAGCACTGTTTGTCCGAAAATCACGAAGTGGACTACCAACATACCAGGGTCTTGGCACAGACATCTAAATACTGGGACAGCGTCGTTAGGGAGGCTATCGAAATTCGTACCAGTGACCGACTCATCAAGCGAGATTGCGGCTACAACCTCATCAGGGCATGGAAACCTGCACTGAGTCTAATTAAGAAGACGCTCAGCAAAGGAAACGAACGGGTGACTAGGGTGGACGAGGCAATTACACCGACGCTACCACAGACGCCGACGGCAGTGTCTCACCGAACGCTGACGCGCGGGCGCGGACCGTGGAGAGAACGCCTAGTGAGGGGAGGGGATTTAAGACGGCAGCTGAGTTCGTCAGCGCACCTGACGATGGTGACATGTCTGATCGCCGAAATATTGTGCCCGTAGGACTGTTCAAGCAAGAAATATGCCAGGAGAAACTGAAGAATCGCATCTTACAGACTTACACGTTTGGGTAATGCTTCCACCACTGGTCCGAAAGCCTATGGTCATGCCCTTTCAGAAGTCAGATAAGTCACTCCCTTTCCGCATTACGATAACGGCTGCTCTTTTTTGCAAATACTCCCGACACGCTCTATTCACTGAGGTGACGTAAGTCATGGGATACCTTCTAATACCGTATGGAAACTCTTTTTCCTAGGCAAAGGCAACAAACGTTCTTCGAGATGGGACGTGGAATGTCAGAAGCTTGAATGTGGTAGGGAAGTTGGAGAATCTGAAAAGGGAAATGCAAAGAACCAATCTAGATATAGTAGGAGTGATTGAAATGAAATGGAAACAAGACAAGGATTTCTGGTCAGATGAGTAAAGGATAATATCAACAGCTGCAGAAAATGGTATCACGGGAGTAGGATTCGTGATGAATAGGAAAGTAGGGCAGAGAGTGTGTTACTGTGAACAGTTCAGTGATACTGTGGTTGTTATCAGAATCGACAGCAAACCAACACCGACAACCGTAGTTCACGTGTGCATCACGACGTCGTAAGCTAAAGATGGATAAATAGGGAAAGTATACGGGAATATTAAAAGGTAATACAGTACGTAAATGGAGATGAATATTTTATTGTCTTGGGGGACTGGAACGCAATTGTAGGAGAAGGAGTAGAAGAAAAGGGTTCAGGAGAGTATGGGCTTAGGACAAAGAAAAAGAGAAGAGAAAGACTAATTGTGTCCTGTAATAAATTTCAGCTAGTAATTGAGAATACTCTGCTCAAGAGTCACAAGAGGTGGAGGTATGTTTCTAGATTTCAGTTAGATTACATCATACTCATACAGAGATATCGAAATCAGATTCTGGATTGTAAGGCGTACCCAGGAGCAGATACAGACCCAGATCACAATTTAGTAGAAGAGTAGGCTCAAGTTTAAGAGTTTAGTCATGAAGAATCAATAGGCAAAGAAGTGGGTTACGGAAGCACTACGGAATAACGAGATAAGCCTGAAGTTTGAGGCTATAGATAATAAGGAATGTCTCAGTAGGCAGTATAGTTCAAGAAGAGTGGACATTTCTGAAAAGGGCAATCACGGAAGTTGGAGAGAAAAGCATAGATACAAAGAAGGCAACTGCGAAGAACAGAAGAAACACTTCACCTGATCGACGAAAGAAGTTCAAAAATGTGCAAGGATATTCAGGAATACAGAAATACAAGTCGCTAAGGAATGAAACAGGAAGTACAGGAAAGCTAAGAGGAAATGGCAGCATGAAAAATCTGAAGACATCGAAAAATAAATGACTGTCGGAAAGATTGATCTTCGATGTAATTAAAAGCAACGGTGGTAACATTAAGAGTGCAATGGGACCTACACTTTTAAAAGGTGAGGAGAGAGCGAATGGGGGGAAAGAGTACATTGAAGGCCCCTATGAGGGTGAAGATTTGGTTTATGTGATACAAGAAGAAACACGAGTCGATTTAGAAGAGATAGGGGTTCCTGTACTAGAATTTAAAAGAGAGCTTAGGAGGACTTAAGGTCAAATAAGATAGAAGGGATGGACAGCATTGCATCAGTATTTCTAAAATCGTTGGGGAAAGTGGCAACAAAACGACTTTTCACGTTGGTGAGTAGAATATATAAGTCTGGCGACATATCATCTGACTTTCGGAAAAATATCATCTACACAATTCCGAAGACTGCAAGCGCTG
Organism: Schistocerca cancellata; assembly: GCF_023864275.1. Classification (NCBI taxonomy): domain Eukaryota; kingdom Metazoa; phylum Arthropoda; class Insecta; order Orthoptera; family Acrididae; genus Schistocerca; species Schistocerca cancellata. The sequence continues at coordinate 167,131,157 of NC_064632.1, forward strand.
AAAAGTGCGAGAATTACCGCATAATCAGCTTAACAGCTCATGCATACGGGTTGCTGACAAGAGTGACATGCAGGAAATGGAAAATTAAATTGAGGATGTGTCAGATGACGATCGGTTTGGCTTTAGGAAAGCTAAAGGCACCAGAGAGGCAATGCTGGCGTTGCGATTGATAACGGAAGACTAAAGAAAAATCAAAGCACGTTCGTATGATTTGTCGACTTGTAAAAAGTGTTTGACAGTGTAAAATGGTGCAAGATGTTCGAAAATCGATCAAGATAAAATAAGAGAAATCAGGGCTCGCACAGAAAAACTTAAGTGCTCGTTTCTCCCGCGTGCAGTTTGAGAGTGGAATGGGAGAGAGACAGCTTGAAGATGGTTCATCGAACCCTTTGCCAGGCACTTTATTGTGAATAGCAGAGTAATCACGTAGATGTAGAAATCCTCAGCAAAATAGGAGTAAGCCATAGAGAGAGACAGCTAATATACCATATGTACAGGAACCAAGAGAGAATAATAAGAGTGGACGACCAAAAACGAAGTGCTCGGATTCAAAAAGGTGTAAGACAGAGATGATGTCTACCGCCCCTAGTATTGAATCTGTAGGTCGAAGAAGCAATGATGGAAATAAAAGAAAGGTTCAAGAGAAGAATTAAAATTCAAGGTGAAAGGATGTCAGTGATACTATTCGCTGATGACATTGCTATCCTGAGTGAAAGTGAAGAAGAATTATGTGCTGTGCTGAATGGAACAAAAAGTCTAATGAGTACAGAATATGGATTGAGAGTGAATCGAAGAAAGACGAAAGTAATGAGAAGCAGCAGGAATGAAAACAGCAAGGTACTTAACATGAGGGTTGATGGTCACGAAGTAGATGAAGTTAAGGAATTCTGCTACCTAGGCAGCATAATAACCAATGCCGGACGGAGCAACGAGGACGTAAAAAATAGACAAGCACTGGCAAATAGAAGTCTAAAATATGAAATATAGTCCATAATTTGTAGAACAAATTTCTGAGAATATACGTCTGGAATACTGAATTATATGGTAGTGAAACATGGTTTTTGGGAAAACCGGAACAGAAGAGAATCGAAGCATTTGAGATGTGGCGCTACAGATGAATGTTGAAAATTGGGTGGACTGATTTGGTAAGAAACGAGGAGGTTCTACCCAGAATCGAAGGAAGAAGTAAGTGGAAAACACTGACAAGGAGGAGGGACAGGAAGAAAGGACATCTGTTAAGATATCAGAGAACGACTTCCATGGTACTAGAGGGTGCTGTAGAGAGCAAAAACTGTAGAGGAAGACGGAGATTGGAATACATCCAGCATATAATTGAGGACGTATGTTGCAAGTGCTACTCCGAGAAGAAGAGGTTGGCACAGGAGAGGAATTTGTGGCGTGCCGTATCAAACCAGTCAGAAGACTGATGAAAAATAAAATCGGAACGTCCGGACACTTTTGATACGATAGTATATTTCGTGCATCTGGATTGTTGTCTTTCGGCGTGCCGTGGTGTCTTGAAACTGAACGCCAATCCCGTCAACTCATATACCATAACTACTGACATTGTCTGGAGACGAACATATGCTGGGAGTTTTATCATCAGGCAGTCATTTACTTAATTGATTGGATCCTGGATCTGAGCATACTGGAATGTTTGCGAATTCTTCAGCGAACTCGGTCGGGTAGACGTTAGCACCACTTTCTTCTTCAATTTGCAAGCAGCTTCATCGGACTCACCAGCTGCTGATCATAGAAGTTCTAGCACCAAATTCAGCAGGAAAGTTTTTTCAACAATTCTCCTCCATTCATGCTATGCAGCGCCTCTGACGTTTGCCATGGGTACCACCACCTTATCTCTCACAGGTTTCATTTTACGTTCGCAACAAACGGGGCAGAACACTACTGACAATTTAGTTCACCTTGTTAAGTGACAATGCCAGGATACGCATTCCCAGTTGACTGAATTTAAATTTAATGATTGTCATTGTCGATTGTTACCGTTATATTTTTCGGCGTGTCAGATACTGTAAAGTTACGGTACTTTAAAAAAAAAAAAAAGGAACAAGAACCAACGCTCCTTGTGTACCGGCGATTATCAGTAATGAGAGCCCCATAATCGACGCTCATTGTATAGTATGTATTATTGCGCAATGTTGTTTTTCGTAAATGGGTAAGTGAACGGATTGTGGCGTCACATCCTTCGTCCCTCCCTGTGCTGTGTGAGTACGCCTTGGCAGGGCTTTTCTGTCCTGAATGCAGGCCCCGTCTGCTTATAAGGCAATGAAGCCGAGTAGGGACGGAGTAGTGAGGGAGGGGTCTCCTGGAGACTCGGCAGAGAGCCGGTGCGTGCTGCCAGTCCTACTGGGGTACTCAACGCTAGACTAAAACTCTGTGCCGTCATCCGACAGCGAATTTAATTCCGCCATTTCTGAGAGGGGGCTGTGCTGGGTAAATTTCATTAGGTTAGGGACTCGGGCAGGCTGGCGTCGTATTACCGCTGCCTCTCAATCTGACCATAGTATTCCCGGCAGGCAGCATGTCGAGGGACGCGAAAGTTTAGTCTTACCGTCGACGTGCAGACGAGGCGAGCAAATGATTGTTGGTTCGGGGAATCATCTCAGCGTTTAGTTAAAACTAAACCGAACTATGTAGCGCGCAGCTAAATCAATAGTATTCTGCATTAATTTACTTGCCATAGAAATGGTGGTGTACTGTCGCACATCGAGATCTTCTGTGGTTGATAGTGGGAGTCAGTCAGATCTCTGTTCTGAAACACGAGCAGTCTACATACACGAGCGTTGCAGAGAGTGGTCGACCAAACCATTGAACAGTCTGAAACAGCCGTTTTAGGTCAATCTCACTTTGGGACCCTCTACCATCTGTAAAAGTTTAACATACCTTATAACCGACTCACTACGCTGCTATTTCTATGTAACACACGCCCAGTTGTTGTCTCCTGCAGTCTCTTGAATCCAACCCGTTCTGTGTGTACTGTAGCCGAAACTTCGTGCTGCAAAATACATGGAGTATGGAAAATAAGTGCCCATTGGAAACGGCTGATAGTTCCCAAAATAACTTTATTTTATTGAAACAAGATTTATTATGATGAGCAAAACTACTTTTGCAGTGCAAATTCCGTTCAACGCCAGCATTTTACATCGATTCCTTCAGTCATTTTGGAATATCCTCAACTCATTCGAAGAGGAACACGTATGCTGCATTGCTGGAATCTTCCTGGATGTAAGCTTCCAAGCCATCCAAGGCACGTAGTTTGGTCCAATAAAGTTCCATTTGCGCCCATTCAGATAAAAGAAGTTGCACGGTGTAACATCGGGGTTTTGTGATGGGTATTTGTAAGGGCCATGGTGACCCAGCAGACGACCCAAGGAATGAACGTCGAGCCGCCTGCATACACTGTAAAATCAGAGGATTTTCTGTGCTGTGCCAACCTCTTCATCTCACAGTAGCACTTGAACCCAATTGCCTCAATTATTTGTTGGATGTATACCAATCTCTGTCTTCCCCTGTAGTTTTTACCATCTACAGCCCCTTCTAGTAGCTTGGAAGTTCTTCGTCGATGTCTTAACAAACGTCCTATCAACGTGTTCTTCATTCTTGTCAGTGTTTTCCATGTGTCCCTTCCTTCGCCGATTCTTTAGAGAACTTCCTCATTCCGTATCAGTCCGCCTAGATTTCAACATCCTTCTATAGCACACATTTCAAACGCTTCGATTTTCTCCATGATTCATTACCTTACAGTTCTGTGCTCCAAATGTACCTTCTCATAAATTTCTTCCTCCGACTATAGTCAATGTTTGATTCTAGCGCACTTCTCTTCACCAGGAATGCTTTCTCTGCCTTTACTAATCTCTGTGCTTCGTCTGTCATCTGTTTTACTTCAAATGTATAACAATTTCTTAACATCGTCTGCTTTGTGGTCCCAAGTTCGAGTCTCGGTCCGACATACAGTTTTAATCTGGGTGGAAGTTTCAAGTTTATTAACGTTCGTAAGTGTGCGCCTACTGAGACAGGTTTCATCAAAACTTCGACGGCTTTTGTCCATAAGTACCCACCAAAATAATAATTTAGTGACAGGTTTGTAGGATATAAACACCGTTTCACGGGACACTGGAAATATCGTTCTTTAGACATAGGAAACTGAACTTGCATTTGGGAGGACGACGGTTCAAATCCGCGTCCTGCCATCTTGATTTAGGTCTTCCCTGATTTCTCTACATCATTTTAGGCAAATTCCGGGATGGTTCCTTTCAAAGGGCACAGCCGATTTCCTTCTCTATCCTTACCTAATCCGATGGAACCAACAGCCTCGATGTCTCGTCCCTGCGCCCATATCAACCAACCAACCAATTATATATATTCTTTCTTCAATTACGAAATTAATGACGGTTTTCAATTTATCCACTTTTATATACTATCACGCGCACTACTCGCGCCCGCGACTCATTCGGCATGCTGACTAAAGCCGGATTGACTTTATATCTTGTATCAGTTGGACCAGAACAGCTGTTATTCCACTTATAAATGTTCTTACAAAACTTTCTATACTTCACTGCGCACAGTAGGAGCATCTACAACCTGCCCTGCCAAGTTGCTCCTTGCCATAGTGACTCCCTGACTCGCGCCAAAAGAGTGGCAGGTCCCAAACTTCATCCTGCTTGTAAAATGGGGCTGCCCGAGTACTTAACGAAGGCATCGTCTTACGGAAATAACCGTTCTTTGCCGCCAGTCTCCTCACCAAGCCATATGTCGCACAGTGAACTTTGGAGGTGCTGCGCTCTACTCGTATCCGTAGCACTCACCTAGCCGCGCGTAGGACAGTCATAGCGTTTCATTGCCAGCGTCACGATAGCAGTGCAGAAAAAAACGCTGCTGTCTCGTTCCCAACATATTACTTAGTAATTGGAGAATTGAGACGTGAGGGCGATAAACTTTTTTTATTGTTCATCAGGTGTGTACAAGTGTTTCCGTGTTCCTCACACGTGACGTAAAAGACAGCACCAAATACGGCCAGAAGCGCCGTAAGAAACTTGAACGAGCGAGCTTCTGTTCTCAGTGGTGATAAGCGCCAGAGTGTAGATATACCAGGTGCGGTCGAAAAGTTACTTTCCCCTAGATGGTTACCGCAATGTCTCACATAAACCACCTACTTTTATGGTGACCCTTTGTGGGTATGCAAGTCAAACTTCGCGGCTCGGCTACGAGACATTGCATACCGTAGTGTAAGCAGAATGGAGAATATCGAAGAATCAAGAACCGTGCTGTGATTGAATATCTTCATTTGAAGGGAATGATGCCCAAGGAAATCGCGGAGGACATGCGGAATACACTTAAGGACAGTGCTCCGTCTTATGCAACAGTGAAAAACTGGCCGATTTCAAACGTGGAAGAACGAGTGTGGAAGATGCACAAAGGGGGCGGAAGGCCTGTCCCCGTTGCCACTGATGAAACAATGACTGAAATTCACGATACGATTTTGCAGGATCGTCGACCAACGCTGCAGCACATTGAAGCCGCATTTGGAATCTCCATTGGGCATTCTCATGACATTGTTATGGATATTTTGGCAATGCAGAAAGTTTCATATTGGTGGGTCCCGAAAGACTTGAATGCAGATCAGAGATGGGAGCGTGTGCAGTGCCGTGAAGAAGTCGTCCGCCAATTTGAAGCGGATGAAGACGGCTTTCTTGCAAGATATGAAGCAATGGACGAAACCACTTTGATCCTGAGACAAAACAACAGTCACAACAATAGAAACATCCTTCATCCCCGACCTGAAAATGTTCCGGGTTCAAAAATCAGCGGGTAAGGTGATGTCACCGGTCTTCTGGGGTGCATAAGTGGTAATTATGGTGGATTATTTGCAGGAGGACGTACCTATCAATGCATCATAATACTCCACGCTCCTTCGCCATTTGAGAGAAGAGGCCAAGAAAAAAAGGCGCGGAAAATTGGCTCGCGGAGTTCTTTTGCATCAGGACAACGCACCGGCGCACAATGCCCTCGCAACACAGGAAACTCTGCTTGACTGCGGGTCCGAATTGTTACATCATCCATCGCATTCTCTAGATTTGGCACCATCAGGCTTTTTTCTTTTCCCAAACCTAAAAAAAGACCTTAAAGGACGACGATTTGATAATGATGATGCAGTGATTGATGCTTTGAACGCTTGGTTGGACTCGAAATCGAAGACCTTTAATTTGAATGGTTTGCAGAAGTTATTTGAGCGTGCCCGTAAGTTTATTAGTGTATACTGATATTATATTGAAAAATAAATCGATATTATGAAATTTCTGTCATTCTTTATTTGTTAGGCTAGAATCTCTTCGAACCCCCCCCCCTAATTATATGGATTCTGAAGTAAGGGTAATGGTTCAAATGGATCTGAGCACTATGGGACTTAACATGTGACGTCATCAATCCCCTAGAACTTAGAACTACTTCAACCTAACTAACCTAAGGACATCACACACATCCATGCCCGAGGCAGGATTCGAACCTGCGACAGTAGCAGTCGCGCGGTTCCGGACTCAAGCGCCTAGAACCGCTCGGCCACCGCGACCGGCGAAGTAAGGATAAACATGTACGCCATTTCGATGGACGGTGAGGGACGACGTCGTCCCAACATTATGATAATAGGCAAGTGTGTTGGGGTAAAACACTACCGGCGGTGATACAGGCGAGACTAAACCAAGATGGTCGTAGAAGCTTGTAGCAACTTGCAACAGACTTCTTTTGGTTGCTGTCTTGTCTACTGTTTTGGCAGTGATAACGATTTGAGGTAGCTATGTTATTTGTTGTGTCTCATATTACACCCAGTAACGTAGCATTCGTTTTAATGTCTTGTTCTAAGACATTTATTTATACCAAAGAGAAAAAAGTCATGCAAAGATAATATAATACATAATTCTACAGTGCCATGCCAGTGCAGTAAATACAGTAGCGACTTGCACTGACTACTGTAACCAACAGACGTTTGTTCGGCGTGTCTCTTGAGAGGAGGCCGAGTTAAGTAGTGGGCGTGCAGTCATAGTGTGTCAGCGTTGTCGTGCACAAGTCGTAGTGAAGCAACATCTCTAAATAAAGTGTTCAAGACATTCTCCCGAGAATAAACGGCGACGTGTGGACACCTGGCTTGACTTGATTGAAAATATGTGTCCAGAAAAGATAGTGTTACAATCAAAAATGTATATAGGTAATAACCATCAAACTTTTAGCGACCCACATATGAAAGTATAAATATTACATTTCTTTATAGTCAACCTTTACAGTACAGCTGAAAGAAATGTGCAGAATTTGTACCGGTAATATAAAAATTTTCTACGTTATATATATATTAACAATGTTTCTTAAAAATATTTTTAGCTTAATAGGACAAAAGGTTTCTTTAAATATGTTTACTTCTACGTATTTATAGTAACTGCAATTTTGTGTGTGCATTGCTGCAGACTTACGTAGCATTTCACTGCAACCCCGTTATTTAAACAGAACTGTGTAATAAGACCAGTATGAAAGAGGTAAAAGTTCCATGAAAAGACTCAGTAAGCATCTGAACAGTGATACATAGATTTGTTTTGACTGTGAAGTGAAATTCAGTGCTTGAAGTTGTGTGAAGAGTACCTACGCAGTAGTGTGGTTTTGTATGCATGGAAGACTATATGACGAGAAGGAAAGGGAATGGTGAAGGCATTATTGCTCTATAAATAATAATTACCGGCTGCAAATGGACGTTTGCATAAGAATATTTAAGAGGAACGTAAATGCTGAAGCCGTAATATCAAGAGGAATGGGAGCAAAAAATCCGTAGCTTTCGCATCCAGCAGCCCTAAGTTTAATCTACATCGTTAAGTGAGCACTGGTAAAAATTATAGTCAAACACCACATCAGCAACCAAGGGAAGATGTTTTATTGATCTGTAAAGGTGGATTTCGTTTCGGTAATAATTGTTATACTGAAAATGTAAAGTAGCAAATTACATCTTTTGTTATTTAGTAGCCCCTTTAATTGGAATCACTGTCATGTACGTAAAGATTTCTTGGGAATATTAATGTCATTACCTTCTGAAATATTTAAGCAACGAACTCTGAACTTTGGATGCAATAGAAAGAGCGATTTGTACATCATTTGATAAAAATGCACTGTCAGTTGCACAGACTCTTTAGAAGAGACATTTAATGAGTAAACTGCATTAATTTCCGACTTCATAGTTAAGTTGTATTACTATTTGGAAGGCAGATATCGGTTTGTAGATCTGCCAGATAAAAACTTCATTACATAACTTTATTACATATGACGGTAACAGCCATAACAACAAATAAATATTACTTTACTTAATTAAAGGTCTGCGTTTTATGATTTTAGTTCTCAAATTTAGAAACAAGCTGCAAATTTTTCAAAACATTACTGAAACAATGCAAATACATTTTTTCCAGCTCAGTTTTTAGTATCAGAACTTTATAAAGTCAGTGCACGCATCTGTACATCCTGGAAGCTGTTCACAACAGCATAGTTATACTTTACGTTATAGAAACAGTACTACTTACATGTAGATCGGGATTAGTTTTTCCCTGTTGTTCATAACAACAGCAGCAAAGTAGCTAATACCTCGTCACAATGAAATAAAGCAAGCAGACTCTGCAGTAAACCAAAGTTAATTTTCTGGCCTCTCAGCTGAATTTAGTAACACATGATTTATTTAGTGCCCGCATCTCGTGGTCGTGCGGTAGCGTTCTCGCTTCCCACGCCCGGGTTCCCGGGTTCGATTCCCGGCGGGGTCAGGGATTTTCTCTGCCTCGTGATGGCTGGGTGTTGTGTACTGTCCTTAGGTTAGTTAGGTTTAAGTAGTTCTAAGTTCTAGGGGACTTATGACCACAGCAGTTGAGTCCCATAGTGCTCAGAGCCATTTGAACCATTTATTCAGTACAGGTTAAGACTGCTATTGAAAATCTCTAACTTTATGCTTGTTTTGTACAACAAAGTATTGTTTCCATCAAAGAGATTTAATAGTAAATCTAGCTTTAGACATCGCAAAACTGTCCTACTAAAACAACATTTAGAAAGCCTAGGATTTTCAAATTTGTTAATGAGAACGCTTACGGTGAGTAACTGATCGTTTGTAAGCTGTGGTTGCTGCATTTTCGCGGAAAAATGGAGCACTGAAGAAGAAATTAATGAGCAGGTAGGAAGTGATATCGGTGCGAAATGAGTGAAATTACAACGACCATTGTACAGAGCGCCGGGTCTTTAGATTCCGACAGCCTCTTTGCCAAACAGGTCACGGTCAAGACACGCCACAGCTGTTCAGTTACTATCTGGTTAGTGGTTATGTGCTTTGCTAAATTAAGTCTCATTAGTGTCATTATTCAGGAATTAAAGAACGAACGTTTCCTGGAATATTTTTTGTATTTTATGTACTAAAATATAATGGGTAAGTAAATACGCGGGTTCCAGAATGAGATTTTCACTCTGCAGTGGAGTGTGCGCTGATGTGAAACTTCCTGGCAGATTAAAACTGCGTGCCGGACCGAGATCCGATTTCGAGTCTCGGAACGGTTCAAAAAATGGCTCTGAGCACTATGGGACTTAACATCTGAGGTCATCAGTCGCCTAGAACTTAGAACTACTTAAACCTAACTAACCTAGGGACATCACACACATCCACGCCCGAGGCAGGATTCGAAACTGCGACCGTAGCGGTCGCGCGGTTCAAGACTGTAGCGCCCAGAACCACTCGGCCGCCCCGGTCGGCTCTCGGTCCGGCACAGAGTTTTAATCTGCCAGGAAGTTTCACATCAGCACACACTCCGCTGCAGAGTGAAAATCTCATTCTGGAAACAACCTCCAGAATGTGGCTAAGCCATGTCTCCGCAATATCCTTTCTTTCAGGAGTGCTAGTTGTGCAAGGTTCGCAGGAGAGCTTCTGTAAAGTTTGCAATGTGGAAGATGAGGTACTAGCCGAAGTAAACCTGTGAGAACGGGGCGTGAGTCGTGCTTGGATAGCTCAGATGGTAGAGCACTTGCCCGCGAAAGGCAAAGGTTCCGAGTTTTAATCTGCCAGGAAGTTTCAAATACGAGGGCTGTTCAGAAAGTGGGGAACTCTTTCGCATTAAAAAAAAAATAAGTACAAGAAATACATTTTATTATATACATCTGAAAAAGTGACTGACATATTACTTTTCCACATAGTCACCAAACAGACTGAGGCACTTATCATAGCGGTGGACAAGCTTTGAAAGACCTTCGTCGTAAATTTCTGCCGCCTGAGACTTCAGCCAGTGAGTCACGGCCGCCTGGAGTTCAGCGTCATCAAAGCGCTACGTTGCAAGCCAGTTCTTCATCTTGGGAAACAAGTGGAAGTCACTTGGTGCAAGATCGGGGCTGTATGCCGGATGAGGGAAAATTTCCAATTTGAATGAAGTAAGGACTTCTTTAGTGCGGTTTGCCGTGTGAGATCGGGTATTGGCGTGCGAAAGCAAAATTTTTGACGCCAGCTTTCCTCGGCGTTTGTTCTAAACTGCTCTTCTAAGGCTGTGCAAAGTTTGGCAGTACCGGGCAGTATTTATGGTTGCTCCACATTCAAGAAAATCAATAAGAAGCACACCTAGCCTAGCCCAAAACACTGTCAACACTGTCGCCATCAACTCCCTTGCTGACAAGGTTTGCAAACATTTTCTTGGTTTTTGGGGGGAACTTGTGTGCCCCCACTCCACGGACTGTAATTTTGTCTCGCAGTTGGCGTGTTTCACCCAAGTCTCGTCATCAATTACGATTCGATCCAGTAATGAATCACCATGTTTGTGGTAGGCCTCCAGAAATGTCAAAGTTGCCCCCATTCGCCGTTCTTTATGGTGTTCAGTAAGCATTTTGGGCACCCATCGTGCACAAAATTTGTGATAGCCTAGATTTTGACTGACAATTTTTAACAACGAAGTCCGTGAAACTTGTGGAAGAGAAAGCGAAAGCTCCGTTAATGTGAATCGACGGTTTTCACGAATAGTCTCATCAACTTTAGCGACATGATCGTCAGTCATAATGCTCAGGCGTCCACTCTTCTCTTCATCATGAACGTTGATTCGGCGATTTTTGAATCGAATCCACCATTTCCGGACGGAAAATTCACTCATAACGTTGTTTCCGTACACTTCGCATAGTTCACGATATATTTCTATAGGTTTTAGGTTTTTTTCCAACAAAAACCGTATCACAGACCGCACCTCACAACTGGCGGGATTTTCGATTGCAGCGCACATTTCAAATTGGAATATCGATGAAACCAGACGCGCAGAGACATTCCCGCTGTCACGGATGGATGCCGACTGAGCTGCCGAGCACGCACATACCAAAATATACGAGATCGGCGCACGCCTAGCGGCGTCAGACGAGAAACGTTCCCTACTCTCTGAAAAGCCATCGTATTAACAAGGCGACCGTCTCTCTTAAATTTAGTAGACTGATCTGCATTTTAAATAGCACACTGAGCTAACTAAGCATTTGTTCATTAGAGACTCTTTCCAAATTATTTACTAAACATTAACAGTGGAATGTTGTCAATAGTATAGTGCAAGGTGTGGGGGGAGGGTGGGGGGGTTTACAACCGTTCGAGACTTAGCTGACAATTTCACACCGGTGTAGGAACGTTTTATGTGTTGTACTCAAATGGGGGAGGAAACAATGTATAACAACAGAAGCATCAACACCATCACCTTACCGTTCCTCTAATGTTTATTAATCTGGTCTCGAAACAATTTGCGTGGGTGGGATAGGCGTATATTCTGCAAATAACTTAGTATAAGAGTCAGCACAGTTTACGTCACAACAATTTATCAGAACGCTGACGTCACACTCAGGTGATGCCGGTGTCGTTGTAGTCCAAATCTTTTGGAGGTGTCGCCTAGCGCCGACGAAACGCCAGAGCAGCACCCCTTACAACAATTCGTGCCAACTCGTCTATTCCGCGCGGTGGCACACAGTGTTGATATAGGCGCCTACCTATTCCTCCTCGTGGCTTACCGCAGACCAAGAAGTGTCTCACTCTCAATGCCACTTGATACCAGTCTTCGGCTTGTCTGAAACCGTGAGAGCAGATGTTCCTTGTTCCCATCAGGGAACAAGTTAATCAGCAGATGCATAGCGTTCATGTTTCCGTAGTCACAGCAGCACCCTTTATTCTTAAAGCACATGATTGAAAGAAACCCTAGACCAGACTTTTTGTGATTCTATGTAATTTTCCTTACCCCACGTGAATAATTACGAAGTACTAATCTTAGAAAGATAGAAATATGGGAACTGTTGAGTACATGAGTCGCTACCTGGTAAGATAGACTCCCCTCCGCCGCGGTTATTGTGCTACTATTTGAAGAGGAAGTTGATGACTTTTATTGTTGCATAGTAGGGAAAGACGAAATCTGGCAATGCCTTCATATAAAAATGGAATAGATGAGAGTAGTTACAGAGCATTGACTAATAAACATTTGTTAAATGATCAAAATACATTCAGGAGCCATTGTCGTTTAAATAAAAGAGAGTTTAATTTCTTGATCAGTTTGGTTAAAGATGATAAAAAACTGCAGAAGAAAAATTATATTCGTTGAGGCAGGTGTATAAAATTTTATATGTCGCTTAACAGGCACAGTGTAGCGCCGTAATAACTATGTAGTGTACAATTTTACCGTCTTTGGTATGGTTAGGGACTGTGATTGCTGGGTTCAGATGCAAGATGAGTTGGTAACCCTTGATGCACAGCTCCAGGCGGTATTGGCTTCAGTTAAACAGTTTAGGCTGTTGCCAGTTGGCACACTGTGGGGAGCCTGGCGTGGGTATCTGGGAGACGTCCAGCACGTCCCACTTGTCATACGATCAGTCCACTGCTGTGGCTGCCCCATATACTGCCACCATTGATGTTGACCCCTCACCTATTGTCGAATGGGAGACCGCTCAAAGGAGAGGCAGACAGTGAAACATTTTCAAAGGAGTCTATCGGAAGGCCATGCCCAGTTCGTCTGACGAACAGGTTTCAGGTGTTATCTGTGGCTGACGAAGTCCCAGCGCCAAATGAAGTCGCTCGCACTGTTCCAGAGAAAGCCTCTTGTCCTGCAAGGTCTGGGCACTCACAGCAAGTGGGTTTACTGGATTTGGGAGATCCAATGCCAGGCACGTACTGGGGCCCCTTAGGGATATGGCTGCCAAGAAGGGGAAGGGATCCGGTGCGCACTCTGAGTGCATATCGGAAGTAGTCATTCCAGATGTGGAAAGAGTGCTTCCGGACTGCGTGAAGAGTGCAGGATGCAATCGAGCGTAGGACATGGCTCATATTGGTACTAAAGAGTGTGTCGCTTTGGATCGGAAGAGTTCCTCATTCGTTTCCGGTAGTAGAGACTCTAGGCTTGCTTGCGACATAAAGGCAGAACTCGCCATCTGTAGCGTCGGCAAAACCGACTGTTGTCTTTTGGTACAGACGCGAGTGGAGGGTCTCAAACTGAGGCTCAGGCGGTTCTGCGACGTTGTAGGCGTCAGAATGCTCGAGTTGCGCCATAGGGCGGTGGGTTTCCGTGTTCCACTTATAGACCATAAATCTTTACACGGAGGAAGCAGCTACATTGATAGCGGGGGCTATGTGAAGGGGACTCGGCGGCTTTTTAGATCAGAGCGTCTCGAGAAATCACAGAAAGGTCGTCAGTCTAAAAGGGTGCAGGACAAACACAGAAAAGTAGACTTAGAATAGTCCGTATTGTAGTTGTAAATTGTTGTAACTGTGTTGGAAAAGAACCAGAGCTCCAAGCGCTACCAGAAAGCACTAAAGCTCATATTGTTATATGTACGGAAAATTTGCTAAGCCTGGAAATATCAGCAGAAATTTTTAAAAAGAACTTAACCATTGAAAGTTGAACGTCTACGACTCCGCTCAGTGTATACACAAACTCTGAGTCTGAGATACCATTATTGCGTGTAGCAGCGATCGAACAGTTTTCGAGATGAGACGAAAGTGGTCGGACGCAGGATGCGGTGGAGAGAAGCCGCGCGACGTGAAGAGGTCGCAGCCTGCCGTGACCGTGCTAGTAGCGCCGGAGGAGACTTTGGTCTCGTAATTGAGGATTTTTGGTAATTTACCTTTTTGCTGAACGTAATTGTTGCTTGCTTGCGCACTGGAGGGATTTTGTCAGATTTGTGTATGCATACATTGAGAGTAATATTCGCATCTTTGTTGTGCCCAGAAACGTGTTTCTCGAGTATAGACGTTGATGAATAATTAAAAGCCGTGTTAAGTTTGTCAGTGTTTGAACGATATATTGCAAATATAATAGACTATAGACTTAATTGGTTTCTTTCATTTTGTTTTACACCACGTAAGGCTAGTTGACCAAACCGCTCCTGATCATTCAATATCTATGTATAAAAGTATAGCAGTAATTGTTGCAATTAGTCCGGGCACTGCACTCTGCATGGATCGCAGTTCTGCTTTCGAAATAATTTAGAATGTTGCTGATCACGCAGTAGCGGCAAGACGAGGTAAGTTGTCTGTAGCGTTAGGGGCATTGGAGAACAGTTGTTAGGAAACGTTAGAGAAATTTTTTAAAACTTGCATTCAGATAGTTGAGAACTGATTTCTATACCAATCGTGGGAGGAGTAATTATGTTTTAATTTGTTCTGATTCAAAATTCCATTATTGTCAGAGACGTAACGTCCCACATATGTTTCCCTCACCCTTTGAACTAATTACCAATAGCGTTTCACCAGGTTCAGAAAGAACAGATTAAATACAGTTGGTGGTGTCGTGTTTACTTCGTGAAATCGAAGTCAATAGTTGCTGTGTTAGTATGGGTAGAGGTTGTACTTGACCGTCGGAATAAATTAGTAATTGGTTCCTTTTTCCGACCGACAGACTCAGATGACATAGTTGTTGAACAGTTTAAAAACAGCTTGAGTGTCATTTGAAATAGGTACGCCACTCATAAAGCTATAGTTGGTAGTGATTTCCATCTAATCCCGATGTTTGAGATGTGACTGAAGTCGGAGGTAGGCACAAAACGTCGCCCGAAATCGTTCTGAATGAGATTTCCGAAAATTATTTTGAACAATTAGTTCAGGAGCCGTCTGCGTACCTAGCTGAGTGGTAACGTTTTTGCCTACAATGCCGCAGACCCCAATTCGATTCCCGGCCGAGTTGGAGGTTTTATCCGCTCGTGTACTGGCTGTTGTGTTGTCCTCATCATCATTTCATCCTCATCACCGACGCGCAAGTCGCCCAGTGTGGGGTCAGCTGGAACAAGATTTGCAGCTCCGCGGCCGCACTTCCCCGGATGGGGCCTCCTCCCCATCAATGCCGCACGATCAATTCATTTTCTGTTCAGCAGCCTACTCGAAGTGTAAATGGTTGCGAAAACATACTTGACCTCTTATCAAAAAATAATCCTAAGCAAATGCGGAGCATAATGACCGATACAGGTATTAGTGACCACTAGGTTGTTGTAGCGACACTGAATACCATAACATCGAAAACCCACCAAAAATAAACTCTAAATACGTCTATTTAAAAAAAAGCAGATAAAAATTCGCTTGAGGCCTTCCTAAGACGGAGTCTCCACTCCTGCCAATCGGAATAAGTAAGCTAGACTAGATGTGCTTTAAATTCAAGGAAATTGTGTATAAGGCTGTTGAGAACTCGGAACTTGGCAGAAAATCCAAATAGATTCAGGTCGTATGTAAAGTAAACCAGCGGAAAGACACAATTATTACCTTCCCTGCACAATAACAATGGAAATGCTACTGATGACAGTACCACTAAAGCAGAATTACTAAATACTGTTTTTTCGGAACTCCTTCTCCAAAGAAGACGAAGTAAATATCCCAGAATTCGTATCAAGAACTGCCAACAGGAGTAAATGAGAAGTAGATATCTTCGGTGTAACAAAGCAGCTTAAATTTCTTTATAAAGACAATGCTTCCGCTCCTGATTTTATACCAGTTATGTTCCTCCCAGAATACGCTAACACAATAGCTCTACACTTATCAATCATATACTACCGCTCGCTCGTCGAAAGATCCATAGCTAAAAGCTGGGAAGTAGCACAAGTCACATAAACATCCAAGAAAGGAAGTGAGAGTAATCAGGTGAATTACAGACCGATATTGCTAACATCGATTTTCATTAGGATTTTAGAACATATACTGTCTTCGAACATTATGAGTTATCTCGAGGAAAACGATTTATTGAGAAACAGCTGACACGTTGTAAGGGGTTCGCTGCCTTGCTGGAGAAAATGTAATTTCGATATATTACTCACGCGCCGCCTGCGACATAAAATGTCTTTGCTGCAATAGAGTCGCAGGTCAGAGCAGTTTCGGCAGTTGTTGCGATCGCTTGCTGTTGCAGAGTGGTTTCAGTCATTGGCTGCTACAGTGCAGTTGTAGTCTGTCGCTGATAAGCGCAGTTCATGGCCATGTATTGTAAGGTAAATTTTATTAATTTCATTGGCATGCGCATAGTTAAGTTACTTGTCTGAGAGGTTAATATGAATTTGTTTCAATCATTTTGTGATTCGTCAGCACCAGTTAACCCAGATTTGTAATATTCAGTTTTTCATATTATGGATTGCAGATATTTATTAATAATGTAAAATATTTTCAGAATATAATTTTTATCAGTCTACAAAAAGGAAGGAATAATTTTGCCTTAAGTCATCACCAGTACAGATCCATTCATTTATTTAAATTTAAATAATTCAGAAATTTTCTCAGATCATAGTCATGTCTTCTTCAGTAATCAGACGACCAGCTGTGCAGCTATGTCAGTAACCAAAGTCCGTTTTTTTAATAATTCGGATCTCAGACACACGTTGTCCAGTATTAGTAGATAGGCCAGCATTGCACTAAGCTGTGCCATTTACGAGCTGGTATATAGACAGCATTATCCGGCGACACCGCCACGAGGTAAGAACTTTTCAGGTTCATTTCACAGGGCCATGACGTAGCGCTGCTTACGTCAAAATTTATGTTTTCATGAGTTAATATATTAACAAAAGAATTATGATTTTTAATTTTTTACGGGAAGGTTACAACGGATTCAGAAGATATCGTTCTTGTGAAACATAACGAGTTATTTTTCCTCATAAGGAATGAGTGCTACTAACAGGGCACGTCAAATTATTTCGGATATTTTTATACTTCCAGAAGGCTTTTGACACCATACCTCACAAGCGACTTTTAGTCAAATTGCGTGCCTGTGGAGAATCGTCTCAGTTGCGCGACTAGATTTGTGATTTCCTGTCAGGAAGGTCATGGTTCGTAGTAACTGACGGAAAGACATCGAGTAAAACAGAAGTAATGTCTGGCATTCAGGCACTTGCTGCTCTGATCTACAAAAATAATGGAGGAAACAAGCTACGTAGCACTCTTAGATTGTTTGCAGATGATGATCTCATTTAGCGTCTGATAAATTCATCAGATGATCAAAACAAATTGCAAAACGATTTAGTCAAAATATGTGTATGATGCTGAAAGTGACTATCGTCTGGAAATAAAGAAAAGTGTGACGTACCCACATAAGTAGCAAAAGTAATCCTCTAAATTTCGGTTACATGATAAATCACACAAGTCTAAAGGCTGTAAATTCTACTAAATACTTAAGGTTTACAATTACGAATACGTTGGAACGATCACATAGATAATACTTTAGGTAAAGCAAACCAAAGACTATGATTTAGTGACAAAACACTGAGAAAATGC
Source organism: Schistocerca cancellata (assembly GCF_023864275.1). Classification (NCBI taxonomy): domain Eukaryota; kingdom Metazoa; phylum Arthropoda; class Insecta; order Orthoptera; family Acrididae; genus Schistocerca; species Schistocerca cancellata. Next base: position 167,148,900 of record NC_064632.1, read on the forward strand.
AACAGGTTTACTAAAGAGACTGCCTACACTACACTTGTACGTCATATTCTGCTGTAATGCTGTGCTGTGTGGAATTCGCATCAGATAGAATGGATGCAGGATGCCGAGTAAGTTGATATAAGGGCAGTTCGTCTTGCATTATAGCGAAGTAGGATAGAGAGTGCCACGGGTATGATACGTGAATTGGGGTGGCAATCATTAAAACAAAAACATTTTTCGTTACGGAAGCATTTTCTCATGAAATTCCAGTCACCGAATGTCTGCTCAGAGTGTGAAAATATTTTTTTGCAACCCACTTAAATGAGAAGGAATGATCATCATAATAAAATAATAGAAATCAGTGCTCGCATAGAAAGATTGAAGTGTTCGTTTTTCCAGTGCGCTGCTTGAGAGTTGAATGGTAGCGAAATGGCTCGAAGGTGGTTCGATGAACCCTCTGCCAGACACTTAATGTTGGTTTCAGAGTAATCATGTAAATCCAGATGTAGATATTCGTGTTCAATAAACTTTGTAGTAAATTTTGTATACTTTCGTCCCTTTCTTTCACATTTTTAAAATTATATCATAATTACTACGAACTTTACAGCCTTTTCTTTTCTGTACCGTTTACAACGTTGATCGTTTGTTACGCCAGCAAGTTCGATCTCTTTTGTCCTCTCGGCCTTCGTGCTTTGTTGGCTGCACTGGTGTTCCTGGAATATTTGTTCTTCCTGATTCGTGTTTTGAAACACCATCAAGAAACAATAATTGTTCGGGTCTATTTGTTTTTGAATTTTTTGAGGCAACTGATCCCGTTCCTAAACTGTGTTTCTTCTTGAACCTCTGCTAACGGTCTCTTTAAAAAATTCACTTCGTACAGTCATCGCCTGTAAGTGGGAAATGTATTAGTTACATGATCTCGTTTGTTACAGATTATTCACTGCTGGCGAAAACCACCGTTCTTTCTCATTTGCATATCGTACATCACCATCTTACATATCATAATGGAAGTATATATATATATGACGTCATCTTTGACTAAAACGTTCATGTTCGTCAGGCGTCTGTGTCAGAATATTTTGCCACACTTTTAATTAACTTTTCTTCGTCAGAGTCCGAGAAACTCATTTCGACTGAACTGGGTATGTTCGGACAGTAAAAGCAGCCGCCGGTCGCTATGCTATTTGGCCACACAGACGCTTCTGGTTTCCAACCGAATGTGCAACCCGCCACGGAAGCAGGTAAACGGCGGCAGATGACGCTGTCGCCGCTTTCCGCACGCCTCGCATTGCAAACAAAGCGAACCAGTATTGCCGCCCGCGACCGGTCAGTGCAGTCTGCGCTCTTCTACAGTGTTACGACTTAAGTCTTTTACCAGACTGTAACTTGCAGCAAGTCACAGTTAAGAATACCACACATATACATCTACATATATATTCCGTAAGACACCATATGGTGCGTGGCGGAGGGTTCTTTGTACCACAACTAGGAGTTTCATTTTCTGTTCCACTAGCAAACAGAGCGATGAGAAAAGTCTCTCTATATTCCTCCGTACGATCACAAATTTCTCTTATCTTCGTGGTCCTTATCTGAAATCTAAGTTCATGGCAGTACCATTTTTCTGCTGTCAGCTTCAAATACCGGTTCTCTCAATCTTCTCAGTAACGTTCCTCGAAAAGAACGCGGCCTTCCCTCCAGGGAGACCCACTTGAGTTCCCGAAGCATTTCTGTAATGCGTGTCGATCGAACATACCAGTAATAAATCTTGCATATCGTCACTGCATTTTTTCGATGTCTTCCTTTCATCCGACATGGCGAGGATCGAAAATGTTCACAGCCTCCTTCACAGATGAACCACACTTTCCCAAAACTTTTTCAATAAACCAAATCCGACCGTTCGTCTTCATTATCACAGCTCTTACGTGCCCCCTCCATTTCATATCATGTTGTCCGCCCCTGGTATCTGAGTGGTCAGCGCCACGGAACGTCATATCTAACGGCCCGGGTTCGATTCCCAGCTGGGTCGGAGATTTACACCGCTCAGGGACTGGGTGTCGAGTTGTCCTTATCATCATCATTTCATCCCCATCGACAGGTAAGTCGCCGAAGTGGCGTCAAATCGACAGACTTGCACCAAGCGAACGGTCTACACGACGGAAGGCCCCAGCCACACGGCGTTTCCATTTTCGATATCGTATTTGAGCGCTGGATCTGGCTATTCAATCGAGCTGTGTCCTGCAGGATACTACTAATGCTGTATTCAAAATTTACCACAATGTGTAGCCTGCTCATCCGCATTAACTTACATTCGTGTACACTTAGAGCTGGTTGCCTTTCATCACACCAACTAGAAATATTTTTTAAGTCGTCTTCTATCCTATTTGAGGACGACACCTTGCCGAACATCACAGCATCATTCGGAAACGGTCGCAGATAGCTGCTCACACTGTCCATCCAATCTTTTATCTACATAAAGAACAATAGCTATCCTATCATACTTCCCTGGGGAACTCTTGATGATATTCTTGTCTTTGATGAAAATTCCCCGTCGAGCGACTGACGTATCTGGAAACCTATCCCGTGTGCTCGTATATTCGTTAACAGGCTGTAGTGGGGCACCGTGTCAAACATGTTACGTAAATATAGGAATATAAAATCTGCTTGTTGCTCCTCACCCATAGTTTGCAAAATATCAGGTGAGAGAAGCGCAAGTTGAATTCCGCAAGTGCGATGCTTTCTAATTCCATGCCGATTAGTGGGCAGAAGCTTTTCCAGCCCAAGAAAAATTGTTATATCATAACTGAGAATAAGTTCAGGAATTCCGAAGGATACCGGTGTTAAAGATTGTACATCGGTCGCTTAAATTTGTACGTTTGTGTCTCTTTGAGTGAAGGCGTGTGACAGAAAGCAGAATTGTCCTCATTTCAGTATGTGTGCTTGTATACTGCTTTCTAAAATTAAAGCCACGAACTATTATTTCTCCATCCTGTGTCTAATTCACGATATAATAATACCGACTGTCAGCGGATGAAGTTACGATCGTGGCAATCCGATCAACGCACAACCCCGCCAGCAATGACGTCAGGGCACCTATCAAGCGGGGTAGTGGTTGCAGGATAGTCCCAACTTCCACAATTGCTGTGTGACTGTGCATTATGGCACAGAGAAGACGGCTACAGTCTCTCTGCTGTGAAGGGGCCATAGGAAGAATGGAAGCAGGAGAGTCGCAAACTGCTGTGGCCCAATGTTTTAATGTGAATCGTTCTATTGTTTGTCAGATGAGGTGACAGTTTATAGAGACCGAAACTTTCCCCTTAGGCCAGGACAGGGCCGACCACATGTGACATCAGAAAGAGTGGACCGTTATTTCTCTGTAATGGCGCGACGGCGCCGCCTTAGCACTGCCATGCAAGTGGTATCTGACCTCGCAGCATCCACTGGACGTGTATCGAGAAGAACGGTGTACAGAAGGCTTCAACCGAGTGGCCTTTGTTGTTTGAGACCTGCTGTCTTTTTACCTCTGGCGTGCTTTCACAGAAGGGAACGTGTAGAGTGGATTCGTCAACATGCCACCTCGATAAACGAACTATGGGCCAATGTTATTTTAACAGGTAAGTCCCAATTTGGTCTGGAGAGTGATTCTCGACGTATTCGCATCTGGAGGGTATGTGGAACACGATTTCGGGACCCAAAAATTGTGGAAAGAGGCCGATATCGCGGAGGATCCCAAATGGTGTGAACAGTGATTATGTTAACCACTTGAACTTCATGAAACTGCATGGGTGAATCAGTTATATTTAACTGCGGTCAGGTACCGTGAGGAGATCTTGGGATCTCATGCGCGGTTGTTGCGAGGTGCTGTGGGCCCGGACTTTGTATTCATAGACCATAATCATAGTGGAGCAAGGGTGGTTAATGTATTTTTGGAAACGGAGGATATTGCGCTCATGGCGTGGCCTGCTCGCTCTCCCGATTTGCATCCCATAAAGTATGTGTGGGATGCACTATGGAGACGGGTTGCATCACGTCAGTATCCACCAACCACTCTCAAAGACTTGTCAGCAGCTCTGCAGGAAGAATGGGCGTTATTGCCTCAAAATGAGATTGATGACATCATTCACCGCATGTCCCCTCGTTGTCAGGTCTGTACTGGTGCCCGAGGTGGTCACATCCCGTACTGAGTGCATTAACCAACTGTCAGAATGTGTGTGCAAAATCGTTAAGTTGGAAAAAAACGAAGAACATTTTTGTTATTCATATTGCAGTTGATTACGTTCCGCGTTTATACATTGTTTTTACTTTACTAGTACCAGTTTATACTGTTTCGTAGCAAAATAGGCGCAACCTTGCAAAATTTCCGTTTGTTGCTTTAATTTTGGACACTAGTGTAGGTATGCATTCGTGATGTCTGGTAGAGTAGCACCCCTCTTTACACCGACGAGAGAGGCATCTCGATATTTGTTGCAAACATACACGCTGATGACGAAGTGTAGCTAGAACAGAAAGGCAACACAAAAAAGCAGTGGATCTAAAATGTATTTCCACGAAACATGTGCCGGCCGCGGTGGTCTAGCGGTTCTGGCGCTGCAGTCCGGAACCGCGGGACTGCTACGGTCGCAGGTTCGAATCCTGCCTCGGGCATGGGTGTGTGTGATGTCCTTAGGTTAGTTAGGTTTAAGTAGTTCTAAGTTCTAGCTGACTTATGACCTAAGATGTTGAGTCCCATAGTGCTCAGAGCCATTTGAACCATTTTGAACGAAACATGCATGTTCCATAGAAGAGCTAATCAATTGTTTCTTTACATATGGATAAGAAAAAAATAGTGAAACAGATTTTATGTCTGTACTGGAGCGTAAAAAAGGACTGAAGCAGAATGCTGGGAACATTGCGTTAGTCACATAGAATGGTCCTATGGACTTACATTTAATTAACTTATGTGCAGCGTTGTGAAAGTACATAACATTATGAAATACCTTTGCATTACAGTCCACTGATAAAGAAATCAATGAATTGTTCCATCTGTTTTCGATATCAGCGACATCATTGTAAGAAATCACTAAAATAATGTGGACAAAGTAATGAATTACGTTCTGAGAAATCAAGTTTTGTTCCATAAAACCAGTTTCTCATGAAAGATCTTAGAATAACTGCCTGCTTAACTTATTGTGATCCAATTTGATGCGCATTTCTTCAGATATTATCATTTTTCAACCTTTTGTACCGTATTTTTATTTTTGTCGAATACAACACTATCATCACGCAACGAAACAATGATAAACGCAAAAATTATATACACTCCTGGAAATGGAAAAAAGAACACATTGACACCGGTGTGTCAGACCCACCATACTTGCTCCGGACACTGCGAGAGGGCTGTACAAGCAATGATCACACGCACGGCACAGCGGACACACCAGGAACCGCGGTGTTGGCCGTCGAATGGCGCTAGCTGCGCAGCATTTGTGCACCGCCGCCGTCAGTGTCAGCCAGTTTGCCGTGGCATACGGAGCTCCATCGCAGTCTTTAACACTGGTAGCATGCCGCGACAGCGTGGACGTGAACCGTATGTGCAGTTGACGGACTTTGAGCGAGGGCGTATAGTGGGCATGCGGGAGGCCGGGTGGACGTACCGCCGAATTGCTCAACACGTGGGGCGTGAGGTCTCCACAGTACATCGATGTTGTCGCCAGTGGTCGGCGGAAGGTGCACGTGCCCGTCGACCTGGGACCGGACCGCAGCGACGCACGGATGCACGCCAAGACCGTCGGATCCTACGCAGTGCCGTAGGGGACCGCACCGCCACTTCCCAGCAAATTAGGGACACTGTTGCTCCTGGGGTATCGGCGAGGACCATTCGCAACCGTCTCCATGAAGCTGGGCTACGGTCCCGCACACCGTTAGGCCGTCTTCCGCTCACGCCCCAACATCGTGCAGCCCGCCTCCAGTGGTGTCGCGACAGGCGTGAATGGAGGGACGAATGGAGACGTGTCGTCTTCAGCGATGAGAGTCGCTTCTGCCTTGGTGCCAATGATGGTCGTATGCGTGTTTGGCGCCGTGCAGGTGAGCGCCACAATCAGGACTGCATACGACCGAGGCACACAGGGCCAACACCCGGCATCATGGTGTGGGGAGCGATCTCCTACACTGGCCGTACACCACTGGTGATCGTCGAGGGGACACTGAATAGTGCACGGTACATCCAAACCGTCATCGAACCCATCGTTCTACCATTCCTAGACCGGCAAGGGAACTTGCTGTTCCAACAGGACAATGCACGTCCGCATGTATCCCGTGCCACCCAACGTGCTCTAGAAGGTGTAAGTCAACTACCCAGGCCAGCAAGATCTCCGGATCTGTCCCCCATTGAGCATGTTTGGGACTGGATGAAGCGTCGTCTCACGCGGTCTGCACGTCCAGCACGAACGCTGGTCCAACTGAGGCGCCAGGTGGAAATGGAATGGCAAGCCGTTCCACAGGACTACATCCAGCATCTCTACGATCGTCTCCATGGGAGAATAGCAGCATGCATTGCTGCGAAAGGTGGATATACACTGTACTAGTGCCGACATTGTGCATGCTCTGTTGCCTGTGTCTATGTGCCTGTGGTTCTGTCAGTGTGATCATGTGATGTATCTGACCCCAGGAATGTGTCAATAAAGTTTCCCCTTCCTGGGACAATGAATTCACGGTGTTCTTATTTTAATTTCCATGAGTGTATTTTTACCCGCAATACAAAATTAGGATTCCTATTTAAGATTTCGAAGTTAATCTTCTCCCACCTCCTTGAGGAGGGTAGACCGGGTTGGAAATTGTTGCCATTCGCTGCCCCCCTTCGAGACGAACAACTTTTGTTACAACCTTTTTGTAATTCTTTAACTGGTTTTCCAGACATTTGAAAGAAGAGTTTTAAATGTACCACTACCTATATTGCGAAACATTTAAAAAAAATACCAAGTTAACTTTTAGAGGTCTCATCAGAATGTTCCAGAATTAAATGTGATATGTTTCTTGTTACATGTATCTGTGATAACATGGTTCTAACATGATAAACATATCACAACGAATTGCTTTCCATTCAGTTAGTATTCAGCAGGCAGATATTCATGTACAGCGTTCTTACTGGGCAGATGATATTTTTAGCTCTGGCATTTCGAACATTAAGTTCACCAGTGGTCATTGTCAACATTTTCTGAGTAAAACCGTCTAGATAGTTTAATACGTTTGTTCATTTATAACGCCGTTTCGGCTATTGTCATCATCAGATCTGTAATTAAATTTAGGGGCACATGAGAACGACAGAAGTTTCTTATGCAGGCTCACCCAAAAGTCTGTTAACGCTTCAAAATCCACTAAACCATGGAATATTGTGGGTAAAGAGGTAAAAATTGACACTGTAAGGGTACGAGTGCGAGCTCCCGTTATGCTGACGAACTGCGTTGTGCCTGTATGCAGCGGCGGCAAAGCTCCTCACACACAGAGTAGTCGCGACGCGTCGCTGGCCGCTTACACGAGCAGTACAGTTTCCAATGAGCGTTGTTCGGACGCGGAATTATGTCTTTTTCGACTCACAATGGGGTATTGACAAATCTGTATTTGTTCGTGGTAGGACGTCAGACACAGCTATGACGGATTGGCGTAGCGCTGACGTCATTATAAATGTCTCCATAGAAATTAGTGGTGATGGCTAATAACTCGGAGTTCGCGTATTTCTGTATCTCATGGACCCAATGCACGCAATAATCCTGACAAATACCAAGGAGGAATCTCAGCCAAGGATACAAACCTCATAAACGCCTTATAATACACATGCCTGAAATGAAGTGCGGTTTCACTGAAACTGAAAAGAGTGCAAAATCTGGCCAACAGATGGCGCTGGACGCCAGCACGTCAGTGATGCCGCGTGAGAGCAGTGTATAAAACGAGCTGCAATGAACTGTTAGCCACCGATTTTCTGACGTGGAGAGCATTGGCTTTGTGGGCACTTCAAAGAATGGGGAAAGGTGACAACTGCGTCTCTAAAGTGTTGTGGCCTGACTAGGCCCATTTCGCAGTCCGATGCTCTGTTAACATCCTGCAGAATTGGCCTACTGAAAATCGTGGAACTGGCCAGACTTGGACCCATCCCTCCACACCTTCCCTTATCCTCTGTTTTCCCCGTCTGCCTTTCTTTTCCATCCTTCCTTTTCCCAACACCTATTTGACTCATTAATACCCCCCTCTACTAAACCCCATCTTTTGTCCCTACAGCCCCTTCTACCTCATCGACACCTGTCCTCCATCGTTATAACACGACTTTCATACCCTTCATACCGGCCAAACTCTTCCCCCTTTACATTTCATTATTACTGTCATCAACTTCAAGAGCAAAAGGCCTGTCTTTCGTATATATAAAAACTTCCGTTTTATTTTACCATTTAAAAAGTTTTAAATTTATTGTAATGTATCACCTTTCTCATTCTTGACTCTTTTATCTCATTTAATTTTTTTTCATTAGTTGGATGAAAAGCGGTGTAACTGTACCGCTGACAGCCTTCCCCACTCCTCGCCCATATGGGGCGTAGGGAGATGAAATAACAATAAAGAAAAAAATTACAACTATCGTGGAAACCCCACTGCATGACAGTGAGGTCTGGATTTACCACATCATACGTGATCTGACCCTTTTCCTTCGAGGAAATGTCAGTATGACGCATCCGAGGCACACTAGTATGTTATAGAATCGCATCAGCCCTAGCCCATCTGTTAAACATCTGGTGGAAGTTGCGACTTTTATCTAGAGTGGCGCAACACCTCATTATGCTATTCGTGTGAAAGATGTCTTGCGCATATCGTTTGGTGAATATCACGTCCTGAACCACCGCTACTGACATGCTTGTCCTCCAAGGTCCCCAGACCTCAATCCGTGTGGTTGTGGGTCGTCGGGTTACCTGAAGTTGCAAGTCTACCGCGATCGTCTGACCTAACTATGGATGCTAATTTCTCTCCATGCCTACAAACAAGATGTGCAGTGCTACTGACAACATTAAGCCTTGGTTACAGGTATTGCTGATGAATGACGGCCGGCTGGTGTGGCCGAACGGTTCTAGGCGCTTCAGCCTGGAAGTGTGCGACCGCTACGGTTGCAGGTTCGAATCCTGCCTCGGGCATGGATGTGTGTAATGTCCGTAGGTTAGCTAGGTTTAAGTAGTTCTAAGTTCTAGGGGACTGATGACCTCAGAAGTTAAGTCCCATAGTGCTCATAGCCATTTGAAGCATTTGAACCATTTGATGAATGTCGGCCGGCATGATGAGCATTTGTTATAAAGAACATAGTCTTTACTAAAAATCTGTTGTTATACTAATTATTGCTCTTGTATCATATAAAGCGCCATCTGCTTGTCATTGTATCCACTTGATTTTGGTTTCACAAAACCACATGTCATTTCAGGCATCTGTGTAATTTTTTACCTCTGTACCTACATTATTCCGTGAAGAATTGAATCTTCAAGCTTTAACAGACTATTAGGTGAACCTGTACATTATGATGCTACAAAAGATGAAAAATCAAAAAGTTAGAAATGTTTTCAATAGTTCACTTACTAAAACTTAAAAATTGCAACATGACGTTCAGTATCAATCGTCAACTTCGCTCAAAAATGGTTGGAATGGCTCTGAGCACTATGGGACTTAACATCTGAGGTTATCAGTCCCGTAGAACCTAGAATCACTTAAACCGAACTAATCTAAAGACATCACACAAATCCAGTCGCAGTTCTGGACTGAAGCGCCTAGAACCGCTGGGCCACCACGGCCGGCTCAACTTGGCTCAATAAAATTTAAAAGGATACGACTGCCAATAGAGAGGTGGCACTAGTGAGGAGAACACTTGCTTCAACTTTCCTAACCTTGGCACATACTTATTAAATGACACACAGTCTTACGTTGCAAACTTTCAGAGCAAAATTACAAAAAACGACTCAATTGAATATAGTTGCGCAGTTATAAAATTTGTATTTCAGACAGTTGCAATTATCCCATGTGGAATAACCTTAAAAATCTACAACCACATTAACACTCCACAAGCCTCTTGATCGCGGAAAGAATGACTGTCGTTAAGCCTATGTATTAGCTCTCATTTCTAGAATTTTCTGGTCGCGGACATTTCTCGAGACGGATTGGGAAGAAGTAGTACTGTTACCGATTGTTCCCAGAAAGTAATCTCTCGTAATTTCAGTGACAAACCTCTCCGTGATGCACATCACCTCTCTTGTCCATCGCTGCAGTTTGTTGAGCATCGCCGGCCGCGGTGGTCTAGCGGTTCTGGTGCTGCAGTCCGGAACCGCGCGACTGCTACGGTCGCAGGTTCGAATCCTGCCTCGGGAATGGATGTGTGTGATGTCCTTAGGTTAGTTAGGTTTAAGTAGTTCTAAGTTCTACGGGACTGATGACCACAGATGTTAAGTCCCATAGTGCTCAGAGCCATTTGAACCATTTTTTTTTTTTTTGTTTAGCATCTCGTAACCTTCTCGCTCGGACCAAACAATTCCTCGTTGAAACGCGCTATTCACGTCCGATCTTCTCTATATTTTCTGTCAGTCCTGTCTGATGAGTGTTCCAGGTTGATGAATAATAATCAAGAATCGCTGGAAGAATCGCCTTGTAAGTCGATGAGTTACATTTCCTCGAATTTCTTCCTATAAACCTCAGTCTGGCATCTGCCTTACCTACTATTCGTCTTAGGTGGTCATTCCACTTAAGGTCACTCTGGATAGGTACTCCCAGATATTTTACGGCAGGTAATGTTTCAAGCAATTCGTCAAGAATAATTGTTTGTGGAGAAGCATATACCTTTTCTATGTATGCGTAGTACGTTACATTTATTGATTTCGGGATCAACTGCCAGAGCCTCCGTGATTCATCAGTCCTCTGTACATCTACATCTACATCTACATTTATACTCCACCCAACGGTGTGTGGCGGAGGGCGCTTTACGTGCCACTGTCATTACCTCCCTTTTCTGTTCCAGTCGCGTATGGTTCGCGAGAAGAACGACTGCCAGAAAGCCTCCGTGCGCGCTCGAATCTCTCTGATTTTACATTCGTGATCTCCTCGGGGAGTATAAGTAGGGGGAAGCAATATATTCGATAACTCATCCAGAAACGCACCCTTTCGAAACCTGGACAGCAAACTACACCGCGATGCAGAGCGCCTGCCTTGCAGAGTCTGCCACTTGAGTTTGCTAAACATCTCCGTAACGCTATCACGCTTACCAAATAACCCTGTGACGAAATGCGCCGCTCTTCTCTGAATCTTCTCTATCTCCTACGTCAATCCGATCTGGTACGGATCCTGCACTGGTGAGCAATACTCACGTATAGGTCGAACGAGTGTTTTGTAAGCCACCTCCTTTGTTGAAGGACTACATTTTCTAAGGGCTCTCCCAAGGAATCTCAACATGGTACCCTCTTACCAACAATTAATTTTATATGATCATTCCACTTCAAATCGTTCCGCACGCACCCAGATATTTTATAGAAGTAACTGCTACCAGTGTTTGTTCCGCTATCATATAATCATACAATAAAGGATCCTTCTTCCTATGTATTCGCAATACATTACATTTGTCTATGTTAAGGGTCAGTTGCCACTCCCTGCACCAAGTGCCTATCCGCTGCAGATCTACATCTACATTTATACTCCGCAAGCCACCCAACGGTGTGTGGCGGAGGGCACTTTACGTGCCACTGTCATTATCTCCCTTTCCTGTTCCAGTCGCGTATGGTTCGCGGGAAGAACGACTGTCTGAAAGCCTCTGTGCGCGCTCTAATCTCTCTAATTTTACATTCGTGATCTCCTCGGGAGGTATAAGTAGGGGGAAGCAATATATTCGATACCTCATCCAGAAACGCACCCTCTCGAAACCTGGCGAGCAAGCTACACCGCGATGCAGAGCGCCTCTCTTGCAGAGTCTGCCACTTGAGTTTGTTAAACATCTCCGTAACGCTATCACGGTTACCAAATAACCCTGTGACGAAACGCGCCGCTCTTCTTTGGATCATCTCTATCTCCTCCGTCAACCCGATCTGGTACGGATCCCACACTGCTGAGAAATACTCAAGTATAGGTCGAACGAGTGTTTTGTAAGCCACCTCCTTTGTTGATGGACTACATTTTCTAAGGACTCTCCCAATGAATCTCAACCTGGTACCCGCCTTACCAACAATTAATTTTATATGATCATTCCACTTCAAATCGTTCCGCACGCATACTCCCAGATATTTTACAGAAGTAACTGCTACCAGTGTTTGTTCCGCTATCATATAATCATACAATAAAGGATCCTTCTTTCTATGTATTCGCAATACATTACATTTGTCTATGTTAAGGGTCAGTTGCCACTCCCTGCACCAAGTGCCTATCCGCTGCAGATATTCCTGCATTTCGCTACAATTTTCTAATGCTGCAACTTCTCTGTATACTACAGCATCATCCGCGAAAAGCCGCATGGAACTTCCGACACTATCTACTAGGTCATTCCTGCATTTAGCTACAATTATCTAATGCTGCAACTTCTCTGTATACTACAGCATCATCCGCGAAAAGCCGCATGGAACTTCCGACACTATCTATTAGGTCATTTATATATATTGTGAAAAGCAATAGTCCCATAACACTCCCCTGTGGCACGCCAGAGGTTACTTTAACGCCTGTAGACGTCTCTCCGTTGAGAACAACATGCTGTGTTCTGTTTGCTAAAAACTCTTCAATCCAGCCACACAGCCGGTATGATATTCCGTGGGCTCTTACTTTGTTTATCAGGGGACAGTGCGGAACTGTGTCCAACGCCTTCCGGAAGTCAAGGAAAATAGCATCTACCTGGGAGCCTGTCTCTAATATTTTCTGGGTCCCATGAACAAAGAAAGCGAGTTGGGTCTCACACGATGGCTGTTTCCGGAATCCATGTTGATTCCCACAGAGTAGATTCTGGGTTTCCAGAAACGACATGATACGTGAGCAAAAAAATATGTTCTAAAATTCTACAACAGATCGACGTCAGAGATGTAGGTCTATAGTTATGTGCATCTGCTCGACGACCCATCTTGAAGAATGGGACTACCAGTGCTCTTTTCCAACTATTTGGAACCTTCCGTTCCTCTAGAGACTTGCGGTACACGACTGTTAGAAGGGGGGCAAGTTCTTTCGCGTACTCTGTGTGGAATCGAACTGGTATCCCGTCAGGTCCAGTGGACTTCCCTCTGTTGAGTGATTCCAGTTGCTTTTCCATTCCTGTAGGTCGTTTCGCAAAGCCATACGGTCTTGTAGCATTGCTACTTTCTTATAAACGACCGCATTATCCGCGAACAGTTTCAAAGAGCTTCCAACTCCTTCTGCTACACGGTCCAGTCGCATTAATGTGACCAGCAGTCAAAAGCTTGAATAACCACATTTTTCAGTACAGACGTGAGATTCTAGAAGGTACGGACAGGAATATGGAGACAGACCTACTCCAGTACCGCTGCAAGCTACCGTAGGCTTCCCCACTTGAGTACCTGCGGCACCAACTGCCCAATCGATGTGATCCCACAGATTCTCAATTGCATTTAGATACGGGCAGTTTCTTGGCCAGAGGAGTAGGATAAACTCATCCTGTTGCTCTTTGAACCACACAGATACACCGCGAGCTGCGTGACACGTAGCATTGTCCTGCTGGTAGATGCGATAATGCCAAAGAAGAAACTAACTGTAGGGGTGGAAATTGTACCCAAGTGTAGATACATACTTGTGTTGACCCATCGTGCCTTCAAGATTGAGGAGATCACCCAGGGAATGCCACGAAAACATTCCGCTGGCCACCGATCTTAATCCTTCCAATTATTATTCCAGGGCTCTATACACTAAAGGTCGTCTGTCGGATTGACCAGAAAAGGTGATTCACCTGAAAAGGCCACTTGTAGCCACTCTCTGGACACCCAGTTGCAGTATTGGCGTGCAAATTCCAGCCTTCGCCGCAGATGACCAGCGGTCACCGTGAGTGTATGAACCAGGCATCTTTGGCTCTATGGCCTTCAAGCCAAAAGTCAAAATGAATAAATAATAAAAAAACAGCCACCTCCTATAGAGGCCCATACGGAGTAACGTTCGCTGAAAGGTCGCTGAGGGGACACTGTTGATAGCCGCTCGGTGCATTTCAGTGGTCAGTTGCTCAACAGTTGCTCGTCTATTCGCCCGCGCACATATCTGCAGCCATCGTCATCTATGGCCCGTGACTGACAGCAGTTGTCTCGGCGTCCTTTCTGGATAGCGCCATTTTGCCGTGAACGGTATACTTCAACCGCGGTGGCAGCCGAACAGTTTACAGATTTTTCCGTTTCCATCCTTAACCCTAAAGCCAGTGATCTCGTCCGTTTGAATGCCAGTAGATAAATCGATCCCTTTCCGCATGACAATGAATGCACTATTACCCCCTCCCCCCACCCCGACATTAATGTGATTGAATCGTGTAGATTAAGTGTTCATTAAATTTGCTTTACAATCATATCTACAGGATGTTCGAGAATTCTCGAAACAAACTCTTAGGACTTGGAGGGGAGTGAGCACATAATATTTTAAATAGGAACCCAAGTCCGGAAACGTACTGTTTCCGTTCTACGACGGTTTCAGTTCAGATGTTTAATTCATTCACTTCTGCTTGAGGAACTGAATTAAGCGTGACGCAGTACAATTTTTAGGTGAGAATTCGAAAGAAAACCAGTGGTTAGCCCACTGGACTCGCATTCGGGAGTACTACCATTCAGACCCGCGTCCGGCCGCCCTGATTCAGGTTTTCCGTGATTTCCATAAATCGTTTAAGGCAAAAGCCGGGTTGCTTCCTTTGAAAGAGTACGGCCGATTAGCTTCACCATTCGTCCCTCATCCGAGCGTGTGCTCCGTCTCTAATGACATTGTTGTCGACGAGATGTTAAACACAAATCTCCTCCTCCTCGAAAGAAAACGTAAAGAAACATCCATTTATCGCTTAAGCACTCCATGTTCTGCGCTCGTAGGTGGCACACTCCGCCTTGTACACGTCCATCACGGCGCTCGGGGGTCACGGCACAAAATTAAGGCGCCTGAAGATGGACGCTTAAGAGCCCGAAACCGGTCGTGTGATAATAAAAGAACTTTACAACTGTAGCGGTATTTTCAACCTTTGACGTTTGTTTGTATTAACACTTAAACATTACGTGTTTACATTATTCTAAAACAAAAAAGAACCCAGCATACTATACGTACAGAACAGTACTGATTCACTGCAACAGCGGCTACATGTGAGGATCACCAACGTTGTTACAGACGTCGTTCTGGTACGCATTCTTCATCCCACCTGGTGCCTCTTCGGTTTCCGCCCCTGGTAGCTGAGTGGTTAGCGCGACGGAATGTCATACCTACCGGCCCGGGTTCGATTCCCGGCTGGGTCGGAGTTTTTCTCCGCACAGGGACTAGGTGTTGTGTTGTCCTTATCATCAAAATTTCATCCCCATCAACACGCAAGTCGCCGAAGTGGCGTCAACTCGAAAGACTTGCGCCAGGCGAACGGTCTACCCGATGGGAGGCCCTAGCCGATAGGCGTTTTCTAGAGAAGCGCTCAGAGCTCGTACCAGCAGATCTTCCTCTGTCTCTACAGTATTCTTATATATTAAACATTGCATACGACTCCATAAGAAGTAGTCTCATAGGAGTTAAATTCGTCGATCGGGGCGGCGACGCGCTCGGACTATCTCGACCTATCCATCTTTCACCGTATCATCTGTTCAGATGTCTCTGAGGTGGTGGTGCACCATCATGCTGGAACCACATTTTCTGACGTACGTTCAGTGGCAGCTCATCCTGTCTACCCTACTGCATACCGGGACAAGCAACTCTGAGACCTTTCTCTTTCATGCATCTGAATTACAACCATGGTAGTACGAAAACGGTACGTTTCCGGTCACGGGTTCCTATTCGAAATAATATGTACTCACTTCGATACAAGCTCTAGGAGTTTGTAATGGGATATTCCGAATACCCTGTATGCAGAATCCGCCAAAATTTTAACGTTGTGCAGTGTGCATTCGTAAAGAACAGAACACTGGTAAGGATGGGAGAAGGGGGCATCAGAAGGGAGGTGGGTTGAAAATTAATGAGTTCAGTTCATTTTACCTTTTGTAAGTTCTGATATTACGGTGTACAGAATGGCTTACCTGTGGTAGGAGAGAAGAACAACTGATAGTCTAGATGGCGGCGTCAACAAAATAAAAGGAATAGGATGCCTGGGATGAAGCGGTTCACGTTCGTATCGCTGATGGTCGGTCCAGATGAACAGGGCCAGAAGCAGACGGTGGAAGACGTCCATTCTGGCCGAAAGCTCAAGTGCAGGACAGAGATGCAACTGCATGCTGGTTCTGGAGGACTACAGTTCAAACCCTTGTCCGCCCATTCAGATATAGATTTCCCTAAAACCACTTCAGTTAGATGCTGGGATGTTTGCCTTGAAAGGGCGCGGCTGATTTCCTTCCACATGCTTAACTAATCCGAGCTTGTGCTCCGTGTCTAATGATCTCGTCGCCGACGGGACGTTAAACACTTATCTCATCCTCCTCCTCCTTCTCCTCCTCTTCCTCAACTGCGTGCTGCCCCGCAAGACGCCCCAGTAGTCATGCTCGCGACTTGTCTCCAACGTTCCCTGTTAGTCGTCTCGGCAGCGAGAGTAACTGGTTTTGTCAGTAAAGGTGGCAAGACTGGCGTGAGATTAACTTTTTCAGCGACAACAAGAAGAAGGCTGATGTTTACAGCTTCCACCGGACACATAGGCCGTTGTGATGATTCACACACAGAATTTACTTCATCAGTAATTGACCATGTGGCCACAAATACAGACAGGGAAAAATGTGATGTATCTGTAAAAGATCTCGGACTATGAGACCGTCTCTGTCAAATAACAACAGTAAAGTCAGGCATCGAATCATTCCCTAAACTACGAACCTACAAACGACACCTATCAGAAATCAAAATCAAAGATTTTTCAGAAGAACAATAAAAACAAAGCTGGGATGTAGTGTATAAGGAAACAAATGTGAATATTAAATTCTCTAAATTCTCCACCTTGTTTAAATTGAACTTTGAATAGGTATTTCCAAAAGTATGCATGTCTGTATCAACATCTCACAAAAAGAGATGGATAACAGTACGTATTAAGAAGTCCCCCCAAACACTTAATGACCTCATTTCCATAAAAAAGATTCGCAATGATCCAGAATTCTTAAATTTTTATCATAGATACAAAAAGATGTATAGGAAGGTGTTTACTGCTGAAAAAAAGTCATTTAATGACAAAATAATATGTAATGCAGATAATAAAAGCAAAGCAGTCTGGGATTTTATAAGAAAGGAAACGGGGAGAGGCAAAGAAACGCAGAATAACATACTGCTAATGGAGGGGAATAAAGTAATAAATGATCCACAGCACTTAGCAAACTATGTAAACTAGCATTTTTCTAGTATTGCAGAGAAGTTACAGCATAAATTCCCCCAAACAAATGTCACACCTGTAACTAATGTTGCACTAAATACAATGATGTTACTTCCAACCACAGAGAACGAGGTCAGTAAAACAATTCAAAAATAAAAAATAAAAAGTCAGTAGGCTTAGATGAAGTACGAGTGTGTGTGCTGAAACAATGCATAGTGATTATACGAATATAACAAATATAATAAATGAATCCTTCACATCAGGAACATTTCCAGAGCAGTTAAAACAGGCAAGAATTGTGCCTCTGCTTAAGAAAGGTAATGCAGAAGACATAGAAAATTACCGGCCCATTTCCCTTCTGTCAGCATTCTCAAAAATAATAGAAGCAGTTATGAAAGACAGATTAATCAACTACCTGAATAAATACAATCTTTTAAGCGAATCACAGTTTAGTTTCCGAAGTGGCAAAAATACGGAGTCAGCCATAGTAGAATTCACAAAATGTGTACTTGATGCTCTTGATACAGTTGAGTGTGTCACAGGCATATTTTTGGATCTTTCTAAGGAGTTTAATACAGTTGACCACAAATAACTAGAAGTCGTAAATATATGTGTATACGAATTAGCTTATTTTAAGTTGATCTAAATTTGTAAATACTTTGACATGTCCTATATCCTTGTAAAAAGAGATCTACGGATGAATAAAGCTACTACTAATACTACTACTACAACAACTAAGATGTGGCTCGTACCTTTGTAATAAAAATTTTTCAGCCCTAAAATACTTCCAAGTGGTTCTCCATCCTGTATAGTACTGAATGCCGTAACACGATGTTGTGATTATAAAAGTTGTATTTTCTATTATAATTACGCATGTCCAATACATAAAAACTGCGCTATATGAACTAAAATGTAGCGAAACAATGTACTAAAACAGTGAAGTGCGTGAGTTCGGCACAAAAGCCGTTCTCTTGCTCAAGTGCTATGGCTGTCTCGTCTGGCTGCGCAGTTCTACCCACCGCCACGCCACGCTGTCTGAGTGCGGGGAGGGGGCAGAGCGGGAAACTGCAATCGTGCTGCATTTGGATGGCACAGCAGTTGCACTGCATACGACTTGGTTTTATATTTCAGAGTTCTCAACAACATAGAACACAAACAAAGCAAATTTTCTGTATTGTTTGTGTAGTGGCAACTCCTGCCACCGAATATAACAGCAAACCAAATGTAGTGGGAAGAGGTAGAAGGCACCACATTAAGACTTGTCTGAGCTTCCCAAGTAATTTATTGCTTCCAGCTACAGTGCCCCCATTCCTCTCGATCTGCATCGCTGCGTCCCGCAATGCTGAGAACACTACTTAGCTGTCAGCGAAACGGCTTGGCATGGAATGGCAGCCTCAGTGACCCGTGCATGCACTGTTGTATTTCGGCCTTGTACAGCAGCGGAGCTACAGCATCGTCAGGATGCCGGCAGGTGACTCAGTGGTCTGTGACCCTGGCGACTCAGTGCCACTCGGTGTGAGCCGCAGGCAGCAAGGTGCGTGCTTCTCGCTGGCGTGGCTAAGGTCGCGGCGACAACAAGCGCCCGCAGTCCGGAGTCCGAATCTGCAGACCTCGCCTTGGGATGCCTCTGGAGTGTGTTGGAAGCCAGGACGACTGCCCACAGTAGCAAGCCGTGGAGTGGCCCGCCACTGGCTGGCTATGGACCCCGTGTCGGCCTCAGAGGGTTGAACCAGCGACCCGCCGTGGACTGGAAGACTAGCGCCCCATCTGCTGCTGCGTGTAGCTGGTGGTGTGACACTCCCCACCGTCCAGGAGAGCTGTCACACTTCAATGAATCTTGTTAGAAGCCCGAACCTATTTATACACTGCTGTGCGCCTCTGTTTTGCCATACGCGCCACTTCGCGTCCCGTACTCATAACATGCTAGGTTGACCAGTGGGCCCCTTCTCTCTGTGATTTGCGACATGCAAAACTGATACGTATACTCTTTCACCAATTTGATGGTCCTGTGGCCTCTATTCTACTTTTCAATTGTTGGTATGCGTAACCCACTGCAGTCTGACCCACACCTGGCTGCAACTTGTGCTCAGAATGTTGCACAAAACTAACTTTCTTTATCCTAAACGGTGGTGCCGCTACATTTGCTTTTGGCGCACTGAAGACATATCATAATTTTCATCTGGTACAAACTGTCGTCATATAGACATATGCAGACAACTTCAGAGATTTTTGCACGCAGATTGCCAGGTAAAAGTGGCTTATTTAGTTTCACAGTTCTAAAATGGCTTCCACACACATGTTGATCGAAATATTTTAGCATGTAATCAGCCTCTTTATGGACACAAGGGAACTGTGCCTGAGGAAAACATTGTAGACCTCCAGGGCAGTTTTAACGTCAAAGCATTGTCTTTTAAATGGTAATTAGATTAGAGATCAGTCATTTCCTTTAGCACATCAAATGGTTGAAATGGCTATGAGCACTATGGGACTTAACATCTGAGGTCATCAGTCCCCTAGAACTTAGAACTACTTAAACCTAACTAACCTAAGGACATCACACACATCCATGGCCGGGCCAGGATTCGTGCCTGCGACATTAGCGGTCGCGCGGTTCCAGACTGTAGCGCCTAGAACCGCTCGGCCACACGACCGGCTTCTGCACATCCACAGGGGCGTTTTCAACTAGAACGGGAACCGGTGACAAAAGCAGCTCGAGGGCAGACATAAAACTGGCGGTGTCCTCAAAACATTTAGAAGACCATTCTTGTAATTCTTTCAAGGCCACAATGAATTCTTCAAACTACGCATTTTCTTTACCGCTACAAAACATAGGGAAATGTACGACATACTTTTTTTGTCCCTACTACAAAGCGATTTTCTTTTTAAAAGTATCCCCATAAAATTAGAAGAAGTTGCTTCTCACTTAGTAATGTCTTGTTGTGGGCAGAGTGCAGTCAAGTCCACTCAAAATACGACATCTGCAATCCATTCTGGATGTTATGTAAACTGAAGGTGGAGGGAGGAGAAAGGAAAAAAAAACTTAACGGACTCTTGATGCCAGCTGCATCGGGACTTTATGTGGAATCAGCGACGAAGAAGTCTGGACGTTCTAATTTTCGTTCCCGCTTTCTCACTAAAAATTGAACAATTTAAATCGGAAAATCGTTGCAGGCATGCCTCTTGACTTAACCATAGATTAACCTTATCACTTACATAATTTTTTATTTAGTTGTCTTGATCGCAAAGGTTACTGAAGAAGATTATTGGTTTCGGCCATGCCATAGCCCCCTTCAGAATCTCTCGTTCTGCTGCACCACCACAAGTGATGAACATGAACAAATGACTCGATTTATTTTTACTCGTTTATTACTTGTTGCAGTGCAGCAGAACGAAAAGTCCTAAAGACGATTATTGCGTAGTTGAAATTGGTAATCTTATTCGAAAAAGTTTGTATTGAGACGATTAAATAAAAAATTATGCTTACTTAAATGTCGCGCTGTACCGAATACTTCCGAGAAGTAGCGAGCAAAGCCGATACAGGCTGAGCCTTTACCCGCACGTTGTCCATACATTGCGCTCGCGTGGCCGACCCTGCACTAAAATGTGTCTAACAAAGAATAAAACAATCTAATCTGATTATTAAATTAAAATCAGTTCTACTCGAAAAACAGAGCTCGACAAACAATTCTGAATGAACTGAGTGTATTTAACACTAACTGGTTTTTTGGTATTTTTCGAAAGTTGCTAGTGTGATGTGTGCTTATAGTGACGAACTCTCTCCTGTTGACTGGGGCACACCCCACTTCCGCGAGATGCACCTGTCTTGCAAATACCTTCTTCTTTTCCAGAATGAGATTTTCACTCTGCAACGGAGTGTGCGCTGATATGAAACTTCCTGGCAGATTAAAACTGTGTGCCCGACCGAGACTCGAACTCGGGACCTTTGCCTTTCGCAGGCAAGTGCTCTACCATCCCTTTTTTTTACCAGGAAAAGGGTAAATGAAAAAAAGATCTTTATTGGTACAAACTTAAATACAACAGAAATGCCATCCTTCCGGCGAAAATAACACAAGACAATATACTCGTACAAGGCGAGCAATTTTTTTTATGAACGAAGTGTAGGAAAAAAAAGAATAATAATTCTGATGTAATCTAAGAGGTATGAAGCAATATACAGTGGAGTGTGGGAAAGACCAGTGTTTTCTGGGGTAGTGCATTAAAGAAAGGAGGCGCGTGTCCATGCGCCTACTCCACTGTGGGTTACAATGTAGAAAGTAGCGCGGGGAGTCTCAGATGTCAGCAGGGGGGGGCGGGAGTGCTGTCGGCGTGTGGCACCATCCAACTGAGCGGGGGTGAAGTAAAGATCGCATGTAGGTAATTGGCGAAGAAGGCAAGGTAGCGCGGTCGGTGTTCGACTTCACTGTGGGCGGTTTGTAAGTACTGCCAGAAATCAAGGCGTGATTTGTCGCCATCATTATACATGTAGGTGATCGTCCATCCCTTGACCCATACAATCGCATAATTTTTGGAGGCGGGGAAATAAGTATTCTCAGGATGGATAAAAGTCCGTGGGTCAATCGAGTCCGGCGGAAGGCGGAGGTAACAGGCAACGAACTGTCGGGCAAGTTTCCAGACGTCACTGGTGGCAGCACAAGTCAGTTGATGGACATCGTCATCCACGAGGTGGCAAATGGAACAAAGTGGAGAGTCCTTTAGTCCGATGGCGTGAAGGCGATGATTTGTGGCGAATTTTTCATTTGCGACTTGGTACCATGTTGCCCGGACGTTGGATGGAAGAAAAGGCTGGTGGATGTGACGCCAAACCGTTGGCCACCGCGTGGACGGATGTCTCAGTTTGATATTGCTGCTGGATATGGAACGAAGGAGTGGGGTGTAAAAATCTTTAGGTCGAGGAGAACGCGTGGTCGGTAAGTGTGTGTGAACATAACTGAAGTCGACGATGAAATCAGAAATGTGCGTCAGATGGTGCTTGATGTGTCCGACTGGTACTGGTGGTGTTATGGTCGCGGGCACAAGAATTTCCAGCAAGCTGCGCGTAAGGGAGGTGCCCCCGTGCCACTGCTTGTGCATGGTGGACATGTACAAGGACGCCGCGCGGAGACGCACATTGACAAGGCCGAGGGCCCCCGCTCGCGGGGGAAGGGTGAGTGTGTCGTAGCGGACCTTAAAGATCGTACCGGCCGTAAGGAAGTACCCGAGGGCAGCCTGGAGGCTGCGTCCAATAGTTGATGGCAGCGGGAGGACCTGTGCGATGTGGACCATTCTGGCCGCCACATGTCGATTGAGGTATTGGACACGTTGTAAAGAATCGAGTCGTCGGAGAAGATTCTGTCGCACCGTCGTGCGGATAGTTTGGAGTGCAAGCCGAAAATTGATGGCAGCGGAGCGGCGCACGGTGGAGGTGAAAATGATACCAAGATATCGTAGTTGTTGTACGCACGGGAGAGGTGCTAAGTCGTCGTGTGAGAGGCCGCGTCCAATGGGCTTCGCCGCGGATTTAGCCATATTCATGTTACTGCCGCTGCAGTGCCGTACGTTGATATCAAATTAAGTACCGTGTGTGTTTCACTCCGTGAGCGGATCAAGAGGAGGAGGTCGTCCACATACGCACGACATCGAAAACTGTGCTGTCGCAAAGTGAGATCAGAAAGGTGGCTCGTCAGACTCTCGATGAGTGGCTCCAGGCTTACGGCATACAGTAGGGTCGAAAGTGGGCAGCCTTGCCGTATGGAACGCCGGATCACCACTGGTCCCGCCACACGGCCGTTAACCTGAATCAGCGATTCGGCGGTGCCGTACAGGCGCCGAATCACGTCGATAAAGGCTGGTGGAAAACCCATGCGGTTCATCACTGAGAACAGAAAAAGACGCCGCACTTTGTCGAATGCGCTGTCAAAATCAATGGCAACCACTGCGGCGCGGAGTCGGCACGCCGCTGCCAGTGCAATTAAATCGCAACATTCTCCTGTGGCCGTTTGTATATTAACTGAGCCGCCCGGAGTTGTCTGTTCCGGGGATAGAATGCTAGGCAGGATCTTGCGGCATCGCGTTGCCAGTAGGCGTGTAAAAATTTTACAGTCTGCGTTAAGCAGAATCAGGGGACGGTAATGTGCTGTCGTCACACCTGGTGTCGGTTTGTGGATGGGTATAATAATTCCCGTGACGAAGGACGGCGGTACGGCGTTCCCCATCGTCAGCAGTTCATGAAACATCGTTGTCCACCGTGACGCCATTAGTGTGAAGAAAGCGCGATAAAAATCTATCGGCAATCCGTCGGCACCAGGTGACTTATTCAGAGCACCTTTTTTGATTGCATCGTGGATTTCGTCACGCGTAATGGGCTCCATCAGCTCGTCCGCTTCGTCGCTGGTGAGGGTGCGAGTTACATGTGGTAAGACCGATTCCTCAGCGTGGTTGTTGGTAGTCTCCTCCTGGTACATTGTGGGGTAGTGGTTGACAAAGGCACTGACGATTTCGGCCTGGCAAGTGACGTGCTGGCCGCGACAGGTGGTGATCTCGGTGATGAGTTGTTGTTGTCGATGTTTCCTATCGGAGGCGATATGATGCATGGTCGGATGTTCTTGTTCCGCCGAATCTTGACGTCGGGTTCGCACCATAGCCCCCTGCAGTCTACGGCGTGTCAAAGTTACAATTTGCGCCTTAATCCTGCTGCGTTCCCTCTGGGTGTCGGGGGTGGGCGGTTGGGCCTCCAGGTCGCGGAGAACGGCGTAGAAATAGTCGGTAGTGTGCCGGCGCCACATAGCAACTTCCTTTCCATACTGAATCAAAGTACGTCGAATGGCAGGTTTGGCACATTCCAGCCACCAGGTCAAGGTCGTGCAGTATTTAGGTAAGCGACGTTCACAGGTGGCCCATGTCTCGGTAACACGTTGAAGACATTCGGGATCATGAAGATGGGAGGTGTTTAGCTTCCACGGTGCACGACTACGCCAGACCACTTGCTTGGGGAAGAGAATGTTGCAGATGTAGGCACAGTGGTCCGAAAAGGCCAGGGGCCAAAGTTCTGCACCTTGGACTGCAGGTGTAAGTTCCCGAGAGACGTAAATTCTATCAAGGCGGCTCGCGGAGTGACTCGTCTGGTAAGTATGTCCAGGCGCGTCGCCGTGCCGAACTTCCCAAGTGTCGCGGAGCAACAGATCTCGGACAACAAGACGCAGTTCTTGACAGGTGTTGTAGTGGGGCACTTGATCTTTAGGGTGCAAGACACAATTAAAATCACCCCCAAGCAGGTAATGGTCGCAGCGTCCAACAAGCAAAGGAGCGATTTCTTCTGAATAGAAGAGTGCCCTGTCGCGTCTGCGGGTGGAGCCTGACGGAGCGTAAATGTTGACGATACGTGTCCCCATGACGGTGACGGCCATGCCTCTGGCAGATGGAAGGTATGTGATATCGGCCACTGGAATGCCTTCTCTGGCGTAGATGGCTACGCCGCGTCCCAGGTGGTCACCAGGAGAAGGATAAGTGTTATATTCCGCGACGTCTGGAAGTGTGGCCAGGTGTACTTCCTGTAGTAGTGCGATATCGACGTCCGACGCCCATATCATCTCTCGCAGCAGTTGAAGTTTCACGGGTGAGCTAATGGTGTTAGTATCGATCGTCGCTATTCGGTAGGTTTGGAGCCGTACCCCGCCGTGGAGGGGAACTCCACCGGCGGAGGATGAAGAGGGACGAGGCAACGGTGAGTCGTGTCGTACGCCACCTGACGGCATTATCAGCGACGTAACGATGCTTCCGTCTGGGGTAACTCCGTCCCCAGCGTGTGGTCCGGGTCCTCATCGATGTCCTCACTCCACACCATTGAAGGCTTTGTCGTTGTGATGGTCGTACGTTCCACTACGGTCGTAGGGGCGGAGGACGTCTCGGCGGCAGTCGCATCTGTGGAGTCCATTGGTTCAGGAGCACCTGAGCGAGCCAGTAGAGTAGGCATCGACGTATCCACAGTCGGCGTCATGTTGTCGTCATTCGTATCGTCGTGTAGGTTCTCCGAGGCCTCGTCGGGTCGAACGGCCTCTGGAGCATCAGGGGGAGGTGATCCGTCTCGTTCCGAGACCGTACGGCGCCTCCTCTTGCGCCTCTTAGGTGATCGTTGTTTGCGGGTTCGTCCCTCCGTGTCAGAAGAAGAAAGGGAGTCGCGTCGCTCTGAGAGGAAGGCCGTCGCGGGAACGGCGAATGAAGGGGCGTCCATATGTTCAGGCGGGTGGGTGTCGGAAGTCGTCGCTGTTGGTAGTGGCGCCGGAGTAGCGTCAGGCTTTGAGCGCGACGCGTCGGCCCCAGCGGTATCCGTAGCAGCTGGAAGGGTCACCGGTGCATGGTCCGATGGGCGGCGGCCGGTGGGAGGAGAAGAGAGCGCCGATGCGTAGGTGATCGGTAAAATCGTCGTCGGAGCCGGAGGTGCCACGGTAGCGGCTGGCAACTGGGTGATTCGTCGCTGAAGACACTCAGATCTGAGGTGGCCTTCTTTGCCGCACCCGGAACGGGTCTTGGGTTGGCCGTCGTATATGACAACCGCGCGGCACCCGCTAATTTGCAGGTAAGATGGCACGTGGCGATGGAGGTCGATGGTGATCTGCCGTACACCGTTAAGAACAGGGTACGTTTGGAATTGCACCCAGCGTTCGGCAGTGTGGCCATGTACAGTGCCATAGGGGCGGAAAGCCGCGATAACGTCTTCCGCTGGAAGCTCGAACGGGAGTTTGAAAACTCATATGGTGCGCATTCCTAAACCGGCATGGTCGACAGTGACCGCTCCGACATTGCCGTCGGCGTGGCAAAAGCGTAATCCATGGTTGGTGTCACGAAGTATTCTTTCACATACCGCGTCATTGACGACTTTGACGTACACAGTACTGCTTAATATGGACAAATGGATGCCCAAGATGTCGGAAGCTGGGATCTTAGCAACGTCGCGTAGGAAGCGTTCCACTTCCAAGGCCTTTGGTCGTGCGTAGTCGTTGCAGAAGTTGAATCGTAAAGTTGATTTTCGAAAACGGTTGCCCATGATTCTAGTGCACGTAAGCGACACGTAAGTGACGGCCGCTGAAATGTAAACAACAGCGAGCGCGCGCGCTCCGCAGGCGGAAACAACAACACGTCCACACTGCACGGCGGCGAAAGCCGGACTGTGTCCATATGAGCTACCGAAGCACGACTCACGCCCGGTACTCACAGCTTTACTTCTGCCAGTATCTCGTCTCCTACCTTCCAAACTTTACAGAAGCTCTCCTGCGAAACTTGCAGAACTAGCACTCCTGAAAGAAAGGATATTGCGGAGACATGGCTTAGCCACAGCCTGGGGGATGTTTCCAGAATGAGATTTTCACTCTGCAGCGGAGTGTGCGCTGATATGAAACTTCCTGGCAGATTAAAACTGTGTGCCCGACCGAAACTCGAACTCGGGACCTTTGCCTTTCACGGGCAAGTGCTCTACCATCTGAGCTACCGAAGCACGACTCACGCCCGGTACTCACAGCTTTACTTCTGCCAGTACCTCGTCTCCTACCTTCCAAACTTTACAGAAGCTCTCCTGCGAAACCTTCTTCTTTTTTTCATCATGGTCTAGACCATAGGTCTGATCCGCCTTCTAAGTATCTAGCCATCTTTTTCTTAGTCTTCCTATGGATCTTATACGTAAAATCTCTTGTACTCTGGAAGGTGGCATTCCTTGTATATTTTAGCCAGTTATGCCAATTAGACTTTATCTTCTTAGTTATAACATAATCTGACACATGTTTGCTGTGCGAATGCTGTGTGGATCTCCGCCACACCCAAAATCTGTAAGTCTTTCCATATCCTGGAACGTCTTGCAGTCCGCCTCGCTTTCCGTACCTGTTTACCTTTCATCACAAGGATCTTTTAGCAACCCTTCAACTTGACGCCTCTCCTCATTCGCACTGAACATCTCCGAATG
The DNA here is from genome assembly GCF_023864275.1 of Schistocerca cancellata. Taxonomy (NCBI): domain Eukaryota; kingdom Metazoa; phylum Arthropoda; class Insecta; order Orthoptera; family Acrididae; genus Schistocerca; species Schistocerca cancellata. Next base: position 167,176,295 of record NC_064632.1, read on the forward strand.
AAGTATTAAACGTCCCCTTAGAAAAATTATACATGACTGTGCTTAAACTGACACACAATATTTTTTAGCGCAACGCAATCTGACTTTCAAAAATCGCTACAAAAGACTGGCCCTGACTAACATTAACCTATACCTTTCACAAACCACTTACCTGACCAAAAATCTTCGTTACTCGAACTACTGCAATATAGCGAGCCCCGCTACTGCCAGCTAAATAAAAGATTCAAACTACTGAAGGCACTAACTACTGATAGGCATAGTTAGCAAATGAAAGATTTTGATAGAGAGAAAACAATGATTTACCTTAATAGTGTTAAAAAGTCATAATATATATAGCAGCTCATGACATCCAGTCTTACAAATTTCAAAACTCCGCCATTTCTCTCCCCACATCCACCACTGCTGGCGGCTCACCTCCAACAGCGCAACGCTAAGCGTTGTTAACAACCAACTGCCCGGCACTACAGTAGCCAATAACAATGCAAACCAGCCGCAGACTGCACACAGCACAGCCAGTGATTTTCATACAGAGCGTTACGTGGCGTTACCAATACAAAAACCTAAACAGCCTACTTACAACTACACTATCCAAAAACTTCACTCCAATAATACTGTAGTTCCCCCTCTATTTTCCAATCCCCCTATGCTGCCGCTCCTCTACCGCCACATCGCACAAAACCTAAGGCTCCAGCAACCTCCACATACTCTCCCAAAGACTTTTCAACCATCTACCTCTGCCAGATCAAGAACTTCATATCGATGTTGGCCCACCAATTCCGTCCCATCAGGTGTCCCTCTGGCTCCCCTCCCCATATTTACCTACCTGTTTTTTTCACATCTCCCATCTTCCCTTCCTTGTTATTCCCTTTCAAATTCTAACCTTGTCGATACACCTATCCACGCCCACCATTAACGTTTCCCAACAATCACTCCTACCACATCGATACCACGCACTTATTGCCCTTACTTACACCACCACCCTCCATGCCAAACCTTTTTCCCTTCAGCATAGGCTCCCCAGGATGGGTCCTTCCAGTTTTAGTGGCATAGAAATGTTATATACCGTATTTTAAAAGTTTTCAATGGACCCTTGTTGTTTTCCGTTTTACCCTTTTGTTGCTAGAGTTTTTAATTTAAAAATAAAGAACGTATTTGTTCTTACATGTGTATATACTTCCAATACTTCCAATTAATTTTAACCTTCAAAACGTTTTAAATACAAATGTCTCACATTTAAGTTAGTGCTTCTTCATCTAATTTAGTTTTACTTGCCCAACTGGCTGAAGAGCGGGTTGCCTGTATCGCTGACAGCCCACCCCCTTCACATGGGCCAAGGGGGATGAAATAACAACCAAGGAAAAAAGTTAAAGCTTATATCCCAAGCTATGTTCTTATGTCTCCGATTCTTAGTCTATCTAATATTGCGCAGCGCTTCACTCATCCTGGAAATTTCGTTCCTGCCTCTTGGATTTCTACTTGGCTTTTAACAGTTGTCCAAATTCCACTACGAAATAGCGATGGATCGACGGCCATTACTGTACAAAACTTGATTTTTTTGTGTCCTCCTTAACTCCATTTCTCAATGTTCCGTTGATTGTTCTGCGTATCATTTGATATTTCTGCAGTTTCTTGTCAACGTCAAATTTACTCTCGTAGCTTATAATATTCCCAGGTAACCGAAGCGAGTAAATTGTTCACTTGTTTTATTTTCTATTATGATATCAGTCCTCAGAGGTTTGGTTCCTTTGAACCATACCTTTGGTTTTGGAATGGTTATTTTGATATTATATTTTTTAGAAATTTGCTTATGTCTGTAAATGGAGCTTTTAGCGAAATTTCGCTATCTTATACGACTACAAGGTAACCTGCGAAAAGAAAGTGTTAGAAATACGTCATGTGATAATTTCAAGCTTGGATCAGTTTCTTGTTTCCATGTCTCAATCATATCGTCAATGTGTGTGCGAAAAGCTGCGTCCTTGTCGGATCCCCTTGGTTTATAGGTAGCCTATGTTTCCCTCTACATAGGCTTTCCGTTACCTTTACTATTTAATGAGGATATCATTTCTTGTCTAATATGTACCGTAAGGTTTTTCTGTCAACATGGTCGAAGGCTTTCTCTAAGTCTATAAATGCGATATGTGTTTCCTAATTGAACTCTTATTTGTTGCGCTAAAATTTGCTTAAGTGCGAGAACATTATCAGCATAGGGTCTGTTTTTTCTGAACCATTTTGTTCTTTACATATTAAATTTTCAGCAATAACAAATTCGCAGACGTTGGTTTATTAACTTCAGATAAATTTTATGCGTATGTCCGCTTACATTTTGCTAAGGTAATTATTGCATTTAACTCGTTTACCTTTTTTAAAGACTGGCATCGTTTAGGGACATAGCGTCTTTTCCGAAACATATTCTGCAAGTGAAGAAATCCAAGCATTAAAAATATTGCCTCACATTTAAGTAACCCCGCGTTTACGCCGTCAGGTTCAGTTGCTTTCCGGTGTTTTGATTTATTCAAGCCGTCGTTTAGTTCTTGTATCGTTATGAGGTCGCTGCCATATCGTATATCCACTTCAGGGGGCTCCTCCTGTACTGCTTGGTTTTCATTACAGCAGAGCTGTTTGTAATACACTCTCAATTTATATTTCGGTTTTATAATTTTGGTTTGTGTCTTTTTCACTATTATTTAAATGCTTTTCATCTTGTAAGCTATTGACTGTCTTCCTTGGATAGCAGGTTAAATTCTGGTCACAAAATTATTCCACGATTCTTCATTTTTTTCCTGCTGACGGTATTTATTATTTCTTTTCTGTTTATACTCTTGTTTTGCAAATTCTGTCTTAGCTTGTAAATATGTGTGGTATACTCGTTTCTTTCCCTGAACTGGTTTTGTGGTAAGTTCGTTCCATGTTCTCAGTCCCTTCTTAAGTCCTCTCTGATTCGTATTTCCAGCTGTGTCATTTGCGGCCTGTTCAATAAATATGTTTATATTTTGCCATTCTGTTTCGATGCTACCATTCATATCTGTCTTGTTTAACTAAAGAGCCAGTCTGTCTTGGTATAGATGTATTACGCTCTCATCCTGTAATAGATAGACCTTAAAGCCTTTTTCCCTTCTTGTTTCAATTCTTTTTGTTTTCTTTCATCTATCGAGTGAGTATAGATATGTTTACTATTACAAAGTAGCGGTCTCAGTAAACGTCACTACCTCTCAAAAGAGCAACAGCCAGTAACTTTTTCCATATTTCACTGCTGGAAATCACATAATCTGTCATTGATCTGTGTTCCCGCGTGCTCCAAATGTATTTATGCATATATTTCTTCCTAAAAAAGGAATTAATAATTTTCAGTCCAGTACTTGAGGCAAAATGTGTAAGAGAATGTCCATTATCATTTATGTGTTGTCGCCGAAAGTTCCCACTGTTCTGACATTTAAGTCTCCACAGATAAATAGGCGGTCCATTTTGCATCTTTTCGTAGGGTTTCATGAAAACTTCAGTATCTTCTTGTTTTCACCTCCAGGGGCCTGAACCACAGTTAGATGTCCTTGAGCGATTCTGCATCTCAATGTTATGATTCTGTTATTTTGCAGTAAATTATTAAGTATCATCTAAGTCTGAAGTTCCTTTCAGCTTTTCCTTTATTTGTGTAATTGTTGCCATATTAATCTTTCAATGTTTCAGTTCTTTAGACAGGTCTGTTTCTTTTAAGTGCAAATCCATTGTTAAGATTTTCCCTTGTTCCAAATAGTTTATCCTTTTCTTGCTTCGATCATCTCTTATGTAACGCATCCAGTCGTTTCTTTGAAGGTTATGGGTAAATTAAAGTCTCTCAAGTACGGGATGTCACTCTGTAGCCAGGCTATATGTGGTGTGGCTGCCACCTTTTGCTCTCACGACTTGGCAGTAACTTTTTCTTGCTCTAGCGTTTGGTTAGGCTATCACGGAAATCATCTAACTGTTGTTGTTGTTGTGGTCTTCAGTCCTGAGACTGGTTTGGTGCAGCTCTCCATGCTACTCTATCCTGTGCAAGCTTCTTCATCTCCCAGTACCTACTGCAACCTACATCCTTCTGACTCTGCTTGGTGTATTCATCTCTTGGTCTCCCTCTACGATTTTTACCCTCCACGCTGCCCTCCAATACTAAATTGGTGATACCTTGATGCCTCAGAACATGTCCTACCAACCGATCCCTTCTTCTAGTCAAGTTGTGCCACAAACATCTCTTCTCCCCAATCCTATTCAACACCTCCTCAATAGTTATGTGATCTACCCATCTAATCTTCAGCATTCTTCTGTAGCACCACATTTCGAAAGCTTCTATTCTCTTCTTGTTTAAACTATTTATCGTCCATGTCTCACTTCAATACATGGCTACACTCCATACAAATACTTTCAGAAACGAATTCCTGACACTTAAATCTATACTCGATGTTAACAAATTTCTCTTCTTCAGAACCGCTTTTCTTCCCATTGCCAGTCTACATTTTATATCCTCTCTACTTCGACCATCATCAGTTACGTTGTTCTCCAAATAGAAAAACTCCTTTACTACTTTAAGTGTCTCATTTTCTAATCTAATACCCTCAACATCACCCGACTTAATTCGACTACATTCCATTATCCTCGTTTTGCTTTTGTTGGTGTTCATCTTATATTCTCACTTCAAGACAGTATCCATTCCGTTCAACTGCTCTTCCAAGTCCTTTGCTGTCTCTGACAGAATTACAATGTCATCGGCGAACCTCAAAGTTTTTATTTCTTCTCCATGGATTTTAATACCTACTCCGAATTTTCCTTTTGTTTCCTTCACTGCATGCTCAATATACAGATTGAATAACATTTGCGAGAGGCTACAACCCTGTCTCACTCCCTTTCCAACCACTGCTTCCCTTTCATACCCCTCAAATCTTATAACTGCCATTTTGTTTCTATACAAATTGTAAATAGCCTTTCGCTCCCTATATTTTACCCCTGCCACCTTCAGAATTTGAAAGAGAGTATTCCACTCAACATTGTCAAAAGTTTTCTCTAAGTCTACAAATTCTAGAAACGTAGGTTTGCCTTTCCTTAATCAAGCTTCTAAGATAAGCCGTAGGGTCAGTATTGCCTCACGTGTTCCAATATTTCTACGGAATGCAAACTGATCTTCCCCAAGGTCGGCTTCTACTAGTTTCTCCATTCGTCTGTAAAGAATTCGCGTTAGTATTTTGCAGCCGTGACTTGTTAAACTGATAGTTCGGCAACTTTCACATCTGTCAACACCTGCTTTCTTCGGGATTGGAATTATTATATTCTTCTTGAAGACTGCGGGTATTTCGCCTGTTTCATACATCTTGCTCACCAGATGGTAGAGTTTTGTCAGGACTGGCTCTCCCAAGGCTGTCAAAAGTTGTAATGGAATGGTTTCTACTCCCAGGGCCTTGTTTCGACTCAGGTCTTTCAGTGCTCTGTCAAACTCTTCACGTAGTATCATATCTCCCAATTCATCTTCATCTACATCCTCTTCCATTTCCATAATATTGTCCTCAAGTACATCGCCCTTGTATAGACTCTCTATAAACTCCTTCCACCTTTCTGCTTTCCCTTCTTTGCTTAGAACTGGGTTTCCATCTGAGCTCTTGATATTCATACAAGTGGTTCTCTTTTCTCCAAAGGTCTCTTTAATTTTCCTGTAGGCAGTATCTATCTTACCCCTAGTGAGATAAGCCGCTACATCCTTACATTTATCCTCTAGCCATCCCTGCTTAGCCATTTTGCACTTCCTGTCGATCTAATTTTTGAGACGTTTGTATTCCTTTTTGCCTGCTTCATTTACTGCATTTTTATATTTTCTCCTTTCATCAATTAAATTCAATATTTCTTCTGTTACCCAAGAATTTCTACTAGCCATCGCCTTTTTACCTACGTGATCCTCTGCTGCCTTCACTACTTCATCCCTCAAAGCTACCCATTCTTCTTCTACTGTATTTCTTTCCCCCGTTCCTGCCATTTGTTCCCTCACGCTCTCTCTGAAACTCTGTACAACCTCTGGTTTAGTCAGTTTACCCAGGTCCCATCTACTTAAATTCCCAACTTTTTGCAGTTTCTTCAGTTTTAATCTACAGTTCATAACCAATAGATTGTGGTCAGAGTCCACATCTGCCCCTGGAAATGTCTTACAATTTAAAACCTGGTTCCTAAATCTCTGTCTTACAATTATATAATCTATCTGAAATCTGTCAGTATCTCCAGGCTTCTTCCATGTATACAACCTTCTTTTATGATTCTTGAACCAAGTGCTAGCTATGATTAAGCTGTACTCTGTGCAAAATTCTACCAGGCGGCTTCCTCTTTCATTTCTTACCCCCAATCCATATTCACCTACTACGTTTCCTTCTCTCCCTTTTCCTACTGCCGAATTCCAGTCACCCATGAGTATTAAATTTTCGTCTCCCTTCACTATCTGAATAATTTCTTTTATTTCATCATACATTTCTTCAGTTTCTTCGTCATCTGCAGAGCTAGTTGGCATATAAACTTGTGCTACTGTAGTAGGCGCGGGCTTCGTGTCTATCTTGTCCACAATAAAGCGTCCACTATGCAGTTTGTAGTAGCTTACCCGCATTCCAATTTTTTTATTCATTAACAAACCTACTACTGCATTACCCCTATTTGACTTTGTGTTTATAACCCTGTATTCGCCTGACCAAAAGTCTTGTTCCTCCTGCCACCGAACTTCACTAATGTCCACTATATCTAACTTTAACCTATCCATTTCCCTTTTTAAATTTTCTAACCTACCTGCCCGATTAAGGGATCTGACATTCCACACTCCGATCCGTAGAATGCCAGTTTTCTTTCTCCTGATAACGACGTCCTCCTGAGTAGTCCCCGCCCGGAGATCCGAATGGGAGACTATTTTACCTCCGGAATATTTTACCCAAGAGGACGTCATCATCATTAACCATACAGTAAAGCCGCATGCCCTCGGGAAAAATTACGGCTGTAGTTTCCCCTTGCTTTCAACCGTTCGCAGTACCAGCACAGGAAGGCCGTTTGGTTAGTGTTACAAGGCCAGATCAGTCAATCATCCACACTGTTGCCCCTGCAACCACTGAAAAGGCTGCTGCCCCTCTTCAGGAACCACGCATTTGTCTGGCCTCTCAACAGATACCCCTCCGTTGTGGTTGCACCTACGGTACGGCTATCTGTATCGCTGAGGCACGCAAGCCTCCCCACCAACGGCAAGGTCCATGGTTCGTCGGGGCGGGGAGGATCATCTAACTACAAGGCAGCTATTGCTTAATTTTTCTTCGGGCTTATTTATCCTGGGAAGGTTGAGTTTCTGATGTCTAAGAGCCCTTCCTGCCCCATGTCTGAGGCCTCCTGAAGGCCGTCTAATCCGAAGCCTTCAGAGCCCTCGTTGAGGACTGCCATTCGTCTGGTCCCAACCCCTCGATCCGTCTGACTTGGTATAGTGTAACCAAATATTGAGACAGTTACACAATGTCTCGTACTGCTTAATTCTCAGGAAATCTGCATCTACATCTACATCCACGTGATTACTCTGCTATTCACAATAACGTGCCTGGCAGAGGGTTCTATGAAACACCTTCAAACATGTCTCTCTACCGTTCCACCTGTAACGTAGCAAGTTATTACGTGATGACATTCGTTGCAGTAAGGCAAGGAGCCATTTGTTACGGTGGCTACGTTCTTTTCCGGTTTGCTCACAGCGCATCTGACGCTGCTTGCCGTGAGAACTGCATAGAGCAACATTCAGTTAGTACGAAAATTCATACCCTCTACGAATCTAAATAATCCATATTAGTAATTATTCGAATTAGTTCAAATTTGGTACACAGTCGTCTGTTATTAATGGTATGACGCTGTCACAATTTCAGATTTTTATATATTATAGTTCTGGAGATAATGAAAATTACCGAAAAGTCCTAAAACCGACGGTTATGTTTTAAAACCCAGTTAGGAACAATAAGAAATTCACTTTCAATATAATTTGAAGCCATTACAAAGTTATCAGTGCATAAAATCACTTAATTAGAATTATCTTTTCAAAACTTTAGTTACTTTATATTACATAACACAAAAAATCGCTTAAAATTATTATTTGCTTATAATTTTGCTGTGTGAGTGCATGAGAATGATTGAGAGAGTTTAAGTGGGACAAACGTTAAAACTTAATATATCATTTTATGTAAGACCTTGTACTAACGAACAATGGGAAAGTTATGGTGCAACCACGATTCAGACTACGTATGTCAGTGTGAGCTTGCTTTTGTATAAAAGTAGCCAGAATTAGAGGCGGAATAAGTTTATTTATCAATTTGGTTCAAATGGCTCTGAGCACTATGCGACTTAACTTCTGAGGTCATCAGTCGCCTAGAACTTAGAACTAATTAAACCTAACTAACCTAAGGACATCACACACATCCATGCCCGAGGCAGGATTCGAACCTGCGACCGTAGTGGTCCAGACTATAGCGCCTAGAACCGCATGGCCACTCCGGCCGGCCTATCAATTTGGAGAATATTTTGAACTTGATTAAACAATATACTAGAAATTGAAGTTTTAATGGCATTATTTTCTATCGGATTATTGATTGAATAAGGCAAGCAGAATGATCTGGAAGGAACATTCTGATTGGTCGTTTAGATCAACAGCCAATCAGAATTAAGCTGTTCTCGCGCAAATATAGTGGAGTTGGCAGTGAGTAGAATAGTTCGAGGTAGTCGCTTGCTATCCAGCCTACCGATAACGCAATGCTAGATACCTCCGTAAAAATACTCTGAAAAATTAAGAAGTAGTGAGTTAATTGCGATTAGCATACCTCGTGACTGAAGCGACTGGAGTTACGAACATTTTAATGGAAGTTTGGCGTTTCTAGAGCGTGTGAACTTTGTGGTCGAAGTAACTATTCTGCGTGGCATGTTTCGTGCTCTGTACGGAATACTTTGGCGAGCACTTCTTTCAAAGAAGACCACTGTAGCGACTAAATGTTTAACTCGCGAGTAGTTGTGGTTCTCTGAGTGTCAGAACGTGAAAATTAGTCGGGTTCGACATGCAAAAATTCTGGGTGCTTTTCGAGTGAAACTATGTTGTACAGACAATGAACTTTGAATTATAGAGTAGTACTATAGTAAATACGGACTTGATAGCCATTTCATGTGTTTCCAAATGAAAAACGCAGATTAAAATCTAAATGCTTTCTGCAAGTAGACTGAATCCTCCGAACGTCCGATTTTTTAAAAATGAAACTTCAGGAACTGACTTCCAACTCGAGATACGAGGCCTCTGTGTGGTAGGGATAGTGATTTAATCAACGCTACTTTACACTGCCTAGCACGTATCTGCTACTACAGAGTGAAGGGACGTCGGAAAGAAGCATATCGAGGTAGGTCGACTTCGATAAGTGATAGAGAGATTGAAGACGAGCGACCCCGCACCACCGCACACCCTCGAACGGCGCGCGGGAAAAACAAGCACTTAAATTTTTCTGTGCGAGCCCTGATTTCTCTTATTTTGCCGGCGGCGGTGGCCGAGCGCTTCTAGGCGCTTCAGTCCGGAACCGTGCGATTGCTACGGTCGCAGGTTCGAATCCTGCCTCGGGCATGGATGTGTGTGATGTCCTTATGTTAGTTAGGTTTAAGTAGTTGTAAGTGTAGGGGACTGATGACCTCAGATGTCAAGTCCCATAGTGTTCAGAGCCATTTCAACCATTTGAAGCACACATTATTAGATACATAAAAAAATTAAATAAACATATATCAAAGGAATAGAACAAAAGGTACGCCAGTAGCCTAATGTCTCTGTGCTTTCTAAAACACACTAAATATTTAACCAATCTCTTCATGAATAGTATATATCGGATATAAACAAAGACATAGACTAATAAATATATTTATAAGCATACTGCTACCGTTTTTTCGTGTCACTGTGGAGTACTTATGGCCTGACGCGGTTAATAGTAAATGGCCACTTTGACCTCCAATAACTCATGTACTATTCAAGTTACATGCCTATAATTAATATCAATTTAGGTTTACACTAAAAGCTTTCTAAAGACACGTTGATCGACAAAATCGGACGAACCGGTTAGATTTTGGAAATTCGTTGCTGGGTGTTACTTGTATAATTTACAGTCAGATATTGAAAATCTGATTACACCATCAGAATCGTCGTGCAAATAATGGTAATGTACATGGTTCGTTTTGAGGTGTCATGATTCGTCTGGCTATATTAATTTCTATACGAACCATGGAATGTCTGCCACGATGGTTTCACAAAGTCCGCCATCTTTGGCATTCTCGGCATACAAGTCTCTTTCATCGACACAGCGTCACCAAGAAATTCTCAGCCGCGCGCTCCCTGGACCCCGGCTAAGTTTCGGCACCACGTGGTTGCTGCCGGGCCCCGGCTTGCCGAGCGGCCCGTGCCGCCACGCCAACTCCGAACTTAGAATACTGTCAGGGCACCACAACTCGCCTGTTACCTCACAAATTTCGTTGTGGAAGTTATTAAAAGCATCTCGCATTGCTATTTCTGCAAAACTTTGCCCATTTTGGTGGTTTTGCGTTCTCTTAAATTTGGCATGCTTTTTTCGTTGTTCTTGCAACAGCGATCTGATTTTGTGTGCCATGGGGTATCAGTATCATCACTTATTAATTTATGTGGTATACATCTGTCAACTGCCGTCGATACTACCTCTTTGAAATATTATACAAGTTTTCTATGCTTACATGATGAGATCACAAGGAGTCGAGATTGTCTCTTAAAAAGACGTTAAGAGCATTTTTTTAAAAGTAGATGTATGTGGCGGGGCTAATAAAACTGACCTAGTAATAGAGTTCCAAGGTACAGAGAAGCACAGCAGAGGAAAGGAAATACAGTAGCTGACTACAGCAGATCTTAAAAATGGCCACCATTCATCTCTTGGCACTTTTGGGCCATGGTCAGCAAGTTGCTGAAAGCGGAATTGCTGCAGTCTCATCCGAAATGTTCTGCTACGATTCTCGAAGACGACTGTTGAGATACACATTAATCCGTCACGAAACTGAAAATTATTGTTTTAGTACAAAAACTAATTTGTATTTAAATTTGATTCGTCACGAGAATATAGATTTTTTAATGGTCTAGTCTTGTGAGGAAATCTTGAGCTGCTGGTGTTTGAATAGAATCGTCGGTTGATAGTTAAAGGCCAGGGCTGAGGTATTACCCCAGTTTTCAATTTGTGGGAAGCCTCGAAACTTTTATGGAACCAGTGATACGCTAATGATTGAAAATGCTAATGACTGAAATTGTGTCTATCTCTCTTTCTAGTTTTCAGTCTGAAGGAAGGTAATCTATCTATTTCACTGAAGTAATTCAAATTCGTTGTGGCGCCGTCCAGGTGAACATAAGTCTGAAAACGTCAACCTGGATTAGCGTACGTACCTGACTGAAAGTTTTCGTCAAATGGATGTCGCGTACCACGTTTACTGCTGTTCAATGTTTAGATAATAAAATATAAAGGGGTGTGGCGTCGCGTTGGGTGTCTCTACTAGGAGCTGAAGCTCCCGCCAGCGTAGCTCTCAGGGCTTAAAGCGACAGGCAAATTCCCGCACTATGGTAAGGAACTTGTTTTATCTTTTGTGATTACTGTAAAATTCTACATAGTTTAGTACTTGTAGCACTTTTTATGTTTTAGTCCGTACAACGTCAGCATCTGACTGGCCACGTTCAGAGATCGAATTTCACTCTCCGAGAAGTTATATCGTGCGAAAACCTGAATACCAAGAGCGGGGAAGTTTTTAGTATCGCAACGTCGTGACATGGCGTGTGACAGACACACACACACACACACACACACACAGACACACACACACACACACACACACACACACACACACACACACACACACACACACACACGAGTCGCCGCTGGGTACAGCCGTAAACAGCGGACCTGATCGCAGAATTTACGCTCCGTTTTCCTCCGCCGAGCGGCGAAGCGATCCTTCACTGTCAAACACTTGGCGTAGCTGGGCGGCGATTTCGCCAAAACTCTGCTCTCTGCGGGGCCGCCTCAAACAGTACGAAGTCAAGCCGAATACAAGACAGACGATGCTGCTGGCTACCTGGGAACGAAGTTCTTTGGTATACTTTTAAGCATTAAACTGCAGCACAAGCTCAAATTTCCGCAAAGTGTACTACCTGCTTTGGTGCTCGACGCCATTTGCAACCATACTAAGATTATAAATAGGAAAGTAGCTCCGTCTATTACGCTTTCCCGAGTAAACCACTGATCCGATTTTGATGAAATCTTATACGGAGATAGCTTGAACACTGAGGAAGAACATAAGGTACAATAGAAAGTACATGGTACAAGGTATTTATTGAACTGCAGAACATTACGGGAAATGTGTAACAATAATTACCGTTTAAAAAGTCTCTTCGACCTTTGAACTTTACCATACTTGCGAAAATGCTTTTATTGCTCGATATGCCCTTCATAATACGATTCAACATAATGAGTATAATGCATATACAATCCTCAACGTAGCTAATCCATAACAGCAAACTAATAACAAGTCACAAGCCCGTCGCATTTCAGTGGCTGAGCGTCACATACGAGTACCTCTTATAGTTTCTGAGACGCTTAAAGACACAACGACTGCGTCATTTCAATGCTGTACGATAAACAGAGATGCGATGTGCCTTTACATGTAGAACATGTGGGGCTGAATGTGATTACGACGTGCAAGTGCTGCCGTGGGTAACAAGCAGACACGTAAGTTATTACACATACAAATATTTAAAAAAAGCGCTGTAACGAAGTATAAATAAGTTACCTTCTTTCTTCGTCGTTTAACTCCAATTCATATTTTTAGAAAGTCCACATTTTATTTTAGTAGCGTCACCGTCAATCATCATAACAAAACTAATGATATCCATGAGTAGCTCGTGGTCTTGTGCTTAGCGTTGCTGACTCTCTATCATGGGGTCCTGGGTTAATTTCCAGCTGGGTCGGATTTTTACGGCTCAGGACTGTGCATGTTGCTTTCCTCATCTTCATTTCATCATCACCGACGCGCAGTTCACCGAAGTGGCGTCAAATGAAAAGAAGTGTCCGAACATCCTGAACGAGGTCTGCTAACAAATAAAGCCATACGCACATTTCTATTGATTTTGGTTATATGCGAGTGCAGCCGTGGGAAACAGTTACAATAAAATTGTTATACACTACTGGACATTAAAATTGCTACAACAAAAAGAAATGCAGATGATAAACGGGTATTCATTGGACAAATATATTATACTAGAACTGACATGTGATTACATTTTCACGCAATTTGGGCGCGTAGATCCTGAGAAATCAGTACCCAGAACAACCACCTCTGGCCGTAATAAAGGCCTTGATACGCCTGGGCATAGAGTCAAACAGAGCTTGGATGGCGTGTACAGGTACAGCTGCCCATGCAGCTTCAACATGATACCACAGTTCATCAAGAGTAGTGACCGGCGTATTGTGACGAGCCAGTAGCTCCACCAACATTGACCAGACGTTTTCAATTGGTGAGAGATCTGGAGAATATGCTGGCCAGGGCATCAGTCCAACATTTTCTGTATCCAGAAAGGCCCGCACAGGACCTGCAACATGCGGCCGTGCATTATTCTGCTCAAATGTAGGGTTTTGCAGGGATCGAATGTAGGGTAGAGCCACGGGTCGTAACACATCTGAAATGTAACGTCAACTGTTCAAATTGCCGTCAATGCGAAAGTGAGGTGACCGAGACGTGTAACCAATGGCATCCCATATCCTCACGCCGGGTGATACGCCAGTATGGCGATCACGAATACACGCTTCCAATGTGCGTTCACCGTGATGTGCCAAACACGGATGCGACCATCATGATGCTGTAAACAGAACCTGGATTCATCCGAAAAAATGACGTTTTGCCATTCGTGCACCCAGCTTCGTCGTTGAGTACACCATCGCTGGCGCTCCTGTCTGTAATGCAGCGTCAAGGGTAACCGCAGCCATGGTCTCCGAACTGATAGTCCATGCTGCTGCAAACGTCGTCGAACTGTTCGTGCAGATAGTTGTTGTCTTACAAACGCTTCCATCTGTTGACTCAGGTATAGAGACGTGGCTGCACGATCCGTTACAGCCTGTCATCTCGACTGCTAGTGATGCGAGGCCGTTGGGATCCAGCACGACGTTCCGTGTTACCCTCCTGAACCCACCGATTCCATATTCTATTAACAGTCATTGGATCTTGACCAACGCGAGCAGCAGTGTCGCGATACGATAAACTGCAATCGCGATAGGCTACAATCCGACCTTTATCAAAGTCGGAAACGTGATGGTACGCATTTCTCCTCCTTACACGAGGCATCACAACAACGTTTCACCAGGCAACGCCGGTCAACTGTTGTTTGTGTATGAGAAATCGGGTGGAAACTTTCCTCATGTCAGCAAGTTGTAGGTGTCGCTACCTGCGCCAACCTTGTGTGAACGCTCTGAAAAGCTAATCATTTGCATATCACAGCATCTTCTTCCTGTCGGTTAAATTTCCCGTCTGTAGCACGTCATCTTCGTGGTGTAGCAATTTTAGTGTCCAGTAGTGTAAAATGCTCAATGTGTTTATCCATACTTCCACACTAACATTAGTAAATATTAAAGTACGAGTATCTCTGTCGCTTACGTCTTCACTACTAAACCGGTGTATCGATTTCAATGGAATCTGGTATGGTGATAGCTTTAACACTGAGGAAGAACACAGGCTACAAGAATAATAGGTAGCACTCAACCATACTTTTTGTCCCAAACACAACTCATGAACGCGTTTCGAGATTGTAAGACTTAATTTACTGTAGGACAGAAACTGAGGTTTAAATGCTGTAACTTGTAAGTAAAAGAACATCAACCGATACCTGACGCCCCTAACGGATAATATTAAATTGCTAGTGCCTGGCGAGGCACTGACGATCGCGACTAAGTTTTACAACCTGCTGATGTGGTAACTGTATCTCGAAACGCTTTTGAGTTGCATGTCGAGCAAAAATTACGGTTGAATGCTACTAGTAATTAATGTAAAATCATAGCAGCCATTACCTCGACTGTAATGTGTCATGTTAAAGAACACACACTACTTACGAAAGAAAAATTTAAAGCACAACCTCTAAGTGAGTGAAATAAGGAATGTACTTTTTTTTTGCACCAGTGGACATAAACCATGTTAGAAAATTATCAAATTGCCTGCATAATGTACACGTTGTATAATGCATAGATGCCCACGCCTCTCCATCCGCATGCACCACTCGGCAATGAGGCTTTGTCCTATATCGTCTTGCGTTGGGACAGTAGGCGGTGGGGGACGGGGAGGCTGACATATGAGGGCAGCTGACGTTATTGTATGTACAGTAGCGTACTTATCATCACCCACTATAACATAACAACTGATATGCCAGCATAGCCATGGCTAACAGCCAGTACCGTATGTAAGGAAAGATTTTGCAGCAGGTATCTTCAGAAATCACACTTGCGCGTTGGTTGTAAGAACGACTGTTACTGTCTGATGTTTTCATTTCTACATCATGTAGTTCTTTTTAGGAGTTTCACGTCCAGTGTTCCAGCACCTGTTTCTGCTTTGTGTTCAGACCCCTGTACTCACAACAACGCAATGGCAACGGCACTGCCATCATTTTATAAAAGTTCTTTTGCGAATTCTTTTTGATTTTGTTGACCAGCTTTCTCTTTATAGTGCCTTACACTGTTGGAATTTATTTAACATGTTTCTGATATCTTTGTCTTGATCAAAGGGTCCAAAATATCATAAGTAACTAAACTCGCCATCCTTCTCGATGTTGTTACTGTCAATTATAATCGTCGAACAAACATATTTCTGATATCTTTGTCTTGATCAAAAGATACGAAATATCATAAGTTACTAAATTTGCTGTCCTACTCCATTTCGTTACTGTTAATTGTAATCTTCGAGCAAGCGGTGTATTTCTTTTTCAACGTCATTACTTTCCTTACATCAGATATTTTTAAGATTGTCTCTAGACTTTACTTCAAAACTGACCTGAAGAGTTAATACGTGGATAATTGTAGGTTCATCTTGTTGCTAAGGTCTGATCATCAGCAAATTAAATTTGTATTTCAAACTACATTTTCAGTTCTAAAATATTTTTACCATTCTTTCAGACTTACAGGCCTAAATTAGTACAAATATCTTAATGTAGGTTCGGTTGTAAGCAGCACCCTGATCTCTTTACACGCTTTATAATTCACTCTGCTCTGGCCGTGCTGTAAAATGATGAGCTGGAATAAATTTCAGCGCGCCTTTTTGCCTGCTGATACTTATTTGTTTTGTGATATTTCAGCGGATAACTTTTAATTGTTTTTCAAAAATGCTGATCAATGCTCACGGAATGGTGTAAGGTGTGACAGTGCAGGTTTTATCAGAGCTATCTTTCACTTAATAGTGGGGATACGTTTCACGAAATACGGTGACGGAAAAACCCAACAACACCAAAAAATAGTTAATGTAGAGTAATGAACGTTTGGGGAGTAGTTTTGTCTAGGTAACATAATTAAGTAGTTAACACTGCAAGATTACAGATTAATGTAAGCGTGAGATAAGCCATTGCAAACTTGAAATGCTGGTACATTAATAACCGGTGTCCACTCCAAGAAGCTGAGTGGTCAGCGCGACATAGTGTAAATCCTAAGGGCCCGGGTTCGATTCCCGGTTGGGTCGGAGATTTTATCCGCTCAGGGTCTGAGTGTTGTCCTAATCATAATCATTTCATCCCCATTGAGGCGCAAGTCGCCGAAGTGACGCCAAATCGAAAGACTTGCACCCGGCGAACGGTCTACCCGACGGGAGGCCCTATGGACACGACATTAACAATTTTTTTAACAACCGCTGTCACCGCCAGAATGTTGAATTAGAGCATGAAAAAGTGCATGCATTTTGTTATTCAGATGCTGAGTGTCAATTTATGGGATGCAGTCCCATGCCTGCTGCACTTGCTCTGTCAGTACAGGGACGGTACATTGCTGTTTGTCGATGACCCTGGATTTGTCGTCCGATGATGTATTTATGTTCCATTGAGACAGGTCTGATGATAGGCAACATGTCGACCCTCTGTAGAGCATATCGGCTTACAACAGCGGTGTGTCGGCGAGCTTTATCCTGTTGGAAAACACCCCCTGGAATGCTCTTCATTAATGGCAGCACAACAAATCGGATCGCCAGATTGACTTACAAATTTTCAGTCAGGGTGCAAGGCATGACCACGAGAAATCGCAATCCAGACCGTAGCTCTAGGTGTAGGTCCAGTGTGTCTAGCACCAGACAGGCTGGTTGCAGCCCCTCAATTGGCCTCCTCCCAAACGGCCATCACTGGAATCGAGGCAGAACCAGCTTCCATCAGAAAACACCACAGGCCTGCACCCTGCCCTCCCTGCATGACACCACTGAAGTAGAAAGTGGCGGTTGCTTTTACGTCAGTGGAATGCACAATCCAGGGGCCTGGCTGTCGCTAAAGTAATCGATTTGTAACAGTTCGTTGTGTCACTGTTGTGCCAACTGCTGCTCAGATTGCTGCTGCAGACGCAGTGCGATTAACCAGAACCATACTCCAGACACAATGATCTTCCCAATTGTTAGTGCCACATGGCCGTCCGCAGCTCGGTCTTCTAGCCATTGCACATTCTCGTGACCACAGCTGACATCCATGATGTGAAGTGGCTACATTCTTGCGGAAACTTTCTGCAATATCGAACAATGGAAAACCAGGGTCTAGTAGTCCTGTTACACGACCTTATTCAAACTCAGTAAGGTGTTTATAATGGCGTTTTTCTCGCCTTAAAGACATTCTTGACTAACATCTAGTCACTACGTACAATCCAAAGGTTACTAATGCAATCGACCGTTGCAGCGTGCATTTAAAGCAAACTTGATTTGCATCCTAATAGTGGCGCTACTAGCTCCACTTTTATCTAATTGATGCGAATTTTGAATAGGTATCGTCTTTCAGACGTAGAAACACATCTGACAACTTTCATTTATATCGCACAACTCCTTCTTTGTGTTGTGATAGTTTTCCGTCAGTGTACTTGAAAGTGAGTGGGTAAATATTCTGAACGTATGTGGAATCCTTTTAACGGCACAGAAGTAACTCATACTAACACAGATTATAACTTCTCCTTAACATTGTCACATATCGTAAAATATACCCTTGTACGCGATCTTTAACTTAAATCAGATTCTCACTTCGCCTTTTTAATGATTTTTTTTTACCAACAGTGGAGGGAGGAAACTTTATACTGATAACAAGACTGATAATTCTCTCTGGACACCAACACGTAGATATTATTAAATACAATGAAAACTTTACCTTAAATTTTACTCTTTGCTTCCCTAATGAAATATTTTGAAAAAACGGTGGAGCGACTAAGGTAATTAGAATACTGAACATATGTCATAACTGTCTTTGCATACCAATACGCAGATATTGCTTGACACAGTGAAGTCTTTATACTACGCTAATTACTCAGCTAGCGCTTTTAGCAAATATAACTTAATGAAGATTACCTTTAGCCAAATGAGCAGCCTCTCTATAAAATCTTATCAAGTCATCCTATATGATCAATTACCTGTCATGGTATATCTCAAATGACAATTCCTCTGCATATATATTCTCCACCAGAGCACATCACTCCACCATAGCACACTCTCTCTTGCCAACCACTGCTGCGGGCAACTGTAACTCGACTGCTACATCTTTTGCTTGACCGAACTCTACTCACTAATACAACGTGTGGTAGCCAACTAATATGTCATTCAGTATTCAGTCACGCAAAGTTACTCGTAGTGGCAAACATTCTGAGTAACTGTGATTTCTCATAATATTTAAATGAACTTTTTACCACTTCTCACAATACAGTTATTTTGTTGGTGCGCTTGCTTCTCCTAGAATCTCTTCATCGTCTCATGTGGTTTTCCTTACTTTCTTTTATAGTACATGTACCACTTGATTTAGCTTTAAACTCATGCTAGTCAATTGCAGTTGTAAATGCATCTCTGCTTTGTGGTATTTTGTTTCTAATGCCTGTTTCCTGACGACCTTTTTCAGTTTCAAGTATCCAGTTGTTCCCAATTGTCACTGGGATATCAAGGTATAAGCTCCTTTTAGTCAGTCTCTTAACTTTTATTCAGACAATGTCGTCATAAAATTTCAACCTTCTTTTCCTGAAAGTGTCCGAGATTTTATGCGGATTTGGATATAACTCGTTAGACTTCCGTCTCATCCAGATTCACTCAACTTAAACCGGACCAGAAATTACCCTTAATATTATGTATGTCTTTATTCATGATTTGCCTTCAATGATTACAGTCTCTGATACATATAACGCTTATAGTTTGATTACTTGATGTAATATTTGACGTTTAAATATACATGTACTGTACATGGCTGCTCTGCAGTTCACAATTAAGTACCTGGCAGAGTGTTCATCCAAACTACTTTCACACTATATCTTTACCGTTCCACTCTTGAATAGCGCCCGGGAAAACCGAATATTTAAATATTTCCTTTCGGGCTCTAATTTGTCTTATATTGTTACGCTCATAATTTCTCCCTAAGTAGGCACACATTCGGTGGCGAAAGTTGGTGACTGAAGGTTTGTGAAAATATCTCGCTTAAACTTTGTAGGCGGGAAGCCATTGAAACGGCCGCAGCAGCAGCACGAAGATCTCACTATGTGTAACTGAATATTTCTGAAACAAAACCGTTGTTCTAGCGCATAAAAAACATCTACGTTTCACTAAAAAGTCAAAGTTCATCCCTTGTCGCTAATTAATGAATTTGCGAAAATGTGTAGGGCTTCATTTCATGGTCCTCCGGCAATAGTTCGTCTGGGTGGAAAGAGATTATTAATACAGTATGACTACGAAGTCTTTCGCGACGGAGTCCTTGCATAAAAAGTTCTCGGTTTACTTGCCGCGTCAAATTTGGATAAAATCCCAAGCTTTCGATGACTACCTCTGTCACCTTCGTCAGGGGTAAAACTGACTGTCGTGGACCGGTGAGGCTTCCGCTTTTATAAGCAGTGGACGGCTTCTCATTGGCTGGATGACGTCACGGTGAAACCGATGCGTACTGAGGAACATCAGCGTCACCTGAAATACAGGTATCTAGAAAAATAAGCGGTGGCTGAGCACAGTTTGTTAAATAAACATAAGATTTTATTCGATGAAACAAGACTACTTGCTCACGCTTCAAACTATTGGGACTCTGTCATCAGGGAAGCAGTTGAAATTAGACTCTGTGAAAATAATTTCAACAGAGATTTCGGTTATGCACTCAGCAATGCATGGAAGCGCGCAATTGATACAGAAAGAGCGCAGAGGGAGACTTCTTACATTCCTCGCAGTTCTCCGCCTGTTGCGATGGATGGCGCTGCAAGCAACGCTGGATGAAGCGCGCAAACAAAATCTATGGATATAGAGGCCGCCACCTCAGTACGCATCGGTTTCACCGTGACGTCATCCAGCCAATGAGAAGCCGTCCACTGCTTATAAAAGCGGAAGCCTCACCGGTCCACGACAGTCAGTTTTACCCCTGACGAAGATGACGGAGGTAGTCATCGAAAGCTTGGGATTTTATCCAAATTTGACGCGGCAAGTAAACCGAGAACTTTTTATGCATTAATACAGTATGTTTAACAAGTCAAAAGTGTCCCGCAACATAACCGCCCAAGGTGTTTGCATGATGTAGTAGTCAAAGGTTTACGACCCGTATTCTGATGTTAAAGTATCAAGTTCCTTCCTTTAGTTATGTGCCTCTAAATCCGATCAAAATTGCGAAAAGTGCCGGCGGAGAGGGAATTCGTGTACGAACTTACCCTTCTGTTATGTTCACTGGGATTTATGTCGGGCGATGTTGGTGACAAAATCGTTCGCGCGAACTATCCAGAATGTCCTTCAAACCAAACGCGAACAAATGTGGCCCAGAGACATGGCACAAGGCCATCCTTAAAAATTCCATCATCGTTTGGGAACACGAAGTCTTCGAATAACTGCAATGTTCTCCAGGTAGCCGGATATAACCATTTCTTGTCGTTGATCGGTTCAGTTGGATCAGAGGACCCATTCAGTTCCAAGTACAATGGAACTGCTCTCATCATTATGGAGCCAACCTTGTTGACAGTTTGGGTCCGTGGCTTCGAAGGGGCTGCGCCTAATTCTAAACCTATCATAGCTTCTTAGCGCCTGAAATCTGGATTCATCTGACCAGGCCACTAGGGTCCAACGGATGTGGTCACGAGTCCAGAAGAGGCGCTGCAGGTGGTGTGCTGTTAGCAAAGGCACTCGCATTGGTCGTCTGCTGACACAGCCCGTTAACGCTAAATTTCGCCGCACTCTCCTAATGGATACGTTCGTCGTACGTCCCACATCGACTTCTGCTGTTATTTCACGCAATGTTACTTGTCTGTTAGCACTGAAAGATCTGCGCAAACACCGCTGCTCTCAGTCGTTAAGTGAAGGCCGTCCGCCACTGCGTTGCCTGTGGTGAGAAATAACGTCTGAAATGTGCTATTCTTGGCACGCTCTTGACACTGTGGATCTCGGGGGTATTGAATTCCCTTACGATTTCCGGAGTGGAATGTCCGAAGCGTCTGGATCCAACTACCATTCCGCGTTCAAAGTCCCCTCATGGGGCCATAATTACGCCAGAAGCCTTTCCAAAAAATGACAACTTCTCCAGTGCACTACCCTTTTATACGTTGTGTACACGATACTATCGCCACCTACATATGTGCATATCGCTTCCCTTGACTTTTGTCACCTCATTGTAAATGTACCACGTTGTGTGCTGTATGGTATTTCAGTTCCTGTTAATAATTTATGTATGTCATTCAGATGCACTCGGTATATCATAATTAACAGCGAAAGCAGACACGGCTGAAATTATGCTACTACAGAAGCCAAAACGCTGACTGCCTGGGCAACTGATGCATCCGCTGACAAAAAGTGAGTCCAGTAACCATGTCCCCTTCACTGATACACTGAACTCGTCTGAGAGGGTATGGTTTCAGTAAACTGCGATGTAAAATTCTCCATACTCTACAGCAACTTAGTACAAGCATCTGAGAAGCTGTTTTCCTTGTCGAAGTTCCTAGAGGGAGGTGAACTGCTTCTAAAACAATTTCGGAAGCTTCGGATGTAGTGCATGCAGGTCTTCCTGCTCCACAACCACTTGCGAAGTCGCCTAGCGTCGGAGACGCTGACAGATCCTCCGAAATGTGCAACTTCCAGGGTGTCTTCACTCACCTGTCTTTGTCGGCTTCCCAAGCCCTGTCATAAGCACTACCACACACCGTCCGCCCAAAAGGTTCCCAGACTGATTTTATTCCCGCTATATAAGTGACGTCAGAGCAGTAACTACGGTGGCAGCTTGAAATAAGAATTGGCAACAACAGATGTGCATTCGGGCAGTCAATTGCGAGCAGGCAGTGTTAAACCAATACCGGTATTTTAGTTCTGAATAACCGTCATTCTTCGGTATTTGTTTTGTGTCGGTTATTACAGCCGTTTTCATATTCTTTTATTAGCAACCGAATAAAAAACCTAAAATATTAATTATCGCTAGAAACAGTGCTAAAATGTTTCGCTTTTAAATAAACATTTTTAAATAAAGGAATAAATTTCGTTCTTAGTCCGCCCGGTTAGCAGGGTGGTAACGTGCTCGCCTCCCATGCAAGCGGGCGCGGGTTCGATTCCCGGCTGAGATTTTCTTCACTGGGGGGCTCATCACCGGCGAGCACGTTGCCCAGTGTGGCGTCGAATGAAATGCACTTAACGACCGAACTTCCCCGAATAGGTGCCTCGTGGCCAACGATGCCATACGCTCATTTCC
Organism: Schistocerca cancellata; assembly: GCF_023864275.1. NCBI lineage: Eukaryota > Metazoa > Arthropoda > Insecta > Orthoptera > Acrididae > Schistocerca > Schistocerca cancellata. The sequence continues at coordinate 167,199,210 of NC_064632.1, forward strand.
ATTTATTCTTTTGTTCTAAAAATATGCATTGGTTTGAAATATTGCTTTTTTGTAGAAAAGGGAGAAAGCGATCAGTGCTATTTTAGTAACAATGCCTACAGAAACGAACAGTAGGCATACGGCATAAGAACTGGTAGAGCACTTCCGAAACAGTAATGTCGCTGTTGGTGTGTTCGTGCAGTGTGCAAGAGTTGCCCCCATCTGGTCTGTACGTTAGTTCCTCGCTATCGTTGCTGGACATCCGTCGTACTGCAGGTTAGCACCAATCTTAATCTGCAAATATTTTTACGAAGTGACTTACCAAAGAAATACAATGCTTCATTTGCTTTTGAAGATTAGACATTTGTCAGCCATATATCTGAAATAAAAAAAACAGTAATAAATTAAAAAGTTAACAACAATTCATACGTAGTGTACAAAAAAGTATAAAGTAGCTAATCTGCTGTCTGTGTATACATAGCACACATTTATCTGCTCGTAGTCCTCGAAAGCGCACAAATTAACGAGAAAAGCTGAGTTCTTCAACCTCATTTTTCACCTTTTACCACTGACTACTCATAATGCCCACAGTGTGGCATAAGCCCCGATCACAACGGGATTTTTGAGCAGATTTTCCAAAAATTGGGGTCAGCAGGAGAATAGTAGTGAGTTTTCCTAGTGTTCAACCACTTACCATTTCTCGAGAAAAGCAGCGAACGGTGGATGGAATAAATTTTCTTTTCTTTGTGTATATAATTTAATAATTTAATTCTATGTATCTTCAAACTAAGGGACTCAAGATTTTTGAATCTCTCTTCATTACAGGAAAGATTAGAAATAAAAGATCGAAAATCGGTTATTTCAGAAACCTGTTATTTTGAATGGTTTTAACGATCACGCTAAACTGGCGTGGAAATAGAAAACTGGTTGTACCAGCGATAACCACTATCCCTAACATGCGGCCATTGTGTGTCAGTGTAACAAATCGCGATGCAGTAACATATCTGATGAAGTGTTTAAAACATTCTCCGGAATATTCTGAAGGAGAGAACAATGTCTGCAAAGTTCGTCCCGTACATCTTGGCTTCCGAATGTTAACAACGACGCAAGGACGTCTGCCGCTACTTGATTCAAATGCGAAATGTGGTCAATTGTTTTCTGGAAATAATCATGACACCAGACGAGGCTTGGTGTTATCAGTACGTACATACCGTAAAAACTACAAAGTGCTGACATTCAAATGAATGGTTAAAGCTCTGACGACATAACCGACATTCAAACCAATGTGATGCGCGAGTTGCCGGTCGAGGTGGCCGAGCGGCTCTAGGCGCTACAGTCTGGAACCGCGCGACCGCTACGGACGCAGGTTCGAATTCTGCCTCGGGCATGGATGTGTGTGATGTCCTTAGGTTACTTAGGTTTAAGCAGTTCTAAGTTCTAGGGGACTGATTACCTCAGAAGTTAAGGCCCATAGTGCTGAGAGCCATTTGAACCATTTTTTTTTTATTTTGATGCGGGAGTTGTACAAGATCATAAAGAGGGACTTCCTGACAGTTTCATATGGTTGTATGAACGTTCCGTGTGTTCTGCTTATTTGAAGGGCGGGGGGAGGGGGAGAAAATATACAACATATACAACATTTCGGAGCATTAATACCACCGTCTTAAGTTTTCTCAAGTTTTTGTTAATCCAGGCTCTAAAAGTTTTTAAACTGACACAGTGCAAGAGACACATGTCCCCATACAATGAGGTGACAAAAGTCATGAGATAGTGATAGCCACATATATAGATACATATATAGATACAAAAGGGCAACGCGTTAGCGGAGCTGTCATTTGAACTTAGGTGATTCATGTGAAAATGTGTCCGACATGACCGTGGCCGCATAACGGGGATTAACAGATACTGAACTTGGAATGGTAGTCGGAGATATAGGCACGAGACATTCCATTACCGGAATTGTTAGAGAATTCAGTATTCCGAAATCCATAGCGTCAAAATTTGCCGAGAATACCACATTTCAGGTATTACCTCTCACCACAGACAGTGCAGTGGCAGACGGCCGTCACGTAACGACTAAGAGCAGCGGTGTATCCTGTAACACCTCCGATTTATTTAATATTTCGACCCGATCTGATCTGATCGAATAGCAGCCCAATAATTATTAATTAATGTGACCGTGTACCCAATGGGGCTGGCAATCGGAGTTGACTGCTACGGAGTTGTTACTTTCCATTTTGTCCTTCTCAAATGCTGTAGTAATGAAATGTCTGGTAACAAGAAGAACACCAACACAGCTTCACTAATCAAGAACTTATATTCGTCTCAAAAACACAAAAAGAAGGAGACAGCCACTGCCTTCGTCATACACTTCTAATTACGGCTAATCTCAGCACAGGCTTCTCCGTTATTCATTGTCGTCACACGCTGATCCAATCACTGCAACCCAACACTGCAATTCAACACTGCAATCCAAAATTATGCCGGCGCGGTAGACGCGAAACCAAAATATCGGCACTAAAATATCACTTATCACTCTCTTAATTATACTCTTCACTTTCCCGATATTATTCTAGTACAAAGGGGTTAAACCGCGGCGATGGCCACTCCCTTTGTCGGTAAAAACTTGCATTACAACAACAGGCCTCCACCCAGCTCGGCCAACAACATGGGACTCCCTCAACTCTACACTCGCTCTCGCAACTCCACTATCGATTGTTTGCCCTATCGACCTGTGCCGAGTGCAAACTTATAGTAAGGGCCTACGGACCCCTTACAATCCCTAGGGTTTTCAGTGCTAACAGACAAGAAACACGGCATGCAATAACTGCAGAAATCAATGTGGTACGTACGACTAACGTATCCGTTACGTTAGTGAGGCAAAATTTGTCCTTAAAGGGCTATGGCAGGCAGACGACCGATACGAGTGCTTTTGCTCACAGCACGACTTCGCTTGCAGCGGCTTTCCTGAGCTCCTGACCATATCCATTGGACCATAGACCGGAAAACAGTGGCCTGGGTAGATGAATCCAGATTTCAGTTGGTGGGAGTTGATGGTACGTGCCGAATGTGGCGTAGACCCCTCGAAGCCATGGACCCAAGTCGCAAACACGGCACTGTGCAAGCTGGGGATGGCTCCATAATTATGTGGACTTTGTTTACATAGAATGGACTGAGTAGTCTGGTCCAACTGAGCCAATCAATGACCGGCTATTTTGAGACCATTTGCAGCCAGTCGTGGACGTTGTGTTCCCAAAAAACGATGGAATTTTTATGGGTGGCAGTGCGCCATGTTACTGGATCACAAATGCTCACGATTGGTTTGAAGAACTTTCTGGACAGTTCAAGCGAATGACTGACCACGCATGTCACCCAATGTGAATCATAGTGAACATTTGTGGTACAAAACTGAGAGGTTTTGTCGTGCATCGAAAATACTTTCAAAATTATGGACGGCTATAGAAGCAGAATGACTCAATATTTCTGCAGGGAACTTCAGACGACTTGATGTGTCCATGACACTTCGAACTGCTGAAGTACGTCGGGCAAAAGGGACGCGATATGAAGAGTATCCATGACCTTTGAGTGTACTATTCGTTACTGTAACGCTCAGACAAGCGACATGATTGCTATGGCTTTTCTTTCTATCCACCCTGTGTGTCCTGCGCATATGGCTCTATAGCAACAACACGTCTTGGCACCGTTTAGTTATGCACAGAACACAATATCGCGGACCACGTCTTGTGTGCAACGAATAAAGCGGATTGACGTTTGCAACGAATGAACTCAGTGGTGGCTGCTAACCACACATTATTTTGTGTGTCCAGCTTTACTGGGACATTTTTGGTTTTGCTATTATACGCTTTCACTTGCGTCTATCTTCGCTATTAATTATGCTATACCTTGTACACACGCTGTAGCAAACGACGCACGTGGTCATACAAACCAGGATCTCGCAGTCGGTATTTGCGAGATTTCTTATGTTTGTATTATTGGCAATATGCCGTAGTCTTTAAACATAAGTTTCAACCTGACGTTTCACTTTCCAGTGCTCGAGGCACAGGCTGTTAACGACACAGGGAACAGTTGCAATCTCAGAGAAACTCAACAAGTATAATTGCTTATCCGTATTCACGCAACGGTCGGTTCATGACTCCATCAGATCGCTGGCCTAACATCGCGCAGTCGCGCTGACGCGTGCTATGTCGTTTGTAGTGGGGATTTGGGAAATGCGCACCACTGCAATGAAAAATAGTCGAACTAACTCAGACGATACTGAGGGAATTAGCCGAGGAAACGAGACATAAAATGTTTTGCCATTTCAGCATTAGAATAACTGGTCATGTCCGAAATAGAGAAGATAAAATGTATACTGGCAATGGCAAGAAAAGACTATCTGAAGAAGAGATATTTATGAACTCCTAACATAATGTAGGAGCAAGGACCAGCAACGTGGATCATTAAGATTTATTTTTTCACTTTTCGTCAGAGTTACGTCCAAATTGTTTTTTATATTTCTGATAATTAGACAATACTCGTTAGTGTAATTAACACCAGACTCAGGTCGCAAGGGTGGACAAGTAACTGAACATAGACTTTCCAGTCAATGATGGGTTCAGTTGGACCACAGGACGCAGCCTATTTCATGCAAGCAGAACACTTAGGACCTCCTCTAGCTTGAACAGTGTCTTGTTGACAAACTGTGTCCACGGATTTGTGAAGTCTTAACCACACTCGAAACCTACCGTCATGTATAACATATGAACAGGTCACTGTTTTCCAGTCTTCTAGTGTCCAATCGATACGGCCAGGAACCGAAAAGAGGTACTGCAGGCGACGTACAGGGCTATTACAAATGATTGAAGCGATTTCATAAATTCACTGTAGCTCCATTCATTGACATATGGTCACGACACACTACAGATACGTAGAAAAACTCATAAAGTTTTGTTCGGCTGAAGCCGCACTTCGGGTTTCTGCTGCCAGAGCGCTCGAGAGCGCAGTGAGACAAAGTGGCGACAGGAGCCGAGAAAGCGTATGTCGTGCTTGAAATGCACTCACATCAGTCAGTCATAACAGTGCAACGACACTTCAGGACGAAGTTCAACAAAGATCCACCAACTGCTAACTCCATTCGGCGATGGTATGCGCAGTTTAAAGCTTCTGGATGCCTCTGTAAGGGGAAATCAACGGGTCGGCCTGCAGTGAGCGAAGAAACGGTTGAACGCGTGCGGGCAAGTTTCACGCGTAGCCCGCGGAAGTCGACGAATAAAGCAAGCAGGGAGCTAAACGTACCACAGCCGACGGTTTGGAAAATCTTACGGAAAAGGCTAAAGCAGAAGCCTTACCGTTTACAATTGCTACAAGCCCTGACACCCGATGACAAAGTAAAACGCTTTGAATTTTCGGCGCGGTTGCAACAACTCATGGAAGAGGATGCGTTCAGTGCGAAACTTGCTTTCAGCGATGAAGCAACATTTTTTCTTAATGGTGAAGTAAACAGACACAATGTGCGAATCTGGGCGGTAGAGAATCCTCACGCATTCGTGCAGCAAATTCGCAATTCACCAAAAGTTAACGTATTTTGTGCAATCTCACGGTTTAAAGTTTACGGCCCCTTTTTCTTCTGCGAAAAAAAACGTTACAGGACACGTGTATCTGGACATGCTGTAAAATTGGCTCATGCCACAACTGGAGACCGACAGCGCCGACTTCATCTTTCAACAGGATTTCCATCATGATGTTCGGCATTTCTTAAACAGGAGATTGGAAAACCGATGGATCGGTCGTGATGGAGATCATGATCAGCAATTCATGTCATGGCCTCCACGCTCTCCCGACTTAACCCCATGCGATTTCTTTCTGTGGGGTTATGTGAAAGATTTAGTGTTTAAACCTTCTCTACCAAGAAACGTGCCAGAACTGCGAGCTCGCGTGAACGATGCTTTCGAACTCATTGATGGGGACATGCTGCGCCGAGTGTGGGAGAAACTTGATTATCGGCTTGATGTGTGCCGAATCACTAAATGGGCACATATCGAACATTTGTGAATGCCGAAAAAAACTTTTTGAGTTTTTGTATGTGTGTGCAAAGCATTGTGAAAATATCTCAAATAATAAAGTAATTGTAGAGCTGTGAAATCGCTTCAATCATTTGTAATAACCCTATATTTCTGTTAGCAACGGCACGCACGTCGGTCGTCTGCTGCCATAGCCCATTACCGTCAAATTTCGCCACGCGATCCTAACCGATACGTTCGTCGTAGATCCCAAGTTAATTTCTGCAGTTATTTCACGCAGTGTTGCTTGTCTGTTATCACTGAAAACTGTACGAAAACTCCACTGCTTTCGGGCGTTAAGTGAACGCCATCGAGCACTGCGTTGGTCTGTGGTGACATTAATGCCTTGAATATGGTGTTCTGGGCACACTCTTGACACTGTGGATCTCGAAATATTAAATCCGCTAGGGATTTGCGAAGTGGAACGTCCTGTGCGTGTAACTACAACCACCATTCCGCGTTCAGAGTCTATTAATAACCTTTTCATACGAATCACTTGAGCACAAATACACTCCTGGAAATGAAAAAAAGAACACATTGACACCGGTGTGTCAGACCCACCATATTTGCTCCGGACACTGCGAGAGGGCTGTACAAGCAATGATCACACGCACGGCACAGCGGACACACCAGAAACCGCGGTGTTGGCCGTCGAATGGCGCTAGCTGCGCAGCATTTGTGCACCGCTGCCGTCAGTGTCAGCCAGTTTGCCGTGGCATACGGAGCTCCATCGCAGTCTTTAACACTGGTAGCATGCCGCGACAGCGTGGACGTGAACCGTATGTACAGTTGACGGACTTTGAGCGAGGGCGTATAGTGGGCATGCGGGAGGCCGGGTGGACGTACCGCCGAATTGCTCAACACGCGGGGCGTGAGGTCTCCACAGTACATCGATGTTGTCGCCAGTGGTCGGCGGAAGGTGCACGTGCCCGTCGACCTGGGACCGGACCGCAGCGACGCACGGATGCACGCCAAGACCGTAGGATCCTACGCAGTGCCGTAGGGGACCGCACCGCCACTTCCCAGCAAATTAGGGACACTGTTGCTCCTGGGGTATCGGCGAGGACCATTCGCAACCGTCTCCATGAAGCTGGGCTACGGTCCCGCACACCGTTAAGCCGTCTTCCGCTCACGCCCCAACATCGTGCAGCCCGCCTCCAGTGGTGTCGCGACAGGCGTGAATGGAGGGACGAATGGAGACGTGTCGTCTTCAGCGATGAGAGTCGCTTCTGCCTTGGTGCCAATGATGGTCGTATGCGTGTTTGGCGCCGTGCAGGTGAGCGCCACAATCAGGACTGCATACGACCGAGGCACACAGGGCCAACACCCGGCATCATGGTGTGGGGAGCGATCTCCTACACTGGCCGTACACCACTGGTGATCGTCGAGGGGACACTGAATAGTGCACGGTACATCCAAACCGTCGTCGAACCCATCGTTCTACCATTCCTAGACCGGCAAGGGAACTTGCTGTTCCAACAGGACAATGCACGTCCGCATGTATCCCGTGCCACCCAACGTGCTCTAGAAGGTGTAAGTCAACTACCCTGGCCAGCAAGATCTCCGGATCTGTCCCCCATTGAGCATGTTTGGGACTGGATGAAGCGTCGTCTCACGCGGTCTGCACGTCCAGCACGAACGCTGGTCCAACTGAGGCGCCAGGTGGAAATGGCATGGCAAGCCGTTCCACAGGACTACATCCAGCATCTCTACGATCGTCTCCATGGGAGAATAGCAGCCTGCATTGCTGCGAAAGGTGGATATACACTGTACTAGTGCCGACATTGTGCATGCTCTGTTGCCTGTGTCTATGTGCCTGTGGTTCTGTCAGTGTGATCATGTGATGTATCTGACCCCAGGAATGTGTCAATAAAGTTTCCCCAGGAGTGTAACATGTGTGTGCTAATGCAATGCCCTTCTGTACTTTGTGTACGGGATACAACCGCCATGTGTATATGTGCATTTCCCTATAGCATGACATTTGCCACGTCAATGTACATACCTTCTTATTGAATGTTCACATGTTTCTAAAAAATAGTTCAAATGGCTCTGAGCACTACGGGACTTAACTTCTAAGGTCATCAGTCCCCTAGAACATAGAACTACTTAAACCTAACTAACCTAAGGACGTCACACACACCCATACCCGAGGCAGGATTCGAACCTGCGACCGTAGCGGTCGCGCGGTTCCAGACTGTAGCGCCTAGAACCGCTCGGCCACACCGGCTGGCTGACATGTTTCTACCACCGTACACAGGTACAATAGCCGTTACTGGTGTTTTTGTATTTATGGACCAATAATGGTTATCACAATCTAGCAACTTCACGAAAACAGGCACTGAATGCTCCGTCTAAGAGTACGTGGCGTAATGAAGGTCCATGTTGTGACCCTGTCGAACTAAACCCGCTAGAGGACGCTAGCGGTTACGTGTAGCGACCTCTGCCGAGTGGCTATGCAACCACATGGTTAGCATTTGATGCCATGAGCTACTAAAGAATTATTGTGAAATTGAGTTAATGACTTTATATGTACAATTAAATCACGCCAATCGCGCTGGAGAACAGCTCAACTTGTAATATTTCCGCTTTACAGCCGTCGTATACATGTACAAGAAGCTCTTCTTGTCGCAGTTCAGAAAGCACCAGTGGGAAGATGACGTTGTGTTGTGAGGTAGCAATGACAGATGGTTTTTTCGGTACGGGTGTCGTGAAAAAGATCGTCTAAATTGTGGTCCTTCTCCGCCATTGGCTGCTGCGTTCGGAAGTTGCGCGCGAAAAGGATAATCTTCTGTTATTAACATTAGAAAAACTAAACAGCGTATTTATTTGCATTCTATATTGAAGCACCTTTCAATAGCGTGCTATCATTCCCTTATTTTACAAGTATTAATAACCAGCAGAATAATAAACAACTGCTAAAGAAAAGGTAGACGAGGCACTTAGGAGATTTTCGTATTGCGTCTTATATGGTTGGCGAGCGAGGCGGTTCGGTTGTAAGATCAGAGCTGGACTTAATAGTGTAGGAGGAGAGACATGTTGCCTGCCGCGGTCGGCATCAAGTTCAGAGTTTATTAGCAATGTATGGTTATTTGGACATTTAGTTGAGAACAGTGTAGTAGTAATTACGTAAATACACAGTTCATTATTTTGTTGAAGAATGGACATTATTTGTGCCTCTAAAGGGGAATGTAATTGTGCAGGTTCTCGTGTTCTGCTAATAAAAAGCGAGTGGCATCTCGTATAAACAAACTAATTGGAAACTTAATAACATATAAAATTTCAGTTCCTCGCCAGGAGTTTATTACAGCCTCAAAATAATGGATTTGCGACCTACGTGCTGTTATCTGCGCAGGGGATAACAACTATAAAAGACTGAAGGTTGGTAAACTTTCCACTCAGGGCGGGGGGAGCAAATAGACACCTCGCGTATACTGCCATCTTTGAACAAATGAGGATAGTGACACGTCATCTGTGGTAACGCACAGGAGATCTGAAGGAGAGGATTTTTCGGGAAAAGGGTTTATCATACACACGTACGTGTATATCCCTCTCTCCCTACCTCTCTCTTTTTCAACTTCCCGTAAACTCCCGCATATGTACTTCGATTTCACAGCGTCAGCTTCTCAGTCAAAAAGATAATAACACACAACAGCGATGTTAATAATGACTCAGGTCTACGCTACTTCTTCAATGGCATATTAATTAATTTAACTGACATTACACTGCATTTGAGAATCGGAACATAAATTTTTCAAAGCAGAGAGATCCCTGACAAATATTACAGCTTGGAAACCGCGTGCTTTGACCCAATGAACCAAGTTCTATCGCTTGCTGGTTCATCGACATTATGAACACGATTCTCTTACTCACTCCGTTGTGCTGTAGTACGCACTCGGGCAGTAGGTGGCTGGAAGCGGGGGCGGAGGGAGTAACAACTGGTGTGTGTGAGAGAAAAGTTGAACATTCAGAAAGTCATAACTGCGTACTATTAGAATTTTGTCCCAAAGTTTCGCGCTTGATCGATTGCGGGGGCTGATATCTAGCCAGTTTGCTTTTTTTCTCCTTAAAACATGAGATCTAGTTGGTGATGTTTCCTTGTAAAGCACACAGTTTGTCTGCTTACAGTCATTTAAAGTTGTTTTTGTGTTTTTGAATTTCTATGGGCACCCTGTAAATGTTAGCAGAGTAATGATTAGATTTCGATTGATCCACAAACTGTTGATTTTCGTCAGCTAAAAGTGCTTTTTTGCCAACAATTGGCCTTGAAAAGGGGTTTTCTGATGCTCGCTGCTAAAGAAACCACTTGAATATGACCTGTTAAAGCTCTTTGTTTTCTGCTGTTTTTATTCTTTTTCTCAACAACAGACACGAAGTTTAAAAGTGAGGGCTTTTTTTTCTGGAATTGTTGATCTCTCATGCCAAACATCTCAGCTGACCGCTTACCACTTCTGCCTTTGTCTTATTGTTCAAGGACTTTTATTTTGCCTGCTAATGATAAGACAGTGTGTTTTCTTTTATAAGACTTGTGTGGCACAGTAAATTATAACTGACTCACAAAACAAAATAAAAGACACACAATATGCAAGATATAGCAACCCGTTAAGTCACAACGCAGACTGATGTAGGCCATACTGAATGCTGGGCACCACAAACGCAACCGTGTACATACTGTACTCGTTGTTCACAGCAAGATTTTTTCTTTTAATACACATGCTCTGGATTGGTTTTACGATGGTAAAGAAACATTCAGTGTACTGTACACTAAGAACTATTCTTGAAAACCAACAATTTTAGTCATACAGTACAAATTCTTTTTCCTCAAAGCAATTGGTGATACAGAAAGTTTTAGTTCATATTATTGGAATTCGGTTGCACATACGTGGCGAGTGCAGTGTCCCAAGTTATTTCAGCACCTACTTCCTTTCCTTTGCTGCAATCTCTCATCTCTAACTACCCTTGCTTCACATCTTTTTCATGGTGGCTGTGGTGTCACCGCCAGACACCACACTTGCTAGGTGGTAGCCTTTAAATCGGCCGCGGTCCGTTAGTATACGTCGGACCCGCGTGTCGCCACTGTCAGTGATTGCAGACCGAGCGCCGCCACACGGCAGGTCTAGAGACACTTCCTAGCACTCGCCCCAGTTGTACAGCCGACTTTTCTAGCGATGCTACACTGACAAATACGCTCTCATTTGCCTAGACGATAGTTAGCATAGCCTTCAGCTACGTCATTTGCTACGACCTAGCAAGGCGCCATTATCAGTTATATTGAGATTATATAATGTATCAACAAGAGCGGTGTTCTCTAATTATGGATTCAAGTTAAGTATTCCAGAAGCTATGTACTATTTTTGGCTACTATAATTCCTTGTCATTTTCCAGACCCCACGCCAGCCTGCGTGAGCTTTAACGCGTGCATTTCGGCCTCCTCTAGCTACACGGTGTTGACTCTTCTGCCAACACATCAGTGGCAACTTCTGATGTCATCCTGGCTATTCCTTAGGTTCTGGTTTCCTTTCTTACAATATTCTTTCATTCATGACAGTTTGGCTGAAGTAGTCCCCTTCATTTTGTACCCCCCCCCCCCCACTTGGTGCCACTTCCCCTCTGCGGCCAAAAAATGCCCTTCTTTGGCACCCGCTTGTGATTAGACTCCCTCGAGGGACCCCTCTCCCTGGCATCTTGCTACTACAACTCAGCCACGGGACACAAAGTCTGTGCCCCCCCCCCCCCCTCCCAAGGTTGCCCGCTCTCCTTTGGTTTTGGACCTTTAAAAAGCCTGCTCTCCCTCTGTGGATTGTCCTCCTCAGCCTATGAGAAAGAGAAAAAAAAGAAACATAAGTGCCCCCCCCCCCCCAGTGCCTCCCGAGGTGTGACATTCCCCCTCACAACGTGAGTCCATCATGTTACTTATGGATGTCACCCTGTCATTGTTGGTGATGAATGGTGACCTGGCGGTGTGATTGGCTCCAGCCTATTAGCTTCCCATTTGGATACCTGCACAGTCCCAGTGTGTCATCGGCTACTGCCGATTTATCCGCGATGCCCAGATGACAATTGCTCCTGTGTTAGGTAAGATATTGTGCACTGCTGAGCCAAAAGAATTATGACTACTGCCCACCGCGATGTTGGATGCCATCTGGTGGCGTTTCGGGCAAATGACGCGACAAGAAAAGTATGTAAGCGGAGCAGACACGGACAGGGGATCACCCCAGCGAAGATGTGGGCAGCAAATGGTAAAATCCATTGATATAAACGACTCTGAAAAAGGTCGGATTATTATTACGCAGAGGCTGTAAGCGAGTGCCTCGACAACGGCGAAGCCGGTCAGACGTTCACGTTCTACCGCCGTGAGCATCTACGGAAAGAGGTAGAAGGACAGTGAAAGTACCACTAGGCGCTCAATGTTTGGTCGTTCATGGCTTTTTACAGAAAGTTAGATTCGGAGGCTTGTCTGGTCTGTAAAGAAGGATGGATGGTGATTTGTGGCATCTCTTCCGAAAGAGCACATTGCAGGTGCACGAACAAGTGTTTCGGAGGATTCTGTTCATCGTACATTGTTGAACGTGGAGCTCCGCAGCAAACCACCGCTACGTATTCACTTGTTGACTCAACGACATCGCTAGTTACGATTTCAATAGGCACAGGACCATCGGGATTCGACTGTCGATCAATGGAAACGTGTCGACTCTTCGGATGAATCTCATTTTTGCTACACTAGATCGACGGTACTCTCCATAGACACCGTCATCGAGGTGCACGGCGGCTCGAAAAGTGTAGCGCGCCAGGGACGCAAGCTGATGGGAGCGGTATTGTGCTGTGGGAGAGATTCTCCTGCGCTTACACGGGACCTGTGACAATAATCGAAGACACGCTGACTGCTGCGAACCATCTGCATCCCTTCAAGATTGATGTCTTCCCCGACGGCGACATTATCTTTCAGCATTATAATCGTCCATGTCTCGGAGCCAGAACTGTGCTACAGTGGTTTCAGAAGCATTGTAGTGAATGCACTTGATGTCTCGGCGACCAAATTCCCCCGATGTAAATCCTATGGAACCTATCTGGGCCGCTATCGGGTGCGATCACCGCTTACTGAAATCAGCGGCCCGTTACTTAAGCAAATTACATAACCTGTTCGTAGACATTTAATTCGACATACCTCTACAAATCTGCCGTTAGACCGCGCGGCTAGCCGGGCGGGCTAGGTTGAAGGCCTTAGTGCTAAACGAACAGCGCCAACTCGTCCCCTCTACACGCTCCACAGCCCAAATCGACACTACACCGCGATCTTTAGTCTCATTTACAGGGGCTGTATTTTACGGCAATGTTTGACCGTAATAACGTTTCAGTCAACATTGCTGCAATTTTGCCGTGGTACACTGCAATTTTCCACTACATCCGAGATATATTGCCGTTATTGCCGGTAGTTGCCGATGTATTAACGAGGAGTTACCGGTAATGTCGAATATGGGAAGAGAATATTCCGTCTTGCAGGGCAATATCTCTCTCTCTGACCTTGTTTGTAAACGCTTCCACCTCACTCTAACCTTCGTTTCCTATTTCTCTCACCGCAAGGGGTACAGTGACGTATGTGAGTGAAAGCAGCATCGTTTCGCCTTTGTTCGAAAGGTCACATGCGTGTATATAGCCACGCCCGAATGTAAGGGGGGCAAACGGGCGTATCTGCCCATGACGGCAATTTCAGGGTTCGCCAAATTCATATTCTTGAAGGAAAAAACCTTGTTTCTCAAAACGTCTAGCATCCAGCGCACGTTGGCCTATGGATTATTCATATGATTTTGAAATCCATCCCTGTTGGATCTGAACATTTTTGAACACATTGATTTTTGAACGAATTATAGGATGATTTTTGAATGTACACATAGTGTATGTAATGTCTCATCCAGTGGAATGCCAGTCGCATCAAGAAATAGAAAACTTCCCCGCAGATAAAAGTGGACGAGGCTACACGAGCTGCGCCGAATAAATACGAACGGGTCAATGCCAATCGCTGTTTGTTTATATGGTTAACTGGGTGTGAGAATAATCAGCGTTGTTATAATTGTTTGCGAAATCCATAGATTCAGACTAACAGGGTGGAAATAATCTACAAACAGGAGTAACAGGTAAGAAAAATTATATATTGTCTCCTCGGTGTATCCAACAAAACCAAATTTTTACAGAAAAATTTTGCCAGATCGCTACACTCCTATGGGCCAGTTGTACAGTCCCCGGTTAGCAGCTGCTTAAGTTCTGTTCTCGAAATCATACGGAAAACGCATTGTACGAACGAGTAATAACGTCTCACCCGAGAATAAACGCGGGATGATTCAACCGATGATTTTGGCAGCGTAAAGGAAGTTACCTGAGAATAGTTTTTGACAGTCGCAGGAATAGTTACAGAATTAGTGATGACGAGATTGTTTGTGAGAACGAGGAAGGAAAAGGAACGGGGTCGTCACACAAATTACGTGGAAGAATATGACGATTATACATTTATATGAAAATTTCGTAGTACTATTACTATTTTATGATCTCATGCCTGAGAAACCGGAAAGCATGAAATAAATGTGAAGCTAATATAAAACATTTTGTTTGTCGTAGGGGTAATACGAATTTGATGTTGGTACTTCGTCAGTGATATTCTGGCGTGTTAGTTATGCAAACGAGGTAGATAAAAACGACAATTTGAGCCCGAACAGTTTCGCTTATTTGGCGTGTTTTACAATTGTTGCAATATTAGAAAGTCCTACTCGTTTTATCTAGCAGACAGTGACAAAATAGACGTAATGAAATAGAAACCGCACCAGTCTTGTGTACTATTTGTATTAACAGCTTTTTCAATATTAGACAATGACATTTTCATTTTTTATGTATCGAACGTTTGACGAACTTTCATGAGGTAACAGATTCATTGGCAGTAAGGTAAGCACGAGGGTGTAAAGCTGTAACAAAGTTAGAGAGAAAGAATGCTGGAACCTAAGGATTGAAGAAATGTACTGCCTTGCTTGTCTCTTGCCTTTTCTGGTTTTATGTTTCCTATCTCTATTTTTACATCGCTCAAAAGAGGAAGTTGTTAGCTAACAGAAAATTAAGACTGGAAATTTTCTGAAGAGTTCTTACTCTCCGGGTCGCAAATAACCCACCCAGTATTAATTGTCTGTGTTTTTTAAAGAGAGGTAGGATGTCAAACCAACCGATTGGGAGCAGGAGAGGCACCGCAACACATTTCAGTTTCCACTATCCTGACTACAGGTTT
This sequence comes from Schistocerca cancellata, assembly GCF_023864275.1. Taxonomy (NCBI): domain Eukaryota; kingdom Metazoa; phylum Arthropoda; class Insecta; order Orthoptera; family Acrididae; genus Schistocerca; species Schistocerca cancellata. The sequence continues at coordinate 167,214,510 of NC_064632.1, forward strand.
GATGCATCCAATTCCAGAACATACACTTCAAATCCCACAGAGCGAAGTACTGTGACGGGCGACAGACGTATGCTGTGTGAAGAGGCGTGGCACTGCACTTTTGGCACACTTAAGACCAAATTGTTTTATATATCAACATCTTCAGAACGATGCGGGATGGGGGGGGGGGGGGAGGCACGCTATCAAGAAATCTCGTAGATCCGAGGCTGCATAAAAGCACCTTTTTTGCTAGGTTCTCGTTGTTGTGCTCTGCTGTGTACAACACTAGAGAATTGGACAAACGAGAAAACAATGAATTTTATAAATGCGATTCATCTACGATACGTCGACAGTAACGTATACAAAGATTAGTATCTGAAAAAGGCCAGTCTGAAAGCTGCTGCCTGTGAGCTCAGAATCACACTTCACGATGCAGCAAAAGAAATTCCGAAGGCTCCGAATCTATCCCAAATGCGAGGAAAAAGTGTTGTATAGGAATAGTGGATGCCATGAGTTTCATACTATCTCACGACGCGCCTGACGTAAAAATTGATGGTTTAAACACAAATGTGTTTCTGTGTGCTGGTGAACAAAAACAAAATATAAATAAAAATTATATTCTAATTTCAAACTTACCTTAATGAAATATTTCAGTTCCTCAAGCGAAATATTGCATACTTCCGGTTCCAACAGGATTATTGACGTACATGAAAACCAGTAGCTGAAAACCGAAAGATGATGTCATTCAGGTTGAAGTGGTCTATACTTTTTCATATTGATATTGGTTTTAGGAATTCTAGGACCAATTGCTTGTAAGAGATTTTCGAAATCTTGTTTCGACATTATGGTAAAATGCCTTTGCCTGAAAAGGCGTGTATCCGGCGTGATTTCACGAATAAAATTTTCTAAACAAATCTCTTAAAAAAAGCGCATATAAAAAGCCCGATATCTCATGTTCTTTCTGTTTTCATTCCTTGTGTGGTATAAGAGCGGGAGATCTGTGCTCTGTTCCATTTGCTCACATTTGTCCATTTTTTGGTAACAGTCTGATCCGTGCAAACACTTCTGACCCGGAGTATTGCCAGACAGCAGCGGCCGGTAACGTGGTAACGTTGTCGTACATGTGACTGTAATGCGTGCTGCCACCATATTGTAAGATAAGACTGATGGGATATATTGTCAGCACCATATAGTTTTCGTGGCCCATATACATTTTTCTGTAGTCAGCGGTCTGATGACGCCAAGAACCGACCGTCGCTCGGATAGGTATGAACAGTCCGACTTGCTGAGCTTGTCTGAGACTGTAACTGCTCTCTGAGACTTTATAGCCTCTGATGATTCCTCCGGCACTGGAAGACGAAACGTCTGTCAGAGAAATATGCCTTGCACCACAGACTTAACAATAATCTCGACGCTAGGTGGACTGTAGATACCACAAGTGCAAATCACGCTTCGTGAACAAGACATTTTCCTGTGACACTTTACCGAGTCTAAATCTCAATAAAGTTGCTCCTTGCGTGAATAAAATTCGGGAAATGTTTACGGTTTTCCAAGTAGGTCACCGATAAATATAAACAAACCGTGCATAAATGCTCGTTTTTGATTCGTATCACAGCATTCGGAAACTAATCCCTGTTTGCCTGCGGGTGTAAACGCAAACCGTTGTCGGGTCACGTTCCGGTGTAATCCATCCCGGCAAGGGCGATGCGAATTCAACAGCGCGTGTCGCAATACCGACATTCCAAACAACACGTTGCTTTGTTCTCTCTCTCTCTCTTTCTTCTCTCTGTCTCTCTCTACGTTACCCGTTATTCGATAACGGAGAAGACCTGCAGGAAACCTGAAAGTACCGCACAAAATCACGTAAAAATATACTGTTTCGACAATATTGACAACTACCACAGGTGCGTGCTTTGCAGTAACATCCCTTTACCGCGACCGTAATTCATAAAAAATCCTTTATCTCCATGTACTGCACAGAAATCCATAAATTGTATAAGTGACGCGGCTTGTAATCCGAGAAATATTAAGCAAGAAATTTACACCGAAAAAACTACATTCTCACGATCTAAAAGGCTATAGACGTACTGTATTCTAGTGGAAGTCACAAATTTCGTTCTGTCTTATACGTGCTAAAAAATTACAGTAAGATACACGAAATCTCAAAATATTGGCAGAATAACATATAAAGCAGCCTCGAGCGATGCGCCGTATACTTCATAAGCTGATGGAAGGTCTCCGGGGAACCGTTTATACAAACCCCAGCAACATCAGCCCATGGTCCAGGGGGATTAGGAGATACAGGATCCACATCCCAACGTGAAGTAATACTTTTTACAGATCTTGCCGTCTTCTGCATTTAGAACACCATAAGACTTTTACGTACGTATCACCTTCAGCAGATTGCTGTCTATCGCTTGCTGAATTCCTTTTGTCCATGTTCTCTTCCTCGTTTTCGTTTTTGGGATGGGACACGGTCCACTTGGTGACAGATTGTCTTTCCTCTTCCATCCTTTAAATAAGGAAGGAAGCAAGATCAATATTTAACGCCCCGTCGACATCGAGGTCAGCAAAGACAGATCACAACCTCGGAAATTTCAAGGATGAGGAAGGAAACAGACCGTGCGGTTTCAAAGCAACCATCCCGGATTTGCCTGGAGCGATGTAAGGGAATTACGGAAACCTAAATCTAGATAGTCGGATGCAGATTTGAACTATAGTCCTGCCGAATGTGGCTGAGTATGCTAACAACTGCGCCACCTCACTCGGCTCCCTTTAAAGTTGTCTTCATCGCAGCAGTAGTTACTTCCTTGCTTTCATTTGCAGTTGTGTTTTATACATGCCCCACCTACTGTCTCTACCTCACCCTACTCACTTTCAAATTCATCACTAGTTTAGAACTTCTAAATTTTACTGCATAAGTCCCTCGAAACTTGAGTAATCTATTCGTTTCTTAGTGTTATATCTAATGGATTTTCTTGTATTGTGAATCGTGGAACAACAAATAACCGGAGACGCGAGTAACCAACGAAGTTTATTCCTCTTCAAGTGAAAACAGAAATCAGAATAGTACAACACTGGGCTAGCACTACTACTAAGACTGCGATTCGCAAACTCCGCGTATGTGTCTGGTGACTGGCGTGCCGGGTAACAGAAATCATTGAACAGTCCAGTTTCAAGGGGAGTCTAAATCCAGAAAAGGGCGAACCGAATGGCATGGTGTCCAGGTACCAGCAGTAGTAAAGTTCAGCACGAGGCTACCGGAGTGTGGTACCGTGGCGCTTACGAAGCCCTGGCCGCGTGGGTATATGCCTGTCATCAGTGAGTCGACGATGACGTGGAATCTTGTGATTCATGCAATGTAATTTATTATTTATTTCACTAACATTACAGAGTAACCCACCGCCTTGAAATGTAAGAGGGGTCTGATGCTTCTGAATCTAACAGCAAAGACTTCTCATTGTTCCAGTCTTATTGGTATAAAGTTGTTAATCCTTTTTTTAATAATATAAAGAACATAATATATAAATGTGTCTCTGAGACTACAGCGAATTGAATGCTTAACAATTGTTAAAATGGTACCATATAATTTGTTACTACCTAGTTGATGGGAATTAATTTATATAATGCAAATCTCAAAGGAAAATAAAAAAAGAAAATGTAACACATTGAGCGTGGTGAAAATAATTTGCAGTTTGTAGAGGGAAGTGATATGCTGTATTTGGATGTATAATACAGTCTAAGCAGCGTGTTGGTTAATAATGGGCTATTTCTACCTACACTCCTGGAAATGGAAAAAAGAACACATTGACACCGGTGTGTCAGACCCACCGTACTTGTTCCGGACACTGCGAGAGGGCTGTACAAGCAATGATCACACGCACGGCACAGCGGACACACCAGGAACGGCGGTGTTGGCCGTCGAATGGCGCTAGCTGCGCAGCATTTGTGCACCGCCGCCGTCAGTGTCAGCCAGTTTGCCGTGGCATACGGAGCTCCATCGCAGTCTTTAACACTGGTAGCATGCCGCGACAGCGTGGACGTGAACCGTATGTGCAGTTGACGGACTTTGAGCGAGGGCGTATAGTGGGCATGCGGGAGGCCGGGTGGACGTACCGCCGAATTGCTCAACACGTGGGGCGTGAGGTGTCCACAGTACATCGATGTTGTCGCCAGTGGTCGGCGGAAGGTGCACGTGCCCGTCGACCTGGGACCGGACCGCAGCGACGCACGGATGCACGCCAAGACCGTAGGATCCTACGCAGTGCCGTAGGGGACCGCACCGCCACTTCCCAGCAAATTAGGGACACTGTTGCTCCTGGGGTATCGGCGAGGACCATTCGCAACCGTCTACATGAAGCTGGGCTACAGTCCCGCACACCGTTAGGCCGTCTTCCGCTCACGCCCCAACATCGTGCAGCCCGCCTCCAGTGGTGTCGCGACAGGCGTGAATGGAGGGACGAATGGAGACGTGTCGTCTTCAGCGATGAGAGTCGCTTCTGCCTTGGTGCCAATGATGGTCGTATGCGTGTTTGGCGCCGTGCAGGTGAGCGCCACAATCAGGACTGCATACGACCGAGGCACACAGGGCCAACACCCGGCATCATGGTGTGTGGAGCGATCTCCTACACTGGCCGTACACCACTGGTGATCGTCGAGGGGACACTAAATAGTGCACGGTACATCCAAACCGTCATCGAACCCATCGTTCTACCATTCCTAGACCGGCAAGGGAACTTGCTGTTAAAACAGGACAATGCACGTCCGCATGTATCCCGTGCCACCCAACGTGCTCTAGAAGGTGTAAGTCAACTACCCTGGCCAGCAAGATCTCCGGATCTGTCCCCCATTGAGCATGTTTGGGACTGGATGAAGCGTCGTCTCACGCGGTCTGCACGTCCAGCACGAACGCTGGTCCAACTGAGGCGCCAGGTGGAAATGGCATGGCAAGCCGTTCCACAGGACTACATCCAGCATCTCTACGATCGTCTCCATGGGAGAATAGCAGCCTGCATTGCTGCGAAAGGTGGATATACACTGTACTAGTGCCGACATTGTGCATGCTCTGTTGCCTGTGTCTATGTGCCTGTGGTTCTGTCAGTGTGATCATGTGATGTATCTGACCCCAGGAATGTGTCAATAAAGTTTCCCCTTCCTGGGACAATGAATTCACGGTGTTCTTATTTCAATTTCCAGGAGTGTATTTCAGATGAGAAGGTCTCGGTACAACCTCGAGGTATTCTCATGTGAAATGGTTTGTGCTAATGATTGTTTACACATATTATAGAGATAAAATGCTGATTGAATACTTCATACTTGGAATACACTTATGTTTGTAACTTGTTAGTAGAAATAGAATATAGTTCATTACTACTTGAATGCATTATTCCTTAAATAACTTAATACATTTCTGATATGTAAAATTCATTGATTGTAGGTACGAATAGAGAAGAGAATATACTTCTGTTTGCACACAATAAGACGAGCGATAGATTACTGTTGTCGTGCAGTATACTTTAAACACTATGCAGGATGTCATTGGGGAGGAAGAGCCTCGGAATAAAAGTTCTTCGAGCCTTCTCCTCCCAAGTGACATTACCTTATTACTACAGTCTTAGTATGTGGTGCCGGTGTTTATTTGTTTTGTGATTGTTGTGTTGTTTGTGACTGTGTTGTGGCATGTAGTGTCATGCATTGTTAGTTTTGGTCCCTTACTTTTTGATCCTTTCTGAGTCATGTTCAGTTAGTGGTCCTTCATCGGTTTCGGAATCTGTGGTCGTGTTTGTGTCCTCTCATGTGGTTTGTTGTGTTGTTTCTGCTTATCTACTCCTCCTTCCATATGGGTTTTGGGGCTTGCATTTTTCGTGCAGAGTGTTCGATACAATATCGGCTACGCTATTCGTTGTGTTCCAGTCATTGTGATTACGTATTATTCTGGCGATGTCATTGTCGTTCTGAATAGGTCTCGCTTGTGCTGGCGTGTTACACAGCAGTGTGACATGTTCTGGTGTCCCAGTTTCTCCGCATACTTATACTTCATCGTTAGTTAGTCCCATACTGTTTAAATTTACCGGATACGGCCCGTGGCCTGTCAGGAAATGGACCATCCGCCGGCTTGGGTCGACATGTTTCACTTGTAGTCTTTCGTGTACATCAGGAAAGAAACAGTGTGCTCGGCGCTCTTTGTCGGATGCATCCCACTCTCTCTGCCATGTTTAAATCCGCCATTGTTTCATTTGTGTTTTGTTCATAATGTTGGTTCCTGTAATTTCGGTGACTTTATCGAGCCTGTCCCTCTTAAGCCAGTAAAGTGCAGCTCTATAACGTATTATTATGTCTACAGGGCAGGTCCCCATCAAAACTCAAAGTGCCTCTAGTGACGTGGTGTTCAAGACTCCGCTCATTTTCAGGAGTACACTACGTTGACCTCGTCCAGCAGTTGTCTTGTTAGTCTGTGAATTCAGTCTGTGAGCCCAGGCACTTGCGGCGAAGCATGCGATGGATTCAAATAATCAGTGGAATCTGCGCAGGATACGGTGGCCGATACACAGTGACCAATTTTCGTCCCAACCACTGAACGAGTTCATTCGTCTGTTCAGAAGGCGAGGCCGACATTGTCTGCCGCTTTCAGCCGGTTCGTGACGCGGTGCACTGACAGAATGGAGCAACACGTACAGCAATCTTTCTAAAACGATTTTACAGAAACTATTCGGTAAAAAAAATACCTTTGCGTTACTAATAGCTTATATGTCATCTTCATGACGGCGTGCCCATCATTTTGTTAATAATCATAGTTATTCTAGATATTTGCAGTTAAGTTATACACTGAGCGGAATTTGAAAAAGTTGGCAACGAAAAACAGGGGTCACTATGATTTTGCGTTTGGTGCACATAACAGCATATGTTGTTGCGGATGAAATTTAGCTAACATTTTTCTTTAGACTTGGGTGGAGGTCTTTATGTGTACCAATCTCAAGAAAATTGATCATATGTAGCACACTCATTTGCGGTCGTGCACCAGCGATAAATCCAGAACGAAATGTCCAAAATATTTCTCAGATTTTATAAATGGTTTCAGATACTGAAATGAGATTATGGAAAATGGCAGCACACAAAGAGGAGAGTGTTTTTCCATATGGTTATAGTGCGAAACTTCATTATCTACCTTGTTGTTCCACTAGCTACAGAGTGTTTCGATGTAGGAATATTGTTTTTAAGGGCCATCGACAGCTAGTGAAAAGAGAAATGCTGTGAATTTTGGAATAACATAAGTGAAGACATCACACGGTTATTGTAGTGTCGAGGATGTACTTTTTCATAAGTTATTGACCTTACTTTTCCTCAGTTCCGTCCTTAATAAACTTAGTGAGCCAGTGTTTCAGAATTTCCTCACAACTATGTCTCCACATGCGGGGAATTAGATTAGGAAATGAGACGCTTAAAGTAGTAAATGAGTTTTGCTATTTGGGGAGCAAAATAACTCATGATGGTCGAAGTAGAGAGAATATAAAATGTAGACTGGCAATGGCAAGGAAAGTGTTTCTGGTGAAGAGAAATTTGTTAACATCAAGTATAGATTTAAGTGTCAGGAAGTCGTTTCTGAAAGTATTTGTATGGAGTGTAGCCATGTATGGAAGTCAAACATGGACAATAAATGGTTTAGACAAGAGGAGAATAGAAGCTTTCGAAATGTGGTGCTACAGAAGAATGCTGAAGAGCAGATGGGAAGATCACATAACTAATGAGGAGGAATTGAATAGAATTAGGGAGAAGAGAAATTTGTGGCACAACTTGACTAGTAGAAGGGATCGGTTGGTAGGACATATTTTGAGGCATCAAAGGATCACCAATTTAGTATTGGAGGGCAGCGTGGATGGTAAAAATCGTAGAGGGAGACCAAGAGATGAATACACTAAACAGATTCAGAAGGATGTAGGTTGCAGTAGGTACTGGGAGATGAAGAAGCTTACACAGATAGAGTAGCATGGAGAGCTGCATCAAACCAGTCTCAGGAGTGACTACCACAACAAGAACAAAAAGCAAACAATATGTCTACACAACATAGTAGTGAGTTGACAGAGCATAAACGTTGCTGTTTTGACAAAAGAAACAAATATTAACATGGCAACAAGAGAAATGAAGGTATTAATCAAAATTCGTCACTCACGATGCTTCTCTGACAGCTGCAGAGAGTTAACAAGTTAGTGGAACATAAATCGCTGTTTCTGTTGCATTTCTAGAGGAATTCTTCTTGGATACTAACTAAAGTAGAGGTAACACTAGATCTTTTTGGATGGTCACCATGCAATTGTGGGCGTGGACGGGTTCCACTTATTATTTAGAAATATGTGAGCGTGGGTTTCAGTTTAGAAAAGTGCTTCCCCTGTCGCGCTCGGCCTTCCGCCTACATGGCATGCCCACTACCGCTCTCCCCGTACATGATCTGCTGACTGTGTATCTACCAACCAAATTATTCTGTATGCGCTCTAGTGTCGTGCGGCTGTTTGACTTGGGTACGCTGCCCAAGCATTGCTACGATACCACACACGCAGCTCTGCATGGCCAATGTCTGTACTATCCAGCTAGGTGGCGTTGCACACGAGCCGAAAGTGGTTGGTCGTGGACTGTGTGACATGTGACCTGCAGCTGCTTGGCGCAGGCGCCATGGTGTACGCATTGATTCACTGATGACACCACTCTTCTACTGACAAAATGCCACGCTGTGGTGCTGTACTGTGAGGAACCTTGGAACGACGGGGAAGTCCAGGCTGGAGGCGGGGCGATGTTGGCAGACCAGGAGCTGTGTCCAAACATGACCAGCCTACATTTCGGCAATACCTGTTTGGGGCCCCGGTAAAACCAGAAGGAAACCTGAAGGCGGAATGCGCGTCCTGTCAGCTTTCGCAACATGGAGCCGCTGCCTCTCCTTCATCCATCTCCTCACTTTAGAGCTCCTATGCAGGGCCTTACAAATTCCCGTTACAAACTTATAGGACTTGTAGACCGGAGTGAGTAGTTAATATTTTCAATGGGACCCAAGTCCGAAAGCGTACCGTTTCCTTTCTGTACAAGTTTTAAAATGCGTTCGTAACACGGCCACTTTTTGCAAGTAATTCATTAGGCGTGACCCACTACATCACTTACTTTACAACTCCATTCATTAACAGACAAAGAAATTGGTCGTAAACTTGTTCACGAGTTATCTTCAACGTGGTGTAGTACAGCCTCTTCAATTTGGTTGTGCAGCGTCTCTTTGGAGAGCTACAGTCATGCCTGCTTACGGTGAAGGTATCCTTCTCGAGGCTGTTGGTGAAAAGGGTGTGTGATCGATTCGGACGTTGTGGAGAACGATCTTGATAAAGACTACTAGCAGCTCTTCCACTACCGTGAGCTTAGCCATTCAGAAACATGATATCGGAGTATTTTACAGATGTGTACTTAGCCATGATGATCTAACACTTGCAGACAATTGAATGGGGCTCGAAGCAGATGAGAGAACCAGATGACATCAGGCCATCCGACGTAATCACTCCCCATCGTGACTACACTTCTGTATACCTTCCTAGTAAACACGTTTTCAGACAACTGTAACACGGAAAAGGCACCTTTCCGGACATAGGTTCCCATTTAAAACATTATGTATTCACTCCCTTTCACAAGTCCTGGAGCCGGCCGCTGTGGCCGAGCGGTTCTAGGCGCTTCAGTCCGGAACAGCGCTGCTGCTACGGTCGGAGGTTCGAATCCTGCCTCGGACATGGATGTGTGTGATGTCCTTAGGTTAGTTAGGTTTAAGTAGTTCTACGTCTAGGGGACTGATGACCTCAGATGTTAAGTCCCATAGTGCTTAGAGCCATTTGAACCATTTGAACAAGTCCTGGAAGTCTGTAACGAGAATTTCCAAATGCCCCATATAGTAGGCTGAATCGTCTGCTGTGTTTTGCCCAAATTTAAGGATTCGGCAATTCATGCAGCTTTTTACAATATTTCTTATAAAATATTTGACATTGTGTGTATGCAGTGTACTAAACAGTAATTGATCTATATAGAGAAATTTAAAACGATCTTTTCGTATAACAGAAACACTGAAATGTAGTTTATACGATCGTGGAAATATAGGCTTATAACATACATGGTGGCTGGTAAGTATTAAATGTAATGAGTTAAGAACTCGGTCCTCAAATACCTCAAATGCGCGTATTATGTAATAGCAACCAGTGCCTATTTGTTAGTTTTAATGCACATACAGCCACTTGCCAAAGAGGTGTTTATTTTTTAATCATAAGTGGGTATTTTAAGAAATGCGGCACTATGAACCACCTTGAATTGTACCATGCACGAACTGAGCCCTAGAAGGATATTCATATAACCCTATCACCCAAAACTAACATGTCATATTATTTTTTGTTCATCAGATTAAATTAGTTCTTGCCCAGCAAAGATATCTGAGTGCCAACTCCCCGCCACCCCCCCCCCCCTCAAAAAAAGCCATCAATAGTAAAATTAGTCTATTAGTGTATCTGGAAATCACGATGTTGTTAAAAGTCTTTATCATTAACACAAAATTATTAATTGTTGTATGATGGTCAAAATTGGATTCTTTGAAGGTTGTGTGACTTGTGCAGGTTCCCTCACAATGACGAACGCAAATATCTTAATTATCACTCGTCCTACTACACCTTTATAAGAAACTGGGTTAAGTATTATTGACTTTGTGTATGCATGCTCATGATGGCGACTATCACATAATCACAATAAATATTTCTCTTAAATTTACCAAATCGAAAAATTTCGAAATGCTTCAGTATAGTTTTCGACTGGGGAAAAAACCCAATTACATACAACTGGTTTCTTGTTGGTAGCATCTTTTACTAACATCTGCTTGCAATACACAACTAAACGCCAGGTCCTCGTTCCCGGTTGTCTCTGTGGCAATTTATGGCCCGTCTTTTTCTTCATTCATTGCCACTTGGAAATCGAAACAAGTGCAAAGCATGGTTGTCTCTGTGGAAATTTATGGCCCTTCTTTTTCTTCATTCATTGTCACTTGGAAATCGAAACAAGTGCTAAGCATTTTTGCAATGTTTAGTGCAGTTCACAGCAGAGCATCCACCCATATTTGCGACGAATTCTTCAATATATTTAATTAGAAATCTCCACTTGCATCCTAAAATGGTTCATATGGCTCTGAGCACTATGGGACTTAACTTCTGAGGTCATCAGTCCCCTAGAACTTAGAACTACTTAAACCTAACTAACCTAAGGACATCACATACGTCCACGCCCCAGGCAGGATTCGAACCTGCGACAGTAGTGGTCGCGCGGTTCCAGACTGTAGCGCCTAGAACCGCTCGGCCAACCCGGCCGGCCCACTTGCATCCTAACTCATATGTAAACAATTATGAATGTCCTGTACTTTGGGGAAGACATGGCAGACAGTTCAGCTTAGCTTATAGGATCTTAAAGTCGTTCAGAATATGGGTAGTGCAGTCGTATCCGACAACCAATCAATCAGGAATATCTCCATGGCACTACTGGCGATCGAACCTGCGTTCCTACGCGTGGCTTGCAGGTGTTCTGAGACCAGAGCTGCAGAGGTCGACGAAATAAATAGAGACCTTAACATTCAAACTTTTAATCGTAAAACACACAGCAGATAAGAAACTGCTGCCAACAGACACAATACTTCGTTCCACGTAACCTCAATCCCGCAGTGTAAACAAACGGCCTCTCAGCACGCTCAGTGATTGGTCGTCGGATGCAGTGCACCTACACCACGTGACCACATGTTGTTACGCCACTGGGAACAGGTCCCACGTACGTGTCAGTTATTTCCTTGTCATTCTAGCGTGAATGATGGAATGAGGCAGGATAAAGCATCGACAACCTGCACTCTTTTTGCCAGTCCTCACGTTAAACGCTTAACTCGTCTTGTTTATTTTGATCAGTCGCCTTTTCCATCGCACCAGTCGTGCCGATGTAGTCTTGCAGCCATGCGCCATGAACGCGTCTGAAGTTGCTTCGTGTTCTGTGGTCAAACATAGGTGCGGAAAACCGTTAAAAAGCAACGGGATACAAATTGTCTTTAATGTCTTCGCAGAGTTAAAAAGAAATATCCGTCGCTTCGAATGCAGCATATTTCAGAAGTAACATCTCAGTTTATTAGTGCTCTCGTAACGAATGTATTAGGCGCGCAGAACACCTATGAACACAAGTGAACGGTTTACTCTTAGCAGGGCGAAAAGTCGAGAAACCACATGTGTTAGTAAAATGTGACGATTTTACGCTAAGAAGTGTGCAATTGGAGATGCAAGCTTCGCAGTGGCTCCACATCAGCATAGCAATTACAACTCCAGCTGCGAACTAGATTCCTTGGATTTTTGATATGTAAGGAATTGCGAGGTTTCTACGTGATTCACAGCGAGTATTGCTTTTTGTGGCACGTGTATTTCGTTATAAGGTGAAACGTGAAATACATACCTCGCGCTGTTAAAGTGCCCTATATCTGCAAAGTTTCCACTTAATCCCTTTTAAAGCTTATTAACGGAGTTTCACCGTGTATCGGTTCGCAAGGGACAGTCCCCAAAAAGGTGTCCATAGCCTTTGAGAGCGGACGCAGCTGTGCCCGCACGGTTTGTTGTGGGTTGCGTGACAGCCATAGCCCCAGGAGCGCGAGTTTGACAGGAGAAAAGGGGTGGAAACGGGCCACGTGGGGGCCGCGCTGGGCTGCCCACAGCTGCACCAGTTTTAAGGGGAGTAGGATGTCAAACGGACCGACTTGGAGCAGGAGAGGCACCACAGGACATTTTAATTTCCACTGTCTATAATTTTACAAAAAAATTCATAAAACTTTGTCAACATGACCAGGAAGGATTCAGAATTCACACTCATTGCAGTGGAAGCTCGAAAACTTACTAATGGCAGTATTGCTATAGGTACACTATTCTTCATAAGTAAGAGAGAAATATATTAAAACTGTGGTAAAAATTGAGGTAATTAACTATAAAATTTGTGTTTTACCTAAACATGAAGTTTAAAATATAACAGTTCATTCGTTTTTTCATAAATTAAATAAATTCTAGAGTTTCATACACCTGTGAGTATGGTATGTGTGATGTGCAAAATTCATCGAAGAATCTCTCTAACTTATGAAGAAAAGTGTACCTATAGCAACAAATGCAGCCATTAGTAAGTGAAAAAATGATGAAATTTCACACGTAAAAAAAATATTTTGTTATGTTTCGAAGTTCCACGGCAATGAGTGTGAATCCTGAATCCTTCCTGGTAATGCTGACAAAGTTTTATGAATTTATTTGTAAAAGCATAGACAGTGGAAATTAAAATGTCCTGTGATGCCTCCCCTGTTCAAAGTCTGCCCGTTTGACGTCCTACCCCCCTTAAAGTTGCACCGCTAGATGTCGTAGCTTTTCGAGCCTCTGTTATTGGGCCGTTCTTCCAGTATGATAAATACTGGTGACTATAGCAGACGATCAGTGTGCTCTGTAAACACGTGGTAGGAATTTCCCGTGCTGGCTGCTCGTTGAGGGCAAAGAATGGAGGAAGAGGCTGCCATGACTGGACCAGCTAAAATGCTGAATATAAGATATCTCATACTGGAAAGCCAGGAGGAAATTATGACGAGTGAGAGGGTTTAGACGTGTCCTCGGTACGATGTATAGTTTCTAAGTTATTTTATGTTAAACATTTTTTGAACAATGTAAGCTTTAAAAATTAATAACTTGACGACACCGTTACCGATTATCATAAACGAAGTATTTGTGAATAGGTCTCGCAGAGATCTATCAACGAAAAAAACAGAATTGTGATAAACATTACCAGTTTTGAGAAAAAGGCTGGCATCTGTATTCCGCACAGGAAAAAAGAGTGAATTTTAACGATAAGATAAATTGGTATGTTGAAAGTAGAGGCAGTATTATAATTAAAACATTGTTAGGGATGTATGGGTATGCTTATTCTTATTTGTTTATACCTATTATCGACATTATAACGACAAGAAACTTTTTCCATAATAGAGTTAGAAATTATGAGGAAACTAGTGATTGCAATGAAAAACTGAAGCCAGGAATGAAAAGCTGAGAAACTTTGAATGGAAATTCATGTACAATACACATGTATAGCGATATACTTATAATTTCTTTATGTTATGGAACAAAGAAAGTATATGTTTTGACTGGTGTTCCAATGCAAGGATATGAATACACGGCAGCCATCTTGGTGCGGACAGTCTGATTTTGGCGGCGCTAGGAGGCGAATAGTCTGATTCTGGCAATTTTCACGGGCATATGTTTGGGTGAATTTTGTATGCGCGGCTTCACGAAAGTGTTGAAATTTTCTTAAGTGCTTAACGTGGACTTATAAAATCTACTCTTGCGCCGCTAGCAAACACTTAGAAATATTTTTCAGCTGCGAACTTTGAAGATTTGTCATCAGAGAACGATTCAAAACTTTGAAAGTTCAATAGCAACCTTAGCGAGTGGTTTTTGGAACTTCTAATTTTAGTAGTTTGCAACTGAGGAATTTTAACTTAAATTTTAAGGGAATGAGACATAAGATTGTTGCGAGACTTTGGAGTGTGGGAGATACTGCCTGGGTTTATTTAAGTTCTCGCATTGGCGTAATAAGATTTAATGTTGGCAGTTCGTAAACTTGTTACTGTGTGAGAAGAATAAGAAATATATTACGAAAATACCTGCCTGCATTTAAATGGAAGTTCCGTTTGGATAGCTGACGATTGCAGGGGGAATGCGAAGAATGGTAAGTTCACCGCTAGACTTAAACACAGCCAAATTATTTTTTGAACATAAACATTTTAGAGACAGTTCCAGTTTTTTTTACTTTTTTTTTTACAAGTTAGTGTGCACCTGAACTGGACACTAAAGTCCCAACACCCAAAATAAGGATCGTGTTGCTGTAACTATACTACAGTACAGTCTAGGCAAATGCAGTAAATCGGTTGGTTCTGTTTGCGGTACAAGTGGTTTACGGTGCGCCTGAAGGGGCTGATGGAGACACCATTTAGTAAAGGCACGCTTCCTGAGAAAACACGATAAAAGTGTTTTTCGCAACGTTTTTCGCCGTCGGCAGCTGATATGTAACTAACTAGCAGCAGTAAAATCCTCAAATTTTAACGGGATATTCTCTAGGCAATTATCTAGGAGTCGCATCATACCGTTTTCAGCCATATTTATCCGTTATCGAGAAACACCGTAAGAAAGGTGGTTTTTGGTACCAAAACGGAGCAGTGGATTCTAAGACGGCTATGCACAGCAAATGGATGTAATTTTTCTGTTATATTGCTAAGGTCACTATCTTGAATAAACTTCAAAATTCCTTTTCCGAGATACAGAGGTTGAAATTTAACCTAATTGCACACGTAAAATAGAAACATAAAATCCGTCGTGAGGCGAAAACGTAGTTTATAAAGCGATGCAGCACGGAGAAATATGCTGTAAAGTGTCTCTGTTATCTATAGAAGGGTTCTGCGACCTCTTGTTGTAGTACTGAAGCATATGAAAAATATTTGTGCATGTAGGTATGAAGTGTATAATTAGTTTTGCAAACTTTCAATTTCACATAAATAAACGATCAGTATTTTACTGTTACATAAAGTTTTTTTCACGTGAGTAACATTTCCTGCTTTAGCAAGGAAAAGAAGGGAACCAGGAGAAAAATGCTGCTATCAGAGGACAGAATAGGCGAATATGCTCCCGTTTAAAAAGCTGCCTCATCCTACCGTCCTCGCTGCCTTTAAAGAAACTCCCAAAAATTTGGTGTCGCTTTTTTATGCCATATGAAGACGCAATGGCAGTGGGAAACAGACGGAAATGTAGTAAGTACTGGAATATAGCAGACAGTGGTTGTGGTATAGAAAGAGTGAAGGAGGCAATGGCAGTGTAAGACAAGGAGAAGGACACAGCAGCAGTGGAGTGTAGTTGACAGGGATGGACAGTTGTAGGAAAAGAATGAAGGAGACAATGCCAGTGGGGAAGGAGTAAAGAGAAGGGGAAGTGGAAGTGGGTGAAAACCAGAGATAATGAAATACAGATTATATGATGATGTCAACAAGAAAGAAAGTGACAGTGAGAAGAGACATCAGCAAGAGAGACACAAAGAGATAATGACAAGGAGTTGGGCAGAATGAGTGAGTGAGAATGGGCAAGTGAAAGTGGATGCCCACGGTGATGGTCTGGCTAGTATGTGCGAGCGAGTTACATTTAGGGGAGATTATGGGAGTAAGAGGTAAGATGCATGTTAAGAAACGTATGAGTATGGTTGCATGCTAAATTTTTTGAAATTTTTGAAGGCACTATATAAGCATGTTCTCCATGAAGTTATTTTGTCCATTCACATAAGAGAAATGGACAAAATAACTTCACTGACAATGTGCTTATATGTTGTTGTGGTCTTCAGTCCTATGACTGATTTGATGCAGCTCTCCATGCTACTCCATCCTGTGCGAGATTCTTCATTTCCCAATACCTAGTGCAACCTACATCCTTTTGAATCTCTTTAGTGTATTCATCTCTTGATCTCCCTCTACTATTTTTATACTTCACGCTGCCTTCCAATACTAAATTGGTGATCCCTTGATGCCTCAGAATATGCCCTACCAACCAGTCCTTTCTTCTAGTCAAGTTGTGCCATGAATTTCTCTTCTCTGCAATTCTGTTCAATACCTCCTCATTAGTTATGTGATCTACCCATCTAATCTTCAGCATTCTTCTGTAGCACCACATTTCGAAAGCTTCTATTCTCCTCTTGTCATCGTCCATGTTTCACTTCCATACATGGCTACACTCCATACAAATACTTTCAGAAACGACTTCCTGACACTTAAATCTATACTCGACGTTAACAAATTTCTCTTCATCAGAAACGATTTCCTTGCCATTGCCAGTCTACATTTTATATCGTCTCTACTTCGACCATCAACAGTTATTTTGTTCCCCAAATAGCAAAACTCATTTACTACTTTAAGCGTCTCGTTTCTTAATCTAATTCCCGCAGCATCACCCGATTTAATTCGACTACATTCCATTATCCTCGTTTTGCTTTTGTTGATGTTCATCTCATATCCTCCTTTCAAGACACTGTCCATTCCGTTCAGCTGCTCTTCCAGGTTCTTTGCTGTCTTTGACAGAATTACAATGTCATCGGCGAACCTCAAATTTTTTATATCTTCTCCATGGATTTTAATACCTACTCCGAATTTTTCTTTTGTTTCCTTTACTGCTTGCTCAATATACAGACTGAATAACATCGGGTATAGGCTACAACCCTGTCTCACTCCCTTCCCAACCACTGCTTCCCTTTCATGCCCCTCGACTCTTATAACTGCCATCTGGTTTCTGTACATATTGTAAATAGCCTTTCGCTCCCTGTATTTTACCCTTGCCACCTTCAGAATTTGATTATACAGCGGAGTTATTTTCAGTTTATTAAACGAATATTAATTTTTACTTGTTAAGTATGATCCTCTGCGCTTAATTTGTTAAGTGTGCTGTCAGTTCCTATGTAATGTTGGTGTCCTAGGTATTGGTGTTGATGTGTGTGACAGCTAGGTGCTGTCTATCGTTGACAGCTTACTGTAAAGCAGAGTATTTGTGTTTTTGTCAATGAATGACCAAAATTTTGATACACTCTTTCCACCATTAATCGTGTTACTCATAGTCTGTACGAAACTCTTTCATCCAGGAAGTGGTGGCACTTGCAGAATGGGCTGCACTGATTGGAGCCGCTTACCCACACAGCTACAGTATATCTTCCTAGATGAGTGTGAATATGTCTGATGTTCGCGTCTAGAACAGTAATCTGCTGTAATGCATTGCTTGACTTGTTCTGAAATATCTCAAGTTTCGTAACATCTAGGTAACGTCCTTCTCGTGCATGTGGAGACAGTTCAAGCCTTAAGGCCACTTCAGATTTTGGGAGAGCATTTTTAACAGCTCACGCTATGAAACAGTTCCAGCCTGTGACAGCGGATACAAGGAAATCGGTATTGTCGAATACCCATAGACAGCATGTTGCACTTGGAAAAGGCTGTTCGGTGTGGCAGATAGTTCCAGCTATTGAGCATTGTTACATAATATCTCACTAACAGCTGCAAATAAGTATTCAGTTAAATGAAAATAACTCCTCTATACAAACAGGAGCTCAGTAAAATAAATTTTTCTGCTCACGTAAGAGAACTGGACAATAAACGCTGGGAAAGTATAGTCTCTCTGTAATCGGATAAACGAGCAGCACTCACGGTGGGGAAATTTATTTTTAGAAGGAGAAAACATCAGGTGCCTTACAAAATGACTAAGAGTGGCTTTCCTCTCTAGCAGTGCAGAACAGCATGCAGAGATTTATATAGATTCTGCCCATATGCGTTAATTTTATTAGTACCGTAACTCATATCTGCAATCGAAGGAGTGTTAAGGGATTTTGTGCAAAGTGAACACTCCTCGGTCATGTCTGCCCGCTGCGTCGCCAGTAATTCATAAGGCGCGCTGTGGAGGACCCGCACAACTTTCTGAAACACCTGTAGTTTCTTCTTGAGATGCAGTTGGGTACAGATAGTGGAGAATTCTCTGAGGTCGAAGAGAAACATCTTTTTGGCAGACATGTAAATAGTCCCACCTGCTCACCTTGTACGTCTTTGAAATATTGCTGTCTATGCCTTTACAGCCTCCGACGATGTCTCAAGCGTCGGGAGACGCTAAATTAGGTACAGAAGCAGGTGTTAGGTCACAGCATAATTCTCATAAAACAAAAATCGCGAAGACTGTAAATCCAGACCGCGATAGCACGCATTGTGTAACAAAAACACACATTGGCTTCCAAGCGACAGGAGTTGGCACCTGAATCGTCGACGAGCTCCATTTCGTCGGATGCCGTTTCTGGGAGTGAGTTCGTGCCCACGATTTGTTCTCAAAGATGCCCTGGGTGATGCCACGGAGTTCAGCACAGCCAATTTCTCGCACCGTAAGTATGTATACCTACCTAACCCTCTGGTCAACCTGCCTTGTCACGTAAATGTCACTACACTGTTGCAGCAGCCTTGTCCACAGAAATTTTGACGTTTACCGGACAGTTTTTGCGAAATGTATCAGGGCTAACGTTTGAGGATTGTACCATTCATAAGTTTCTCAGTCGTGACAAACGCTTTTATCTCTTTTGTTAAACCGTAATCTACTTACGTGTCGTTAAATGTACGACCGCGTGGAAGAAAATTGTAAACACGAAATTTGTATTGGGAGTATTGTCTGCAGTTAACACGAGTAAAGACTTACTGCGCAATTTAGAAGGATCTCGAAGAGCATGTGAATAAGAAGCGGTGCTGGTGTTGGCTCAATGCAATAGAGCATATCTGCAAAGAATAATTTTTAAAATCAGTTAATTGCCACTGGAGAACAGACGACCAGTTTCTCTAATTTTGGTTTTGTGATTCCGAAAGTATTAAAGCTCAATAGTGTTACCTTGAGGTAGTTGTACTCAAACGGAGGAGAGTGGCTTAATGTGGTAGTCTCCTTTCAATGCACCGAAGATAGCTATTTTCGTGATTTTTTTCAAGTGACACAAAACTTAATGCTAAGTCTCATGATATATAGTTTCATTGCTTACACTTTTGTCCTCAAGGAATAATTTTTTATGTCCACATCGGACGCTCCCTGTAACCGCTGCATCAGCTGAAGGAACCCTTATAGCCGGAACATTGGTAATCGATGGGAATTCCCAAAGCCGTCCTATTATGTATGAGTCATTATCAACATATTTTCTATCAGCACACATACGATAATTTAAAAATGTTATTTCTTTCTACATGGAGTTGTCATGAAACGAATGTCACTTTCTTCGCCCACAAAATCGAGACAAAAGAGTGCACCGAAAACAGATGTTTGAGGATATTCCAAAACGGCTACGAACGCTGACAGAGAATTCACTTTAGATTGGCAGCATCAAACTCCGATCAAAATCGTATGTATCCTTCTCAAGTTAAGCTTCCCGCCCATTTGAAAACTACGGTATCGAGAAAAACGCGATTAAAATTTAGGGTTATATTTTTTGTGGTTCAGTTAAATAAACGTCTGGTCAGCGATTCCTGCACCATACAGCAGTCTTCCCGGAGCCGAAAGGAGGTCCCTCTCCATCTACTGCGAGCCTCTTTGTCAGCTTCTGTCATCCGCTGCTCTGCTCGCTCGATGCTCTTTTCCTTTCAGTCAGCATTTGTGCAGATGTGACAGCTGGCTCCGATCTCAGGTTTGACTGTGCCTATAATATACACAATGTCTGTTAGACAATTGATGAAATTAGGTGTCCACTATTATTTTCCTGCTGCGAATGGTTTTCGGTGACAGTTTTTACTCAAATCTCCTTGACACTCCGTAACGGAATTTTCGGGAGAACTTCAAATGAACGCTACAATAAGGTAGATATCCCACTGAACATTGTAAACAAAAAATCAAGTTTTGAAAGTTTTTCAAAGAAATTTATCCTCTTAGTGTAATGAGCACAACAGCCGGACTACGGGAACGCCACATCGGACGGCAATACCCATAAACTCTCAGAACATGAAAGGGAAGAAGCAATATTTCTTTCAGTCTGGAAATAAGCTGAAATGGGTGGCTGCATAATGCTTTCTCAACGTGAGGTTTTGTCTTATATTTCGAGTTTTATCCTTACTTCAATATTTTCAAGCTTTTTGGGCCAATATTTTGTGCGTTTCACGTTACACCAAAATATTCTAGTGTCAGAGTGTCCTTGAAGAACATAAAACTTCAGTCAAGTGTCGAAAACTTTCAGTCCGGCTACGCCATTTTTACATAGCAAGATGAGAAGATGCACTAAAGACACATATTCGCACTACGACCGCTACAACATCCCGAGCTACAGGGAGCGTAAATTCCTTTGATACTTAACGAGTGTTGACTGTTTCACTGAGCTTATTCAGGTCCAAAGGAAGACGAAAACGACACCGTATTGTCGCACGTGTATCATCCATATGTGAAGTAGATAATTTAATTCAAGGATCAGATGTAATTTCAGTTTCAAATTTTTAAATTTACTTAAAGAGTTTAAGTAAGTAGGCAATGGTAAACATTACAGTACTTAATGTTCTTGTGATTGTTGGTGTAAATTATTGATTTGCGTCTTTTCGTATGTAGTTGCAAATTCAGTAACGCTGTAAGTTCTGAATTATTGTAAATAAGTGAAGTATGAAAGAAACTCCAGCTAATGGCTGAAACAGGTTGTAGTGGTGTGTCTGGATTTATAGGCAGTTCAAATTCCTATTAAATACATAGCCAGTTACTTTAAATTATAGATAAAAAGCGTAAAAATTAAATAGGTAACCAATTATCCTAAGTAAATGGTATCTGAACTAGAAGAAACTACAGTTGCTGGTAGAAAAGGGCTCTGCTCTCCTACAGGCCACTATCTTCCAGGCTGAAAAGGGCTATGCTCACCTGCAGCACCACTATAGTAGCCATCAACTATAATTGTGTGAGTCAGGTTTGTGTTTGAAATTAGACTCAAGTTTTCTTTGAACCTTTCAGGAACTGTATCATCTGAATTGGGTGGTCGGTAAAAGGATCCTATTATTTTTGTATTTTGGTTGCTAAGAATGACTTCTACCCATACTACCTTAGTGGAACTATGTACTTCAAGTTCGATAAAAGATAAACTACTTCTGCCGGAGTGGCCGTGCGGTTCTAGGCGCTACAGTCTGGAGCCGAGCGACCGCTCCGGTCGCAGATTCGAATCCTGCCTCGGGCATGGATGTGTGTGATGTACTTAGGTTAGTTAGGTTTAATTAGTTCTAAGTTCTAGGCGGCTGATGACCTTAGAAGTTAAGTCGCATAGTGCTCAGAGCCATTAAACTACTTCCAAAAGTAACAAACAAGCCACTGCATTTACCCTATCCTTTCTGAACGCCATTAGTTGCTCCGCAAAAATTTCGCCTCAACTTGTCTCCGGCTTTAGCCAGGTTTCAGTGCCTATAACGATTTGAGCATCAGTGTTTTATATTAGCACTTGGAGCTCTGGTACTTTCACAATACGGTTACGCCAATGTACAACTGTTGTACCGATGGTTCCTAGATCTATATCCTTCGTGTGTTCCACCTGCACCCTCTGACACTGAAGCCCTTTTTGTGTTTGCCCGAGATACTTTAACCTATAAAAACCGCGCAGTCCACGACACACAGCCGTGCTATCTCTGTAGCCACTTCCTGTGTGTATGACTCCTGATCTGTTTAGAGGAACCCGAAACCCCACCACCCTATGGCGCAAGTTGAGGGATCTGCAGCCTTCATGGTCGCACAACTGTCTGAGCCTCTGATTCAGACCCTCCCTTGGCTCTGCAACCGAGATCTGCAAGCGGTCCTGTCGACTACGCAGCAAATGGCGAGTTCTGCCTTCATCTCGTAAGCACGATGCAGCCTTTACGATATCTGAAAGCCGCTCGAAACCAGAGAGATTCTCTTCCGATCCAAAGTGACATACATCACTGGTATCGACGAGAGCCACCATCTGCAGCTGGCTGCACACTGTGCTCTTCATGGCATCCTGAAGAGACCAGTTCCACATCTGGAATGACTCCACCCGGTATGCAAACGGAGTGCACATTGGCTTCCTTCCTCTTCTTGGCAGCCATGTCCCTAACGGCACCATAATACGCCTGACAATGGGGCTCCCAACTATTAATTGGGTAAATAGTGGTGATAAATAGTAACAGAGGTAAAATTATAAAAATATTAATTCTGATCTTGGCTCCATATTAGCCAAAGGAAGTAATGTATGTACAATGAAACTCCGGAACGCTGTTGAAATCACGAAGAGATTTCTCAACTTTTCGTCAATACAACGAGCTACTGTCCGTCGCGATAAGCTTGATTTATCAAACTGGGCTTTCTTGCCAGGGCAAAATAATCAACGTTTCAAGACATCCTGTGAGAAATTCGCTAGCTGAGAGTGAGTTTGACTTCTTTGCAATAATTTCTCCATTTTCCATCCGCGACCGGTTCCTTCTAAATCCGAACGCTTTAACCATAGCGAAATTGACCCTCAGGTTTATCACCTGTTGAAGCATGTTTCATGCTGCAGTGTCTCTCAACATTGGTTTCCTCGTGGACTGAAATCTCCGGTCTCGAAAACTGACAACGGCCGGGAGAGCAGTGTTCTGATCACACGCCTCTCCATATCTGCTTCCTCCAATGCCTGTGGGCTGACGATGATACGGCGGTCGGTCGGTACCGTTGGACCTTCAAGGCGTGTTCGGACGGAGTTTGGTTTAGGTTGTGGACTTAAATCGTTTCGCTACAAGTTAAAAACGTCGAGTTTTTATTTATTTGAGTAAAGAAATACTTACATTCTCACCTGACCTGAAATGATCTGCCTTCATCCATCACTTTCCCTTTCTTCTTACTCTCTGCAGAAGCCACATTCGCTTCACGTTGAATCTGACCTGATTAGTATTGAAATACAGAAAAGGTTTTACGTGAGTGAAAGCCCACACCACTTAATTTTGACATGGTGTTGCCCATTAAACAGTGAAGTGAAATATTGAAGAACAGGAGATTGTAATTGCACATGTTAATATCTTAGAAAATCATAGTTGGTTCCAGAAGCACCTAGTTTTTATCTCTTCCTAAACTGATGTTCCCAGACACTTGGGTTAGATTCAATTTTGGATCTCAGAAAAAATTCTCCGTGTTAGATTGTACGATCGTTGTTAAATGAGTAATGCAACACATTTTCTTTTCCCAACGCAGGATGGTTTTATTCATGATATAAATACATTATAGTATCCCCCCAATTTCTTGGCCGTAAAACCCTGTTTTTGAACGTAATCACAGTTCAGTTCTGTGGTGTTTTGCCACGTTAATGTGAGAGACTGTATGTCGTCATGGTACTCATCCACTAGTATGTGTCTCAGCTAACTTCTTGCTGTATTGATAACTTCCCCAAATTTCCCCATCTTTGATGTAGTGCTTCCTCCAGAGTCCATCCTTCAGTGGATTAAAGAGATGAAACTCTGAAGGTGCGAATTCGGTCTGTAGGGCGGATGGGGAAGAAGAGTCTACCAACGTCTTGTGATCTGCTATTGTGTGCGCAAATTGTAATGATTTGTTAAAATTCGTAAGAGTCCCACAGTTGACTCCCAAGCTCCTCGTGTCGGAGGACAAATGTAATGATATGACTGAGCACTCAGTATATCCCTGTGGATGTCGTAATGATACACACATCAGTTGCAATAGCCAGTAGTCAGACCACTCTTCATGTACTCAAATACAGTTAATCGAAACGGTGTCGCATTATGGATACCTGTCAGGAGGAGGAGGGAGGGGGGGGGGGTTGTCCTAGTACACATGAGTCATGGGTGCTGTATATCACAAAATATTGCAAACAGGGTGTTAACCTAACTACGAAATGAAACATTTGTCTACATTGTGCCGTATTTATTTCAAAGTTCCCTGTGAACTTAATTGAATACCATGTTATTAGAAGATCAGTTCGATTACAAATAATACTTGGAATAGGAAAATTATGAATCATTGATTGACATGGGTCAACACTAACCTAACAAGTCAGTACCTCTGCTGACATTGAATGGTTGACGTGACTGGGACAGGACTGTCACCCATATACATGCATCATGAGACGGTAACTCCTTGGTCACTACGCAGTGACTCTGTGAATTTGCCAGGAGAATGACAAAACTGCGCATCCAGCTAACAATATAAAGTTTTCATATGTTTTCTGCCATTGTAAATTGAAATGAAATGAGCGCATAGCATCTTTGGTCGGGAGGCCCCATTCGGGGAAGTTCGGCCGACAAGTGCAGGTCTTATTTCAGTCAACGCCACATTGGGTGTCTTGCGCGTCGGTGATGAGGATGAAATGATGATGAGAACAACACAGCACCCAGTCCTCGAGCGGAGAAAATCACCAAACCGACCGGGAGTCGAACCCGGGTATGCTTGCATGGGAGGAGAGCACGTTACCACCAAGCTGAGCAGGCGGACGCCATTGTAAATATTTCGTTTTGAGTCCGATATCTTAAGGAGATGTTACATGAGGGGAAAGTTTTGAAGAACAGCATTCATTATTTCATGTTGTTGTTGTGGTCTTCAGTCCTGAGACTGGTTTGATGCAGCTCTCCATGCTACTCTATCCTGTGCAAGCTTCTTCATCTCCCAGTACCTACTGCAACCTACATCCTTCAGAATCTGCTTAGTGTATTCATCTCTTGGTCTCTCCCTACGATTTTTACCCTCCACGCTGCCCTCCAATACTAAATTGGTGATCCCTTGATGCCTCAGAACATGTCCTACCAACCGATCCCTTCTTCTGGTCAAGTTGTGCCACAAACTTCTCTTCTCCCCAATCCTATTCAATACTTCCTCATTAGTTATTTGATCTAACCATCTAATCTTCAGCATTCTTCTGTAGCACCACATTTCGAAAGCTTCTATTCTCTTCTTGTCCACACTATTTACCGTCCATGTTTCACTTCCATACATGGCTACACTCCATACAAATACTTTCAGAAATGACTTCCTGATACTTAAATCCATACTCGATGTTAACAAATTTTTCTTCTTCAGAAACGCTTTCCTTGCCATTGCCAGTCTACATTTTATATCCTCTCTACTTCGACCATCATCAGTTATTTTGCTCCCCAAATAGCAAAACTCCTTTACTACTTTAAGTGTCTCATTTCATAATCTAATTCCCTCAGCATCACCCGACTTAATTAGACTACATTCCATTATCCTCGTTTTGCTTTTGTTGATGTTCATCTTATATCCTCCCTTCAAGATACCATCCATTCCGTTCAACTGCTCTTCTAAGTCCTTTGCTGTCTCTGACAGAATTACAATGTCATCGGTGAACCTCAAAGTTTTTATTTCTTCTCCATGGATTTTAATACCCACTCCGAATTTTTCTTTTGTTTCCTTCACTGCTTGCTCAATATACAGATTGAATAACATCGGGGAGAGGCTACAACCCTGTCTTACTCCCTTCCCCACCGCTGCTTCCCTTTCATGTCCCTCGACTCTTATAACTGCCATCTGGTTTCTGTACAAATTGTAAATAGCCTTTCGCTCCCTGTATTTTACCCCTGCCACCTTTAGAATTTGAAAGAGAGTATTCCAGTCAACATTGTCAAAAGCTTTCTCTAAGTCTACGAATGCTAGAAACGTAGGTTTGTCTTTCCTTAATCTTTCTTCTAAGATAAGTCGTAAGGTCAGTATTGCCTCACGTGTTCCAGTATTTCTACGGAATCCAAACTGATCTTCCCCGAGGTCGGCTTCTATTAGTTTTTCCATTCGTCTGTAAAGAATTCGTGTTAGTATTTTGCAGCTGTGGCTTATTAAACTGATTGTTCGGTAATTTTCACATCTGTCAACACCTGCTTTCTTTGGGATTGGAATTATTATATTCTTCTTGAAGTCTGAGGGTATTTCACCTGTCTCATACATCTTGCTCACCAGATGGTAGAGTTTTGTCAGGACTGGCTCTCCCAAGACCGTCAGAAGTTCCAATGGAATGTTGTCTACTCCGGGGGCCTTGTTTCGACTCAGGTCTTTCAGTGCTCTGTCAAACTCTTCACGCAGTATCGTATCTCCCATTTCATCTTCATCTACATCCTCATCCATTTCCATAATATTGTCCTCAAGTACATCGCCCTTGTATAGACCCTCTATATACTCCTTCCACCTTTCTGCTTTCCCTTCTTTGCTTCATATGTTCATAAATTACATAGAAGTCTTTCAACAGGGATGGCCAAGAATTCGGTTCATAGGTCGTGCCCAGGCCCAAGTACCATAGCGCTCAGCTTGTCTGGCACATTTCCTCCACCGCCACACCACGCTGTCTCAGCATTAGTGGGGGGTGGGCGGGCGGAAACAGCGAACGCACCACTTTTAAATGGTAATATAGTCACACTGCATACAACTTTGTTTTATATTTCACACATCTCAAAAACAAAGATCATAACAAAAGCAATTTTTCTGTATTATAAATTATTTTTGGCGTGATGAAGCCATATAATCTTTATCTGGTGCAAACTGTTAGCACATGGTCAGACGAAGACAGTTTCACAGATTTTCACACTCTGGTTGCCACGTAAACATCTTTTACACGTATTCGTTTGTCGAAATATTGTAGCACTTTGCCAGTTTAAGTAAGGAGGCGTGGAAATTACCTGAGGCAACCAATGTACAACAGCTTGCAATGCGGGTAGCGTGCAGTCAAGTCCATGTATATAATGCTAGGTCTGCAATCCATTCCGAATGTTCTACTTTTAGTTTCTGCAGTTCTTTCTCCTTCATAGATTCAACAGCGAGCTTTAGATCTAAAAATGTTTCGAATCATTCCCCTTGACTTAACAAATGTACTTGGCAGTAATATTCAAAGTATCCATACTCTTCGTTCAGATATATCAATAACTGTTGCAACTGACATTCTGTGTGCGCAACCACAGAAATTTTACTGTTCGTACCACCATTTTCTTCACGTGCACCATACCTGCAAATTTAGAACAGAGTGGTTGTTGGTATACAGAACAATAAATACCGCCTGTCAATCACTGTAATTTTTGCTCTTTCGTTGCCAACTAAAGCTTTAAAGTTTTTATGCTTGATAATGTAATTGCGTTTCGTAGCCAGTTTAGAGTACCCATCGGTTATGCGAGTTCATAATATCTATGGAGAGTTCTCATCTCTCTCTTCTATCATTTCCAGTCATTTCTAAAGGCTTGTGAAGACAGATCCATAGATTGCCTTGTTTTGTGGTGACAGCCAGTGCATCTGTGAATTCCTTAATACCACGAACAAATAGCGAATGGGAAACAACGCTGACACCACGATTCTGCCGAACAGAAGAGGTTTTGCAGACTTAAAAATACCAAACCGAAATAATGAAATGTCGCTCTGTACCGGAAATTTCCGGGGAGGACCGAGCAAAGCTGAGTGACGGCAGGCCGCGCCTTGGCCCACCCGCAACCCGCACGACCAGCACGCATCAACTCTGGCACGCTGTGGCTGCCCCTAGCTGAGGACATATCCGACTGAGTCGTAATGAAACTTCACTCACTCGTGAAGTTATAGGATACCTACAGGCACACATAATTCTCAAACACTACTTGCCCAAGGTGCAGCCTCTCACCATGTTTACCCCTCAGATGCATGATGCATCTGGCCACCATAATTTTCCACAGGCTGTAAAGTACAGTATGTGATCAAAAGTATCCGGACACCTGGCTGAAAATGACTTACAAGTTCGTGGCGCCCTCCATCGGTAACGCTGGAATTCAAATTGGTGTTGGCCCACACTTAGCCTTGATGACAGCTTCCACTCCCGCCAGAATACGTTTTATCAGGTGCTCGAAGGTTTCTTGGGGAATGGCAGCCCATTATTCACGGAGTGCTGCAGTGGGAAGAGGTATCGATGTCGGTCGGTGAGGCCTGACACAAAGTCCGCGTGCCAAAACATCCCTAAGGTGTTCTGCAGGATCCAGGTCAGGACTCTGTGCATGATAGTCCATTACAGTTTAAGTAGGCTGTTTAGTTTTTTATGTTGGTAACGCCACGTAGCGGTCTGTGTGGCTGTGCTATGTGCAGTCTGTGGCTGGTTAGCATTGTTGGAATATTCGCTATTGTAGTGTTGGGCAGTTGGAGGTGAGCCGCCAGCAATGGTGGATGTGGGGAGAGAGATGACAGAATTTTGAGAGCGGGTGATCTGGAATTGTGTCCATCAGAGAGAGTAAATTTGTAAGACTGGATGTCATGAACTGATATATATATATATATATATATATATACACTCCTGGAAATTGAAATAAGAACACCGTGAATTCATTGTCCCAGGAAGGGGAAACTTTATTGACACATTCCTGGGGTCAGATACATCACATGATCACACTGACAGAACCACAGGCACATAGACACAGGCAACAGAGCATGCACAATGTCGGCACTAGTGCAGTGTATATCCACCTTTCGCAGCAATGCAGGCTGCTATTCTCCCATGGAGACGATCGTAGAGATGCTGGATGTAGTCCTGTGGAACGGCTTGCCATGCCATTTCCACCTGGCGCTTCAGTTGGACCAGCGTTCGTGCTGGACGTGCAGACCGCGTGAGACGACGCTTCATCCAGTCCCAAACATGCTCAATGGGGGACAGATCCGGAGATCCGCTGGCCAGGGTAGTTGACTTACACCTTCTAGAGCACGTTGGGTGGCACGGGATACATGCGGACGTGCATTGTCCTGTTGGAACAGCAAGTTCCCTTGCCGGTCTAGGAATGGTAGAACGATGGGTTCGATGACGGTTTGGATGTACCGTGCACTATTCAGTGTCCCATCGACGATCACCAGTGGTGTACGGCCAGTGTAGGAGATCGCTCCCCACACCATTATGCTGGGTGTTGGCCCTGTGTGCCTCGGTCGTATGCAGTCCTGATTGTGGCGCTCACCTGCACGGCGCCAAACACGCATACGACCATCATTGGCACCAAGGCAGAAGCGACTCTCATCGCTGAAGACGACACGTCTCCATTCGTCCCTCCATTCACGCCTGTCGCGACACCACTGGAGGCGGGCTGCACGATGTTGGGGCGTGAGCGGAAGACGGCCTAACGGTGTGCGGGACCGTAGCCCAGCTTCATGGAGACGGTTGCGAATGGTCCTCGCCGATACCCCAGGAGCAACAGTGTCCCTAATTTGCTGGGAAGTGGCGGTGCGGTCCCCTACGGCACTGCGTAGGATCCTACGGTCTTGGCGTGCATCCGTGCGTCGCTGCGGTCCGGTCCCAGGTCGACGGGCACGTGCACCTTCCGCCGACCACTGGCGACAACATCGATGTACTGTGGAGACCTCACGCCCCACGTGTTGAGCAATTCGTCGGTACGTCCACCCGGCCTCCCGCATGCCCACTATACGCCCTCGCTCAAAGTCCGTCAACTGCACATACGGTTCACGTCCACGCTGTCGCGGCATGCTACCAGTGTTAAAGACTGCGATGGAGCTCCGTATGCCACGGCAAACTGGCTGACACTGACGGCGGCGGTGCACAAATGCTGCGCAGCTAGCGCCATTCGACGGCCAACACCGCGGTTCCTGGTGTGTCCGCTGTGCCGTGCGTGTGATCATTGCTTGTACAGCCCTCGCGCAGTGTCCGGAGCAAGTATGGTGGGTCTGACACACCGGTGTCAATGTGTTCTTTTTTCCATTTCCAGGAGTGTATATATAATGACTTTTGAACACTATTAAGGCGCTGCAGTCATGGACTGTGTTGCTGATACCTCGGGCATGGGTGTGTGTGTTTGTCCTTAGGATAATTTAGGTTAAGTAGTATGTAAGCTTAGGGACTGATGACCTCAGCAGTTAAGTCCCATAAGATTTCACACACATCTGAACATTTTTGAACACTATTAAGGTAGATACATTGTTTGTTCTCTATCAAAAACTTCCATTTGCTAACTATGACTATCAGTAGTTAGTGCCTTCAGTAGTTATTTAGCTGGCATTAGTGGCGCTCGCTGTATTGCAGTAGTTCGAGTAACGAAGATTTTTGTCAGGTAAGTGATTCATGAAAGGTATAGGTTATTGTTAGTCAGGGCCATTCTTTTGTAGGGATTTTTGAAAGTCAGATTCCGTTGCGCTAAAGATATTGTGTGTCAGCTTAGTGTTGATCAGAATAAGTAAAGAGAGTAATGTCTGAGTACGTTCAGTTTTGCTCAGATGTTTGAAAATCAAATAACGTAGAGGTTTATCAGCACAGTAATTCATCAATTTTTCAAAGGGGATGTTTCAACAGGGATGCTATTGTCGTGTAACAATTCCTCCACAGGCCGTGCATAATGAACAGGTGCTCGATAATGTTGAAAGATGCAATCGACATCCCCGAATTTCTCTTCAACACTGGGAAACAAGAAGGTACTTAAAACATGAATGTAGGCCTGTGCTATGATAGTGCCAAGGAAAACAGCAAGGAGTGCAAACACCCTCCATGGAGAACACGGCCACACGATAACCCCACCGCCTCCGAATTTTGCTGTTGCCACTACACACGCTGGCAGATGACGTTCAACAGGCATTCGCCATACTCACACCCTGCAATCGGATCGCCACATTGTGTACCGTGACTCGTCACTCCACGCAACGTTTTCCCATTGTTCAATCGTCCAATGTTTACGTTCCTTACACCAAGCGAGGCGTCCTTTGGCATTTACCGGCGTGATGTGTGGTTTATGAGCAGCAGCTCGACCATGAAACCCAAGTATTCTCACCTTCCACCTAACTGTCATAGTACATGCAGTGGCTCCTCATGCAGCTTGGAATTCCTGTGTGATCGTCTGGATACACGTCTGCCTATTACACATCATGATCCTCTTCAACTGTCGGCAGGATCTGTCAGTCAACAGACGAAGTCAACCTGTACGCTTTTGTGCTGTACGTGTCCCTTCACGTTTCCACTTCACCATCACATCAGAAACAGTGGACCTAGCGATGTTTAGAATTGTCGAAACCTCGCGTACGGGCGTATGACACAAGTGACACCCAATCACCTGACCACTTTGGAAGTCTATGAGTTCCGCAGAACGCCCCATTCTGCTCTCTCATGATGTCTAATGACTACTGACGTCGCTGATATGGAGTACCTGGCAGTAGGTGGTAGCACAATCCACCTAATATGAAAAACGTATGTTTTTGTGGGTGCCCGGATACTTTGGTCCACATAGTGTACCAGCTCTCTCTCGGACCTCCAGATGAGTTCTACTTCCTGAGCCTAATTCTCTGCCATTGTGTCCCAAGTTGAAGTGCGTTCTCTCTTTAATCATTCTTCGTTCTCGACTCTACAAATCTGCACAACTCTTGTGAGTGTGCCAACGTAAAAGGCTCTGAAATCTACTAGCCAATTATTTTTTTGGTAGCAAGACAACTACCTCTTCTCCATGCAACTTTAACTAATCATTACTCGCACAGGTCAACCAATCATTCCACACACAGGTTTTCAGTCTTTGAACACTTCTGAGATACTCCTTCACTCTTTCGCCAGTTCGATGTTTTAGCCAATGCGATCATTTCCATATAGACACTTAACGGAAATTGGTATCCTAACTTTCCCTACTCTGCTATTAATTTTGGTTAGCCAGTGACGTGCTATTTTACAACTTTTTAGGCAAGAGGTTATTCATCTCACGCGAAGAAGCGACAGTAATTCGGTCCCGTGCTATACAAAAAGAAAAGAACTGATGTTCCCAAAGCTGTCTGGCCATTTGGTAACTTCTGATGGAAAGCTAAGACATTTACCTCTCACTGACTGTCCCTCACCTAGCATTCTCAGAAGGCGACTTCTCAGTGCAAAACAAAGTTCCTTTGAAGTTTCTCCTACCTGAATGTCACTGCTTGTAAAATCAGAGACTCTCCTTGAGTTTGTCACACCACGTTGACTTCTGCTCTGAATGTAGCCTTCATCCGGATCACGCAGAGTGTCTAGCATTATGCAAAACCTACAGGAAGGCAGTCGCCAGCCCTGAAGCCCGGACAGCGTCCGGGACCTGCTCTTAGTGATCGTCTCGTCTGCGCCATCCTCTGAAAAGGCGAGATGCATTCCTAATGGGATGGGGTGGGTAGAGGGGAGGGAAGAGGAGGACCTTCTGAAGATAAGGTCACTGACCTGGGTTATTGCACCTGGCTTGTCTCACCAAGTATTCAGCTCAACTACAAAAAAGATTAGATGTCAAACCGCCACCAGGAAGAAGAAGGAATTTATATGGAAGTAGACGGCCTATTCCTGGCAGTTTCTGACACTGTTCATTGCAATATTCATTAGACTACCGTATCAAGACGCAGGAATTGTTATATCCTAGCCAGTAATGCCAACCGAACCCGCTGCCAAAAGGTTGGCAGCATCAAAGTCCGGACGCCGTCCGCATAAGCAGCGCCAGCGATACAGGAAATCGCCGCAAGTCTGCGCGCGCCACCGCTGGCTTCTGGCTTCTTAAGCGCTGGAGTCGCGAGCGCTAGGACAGTTCTGTATTCGCCGCTCAGTTGTATACTCGCCACCGATTTGTGTACTTGCTAGTCGGTTGTGTGTTCATCGCAGCAGAGTTGTTGTTTGTCGTCAGCCGACGCTGACCTAGCCGCTCCGACTCGAACTAGACAGATTTCTGTAGACACGGAGTTCACTACTGTGTTTCTGTATCTTCGTTAATAAAGATAAGTACCGACTTTTATTTAATCAGAGTGTTTGGGTTTTCATCTTTCTGTTCACTGTTCCAGCGGACCGGTCGGCCCGCTATTAAAAGTGTGGCGGTGACTTCGTAAGCCGTTTCTACAGCGAAGTGTTTGTCGCTACGAACGCCGCCACAAAAGGAATAAAGCTCAGATAATAATGATTTTAAATAAAATTATGTATAGCACATGAGATACGCCAAACTCACAAAGAACTGCCACCTATCACACAGAACAGAATAACCCCTTCAGAGCTACTGAACAAATGAGCCTCGGCTTGACCAGCTGAGGGTACTGTTTCGAATATCTTAATCGAAGGCTACGTTGTGTGGAGCCATTCCATAGATTGCCATTTTGTTTCCTACTCAATGTGGTGAGTCTACACTTCATCACCTATGATAATGTTCAGTTTCATAACGAGAAGACAGTTCGGCACAGATGTTCCTTCTCTCCACCTTATGTTCTTCAGTTAGGCTTTGAGAAGCCAGAGGCCCCAACTTTTGAATATTCTAATTGACGTACAATTGTGCCGCCAACAGAGACGTCGAGTTGAGTACTCAGATAATGGACTGTAATTCGTTGAAAAACTCAAATAAAAGTGGCCGCGGCACTACAGGCATAACAGCGGTATGCTGCCGGGTTATGCGTGGTTGATCAGACGTCTTCCTCCTTGTTCTGTTGACGATAGACGCCTCGTTCAGCTACTTCCCATGTTTCTTTCCACTGTCTGGTATCCGTAGACATTCCGTAAACGCCTGAAAATGTTTGTGTTGGTCTGATTTTTCTCCAAAACAAATTCAGTGATTGCTCTTTGCATGGCACGCGCCTCAGTTGCAGACCCCATTTTGAAGACTGGTTACAGCGCTACCATCTGTTGGGAGTTATTGCAAATACGAGATGACGTGGCACTCTTTAAGGATGACGCGAACAAAATTAGAATTATTTTGAACCAAAACTGGTTGCGAAAAAAGACGTGTTGCATTACCTATTTAACGCCCTTTGTATGTACATCAACATGTCTGTACATAATCCACAAGGCATCATACGGTGCATAGTGGTGAGTACCTTCTACCACTCATTTCTCTTATATTTTTTTTTCGTGGTCCTTACGCAAAAGTTACATTCCTGGCAGTAGAATTGTTATGCAGCCAGCCGCAAATGGCGGTTCTCCATATTTTCTCAGTCTTTCGTATACCCTCCAGGGATTTCCCTTTAAGTTCACATCGCATCTGTGTAACACACGTGTGTTGACCGAAGCTGCTGGTAAGAAGTCTGGCAGCAACCCTCTTTATTGCTTCTCCTTTAATCCGACCTGGTGTGGATTCCAAACACTCTAACAGTGCTCAAGAATGAGTTGTGTTAGTATTAAATATGCCGTGTTCCTTATAGGTGAACAACTTTTGCACAGAATTTGCTCAATAAACTGAAGTTAACCATTTGTCTTTCCTAAAACTGTCCTTCGTGCTGGTTCCATTTCATGTAGCTTTCCAACGTTATGACTCTATATTCCACCGACCTGAGAGTGTCAATCAGAACACCACTAGCACTGAATTCGAGAAGTACGAGACTCGTTTGCTCTGGTTTAGACGTTAATCCATCTGTCGGAGGAGTCATTCCGCTCGGCGGCTCTATTCTAGACGTGAAGCCATTGTTCCAGGTGAACCAGTTACATCTGAGTCAATATTCGCACTTGGGACACTAGAGATAACCATTGAGGTACGTGTGAAGAATCACTTTCAGATTTCGACGCCTGTGGGACTACATATTTCCTCTAGACTTCAGTAACCCACATCTCTTTTCATTCACACTTGAAAGATAATACGCTATTGGGAGACTACTTAAAAAAAAAAAAAAAAACTTGCACAAGAAGACGTAACAAGTTAATTCATTAACCACTTTAATGTTCCATGCAACATTATTCCAATATTAGAGTTTAGTGTGGAATGTGTCAACTGCTTCACGAGAATGGTAACTGTTTCGTTAGGATACAGCTACAGCCTACTGATTTACATTAGTAATTTCAAATTACGATTAATATATAATGTATTCATAAACCAATTATTCTAAACATACACAAATAATACACTACTGTCCATTAAAATTGCTACACCAAGAAGAAATGCAGATGATAACGGTTATTCATTGGACAAATATATTATCCTAGAACTGACATGTGATTACATTTTCACGCAATTTGGGTGCATAGATCCTGAGAAATCAGTACCCAGAAGAACCACCTCTGGCCATAATAACGGCCTTGATACGCCTGGGCATTGAGTCAAACAGAGCTTGGATAGCGTGTACAGGTACAGCTGCCCATGCAGCTTCAGCACGATACCACAGTTCATCAAGAGTAGTGACTGGCGTATTCAGACGGGCCAGTTGCTCGGCCACCATTGACCAGACGTTTTCAATTGGTGAGAGATCTAGAGAATGTGCTGGCCAGAGCAGCACTGGAACATTTTCTGTATCCAGAAAGCTCCGTACAGGACCTGCAACATGCGTTCGTGGATTATCCTGCTGAAATGTAGGGTTACACAGGCATCGAATGAAGGGTAGAGCCACGGGTCGTAACACATATGAAATGTAACGTCCACTGTTCAAAGTGCCGTCAATGCGAACAAGAGGTGACCGAGACGTGTAACAAATGGCACCCCATACCATCACGCCGGGTGATACGCCAATATGGCGATGACGAGTACACGCTTCCATTGTGCGTTCACCGCGATGTCGCCAAACACGGATGCGACCATCATAATGCTGTAAACAGAACCTGGATTCATCCGAAAAAATGACGTTTTGCCATTCGTGCGCCCAGATTCGTCGTTGAGTACTCCATCGCAGGCGCTCCTGTCTGTGATGCAGCGTCAAGGGTAACCGCAGCCATGGTCTCCGAGCTGATAGTCCATGCTGCTGCAAACATCGTCGAACTGTACGCGCAGATGGTTGTTGTCTTGCAAACGTCTCCATCTGTTGACTCAGGGATCGAGACGTGGCTGCACGATCCGTTACAGCCATGCGGATAAGATGCCTGCTATCTCGACTGCTAGTGACTATAATCTGACCTTTATCAAAGTCGAAAACGTGATGGTACGCATTCCTCCTCCTTACACGAGGCATCACAACAACGTTTCACCAGGCAACGCCGGTCAACTGCTCTTTGTTTATGAAAAATCGGTTGGAAACTTTCCTCATGTCAGCACGTTTTGGGTGTCGCCACCGGCGCCAACCTTGTGTAAATGCTCTGAAAATCTAATCATTTGCATATCACAGCATCTTCTTCCTGTCTGCTAAATGTCGCGTCTGTAGCACGTTATCTTCGTGGTGTAGCAATTTTAATGGCCAGTAGTGTAACTATCAAAGGATATTTCTATGAAGCAGTAGTAATTGGCGACCAAAAATGAACTTTTGTCAGTAATTATTGAAACAATGTGAAGTGCTGTTACTAGTCTCTAAATTGTATTTCATATTTTAAACTTATTTTATTTCAAATCGACTCATACAAGTTTTCCTCACATATTCGATAATTTTACTCGTATTTGTAAGTGGTGTTTTTTCAGATATTGTTTAAATGGTACTATATACATTAGTTTTTCGTTTTCACAATATTTTTCATCAGTGACACGATTCTAAGAGACTAAATAAGGACTTAAATGCATTATTCTTTTGAGAGAAATAAGGAAAAAATACGTTCGATGGTAACAACAAAAAAGAAAGCATCTGTGATTCGGAACCAATCTCAATGTGCACCCAAAAATATACAGCTATTCACATTATCAACAGAACAGTCTCTGCTAACGGTATACTGCGCCTTCCACATTACAGGCAACGGTTTCTACACAATGCTGGTGCCTACTCTGAAGGACAGTAACAGTTGCAAGTCTGGAAGTCTTTTGTATCGGTTGTAAATAAATAGTTGGCACTATTTAAGTTGCAGCCCTCGTATATTAATAGCCTTATAACTGATGCTATTTGAGAGACATTATCTTTGACGTCTGAGAGTTGACTGTAGATTTATGTCCATTTTCGTAAATTACATGCTGTACACTAGCAAATTCACCATATTGCCATCATGACTGAAAATCGTAGATTAGGAAGGAAGAGGAAGGAAGCAGATTTCTCTGTCATGGAAGGTGGAGCATTGTATGTATGTATGTTTCCTGTTTCCTGGATACCTGTTATTATGCAGGACATTATTATGCTCTAATAATAAGAATTTCTTGCAAGAAAAGTGCTTCAACAAAAAAGAATTTTATAAAATACTTCGACTAAAAAGCTTAAGAATATTAGGAGAAGTGGATTATTAAACATTAAGTTTGGAAATTAATTGAAAAGGAAAGATAATGGAAATAATGAACTAAATCAACAATTTATTCAATTTTACATTAAAATACATTAATAACATATTTTTGTAGGCCTCAATCTATTTAACAATTTTTAAAATTCTTCAAGTTCACTCTGATTCTTGAGTAAAATTAACAGAACAGTTAACCACAACTCTTTCACTCACTACATGTCCAACAATAGACATTGTCTATTTACACTATTATAGTTCCAACAGCCGATTTACAAGTAACGATTTTCCACAGTTTATTCACATTCTCTTCAAAGCTCACATCATGTTTCACCTCCGGCAAACTGTCAGTGTTGACTCACTAGAATAGACTTCATTGTGTTCGTTGAGTGTTCAGCAAGGACAAAATACCATAAAATATTTTGCAGTATCTTATGGTACATAGCAAAAAATCAGTTCTTGTGTAGTATGATGACAATGACATAATATCTACAAATCTACAATGAAATACGACATATACAGCTTTTATATCCTAACAGTTGTAATGACTAAATGATTCTTTTTTTTGTAATAGATTGAGTACAAGGATTTAACTCACAGATTTTTGCTGAACAATCTGTCGTTAAAATGGTAGGCTCATAATAGTAGAAGGTATTGTGGCTAAACAAGATTAGTTTTAGGTACACGCAACGGTCACGTCATTTATTTTATCAACATACAGTTCCAAATCAAGGATTGAAACGATAAAAAATAAAAAGCATTCTTCATAGGAAACCTGAAAGGTAACAGGCATTACTCTACACTTCAGTTACGAGTGTAGCTGTTAATTGGGGAATATTTAAGTACTACCATGTAGTAAAGTGTAAAAAGAAATTGACATTCAGAGATCCAAAGTGCAGGAAATGTGTATGGAGCTAAATTAAGAGAATACTATGGTATCTCAGTTACTGGTCATGACATACTTACTGGCAGTCAAAAGAAGTGAAAAGTTGAAAGATGAGACAGAGTTGTCCTTTGGACTTTGTCATTATGTTTGGCTCGGGAATCAGTACTCACACACTGGCCGTAGTAGAAAATTGACGTAAATCATCACCTGTAAGGGTATCAGAAATTGAATCAGTCACGAAATAGATGTTAGCAACCATTTAATAAAATGATCAAGTGTTGTAGAAGTTAAAATTCGATGAGGACGCTCGAAGTAATTTGAGATGTTAGATACCAGGTAAATTTATAAATGCATTGAAATAAATGTGGCTCGTCAAACTCCGCTTTCAGATTCTGCTGACGTATATGAGACAGTGTGCCTATAGTCTTCGTTGGAGTTCAGCAATACAGTACATTTGCTGACGGTGTTATCCCCAGGTAAATATCGTCGTTAGATGACTGTAAGTCTTGCAGAAATACTTCATCAAAACTTTTACTTTTTGTAAAGAATGGTAGTTTCCTTTACATGTAGATAAATGTGAGAGAGTGCCAGTAGCAGAGAGAAGTAATATAATAGTATTTGACTACAATATTTGTAGTGGATTATCTGTAGCAGGTCATGCTGTATAAATATTTAGGAAAAATTGTAGGAAGCTATGTGACATGAGAAAAACATTCAGTATATATAATAGGTAAGAGTTCCAGGAAAGTGAGCCGGCCTCGGTGGCCGAGCGGTTCTAGGCGCTCAGTCCGGAACTGCGCGACTGCTACAGTCGCAAGTTCGAATCCTACCTCGGGCATGGATGTGTGTGATGTCCTTAGGTTAGTTAGGTTTAAGTAGTTCTAAGTTCTAGGGGACTGATGACCATAGAAGTTTCGTCCCATAGTGCTCAGAGCCATTTGAACCATTTGAACCAGGAAAGTGAAGAGCATATGCAAAGAAAGTGGCATACCAGGCGTTGGTGCGACCATTTTCCAGGAAAGCCAATTGGGTAAATTTAGAGGAACAATATTAAAGTAGACTGTCTGAAAATTATTGTGTGTGTTTCACAAGAGTAATACAGTACAGATCAGGGCTCGAATATCCATGTAGCAGAAGCCAAAGGTAATGGATAAAGGAAAAATTTCATGGCAGGAACCATCACATTTATTAAAATGCTCCTTGGACCAATGAGTAACTTTGAGAGGCTGAACATTTCGTCCCCATCTACACAGGACATTTTCAACGTTGGTTATAGCTTCCATGTAATTCTCATGAGCAGCTGGGTTGCTGCTGCCTGCCGCAAATCTCATTTCTTTGTCCTTTCACATGTAAGTGTGACATTGAATACGTTTCAAAATTGGATCACAAATGGCCATGGCAGGTTTCTGCCATCCAATGTTGATATCGGTCCATGGTGGGAGAGTGGTACACTTTATTCCTCCCACTTAAAATTATTGGCATGATAGGATGATGCCTTTCAAGGTTGGTGTCCATTTCAATTAAGATATCTGGGCTGAGAGCCCTGGTAGATGTATAAAACTGCTCCCTGACGTTTCGTTGCTTAGATAAACACGCATTCACAATCATTTGACAAATGGCCCTCTATACTGATCAATAAATTCAGGGGCGTCTCAAGCTCTTACTGCTGTTTTCTGTTTTATCCCTGATGATTATTACTGCAATTGGAGATGTCATATCAAGGAATAATTTTACATATCAGACGTGGTCACTCAGTCTAGAATCTGTTATATACATATATAAGTAGAGTGTATATGTGCATGTCTGGGATATCCTCCCATGCCACTGAATCGATTTCAGCCAAATGTGGCACAGAAACAGCAGGCCTCAGAAGTATCAGCAATGTGGGGTTAATAGCATCCTAGCTTCGCTGGAAGAGGACATACAGGCAAAAACTTGTTTTCCCATCCCCTGGCATATAGACTGCCTTGCACAATAGCTATAATATGTGAGAACAGTACCAGCCTTTTAAATCGACCTGCTTTGCAGTCCAGCCTAGATGTCAGAGCAAGAAATAGTTTTTTGGTCCCTGACATGTAGGCTACAATGAATGGTAGATGTGTGGTGTTGGAGTGGTATTGACCAGCTTTATCGACCTGCTTTGTATGGGAAAAAGTACATCAGTGGCAAATAGCTGATTTTCAAGCCTCTGATATATAGCCCGCCCTTCATGACAGGTATATTGTGGGAGTAGTACCGTTTTATTGAACTGTATTGCAGGGGTTACATTTGCCAATGAGCATGACTGGCGACTGTTTGAGGTGGACAGACTAGGGGATGGACAGATGGACAGACGAGGGGATGGATACAGTGACAGAGAGGAGGAAACAGGCAGAGAGAGGGGACTAAGGGACATTCATGATGCAGATGGAAGATGTAGATGAGTGGTGGATATGTAAAAAAGGAAGAGGGGGAGGTGGAGATGAGAGAGTGAGGGGAGGAGGATATGATCAGTGAGATGGGGGAAGAAGATACTGTCAGAGGGGGCTGGCGGAAATGGACACAGAGAAGTGGAGGTGAAGATGTAGAGAGAGAGATTCTGAGAGTGGGGCAGAGGAGATGGATATATAGTGGGAGGTTGAGGTGAACAGACAGAGGGAGGCAGGGGTGGACAAGAGAAGGGGAGGAGGTGGAGGTGCTCTACTTATGTGTTGAAGGGTGTGTAGCGTGAGGAAGTACGCAAAAACGTGTCAATGTGTGGATGGGACCTTCACAGAAGCTTAATACCGCGACTGAAGGTACCCTCTATAAGTGATACTCTCCAAGAAATTTATTCACTTGCGGCATAACAACGCGGTATATATCAATATCTGAATTTTCATCGCAACGTTATGTCGTCCATGGACTGCAGTTTGGAAACTGCAACTGTTTACGACAACAAAATAAAAACTGAAACAATTATCTGTGTCAATCGCTTCCTATTTTCCCCCACGAAGCGTTTCGAAGACTTACATTCTCATCTTTAGATGGATCAGCATATCACATTAGACTTTAGTTTGCTGGATGTAGCCATCGTCTACTCTGAGTTTCATTTCGCTACAAATCACGTAGGATAAGTTTTAAACAGTAATAAAGTCTCTTGCAAAATTTTATTGCAGAAGGAACGATGAAGTTCCTCATAAGTATACATTTTCATCTTTAAATTTCTCACAAACACTAAACCACAACATAAACAGACCAGAGATTTTGCAGATGCAGTAGCAGTCCTTATAAGTCGACGCCGATTCAATATCAGTTTACGTAGCGAATCAGATATAGATCACATACATACAAGTGCTTAACTCTTCAAACCTGTTAAGTTTAAGAATATTATTTCAAAAAATAAGAATATGATAAATAAAACACTTATAAACCTGTATTTTACCTTACTTTTATGGTAATGTTTCTGCTTGGTGATTTAGAAGTTTTCTTATGATTCACGTCACTCAAAAGTAGAAAGAAATAAAAATTACTGTGCATCGTCTTTCTGCTGGAACATATTGAAAGTAGCTCTATTGTCGTTTGCGATTTGTAATTGCAGTGTCTTTCACTTTAATGAGTGCTGAATATAATGCATTGATGGCGAAACGAAACTCAAAACAGAGAGCTGGCTACATCCAGCAAACAAAATTAAATGGAATCCACTGATCCACCTGAAGGTGAGGTTTTAACGTCTAACGTATGGTGAGAGAAAATAAAAGGTTACTGACACAGATAACAGTCTAAATTTATCTTTTACTTTCATCGTAGTTTGGTTCTAGTATATCCGTTCTTGGAAGTGTTAGCAGTCTCTTTAACAGCAAATCGTTAAAATTCAGGAGGCGCACGAAACTGTGTCCTTTGTGCGGGATATCTCGAGAGACAAAGGCATGTTAAAGTTTCGTCGCATGGTGTGGCGATAAGCCCCTTAGGTGAGGGAGCAGCCCCTCAGCCTATTGTTCCGCGCGGCTACAAATTAAACGAACGCCCTGGCGAGTGGCGGAGAGTGCTTTTGGCACGCCGCCGAGCTTGTGGGAGCCAGCCAGCAAGCCAGATAAGGGCAGAGTGCCACACACTGAGTGGGCAGTCGGCCCCTTTTATCTGCGACATACGGCGCTAGCAAACAGGCGCGTTTATCACACGCGGGCACTGCTAGGCTACTCTGGTGGCAGGAAGTGGGTGGCCTAGCCCAGTGTTCTTGGTTGTCCCGCCAATTTCTCCCAAGGAGAGGCCTGTGCAAACTGTTCGTTTCAAACAGCCAACAGCTTAAGAGCAGCTGAGATCAAAGCTTCTAAAACACCGGCACTTGTAACCTTCTGGGAGAAGAGCACCAGAATATTCTTCAGTGTTATTCTCTTTCGTAAGTAGCATCCATCGATAGACAACTATCGTACGTTAGTGTAGAAAAAATATAGTTTATCACACTATTCCACATTTAACACTTATCTCATAAATTTTTTTAAGGTTCCTTCCGGCATATTATTCACTTGCTTTCGCTGAACCTTCACAAGGACCTGTAGTCCATTGTTGTCAATAAATGTCTCAGCAGATAATAATCGGGTTCTGGATTGATGTGAATCAGCTCTGCGTTGATTATAATGCAGCATGTGATAGCAGATACAGAGAGCAACTGTACCGTGCTTTGACTGAACTAGGAATCTCTGGAAAATTGCTAAGGCTTGTGAGAATAGCAAGGAATGAAGCACACAGCAATATAAGAACGGGAGGAACGGTGTCTCATCCACTAAGTATATAAGATGGTGGAAGGCAAGGAGATAAGCTGGCATATCACCTTTTTAATGTTGCCTTGGAGAAGGTTGTGAGGAACGATCAGTACAGATACTCGCTTATGTTCATGTCAATATGTATTGCGCTTTCAACCGCCCAGCCTGTGTTTTTCATATTTTCTCTCTCGCTACGTGTAAACTATTAGTTCTACAGAAAAAAATGAACCAGACCTTTTTGTAGGAAATTTAATGTAGTAAAATCTTGTACGGGGATATGTTTTCGTTGGAGATCGCGGTTTTCGAGTTGTTCGAGAAAAACGCGTTTTAAGATCTCTTCTGTAGGCTACATTTTTCTTGAATAATTCGAGAATTACGGCCTCTAGCGAAAATTTACCCCAGTACCCCCTCAACATTCCATCTGCTCCCACCCACTTTCAACTGCTCCAGCATGACGCGCTCTTCACCGTCAAACCAACCCTTCACATATCTCTATCCTTCCTCGAGCTTCACCACCCATTTAATCGCCACCAATGCTCATCGGACGTACAGTCATTTTGGTCCTGATTTTGCCGTCAACAATTATAACTATTTCAGCCATCTCACAAATAGCTAAAATACATGGAACTGTCTGTTCTCCCAGTCTGTTACTGTCTCGACTGCATATCCACAAATAAGGATGAAATCTGATTATTCGAATGTACGAAAAGAAACTAACTATATCAGTGTATTTTACTGTTGACTTGATAACAAATATTAGCATTGACGACCGTGAAGCAGAGAGGCTTTTATGTTATTTGACGCTACAGTAAGAACATTGCCGCTCAGGACGCTGCAAATAATTTCGTGGTATATGGTAAAGAAGAGATGACGGAAAGCGGCAGTTAACACGTATATATTACATCTACAGTTCACGCCGGTTCTGAAATACTGTTTTGGAAAAAAATTTACTGCCGACTGGTGCCACAATTGGTGCACAATCTGTTTTACAGACAACAAAATTCAAAATAGTAATATCGTGAACTTAAAGAAGTTATCTAAAAGGACACCAAAACGAATTATGTTGTATAGGACAGAATAGCTACCGTCAGTACATGTAGAAGAGAATGAATAATGTTTCTAGATGCGTTTTTCGGCGTCTATAAAGGTAGCACTGGACGACTGAAGCTAATTTCATTTGATAACATTATCTTGCAGAGAGTAATTATTCACAATTTGTCACGGTTTCCGTTATAAGATGTACTTTTCCAGAGGCTAGAATCCACGGAAGAAACGTCATTCAGTATCGAGAATTTAAATTAAATGAGATAGGGCTCTTTGTTTCGTGGCCACCCCTCTAAATTGGAAGCATAAAATTCTCATTATTTTCTGAAGACGTCTAATTGGTTCAAATGGCTCTGAGGACTAAGGGACATTTATGGGCATCAGTCCCCTAGAACTTAGAATTACTTAAACCTAACTAACCTAAGGACATCACTCAACACCCAGTCATCACGAGGCAGAGAAAATCCCTGACCCCGCCGGGAATCGAACCCGGGAACGAAGACGTCTAATTACTAGTGAATCGGATAGAACAGATGTTCGTAGCCTG
This sequence comes from Schistocerca cancellata, assembly GCF_023864275.1. Classification (NCBI taxonomy): domain Eukaryota; kingdom Metazoa; phylum Arthropoda; class Insecta; order Orthoptera; family Acrididae; genus Schistocerca; species Schistocerca cancellata. The sequence continues at coordinate 167,259,229 of NC_064632.1, forward strand.
TTCTTAATCCCAGCACTGATTTCCAGTTACTAATTTCTAGCGATCGTGGTTTAAGGATCTTCTTCATTGTCTTCTGGAGGATATATCTGTCGTTAATGTTGAATCTGAACGATTGTAGTCCCTAGAAAGGATCTGCAGTCTCATAGAGTTGACTTTGAGAAACCATTGTCTTTCAAAGTTAGTCATTTTTACGACATGATAAAGTGTTGAATGTGCACTCCATCGTTTCTGGGGTAGAGGCTCTTCTACCATCAAGGAATCTCCAGTAAATGGGACACGTTTCAGTGTGATTGTGATCTCACCTAATACCAAGTTTACATCCATTTCGTAGCAGTTTTCCGATATATATAAAGCGCCAGTGCTGTAGTCAGCTTTCCCCTCCTGACAGAAGTGCAATGTATTACAATAATAAAGGAGGTATCTTAAACAATAACCAAGGACGAATCGTATTAATATCAGTCATAGATTGTGAGAACAAAAACTGGTTTCAAGTTGACACTTTTAATACACATTTTATCGGCTACAGCTGTGGGTCAATTCTGCACATACTATGAAGCATCTATTAAACGCCTTGCTACAGTTGTCGACATCAGGATTGTTTTGGATGCAGATGCTCTTCACAGAAACTGTTAACTGCAGATACATACGTGTAGTGGGCTACACTATCATCAAGAAATCTCCAGTTCAAGACTCAGTAAAGTGCCTGGGCAGAGCTGTGTGCTGTAAAATGCTCCGTCTATCTTCGTTTGGCAAACTTTCGTAGCTGAGTATTAGAGGGTAACTGAGGATGGTGACGATCCTAATGGATGTCATTACCATCTGTTGAAAGGACCCTCCGTCCTATATGACGTATTATATTTCTGTCGTAGAATTATCGCTCAGTCGCCTGTCCATTATTATTATCATGCAGGCGATGGTGTCTGGAGTAGATAAACACAACGCTGCTCTTCAACAGGGAAGACCCTATCCCAGCGACAAAGAGACTGCACTTTCCCAAATTCATCCGTGTAGTTTTCACAACCAGGAGCTGATCTTCAGCTGTTGACTATGCAGGAATGGTGACTGTGTGATGCAGCATGCAAGATATGACAGCTATTGTAGATCTTTCTTCCAGTCAACATTGCTAGACATGCACATGCAACTGGTACAGTGACGCCATGGGGACACTTGTCATGTCATCTGTTCAACTTCAATCCTACAGTCATGTACAAACTCCCGCTCATATCCACCTTCAAGCAGAGCACTACAGGCAACACAATTAACCGGCAGTCGTGTTATCAGCACAACATGCTATTGCAATCCACCAGTATGTGTTTCCAGCTCCTCCTTGTATCCAGAACTCTATATCCACGTGTATAAATCACATGTATACATCTCCTGGCTGAGAGAAGGAACGGTGCCTCTATGGTACTGCGTCCAAGTCAGGATTCCTGGTCTAGGCCATCCCTCATACAGCCCTACCAGAAGGTAGTGCCTATCTTCAGCCTGAGGAGCAGTGGCGTCTGCATGTGATCCTCAGATTATGTTGCTTGACCTAGACCTTCCCCATGATAGTGTCCAACTTGAGAGAGAAAGAGGAAGACCAAATGCCACTATTTAGGGGTGGTGACACGCGACCTGGACCAATTGTGGAGTCTTGACTACCTGCTGTCACTGGTGTCCATCTTCAGGGTGAAAATGAATGACGTCTGGTTGTTGTATCCACTTGATGATGCTAAATCCTGTGGTCAGGTCTACCAATCAACAGTGCCCACTGTGTTGAGGAAGTGAGAGGCCACCTCGATCTTATGTGAAATCTGGACTACCTGCCACAGGTGTCCAGTTTGATGGGGAGTGGGAACGACGTCTGAATGTCGTGACCAGTTGGTGATGCTTGATCTAGACATTCCCTGTGGACAGGTCTACCAGTCAACTGTGCCCAGCTTGACGCCGAAAGAGAAAAGCGGCGTGCCGCCTTGTTGACGAGGCGAGGCTCGACCTGGAGCCTCCGTTAAGTGTGGACTACCTGCCACTGGTGTCCAACTTCTGGCTGAGCATGGCCAGCGGCCCCACGGTGCCGGGCACGAACCGACCGGAGGAGGAGGCGCCGCCGCTGGTGCTGGAGGTGGAGCCGCCGGTGCCGCCGCCGCTGCCGCCCCCGCCGCCCCCGGGGTTGTTGCGGCCATGACTGTGCCCGTGGCTGTTCACCTGCGGCACGTAGCCAGCGCGCGACATCTGCGCCGTCTCGTAAAGCTGCTTCTGCATCACGGCCAGCGACACCTTGTTGGCACGCAGGAACTCCTGTAAGCAAGTCGAGACGAAATGTTCTCAGTACTCAGTCCCACACATTCTATCCAGCAGCACTTCATCACGCTCGCAGAAACAGTTAAATCGGTATGCACGCTCGAACCTTTCAAGCACTACTAGAATGTCGAACACACTGGTTAAGAGTTACTACATAATGTCCCCAGGCAAAAAATTAGTCAACCCCTTGGAAGCGTACATCCTTTATTTTGTAGAGTCCTGGCTCCAGGAATTCTACCTAAGTCGTAGCAGTGAAAGGGTGTGTATACGGCAATCGGTTGTGTGCAACCGGCTCGCTACGGCGTGGTTTACACTGCAGTGATAAACTATGCTGCATGGTATGCGATACGATGCAGAAGCAACGCGCATCGGTGAAGCGCATAGGTCCGCAGCTCGTGGTCGTGCGGTAGCGTTCTCGCTTCCCACGCCCGGGTTCCCGGGTTCGATTCCCGGCGGGGTCAGGGATTTTCTCTGCCTCGTGATGACTGGGTGTTGTGTGATGTCCTTAGGTTAGTTACGTTTAAGTAGTTCTAAGTTCTAGGGGACTGGTGACCATAGATGTTAAGTCCCATAGTGCTCAGAGCCATTTGAAGCGCATAGAAAGGGAGCGACTTAACTGGTTTACATTGGGACGACAGTGGTACAATACTAATACATTTCTCTACTGAATCGCCCGGCGCAACACGGAGTGCTGGGTCTTCCACGCATCTCGTATCGCACGATGCGCGGGAGTCAAATTTCCTGGTCATCGAATTTGCCTAAAAGAATTGTTTTATGCAGATGAAGAAAAGCTACACCACGTCTCTGTCGTTAGTTTCTTAGTAAAGCTTTTAATTTTAGCGTAAAAAAAACAGAAACCACTGTTTAGGGATTCTCCCGTGTTATCTGTTACGCAGCCTTTCTCATTCAATTCTGAGAAAATTATTCTATAAAAGAAAGTTAATTTACCGCATCTTATAGGTACATATCACAACTTGACAGTGAATTGGTTTTGTTTTCGTTATTGCCCGTAGTTACTGTGATTTCAAAGCAAAGTACATAATAGCGCATATACTGGGTTACAGTTATTGTACTATATGAAATAAAAAATTTGTAAATGGTTTCCGTTAGGACGTTGAAACTGCACGGTTTGCCGCGGAGCACAATGGGAATTAGTGTGCCCCATATGGTTTGGTTTAGCGACGAAGTCCACTTTCATTTGAATGGGTTCGTCAATAAGCAAAATTGGCGCATTTGGGGAACTGAGAATTCACATTTCGCGATCGAGAAGTCTCTTCACCCTCAACGGGTGACTGTGATGGTGGGCAGTGTCCAGTTACGGAATAATCGGTGCGATATTTCTTGATGGCACGGCGACTACCAGACGGTATGTGAAGGTTCTCGAAGATGATTTCATTCCCATTATCCAAAGAGACCCTGATTTCGACAAAATGTGGTTCATGCAAGACGGAGTTCGACGCCAACGAAGCAGGGGAGTGTTTGATGTACGGGAGGAACACTCTGGGGACCTCGTTCTGGATCTGGCTTACCCAGACGCCACTGGCATGGCTCTCGATTGGCCGCCTTATTCTCCGGATCTGAACATATTCGACTCCTTTTTGTGGGGCTATATTAAAGACAAACTGCCCTAAGACAAAAGCCGTAAAACCAATGTTGAACCGAAAACAGCCATTCAGGAGGTCATCGACAGCATCGATGTTCCGTCACTTTAGCGGATCATGCAGAATTTCGCTATTCGTCTGCGCGACATTATCGCCAACGATGGCAGGCATATCGAACATATTAGAATATCTTTAGTGATGTTTGGTTTACATGATGAATAAAGTGTGCGCATGTCGTAGTTTCAGACTAATTTACGTTTCTTTTCATGTAGTTCAATAATTGTCACCCTGTATTTTGAAAAGTTTACAGTGAAAAATTTTGTCGAGGTCCAGTTTACGTTTGGTGTATTTTACGGCATATTTTACTGCGTAATGAATGTAGCTAATATGCCTAAATTGTTTTCAGCGCTGGAAGGATAGCCATACCTGATTCCAGTTCGAGTAAATACATAATACAATTCTGGCGTTTGACCACCGCTACGACGCATCACACTCGGCGCTATGACCGCGCGCCACGCTATGCCGAACTGTCAAGTGTTGCAACCGATACAAGCAGAAGTATTTACTCGCACGTGTGATTTCAAGCAGGAAAGACGTCTTGATTTGTGCATTTCTTTCTGTGCTGCGTGCAATCAACACGTCGTTCACACTAATGGACTGATCGGAGACATTATCATTTTTCCAGTTAGTAGAGGAAAGCCTTTGACTGTGGGATTTCGGTCCGTAATTGATTTTGTATGACACAGTTTTATCTACCTTCCCTTACACAATTTTATCTATCAGTTTCTTCCAACTAGCTTAGAAATGAATAACGGTTATCTCCAGTATAACTTGAAGAAGCCAGTGCGCTTTTACAATTGTTTGTAATATAGAACAGAGTCTTTATGAACATCATTGCTATCGCATAATCATTGTGTAAGCATTTGACATGGCGAGCCCTTTGTTGGAAACGCTACACTAGCATCTGTGAGAGCTGTCTCGTTATATTTTGCAAGTCCGTGGGCATTCTCCCTTCTTCCGTTACACCTGTTCGATATTAATAGCTTTGCATGGGTGCACCCTGTACTTCCTTTTGTTCTTCAGCTGTTTAAGCTTTCAGTAATGATAAGCCACAATAACGTCCTTTTCAGAAATGCTCATGACTGCAACTGGGCGAGAAAAGTGGTTCTATAGTTGAACCTTGTGTAAATGGAATGGGACTAAGTGTGCAGTCACCGCAAGACACAACATTTGCTAGGTGGTAGCCTTTAAATCGGCCGCGGGCCGTTAGTATATGTCGGACCCGCGTGTCGCCACTATCAGTGATTGCAGACCAAGCGCCGCCACACGGCAGGTCTAGTCCAGAGAGACCCCCTAGCTATCGCCCAATTGTACAGCCGAATTTGCTAGCGATGGTTCACTGTCTACATACGCTCTCATTTGCAGAGACGACAGTTTAGCATAGCCTTCAGCTACGTCATTTGCTACGACCTAGCAAGGCGCCATATTTAGTTACTATAATTACTATCTTCAAGAATGTATTCTGAACAGATAATATTGTGAATCATGTACCGTCAAGAGCGACGTTCATCATTAATGGATTAAAGTTAAGTATCAAACTAATTACGTCCGCTTTCTGAATTCTCATTCCTTGTCATGTTCCAGACCTCCTCACGCCAGCCTGCGTGAGCTAAAACGCGTGCATTTCAGCCTCCACTCGTAACACGGTGTTGGCTCTTTTGCTAACACAAAATTGGCGACGAGGATGGGATAACGGTGTTCTTAACTATACTGACATATGTCGTTGAGACTGCCCTGATTTCATTGTGTAATGGCTTCGCCACAATCTCGAGATGTACTGTCCGAATTTTATGACTTACAGAATCAGCAGATACAGGCATTACTGGATGCATTTGGACAGCTCGTCCAGGGTCAATGTGCAATGCAAAACGATGCGGCAGCCACCGCTCCACCGCTAATGCAGCCACAACACGCAGTTGCACTGATCTACAGACCTTTTGATGCTGCACTGGAAAGCTGGAGAGAGTGGTCACGTCAATTTGGATTCCATCTCGCCGCCTACAGAATTCAAGGTAACGAGCGGCAGCCTTTTCTTTTGTCGTCCGTCGGTGTGCAAACCTACTGTGTGATAGTCAAATTATTTCCCCGAAGCGACGTAGCAACTCTGTTCTATGAAGAAATTTTGTCTGCATTAGATGCATATTTCAAACAATCAGTCAATGTAGTAGCGAATCAGTATACCTTCTTTCGTACAAAACATACGGCAGGTCAGACTAAGCGGGAGTGGGTTGCAACCTTGCAAGGCCTTACTAGGGATTGTGCTTTTCAGTGTCAATGTGGACTCCCATATTCAGATACTATGGTACGTGATGCAACTGCCCAGAACGTTTGTGATTTTCGTATAAGGGAACAGATTTTGAAACTAGTTAACCCCTCCCTTCAACAAGTGATGGACATATTGGATCGGCAGGACACACTTGACTTTGCTCAGGAATCATTTGAAACTTCATCAGCCATGTGTCAGGTTAATCGGCCTGGCGGGCGAGCTGCACAGAGCAGTAAACAGCCCTCGCGCCCGGCCGCGCCGCTGCCGCCAGGCTCTCAGCCACGTGTGCTTCAGCCATGTGTGCTGCGCCGGCAAGCAAATGCAGTGCTCAAATCATGCCCGCGGTGGGCTACTAAACATTTGCGTGAGAATTGCCCGTCACACCAAGCTATTTGCTTTTACTGTAATAAAAAACTACATGTTCAGAGTGTTTGCCAGAAACAGCTCAGATCGGAAACTCAAAACCATTCCAGGCCCTTTGCTTCACGCTGGAATCGGAATCGAACCAAGGATACTCAGGCTCACGAAACGTCGCCCATGGAAATTCATGTTGTACATTCCACTCCACCCAGTGCCACTCTCTCTAACAGTGACTGTGTTCGCCCCACAAATAGTCTGCGTCAACATCGCCGGGACTCCTGTCAGGTCGCAAGTGATTTTGTACCAGCGTGTTCACGCTGCACGAGACAGTGGCTCTTGTCATCAGCAGGACAATAAACTCATTGTAGACTTGGACACTAATGGCAAAGTGATACCATTTCAGCTCGATACCGGAGCTGCAGTTTCACTGATCAATCAAGACACTTACAAACTTCTGGGCACACCTCAGTTGCATGCCGCAAATGTTAAGTTAACTAGCTATTCAGGTCAAGAGATCCCTGTGTTAGGACAGTGCAGTCTTCTTGCAACATTCAAAGGACAAACAAAACTTGTCATTTTACGTCCTTCGTTCTTCTTCTGCAGTGAACTTGTTTGGTTTCGATTCATTTCAGTTGTTTAACTTGTCTACAGTAAATCGGGTCCTATCAGTGAACCAGACTGTGTCTTCAGAAAGTGTTTCTCGTCTGTGTGAAGAATTTACAGACATTTTTGCACCGGACTTTGGTTGCGCTAAGAACTATAAAGTACATTTGGCATTGAAAGTAAACGCGCAACCGAAATTTTTCAGAGTGCGCAATGTTTCCCACGCATTGCGTGATGAGGTCGCAAAAATATTACACGATTTGGAATCACAAGGTGTAATTGAACGTGTGCAGGCTCCTCTCTGGGCATCACCCTTAGTAATTTTGCCAAAACCTTCGTGAAAATTGAGACTTTGTGTGGACTTCAAGGAAACAGTGAATCCACAACTAGTGATTGCAACTTTTCCTTTACCCCGCCCGGAAGATCTTTTTGACAAACTGTGCCCAGGCACATATTTTTCGAAGTTGGACCTAGTAGATGCGTTTTGGTGGTTAACACGCATCTTGGTTTGTATCAATTCAAACGACTGCCATTTGGGTGTGCATCCGCCCCTGCATTGTTTCAGCAATATCTACAAACTGTTTGGCGTCGGTCCCTACTGCAGCAAACTATCTGGACAATATTGTGATCTCCGGAAAGACGGAAGAAGAACATTTAGCAAATCTCAGAACATTATTTCAGGTCTTGCGACAAAATGGTCTTCGCTTACGGAAGGACAAATGTGTGTTTTTTGCTAGTGACTTGCCATACCTGGGACATGTACTCAATGCCCAAGGCATACATCCCAGTTACACGCACCTCCGTGCCATACAAGAGTTGCCTTCGCCGTAGAATTTGAAGCAGCTACAGAGTGTGCTGGTGAAAATCAATTATTATCACAGATATGTGCCGTGTGCCTCTTCCATTTCAGCTTCACTTCATCGCTTACGCCGTAAAGGTGTTCCGTTTGCCTGGACGACGGAATGCGAACGCGCCTTTCGCCGGTTGAAATCGGCGTTGCTTTCGAAGTCTTGCATTACGCCATTCGATCCCCAGAAGCCCCTTTTGTTGATGGTGGATGCATCGGATTTCGGGATCGGTGCTGTGCTTGCGCACAAAGATGGCTCACACGATCGCCCTATTGCCTTTGCGTCCAAATTGCTCTCGTCTGCGCAAAGAAATTATTCACAGATCGAGAAAGAAGCATTGGCTCTCGTATTTGGTGTTACAAAGTTTCATGACTTCTTGTATGGTCGTCACTTTACCATATTCACAGACCAAAAACCTTTGACATCGCCTTTTCATCAGAATAAGCCCGTACCTCCACGTACAGTGCAGAAATTCATTCTCTGGTCTATTTTCCTCTCGCAGTACCGCTACGATATCTTGTATCGGTCCACTGCTAAGCACGGAAACGCCTATGAGTTGTCCCGTTTATCTGTTGCTGAGGATAGAGCATTCGATTCCTCTGAACTTGCTTGCATGTTCATTGATTCGGAAACCGATGACGTGGTCGAATCGTTTCCGACTGATTTTCGTCGTGTAGCTACAGCCACAACTGCCGGCCCTGTCCTTGCTACCGTTCTGCGTTTCATTGCTACGCAATGACCCTTGTCAAAGTCACGGTTCGGGGACCCGTTGGTTCGCCGATTTTTTGCTCACAAGGAGAGACTTTTTGTTCGCCGTGGTGTTTTGCTGTTGCGTTCTGATAATGATCAGTCCAGGGTCGTGGTCCCACGTTCGTCACAGTCCTCTATCTTACAGCTTCTCCACCAAGGACATTGGGGTATATTGAAAACGAAACAACTTGCTCGTCAGCACTGTACTTGGTTTGGAATCGATGCCACGATTACGAATATGTGCTCCTCTTGCATGGTGTGTGCCGGACAACAATCAGCACCACCGCGGAAATTCTTTGCATGGCCATAAGCCACTTTCTCTAGGCAACACTTACAAATCGATTTTGCTGGTCCATTCTGGAATGCTCGATGGTTGGTTGTGATAGATTCATTCAGTAATTTTCCTTTTGTAGTCCGGCTGTCATCCCCGACATCGTCTGCCATCGTTCAAGCGTTATCTGCTATCTTCTACATTGAAGGTCTTCCACAGACAATTGTTTCCGACAATGGGCCACAATTCATGTCCGCAGAATTTCAGTCACTCTGGTGAGGTGCGCCGGCATCTCAATCAGCTGCGCCTCTGCCGTCGCACGGAATCTGCCGCTCGCCGTCTGCTTTCAGCGACGGTGCCGTCCGGTCAGCGCCCCGGCGACCCATCTACTGGCTCGCCTCATCTCCAGGTGTTACCGACGCTGCCTTCCATTTTGCCCCATGGCGACGCGCCGCCGCCTGTTCTCCCGCCGGCGACGCTTGCAGTGGACGTGTCGCTGCAGCCGCCGGGCGCCCCCCTGGGTCACGCGCCGCCGATCGCTCCCCGTGACCAGTTTCCCTCCGACACGGAACTCTTGCCCGCTCCGGACCATATGTTGTCTTCACCCGTTGGCGTGCACCCTGGAAAAGGTTTTCAGGCGTTCCCTAGCTCCCCGTGGTCCGAATGGCAGAGTGCGGATGGCACAGCCTCGCCTATTGTTAGGCTCCCCACCTCGTCGCATACGTAAACATGGGGTCCTCCCCACGGCGAACGGAGGCCTTATACCACAACCGTACGCCGATTTGCGGGGGAGGAATGTGGTGTCACCACCAGACACCACACTTGTTAGGTGGTAGCCTTTAAATCGGCGGCGGTCCGTTAGTATACGTCGGACCCGCGTGTCGCCACTATCAGTGATTGCAGACCGAGCGCCGCCACACGGCAGGTCTAGTCCAGAGAGACTCCCTAGCACTCGCCCAGTTGTACAGCCGAATTTGCTAGCGATGGTTCACTGTCTACATACGCTCTCATTTGCAGAGACGACAGTTTAGCATAGCCTTCAGCTACGTCATTTGCTACGACCTAGCAAGGCGCCATATTCAGTTACTATAATTACTATCTTCAAGAATGTATTCTGAACAGATAATATTGTGAATCATGTACCGTCAAGAGCGAAGTTCATTATTAATGGATTAAAGTTAAGTATCAAACTAATTACGTCCGCTTTCAGAATTCTAATTCCTTGTCATGTTCCAGACCTCACGTCAGTATAGTTCTTCCCTCCTCACGCCAGCCTGCGTGAGCTAAAACGCGTGCATTTCGGCCTCCACTCGTAACACGTTGTTGGCTCTTCTGGTAATACAAAACTAAGGCTGGTCGAAGACTTGAAGAAAACAGATAAAAGGAAAATGTGTATCAGGTATCGAGCAGTTAATTGGTAGGGTTGTGGAGGGATGTGGCATTAGATGTCTATGCACAGGTCATATAATTCGCTTAAATAACGGCCCACTGATTTGCGTATGCAGTGATGGCGGCCGATAGACACCTATAGGGGCTTTATAAGATTTATATCAGGCGAATCTGGTCTGCGAGACATCAACGTGAGTTCACTACAATGCTCCTCAAATCACTTACACCGTTCTGGCTCCGATACGTAGACAATTATACTGCTGAAAGATAACATCGCCGTCGGGGAAGACATCAAGCATGAAGAGATTCAGGTGTTCGCAGCAGTCAGTGTGTCTTCCATTACTACCACAGGGCCCGTGAAAGCACAGGAGAATGTCTTCCATAGCGTAATACTGCTCCCACCAGCTTGCGTCCGTGGCACGCTGCACGTTTCGAGCCGCCGTTCATCTCGGTGACGGAGTTTGTGGACACGACCGTCGACGTAGTGTAGCAAAAATATCACCCGACGAGCTGATACGTTTCCATTGACTGACGATCGAATCCGACGGTCCAGTGCCCATTGCCCACTGCAGTCGTAACTGATGATGTCGTTGGGTCAACATGTGAACACGTAGCGACGGTCTGCTGCGGAGCTTCATGTTAAAACAATGTACGATGAACCGAGTGCTCCGAAACACTTGTGCGTGTACCAGAATTGTGTTCTTTCGGCAGAGAAGCCACAGATCACAACCCATCCTACTTTTCAGAGCAGAGTAGTCTCCGAACCCCACGTTCTGTAAAGAGTCATGGATGTCCAACCATTTAGTGCCTGGTGGGTCTTTCACTGCCCTTCAGCCACTTTTCATAGATGCTCACTACAGTAGGAAGTGAACATTCGATCACCTTGCCGTATTCGCGATAGTTGTTCACAAGCTGCGGGTAATAGTCATCTTCCCTCCGTCAAATTTGCTTATGTGAGAGGGCTTCCTCATTTTCGGCTCGTATTATCGCCAGAATGATTCCCCATCTGTCTCTGCTCCACTCACATACTTTCCTTACCGCGTTACATTCCCACAACGCCACCAGACCACAAGCAACTTTGTGGTGGCCAGTGCTCATAATGTTCTGCTTATCAGTCTGTATTGCAACAGACCATTTTATGAAACTTCCTGGCAGATTGAAACTGTGTGCCAGACCGAGACTCGAACTCGGGACCTTTGCCTTTCGCGGGCAAGTGCTCTTCCATATCAGCGCACACTCCGCTGCAGAGTGAAAATCTCATTCTGGAAACATCCCCCAGGCTGTGGCTAAGCCATGTCTCCGCAATATACTTTCTTTCAGAAGTGCTAAGTCTGCAAGGTTCGTAGGAGAGCTTCTGTAAAGTTTGGAAGGTAGGAGGCGAAGTACTGGCAGAAGTGAAGCTGTGAGGACCGGGGCGTGAGTAGTGCTTGGGTAGGTCAGTTGGCACAGCACTTACCCGCGAAAGGCAAATGTCACGAGTTCGAGTCTCGGTCTGGCACACAGTTTTAATCTGCCAGGAAGTTTCATATAAGCGCACACTCCGCTGCAGAGTGAAAATCTCATTCTGTGAGACCATTTTATGGTACCTCCTATTTTTTGTGCGTAATTTGAGGGGCATTAGGTTGATAAGAAGTTGCTCTGCCACACTGTGTACTATCATAACTTACAAATACTTGCAAATCGACGTACTGCATTCGACAGTAAGGCTGGCGTCAAATCGTATCTCTGCACCGTCTCCCTGTTTTGTGGCACTGTGATTCCAGCTCAGTTTCCCATTACGTACGCCAATTTTTCTCATTTGCCTGGGGACAGGTACCATGTATAGCTGGCATGAATCACCTTCGTAATACTGCAGTGACTTTTTCAAATGGTTCAAATAGCTCTGAGCACTATGGGACTCAACATCTTAGGTCATAAGTCCCCTAGAACTTAGAACTACTTAAACCTAACTAACCTAAGGACATCAGACACACCCATGCCCGAGGCAGGATTCGAACTTGCGACCGTAGCAGTCCCGCGGTTCCGGACTGCAGCGCCAGAACCGCTAGACCACCGCGGCCGGCTGACTTTTTCACACATTATGATTCTATCATGAAGGTTGCCATAAAACAACATGCTACTGAAATCGTTTTCACATATACCGAAACACTCAACAAGGTCATAGCCAACGGTGTGTATCCCAATGTGACAGTTTCCTCTGAGTGTAATTCTTCAGGCTTTCCCGGCGCTCTAATGACATCTTGAGTTGTCGAGTGTTCTGCCGGATATCAGCGAAGTACTTGCACGATATTTCGGTAGCGTAACTCGTTACCTTCATCAGGTGCGACCTGAGACTAGTGGACCTGGTCCAGTATTTATGCCTGTAGCCTTCCCCGTTCACCAGGCGCTCCCTCTGCGATCCGCGCCCGCTCGCTGCGATCTTCTGGAGCATCTCCGTTCCCTTCTCCGTGCGCTGCAGTCCTGGGTGTTCTCTTTGCAGCCCGCGCCCGCCAGACACGCTCTGGTGCGTCTGGGATCCCGTCTGTCGTACCAGGCATTCCCGCTGTGGTCCTCTCCCGCTCATTGTGATCTGCTGGAGCGTTGACGTTCCATTTTCGGTCCGCTGCGGTGTTAGGTGCTCCCTCTGCGGTCCGCGCCCGTCACTCCCGACCCTGGGCGTCCCATCTTCGGTCTGGTGCGCCTGGAACTCTGTATGCGGATCGTTCTCCATGTCCACGCCTTCAGTTCTTCTATTTGTGGAGTGGTGCTGCTGTCCCCCTCGCTTCTTCAGCTATTCCAGAGCAGGATCCCAGGCTCTGCTTAGCTGGTACCCCGTGTCACAGTCACTTTTATCTCTATTGACTCCCTTATAACACTGTTCCAAAATCTGGGCGTCTGCGCTAGAAACTTGGTGTCTTCATAATTAATGGCATGACCTAGTACTAGGCAGTGTTCAGCAATGGCTGATTTTGTTGTTTGTCTTAATCGGGCGTGCCTCTGATATTCCTTGCACCTGATATCTACTGTTCTTGTCGTCTGGCCAATGTAGGACATGCCACATCGGCAAGGTATACTATAAATCCCTGGTTTCCGTAAACCCAGGTCGTCCTTGACATTTCCCACCAGTCCCCCGATCTTGCTGCATGGACAGAAAACACACTTGATATTATGTTTATGGAGGATCCTACTAATTCTGGCAGAAATAGAGCCAGCATAGGGCAAATACACGACCTTTTTTGCTTCATCTTGCTCTGCTTCTGGAACTTGTAGTGTAGTGACTGGTTGGAGTGCCATCTCAATTTGGTTCGGTATATATCCATTCTTGCAGAACACTGTTTCTCTGAATGTTTAAAATGCTCTTAACTTTTAAAAATGGCTAGTTTTACTAACGTACTGTTCTTTTGCTGGAGATTTTCAGTGAACGGACTGGTGATGGAAGTTAAAGCATTTCTTAACAGCAGCTGGGAGTGTATTTAAACATGCTTTACAGTTATTTTTGTTGTTAACTACGATTACGAATGCTGCCACTATTTTCAAATTGTCCCTGATTCTTCACAAGAAACTTCATAAGAGTACATCTATAGAGAGATTGTTCTTAGTAGCCTAATTTTTGAAAGAGGTTTACTTTCTTCTTTAATGGCTTTGAAAGAAATGGCTGCATGACGTTCGAGGGTGGACACCAGATATTACCCTTAAACCACGTTTCTGTAGAATGATTTATTTTGTCTTTGTAACGAATTGCCCCAGAAAATTATTGACTGTAACATTAGTCAGTGGCAATATTCACAGTAATCTAATTTTCCAACGCTTTCAATACCAAATCGGCAGTTACACGAGGACCTAACTCAGGCGTTATAGGTGATATACTCGTATAATGCGAGATTTTCAGTTCAAGTTCGGATCAGTCTGCATACCCAGTAATTCTGAACAATCAGTTCTACATATTTCCTTTTCTCCTTGCTGTATAGCTATTGATGATGATTTGTCTTGCCCAGTGCACCACCTCATAAAAGTATCCAATACCGCTATGTGATATGGAATTACAGGTAATGAATTCGCGGTGACGAATAATAACCACCTTTGACTGTATATTGGAATGACGCCAAGGAAGATCTGTACTAAACCGAGACTCTACACGGGTTTAGTGGTTTAGGCGATTCCTGGCATAAAACTGTCACCTAAACCGCTTCGGCTATCCGTGCACCAATCACGGATGAACAGTGGCGGCTTTAATTTTAGCGAGCATCGCACTCCTCTGTCGCCACTAACTACTTGGGTTGCCGATATCGATCTGATAATATCTCGGAAGGTACGGTCTCTGGTCAAGGCGTGTGTTGTTGGTATGACGGCCCCTGGTATTTATAGTTAGTTAGCTGGAATGCACATGGCTAGCATTTTGTTGATTTTTGGGGACTCCTGCTGTCCGGTACGGGCCTCGAGAAGCCGAGTGGTTAAATCGATTGGAGGCATGCATTGCTGACTGGACTAAGGACTGATAGCGGCGAGTTGCGGGAAGAGCAGTGGACAAAGCGTGCAACCTGATCGGCATGTTCCCAGCCTGCTCTGCAAGCTTAAATTTCACAACACCTCCAGAATAGGAGGCAATAACATCCTCGCTTGGAATCCTGGAAGTCACGGCTCCTTCACACGTGAGTGGAGTTCAGTATTGCTTTTTGCTGGTGCCTGTTATCGTAAGGCCACCTCTGTGTTAATGTAGAATCAGACCTGTTACATTAATGCGCCTCCGAGTGATTACGCATATGTTCATCGGTCAGTGTAACTGATGGTAATTTATAGTTCAAGGCTATATTCTGTGCAGGTGTAGTGGTATCCTCTGTTATATACTGAGTTGATATCTAGATAGGCCAGCAATTTGGTGCTCTACCAGCCGCATCATGTTGGGTTAACTTAAGTTGATCCTTTAATACACGCAATCGCATGTTTGTCGCCAGTTGATAGGGAACTCTTAATGCACCCAATCTGTGAATCAAACACTTATGCTTTGAAGCGTGTTTTGCAAGCCCGAAGCTCGTCCTCACTATGCCTGCTCTTTCAACCACTTATTTAAGCCTTGCACTCTTATTGCTACTTCTGGAGCGTGTTCGGTTGTAAGGCATTTTACTTATGAATATGAACTGTTGAGATTTTGGAAATTTGGAAATTTGTGGTAAGGTTTTATACGACCAAACTACGGAGGTCATCGGTCCCTAAGTTTACACTCTATGTAATCTAACTTAAACCAACTTACGCTAAGGACGACACACACACATCCATGCCCGAGGGACTGTATATTTATTTAAGGATCGTTCTCAATTTTTCTGCTGTTGTGTACCATCTGGGGGTCACATTTAAATTGTGTGCCTTCCCAGCTTTAGTTGTAGTTTGGGGAATTGTGTATATTATTGCTTCAAGGATTTTATTAAGGGCTATATATTGTTAAGGGCTTTCGAACACCACAACCAGCGAGGTGAGTTGTTATCCTCTCCGTATTTTCGATGGGCGTTCTCTATTTGTTTACTGTGTTGTCCATGCTTGGGAAATCTTACTTCAATTAGTGGCAGTCATTTGTAAATAACTTTACCCATAAAACTCAGTTTGTTCAACCCACTGTTAGCCACACCCAGTTGGTGTGCCTTCTTGGTTCAAATGGCTCTAAGCACTATGGGACTTAACATCTGAGGTCATCAGTCCGCTAGACTTAGAACTACGTAAACCTAACTAACCTAAGGACATCACACACATCCATGCCCGAGGCAGGATTCGAACCTGCTACCGTAGCAGCCACGTGGTTCCGGACCGAAGCGCCTAGAATCGCTCGGCCACAGCGGCCGGCCGGTGTGCCTTATTACTTGTATTTGGGAACTGTCTATTGCTGGGTTCAAGTTCTGTTCTTAACTGTATAAATTGTTAAAATTTGTTGTTAATGAATTGATCCTGTTCAAGTTCTTTAAATTATTGTGAGCGTTGTTATTCTTTTAACAAGGCCTTTAAATTGTAATTATAATAGTTGTTAAGCAATAAAGTGTACTCCATGAAACAGCAAATGATGAGATAGGCGGGTGCATCTTTCATGTATTTTTCCTTAAAATTATGCTAACCCTTGTTGCGAGGTATCAACGGATAGTGTAAAACTTCCCCATGTCGTCTTCCCTGTGTCACAACTTGCATTCGTATGTTGCGTACATTCCCGTTCAGAGTCGAGGGTCTGGAATAATAAGTACGAAATCACACTGGTTATGTTATTAAGAATTACGATCCAATGTTTCTTCGGAAATGCTTGCTGTCCGAAGGAACATTGCATCGTAATTCTTAATAACATGAGCAGTGTGATTTCGTAATACCGAATTCACTATTAAATATCAAGAGTGACGGACCCACGAGGGGGAGTTCTGTGTTGTGAGGAGACAAGAAATAACAGCAGAATGAGTAGGACAGGAGAGCTCAGTGACTTCGAAATTGCCCTGGTCATCGCATGTCATCTAAATAACAAATGCAACAGGTACGTTTCAATCCGTCCAAAGGAGCCCAAGTCGGCTTGCCGCTGATGGGTTTGTGAAGTGCAAACGCGAAACAACGGCCACAGCCATATGTAGACCAGGCAGGTCACGTGTAATGACGGGCAGAAACCGTCGGCCATTGCGGAGGCTGGGTGTTGAAATCACATGAAATCAGCGGAAGGAATCACTCATGAGTTTCAGATTGCTATTAGGAGTCCACTTAGCACAATGACCCTGCAGAGGAAGTTAAAAAGAGTGGGGTACATGTAGTGTACTGAGATGATACGTAAGAGAAATTGCGACATTTGGTACCAAAACTACTCTGGACGTGCGTCCGTACTAGGAACATCGCTGTGCGCAAGCAAATCACGCCGCCCGCGTGAATCACGTCCCTTGAAACGGCAGCGCCACCAGGAAGAGAGATGCGCTCTTAAGTATCCGTAAACAAGCAGAAGATGCGGTCTGCAAGTTGTAGGTCAGTCCGAGTCTTGCCAGGGGGTTCCTGCAGAACGATTTGTCGTGTTTGCTAGTCGACGAGGGAGATGGAAGCAGTGGCCGATAGATTTACAGTGGTTAATCTTCACAGAACAGAACAGTCAACAGAATTATCGCTTATGGACGGAGACCGCCTGGTACAAATTTAACTGAGTACTGTGATTTTGGAACAGTTCTTTGAACAGTACATGAAGAAACAAGATTAGTTTTCTTCCGACTTTAGTTCAGAGAATATTATATACGAGGGTCGTCCAGAAAGTAAATTCTGATCGATTGCGAAATGGAAACCACTTGGAAAATCCGGTAAAGCTTTGCACAGGTGTGTTGGGCAGTGTCTCTAGTATGCCGGTCGATCGTGTTGCGTCGCTCATTTCAGTTTTGAGTGAACAGTGAGCACGTAAAGATGCGTAGGGAATAGCGTCTCCCGCCAAGTATGAGGGCCTGGTTAGAGATTTCGCCTGTGTCATGCAGCCCACAACAGCTGTCGAGCAGTTCCTTGTTTATGACAATTGTCGGCCGCACACTGCAGGGGCAAAGAAGACGCTCCCACAGCGTTTCCGATGAGAAGTGTTTGATCACCCACAATACAGTCCGTAATTGGCTCCCCCTGAGTCTCATCTCTGCTCACAAGAACCGCTGGCTATGAAGACAAAATTTTTCCACATACAACGAGCTGCAGACCAGTGCAGATAACTGGCCGAAAGCACAGGCGGCTGCTTTCTGTGACGAGGATATTGCAAAGTTGATACAACACTACAACTAAACTCAAAGTTGGAAATACGACTATGTAGAGAAGTATGTGGAAGGTGTACCTAACTGTTGCAAACAAAACGTTTCTGGTTTTCACTGTGGTTTCCATTTCGCGACCGATCGGAACGTAGTTTCTGGACAACTCTCGTACTTCGTGGCCATGGAACTGAAGTCAACGTAGGACAGATAGGCTAAACCTGCATTCTACAATTTCTGTAACCGGCGTTACCAGAGTTGAGTAATATACTTTACTATTCACTATTCTGTGTTAGTTTCATCGTCTGTGTGCTGCCCTGAAACCTACGCATCCATCCTGGTAGGACACTTTTATTACTCTTTTTCAGCGGCAGTGTGGTTGCATCAAAGAGTCCATATTAGTAAAATGGGTGAGCGTCTTCTCATAAGCCACACATTTCTGTAGTCATTACTAAGTGACTCTTGAGGTGGTCTAAAGGGCGGCGCCCCTGGACAATGAATAACTGGAAACGAGTGATTTGGAGTGATGAATCACGCTATACTGCATAGTAACCAGATGGGAGGTTTTGGGATTGGTGAATGCCTGCGGATCCCTTATTGAACTTAGGAAAACTCTACATTTGGGAGAATATGAACACATTTTATAGCACAGTGTACTGTGTACAAGTAGAGGAGTAGTTCGGAGACGTTGATCGTTTGCATCAGAATGACAAGATACATTGTCATAAAGCAGCATCTGTCAGGCAATGGTTTGTGGACAGTAACACTCCTCAAAAGGGGCTTAGCTGCCCAGAGCTCCCACATGAATTGAATGGAACGCCTTTTGGATAAGTTAGATCGTCGACGTCTCTCGAGAACCCAGTGTCGAACAAGACCACTTTCTCTGGTTTCTGCTCTTGAAGGAGAATGGGGTACCATTCCTCCACAGACATTGAGACACCTTACTGAAAGTGCCCCCGGCAAAGTTGGTCTCGTCATAAAGGCAAAGGACTGGAGAAACCCCATATTGATGTCCACTGATAGCTTCCTAACTAATTTGACCAGATAGTATACATCATTGAATGAACTCCGTTTTTCTTCTAAGTTAAGTGATAGACTACTTACAAAGAACCAATATATCATAGTTTACAAAATTTCATTTGTTGCTCCTTCTGTTGTTACAGCTTTGTTGGCCTTGGTTAAGATGTTTGCATCAACAGCAAAAAGCACTGTTTCAACTTTATCAGAAAAACGGATACGGAGTAATTGATACTTACTCTTCCATCTCTTTGTACTCACTTTCATCTCACTTTCTTCCTAGTAAGGCTATACAGGGTGTTTCACTAAATGTGTTTGCCTTTGTAAGTTACGAAGTAGTAGGCGACGGAAATATTTATTTCGGTAGGTTACCATAAGAAACGTTACACTGTCTGCAGAGCTATGAACATAGTTTATTGCGTTATTATCCAAAGAGTTACAGCAAAAAGATACAATTTTTAAATGGAACAATAGTTGTCTCTATCATGCACTGGAATCAGTAACACTAGCTGTGAATACATCAATTTAAATTACATTCCTGTCGCTTATAGTTTGGGAACTACAACCCTTCAAAGTTTCAGGGGCACATACCACACTCTGTACATAATACATGGCTGTGTGGTGCGGGTGGGTGTTGTGGCGGTGGGAAGTTCATTTAAATGAGATATTCAATTGTGTGTCCATGTTCCTGAATGCATAATGCAATGCGCCGTTTAGATCATCTGGGGATGTGGGCTCAGTGACATAAACAGGATCCTTTGAATATCCCCTCAAAAAGAAATCTAATGGTGTTAAATCGGGCAACCTTGCGGGCAATGAATGAGGGCCATGGCGCCCCAACCACCTTCCTGCAAACCTATTGTTTAGTTCTTCCACAACAGCACGCACAGAATGGGCTGGGTGACCACCGTGCGGCATCCACATTTGGACTCTTGTGTGTAGACACACATGATCAAGGAGACCATTCAAACTGTGGACTATAAACGCGCGATATAGCTCGCCTGTCGGCGTACCTGGGAAGCAGTGTGGACCGATGATTTCATCCCCAAGGATTCCACAAAATACATAAATAGACCACTTAAGTTGACGGTCGACAGGACGTACCCACCGAGGATTGTCTGCGGCCCAGTAGTGCACATTATGGCGATTGACTACACCGTAATTTGTGAACCAGAACTCATCAGAGAACATAATATCTTGTAAAGACTCCACCGTGAAATTACGAATGGCCAATTCCAAGAATGTAACTCTCCCACGGAAATCGTTTCCATGCAGCTCCTGGGTCAGTGATAGGTGGTACGGGCGAAATCTGTGTCCGTGTACTATACGTCACACAGATGTGAGACTGACACCAGCGAGACTGCCCTCCGCCACACACCGTTGGGTGGCTTGCGGAGTATAAATGTAGATGTAGACTGCAGCAACGGCTCGTAAGCTGACATGAGGGTCGTGGTGCATTGCAGCTAAAACCAAGATCTCCGTCACCTCACTTCTTGCAGTTCTTCGTCTGTTCCTGCGGCACATTACCAAGCTGCCTGTTTCCCGAAGTCGTTGTTCGACACGTAAGAACGTAATGGCTGCCGAAATTTTTGGCTTCGATATCTCACTGCGTACGCCATGGCTGCTTCAGTGGCATCGAGTCGGCACTAACCGAGCATCAGCAACATGTCAACGTACTCGTTGTTCGTGTACGCCATCTTCATCCGATGTCAGTAACTGTGGTATATTGAGACCCGTTTGTAAGTGTGTCTCGAACTGTCGGGTATACGGCAGTGTGCGACGACTGTCGGCAGTCTAACAACGCATCGAGGAAGCTTCTCGCTCCGTGACACCGACGTCGTAACAGCTCGGCGGCCACACCACATTTAGAAGACGCAATGCGTTATGCGCAGCATGTGTGGTATCTACCCCTGAAGCTTTCAAGGGTTGTAACTACCAAACTAAAAGTGATAGGAATGTAATTTAAATTGATGTATACACAGCTGGTGTTACTGATTCCAGTGCATGACAGAAACAACTATTGTTCCATTTAAAAATTGTATCTTTTTGCTGTAACTCTTTGGATAATAACGCAATAAACTATGTTCATAGCTCTGCAGACAGTGTAACGTTTCTTATGGGTACCATCATCATCATCATCATCATCATCATTTAAGACTGATTATGCCTTTCAGCGTTCAGTCTGGAGCATAGCCCCCCTTATACAGTTCCTCCATGATCCCCTATTCAGTGCTAACATTGGTGCCTCTTCTGATGTTAAACCTATTACTTCAAAATCATTCTTAACCGAATCCAGGTACCTTCTCCTCGGTCTGCCCCGACTCCTCCTACCCTCTACTGCTGAATCCATGAGTCTCTTGGGTAACCTTGCTTCTCCCATGCGTGTAACATGACCCCACCATCTAAGCCTGTTCGCCCTGACTGCTACATCTACAGAGTTCATTCCCAGTTTTTCATTGATTTCCTCATTGTGGACACCCTCCTGCCATTGTTCCCATCTACTAGTACCTGCAATCATCCTAGCTACTTTCATATCCGTAACCTCAACCTTGTTGATAAGGTAACCTGAATCCACCCAGCTTTCGCTCCCATACAACAAAGTTGGTCGAAAGATTGAACGGTGCACAGATAACTTAGTCTTGGTACTGACTTCCTTCTTGCAGAAGAGAGTAGATCGTAGCTGAGCGCTCACTGCATTAGCTTTGCTACACCTCGCTTCCAGTTCTTTCACTATGTTGTCATCCTGTGAGAATATGCATCCTAAGTACTTGAAACCGTCCACCTGTTCTAACTTTGTTCCTCCTATTTGGCACTCAATCCGTTTATATTTCTTTCCCACTGACATTACTTTCGTTTTGGAGATGTAAATCTTCATACCATAGTCCTTACATTTCTGATCTAGCTCTGAAATATTACTTTGCAAACTTTCAATCGAATCTGCCATCACAACTAAGTCACCCGCATATGCAAGACTGCTTATTTTGTGTTCACATATCTTAATCTCACCCAGCCAGTCTATTGTTTTATGGGGACCTACCGCAATAAATGTTTCCGTCGCCTATTACTCCCTATCTTACAGAGGCAAACACATTTAGTGAAACACCCTGTATATTGTAATGTGTTCAGCTAAGATGATGTCGCACAGAAGCTCAGATTGAGGACATGGAAATGTTGGGATGAGGATTAGAAAAGGCACAGGGAAGTGGGGAATTACAGGTGCAGTAGAGTGTTGATAGAGAAGTTGAGCCACACCTTCTACGACTTGAGGGTGTACAAGTACAGTAGAGCATTGATAGAAGAGTTGAGATGCACCTTCATAGAGGTGAGGGAGAACAGCTACAGTAGAGTGTTGATAGAGGAGTTGAGGAGCACCTTCATGGAGATGAGCTCCCCAGAGAGCCTGCGTGGCCCCGCGCCGCTGGTTCCCGCCTCCGTGTCAGAGTCGGCGTCGGAGGCGCTGGAGGCGGCGGGGGCGCTGCAGACGGGCACTGGCGCCGCCCCCCGGCTCAGCACACCTGCCAGTGGCGGCGGCCGGCGCAGGTTCTGCGGGAGGCCCGCCGAAGACCGACGCCGCCCCCGCACCGAGGACGAGCGCCGCCGCCGCTGTGAGCCCTGCACGGCAGCGTGACCGGGAGTTGTGATATACCAGTACTGTAGCCTGGGTGTTCTGGATTACAACATACAGCAGGAAATACAGCCTATAACAACTCACTGGGAAGCATATTACAGTGAGAAACCACACAGGGAATGGCGAATGACGCTACTGAGTGTGAAACTCGAGTGTATACATCTAGTGTTATAGGTAAAGACTGGCATTTTTTGAGGGGCTCCGGAACGCCCTATACTTGCAATGTTAAAATAACGCTTATAAATTACATCTTTCCTCACAATGTATTTGAGGTAGGAAGTTGAACGTTTTACAGATTATTTATTGGAATATGGGCTACAACTTAACACAGGGATTTTACAAAATTTTAGTTCAGTTATTAAAGATGATTTTTTTCAATTGTAATGAAAATTCACAACATTTTTTTGCAATTTTTTATTTATATATTCAAAAATATACAGTTTTTTGGAAAAAGGCTGTGTTAAATTATGCAGAAGGTACTGAGTAACATTTACTGAAAGTTTGAAACAAATATGTTTGGAAGATGCTTAGAAAACATGTAATTACTATGAGAAAATAAAAGTTTTGGGAATCGAGCGACAAAGATTGGATTAACTTTTTAGTGCATTCCAGGTCCATAGGATGGATTATCTTCATCCTCTGCAAACTCCTCCTCCAGCTTCCTCTTGTTCCTCCTCCTGTTTACTCTTGCTTGTATTTCTAGACTCTTTACAGCCCTGTCTGCAGCCCGAAGGCGTTCCTTGTCTAAAGCAAGCATCGCTCGTACCATGTTAGAACCTATCTTCATTCCCATATTTCTAAATACCTTGCACCTTACAATGTTGCCATCATTGAAAGTCGCAACAGCAACTTTACTTTTACTCATTATTATACTTCAACAAAACAGAGACTCAAGAAACAGAATTAATTACGAATATTTTCGAGATAACGAAAGAGTAAATAAACATGAAACAATCGACAATCACAACAGCGATATATATTGAACCATCACAGGTTAGCCACAACACATACTTTATCTCACATCACTAAAATGTACCTGATGAACACGGACGTTAATAATAACACCATTTGACAGCAGTTTAACAGCGCCACAGTGGGTCACGCCCATGTAGAACACATTTCAAAAAAATTTTAAAAATAGTTGTAGTCTTCGGAATTGAATAAATTATATATCTATATAGTCTGCAGATTCAGAAAACGCAAAAAATTAAAAATTGAACTTTTCATGATTTTGAGCCTTTCCGGAGCCCCTTAAGGCGATGATGGTGAAACTAAAACTTTATAAAACCCTCTTGGGGGACCGATGACCATGTAGTTTGGTCCCTTTAAACAACAAACCAACCAACCAATACCCTCTTGGATTTCAACGCCTCAGAAGGGGACCATCAGATAAGTTAATCACGGATTTTGATGAGTCTTAGTTCTAAGAGGACGTGTCGTGATTACCTGGCTGGCAGCTTTTCGTGCGGCGGCCCCTACTTCCCGAAAAAGTCGATGTTGAATTAATATGCTTACCTACTACACCTGTAACACTTGTTGCATTTCGACTAAGCGAACTTATCGCAGAGGGTAAGGCTCGCCTCCGCCACGGTGCCGGTACGGTTTCACATCCACTCATGGGGTTCTTTTCCTGTGCGGAACCAGCAGCGAAAACTGTCTCTATGCAGCAAAAAAATATGAACAAGGTTTGTCACTCCTTCACAGAACAGTGTACTATAAACGCCTCAGGAAAAATATTTCCTTATGTTTTCTGACGTCTACAAGAACTATATGGAAAATTTGATTGGATTGTTAAAAAAAGAGTTGACGATTTGAGTCATATATTAAAAATTGTGACCGTGACCTACAGGAAATTAGAGAAGATCTGAAAAATGCTGCACGAGTAGCTTTTAAGATGAAACTTCCTGGCAGATTAAAACTGTGTGACATACCCAAACTCGAACTCGGGACCTTTGTCTTTCGCGGGCAAGTGCTCTAAAATCTATTTTTTTTTTTTAAAATCTCATTTTGGTCGCTTTTGTTCGTCGCATCTGCTCGGGGCGGACGTCGTAAGACACCCTTGTAAGTTCGTTGTTGATCGATTAACTCAGGCCGGCCGGAGTGGCCGAGCGGTTAAAGGCGCTACAGTCTGGAACCGCACGACCGCTACGGTCGCAGGTTCGAATCCTGCCTCGGGCGTGGATGTGTGTCATGTCCTTAGGTTAGTTAGGTTTAAGTAGTTCTAAGTTCTAGGGGACTTATGACCACAGCAGTTGAGTCCCATAGTGCTCAGAGCCATTTGAACCATTTTTGATTAACTCAGTTTTTTTTAATTTTTTTTATTAAAGAGGGCAGCTAACCCTCTGACCGAACACCCTGAACTACCGTGCCGGCTGTCATCTGAGCTACCCAAGCACGACACATGCCCCATCCACACAGCTTTACTTCTGTCAGTACCTCGTCCTTTATCTTCCAAACTTTACAGAAGCTCTCCTGCGAACTTTGCAAAACTAGCACTCCTGAAAGAAAGGATATGGCGGAGACATGGCGGATATTTCCAGAATGAGATTTTCACTCAGACTGAAAATCTCATCCTAGATTTTAAGATCTTTACACCATTGATTCGTGGGGAATGCAGACTGATCAAACATTTTAAGATCATATCATTGTAGATACAAGAAAAGCATGTACTTGCACCATAAAAAGTATCCCACCCAAATGTACTCTACTTTGATAACCCTGTGACGTTTATTTGTACAGCAGCTTAAAATGTACGCGAAAAAAATCAAAGTGCTCAGGACTTGTTAAAGACTAGCAGAGAAATCGCTTCGAGAAACGATTCCACAAAACACTTTCTTTAATTCTGCATCTACTTGGTGCACCTGCTTTCACAAGCGTGATAAAATACGGGTGATTTGCATCGAAATTGAGCTAAGCCAGAATAATCTTCCTGAGTTCAAACGAACTGTCTTTACCGGATCGCTTCTGAAAAATTCATGTGCCTGGAAGGCAATAGCTTTCATTAAATGTGCGTGGTAGTTACAGAGTTTTTATTTCTGTTGCTTCTGTCACAAATATAACGTGGAATTCTGTCCTAGCGCAGCAAAGCTATAGCGAGAAAGATGGTTCTGTTATCCATTCTGTAACAAATGTAAAGCACATTTGAAGAAAGTGTATTGTTCAAAAATGGTTCAAATGGCTCTAAGCACTGTGGGACTTAACATCTGAGGTTATCAGTCTCCTAGACTTAGAACTAGTTAAACGTAACTAACCTAAGGACATCACACACATACATGCCCGAGGCAGGATTCGAACGTGCGACCGTAGCAGCAGCGCGGTTCCAGACTGAAGTGCCTATAACCAGCTAGTGTATTGTAATGATTGATTTAATAATGAGATTAATACGGTGAAAACTACTATTTTTGAACGGTTTCGGATGCCATATGCTACTTAATGATATTCTGTATAAAGAAAATTTTTAAAAAGTTAGAGATGCAAGGTTTAAGTCCATACCGCGACCGAGGCAGCCGGGAATCTTAGCCGCTGCGCTAAGCTCGCTTAGTTGAAACGCGATTAATGTTACGGGTATAACAGATATACATAAAACTTCAACATCGTTTTTTTTTCGGAAACTAGCAGCCATCGTATGAAAAGGCGCTAGCAGATAATCAGGACACCCCCATCCTACAACAGAGATAAGACTTATCAAAGGTCCATGATTAACAGGTTTGACGGTACTCTTGTTAGATAAACTCGAGATTTCAAGGTGTTCCCGTCGTCTCCTGACGAAGAATATGGCGAGTACCTTCTAAAGCTCGAGTTTTTTTAACTCTTTCATGACGTGGGTTGACCACTGAAATAATTCTGTAAGAGGAAGTCGCCAAAATAATATTTTTACAGAGACGTAATTCCTCTATTGCCCCTCACTAGGATCTCATATAACTGTCGACATACATACACTGGCTGAGAAATAAAATTTAAGCTCCCAGAAAACTTGGTTGTAAGTCAATGTAGCATTCTACACAAACGCACCATTGGCGCTGTTTAAATCGTTACAGTTGCAGAGTTCTGTGGCAGGCAGAAAAGCCACTAGAGTCATTATTATTTTTCATGTTAAGTGTTGTTACCGGGCGCGACACCGTATATAAGGGGCGTTAACAGCGCCAGATACTAAGTGATGTGAAGGACACGGAGACGCCGTGTATTCGAATGAGACAGCGTTATCACTACCTGACTGAGTTTGAAAGGCGCCTCATTGTCTGTCTCTATTTACCCTCCTGATTAACTCATCCAGCACCTATACATGTGGGGCAGTCGCACGTAACTGTGCCCAATGTTGGGCTTCGTAGGAAAGTGAGGGCAGTCACACTCATAGTCAAGGTTCGCGCCGCAACATCAGACCACCATAATGGAGGGTCACTGTGTTGTGCACCAAGCAATTACAACTCCTTCACATTTGCGTCTGCGATCCAAGAAGAAGGAATGGGCTCCCTGCCATTTCTGTGTCATCACATCATTGACTGCTGACTTGGAGCAGCTGCGCTAAGGAATTAGCGTCCCATTTGCAGGCTTCTATTAACACCACAACCAAACCGGATGCATTTGGTGTGGTGCCTTGACCAGGAAGCATGGACATTCGACGAATGGCGTAACACTGTGATCAGGAATGAATCGTGGTTCTCCACAACTCCAAATGACCATCACGACGTTTGTGGCGGTTTCGTGGGGTGAGGTCCCATTCTTCCAATGTTTTGAGAGGCACAGTGGAGTTAGTTTGGACGTCACCGTGTGAGCAACGATACGGTACTTCACTTCGAGTGATGGTTGTTAGTGACTGAGGAACGTTGATGGCATAACGGTACTTCACGGACATCCCACCTCCTCATGTTTCACCTCTCATTCTGCCGTATCGTGGTGCCATTTTTCAAAAGGACAATGCACATCCACAAATGGCGTGTTGCTGTGGAACTCATGTGGCGAGCAAGACTCTCAGATCTCTCACTAATACAACGTGTGTAGGACCATCTCATGTCCACTCCGTCCCGGAACCAGAATCCAGGATGCCAAGGACCAATTACAACCGTTGTGCACCAGTTCCCTTCAGGGGAAAATACACCGTCTTTACGACACCATTCCAAACCGATTCGCATCATGCGTTCAGGACAGGGGGCTGCAGCATGATACCGATAAAGAGACTCATACTGCCAAGTTCTTTGTCGATTTTAATCGATTTTGTAATCACTCAAAGGAAATCACATACTCTCTCAATTCGTGAAGTTTCGTTTCCTCCTCCACTTCTGGGTTCTTCAAATCTCTTGTCGGATAGTGTGCAGTTGTCTGAATATAAAGGTACAGATTTACAGTCAGTATCTCACTTGTGCAATCTTTCAGTACACCCAAACGCATACATATATTTTATACATTGTATGTGAACGTCAACAGGCAAAAAAGCAAAATACAGTATCATCACTTGAAAAACTGACAAGCCCTTCAGTTAAAACGGGTCTACTAGGTTGCCTAGTAGTCTTTTAAGTGCAGAAACACGTTTGTAAGAGTTGGCAGAGGATAACCCACGTTGATGAGATGTTCAAATAGTTGGCTGTTCTGTACTGTATGTGTTAGCATAGTCTAAGGTGATGTGACTGGCACCCTCTACTTTACCGAAATCAAACAATGGGGATGCGACGAAACGAATACGGTGTAGGCAATGCGAATTCGATGTTTTGTTCAAAAATGGTTCAAATGGCTCTGAGCACTATGGGACTCAACTGCTGTGGTCATAAGTCCCCTAGAACTTAGAACTACTTAAACCTAACTAACCTAAGGACAGCACACAACACCCAGCCATTACGAGGCAGAGAAAATCCCTGACCCCGCCAGGAACCGAACCCGGGAACCCGGGCGTGGGAAGCGAGAACGCTACCGCACGACTCGATGTTTTGTGACAAGACAACATAATCGATAAAGATATCATCAGAAATCCATCTGAAATGAATCCACATACCAGAAAATATTACTAAAGTAAGCGAAAGCCAGAAAAACGACAGACACAACTGTAATTCCATGCAAATGTAAATTCAAGTAAAAATCAAAAGAAAATCATATGAACACATTATCAAATCGGATCACCATCTTTATCATCGCTATTGATTTCTGCGGGAATTGATTTGTGCCGAGTAATGTCAGCATGTTACGATCCTTAGCTTTACTTTTCTTCAATCCTTTCATGTATGTGAGCTTACCGAACTCGCCCTATTACGCATCAGGAAATGTTCATTAGTTGGTTGGTGCACCGTTCCACACTGTTAGGACCGACGTTTGCCACCAACGTTCGGAGGGCAAGGTTTACTATAGCCGTCCTGTATAATGGTCATCACCATCATCATCAACAACAATATCTTAATGGATTAGGCTTTTAGTGCTCTCAGATTCGGTCACCGACATTCTTCTGCCCTTTTCCACTACTATGATGGTTCAAAAAATGGTTCGAATGGCTCGGAGCACTATGCGACTTAACTTCTGAGGTCATCAGTCGCCTAGAATTTAGAACTAATTAAACCTAACTAACCTAAGGACATCACACACATCCAGGCCCGAGGCAGGATTCGAACCTGCGACCGTAGCGACTAGTATGATTTCCAGTGGTTTGGCAACAGCACTTTAATTTTAGAGCTTCATCAGTATGATTTAGCAATTTATCTGATGCACACCCATTACCCGTTTTACCCCTAATTAGAGTTTTACATCTTAATTTTCGATACGGTCAGCTCTTGCGTATCCAAAAATAAAACGTAAAACCTCGTGCTCGCTGCCTGGAGTATCCGTTTTTGTTTTTAAGTTGTTGTCCAACACTCTTCTGCAATATGTTCTGCTATGGCAATTTATATTCGGTTTAATAGGAGTATTTGATTTACCAAGTAAGTTTCCTTTAACAGACCCGCATTAGCAGGAGAATGACTTTCCTTTGGAGTCTACGTCTTTAGAATTGTCTAAAAGTAAACTGTATCAAATTATTCATAAACGTTAAGTTCTCACTTGTCAAACGTTTCCCGATGACTTTTTTTTTCCTTACTTTTATGTGCACTTGTTGCGAATTTGATGTTTTTGTGTTTCATTTTTACAGATAATCTTTAAACCAAAAACTTGCGTTTTAACACATGTTCGTTTCAAAAGGTTTCCAAGCAATTTTCTATTTTCTCCGGTGTCCTGTATTTCCTATCTGGGAGTCTACAATTTCGAGTAACCGTGGGATATACTATAGGCCTGACCTGATATAATGTACTCCCGAACTGGTGGTGCTCCCCAACTCTTAGCGCTAGTGCATCGCAACACATCGACTGTAATTCCTATAATCAAATAGCTGTAAGCACTATGGGACTTAACATCTGAGGTCATCAGTCCCCTAGACTTAGAACTACTTAAACCTAACTAACCTAAGGACATCACACACATCCATGCCCGAGACATGATTCGAACCTGTGACCGTAGCAGCAGCGCGGTTCTGGACTGAAGCGCCTAGAACCGCTGTCACAGCGGCCACCTTATAATCAAAGAATTAGTTGGTGGACTTTTTGACAAATTATTGTCCAGAGTATAAAAAAATATTTTGATGTAAATTGACTGTGAACTGGAAAAAAAAACATACAAATAGCCGCACCATAGATGCAATCACATCGGAGGGGTGTTTCCTGAGTGTACAGACTAAATTACGATTCGTGGAGAGGAGCAGAAGCTTCTTCGGTACTTGAAGTCTCTGTGATTGATTTATCTGGACTCCCAACATTAGCCAACACAGCCCTGCTACGATAATGCTGTGAACAACCGAGAGCGACGAGAAACTACAGTCGTTGTAGTTCCCAAAGACATCTAGTTCGGTTCTGTAACGACTGGACTATAGAAGGTAAAAATAATTTAAACCGACAGACTCTGGAAGGTTGCAGGGGACACAAATATTTTTCTCTAATGTCGAAATTTCCTGTGAGCGTGTTTATTCCGGTAAAGGGTGTATTCGCTGTTCTAGATCTACATTTATACTCCGCAAGCCACCCAACGGTGTGTGGCGGAGGGCACTTTACGTGCCACTGTCATTACCTCCCTTTCCTGTTCCAGTCACGTATGGTTCGCGGGAAGAACGACTGCCGGAAAGCCTCCGTCCGCGCTCGAATCTCTCTAATTTTTCATTCGTGATCTCCTCGGGAGGTATAAGTAGGGGTAAGCAATATATTCGATACCTCATCCAGAAACGCAGCCTCTCGAAAACTGGACAGCGAGCTACACCGCAATGCAGAGCGCCTTTCTTGCAGAGTCTGCCACTTGAGTTTGCTAAACGTCTCCGTAACGCTATCACGTTTACCAAATAATCCTGTGACGAAACGCGCCGCTCTTCTTTGGATCTTCTCTATCTCCTCCGTCAACCCGACCTGGTACGGATCCCACACTGATGAACAATACTCAGGTATATGTCGAACGAATGTTTTGTAAACCACCTCCTTTGTTGATGGACTACATTTTCTAAGGACTCTCCCAATGAATCTTAACCTGGTACCCGCCTTACCAACAATTAATTTTATATGATCATTCCACTTCAAATTGTTCTGCACGCATACTCCCAGATATTTTACAGCAGTAACTGCTACCAGTGTTTGTTCCGCTATCATATAATCATACAATAAAGGATCCTTCTTTCTATGTATTCGCAATACATTACATTTGTCTACGTTAAGGGTCAGTTGCCAATCCCTGCACCAAGTGCCTATCCGCTGCAGATCTTCCTGCATACTGGTGTCGTAACGGTTCCTGTTTATCGGCAGAGGACATACTCCGTTCTCCAGTTGTAATTCCTCTTTCACTGTCTCAGTTGTATGTGTTGACACAGCGCAGTACTTCTTGACTAATGGAGCAATTTGGAAATTTGTGGTAAGTTCCTATGCGACCAAACTGCTTAGGTCATCGGTGCCTAGGCTTACACACTACTTAATCCAACTTAAACTAACTTACGCTAACGACAACACACACACACACACACCCTTGCCCCAGGGAGGACTCGAACCTCAGACGGAAGGAGCCGCGTGAACCGTGGCAAGGCGCCGCAGACCGCGCGGTTACCCTGCGCGGCTACTAATGGAGCGAACACCCTTACTACATAGCGAACCACAACGGACAAGCAGCACAGCGTGTTTATCAACAGAAATACCCCAATCGCCGTACGCAGCACCATTCGCCGTTCACTGCTCTGTATCAATGCCTGCGGAGACCGGGTCATTTACTAGATTACTTGAACAGGGTCGAAGTCGCATAGCACGCAACCTGTAATTATAGAAAGCTGCCCTGCAGCATGTAGAGCCAGATCATTCCATCACCACTCACGCGATTGCGAGTAACATGGAGAGGAATCTGACGAACGTAAAAACGGTCCTTTATGAGTAATTGTTACATCAATTTCACTTACCACCTGGAATGCGATAATTATCTACTCAGAGCACAGTTTTCACAGTTGTACCTGGAGCACTGTCAAATTCATAACATATTTATGTCCTGTGTGTTTTTTATAGATGAAGCAACATTCGGGCGTGATGGGGTCATCAGCATGCAACATTGGCATGTTTGGAGTGAGACCAATCCACATGCCGCACTTACTCGGGCTAATCAAGCTCGGTTCTTTGTGAGTGTATGGCCAGGTGTTGTTGGTGACCGTTTAATTGAGCCATATCTCCTACCTAAGCCATTAAATGGCAGGCATTACTACAATTTCCAGTCCGCACCGATATCTGAGTTGTCAGCGTGACGGATAGACATCCTATAGGCCCGGGTTCAATTCCCGGTTGCGTCGGAGATTTTCTCCGCTCAGGGAATGGGTGTTGTGTTGACTTCATCACCATTTCATCCCCATCCGGCGCGCAGGTCGCCCAATGTGGCGTCGAATGTAATAAGACCTGCACCAAGGCGGCCGGACCTGCCCCGCAAGGGGCCTCCAGGCCAAAGACGCCAAACGCTCATTTCCATTCCATTACAATTTCCTTGGCAAAGCATTACCAGAATTGCTGGACGGCGAGCCTGTCACTACAAGACAACACACGTGGTTCAAGCATGACGGGACACCAGCACATTTCAGTCGTCCCTTGCGTCGATTCTTGAACTGAGTTCCCGGGCTAATTGATTGGCAGAGGTGGTCCTGTACAAAGGTCTACTCGATTTCCTGATTTTGACCCCTCTGTGCTCTTTGGTGTGGGATGAGATGCGCAACGTTGTTAATAAAAACCCTGTTGAGTCAAAAGAGGATCTAGTTGCCAAGATAGTGGCAACAGCACGAGGAATTAAGGACGCTGCTGCTGTCGTTTACAGTGTTAGACAGCACATGACCCGTCCGTGCAACAGTGCCTACACGTAAAAGGAGGCATTTTTGAACCTCCACGGACATTGAGGTAACAGTGTTGTATTAATGTTGTTGTCGCTGGGGG
Organism: Schistocerca cancellata; assembly: GCF_023864275.1. Lineage (NCBI taxonomy): Eukaryota > Metazoa > Arthropoda > Insecta > Orthoptera > Acrididae > Schistocerca > Schistocerca cancellata. Next base: position 167,292,438 of record NC_064632.1, read on the forward strand.
ATAAAGAATTAAAAATGGTTTGTTTTCCTTTTCGTCTTTTGTAGGTAAGATCTGATGTCCTCGTAAAGTGGTGCCGCACATGCAAACACATTAGAAAAACTGTTTTCAGGTTCCATGCAACATTCCAGAGTTTGTTGGTTCAAATAATTTTCAACCTGCATAAATGACTTTGTGAGGGAAGCAGAAGGGAGAATGAGGTTTAAGGAACAGTCCAGCAGGGACAAAATACAACAATCATCAATCAATAAACAAATGATTATTTACTAAATCCTCACCATCAATAGCAGCAGTAAGCGATGTAATACACGGTGTATCACAATGGCGTAAACGCATACAGTTGAAAGTACACGATACTAGATGCAAAAAAAGTCTTAGTAAACACAGGGTCGAAAATGCATACCTTAAGAACTACGAGCAATTTTTTATCTTCGATACTGTGAAGCAAATCTCTTCTACTGGAAGCTCTTTGATTACCATATTTTGATAAGTGATGGTTCAAATGGTTCAAATGGCTCTGAGCACTATGGGCACTATGGGACTCAACTTCTGAGGTCATCAGTCCCCTAGAACTTAGAACTACTTAAACCTAACTAACCTAAGGACATCAGACACATCCATGCCCTAGGCAGGAATCGAACCTGCGACCGTAGCGGTCGCGCGGTTCCAGACTGTAGCGCCTAGAACCGCTCGGCCACACCGGCCGGCGAGGGAAGTGATAATAGGGCCAAAACAAGAAAAAAATGTCCAGTAAACATGTGCTCTAAAATGGATACCTTAAGAGCTACTCATTGGAAGAGCTCTAATCCCAAGTACCGAAGATGAGCACGAGCTCATGGCTCTTAAGGTGTGTACTTTAGAGCACATGTATACTGGAGATTTTTTCCTTGTTTTTGTCCATATTATCACTTCCGAAAATATGGAAAGCAAAGAGCTTGCAGTAGAAGAGATCTGCTTCACAGTATCGAAGAAGAAAAATTGCTCGTAGCTCTTGAGGTATGCATTTTCGACCCTATGTTTACTGGGACTTTTTTGCTTGTAGTACCGCGTACTTTCAACTGTATGTGTTGACGCCATTAATTATGATAGACCCAGTATGAGCCTGAGACCCAGAAGATACACAGCGAAAACAAGCATCGCTTAATAGGTTCTGCAAGGGCAAGAAAAGTGCCACTGCATTGGGAAAATTTTTATGGTCAAGTCTCCCATTCATTGACAGGCGATAGTAAAGAGCCAGCAGTGTCCCAAAGGAAAGGGCTGTGTGCCGGCCGATGTGACCGAGCAGTTCTAGGCGCTTCAGTCTGGAACCTCGCGTCTGCTACGGTCGCAGGTTCGAATCCTGCCTCGGGCATGGATGTGTGTGATATCCTTAGGTTAGTTAGGTTTAAGTGGTTCCAAGTCTAGGGGACTGATGACCTCAGATGTTAAGTCTCATAGTGCTTAGACCCATCTCAACCATTTGGAAGGTCTGTTTGCGCGGTCCTCAACTCATCCCTCTGGCGAGCACTGCTCTACGCTGCCTGTCTACTGTACACTACTGTACAGGTACAGTACTCTGGTGTACAGTACCTTGCGGACTGCGATGACGGACGGCCTGCGCGGCCCCCCAGCCGTGCCGCACACGCCGCGGCAGGCGAGCTTGACGATGAGCCAGTTGAGGAACTGCTTGATGACGATGGAGGTGACGTTGAAGAGCGAGTAGATGCAGCAGCAGCCCAGCACCAGGAACACGAAGTTGCCGAACCGGTACCAGTGCACGTGCGGGTAGTCCGGCTCCTGTAAGAGAGAGTCAGAGTTAAACACACTTCGCCAGCGACTGTAACTTACACAGGGTATTTGTAAAATGAAATTAAGAAATGAGAGAGATGGAGGAGTTAATTAAGTAACTTTCACATGGCAGCCCATATCTGAATCCCTTAAGCCGTCCTCACACAGGACGAGGCAGCTAACGCCGACGTGGATGCGGACGGGACACCCGACATCAGCCGGCCGCTGTGGTCGAGCCCTTCTAGGCGCTTCAGTCTGGAACCGCGTGACCGCTACGGTAGCAGGTTCGAATCCTGCCTCGGGCATGGATGTGTGTGATGTCCTTAGGTTAGTTAGGTTTAAGTAGGTCTAAGTTCTATGGGACTGATGACCACAGATGTTAAGTCCCATAGGGCTCAGAGCCATTTTTGAACCCGACATCACGAGAGACAGCACCATCAGCACACGAATCGAACTGGTTAAAGTGATTTACGTTCTCGGCGCTCCCTAACACCCGTTGGCACTATCACTTGAGGCGTTGGCAGGGGAAAGGTAGTAAGTCAAAACAAATACTTTTCAGATGAATTAGCTCCATACTTACTAACCATATACACCGTTCGCTCCACGAAAGATCCGTACCCAAAGACTGGAAAGTTGCACAGGTCACACCAATATTCAAAAAAGGTAGTAGGAGTAATCCACTAAATTACAGGCCCATATCGTTAACGTCGATTTGCAGCACGATTTTAGAACATATATTGTGTTAGAACATTATGATTTACCTCGAAGAAAACGGTCTATTGACACACAGTCAACATGGGCTTAGAAAACATAGTTCGTGTCAAACACAAGTATCTCTTTATTCACATGAAGTGTTGAGTGCTACTGACAAGAGATTTCAGATCGATTCCGTATTTCTGGATTTCCGGAAGGCTTCTGACACTGTACCACACAAGCGGCTCGAAGTGAAATTGTGTGCTTATGGAATATTGTTTCAGTTACGTGACTGGATTTGTGATTTCCTGTCAGAGAGGTCACAGTTCGTAGTAACTGACGGAAAGTAATCGAGTAAAACAGAAGTGATTTCTGACGTTCCCCAATTTAAAGTTATAGGCCCTTTGCTGTTCCTTATCTATATCTATTTTGGAGACAATCTGAGCAGCCGTCTTCGGTTGTTTTCAGATGACGCCGTCGTTTATCGACTAATAAGGTCATCAGAAGATCAAAATAAACTGCAAAACGATTTAGAAAAGATATCTGAATGGTGCGAAAAGTGGCAGTTGACCCTAAATAACGAAAAGGGTGAGGTCATCCACATGAGTGCTAAAAGGAATCCGTTAAACTTCGGTTACATGATAAATTAGTCTAATCTAAAAGCCTTAAATTCAACTAAATACCTAGGTATTAGAATTACAATCAACTTAAATTGGAAGGAACACATAGAAAATGTTGTGAGGAAGGCAAACCAAAGACTGCATTTTATTTGTAGGACACTTAGAAAATGTAACAGGCCTTCTAAGGAGACCGCCAACACTACGCTTGTCCGTCCTCTTTTAGAATACTGCTGCGCGATGTGAGATCCTTCCCAGATAGGACTGACGGAGTACGTCGAAAAAGTGCCAAGAAAGGCAGCACGTTTTGTATTATCGCGAAATATGGGATAGAGTGTCACAAAAATGATACAGAATTTGGGCTGGACATCATTAAAAGAAAGGCGTTTTTCGTTGCGACGGGATCTTCTCACGAAATTCGAATCACCAATTTTCTCCTCCGAATGCGGAAATATTTTGTTGACACCGACCTACATAGGGAGGAACGACCACCAAGATAAAATAAGGGAAATCAGAGCTCGTACGGAAAGATATAGGTGTTCATTCTTTCCGCGCGCTATACGAGATTGGAATAATAGAGAATTGTGAAAGGACTTATAGGCGATTTGCAGAGTATCCATGTAGATGTAGATGTAGATGCAGATTTTTTTATCGAAAAGGTTGTAAGACACGTCGTCAGTGGCACAGAAGTAGCAGAATGTCCAAGGTATGAGCGGTTGCGTTCCTACAAACGACACAAGATGTAACTTGTAACATCACGTGACACGGCATCGATATGACAGTAAATCAGCAAGCCGCCGAATTACCAGTTTTGCTCTGTGAACCACCGCTCATTACTGTGTTATTGATTCCGTAGCAACGTTACTAGGAGTTGTTAATACGACAAATGCCTCCCAAACATGTTCCACACAAATTGGAAAGCCATATTTTCCGCCTGAAATGAAATTTACTTGATTACATTCAATGATAGCGCCTGGTTTGCGTGTTATTATGTCCTAATCAATATGTATACTTCCTTTGTGCAGGCTGCAGGGTATGACGTACGGAAGTTGCACTCAGAGCAGGGAACCAAAACTGGTTGCGTCAAGGTAATTTTCTTTTTGGTTTAATCAAAGTAGTGCAGATAAAACAAAGAAGGCCTCGTAATATCGTCGAGCCTGCTTTGAGAAGGAGACAAACATCTGTCACTGATTCTGATTCCAACTGTGTGCTCTGACAACAACGCTGGCGAAAACAAAAATAGAATGTGTATTTTTTTTAATTTAATATACGCAGTGGTAAACTGTATGGCTCATAACGTTAGTTTGAAGGTTCTAGTGTCGGTGCGTGCCTACATGCCTTGTGGCCGAGATTTCAGCATAATAAAAAACAGAAAGAACGTTTCACAACCAATTACTCCTGACGAAATAGCTGATACCATTAGAAAAGAAAAGAATGTACAACCATTCAGTGTTGTAAATATGACGGAGGAAGATTTCTGTGATTTCGTCTCGGCATGCAATACGTTATTCCATACAGCTCCCAGTTCTGCTTCTTGGATCTAAATTGTGAGGGATAAGCTATTCATTAAAAGAAATAAAAGAATTTCCGTCAATGAAATGGAACCGTAGAGAGAGCACAAAAATTTCAACATCTCTGCAGTTCGATCTCTTCCAGCAGTTGGACAATGGGCCTTATTAGTGATGATAAGATAAAAGACCTCCTGGCGATATTGGACTACATGGACAACAAATATCATGCATTTTACAGCAATATTTGTACAGCATAATTATGTTTTTTACACAAATGTGACAGCTTTCTGTAAATGCATTTTTAAAATTAATTCGGGGTTTCTGTAACCATTTTCTAAATATATATTCCCATTTCATAATGTCAAAACCATTTTTCACTTCTCCTGTCAATTTTGATTTTCATGAGTTATTCCCTTCCCTATGTCAACGAAATTTGGCTCGCACGCCACACAGTTTTTTTTTTACGAAAAAGGACGCGCGTGAAATAGTTGCTTCAATTCTGTTAGCGACTTTCGAAGAAGAGCGGAGAAAAACGCGAAGGAGATAGTGGATTCTTCGATGATATAAACAGCGAAATGGTAGAAGAGGAACACTACATAACGCTGTTGAACGATCTCAGACATTCTTAGAGAAGTTATTCGTTAACTCAGTTGAATTTTCACTCCAGTTTCGGTTTTAAATTGAATGTAGTTAAGGTGTAGCGTCTAACGTCAGTTTGCGATGTGCATTATATCCATATTCTCGATGTTGCCTTCACCACCAACACACTGAAATAATGTACTTGATCACAACGATTCTAGTATCGATATTCGTTTCCTAATTTCATTCCAGTGAAAGTGAAGATTTTTCCGGATTTGCTCACCATCACTGAGGAAGATATTTACCGGCAAGACACAAACATGAGTCAGTCCATAGATTCAGAGACAGACATATATGCGTATTTTACAGATGTTTCAGAACAGCAAAATCTTCCAATCAGTAACTTTTGTTTTCTTTCAGACACAGACTGGCAGCCACAGTAGGATTTGTGGCCACTAGGGAAAAATTCCAGTTCAGTCGTTAGCTAAAACGACGCGTTTTTGAGAGACGCTCAATTTTCTGATCCTTTAGAACAACTTATATTCATACCAAGTACTCTATGAGAAAGAAAACCCACCAAATATGATGTCTAACGCCTTACAATATGGCGGCTCCTATGTTTTGTTTCTGGCAGAAATCGATGTCGCATCTCTGGTTACGTTCCTATCCACGAGGCAAAAATCTGACATGTCAGGTACTTTATACCACGCTTCACAATGTAGTGGAACGTGGAATCCCACACTGTGAGGTCACAGGATTCTCGTCCACGTGGGTTTCACATGCCGTGAGAGGACGGCTTCAGCGTTCGGGGCTAGGCGTCATTTAACAGCGCCGCCGGATAGATAGGCATACAACCTACCATACGAGTCGTCATGGTAGCAGATCTGTGTGTTTCATGAATAACAGGTTTCAGCTGTATCCAAACGAAAAAATAGATAGGTTCAAGGTGGGGAAAAGTGTAGTCTATGTCAACGGTCCACTGCGCCCTGGCCAGTTGTCACCAAAATTCTCATCCAAATGATTTCGCACCGCGTGACGAAGTGCGCAGATACATCATGATGATTGATACCACACGCGCTGTCGTACGTTGAGTGGGACATTTTCCAGTAACTCTGGAAGATTTTTCCTTAAGAAGATTAAGTATCTGTTCGCGTTAAGTCGTCGGGGAAGCATGTTTTGACCAATCAGATCATCGCTTACCAGGCCAACGCAAACACTGACGGCGAAACGCCCTTGGCGACCATGAACAAAGGCGGCGTACAGATTTTCCCGTGCCCATATGTGTTGATTGTGGCTGTTGAACAAACCTTCCCATGTGAATGATAACTCATCCATAAAAAGCACAAAGTGTGGGAATTCAGGTTGAATGGCAAACTAATGCAAAAACCACTGTCAGAAGTCAATGCGACACGGAGGATCTACTGTGTTAAGAGCTTGAACTTTATGAAGACTATAAGGGCGAAAATCATTTTCATTCCACGAGCTCCAGACAGTTCTTCTCGAGTAACACTTCCAGGTGCTTGTTGAGACCGCCTTCACACCTGTATCACATAATGAATGCAGCAGATTTCGATGCAGGCTTTAAATGCGTATGCGCCATTCTGATACCCTGTCAGTGGACAACGCACCGCAAGTGAATCTGTCTCTCCTAGGTGACCTTTGGAAGTTGGTGAACGTGCGTGGATCTTTCACTCGCTTGACATTTCGAGAACTGCTATACGTACAACCTTTGAGCGACGGGGGCATTTCCGTCCTCCGGCCATAAGCACAGTGCATGTCTGCCCCTCCTTCTTCCCCCATCCCCCATGCGGACATGGGCTGCTGTATGGAAATTACTTGTTATGACGCACTCTACCAGCCCTATTATTTTCTTACATTCATTTTAGAAAAATCCACTATATAATGTCCACGATATGCCCCCGTACGTCTGGGTCAAAACAGTATATCGTATGACAGGTGTACAAATGAAAACATTGAAAGTGCAATGTAGTTCCTAAAAGTTATACTATCGTTTTGGATATTGGCAGGAGTTATCCTTGTTTCGTCAAATTATCAATAGTTGGCAGCCTGTTTTTGTTTAACGAACAAGAAACGTGTCTCAGTACAAAGATCGTCGCCCCACTGCCGACTTGTAGCGCTTTGCAGAAACGATCCGTGATAAGTTTTTTTGAGTTGTGAAGCTGTTGACTCCGTCCAAATGAGTTGGGGGATCAAAGCGCTGTACGGTGATTCGTCAGTCTTTCCCTGCAGAAAATATACCAGTGGCGCAGAAAGTTTAAAAGATGCGTAACTTGTGTCTGTGCGAGACGCTTCGCATTTCTGCCAAGCAAAACCCATAGTGACGAACCAAAGCAATGCCACATTTAAAGAGTATGAGAAGGAAAACAGGCGTATTTCTGTAAATGAAATAGCAACTGTTTTAGATGTTAGTGTTGGTTCAGCTCATTAATGCTCTGTGATTCAATATGGGGGACACGTCACTTGACTAGTAAAATGAAATATCGTAGCGTAGATGCTCGTGGAGAACTTTTCGTCGTTTCCAGGTCGAAACAAATGGATTTCTGAACAGAACTGTTACAGGAGAGGAGATATGGGAGCATTGTCACCAACCCGAAACTAAAAGTTCAAACGAGGAATGGCACCATAGCTCTTCACCAAGACCAGAAAAAATTCATGCTTACCTTTTCTTTGGATGTAAAAAGGAGAAATTTTGGAGCATTTTCTCGTAAGAGTATTAAAAGTGACCAGTAATTCAAACTCAAATCTGTTACGAATTCACCATCGCCCTACAGTCAGGAGCAAATGACGAGGACTTCCGACTACAGGTGTTTTCTTGCAACGCAACAATGCTCGTACCCATACTACCAGTTCATCCGTAGCATCCATACAATACAGGAAATTTGAATATTTCGAAGACCCACGCACTCATCAGATCTTTCCCCGAGTGGCTTCCCTGTACTCGGAATCACTGGAACTCAAACCAGTCATTTCAGAAGCGGTGGAGAGGCGGAAACAGCGGTGCGCGACTGCGTGCGTACCGGTACACAGCCAAAATAACTGCTCTCGTAAGGTATCCATTCACTTCTGCAGAGGATGTGGGCATTAAACGTCATGAGGACCTCGCCGAAAAATTATATATCCGTAATTTTTTTGTTTATCACGTATTTTGCATAGTAATAGATAATTAAGGTTTTCATTTGAATGAACTTCCTATATCAGAGTACTTACATACCTAAACTATATATCCAGCGATTCTGTATAGTCTTTCACAGATACAGCAGTTGGACAAAAACACGAAAACACCAAAAACATAACACACTATCATGCCTAATACGATGTAAGAAACACTTTGGCATTCAAGACAGCTTACAGTCGTCTCGAAATGGGTGAACAGAAGGCCTGTATGGTTTTCAAGAGAATCTTACACCATTCTTCCTGCAAAACAGTGGCAAGTTCAGCTGACGATGATGGAGGTGGAGAGCGCCTCCTCCAAAGTAGACCACAGAGCCTCAGTAGTACTGAGATCTGTTAACTGTGGTGCCCAGGGGAGGTGAGACAATTCATCCTCGTGTTCATAAAGTCAGTCGTGGACGATACGAGTTACGTGAATATGGCCCAGTCGTCTTGGAGCACAGCATCAGCATTTGGGAACAAACAGTGTACCATTGGATGAACATCATCATTCAAAATGGTCACATAATCCTTGACCTTGTAAAGTAACCACAGGACATACGGAATACCACGACATTGCTGCCCAAATCATCACTGATCGCCCTCCATGTTTCTCTCTTGGGCCGTAACTCGGCCAGAAAAGGCAAACAGTGTGAAACAAAACTCGCGTGACCAAAAAACTTACTTCTATTGCTCCACAATACAGGTTCTATGGTTTGAGCACCAAGAATTCCTGTTACGGGCATTTTAATCACTGACTAAGTGGTTTTGGAATTCCAGTTCTCCTTCAATTTCCAAGATTATGAAACTCCATTCATAATGTTTTGGTGCCGACAAGATTTGCAAGTGCGACATTCAGTTCTGCACTGACTTCTGCAGCTGCCGTCTCTTTTTTTTTCGTCAAAATCCTCTTCAATGGCCATGTGTCACGATTACACAAAACGCAAGTTCGTCCGCCTTGGGACACCGGATGATGTTCTTCCCCTTTCCCTACGTGAGGTATAAATCTTCTATGCGGCCCTATTGAAATACCAGACACTTCGACTTCCTCGGCTACAGAAGCACTGTAAACTCTCCCCCATAATTTTAAGAGATCTAACCGTGATCATAATGGTGAGATACAGAACTAAAAGAGTGAGAGACTTACTTTAGCCACGATCGCACAATAAACTAAACTTTAGTCTGTCTGTAGTTGGCGTAACTGTAATTATTTACTGTAAAATAAATCCAAAGAGATGGTAAGGTTCTTATGAAATAAAAGATTACGATGTTTAACTTAGTTCATATATCTTCAAACAATGAAAAATACACGTAACTCTATCAAATACATTCGTTTGATGATACATATTTTGAAGGCCATGCACTCTAAAAAAAAAGTCACGAGCGATTCAACATTCCTATTACAACATAAAACACAACAATGCGCCCTCAGCCGGGAGAGACGGAGGAGTGTAGTAGTTCTAGAAGTCAAAGTTCGCCAGATAGCGCGGGATGCTATGTAGTTCGATGGCAAGGATGTCGATCACGGTATCCTTACAGCACCAACAACCTGTCCACGTTCGAATTCTCCAACTCCAAGGTAATGCACTTACAACCGCACAGTTCTGACCACGGCTGACACTTTCTACGTATTGAGGATATAGCATAGTTGCTGTCGTGGTCAAATACCACAGAGCAATCTGCGAGCTTTGCTAGCATCTGCATTCAAGTTCAGGCATGCATTGCTCTCGGTGCTTCCATTTTTTTTCCAGTTGCATCTCACGAGCCATGCTTCAAAGGGCTTCCTTAACTCTTTGGTGCAATTTTTCGTTAGTCTTCTACGGACGTTCAGTCGATGGGACTGGATTATTCCCCATAAAATAGCTGTCTGGGGTGGTAAGGTCTGGCCTTTGTAGTGGGCACTTCAGTGGGGTTGGAGGTATTGCTGAACCACGTCGAATCTAGCGCCTTGAAATTATTCATCAAATAACTAATTCACGGGAATACAAACGTGTCAAGGAGTTCTGTGCTGCTATAGCCGAACATGTTCCGCGATTCTCTTGTCTTCGTCCTGATGTACACTCACTACGTTTACAACATACAGAAATACGAATATCGATTCACGTCATTGATGCCTTGTGTTCATGGACACAACGATAAACACTTGTCTATTAAAAACTTGTTAACACTGTTTGATGTTCACAATAATATTTATTTATTAGTTAGTTATGAATCGGCTTTCGGCTTCCTAGGCCATCGTCATATAACTTATTACTGAACAGGAAGTCCACAAAATTTGAGAGCGTTCATAGCAGTACAAAAACTGTTTTTCAAAGATATGTGACATTTCGTAACTATTTATCGATGCATAAACACAGGCATATTGTAATAACCACAGAAGCTGATAACGAAATAATGTTACATTTAACGAATTAAAAGTATAGGAATGTACACTGCAGAGCCAAAGAAACTGGTGAACCTGCCTAATATCATGAAGGGTCCCCGCGAGCACGCAGAACTGCCGAAAAACGACATGGCATCGACTCGATTAATGTTTGAAGTAGTGCTGGAGGGAATTTACACCATGAATCCTGCAGGGCTGTCCATAAATCCGTAAGAGTATGAGGAGGTGGAGAGCTCTTCTGAACAGCACGTTGCAAGGCATCCCAGCTATGCTTGATAATGTTCATGTCTAGGGGGTTTGGTGACCAGAGGTAGCGTTTAAACTCAGAGGAGTGTCTCTGGAGCCGCCCTGTAGCGACTCTACACGTGTGGGGTGTCGCATTGTCCTGCTAGAATTGCTCGAGTCCGTCTGAATGCACAATGGACATGAATGGATGCACGTGATCAAACCGGATGCTTACGTATTTGTCAGCTATCAGAGTCGTGTCTAGAGCTATCAGGAGTCAGATATCACTCCAATTACAGAGTCTCCACCGGCTTGATCAGTCCCCTGCTGACATGAAGGGTCCATCCGGTAAAACATCAAATCTCCGACATCTCTGCGGCCGGGAAAGGATCCTGAAAGAACGAGACCAACGACGAGGTTGTCTCCATAACTGTACAACAGTCCAATGTCGGTGTTGACGGGCCCAGGCGGGTCGTAAAGCTTTGTGTCATGCAGTCATCAAAGATACACGAGTGGGCCTTCGGCTCCGAAAGCTCACATCGATGATGTTTCGTTGAATGGTTCGCACGCTGACACTTTTCGATGGCCCAGCATTAAAATCTGCAGCAATTTGCAGAAGAGTTGCACTTTTGTCAAGTTGAACGAGTCACTTCAGTCGTCGTTGGTCCCGTTCTTTTAGGGTCTTTTTCCGGCCGCAGCGATGTCGGAGTTTGATGTTTTACCAGATTCCTGATTTTCACGTTACATTGGAGAAATGATCGTGCGGGAAATTCCCCACTTCATAGCTACATTGGAGATGGTGTGTCCCATCGCTCGTGCGCCGACTATAACGCCATAACCCACTTAAATCTTGATAATCTGACATTGTAGCAGCGGTAACCGATTTAACAATTGTGCCTGTTATCATATCTCAGTACTTGAATACGTATGCCTGTACCGGTACTTCAATGTATAAGCCAAAAACATTGTGCAACTGACTAATGGCACGAATTGCTGTGTCATATGGACAAACCGGTGATTCTGACGAACAAGTGTGAAAAAAGGAGGGCGAGGGGCTGAGGGAAGAAAGAAGTGTGTAGAATGTGATTGTGAAATTGTTATAACAAACGCATTGTCTATTGGTGAGAATTATATCAATTGGCTGCCACTACTTTAGCGAGTGTCGGTAATGAAACTGTGTTCGGTCGTTAAGGACCAGATCAGTATTCTTTGATTGGGGCTTATTAATCAGCAGAATTTCGAGTAATTTTAGTTTTCTGCATCTGAATAAATGTAGTTCTCATGACATTAAATGTAAGGCATATAACTAACATTACTCGAAATTCTGGCCGTTAATAAGCACCAATCGAAGAAAGCTGATCTGGTACTTGATAATTAAACATGTTTTCATTATTCACCATTACTGAAGTAGTAGCATTTGATTAAAGTTTTCTCGCCAGTAGATAATGCGCTTGCCATAGCTGATCCTCACACACATTTTACACACTTATTTCTCCCCTCTGTCCCCATCCTTTGCCCGACCACTTAGTCACATTCACCAGTTTGTCTATATAACATACTAATCTGCGTCATTACTAACTTGTACAATGATTTTGGCTTATACATTCCTGTGCTTTTAATGCGATTAATATTACGTCAATTTTGTGTGAACCTCTGTGGGTAGTACATTAAGCTTGTGTTTTTATATCGATATACAGGGTGTAACAGGCATTAGCGCAGATACACTCCTGGAAAATGAAATAAGAACACCGTGAATTCATTGTCCCAGGAAGGGGAAACTTTATTGACACATTCCTGGGGTCAGATACATCACATGATCACACTGACAGAACCACAGGCACATAGACACAGGCAACAGAGCATGCACAATGTCGGCACTAGTACAGTGTATATCCACCTTTCGCAGCAATGCAGGCTGCTATTCTCCCATGGAGACGATCGTAGAGATGCTGGATGTAGTCCTGTGGAACGGCTTGCCATGCCATTTCCACCTGGCGCCTCAGTTGGACCAGCGTTCGTGCTGGACGTGCAGACCGCGTGAGACGACGCTTCATCCAGTCCCAAACATGCTCAATGGGGGACAGATCCGGAGATCTTGCTGGCCAGGGTAGTTGACTTACACCTTCTAGAGCACTTTGGGTGGCACGGGATACATGCGGACGTGCATTGTCCTGTTGGAACAGCAAGATCCCTTGCCGGTCTAGGAATGGTAGAACGATGGGTTCGATGACGGTTTGGACGTACCGTGCTATATTCAGTGTCCCCTCGACGATCACCAGTGGTGTACGGCCAGTGTAGGAGATCGCTCCCCACACCATGATGCCGGGTGTTGGCCCTGTGTGCCTCGGTCGTATGCAGTCCTGATTGTGGCGCTCACCTGCACGGCGCCAAACACGCATACGACCATCATTGGCACCAAGGCAGAAGCGACTCTCATCGCTGAAGACGACACGTCTCCATTCGTCCCTCCATTCACGCCTGTCGCGACACCACTGGAGGCGGGCTGCACGATGTTGGGGCATGAGCGGAAGACGGCCTAACGGTGTGCGGGACCGTAGCCCAGCTTCATGGAGACGGTTGCGAATGGTCCTCGCCGATACCCCAGGAGCAACAGTGTCCCTAATTTGCTTGGAAGTGGCGGTGCGGTCCCCTACGGCACTGCGTAGGATCCTACGGTCTTGGCGTGCATCCGTGCGTCGCTGCGGCCCGGTCCCAGGTCGACGGGCACGTGCACCTTCCGCCGACCACTGGCGACAACATCGATGTACTGTGGAGACCTCACGCCCCACGTGTTGAGCAATTCGGCGGTACGTCCACCCGGCCTCCCGCATGCCCACTATACGCCCTCGATCAAAGTCCGTCAACTGCACATACGGTTCACGTCCACGCTGTCGCGGTATGCTACCAGTGTTAAAGACTGCGATGGAGCTCCGTATGCCACGGCAAACTGGCTGACACTGACGGCGGCGGTGCACAAATGCTGCGCAGCTAGCGCCATTCGACGGCCAACACCGCGGTTCCTGGTGTGTCCGCTGTGCCATGCGTGTGATCATTGCTTGTACAGCCCTCTCGCAGTGTCCGGAGCAAGTATGGTGGGTCTGACACACCGGTGTCAATGTGTTCTTTTTTCCATTTCCAGGAGTGTATTTTTGTTTATGATACCTTAATATATACACAAGTCAATATGTTTATTGTTTCTCCTCTACCTTAATCTCCCCTCTTCCCACAAATACGTCACAAACTTTACGACTAGATGTTTTCTGCATGGTTTTTATGCACAACTACTCTTGCCACATGAACTTGGAGGTACTAGCCAACCTAAAAATGTACAACTTGAAATGGCTACAATTATTAGACTGCAAATGATGTAAATACTGATGTAATGTTGTTCAGCTCTGTCAACAGCACAATTATCTGCACTTATAACCGATACATGATGCATTGTCATAAAAGGCATATATCTTTGGAAAAAAAAACAATCTTTGTAGAGCTATCAACTCTCACTGAAGTTCTCTGGAATATTCGTTTCGTTTTAAGTTATCCACCGATGGCCTAGGAAGCTGAAAGCTATTTTATAACGAACTAAATATTATTGTGAAATATCAGTACTGTGTATACAGTCTTTAATGCGTCTATATTCCTCCAGGCACTGACGCAATATTCCGTTAATATTAAACACTCGTCTGTCTCAAAGAATCTCTGACACTTCTCAGTCTACTAGACTAGCTCATCTTTGGATGAGAACTGCAAGGAGTCTCTTAAGTAAGTCGCCTAAACTCTGAGGTGAGACAGCCTATAGAAAATCTTGGTCGACAGAAGTGGTTAGCGAGGGCCACACAGTCGCTGCACAAAACGACGCTCTCTGTTCATCCCCTTCGTGCCGTGAGACATGCCGATCTATTTCGCATAAGCGCTCTGTCTCGAGATATAAAGAAATGGGCATGATGAAGCGGCATCTTTCTGGACGGCGGTGAGATGGTTTCTTTACGTTCTGCTGCTTTATGGAACGTCAGATTTATTTTAGCTGGGTAATTTGGTGTCGTGTTCAACGTGGGCAATATTAATTCTTTGTTCAAGTTCACAGTTTTGTGGGGACACGTGGGAATTTAGTGATCCGGGCCTCCCAGCTAACTGTCTCATCGCTTTCCAAAACAATTAATATCATGGGCAATAATACGAACATATGGCAATTATTCTTGTCTTTTGTACATGTATGGTCACGTGAGTGTAGTTTGAAAAATCCGGTAAATTTCTATGACAGAGGGAAACATTTTTGTCGCGCCTTAATGGTTGGTAAGCTTTTTTATTCCAAGGATCGCATAAAGAATTTCAACAATGTATAGCATGCAGTTCATTGTTTACAACCGTTTGATTTGGTCAGTCTGTCGACTGCGATTGAAAATAGAGTTCGGTGCAGTTACCTAACATTTTCATTTTACGGGTTGGAGTGCTGCACAAACCAAAACAGAACTGAATGAGGTTCACATGGACTCTGCAGCATCACTGAAAACCATTTACCTTTGGTTTAATAAATTTAAACGTGCATGGACAGTCACCGAAGACAAACCGCGCTACGGCTGTCCAACTAAGTTCACTACATAGAAACCACTGACTAAATCCACGATTTGGTAATGCAAGACCACCGAACAGAAATTCGTGAGATAGCTGATACTGCAGGCATCTCAACTGAACGAGTGCATAATATCCTGCATGGAGAACTGGCTTTCGAGAAGCTCTGTGCGGATGGGTGCCGCAACTGCCCATAGTCGACCAGAAGTGCATCCGATACAGCATTTCAGCACAATGCCTGGCGATGTGTAATCGCAATCCGCAAGATTTTTTGCGCCGATTTGTGTCTGTTGATGAAACTTGAATCCATCATTACACACCATAGTCAAAACATCAGTCGGTACAGTGATGAAAGTGCACCGGAAAAGGCAGAGACCATTTTCTCAGCTGATAATGTGATGGCCACTGCTTTTTGGATTCCCTACGAGTAATCCAATCCCTATAGATTACTTGGAAAAAGACAAAACAATAACCGGGCCTCTTATGTTTCATTGTCTGATCGTTTGAAATTTGAATTGGATGAAAGAATACTTCGGTTGGCAGGCAAGAAAGTGCTCTTTCACCAGGATAATGCACCATCCTACACATAAACGATAACAATGGCGAAAATGCATCATTTGGACTGTGTATTTGTTCTTCATCAACCCTATTTCCAAGACGTAGTCACAAGTGACTTCTTTCCGTTTCCTAGCTCGAAACTTCGGCTTGCTGAGAAGAAATTTTAATGAAATGAGGAAGCGATAGTTGGATCAACCAATATCTTGCAGAGTTTGACAGAACCTATTTTTCCGATGGGATGAAAAAGCTGGAGGGTCGCTAGACCTAGAGTATATCCCTCAGAGGAGACTATGTTGAGAAGTAGGATGAGTTGGTTACGTAACAAACATGTTTTTCTTTCAGTTTTATCGTACTTATCAAACCAACCTCGTAAAGTCACGTGGTCTGTTGAAGGGCTCATATGTGGAAGCGTATGATTCTGTATTCATTTCTTGAGCAATGTCAGTTGAGTACTCATATAATTTAGGCTCCTTACAAACGCATTTTTCACTCCTCTGATCTGCATTCAAATATTTACATCTGCTCGTTTAAGAATTAAGGACTGCGTTCTAGAACGAACTACGTTTCACTTGAACTTCATTTCAACCAAAGAAAGAATAAACGTTCTTCAGTAGTGATGGCACTTTCTTATATTTAAATGACATTATTAGCTAGCCATGTACGTGTTGTAGCGAAACTTCAAGGCTCGTGATGGCTGCGAAGGAGACTTCGATATTTCTCTGTCACACAAGCATGGGATCTGTCGTAAGGATTACTGGTTCAGTTTAGTCTTGGTTTAGCTTATGTTAAATTCCCCTTCTAATTACTCCGTTGCGCTATGAGAAAGTTACTTTTCGCTTCGAAATATAAAACATAGTCGGATTGTACTTGTTGATTTGTGGCTCAGATTTCATATGAAGGGGAATGTTTCAAGGTATTGAGAACCGTGGTCGTCATCTCTTATGAATTCACTAGTTACATTAGAGACAGTCTGAAAACCTCCAAAAACTTTGTTCCCGCAGGTATTGCGACTACATCCGAGCACATATCGTAACATGCGTTCCTTTCTAATTCTTGCACATGACAGGGATTTTCCTTACCCCAGGAAGACCTACTCCTCCTGTGTAAATTGCGGTATGTCACACATACCTCACAAACAATGTTCAGGGGCTAATGACCTCAGCACTTCGAATAATGTAACATTTTTGTATTTATTCTAAGTTTTCCACCGAAGCGGAAGAAGAATCTTTCATGTCCGAATGAAAGTGATGAATTGATGATGATGTAAGAAATACTTCATTTGTTCGAAGAAAGAAGGGAGTACAAAAATGTTCAGGGAAATTCGAAAATACAGCAATATAAGTTACTTAGGAATGAAATAAATAGGAATAGCAGGGGAGTCAAGGCGAAACAGCTGCAGGAAAAATGTGAAGAAATCGAAAAGAAATGGTCGTCCGAAGGACCGTTTCAGCATAGAACAAAATCAAAACTATCTTCGGTGAAATTAAAAGCAAAGACGTCACCATTAAGAGATAATGGGAATTCCTCTGTTAAACGCAGAGGAGAGAGTGGATAGGTGGAAAGAGTACATTCAAGGCCTCTACAGGAGCAGGACTTCTCTGACGAAGTGACAGAAAAAAAGATGTGAATCGGTGTAGAACGCATAGTGGGTCAGTACTAGAGTCAGAGTTTAACAGATGTTTTGAAGACTAGCAGTCAAATAAAGCAGAAAGAGTTCATGATAGTTCTTCGGTATTCTTGAAATAATTGGGAGAAGTTCGATCCAAAGGCTATTCGAATAGGGTTGTAGAATCTGTGACTCTCGGACACATACCATCAGACCTTCGGGAAAATATCGTCCACACAACCCCGAAAATAGCGGGGATGGATACGTGCGAGAACGTCGCACAATAGCCTTAACGGTTCATGCATGCAGGTTGTTGACAAGAATAATATACAGACGATGGCACTAGAAAGGCAATTATGAAACTGTGATTGATAATCGAAAAAAATAATTGCGAAAAATCAAGACACGTTTGTTAGATTTGTCGACCTCGGAAAATCGTTCATTAATATGAAATGTTGCAAGATGTTCGAAAATATGAGAAAACTAGGGACAAGATACGGGGAACGACGGGTAATATACAAAATGTACAAGAGCCAAGTCAGAGGGGAATACCAGTAATGAAGGGTGTAAGACAGGGACGTAATCTTTCGCTTCTATTGTTCAATCCGTACATCAAAAAAGCCATTACGGAAAATAAACGGAAGATTCAAGAGTTGGTTTAATACTTAGGGTGATGGGATGTCAACGATAAGACTCACTGACGACATTACTGTCGTAAGTGAAAGCGAAAAAGAATTAGAGGGCGTGTCGAATGGTATGAATAGTCTAGTGGGTACAGAATATGGGTGCAGAGGAAACCGATGAAAGACGAAAGTGATGTGGAGTAGCAAAACGAGAATATCGATAAACTTAACATCAGTATTAGGGACCATGAAATAGAAGAAGATAAGGAATTCTGCTACATTGGTAGGGAGAAGCAAGGAGGACATAAAATGCAAATTACCACAGGCAAAGAGGGCGCTCTTGGCTAAGAGAAGCCTGCTAGTATGAAACATCGGTGTTGATATGAGGAAGAAATGTCTGAGAATGCACATTTGGAGCACAATCTGGTGTGGTAGTGAAACATGAGCTGTGGGGCTATCGGTAAAGAAGAGAATCGGAGCGTTTGATGTATGGTGCTATAGAAGAATGGTGAAAATTAGGTGGACTACTAGGATAAGTTCAGATTGTAACGTTTATCGTAAGGGTAGGTTAGTCGCCTATGGCGGCGGCGCGTTTATTGTAGTAAAAAATACGATAAAATCTAGCGAGGTTGTCACGGATTCCGAATGTGAATTGATCTGGGTGAAAATGAGTATCAAAGAATGGTCAAAAATGTTCGGATGATTTTATAGACTACCTGGGTCGGGATCTGTAGTTGTAGAGCGCTTCAGAGAGAACTTGCAGAATATCATTAGTAATTTTCCTGTTCATGCCGATGTAATAGGGGATACTTCAACTGGCCAGGTACAGATTGGTGTATTATGCCATCAAAACTGGTGCCAGAGACAGGGATTCGTGTGGCATTATTCTGGATGTCTTGTCCGAAAATTACCTTGAGCAGATAGTTAGAGAACCATCTTGTGAGGATAACATCTTGGACCTCCTGCCAACAAGGAAACCTGAACTTATCGAATCAGTTACGTAGAGGAAGGTATCAGTCATCATAAGGCTGTGACAACATCTCTGACGACGGGTCCTACAACGAATGTTAAGAAAGATAGAAAGAGTATCATGTCGTTTTTGGAAACTCGGAATCTACTATGTAGGAATCAACATGGATTCCGGAAACAGCGATCGTGTGAGACCCAACTCGCTTTATTTGTTCATGAGACCCAGAAAATATTACATACAGGCTCCCAGGTAGATGGTATTTTTCTTGACTTCCGGAAGGCGTTCGATTCAGTTCCGCACTGTCTCCTGATAAACAAAGTAAGAGCCTACGGAATATCAGACCAGCTGTGTGGCTGGATTGAAGAGTTTTTAGCAAACAGAACACAGCATGTTGTTATCAACGGAGAGACGTCTACAGGCGTTAAAGTAACCTCTGGCGTGCCACAGGGGAGTGTTATGGGACCATTGCTTTTCACAATATATATAAATGACCTAGTAGATAGTGTCGGAAGTTCCATGCGGCTTTTCGCGGATGATGCTGTAGTATACAGAGAAGTTGCAGCATTAGAAAATTGTAGCGAAATGCAGGAAGATCTGCAGCGGATAGGCACTTGGTGCAGGGAGTGGCAACTGACCCTTAACGTAGACAAATGTAATGTATTGCGAATACATAGAAAGAAGGATCCTTTATTGTAAGAGTATATGATAGCGGAACAAACACTGGTAGCAGTTACTTCTGTAAAATATCTGGGAGTATGCGTGCGGAACGATTTGAAGTGGAATGATCATATAAAATTAATTGTTGGTAAGGCGGGTACCAGGTTGAGATTCATTGGGAGAGTCCTTAGAAAATGTAGTCCATCAACATAGGAGGTGGCTTACAAAACACTCGTTCGACCTATACTTGAGTATTGCTCATCAGTGTGGGATCCGTACCAGATCGGGTTGACGGAGGAGATAGAGAAGATCCAAAGAAGAGCGGCGCGTTTCGTCACAGGGTTATTTGGTAACCGTGATACCGTTACGGAAATGTTTAACAAACTCAAGTGGCAGACTCTGCAAGAGAGGCGCTCTGCATCGCGGTGTAGCTTGCTGCTCAGGTTTCGAGACGGTGCGTTTCTGGATGAGGTATCGAATATATTGCTTCCCCCTACTTATACCTCCCGAGGAGATCACGAATGTAAAATTATAGAGATTAGAGCGCGCACGGAGGCTTTCAGACAGTCGTTCTTCCCGCGAACCATACGCGACTGGAACAGGAAAGGGAGGTAATGACAGTGGCAAGTAAAGTGCCCTCCGCCACACACCGTTGGGTGGCTTGCGGAGTATAAATGTAGATGTAGAAGATATGTTTGCTCAGTAAGGGTGACGGGATAAAAATTTTAGAATATCTCAGCAATCAGCATCAAATATTCGGTGATAAGGACGAAGATGTGGAGAACAAATGAAAAAAAAATTCAAAGGCATCGTTCAGTATGCCCTAGGCAAGTATGTTCCGAGTAAGATTTTAAGGGATGAGAAAGACCCACCTTGATTTAATAGCCGTGTTAGACAAAAGGCTACGTAAACAAAGAGCACTTCATCTCAAATTCAAGAGAAGTCAAAACCTAGCTGACAAACAAAAGGTGGAGTAAACGAAAACGGGTGTAAGGAGAGTAATGAGAAAGCGTTCAATGACTCTGAAAGTAAGACGTTGTCAACCGACCTCAGTAAAAGCCCTAAGAGATTTTGGTCGTGTGTAAAATCAGTAATTTTATCAAAATCATCTATTCATTCTCTCAGTGACCACCCTGGCACCGAAACGGAAGGCTACAGAGAGAAGGCCGAGATACTGAATTCGGTCTTCCAAAGTGGTTTCACCGCGGAAGATAGTAACATTGTCCCTCCTTTCACTCGTCGTACGAACATCGAAATGGCGGATGTTGAGATAACCGATCGCGGAATTGAAAAACAGCTAAAATCGCTTAGTAGAGGCAAACCGTCAGGACCAGATGAGATACCTATAAGATTCTATAAATATTATGCGAAAGAACTTGGTCCCCTTCTAGCAGTAATTTATGGTAGATCGCCTGAGCAACGAAAGGTACCCAACGACTGAAAAAAAGTGTACGTCATTCCCGTTTTTAAGAAAGGCCGTAAGACAGATCCACACAATTATAGACCTATATCGTTGACGTCAATCCGTTGTAGAGTTATGAAACATGTTTTTGCTCAAGAATTATAACGTTTTTGGAAAACGAATGTCTCCTCTATAAAAATCAACATGGATTTCGCAAACAGAGATCCTGCGAAACTCAGTTCGCTCTGTTCCTTCATAAGATCCATAGCACAGTGGACAACGGCGCTCAGGTTGATGCCGTGTTCCTTGATTTCAGTAATGCATTTGACACCGTCCCGCATTGAAGTCTAGTGAAAAAAAATACGAGTTTTCCGAGTATCGGAGCAGATCTGCGACTTGATTCAAGACTTTCTTGCAGACAGTCGCTCTTAACGGAACTAAATCGACTGATGTAAAGGTAATATCCGTAGTACCACAGGAAAGTGTGATAGGACCGTTGCTGCTTACAGTACATGTAAATGATCTAGTAGAAAACGTCGGATGCTCTTTAAGGATATTCGCAGATGATGCAGTTGTCTGTACCAAAGTAGCAAAGCCAGAAGATAGTAAGAATTTGCTGAACGACCTGCAGAGAACTGATGAATGGTACAGGCTCTGGCAGTTGACCCTGAACGTAAATAAATGTAACATATTGCGCATACATAGGACAAGAAATCCACTACTGTGCAGCTACACTATTGATGACAAACAGCTGGAGACAGCGTATGCCGTAACATATCTAGGCGTAACTATCCAGAGCGACCTGAAGTGGAATGACCACATGAAACAGGCAGTGAGAAAAGCAGATACCAGACTCGGATTCATAGGAAGAATCTTAAGGAAGTGTAACTCATCCATGAAAGAAGTGGCTTATAAGGCGCTTGTTCGCCCGATTCTTGAGTATTATTCATCTGTCTGGGATCCCTATCATTGAGGATTGATAGAGCAGATAGAGAAGAACCAACGAAGGGCGGCGCGTTTCGTCACGGGATCGCTTAGCTGGCGAGAGTGCGTTACGGAGATGCTACGCAATCTCCACTGGCAGAGGTTACAAGAGAGGCGTTGTGCATCAAGGAGAGATTTACTACTGAAATACACTCCTGGAAATTGAAATAAGAACACCGTGAATTCATTGTCCCAGGAAGGGGAAACTTTATTGACACATTCCTGGGGTCAGATACATCACATGATCACACTGACAGAACCACAGGCACATAGACACAGGCAACAGAGCATGCACAATGTCGGCACTAGTACAGTGTATATCCACCTTTCGCAGCAATGCAGGCTGCTATTCTCCCATGGAGACGATCGTAGAGATGCTGGATGTAGTCCTGTGGAACGGCTTGCCATGCCATTTCCACCTGGCGCCTCAGTTGGACCAGCGTTCGTGCTGGACGTGCAGACCGCGTGAGACGGCGCTTCATCCAGTCCCAAACATGCTCAATGGGGGACAGATCCGGAGATCTTGCTGGCCAGGGTAGTTGACTTACACCTTCTAGAGCACGTTGGGTGGCACGGGATACATGCGTACGTGCATTGTCCTGTTGGAACAGCAAGTTCCCTTGTCGGTCTAGGAATGGTAGAACGATGGGTTCGATGACGGTTTGGATGTACCGTGCACTATTCAGTATCCCCTCGACGATCACCAGTGGTGTACGGCCAGTGTAGGAGATCGCTCCCCACACCATGATGCCGGGTGTTGGCCCTGTGTGCCTCGGTCGTATGCAGTCCTGATTGTGGCGCTCACCTGCACGGCGCCAAACACGCATACGACCATCATTGGCACCAAGGCAGAAGCGACTCTCATCGCTGAAGACGACACGTCTCCATTCGTCCCTCCATTCACGCCTGTCGCGACACCACTGGAGGCGGGCTGCACGATGTTGGGGCGTGAGCGGAAGACGGCCTAACGGTGTGCGGGACCGTAGCCCAGCTTCATGGAGACGGTTGCGAATGGTCCTCGCCGATACCCCAGGAGCAACAGTGTCCCTAATTTGCTGGGAAGTGGCGGTGCGGTCCCCTACGGCACTGCGTAGGATCCTACGGTCTTGGCGTGCATCCGTGCGTCGCTGCGGTCCGGTCCCAGGTCGACGGGCACGTGCACCTTCCGCCGACCACTGGCGACAACATCGATGTACTGTGGAGACCTCACGCCCCACGTGTTGAGCAATTCGGCGGTACGTCCACCCGGCCTCCCGCATGCCCACTATACGCCCTCGCTCAAAGTCCGTCAACTCCACATACGGTTCAGGTCCACGCTGTCGCGGCATGCTACCAGTGTTAAAGACTGCGATGGAGCTCCGTATGCCACGGCAAACTGGCTGACACTGACGGCGGCGGTGCACAAATGCTGCGCAGCTAGCGCCATTCGACGGCCAACACCGCGGTTCCTGGTGTGTCCGCTGTGCCGTGCGTGTGATCATTGCTTGTACAGCCCTCTCGCAGTGTCCGGAGCAAGTATGGTGGGTCTGACACACCGGTGTCAATGTGTACTTTTTTCCATTTCCAGTAGTGTATGTCAGGACGAGTCGGACAAAATATTACTTCCCCCCACACACATCTCGCCTATTGACCACGAGGAGATAATTCGAGAAATTAGAGCCAATACAGAGGCTTACTGACATTGATTCTTTTCACGCGCTATTCGGTGTCGAACAGGACTGGAGAGATCAGATAGTGGTACCGAAAGTGGCCCGCGCCATATACCGTTAGGTGGCTTGCGGAGTATGATGCAGATGTAGATGTAAATAAGGAATGAGGAGGTTCTCCGCGCAATCGGCGACGACAGAAACATAAGGGAAGAAGAAGGGGGCAGGATGTGACGAGGTGTGATAAGACATCAGAGCATAAACTTTATGGTACTAGAGGGAGCTGTAGTAAAAATTGTAGGGCAAGAGAGAGAACGGTATACATCCAACAGATAATTAATTACATTAGTAGCAGATGCTCCTCTTTGATGAGGAGCGCAACACAGGAGAGGATTTCATGGCGGGCCGCATCAAAACAGTCAGTTGACTGACGATAAAAAGAAATAAGAATCCACTGCCGCACGCCAGCTTTGTAATTTCTGGAACATACACGTAAATTTATATGTATACGGTGACAAGAATATTTGTTTGTAGCTTGCTGATGGGACAAAGAGAAACACAGTGAAAAACAGCAATAATAGAAATATCTAAAAGCTTGTGTGGCGTGGTGTAGCGTCACAGCACACACGCATTACCTACTGTAAAGAAGACACAGATAACTGCTGACTGCCGGTTCCACGCCGGTACGAAGGCTTGGGAGGCTTTGCTTTCAGCTGACGTACGGACAGCACGAAGGGAAAGCCGTGAAAAACTCGAGCTGATGAAAGAACGCGACTGCACGCTGCAGATAAAGGCGCGCACACACGACTTTTCATTTCGAGATATTCACTGCTTCTTGCGCAAAAAGACCACGCCTTGGTGGGCGAGTGAGTTACGTCGGCGGGGCGGGGCGGCTTTTACGACGAATTTTAGGCGTCTTTTGTAGAATGCTACAACTCTTATCTCATAAGTACATAAACGACGTGCAACGAAGTAATGAGGTTGATATTGACACCACAGTATTTTAATAATTCATACGAGTAAGAAAGAGAGAGCAACAACATAAAGGAATTGCATTATACCTCCACATATTCACGCTCACAATTTCCGACACAGATACGTCAGTATGGGCCCTTCAATGCACGGACAACACAGGTGGTTCATCACCTTGGCTTTTTTGACGACTATTGGTAAGCCTTTCATAGTCTGCTCTTCTGAATCCCACAGCGGGACGGAGATTGTACGCCATCCTGCAATGTGCAACAAATAATACAAGCGTCGTAACAATACCCACCTAAGGTGTAAACATAATTCATATGAACATTTACAATGCCATTGGACTTTCTCCTTGCATAACTTGTGTACAAGCCTATATTTATGTCTACCCTGATCAGGAGTCCTCACTACCGGTGAGGCCATTTTCTAGGATGGCCTTCGGGTGTGCGTCTGAGGTATGACTTCTGAGGTTTTTTTATTGAGGTTCTAATAATTGTACCACAATGGTCTATAGCGACCTTGCCTAAAGTCCAAATACCTGTTTGCACACCTTATACCGTTAGGCATAAATACATATTCTCTATAAACGTCCATAAATAGGCGTATCAAATCATGAACCTTTTTGATTTGAACCCTCAGAGGTCAACCGGTGTATCATGGCGTAAATATAGTAGAAGGAATAGATTTAAGTTTGTTACGTATTCTAAGCCTGAACAAAGTGCTGATGTATCTAAAGTTAAATCCTGGACAGATCTAGAGAAGGAATGTAAAGTAAAGAATCGCCTTTCTCAAGGTACCAATCCATTTTACATTGGACTTCAAATTGTTGGTGATGAACCTGAGAAAAACGATAATGTTCAGAGTGAAGTAAAATACGTTACATTTGTTGAAAGGAATAAATATGACGTTTTGTAAGAGGAAAGGTAATGTTACTTACTGAATAAAGGTATTTGTTTACAGCTATTATGACTTGTGAGCTGCGCCAGTTAGAGGAGTGTATGTTGGTAAATTGTCAATGAACACAAGATGATCTTATATGGGTATAGTGCTTGCATGATTCTTTACTGACAACTGACGTTGCGCATTGGATTACCAGCGGAAAATTGCTCCTATCGGAGCGTAAAACAGGCGGATGTGCTCCAGTTTAAAAGACTCTGAAAAATTGGATACCAGCTGCCTCATTCTAGCTTCCTCAGCACCTTATAGAATTTTCCAACCCATTTTCACGTGCGAACATGCTCGCGCGCCGCTCTTTTTAACACGCAACACACCTGTCACTGTTACAAGCTCCCCTAAATACACTCCTGGAAATTGAAATAAGAACACCGTGAATTCATTGTCCCAGGAAGGGGAAACTTTATTGACACATTCCTGGGGTCAGATACATCACATGATCACACTGACAGAACCACAGGCACATAGACACAGGCAACAGAGCATGCACAATGTCGGCACTAGTACAGTGTATATCCACCTTTCGCACCAATGCAGGCTGCTATTCTCCCATGGAGACGATCGTAGAGATGCTGGATGTAGTCCTGTGGAACGGCTTGCCATGCCATTTCCACCTGGCGCCTCAGTTGGACCAGCGTTCGTGCTGGACGTGCAGACCGCGTGAGACGACGCTTCATCCAGTCCCAAACATGCTCAATGGGGGACAGATCCGGAGATCTTGCTGGCCAGGGTAGTTGACTTACACCTTCTAGAGCACTTTGGGTGGCACGGGATACATGCGGACGTGCATTGTCCTGTTGGAACAGCAAGTTCCCTTGCCGGTCTAGGAATGGTAGAACGATGGGTTCGATGACGGTTTGGATGTACCGTGCACTATTCAGTGTCCCCTCGACGATCACCAGTGGTGTACGGCCAGTGTAGGAGATCGCTCCCCACACCATGATGCCGGGTGTTGGCCCTGTGTGCCTCGGTCGTATGCAGTCCTGATTGTGGCGCTCACCTGCACGGCGCCAAACACGCATACGACCATCATTGGCACCAAGGCAGAAGCGACTCTCATCGCTGAAGACGACACGTCTCCATTCGCCCTCCATTCACGCCTGTCGCGGCACCACTGGAGGCGGGCTGCACGATGTTGGGGCGTGAGCGGAAGACGGCCTAACGGTGTGCGGGACCGTAGCCCAGCTTCATGGAGACGGTTGCGAATGGTCCTCGCCGATACCACAGGAGCAACAGTGTCCCTAATTTGCTGGGAAGTGGCGGTGCGGTCCCCTATGGCACTGCGTAGGATCCTACGGTCTTGGCGTGCATCCGTGCGTCGCTGCGGTCCGGTCCCAGGTCGACGGGCACGTGCACCTTCCGCCGACCACTGGCGACAACATCGATGTACTGTGGAGACCTCACGCCCCACGTGTTGAGCAATTCGGCGGTACGTCCACCCGGCCTCCCGCATGCCCACTATACGCCCTCGCTCAAAGTCCGTCAACTCCACATACGGTTCAGGTCCACGCTGTCGCGGCATGCTACCAGTGTTAAAGACTGCGATGGAGCTCCGTATGCCACGGCAAACTGGCTGACACTGACGGCGGCGGTGCACAAATGCTGCGCAGCTAGCGCCATTCGACGGCCAACACCGCGGTTCCTGGTGTGTCCGCTGTGCCGTGCGTGTGATCATTGCTTGTACAGCCCTCTCGCAGTGTCCGGAGCAAGTATGGTGGGTCTGACACACCGGTGTCAATGTGTTCTTTTTTCCATTTCCAGGAGTGTATAATTCGCTCACATCCAATAGTCCATCGCTGTAAGGCACTGATACCCACTTGCTCAGCCTCACTCACTCATTCAGACCAACTCATTGTCATTATATCTTCGAGTCTCTCTCTAACCGTCACAGTCCCCTGTTTCACAGGGACAGTCTCATTCTTTCTGCCGTACTCCTGCTGTCTCCTCTAAATGTCAATGTCTCCCTGTGGCTCTCTCTTACTGTCACTATATCAATCATTCCTTCCAACGGCTCTTGTCTCTTCCCTCCGTCACTATATCTCTCTTCCTCGTTGCCATTGTCATAGACCATGGCCCTCATTATCACTGGTACTCACTAACTTTGACTTTCTCCTTCTCTCACTCCGCTCCGACTCTTTTTCCTAGCACTGTTCTGTCACAGTCCTTTATGTTCCGCTGGCACTGCATCCCTCTCTATCTCTCACACTGCCACTGCCGCCTTCGCTTTTTTCTAAAACGATGCGCAATATACTATCGTCTAGTATTTATTACCTTTCCGTCTCTCTCCCGTGTCTCCTTTCCTCTCAGCATAAAATGAGCGAATATGTTTACACGCCAATATTTTTTTAGAAACATTTTGTAGGTGCTGAGGAAAGTGGAATGAGGCAGCTTGTGCCCCACGTTTCATTCAGAGTCTTTTAAGTAAAAGCATTTTCGTCTCCTATATCCATCAATAGCCGGATTTTTCCGCTGCTTCCCTTCTTTCCATAACCACAGCAGCACTTGTCACTAATATGAAAACAACTTTATGGCTGAGTAAAATTTTGATATTTTACTTACGTGCAATTTAAATACCATAAAACAAACTTTACACCTACAACTAGATTTTGTGTGCACAAAAATTTTGCATGTATTCCAGTAATACAACATGAGGTTCCCAGAACCCTTCTGTTGATAACAGAGACACTTTATAGCATATGTGTCCATGCTATGTCACTTTATAAACTACGTTTTCCTCCCATACCGGATTTTATGTGCGTATTTTATTTATAAAGTAGGGTGACATTGAACTTCTTTATCTCGTAAACAGGTAAAGATATCAAGAAAATTTTGTTCCAGGTTGGGATCTTAGGAATACATCGTAAAAATTACACTCATATTCTGTGTATAGCCATCTTGAAATCTGAGGCTCGGTTTTGGTGTCCAAAGACCAGGTTTTTGGGTTGGTTCTCGACAAGAGATATTGATTTTTTAAAAACGGTGAGATTGCACTTCTGGATAAATGCCTAGAGACAGAAGTATAACGTTAAAGTTTGAGCAGTTTTCTGCGGTTATTTATTATTTAGATTTCGCGTAACTCCGGAATTTACGTGCTTATTTTACGTGTACTTGTAAGCTAACTTTGAACCCCTGTATCTCGGAAGCGGAAAATGATGTCGATAAAATTTTAGAGACTTTTCGAGATCGACATCTTAGGAATATATCGCAAAATTTTAGCCAGTTTCTGTGTATTGCCTTCTTGGATTCGGCGGCTCAGTTTTGGTACGTAAAAATAATAATAAGCCCTTTTTGGGATTTTCTAAGGAACCGCCCATGAACTACAATACAGATTTTTGAAAAACGATAGCCCTTCTAGATAAATGCCTAGAGAACATAAGGTTAAAATTTGAGCTGTTTCTTGCAGTTTTTAACTATCGAAATTTCGCATCATAACAGATATTACGTGAGTATTTTACGTGTAGAGGTAGGTGAGTTTGTAACTCTGTATCCCGGAAGCGGATGAAGATATCAAGTAAATGTTTAAGGTTGTTCGAGATCGTGATATTAGAAACATATAGCAAACATTTCAGCCATTTGCTGTGCGTAGCCATCTTGGTATCCACGGCTCGGTTTTAGTACGAAAAATTGTAATTTTTTTTTTAATTTCTAGGAAACCGCCCATGCACTAACGGTGCCTCCGTAGACAACATCAAATGAAAAAAGTAACTAACCGATTTGTTCCATTTGCCTAGTGGGGAAGAAATGTGTAACATTAATACGTTGAACCTACAGTCTACACTGTAGGATAGTAGCACTAAGACGATTCTTCTGTTGGGTATGCACACGTTCCCTTCCCAAGGGTGTCCAGAACTCTGTCGCCAACAGATCCCGAGGGATGACCCCTGGAAGAATCCAGCTTTTATGCACGGAGTTTTGGAATATATTAGGTAGCACTTGCTGTCGCTTGCTTACCGATTGCGACAATGAGTTCAAGTTACATTATCATAACAGTTCAGTCACTGTCACAAAGAAGTATTCAAACGCAGATTTTGGAACACAGTTTTTCATGAAGCGGCATTACATGCGGTCAGGGACAAGGACGCTCATAATATAGTTTGCAGCGGTCAGGGTCGGAGGGAGGTGGGGGATGGGGTTTAGACCTGGGAGTATAGAGTAATTTTACTGTTTTGGAAGACGAATGGCGACTTGTACGTTGTTATAAAACAGTTTTAGTTCCAGACGTTGTTAAAAACCTGCTTAACACCGACTTTAAATCGTTTTCTTGAAATAAAGACACCAGACGATAAACTATCATTTTTCTCTTTTCCATGAGAGATTAGAAGGGGAATGGCAGCGGCCAACCCCCCGCCCCCCCCCCTCCCCCGGTCCCGTCCCCAGGTACGGGCGCCCTCTTCACCTGGCCCGGGTTTCAGTAAAATGCGAATCGTGGCCAACGTATATTATAACGTTGTTGTTGCTGTCGTAATTTTTGTTTTAATAGCGGGCCGACCGGTCCGCTGGAACAGTGAACAGAAAGATGAAAACACAAACACTCTCATTAAATAAAAGTCGGTACTTATCTTTATTAATGAAGATACAGAAACACAGTAGTGAACTCCGTGTCTACAGAAATCTGTCTAGTTCGAGTCGGAGCGGCTAGGTCAGCTAGGTCAACAAACAACAACTCTGCTGCGATGAACACACAACTGACTAGCAAGTACACAAATCGGTGGCGAGTATACAACTGAGCGGCGAATACAGAACTGTCCTAGCGCTCGCGACTCCAGCGCTTAAGAAGCCAGAAGCCAGCGGTGGCGCGCGCAGACTTGCGGCGATTTCCTGTCTCGCTGGCGCTGCTTATGCGGACGGCGTCCGGACTTTGATGCTGCCAACCTTTTGGCAGCGGGCTCGGTTGGCATTACTGGCTAGGATATAACAGTAATTATTCATGTTTGAACCCTACTGGACCACGCAACGTACACAACGAATTATTCCAGAAATTTTTTAGCTTTTCTGTGTATTGATATTACTTTTACCATCTCATAACAAGGCAACTGTCCAATCGTAAACTTTCTGGTAAGATGCAGGGTCAACCGGAACCATTTAGAGGTTTCTCAGGAATGCCATCTGAGTATTTAGGCATAGGGACCCACAGTCGCCGGCGACTCGGTACGGAATAATTATTTTTCGTTTGGTTTCTTACTCATTTAGTGTTGGTATATATATATATATATATATATATATGCTGAAAACAGCGTACAACAGTACAAATGCAACGGTATGCACTGTGTGTATCCTTCACATTCGCTGAGGGTATGTGCTGCTGTGTGCTGTTGGCAGTTATGCCCTCTTTAACTCTTGCCGTCACGTTTTCGGCCAGTACTGCTCTGGTTTTTTTTTTTTTTAGTGATGTATTTTTTGGCAGTGTTAGTTGCATAGTTGCACATTAACAGTGATACGTATCGATACTGTGGATAGGTTTATTGATGAAGAGTTGCCCAGTATGCTCGTCGTGTTATGGGTTCACTGAATACAAGGGAAGAACGGCACAGCGACCTTATGCTGAGCTATTACGCAGCTACAGCAGTCCACATTGTAGTACTTTCGCATCTGAGGCTCTCTGAATTACTCGGTGTTGTGTGATGTACGTTTTGGTTATTGCACATTATAGGGTTTCTCACTGTTATGAAGGTACTTTCACAGGAAGACGGGCTATTACGGTAAAACACTGTATAAAGCATAATTTCATCTTACACTGTTCCGAGTTTCCGCATGCCGTTGCTGCCTTACACCAAAATACTCAGGTGGTATCTCTCAGCAACATCAGAAAAATTTGTCGGTCTAGTTAACGTTCATCTTGTATTTATGAACTTCAGCATGCAACGGAAAAAGTTAATAAGCAACTTGTAAAATAATTCTGAAAAAGAAATGAGATTAAAAAAATGCCAACACTTCTAAAGGAAATAAATAAATGTCGTGTGACTATGGCCTCCCGTCGGTTAGACCGTTCGCCGGGTGGGAGTCCTTCGATTTGACGCCACTTCGGGAGTCGAACCCGGGCCCTTAGGATTGACATTCTGTCGCGCTGACCACTTTTTTTTCTTCTCTTTTTGATCCATATTGTTCGTTGAATTTGTTCGGTGCGGACGTCCGATGACACTCGTTTAGGTTCTACGTTGCTCCATTCACTCAGTTTTTTGTTACAGAGGGTAGCTAACCCTCTGACCGATCACACTGAGCTACCGTGCCGGCACCACTCAGCTACTGCGAGCGGACACTTCTAAAGGAAAATAGTGGGTATTATTCACAAAGCTATAGAACCATTTAATAGATATTTTTATGTACAGAGCAGCTGAAAACAACGACTGCATGAAAAGCAAAAATATAAATGTAAGGATAAAGATGACGAGGTATGTTTCTGTAACGTAAACAGGCCTAAAAGGAAAAAAGATGCTTCTTACGAAGTGTCCGTAAAGCGTAGTTACAATCGGCGTACATTACTAGGTTTGACTGTTGCTGGATACATGTGGCCCTTTAATTGGAATACAACACCACAGATTCATTACTCGTCGGTCTACAAAGAGTTACCAAAAGAAATAAATGGGTTGTTGAACAGACAGCACGTGATTATGATCACAAACATAAATGTAGTTGAAAAGGACAAGCAGGCAAATGTGACGAACATTCTTTCCTGATACCCGAGAAATAAGAGAAGACAGAGGTGGACGCAACGGGGATTGATGATGGTATGGAATGATAATGATGTGTATAGATGGAGGCCGAATTGCATGATAAACTTTTAAAGAGGGGCTGTATGCTGCAGTAAAAATCAAATGGCCGCCGATTGTGATGACGACTCTGACAATAGAGCAACTTGTTGACATGGCGCAAAGTAGTTGACCTATTACTTCCCTTGTTGCAATTTTTCTTATTGTCCAAAATCTTTGGGATTTTTTTCTATGGCCATTGTCAGCTAGTGTATTGGGTTTCTCGATTCAATAGATTATCCAATACGTAGAAGTGAACGCAGTTTGTGATGAACAAGTCCTAAAAGCACGAACAGTAGCGAAGACAGCGGATTTTTATAACCATTTCAGTTGCATGCGCTCACTCAGGTCTCGTTAATAAACGGGCCTTCCGGTTATACAGGCTGTTTCAAAATGAATATACGGGTTTTAAGGCTTTGTAGCACATATTACATTCACCTTACAATTATAAATAATACACGAAAAGAAAGAGAAAACACAAACAGTTTTTCTTACAATTATTCAATGTGAACACGTATCACACATCGAATAGACTGCCGAGCTGTTTCGAAACCTTGATCAATGTGTCAGGAGCAACTGTTGCAATAACACTGTTTCTAAAGTCGGATAGATCAGCTGTTATCGGAGGCACATACACATTATCGCGTCAGATCGTGTGTCGAACGTCGAGGTCGTGCACAAAATGCTGTGTCAACCGGCCCCTTGACGCCCAATCCACCAGTCGGATACAACGTCGCTTAAACAGTCGCGTACTGTGTTATGTCAGCGAGGCGGCGCACCATCTTGCTCCTAAATAAAGGTGCGTTGTTCAGCTTCTTCCCATTGAGGCACGGGCCATAGCTGTAGCACATCAAGATAAGAAACGTGTTACAGTTTATTTACCGAAAAGTAAACGCCCATAAACTTACCGCGGGGATATACCTTGGGGTTAAGCGTGAAAGGGCCAACGGTGTTGCCGTAGTGGTAACACCGGTTCCCGTCAAATCACCGAAGCTAAGCACTGTCGGGCTGGGCTAGCACTTGGATGGGTGACCATCCGGTCTGCTGAGCGCTGTTGGCAAGCGGGGTGCACTCAGCACTTGTGAGGCAACCTGAGGAGCTACTTGATTGAGAAGTAGCGGCTCCGGTCTCGGAAACCGACCCACGACCGGAAGAGCGGTGTGCTGACCACGTGCCCCTCCATACGCGCATCCAGTGACGCCTGTCGGCTGAAGATGACACGGCGGCCAGTCGGTACCTTTGGGTCTTCTTGGATTGTGCGAGAGGAGTTAAGAGTGAAAGACTCGCACTCGTTCAACACGTTTTTCAGTCACTCTTTGTCATTCCATTCTCTTCCCATCGCGCACAGGTATACAAACGTAACTGTTTGAGTTGCTATTTATTTGGTGTATTATATACAAATGTAAGTTGAACGTAATAAATGCTGCAACACCTTAAAACCGGTATGTTCATTTTGAAACACCCTGTATATACTGGGTGAACCATGAATCTCAGACAGTCTTAATCTTTTCTGAAACGATTCTAGGTCGCTAGACGAAGCTTCCAGTAAATAATAACACGCAAAGGCGAAATAATTGATATATTGCTAACAGGTATGACTTGTTTATCCACTGACATTCTGCAGCTACGAATCTTTTAGTCGAACGATATGCGAGGTGTGTGAGAAAAGTAATGAGACTGAATCTTATCTACCAAAGCTTTAATTTTTCCAAACAACACTTTTGTATCCTTTAAAGTGTATCCGTTTTCTTCTGAATATTCTCCAGAGTCCCAAAATGACGTCCTTTAAATACATTTTTCAGATCCAAGAAAATAAAAAGTCACAAGGACTCAGATCAGGTGAATAGGGGAGGGGGACTCTGGCATAACAAGAATGCTTTTCGAACTCAAAAATTCCTTGATGGGGGTGGCCGTGTGACATGGGGCGCTTGTCTGCAATGTCCGGTCTCATCCGATTCACCCTTTCTCCTGAGCCTTGCAAGGAAATCTTTGTAAAACACTTGGTTGGCAGTTTGTCCAGGAGGAACAAGTTCTTTATGCACGATACCCCTACTGTCAAAAAAGCATACCAGCATTGTTTTGATCTTTAATTTGCACATTCCAGCTTTTTTCGCTCGAGTGTGCCGCTCTTCACTTTTCCGCTTGTCTTAAAAATCCAGGATCCATCACCTTTGGTCGCACGATTGTACCATCGTGGTCATCGCCAGTCCTTTTAAGAAGATCAACGCACACATTTCTTCGATTGTCCTTCTGATCATTTGCGAGGTTTTTCTGCACAATTTTGGCGCTAATCTTTCGCACGTGCAAATCTTCGGTCAAAATGCAGAAGTTCTGCGTTTTCGTCGGTTTTTTTAGTTGAAGGTCTCCCTAAGCGAGGTTCATCTTCAATGTGTTTTCAGCTTTCCAAAATGATTTGTGCCAGGGAAACAACTTTTGCTCTGGATAAGAAATGTGCCCCAAGGGCCAGTTTCAACTTCCCAAAGGTAGCACTAGCGTATTCCCCAAGTTTAACACAAAACTTGCTATCATAACGTTGCTGTAAATCCTGCAGTTCCGTTTTTCGTAACACACAACAGAAACACAACACTGATGACGCTCACAGAAATCACGCAATGGTTGTACGAAGATAGAACGAAGATAGAACTCGGACTGAGCATCTGGAAGGGATGAACACACCAGCCTACGCAGGCAGAACAATACAGCGTTGCCAGATCGCTCACAGTGTTTGTCAGTCTCATTGCTTTTCTCCCACACCTCATAGGTGTATTAAGCACAACCTGAACATCTAGAATGATACCAATACAGTCAAAGTTATCAAACTTCGTCAAGATAATCATTTCATAACTGATATTAGATGTTCAGATTTTCGTTGCTTTAGAATGTTCGTCATCGGCATCGCTATATGTTCTGATCCCAAAGGGCATGAATTCACTCTTCTATTCGTTGTGGCTTGGAAAATTTATTGTCATGCCCGAAATGCACTGTGCGTCAGTAATGAAGATGGATGCGTGGAGGCTGGGATGGGTGGACATGTCTTCCCATCGCATCCCAGACTGAGGACGACAAATGAGTGAGAAATTAGGGGGCTGGGTCGATCAATCAAGCACCTGTACATTTCTTAATGCGTTTGCGGTGTGAACTGAAGTCTGGGAGCTTGCATTATCTGCTTGGAATATGCCATTTTGTAACTTGATCACGAAGCGTATGACAACGACGTTTTCCATTCTTGCCACATACTGGGAAGCATTCAGTTTCCCTTTAACAGCTACCAGATTCATGCTGTTGTCACATCCAATTGCTGTCCATACAACTATTTCAGGAGATGGAGGGGTGAGGATCTGTAGAATTACTTTCAGTAACCTTTCAGCAGTTCGTATGCAAACACGTTGACGTCAACCTGACCGCTACAGACAGAAACTGAACACAATTTAGAATGCCCCTCAGTGTTCCAGATGAGTCTCACTGTACACAATGCAAGTTTCTGTTGTCTATGTGTTGTGTCTGAAACACGGTAGGTCCTTCCTCCTTTCATTTTTGTTTTTATTATGGCATTTAATGAAATGGGTTGACAGTGGCTGTGAACTGCATTCTTCGGCATCAAGTTGCACTGGCTAATCAGAGGCTATGGATCTTTCCTTCTGTTGGCTAAGATTTTGCGAGCTGATTTGCTACCGATATGTACGGTGAGAAGTGCTACTCGGAACATTACCGCAGAACCGCTTTAATGGGTTGGAATTCGGGAAGTCGGATGTGGCTGACTGCAGGTAGAATGGCATGGAGCGCACGCTGGCTGCTGGGTGCTTTTATTCAATGGGCGAGGCCTGAGCGACAGCCGAGGCGATGGGGAGTCGCCAAGCGGCCAGTGATGTATCGCTGTTAAAGCGCGACGGTGCATTCTTCCCATTGATAGCCGGTGTGCTGTTCATAGCTTTCAAGCCATCTCGCATGACGGTCCAGCACCTTTCTAAATTGTTGCCCGTCAGTTTTGTGGAATCAGCAGGTATTTGTGGGCCGGAAGGCCGAGAACCTTTGTCAGAGAACCGTACCTGCTAGCATTATAAAACGTCTCTCCACGTAGTCAAAGGTAGTACTGCACTGCTTCGAGCCTGATAGTCCGTTTTCTGAGAGTTTTAGTTCTCGGGCTAAGTGATTTCCCGCATGTGCTAAAAATGAGTATCATTATTGGAAATCATATGGTGACATCTGAAGATGTACTCGGGGCATCAGTAACTTTTGGTAGCAAGCAACTCTGTATGAAGAGGGACTTTTGCCCATGTCTTGGAGAGAGGCAGAGTACGGAGTTTTGATAACACGATTGGCGTGGAGCAAATCCTGCCACGTGCAGTTTTCAATTGGAGTTTTTTTCGAGCTGCTACATGTGGATGACTTTTGGGAGTTTGTGTGGTTATGATAGTCTGAGACTCTGTTTGAGTATGACATGGTCTACTCATAACAGAGTTTGTCCAGATCGGAGATCGAGTTGGAGTCCAACGTTCGAGGGTGGGGGCGCCCTGGTCGCGGACTTCAGATTTTTGCACCGCTGAGCACAAAGTTCACTCGCGATGATAGCTGTTTGTGGTGAGCACATTTGCAGCTCCAGCACACAGGCAAGTTTCCGTTTTACGTTACACCCTCAGCACCGTATTCTTTTGGCCTGCGTCAGCAGTTGTTCACTTAATGCATGTAGCACGGCCTTACGATTTAGTGGTTCACAATGACTGTCACGTAAGACAGATAGACAGCGTTAACGTTTCTACTCACAGAAGGAGACATCGTATAGAGAATTCCAGTCCTTCACGCCAGCATTACTAACTAACCATTACTATTGACATAACTGAGATTTTTAGGTGTTTTATTGGATCTGTGTTCCTTTTGTATCATTATTTTGGAACATCAGCATTAACGTTTCTACTCACAGAAGAAGACATCATGTAGGGAATTCCAGTCCTTCATGCCAGCATTGCTGACCAACCATTACTATTGACATAACTGAGATTTGCAGGTGTTTCATAGGATCTGTGTTTCTTTTGTATCACTATTTTGGAACAGCATATTCCTTGCAATAAATGAATTGTTTCAGTGAATTACCTTTTTCATTACAGTAGAGAAGTTTCCTTATTCATGAATGTGGCACTGTTTGTTGGATATTTAATGTCACTCACTGTTTTACCATAACTCAGGGTTAACTACAAAGGGCACAAAATATTAATACACGTCACGTCCGTTGCACGCTGATTTCAGTAGTTTATCTTAAGGATGGTTCGGTGTCAGGGCTCATTCCAGTGCAGAAATTAATCACAGGTAATTCCCAAATTAACGTTCTACTGGGCATCTCATATGGTATTAGCAGTAAACTACACGTGAAAACTCGGCACCTCAACCCAGCTGCAAGTGGTCGCTTCAGTCCGGAACCACGCGCCTGCTACGGTCGCAGGTTCGAATCCTGCCTCGGGCATGGATGTGTGTGATGTCCTTAGGTTAGTTAGGTTTCAGTAGTTCTAAGTAGTAGGGGACTGATGATCTCAGATGTTAAGTCCCGTAGTGCTCAGAGCCATTTGAACCATTTTTTGAACCACGACGGATTTAAGTTTACAAATACCTAACGTCGTAGCCTTGTTGTCTCGCTATACCAGTGAACGTGATTGCACTACTACAACTAATTATGAAAGTTTTTATTACATATTCGCGGTTTTTCTTCGGTTTCCACGATCTAAAGATGGTCGTAGGAAACAACCGCAACGAGACTGGTGCTTCGACATTATAAGGAAACTAATGCGGTGAATACATTAAAAAATTTTGAAATTAAAAAATTCCTCGTCGATTGTAATGCAATGCCTTATTTTTGTTTGCATGAAATATAGATATTAGGCTAGTACTGGGATCAAATGCCAATCAATCAGTTTCACCTTTGAGGCGTTTGGTCGAAACTGTTCATGGTGTAACACTTCCTTTTTCGTCGGTATCAGTACAGTATTGATTTCTTGAGGTCATCTGATATTCACATAAGTAGTAAATGTAACATTTTATGCACTGAATTGCCAAAGAAACTGGTTTAGGCACGCATATTCAAATAGAGACATGTAAACATGCAGAATATGACGCTGCGGTCGTCAATGCCTATGAAAGAAAATAAGTGTCTGGCGTAGTTATTAGATCGGTTACTGCTGCTACAGTGGCAGATTATCAAGATTTAAGTGAGTTTCAACGTGGTGTTATAGTCAGTGCACGAGCGATGGGACACAGTATCTCCGACGTAGCGAGGAAGTGGGGATTTTTCCGTACGACCATTTCACGAGTGTACCGTGAATATCAGGAATCCGGTAAAATATCAAATCTCCGACATCGCTGCGGCCGGGAAAATAACCTGCAAGAAGGGGACCAACGACAACTGAAGAGAATGGTTCAACGTGACAGAAGTGCAACGCCTCCGCAAATTGCTGCAGATTTCAATGCTGGACCATCAACAAGCGTCAGGGTGCGGACCATCCAACGAAACATCATCGATATGGGCTTTCGGAGTCGAAGTTTACTCGTGTACTCTTGATGACTATACAACACAAAGCTTTAAGCCACACCTGGGCCCGTCAACGCCGACATTGGACTATTGAAGATTGGAAAATGTTGCCTGGTCGGACGAGTCTCGTTTAAAATTGTATAGAGCGGATGGATGTGTGCGGTTATGGAGCCAACCTCATGAATCCATGGACCGCGCATGTCAGCAGAGGACTGTTGAAGCTGGTGGAGGCTCTGTAATGGTATGGAGCGTTTGTAGTTGGAGATATTGGACCCCTGATACGTCTAGATACGACTCTGAGAGGTTACACATACATAAGCATCGTTTCTGATCACCTGCGTCCATTCATCTCCATTGTCGATTCCGGCGAACTTGGACAATTCCAGCTGGACAACGCGACACCCCAGAAGTCCACAATTGCTATAGAGTGGCTCCAGGAACACACTTGTGAGTTTAAACACTTCCGCTGGTCACCAAACTCCCCAGATATGAACATTACTGAGCAAATATGGGATGCCTTGGAACTTGCTATTCAGACGAGATCTCCACTCCCTAACTCTCTTATGGATTTATGGACAGCCCTGCAGGATTCATGGTGTCAATTCTTTGCAGCACTACTTCAGACATTAGTCGAGTGCATGTCACGTCGTGGTACGGCACTTCTGCGTGCTCGCGGGGGCCCTACATGATATTAGGCAGGTGTATCAGTTTCCTTGCCTCTTCATGTATGTAGGAGAAGCACACTTATTGCCGGGGATGAGGGTAAACTCGCAGCAGTGGCGGCACATGGTGTACGCCAGAACACTACACATTAAAGTGAGGGTCAGTGAAGTAAATTGGTAGTCCTCTCGCCGTGTTTCTGCGGTGGTGCGTGAAGCTGAGTAACAAGGCCACAATTCCCGGGGTCGGCAGCAGCTGAGCCATTAATGGTGCTGCCTGTTGTAGCACCTGACACTGTGTTCCCACGCGACGTGCCCACCGGTCCGCGAAATTGCCGACCTTCCGAGGCAGTTCTCGGATAAGCGCCTGCTTCTACCCTGCACTCTGCTGTCGTTCTTGCAAGGAGGCGTTCTGCAGAAACCGATCAAACAGTACACAGGCGAGGATCCAAGAAGAAGGGGTGAGGAATGTGGGAGAAGAGTTTTATGCGGGTTATCTCCCTACCCCACTTAAAAGGGACTGACCAAAAAAAAAAAAAAAAGATCGCAACACCAAGAGGGCTTTGTGTGACATAAACGAAAGTTAGTAGGCACATGTCTATTGAAATCTCGTATTAGTCACATAAGTGTCGCTAGTAGCACCACTATGAGGATGCAAATCAAATTTGCTTCAAATTCACACTGTAGTGGTCGTGACTGTTAATTACCTTAGAGATCTGATGCGGTGAGTTGATGTTAGTCAAGAATACCTTTAAGGCGAAGAAGACGCCAATATCAACACATCACTGACTTTGGACAAAATCCTGTAATAGGGCTACGAGAAGTTGGATGTTCCTCCCGCGGTATTGCAGAAAGTCTTGGCAGGAATGCAGCCAATGTACGTAACTGTTGGCAGCGGTGGTCATGAGAATGTACGGTCGCAGGAAGACCGCGATCCGGACGGCCACGTGGCACTACCGAGAGGGAAGAGCATCTTGTCGGGCGCATGGCTCTGGCGCCTCGTGCTACATCTGCAGCAGCGATTTGAGCAGCAGTTGGAACCACAGTAACACAACCTAATGTTACAAACCACTTACTTCAAGGACAACTCAGAGCCAGACGCTCCGTAGTGTACATTCCACTGATCTCAAACCACCGCTATTTGTGATGTCAAACGAGAATTCATTGAGAGGGCAGAGTGGAGCTCTGTTACGCTTTCTCATGAAAGCCAGTTCTGCCTCAGTGCCGTGTGCTTGTTGGGAGGAGGCCAGTTGAGGACCTGCAACCAATCTGTCTGCGTGCTAGACACACTGAACCTACACCTGGTGTTACAGTCTGGGAGGCGTTTTCGTGTGACAGCAGGAGCATTCGGATTACTATTCCATGCACCCTGAGTGCATATTTGTACGCCAACCTGGTGATGCGACTTGTTGTACTGCCGTTGATGAAGGAGCATTCCAGGCGTTGTTTTCCAACAGTTTAACACTCGCCCGCATACCGCTGTTGTTATCTAACATGCTTTACAGAGTGTCGATATGTTGCCTTGGCCCATTCGATCAACAGATCTGTCTCCAATCGGGCACATGTGGAACATCATCGCACGAAAACTTATGTGTCCAGAAAGAGATTTTTACTCGGCAGCGGAGTGTGCGCTGAAATCAACGCACACTCCGCTGCAGAATGAAAATCTCATTCTGGAAACATCCCCCAGGCTGTGGCTAAGCCATGTCTCCGCAGTATCCTTTCTTTCAGGAGTGCTAGTTCTGCAAGGTTCGCAGGAGAGCTTCTGTAAAGTTTGGAAGGTAGGAGACGAGATACTGGCAGAAGTAAAGCTGTGAGGACCGGGCGTGAGTCGTGCTTCGGTAGCTCAAATGGTAGAGCACTTGCCCGCGAAAGGCAAAGGTCCCGAGTTCGACTCTCGGTCGGGCACACAGTTTTAATCTGCCAGGAAGTTTCAACTTATGTGTCATCCACAAACAGTATTAAGCATCCATGAATTGGTCGACCAAGTGCAACAGGTTTGGAACTCCATCCCACAAACTAACATCGGACATCTGTACAACGCAAATACATGCACGCTTTCATGGTTGCATTCAACATTCTGGCGGTTACACCGGTTACTCATGTACTAGCATTTCACATTTACAATGGCTTTTCTCGTGCTTACATTAACCTATCATCTTGTTTTTTTTTCTTTTATTGAGAGGAGAGGAGAGGAGAGGAGAAAAAAGGGGGAATAGCGCAGACGCTAGAAGGAGTGGGGAAGGCAGAGGAGGGGAAAAACCTGTCACCGTGCATTGTTAATCGCTTGAATACGCTACCCAGACGAACGTATTCGCGAATTCATTACTCTACATTAATTACTTTTTGGTGTTGGTCATTTTTTCTGTCAATTTTGAGATTTGTAGGCTAACTTTCAGACAATGATGTAGCATGAAAACTAAGACTCTCGAAAACTCCAAGGAACTCAAGAAATTACGAGCTGTGTTTAACACAGAATGCTCAATCTGATCAAAAGTACTGGCTCATACATATAGTACGCAGTTCTCCACTAGATGTCATGAGAGGCGGACCCGCCAATATAAATGGATGCGGGGTATATTTTCATCACAGAAGCAGCAACGGCAGAATTGGTCTGTCACGAGATCTCAGTGACATGGAACGAGAACTACTCATTCGATTTAATCTTATTAACATATCCATCGCGGACATTTCAAAGTTGG
The DNA here is from genome assembly GCF_023864275.1 of Schistocerca cancellata. Lineage (NCBI taxonomy): Eukaryota > Metazoa > Arthropoda > Insecta > Orthoptera > Acrididae > Schistocerca > Schistocerca cancellata. The sequence continues at coordinate 167,334,946 of NC_064632.1, forward strand.
CATCGCGGTATAATCGTTGATATTTCTCAGCACGTCTTTACCCATCGCGAATCTTGAATTTTCCTTATTCTGAATGTGACATTATCTCCTGTGCTGATCTGAACCACATTTACGCGGATTCATCTAAACGCAGAGTTCACAGATAGGTTTTTGTGGAAGACTTGCGGAAAGCTGGAGTACGTCTACCGTCGTGATTTACTCGATTTGTAACAACTACTTGAAGTGTATTGTAATTTGTATGGCTGTATAGCGCACACATAAAAAAAGAATTTGTGTCACCACGGTTCCTAGAGTTCCGAAACCTGTACAGGAAATTGGAATATATATCAACATAAATATCATTTCCGCCCTTTCTATTGCTCATGAAAACCGCACATTGCATGTTGTACCACCATACAGCGAGACCCACAGAAGAGGTGGTCCACATTGCTGTACACATCGGCACCTCTAATACCAGGTCGGGAGTGAAATTGCGCATTATGCAGCCTATTGCCTACAGTATGAGTCGTAACATGACGTCTTGGGACTGCACGAAAAGCATTATTCAACATGGTGGTGTTGGTGTCACGGTTCATCCGAGCCATAATCCTTTGGTAGTGCTCATCAACTGCTGTAGTAGCCCTTGCGCGGCCTGAACGAAGCATGTCATCGACAGTTCCTGTCTCTCTATATCTCCTCAATGTCCGAACAACATCGCTTTGGTTCACTCCGAGAAGACTGGACACTTCCCTTATTGAGAGCCCCTCCTGGCACAAAATAACAATGCGGACGCGATCCAACCGCGGCATTGACCGTCTAGGCAAGGCTGAACTACAGACAACACGGGCCGTGTACCTCTTTCCTGGTGGAATGACTGGAACTGATCGGCTGTCGGATCCCCTCCGTCTAATAGGCGCTGCTCATGCATGGTTGTTAACATCTTTGGGCGGGTTTTTGACATCTCTGAACAGTGAAAGGGACTGTGTCTGTGGCGTCCATCTTGGGGAGTTCTGGGAACCGGGGTGATGAAAAACTTTTTTTGATGTGTGTATTTTTCCTGCCAAATGCGAAATAAAAAAATAAGCGCACTGCTTCACCGAAGTGTAACGAGATCTGCATGACCTGGTGGTACCACTGGAGGATATCCACAAACGCATCCTGCTCAAGAAGAAATTCCAGGAGCACCATGGTTTCCAAGATACTAAAACTAAAAACCGGCGAAACGGGGACTCTAGCGAGGGAGGAACAGCACAGGAAAAGAATGCGGGAACATTGGGTTACACTTAAGGCCCTGGTTCAAGGAAAATGAAAAGTGAAGTTGAAATAGCGTAATCTGGAGATGGCCGATATTGCAAAAAGAAAGGAACGCACTGCAGGACACAAGGCAAGGTGGACGTATCAGATCGGCTTCGTGGTACCAAAAATCGTTTTGTAATTCACCTCTATTTAGACACTGTTTCATTTTAATTGTAGAGCCATTTCTCCACCTCTCTGCTTGCAGCGTTATCTTGGCACCGGAAGCGAACACCGTCCTCTTCTTCGGATAACATTTATCTCTCCCAATTATTAATTATTTTACTAACGAAGACATTTGCTCATACTTCGATCTTTAACGTCTATTTGTTGATGTGCTCTTCTCAGCTTTATTGATGGAATCAAAACATCATTTCAAATGTATTTCAACTGAACTGCCTTTAGCAGGGAAACTTTTCTAGGTATTGCCTTCAGACACCACATAACTTTCTTGATTTATATCTCATTTTCAGTTAACTAATCTAAGTGCAAGTCGCACATACCATATTCTGTCAGATCTGCATGTTTCAACTGAACTGCCTTCAACAGGGAAACTTTTCAATGTGTTCCCTTCAGACGCCACATAATTCTCTTGATTTATATGTCATTTCCAGTTATCTAACCTAAGTACAAGTTGCACATACCATATTCTGTCACATCTGCATTGCACGTATCTTTCATATAAGATACGCTTACACTGATGAGTTATGTTAGAATTATTATAATATACACCTTCATGTGCTTTATGGTCAAGGTCCCCTTTATTGTCCTGTTGCGCTATGAAAGTTGCTTCACTACCTCATGTTTCACGGGGTGTTGTTCAGTTTTAGGTCAATTTTCATACAAAGGGGAATATTTTTCACGATATTGATATTGGAATCATAACTTGCTATGCATCCACAGGTTAAAGTTAAAAATATGTGTCACCTTTCTCTTCGTTTTCATATGGAAAGTGCTACTCAAGATTAAGTGGCTAGCGACATTGTCCAAGGGAATCACTTTGCTGTTTCCTGTGCGTTTGCCGGGAGAACATTCAAGACAAAAATTGCAGGATTTTCCACTGTATAAGCAGGTAGAAAGGGTCGAACTGTTACGCAGCTCTAAGTCACGTGAGCTGAGGAACTTTTCACAACAGCCTCACATACAGTGTGACGCCGTATAATGATACAGACTTTGATGATTGGGAAGGATAAATGTTTTAATTTGAGGTAATGACACTAGTCCAGAAACGACCCTGTCGAAAGGTATAAGCTAAAAATTTACTCAGTTCCCTCTTAGCACCGTTTAGTGTGGAAACTGAGGGCCCCAACTTCTGAACCCTGATCATGACGGACAGAATTCCCTCTGAATATTCCCTAGCACCCTCAAATAACTTCCCCTGTTGATGGACCAGTAATGGTCCACGTAACGTGATGGCAGAGAGCCCGAAAATCCCAGAACTAAAGTACAGTAGTAATGAATTCCATTTAGGTGCACAAGTTTCACAAGCTGCTTCGTTTACAATAGTTCTTCGTAATGGCGACCCCCAACGTCAATTCACGCATGTCATCGTCGCACGAAGTTCTGTTGTACTGGTTGTAACATCCCCAGTGCCGTTTGAACAGTGTCGCAGGCAGCGAGAAGTCTTGCCAGGAGATCCTCTTCAGTCTGGACAGCTGCCTCGTACGCAACACTTGTAAGAAGATATCAAGAGGGATGAGATCAGGTGGACGTGCTGTCCACGTAACAGGACCTCCTCTGCCTGTTTACTTTACAAGGAGTGTCTCATTCAAGTGTTCACGAATTCTCAGTCCAAATTAAGGTAGGACTCAATCATGTTGAAACCACATCTGTTGACGAAGAACAAGTGGGTTACGTTCCATGAACCTGGGTCGTCGTGTATTTCCCTGTCAGAAGAAGTCGAACGATTTTAGCGGATAACTTTCGACTTCGTCGTTTCCAGACCAGTGTCTTTCACCTCTACTTGAGGCATTTATCCTTCACTATCGTACCTGAGAGTTTTTAACATCATCACTGTAACAACCTGAAAAAGATTTTCCCAGCATTAAAGCCGTGTCATATTTTGATTGAAACTTGAGCTTTTCAAAATATTACACTTTTTTATCATCAGGAGGTGACTGATAGCTGGGAACAATGAGTGTCTCTTATATGGTAGAGACGTCAGTCACCTCCTGACAGTAAATGGTGGAAAGGGGTGGTGTGTTCGAAAGCTCCAGTTCAAAACCAAGAAACTACTATACATGTAAGTCTTCTGATTTTTTTCACCGTTGCTATACTTGGAATTCCAACATGGGCAGTTAAATTTTGTAGAGGGACGCAATCTTTCGGACTTTTCCTTCTTACAGAGAAGAGTGAGTGTGAGAAGTCATCTGTACCAGGCGTCTGACCTGCGTGGTGACGTAGTCCCCGAAGCCGATGGTGGCAAAGGAGACGAAGCAGAAGTAGAGCGCCTCGAAGAAGGACCAGTCCTCGACAGGCGAGTAGACGGCAGCCGCGCACGACGCCACGCACACCGACGCCGCCGCCAGGTACAGCATCACCTGCGCAGGTACACCACGGACTCACTTAGCACCTGCCTACCGAGAAATACGCTTGCAGCGATGGCCAGTCTGGAGCTAGCATACGGGCGCACCCACTCTGTGTCGAGCGACACACAGGGGTGTTCCGAGCCACTCCAGTGCAGTCGTTGAATGTGGGTCTCGGAATGTACCCCATATACACTACTGGCCCTTAAAACTGCTACACCAAGAAGAAATGCAGATAATAAACGGGTATTCATTGGACAAATACATTACACTAGAACTAACCTGTGATTACATTTTCACGCTGTTTGGGTGCACAGATCCTGAGAAATCAGTAGCCAGAACAACCACCTCTGGCAGTAATAGCGGCCTTGATACGCCTGGGTATTGAGTCAAACAGATCTTGGATGGCGTGTACAGGTAAGGCTGCCCATGCAGCTTCAACACGATACCACAGTTCATCAAGAGTAGTGACTGGCGTATTGTGGCGAGCCAGCTGCTCGGCCACCATTGACCAAACGTTTTCAGTTGGTGAGAGATCTGGAGAATGTGCTGGCCAGGACAGCAGTTGAACATTTTTTTCTTTATCCAGAAAGGTCCGTACAGGACCTGCAACATGCGGCCGTGCATTATCCTGCTGAAATGTAGGGTTTCGCAGGTATCGAATGAAGGGTACAGCCACGGGTCGTAACACATCTGAAATGTAACGTCCACTGTTCAAAGTGCCGTCAATACGAACAAGAGGTGACCGAGACGTGTAACCAATGGCACCCCATCCTATAACGCCGGGTCATACGCCAGTACGGCGATTACGAATACACGCTTCCAATTAGCGTTCACCACGATGTCGCCAAACATGGATGCTACCATCACGATGCTGTAAACAGAACCTGGATTCATCCAAAAAAATGACATTTTGCCATTCGTGCGCCCAGATTCGTCGTTGAGTACACCATCGCAGGCGCTCCTGTGTGTGATGCAGCGTCAATGGTAACCGCAGCCATGGTCTCCGAGCTGATAGTCCATGCTGCTGCAAACGTCGTCAAACTGTTCGTGCAGATGATTGTTGTCTTGCAAACGTCCCCATATGTTGATTCAGGGATCGAGACGTGGCTGCACGATGCGTTACGGCCATGCGGATAAGATGCCTGTCATCTCGACTTCTAGTGATACGAGGCCGTTGGGATCCTGCACGGCGTTCCGTATTACCCTCCTGAACCCACCGATTCCATATTCTGCTAACAGCCATTGGATCTCGACCAACGCTAGCAGCAATGTCACGATACGATAAACCGCAATCGCGATAGGCTACAATCCGACCTTTATCAAAGTCGGAAACGTGATGGTACGCATTTCTCCTCCTTACACGAGGCATCACAACAACGTTTCACCACGCAACGCCGGTCAACTGCTGTTTGTATGTGAGAAAACGGTTGGAAACTTTCCTCATGCCAGCACGTTGTATGTGTCGCCACCGGCGCCAACCTTGTGTGAATGCTCTGAAAAGCTAATCATTTGCATATCACAGAATCTTCTTCCTGTCGGTTAAATTTCGCGTCTGTAGCAAGTCATCTTCGTGGTGTAGCAATTTTAATGACCAGTAGTGAATGTCATTGTTAGGTACAATGTTGCTGCGTACTGGATAAAAAAAGGTAAATACACGAAATTCACTGAAAATAACTTTTTGTTTTCCTGACTGTTTTGATAGAGCAGACAACACATTTCTCTGCTATGACAAGCTCTTCAACTCAGAGTAGCACCTACACTTAGCTACCTCAATCAATCCATCTGATCAAAAGTATTTGGACACCTACTAATGGGCATTAATATGGCTATGTCTACCCTTGGCCTTTATGACGGTTTATATCCTGCTAGGCAACATCCAACGAGGTGTCTGAATGTTTGTGTGTGAGTGGCTGCCCATTCTGCCTGAGGAACCAAATTCTGAGAAGGTAGCGATGCTGGGGTCTGGAGTGCAGTCAAGATTCTACCTCATCGCGAAGGTGCTCCATTGGCTTCATGTCGAGACTCTGGGCTGGCCAATCTGCTTTAGGAATGTTTTTGTCCATATAGCACTGCGTCAATGATACTGTTTTATTACAAGGTGCTCTGTCATGCTCATATGAGTACAAACAGTCATCTCCAAACTGTTCCTTGACTCTATGTAGTATACATTGCCATAAGGTATGTTCATGGTCAGCATTTAGTGTTCTCTTAAGCATGGTAATAGGAAAACACCTAATCACGAAAACTTCCCCATACGGCAACACCACCTCCCCACTTCACTTTTGACAGTACATATGATGGCACGCAATGTTCTCGAGGCATCAAACCCTTCCATCGGATTGCCACAGGGTACAGCGTGATTCATCGCTCCAGGTCACTCGTTTCCAGTCTTCCACAGTCCAGTGGCATCCCCTTTATACATCATCTCAAGGGTCGCCTAGCACTGACTGGAGCAATGTGTGGCTTACGAGAAGCTGCTCGGACCATTGTACCCATTTGTTTTTAACTTCCTGCGTACAGTCATTGCCTTACCTGGACTGCTAGTAGCACTTTGGAACTCACAGGTAATTCCTTCCGCTGACTTCATGTGCTTTTTTACAACCACACTCCATAATGGTCGACAGCCCCCGTCCGTCAGCACGTGAGGTCAGCCTGGTCTTTGTTTACCTGTGCTGTTCCTTCACGTGACCACATTACAATCACATCACCAATAGCCAACAAGCTCAGCTTTAATGTGGTTGGAACGACCCAGATGCATTTGTTACTCAGGTGACCTGCAATGACTAGTCTACATTCGAAGTCACTGAGCTATCCTGACCGGTCCTATCTGCTGGTACCGCCTCTCTGCTGACAGTGCAATACTCCTGGTCTTCTTTCATTCTGATGGACCTGCCTCCTTTGACGTCTAGTGGTCAAATCCAAGTTACTAAACTGTGTCCAGATATTTTTAATCAAGTACCGGTACTGTATTTGTGGTACATATTCCTATGTCTGTCTTCCGCTACAGATTTTACTCTCTGCAGATCCTTCCGCTACTCTGTTATTCTCTGATGCCTCAACATGTCCTAGCTTTCTGTATCTTCATCAGTATTTTCCTCATATTTTTTTCTTCGCTGATTTTGCGGGGAACCTCATTTCCTATCTCACCAGTACACTTAACTTTCAACCTCTTCCTTCAGCAAGACATCGCACGTATGATGTTCCTGTCGCCTACAATGTTGATTTTACAGATTTGAGGCTGGATACCAGGGAGATTCAATGGGACAACAAGTGCAGATGAGTCTACTCTTTCTCTTCCCAAGCATTTAACATAGACCGTATCATTCCCAGTCATTGCACGGTACGTCTTCTGACAAGACACTACCAGTACATTACTCATGTCCAACTCATACTCACCCTGAATGGCGTATGGGTGTATGGAGATGAGGGACGTCAGAATATATTGATCTCCACTGAGCCCTATTTAACACATCTTGACAGACTGTAACGTTTTAATCCGATTTTTCCATGACTATAAGAGACCCTGTAACCAACAAAATCTCCAACAGACTGATAGCACAATATTAGGAGAGGTATGGTGCACATTTCCCAGCGTGCTGCATATGTAAAACAGGGACTCTGTCAGCGCGAATGCACAGTCAGGGTCAGGCAGTGGAAATAAGGTGACGTGTTGTATCTGGAGCTCACACTCACGTATTTAGGCGGCCACTATACTTATCAACGTCCAGACTTACAGAGCCACCTAGCCAACAGCAGAAGGAAGTTTCCACATCTGGCACAGGTGAAACACTTAGGTTTCAATAGGCATTAATACTGTATTGCTATTATAGTTATAATAACGGCAGCTGTAAGACTATTTTCAACACAAAATACACGCTTAGCCTTATAATGCAGGATAACATTGGCTATGTGATACTAGAAACTGCTCTGATAATAGAATACAGACTACGTTTTTATGGCCTGAGACAAATGTGAAGGATCGTATAGAAGTAGACACCAATTGAGTAGCAACTAAATATGGGCAAGTAGCGGTGGAGTGTAGATTTTTTTTCCTTTATCGTTATTTCAACCCCCATCACCCCATATGGGCGGGCAGGGGGGGGGGGGCTGTCAATAATACAGTCAACTTGCTCTTCAGAGAACTGACAAGTAAATGCAATCAGGTGAAATATTAATAAACAGTAAGGAGAGATAATCATGATGAGCTAAAAAAATAAAAAAATTAAATATGCATATGTAGTAGACATGACTTCTTTCGCTTATAGTTAAAAACAGTTGTGAGAGAAGGTGTAAAACATATAGACAATAGGATTACATTTAAAAACGTTTTAATAAACCATGATATTAAAAAGAAGTGCTCCACTGGCACTAAAGCTGGAAGGACCTAGCCCAATGGACATTGTCTGTTGCTGAGGGAAGAGGTCGGTCATTGAGGAGGGTAGAAGGGAGATGGTATATGGTAGGAGGACTGGTGTGGATGTATCGATGGGGTAGAAGTGGCTGTTGGAACACAAGATGGATTGGAGTGGAAGGGTATTGATGAGGCCAAAGTTTGATGAAGAAAAGGGTTTAGGGAAAGAAAGATGGAAGGGGAAGAAGGGGAATTGAGAAAATATCTGGAAGGGAGGGAGAGGGATCCCTGATGAAGTGGAGCAGGTGGGGTAAGTTTAAAGTTAATAGGAGGTATAAATGTCGGTATGGAGCTCATGATCTAGTAGAGGGGGTGTATGAATTTCCTTGGGGAGAGTATGTGGATGGTGTGTAGGTGTGGAGTTGGAGAGATGTGTTGGCAGAGAAGCGGCAGCGTACTAGGATTGGAAAGTAGGGAGGAAATTGTAGGATTATTCGAGTCGAGTTTGTGGATGATGTAGGTTGCTCAGAGGTGTTCAGTGTGAATGAGGAGAGCTGGGAATTTAATGAGTTGTTAAGGGTTCCATATGGGGAAGATAGTTGGAATGCGAATCAGAGTGCATGGTGTTCAAGGATCTGGAGATTTGTAGAACTTAGAGATCCAGGGGTTAGATACCATTCAACATTTGCATAGCAAAGGATGAGTCAGATCAAGTTTTTTAGGTGTGGACGACCGTATATGGGTGCAATCCCCAAGTTCAGCCAGTTGGTAGTTTTAGTGATTTTAGTCCACTGTGGACTTTCTGTTGGATGGCTAGTGGTGAAGCTTTCCACATTAATTATTGGTAGATTGTTACTCAAGATATTTTAATGTGTTAGTTCACTAGATAGGACGGTCGTAAATGGTGAGGTAGAAGTCATGGAGAGGGAAGGTGCGATTGGTGTGTCCTGTAATCATTGGCTGAGTTTTGGGAGGATTGATCTTCAGGAGTCACTGGTTACACCAGGAGGTGAATTGAGTGAGGTGGGATTGGAGGGTCCGCTGGGATTTGTGGAGTGTAGAATAAAGTGTGGGGAAAACGGTGTCATCAGCACACTGAAGGAGATAAACTGTTGTAGGTGGTTTTGGGGATATCAGGAGTGTGCAGGAGATAAAGGAGAGGACGCAACCAAGGAATATACCTGGAACCGGACGGAAGGTATGGGGATTTGTGTTGTTAATAGTGACAAAGCATGGGCGATTAGAAAGGAAGGATACAATAAGGGAGACATAATTCACTGGAAGTACATAGACCGGGGCTTTTAATAAGAGACTGGAATGTCATACACGGCCGTAGGCTTTTTTCCAGGTCGATGGAGATGAAGACAGCGGTGCTATGGATGTTGAGCTGATGGGATAAGAATTGGATGAGGCGCAGGAGAAGATAGGACGGAAGCCACGCCAGTTAACGGAAAGGAGGTGGTGTTGATCTAGGTGTTGAAGTATGTGTAAGGAAAGGCAACGCAAAGGATGGGGCCTCTCCACGCCCACACCAACGTGGTGACCAAACCAATAGTTCTACTGTCACCTCCGTAAACATGTTAGTTTTTTAATCAGGCGTCACAGGATGCAGGCTGTGATGTTATCCATGCGTCTGGGTAAGATTACTCATTAACATGGTCCATCAGGAGATAGAAGTGGTCGAAAACGAGTGAAGGGTAGCGGTTGTAAGGGCAGAGGAAAAAAAGTGCCAAGGCCAGCGCCAAGGGAAAAAAAACCTCTGCGACAGTAGGACGGGTAGTAAGGGCAGTAGCGGCTTGCTAGCTGCGACAGAGCATGCAAAGTGAGGGAAGGTTAGCGTGAGGTATCGTGCATCGTTACCTATGTGCTGCGTGGTCGTTAGCTGGGTCAGTCCGGGCTCTGCGGCTGGGCTCGCTTGTAGTCTCCTAGGCCGGCCGCAGTGGCTTCCTCCCTGTAACATAAGAGTCCGGCGCGGCAACGCATGCGTTGCTGTTAGGCCCTCTGCTGCGCCTTGTCGTCAGTGACTTGGTGCAGCTTCATCAGGCTGGTGCAGAACGGCGGCGATCGGCTACCGTTCAGCGTCCTCCACTACTGCACGGCGCAGGACTTTTGCATTGCAGCTGTGAGCAGCTCCGCTTGTTCAGTGAGCTGCGCCGCTTCAGCGCCGGAGAAATGCACGCCGTTCGCTCGCGCTTGCGCGATGATGGCTGCCTTTCTGTCTTCTCGGTCCCTTGGAGGGGCCGCTCCCGCAGCGGTCGGCGTCATCACCGGTTCCGCTGGGGCGGCGGTTTTCTTCTTTGCACCTTTCACCTGCGGTGCTGCTGGGGCAGCCGCTGGGATAGGCGCACGAACGTCCTTATGCGAGGTCGCAGGATTGTTCGCAGGTGCGACTGCGCTGAGGCCTTGGGCGAAGACTGCTCGCAGTTGCCTCAAGGCCTCTTCCTTCTCTGCAGCCACGGCGGCTGCGAAGGCAGCCCTCTCCGCCGCCATGACGGCATTGAGGGCTGCTGTGGCCTCCTTCACGGCGGTGCCGAGTTCGAGGTCACACTTCTTCGCGAGAGAGCGAGCTGCGTCCTGGCTGCCCGTTTCCGAGCGGTCGTCCCTGCCCCTGGCAGGTGGATCTGCTACTGCGCCGTCCCTCAGCTGCGCCGGGCTGTTCTGCGCCCTACGCCGTTTCCGACGTCGTCTTCGCTTATGCCGCTGCGTCGGTGCGGCAGCGGCCGCCTCGCCGCCCCCGGCACGGTTGCGGCTTGAGAAGGCTGCACAACCGCGCCAACTGGCGACGTGCGGGCCGCCACACCGGACACAAGTCGGCAGAACGTTGCTGCCGCGGTCGCAGGCGCGGCTGTCGTGCTCGCCTGAGCACTTGACGCACCGCGCCGCGTTGCGGCAATACTTCGCGACATGGCCCTCGCCCTGGCACCTGAAGCACTGGGGCAGAGGGTCCGTGGCGGTCGGGAGAGCCTCTGTCGTAACCGGGAAGCCCAGCAGCTTCCGCAAGTCGAAGATGTCGCTCCCGCCGTCGACCGTTTGCACGGTCACGGCATCGAGCGGCGCCCTCTTGCTGTTGGTCCGGTTGTGCAACCTTAGGGCTGCATTACTAAACCCGGCTCGCAGCAGCCCTTCCCGGACCGCTGCCTCGTCACAGCACCAAGGTAACCCCCTGAGGAGTGCCTCGGTCGTCTTCATCCTTCCTACGGAAGGTGCCTTCTCACGCGCCGACGGCGCGTCGACGATGTGGTCGGCCACTGCGACCTTGATCGCCCTGTGGTCGGCCACGTTTGCAGCTCGAACGCGGATCAGCGAGTCTGTATCGACAGACTCGTAGACCACCACGTTCCGAGCGCAATTCGTTATGGTGTCGAACAGCGCTGTCCACCTGCCTTTGCACTTGACGTACAAAGGGGGAACAGGCCGCGACTCGTCTTCTCGGGAGTTCCTCGCACGGTCGGCAGACTCAGTGAGTTGCACAACCGAAGGACCCTTCGTAGCGGCAGGTTTCCTCTGCGCACCCTTCTTTCCCATGCTGCGAGGCGCGGAACACGACAATTTGCTCTCTGCGGCGTTCACAGCACAGAAACCTCTTCACGAGCTCTCAACGGCCGAGTAAGCGAAGCGCGCAACGGCAGCGATGCGCTCGCCTCGCCAGCTCAGGCCGCTCTCGGGGGTAAGGAAAGGATGATCTTGACGGCCTTAATGTGAGGCATGTGGGGTGATAGGAGGGGTTAGTAGGGGAAAAGTACGATTCTAGAGGCTTTTCAAACCTGAGGATAGTAACCTATGGAGGGGATGGTGATGTAAAAGGTTGCGAGGGTGGCTAGAAAGGAGAGTGGGCATTCCTCAAGGTGTCGATAGGTGACTGTCCAAGCACTGGAAGCTGTGAATCAGGAGTGGGACTGTGTTATTAGTGTATTCGTAGATCGTAGGGAAGAGGCAATAATGTTATATTTCAAGCTACAACTGCTGGTGCCTGCGATGGAAACTTAACCCACATCTTCTACTTTCTATTTAAAAAATTTTAGTTAGACTTATTCAATGTTTCCACACTGTTTATATCTCTTAGATTAAGTGTTAACAGGCTGCACAAATCATTAGTAGGGCATTACGCAGCATGATCACCCTCTGTCGAATTTTGCTCCACTTGCGGCGCATGCATATTAATGACATTGCCTGCACGCCCTTTGTAGAGTTGCTGACACGCACAATTAAAATTCATAATAACACCAGCTGTCGCTGGACGTGTCATTAGGCACAATGTTTTTTTCTTTCTGAAGATATTAAAGAAGTTACCCAGTCCATTGACTTACCCAGTTGAAAGCAGACAAGTAATATTACAAGTACGCAACAATAAGAATCTGGCACTTACCCAGTAAACAGACGGCTTCCAGTTGTCGAGGATAGAGTCGTCGATATCGTCATCGATGTAGTCCTGACTTGGCAGTGAGGCACGCGAAAGCCGTCTGGAAGAAGTGAGAGAAAAAAATGATTTTAACAAGTTGAACTTTGTACCGCAACGTCAAAACATTGACAGTTCGTTCCCTCATTGTAGGTAAACAAATTGAAATAAATGATACGACTTTATATAGATAGGAAGAATAGGAGAAGGTTTAAAAGTCAACCGATTTTCAGGGATTAATTACCTACAAATATCAGTGGCCTCTAAAAAACTGTACAGTGTTTTAGTATATTGTAGTACCGTTTTTCTATCCTTCTGGCTTTGAAAACAGATGTTTGATGATGGTTCTGTATTACTTTTGAATAATACGCCAGCAACAGTTGGTGTTTTCTTTTTATTCTAAAACGAAGGCTGCTTTCAAGCTCCAAGGCCGTTATCTTGTGGTGTATGTCAGACATCCAGTAGTATATATCAGATGTCCAGCGGTATATGTCAGTTGTCCAGTTGTAGATTCCAGACGTCCAGTGGTACACATGAGACGTCGAGTGACACATGTCAGATGTCCAGTGGTAAGTCAGATGTCCAGTGGTACATGCCAGATATCGAGTACTATATTTCAGACATCCAGTGATATATGTCAGATGTCTGATGGTGTATGTCAGTCATCCAGGGTTATATGTCAGATATCCATAGAAAATTACTAACTCATTCTGCGTTCTCTCAGGATGTGTGTCATATTCCACTGGACATCTGGTGTACATCACTGGACGTCTGACATATAGCACTGGATAATGGCTTCAGGATCCAAAACTAATCTTGGATTTCAAATAAAAAGCGGAACAAGTGCTGGCACTTTATTCAAAATCAGTACTACGGTTGCAGATCCTGTATCAAATTACCCCAAATGATGGACAAGAAGTTTCTATACAACTTCTTCTTAGACTGCGGTGGTCATAAGGAATCAGAAATGGTTCGACTATGCCAACGCGATGGCTACATCTGACATCACCCAGTGAACTAATGTAAAAACTTGTTTCGTGCAGAATGATTAAAAAAGAAAGTTACTGATGACACTTTCCTCCTTAATAACGCTGCAGATGCGCACTGGACTTGGTAGTGAGGTCAGAAATACTGATCTCACAGAAAGGAAATTGGTATTTGATGCTCGCGGGATATAAATATTTTACTGTCTTTTGCAGTTTGTATTAATCGGAATTTGATTGTCGAACGCTGTGGGACGTTACTTCCTGCACTAGACGATTTTGCTCGTTCCTGTTTACGGTAAAGAACAGTGGGTGCTCCTTAGAGGTTGCGTGTGCTAGCAGCCAAGTGGAAAACACTGGGGAGTCACTCTGTGCACCAGGAGTGAACTGCTGGGCTGAAACCTCTGACAGACGTTCCACAGTCGCTAACTGACAAAATGCACAGACAGTGTTACACGACGAGGCACTCGTTACATATTTATCAAACTTTGTATGTTCACCACGTAACGGATATTATTTGATAAACCTTACATTACATTTCAAAATTATGTCCATCATCACACACATGAACGAATACACTCTTGCACTCGCTGTACCATGCAAACCAACTGTCTCCGAATATTATGTTGGGAAATTTCTTACTTGCCTGAAGCACACGTCGTGTCCCTTCAACAACACTGCTGGTTGGAGACTTCCGGTCACTCTATGGTCGTCAAATAGTGAGATGGGTTAGCCAGTCAAGTGTCTGTACAATCGAGAAGGCGTTTGTGAAGTGAACTGCAACGTTGGGTCTTGTGTCATTCTGACGGAATATGGTGTTTGGTACCCTGGTCGTTAAGGGTATCATCACAATGCTTACCATTCCTGCCACATACTAGCGAGCATTCGTCTCAGTTTGACAATTACCAACTCAATCCTGTTATCATATCCAATATCTGCCCACGCTGTGATTAATGAGTTTAGAGAAGTATTTTTCTCGTACATGGTTACTTCCTGCAACCTTTCACCAGCCTGTGTGCAGGTACGTTGACGCCGATTTGATCACCACAAACAGAGAATGCTAATCAGTACCCTAATTCTCTCTGGATCTACACCATGTTAGTTAGTCTCTGTTGTCTGTTGTATAATGTCAGCGGTAAGCTACGCATGGTAATTCGAGAACTCAAACCAGCTTCGAGGAATCTGTTCCCGACGTTGACACTCTCACTGTAGCCTCTACCCAGACATCAGCTGTGGTGAACCATCTATTCGTGTGAGTCAGTCAAACAGTCCTACGATAAGATGTAGTCCTTCTGGAAGGACACAGGCCTAGCACTTTTCACTGAGATTTCAATCTGAAAAATTTCATTAACGTTAAATACACTCAGTAGAAATCATGTACTAGCAGTATTAATCAGTTATGTAAGTGTCGTTCTCTGTACTGAAAATGCTGTAAATGAGCTGGCATAGGGATGAAATCTTGATCAGCATCTTCGACACACAAGGACGTTCTAGCGTGTCAGTGTGGTGGCTGTAATAGAACACTGTAAAAGAGCATCCATAGCTCCCGCCTAACTGTCACAGTACTTTCAGTGCATCCTGATGCAGTTTGGAATTCCTGTGTGATGGTCTGGATAGATGTCTACCTATTACACATAACGGCCGTCTTCAACGGTCGGCGGTCACTGTCAGTCAACAGACGAGGTCGGCCTGTACGCTTTTGTGCTGTACGTGTCCCTTCACGTTTCCACTTCACTATCTACTGGAGACAGTGAACCTAGGGATGTTTGTTGTTGTTGTTGTTGTGGCCTTCAGTCCTGAGACTGGTTTGGTGCAGCTCTCCATGCTACTCTATCCTGTGCAAGCCTCTTCATCTCCCAGTACCTACTGCAGCCTACATCCTTCTGAATCTGCTTAGTGTATTCATCTCTTGGTCTCCCTCTACGATTTTTACCCTCCACGCTGCACTCCAGTACTAAATTGGTGATTCCTTGATGCCTCAGAACATGTCCTACAAACCGATCCCTTCTTCTTGTCAAGTTGTGCCACAAACTCCTCTTCTCCCCAATTCTATTCAATACCTCCTCATTAGTTATGTGATCTACGCATCTAATCTTCAGCATTCTTCTGTAGCACCACATTTCGAAAGCTTCTATTCTCTTCTTGTCTAGACTATTTATCGTCCATGTTTCACTTCCATACACGGCTACACTCCATACAAATACTTTCAGAAACGACGTCCTGACACTTAAATCTATTCTCGATGTTAACAAATTTCTGTTCTTCAGAAACGCTTTCCTTGCCATTGACAGTCTACCTTTCATGTCCTCTCTACTTCGGCCATCATCCGTTATTTTGATCCCCAAGTAGCAAAACTCCTTTACTACCTTAAGTGTCTCATTTCCTAATCTAATTCCCGCAGCATCACCCGACTTAATTCGACTACATTCCATTATCCTCGTTTTGTTTTTGTTGATGTTCATCTTATACCCTCCTTTCAAGACACTGTCCATTCCGTTCAACTGCTCTTCCAAGTCCTTTGCTGTCTCTGACAGAATTACAATGTCATCGGCGAACCTCAAAGTTTTTATTTCTTCTCCATGGATTTCAATACATATTCCGAACTTTTCTTTCATTTCCTTTAGTGCTTTCACAATATACAGATTGAATAGCATCGCGGAGAGGCTACAACCCTGTCTCACTCCCTTCCCAACCACTGCTTCCCTTTCATGTCCCTCGACTCTTATAACTGCCATATGGTTTCTGTACAAATTGTAAATAGCCTTTCGCTCCCTGTATTTTACCCCTGCCACCTTTACAATTTGAAAGAGAGTATTCCAGTCAACATTGTCAAAAGGTTTCTCTAAGTCTACAAATGCTAGAAACGTAGGTTTGCCTTTCCTTAATCTTTCTTCTAAGATATGTCGTAAGGTCAGTATTGCCTCACGTGTTCCAGTATTTCTACTGAATCCCAACAGATCTTCCCCGAGGTCGGATTCTACCACTTTTTCCATTCGTCTGTAAAGAATTCGCGTTAGTATTTTGCAGCTGTGACTTATTAAACTGATAGTTCCGTAATTTTCACATCTGTCAACGCCTGCTTTCTTTGGGATTGGAATTACTATATTCTTCTTGAAGTCTGAAGGTATTTCGTCTGTCTCATACATGTTGCTCACCAGATGGTGGAGTTTTGTCAGGACTGGCTCTCCCATGGCCTTCAGTAGTTCCAATGGAATGTTGTCTACTCCGGGGGCCTTGTTTCGACTCAGGTCTTTCAGTGCTCTGTCAAACTCTTCACGCAGTATCGTATCTCCCATTTCATCTTCATCTACATCCTCTTCCATTTCCATAATATTGTCCTCAAGTACATCGCCCTTATATAGACCCTCTATATACTCCTTCCACCTTTCTGCTTTCCCTTCTTTGCTTAGAACTGGGTTTCCATTTGAGCTCTTGATGCTCATACAAGTGTTTCTCTTATCTCCAAAGGTCTCTTTAATTTTCCTGTAGACAGTATCTATCTTACCCCTAATGAGATAAGCCTCTACATCCTTACATTTGTCCTCTAGCCATCCCTGCTTAGCCATTTTGCACTTCCTGTCGATCTCATTTTTGAGACGTTTGTATTCCTTTTTGCCTGCTTCATTTACTGCATTTTTATACTTTCTCCTTTCATCAATTAAATTCAATATTTCTTCTGTTACCCAAGGATTTCTACTAGCCCTCGTCTTTTTACCTACTTGATCCTCTGCTGCCTTCACTACTTCATCCCTCAAAGCTACCCATTCTTCTTCTACTGTATTTCTTTCTCTTATGTTCTCCCTGAAACTCTGTACAACCTCTGGTTCTTTCAGTTTATCCAGGTCCCATCTCTCTAAATTCCCACCTTTTTGCAGTTTCTTCAGTTTTAATCTACAGGTCATAACCAATAGATTGTGGCCAGAGTCCACATATGCCTCTGGAAATGTCTTACAGTTTAAAATCTGTTTCCTAAATCTCTGTCTTACCATTATATAATCTATCTGAAACCTTTTAGTATCTCCAGGGTTCTTCCATGTGTACAACCTTCTTTCACGATTCTTGAACCGAGTGTTAGCTATGATTAAGTTATGCTCTGTGCAAAATTCTACCAGACGGCCTCGTCTTTCATTTCTTAGCCAGAATCCATACTCACCTACTACGTTTCTCTCTCTTCCTTTTCCCACTGTCGAATTCCAGTCACCCACGACTATTAAATTTTCATCTCTCTTCACTACGTGAATAATTTTTTTATCTCGTCATACATTTCATCACCTTCTTCATCATCTGCAGAGCCAGTTGGCATATAAACCTTCACTACTGTAGTAGGTGTGGGCTTCGTGTCTATCTTGGCCACAATAATGCGTTCACTATGCTGTTTGTAGTAGCTTACCCGCACTCCTATTTTTTTATTCATTATTAAACTTACTAGTGCATTACCCATATTTGATTTTGTGTTTATAACCCTGTATTCACCTGACCAAAAGTCTTGTTCCTCCTGCCACCAAACTTCACTAATTCCTACTATATCTAACTTTAACCTATCCATTTCCCTTTTTAAATTTTCGAACCTACCTGCCCGATTACGGGATCTGACATTCCACGTTCCGATCCGTAGAATGCCAGTTTTCTTTCTCCTGATAACGATCTCCTCTTGAGTAGTCCCCGCCCGGAGATCCGAATGGGGGACTATTTTACCTCAAGAATATTTTACCCAAGAGGACGCCATCATCATTTAATTATACAGTAAAGCTGCATGCCCTCGGGAAAAATTAGGGCTGTAGTTTCTCCTTGGTTTCAGCCGTTCGGAGCACCAAAACAGCAAGGCCGTTTTGGTTAGTGTTACAGGGCCAGATCAGTCAATCATCCAGACTGTTGCCCCTGCAACTACTGAAAAGGCTGCTGCCCCTCTTTAGGAATCACACGTTTGTCTGGCCTCTCAACAGATACCCCTCAGTTGTGGTTGCACCTACGGTACGGCTATCTGTATCGTTGAGGCACGCAAGCCTCCCCACCAACGGCAATGTCCATGGTTAATGGGGAGGCATGGATGTTTAGGAGTGTTGAAATCTCGCTTACTTACATATGACACAAGTGACACCCAATCACCTGACCAAGAACGAAGTCCGTGTGTTCCGCGGAGCGCCCCATTCTGCTCTCTCACGATGTCTAATGGTTACAGAGGCCGTTGATATGGAGTAACTGGCAGTAGGTGGCACCACAATGCACCCAATATGAAAAATGTATGTTTTTAGAGGTGTCCGGATAATTTTGATCTCATGTCTCTCTCTCCCTCGCCGGCCAGTGTGGCCGTGCGGTTCTCGGCGCTTCAGTCTGGAACCGCGTGACCGCTACGGTCGCAGGTTCGAATCCTGCCTCGGGCATGGATGTGTGTGATGTCCTTAGGTTAGTTAGGTTTAAGTAGTTCTAAGTTGTAGGGGACTGATGAACACAGTTGTTAAGTCCCATAGTGCTCAGAGCCATTTTTTTGAGTCATCTCTCTTCTCTTTCTCTCTCTCTCTCTCTCTCTCTCTCTCTCTCTATATATATATATATATATATATATATATATATATATATATATATATATATGGCACATTAGTTGTCCAGTACGACGCTCAAGGTCAAACGTTCAAAAATTTTAGCAACACCGAATAAAACATTAATTTTTCCTTATAAAAGCCTAACAAAAGAGATCATTACTGGCACCAACGTGTCTGCCATTGTCCCGTCGTCTAAGTCGCTTATTTCTGCTACCCTTTCGACACATTCTTACATCACACAGTCTTTCTGAGTGTTACAATTTTCACCAATTTTCAGAGGAAAAGAAGTGGAAGGCACGTTAGTCAATGAAGAACAAGCTGGACTACTATTTGTCTTTGTCTGTGGTTTCTTCCACCTCTCTCTCTCTCTCTCTCTCTCTCTCTCTCTCTCTCTCTCTCTCTATATATATATATATATATATATATATATATATATATATATATATATATATCCCCTTGAATATATATATATATATAGAGAGAGAGAGAGAGAGAGAGAGAGAGAGAGGTGGAAGAAACCACAGACAAAGACAAATAGTAGTCTAGCTTGTTCTTCATTGACTAACGTGCCTTCCACTTCTTTTCCTCTGAAAATTGGTGAAAACTGTAACACTCAGAAAGACTGTGTGATGTAAGAATGTGTCGAAAGGGTAGCAGAAATAAGCGACTTAGACGACGGGACAATGGCAGACACGTTGGTGCCAGTAATGATCTCTTTTGTTAGGCTTTTATAAGGAAAAATTAATGTTTTATTCGGTGTTGCTAAAATTTTTGAACGTTTGACCTTGAGCGTCGTACTGGACAACTAATGTGCCACTGAAATTAAAGCAACATCGCGTGTGCGCCAAGAAAGCGTATTAAAGACGCCAGTGTTCTCGATCACTTAAGCAATGTATCACATAGTACCATCAGCACCATAAAACTGTTCACTGACGATGCAGTTGTCTACAGCAGAGTATCACCACTGAACTATCGTAAGGAGATGTAGTAAGATTTGGACAAAATTTCCCCTTGAATTAATATAACGCAAAATAATGCCAATAAGAACAAGGGAGAAGTCAGTAGTATCTGACTGGAAGAATAGCGGTGAGTAGCTTTAACAGGTCACATGGGACAAGTATGTAGACTTTCTGCTAAGAAGCGATATGAAATGGAAGATCTCATAAAATCTGTACTAGGGAAGATAAATGAATGAATTGGATTCCTTGGAAACATTCCGAGAAGATGTGTTGTATCCGTAAAGGAAATTTCCTGCGAGGCGCTGGAATTTTGTTGTTCCAGCGCTATGAGCCCTTACCAAGTAAACATCGAATGAATTCAGAATCATATCAGGTCGATGCGGCACGCACGAAAGAGTAACACTAATATTCACGGAACTAAAATGGAAACCTTCGGAAGAAAGACATTGAACTTCTCGCGAAACCACGGCGACTAAATTTAGAGAGGCTGTATTCGAAGAGGACTGAGTGATCATTCTACTACCGTCGTAGTATATCTTGCTTAGGGATCAGCAGACATTATGGCACGTACCGAGGCATACATTATTCCCTCTTTCAATACGATAGTAAAATAGGGAAGGAAATCGTCAGTAGTAGTGCGATGTACCCTCTGCCATACCCTGTACTGTGTCAAACAGGGCATATAAGTAGTCATTAATGTAGACCAAAAAACAGTCTACGTAACTATCATCTCAGTTATTCAGCGATAAGAAGTTCTTTTTTCGTTGCGTGAAGTTATCCCAAATGTTAGCATGTCCATATTCTCTACAATCACATCGTACTGATGTTGCGTCTGTGACTGCTACAATTTCATGCAGAAATATTCCCGAACCATCACTCTTGAACCTGCATGTTCTGTAGCAGCTAAATCAGTCCTTTCCAGGTGTTGCTCAGTTGTTGATGACCGCCTGGTTCGCTCATCTCGAACAGTTCTGACGCCATAGGCAGAACACATTCGTCCATCCACAAAACGATGACTCTCTCAGAACCCTTTCTTTGAGGTATCAGCTTAACAGATAAATATTCGTTTGTTCTAATGTTTAGCGCGTACAACTAAATGAATCACTAATGATATCTCAAATGCGGAACACTTTTACAAAGTCGTCATCTTCGTAAATTCCTGCTTCGAACTCGTAACCGGAACCCAGTGAGTATGCAACCATGTTTTGGGAGCCACAAATATCAAAAGGCAGGCACACATCGGTGTTGCCACAATTTATCAACTAAACGTGGAGGTGGCGATGTATTTCGTGAATTACAAGGAAATAAACTAATATCTGGTCTAAAGTACCGTTGACGCGGTCAGTGATTGTAAACCGCCGTTTAAATTAAGTTGGGAATGATATCATGTTAGTCGTTTTCCATATTTACTTGACGACGTCATTATTCTGATGTAGGACACCCCATGTTGCTCGACAGAGGCCATAATGAGTTCGTTGCCAGGCGATGTGGTGTGTGCTAGTCAACACTCAGCTCGCTGCAGACGTCTCGACTGTGGCAGTCAGTTACCTAGCAACGAACGTGCTATAGAAGTCGCTATCGAAGTTTGCTGCTCTAAAAGTTTTTGAATTATCCGCATTAACTGAAGAAATGTTCGAGTTCACGAATACTGTCTGACAGAAAGCTCACTCGGATCTGTAGGGAGATCAGTTTGCACAGCCCTACAGCTTGGGGCTTACCTCTGTACAGCTCAACAGCCACCGACGTGTACGGTGGCCGGTAAGCCGAGGAAGTCATCGGGTCAAGAACTGCAGTGTTGCCTGTAGGTTTTCACCAGCGACGTAACTGTAATGTCCGCCATGACGACACATCTCGGTACGTACAATGAATTTTATTTCTCTATAGTATTAATGTGTTTGTTTGCGTGGCCATCCCCCACAGTAGCTGTTATACTCCATATCAGTTATTAGTTGCTACTTCTGTCTCAAGCTCACTGCAAGTAAAGTGTTTCGCACCAGACTCGTTTCGCTTTTATTCGCAAAGAATGACTGATCTTCTGTAAATACTGCACTTGTAATATGTTTCCAGAGTTTACTGCGTCCAAAGTAAAAACGGTCTTACTTTTCTAGTTTTGGTGAACAGTTTCTTACGGCATTTATTCCTGTGTTGTAGATGTTTCGTAGTAGACAGCTTCTACCATCATAGTTACCGGAATTTGCTACGGAACAACATCTGGTACCACCTTCACCTTTCGCTATTTTTCTACTTTTAGGAAATGGATTTAACGTTTACTGTACAGTATGTGTAGTCTTGGCGCTTCACTTCTTCACAAAAGTTGTCTTCATAGTAATGTTACCGAGTTATCAACGTTTTTTAACTCAGCGCTGTGTTATTGGGTATTCATTTATTTTTCCAGTAGTTCGTCGTTACTGCCAATCTTCTAAATGAATTGTTTTTAGTGTACTTCCGCATTCGTGTGTGTGTGTGTGTGTGTGTGTGTGTGTGTGTGTGTGTGTGTGTGGGTGTGGGTGGGTGGGTGGGTGTGTGTGTGTGTGTGTCTGATGTAGAGGGGGGAGAGGTCAGAGAAAAAAATATTGTGTTTAATTTCAGAATATATAAAACAGAGGAGTGGTACATAAATAACTGAGATTAAATGTAAAAAAGAGAACAGTTTTTAATCTGAAAATATACAGAACGATAACTGACGATGCTTTGTAAATAAAAGGGAAATTTGTCTGGGGCAAAACACGCTTCATTTGAATTACACGCTTAAAATGAAAAAAATAAATAAATAATGATCCCTTTATAGCAATGTTCGTTTTCACCTCAGTCTCTTTTATTCTTAAATATGTAGGTGGTCTCGAGTTCGAAAACTTCGCTTTGATTCTCTTTGTTGTTCTGAGGGTAGCTGGAGTGTTCACATTGAAATTCCAAGAGTTTCACGACGTAGAAAGTGGTTACGAACAACGAGTTTGTCTGTGAGGCCATCCTATGCAGCAAGCACAGAAATCTTTGTTTTGTAAATGAAAAGCACCTTCTCTTGGTGCATTGTATTTTATTTCTCCCAGACGCGTTTCGTCTTTTTTTCACTTTAAGGTATCGTCAGTGGGATAGTTATTCGCGTTTTTAATTGGCATCTGCGTTTCCTCTCATCCGGTCACATGCTAGAGATCGCACTACAGCTCTATTTAAGAAACATAATAATACTTTTATGTTCCGAAGTTCCACTGTTCATCTTCTTTGGCCTTGTTGTTGTGACACATTACTAGTCTTCTGTCCCTCATTATAGGGATTTGATCGAAAACTGTGATTTCAAGACGTTACTACTTCGCGTTCACTATGTCTCCCAGGCAGTGAAGATAATTCCCACGCATTTCGTCTTGTCTGTCATCGGTAATGGTGCCACGCTTCCCGTTGAGAGTCGTGTCTCGAAGTTCACCGATCCGGACTTTTCCACGTTCATGAGTCTACCAGTAGCCATACCAGACAAATTAATTCAATACAAAGTCGCTTTTGCGTCGTTGCCCGACCGTGATTGAAACACTAGGTCATCCGCGTATGTGCTGCATACAAACTTGTAGTGTCTTACCGTCATTTCTTGGAGTCGGCTCAGAAGGCCGCAGAGAAACGGCTCGAGAGCAATCGCGTAAAGTATCCTCAACAGCGGGCACCCCTGTCTGACCGACTGCGTGATGGAGATGGGCCCCGTCATGCGTCCATTTACAAGCACTCTGGAGGAGGCGCCGTGGAGTAGTCGCATCACGACGGTGACAAAACTGTGTGGAAACTTCATGTGGGTCATCACTTTCATAAGGTAGGCGGGCTCGCCTAGTCAGATGCGTGGTCTAAATCTATTGACACCAATACACCCCGCAGAAATGTTGTTGCCAGCGCGAACACATCGCGGTGGTCGCTGAGTGAAGCTTGTATATTGCTGCCCGCTTCTAGTTGGTTTGGTTGAGTGATACAACTTGAAGCAGTAAGCGTATGAAGCGTGCTGCAAGTATCCTGGTGTAGATCTTGTAGTCGTAGTTAAGGAGGGTCAGTGGTCCATAGGCCTATATTCCTCTGTCGCCGGATGGTTTATGGATAGGGATGATCATTCCTTCCACAAAGGAGGGTGGGAGAGGCCCTTGGGGGACATCAATTCGCAGTACATGGCAATCCATCGCGGAGTTAAAGAGTCCTTTAAATATCCTATAAAACTCTAACGGAAGCCCGTTGGGTCCCGGCGACTTGTTCGAAGCCCCGTTATCGAGCGCTTCCATTACGTCATCCTCTGTGACTTCCGTCGTTAACTATCGTTCGACCGTCGCGTCGAGGCGCGCGAATAGCTTTCGTGGGACATCATGAAAGGCTACCTCGTCATGTTCCGCTTCTTCGTAGAGGTGACCGTATTGTTCCAAAAGACGTTAGCAATGTGTATTTTCAGAAAAAATTTCTTCTATTTCACGTCTATGGTCACAAACTTGTAGGTCCTCCGACTACCCGTTTCGATCAGCAATGCCCATCTTCAGATCTATTTTATAAAAAAAAAAAAAAAAAAACAGATATGAAGATGGTCGTCGCTGACAGAACTGGTAGTCTGAGGACCTACAATTTTGTGATTATAGACGTGAACTAAAATTTATTCTACATTTTTGGGTCACTGTTCCATTTGAGACGATGCCGCGGCTTGTGAATTTCTATTTGTGATATCATACAGCGACCGTCCGGCAGTACCACCGCCTCTATTAAG
Source organism: Schistocerca cancellata (assembly GCF_023864275.1). Lineage (NCBI taxonomy): Eukaryota > Metazoa > Arthropoda > Insecta > Orthoptera > Acrididae > Schistocerca > Schistocerca cancellata. Next base: position 167,359,692 of record NC_064632.1, read on the forward strand.
GCTCCGCGGCTAGGGTGGTTTTTCTCTGTGATTCATCGACGGCGATACTCCACAGATGCGTTCAAAGGCTATTGCACGAATTGCGACCCCCTCCAGATGGAGCCGCGTAATGGAAATTATATGGGCCTGCACTCGCTAGATGGCAGCACTCCGGTCTTGGGAAGGCGCTTGTAGCCGGCCGCTGTGACCGAGCGGTTCTAGGCGCTTCAGTCCGGAACCGCGCTGCTGATATGGTCGCAGGTTTGAATCCTGCCTCGGACATGGATATGTGTGATGTTCTTAGGTTAGGTTTAAGTAGTTCTAAGTCTATGGGACTGATGGGACCGTTTGAAGGCCCTTGTACAGGAAGCACGCAGAGCATCGTGAAATAAGATTCCATCGTGTGGCGCCTCCACATCATCTGCTTCCTACCGTATGCAATCAAGGCTCGGCGCAAAGCAGGCTTAACGCCTCCCAGCTACCATCGTAACGTCGTCGGATATGTCGTGAGGCGTCGTTCATGTATGTGCGAAACATCTTCAATAAAGCGTCGGCACTCGGGCTCTCTGAGGTGTACTGCATTCAATTTCCAAACACTGCGACTAATCCACACACTTGTCAACGTAGGGAGACAGTACATATATATGCTGTGTGATCTGGAATGGCGACGGACCATAATTCCGAATTCGAGACGACGTGTGCGGTAAATTCGATGAAGGCGACTTCCAGAGTGACTTGTAACTTTTGTATATCCGCGTCTGTCGCCATGCATCTTCTCCCATGCATAGGTTAGATTCATGTCATGTTCCAGTTGCCGCAGCTCCTGGCATTATAATAACGAAGGTATTGATCCTTTAGTGCGAGCACGCAGTTGAAGTCACCTGCGAATGAGACATGTTCGTAGTGGCCTAAGAGTAGTGGCGCAATCTCCTCTGCGTAAGAGCGGGAACGATCGCGCGGCGGGCCGTAGGTGTTAACGATCCGTACTCATAGCACTGTGATTGCCAGTCCTCGCGCTGACAGCAGGTACACCACCTCGTCGGCTCTAATGCCTTCGCACTGAAGTATCGATGTTCCTCTGGCGCCGCCTACATTGGGCGCAATGTGTGTATCGCACTCATAGAGATCGGGAAAGCTCTCGAGCCATAGTTCCCGCAGAAGGACGATATCTACGTCTGACGCACACAGCATGTATGGTAGTAATTGCAACTTGATCGGCGTTCTAGTTGTATTAACGCTTTGACGTCCGCACGTTTCGTACAAATTTATTCGTTTGGCGCCGGCAACGCTAATTCGGATTGCTTTGCTGGTCGCTGGCCACTTGTCACCTTTCCGTTGGTGACAAACTTCAAACACGTTAACTTTTGGGCGCTTTCATTTTTCCGGAAATCCTCTATTTTGCCGTATCGTTCCCCAAACTCGAATTTTCCTTTCAAGTAACTTCTGTACAAGTTGTACACTGTTATAATAATTATCCATGTAGGGGTGATGCCACTTTCCATCAGAAGGTGTCAATAGTTCCATTACTGTTTTTGATAAAGGCTGCCCAGTGCCGGAATATATCTTGAATGAGGAAATGTATCCCATACTCGAATCACACAGCATCCGAATGAGAATGCCATATTTCGTAATTTTCGACGGATTGTAAACTTTAAAACTGAACGGTCCACGCCACGGTACCATTCCTTCATCAATTGAGATGTTTTGACTAAGATTAAACGTTTCTTTAAACTTTTTGGAAAATTAATCTATTATGATTCGCACTTTAAAAAGCCGGTCGGCATTATCGGGTTTATTGTTGTTGTCGGAAACATGTAAAAATGATAATATTTGTCTGAACTCGTTGCGGAACATCGTTTTGCAAAATATCAGTCTGTCTATCAACAGATTCGTTGACCAATAATCATTAAGCCTTGGTTTTTTTTACAGTTCCCATAAGGATGTTGTTGTTGTTGTGGTCTTCAGTCCTGAGACTGGTTTGATGCAGCTCTCCATGCTACTCTATCCTGTGCAAGCTTCTTCATCTCCCAGTACCTACTGCAGCCTACGTCCTTCTGAATCTGCTTGGTGTATTCATCTCTTGGTCTCCCTCTACGATTTTTACCCTCCACGCTGCCCTCCAATACTAAATTGGTGATCCGTCGATGTCTCAGAACATGTTCTACCAACCGATCCTTTCTTCTAGTCAAGTTGTGCCACAAGCTCCTCTTCTCCCTAATTCTATTCAATACCTCCTCATTAGTTACGTGATCTACCAATGTAATCTTCAGCATTCTTCTGTAGCACCACATTTCAAAAGCTCAAACCATTACCTAAGTTCGGGTCTCGTAAAGTCGAAAAATTTCGCATTTCTTATTCCGTTTCTTTCTAATGCAGTTTTTACTGTAGTACTTGTTGGTTTCGTTGCTAATATATTCAAATAGATCGTTTCCAATATATAATTGTACGATAACCTCGACGCTTTGTGTATCTTTGGGAACTATGTCTGGACCTGGAAATCCTTCAAATTTATTATAGGTCCTCGGAAAATCAAAGTCTGGGCGCTGTGCACTGTCTTCCTCGTCTGATTCATCCGAATCAGTTGACAACCGTAGCGTTCGCCGAAATCTTCTTGGACGTATTTCACTATCATCGACGATTCTGTTCACTTTCATTTTTTTGATACCCAATGTCTTCTTCCCAATCGGCCAAGTCATCCAGAACGTCAGACAAGATGTCTGCGCATTCATCGCAAATAATCGTATCGTGTCTTTCGTCTGCCATGATGAAAAGACACAAGTACTTATAAAAACAAAGAAACTTGTTGACGAGTGTAACTTGTTGTTAGCTAAACAAAACACGAACAGAATGCAAACGACACTTAAGTGCTGTCGCCGGCCGTTGCGCCACACTATGCTCACGACACCACTGTGATGGCGTCGGACGGCAGAGTGTCAATGTTAACTGAGGCTGTTCTGAATGGCTGCCGCTCTTCCTCAGTGTCTAAAGCGCACACGAACGGTAATGTTAACTTGTGTGCTGCTGCCTGGCAACGTGGTATCGCGCAACCGTCTGCATTTTCTGCGTAGCTAACATTCTATGGGCGCCGCACCAGCCGATGCGGCTGCGTCGTCGATCTGTGCGTCAGTATCGTATTCATCGGCTCAGTTCCTCTGCTGAAGGTCTATCTCTCGGCGTGCTTCCCCCGCTGGCGGATTGAAGACAAAAGTATTGCTGTGATGGATTGAGAGGCTCCTCCAGGCAGACCTTTGTCTGTTGGATCTGCATTCAGCCCTGGTCTCGTCTGATTTGTTTCGTACTGCTGTGAGGGGGAAAGAAACTCCCGTTGCGCATCCGGAGTCACTGTGTCTTCATTGTACTCAACTCCGTCTGCCGTGGTTTCATTAAGCAAGTGCCCGACAGCGTTAACCGTCGTTTCTTGTGGCGCTTTGGCGATCGTTGTTTGCGCGTGTGCGCCTCCGTGGCCGAATGCAGAAGTGATTAAGTGATTCATGGCGTTAGGGAGAAAAAAAAAAGTTCAAATGTGTGTGAACTTCTAAGAAATCAAACTGCTTACGTCATCGGTCCCTAGACTTACACACTATTCAAAATAACTTATGCTAAGAACAACACACACACACCCATGTCCGAGGGAGGACTCGAACCTCCGGCGGGAGGGGCCGCAAGATTAGTGACATGGCGCCCCTAACCGCGCTGCCATTCCGCGCGGCTCAGAGACAAAAGTACCTGTCGAAACTACCATTTTATGAATTCCAATCTCTCTTGACCATCCCACGCTCTCTATCAACGGCGTCACCGGCGCCGAATGGTCGGAATGTACGTCGTTTCTTCACAGGTGGCAGGCACTGCTGCAGGTGTTTGCTGCACACTGTCAAGATGGTGGAGCTGGTCATTCTTCAGGATGGCATCCATTCGGAACGCGTCAACATACTTTAGTGTCAGCGGCATCGGCGTGGACGTAGACATGTATTCGCCAGTTGGAACTTGCACAATTCTTCGCTTCATGAGTTCTGAGCGGAGTGGCTCTCCTCCCCGCAACCCAAGCATGTTTTTGGTTGCCCAACGCAGATGACTATGTTCTGCATCCACCGATGAACAAGTGGGAGGGTACATGTCGTGTCAGTTCTATTCTGATGAGTCTCACCGCACTGAGAATGGGGTTCGACAATATTTCCTCCACGTGGCAAAGCACTCTTCCATCATCGAGTCAGACAGAACCTAGAAGGGACGTTCGAAGATTCGTATGCTCCGTAATCCCAGTCCTGCTTGATCAATAGTCACCTGGCCGACATGTCACCTCGCTCACGGAGGCGCGTACGTTCAACAGTGAGAGCTGAATGGTGTACTCGGACACAGCTGGACCTGCACCAGCAGTGTACTCTGCCATCTGATCTACCACAGACGTCCTGCTGCCCTACGTTCCAGAAGGGGCAAGCCTCTGACTTCCGCGTCCTGTCATGGGCGTGTACGTCCAACTCCCTGTCACCTACGCGCGGTTTCACCATCCTTCAATCAGTTTCCATAGATGCTCGTTACACAAGCACATGAACAGCTGACCAGCTTGGGAGTTTCGAGATTCTCTTTTCCAGGCGCCGAGCCAGAACACTCTGTCCTTTGTCAAAGTCACTTACGTCAGTGGAATTCTTCTTTCACTGCCAGTATCGTCCCCTCTAGAATGATTCCCCATTCGCCACAGCTCAGCCTACAAACTTTTCTTACACCATCTCATGCCCACAATGGAATCAGCTTTCAATTTTTCCGTGATCAGTGCTTAAGATGCTTTGGTGAACCAAAGTAAGCTGTGTTTGTTATTTGTACGCTACAAAACTGCGCTCCTCGCTAAGATAAAAACCCGAAAGGCAGTACGCTGCCAGTTACCTCAACAGATTACAACTCATAGATCGACTCAAAAGTTGAACCGGTCACCGTCTCCCTCACAATGCTGTGAGACCAGCTTCTCCGATGGAAAGAATGTAAGATGTAAGGCGTGAACACAGATCAAAATCTAGATCAAACACCAAACGGAATCAACGCGATATATATCTACGTCTGTGCTCTACAAACTCCTACGAAGTGCGTGGCACGAATTAAGTACAGAGTGTTCATAATTAAAGTTCATCTATATCATACTTCGCAAGTCGCCTAATGGTGTGTGGCGGAGGGTACTTTCGGTACCACTATCTGATCCCTCCAACCCTGTTCCACTCGCGAATACTGCGTGGGAAGAATGATTGTCGCTAATCCTCTGTATTGGTTCTAATTTCTCGAATTTTCTCCTCGTGGTCAATACGCGAGATGTATGTTGGTGGAAGTAATATGTTGTCCGACTCCTCCTGAAAAGTGCTGTCTCGAAATTTCAATAGTAAATCTCTTCGTGATTCACGACGCCTCTCTTTTAACGTCTGCCAGTGGAGTTTGTTTAACATCTTCTTAACGCTCTCTCGCTAGCTAAAAGATCCCGTGACGAAACGCGCCGCTCTTCGTTGGATCTTCTCTCTCTTCTCTATCAGTCCTATCCGATAGTGATCCCAGATACATGAACAATACTGAAGAATTAGGCGAACAAGCGCCATATAAGCCACTTCTTTTGTGGATGAGTTTCTTTTCCTTAATATTCTTCTGATGAATGTGAGTCTGGTGTCTGTTTTTCCCACTATCTGTTTTATGTGGTCATTCCACTTAATGTCGCTCTGGATAGTTGCGCCTAGATATTTTACGGCAGCCGCTGTCTCCAGCTCCAGTTTGAAAATGCTATGGAAAGAGAACCACTGCTCAGAATGACGTCGAATTTGAATAGCATATTAATGATGCTGGGGAAAATTTCATGGAACAAAAAACATTTTTTACGAAAATATTACCTATAGATGGCGCTGTAAGCGTCTTAATATAAATTGGGTCGACTACAAATGACAGATGAGGTGTGATCGTGAATGGAGGCGCTCGGGACATGAAACGTTTGAATCGGTTTTCACAATATGGTCCTGCACACAGTTTCAACTTGATGCACACAGTCGACAGTTTACTTTTTAAACCGTACGCACCACCTATCCGGACAACCGGGAAAGCAGCTTTGTACATGAACATGTATTTCACACATTATTTCGAATACCTTATTAATGTCAGGTTCTGTTCGTTAAGCACGTCCATCACTGGAAGTTCGGTATTCCCCAGTCCTCCCGAACCTATGCCATGCTACCTCTTAGTTGCGTTCGATGAGTTCTCCTTCTACATCCACATCTACACCTACGTGATTATTCTGCTATTCACAATAAAGTGCCTGGCAAAGGGTTCAATGAACCACCTTCAAGCTGTCGTTCTACCGTTCCACTCTCGAACGGCGCGTGGGATAAAAGAGCATTTAAATTTTTCAGTGCGAACTGTGATTTCTCTTATTTTATCGTGATGATTATTTCTCCCTATGTAGGTGGGTGCCAACAGAATGTTTTCGTAATCGGAGGAGAAAATTGGTAATTGAAATTTAATGAGAAGATCCCGTCACAACGAAAAACGCCTTTGTTCCAATGATAGCCACTCCAATTAATATCTGAGGCAATATCTCCCCTACTTCGCGATAATACAACAGGAGCTGCCCTTCTTTGTACTTTTTCGATGTCATCCGTCAGTCCCATCTGATACGGATCCCATACCGCACAGCAATACTCCAGAATAAGGCGGTCAAACGTGGTGTAAGCAGTCTCTTCAGTAGACCTGTTGCACCTTCTAAGTGTTCTGCCAATGAATCGCAGTCTTTGGTTGGCTCTATCCACAGCATTATCTATGAGATCGTTTAGGTTTAGGGTATTTGTAATTGTGATTCCTAAGTATTTAGTTGAATTTACAGCCTTCAGATTTATGTGACTTATCACGTAATCGAAGGATTTCTTTTAGTACTCATGTCAATAACTTCACACTTTTCTTTATTCAGGGTCAATTCAAACTTTTCGCACTATACAGATATCTTATCTCAATCATTTTCAAACGAACTGGCGAGGCCCTACGATCGGCCCCTCGGATAGTTTTTCGCTGCCTGCCAGACTTGGAATGATCTCCCACTTGACCACAGGTGAGGGGTCAACCTCAGTGCAGGCAGTACCCAGGGAGGCCACAGCAGCAGATCGAACGGGGGCCACGTGAGACGTGCTCGACGTCTCTCTCATTCCCCTGTCCGACCCGCCACAGTGATGCCCCTTGGCAGCAGCCTCAAGCTGTGTGGCTAAAGCCAACGCAGCCTGGAGCTGTGAGCGAAGGGTCACCAACTCAGCTCGCATCTGCACACAGCAGTCACAGTTCCTATCCATTACTGCAGACGCTCCCGTTTGTGCCTCATAAAAATATACAACAAACGAATGGTGCACTCGCCTTATTAGCAGCAGGAACACGAGGTGCTCTCTCACTGATGGTCTATCCAACACTGATGTCAATGAACAGGAACCGACTTTTGGTCCTTTCTCCAATCACTGTTACATCTAGTGTTTCCTTCGTTATGCAATCTCTTCTCATGCAGTGCCCACCCTGTTCGGTTTCTTCCTCTCAATCGTTTCAAGTGTCCCTCTATTCCCGTTCCACTTCTCAGAAACATGGGTGAATTTTCCTTCTCTTCACTGCAGTGTTCATGTTTCGAAACAATACAGGGCAACACTCCATATAGGTAACACTTCTCTACTCTTTCCCGCAATTATTTTATTTAACGGACCACCAAAAATACGACTCACTGCGTGAAACATTCCTTTTGAAACAGATATCATTGTTTCTATTTCTCGATTAAATGTAATACACTCCTGGAAATTGAAATAAGAACACCGTGAATCCATTGTCCCAGGAAGGGGAAACTTTATTGACACATTCCTGGGGTCAGATACATCACAGGATCACACTGACAGAACCACAGGCACATAGACACAGGCAACAGAGCATGCACAATGTCGGCACTAGTACATTGTATATCCACCTTTCGCAGCAATGCAGGCTGCTATTCTCCCATGGAGACGATCGTAGAGATGCTGGATGTAGTCCTGTGGAACGGCTTGCCATGCCATTTCCACCTGGCGCCTCAGTTGGACCAGCGTTCGTGCTGGACGTGCAGACCGCGTGAGACGACGCTTCATCCAGTCCCAAACATGCTCAATGGGGGACAGATCCGGAGATCTTGCTGGCCAGGGTAGTTGACTTACACCTTCTAGAGCACGTTGGGTGGCACGGGATACATGCGGACGTGCATTGTGCTGTTGGAACAGCAAGTTCCCTTGCCGGTCTAGGAATGGTAGAACGATGGGATCTATGACGGTTTGGATGTACCGTGCACTATTCAGTGTCCCCTCGACGATCACCAGTGGTGTACGGCCAGTGTAGGAGATCGCTCCCCACACCATGATGCCGGGTGTTGGCCCTGTGTGCCTCGGTCGTATGCAGTCCTGATTGTGGCGCTCACCTGCACGGCGCCAAACACGCATACGACCACCATTGGCACCAAGGCAGAAGCGACTCTCATCGCTGAAGACGACACGTCTCCATTCGTCCCTCCATTCACGCCTGTCGCGACACCACTGGAGGCGGGCTGCACGATGTTGGGGCGTGAGCGGAAGACGGCCTAACGGTGTGCGGGACCGTAGCCCAGCTTCATGGAGACGGTTGCGAATGGTCCTCGCCAATACCCCAGGAGCAACAGTGTCCCTAATTTGCTGGGAAGTGGCGGTGCGGTCCCCTACGGCACTGCGTAGGATCCTACGGTCTTGGCGTGCATCCGTGCGTCTCTGCGGTCCGGTCCCAGGTCGACGGGCACGTGCACCTTCCGCCGACCACTGGCGACAACATCGATGTACTGTGGAGACCTCACGCCCCACGTGTTGAGCAGTTCGGCGGTACGTCCACCCGGCCTCCCGCATGCCCACTATACGCCCTCGCTCAAAGTCCGTCAACTGCACATACGGTTCACGTCTACGCTGTCGCGGCATGCTACCAGTGTTAAAGACTGCGATGGAGCTCCGTATGCCACGGCAAACTGGCTGACACTGACGGCGGCGGTGCACAAATGCTGCGCAGCTAGCGCCATTCGACGGCCAACTCAGCGGTTCCTGGTGTGTCCGCTGTGCCGTGCGTGTGATCATTGCTTGCACAGCCCTCTCGCAGTGTCCGGAGCAAGTATGGTGGGTCTGACACACCGGTGTCAATGTGTTCTTTTTTCCATTTCCAGGAGTGTATTACTGGTAATTTTGCACCCTACATACCTGAAGTTATCAACTTGTTCCAAATAACTCAAAACAATGATCACTTCCTCAACTGTCTTGAGAAAATCGTTGCCTCCGTCTTTTTTTACATTTATCATTTTCAGCTGCACCCCCCCCCCCCCCCCCCCATGAACCATGGACCTTGCCGTTGGTGGGGAGGCTTGTGTGCCTCAGCGACAGAGGCCAGATAAACGTGTGGTTCCTCAAGAGGGGCAGCAGCCTTTTCAGTAGTTGCAAGGGCAACAGTCTGGATGATTGACTGATATGGCTTTGTAACAATAACCAAAACGGCCTTGCTGTTTTGGTACTCCGAACGGCTGAAAGCAAGGGGAAACTACGGACGTAATTTTTCCCGAGGGCATGCAGCTTTACTGTATGATTAAATGATGATGGCGTCCTCTTGGGTAAAATATTCTGGAGGTAAAATAGTCCCCCATTTGGATCTCCGGGCGAGGACTACTCAAGAGGACGTTGTTATCAGGAGAAAGAAAACTGGCGTTCTACGGATCGGAGCGTGGAATGTCAGATCCCTTAAGCGGGCAGGTAGGTTAGAAAATTTAAAAAGGGAAATAGATAGGTTAAAGTTAGATATAGTGGGAATTAGTGAAGTTCGGTGGCAGGAGGAACAAGACTTCTGGTCAGGTGACTACAGGGTCATAAATACAAAATCAAATAGGGGTAATGCAGGAGTTGGTTTAATAATGAATAAAAAAATAGGAGAGCGGGTAAGCTACTACAAACAGCATAGTGAACGCATTATTGTGGCCAAGATAGATACGAAGCCAACACCAACTACAGTAGTACATGTTTATATGCCAACTAGCTCTGCAGATGACGAAGAAATTGAAGAAATATATGACGAATTAAAAGAAATTATTCAGATAGTGAAAGGAGGCGAAAATTTAATAGTCATGGGTGACTGGAATTCGAGTGTAGGAAAAGGGAGAGAAGGAAACGTAGTAGGTGAATATGGATTGGGGCTAAGAAATGAAAGAGGAAGCCGCCCGGTAGAATTTTGCACAGAGCACAACTTAATCATAGCTAACACTTGGTTTATGAATCATGATAGAAGGTTGTATACATGGAAGAACCCTGGAGATACTAAAAGGTATCAGATAGATTATATAATGGTAAGACAGAGAATTAGGAACCAGGTTTTAAATTGTAAGACATTTTCAGGGGCAAATGTAGACTCTGACCACAATCTATTGGTTATGACCAGTAGATTAAAACTGAAGAAACTGCAAAAAGTTGGGAATTTAAGGAGATGGGACCTGGATAAACTGAAAGAACCAGAGGTTGTACAGAGTTTCAGGGAGAACATAAGAGAACAATTGACAGGAATGGGGGAAAGAAATACAGTAGAAAAAGAATAGGTAGCTTTGAGGGATGAAGTAGTGAAGGCAGCAGAGGATCAAGTAGGTAAAAAGACGAGGGCTAGTAGAAATCCTTGGATAACAGAACAAATATTGAATTTAATTGATGAAAGGAGAAAATATAAAAATGCAGTAAATGAAGCAGGCAAAAAGGAATACAAACGTCTCAAAAATGAGATCGACAGGAAGTGCAAAATGGCTAAGCAGGGATGGCTAGAGGACAAATGAAAGGATGTAGAGGCTTACCTCATTAGGGGTAAGATAGATACTCCCTATTGGAAAATTAAAGAGACCTTTGGAGATAAGAGAAACACTTGTATGAACATCAAGAGCTCAGATGGAAACCCAGTTCTAAGCAAAGAAGGGAAAGCAGAAAGGTGGAAGGAGTATATAGAGGGTCTATACAAGGCGATATACTTGAGGACAATATTATGGAAATGGAAGAGGATGTAGATGAAGATGAAATGGTAGATACGATACTGCGTGAAGAGTTTGACAGAGCACTCAAAGACCTGAGTCGAAACAAGGCCCCCGGAGTAGACAACATTCCATTGGAACTACTGACGGCCTTGGGAGAGCCAGTCCTGACAAAACTCTACCATCTGGTGAGCAAGATGTATGAAACAGGCGAAATACCCTCAGACTTCAAGAAGAATATAATAATTCCAATCCCAAAGAAAGCAGGGGTTGACAGATGTGAAAATTACGGAACTATCAGTTTAATAAGCCACAGCTGCAAAATACTAACACGAATTCTTTACAGACGAATGGAAAAACTAGTAGAAGCCAACCTCCGGGAAGATCACTTTGGATTCCTTAGAAATACTGGAACACGTGAGGCAATACTGACCTTACGACTTAACTTAGAAGGAAGATTAAGGAAAGGCAAACCTACGTTTCTAGCATTTGTAGACTTAGAGAAAGCTTTTGACAATGTTGACAGGAATACTCTCTTTCAAATTCTAAAGGTGGCAGGGGTAAAATACAGGGAGCGAAAGGCTATTTACAATTTGTACAGAAACCAGATGGCAGTTATAAGAGTCGAGGGACATGAAAGGGAAGCAGTGGTTGGGAAGGGAGTGAGACAGGGTTGTAGCCTCTCCGCGATGCTATTCAATCTGTATATTGTGAAAGCACTAAAGGAAATGAAAGAAAAGTTCGTAATATGTATTGAAATCCATGGAGAAGAAATAAAAACTTTGAGGTTCGCCGATGACATTGTAATTCTGTCAGAGACAACAAAGGACTTGGAAGAGCAGTTGAACGGAATGGATGGTGCCTTGAAGGGAGGATATAAGATGAACATCAACAAAAGCAAAACGAGGATAATGGAATGTAGTCGAATTAAGTCGGGTGATGTTGAGGGTATTAGATTAGGAAATGAGACACTTAAAGTAGTAAAGGAGTTTTGCTATTTGGGGAGCAAAATAACTGATGATGGTCGAAGTGGAGAGGATATAAAATGTAGACTGTCAATGGCAAGGAAAGCGTTTCTGAAGAAGAGAAATTTGTTAACATCGAGTATAGATTTAAGTGTCAGGAAGTCATTTCTGAAAGCATTTGTATGGAGTGTAGCCATGTATGGAAGTGAAACATGGACGGTAAATAGTTTGGACAAGAAGAGAATAGAAGCTTTCGAAATGTGGTGCTACTGAAGAATTCTGAAGATTACATGGGTAGATCACATAACTTATGAGGAAGTATTGAATAGGATTGGGGAGAAGAGAAGTTTGTGGCACAACTTGACCAGAAGAAGGGATCGGTGGGTAGGACATGTTCTGAGGCATCAAGGGATCACCAATTTAGTATTGGAGGGCAGCGTGGAGGGTAAAAATCGTAGGGGGAGACCAAGAGATGAATATACTAAGCAGATTCAGAAGGATGTAGGTTGCAGTAGGTACTGGGAGATGAAGAAGCTTGCACAGGATAGAGTAGCATGGTGAGCTGCATCAAACCAGTCTCGAGACTGAAGACCACAACAACAACAACAACAACAGCTGCTCATCACTTCCTTTAACACAGTATTAACTGTCATTTCATTTTCACTCAGTAATACCATACAAATTTTACATATTTTATCATTCTTTCTTCTTCTGTCACAGCACACTTTTGCTGGAAGCTGTTTTTTCACAAAATAATCTAAATGGATACTAAGCAGAGCTGGTAAACGATAACAGCATTGGATAACCGCTGTCTACATTTTAATTCCTTCTGTCACCTCATCTCCTATTTTTACTTTTACTCTTTGTGTGATGATTAACTGGTTTATTAGCGTCTTTTCCTTCTAGTTAATTCCTGTCTTCTTCGGTTTAGTCCACTTAAGTCTATCAGAGGATTTTTGCAAGTAAACAGAACCTGCAGAAACTACCCACTCTAAAACAAAAAAACGACGCACCACGAAGGAGTTATGCAAACTAGACAGAAACTGATGTTCTTACAGGTATCGACGAAAAATGCTAAATTGTAAACTTTGGCGACGGATGGATGAATGTGTGACACTGCAGCGCAATTTCACTGCGCAGCTCTCAAGGTTAGCAAATAGGGTACACGTCGATACCAGGGCGTAAAGTCTTTGCAAATAAAATTTTGTGTAGTCAATTGTACAAAAACTATCCCTCGCCGACAGGGGCATGAGCAATACACGCAGATGTTGTAAGTAGGCTGTTTAGGTTTTCTTATTGGCAACGTTACGTAGCGCTCTGTATGAAAATCACTGGCTGTGCTGTGTGCAGTCTGTGGCTAGTTTGCATTGTTGTCTGCCAGTGTAGTGTTGGGCAGCTGGATGTGAACAGCGCGTAGCGTTGCGCAGTTGGAGGTGAGCCACCAGCAGTGGTGGATGTGAGGAGATAGATGGCGGAGTTTTGAAATTTGTAATACTGGATATCATGAACTGCTATATACATTATGACTTTTGAACACTATTGAGTTAAATACATTGTTTGTTCTCTATTAAAATCTTTCATTTGCTAACTATGCCTATCAGTAGTTAGTGCCTTCCATAGTTTGAATCTTTTATTTAGCTGGCAGTAGTGGCGCTCGCTGTATTGCAGTAGTTCGATTAACGAAGATTTTTGTGAGGTAAGTGATTTGTGAATGGTATAGTTTATTGTTAGTCTGGGCCATTCTTTTGTAGGGATTTTTGAAAGTCAGATTGTGTTGCGCTAAAAATATTGTGTGTCAGTTTAAGCACAGTCATGTACAATCTTTCAAAGGGGATGTTTCATATGGCGACCCTGCCAGGATACCTCACTGGAATCTCCTGACTTTTTTTCTTGTACTTTGCGTAATTAGTATAACTATTGTTTATTGCTAGTGCGTAATTGTAGAGAGAATTTCCTTTGTAGTTGTATAGTTTTTCATTCTTGTACAGTAAAACAGTTGTGGCATGCATTTAGATTTGCACCAAGTATTTCGTAGCTGCGCTTGCAATTAACTAGATATTATTTTCAGTGCTATTTTCTAACATTTCGGCTGAATACCGTCCAGTCATCATTAGAGTGAGACGAGGTGACTAACGCTCCAGCACTTGCTCTGTCCTTTTAAACTCGAGGACCAAACTACTACGTATGCGGCCAAAGATACACAAGGCGCCAGAGACGTTGATGGGCGGCAAAGAGGTGAACATATGCATGGAAATTAAATCTATGGCTGCGCAGTCGATCCACTCGGTGATATCGATGTGTCACGGAGAGCTGTACTGTCGCGACGTCTTTGTGATTTAATTACAGAAATTGCGGCTTTCCATGATTTGTCCAAACTGAAGTCGCTATCTCTATTAATTAAATTCGTCGCCAACCCAAATTCAATTGCTTCTTTCACTACTGAGTCCAAGAAAGATGAAGTGGAGGATATAATTTCGACATTAATGTACACCATAGAATGCCCAGTGCCAATACAGTGCTCTGCCACCGTAGATTTATTAGGTTGTAAGAGACGGGTGTACCTACGGTGCTCTGTGCATCTCTCCTGGGCTGTACGTGTCGTCTGTCCGACGTGTGAACGGCGACACTCACAAGGGACCTTACAAACCCCAGGCTTCCGAAGCACCAGATCATCTTTAACGGAACCCAAGAGTGCTGCAGTGTTAAGTGGAGGGCGAAAAATTACTTTCACTTTGTGTTTCCTGAGGATCCGTCCTGTTTTTGACGAAAATCTTCCCACGTGTGGCAGGAAAGCCATGGACTTATAAACATTCCGTGTCTTCTTCCGCTTTTCTTGTGTCCACTGTTGATTTCATTTGTAGTGCTTTACGTATCTGCTGTGGAGAGTATCCGTTGGCTTCGTCCTCCAGGCTGCTCTCGTCAGCAATAACGTGTGCTCTGTGTACTAGAGTTCTGAGTACACTCATCGTCTGCGAAGAATGGTGGCAGTTATTTGCACGTAAATATAAATCTGTATGGGTCGCTTTTCGGTACACTGCATGTCCCAAAGTGCCGTCATCTTTGCGCCGTACCAACACATCCAAAAACGGAAGGCACCTATCTTTTTGGTGAACTGAATTGGTCTGTGGATAGAATTCAGATGATTTAAACATTCTATTAAATACGTATTTTCACTAACATATCGAGGGTAAATTAAAGTCACCACCAACCATAATTGTATGAGTCGGGTATGTGTTTGAAATTAAACTCAAGTTTGTTTTTTTAATATTTCAGTAATTGTATCGTCTGAATTGGGAGTTATTATTTAATTCCGGTTTCCAGGAGTTACATCTGCCCATGCTAATTCGCAGGAACTATGTGCTTCAATTTTGCTACAAGATAAACTACTCCTAACGGCAGCAAACATGCTACCGCCAACTGTGTTTAGCCTAACCGTTAGGTTCATCGCAAAAATATCGGCTGAACTTACCTCCGGTTTTAGGCAGCTTTCAGTGCCTATATCGATTTCAGCATCAGTGCTTTCCGTTAGCGCTTGGAGCTCTGGTACCTTCCCAACAAAGCTACGATAATTTACACCTGTTATACCGATTGTTCCTGTATCTAGCTTCTTCCTGTACTCGACCTTCAGCCTTTGATACTGAAGTCCTTTTTGTTTTTCCCCGAGACAATCTAACCTAAAAATCCGCCCAATCCACTACCTGTATTTTCTCCTACTGCGTTTAGTGGACACCTGACTTATTCAGTGGAACCTGAAACCCAACCACCCCGTGATGTTAAGTCAAGATATATGCAGCCTGCATCTGTCCTCCGTTCGCCTCTGTCCCGTTGCTGGGAGCCAAGGATACGCCTGACCGCAGGAGGGTATGCGTAAGCAACGGCGCACTCAGATGTAGGGCCGTTCTCAGTTAGCTACGAGGAAGTGACTTAGTGGCTGGTAAGCGCGGTAGGAGATCTGTATTTACCGACGATGTGTGAGCGGTTTGTTGGTCTGAACATAGCCGCAAGGCGGACCCTCGCCTGTGGAGTATTACTGGCACCATCAGAGCATTTGGCGTTTATCTGTCACGTAATCAAGCGTTGAAGGAAGCGACCCTGCTCGGGAGACTGCTGTGTGTCTGTGTTGTGGACTCTATGGTGGCGCCTTTTGTAATAGTCAATAAATTTGTTTCCAACGTAAGTATGAGCCACTGCATCCTGAACCAGTGCATCCTGGTTCGTTTTGGGCCTACTTGACTCGTGCGTCGTTCTTCCAGTCTACTGTTGTGAGCCAAAGGCTCTCGTTTGTGTTTTGATACTTAGGTGTGTCTGGCCAATATTCCGGACTCGTATTTGCAACTTATGGGCGAACGTATGTTAAATTTCAAATTTCATTGCCTGCTCGCCATGTCACTGACTAGCATGGCTGGCTTGATCGTGAACAGGGCGCGCTTTCTGTCATATCATTCCGCCCTGATTCTTTTATGCAGTGCTCGCCTGCCTCCTTTAAAGTGTCTTGTATTTTATTGAAACAGTGTTCAAGGTACTTACTGTTAATCTTAACTGTACACTACTGATCTCAAATACTATCTGCTGTCTTGTTGTTTATGGAAATACTGCCTATTCAATACTTTAACTTATGAATGGTTTTTTTTACCGTTTCATTAGAATAGTATTTAGCTCTTACCGCTTGCACAATTCGCTTTATTCTTTGGCCTCCTGTATTTTGTTAGAATACTGTTTAGCGTTTACAGTTTTTGTAACTTCTTTTATGCAATGGTTTTATACGTAGGGTGGAACTTAAATAGTGACAACACTGCTGTGGAGACACTATGCAATGGAATCTACTATTGCCGCTGTAGCACACGTTGTTGACATACCTACGTAACCTCCGGGCAAATAGACTCTCCCGTCCCACGTCACTGGCGTGAGCACAATCGAGGAAAACAGTCACTTGTGAGCGAGCGGTCTAACGTAATGGAACAGCATATGAGTGGTTTAAGTCATATCTACAGAACAGGAGGCAAAAAGTCTCTTTATATGCTTCAGGTGATTCAAAGGAGTTTGCCACTTCATCTAAATGGGATGAAATTACATTAGATGTTCCACAAGGGTCGATCATGGGTCCCCTCCTGTTCTTGATATATGTGAATGACCTCTCTTCTTATGTGAAACAAGATGCTGAACTTACACTGTTTGCTGATGACACAAGCATAATAATTTATCCTGTAAAAGAAAGTCCGATAGAAAATGATACAAATAAGGTCTTTGGAAAAGTTGTTAATTGGTTTTCTGCGAATGGGCTTGCTCTGAACTTTGAAAAAACACAGTACATCCAATTTTCTGCTGCAAAAAGTATAGTTTCTTCAATAAACATAACACATCAAAAGAAGTCAGTAGCCAGCGTAGAACATACTAAGTTCTTGGGTGTACATATGGATGAGAATCTTAATTGGAAAAGTCTTATTTTGGATCTCCTAAAGCGACTAGGTTCAGCAACTTTTGCAATCAGAATAATTGCCAATTTTCAGGATGTAGAAATTGGTAAGCTAAAATACTTTTCATACTTCCACTCTCTGATGTCATACAGAATAGTCAAAAGGTATTCACTGCTCAAAAGAAAGAAGTTAGAATAATGTGTGGGGTTCATAGTCGCACATCCTGTAGGCATCTGTTTAAAAGGTTAGGAATTCTTACAACTGCTCCACAGTACATTTACTCAGTAATGAATTTTTTCCAAACAACATGGACCAGTTTAAAATCAACAGCGCCGGCCGGAGCGGCCGAGCGGTTTTAGGCGCTACAGTCTGGAACCACGCGACCGCTACGCTCGCAGGTTCGAATCCTGCCTCGGGCATGGATGTGTGTGTTGTCCTTAGGTTAATTAGGTTTAAGTAGTTCTAAGTTCTAGGGGACTGATGACCTCAGAAGTTAAGTCCCATTGTGCTCAGAGCCATTTGAACCAAAATCAACAGCGACATTCATGATTACAATACCAGAAACACTATCCTTTACAAAAAGGGGTAAAATACGCTGCTATAAAACTTTTTGATAAATTACCAGATGAAATAAAATATCTGACAGACAGCAGTAATAGTTTCAAAAACAAATTGAAATCATACCTCCTTGACAACTCCTTCTATACCATAGATGAATTCTTGAATATGAGTAAAGAAATCTGGAGATATAATATATGCATTTTGTGTCATTAAGGGAATGGGATAATAATAGAAATATTTAGGTATAATACTATAATCTAAAAAAAAACTTGTTTCCTGTGCGCATTTCTTGTGCATTTGACACGTTTCACATAATAACGGATTTTCTGTGCTTCTGATCAATGGAACATTTAACTAACTAGCTAACTAACTAACTAACTGTGTCACTATGTTTTCGAAACAGGAACAACGGAGTTGTATCAAAACTGAATGTTCCAGAGGTCGTACAGCACGACAGTGTCATCAAGGTCTTTAAGAGGCGTGTGGGGAATCGGCATTGCCGAACAGAACAGTGGCACGTTGGGTAAAAGCCTTCAACGAAGGACTGCAAACTGTGGCAGACATGCATCGGGCAGGTCCTCCTAGCGTCTCCGAAGAAGAAGTGCATGCTGTTGCCGCGTTAGTGGACAGTGATCTACGCCATACGATTCGTGATCTCGCCGACGACACCGAATTAGCGCACACGACTGTGCTTCGAATCCTGAAGGAACGCCTGGGCATACGAAAAATTGCATCACGTGGGTTCCGCATGAATTGACGGAAATGCAGAAATGGATGCGTTACGACGCTGCTCAGACGCACTTGGAGCTATGGGCGCGAAGGAGAGGCTTTCTTACGCCGTATCGTAACACTGGATGAGACATGGGTCACATCGTACGAGCCAAAACTGAAACGCCAATCCAAAGAGTGGCGTCATTAAGGGTCGCCGCGAAGGTCGAAAAGTGCGTCAGAGCCCCAGTATGGTGAAAGTTATGGTGATTCTCGTGTACGACTGTGACGGTGTTATCCTAACGCATTACGTTCTTCCTCCGCAAACCGTCAATGCACTGTATTACTGTTCGTCTTTGGAGCATCACCTGCGATCAGCTTTGCGAAAGAAGCGGCGTCACTTTCTGCGCAACCCACCCATCATTCTGCACGACAAAGTGCGGGCGAATACAGCGCAAGCTGTGACAGCTCTGTTTGGTCGATGGGAATGGGAAATACTGTACAAATCACCATACTCGCCGGACTTAACTCCTTGTGACTTTGATTTGATTCCGAAGATGAAGGAATGACTTCGTGGCATTCGCTTCAGAACTGTTCCAGAGATTCGACAGGCAGTAGACCGCTCCATTCGCACCATCAACAGAACAGGCTCTGCTAACGGTATACTACGCTTCCACATTGTTGGCAACGGGCTCTACACAACGTTAGTGACTACGTTGAAGAACAGTAACAGGTGCATACATGTAACTCTTTTGAATCTATTGTGAATAAATACACTCCTGGAAATGGAAAAAAGAACACATTGACACCGGTGTGTCAGACCCACCATACTTGCTCCGGACACTGCGAGAGGGCTGTGCAAGCAATGATCACACGCACGGCACAGCGGACACACCAGGAACCGCGGTGTTGGCCGTCGAATGGCGCTAGCTGCGCAGCATTTGTGCACCGCCGCCGTCAGTGTCAGCCAGTTTGCCGTGGCATACGGAGCTCCATCGCAGTCTTTAACACTGGTAGCATGCCGCGACAGCGTGGACGTGAACCGTATGTGCAGTTGACGGACTTTGAGCGAGGGCGTATAGTGGGCATGCGGGAGGCCGGGTGGACGTACCGCCGAATTGCTCAACACGTGGGGCGTGAGGTCTCCACAGTACATCGATGTTGTCGCCAGTGGTCGGCGGAAGGTGCACGTGCCCGTCGACCTGGGACCGGACCGCAGCGACGCACGGATGCACGCCAAGACCGTAGGATCCTACGCAGTGCCGTAGGGGACCGCACCGCCACTTCCCAGCAAATTAGGGACACTGTTGCTCCTGGGGTATCGGCGAGGACCATTCGCAACCGTCTCCATGAAGCTGGGCTACGGTCCCGCACACCGTTACGCCGTCTTCCGCTCACGCCCCAACATCGTGCAGCCCGCCTCCAGTGGTGTCGCGACAGGCGTGAATGGAGGGACGAATGGAGACGTGTCGTCTTCAGCGATGAGAGTCGCTTCTGCCTTGGTGCCAATGATGGTCGTATGCGTGTTTGGCGCCGTGCAGGTGAGCGCCACAATCAGGACTGCATACGACCGAGGCACACAGGGCCAACACCCGGCATCATGGTGTGGGGAGCGATCTCCTACACTGGCCGTACACCACTGGTGATCGTCGAGGGGACACTGAATAGTGCACGGTACATCCAAACCGTCATCGAACCCATCGTTCTACCATTCCTAGACCGGCAAGGGAACTTGCTGTTCCAACAGGACAATGCACGTCCGCATGTATCCCGTGCCACCCAACGTGCTCTAGAAGATGTAAGTCAACTACCCTGGCCAGCAAGATCTCCGGATCTGTCCCCCATTGAGCATGTTTGGGACTGGATGAAGCGTCGTCTCACGCGGTTTGCACGTCCAGCACGAACGCTGGTCCAACTGAGGCGCCAGGTGGAAATGGCATGGCAAGCCGTTCCACAGGACTACATCCAGCATCTCTACGATCGTCTCCATGGGAGAATAGCAGCCTGCATTGCTGCGAAAGGTGGATATACACTGTACTAGTGCCGACATTGTGCATGCTCTGTTGCCTGTGTCTATGTGCCTGTGGTTCTGTCAGTGTGATCATGTGATGTATCTGATCCCAGGAATGTGTCAATAAAGTTTCCCCTTCCTGGGACAATGAATTCACGGTGTTCTTATTTCAATTTCCAGGAGTGTAGTTGCCAAATAGTTGCCACTCTATAAAGTTCCAACCCTCGTATTTAACTAGAACAGTGGTAATTCTGCCTGTATGTGTGTTACAGAAAAGATAAGCCATTATTTATTTCCATTATTTTTCAGGGATTTCATTGTATGCTTTGGTCGATCTGGTGACATTTGCCAAACGATTTTGCAGTACGCCTCTGGTAAAAGTATCGAGTTTGGTAAGGCAGCTGGCCTGCCTGAATGCATCAAGTCCTCTTTAGTTGTTGTTTGCTATTTTCCGAACTAGCTGCCTTTTTGATAGGTACCTAGTAATGTGTGTATTTAACGTTGTTGCCCACAGTGCTTAGCTGGTTCTGTGTGTAAATCTGGTCAGCTTTTGCCGCTGTTTATTTTCCTGTTACTCTCGATTTAAACGAATGGACTGCTTTGGTGTTTGAAATGTCAGTAATTAACACATAAAACACCAGAGCAAGCGAAATGCTTAATATCAGAGGTTACAGGAAAATAAACAGCGGCAATAGCCGACGAAATATACAAGAGGAATAACATTGGTAGATATTTTAATGCAGCTGATCTCTTGTAAATCCCGCTTGAGTAACTCTAACCGACTAGAGGCGGGCTTTAGGGTAAGTTTAACCTGATGTTTTCCCCGCCTATTGTACTGTAAAGCTCTGTGGTTAAGCTTAAGTTCTTCCAGAACTGTTACCAATTTCTGTAAATCCTGAAGCAGTTTCATCAACTGTGAAGTTGTTACGTAGCTGCTGGCCGCTAATTTTTTTACCCCTGTATTTATCGTAAATGTTATTAAGATTCACTGTAGTGTAATTCTGGCTATTTAAGTTTGGTCGGTGTTACCGATAAACTGGTCTTATGGTCGAGGAAATATGATCCTTGAAGAAGATTGTGTGTAAATTTGTGTTCCTTGAAATGACTGCACCACGGGAGACACATATCAGTGGGCCTTAAGCTGTTTCTCCTGTTGCTACGAGTAATATTTGTTTGATTGCTACCTGTAACGCTAAGTTTAACACTTGCACCGCAGCTATTTAAAACTTATCATTGGATCTTCAGTCGTTCCTGCTATTGCTAAGTATAGACAATTAATGTTCGTGAATTATCTGTTAACGAGCAACGCCCTAGAGTGATTAACAGTTTTATAGCGACTGCTTTATCCATAAATTTATTTTGACCCTGAAAAGAATGGCGATTTTTGTGGTTTTTAATTAACATCTCTCATGCCCCTCAAGGGTTATACTTAACAGTGAATTTTCTAATTGTAAAAGGTTTAATTTTCTGTGTTAATGAATCACTGCTTTAGTACACTTTATTTTGTAGTTCTAGCACTTTTCTATTCTCCAGCCAGCTCCTTACCATTTCATGCAACTTAGTTTTCTTACGATTATCGTTAACTATCGACCATCCCCTAGCAAACCCACACGAAGATATTACGTTTATTCTTAATATGTTTGTTTTGTTTTAGGGTGCAAAAATAAGTAGGGTCGTACGCGCCCAGTCATAACTGTAGAACACGGAGACAAAGAGAGGAGTTAAGAACGACTACACGTTAATCCCAATTGACGGAAGAGAAGACAGTTAAAAACAGGGACGTGAAGAAAGGTCTGTAAAATACGCCATAGAGAAACGGAAGTCCTAAGCTAAAAATTAAATGGCCTTCGCCATATTGCTACGACGTGTAAAAATTTAAACGCGATAGACAGCCCGCGCGTCGTTCCCTAAATCGGCCGGTAACTCAGATGGCAAACACAAACGGGAATGTAGATGGGTAAAAAAAGGGCATTCCGTCAGGAAATGGTGGGCTATCAAAGGTTTAGCGCAATGAGTACAAAGTGGTGGGGGAGCACCAATTAACAAATGGCGATGGTCAAAAGGACAGTGCCCGCCACGCAATCCAGCTAAAATTAGCTCCTCCCGCCGAGAGGGCCGAGAAGAGGCCGTCCAAATCGCTGGGAGAGGCTTAATAACCCGGAGCTTGTTTCCGTGAAGGTAGAACTAGTGGTGATGCCAGAGTGACATCAGTTGCTGACAAACAGCAACACAGGGATCATCGGACCGAACATAGGTACTCACTGGCCTCCTTCCTGTTAGATCGACGTGCCCTGGAACCCATGTAAACATCACAGTAATCCATCAAGAGTGAGCAAGTGACAGCTTTCCTGGACCCGTCACACAAAGGGATTAACGGTGTACAGCACACAGAGACTTTAAAGGGCGCTGAGAGAGCCGGAGCAGATGACGCAAATGAAAAGCTTGTGTCGACGGACGTACTGTGTGGCGTGATACAGGGGCAAGAGCTCTGCTGTAAATACTAATTAGTGTACCGGAAGCCGATATCAGAAAACGTCGGTGCCAATGACAAAGGCACAGCCGACGCCGCGGTCAGTCCGAGAGCCAATAGTGTGCACAAAGGTACTATCGCGAAGTTCCGTGCGAAGGTCGTGAAACTGAAGGCGGTAGAGCGAGGGTGGTGCGGTGTCCTTAGGAAGCGAATGAAGGCCAAGGTGACACGGGCCCCGCACAAAGGCAAGGTGGTGAAGGGTTTACACCCACCGCGATGGTTGCAGGTAGGCGTGACGTTAACTGCCGGAGCAAGAGCCGAAAGCGAACTCCAGGAGCTAAAAGAGAAGAGGGACGCGCCCCGTACTGGCGACCAAAGGATTCATCCAAGAACGAGCCATAGGATAGGTGGCCACACATTACAGACAAACGGCCTGCATATATGCTGAGAAGAAAGTCACGACAGTAGGACAGCGGTAGTTCACCAGCTTCAGCATACAGACTCTCAACTGGGCTGGTATAAAAGGCGCCAGTTGGCAAACGGATGCCACGATGGTGGATAGTATTGAGATGGCAGGGACGGATGTGCAGATGCATAAACGAAACGGCCATAGTCTACTTTAGAATGGACAAGGGAGCGATACAAACTCATACGGTTACAGTTGGTGGGGACTTCAACCTTCCCTCGATATGTTGGCAAAAATACTTGTTCAAAACCGGTGGTAGGCAGAAAACATCTTCCGAGATTGTCCTAAATGCTTTCTCCGAAAATTATTTCGAGCAGTTAGTCCACGAACTCACGTGAATTGTAAATGGTTGCGAAAACACACTTGACCTCTTAGCCACAAACAATCCAGAGCTAATAGAGAGCATCATGACTGATACAGGGATTAGTGATCACAAGGTCGTTGTAGTTAGGCTCAATACCGTTTCTTCCAAATCCACCAGAAACAAACGCAAAATAATTTTATTTAAAAAAGCGGATAAAGTGTCACTAGAAGCCTTCCTAACAGACGATCTCCATTCCTTCCGAACTGACTATGCAAATGTAGACGAGATGTGGCTCAAATTCAAAGATGTAGTAGCAACAGCAATTGAGAGATTCATACCTCATAAATTGGTAAGAGATGGAACTGATCCCCCATGGTACACAAAACAGGTCCGAACGCTGTTGCAGAGGCAACGGAAAAAGCATGCGAAGTTCAGAAGAACGCGAAATCACGAAGATTGGCTAAAATTTACAGACGCGCGAAATTTGGCATGGACTTCAATGCGAGATGCCTTTAATAGGTTCCACAACGAAACATTGTCTGGAAATTTGGTAGAAAATCCGAAGAAATTCTGGTCGTATGTAAAGTACAAGCGGCAAGACGCAGTCAATACCTTCGCTGCGCAGTGCCGATGGTACTGTTACCGACGACTGTGCCGCTAAAGCGGAGTTATTGAACGCATTTTTCCGAAATTCCTTCACCAGGTAAGACGAATGGGATATTCCAGAATTTGAAACACGAACAGCTGCTAGCATGAGTTCCTTAGAAGTAGATACCTTAGGGGTTGCGAAGCAAGTCAAATCGCTTGATACGGGCAAGTGTTCAGGTCCAGATTGTATACGGATTAGGTTCCTTTCAGATTACGCTGACACAATAGCTCCCTACTTAGCAATCATATACAACCGCTCGCTCACCGATAGATCTGTACTTGCATATTGGAAAATTGCGCAGGTCGCACCAGTGTTTAAGAAGGGTAGTAGGAGTAATCCATCGAACTACAGACCTATATCATTGACGTCGGTTTGCAGTAGGGTTTTGGAGAATATACTGTATTCAAAAATTGTGAATCACCTCGAAGGAAACGGTCTACTGATACGCAATCAGCATGGTCTCAGAAAACATCGTTCTCGTGCAACGCAGCTAGCTCTTTATTCGTACGAAGTAATGGCCGGTATCGACAGGGGATCTCAAGTTGATTCCGTATTTCTGGATTTTCGGAAAGCTTTTGACACCGTTCCTCACAAGCGACTTCTATTCAACCTGCGGGCCTATGGGGTATCGTCTCAGTTGTGCGACTGGATTCGTGATTTCCTGTCAGGAAGGTCGCAGTTAGTAGTAATAGACGGCAAATCATCGAGTAAAACTGAAGTGCTATCAGGTGTTCCCCAGGGAATCGTCCTGGGACCTCTGCTGTTCCTGATCTATATAAATGACCTGGGTGACAATCTGAGCAGTTCTCTTAGGTTGTTTGCTGATGATGCTGTAATTTACCGTCTAGTAAGGTCAACCGAAGACCAATATTAGTTGCAAAGCGATTGAGAAAAGATTGCTGTATGGTGTGGCAGGTGGCAGTTGACGCTAAATAACGAAAAGTGTGAGGTGATCCACATGAGTTCCAAAAGAAATCCGTTGGGATTCGATTACTCGATTAATAGTACAATTTTCAAGGCTGTCAATTCAACTAAGTGCCTGGGTGTTAAAATTACGAACAACTTCAGTTGAAAAGACCACATAGATAATATTGTGGGGAAGGCGAGTGAAAGGTTGCGTTTCATTAGCAGGACAAATAGAAGATGCAATAAGTCCACTAAAGAGACAGCTTACACTACACTCGTTCATCCTCTGTTAGAATATTGCTGCGCGGTGTGGGATCCTTACCAGGTGGGAGGACATCGAAAGGTTCAAATGGCTCTGAGCACTATGGGACTTAACATCTGTGGTCATCAGTCCCCTAGAACTTAGACCTAATTAAACCTAACTAACCTAAGGACATCACACACATCCATGCCCGAGGCAGGATTCGAACCTGCGACCGTAGCGGTCGCGCGGTTCCAGACTGTAGCGATTCAGGGTCAATTGCCACTTATCGCACCATACAGATATCTTATCTAAATCATTTTGCAAGTCGTTTTTATCATCTGATGACTTTACAAGATGGTAAATGACAGCATCATCTGCAAACAATCTAATACGGCTACTCAGATTGTCTCCCATGTCGTTAATATAGTTCAGGAACAATAGAGGGCCTGTGACACTTCCTTGGGGAACGGTGGATATTACATCTGTTTTACTCGATGACTTTCCGTCTATTACTACGAACTGTGACCTTTCTGACAGGAAATCACGAATCCAGTAACACAACTGAGGCGATACTCCGTAGGCACGCAGTTTGGTTAGAAGACGCTTGTGAGGAACGGTGTCGAAAGCCTTCTGGAAATCTAAAGATCAATTTGACATCCCCTGTTGATAGCACTTATTACTTCATGAGTATAAAGAGCTAGTTATGTTTCACAAGATATTTTCTGAATCCGTGCTGACTATGTGCCAATAAATCGTTTTCTTCGAGGTACTTCATAATGTTCGAATACAGTATACGTTCCAAAACCCTATTGCAAATCAAAGTTAGTGATGTAGGCCTGTAATTCAGCGGATTAGTCCTACTTCCCTTTTTAGGTATTGGTGTGACTTGAGCAATTTCCCATTCTTTAGATACGGATCTTTCTATGAGCGAGTTGTTGTATATAACTGTTAAATATGGAGCTATTTTATCAGCATACTCTGAGAGGAACCTGACTGGTATACAATCTGGACCGGAGGCCTTGCCTTTATTAAGTGATTTAAGCTGCTTCGTTACTCCGAGGATATCTACTTCTATGTTTCTCATTTTGGCAGTTGTTCTTGATTGGAAATCAGGAATATTTACTTCATCTTCTTTGGTGAAGGAGTTTCGGAAAACCGTGTTTAATAATTCTGCTTTAGTGACACTGTCATCAGTGACTTCACCGTTGTTATTGCGCAGTGAAGATATTGATTGCGTCTAGCCACTGGTGTGCTCTATGTATGACCAGAATCTCTACTGTTCAATCTGTACATCGAAGAAGAAATGATGGTAATAAAATAAAGGTTCAGGAGTGGAACTAAAACTCATAGTGAAAGGCTATTAATGGTACTATTCGTTGATGACATTGCTGTCCAGAGTGAAAATGAAGAAGAATCACATGATACGCTAACTTGAGTGAACAGTCTAATGTGTACACAATATGGATTGAGAGTAAATCGAAGAAAGACAAAAGTAATGAGAAGTAGCAGAAATAAGAGCAGCTATAAGCTTAACATCACGACTGATGGTTACGAAAAGGGAATTCTGCTACCTAGGCAGCAAAATAACCAACGACGGACGGAGAAAGGAGGACATAAAAGCAGATTACCACTGGCTAAAAGGGCATTCCTGGTCAAGAGAAGTCTACTAGTATCAAACATAGGCCTTAATTTGAGGAAGAAATTTCTGCGAATGTACATTTGGAACACAGCATTGTATGGTAGTGAAACGTGGACTGTGGGAAAACCGGAACAGAAGAGAATCGAAGCATCAGAGATGTGGAGCTACAGACGAATGTTGAAAATTGGGTGGACTGATAAGGTAAGGAATGAGGAGGTTCTAAGTAGAATCGGAGAGGAAACGAATATGTGGAAAACACTGGGAAGGAGAAGGGACAGGATGATAGGACATCTGTTAAGACATCAGGGATTGACTTCCATGGTACTAGAGAGAGCTGTAGAGGGCATAAACTGTAGAGGAAGGCAGAGATTGGAATACATCCAGCAAATAATTGAGGACGTAGGTTGCAAGTGCTACTCTGAGATGAAGAGATTAGAACAGGAGATGAATTTGTGGCGGGCCGAATCAAACCAGTCATAAGACTGTTGATTCAAAATAATAATAATAATAATAAACAAGGCGTTCGGGAAGGTGCAGTAACGGATTCGCTCTTCATTACCCACATCTTTCAATTCGTGCACTGTAGTTTCTTTACAAGGGAAGAATTTCAATATTTTAATCACTGCGTAACCGCTTTCTGCGCAGTTGCTAGCCCGTTGTCTTTTTCTTGTGCTGACATGGGTAATGATTTGGCCGGGCTCTGATGCTTGGATCTAGAAATATCCAATAACTTCTGTTCATTCAGTCTACGTGGTCTTTAAGTTCATATGCCATCTAACAATGAGCTTGTCTCTCAAAACTACTCAGTAATTCGACAAATGTATTACAATGAGGTCCAGGTGTTTCCGGGATTTTTTCACCAAAACCGTACTGCGCTAAAAGCGCGTATTTACTGCCCTGTCGAATCGAAGCTGAAAAAAATGCCAACATTGTCAAGGACCAGGGCATTTTTATTGGCGATTGATGCGACATGCAATCCATGTAGTGCATCATTGAAGGAGTGTGTGATAACAAATTTAGACCAAATGAAACACACATGTCACAGTAAAGGGCGCCCAAGCAGTCACGTCGATAGACAGCGTAGTCCCCTCTGGCGGCAACGCAGAGGTGTATTCTCTCATGCAAACAGTCGTAAAGCTATCGAATGGTATCCTGCGATAGACTGTTCCAAGCACGTTACCTCTTTTGTTGTAATTCGGACATCGTACTTGAGGGATCTACAAAACGAGCAAGATCCCACTTCACCACGTCCCTTTCGTATCCAATTGTAGAGAGATCTGATTATGTTGTTGACGAGGGCAGTTGTTGTAAGGCGAACAAGGAGAGGACGTTACGTCACAGCAGCCGTATGTGGACGTGCACTGTCCTGCTGAATAAGCTCAACACTTTCCTGTCGAAGAAATGGCAGTTGCAGGGGTAACAGCCTGTGTCACGTAGCGCGCACCGGTTAGACCACCCTGCAGAAGCAGCAGATGTGAAAGCGAATTGTAACTGATGGCCCTTCATCTTCCTTCCCCGACACACACACCATGAAGCCTGTGTGTGTCATGGGCGGAAGCACTTTGGAATACGTCGTTCACAAGGTCTACACCGTACACGTGTACATACATCACTCACATACAGACAGAACTTACTCTCATCAGTGAAGATAAGAGAGTGGCATTCCGCTCTCCAGCCGACTCTTTCATAACACCAGAGTAGCCATGCTTGGCGGTGCTCAAAAGTGCAAATGGCTCTGAGCACTATGGGACTTAACTTCGGAGGTCATCAGTCCCCTAGAACTTAGAACTACTTAAACCTAACTAATCTAAGGACATCACACACATCCTTGTCCGAGGCAGGATTCGAACCTGCGACCGTAGCGGTCACGCGGTTCCAGACTGTAGCGCCTAGAACCGCTCGGCCACTTCGGCCGGCGCTTGGCGGTGCAGTGGTGTCAGCCTTTCTCTGACCAGAAGCACAGTTAATGATAGACCTACTGTAAGCAAACTGTTCCCAATGGTCCTTGCTGATATATCATGTGCGACATGTGCCCAGGTTTCTTCCCTGAATGATGTTCGGTCGGCCACTGCTCCTCTCACGATGCGGTGAACATCATTTTCGTCTGTACTGCTCAGACATACAGGACCTGGCCTACGGGTGTTGGAATGTTCCACAGACCACTGCCGAAAGTAGCGACACGATACCGACTCACTGTTACCAACAAGTGAAGCCACCCGGCGATACCTCCATAAATATTACCACACGGCAACATTGCGACCCTGTTCAAATGGCTAAAGTCGTCCAATAGGGAGTACTTACTCGTCGTTGGAGACTGATTGTACGCAACCTAAAATGAATGTTGCACACACAGTTCACCTTTAAACTAAGTTGACAATTACTTTTTGCGAGTGGAAACAGAGGGCACATGGACAGGTCTCCACAGTGGTATCTGATCGACGATAATCGTGACAAATGAATCTGTGACGCAGCAGTCCCTCAGTGCCACTGATGACACTGGCTACAGTCCTTGAGGGTGATTCATTTTTATTTCCGGTAGTGTAGCAGAATAGACGATATCGAACGTCTACAAAGAAGGGCAGCACGAATGATCACAGATTTGTTTAACTCGTGGGGGACTGTCTAGTACATGCTGAAAAAAGTGATACTGGTACCGCAGAGGTCTGAAAATGCCAGTTACTATCGCGAAAGTCTAGGTACGAAAAGGTTCAAAAATCAGTATTAAATGATGATCCTAAGGGTTGTCATTCAGTTCGCTTACTTACCGTTCCCGTGAGAACAGTGCAGACAATATCAGACTAACAATAGCGGGTACACACGCGCTCAGGCAATAAGTCTTCCGGTGCTTCACGCGTGTGAATATAATGGGAAGAAACCAGTGCCTGGTAAATGGGAAGTACCCTCTGCCATGTACTGTACAATGACTTGTGTAGTAATACACTGATAAGCCAAGACATTATGACTGCTACCAAACTCGAGATTCATTGCTGCCTGTTGGCGTTTCGGGCTCGTGATGACTCACAACGGGACAGCGCCTTCACGTCATCACCAATTTCGTCCAGATGTATGGAAAAGCCAGGACTTGGTCAGAAATGAAAGTGACGGAAGTGTGAGGGCCTGCTGGGAAAGCATTTAGAAAAGAAGAACATTTTTTGCGTCTGTCGGGTGAGGCACTGACTACTTAAGTTATCGTGTTTTACAAGCAGCAGCTAGCGCAGTGGAACGAGTTCAGAGGGATAATCCGAGGATCGTACTAAGACACTCTATGGTCGGCCAACCACTGCCACATTCTGTGTGATTTTACTTCCTTTTGTCTGGTCTCTGTCTGAGTCTTTCTTATCTACATCTACATCTACATATATACTCCTCAAGCCACCCAACGATGTGTGGCGGAGGGCACATTACGTGCCACTGTCATTACTTCCCTTTTCTGTTCCAGTCGCGTATGGTTCGCGGGAAGAACGATTGCCGGAAAGCCTCCGTGCGCGCTCGAAGCTCTCTAATTTTACATTCGTGATCTCCTCGGGAGGTATAAGTAGGGGGAAGCAATATATTCGATACCTCGTCCAGAAACGCACCCTCTCGAAACCTGGACAGCAAGCTACACCGCGATGCAGAGCGCCTCTCTTGCAGAGTCTTTCACTTGAGTTTGCTAAACATCTCCGTAACGCTATCACGCTTACCAAATAACCCTGTGACGAAACACGCCGCTCTTCTTTGGATCTTTTCTATCTCCTCCGTCAACCCGATCTGGTACGTATCCCACACTGATGAACAATACTCAGGTATAGGTCGAACGAGTGTTTTGTAAGCCACCTCCTTTGTTTATGGACTACATCTCCCAATGAATCTCAACCTGGTACCCGCCTTACCAACAATTAATTTTATATGATCATTCCACTTCAAATCGTTCCGCACGCATACTCCCAGATGCCGGCCGGTGTGGCCGTGCGGTTCTAAGCGCGTCAGTTTGGAACCGCGTGACCGCTACGGTCGCAGGTTCGAATCCTGCCTCGGGCATGGATGTGTGTGATGTCCTTAGGTTAGTTAGGTTTAAGTAGTTCTAAGTTATAGGGGACTGATGACCTCAGTAGTTAAGTCCCATAGTGCTCAGAGCCATTTGCACCATACTCCCAGATATTTTACAGAAGTAACTGCTACCAGTGTTTGTTCCGCTATCATATAATCGTACAATAAAGGATCCTTCTTTCTATGTATTCGCAATACATTACATTTGTCTATGTTAAGGGTCAGTTGCCACTCCCTGCACCAAGTGCCTATCCGCTGCAGATCTTCCTGCATTTCGCTACAATTTTCTAATGCTGCAACTTCTCTGTATACTACAGCATCATCCGCGAAAAGCTGCATGGAACTTCCGACACTATCTACTAGGTCATTTATATATATTGTGAAAAGCAATGGTCCCATAACACTCCCCTGTGGCACACCAGAGGTTACGTTAACGTATGTAGACGTCTCTTCATTGAGAACAACATGCTGTGTTCTGTTTGCTAAAAAGTCTTCAATCCAGCCACACAGCTGGTCTGATATTCCGTAGGCTCTTACTTGATCAGGCGACAGTGCGGAACTGAATCGAACGCCTTTCGGAAGTCAAGGAAAATAGCATCTACCTGGGAGCCTGTATCTAATATTTTCTGGGTCTCATGAACAAATAAAGCGAGTTGGATCTCACACGATCGCTGTTTCCGGAATCCATGTTGATTCCTATAGAGTAGATTTTGGGTTTCCAGAAACGACATGATACGCGAGCAAAAAACATATTCTAAAATTCTACAACAGATCGACGTCAGAGATATAGGTCTATAGTTTTGCGCATCTGCTCGACGACCCTTCTTGAAGATTAGGACTACCTGTGATCTTTTCCAATCATTTGGAACCTTCCGTTCCGCTAGACACTTGCGGCACATGGCTGTTAGAAGGGGGGCAAGTTCTTTCGCGTACTCTGTGTAGAATCGAATTGGTATCCCTTCAGGTCCAGAGGACTTTCCTCTGTTGAGTGATTCCAGTTGCTTTTCTATTCCTTGGACACTTATTTCGATGTCAGTCATTTTTTCGTTTGTGCGAGGATTCAGAGAAGGAACTGCAGTGCGGTTTTCCTCTGTGAAACAGCTTTGGAAACAGGTGTTTAGTATTTCAGCTTTACGCGTGTCATCCTCTGTTTCAATGCCATCATCATCCCGGAGTGTGTGGATATGCTGTTTTTAGCCACTTACTGATTTAATGTAAGACCAGAACTTCCTAGGATTTTCTGTCAAGTCGGTACATAGAATTTTACTTTCGAATTCACTGAACGCTTCACGCATAGCCCTCCTTGCGCTAATTTTGACATCGTTTAGCTTCTGTTTGTCTGAGAGGTTTTGGCTGCGTTTAAACTTACAGTGAAGCTCTCTTTGCTTTCCCAGTAGTTTCCTAACTTTGTTGTTGAACCACGGTGGGTTTTTCCCCTCCCTTACAGTTTTACTCGGCACGTACCTGTCTAAAACGCATTTTACGATTGCCTTGAACTTTTCCATAAACACTCAACATTTTCAGTGTCGGAACAGAAATTTTCGTTTTCGTCTGTTAGGTAGTCTGAAATCTGCCTTCTATTACTCGTGCTAAACAGATAAAACTTCCTCCCTTTTTTATATTCCTATTTACTTCCATATTCAGGGATGCTGCAACGGCGTTATGATCACTTATTCCCTGTTCTGCGCTTACAGAGTCGAAAAGTTCGGGTCTGTTTGTTATCAGTAGGTGCAAGATGTTGTCTCCACGATTCGGTTCTCTGTTTAATTGCTCGAGGTAATTTTCGGATAGTGCACTCAGTATAATGTCACTCGATGCTCTGTCCCTACCACCCGTCCTAAACATCTGAGTGTCCCAGTCTATATCAGGTAAATTGAAATCTCCACCTACGATTTTAACATGCTGAGAAAATTTATGTGAGCTGTATTCCAGATTTTCTCTCAGTTGTTCTGCCACTAATGGTGCTGAGTCGGGAGGTCGGTAAAAGGAGCCCATTATTAACCTAGCTCGGTTGTTGAGTGTAACCTCCACCCATAATAATTCACAGGAACTATCCACTTCTACTTCACTACAGGATAAACTACTACTAACAGCGACCAACACGCCACCACCGGTTGCATGCAATCTATCCTTTCTAAACACCGTCTGTGCCAGAATGAGATTTTCACTCTGCAGCGGAGTGTGCGTTGATATGAAACTTCCTGGCAGATTAAAACTGTGTGCCGGACCGAGACTCGAACTCGGGACCTTTGCCTTTCGCGGGCAAGTGCTCTACCACCTGAGCTACCCAAGCACGACTCACACCCGGTCCTCACAGCTTTACTTCCGCCAGTACCTCGTCTTCTACCTCCAAACTTTACAGAAGCTCTCCTGCGAACCTTGCAGAACTAGCACTCCTGAAAGAAAGGATATTACGGAGACATGGCTTGGCCACAGCCTAGGGGAAACATCTGGAAACACAGTTTTAATATGCCAGGAAGTTTCACCGTCTGTGCCTTTGTAAAAATTTCGGCAGAATTTATTTCTGGCTTCAGCCAGCTTTCCGTACCTATAACGATTTCAGTTTCGGTGCTTTCTATCAGCGCTTGAAGTCCCGGTACTTTACCAATGCAGCTTCGACAGTTTACAGTTACAATACTGATTGCAGCTTGGTCCCCATATATCCTGACCTTGCCCCGCACCCTTTGAGGCTGTTGCCCTTTCTGTACTTGCCCGAGGCCATCTAACCTAAAAAAACCGCCCAGTCCACCCCACACAACCCCTGCTACCCGTGCCGGCCGCAGTGGCCGTGCGGTTAAAGGCGCTGCAGTCTGGAACCGCAAGACCGCTACGGTCGCTGGTTCGAATCCTGCCTCGGGCATGGATGTTTGTGATGTCCTTAGGTTAGTTAAGTTTAACTAGTTCTAAGTTCTAGGGGATTAATGACCTCAGCAGTTGAGTCCCATAGTGCTCAGAGCCATTTGAACCATTTGAACCTGCTACCCGTGTAACCGCCTGCTGCGTGTAGTGGACTCCTGACCTATCCAGCGGAACCAGAAACCCACCACCCTATGGCGCTAGTCCTATGTCGTCTCGTCATCTCCATTGTTCGTTTTTATTCTTTGTGGGTGTTTGAAATTTTTGGAAAAAGGGACCGATGGCCCTAGTAGTCTGGTCCCTTCAATCCCACAAACCAACCAACCGACCTGGCTTTCCTTACCCGATCAGCTGAAGCGGCTTTCCCGGCAGAACTTTTTCTCTGTCCAGACTTTTCCGTTTTTCCTCGGACGAAGACTAATTCGATCGTATTGTTCCTGTAGACAGTACGTTCACTATGTAGTCGGCTGGGATAACGATCCCGACCAGCATGTTTTTCACCAATATATGGCGAATGCTTATTGTAAGTGGCAGACGCTTCTGTGTTATCACGCTTTATTTGCAAATATGTGGCATCTTGCCTTTCATCGTCAAGCTGTTGGATAGCTTTGTTTGTTTGTCTTTTTTTCTTTTTCCTTGTTCTGGAGCCTTCTTTCATTGTGTTCTTCCTAGATGAAAAATTGGTTTTCTTTTGAGTCCAGGAATTGTGGAAATTGTGTGTATCCAATTTTATTTTCATAAAAATAAAAAATAAAAAATATAATGAAGAAAAATAAAAATAAAAATATAAAAAATAAAAACAATGAAACAAAAAAGCCGGCCGCTGTGGCCGTGCGGTTCTAAACGCGTCAGTTTGGAACCGCGTGACCGCTACGGTCGCAGGTTCGAATCCTGCCTCGGGCATGGATGTGTGTGATGTCCTTAAGTTAGTTAGGTTTAAGTAGTTCTAAGTTATAGGGGACTGATGACCTCAGTAGTTCAGTCCCATAGCGCTCAGAGCCATCTGAACCATTTTTTGAAACAAAACAAAAAACAACCAAGTACCATATCTGTGTGAGGGACCAGCACAGTGACAGCCGCGGGGAGGCATCGTGGCCAGGACTCGCCATTCGACGTCTACCCGCCTTGTCTCTACCCAGCCTGAAGCTGATACATTTACGAGGGTAGGATCTTTAATAGTGGCAACTATTTATTTACAGCTCGTAGAAAGTAGATACGTGTTTCAAAGTTGTACTGACCTTCAAAGTAGTCACCAGCGTTGCCAGCGATGTGGAAGTCGTAGGATGCTCTTAGCAGTGCCAGCTGTGTAGACAGTTCGATCGGCGCCGTCTATTGCCCGACGAATTTGTAGCAGCTCTGAAGCGAATGTCGTTAAGTGTTTCCTTCAGTTTAGAAATCAAGTTGAACTTACAAGGACTTAAATCAGGGGAGTGCAGTTGGTGGTATTGCAATTAGCAGCCCCATCAGTCAGAGAAATCAGTAACACCTTGCACTGTACGTGCTTGAACACTGTCCTGCAAAATGATGGTCAGGCCGTGCAGAAAGTGTCATCACTTCTGTCTCTATGTTGTTCATTTTTGGAACACAACTTACGTCCAGCTTATAGGCAGAAGTGATGACACTTTCTGAAGGATCTGACCATCATTTTGCAGGACAATGCTCAAGCACGTACAGTGCAATCTGTTACTGATTTGTTTCACTAGTGGGGATGCTAAGTGCTGTACCACCTACTGCAGTCCCCTGAGGTAATCCCTCGTAATTTCAACTCGATTTCTAAACTGAAGGAAACACTTCACGACATTCACTTCAGAACTGCTACAAATCCCTCGGGCAATAGACCGCACCGCTCGAACTGTCAATACAACTGGTACTGCTAAGATTGTCCTACGACTTCCACATCGCTGGCAACGGGTTATACACAATGCTGGTGACTACGTTGAAGTTCAGTAAAACTTTGAAACACGTATGTATTTTGTACGGGCTGTAAAAAAAAGTAAAGTTCCAACCTTCGTCTATACTGAACATTATATATACACTCCTGGAAATGGAAAAAAAAGAACACATTGACACCGGTGTGTCAGACCCACCATACTTGCTCCGGACACTGCGAGAGGGCTGTACAAGCAATGATCACACGCACGGCACAGCGGACACAACAGGAACCGCGGTGTTGGCCGTCGAATGGCGCTAGCTGCGCAGCATTTGTGCACCGCCGCCGTCAGTGTCAGCCAGTTTGCCGTGGCATACGGAGCTCCATCGCAGTCTTTAACACTGGTAGCATGCCGCGACAGTGCGGACGTGAACCGTATGTGCAGTTGACGGACTTTGAGCGAGGGCGTATAGTGGGCATGCGGGAGGCCGGGTGGACGTACCGCCGAATTGCTCAACACGTGGGGCGTGAGGTCTCCACAGTACATCGCTGTTGTCGCCAGTGGTCGGCGGAAGGTGCACGTGCCCGTCCACCTGGGACCGGACCGCAGCGACGCACGGATGCACGCCAAGACCGTAGGATCCTACGCAGTGCCGTAGGGGACCGCACCGCCACTTCCCAGCAAATTAGGGACACTGTTGCTCCTGGGGTATCGGCGAGGACCATTCGCAACCGTCTCCATGAAGCTGGGCTACGGTCCCGCACACCGTTAGGCCGTCTTCCGCTCACGCCCCAACATCGTGCAGCCCGCCTCCAGTGGTGTCGCGACAGGCGTGAATGGAGGGACGAATGGAGACGTGTCGTCTTCAGCGATGAGAATCGCTTCTGCCTTGGTGCCAATGATGGTCGTATGCGTGTTTGGCACCGTGCAGGTGAGCGCCACAATCAGGACTGCATACGACCGAGGCACACAGGGCCAACACCCGGCATCATGGTGTGGGGAGCGATCTCCTACACTGGCCGTACACCACTGGTGATCGTCGAGGGGACACTGAATAGTGCACGGTACATCCAAACCGTCATTGAACCCATCGTTCTACCATTCCTAGACCGGCAAGGGAACTTGCTGTTCCAACAGGACAATGCACGTCCGCATGTATCCCGTGCCACCCAACGTGCTCTAGAAAGTGTAAGTCAACTACCCTGACCAGCAAGATCTCCGGATCTGTCCCCCATTGAGCATGTTTGGGACTGGATGAAGCGTCGTCTCACGCGGTCTGCACGTCCAGCACGAACGCTGGTCCAACTGAGGCGCCAGGTGGAAATGGCATGGCAAGCCGTTCCACAGGACTACATCCAGCATCTCTACGATTGTCTCCATGGGAGAGTAGCAGCCTGCATTGCTGCGAAAGGTGGATATACACTGTACTAGTGCCGACATTGTGCATGCTCTGTTGCCTGTGTCTATGTGCCTGTGGTTCTGTCAGTGTGATCATGTGATGTATCTGACCCCAGGAATGTGTCAATAAAGTTTCCCCTTCCTGGGACAATGAATTCACGGTGTTCTTATTTCAATTTCCAGGAGTGTATATATATATATATATATATATATATATATATATATATATATATATATATATATATATATATATATCGTGTGGTCGACTCCGTGGGGTCGACTCCTATAAAAAAAAGTTCATTTTCAATTTTTATATTATTTACACTTCAATAAAGCGAAAAATTCTCCAAAATCTGACTTTATTAATATTTTCATGGAAGTTATTAAAAGGGAACGCAAAGGAAAATGCGGCATTATAAATTAATTTTCCAGGATAGGATTGTAACGCTAACACGAGAACCTCATTTATGAAATTGGATACATGTATTATTTTACGGTTGATGACTTACACGAACTGGGCTGATACTCATGGTAAGAACAGGGAAAACGGTTATTCTTTCCGCACCCTGCACACGTTACAGAAGCCACACTTTCACAATTTCATGGTTGTTTTATAGTTTATGTAGAAAAACAGACTTGGTTTAAATTCATAGAAGGTTCTCCTCATCACACAGTTTGGCAAGAAACCACACGTAACGCAGCGTTTCGGCAAATATTCGCGGCAATAGCAGGTGATATACGGTACAACTTATTTTGATACGACCTTTTCGGAGTGATATTTCCTTTTCCCACTCGCTAAGACCCATTTTGAAGCTTTTTTATCGAATTGTTTACCTGACGATT
This sequence comes from Schistocerca cancellata, assembly GCF_023864275.1. Classification (NCBI taxonomy): domain Eukaryota; kingdom Metazoa; phylum Arthropoda; class Insecta; order Orthoptera; family Acrididae; genus Schistocerca; species Schistocerca cancellata. The sequence continues at coordinate 167,398,022 of NC_064632.1, forward strand.
AAAATAGACATCTCAGAGCTCCACTAGTGAAGTGCATTTCGGATGACTCACTATCTCACTGTTAGATGACTATCCTCCTTCGTCCTGAATAATCTAGTCTAGTAATTGTGTATTTGTTTGTATTCCCCACCCTTTAATTACCAGAAGAAATTTTTTCTCCTGCATGAAGGGCTTCATCAAATGAGTCAGAAAATTTCTTTTCTTGACTTTTATTAAAATATTACTAAAACGGAGTCTTGAGCTTTATCTCACTTTATTTGCAATGCAAGTAATGGGGTCTTCATCACAAAAATCAAAAAAATTCTTTTCATAAGTTCTATGAACGATGGAGTTTGACGTTGTTTGGATGGCTTGCGTACATCAGCGATACAGATATTCGTGCCATAGGTGCAACGACAACAAAGAGGTATCTGTTGAGTGGCCAGACAAACGTCTGAGATTCCTGAAGAGAGACAGTAGATTTTCCAGTAGTTGCATGTTCAACGGTCTGGATGATTGACTGATCTGATCTTGTAACATCAACCAAAACAGCCATGCTGTGCTGGTACTGCGAACGCTGAAAGCAAGGGGAAACTACAGCTGTAATTTTTCCCGGAGGGCATGCATTTCTACTGTACGGCAGCTTCAGAAGGATGTAGGTTGCAGTAGTTATACGGAGATGAAGAGGCTTGCACAGGTTTGAGTAGCATGGAGAGCTGCATCAGACCAGTCTTTGGACTGAAGATCACAACAACATGAAAATGTTAATAAACCCCGCTTGTTCTACAATGGTTCGATTTATTTGCAATGTACGTCACAGAAAAACTCGAAAGTAAAAATAAAATTCTGGATAGGGGCTAGACCCCACAACCCTTTCTGTATCCCTTCCGCTGCGCCAATCGCTGTCCGCAAGCTACAGTAACTTAAATAGCTAATACCTGGCCCGACCAGTGCCATACTGTTATTTTCTGGGAGCTTTGAAAGCTGGCCAAGTCTTGCCTTTTCCGTAAACTTGGAGGAAATTTGTGGTGACGAGTAGGCGGGGCGCCCTCGTCGGTAAGGGAAGTGTATAAGCAGAGCAGGCATGAACGAGAATTCATTGTGCCGACTAAGTGGGCAAATGGGAAATCACTGACATGAGCAACTTTGACAGAGGGCAAACTGTCACGGCCCAGCTACTGGGGACGGGCGTCTCGGAATTGGCGAAGCTGGTTGGCTCTTTACGTGCAAAAGTTGTGAGGATCTACGAAAGGCAATCGAAAAATAGTGAAACCACGAGTAGGCGACTAGATGTTGTATAAATCGACGCCTCATCACGGAATATGGAGAACGAAGGCTTTCCCACTCTGTTTACAGATAGGTGGCGATCTGTGACAGGTATGACGACAGGGCGCCATTCTGGTGCAGCCACAAGATACTCGAACGTCCACCATTCAGCCCATATGGCTGAAGCTCGAACGTCCACCATTCAGCCCATATGGCTGAAGGTGGGAGTCCATAACAGACGATCCATATGTGTGTATCCCCATGTTGACCAAACGACACTGCCAATTACATTTGCAATGGGGACGGGATCATCAAAATTTCACTGTGAATCAATTGAAAACTGGTGCCTTGCCAGATAATTTACTTTCTTGTTACGTTAGCTCCATAATCACGTTCGGATACGCCGCCATCCAGATAAACACCTGTTCGATAGAAACATTGCAACACAGATGCAGTATGCAGTATTATGGTATGCTAAGCTTCCATGGGGCTTGTAGAATTCTAATGCAACATAGCAGCTATGGGGTATGCCAACATTATTGCAGGCCACCAGCAACCCTTCATATATGACGTCTTTCCCCACAGCGATGACATCTTCCAGCAGGTTAACAGTCTGTGTCTCAGGGCCACAATCGTGCTTCAGTGGTTTGATGTATGTGACAGTCGGCATCTACGAGAAATAAGGGAGCTGCAACGACATTCAGACGTCACACTAGTTACCTTGTCCGCCATTGTTTGGCTCCATGCAGGGCCCACAGGAAATGAATATATCAACGAAAAGGTATCTATCCACTGTAGATCTTAACTTTGTCTTGTGCTATTGATCCTGAACATGCAAGCATTTAAGCGAGCCATTAAGTATTATTAAACTTTGAAACGTCCCCTTAGAACAATTTATACAAGACTGTGCTTAAACTGACACACAATATTTTTAGCGCAACGCAATCTGACTTTCAGAAATCCCTACAAAAGAATGGCCCTGACTAACATTAACCTATGCGTTTCACAAATCGCTTACCTCACCAAAAATCTCCGTTACTCGAACTATTGCAATACAGCGAGCGCCACTACTGCCAGCTAAATAAAAGATTCAAACTACGGAAGTCACTAACTACTGATAGGGATAGTTAGCAAATGAAAGATTTTAATAGAGAACAAACATTGCATTTACCTTAATAGTCATAATATCCAGTATAACAAATTTCAAAACTCCGCCATCTCTCTCCCCACATCCACCACTGCTGGCGGCTCACCTCCAACTGCGCAACGCTACGCGCTGTTCACATCCAGCTGCCGCTGCCCAACACTACAATGGCAGACAACAATGCAAACTAGCCACAGACTGCACACAGCACAGCCAGTGATTTTCATATGGAGCGCTACGTAACGTTGCCAATAAGAAAACCTAAACACCCTACTTACAACTTGTCTGGAATAGTCACTGATCCCTGCTGGAGATGGCTGCTGACACTCGTAAGACCATCATTGTCACATGCTGTGACGTATGCGCCGCAGCCTGTCTTTCTTGTGGGCGTCGGTGACAGTGGACTGACGTCAATACCTTGGCCACCAAATTCCCACGATACGAACCGATTGAAGAAACCTGGGACGCTACACGGTGCCAGCTCCGAACCCGCAAACCAGCGACTCTTAATTTACAGAAATTACATGGTCTGTGTGTTGGCATCTGGTGCCACATAGCAGTGGAAACCTTCCAAGGACTTATAGAATACATGTCACGCAGTATCGTTTCACTGTTGAGACCCAAAGGTGAGTCAACAAGCTGTGAAATGTGTGGTCATAATGTTTTGGTTGATTAGTGTGTATACAAGTATGCAAGTGCAGGTGACGGATGACGTTTGGCTTGTGGGGCGCTCAACTGCGCGGTCATGTGCGCCTGTACAAAGTCCCAATTTTTACACAATCTAATTTTTTCGCAGTCCCATCTAGCCATTGTCACGAATGATGATGATGATGATGAAATGATGAGGACAATAAACACCCAGTCCCCGTGCAGAGAAAATCCCCCACCCAGCCAGGAATCGAGCCCGGACCCAGTGATCCAAAGGCAGCAACGCTAGCCACTAGACGACGAGCTGCGGACAGTGAGACTGTTAACTGGTGGTGTATACCTGGTGGCGGCCATGGTGGCGCCCGAGATCCTCCGCTGGGCGAGCCGGCCGGCGGCGACGCGCCTGCGCAGACGCCGCAGGTGGAGCGCGCGCAGCCCGCAGGCGAGCAGCGTGATGATGCGCTCCAGGAACAGGTTGAAGAAGAGGATGCCACCCGAGCAGCCCAGGAATCCGTACAGGATCACTACCGCCTTGCCCGCTGTCGTCTGCGGCGTCGTATTCCCATAGCCTGCCACACACACCAGAAACACGTCCCTGTCAATAGGAATACACTGGGACACGTGACGCTCACATGCAACAGAACATTCACACAACAATCGGCACAGCAGAAGCCTCTCTTTGTTGCTGCTCCTTGAAACCTGAGTGAGCATGTCCTCGGAGCAGCATATAATGGCTGAATAACAGTGTTACCACTTGTCTTTGGCGTACTCGAGATGCGAAACACGTTATTGCAGTGAACGTGTCATGCTCGCGCTAGCCTACCTTTTTTAAATTCTTCGCAGCAAAGAAACGTGGAGCATCAGTTAGGCGGAAAAACCTTATGAGCAGGATAGTTATTACCTACCTTGCGCCGTTGTTACTTCTTTTTTTCCTACAGCCAGCAAGCAGTTTGTTACCATACACGAGTATCAAAAAATGGTTCAAATGGCTCTGAGCACTACGGGACTTAACTGCTGGGGTCATCAGTCCCCTATAACTTAGAACTATGAAACACGTATGTAACATAGCAGCGATGGTGAGGCACGTTAAAATCTTTGACCAGAGAGCCTATAATCGTAGTTAGTCTGCGCTTGACCGCGCGAGTGTTGCAAGCAGTTGAGCAGTACTCAGTCAGTAGTCGTTGAGAGCAGTACAGTAGTGGTCTGGTCCTGTCACGGTCGCGAGCGGGACGCAGTCGGGGAGCGTCGATATGGCATTCTGGTCAAGATGCTCAATGAGGTATATTGTTAATTAAGGTAATCATCAGATAATATAAAGTTTATTTATTGTAATTAATTTCCAACAAGTGCCCCAATAATAATTTTGATTTCAAAAGCAATTTTACAAAAAAATTTATTTAATTGAATTAACGATTTCATTTCACTTCCCTTAAAGAAAAGTTTCAGTTAAATTACAAAAAAAAAAGGAATATTATTATTTGCAATGCAGTTCCTCCAAGCTGATGATGCGGGACGCTCTATTGCAATGAGCGCTGCCCAGCGTAACATACCCGAGTTGGAAAATTCAAGTAACGTACAGACAAATTTGTCTAATGAAAATGGTCAGTGTAGTGAAAGTACGACGGATTTATTTAATTCCGAAATAGTGTCTGACAGTGTACATCCGAATGATAATCCTTTCTGTAAATTACAGAATGACCAAATGGTCACGCAAAACGAGACAATTCCAGATCCACCACTAAACAGTACAGAGAATATAAACGCTAGTTTTGACTTGGTACGAATTATGAGAAGTTTGCTACAACAGCAAAGTGAGAGAATAGACAACAATTTCAAACAACAGAACGAAAAACAAGACAAACTTAGTGAACAGATCAAACAACAGAACGAAAAACAAGACAAATTTAGTGAACAGGTCAGACAACAGAGCGAAGATAACAAACAAGATAACGAAAAACTTAAACAATACTTAAATGAAAAATTAGACGACAATTCCAGACAGCTTAGTGAACAAATTAGAGCTGTTGCCGCGCAGTGTCATGACACTAAGGAACAGTTACGCGTGGAAATTGAGGCTTGTTCACGAAAAAATAGCGAAGAAATTAAGTCTGTTGCGCAAGAATTAAGGGAAATGCAAACAGTCGCAACAGAAACACTCAGAGACGAAACTAGCGGAGTCGCTAAACAATGCTCTGAAAAAGCTACACAAGTACGGGACGAGTTTAAAGCAGTGACAGCAGAACTTTCGCGCACAATGGATGAAAAGATCGACGCGAAATTCGAACAACAAAATACTCAGATTGACGAACGCTTTAATCACCACATAGAAAACAGTAATACACGTTTCCGCAAATTTATTCAGGATCAAAATAAAGTCAAACGTCAAGTCATGGAAACAATCACGGCTCAAAGACAAGAAGACAAACGTAAAATGTTCGCGAAAGCGAAGACGTATGTAGACAATAATATTACTACAGTGTCCGACAAAATTAATACCATAGAACAGTTGAACGCGGAATTACGGGATGAAATTTCTGATCTTAAATCAAAAACAGATACACACACAGTAAATATTCAAACAGTGACAGACAGATTCGAACAATTAGAACTAACACAGGATTGCGATGTCATCAAAGCTGATGTTAAAAAACTGAGCGAAACTACGCGTAAGTTGCAAAAACAGATTAATGCGTCCGATTCTAAAACCGATGATCAGGCAAAAATACTGACTGAAAAATATGATGAATTAGCCAGTCGTATTGATGCTATTGAAAGTAGTAATGACAATAAATCAGACGATACTGCACCGGTTTCCTTTAACCAAACACCAGAATTTCAGAATTTACAGCAGACAATTAATGAGATCGATTCATCTAACAACACGTTGCGTAGAAAATTGTCGAGTTTACAACAAGAAGTAACAGAGATGAAAAACATTTCAGTTAATAACATACCACAACAGACGCCACTTTATGAACATTTGTCAGACTCGCGCAACGCGTATAATTTGAGTAATCTACAGAGAGTACGGGACTTAGATTCCGAACAACCACAGTTCAATAGATTCTCTTCCGATCCTGAACATGTTCCATCACACAGAGATGATAATTTCGATTACAAACATTTTCTGTCAGTGAGAAAGTTTAAAGTTTTTAAAAACGATAGAACGCAGATTCACCCACTAGATTGGATTCAACAATTTAGCTTTGTTCTTCCACCGACTTGGCCTGTAACGCACAAACTTGAATTTATTTGTAGTTTTTTGGAAGGCGAGCCGGCAACTCGTATGAGACCGATCGCGAGGCAATGTTACTCGGTAGAAGAATTCCAGAATGCTTTTCTGTCAGCGTACTGGTCGAAGACGACACAGCGCGGAATTAAAGATCAGTTAATTAGTTTGCCGAATTACGAGAACTCAAATTTTCCCAGTGTGACGCAATTTTTTGAACACATGGTACAACAAAACCAATACCTGAGTGAACCGTACAGTGAATCCGCACTTATACAATTATGCATTTCCAAATTACCACGGTCATTACGAGTGTCGCTGCTAACGGGCCAGCAAAAAGAAAACATTTCAGCATTCAGGGATCTTTTGCAGCTTTTAGAAGTACAGCAATCTGATTATTCTTTTGTAAACAAAAACTTTTCGTATAATAGCCAAGGTCAACAAACTTACGGTAATTATGATCAGGGACGTAATTTCAATAGGAAAAGTAACAGACGCTTTAGGAACGACAACTACCAAAACTCTAATAACAGCCAAAATTCTAATTATCAATATCGTCAAAATTTTCAGCAACAGGAAGCACATTTTGGTAACAATATAAGTTTTCCACCGCAACAGCATGAAAGTCAACCGGTTAGCATACGTAACCAACAATGTAATGCACAAGGTCAACCAGGCTTTAATGTTCCGCCGCGAGCACGTATAGTCCCTGATACAACAAATAGTAACGTACGGCAGCAAGGAAACAACTACGTACAAAGAAGACAATATTTCAATTCCTATCGCAATGCGCCGTATAGGAATGACTATTACGACAGGCGTAAAAATAATGAGAACAATTTTCAGCGTACATCTAACAACAGTCGGACATACCAACAGCAAAATTTTACACAAGAACCTATTCTCATGAATGAACCCGACAGTAGGTACCATCCAGAGCGTAATACGTCTGGAAGAAGTAATAGGACAGTTCAAATCGTCGAAATGCCACAGAATCCTCCTAATAATAATAACACGTCAGACAGAATCTGACTAGATAATGTACAGATCGCATCTTCCAATAACACAAGCACTACGTTTGACACGCAAAATGTTGTTCACGAAAATGTAATTACTTTTGACGATATCAGAGACACTCTCTTGCAGGAAAGACCATTTGTTCAGAAAACTATTTCACATCCTGTCATCGAAATTAAAATTGGTTCATCGAAATTCTCAGCAGTAATCGATTCCGGATCACCTATATCAGTAATAAATGAGGAGACTTTTAACGAGTGCAACAAACAGAATACTTATCCGACATTACCTTTAGGCAAAACAAAAGTGAAAGGAGCAGTATCGAGTAAAGGAGTAGACGTTAAATTACAGACGCATTTATCATTTTGTATTGGAGATCATATTTTCCACTCTAATTTTTGGATTGTTCCTTTATTGACAACAGACGTAATTTTAGGTACGAATTTTCTGGTACAACACGATGCAGTCATTGACTTTCAGAATTCTTATTTAATGTTAAAGGATGAAAATGTACAATTGGCTTTAGAATTTCAGTACTCTTTATCTGCGGAAGAACAAACAATTAACCGCACAGAGGTCATTTCCGCAACACGTAACATAGACTGTAATCCCACATTGTTCACGGATACGTACGTACACAACTACAATAGTCCAGACGAAATTGACTACGACGTAATGCAAATGATTTCCGATAAAGTTACACAAAGCAGTGCAACTACAGACGACGAACGAACGCACTTACACGAAATTCTTTTACAACAAGCTCAAGTTTTCGACAACATTCCTGGTACTATGTCCGGTTTTATGTATGAATTTCAAGTCAAACCGCATGATACATTTAAAGCAAAGCATTATCCCATTCCATATATACACAGAGAACAAGTTAAAAAAGAATTGCAGGATATGCTTGACCAAGGAATTATAGAACCAGCAGTTAGTCCGTACATAAACCCGTTACATATTGTTAAGAAAAAAGATGGCTCACTTCGCCTCGTACTTGATTCACGTCACATTAATGACATTATTATTAATGAAACAGATCGACCACAGACACTAGAGGAACTTTTACAGAAATTTCACGGTACTGCTATTTATTCTACATTAGATTTGAAATCGGGATTTTGGCAAATTCAACTTCATCCAAATTGCAGAAAATATACAGCTTTTCTCTGTTTCGGCGACTGTTATCAATTTTGCAAATTACCATTCGGCTTAACTATTTCTTCTGCAGCTTTTATTCGCGGTTTGAACACAATACTTCCGACAGAACTTAAGGACAGAATTACGACGTATGTAGACGACATTCTTATTGCAGAAGCTAACTGGTCTGATCACAATCTGATTCTTGAACAACTGTTACAAACTTTCCATGCACAAGGACTCACAGTTAATCTTAGTAAATCGCACTTTGGCAAAACTTCTATAAAATTTCTTGGACACGTAATTTCAGCGGAAGGCATTGCACCTGATCCGGAAAAACTTCAAGCTCTACGTGACATTACTGTTCCTACGACAAAAAAGCAACTACGCAGTTTTTTGGGCTTAATTAATTTTTTTCGTAAATTTATTCATCACTCCGCTTTAGACACACCCAGACTATGCCAATTAATAGGTAAAAACACTATTTGGTCTTGGGATAAGCAAGCACATTCTGAATTTGTGAACCTGAAACATGCTTTGTTGAATGCTCCACTTTTATCGCACCCAGATCTTACCAGAAATTTTTCCATTGCCACCGACAGTTCCAACACAGCTTTAGGCGTACATATTTTTCAGGAAATTGAAGAAGATGGTTCGATAGTAATTAAAAACATCGCATTTGCAAGCCGCATTTTGTCACCTGCTGAACGAAATTACTCCGTTACAGAACTGGAAACATTATGTGTTGTATGGGCTTTTACGAGATTTCGGCACTTTCTTTATGGCAGACATACCACAGTCTACACAGACCACAGAGCGATACAATTTTTACTTTCGGCCAAATTCACGCACGACAGATTAAGCAGATGGAAACTTTATTTACAGGAATTTAATTTTACAATAATTCACATTCCCGGCACGCAAAATGTTATAGCAGACGCACTATCGCGTTCTCTCGGCAACAATCAGCAAGACGTAGCAACCAACTTCTGCAAAACAAATTTCAGTGTCATGTACATTCAGCAAGTAGCATTTGAAAATTTTATTTCATCGTCATTACAGGACATAGCACAAGAACAAAGTAAAGACAATGTGTGGAAAGAAATTAAACACCTTTGGCAAGATAGGAATAATGTTACGATTAGGAACCACTACACTGTACGCAATGACATTCTGTTTCGCCGCTCTCATCCTGACAGCAACAATTGGTTATTATGCATTCCTGACGAACTGGTTAACAAATTAATTTGGTACACTCATTTAAGTTACGCACATTACGGAGCACGAAAATGTTTTCTTATACTGAGACAGAACTGTTATTTTAACAACATGGAGAAACGTATACGACGAGTTTTAGCGTCATGTAAAATTTGCCAGAAAGCTAAATCAGACACCACTTCACATATTCCGCCTTTATATCCCATTGTACCTGTTAAATTAAGACATATGGCCGCAGTAGATATTTTTGGTCCGATTCCGAGAACTAACAGAGGTTTTTGCTACATCTTTGTCGCTGTTGAGCTCACTTCAAAATTTGTTACTTTCACTCCGTTACGCAAAGCTACTGCTAAAACTGTTTCGAAAGCATTTGTAAAACATTTTCTATTTCATGTAGGGCATGTGATGAAAGTAATTTCTGACAATGGATCTCAATTTCGTAGTAGCATATGGACACGCATGTTACGAGCCAGAAACATTTATCCGATCTATATATCCAAGTACCACGCTTCTTCGAACCCCTGTGAACGGTTAATGAAAGAAATTGGTAAGCTGTGCCGTATATACTGCCACAAAAGACATATTGATTGGGATACACACATACTCTCATTCCAAGATGTAATTAATTCGATTCCAAATGAATCCACTATGCTATCTCCGTCTGTTATACTGAAAAACGTTGAACCACCAAACAAAATTAAAGAATTAATAAATTTCCCTACATCTCGTCGCTTACGACACCACGAAATAATCGACATTGCGCTGAACAACATCAAACGTGCCGCAGAGCGCCGGAGAAGACAGCAAAAACAGGTTTGTACACGCCGCGACTTTCACGTTGGACAGAAAATATTAGTACGTACACACTATTTATCCAGCAAATTAAAAGGTAAGTGCAGTAAATTTGAACTTCTATACGCAGGACCATATCGGATTCGCAGCATCCCTCACCCCAATGTTGTACACGTCGAAACTTTGAGAACCAGAAAATCGAAAGGCAATCACCATGTCTCAAACATTAAACCGTTTATTGAATGAAATCACTTTATGATGTAACATGCTATGATGCCATTTACTAATGCAATTATTTCACCTGACTAATTACTGATGATTATCGTATTTTTTCTTGGCAAGTGCCCGGCAAGGTAAGGTTAGCAGGTCGCTTTTCTTGTCGTTACACATCAGACCATGCACATTTTCCACTTTTTTATGTACGATTGTATTCCAGTTTTGTCTATATGCACTGTGAAATAGTTAAGATATAAAACACACCAGTCGACTTTGACATTTTTTTTTGGCCATATGACATCTCAACATCGTGACTTTTACATTTTTTTTGCTGCTGCATTGTGATATTCCGTGTACATTTTTGCCTTTGAACACTATCTGTGCTTTTGACATATTACGTTTTCTGTCATGTTATGCTGTATGCTTAATTATATTACCGTTAATCAGTAATTACTTAGTGGGTATATGATGTAAATGCAAGACATTAATCTTTGTTCATCATTTTCAGAAAGAAATAACGTGTAAAGGAAATAAATTAAACAGAAATGGGAATTTCAACTACGGAATAGACGAAAGAGGATACAAAAACCTTATGAGGAAGAGTAAATGGATCAGGATTAACAAGCGTTAACAAGAATATACTATACACATCGCAGAATAGCAGTCTCAACTAATTTTTTCTTTCAGAATACAAGGTGATTGATGCAGGCTGTCGGACAGAACTACACATCTTAGTTTTAGTGATCAAATATGCTAGAGATAAGGAATAATTGTGTAATGAATAACGAAGTGATATTTTTGCAGATGATAATGAGTGATGATGAATAATGATGTAGAATATGCTACTATGGATAATGAAGTTTTTCTTTACAGGTGATGATAATAATGAAGTTATGATAATATGGATAATGAAGTGATTGATAATGAAGTTTTTTCTTTACAGATGAGGATAATGTTGAAGTTATGTATTTATGCTACGTAGTTATTTAAGTATTTGTTGCAGTTTGTTTTGACAGCAGGTGTTATATTGCATAGTAGGATGACGGAAAGTTTTGAAAAGGACAGCTATGGAACACATTTTATACACATTTCACTACTTGTTAATTCGAAGTTCACTACTTTTCAGCATAGTGTGTGTTTCTTCTTTCAGGTCGATAATCCATTTTGTATTTTTTCCAGGAGAAGTTTTTCGTGATACTTACTAAACCTGTTACTTATTATACCTGTTCTAGTACTTGCATTTATATTTGTTTTACCCATTTGTGTTTATCATTTATACATGTGATCACATTACTGCCTTGTTTCACAACCTTGCTACAGCTGACTCATGACGAATGACGTTACACATTTTTCATTTACAGGAACAACCCAGAACCAATTTTTTTTCTTTTTCTCTTCTTGCTTTCCCTTATAATAACGCCACTGTTTATTGTAATGAGACTACTTATAATGTGTATGATTATTAATGCTATGACTGTAATTAGCTGATTTTTAATAATGACTTCGTAATGATCTGAATGTCACTCAATGAATTGTTATTACTTCTTAATGATCTGAATAATACTGAATGAGGAACAATGTTTTATACTATTCGATACTTGATGGCCACTGAGTGCCAATAATTAATGTCACTCACTGAATTAGGTTATTAATTATGCCATTAATTAGCTCTTGTTTTCAATGTTGATACTTTGTAACTGGAAAAGAATGTGATTCTTACTATATTGAAATGACAAATGATGCTATGCTTTGTAATTAGAAGAAGGCTAATGATTCTTAATTATGCTTTGCAACTGGAAAAGAATGCGACTGTTTAAAAATGCTTTGCAATTAGAAGAAGGCTAATTATTCTTACTATATTGGAATAACAAATAATTAATTAACGATGCCATACTTTGTTACTGGAAAAGAATGCGATTGCTTCATAATGCTTTGTAATTAGGAGAAGGCTAGTGATTAATACTATTGGAATGACCAATGATTAATTAACTATGGTATACTTTGTAACTGAAAAAGAATGGGATTATTTAATAATGCTTTGTAACCAGGAAAAGAAGGATACTGATTCTATGTAAAACAATTTATGAACATTTTTCTGTAATACTACATACTTGGTACAGAAATGTTCAATCACTGGGCTATGAATGCCCCAAACTACTAATGAAAACTGCAACTGTCAATATTATGTGACTTAATGTCCTTCACCTCATGAGCTAACTACCCTGAATTACTGCAATGTCCATTTGTCCTGTCTATCCTAGTGATCATGGAGCACTATCTTTGGGTTTTGCACTAATTCTACGTTGGTGTGCCTTGTAAGAGCGTGGTGTTGACACGACATGCTGTCCACCACCGTGAGCGATGAAGACGTTATTATGGTCCCACTGTTTGGTGTACCTAGTGTACTGCCAAATGAGAACATGGAACATTAGTACGACAGTTCAGTGTCTTGGCTACACTGGTAAATTCTGATGGGAAAAGAACTTCAAATTGTGTCACTTGGTGTTATACTTCTGTGGAAAGATATGGACTTTCAGAACAGCTGTGTGCAATCTAAAGTGCTACAACCATGATGCAATCCTTCCCTTTCCTATCCTAATTCTTGTCACATAGTGAAAATCATTTTTTTGCTAACATTATTTATGTTCATGGGTTATACATTTTTTTTGATTCGCTGAACTCCAGTGCGAGTACACTTATGTCACTTGTCGATATGATTTTTTGCCATTATGTTTATTTATTGCAAAAATGCCTAAGACATTTTTTCGATTTGTTCTCAAGTACAGTATGTGCACTCTTGTCTTTTATATTGTATATACATTTTTTTATTATTTTATTTTAATGATATGTTCTGAACTACAGTGCATGTGCACTTATGTTGTGTGTTAATATGTTCTCTACTGAACTTCAGTGCCTGTGCACTTTTCTCATTTTTCAATATGATTTGTACTCATTCTGTATATTCAATACTTCAGTACGTATGCACTTATGTCATTTGTTACTAATTATATATACATTTCGTAAATTGCTAATATGTTATCAACTCCAGTGCGAGTACACTCATGTCACTTATCAACACGATTTTCTGCCATTCTGTTTATTTGTTCTGAAAATGCTAAAGAATTTTTTCAGTGCGTGTGCACTTTGCTATCTGTCAAATAATTTGTATATACAGTTTTCTGATTTACTACTATGTTTTGTACTCACATCCTGTCTTTGTCTGATATATTTTGTACTCGGTGCATGTGCACAACATTTAATTTATGTACTAAATTTGAATATTCTGTACATTGTAAAAATTTCTTGCGATGGCAAGTCCAAATGACTCACCATCGCTGCCAAATTTTTGCCCCCCCAGTGGAGGGTTATGAAACACGTATGTAACATAGCAGCGATGGTGAGGCACGTTAAAATCTTTGACCAGAGAGCCTATAATCGTAGTTAGTCTGCGCTTGACCGCGCGATTGTTGCAAGCAGTTGAGCAGTACTCAGTCAGTAGTCGTTGAGAGCAGTACAGTAGTGGTCTGGTCCTGTCACGGTCGCGAGCGGGACGCAGTCGGGGAGCGTCGATATGGCATTCTGGTCAAGATGCTCAATGAGGTATATTGTTAATTAAGGTAATCATCAGATAATATAAAGTTTATTTATTGTAATTAATTTCCAACAAGTGCCCCAATAATAATTTTGATTTCAAAAGCAATTTTACAAAAAAATTTATTTAATTGAATTAACGATTTCATTTCACTTCCCTTAAAGAAAAGTTTCAGTTAAATTACAAAAAAAAAAGGAATATTATTATTTGCAATGCAGTTCCTCCAAGCTGTGCGCAAGAATAAGAGCAGAAATTTGACTAGCAGTTACAATGAGGTAAGAATTTAATTCTTATTTGCACAGGGCCAAAGACCGATATTTCAGTTTAATTGAATTATCATTATCACTGAGATTTCATTAGCACTGAATTGTTTTTCATTATTTTTGCGGAAGCTTACACCAGAGTCAGATTGCGAATTTCTGTTTAATTGTCATTGTCAGTAAATTTATGTGCTGGAAGATTACGTTAGGTTGTATTCTTGTTAACATTCAAAATATTGTCAGGTCAACACATTTTTGTGGGAAGGTTTCATTTGGCTTCCACTTCTATATAATATAGTCTTGTAAATTTTTGTGGGGAGGTTACAACTACTTAAGCCCAACTAACCTAAGGACATCACACACATCCATGCTCGAGGCAGGATTCGAACCTGCGACCGGAGTGGTCACGCGGTTCCAGACTGTAGCGCCTAGAACCGCTCGGCCATAGCGGCCGGTACACGAGTATCAATGCGGAAAAAAAACACTTGAGATGTGTACCTGGATGAACTTAGTCACACACACACACATACACACACACACATACACACGCACACACACACACAAAATGTCTCTCCGTTGGCTGATCCCCGCAGAGGTTCGAATCCTTCCTCGGGAATGGGTGTGTGTTTGTCTTTCAGATAATTTAGGTTAAATAGTGTGTAAGCTTAGGGACTGATGACCTTAGCAGTTAAGTCCCATAAGATTTCACTCACAGTTGAACATTTTTTCTCTCTCCGTTAACTAACACAAATACTCGAATCCACCATACTTCACTGTCTTTCACAAAACCTGGGAAACAACTTTACCTGTGACCTTGGGTCAAGCATGTTTATAAATTCCATGTATATCTTGAGACAGGTGTCTTCGTCATACATGCAGATAACAGTACTACTTCATGTAACAAGTGCTATCGAAACCATGGCATCTGCACGCTTAATTGTATAGGCCAATGTGGCATTTGCCAACTCTACAATAAGAAGATCGTTCCACCCTGAGTTGAAAACATAGACGAGATTAATGTATTATCGAACACGCATCAAAACCAAAGAAAAAACAAAAAAAAAACAAGGCCAGTTCAGTTTCAGACTGAACGGAGGCAGAGCGTAAGCTGTCTGTATTTTATGGCAGGTTATGGGTAAAATTCTGGGCATAAAAAACTTGTCTTCATTGGATCCATTACTCTAAAAAAAGACTCGAAGATGTTGTGATGATTGTGGTGTCACCGCCAGACACCACACTTGCTAGGTGGTAGCTTTAAATCGGCCGCGGTCCATTAGTACATGTCGGACCCGCGTGTCGCCACTGTCGGTAATTGCAGACCGAGCGCCACCACACGGCAGGTCTATAGAGACATACTAGGACTCGTCCCAGTTGTACGACGACTTTGCTAGCGACTACACTGACGAAGCCTTTCTCTCATTAGCCGAGAGACAGAATAGCCTTCAGCTAAGTGCATGGCTACGACCTAGCAAGGCGCCATTAACCATATCTAGAGAGAGTCTCACTTGTATCATCAAGAACGCTGTACACAAATGATGGGTTAAAGTTAAGTATTCCAGCAGCTACGTACGTTTCTTTATAACATTCATTACGTATCCTGTTTCAGACCTAACGCCAGCCGGCGTGTGTAAACGCGTGCCTTCCGGTTACCCGTCACTGTGGACTGGCTGTCTTGTCAGTCCACAACAATGATTATGTCAAGTAGTGGTCTAGATTTCGGAGACAGACGATTACTATATGCATGCCCTCCCGGCTAGGCGTGCAGTCTAATGCGCTGCTTCCCGAGAGAGAAGGGATGCCGGTGCCCGGCACGAATCTGCCCGGCGGATTAGTGTCAAGGTCCGGTGTGCCGGCCAGCCTATGGATGGTTTATAAGGCGGTTTTCCATCTGCCTCGGCCAATGCGGGTTGGTTCCCCTTATTCCGCCTCAGTTACACTATGTCTGCGATTGCTGTCTCCACACTGTCTCCACACACGCATACACCATCAATTACTCTACCACGCAAACATTTTGGGTTACATTCATCTGGTATGAGACGTTCCAGGGGGGAGGGGGCGGGTGTCCACTGGCTGCCGAACCGCACAACAACCCTGGGTTCGGTGTGGGGCTTCGGTAAGGTGGGTGAACTGCTGTGGCCTGTTGTGGGGTTGTGAACGACTGAGGGCTACGACGGGACGAATCCTCTCCGTCGTTTCTAGGTGTCAGGTTCAATACACACAGTACACAATATATGAATTTTTTAAAAAACAAATCGACATAATATACGCAAAGGGTGAAGTACGGAAAAGAGTTTCTCAGTACTTCAGGGATATAACTTGTAACCAGTGTTGTTCAATCAGAATATCGACAACAGCACTGAGGAATGTAATGAGGATACAGATGGGATAAAATTAATGGAATAAAAATCAAATAAGGTTTTCTGACAACATAACTGTTAGTGAGGGCAACGAAGGAAAAATGCAAAAAGGGAAGTTAGCAAGGATGAACATGATCCTGAAAGACAAATACAAAACGAAAATGACCGCAGTTATGGCATGTCGTGGCCAACATATCGCAGTACATATTACAGTTAATGATATACCGTACCCACTGTACAGCGCATGCTGACGGTGCCTTGTACCTCTATTACCCATTGTCCTTTCTGTCCCATTCGCCATCAGAGCGAGGGAAAAACGACTTTCTATATGCCTCTATGACCTAGCAAGTTGAAATGCAAAGAGACAGTTAAAAGCATATCTATTTTCACGAATATTTATCGAGTTGAATTTGGTTGTGTTTTAATGTGTTCGTACGACATCAATCGTGTGTGGATTAGAATTTGTATAGATTGTTTTCACTATTTTATCAATTGTAGCAGTATTACGCCACATATAGACAATTTCAGTGAAATAATAACAGTAACATTTAATTAACATAATAACAACATTTTCAAAGAATATATAAAGCCTAATTCAATCAGAGTAAGGACAGATTAATTAG
Source organism: Schistocerca cancellata (assembly GCF_023864275.1). Taxonomy (NCBI): domain Eukaryota; kingdom Metazoa; phylum Arthropoda; class Insecta; order Orthoptera; family Acrididae; genus Schistocerca; species Schistocerca cancellata. Next base: position 167,415,503 of record NC_064632.1, read on the forward strand.
TGTTCCTCGAGCAGAACGTCGCCTTCCCTCCAGGGATTCCCATTTCAGTTCATGAAGCATCTCCGTAACACTCGCACGTTCTTCGAATCTACCGGTAATAAATTTAACGGCCCGCCTCTAAATTGCTTATATGAATTTCTTTAATCCGACCTAGTGGCATCAAAGAGTACAGAAAGGTGTAATAGAAGAATTTAGTAAAATTCACATAAAACGATTCATTAATTTAGATTGCCCTCTTGATGAATTAAGGTAGAGTCATCCATTGAAAAGGAAATTACCCAAGAAAGTATAACAGACATGATGTACGGACCAGATGATTCTGTTAAAAAATTTTGAGACGTACATATAAGTTAGGTGGATCTTTAGACAGGTTAAGCAGACTAGACTTTTTCTTCAGAGCCCCATAACACAGTCGCCGGAAGGAAAACTGGAAAGGCGGTAATCAGGGACCAAGTGGCAGTAATATATATGATGTACAATTCTCTTTCTTTTCTTTGTAATTTTCTCAACCAAACTAGCAGCAGTAATTCCTGCAGTGCCGATGAGCCTGAAGAGCCGTATCATCAAAATCGCACCACATTTCGGGTGCTGTGTTGCAGCCACACGTGTCTGCGGACACTAATAGAAGGCGCTAGAAGCGAGTAACACGGTTGTTGGCTCCCGCGTCTTGGAAAGGCGGGAATAGTTTAGTGTAACCCTTGGTTTCAAGTCTACGGACAGAACAGACAGCTCCCTACCGTCTGCTTCTCTCTAGCTTGCCTTCTACCTTTTCTGGAGAGTAACAGTTACGCAATAACAATTACAAAGTAAAATCACCTCAGTTGGCAAATGTTCAGACGGCATCAAGATCAGAACACAGCCAAAGGAAGTCTACTACAAGGAAAATGTGCTGTTTACGTCGAGGAATGTAAATGAGGAAACAAAATGGTTCAAATGGCTCTGAGCACTATGGGACATAACATCTGAGGTCATCAGTCCCCTAGAACTTAGAACTACTTAAACCTAACTAACCTAAGAACATCACACACATCCAGACTGAAGAGCCTAGTACCTCTCGGATAAATGTGGAGACCAAAGAGAGATTTGTTAAGAGCCAACTCTGGAGCATGGCAATGTAATGCATGATAAGGATGGCGAAGATCTCGCGGGCAGCGAAGTTCACGAATGAAGAAATTCTTAAAACTATAATTGAAAATAATGACCTCTGCCGCAAACAGTACGGAAAAGAACGATTTATTAGCCCCCTCTACCGTTGCAACAGTTTCCTAGTAAATGTAATGGAAGGACTGATACAACACAAGAGAACAAGAACAATACCGCAATATTCCATACAGATTTCGGGGTAATACAAAACGATCAGCCCTTCTTTGTACTTCTTCGTTGTCCTCCTTCAGTCGCATTTGATAAGGATCCCATATCGCAGAACAGAACTTCAGAAGAGGAAGGAAAAGCTTAATGTAGGGAGTTCATTCAGTAGTTGCATCTTCCTAATGTTCTACCAATAAAATGCAGTTTTTGTTTCGTCTTTTCCATAATCTTTTCAGTGTAATGGTTAGAATTTACGTTGTTTGCGATTAATTTCACACTCAAAGAAAGAAAAAAAAAGACTCACCATAAAGCAATCATCCGAAAGGGACGGAAATTTGTAGAGTGATGTACATGCACAGAAAAACAACTGACTATAATTTCAGAAAAATTGGATGTTTTATTCGAGAGAAAGTGCTTTCAAAATTGAGAAAGTCAGCAAGCATTAGTCCAACTCTGGCCCTTATTTGGATTGGCATTGATTAACAGAGTTCGTGAATGTCCACCCGAGGGATTTCGTGACAAATTTTATTTAATAGGCGTGTTAGATAGTCAAAATCCCCGAGTTGGTTGGACGGCTTTGTCCATAATCCTTCAGATGTTCTCAATTGGGGATAGATCCGGCAACCCATCTGGCCAAGGAAGGATCCATAAGCCGAAGATAAGCAGTAGAAACTGCTGCCGTTTGAGCGAGGGTATTATCTCGCAAAAGTATAAGCCCAGAATGTCTTGCCATGAAGGGCAACAAAACGGGACTTAAAATATCGTCGACGTACTGTGGCGCTCTAAGGTTGCCTTGGATGGAAACCAAAGGGGTTTCTGCTATGAGCAGAAATAATGCACCAGACCACTGTAAGATGTCGTGGTCTCCTGACCTTCATTGCTTACATATTCCGCCCTCACAATCATATTATGCACATCAAGATGCTTCATTCGAACCCAAACTCTATAAGATAAAGTCAATGTTGTATGAATTCATGTAAACGATATGCAAATAACTAGTAAATCGCAAAGGCGGACTGAGATAGAAATACTTGAGTCTGGCGTACACACACACATTCAAGACATGATGGTCGCAGGGGCTTTTAGTTCAGGAGACGCAAACTGCACGCCTGGGGGCTGGTCCCTTCAGAGGACGACTCAGCCTATCTATGTCGGCCGGTGACAGCCCATAGAGCAGAAAGCGTTTGCCCGAGTGAAAGGAAGAACGACCCCGTGTTCGGCTTAAAAGCAAGTTCCGCTACATTGTGTGGGAGCGCCCAGCCTATGCATTCTTTACAAACAGAGCATGCAGTTTCAGAGGTTTTCACAGGGAGACAGCAAACGCCAAACGCCGATGCTACAGACTTCTGGATTGGTTGCCTTAAACGAAACGTCATCCTCCCGTTTTAGAAGAGCAATGCTGATTGGCAGATGATATTCCTGACACCTTGAGTTGAAGAAGTAATGGAAGAGACCGAAAGCTATACCCCTTCACTTCTGCCGTGGAGAGGGGCCATTCCGTTGTCGCTCTTGGAGTGAGCACACGTAACGAGAGCGTGCGCGCTCTTACGTGTACTCAAAGAACGAGGAACAAGTCTCTCATCAGTCCTTCACTGGGAGAGCACCTCTGTCGAGAGCAAATTTGAGTGCGACTCTATATTGAGTCCTTGTGATTCAGCTTTGTTCACTGTGTTGGCCGCCACACTTATTGTGCAGTGTGAATGGACAGAGTTATAGTTAAACGCCTGTGAGCGAATTTTTGAGTGGCATCGCGGTGGACTGGTTATCTGACCGGTGTACCACGCCAGTAGTTAGACTAGGGGCGAAAAGGAGTCCTTGACTTCATCAAGACGTAGGGAGAGTTTGATTGGCGAAGGTCAATCCAGATAGAACGAGAGTTATCTTATTCGTCAGCAGCGAGTGGCGCAGACAGCAGTCCACGCAGCTTACGGTATTGTGCGCTACAGCTATTGCGAGCCCCATATTTCCTCCACAACAATACACTTCACTGCATTTCACACACAACAGCCTCGACCGTACCTAACAACATTCTAACAGATAATTATTCAAGTTGAGTAGGCGCGGCTCTCAGCCATTCTGCCAAGTCAATAACAATCTTAAACTTTGTAAAGAAATTTCATTAGCGAATCCTATCCTTAAGAGGTAACTTCACATTCCATAGAGAACCCAGAAATAACTTGTTCAGTTCATAACTAAAAGTGCCATTGTGATTTCTCAGAATTTTTGCAAAATAAATAATAATTTTCGTTAGTTTCATGTTTTTCTTACACTGACTAGCACTACTCCAGTACCAAGTATCCCACTAGTTACGTAAGAAATTTTGTGAATTTTTGTGTCATTTCCTTACAGCAGACGACTCCAGAAGATATTTATTGCTGAAAGTTTTTCAGTCATTTATCTTTAGAACGTTAGGAGCGTCTGTCTGACTTCTGTAGTAGTGTGGGGGTGAAAATTGCGTCTGGCAGGAGCCACAGGGTAAATGGTACATCTCAGATTAATCCGTTGTGCAAAATGACAGAATAGAACCCACACGCTCACACCATCACTCTTGGTTGTCGTGTCGTATGGTGAGCGACAGGTAGGCTGGTATCTCACCACTGTCCAGGTAATCTCCAAATACGTCTTCGCTGGTCATTGTGTCTCAGTTAGAAGCGGAACTCATCACTGAAGACAATTCTACTCCAGTCAGTGAGATTCGAGGGCGACGATGTGTCTGGAGACGGCGCGGACAGTGGTGGGATATCAACATGACGGTCGCCCACCATACGGCCCGACAACGAGGAGTGGTGACCTGGGGTGCCATTTCTTTTCATAGCAGGACCCCTCTAGTTTTCATCTGAGGCACCCTTACAGCACAGCAGTACGTCAATGATATTCTAAGCCTCGTTTTGTTGCTCTTCATGACAAGCCGTCTTGGGCTTAAATCTCTGCAAGATAATCCCCGTACGCCCACCACGACCGTTTCTAATACTTATTTTTGTGCCTGCCGGACTCTACCGTGGCAGCAAAGTCACCGGATCTCTTCCAAATTGAGAACGTTTGGGGGATTATGGCCAACCCTCAAACCAGCTGAGGATCTGAAGCGCCAACTGGACAAATTTGGTACAATATATCTCAGGAGTACATCCAACAGCTCTTGGCAATCAATGCCAAGCTGAATAACTGTTTGTATTAGGACCAGAGGTGGACCAACACATTACTGACTAGCTCAATGTCTGAAGCTCTTTTATGTGCGTACATTCATGTCCAGTCCTATCCATTCGTCCGGGCCACTTTCATTTGTCCCACGCTGTGTTAAGCACAAGTGGTGTCGCCTTAGCGCAGCGACAAGTACTGAGGTCTGAAATAATGCGAAAGGAGCTTTTGGTAACAATAAAAGTTCCTCTGTTACAGACAATTCCAGTAATTAGTGTTCTGTGGGTTAAGGCAGTTGAGGAGAAATTTTACAACACAAAAGACTGTAATAGAGCTCTGCTGTAAAGGGCATACGTGTCCTGTGGGTAACATTTGAGAGAAACCTCCCAAATATACATGGAGATATAAATGATATGCATTGTATGATAGCTTGAGTGTTAAAGTAGCAGTAAAATCGTGGTGTCCAGCGACTGAAAACCACTGTACCTACACTTGACGATAAAATGTTGAGCACATAGCGTGAGAGAGAATGTGGGGGAGTGGGTTTGGGAACGACACTGACGAGAAAAACAGCTGTCGTAAGGAATTCTCTTCCAGCTGTGTGGAACATGGAGTGTGCGGGGTTAAAGCATCAAAATCCGAGGAGGTAGTTGTTTCCGGAAATATTCTCTTCACTTTTCAGGCAGAGTTGTGAGAGACATATGCTGTTACTGGCTTTACCTTCTCTTACAGACTTAGACGTTTCCGCTGCTGATGGACAAATACACTCCTGGAAATGGAAAAAAGAACACATTGACACCGGTGTGTCAGACCCACCATACTTGCTCCGGACACTGCGAGAGGGCTGTACAAGCAATAATCACACGCACGGCACAGCGGACACACCAGGAACCGCGGTGTTGGCCGTCGAATGGCGCTAGCTGCGCAGTATTTGTGCACCGCCGCCGTCAGTGTCAACCAGTTTGCCGTGGCATACGGAGCTCCATCGCAGTCTTTAACACTGGTAGCATGCCGCGACAGCGTGTACGTGAACCGTATGTGCAGTTGACGGACTTTGAGCGAGGGCGTATAGTGGGCAAGCGGGAGGCCGGGTGGACGTACCGCCGAATTGCTCAACACGTGGGGCGTGAGGTCTCCACAGTACATCGATGTTGTCGCCAGTGGTCGGCGGAAGGTGCACGTGCCCGTCGACCTGGCACCGGACCGCAGCGACGCACGGATGCACGCCAAGACCGTAGGATCCTACGCAGTGCCGTAGGGGACCGCACCGCCACTTCCCAGCAAATTAGGGACACTGTTGCTCCTGGGGTATCGGCGAGGACCATTCGCAACCGTCTCCATGAAGCTGGGCTACGGTCCCGCACACCGTTAGGCCGTCTTCCGTTCACGCCCCAACATCGTGCAGCCCGCCTCCAGTGGTGTCGCGACAGGCGTGAATGGAGAGACGAATGGAGACGTGTCGTCTTCAGCGATGAGAGTCGCTTCTGCCTTGGTGCCAATGATGGTCGTATGCGTGTTTGGCGCCGTGCAGGTGAGCGCCACAATCAGAACTGCATACGACCGAGGCACACAGGGCCAACACCCGGCATCATGGTGTGGGAGCGATCTCCTACACTGGCCGTACACCACTGGTGATCGTCGAGGGGACACTGAATAGTGCACAGTACATCCAAACCGTCATCGAACCCATCGTTCTACCATTCCTAGACCGGCAAGGGAACTTGCTGTTCCAACAGGACAATGCACGTCCGCATGTATCCCGTGCCACCCAACGTGCTCTAGAAGGTGTAAGTCAACTACCCTGGCCAGCAAGATCTCCGGATCTGTCCCCCATTGAGCATGTTTGGGACTGGATGAAGCGTCGTCTCACGCGGTCTGCACGTCCAGCACGAACGCTGGTCCAACTGAGGCGCCAGGTGGAAATGGCATGGCAAGCCGTTCCACAGGACTACATCCAGCATCTCTACGATCGTCTCCATGGGAGAATAGCAGCCTGCATTGCTGCGAAAGGTGGATATACACGGTACTAGTGCCGACATTGTGCATGCTCTGTAGCCTGTGTCTATGTGCCTGTGGTTCTGTCAGTGTGATCATGTGATGTATCTGACCCCAGGAATGTGTCAATAAAGTTTCCCCTTCCTGGGACAATGAATTCACGGTGTTCTTATTTCAATTTCCAGGAGTGTAGATTTAAACGGTTAAGGTGATGCATGGGTGATACACTCTCACCATTTCTGCTTTTGAGCTGGCATCTGAAGAGTGGTACACAGTGTATTACATTTTGAATGAACTCCTACTAACAGATATGCTTTCCAGTTAGAGGTTTCCCTGATCATGTTGCCCTATTGGCCAGACTATTTCAGTGGTTCCTGTCAGGTAGACCATAGTCTTTCTCTCACGTTAACTCATACTATTTTAGTTGATGAAAACAGATGAAGTGATATGAAACAACCTAATGCAGGAAGTGACAGTGGGTCTAGAAGTGGGAGCGTAGTGGTGGGATGTGTCATAGTGGTTGAGAATAGGATTGTGTGTGTGTGTGAGAGAGAGAGAGAGAGAGAGAGAGAGAGAGAGTGTGTAAGAGAGAGAGAGAGAGAGAGAGAGAGAGGAAGCGATGGAGAAGAACGGATATACAGTATTATTTACGTTTGAGAAATCAATAGGGGAATTAATTTAAAATTCATCGCCTTTTTATAAAATTCTCATGTTATGAAGTCCACTTCCAAGAGAACGCCAAAGATGTCTTCGACATTCATATGGTTTTAATTAAACAATTCAGCACCTACACAAATTATGAATTACAGGTCATTAAAACTGAAACAGCAGTAAGGATAACAATTAACGACATTTCTTTTATTACGCGCATGTAGTACAGCAGGAAGAAGGCATAATTAAATTTTTAGGCGATTTTGGGGTGTTCGGGGCGCAAAATTAGTGCACATTTCAACATGTAATGAAACTGGTCAGCCGCACAGAGTGGCCGCACGGTTTGAGGCGACCTGTCACGGTCTGCGCTGACCCTCCTGCCGGAGGTTCGAGTCCACCCTTGGGCATATGTGTGTGTGTGTTATTCTTAGTATAAATTAGTTTAAGTAGTGTGTAAGTCTAGTGACCGATAACCTTAGCAGTTTGGTATCTTAGGAATTCACACACATTTGAAACTGGTCAGTTTAGCTTCTCTCGCACGTATCGTAGAGTACGATACACTTTTAAAATTCCAATACGATCCAAGAGTGCAGAAATTGCAGTTATGCGTTTACCGTAATTTTAGTAACATATCTACGAGTTGAGCGTAGCGCCTTGGTAACGGTAGCGCCCGGGTTCAATACCCGGCCGCATCAAAGATTTTTCTTCCCTGGAAGACTGAATGTTGTGTTCTTCTTAGGTTCGTATCTTCATAATTAACATTCTACTATTGAGACGCCTGTATGGGCACGTCCCAAAATCCCATACTTGGGAAAAATAAAACATTGTAACATATTTATAAATAGAAATCAAGACTTTAATAGAATTTATTATTCTTCAAAAACATAATTATTTTTCATATTTTCGTTGTATTTCTGAATTGTAAGTCCATTTAAAGTCACAGACATTTAAAATTATTATGCCTGTATTTAATGGTTCCGTTAATGTTTTGAAAAGTAACTGAAAAGTTGTTTTCTGCTTGAACAATTAATCGTATATAAATTACACTGTACGTAAAACATGTATATGTAATTGCAGCATGTTTGAGTTTCCATGCGAGTTGTTGTACCGCTGGTCGCTTTGCTGTGAAGTGTTGAGTTGAATTATTGAGTTTTGGAGCTTGGTGTTGGCTGGCAGAAGTGTAATTTATAATGTTTATTAAAAACTGATATGAATGGAATGTTTCTGACAATATCTATATCATTTCGTCTTGCATATCTCCAAATTAAAATCTGCCTTCCTCCCGCAACAAAAAGAACTGTAGCACCTGCCAGATATCCAACAAAAAATTCTTCAACAGCGAACGGGTACGACAAGTTAAGCACAGACATTAACATTGTTCTTCTGCTTGCACTTGCCTATACTAATTTGCATGTCTTATGCAGACTCACGCAAAATTAAGATTTGTAAATGATGGGCTTATTTCAAAAGTGGTACAAGCCCATTAATGTTCATATTGAGATACAGAGTACTAAAGTTAAATGAGCGCTGAAAAATCTGCAGTTGAGATATCAGAAATATTCAAGCATATGGCGTCTTGCTAGAGATGAACCTTTCTCTCTGTTTGTTTGGCTCATTAATTTTAGAAGCATTATAGGCAGAAAAGTGAAGTTATTGGACTTGTACCATTACTGAAATAAGCCCTTCAACTGTTCTAAAGTTTTAATACTGAGAGTATTGTGGTCAGAAGAGCAAGGAGGCAGGTTAGAAACTCTGTCAGAATTCATCACTATCAGTGGCTCGCGCGTGGCGGTGTGTCAGGCGATTGAAAACCCAAGATCAGACGTTTGCACTGGGTGAGAGGTCCAATGCTACAGTAGAACACACTCTGTGTCAGGACAGTACGGGCAAATCGCTGTCTTGCACTTCCTAGCTGGAAAATAATCTCACGAACACCTCGAATTTTCAACAAACACACGGTCGTTAACACGTCAGATAAGTACCTCTTCCGTCCAAATTACTTGCTATGCGAACCATAGGTGATTGTGTTGTGTCCCTAATAGCACTCAAATACCACCACGCCAGTTGCTGGGCCCATATGGTGAAGATGAATGCAATCTGGCAACGTTCGTAGACGGATACGTCCATCATGATATTGTACGCAGAACCAGGACTCATCTGAGATGATGACGTGTCCAGTGATGTCGTTTGGCACGCCTCTCTCTGCTGTCGCATCAAGGGAAGCCGCAACAATGGCCGCTGTGCTGATGCTCTGTGGTGCTCCAGATGTCGTCACACTGTCCGCCTAGGTATCACATTGTTGCAAAATACGCCCATTTCCTGACGCAAGGTAAGCCTGGAGAAAAATAAACCTGTCCTCCAGGCCGCTAGTTGCTTGGGGCCTTTTGGAGTCCTCTATAGGGTTCAGTATGGCCCTCCCGGACCCATAGTTTTCATATTCACTTGACAATCGTGGCATTCGATAAACACGAGCAACAATATCGTGGACCCTAATCCTCATTCTCAATAGGACACGATCCTGTCACTGTCGGATTCCGACAGGTGCTGGCCGATGTTCCTCCTCATTACACGATGCGTAACGCGATCTGTCACTAAAAATAAAGCTTTTAAATACGATTTCTGACTGAGAAAACTGGTGTGTTATTCCTCATAATGCTCAACATATACACTCCTGGAAATTGAAATAAGAACACCGTGAATTCATTGTCCCAGGAAGGGGAAACTTTATTGACACATTGCTGGGGTCAGATACATCACATGATCACACTGACAGAACCACAGGCACATAGACACAGGCAACAGAGCATGCACAATGTCGGCACTAGTACAGTGTATATCCACCTTTCGCAGCAATGCAGGCTGCTATTCTCCCATGGAGACGATCGTAGAGATGCTGGTTGTAGTCCTGTGGAACGGCTTGCCATGTCATTTCCACCTGGCACCTCAGTTGGACCAGCGTTCGTGATGGACGTGCAGACCGCGTGAGACGACGCTTCATCCAGTCCCAAACATGCTCAATGGGGGACATATCCGGAGATCTCGCTGGGCAGGGTAGTTGACTTACACCTTCTAGAGCACGTTGGGTGGCACGGGATACATGCGGACGTGCATTGTCCTGTTCGAACAGCAAGTTCCCTTGCCAGTCTAGGAATGGTAGAACGATGGGTTCGATGACGGTTTGGATGTACCGTGCACTATTCAGTGTCCCCTCGACGATCACCAGTGGTGTACGGCCAGTGTAGGAGATCGCTCCCCACACCATGATGCCGGGTGTTGGCCCTGTGTGCCTCGGTCGTATGCAGTCCTGATTGTGGCGCTCACCTGCACGGCGCCAAACACGCATACGACCATCATTGGCACCAAGGCAAAAGCGACTCTCATCGCTGAAGACGACACGTCTCCATTCGTCCCTCCATTCACGCTTGTCGCGACACCACTGGAGGCGGGCTGCACGATGTTGGGGCGTGAACGGAAGACGGCCTAACGATGTGCGGGACCGTAGCCCAGCTTCATGGAGACGGTTGCGAATGGTCCTCGCCGATACCCCAGGAGCAACAGTGTCCCTAATTTGGTGGGAAGTGGCGGTGCGGTCCCCTACGGCACTGCGTAGGATCCTACGGTCTTGGCGTGCATCCGTGCGTCGCTGCGGTCCGGTCCCAGGTCGACGGGCACGTGCACCTTCCGCCGACCACTGGCGACAACATCGATGTACTGTGGAGACCTCACGCCCCACGTGTTGAGCAATTCGGCGGTACGTCCACCCGGCCTCCCGCATGCCCACTATACGCCCTCGCTCAAAGTCCGTCAACTGCACATACGGTTCACGTACACGCTGTCGCGGCATGCTACCAGTGTTAAAGACTGCGATGGAGCTCCGTATGCCACGGCAAACTGGCTGACACTGACGGCGGCGGTGCACAAATGCTGCGCAGCTAGCGCCATTCGACGGCCAACACCGCGGTTCCTGGTGTGTCCGCTGTGCCGTGCGTGTGATCATTGCTTGTACAGCCCTCTCGCAGTGTCCGGAGCAAGTATGGTGGGTCTGACACACCGGTGTCAATGTGTTCTTTTTTCCATTTCCAGGAGTGTACATTGATCAGCCAGAACATTATGACCGCCGACCTACTATCGAAATATGCCGGTCCAGGAGATAGCAGCGTCACCTGGCGAGGAATGACTGCTAGTCGGAAACACGCGCGCTGAATGTAGCATCAGTGACTTGTATAGAACGGGTAAGGCCCGCCATATATCTGACAAAGGGCAGATTGTGATGGCCCAGAGGCTCGGCACGAGCTTATCGTAAACTGCACGACTTGTCGGGTGTTCTAGGAGTGCTGTGGTACGTGTCTTTAACAAGTGACGAAACCAAGGTGAACCCACTTCCAGACGTCGTGTGGTTTGGCTGCCATCCCTCATTGCAAATGTCTGGCGTCGCAGTCTGGGCAGACTGGTAAAGTAGGACAGGCGGCCAACTGTGGAGGAATTAACATCAGACTTTAAGGCTCGGCAGAGTACATGTGTGTCTGAACATACAGTGCACCAAACACTCCCTTCAGTGCTAATTACTCACTATGCGAACCATAGGTGATCGTGTTGTGTCCCTAATAGCACTCAAATACCACCACGCCAGTTGCTTGGCCAATATGACGCAGCCGGCGACTTATACATTTCCAATGCTACCACCAAACCATCGACAACTATGACTGAAATGGGCAGGTGACAATCGGTACTGGACGTTGGCGCAATGACAAAGTATTGCATGGTCTGATAAATCCCAAAACCTTTTTCATCATGGTGATGGGAGGGCGCGAATCTGTCGTCTTCCAGGGGAGCATGTGGTGGTTTTGCGTATCATCAACATGGACAAATGCAATGAATATGGGTGATATGGTACTCTATGGTATTCTGCGGTTTGAATACACTCTGTTATTTAGCAGTCGGATTGATTTGATTTTGTAAATGATACTGACAATATTACACACGTGCATTATTCATACTACAACTTCTCCCGGATAATTATTTTGTTCAAATTGCACAAGAATTCCACCTGACGTAATGTAATAATGTTGACTGTAAGTTGTGTTCAAATGGTTCAAATGGGTCTGAGCACTATGGGACTTAACAGCTATGGTCATCAGTCCCCTAGAACTTGGAACTACTTAAACCTAACTAACCTATGGACATCACACAACACCCAGTCATCACGAGGCAGAGAAAATCCCTGACCCCGCTGGGAATCGAACCCGGGAACCCGAGCGCGGGAAGCGAGAACGCTACCGCACGACCACGAGCTGCGGACATTTGTGTTCATATCACTAAAATTACAGATCGTACATCAGAGTTTTTTATAATTTTTGTCTTCGATGGATTTAATTATTCTTAGGAAACTGATCATGAAAAGGAACCACAGAATACCACCCGCACACAACGCTGACATAAGCTACCAGAAATATTTTTCTCCGTGATTCGTGCGTAGTTTCATTTTGGCCTCTTACATCGGCAATGAAATCTTGTTCAACAATAAATACCATCAGCACTGTTCTTAGAAAATGCAGTCTGATTCGATTAATTTTTTCTTTTCAGTACCACCAGTGCAGATTTATTTCTTACACATCGAAATATTGTTTGCAGTTTCAAGTAATTTAAATTTGCCGCTGAGATAAAAGTTAAGATGGCGGCCAACAAAAGATAGAGGGTTTCTTTTTTAATTAAGATTTTCCTTTGCTCAATAAATAATTAATCATTTAAATTGATGCCACCAAAAAATTATTAATACTGTTTTGCAAATTTGTTTAACACAAACCCTTGATATTTCGATCAGAAGTACAGACGAAGTTGCTATATAATCGCAACTAACAATGGCTGCGCATCTTGCAGCTATGATAAAACAATTAATACAAAATTATAATTAAAAGATGAAGTGATTTTTCAATAATTAATCGTAAATAGTTTTAACGCATTTGGCTCTATTTGTTTTTTAGCAGCAAATGAACATAAAAGTACAATAATTTTACGTTAAATGTTTTTCATTCAACAGACCTCAAATCGATTCGCGTCTTGCGTAGGCGACGTACATCAGAAAAATGCGACAAAAGCGTACAAAACAAAAGAAAAGAATGACATAGATTAAAAAAGAATGTGAGACAAATATTGTCTCTGTTTTACATAATTCTCATCTTTTTAAGAAATAATTACATAATTGAATGAATATTATTTAGCTACGTAATTTTCCATACGTTCATATTCCACTCGTAATAAAAAAAAAAGATTTATATATCGTGGATGTTATAAACCTCTTTCGTCATGGTGATGGGAGGGCGCGAATCCGTCGTCTTCCGGGGGAGCAACTCCTTATCACTTATACTGCGAGACGGAAACAAGCTAGCGGCCGCTCCATTATGCTCTAGGGAACATTCATGTGGGCATCTATGGGTCCAGTGGAGCTCGTGCAGGGCACAATGTAGGCCAAGGAGGGTCGTACACTTGTTGCAAACCACGTACACCCCTTCACGGCGATCATATTTCCGAGTGGCACTGGCAGTTTTCAACAAGATAATGTGCCATATCGAAGGGCCATGGTGATGGAGTGATTTGAGGAACACGGTGGCAAGTTCCAGTCGATGTGCATGCCCTCCAGTTCTCCAGATCTGAAGCCGATCGAGCACATTTGGGACGTCACTGAAAGAGGCGTCAGAGCTCATTGCCCCACTCCCCGGAATTTACTGGAGTTGGGTCACTTGTGTGTGCAGATGTGGTGCCAACTCCCTCCAGCGACCTATCAAGGCCTCATTGCCTCCATGCCACGACGCGTCGCAGATGTTATCCGTTCCAAAGATGGACATAACCAGTTGTTAGGTAGGCGGTCATAATGTTCTAGCTGATCTGTGCACCTTCTTTGCGCGGGTACGCTGAAATGGTAATCATTTTTATATCCAAACATGCGACAAACACAATTAAAAAATACCTCCAACAAAGAATGTTGTATATCACAACCTCATAATTTTTCAGGGACTAAAAGTGCCGCGCGGGATTAGCCGAGCGGTCTCGGGCGCTGCAGTCATGGACTGTGCGGCTGGTCCCGGCGGAGGTTCGGGTCCTCCGTCGGGCATGGGAGTGTGTGTTTGTCCTTAGGATAATTTAGGTTAAGTAGTGTGTAAGCTTAGGCACTGAAGACCTTAGCAGTTAAGTCCCGTAAGATTTCACACACATTTGATCATTTTTTTGACTAAAAGTAATTGTTGATTTCCTTTGGTACTATTTATTTTTACATTTTTAGGGCTCCGTGCCTGTTTCGGTAAAAACGGTATCCTTATGGAACTGCTTTGTTTCTGTATGTCCGTCTCTCTCTATGTGCGTATGTCTGTCTGTCCGACTGTTAAAAACCCCATTTTCTCAGGAATGGTTAGCGGTATCAAGTTGAAACTTATGCCACATACTAAAGCCTATGGTCCCTTGGCGGTGTAAAACATTCAATCCTCTGAGTCGATGCAATTAAAAACTACGGCCACGTGTGTCACATACTTTGATACTCTCAAGCTCACCTATCAAATCCTACAGTGAACCTCGCGTTGCTCTACAGTAATAAAACGTGGCAAGACGTAAGATTTCAGAGTGCAAGTAAAGGAGAAGAATCCCAGAATTGTCAGTCTGCAATTATGTCATACGAAAAAAAGTCTTGTGACATTTGTTATCCATCGTCAGACTTGACATTAAAACAGTCAGTAGTTCTATATTCAGGCTGACTGGGTCACAGTGGTAAAACCCTAACAGATAAAGAGTGAATTTATTGCTCATATGACTTGTTTCGGACTAGTCGGCGAATGTCTATTTCGCATATAACTTGAAAACCCGCACCTACTTGCAGTAATCGCTCCTGGGTCTCTGATGGTGGTTAAATTTCGAAACACGTCTTAGGAGCAATAAAGTCATTCCTTGCCTGATGTCTGACATTTACCATTGTTATCAGTTCAGCCTGAATGGAGAACGACTGATTATTATAATAATGGTCGCCTACCACCTGCATGACTTTATGACAGATTTACGTTATTGAAATTAAAATATTCTTGAAAATCTGAGAATCCTGGGACTGATATCTTTCCTGTATCAACGTCGATAACAGGCATAAATGGTCGACATTCTCGCCTCCCGGAATGCATTAACTGTCTATAGGCATAACGAAGTTTGCACACAACCCTCAGTCAGCGAATCCTACTTGCACTTGGCCAATTGTTTTTGTGTATATATATCATAAAACAGCAACATGTATTAACATACTTTACAATATTAAAAAATTTATCTTAATTTTTACGCTGAGTAGGTTCCCGTGTAAGAGCGTTGCATATTCTCTAAAAGTACATTGTGGAACAACACTCTACGTAAAAATTGATTTTCTCTTACAATGGCGAAAGTCATGTGATGTATTAACATAATATATTACCTGATAGACTGGAATAATAGAGAGTATTTTTAATGAAGCTCCAAACACGACCGGAGACAATAACAAAGAAAAAATAAACATGAAAAATAAATTGAACTGTTCACTTAGAAGGTAAGTTCGCATAAGACACCCTAAATTGTACATCAAGGTATTTACACATATCCAACAAGTCCCTCATTTTCTCTGCTGATAGAGGAAGAAACCCCTTATACTACAAGACAATGTGTATTTGAAGGTGGACATTCAAAAGTTCAAAGAAGGGCAGCTGGTTTTGTATCATCGCTAAATAGGGATATTGGTGATTTAATACGCGAGTTGGGAAACGAAGGAAGGAAGATTGAATGTAGCGTTCCGTCGATACCGAGGTCATTACAGATGAAGCACAAGCTCAGATTGTGTCAAGTATAGGGAAGGAAATCGACTGTGCCATTTCAAAGGAACCATCGCGCCATTTTCTTGCAGTGATTTGGTGAAATCACGGAAAATCTAAATCTGAATGGGTGGACGCAGGTTTTAACTGTCATTCTCCCGAATGCGAGTCCAGTGTGCTAACCACTGCGCTACCTCAATTGGTGCCCGATCTGGGGTGACGAAACAAAGACGTTTTTCACCATGGCGTGATCTTTCCGGGGAATTTCAATCTCCAACGTTCTCCTCCGAGTGAAATTTCTTTCTTTTTTTTTGGGGGGGGGGGGGGCCTTGTAGAGAGAGAGAAATGATCATTGTAATAAAATAAAAAGTGTTCGTTTTTCACGAGCGCTATTACAGATCAGAACGTAGGGAAACTGTGAAAATGGTTCGATGAATCTTCTGCCAGGCACTCAAGTTTGAATTCCAGAGTAGTCCTCTAGACGAAGATGTACGAAACGTCGTAACAGGTATAGGGATTTAACTTCACGTTAATTTTCTCTTATGCTTTTACCAGAGGATGACGTATCCTGGACAAAGACGCGGACAACAATGAATTTGGATTACGTGCATGTATTCAACCGTACAACTAATAATTTTAAAATTTGGTTCACACTTCCTGATGCCATCAAGAACACTGATAGTAACAAAATCATTCTGGCTCATTTCCTTCATAATGAAAGATGTACGTAAGCAAACCTCACTTATTGCATACTTCCGTTCATATAACATCATGACGTCGAGTACTCTTCTGTTTTCCGATTAACACAAAAGTACGATCCAGATCAGAAGGCTATCTCCCGAAACAACAAAATTTTCCTACACTGCTGTAAAATATCCTGTCAAAACAAGGTAGATGTCATTGTCATGGTGTTGTTTTGCCCGAACCAACAGCCCGTCCAAACAAATTATTCTAGTTATAATGACATACGTCGTTCTTCCACGTACAAGATGTAGTTTTTTCTGGCATATCTTTACCAGTTGTAAAAATATAAGATTTAGTACTGTTTCTCATACATTTCTTGACATCCTGTTTCCAGTCTGATGGATGTGCTTGCCTTCCTGTGCTTTCACTTAGCTACACAATATCCTTTGGAGTGAAACTTACATCAGCCAGATCTGCCTTTTTCATTAATACACAACATTCCTCCAGGACCATCAACTTTAAACTACAAATAGCTTAACTTGTAGAGAGAGAGAAAGACATCCGTTGCTATGGCAGCAGGTCTCATCTGATGAACCACTTCATTCCAGTGAAAACTCAATAACGCCAGAAACGTGATATACAATCTTCTTTGAGGTGGAACTTCAGCTGTTGCACGGCTTCTTCTAGGTGCTGCAATTTTAATGTTCACCAGTGTATTTAATCAGCAACTGTCTTATTCATCAGTCTTTTAGTACCGTTCATATGTGTCAAGTTAAACAGTGCTAGCGTGAGACAAAAATTCTCTGTCACTTCGCCCTGTATCTTCATCTGACATCTAGTTGTACGCATCTATTCCTGAAACTGTGACTTTCAGATGTGTCGTACAGCCACATACCTGAAACAAGCGGTGCTGAAATCTCATCTGCAACTGTCCAAACGCCGCGCTTAAGTGAGACACATCTCGTGGAAGATAGGCGGATACCAGACACAACTTTTCCATTGATATTATGACTGAAGTTCAGTTTTAGATAGTACTTTTTACCGTAAATTAACGACGTATAATTAGAGCGGTACTTTAGACACTTGCATGCAGCGAGATGGGTGCATTAGCAGATCGAGTGGTGGGGGAATGCTTCAAACGGAATATGGGAGAGCAATGTGGAGAGGGCAGTTTCATTTGCGTCAGGGCGCAATTAGGATGTACTATTGTATGAGCGGGGTTAACACCACTAGTTTCCAACCTAGACTACTCCATCCTAATAATTGGCGTTCCCGTGGACACCTTTGCACACAAAATAGCGCAATTGGGATAGGAGTTTACTACTGGATTGCAAGTGCAACCAAATTTCGAATGTATGACCGAAAGATCACGCGACCGGAAGTGCTGACATGTTGGATCTCTAGAGTATAAAAGAAGGCCTGAATTCCACAACGGATAAGTCTTCTGCTCTAGTTGGAAGTGTCAACATCGATTCCTCCAAAGTGCTTAACATCCCTCAGCTGTTAGGGAGGAGGACGAAACTAACTGACGAACGCTTTCTTTTGTGGTTATTACTGGAGAAAGTGGATAATATTGTTTCTGATATTGAAAATATAAATCACACCGAATATGGCACGCTCCTTACCAAGAAGAATTCAAATATGCTTACTCGTATTACAGAACCGTTTTGCGATAACATTATGTTAGTTAATATCTGTGATCAAGTGGACTATCATGGTCAATTACAGAAGGAGGACGTAAAATGTTAAAGAAGGAGATGTGTGGCTCATCTAACTATTATCTACGTAGTAAATACTCCAAGTTCGTCATTGCAAGACATAGTGTCAAGGTGAAGCTACCATTTCTCTTACAAGAGAACGACAGTGTGACAGCAAGAGGACTATTGGATAAAATCGGCAAGGACACAATGGAAACCATTTCGAAGAAATATAAAAATCATGTGGCTATACCATAAAAACAGAATTAACCGACATTAAAACGGATGTTCTACTGGAAGATCTGCCTGAAATATTATAGCAGCTACGTGTAGACGACTA
The DNA here is from genome assembly GCF_023864275.1 of Schistocerca cancellata. NCBI lineage: Eukaryota > Metazoa > Arthropoda > Insecta > Orthoptera > Acrididae > Schistocerca > Schistocerca cancellata. The sequence continues at coordinate 167,434,120 of NC_064632.1, forward strand.
GTACCTTTCAGATTTGGACATAACACAAAATTTTGCCGAGATTTTTAATGAAATCAAGATGTGCGACTACCTAATATCAAATCACGACTTCTACAAGGAAGGAGACTAACACGGAAACATCATTGTGATAGTGGAGAACGGTGAGACAGTAGGAGTAGGCTGTTTAATGTGGATGACCTCCAACTGAAGAATAAAGATACACTGAAGCACCAAAATACTGCTGTAGGCATGCATATTCAAATATAGAGGTATATAAACAGGCAGATTACGGTGCTGCGGTCTGGAACGCCTACGCCCATATGAGGTAACTAGTGCCTGTCGCAGTTGTTAGACCGGTTACTGCTGTTGCAGTGGCGGGTCATCAAGATTTAAGTGAGTTTCAATGCTGTGTTATAGGACACGAGTGACGGGTCACAGTATCACAGAGGTAGCTACGAAGTGGGATTTTCCCGTACGATCATTTCACGAGAGTTCCGTGAATTTCAGGAATACGGTAGAACATCAAATCTCCGACATCACTGTGGCCGAGAATAGGATCCTGCAAGAACAGAACCAATGACGACTGAAAAGAATCGTTCAACGTGACAGAAGTGCAACCTTTCGCAAATTGCAATGCTGGGCCATCAGCAAGTGTTGGCGTGCGAACCATTCAAAGAAACATGATCGATATGGGTTTTAGAAGCCTAAGCCTTACTCGTGTGCCCTTGATAACTGCACGACACAAAGCTTTACTCCTCGCCAGGGCCCGTCAACACCGACAGTGGACTGTTTATGACTGGAAATGTTTTGCCTCGTCGTACGGGTCTCGTTTCAAATTTTATCGGGTGGATAACATTATGTAGACAATCTCATGAATCCGTTGACCCTGCATGTCAACAGGGGACTGTTCAAGCTGGTGGGGGCTCTGTAATGGTGTGGGGTGTGTGCAGTTGGAGTGTTACAGGACTCCTGATACTTGTAGATATGACTCTGACAGGTGACACGTACGTAAACATCCTGTCTGATCATCTGCATCCATTTGTGTCCATCGTGCATTCCTACAGACTTTTTCAATTCCAGTAGAACAATGCGACACCCCACACATCCATAAATGCTACAGAGTGGTTCCAGGAACACTCTTCTGAGTTTAAACAATTCTGCTGGCCACCAAACTCCCCAGACTTAAACGTTATTGAGCATGTCGGGGATGGCTAGCAACGTCCTATTCAGAAGAGATCTCTAGCCCCTCATACTCTTACGGATTTGTGGACTGCCCTGCAGGATTCACGGTGTCAGTTGCCTCCAGCACTAGTTCAAACATTAATCTAGTTCAAGGCACGTCGTGTTGCGGCACTTCAGTGTGCTCGCCGGGCCCCTTCACGATATTAGGCAGGTGTACCAGTTTTTTGACTCTTCAGTTTATACAACAAATTTGTATGTTAAATCACATGACCAGGTGTGAATCAATTTACTGGTGTCCACCTTACAGATTTTATAGTGTGCAGAAATGCGACTACGAGAGACGTTTGCTTCTTCATTGGTTAAGGACCATGGTACGACCAGACGGGAGGCTACAATATATAACTACAGAATGAATTGTGTGTTTTAGCCTGTGCAAAACAGTTAAAGTGTTTTAATTTCTAACAAACAGTATTTCCAATGAAACTTCCTCGCAGGGTAAAACTGTTTTCCGGAGCGAGACTCGAACTCTGGACCTTTGCTTTTTGCCGGCAAGTGGTTCGCAGGAGAGCTTCTGTGAGGTTTGGAAGGTAGGACACGAGGTACTACCAGAAGTAAAGCTGTGAGGACGGGTCTTGAGTCGTACTTCCGTAGCTCAGACGGTAGAGCACTTGTCCGCGAAAGGCAAATGTCTCGAGTTCGATTCTCGCTCCGGCATACAGTTTTAATCCGCCAGGAAGTTTCATATCAACGCACACTCCGTTGCAGAGTGAAAATCTTATTCATTATGTACTATGTGCTCCACTGTACTATGTGCCAGTCACATCCGTGTGTCGTGTCAGTTAACTTGCAACTTACTGAACAGCGGCTGTGTGGTGTGTTGTTTAACAACATTCTGCAGTTTTTCTAATGGGGTAATAAGAATACCCGAAGAGTGACTGGTGTGCAAGTAACTAGGCCAGACTGTCAAGACCGAGAAAAGCTTATGCTCTGCCTGCATACAGTTTTAACAGTTTACCTGTAAACTATGTGGAGGTATTTAACACTGACTCCAACAAAGGGAATATAACACAGGAGTCCTGTATTACAGCAGGAGGACATTGTTCTCCACAATACTGTCGGATATAGACACTGCCGAATTAGGACAGGTTTCCACAAACAATGTCATTCAACAAGTCCTAAGAAAAAGACTGAATGTCTCACACAGATTTAAGACATTCCCCATTAAAGAAATTACGCCTTTAAGTGTCGTTGCTTTGTTGTTGTATGAAAAAGAAAACTGAAAACGAATGAGATCGAAGCTAAAAAACCGTAAATTGGAATATATGGCGGATACAACTGTCATAAAATAAGAATATAAACTGCAATTGGAAAAAGAAGAAGCTATTGAAAATGCGCAGGCAAGGCTTAGATATTGCTTTAAACACAGCATGTGGTGAAGTCCGGCGACCACTGGGGAATATAAAAAAATCTGCATTTACTATTAATAGCAACGGTGAGTGGCCATATATTGGAGTTCTGGGCGAAAAGGATGGATTGGAGCACATTTACTACGTTAAAAGACAGACGAACAACGTGTTTATGAAGCTCGGTTCTCACCTGAATGTGCTTAAAAAGGACGGTTACATTGCGTCTAAGTGTGCTGGATTGGATGCTGAGCATCTAGCAACGGAACAAGCGTTTGCATAGCTTAAAACCAACGGTATAACAGCATTTAATGAGCACTCGTTTGCAGAAATTGTGAACATCAAGTTCTACACGGAAATTCCACAAGAATATGCAGCAGGAGAACTGGTAGCATACACCCAGGAAGATGTGGAACGTTATAACAATAATGCTATGCAAGAAATGAGAGATAAATTTACAGTCATCGAATGCTCTGGTCTAGAAGAACTACTGGAAGGAACAGAGGTAAATCTTAAAAGTCAAAAAAGAGGTAGTATATAGGAAAAAATTTAGATATGTACTAGAATTCGAAGACATAGCTCCTTTGTACCTTTCAGATTACTGGCTGGAGAAAGAATTAGAAGAGTCCAATTGAGATTTAAGCTATAAGATAAAAATTAAGGTGGATGTTATTGAAACGACACCATTCAAAAATAAAGAAATAATTGTTTTGCGTATGTAACTGCATATCTAGACAGTAATAAAGATTTTGTATAAGAATATGTACTTTCAGATGTTCTCCATCATATCAAACCGCAAGAATGACAGATACTTACTATGATCTGCGTGTATGGCTGGTGGGTAGTTGGATGACTTTGTGAAGTAGTTGAAACTAGGTAGCTGAAGACAAGGCAGCCCACATTTCATACCTGTATGAGGCTCCCAGGCGACTGACCTTTCCCTGTCAGTTCCCAAAATGGGGTGAGGTGGTGGTATTGGAAGCAAACAGTTTGAATTTCCCAACAAAATCAGAATTTCCTGTAAGTTTCTGTTATAATAATAATAATAATAATAATAATTATTATTATTATTATTATTATTATTATTATTATTATTATATCCTCTGCAGTGTAACTGACATTTGAATTTACCACGAAATTTGAACAGAAATTCCACAAAAATGTGCAGCAAAAGAGCTGGTAGCTTACACCCAGGAATTTGAATTTACTGCGAAATTCTGAATTTCCCATTAAAAGGATGGAGAGGGGAGGGGAGGGGAGGGGAGGAGAATAGTCAGTGGGGAGTCAGAGGTTGGATTTTCCAAGGGGGGAGGGGATTTCCCAGGGTCATGGGGGAGGAGGATGGAGGTGTAATTTAATTAATTAGTAAATCAATGTCATGTTAAAACTGCGCCAGTATTGGCCCTGTGCCACTACTAGCTTCAGCTTAAATCTATTTAGAATTTAAACAAATGTGATAAAACAAATAACTTTTATCAGTATAATTATTTACAGCATGTCACTTGCACCAAAGCACTTATTATTTCCACCAATGTGGATATTTATACTCCGAATAGTATGGTTGACGCCATCCTCTACTGCCCATGTGTCTGGTCGATCTTACGACAGAGACAAGTCAAAACTTTCGTTATGGATCACACACAGCTCCGACGTCAGATGCACAAAGGTGTGGAGATCAGGAGCAGAACGTTGTAGCGGAACTTGGGTGGTACATACCGTATTATTTACGTTACGAAGCTTACGTCGTCGGCAGCAGTGTTAACTGACCTGCACGGCCTTCGCAGCACAGTCACTCGCGTTTGTGCGTAACTCGGTCGCCAGAGCTTCGCAGTCGACGGCAAAGTTTCGCACCGCAATTAGTTTGCCGCATCGGTGGGTTCGGCACGCCGGATTTAACACGCGATGACCACTAGTCCGCAGGAAATTGTAAGCCTTGGCCGCTTTGAACGAGCGATTCTAATACGCTTGCTAACAAGCCAATTATCAAAGGGACCGCGGACCAGCATACTGTACGCCCCAGACCACACCACCCGAAAGCCTTCTCCTATGACTCGATCCACTGCCGCCGCAACCTATCGACACTGTCGCAAGACAACAGGCGCTGTGTTCAGTGTAACAGTAGCGAACGCCGAAGACGGGAGTGCTGTGCCACATTTCACAGCCCATGATGCGTTACAGAACGGACCACTAGCGAGGAGGCCCAAACGACCCTGATAGTTTTGGTCGCTAGACGTAAGATTGAGCGGTGCTGGTCCCTATTCTTGTCGATTGCCAGCCATTTCAGAGTGGCTGTCACTCCCCACACAAACGTTGAACTGCCTTGTGTGTTCTACTTCTGGCCCTGAGGTTTCTTTGCTCCACCATTTCTCAACTCGTAACACGTATCCAACCTTTCCATCTCCACGTTTAGTTTTGTTTCTTGCTCGTTTACCATTTCCTGCACGTTTTCGTTCCTTGTCGATCAAGCTTATCTGATCCTCAAATAGTCTTCTGTAACACCACATTTTAGAGGCTGCTAATCGTTTCTTTTCCATCGCCCAGTTGTCTAAATTTCGCGCCAATGTGTCCTCCAAAAATAACTATAACTTTCTTCTCTCAGAGTATACATTTTTGAAGGCTGTATAAACTAACTGGGAGGTGGCAAGTGTGACTACAACGAAATATGATTCATTATCTGCATCTGTCTACGTTACTGTACCAGGAGTCGAAAGCAGTGACTCTCAAGGACTCCTGCTGTTTTTTGACTGCCCAAAACGCCTACGTACTGAATATTAATTCTTTGATGGGGCGATCCTTCGCCATATAACAGAGACTGTCCATAGCCGCAAGATTCCTATTGAAAAAATGCAGTGTTTAACATTCTGTACCTTTCCCCAACTTCCAAGTCGTCTGAAGTCCCAGAAATATTATCTAACTGCAGGCCCAGTTCCTATCACAAGGAAAAAACGTGTAACGGATATCCAACAAACGGACTTCACATCATCTGTCAGAAACTGAATTTCACTAAAGGTTTTCTAATAATTCTCCCTTAAAGGGTACATGATGTAAGTAATCACAGGAGGAAGGTTGGTGTATGGGAATGCACATAGGGACAAAATTTAACGAACTAAATTGAACCTGAGAACAAACTGGAGCCTACTTCTGAACTGCATTAAGTATGTATTAATAATTATTATTCAGCGATGATTAGCTGGGTACGGAGCTCAGCAAGTAAGCACATACGATTAGACTCAAAGTCTGAGACATTCACAGAATTACCAGAGGTAACATTCACCACTTTCTCGCCAATGTTGATTAATCAAAACTGGATTGTACATCCCAATGGACAGCATCGCAATCGGAATCGCGATGCATGAAGTGAGTCAAGAACAGGTCAAGAGCAAGTTCTGCATCATCTGAATCTAGATGTATCATAGCATAATTGTTACTCGCGAGAACTACAGTCGCCTATAACATAGCTCTCCCTTTTATCTCCCCTCTACTCTCGAGACGTAAACCTGTATTACAGTGCCCGCGTGGTTATTGTTTTTTGGGTGATGATAACCTGTTTCTTTTCTTTCAAGACTGAAGTCTGTGGCATGCTTCACATCGGCAGTTAATGGTGCGGTAATATAAAGAGCCTGCAATTCGGTGACGACTTTAATTCTATTATTACTACGGACTACTTCAAAATTTTATCTACGCCAACCATTACGTGCAAAAATCAAGTGAGCATTGCACTAAGATCCACTACATACCAGCCACTCGAAGCAAAATAGCAATCAAAATAATGACTATAACTTCTGCGTTCAAAGTGCAAAGAAAGTTTATTTAACTTGAAGTCAAAGAACTAATCTTTATGCGCTAAATTGTTGCTGATGTTTCTTAAAGGCTAGAGCAGGTGATACACGACATGAGAATGATGTCAACTCGAGGTGACTAAAACGTTCTCTTCACTATAATCAATCGGCAATCCAGTTATATAACAATCTTGGCTGGAAGGTGTAAAACTACAAGGAGAACGATTAGGTTTTAAGGTTCCGTCATTAGAGACTGAGCCCAACTTGGAGTGGGGAAGGACGTTATGAAACGTACCTTCTTTCCTACATTTAATAGTAACCTTTAAACTGATCTATAAAGACTGCAACTGAAAAGAATACAAATTCACGTGAAGCATTCATCTTTAGAAATTGTTGTGTCGATTAGGCAAGCTTCAGAAGCGATGGAACTGAAAATTAATCCAACGTGTGATAGTTACTTTAAGCTGACGTTTAAAAGCGTTTTTCACCGCATTTATAAATTTTTAATCGGGCCAGCGTGTAAAGTTGGCTCTCGTCAGTGCTTAGTGGCATTGGATCACGCGAGTTATTTCAATTCTCAAATACAGAAGTATGGGACCTTAATTTGAATGAAGGCACCTTTTTTGTGAAATAACAGAATAATTTTAACGACAGTGAGCGACTGACTCACAGTCGTTTCAACCACTAAAAAATCCAGTACCAACTTTTTATGCAGCCGCCAATTACAGATATATTGAATTAATGTGTTTGCAGGAACGAACAACATGAGTGTATAAATAATTTTCTTGAAACATAATTTAACAATACTGCTAGTTATTATTCAGATAAAAATGCTTGCATGATACATAGATACGAACAGTCAAGTGCAGAAGAACAAATACTGATTATATACAGAAGGAAACACGCGACGTGCTCTTAGAAGACAAATGGGTTAATACTATTAACATAATAGTTGACTGCAACTTTGTAGTATCGAGTGTTTCCCATACACTAGTTTGTTGCCATCTGATTTCATCTTCACGCAAAGTTATACCCATTGCATTTGTATTCTGTGTAGATAATGCTTAGAAAAAATACGTTCCGCCTCAGAATTCCTTTTAACAATACATGGAACAGGTGACCTAACACCTCGCTCTGTGGTTTCACAGTGTGTAGAAAGGGTTCTCAGTCTGTTTTCGGTCTCTGCCAGTAAACGTTCCTGCCAACACCAGAAGTGGCTCCTGAAAATGACTTGAGTCTCGTCTTACAGCAACTCCCGTGGTGCTCGGGAGTACATACACTCGCCTGGTCCCTGCCCAGGTTGTAGTGCGTAGTGTAGCAGAGTGTAGTGTGTAGAGCGCAGGGCTTGTGGCGGCCAGCCGTCTGTCGTCTACTCTCGAGTCACAGACACTCCCACCCAATTTCCGGAAAGAGCGCCCTGGCCGTAGACTAACACGGAAATGAGGGCACGATTACACAGGTCGGGTTTCTCGCTGCCGGCTCGCCTGTTTCCACACGTACAGCTGCAAGGAGACAGTTCTGGAGGTCTCTCTGACTTGATGATTCGTTGTGTGAAGGTGACCTGAATATTCTTTCTGTTACGTGCAAGACAAGAGGATGGCGACAACCATACTCGTCCACTGTGGAAGCAAACCTTAGAGACAAAATCTAGAGAGCACCCATCTCGACGCTACGTTGTAATGTAAAGAAGTAGTTAGTTTAATGTGAAGAACTAAGCACTGGGATGATGATGAGCAAAAGTAAAACAATGCTAACTGAATGTCGTCGAATTAAATCAGGCGATACTGACGGAAATAGATTAGGAAACAAGGCGATGAAAGTGGTAACTGTATCTTGCTGTTTAAGTAAGAAAATAACTGATGACGGTCGAAGTCGAGAATATGTAAAATGCGTACTGGCAGAAGCAAGAAAGTGTTTTGAAAGAAGATAAATTTGTTAAATTTAAATATTAGTTAGTCTTTTCTGAAGGAAATGGTCTAGAGCTGTAACAAAGCAGTTAGATTCTTTCCCCCTGTTACATTTTTCTTCCCCCCCAATTTTTTTTTTTTTTCAAATATCGTCCATAGTGTTATTTTTATGAGATACGCATAGCATCTAAATACCTCAAATATTGATAAAGGGTTTTTCCAACTTAAGTATTTATTACATTCCTTTTGCCAACAGGAGTTAATGAGCTAATTAGTTTACCTAAAAACCGTGCTAATTACAAATACCAGCAATATAAAAATTCGTAGTCATTGTTCATTTGTAAATATATACCCAACAACTAACATCCTGATATAAATCAAAACACACACAAAAATAAGTGATGCAGTTACGCGTCTGATGCCAAAAACATAGTAGTACCTTCTGCACTCATTTGGTTTCAGAGTAACTAGCATTCATATTTAAAACATTGTTACTGAAATAGAATCCCTTATTCTGGCAAACCAGCCAGCGTAATTTAATAGAACTTCGTGTTCTGTCTAAAAAGTTTTCAGTCAAACAAATCTCATTCCACTGTTCGGTTATTTAAATATGGAAATCTTTAAATTTAACTAATGAAAATAAAGCAAGCAACAACAGCTGAATGACTTGTTGTCAAGTCTTCGAAGTAAACACTCCAAAAATGAATTCACCGAAGTTAAGGAAGTATCGATATAGCAGGTTGTATTTACAAGGAATACATACGGACCCAAAGAAGGCATTATTGAGATGCCGAAACTGGTTGTCTAAATAAACTAACTTCTCAGAGCGTATGGCTGTTTTGGCGATTTTCCTTGGTAAATAACTGAACATAGTTCTAATTATGGTAATCTTATAAACGAGAGGCTGCTGGAAGCCATTTTGGCCAGTCTCTGGAAAGTCATGAAACGAGTAAAACCTATGACCCAAAAAGTACCACATACCTGTTATCACAAACAACATCTCGTACAGTGTCCAAAGATTTACCTAAATTCAGAAATTTCGCATCCAGGGAATCTTTCTGTAATTCAGTGACTGTTTTTAATGACTGACTGTGAACGTACAGTGTATCTCATGAACTGTGTTAATCTCCATTCTGCAAGCAATGTTGGACTAGCCCGCCCGGTTGGCCGTGCGGTCTAACGCACGGCTTTCCGGGTGGGAAGGAGCGCCTGATCCCCGGCACGATTCCGCCCGGCGGTGTCGAGGTCCGGTGAACCGGCGAGTCTGTGGATGGTTTTTAGGCCGTTTTCCATCTATCTACCTTGGCGAACGCGGGCTGGTTCCCCTTATTCCGCCTCAGTTACACTATGTCTGCGATTGTTGTGCAAACAAGTTCTCCACGTACGCGTACACCACCATTACTCTACCACGCAAACATAGGGGTTACACTCGTCTGGTGTGAGACGTTCCCGGGGGGTTCCACCGGAGGCCCAACCGCACAATAACCCTGGGTTCGGTGTGGAGCGGTGAAGGGGTGAGGTGAACTGCGGTAGTCGTCGTGGGGTTGTGGACCACTGCGGCGGAGGCGGAGCCTCTCCGTCGTTTCTAGATCCCCCGTTAACATACATACAATACAATACAATATTGGACTGAGTACTGCGTTATTTCCATATTATGCTTACTGTTCACGGCGTGTTCGTTTTCATATGACTACCTTTTTGGAAGGACAGTGTAATTAGGGAATGTGTTAATAATTTACTTGTTACACATTGCTAATTGTATCCAATTATGTCTATGTTAGGTTACTTCACTTGAACTGTTATATAATAGCACATCAGTCAAGCCTAGTATCAGTCTGTCCATTTACCTGCGCATAAATTATGACAGCTGAGACGCGATTCGTTCATAAATCGTACGCCATTTAATACCAAAGTGCAGTTAAATAGAACTGGATATGTTGTATGAAATAGTGGTCGCAATCGGCTGGTTCTTAGCCTATGTAACTTAAAATACCAGGTCTGACATTAGCATATTGAAATTAAATCTACCGTCAGAGCTATGGGTGGTTGAAGTGGTTTACAAAAGTGTCATATCCGTGGGTGTCGTTGAAAGACTTTAGAATGACGACAGAAGATATGCTGATGCAGATAGCATAGTTCAGAGAGAAAAAGTCTGCTTTAATGGAAGACCAGCCATAAGATTATGGAGTACAGCGAAACCAGCAAACAACCTAGTGATATTTAAGACATGATATTGACGGAAGATTAAATTTGCATCATCGTGTCACCCTGCCGCCATGTGACGTATCCATATACACTGCCGAAACTAGTAATCCAGTGATTGTGTTAATACGAGGGTCACTCCAAAAGAAATGCACACTATGTTTGCAAAAATACAGTTTTCATGCTGCATGTGTGAAAGTTTTATAGTGTGTAGATAGATCCTTCCCGCTTGTTTTCAAACTTAGTTCAACCTGTTCCCGTGAGTGGCGCCGTCACAGCATGTCTTCAAGATGGCTGCTACACTTGACGTTCGTCAGAAGCAACGTGCTGTCATAGAATTCCTGTGCTGTGAAAACGAGACAGCGGGAAATATCCACAAGAGGTTGAAAAAGGGGTATGGAGATGCTGCTGTCGATCGCAGTACAGTTAATCTATGGGCAAGCAGGTTATGTGATGGAAGTGGGCACGACAATGTTGAGGATTGTCCTCGCAGCAGCAGGCCTCGTACCACACACAATCCAGACAACGTGCAGAGAGTTAACGAATTGGTGACTGCTGACAGACGCATCACAGTGAACGAATCGTAAAGCTACGTTTGGATAGGGGAATGAAGTGTTCGCAAAATACTGAAAGTGTTGGCGTTAAAAAAGGTTTGTGCCAGGTGGGTTCCCAGGGTGTTGACAGTGGCTCACAAAGAAACAAGAAAAACGGTATGCAGCGAACTTTTGAAACAGTACGAGAATGGTGGAGATGAATTTCTTGGAAGAATTGTGACAGGTGATGAAACATGGTTCCATCATTTTTCACCACAAGCAAAGAGGCAATCAATGGAGTGGCATCATGCAAATTCACCCAAAAACAAAAAAAAATTCAAAACCACACCTTCTGCTGGAATAGTTATGGCTACGGTGTTTATCGATTCCGAAGGACTCTTGCTTGTGGACATCATGCCAAGTGGAACCACCATAAATCCTGATGCATATGTGACGACACTGGAGAAACGTCAAGATCAACTGTGTCGTGTTAGACCACATAGGCAAAAGCAGGATGTTTTGCTGTTGCACGACAATGCACGGCCACATGTCAGTCAAAAAAACCATGGAAGCGATCACAAAACTTGGGTGGACAACACTGAAACACCCGCCTTACAGTCCTAACCTGGCTCCATGTGACTATGATCTCTTTGGGAAACTGAAAGACTCTCTTCGTGGAACAACGTTTGAAAATGATGACTCCCTTGTGCACGCTGCCAAACAATGGCTCCTACAGGTTGGTCCAGAATTTTACCATGCGGGTATACAGGCGCTGATTTCAAGATGGCGTAAGGCAGTTGAGAGGGACGGAAATTATGTGGAGAAATGAAAATATTGTTCCTAAAGGATGTATCTATACACTGTAAAACTTTCAAACATGTAGAATACAAAATGGATTTAAAAAAATAGTGTGCATTTCTTTTGGAGTGACATTCGTATAACAATCTTCACAAACAAATTGGTGTTCACACAAAATTATAGATCGCCTCCTGCACTGAATTATCATGTGACGTATCCATAACGGTAATGATATTGATAGTAGAAATAGTACATGCAGTGTAATATAAGAGGGAGGCTCGGGAAGACCCTCCCAGCAAACGTCAATGGGAAATGAGAAATGTCTGATCTGGAGTAAGGTATTTATCGTAGTTGCGATGTGGGCGTAGGGTGCGTTGAAGCAAGGGTACGTAATGTCAGTTCCTTTTCACCTCCGGAGCCCAGACATTAGACTGTTACCTCCACACGCTTGTCATGGCAGGTGGTTCTGGACAGAAACGTGTGGCGTTGACGCCGCTGACCACAGACTAGCCAAACGGTGCGCGGAACATTGAATATGGCGCCGTGATTCAGATGCGCGGTGACGCGGCCAGTGCTCTGAATAAGCGCCCGCTGCCGGTGATTGGCTGTGGTCCACTCTCTGTCCCATCTCGTGCCGTCGCTGTTAACACGGCGCTAATTACCGCATCGCGCAACCACGTGGGTGATCGTGCAAGCGGTGCCTTCCCACTGCTGATTAGCTGGGAACGAGCAGGGAGTGATTTACTGGCGAGCCGGGCACCAGATCGTATAATGCGGGAAAACGATTGCGTCCAAAGCTCGGTATATCCAATTGCCTTCTATTTAAGGCAATAGAGGTTTCCCCAATGGAGGCTAACTAGCTGGACAGAATCATTAACAGTGAATAGCGGCGTTTCTTTTTTTTTCCAGCTGTTCCTTGCAGATACATAGAAGAGATACCGATAGGGTTGTGAAAGCGGACAGTGTCACATTCAAGGCAGCGAAAGACTACCTACAGCTAGTACACAGACCAAATTGCAGTTACAGGAGTCATAGTAAAAAAAATAGAATGTAAGCAATGGTTGAGCAGGGGTTGAGACAGAAATGTAGCTTATCGCGTATGCTATTCTATTCTTATACTATGTAAGACGTGAAGGAAGTCAACGAAAATTTTGAAAAAAGAGTCAAAGTTCAAGGAGAGTAAAAAATCCGAAAACATGGAGTTAAAAAGGTTTTGAAAAGATGTGCTTCAGAGTAAGAAATGAAATGCATTAGAGAAACATTTCACGCGCCTTTGAATGATGTTCGAAATCTAGCAAACAAATGATGCTCTTCGCTCTGCTATCAGACATACATCCTCAACTATTCTATTCTGTTCTATCTGTCGCTTTCGCCTTGTCCCGTAGTTACGCAGGGTCAGCCATCGTTAATCGGATTTGGCATGTTAATATTTAAGGGGTGGCCGGATGCCCTTCCTGCCGCTACCCCGTACCCCCCGGGACGGAATTAGTGTATCACAACTGCCTGCATCGAGTGTAATCCATGAAATAGTGCGGATGTGTTCAAATGTCTGCGAGCTGTGTAACTTAGGCGGAACATGGGGACCAGCCCGGTATTCACCTAGCGGGATGTGGAAAACCGCCTAAAAACCACATCCAGGCTGGCCGGCACATCGGCCCTCATCGGATTCGATCCGTGGTCGGCGCGCCTACCCGCGTCCAGGAAGCAGCGCGTTAGCGCTCTGGGTTATCCTTGCGGGTCACATACATCCTCAACTAATCTTTAAAATTTAAATATTCTATAATGATGCTCTGCGGTCCGCTATCAGATATACATCTTCAACTAATCTTTAAAATTCTAATATTCCCGAAATCTAATACTAAATACAATGACAGCATATCAAGATTTTCATTCTCCAGAGTCACTGTCAATGTGGTCCCGTTGGGAGCCCAGATACCGATCCCACCGCTTCTGCCATGAACGGAATGCATCCTCAAAGTCTTTTGTAGTCAGTGTGTCGAACACCGCTTGCAATTCCGCTTGAATCTCCTATATCGTGTCAAATCTCAGTCCCTTCAACTACATTTTTCAAGGGAAAGAAATGGCACAGAGCCCAGTCCAACGAGTGCGATGGATGAGTGAGAACCACCGTGTTGCTCTTTTGCCCAAAACTGCTGCACGATAAACGCTATATGAGGTCTCGCTTTGTTGTGGTGAAGGACTCAGTCATTCCTGCACGACTTTTCTGGGCGTTACCCTGCCACATCCTCCCTTATCTGCCTTAGAACATCACTATATGTCGTGGATGGTCTGCCTACCAATTTTTGCAGTCGCATTCCGCACAGGTGTGACATATTCTAGTGTAATGCCAGTAGATGGTCATCCCAAACATTAATCGTCATCAACAGGTCGGCAATTTTTAAAATGTTTAAACCATTTATACGTTTGTGTCTGATCGAAAGCGTTGTTACTAAAGCTTGCAATAACATTTTGTGCGTTTCTGCGGCTGATTTTCCCAAGTTTAAAACATAACTTGATAGAGTAACGCTGTTCTCTCAGGTCGGTCATGGCAAAATAGCAAACACAAGCAAACGTCAGAATGGAGAACTGACCGCTAACAATTATCACGTCCGCTTAGATCGAAGATGCTAAGCATACTGACGCACGAAACAAGTATTACACGGCACCTAGCGGCCTTTGGTTGTACTCGTTTGCAAGCGCTCGTCATACAAATTTCGTGAACTTTTGGATAGCACATCGTAAGTTAAACATTGAACTTTACATTCTAAATCTGATCCTCATTTGCTGTACATATATTCGAATACCATTCAAAGCTATGTCAAATGTTTATCTACTCTATTTTATTTCCCACTTTCACAAGACATTTGAGCATTTTTCTGATCAATATCTTTTATTTGAGCATTTTATGGATAACCTTCACTCGAAAATGTAACTTTTTGCGCAAAATAGCTAGGCCTTGAAAAGGTAGTTTTTAACGCTTCACTTAAGCTCCTAGCAGCAGCTTTTCAGAAAATATTTCAGTTTTACCTAAGATCACTAATTAAGTTTTTCTTACTTATTCTGATTACTGCTAAGTAATTAAATCTTTCTTGGAAAAGCTAGACATCACATTAGCCAATTTGGTACCTCATCTATCCATTTCCCGCTCTTTGTTTGGCAATGAAGATTCAGATAATAATCTATTGTGTAATTACTAGGGAGTCTCCTTTCCACTCCGCTCAAACATGTGATTAAAATAATAAATAAGCCTGTTGAGGTTTCCCAATGACAGTGTAATTCGTTTGGAGACGGCACAAGGTGTCGAAAAGCAGTTGAACGAAGTGGATAATGCCTTGAAAAAAGCCCAAAAATTGATCACCAAAATAAGTAAACGATAATGCAATAAAATCAGATGATACTGGAGGTATTCGATTAGAAAATCAAGTAGCAAATATCGTAGGGGAACTTTGTTATTTGGGCAGAAAAATAACATGACGGTACAAGCGGAGAGGATATGATATGCAGACTGGCAATAGCAAGAAGGGCATTTCAGCAACGGAGAAATTTGTTAACATCGGATATAAATTTAAATGGTAGGAAGTCTGTGCTGTAAGTATTCGCCTTGAACGTAGCCTCGTACGGTAGTGAAACGTGGACGATAAACAGTACAGACTTGAAGAGAGTAATTAATGCCTTTCAAATTTGTTGTTATAGTTGAAGCTGACGATAAGGTAGGTACACCAGACTACTAATGAAGAGGTATTGATTATAATTGTAGAGGACAAAAACAGACAAAATATGACTAAAACATGGGATCTGTGGACAGGAAATATCCAGAAGTATAAGGCAATAATTACTTAATGATGGGGCGTGTTAAGGGTAAAATAAGTAGAGGGAGATCAAGGTTTGACTTCACTAAGGATGTTCAAGTGGATGTAAATTTCAGTACTTACATCCAGTGTGTTTGGGTATAACTGCAGATACTGTGATCATTGGTATCTTAATGTGTGCCCCCATCAGTGCTTTGATGGTTTTTCTCTGCTTCTAACAGTCTTCCCACAAACATCACATAATTTATTATGTTTTCTGCATGGTCATAAATGCACAACTAAGTGAACTATACCTGTCAGTTTAGACACCGTTGATATGGATACGTCACATTATAATTCAGTGCAGGACGCGATCTATAATTTTGTGTGAACACCAATTTATTTGTGAAGATTGTTACATTAACACAATTACTGGATTACTAGTTTCGGCAGTGTGCATTACCATCTTGAGACCTAGAGAAAGAAAATATGCCGAGATTACATGTATAGTCAATTAAGAATGGAGTAGGTCATACACAACAGCTCAACTGCGAAAATTACATACCGATACCGATGAAACCGAGCAGTGGTAGTTACACCATACAATGCTTAAACCACTCCGTTACAACAGGACTACACCAAATGCTGTGAAATAGTAACTTTCACAATATTCTGCTCGTATAATCGGATACAATACAAAGTCAAAATTTAATAATGAATACCTCTAAATTTAGATAAAATCATACCGCAATTAGAGGCGTGCAGTCATAATGTACTTGAAGTGCAAATGGCGTGAACAAAACACACGTGCCACATCTTGCCTCTTCATTGTACAATGCCATGTTGGCTGCGACAGAGTAACTGACGACAGGATTTGCAGTGTAACGGAAACTAGTGATGAAAGTTACCACCAGACAGTGGTCTGCACTGCATGACGTCGATTACAACTAATGTAACATGGTCACATTTTTGTTCAACGTTTGAAAATTGACAGAAGGAATGTAACATCAAAGTAGTATACATCATGTAATCATGACGACAAAGCTTGCACGAATTGCACATAAAGCAGACACAGCCTGCTGTAAAACATCATGGATGGCTGCCTATACAATTAGATAAAAATTGGAAACATTTTTTCACTTAACCATGCCTTCACAGATCACATAAATTAACGATTTTATATCGTACAACACATGTATCATAATTAGCTTTAAGGGAAAGCTGTACAGTCCACATTTACAGAACTATGAAATACGACATGAGCCTGTTGGTCGGTGTCGGTGCAAGCGAAGGATGACAAGTAACAATAGCGTAATAGGAAACTGTAAAACAAGGCCCTAATC
Organism: Schistocerca cancellata; assembly: GCF_023864275.1. Classification (NCBI taxonomy): domain Eukaryota; kingdom Metazoa; phylum Arthropoda; class Insecta; order Orthoptera; family Acrididae; genus Schistocerca; species Schistocerca cancellata. Next base: position 167,451,034 of record NC_064632.1, read on the forward strand.
AATGTACGATAGCAATATAAAATAAATTCATGTATAAAACGTTTTAGTGGAAACTCGTACCACTATGAAATTACATATAAAATATACGACTTACTATTTAAATTTCCATCTTTGCATCAATGTGCCATCATTGTGTGAATAAAACTTAGTTGGCCTATAACCATTGCTTACCACTTTCTATTATTTATTTTTAGAAATTGGTGTTAGTAAGAAGACTACAGTACAAATTTATAGATCGCCTGTGGCATAAATGATTATGTCAGTTAACCACAATAGCAATGATACTGATAATGGAAATCATAAATGGAATTCAATATACGGTTCTAGGCGCTTCAGTGCCGAACCGCGAGACTGCTACGGTCGTAGGTTCGAATCCTGCCTCGGACATGGATGTGTATGATGTCCTTAGGTTATTTAGGTTTAAGTAGTTCTACGTTCTAAGAGACTGATGACCTCAGATTTAAGTCCCATAGTGCTCAGAGCCATTTGAACCATTTGAATTTGATATACACTACTGGCCATTAAAATTAATACACCACGAAGATGACGTGCTACAGACGCGAAATTTAACCGTCAGGGAGAAGATGCTGTGATATGCAGATGATTAGCTTTTCAGAGCATTCACACGAGGTTGGCGCCGGTGGCGACACCTACAAGGTGCTGACATGAGGAAAGTTTCTAACCGATTTCTCATACACAAACAGCAGCTGACCGGCGTTGCCTGGTGAAACGTTGTTCTGATGCCTCGTGTAACGAGGAGAAATTCGTACCATCACGTTTCCGACTTTGATATAAGTCGGATTGTAGGCTATCGCGATTGTAGTTTATCGTATCGCGTAGTTGCTGCTCACGTTAGTCGAGATTCAATGACTGTTAGCAGAATATGGAATCGCTGGGTTCAGGAGGGTAATACGGAACGCCGTGCTGTATCCCAACGGCCTCTTATCACTAGCAGTAGAGATGACAGGCATCTTATCTGCGTGGCTGTAACGGATCGTGCAGGCACGTCTCGATCCCTGAGTCAACAGATGGGGACGTTTCCAAGACAACAACCATCTGCACGAACAGTTCGATGACGTTTGCAGCAGCATGGACTATCAGCTCGGAGACCATGGCTGCGGTTACCCTTGACAGTGCATCACAGACAGGAGCGCCTGCGATGGTGTACTCAACGACGAACCTGGGTGCACGAATGGCAAAACGTCATTTTTTCGGATGAATCCAAGTTCTGTTTACAGCATCATGATGGTCGCATCCGTGTTTGGCGACATCGCAGTGAACGCACATTGGAAGCGTGTATTTGTCATCGCCATACTGGAGTATCACTCGGCGTGATGGTATGGGGTGCCATTGGTTACACGTCTCGGTCACCTCTTGTTCGCATCGACGGCACTTTGAACAGTGGTCGTTACATTTCAGATGTGTTGCGACCCGTGGCTTCACCCTTCATTCGATCCCTGCGTAACCCTACATTTCAGCAAGATAATGCACAGCCGCATGTTTCAGGTCATGTACGGGCCTTTCTGGATACAAAAAATGTTCGACTGCTGACCTGGCCAGAACATTCTCTAGATCTCTCACCAATTGAAAACGTCTGGTCAATGGTGGCCGAGCAACTGGCTCGTCGCAATACGCCAGTCACTACTCTTCATGAACTGTGGTATCATTTTGAAGCTGCATGATCAGCTGTACATGTACACGCCATCCAAGCTCTGTTTGACTCAACGCCCAGGCGTATCAAGGCCGTTATTATGGCCAGAGGTGATTGTTCTGGGTACTGATTTCTCAGGATGTATGCACCCAAATTGCGTGAAAATGTAATCACATGTCAGTTCTAGTTTAATATATTTGTCCAATGAATACCCGTTTATCATCTGCATTTCTTCTTGGTGTAATAATTTTAATGGCCAGTAGTGTAAGAATGTGAATCGGGGAGGTTGTCCCAGCTAGAAGACTGCAGTACATGATAAGTATAATAATAATAATAATAATAATAATAATAATTACTATTACTGCACACACGAAGGCTTGTTTCGTTGTAATGAGCTGATCCACTGTTAATTAAACCTTGCACAGGCGTCCGTCATTCAATTAGTATTAAATGATTAAACTTTCAGGCCGTTCGGAACTAACATCCGTCGTCAAAATTGCAAATGAACAGCTACCAAACGTTATCTTCAGGTATCACATACTGTCTCAGTTCATAAAGAATGCTAGCTGGATACTAGTGTGAACTTCTCATATATGCGCTATTGATGACAAGTCAGCCGGGCAAGCAATTCGGGGATCCGTTCGTTCCACAACTGCTTGTAGTGTGAACTACATTGTTGGGTCTTGCTTTATTCTGATGGAATAGCCATTCGACATCCTGGTCGAGAAGGACGCGGCAAGATGGTTCATCATTCGGCTAGCATTCAGCCTTCTTTCAACGGTTTACCAAACGAGACCTGTTTTCCTATCCAGTAGCTTGCCATAGGACGATTACAGCAGCTAGATAGGTATGGATCTCGACAAACGCTACTTCCTGTGACATTTCGGCTGACTGGTCACATAGATGTTGGCGTCGATCTGGATGCCACAAATGCATCTACATCTACATGGTTACTCCACAATTTACAACGAAATGCGTGACAGAGCGTTCACTGAACTAAGCTACTTCATACTGTTTCCCTTCTCGAACAGCGCGCGCAGAAAACGAGCACTTAAATCTTTCCGTCCCTGCTCTGATTTCTTTATTTTATTATGATTATCATTCCTCGCTATGTAGACGGGCGCCAACAAAATGTTTTCACACTCTCAGGAGAAAGTTGATTGCTGAAATTTCGTGAGAAGGTCCTACAGCAGCGAAAAACGCCTTTGTTTTAATGACTGCCACCCCAATTTGTGTATCATATCCATGGCACTCTCCCCCTTGTTTTCTGATAATACAGAACGTGCTGCCTTTCTTTTTAACTTTTCGATGTCCTCCGTCAATCCTATGTGATTCGGATCCCATACCGCACAGCAGTACTCCAAAAGAGGGCGGAAAAGCGTAGTACAGTATTAGCAGTCTCTTTGGTAGACTTGCTGCACTTTATAAGTGTTCTGCCAGTACATTGCAGCCTTTGGTTTGCTATCTCCACAACATTATCCATGCCATCATTTCAATTTAAGTTATTCATAACTGTAATATCTAAGTGTTTAGCTGAGTTTACAGCGTGATTTATAGTGTAGCTAAAAGTAAGCGGATTCTTTTTGTGCTCACGTGGATGACTTCACACTTTTCATGAGTTAGAGTCAACTGCCACTTCTTGCACCATAGAGATATCTTGTCTAAATGATTTTGTAATTAATTTTGATGATATGATGACATTACATCATCTGCAAACAATCTAAGAAGACTGCTCAGATTGCCTCCTGAATCGTTTATGTAGATCAGGAACAAAAGACGGCCTTTCACACTTCCTTGAGGAACCTCTGCTTTATTCGATGACTTTCCGTCAGTCATCACGAATTATGATCTTCCTGATGGGAAATCACGAATCAAGTCACACAACTCAGACGGCACTCCATAGGTACACAGTTTAACTGCAAGTCGCTTGTTTGGGACGGCATCAAAAGACTTCTGGAAATCTAAAAATATCGAATTAACTTGACGTCACACGTCGATAGTACTCATTGCTTCGTCAGAGTAAAGATTAGTTGTGATTCACAACAACGATATTTTCTGAGTCCGTTTGGGCCATTTGTCAATAAATCGTTTTCTTCGAGGTGATTCACAATGTCAGATCACAGTTTATATTCCAAAATCCTACTGAAAATCGACGTTAGTGATATGGGTCTGTAATTTAGCGGATTACAACCATTTCCTTTCTTGGGTATTGGCAAGACTTGTGCAACTTTGTAGTCTCTGGGTACGGATCTTGCTACGAGTGAGGGGTTGTGTAGTGTGATTGCAAAGTATGGTGCTATTGTGGCAGCATCCTCTGAAACGAACCTCACTGGTATACAGTATGGTCCGGAAACCTTGCCTTTTCTTAAGTGTTTTAAGCTGCTTAGCTACGTCAATGATATTTACTTCTAAGTTACACATGTAGGCTGTTGTTCTTGATCCGAATTTGGAGTATCTACCTCGTCTTCTTTCGAGGAGGAATATCGGAAAACCGTGTTTAGTAAATCTGCTTTAGTGGCGCTGTCATCAATATCATCACCATTGTTATCGCGCAGTGAAGGTATTGGTATACCCTGAAAGCCACACAATACCACTCAGTGTTCCAGTTGACTCTAGTGCTTCACCGTGTGGTATAATGTCAGCAGTATGCGTCATATGGTTGCTTTTGACAATTCAGATGTGCTTTTATCAACTCAGAGCATACAATAACTTAAGTGGTACCGTAGTACCAAGTTACATAGGCTTAATAAAGGACAGGTCCCGACATAAAACGAATTTTCACCTGCACAGTATACGGTATGCTGTCTTCATAGACCTCGAAAAGGCCTTTGATAGAGTGCAGTGGGATAAGCTTTTAGATATCTTGAAAAAGAAGGAAGTAAAGAAGAAGGAGAGAAGACTGATCGCAAATCTGTACCTGAATCAGAAAGCTCGGGTACGAATAGGTAATGGGATCTCTGAAGACAGCAAGATTGGGAGAGGTGATGGACAGGGCTGCTGTATCTTCGGCGGCCCTATTTAACGTCTGTCTGGAGGAAGTACTGGAAAGCTGTTTTGATGGGACAAGAGGCATCAGGATAGGTGGGCGGAAAACTGAATGTATAAGATTTGGAGATGACACGGCGATCCTCGCAGAAAATCAAGAGAAGCTGACTCAAATGCTAAACGACCTGAATGAAGCCTGTGCAGCATATGGTATGAAAATTAATAAAAAGAAAACCAAAAGCATGGTCACAGGTCTAAAAAAAGGAAAAGTGAAAAATAAGTTGGGGTCAGAAGTCATAGAGCAGGTAAGAGCATTCAAGTATTTGGGAAGTTGGATTAAAGAAGATATGGATTGCCAACAAGATATCAAAGTGAGAATGGCTCTGGCGAAAGAGGCATTTCAAAACCAGAGAAGACTCCTAACTAGTTTAAACAAGGAATTAAGGAAGCGACTGGTTAAGTGCTTAATATGGAGCGTGGCATTGTATGGAGCAGGAACATGGACTTTGAGAAAGCAGGATGAGAAAAGAATTGAAGCTTGTGAAATGTGGATATGGCGTAGAATGGAAAAGATCAAAAAAAATGGTTCAAATGGCTCTGAGCACTATGGGACTCAACTGCTGAGGTCATTAGTCCCCTAGAACTTAGAACTAGTTAAACCTAACTAACCTAAGGACATCACACACATCCATGCCCGAGGCAGGATTCGAACCTGCGACCGTAGCGGTCTCGCGCTTCCAGACTGCAGCGCCAGAACCGCGCGGCCACTTCGGCCGGCGGAAAAGATCAGCTGGACTGATAAAGTCAGGAATGAAGAACCACTGAGGAGAGTTGGAGAAGATCGGAGGATGCTTCTGACGTTGAAGAACAGGAAACCAAACTTGATAGGCCACAATCTAAGAAGAGATTGCTTTTTAGTAGAGGCAATTGAAGGTTTCGTTCCAGGAAATAGAGGGAAGGGCAGAAGAAGGTTCCAGATGCTGGATGATGTCAGCAGGCCACAAGTAGGGAACCAAAGAATGAAGAGGCACGCAAAAGACAGGGAAGCATGGAAGGATATGCAGTCAAAACCTGCCGCAACGCAGACAACCCAATGATGCTGATGAGTATACCGAAGCGAGTAAACAAGATGAAAATTTAGCACGGCATACACAGAGGTAATATGCTGCAAGAATCTTACTGGCAACAAGTAAGAAGTGATGTTGCATAAGGTTGAAATTTAATCAAAATATCCCAAAGGCAATTAACTATAGAACCCTCAGTTAGATATGGTTCGGTCAAGTTGTTGATGGTGTAACATTTTCCATTTCTGTCACTGTATTATAGAGTCGTCTCCTGACGGGAAATTGGCAGGTTCGAGTCCTCCATCGGCCATGGGTGTGTGTGTTGTTCTTAGCGTAAGCTAGTTTAAGTTATTTTAAGTAAGGCGTATGTCTAGGGACCGATGACCTCAGCTGTTTGGTCTCTTAGGAATTCACACTCACATTTTCAACAATGCCGCAAACCACGCAGTGAGAGCATGTTGAAATGCAACGAGGCGTAACGGTTAGTAGCAAATACTCATCTTTCTTTCTTGACGATCTCAGATGCTGCAATGCCCATAAAACAATTTGCGAGTATCTCTCCCACTAAAATTTGCTGCAACTTGTTGAGTTCTTGACAGTGTATCTAATGATTTGATAGTAAGAAGGGAATTTCAAGAAATTCAGATTCATACTATATTTCTCTTTCAAAATTAAATGTTTGTCGCGTAATACGGTTACAAAGTTACAACAAAACTGGCTTCAAAAACTGTCGGAAAAACTGAGACCCTGACGGCTGATTCGCCACTGCTTATATATTGTTTTAACAATCACTGGATATTTTAGGTTCCTATGGGCCGCAGCATAGTATACGTCAGTATAAGGTATGATGAAAATGAATGCTCCAAAACTAGTTGCAGTAAGCTAATATGTTTTTAAATATTTTACCAGAACTAGTTGCAGTAAGGTTGTATATTTTTTAAAATATTTTATACGGCAGTCCTGTTTCTGCTTATTTCCATTATCAGGTGATGTGCGATAGTAACATTGGTAAGATTATCTATGCAATCGTGACTGTTTTATGTTTACAATTGCAAGTGAGGTAGGCAAAATAATGCGAAAACCTGAACTTACTTGGGAATGGTTTACTAATAAGGGATTGGACCTCTATTTACCCGTAACACAGCTGCGATTCTTCTTAGAATATTGGCATATAATGGTTGTATGGCCTCCAGTGGAATGTTAAGCCACTCTTCGATCGCAACCTCTTCTAACTCCTGTAGTGATGAGGGAGGCGGAAACCTGCTCCGGAGTCTGCGCTCCAATACCGCCGACAAGGATTCGATTATATTCGAGTCCGGGGACTGTGCTGGCCAGGGAAGACGCTGCAGTTCAGTTGCATGCTCCTCGTACCACGATTGTACTGTCCTGGCTATGTTAATGGGTGCATTATCGTCCTGAAATATGGCATCACTGTTGAATGTTCACATACTCGTTGGTTGTAACACGGCCTTTGAGAGTAACGTGGGACCAGCAGAATATCGTGGTTTGGCTGCCCACACCATCCACGTCCACTATCATGCGTAACCGTTGGAATCAATCTGTTAGGATTGTAGGATTCTTTGGGCCACCTCCAGACGTAAACCTTGCCCGACGTTGGAAATAACGAAACCGTTGGCTAGTCGGACCATATGACGTGTTTACACCGATCATCTGTTCAGAATTTATGCTCCTGACAGCATGTTTTACGCTTCTCTGCGTTGTTTGTCGTCACTAATGGTTGCCGTATAGCAAGTTCTCCATAAATATTCGCTTCATGGAGTTCTCGGTGGGCAGTGTCGATAAATACGTGGTCTCGAAGATCGCTATTGAGCTCTGCAGTCACTTTAGCTACCGCAGTTTTGTGTTGTTTTGACACAATTCGTGTTAGCGTACAACGAACTCTGTCATTTAGTTTTGATTTGCTCCCACTATTTCGTTTACTCGATGATGTCTTTCCACGTTTTGTGTAGGCTATCCTGACTGTTGAAACAGTTGCTCTTGAAACATTCAGTAAGTTGACTTTCTTGGTTACTGATGCTCCAGCCTAAACGGGCTGCCGCAATCTGCCCTCTGTGGAACTATGTTAGGTCTTGCAGTGCACGTCGACCTCGGCCTCTGAATGTAAATACGAAGTGTATACTATTCGTAAACAACCTGCACAGGCGCCTAGTCCGTAATGAACACGCACAGTCCAGCACACGTACCTTACCTGCGTTGTTGGCCGTCAAACACCCATTACCACGACTGTTCACATTGTTTCGCCTAAAATACGTATTTATAAGATATTTTGACAGTTCAAAATAGAAAAGAAATAGTCATGTATTACAAAGACCATAGATAAAATTTAAAAGAATAGAAGTGTTGTGGATTGGCAAGACAGCCAATCCACTATGAGGAAGCCGAAAGGCACGCGTTTAAGCTCACGCAGGCTGGCGCTTGAGTAGTACTCCTCCGCTGTTCGATCGTGTGTATCGGAGAGCACCGAGTTACGTATGGATCCAAAGGGAACGGTGATGGACCTTAGGTACAGAAGAGACTGGAACAGCACATTACGTCCACATGCTAACGCCTTTTTATTGGTCTTTTTCACTGACGCACATGTACATTACCATGAGGGATGAAGTAAACGTACACACGTCGTTTCCGTTTTCAATTACGAAGTGGAATAGAGAGTGTCCCACTGGAAACGCGTGGACGTATGTGGTATCAGCATGATGGTGCACCTGCACATTCCGCAATTAACACTAGGCTGACCATTGACAGGATGTTCGACGGGCGTTTCATAGGACGTGGAGGACGCATAAATTGGCCAGCCCGTTCTCCTGATCTTACACCTCTGGACTTCTTTCTGTGGGGCACGTTAAAGGAGAATGTGTACCGTGATGTGCCTACAACCCCAGAGGATATGAAACAACGTATTGTGGCAGCCTGCGGCGACATTACACCAGATGTACTGCGGCGTGTAAGACATTCATTACGCCAGAGATTGCAATTGTGTGCAGCAAATGATGGCCACCACATTGAACATCTATTGGCCTGACATGTCGGGACACACTCTATTCCACTCCGTAATTGAAAATGGAAACCACGTGTGTACGTGTACCTCACCCCTCATGGTAACGTACATGTGCGTCAGTGAAAAAGACCAATAAAAAGGTGGTAGCGTTGTGGCTTGGCAAGACAGCCAAGCCACTATGAGGAAGCCGAAAGGCACGCGTTTAAGCTCACGCAGGCTGGCGTGAGGTCTGGAACAGTTAAAGGAATAGAGACTAGCAAAAAAGGTACGTAGCTTCTGGAATACTTAACTTTAATCCATAATTGGTGAACATCGCTCTTGACGGTACATGTTTTACAGCAACAATAGTAACTCGTAATGGCGCCTTGCTAGGTCGTAGCAAATGACGTAGCTGAAGGCTATGCTAACTATCGTCTCGGCAAATGAGAGCGTAATTTGTCAGTGAACCATCGCTAGCAAAGTCGGCTGTACAACTGGGGCGAGTACTAGGAAGTCTCTCTAGACGTGCCGTGTGGCGGCGCTCTGTCTGCAATCACTGATAGTGGCGACACGCGGGTCCGACGTATACTAACGGACCGCGGCCGATTTAAAGGCTGCCACCTAGCAAGTGTGGTATCTGGCGGTGACACCACAGAAGAACAACGAAATGTTATGTATGAGGCGGAATTATGGGCCTCATGGAAAAAGGGTGACCCGGCTGAGTCACGCAATTTGACTCTTAGTCTGATCACGTGGTGTGGCCATTATTGCACTCGTTGCTCAAGTAGGCTGACGCGAGGATCAGTGAACTATACTTGACGGGATGTACCTGGAACATCTTAGGTGATTAGAAGTTAGTGGACAGGAATAGAATTAAATACTTAGATTTAATTCAGCATCAGCGATGAACATCGGTCTTGACTTTGTACAATAATATTTACAAGTGCAGTTATGGACTGAAACCGAATACTTCTTTACAACTCTGATTGCTTCACACACATAGATCAATTGTCAATGCATAAACTGTATGTGGCGCCTGGCTAGGTCGTAGCTACTGACTTGGCTGCAGGCTATGATAACTAGCGTCTCTTCCAATGAGATCTCTGAAGCTATAACAAGTGATCCATTTCTATTAAAGTCGGCTGTAGAACTGGGCAGTGCGCTAGCTTGTCTTTTAAGACCAGCAGAGTGGCGGCGCTCGGTCTGCTAGCGTTGACAGTGGCGATTTGCGGGTCCGATGTGTACTGACGGACCGCGGCCGGTTTGAAGCCTGCAACCAAGCAAACGTGGTGCCTTGGGGTGACACAGCGCGAAATGTAACATCATCCCTGGTACGCTGTAGATACTTTGTAAACATGTACGGTAGCATCGTAGTAAAGAACTGTCAAAATTGAACTGCCAAAATGTCTGACAAAAACGTATTTTTATGTTTCGTAACCATAACAAGTAATATATTTACCAAGACATGATAGAAAATTTTTAATATAGATGCGATACGATCGTCACTTCCAACTAGACATAAGTACCAATGCAATTGTAAACATAAAACACCGGCGATTTACCTATAGATAAGACTACCAGTGTTATATGTTGGCAGGGAACCTTTTACAAGTTCTGAACTACATACAATTGGCTAGGAACGATTTACTAATGTCCACGAAAATTTCGTTAACCACTTTTCTAAGGCTATACTTGACTTATTATTTATTGCAATATTTTTATCAACTGCGAACAAAACAAACTTGGCATCTGGTAATACTACTGATGAAAGTGGTCATTGATATAAATAGAAAAAGTAAGGGCTCTAAGATGGTACCTTGGGGGATGCCGCATGTTATTGGTTCTCAGTTGGATGATGCCTGATAGCTTAATACACGTCTCTTACCAACTGAGCTTAATACACGTCTCTTACCAACTGAAACCCTTTGTTCTCTGTCAGAGATATATATATAGGGTGGGCACTTCGGTTATGTTCTCGCGTTCACGAAACGAACCCAAGACGAAACTCATAGCTCATTTATGCTAATTCGTTACGGTCCCTGGCTGACGAATAATACTCAAAAATAGCTCAAACAAGTAGGAGGGCAGTGGAGTTTATGTCTATTATGTGCACATTTTAACACCTAAAAATACAAAGATGTTGTTGTGTAGGTTCCAAAGTAAAATACGAATAAGTCACTGAGGACGACATTCTGGTGAAGAAACTGTAAGATAAAGCATATTAACTCCATATCACGATCACCGCGTCCTTTGATAACGGTACGTTGGGGGAGGTGAAGCAGTCAGCTGTTCCGCTGCCTACACGCCAGCAACAAGTGTACCGGAAACTGGGTAACTAAGTTAATCAGGGAGAAGTTAGAGCAGTTCCTGCTGCTGCGGTGTCGTGTGCTTCCCCATAATACTCTCCCCTGTCCCCCCTTCCCTCTTCTCAACTGCCCAAAACTTCTGCCAAACACGCCGTGTAACCTGAATACCCGCCAAGTAAACTGTGCTTCGACTGATGCTTCGGCAATGTGCGAAACATCTAAACCCATGGTACAATGAGTCTTCCCGACTCCTCACACTTGCCTAAACGTGCTAAGCAAGTTCAGAGCTTTTCTGCTAACGGAAGAGCATCCAATTATTTGAACTAACTGGTATCTAGCCACGCGACCCATGAGCGTAATAATCGCTGTTGGACAACATATAAAATGCTGAAAGTGTTAAAGCAAGTCTATTATAAAGATCTTATACATATACTTTCACATTACTTGTCTATGTTGAGATATGAGCATTTACATACATCATCGGGCCAGCCTGATTTTATTCTTGTTGTATAAGCGACGTCAGCGCAGTAACTACAGAGACACCTTGAATTAGCAACTGTAAGCAACAGACATGCATTTAACCAATCAGTTGTGCTTCATCGTTGTAGTGCCACATATCACAATGAAGCAACATTTCTAAATTAAATATTCAGGACATCCTCCAGAATGATTTGAACAAGACAAAAATGTGTGCAAAAACTGTTCTGCCCACCTTGACTCCCGAACAGAAGCGACGACGCACGGACGCCCCCCGTGGGTCGATTGAAATGCAAAACGCGAGCAGCTCATTACAATTGATGTTATCAATACGAACTTACCACAAAACGACAAGTCAGAAATTCAGATGAAGAGTTAATGCTTTGACATGACCGATACTAAAGCCAATTTGACACGCGAGTTGAAGAACATTCCAAAGAAGAACTTCTATGAAAGCGGTTGTATGTACTCATGTGGTGAAAGATTATGGAGCTCACCTGAAGCATTAAAAACACCGTCCTAACGTTTCTCTACATTTTTTAGAAAAATCAGGTTTCCAAACTGTTTCGATTGGCAGGGTCTCTTTTACACAACTCAAAGAACGAAAGAAAGGATCGGACACATCCTGAGGCATCAGGGAAGTGTCAGTTTTGCAACGGAGGAATGTGTGTGTGTACTTCTTAGGAGGAGGAGGAGGGGGAGGCGAATGTAAAGGGAGACCCAGGCTTGAATACAGTAAGCAGGTCCAATGGACGTTGGTTGAAGTAGTTACATAGATATAAAAAGTCTTGCACAGGATAAAATAGAGTTTAAAGCTGCACATAATAAGTCTGAGAACTGAAAACAATAAAAACTGTGGTCCCGATAGTTCCGAAGCCACAGCGTAGATGCACGCTCGCAAGTTGGCACTACGAGAGCGGACGAACGACTCCGATCACAGCGCCCTCTAGCCGACGCTGTGGAGCTCGACGAGCGCCACTCTGCTTTCTGCCCCAGTTGATCAAGAGCAGACAAACTAGCAGCTTAGCTTCTACTTGTAGGGGGGGCTAGCCATTATAGACTTTGCCCATGTAACTTCTAGTAACTGTTAGCTTGGATACATGAACGGCTTCCCTCCTACGTGCTCACCTGTACCAAAAGTTCAGTAATGTGTTTGTACATAATTACACACCAGTAAAGGTGCTTTAACTTTACTTGCAGTACCGAAGTGCTTTACCTCACCTGCTACTACTCACTTCCTTCATTCGGCCTATTTTACAGATCTCAGGAGCAGACCCATGCGCCGCCTTCCAGGTTGTTGTTGTTGTTGTTGTTGTTGTGGTCTTCAGTCCTGGGACTGGTTAATGCAGCTCTCCATGCTACTCTATCCTGTGCAAGCTTCTTCATCTCCCAGTACCTACTGCAACCTACATCCTTCTGAATCTGCTTAGTGTGTTCATCTCTTGGTCTCCCTCTACGATTTTTACCCTCCACGCTGCCCTCCAATACTAAATGCCTCAGAACATGTCCCAGCAACCAATCCCTTCTTCTGGTCAAGTTGTGCCACAAACTTCTCTTCTCCCCAATCCTATTCAATACTTCCTCATTAGTTATGTGATCTGCCCATCTAATCTTCAGCATTCTTCTGTAGCACCACATTTCGAAAGCTTCTATTCTCTTCGTGTCCTAACTATTTATCGTTCATGTTTCACTTTGTAACGGAACATATTAAAGGCTTTACTGTACCGAAGTATGCGATACCCTCCAAATTCAACCAGTTTAACGAGTATTTATGATTATAGAAAAGTTATTGTGTATGTTAACAATGATTGCGTAACATGTCTCCATAAACAGTCAACCCATTAAATTATACTGAATAACTAACCCACACAAAAGTTAATATCACTTGATCACTGATACAGCAAATGTCATCAGGTAAAAACACTGAGTTCATCTTAAATAATTAATATGAAGTACGAAAAATAGTGTACAACTTAGGTATTTTGGATCTCCTTAAATAAAAATCACCCAGTGAAACCTATTTGTTCACTAGGAGCGGTTTCACTTAGTATTCACGAAATCAATCCTGTTTTAGACGAAAACCAATGTATTTCTTAATAATTCATGTTAATTACTTATTTATGCAAATTAGAGAAGTCAATTGACAAACTTCTCAAAAACGGACTTTTTGTAACAAAGAATTATTCTGTCAAGTCAACAAATCTGTCTGTCATTTTAATAACATGTTAAATTATGTCACTCGATGCAAATTAATAACTTTTCTGCACAAATTATGATAACAGATGTACATGTGACTTGTAAACTATATCTCTTTTTAGTAGTTCTTTGACAATGTTATAAATACGAGCAGCAAGAAGGGTCGAGAGGCAGTCGGAATGTCACTTTGGTACAGTGGGTTTGTGTGTTATTGTTTGAGGTGGATAAACAATCCAAAGAACATGTAAAGGAAGTTGTGTTGTGTCATAGTCTTTGGTGGACAGTGGAATTAAGATGGCCACCAGAGAAATAAATATTTGAAGTTTACATATTTGTTGGTTTCGTTCATTCTTTATCATCAAAAGCACATAAAAAACACGGGACCTCATGTTTTCAACCCTAGACAACCAGATTTAGAGCCAGCATCAACATCGAGACGCAGCAGCGATCCAGCAAGCAGCAGTGATTACTACAATGCATTTTAATGGCGCCAACCTAACATCAAGTGCTAACAAGCTCCGTAAATGGGAGTGAAATAGTGCGATTATAGCAATTAGCAATATCTACGACCAGGCGACCATTACAACTTCCATACAAATACTTTCAGAAACGACTTCCTGACATTTAAATCTATAGTCGATGTAAACAAATTTGTCTTCTTCAGAAACGCTTTCCTTGTCATTGCCAGTCTACATTTTATATCCTCCCTACTTCGACCATCATCAGTTATTTTGCTCCCCAAATAGCAACACTCCTTTACTACTTTAAGTGTCTCATTTCCTAATCTAATTCCCTCATCATCAGCCGACTTAATTCGACTACATTCCATTCTCCTCGTTTTGCTTTTGTTGATGTTCATCCCACATCCTCCTTTCAAGACACTGTCCATTCCTTTCAGCTGCTCTTCCAAGTCCTTTGCTGTCTCTGACAGAATTACAATGTCATCGGCGAACCTAAAAGGTTTTATTTCTTCCCTATAGATTTTAATACCTACTCCGAATTTTTCTTTTGTTTCCTTCACCGCTTGCTCAATATACAGATTGAATAACAAGGGGGAGAGGCTACAACCCTGTCTCACTCCCTTCCTCACCACTGCTTCCTTTCATGTTCCTCGACTCTTATATCTGCCATCTGATCCTGTACAAATTGTAAATAGCCTTTCGCTCCCTGTATTTTACCCCTGCCACCTTCAGAATTTGAAAGAGAGCCTACCAGTTGGGATACAAATAAAAAGTATCTAACGTCGTACCTCTTTTTTAATTCCTAAATCAAGTAATATTTTTTTCTTCCTGTGCGAAAATGAATTACATTGTTTCTGTGAACATGGAACTGAACTTGGAACAACACAAATCACCAGTACCTTTGAGGTGAGTGGGCCAAGTGTTTTAGCTGCTTTGAATTCCAACGTTTGGCTCTGCACAGCACAACAAAAATGTAGGTGCAGAGTAGTATTCGAGACACAGTAGCGGTTTGTGGCTCTTTAACATGCTGGCAGCATATACAGGGTGAGTCACCTAACGTTACCGCTGGATATATTTCGTAAACCACATCAAATACTGACGAATCGATTCCACAGACCGAACGTGAGGAGAGGGGCTAGTGTAATTGGTTAATACAAACCATAAAAAAATGCACGGAAGTATGTCTTTTAACACAAACCTACGTTTTTTTAAATGGAACCCAGTTAGTTTTGTTAGCACATCTGAACTTATAAACAAATGCGTAATCAGTGCCGTTTGTTGCATTGTAAAATGTTAATTACATCCGGAGATATTGTAACGTAAATTTGACGCTTCAGTACCAATCCTCCGCTGTTCGATCGTGTGTATCGGAGAGCACCGAATTACGTAGGGATCCAAAGGGAACGGTGATGGACCTTAGATACAGAAGAGACTGGAACAGCGCATTACGTCCACATGCTAACGCCTTTTTTTGGTCTTTTTCACTGACGCACATGTACATTACCACGAGGGGTGAGGTAAACGTACACACGTGGTTTCCGTTTTCAGTTACGAAGTGGAATTGAGTGTGTCCCACTGGAAACGAGTGGACGTATGTGGTATCAGCATGATGTGCACCAGCACATTCCGCAATTAACACTAGGCTGACCCTTGACAGGATGTTCGACGGGCGTTTCGTAGGACGTGGAGGACGCATAAATTGCCCAGCCCGTTCTCCTGATCTTACACCTCTGGACTTCTTTCTGTGGGGCACGTTAAAGGAGAATGTGTACCGTGATGTGCCTACAACCCCAGAGGATATGAAACAACGTATTGTGGCAGCCTGCGGCGACATTCACCAGATGTACTGCGGCGTGTACGACATTCATTACGCCAGAGATTGCAATTGTGTGCAGCAAATGATGGCCACCACATTGAACATCTATTGGTCTGACATGTCGGGACACACTCTATTCCACTCCGTAATTGAAAACGGAAACCACGTGTGTACGTGTACCTCACCCCTCATGGTAATTAATGTACATGTGCGTCAGTGAAAAAGACCAATAAAATGGTGTTAGTGTTGTGGCTTGGCAAGACAGCCAAGCCACTATGAGGAAGCCGAAAGGCACGCGTTTAAGCTCACGCAGGGTGGCGTGAGGTCTGGAACAGTTAAAGGAATAGAGACTAGCAAAAAAGGTACGTAGCTTCTGGAATACTTAACTTTAATCCATAATTGGTGAACATCGCTCTTGACGGTACATGTTTTACAGCATCAATAGTAACTGGTAATGGCGCCTTGCTAGGTCGTAGCAAATGACGTAGCTGAAGGCTATGCTAACTATCGTCTCGGCAAATGAGAGCGTAATTTGTCAGTGAACCATCGCTAGCAAAGTCGGTTGTACAACTGGGCGAGTGCTAGGAAGTCTCTCTAGACCTGCCGTGTGGCGGCGCTCGGTCTGCAATCACTGATAGTGGCGACACGCGGGTCCGACGTATACTAACGGACCGCGACCGATTTAAAGGCTACCACCTAGCAAGTGTGGTGTCTGGTGGTGACACCACAGTTAGCATGGGGACGTAATGTGCTGTTCCAGTCTCTTCTGTACCTAAGGTCCATCACCGTTCCCTTTCGATCCATACGTAATTCGGTGCTCTCCGATACACACAATCGAACAGCGGAGGAGTGGCACTCAAGCGTCAACTTTACGTTAAATTATCTCCGGATGTAATGAACATTTTACAATTCAACAAACGGCACTGATTACGTATTTGTTTATATGTTCAGATGTGCTAACAAAACTAACGGGGTTCCATTTAAAAAAACATAGGTTAGTGTTAAAAAACATACTTCCGTACATTTTTTTATGGTTTGTATTAACCAATTACACTAGCCCCTCTCCTCACGTTCGGTCTGTGGAATCGATTCGTCAGTATTTGATGTGGTTTACGAAATATATCTAGCGGTAATGTTAGGTGACTCATCCTGTATTTGGGTAAACTGTGATGAATATACAGGGTGTTACAAAACGATACCGACTGACTTCGAGAGGTTGAAGAGGGTGTCTTGAGCAACAAATTGAGCATAGAAACCAATGTTCAGAAACGTCATCCAATGACGCTCCAGAGCGTCCAAATTGTAGGAGCCGGCGCATGCCGCTAGGCCGCCCTCTCGTAAGCAAACGTGACTTTGTACGTTGGCGCACCGTAGGCGGCACTTCTCGCTACACTTTTTGTTTTCAATGATCGCGCCTGGGTGGCCGAGCGGTTCTAGGCGCTTCAGTCCGGAACCGCGTGACTGCTCCGGTCGCAGACTCGAATCCTGCCTCGGGCATGGATGTGTGTGATGTCCTTAGGTTAGTTAGGTTTAAGTACTTCTAAGTTCTAGGGGACTGATGACCTCAGATCGTCAGTGCAGAAGATGGAGCTAGTTGCTGCATACAGCTGCCTTGTTTCCCGTAAATACGATGCTCTGTTGCCTTGGCGTATGACGGTTTCGGATACGAGTATCCATCTGAAGTTTATCTATCTCCAGGAACTGTCTACCATCCACCAAGGCAACAGAACATCGCGTTCATGAGAGGCAACGCTTGTCGGCGCGTCATCTAGCTCCATCTTCTCCACATGCGATCGAGGCAATCAGTAGCGATCACTCTGTAACAAACAATATTACGAGGCATTCTGTTTACTGTCCGTCAGCGTATAAATTCGCATTTGCCTCCGAAGGTGTGGCCTAGTGCCAAGCGCCAACGTCGATAACGTAGACGCTCTCTAGTGTCGCGGAATGAAGTTTTCGGACAACTGAAGGGTTTGGTGCAAGAAGGAGGCAGCTCCACTTTTTCCAGTTTGTAGCAAATTAAAAAAAGAAAAAAAGTTTTAAAAATTCAGTTTTCCCCAAAACGAAAAAGCTGTCAGCCCTGTTTTAAGCTATGGGGTATCTAATACTACTGACGAGAATACACTCAAGTACATGCACCCAGGTACGTGCAATAGAGTTTTGAATTTTGGAGTTGCCTCCGTTTTGCTCCAAAGTGAATGAAAAACTATTTGTAGGACCATTTTCTTCATCATAACCATATTTCAGTTTAAAAACATTTATTAATAAAGAAAGTACAACATTATTGGCATAATACATTAATACTACAGTTCTTCTTCAGTGTTCTGGCACCCCTTCAATCACGTCAGGATCGTTTGAAGGATCTGACGTCAACTGGTCGTAAAACCTCATTTCGTTTTGCCCAACATACTTTCTGCTCAACATTCTTCAGCTCTTCGACATCTTTAAACTTTTGGCCTTTGAGCGGGAAGAGACAATCATAATCATGAGATTCGCAGGTCATTGGCTGCAAATTTGCGCATTTTCGAAGACAGTCATCCCTACGGTCCCACTGCATTGAATGATCCCCTTACCGATGCATGGCTGTTCATAAGGAATATTTTGTACTTAGTGATTAAATATTTTCCTATTTTCTTGTTCGATAATGATACGTAAGGGTTCTTTACAAAAAATTTCTAAGGGTTCTTTACAAAAAATTTCTTCAACGTGTCAACAAAGTGGAAAATAAATCTCTGGTCCGCTTCAGTGACATGAAACGCGCGATGTTTACACCGGTCTGCTGAACAATACGTAACACAACCTCCTTCCTGCTATTGTTTGGGGGAAGAACGAGGCATCTCCCGGAGCTGCCTCTGTTTTCATGCAAACTCGGAGTAGAGGCAGCTCCAACTGTTGGATATTTTGGAAACTAGTGGGTGGAACTGCCTCTTTCTTGCACCAAACGAATGGGCTTTTTTTGTATGTGATAGAATGTTCAACTCAATAGAGCCCAAAAGTTGAGCTGCCTCCTTCTTGCGCCAAACCCCTCAATTTGTTCCTCAAGACAACATCTTCAAATCTGTCGGTATTGTTTTGTGACACAGTGTACAAGTTTAATCATAATCTCAACAGCTTATTACAAATATAAATGCTCTATACACAGAAATCAAAATATAAAGTGTTCCGGCTAGGACAATAAAATAACTGCAAGGCTGAATCTATTGCTTTAAACAGTAGCTTACTCTGTGCTGTTGCTGGAATTTAAAGAAGTAAAGTCAACCTGGTAAGTCATTTAGTTAAGAGCACTAGTCATTATTATCGTAACAAATCAGAGATAACAGTGAAATGACAAAATAGCCTAACTGTATCTGTGTGTTGTTAATAATGTTGAGCTGAGTTGCCGCGCAGAGTGGCCGCGCGGTTTGAGGCGCCATGTCACGGACAGCGCGGCCCCTTCCGCCGGAGGTTCGGGTCCTCCCTCGGGCATGGGTGTGTGTGTGTTGTTCTTAGCATAAGTTAGTTTAAGTAATATGTAAGTCTAGGGACCGATGACCTAAGCAGTTTAGTCCCTTAGGAATTCACATACATTTGAACTCCTTTTTGTGCTGAGTTCATACACACGTATTGTAAATGCCGTTACATCCTAATTAAACATTATTTTTTGTATGTGACTAAAAATAGACTGTGAATGTGTTAGTGCTATTTTTCTACGTTACGCTATCGAAACTCTCGGTTTCTCTGGAGCGGTTAATGATGCGTTGTGCAAGCTGCACTTGTGGTTGTTACATCTTCTTTTGCTATTAGTGTTCTAAATTTGTGTAATAGTATTAAGTCACTTTATATATGCATCTAGTGCTAAAATTTGGAAGGAAATGTGCACATGTTTTACATTACACTGTATTCATTGCAAGTTCAGATTATTACACTACTGGCCATTAAAATTGCTACACCAAGAAGAAATGCCGATGATAAACGGGTATTCATTAGACAAATATGTTATATTAGAACTGACATGTGATTACATTTTCACGAAATTTGGGTGCATAGCTCCTGAGAAATCAGTACCCAGAACAACCACTTCTGGCCGTAATAACGGCCTTGATACGCCTGGGCACTGAGTCAAACAGAGCTTGGTTGGCGTGTACAGGTACAGCTGCCCATACAGCTTCAAAATGATACCACAGTTCAACAACAGTAGTGACTGGCGTATTGTGACGAGCCAGTTGCTCGGCCACCATTGACCAGACTTTTCAATTGGTAAGAGATCTGGAGAATGTGCTGGCCAGGGCAGCAGTCCAACATTTTCTGTATCCGGAAAGGCCCGTACAGGACCTGCAAAATGCGACTGTGCATTATCCTGCTGAAATGTAGGGTTTCCCAGGGATCGAATGAAGGGTAGATCCACGGGTCGTGACACATCTTAAATGTAACGTCCATTGTTCAAAGTGCCGTCAATGCGAACAAGAGGTGACCGAGACGTGTAACCAATGACACCCCATACCATCACGCCGGGTGATACGCCACTATGGCGATGGCGAATAGACGCATCCAACGTGCGTTCACCGCGATGTCGCCAAACACGGATACGACCATCATGATGCTGTAAACAGAACCTGGATTCATCCGAAAAAATGACGTTTTGCCATTCGTGCATCCAGGTTCGTCGTTGAGTACACCATCGCAGGCGCTCCTGTCTGTGATGCAGCGTCAAGGGTAACTGCAGCCATGGTCTCCGAGATGATAGTCCATGCTGCTGCAAACGTTGTCGAACTGTTGTTGTTTTGCAAACGTTCCCATCTGTTGACTCAGGGATCGAGACGTGGCTGCACGATCCGTTACAGCCATGCGGATAAGATGCCTCTCATCTCAACTGCTAATGATACGAGGCCGTTGGGATCCAGCACGGCGTCCCGTATTACCCTCCTGAACCCACAGATTCCATATTCTGCTAACAGTCATTGGATCTCGACCAACGCGAGCAGCATCGTCGCTATACGAAAAACCGCAATCGCGATAAGCTACAATCCGACCTTTATCAAAGTCGGAAACGCTATGGTACTCATTTCTCTTCTTCACATGAGGCATCACAACAACGTTTCACCAGCCAACGCCGGTCGACTGCCGCTTGTGTATGAGAAATCGGTTGGAAACTTTCCTCATGTCAGCACGTTGTAGGTGTCGCCACCGGCGCCAACCTTGTGTGAATGCTCTGAAAAGCTAATCATTTGGATATCACAGCATCTTCTCCCTGTCGGTTAAATTTCGCGTCTGTAGCACGTCATCTTCGTGGTGTAGCAATTTGAATAGCCAGTAGTGTATTTAGTTCTCTCTTTGTCACAGTTAGCCACGTGAAGCCCAACAGCAGAAAACTTGAATAAACAGACCTACCCTACGGTGAAACTGACAGAAACTTAAGGATAGACAAAATATGGAAAGACGACAAACACAACACATTACAATGCCTAATACGCCGTGGAAAAGCCGTTGGTACTCAGAACAGCTTCCAGTGGTCTCTGAATGGGTACACACAAGTCCTGTACGATTGTAGAGAAAATATTAGACCATTCGTTCCGCAATATAGTGGCACATTCAGCTAACGATGATGGAGGTGGGTAGCGATCACGCGCCTTTCTCTCCAAAGTAGACCACAAAGGCTCGATAACATTGAGAGCTGGTGACAGTGGTGCCCAGGGGAGATGCGACGAATCATGTACTCACTAAACCAGTACTAGAAGACGCGAGCTGTGTGAACAGCGGGGAGGGGGGGGGGGGGGGGAGGGGGGCTGTCGTTTTGGAACACAACATCACCATAGTAGAGCAAACATTGTACCCTGGGATGAACCTAATCAGCCAAACCGGTCACATAATCCTGGCAATTAATGCTACGTTCCAGAGTACCCATGGCGCCCATCGAATACCAAGATCTGGCTAACCAAATCATCACCAGACCGCCTCCATGTTTCACTCTTGTGTAGTAACTCGGTCAGAAGTTACAAACAGTGCGCAACAAGACACATCCGATGAAATGACTTCCTTCTATGGCTCCATAGTCCAGGTTTATGGCTTCGGCACCACGTTTTCCTGTTACCGGCATTTCCGTCACCGCTGAATGGTTTTGGAATTCCAGTTCACCCTGCTGTTTCCTGCTTTTGGACCTTCATATGCGTTGTTTTGGGGTTGACAGGGTTTGTGAGTGCGACATTCACTTCTGCTCTGACTTTTTCAGTTCTCATCCTCTTATTCATCGTCACAGTTTGTTTCAATTACCATCCGTCAGGATCCCTCACACACTCTTTCGTCTGCGTTATGACTTAGCAGATGATTTTCTCCCTCTTTCACTGAATGCAGCATAAATTTCCGATCGGTGCCTCTTGAAACACCAAAAACTTCAGCTACCTAGGCTACGGCGCTACCCACCATTCTAGCACGTTCGAATTCACTTAGCTCCGAGACAATTCACTCACAACTACACAGAACACTATTCCGACCACGACTGACACTTCCAACGTGTTAGTACACTGAACAAGTTACGTTCGTCGTCATATACAACAGAACAACATGCTTCGCTAGCATCTGTATTTATGTTCAAAAACGCGTTTCCAGTGGCGTTTCCACATTTTTCTCCATCACTCGTGCAGCTCATGGCTGCGTTGTTGTCCGTTTTAAAATGCATACGCACGTAGCAGCAGTGGTTCGCGATGGACCGAAATTTTGGTGATGTACGTGTTGAACATTAATCAACAGCGCCGCATGATTTAGTATACGAAGACTGCGTTTCAAGCTGATATCCACGATAGTGTTCTGGAACATCGTACTAACTAGCCCAGGAAAAATGTTTGGATTGATTACGATGACCCGGAAGACCTCAATGGCTTTGTTTCTTAGTATCTCCCTCGCGTTACGTTAACAAACGTCGTTTTCGCACATCTTTTAAGGATCTTTCCCAGTATTTAATTCAGGTGGTTTACGGAAATTACTGTAAACCTTATTCAGCAAGGCATGTCGGGAAATAAAACAACGACCTCTCCCGAATACCATTTCAGTGTATTAACCAGTGTTTGGCCTTGCTCAATCAGTTTCTTAAGATATTGGCTAATCCTACAACTTTTGACATTGGTTAACTTTTAACTTTTTCATTTATTGTAAGAGGCTGTGCTTACAAGTAATGCCACCGAGTTTTATATCCTGTTCTCAATATATTTTGAGGTATTACTTATAAGGCATATTACTTTTCCGTTTCGCTGACGCAAGTTACATCCCTCTGCCGCTAGAGGGCTCCAAATTGTAGCGTATAACGTGGCGTTGTGTAACGCAACTACGTCGGTGCTTGAAAAACAGCTTCTTGTAATCGAGTTTCGAATTTGAAGAGTTATTACGCACGTGGAACACGCCCTCCTTCAGCATGACAATGCCAGACCACACACGAGCGCTGCGATATCTGGAACAATCCGATGCCTTGGATTGACTGTCGTCGATCGTCCTCCACGGAGTTCCCGACCCGACCCCATCCCATTTCCATCTGCTTCCAGAACTTAAAGTACAACTTCGAGGATTTCAATTTGAGAGTGATGAGGCCGTGGAAGCAGAGCATCCTACAAAATGATAGTCAGGTCCTGCAGAATGTGCCATCACTTCTGTCCCTATGCTGTTCATCTTTGGGACACAATCTAAGACCAGCTTAGAGACAGAAGTGAGTCACACTCTGCAGGACCTGACCATCATTTTGCAGAACAATGCTCAAGCACGTACAGTGCAAGCTTTTACTGATTTGATTAACTTGAAACGTCCCCTTTGAAGAATTATAAATGACTGTGCGTAAACTGACACACAATACTTTTAGCGCAACGCAATCTGACTTTCAAAAATCCCTACAAAAGAGTGGCCCTGACTAACAATAACCTATACCTTTCATGAATCACTTACCTCACAAAAATCTTCGTTACTCGAACTACTGCAATACAGCGAGCGCCAATACTGCTAGCTGAATAAAAGATTCTAACTACTGAAGGCACTAACTACTGATAGGCATAGTTAGCAAATGAAAGATTTTGATAGAGAACAAACAATGTATTTACCTTAATAGTGTTCAAATATATATATATATATATATATATCAGTTCATGATATACAGTATTACAAATTTACTCTTTCCTCCACGTCCAGATCGTACGCGCTTAAAATTCTGAATTCTGCCATCTCTATCCCCACATCCACCGCTGCTGGCGGCTCACCTCCAACTGCGCAACGCTACGCGCTGTTCACATCCAACAGCCCAACACTACAATAGAAAATATTCCAACAATGCCAACCAGCCACAGCCTGCACACAGCACAGCCAGTGATTTTCATACAGAGCGCTACATGAAGTTACCAACATAAAAACCTAAACAGCCTACTTACATAGCCCCCATGCTCCCCACAAAAAATTTTACAAATTATTTTGAGCAGTGGCCAATAATGATTTCATACAATTTTTCATAATTACAATAACAAAGATATCAAATGCACACACTTGGTCAAAAGCTAAAATTTTCTCATAAAGACAGTCTTGATCATTTACCACAGTAGTACAGTAGTAACTGCAGTTTTTTTAAAGACTGAGCAGTAAAAGAAAATACACACGGAAGTAGTGGATTTCCTTGCAGTCTTGAAGAAGTGGTGTTGTCCTTCCAACGGAAAGACAGTGCTGACTCTTGACATGCAGACAGGTAGTGGGCCACAACAGAGCAAACCCACAGCAGTGTCAGTCGAAGTTGAAGAATATTGGTAGGTAGGTCATCACAGAGCAGACCCACTGTAGTCCTGGTAGAGATTATGGTATTGCTATGCCACCAGAAGTGCAGACCCACTGCAGTCCTCGTAGAAATAATGGTATAGGTGGGTCATCAAAGGTGCAGACCCACTGCTGTCCTTGTAGAGACGGCCAGCAGCCATCTGTTGCGACTGTGCAGGTGCGCAATCACCATCGAAGAGTCTTGCGGACAATATAGCAAGTCCATAAACCGCCACTTGTGCACTCACAAAGTTTCTGGAGTTGTACTTAGAACCAGCAACGCTGTTTACCAGTCCCTTGCTGAATTATTGACACACGTGCTAACAATATCAGGCCCAACTTCTCACATATTGTGCGTATAATAGGATCAACAGAAATGTGTGCACTGAAATGAATGCTTACAAGTTACTTAATTTGATGAACTGGTGTCAATTACAATTTCATAACATGAGAATACAATTACAAAGGTATAGAAAACATCACTAAAAACATAATAATACAGATAACATTTGTAGTAATACAGGCTTTACAAAAGAATAGAAATAAACATATACATCAGTGTTACAGGAATTATGACATAAGTAAATAAATAAAATAATGAGAGTAGTTTTCGAAACCTTAATTTCACACATGAGCATTGAAACAGAACAGAATTAATAATGTCTAAACATCTTTACAAAGTAAATAAAATAGTATTAGAAAAATTCTACAACATATCTCTTATCAGATAAACATATAAAGACAGGAAGAACACAAATACACAAAGGTACACAAAAACATAGCGGAATAACACAAAAGGAAAGGATAGGGTTTGTTTTCAGTGAGTCGTCTAGTACTGCAGTCCAACCCAAAACTTCATTACATAGATCTTCCCTCTTATTTCAACATTTGCTCCTGAAAAAAAAAAAAAAAAAAAAAAAAAAAAAAAAAAAAAAAAAATCCTATCTAAGCCAGTTGTCCTTAAGCCCTACTGTTTTGTTCATATCCTCTTTCAAAATAAATATTTCTCATTGTACAATACTCATTTTTGCCCAAATCTTTTTCATATAAGTTCTCAATGCATTATTTCCCTATTCTTCATAGTTAGTTTCTTACATAGTCTACCACCTCTTAAGCTAACTTCGTTCACATCCAATTGCCCAACACTACAATAGAAAATATTACAACAGTGCCAACCAGCCACAGACTGCACACAGCACAGCCAGTGATTTTCACACAGAGCGCTACGTGACGTTACCAACATAAAAACCTAAACAGCCTACTTACAAACTGATGGGGCTGCTAAGTGCTATACCACCTACTGGACTCCCCTGACCTTAGCCCTCGTCAGTTCAACTCGATTTCTAAACTGAAGGAAACGCTTCACAGCATTCGATTCAGAACTGTTGCAAATTCATCGGGCAATAACCGAGCCACTCGAAATTTCAACACAACTGACACTGCTAAGAGTATCCTACGACTTCCACATCGCTGGCAACGGGTTATACACAATGCTGGTGACTAATCTGAAGGTCATTAAAACTTTCAAACACATATCTGTTTTGTACCAGCTGTAAATAAATAGTTGCCACTATTACAGTTCCAACCTTCGTATATATACTCTATGGATCAACTATGCATTTATTCTTGGGGACGATGTCCACCCCTACATACAGTTTGCTCTTCCTCATCACGATGGTATCTACATCCCAATATCTCACTGACTCTCTTCTTGTACGTCTCGCTGAGGTCTGCACCGTAAAAAGCGGCTATGAAGGCTTTTGACACATCGTTAATGTCACTGGACAGTGTACCAGCCGTGCGTCTATGTACGTTCTAAAGCGTTGTCTCGAAAAGCTAGCTACAACATTTGGTGCGTTTCTGCAGAGGATTTCCCAAGTTTAAAACAAAACTTTTTGTAGACACGCTGCTCTTTCAAGTCAGCAATCGCAAAATCGCAAACTCACGGAAACACGACAGGGGAAATATGCTCACCAACCACCATCCACATCACACAGCTCACAGTGTATTGTCTTGCTGCTTAAAGGATCTAACCGTAATCATTTGTGCGCAGAACTGAAATTTCCGTAATGTTTGGAGACACCTCTTATTCTCGTAAATTCCGATTGCTAAAATTGCAAATACTTACAGTGCATTTTAAATTATATAGGTTTACTCATACGTACGTCTTGGGTTTTAGAAGACTATTGCAAGCAAACTGCAAGACATCCAGAAAATGGACGTACATGTGCATACAGCATCTCTCCATGTTTTTGACTCAGATTTCAGATCCTCGGTATGCACAGTGATCCTGACGCGACAAACGGCATAACGCACGTCCAGTTTACTGTAGTCACTGGTATGAATTGCCTGGTTCAAATGGCCCTGAGCACTATGGGACTTAACATCTGAGGTCATCAGTCCCCTAGAACTTAGAACTACTTAAACCTAACTAACCTAAAGACATCACACACATCAATGCTCGAGGCAGGATTCGATCCTGCGACCGTAGCGGTCACGCAGTTCCAGACTGAAGCGCCTAGAACCGCTCGGTCACGTCGGTCGGCCGAATTACCTGGGAAGGAGCGTCAACAGCCCACTTGGGAAATCTATTCCCTGAGTTGCGTATCTGCATTGGTGAACTAATTCGATGTGGCAATATGGAGCGTGTGATTTGTCAACATTTCCAGATATGCCTGCCCCCTAATACAAGTGCGCTGAGTGAGTGTCACGAATGCGACCAAAATCTGCGTGTAATAATTTAATTCCTTCACGAAGATGCCTCCTCCGTTCTCTGACAAGGACACAAGGAGCTGGATGCTTTAGAAAGTCATTTATTTAGCATGGTAATGAGACCCTCCCCCCCTCTCTTGTCTTCGACCCCTGCTCTTTCTCGCAGTGATTCATTAAAACTCGTAACAAGTTTTCGAATAGAATTACTCTCCTCTCGTAATTCACAAGAAGAGCCGACTCTTAATTTACATACTATTAAAGCTTTCTACGTGCTGCGTCCAGCGTTGCACATTTTTGTAATAATCACATTCTACAAGTAAGTGAAAAAACGTTGTTTTAGAAGTTCATTACGGAAACGTTGTTGCAAGCAGCCAAAAGCCTGTTTTCTTTTGTCAAATACTGGAATCAACCTTGAAAGAAGTACGAAACGAAACATTTAAGTTTGTCCATCTTTGTAAAAAAAGTCCTGTTTTAAATCAGTGTAGAATTTTCAGATAAGAAAGAAATAACTTATTATTTTTTTCATGGCTCTAATTTCCAGCAACTGTAGTATTATTTTTTTCAGGATAAATTTCAATCATCATTTGAAAACAAATTTTATTATGCCTTGCCAGTTTCACAAATTAACTTGACATCTTCAGAAGCCTACAAAATTTGGGATATTATAAATCTTTAGACCTTGGCTGCGCATTTACGTGAAACATAAAAACTACATAACAGAAACTTACATAGTTTAGCAGACAAAATGTATTACATAATACTTCTTTATATGCCTTGGTTATATATTTTTTTATATATGCTTATAGGTATGTTCCTTGCTGCTAGCAAAACAGGTACATAGATGTGATTCAGTTACCAGGTATTGTAAACTGTCAAACAATGTTTAAAATAATCATATACATTATATTAATTTCTGAACATACTATGGCATTTCCCTTCTATGAAGAAGATATTGACTGCCTGCTGAACTAAGTAAGTTTTTGTAATACAGGGTGTTTATAAATAAATATAGGGGTTTTAACGCTTTATAATATTTATTATATTAAACTTACAGCTATAAATGATACGTCAAATGAAAGAGCAACTCAAACAGTTTTACGAAGAACCTTATAAATGTTCAATGTGAGCACCATTTGTCACACGGCACACATCAAGTCTATAGCCGAGTTCTTCCCAAACGTTGATAAGTGTGTCTTGAGTGATTGTAGCAACTGCTGCTTTTCAATCCGGTTTCTGAATTCAGGGAGGTCTGCTGGTAGCGGAGGCACGTACACACGATCTTTGATGAAGCCCCAAAGGAAAAAAAACGAATGGCGTTAGGTCGGATGAATGTGGAGCCCATGCGAAGCGAGCCCTGTCATTGGGCCCCTTGCGGCCTATCCAGTGCTTGGGCACAGTGACGTTCAACCAATCGCATACTTCGCTATGCCAGTGAAGTGGCGCACCATCTTGTTAGTTCTTGGTAAAACTCTTGCTCTTTCATTTGACACGTCTTTATAACTGTAAGTTTAATGTAATAAATATTATAAAGTGTTAAAACCCCAATATTCATTTACAAACACCCTGTATACTTTTTATACTTCACATATTTTACACTTCACATAAATATATAGCCAAGGTCTAACGGTTTATAATATCCCAAATATTGTAGGTTACTGAAGATGACAAATGTGTCGAAACTGGTAAAGCGTAATAAAATTTATTCACAACTGGTGACTAAAGAAAAAGAATAACAAAACATCTTGTTTGTCGTAATGATCCATTTTAAATCGCAACAGTACCGTAGATCCACTACATTGTAAGTTCGTCCTGTCCCAGGCCACAGAAAATTAATCAGTGTATCCTCCGCGTAGTGGCACAAGGTGCCTAATTCCCCAGCGACGGCGGATTACGTTCATGTGAGAATTCATAGTTAGTCAATAAAGTCACGCCGCTATCAGATGCGCGCAAGCAAATCAGTTCGGCACACCTCCGCCGTCATCACGTGGTCTCGGCGACAGCAGGGAAAACTCTGCGGCTAAAGCGGCACTTGAAACTTGAATGGTATTTGATGTACATCCAGAATACCTCCATATACTTATTAGTTAGAACCGAAAAGCTCCTAAAAGCTGATAATTTGCGTTCTGGAGAAATGTAGGAACACGCGAGGCAAAACTGACCCTACAACTTGTCTTACGAGATAGGTTTTAAAAAGGCAAACCTACGTACATTGCGTTTGTAGGATTAGGCAAATTATTGGCGGCGTTCAATGTAATTCACTCCTTGAAATTACAAAAGGAACGGGAATAATGTACAGGAAGGTGAACGGTTAATTTCAATTTGTGCAGAAGCCAGACCGTAGTTATTAGACACCAAAGGGAAGCAATAACTACGTTGAAAGACTCGCCCTTTCCTAATACGAGATACTGGAAGCTTCTGATCAAGGCAGTCTGAGAGACGTAGTATTACTAGATTTCCGAAAAGCATCTGACTCAGTACCACTGCTACGCTTATTATCAAAAGTGCGATCGTATAGGGTATCAAGCGAAACTGGTGACGGGATTGACGCTTTTTTGATACGAAGGACGCAACGAGTTATCTTGGATGGAGAGTGATCGACAGATGTTGAAACAACTTCGGGTGTGCCTCAATAAAGTGCGTGGCCACCCATCCTGTTCATGTCGTACATTACTGACGTTGCGGACGACATTACTGGTGACTGCATACTTTTTAAATATGACACAATCTGAATGAAGTATTGTCTGAAAGAAGCTGCATAGATATTCAGTTAGGTATTGATAAGGTTCCATAAAAGATTGGCAACTTGCTTTAAATTTTCAGAAATGTAAAACTGTGCACTTCACAAAAAGGAAAAAACGTAGTATCCTATTACTGGAATGAGTCACAGTTGCAACCGCTTAACTCGTACAAATATCTGGATGTAACACTTTGTAGGGTTATGAAATACAGTGAGCATATAGGCTCAACCGCGTTTAAAGCAGGTGGCGGACCTCGGTTTGCAGGTAGAATAGTAGAGAAATGCAGTCAGTCAACGAATTGCTTACAGACTCTCGTGCGAACCATCTTAGAACACTGTTCAAGTGTGTGGAACCCGTACCAAAGAGGACTAACAGGGGATATTGAATGTATACAGAGAAGAGCAGCATGAATGGCCACAGGGCTCTTCCATACGTGGAAGAATGTCACGGATATGCTGAAGAAACTGAACTGGCAACTTTTGAAGACACGCGTGAAGTAGCTCGAGAAAGCCTACTTCAAAGTTTCATGAAATGGCTTTAAATGATGATTCTAGGAATGTACTATAACCCCTATATTTCGCTCTCTTAAGGAAAGTGAGGAAAAGGTTATATTAAATACAGCATGCTCGGAGGAGTTTAAACAATCAAAAAATGGTTCAAATGACTCTGAGCACTATGGGACTTAACATCTATGGTCATCAGTCCCCTAGAACTTAGAACTAATTAAACCTAACTAACCTAAGGACATCACACACATCCATGCCCGACGCAGGATTCGAACCTGCGACCGTAGCAGTCTCGCGGTTCCGGACTGAAGCGCCTAGAACCGCTCGGCCACCGCGGCCGGCTGATCTGGCCATCCGGATGCCCCGACTGAATCAAATCGAACACCAATGGGACCTAATCGAGGGGTCAGTTCGTACACAAAATGCTGAACCGGCAATACTTCCGCAATTATGGACGGCTATAAAGGTATCATGGTGCAATATCACTCCAGAGGACTTTTAACGACTTGCCGATTTTACATCATTTTTGTCAGAAAAGCTCTAGGTTTTTTAGCTATGTGGTAGGATATGTCACTGAAATATATGAGCAATGCAAAATCGTGAAGTCTAGCCCATTCACAAATCGCGTGGAAAGGTAAATTCAATTGCTTTCACTACTAACTACATGAAAAGCTACAGTGAATTTAGTTCAGCTAAATGAACACTGTTAAAAGCTGTATTTTTTTACAAACGTGTTTTCTCTTCGCCTGCTACCAGCACTGAAGTACTGAATCGTCATTGGTGTCTATGTTGCATTACAGGGATTTGTTGGCGAAACCTCTCATCACAATGAGTGCATTTTGAGTGACATGTTCCATTTCACTTTCTGTTAGGCACATATAAAGCCATTCACCAGCTCAATGTCACTTTCAGCCCTCATGTTGCCCAAGAACAATGACGTAACTTTCTGAAAGCCTGAAATTAGCTGCCTTACAAAGCCAAGTACTTATTTATTTAGAATGTCTGTTTAACACCCTGGGCTTGAGAAGACAGTTCAGACGTTTCGTCCATTTGTGGACTAAGTGGTAAGCTACGTTTGCACACATTGGTACACTCACTGCGCAGATACAAAGCACGGACTATGACACAGTGTCACTTCAAGCAAGTCTTTCCAGCCTTCTTTAACAACCACAATTCCTCAAGAATGGACACAACACTAGTGTCCTGTTCAGATGTGGTTCAGTCGAGATGGGGACTGTCTGACAGTGGAAACTTCGTCGTTGCGTCTTGAATTAGGCTGGCATTCTGTGATGGATGTTCATATAAGCGTAATTTCCACTTCCCAGTGAGAAGAAAACCGTGACCCGAATGAAGATCTATCCAGAGTTGGTTGCGTGACGTCAGGTGTATAGCTGGGTATTTCTGGGAAGCGGTACGCAGAAGTGAGTTCGTACGCCACTATGTCTACTTAAGAATTGGCAATTTCACAGCTTCGCTCTGAGATCCAGAGGAGAATATTAGATAAAACAGACAACCATTGTTTGGGACTAGAACTGGCTCTGCCAGCAATTGTCGTCATCGTCTCATTCAGATGTACACCTGTCTCAGTTGTTTGTGCTGTTTTCCATTCAGAGGTTCATTATTCAGCAGCTAGTACACAACTGAAATTCCGGCACTGCCTAGCATATCTGCATTTTCTTCCCCGTTTGTCCTCGTTATTTTGAGGAGACGAGTTACACTTGAGACGTGCCGCTCTGATAAGTTCATGCTGTGTTGCTTAAACAACAGTGTCCTACTGAGGGTGACATCTAGATATACAAGGACGCATTTGTGGAAAACTTTGACCCCTTCAAGAAACACGTGTGGCTTCCTATCTGCTTCATTAAGACCTAGGGAACGCTGTTGCTTCTGTTAGAGTTTCCATTCGTAAAAGTACTCTTCCATTATGGTGACGTCATATGAGAACGTACTTTTACAATGCCTGATATCTTTGTTACGACACATTAACGTCAAATGGGTAACACTCGTTTCGCAACACTTTCCGCAAATATGACTTCTATTTTGATGTCACAAGCAATATCGTCGACCGCATGATCGGCCATCGACTTTCGTTAGCATTCGATACGGGCCTCTCACGATACTATGAGGGCGTTCCGAAAATTTACAAAAACACGTCATTCTTGGAATGATTTATTATAATTATTTCCATAATAAAATTTCACATAATGATTAACCGACGGTTAATACCGTCATATAAGAGTGCCCTCTCATAAGTGGGTTATTATCGTCAATAATTTAAAAATTAAGCATCAAACACGCTTGTTTTATAATTTGTAGTACGCCGTTTCAAGGTTATATAGTATTGAAAATTTGTCACGGACACGTCACCATTATCATTAAATGTCACTTAATAACGCTTGAACAGTGTAAATCTTCAAATAAGAATTTGGTAACCAAGACTGAAGACAAATGCCATGTGATTAAGTGCGTTGTTGCCCCTTATTTTATTGTTTGTTTATTTTATTTTTCAAAATTAATTCTTTCATTGACGTACCAGTTTGAAGAACTGTTTGATAGTGACTGAAAGTGTATCAACTGTTGTATAACATCGTGTTTTAGCACAATAAAAGAATGGGAAAAAAAATGTAATGGATAAGCTCGTGGTTTCTGAAATCGAATGTTGTGGGTTCGCATCCCATCACATGCATGTTTTTCATGTTAGCGTTGTTAACACGTTCTGCGATTTTCTTATGAATGTGCTGAAGTATTTTCTGCAGTAAACGATGTTATTTATATTCTGTCTGATTTGAGAACTAAAGATTAAATAAATATTTAGCGATTTCCAATGTGTAGTTAGACAGAAACGTAACTGAACAGCTTAAATTGCTGTGAGTGAATCGAGGAGCAATAATATTCATATTCTTCCCTGTCACAAGTCGATGGCCGATCATGTGGTCGTCGATATTGCGTGTGACGTCAAAATGAAGTCACGTTTGTGGGAAGCAGCGGGAAACGAGTGTTACCCATGTCAAATCGTATGCATACTTGATATTCTTGCAGTTGGTAGCTGGAATGTCGTGGACGTGCGAACCAACGAGAAAAGGAGCAAGGACTGATTCCTGGAGCAGTTTATCGTTCAGAGTAATTTTCTGCTTGCGTTTCTAGAGATCTGACGACTGTCATGCGAATATGATATCGATTGACTGAAAAGAGCTTTACTCAGCGTCGTTCAATCAAGCCTGAGCATAAATAACAGAGCGTCCGTATTTGAACTTTACAGAAGTACCTTGTTGGCCTTTAAATTGTAACACAACTATAGCGGCATGTAATGAATGTAAAACGGGCACAACATTCTGCCTGCGCGTATAATTAACATTTTACAGCAAACTCGGAAGGTAGGTACAAGAAATTCTGAATAAACATTTCTTTTTTTATAATATCTTTCCATAAATGTGACTGCGAGAACTAATGCAACATTTTAGCAGTTCATTGTAAGTAAAAAACTTTCTAATTTCGATGTTATGGATAATCTAGGTGTAGGCTGATCAGATTTCATAGACAGAAAACCGGGGCATTTGTGTTTGTACCTAACTTCATTACTACACTTACGCTTACCTTTCTTGTCAGTTATCATGATATTTTGAAATTGACGATAGGCCAACGACGATGCAGCAGCTGAGAAAACCCATTTCAAGAATATATCT
The DNA here is from genome assembly GCF_023864275.1 of Schistocerca cancellata. Taxonomy (NCBI): domain Eukaryota; kingdom Metazoa; phylum Arthropoda; class Insecta; order Orthoptera; family Acrididae; genus Schistocerca; species Schistocerca cancellata. Next base: position 167,485,375 of record NC_064632.1, read on the forward strand.
TCATTTTGTGATTTGAAAATGAAAATGTAGGTACATTACACAAAACTTAAATTATTTTCTTCAGAAATAAATAAGACTGATACATACATTTTTATTGTACTTAGGTACCATTTCTTAGTCATAAGAAATATGTAATATTACTAATCCGTAATCAGAAATAAATTATGAATTTCATATGCAATTTTAGATTTCGTTTGACTGCAGACTGTTGGGGCAAGCGTGCATACATGCCAAACAGCGTTCAATAAGCACTGCTAACACACACCATATCGCTCATAATCTCCACATTATTAACTTCCACTTGGCTGCAGTTCCGTTAGGATGCTGCTTCATACCCCCTTTGGTTTCGATTTTATTTGTCTCGAGAGTCACGAAGTGGAAAGTGAACAAATTAGAAGCGAAGGTAGGTAATCGCTGCTTTCCTTTTCAACGTATGTCTTAGCCTACTCTTTCTTTAACCATAACGCTAACCAAGCAAATGTAAATTTTGAAATTATTAATTTCTTTAACGTTCTATTTCTAGAAAACTTGTATCCTTACAAATACTTAATTAAATGAGAATTATTATTGCGTGCGTTTTGTTTCTAGATTACAAATCGGGTAAATCTTGTGTCCCGAAAGATTTTCTCATGAGAGCAGGACATTTATCTGAGAACCGGGACTGTCCCACAAAACTGAGACGTCTGGGCACCCTACCTGTGCGTATCATTGAATTCAGCACTTGTGGGGTGAATATGTTCAACGTTTCATTATTTCATTATTTCTACTCTTCGTTTTCACAAGAAAGGAAAGACATTACTCCATGCAGAGTACTGCTCGTTATTCTCTCTCTCTCTCTCTCTCTCTCTCTCTCTCTCTCTCTCTCTCTCTCTCCCACCCCTCACGATTTTCCGTGGGTAGAATCTGGCCGCTGACCAATATGGTATTTCGCCAATTTAAATATTAATTTATTTAATATTTTATATACAGGTATGCCATACCCATGTGACAAGACGCGTCGCTCTGAAAGTTTTAAGTAAACTACCAATACTATACTATAGTTCAGTAATACGATGAGGTCTGCAACTGCCAAACTTGAATTAATTAGCCCAAACATGTATTAGTATTATCGTACAGCATTAGGGAATATAAATAAACGCACTCAATGACTGTACAGGTTAATTCTGAAATCTGACAACCAGATCGTTATACTCCATCTCAGTAGAAGTAAATCTTCCATACCTCCTTTAAAAGTGTGTGTGTGTGTGGAGCGGGCAGTTCTCAGTAACACGCCTCACTCTTCGCACCTCCGCACCGCAGTCCACATCTGTATTTACTTCCATACTCCGCAAGTACCAAATGCTGCATGGCGGAGGATGCCTTGTACCACTGCATGTCATTCACTTTCCACTTTCAGTAGCAGCTGAAACGAGGGTGAATCGACTGATGAAGGAATTCAGGGAGGCCCTTCAGGCAGCAGTCCATCAGTCGCTCCCCTCTGCGACTTCCTTAGTAGTTTCAGAACCCATAATGGATAGACGACTGGTAGTAGGTGGCAGCACAATGCACTTAATATGAGAAAAGTATGTTTTTGGGGGTGTCCGGATGCTTTTGATCATATAGTGTATTAGTATGGAGTTTAACCACGTATGGAAGCGAAACGTGGACGATAAATAGTTTAGACATATAGGTAATAGAAGTTTTCGAAATGTGACGCTACAGAAGAATGCTGAAGATTAGATGTGTAGATGATGTAACTAATGAGGACGTACTGAACAGAAATGGGAGAAGAGGAATTTGTGGCATAACTTGACTAGAAGAAGGGATCGATCGGTAGGACACATTCTGAGGCATCAAGGGATCACCAGTTTAGGACGAGGTGCATTCAAGTTCTAAGGCCTCCGATTTTTTTTCTCCGGACTGGAAAGAGATAGAAACATGCACATTGTTTTAGAATGAAGCCGCGTTCATTGGCAATACGTCCCAGAGATGGCAGCACCATACGGCAGATGGAATTTTACCGCCAGCGGCGAGAATGAGAACTGTTTTAAATACTTAAATGGCGACCTTTTCCTTACTTGAACAGCGTGCAATCATTCTTTTCAGAATTTGCGTGATGTGAAACCAATTAAAATTCATCGACAGTTGAAGGAGACATGTGGTGATGGAGTTATGGATGTGTCGAAAGTGCGTTTGTGGGTGCGACAGTTTAATGAAGGCAGAACATCATGTGACAACAAACCGAAACAACCTCTGGCTCGCACAAGCCGGTCTGACGACATGATCGAGAAAGTGGAGAGAATTGTTTTGGGGGATCGCCGAATGACTGTTGAACAGATTGCCTCCAGAGTTGGCATATCTGTGGGTTCTGTGCACACAATCCTGCATGACGACCTGAAAATGCGAAAAGTGTCATCCAGGTGCGTGCCACGAATGCTGACAGACAACCACAGGGCTGCCCGTGTGGCATGTTGCCAAGCAATGTTGACGTGCAACGACAGCATGAATGGGACTTTCTTTTCGTCGGTTGTGACAATGGATGAGACGTGGATGCCACTTTTCAATCCAGAAACAAAGCGCCAGTCAGCTCAATGGATGCACACAGATTCACCACTACCAAAAAATTTCGGGTAACCGCCAGTGCTGAAAAAATGATGGTGTCCATGTTCTGGGACAGCGAAGGCGTAATCCTTACCCATTGCGTTTCAAAGGGCACTACGGTAACAGGTGCATCCTAAGAAAATGTTTTGAACAACAAATTTCTTCCTGCACTGCAACAAAAACGTCTGGGAAGGGCTGCGCGTGTGCTGCTTCACCAAGACAACGCACCCGCACATCGAGCTAACGTTACGCAACAGTTTCTTCGTGATAACAACTTTGAAGTGATTCCTCATGCTCCCTACTCACCTGACCTGGCCCCTAGTGACTTTTGGCTTTTTCCAACAATGAAAGACACTCTCCATGGCCGCACATTCACCAGCCGTACTGCTATTGCCTCAGCGATTTTCCAGTGGTCAAAACAGACTCCTAAAGAAGCCTTCGCCGCTGCCATGGAATCATGGCGTCAGCGCTGTGAAAAATGTGTACGTCTGCAGGGCGATTACGTCGAGAAGTAACGCCAGTTTTATCGATTTCGGGTGAGTAGTTAATTAGAAAAAAAATCGGAGGCCCTAGAACTTGAATGCACCTCGTATTTCGCTATTGACAGTAAATATGGCAGACTCCAATAAAGTTCGGCTTGATACCAACAAGAAGTACGTCAAATCTCCTGTGTTATTTTAAACCTAAAATCTCTGGCAGAAACTTTTCAGTGAAAAGCTACTAGGTATAGCCAGTTTCCGCAGTTGATATGCCACTAGTCTCTTCATAAATTGAAAACCTCTTTTTTCCTCTCGCTGTATGTAACCTTCCCATTAATAATCGGCCTATCCTGCTTGCCATATAAAATATGACCATGGATCGTATGTATGCCTAATGGATAAGGCTATCTTTCCCGAACAAATAATACCGATAAGCAGGAGGAAAGTGTGCAGCAGACTCTTCTGATGGAACAGTCTACTAAGAATAAAAAGTAATTAAACCAAAGAAGGTCATAATTTGGAAAAATGAAACTTATTTTGTGCATTCACTCATGAACAACACTGGACAGAAAACTGGTACCACTAATCATGAATCCAAAAGTTACACTAATGAACGAAAAGGAAATAATTAACGGTCGGTAGCCCAACAGAGCAATTTACGTCCAAAATCCTGTACAAGACGATGGGAAAGAAAAACATGTATTGCTAAATACTGACGTGGCAACTGAAGGTTGTCACTTTTTTTTAACACTAATTTTAAGGTATTATGTAATGATAAAGAAAACTGAGGAATCACTCTTACGTTAAGTTTGTCGTTAAATTAAAAAAAAAAAACAATCGAGTAATGTATAGAAAATATGCAATTAAACTGTATGTTAGTATTAACTTCGTTACGTGAACAATGACTTTCAGTGACCTCAAAGTAATGTCATCAAGGGAATTTAGAAAAAAAATCAACCACTTTTTACTTTACAATCACTTATTTTGCAAACTGGATTTCAAATTATTGTCTGAACAACTACGCCTTTTTTTTACTGACTTGAACAGAAATAAATAATAGAATACGTACCAAACCAAACAGGCACGTGCTCCAAGCTGTATGTAAAATAGATAAAACTTCCACACTCTTAATTTGTGTATTTCTTTAGATTTGGATTTTTTCCAGTGAATGATTCTCAAAGTTGAAAAATGAAGTTGCTTTACTTTATTCATACACTCCTGGAAATTGAAATAAGAACACTGTGAATTCATTGTCCCAGGAAGGGGAAACTTTATTGACACATTCCTGGGGTCAGATACATCACATGATCACACTGACAGAACCACAGGCACATAGACACAGGCAACAGAGCATGCACAATGTCGGCACTAGTACAGTGTATATCCACCTTTCCCAGCAATGCAGGCTGCTATTCTCCCATGGAGACGATCGTAGAGATGCTGGATGTAGTCCTGTGGAACGGCTTGCCGTGCCATTTCCACCTGGCGCCTCAGTTGGACCAGCGTTCGTGCTGGACGTGCAGACCGCGTGAGACGACGCTTCATCCAGTCCCAAACATGCTCAATGGGGGACAGATCCGGAGATCTTGCTGGCCAGGGTAGTTGACTTACACCTTCTAGAGCACGTTGGGTGGCACGGGATACATGCGGACGTGCATTGTCCTGTTGGAACAGCAAGTTCCCTTGCCGGTCTAGGAATGGTAGAACGATGGGTTCGATGACGGTTTGGATGTACCGTGCACTATTCAGTGTCCCCTCGACGATCACCAGTGGTGTACGGCCAGTGTAGGAGATCGCTCCCCACACCATGATGCCGGGTGTTGGCCCTGTGTGCCTCGGTCGTATGCAGTCCTGATTGTGGCGCTCACCTGCACGGCGCCAAACACGCATACGACCATCATTGGCACCAAGGCAGAAGCGACTCTCATCGCTGAAGACGACACGTCTCCATTCGTCCCTCCATTCACGCCTGTCGCGACACCACTGGAGGCGGGCTGCACGATGTTGGGGCGTGAGCGGAAGACGGCCTAACGGTGTGTGGGACCGTAGCCCAGCTTCATGGAGACGGTTGCGAATGGTCCTCGCCGATACCCCAGGAGCAACAGTGTCCCTAATTTGCTGGGAAGTGGCGGTGCGGCCCCCTACGGCACTGCGTAGGATCCTACGGTCTTGGCGTGCATCCGTGCGTCGCTGCGGTCCGGTCCCAGGTCGACGGGCACTTGCACCTTCCGCCGACCACTGGCGACAACATCGATGTACTGTGGCACCTCACGCCCCACGTGTTGAGCAATTCGGCGGTACGTCCACCCGGCCTCCCGCATGCCCACTATACGCCCTCGCTCAAAGTCCGTCAACTGCACATACGGTTCACGTCCACGCTGTCGCGGCATGCTACCAGTGTTAAAGACTGCGATGGAGCTCCGTATGCCACGGCAAACTGGCTGACACTGACGGCGGCGGTGCACAAATGCTGCGCAGCTAGCGCCATTCGACGGCCAACACCGCGGTTCCTAGTGTGTCCGCTGTGCCGTGCGTGTGATCATTGCTTGTACAGCCCTCTCGCAGTGTCCGAAGCAAGTATGGTGGGTCTGACACACCGGTGTCAATGTGTTCTTTTTTCCATTTCCAGGAGTGTATATACAACAGTTACTTGAAAGTAGACTGAGGCTGAAATTCTTAAAAGTGGAATTATTCATTGATAAACTGCCTGTAACTATTCAGTGTGTTTCTAATGACACTCGGTTAGCATATAAGGAAAAAAAGGAACAAGGACCCTACTCAGTAACAATTTCTGAGGACAACGAGGACACAGTCGTCCGAAGTTTAACTGCCTATTATTTAAATAAGTTTTATCAATAAAATCACATCCAGTTGTGCTGCTGGGTTAGCCATTAATACTTTCTACCAATCAACACTCTTACTTCAGCACTGTGCATACGACAAAACTCGGAGCCGATGATGAATCTGTGTTGCTGGAACTGCCGCTGTTGTTGAAGATGGTAGCATCTTGTGGAGCACGGCTAATTACAGGAACAGGCTACCATAATTAATACAGCCTTTTCCGCCCGTCCACTGTCCTTCCTCCTTTTACTAGACATCTGGCCGGCGCGCGTACATGACGCTGCCGAAATGGTACTCTCTACTGCGAGAGTATTAACACCATACTTTCGCATACTACAAGCGCTGGAACCTGTCTCCTTCTCTCTGCACGCTCCGTACAACAACCACTTACCCAAAGATTTTACAATGCACAAGTACTGCTATTATCGTTGCTAGTCGATACAGATAACAATTCCTTTAGCTTTTTCCCAGAGCTTATAAGTTTCACAGTGAGGCACAAATAAATACAATGAAATGTCAACAGATTTCTACCTAAATTTACACATACAGTAAAATGTAGACTTTCACGGCCGGAAATATCATGTCCATTATAATTATCCGGGCTGTTATGCCGTGGTCGGTTGATGAATTCTGTGGTGATTCCCAACGTTTCGTCTCCGACTGCGGGAGACATCTTTATGGGGGTCCGTAGCTTGATGGAAGGTCCAACACACACACTGGCTCGCTACTGACTGCCGCTAAATTCCGTGTCCGCGCACCCCCGCGCCGCGGCGTGACGTCACGTGTTTTGAAAACATCTGAGGTCATCAGTCCACTAGAACTTAGAACTACTTAAACCTAACTAACCTAAAGACATCACACACATCCATGCCCGAGGCAGGATTCGAACCTGCGACCGCAGCGGTAGCGCGGTTCCAGACTGAAGCGCCTAGAACCACTCGGCCACAACGGCCGGCGGACTGCTTCCCATGGAGTGCATCCTTCATCAGGCTTATCTGCACAATTTGGTCCGCTGTATGTCTAACCACATACAAAAGCGTCTCCAGTTACCAGGAGGGACCATTGTTTCATAAACAATGTGTTATGCAAGAGAAGAAACTGTAGTGTTTGCAGTGGAATCCTTTGTAAGATTTTCTTTTTGGTTTTTTGTTTCTGTTTATCAAGCGGAAATGTGTTTAGCTTCTTTTTTTGTTTTCATATGAATATACCAGAGAACAAAATCAGTTTTGTTTATCTTTTAGGTTCAGTATTGACAGTAAACCAATCTGTAAATTTATTTTGACAACTGTAATTACCATATCTTCTGTTGTTGTCTGTAGTAACGCAGAAACGCAGGAAGACAGTAGGGAAATGCAGGAAGATCTACGGAGGGTCATGAGTTGGCGCAGGGACCGGTAATTGCCCGTCAACCTAAATAACTGTAATATATTGCGCGTATATAGTCGAAGAGAGCCTTTGCTCTTCAATCCCAAAACACCATGTTATTCACCATTCTTTTGATTACAAGACCACATTTTTCAACAAAATCTCCGTTCATTGCGACGGTATAACGCCACCTTACTGGGAGGGCCTACAAATCCCGCATGTTACCACTGTACTGACCCTCGTCGGAGCCAACGCCTTGTTCCATCAATAACCTCCCCATCATCCAAATACAGATTCCCGCAGAGTGCATCCTTCAGTGGGCCAAACCAATGGAAGTCGGAAGGTGCGAGATCAAGGCTGTGGGGTGGATGAGGAGGAACAGTCTAATGAAGTTTTGTGAGAGCTTCTCTGGTGCGCCGACTTTGTGAGGCATTGCGTTGTCATGGAGAAGGAGAAAGTTCGTTTGCACTTTCGTGGCGACGAACACGCTGAAGTCGTTTTTCCTGTTTCCTAAGGGTTGCACAATACACTTCAGAGTTGATCATTGCACGTGAGGGACGACATCAAACTGAATAAGCCCTTCAGAGTCCCAGGAGAATATCGCCATGACTTCACTGGCTGAGAGTGCATCGGGCGCAAGTTTCATCGCTTGTCACAAAGATCAGATCAACAAACATTCTCAAGATTAGGGTTGTAACGTTCTTTTAAAAGTTTATTCTTTACGATTAAGTTGAATGAATGTCAGTACTGTAGAATGGATACAAAACTTTAATTGTTGTGTAGCGTGTTGTAACTGCAAGTGGTGTGCTTACTATGTGCTATTGTTAGCAAAACTTTACACGAATGGATTGGGCAATGCAACACCCAATACCAATAAAGAAATATGATCACTGCAAAATACACTCACGCTCATAAATTAAGGATAATGCTGATATATGGTGAAACAACGCTCTGGTCGGTGGCTTGCGGGTTTAAATCACCTCGGGGTATGACCATGCGGTGCATCTGACCTGCGCTCGTCGCACGGTGGCGCTGGTAGCAGTCCACATACGCAGAGGTGTGTTGGTGCATGTCAGATTACGGTGCAGACGTTTTCAGACGTGCTAATGGTGACTGTGTGTTGAAAATGGGTCAAAGAACACATATTGAAGACGTTATGACGTGTAGAATAATAGGGCGACTAGAGGCTGATCAAACACGGCAGGTCGTAGCACGGTCCCTCCGTGTGCCACAAAGTATGATTTCAAGATTATGGCAACGATTCCAGCAGACAGGAACCATGTCCAGGCACTATAGTACGGGAGGTCCACAGTGTACAACACCACAAGAAGACCGATATGTCACCATCAGTGCCTGCAGACGGCCACGGAGTACTGCAGGTAGCCTTGCTCGGGACCTTACCGCAGCCACTGGAACTGCTGTCTCCAGACACACAGCCTACGGACGATTGAACAGACATGGTTTATTCGCCCAGAGACCTGCAAGGTACATTCCACTGACTCCTGCTCACAGGAGAGCCCGAAAAGCATGCTGTCAAGAACACAGTACATGGTCATTGGAACAGTGGTCCCAGGTTATATTCACGGACGAGTCCAGGTTTAGTCTGAACAGTGAATCTCGCCGACTTTTCATCTGGCGTGAACCAGGAACCAGATATCAACCCCTTAATGTCCTTGAAAGGGACCTGTATGGAGGTCGTGGTTTGATGGTGTGGAGTGGGATCATGATTGGTGCACGTACACCCCTGCATGTCTTTGACAGAGGAACTGTAACAAGCCAGGTGTATCGGTACGTCATTTTGCACCAGTGTGTCCGCCTTTTCAAGGGTGCAGTGGGTCCCACATTTCTCCTGATAGATGACAATGCACGGCCCCACCGAGCTGCCTTCATGGAGGAGTACCTTGAAACAGCAGATATCAGGCGAATGGAGTGGCCTGCCTGTTCTTTAGACCTAAACCCCATCGAGCACGTCTGGGATGCTCTCGGTCGACGTATCTCTGCACGTATTCAAACCCCTCCGACAGTCACTGGTGTAAGAATGGGAGATTATACCCCAGCAGCTGCTCGACCACGTGATCCAGAGTATGCCATCCCCCTTGTGCGGCCTGTGTAAATATGCATGGGGATCATATCCAATACTGATACCGAGCGAGGTGGCGCAGTGGTTAGCACACTGTACTCGCATTCGGGAGGACGACGGTTCAATCCCGTCTCCGGCCATCCTGATTTAGGTTTTCCGTGATTTCCCTAAATCGCTTCAGGCAAGTGCCGGGATGGTTCCTTTGAAAGGGCACGGCCGATTTCCTTCCCCATCCTTCCCTCACCCGAACTTGCGCTCCGTCTCTAATGACCTCATTGTCGACGGGACGTTAAACACTTATCTCCTTCCTCCTCCTTCCTCCTTCCAATACTGATGTCGGGGTACATGGGCAGGAAACAGTGGCGTTTTGTAGCACATGTGTTTCGGGACAGTTTTCTTAAGTTATCACCAATACCATGTGCCTATGCTGTTGGCGCCATTTTTGTGTAGTGCCACGTTGTGTGACACCACATTCTGCAATTATCCTTAATTTATGAGAATGAGTGTACATTCAGCTCCTTAGGCACATCCTCTCGCCTGTTCAAAACTAATAACTTTGGTCCCTGTGCACATAAAAAAGTAAATTAAATTGTCTTGCCACTAAAGAATCAATGGTGGAACGCGGTATAATTATTCTGGTATCTCATAAAAAATATAAATATGTTGGCCACAGGCTCAGCGGTGTGCCATGCTGGCTGTAATAATTTGATACGCACATGAAATTGTTTTGGCTGATAAATGAAAACATTTATGAGAAATCCAGCTTGACCTGCGCCGGGAGGCGGTACTGACTATGGTGAATCAGTGAGTTTTCTTAGCAACATTATATTGGAAGTTGTCTTTTCAAAAACATCTCACGACTGAAGTTAAATTTTTACTGATTGATCCACAAACAATGAGATTTATACAGCAACCTCACTAATCGAACATAAATGCAAATCATCAAACTACATATAGCTTTGTTAACAAATCTTAGAAGCATTACAAAAGTGGAATATCTAACTAGTCTTTCTTACCAATCAATTTACGTACGTTATGGGGTTACTCAACAATTACAAACTATCAGCCAGCTCATCTATACTAACGAGCTCGCAAAAAAAAAAAAATCATAATTATTTAACATCTTGACCTTGCTTGCATGAAGACGTCTGCTTCCATGTTCAAAATACTGACATACCTACATTAATGTAACACTTGATGGCTTCACACAGCACACCACAAAACTGCCTATTCCATCGTCTTTCGCTCACAGACCGCTACCTACAACTGAACGACAAGCACTCTCTTACTCCAACACTACAGTCTCAGACCAGAAGCAGTATCTTTGGCTCTGCGGCCATGCACAGTCACCGATCCTTATTATAAAGCCTATCAGAGACATACATCGTTTATAGTATACTAGTTTCATTTTAATTTATATTAATATTCTTATCATATTCTGGTGCCGTATATAAGTGTGCCCCAGTAGACTCCTTTCAGGGTCATAACGCGCAGGCAATTCCGCACAGATGCACCTCCGTTGTTCTTTATGGTCTTCTGTTAGGCAGCGAGGAGCCCAAGGGGCACTCACTTTTGAGTACCTCAACTGGTCAACGAGTGTGTGGGCAGTAACAACAGAGACGTACAGTTGAGCAGCAAGATATCTGACTGTTATCTGTCGATCATCTCGAATGACTGTGTCTGCACGTTCCAACACTGTAGGAACCACAACAATATGGGGCCGCTCGGCACGCGGAAGGTCGGACCGATTTGCGAGACCTTGTTGCGACGATGCCAGACGCCTCTCAGCGATTCACCGTGCTTTTGTTCACTGCCAGGTCGCCTATGAATGGTTCCCCACCAAAAGGAACTCAATGAGAGCTCTCTGCCTGGCACGCATCTGCGTTACAGAGGCCGTTTTGAAGGCCACGTACAATCCCGCCTAGTACCGGAAGTTCAGGGAACTGTAAAGACTGAAGAGGGAATATTCTGCAATATCCCACAACAAATTCTCATGTTTTGAAACCGAAATCGGCATTACTTATTGAACACCACTCGTATAACTCTTTACCCACTCCCTGACAGCTATTAGATCCAAAATGAACTCGTTGTAACACCCACGCTGACTAGCGAATATCGCGCCCTTACAAAACTCTCAACATGTTTTTCACATTTCTGTTCTACATACAACTACGACAAAATTCACCCACAGTTCTCACAATTAAAGTCTGCAATCTCTGCTTCATCGGTAGCAGTTTTCCATAGCAGCTAGCTTCTTGTTGTGGTTGTGGTCTTCAGTCCAGACTGGTTTGGTGCAGCTCTCTATGCTATTCTACCCTGTGCAAGCATCTTCATCTCCGAGTAACTACTACTACTTACATCCTTCTAAATCTGCTTAGTGTATTCATCTCTTGCCCCCCCCCCCCCCCCCCGCCCTCCCCTACGATTATACGCTCCAAGCGTCCCTCCAATACTCGTAAGACCCGTCGGGAATTCCGCTCCATCGCTGCACGACCATCCAGCACGGGGCCTGCATTAGGTAATTACTGACGCTGGATGAAAGAGGGAACACAGCCCGGTTAGCACCGCCTGCCGCACTCTGTCCTAATGGACGCGTACTCCACTCACAGGGCACACACGCCCCGGTTTGAGTTGGAGCTCTTGAAGAGCTGTTTGGCGGTCAGCGACAAGCTTTCAGCAAACACTTTCTGCCTGGACGGCGGGCGCGCCGGTGACGCAGAAACGTTGCAGCCGTACCTCGTCTGTGGGTCCCCTTCAGCGAGGGGCTGAAGTCAGGGCAAACATTTACACCGCCGTGTCAGTCTGAGGTTCCGTAGAAGTCACTGAATCACAGTGCGAGGAGCCAGTAGTAGTTTCGTGTTACGTGAACACCTCAGTTGTTTGACAAACGATTCAAAATATCAAAGCAAGGAGTATTAATATGTGCTGAGTGTGCAACTAAGTGCAACGAAGAGCTTTGTCGCCTGCATACCTTGCCTACGATACACCGAAACCTTTTCCCGCAAGCGCTCTGAACATTTTGAATGTGATTACATCGCCAGTACACATATAACCTGTTCAAAAGTATGATGAATTTTGTACACGCAAGTTTCAGCCACGTTTAAAATTTGCATTTGATATCTCGAATGAAATCTGCTTAAAGCCATGAATGGCTAAACGCGCCGGAATTTCACTTGTTTGCGACAAGTGTCGTAGCTCTTAAGTAGCTAATCTTCTATGATAGTGTTGTAGACAAATTTATCATCGGTTACAAAGTTCCTGATTTAATAAATATGCTCCTGCCGCCTTTGGAAACGATTTCTTAGTTTGTCAAAGCGAAAGTGTGCCAAAAGACTACTAATTGTGAGGTATGATATGCAGAAAATTTGCGTTGCATCACACTTAGAAATATTTTAAGCTCTAAATTCTTCCATTCTTTCAGATGGCAGTTGTTCTCTCGCCAGCAACGCGTCAATGGAAGTACAACAATGCAGGAAAAGATAGCCTGCATTTTACCGTTGTATCTTCTAATCTCCTTTCACACTTAGTGAAACTGAAATATTAATTTCATATAAACATTCTCTACACCATAAGTACAATTAATGGAGCTCCTTATCGTGACTCCTCTAAAAAAAGCTCAACTGCATGAAAACACACATGATCCGTAGGATATGACTTAGACTGTCATTTATAAGTCGTATCTACAGCTGAACTCAATCGAAATGTATATACAAGGGGCATTCAATAAGTAATGCAACATACATTTCTTTCGAAAGCAGGTTAGCTTTATTCAGTATTCCAATACACCGTTTTATTCCTCACTCTTTTCCCTACAAAACTCTATTTTTCAACATAATCTCCGTTCAATCCAACCACCTTACTGGGAGGGCCTGTATGTCAGCATGGCACTTTACTGGTCCGACGTCGGAGCCAAGTCTTGCTGCATCTGTAACATCCTCTCCATCCACATACTGCTTCCCGCGGAGTGCATCTACATATCTACGTCTACATACATACTCCGCAAGCCACCGTACGGCGCGTTACGAATGGTACCCTGTACCACAAATAGTGGTTTTCTTTCCTGTTCCAGACGCTGATAAAGCGAGGGGAAACGACTACCTGTATGCCTCCGTATGATCCCTAATTTCTCGTATCTTATCTTCGCGGTCCATACGCGAAATGTGTGATGGCAGCAGTAGGATCGTCCTGCAGTCTGCTTCAAATGTCGGTTCTCTAAACTCTCTCACTAGTTGGAAGCTGAAGAAGTGAATTAAAATTTGTGCTGCGGCCGGGACTCTAACCCGGGTTCTCTTGCTTACTGGACAGATATGCTGACCATTACACCACCGCAGCATTATAGTCAACCGACCTACACGAACTACCGAAGTCGAATACCCTGTACTGTAGTACATGTGATCATATAGATCTTAAATTTTCCCTCAGACATTTAAATAAGTCTCTAATATATCTACGATAACGTTCGAAGCTGAAGATGTGAATTAAAATTTGTGCTGCAGCCGGGACTCGAATCTGGGTCTTTGCGCTCAGAAGACAGATATGCTGACCATTACACCACCGCAGCATTGTGATCAACAGAGCTGCACAAACTACCCAATGTCGAAGAGCCCTGGTAATAGCGACAATATAAGGGGAGATGTGAATTGGAGTTTGTGTAAGGGAGGGGAGGGGGGGGGGTGGTATTGGACTTGGGTAGTTCGTGCAGTTCTTTTGACCGTAATGCTGCGGTGGTGTAATGGTCAGCATATCTGCCTATTAAACAAGAAGACCCGGGTCCGAGACCCGGCCGCAGCACAAATTATAATTCGCTTCTTCAGCTTCCAACATTATCGTAGATAAATTAGAGACTTAAATGTCTCAGGGAAAATTTCTCAATAGTGTTCATCGAACTGGATGTCTTCTTCCCCCCAGGGATTCCCACTTGAGCTCCCTAAGTATATCCGTAACTCTTGCATGCTGATCGAACCTGCCGATAACAATTGTAACAGCTCGCCTCAGAATTGCTTCCATGTCTTCTTTCATTCCGACCTGGTGCAGATTCCAAATACTAGAGCAGTACTCAGGCAAAGGTCGCACTAGCGTCCTATATGCGGTCTCCTTTAAAGATGAACTCCACTTTCATAAAATTCTCCCAGTAAACCGAAGTCGACCATTCCGCTGCTGCACCACAGTCCTCGCATGCTCGTTCCATTTCATATCTCTTCACAACGTTACGCCCAGATACTTGAAAGACGTTACTGTGTCAAGCAGGACACTACTAGCGCTGTAACGAACATACGGGTTTGTTTTTCCTACGCATCCGTATTAACTTACATTTTTCCACATTAAGAGCCTGCTGCCATTCGTCACGCCAACTAGAAATTTGGTCTAGTCCATCTTGTGTCAGTTGCAGTCACTTGTCTTCGACACCCTTCTGTACATCACATCATCATGAGCGAACAGTCGCACATTCGTGCCCACGCTCTCTGCCACATCACTTATGTATATAGAAAAAAGCAACGATTCTATCATACTTCCCTGGGGCACTCCTGATGTTACCGCTATCTCCGATGAACACTCACCATCGTTGGAAGGTATTCCAACGGCAAATCTTTCCAAATGGTTCAAATGGCTCTAGGCACTATGAGACTTAACACCAGAGGTCATCAGTCCCCTAGACATAGAACTACTTAAACCTAACTAACCTAAGGACATCACACACATCCACACATCCTGCCCGAGGCAGGATTCGAACCTGTGACCGTAGCAGCCACGTGGTGTCGAACTGAAGCTCCTAGAACCGCTCGGCCACATTGGCTGGCAAATATTTCCACCACCAGAACACTACATCTGGGCTATATATGTATGTTATGTTCTGGACACGAGTAAATAAAAATCGAGAACAACAAACTGCGTTCTATTACTTAATAAGAAGTATTCGAGAGAGTCGCATAACTGGGAGCAAGTACCTTCGCTAACAGTCTGCAGTGGGCTACCGTGTCAAAAGCTTTTCGGAAATCTAGAAATATGGCATCTGCCTATTACCCTTCATCCATAGTTCATAGCATATCACGTGAGAAAAGAGCAAGCTGAATTTCGCACGAGTGATGATTTCTAAAGCCGTGCTGATTCGTGGACATGAGCTTTTTGGTCTTTACGAAATTTATTATTTTCGAACTCAAAATATGCTCTACAATTCGGCAACAAACCGATGTTAAGGATATTGGTCTGTAACTTTGCGGGTTCGTTCTTTTACCGTTCTTATATACAGGAACTCACCTGCGCTTTTTTCCAGTCGTTGAATATTTCGCGTTAGTCGAGAGAATCGCGATAAGTGAGAAATAAGTAAGAGGCCAATGACGTAGAGTACTCTTTGTAAAAGCGAATTACGCTTCCACCCGGACCTGACGACTTACATGTTCTCAAAAATTTCAGTTGTTTCTCCACGTCATGGATGCTTATTCCCTCTCATCCATACGGGATAGTGTGCGACGATCAAATCACGGTATGTTTGTACGATTCTCCTGCGTGAACGATTTCTTAAACGTGGAATTTAAAACTTCGGCATTCTTTTTGCTATCTTCTATTTCCAAATAAAACTGGTCAACGAGTGACTGGATGGAAGCGGGCTGTGGGGTGGACGAGGAAGTACAGTCCAATGAAGTTTTGTGAGCCCCTCTCGGGTGTGCAGACTTGCGTGAGGCCTTGCGTTGTCATAGAGAAGGGGAAATTTTTGTGGCGACAAACACGCTGAACACGTTCCTTCAGTTTCCTGAGCGTAGCACAGTACACTTCAAAATTTGTCGTTGCTCCATGAGGGAGGACATCAAGCAAAATAAACGCTTCAGAGTCCCAGAAGACCATCGTCATGACTTTGCAGGCTGAGGGTGCGGCTTTGAACTTTTTCATCGGAGATGAGGTGGGGCCACTCCACGGATTTCCGTTTTGTTCTCGGTCCGAAGTGATGAACCCACGTTTCATCGCGAGTGATGATGTTCGTCAAAAAATTGTTACGATCAGAGTTGTGTGTGACGCGCAAGCAATTCCACACAGATTGCCTTCCGTTCCTATTTATGGTCTTCTGAAGGCGAGGAGCACAGCGGGCACAAACCTTTGTGTACCCTAACTGGTGGGGGGTGTGGTGTCACCGCCAGACACCACACTTGCTAGGTAGTAGCCTTTAAATCGGCCGCGGTCCGCTAGTATACGTCGGGCCCGCGTATCGCCACTGTCAGTGATTGCAGACCGAGCGCCGCCACACGGCAGGTCTAGAGAGACGTCCTGGCACTCGCCCCCAGTTGTACAGCCGACTTTGCTAACGAAGCTACACTGACAAATACGCTCTCATTTGCCGAGACGATAGTTAGCATAGCCTTCAGCTACGTCATTTGCTACGACCTAGCAAGGAGCCATTACCAGTGTATATTGAGATTGCACTTATGTATCATCAAGAGCGATGTACACCAATTATGGATTAAAGTTAAGTATTCCAGAACTTATGTACTATTTTTGGCTACTATAATTCCTTGTCTTTTTCCAGACCTCACGCCAGCCTGCGTGAGCTTTAACGCGTGCATTTCGGCCTCCTCTAGCTATACGGTGTTGGCTCTTCTGCCAACACATCAGGGGGAGTGTGTCAAACTACCAACAGAGACGACAGGTTGTGCAACGAGGTGTTTGCCTGTGATCCGTCGAACACCTCGGATGAGAGTGTCCGCACGTTCCAAAATTGCAGGAGTAACAGCTGCGTGCGGCCAGCCTATACGCTGGAGATGAGACAGGTTTGCGCGACCTCGTTGCGATGATGAGAGACGCCTTGCCCAACGTCTAAACGTGCTTTTGTTCACTGCTTCTTCTCCGTAGACATTCCGCAAGCATCTATGAATATCTGCAATGCGTTGGTTTTCTACCAAAAGAAACTCGATGACTGATCTCTGCTTCGAACACACTTTCCTTACAGACGCCATTTTGAAGGCTTCGTGTTGCGTCGCCCCTCATCGGAATTTCATGAAACTATAAGGGCTGAACCGGCATTATTCCACAGTGTCCCACAACAAATTCCGCACCGCTTCAGCTGCAACTTGCCGATAAAAAATGTGTTGTATTTCTTACTGAACGCCATTGGTATATTCGACGGACTGACTGTCAATACACGCCCAATTATCACATTTATCTAGCAGCCATCTCTAAATCTTCACTACTAATTCTTTCTTGCACCTTCCTTCTTCTGGCTTTACCCGTAGCTTCACGGGGCCGCATTTTAATGCTGTGTAATAAATCAGAGGTGTATTAAAAGCCTTGGTAGACACGGCGTACAAAATTTGTGAACCTGTTTATTTAAAAGGTGCGATTGAAGGTCTACGGTCAACTTTCGTGAAGAATGTCTATTCTAGCAAGGATATAGGCAGAGAATCAGGAGCAACGACGAGAAAGTCGCCCAACGGCAAGATTTTTCTTCCGTTCGTTAGTAAGGTCACAGATCGCATTGGGAAAGTGTTAAGCAAGTATGGGGTGGAAACTGTTTTCAGGCCCTCCAGTAAAATAAGAGAATATTTAAGATCGACAAAAGATACACGACACTCTTTGGCTGCAACGGGGCTATATAAAATACAGGGTGTTTCAAAAATGACCGGTATATTTGAAACGGCAATAAAAACTAAACGAGCAGCGATAGAAATACACCGTTTGTTGCAATATGCTTGGGACAACAGTACATTTTCAGGCGGACAAACTTTCGAAATTACAGTAGTTACAATTTTCAACAACAGATGGCGCTGCAAGTGATGTGAAAGATATAGAAGACAACGCAGTCTGTGGGTGCGCCATTCTGTACGTCGTCTTTCTGCTGTAAGCGTGTGCTGTTCACAACGTGCAAGTGTGCTGTAGACAACATGGTTTATTCCTTAGAACAGAGGATTTTTCTGGTGTTGGAATTCCACCGCCTAGAACACAGTGTTGTTGCAACAAGACGAAGTTTTCAACGGAGGTTTAATGTAACCAAAGGACCGAAAAGCGATACAATAAAGGATCTGTTTGAAAAATTTCAACGGACTGGGAACGTGACGGATGAACGTGCTGGAAAGATAGGGCGACCGCGTACGGCAACCACAGAGGGCAACGCGCAGCTAGTGCAGCAGGTGATCCAACTGCGGCCTCGAGTTTCCGTTCGCCGTGTTGCAGCTGCGGTCCAAATGACGCCAACGTCCACGTATCGTCTCATGCGCCAGAGTCTACACATCAATCCATACAAAATTCAAACGTGGCAACCCCTCAGCGCCGCTACCATTGCTGCACGAGAGACATTCGCTAACGATATAGTGCACAGGATTGATGACGGCGATATGCATGTGGGCAGCATTTGGTTTACCGACGAAGCTTATTTTTACCTGGACGGCTTCGTCAATAAACAGAATTGGCGCATATGGGGAACCGAAAAGCCCCATGTTGCAGTCCCATCGTCCCTGCATCCTCAAAAAGTACTGGTCTGGGCCGCCATTTCTTCCAAAGGAATCATTGGCCCATTTTTCAGATCCGAAACGATTACTGCATCACGCTATCTGGACATTCTTCGTGAATTTGTGGCGGTACAAACTGCCTTAGACGACACTGCGAACACCTCGTGGTTTATGCAAGATGGTGCCCGGCCACATTGCACGGCCGACGTCTTTAATTTCCTGAATGAATATTTCGATGATCGTGTGATTGCTTTGGGCTATCCGAAACATACAAGAGGCGGCGTGGATTGACCTCCCTATTCGCCAGACATGAACCCCTGTGACTTCTTTCTGTGGGGACACTTGAAAGACCAGATGTACCGCCAGAAGCCAGAAACAATTGAACAGCTGAAGCAGTACATCTCATCTGCATGTGAAGCCATTCCGCCAGACACGTTGTCAAAGGTTTCGGGTAATTTCATTCAGAGACTACGCCACATTATTGCTACGCGTGGTGGATATGTGGAAAATATCGTACTATAGAGTTTCCCAGACCGCAGCGCCATCTGTTGTTGAAAATTGTAACTACTGTAATTTCGAAAGTTTGTCTGCCTGAAAATGTACTGTTGTCCCAAGCATATTGCAACAAACGGTGTATTTCTATCGTTGCTCGTTTAGTTTTTATTGCCGTTTCAAATATACCGATCATTTTCGAAACACCCTGTACCTTGTAGTTGTGGACGGGTTTATATCGGTACCACAAAGAGAAGTGTGAACACCCGTCTTGTTGAAAATAAGAATTGCCGCCTGGGTCACATTCATAAATCGGCCGTAGCAGAACATCTTTACTACGAAAGTAATCACGAAAAAAATTTCAGCGAGACGAGCGTCATACCTAAAACCTCGCATTATTATGCGCGCATCTATAGAAAGGCTATCGAGATTGATAAACGCTATAATAGTTTTAACATGAAAGACGAAGGTGTTAAACTGGATAAAATTTGGATGTCAGTGTTGCACCGGAAGCGTGACGATCGATTACTTTCAATCGATAATGTTGGCATTACCAGAGACTGTCTCATAGCCGACGCCACGTGATGTACAGTGGCGCCCTCTGTACTGCCTACATAATCAGCGCTTCCTCGAGTTCACTTTGCAGTACGCCGCTTTACGTCGGAGGATGTCTCCCGCAGTCGGAGACGAAACGTCAGGGGAGAGTTTTATACACCGACCACGGCCCATCAGCCCGGAAGTTTTTAGGGAAGACAGGCAATGTTGGTAGTAGCCGCATGCTCTTCCTGTTAAATAACAATTGCTACAACATGAAACAGTCATCAGGAAATCATGAAAAATATTCCTCGAGGGACTAAAAGTGATACAAGTGAATGATTGAAGATCTAAGAAACACAATAGCTAATTACCTATTTTTTCAAACTCCTGGGTGCATTAATGAGGTAATAGTGAACAAACTGTCACAGAGCTTCCGTGTGAGGTCCAATTTCTCTGACTTTCTTGTTGTGTTTGAAGTGTTGGCAGAAGAGCCAACACTGTGTTGCTAGAGGAGGCCGAAATGCACGCGTTTAATTACATGCTGACTGGCGTGATGTCTGGAACAGTTAAGGGAATTAATAGTAGCAAATAAAGTACGTAGCTGATATAATACTTAACTTAAATCCACAATTGGTGTACATCGCTCTTGACGGTACATCTTATAATCTCAATATCAAATGCTATGGCGCCTTGCTAGGTCGTAGCAAATGACGTAGCTGAAGGCTATGCTAACTATCGTCTCGGCAAATGAGAGCGTAGTTGTCAGTGATCCATCTCTGGCTAAGTCGGCTGTACAACTGGGGCGAGTGTTAGTACGTCTCACTAGACCTTACATGTGGCGGCGCGCCCGCATCTCGTGGTCGTGCGGTAGCGTTCTCGCTTCCCACGCACGGGTTCCCGGGTTCGATTCCCGGCGGGGTCAGGGATTTTCTCTGCCTCGTGATGGCTGGGTGTTGTGTGCTGTCCTTAGGTTAGTTAGGTTTAAGTAGTTCTAAGTTCTAGGGGACTGATGACCATAGATGATAAGTCTCATAGTGCTCAGAGCCATATGAATTTTGTGGCGGCGCTCGGTCTGCCATCACTGACAGTGGCGACACGCGGGTCCGTCGTATACTAGCGGACCGCGACCGATTTAAAAGCTACCACCTAGCAAGTATGGTGTCTGGCGGTGACACCAGTGTTCATTACGCGAGAGGTATGCGGGAGAAGAGAAATACGCTCGCTTACTCTTCTTCGAACTTATTCTCTCGGAATATCAACTGCAACCTTATCCGTGATGCACAACGCTTGTCTTGTAGCGTCTGATGATGGAGTTCGTTGAGGATCTCCGCTCTCGTGCCGACTAAACGACACCGTGACAAAAGGCGCCTCTCTTTGTTAGATCTTCTCTCTCTCTTCTGTTGATCTCACTTATTAAAAGCTCCCACAGTAATGAAAACTTGTCAAGACTAGTTAAAACTAATAGAGTCGCAACACCAAGGAGTTGTTCGACATAAACGGAAGTTGGCCGGCGAGTTTGTACATCTGAAAGGTGATGTCTTTTCACAGTTCGCTGCAGACACGTAGAGCCACTAAGAGAATGCAAATAAGGTTTGCTTTAACTACAGGCTGTTACGGTCGTGAGCGTCGGTTAACTTTGAGACTGGACTTGGGAAGTTGGTGTTATAAATGCCTTTAAGGCGGCAAAGACGCCATTACCAACACCACGCTGAGTTTGAATATTGAAAGTTGGCTACACTGAGCCACAGCGCCAGAGATCGCGCCAGAGAGTATTGTTCCGCCGCCTCCACTGGCAGTGGTTATTGAGAAGTAGCGGCAGGCAGTTATAAAGGCACATTTGCATGCCGAGCGTGAGTTTCCGCGGAAACGCGAAATATTAATTAAATAAATAATCAGTGACAAATAAATAAAGCCTATGGCACACAACTGCAGCGCTGTGTCGCTGATAAAACAAAAGCACAATTACGTTACTCTTATGTTTAATTAAGAAGAAACAGAGAGCTCTGGTTGAAGTGGTGCGAGAAGCACGTATTTTATTTTATTGTCTGGCACACCGCCATATTTCATGTTAGAGAAGAATACTGCGAGTTGCAACCAGACTAGGCACTCGACTCTGTAAAGAATTTATATCTATAAAAGTAAGTAGGATTATGAACTGTAGGCTTATTCATTGAATATATCTGATTTAACTAACTGTGTAACTTTTTTATGTTTAGTAGACAGACACCTCTGTACGACGTATTGACATGGCTGGCAAATTATTCTAATATTGAGATTTAGATTTGAGTCCGCACCTACCGCAGCAGTCTTTGGAAACGATTTATTTACGAAGTCCGATTATTTCAGTTTTATTTCACGGTCAACTACGAGTAACATTGCCTTTACGAAAAAGCCATTGTCAAGCGTCTGATACCGAATAATTAAACGTCCACGTTCCAGATAAGCAAATATCAATTACAATTACAAACACCATCATACAGATAGAATAATTAATATATATATATATTATTTTTAATTTATTTTATATTGGCGACCGTGACAGGACTTGTTATTTTGTCATTTGTTACATTGTTCTCTTTGTTTCATGTAAAAAATCAACTTTCTGGACCTGGACGTCAATGTATGAGAGATAACAAAATTGGAAGATATTTTCAAATTCTGAAATTTTGCCGGAAGACGCAAAGAAGCTTCCAGCAAAATAAGGTAAGACGCAGCATCTTTGCATTAGCAGGCTTGACCAGACGTATAATTCAGTGTATTAGCTTTTCAGTAAATTCTGTAGTGTTTCTTTTCCGCATAACAGTTTCAGTGATAAATTTCGTTCTCAGTACTTTTCCCTAAACAATAACGTATACAACAATACCAATACACGAGTGTACAATATGGCCAACTTCTGTACGATATCATGTAACATGGCCAGCAGCCATTACCAATAATCTCAAATTCAGTTTATATTTTTAAATTAACAGACAGCCATTGTTGCTACGAGCGATTCATGCTCAACTACATTTTATTTTAAAATCAGTGTCAAAAATTTTCTTGAAACATATATCACGTCTGGCATGGTAATAACTAGAAAACAATACGCAAAAATGGAACAGCAAGGACGTACTATTCAGACGCAATCCGACTCGGACGTGAGACAAGTGTTAGAAAATGACTTTACGACAGCAACCGGTAGTGACGATTCATCAAACATTGACGCAAGTGTTGACGAAAATTTTGACAATAGGCCGTCCACCACAAAAATTTCAAAGTCTCAATCAGAGCCCATGTTAATGCATGACGTCACGTCTAATGACGCGGCGGGGGCAGAGACCTTGCAAACGGTAAACATTGCCGACATGTTACAAATGCTAATGAAACAAAACGCAGAAAATATGGCAACCTTAAAGACACAAAATGAACAGTTAAAGACACAAAATGATGCAATTAAATCTGACCTCATAGCACTCAAGACAGGTAATGACACTTTATGTAAACGTGTGGAACTTATAGACGCCACACTGACCAAACAGATGACTGAACTCAGTACTAAATTTTCCCAGCTTAATACGAGACAAGAAAAGACTACAACTGACGTAGCACTTTTACAGACACAAGTAAAAAACCTTAATGTCACGTGTGAAGTTCTTACTGAACAAATTCAAACATATCCTTCAGTACATGACAACCTTGAAAAACGAATTACTGACGTACAGAATAAATTTGACAATGTTGAACAACACCTGACTGACATCTTACAATCTGATGCCACAGCTCATTTTCAAAATATTAATAAGGAATTTAATGATTGGGTAGTGAACAAAGACAAACATTTTGATACATGCTTACGTGAAAATTTACCAACAATTGTGCACGACTCCGTAGCGCAATACATTACTAATAACAAACAGCTGATCAGTGACGCTGTACAATCCGTCACTGCACCCATGAGACAATTCACCGATCGACCACAGTCTGAATGTAACGAAAATTTCAGTCAAAATGCACAGTTCAGGAACCAATATACATTCTAGTATGACACACACATACCGCACACGACAAACACACAAGAACAAAACACACCACGACTACAACACATACCACGATGTGCAAACACAAACACAAGCTATTATCATGGTAAACCACAGCAACATTATCGTAATTACTCGCCAGCTGAACATACCAGTAATTACAGTGGAATAAATCCATATCACAATACGAAGGAAGAAGAAAGCTTAATGAAACACAGGCAATTTCAGATTTTTATCCCAGAAAAACGAACCATTCATCCGGTGATTTTTCTTAAATCCTTTAGTAACGCATTTCCACGCACTTGGAGTGACCGGAAAAAGATTTCATATATTGTCGGTTACATCCAAGGCGATGCAGCTGTCTGGGCATACAGTCAAGCTGACGTATGTACCACGTACAGTGAGTTTGAGCGTGCTTTTCTGAACAAATTCTGGTCGCAATCCGTCCAGGAGCGACTCAGAAGACAAATTTTAGAACCTGAAACTTTTAACAGTAAAAATGGTAACTTACGCAGATATTTTGAAAAATACTTGAACATGGGACACTTTTTAGATGAACCAGTCGCAACGCGTGATATACTCCGTGCGTTGAAGGCCAAATTGCCTTTCAACATTAAAGAAAAACTCCTACATATCCCGGATGACGATTCAGATTATTTTTTAACAGCTTTAGATTCGGTTGACATGTTACTTGAAGACCAGCGCTTCGCGCGGCAAAACAGCAGCCACAATGTTTACACTAGTGGTATGCAAAACATGCAGGGTTGCCAACACAATTCTGGCGCGTCCACAGTTGGATACGCGGTACAACAAAAACAGCAAACTCACATGCCGTCTCAGTACGGAAATCAAAATCAACACGCGTATTCCAATACAAACAATAGTTACAACAGTAATAACACTTCATGCGGCAATCCATACAAAAGGCACCGCGGTAATAACTACAACGGTAACAACGGATACAAAGGCAACAACAAAAACACAAACAGAAATAGAAATAATAACAACTACGAGCCAAGACAGCATCAAGGTTGGACTTGTAACGATCAGTACTTTCATTCAAACTCTGCTTTACCACAGCAGACACCAGGACAAAATTGGAGCATACCTTACGACCGACAGGTAAGTTATAATGCGCAACAGCAACAACAACCGCAAAAGTTTGGAGATCATAATAGGCAATATCCGAATGTGAATATAACAGAAATGACACCTGATGCACAACCTCAATCTGTGTCAGTACCTAGTACAAATGCTAATCCAACAAACTAGAAACAGTCACTACTATGCCCCAGGTCGTGGCTGAAGAATTCTTGGGGGGCGACTTCAATGTTAATCAGTTATTTGACACCACACTTGAACAACAGAATAATGATATGCTGAATAATTCTAAACAAAAATTAGCTGTTTTATTTATAAGATACAACCACAATGAGAATATATCAGATGAACTTTTGCAAGACAGTACACAATGTCGTTCAAACACAAATGAAATTGTTTTAGCATCTACTACTGGTGTAGTAGGTGGGATTCGAACTACTATTATCCTAGATACAGGTGCAGCTGTGAGCGTTTTGTCTTTTAATTTCTATAAAAAGATGTGTGAATTGGAACCTGTGCCTGAGTTTCCTGCCCAAAACTGTAAAATAACTACTGCACTAGGTAATAAGTCATGTAGGGTTACGAAGCAAGTTTTTGTAAACATTAAAATAGGTAATGGAACCGTACAATGGCCATTCCTGGTTGTACAAAACCTTGTGACAAATTGCATATTAGGAATAGATATTATGAGCGAGAAGGACTGCATTATAGACTTCTCCAAAGGTAAATGTATTTTAAATGATAAAAGCAGGGTAATTATTATTGATTTGGACAGGAGAACTCTAAAGCATGACAAACACTGTACAGGGTACAAGGTTCAGTTAGTACTTGACAAAGACATTCAAGACATGCAAACACACTCATCTGACACAGAGCTAATGGACTTGAAAACATTGCTTGATCATAAGATAAGTGAAGCTACAGCTCTCAGTGTACATGAACGTATAAAACTACAGGAAGTGTTATCCAAATATTTACAAGTTTTTACCAAACGATTGGGTGTTATCAACACGTATGTGTACAAGATTGAAGTTAAGCCTCACAAGATCTTCTACCATAAGACATATAATGTACCGTTATCTCAACGACCTGCTGTGTGGCAAGAATTAAAACAAATGTTAGACTGGAAGGTCATTGAACCATCCACCTCACCTTATTGTAGTCCTCTACTTGTTGTCAAAAAATCGAATGGAAGCATTAGGTTAGTGTTAGACGCACGAGCAATTAATGAAATAATTTTACCGGTTCACACAAAACCCGAAAATTTAGAAGAGCAATTACAGAAATTTCTAGATGCAAAATATTTTTCCACAATAGATCTCGCTAATTTGTTTTGGCAGGTGGGTATCACTCCTGATTCACGGAAATATACTGCATTTATGTTCGGGGGGCGAACCTATCAGTTTTGTGTTCTACCCTTCGGACTGAATGTCAGCTCTGGGGTATTCATTACACCCCTGGATACCGTGCTTGGCGACGATTTAGTTGAGACAGTCACACACTATGTAGATGATATACTGATAGCTACACAGTCTTGGAATGAACACGTTGACACACTTCAAAGAATTTTAGAAAAATTTGCACAAGCTGGAGTCACAGCCAACCTAAGAAAATCAAAATTTGGTTGCAGTGAGATAAAATATTTAGGACATATCATTAATTCACAGGGCATAAGTCCTGATCCCAGTAAATTAGATGCTATCAGAAACTTTCCTAGCCCTCGAACTAAAAAGCAGTTAAAATCATTCCTTGGGCTATGTTCATTTTTTAGACGTTTTTTGCCACAAACACTTTTGAACAGTAAACATCTGCTAAATCTACTCAGAAAGAATCAAGTTAGGATCTGGTCAGAACAGTGCCAGAATGACTTTAATACAATTAAACATGCTTTAGTGGGTGCAAACTTATTGAGCCATCCAGATTTCAATTTAGATTTTTGTATGACTTGTGACGCTTCACGAACTGGCTTGGGATGTTGCTTATTTCAAGTTGTAAAGAATAAAGAAAAGGAACAGATAAGAATTATTGGGTTTGCAAGTCGTACTTTAACTGAATGTGAGCGTACATACTCCACTACTGAGTTAGAAACACTTTCCATAGTATGGGCATTCAAGAAATTCAATTATTATTTATTTGGAAAACATACAGTAATTTACACCGATCACCAGGCCCTGACATTTTTGTTAACTTGTAAACTTGTACATCCTAGACTATCACGATGGGCAGTTACACTTCAGAACTACTCTTTTGAAATTAAGTACATAAGAGGTAAGGACAACACCATTGCAGACACTTTGTCTAGACTTCCACAAGGTATGAATGATACCAACAGTGACTTAGAAAATATAAATGACTACAGGATTCTCTTAATGCAAGACAAGCAGTATCACCAATATTATATTGATATGTGCAGAAACATGGCTGAATTACAAAAATCTGATCCTCACTGGTATAAGATAATAACATTACTGGTAGAAAAACACAATCATCCTTTGACTAAGTATTACAAGTTACACAATGATGTGCTATTTTATCGACGACATCCTAATGCTACTAACTGGTGTGTATGCATTCCCAAAGAGTCTGAACGTAATTTAATCTGGCACACACACTTAGTTTGGGGTCATTATGGGACAAAAAAAGTGTTTAGCAAAGCTCAGCACATACTGTTATTTTAGCAATATGAGAAGAAAAATTTACAGGGAACTGAAAACATGTGTCATATGTCAAAAATCAAAACCTCAGAATTTATCCACAAAAACAGATTTACATTCTATTTTACCCAGTAAACCCCTGGAAATTCTGTGTACTGACATCAGTGGACCGCATCCAGCAAGCTCTGGAGGCGTCAAATATATCTTAGCTTTTTACGATATATTTTCTAAACATGTAAAACTTTATGCTTTAAAATCCGCCACTGCAAGTGCTATAATACGAAGATTCTCAAGTGATTACCTGACGCACGTGGGAAAACCTAAAGCAATTCTGTCAGATAATGCAGCATACTACTCTGGGTACAAATGGAGAAATTTCTTGAAGGACAATAACATCAAAAGTATATTTATTTCGAGGTTTAGCCCACAATGTAACGCGACTGAGAGACTTTTCCGAGAATTAAATCGATTCATGAGGACCTATATTTCATCAAAACATACTAATTGGGTGTCCTACCTAAGTCTTTTCGAAGACGTACACAATAACTTAAATATTTACGATACAAATTACACACCTAACGAGATCATGTTCAATTGCAAACAGAACGATCAGTGGATAGAACCATTACCTAAGTTGTCAGACAAGGAAATCACACCTGAACAGAAAATAAAAGAAGTATTGACTACATTAACACATCACGCACAAATACGAAACAAACATCACAGAAACATAACAAAAAGAAAACAAAAATTCGAGGTAGGAATGCTTGTACTACTTCGTACTCATCATAAATCTGTAGCACTCAAACTATGCAACGCTAAGTGGCGTCTGCTATATGAAGGACCTTATATAATTGTTAACATACCGCATCCTGGTGTGTATCTGTTACAACATCCTAGAACTAACAAAATTATTGGGCTATACGCACACCGAGATCTTAGAGCATTTCATGCTGAATAATGTCAAGGTCATACCCATCAAAATATTGCTAAGCAACTCTGTTGTTACAGCACAGATAATAAGTAGTATAGAAATTTTCATTTCAGCGGTTCCAGTGACGCAGTTGAAGACAGAAGAACTCTTCTTTCAACGCACGGCACCACCTGAAGGACGGAATATTAAAGTAAAGTTTATGATTACGTAGCAGTGGATGGCATATTAATTTTTCACGGAACATTTGTTACTGAAGGTACCACTGACTTGGTGTGACACCTGACGAACTGACAGACGTCACCTGTGAAACGATCTTTTACTTTGAGAAATAGATTAGACGCACATCTCTCAACACGAAAAGCATCTATCAGTAGTCAAGGCCACACAGACACTCTACACACACGCACAAAACGCGAGGAATCGAACATTTTCTCTCTCTTACTATTTTGAATATTATTGAGTAGTGAAACGCCTGGTCTTGTCTACTGATGTAATGAATGTTGTGTCTAACCAATCTTAATTTCAGATGACATCACAAAAAACATCGATAATATCCCAGCAAAACCGCTAAAGAGGATGTAAATATCGACAATTCATGTAATCAAACGTGACACAATGTAATAACCTATAGCTATGTAATGATGATGCAAACATGTTTATGTGCAACTGCATTATGTTTATGCTAAGAAAATATGTGACGTGTGTATGTATAATTACTTATTTTTTTAACTGATGTATCATGTAACTGTACTATGTAAAAAATTTGAACAAAACGAGTGCCAAAAAGACATTGCATAGTGAACCTCTGTTCACAGACATTAATGAACATTACTAACTCTGCAACTACGCAGAAACCTATGTGAAAGAAACGGTTAATGCCATTCGTTATGCTGCGTATCTATGTAAACGCGATGAATGATTTCTTTGATTAATAACTACAAACATTTAGGTGAACTATATTCAGCGAAAAACTGAAAATGTGAAGTGCATAATTAGTGCATCGTCTAGTGACATTACTACAGTACCTAACTTCAAGATGTTAACTGGATTAAATGGACACATAGTGCCTGTCCAGAAAACAACACGACAGGTGGAACAATTTTGGTTGGAACTTCAGGGAATGAAATGTTCTCGAAATGTGACGGACACTTTTACCTGGACTGTCCAAAAAAAAAAAAACGAACTGCACGTGGACCAATTACTCGACGGGTCACGTCTGATCTGTAATAAGCAATGCTTTTAGTCACAACGAACTGCATCACAACGACTATAATGGAGATGAGAAATGGACACGCTTATGTATTAATCACGTTGTTATACAACGATGTTACTGTGATCAAAAAAAACTTTACCATGACGATACTAACCTGTAAAAAATTATTGTGCAGCGGATGAATATGAACTGTAATAACGACACGATGTGTATAGGTCAACGCACCTGAAACATACGGACATTTTTCTTTGAAGTATTTCAAAACAATACTATGTAACTAAGAACATTCAACAATCTAAGTTGTATTGTGTTATAACAAATATTGTAAATTTAAAACTAAGTTACCTGTCATAGAATGTAGTCTTCATATGTAATCTTGGTTGAATATTTTCTTTGTGCAACGACTGAGAAACGCGCGCACACGAACAATATGAACTGCAATACTGTGCCGCGTGATCTAACTGTATGACATAACGGCAGTCACACAGACGCTTCTGCGCATGCGCGCACTCTATCTGCCAACATAAGAACTTTTACGGCGCACCCGCGTCATTCAAAATTTGTATATAATGTGTATAATGTGTATAATGTAGGTCATGTAAATAGTTGTAGATAACTTAGATTTTCTTGTGCCTTTAGGTGAATTGCTCGCCTGCAGGTGTGTCCTTTCGCCTCGCAATTCAGGGGGCAATATAAAGGCACATTTGCATGCCGAGCGTGAGTTTCCGCGGAAACGCGAAATATTAATTAAATAAATAATCAGTGACAAATAAATAAAGCCTATGGCACACAACTGCAGCGCTGTGTCGCTGATAAAACAAAAGCACAATTACGTTACTCTTATGTTTAATTAAGAAGAAACAGAGAGCTCTGGTTGAAGTGGTGCGAGAAGCACGTATTTTATTTTATTGTCTGGCACACCGCCATATTTCATGTTAGAGAAGAATACTGCGAGTTGCAACCAGACTAGGCACTCGACTCTGTAAAGAATTTATATCTATAAAAGTAAGTAGGATTATGAACTGTAGGCTTATTCATTGAATATATCTGATTTAACTAACTGTGTAACTTTTTTATGTTTAGTAGACAGACACCTCTGTACGACGTATTGACATGGCTGGCAAATTATTCTAATATTGAGATTTAGATTTGAGTCCGCACCTACCGCAGCAGTCTTTGGAAACGATTTATTTACGAAGTCCGATTATTTCAGTTTTATTTCACGGTCAACTACGAGTAACATTGCCTTTACGAAAAAGCCATTGTCAAGCGTCTGATACCGAATAATTAAACGTCCACGTTCCAGATAAGCAAATATCAATTACAATTACAAACACCATCATACAGATAGAATAATTAATATATATATATTATTTTTAATTTATTTTATACAGTGCTTGCCGAGAAGTTGAGGTGGACACTGCTTGTCGTGAAGTCGGAGTGAGATGTGATAGTGGAGAGTGTTGTTCCATGTTTTATGCAGTTATTTGATGGGAGAGATAGCAGATGTTATTCTAATGGAGATATTGTAATGATCAGAGTGCATTTCGTCAATATATATGAAGGTAATAAAACGCTATGTTCTTTTATTATTTGTGTGTCTCAAATAATGCATCATTACAGGTTCAGTCAACAAAGCATCTGGCTTGTGTTCTTGTATTAGAGTGTAATTTTGGTTTTCTTGCACAATTATAGTATTTCTAATTTTCTTTTATCACGTCAATATTTAAAAATTCTTGTCTTGTTGAAGAAGAACCGTGCCAGATGTGCGTTGAGTCATACTACCACTTACAGAACAGCTACACTTGTGCTTTGTTGGCTTCGTAGATTTTATAGTTGCTGGGGACTTAATTAATTAATTGTATTAACGAAAATTTTCATTTCATTCTTTGTTGTTGTTCCATGCAGTCAGATTGCGTACAAAAACTAGTCAGGGCCAGCCGTTTACGAGACTTGCGTAATCGGACTTACAGCTACTAAAATTATTTGCATTTGCATTTTATTATTTAATTAAGCCCCCATGCAATATGGCCGTGTAACAGGGCTACAAGAAGCTGGATGTGTCTTCTCCGATATTCCAAGAAGACTTGGCAGGAATATAGCCGAGGTACATGATTGCTGGCAGCGGTGGTCACGGGAACGTACGTCAGCCAAAAGACCGGGTTCCGGACGGCCACGTGGAACTACCGTGTTAGGCATCATGCTCCATGTGCAGCAGCAATTTGAGCAGATGTCGGCCTCAAAGTGACATCTGTTTTTTTTTTCATCTAACAACTCACTTCTGGTCTATTTTCTAGACGACAATGAACTTGTACTACGACTAAACACATCTACTACTTTATTTTATTACTATGTATACAGTAGTTTTGCTTTACAATTTTTGTAATTGTTTTATAATATTTCCCGCCTCTTGGCAAGCCCCATAAGGGGGCCAGTACCCGTCCCTAACCACGTGGAAGTGGGTGGAGTTTACCACCTAGCACAAACTGCTGCCAAATTAGTAACACATACCTTTTAATACCCATTAACAAAACATTAACAATTGTTTATTTTTCTACAGATGCTCACTTAAACAAACTCACTACCAAGAGCACCGCTGAACACTTTTTGACTCTAATTTAGTTAAGTCGGAAGATGAAAGAGAGGCAAACGATCTACTAAAACCGTTCTATAGACTGCACCCCGTCCCTAGATTTCGCTAGGCGGGATGTCTTCAATCTCTTACATCCTTGACTGTTACCTTCCTAGTCACTCCGGTGGTAGTTGTCCGCAGCTCGTGCTCGTGAGGTAGCGTTCTCGCTTCCCACGCACGGGTTCCCGAGTTCGATTCCCGGCGGGGTCAGGGATTTCCTCTGCCTCGTGATGACTGGGTGTTGTGTGATGTCCTTAGGTTAGTTAGGTTTGAGTAGTTCTAAGTCCTAGAGGACTGATGACCATAGCTGTTAAGTCCCATAGTGCTCAGAGCCATTTGAAGCATTTCAACCGGTGGTAGTTGTATCCATTCCGAGGAAGAGCGACCTGGTCGCAGTGACACAATGAACTGTTAAAAATCGGTTACTTCAAGGAGAGCTGCGTGCCAGACGTCCTGTAGCGTCCATTCCACTGACACCAAAAAACCACCATTTGCGACTTCAATGGTGTCAAGCGAAAACTCATTGGAGGGCGGGGTGGAGATCTGTTGTGTTTTCTGATGAAAACTGGTTTTGCCTCAGTGCCAGTAATGGTTACAAGGAGGGTATTTAAGGGCCAGAAACCAATCTGTTTGAGTGCCATACACACTGGACCAATCCTTGGAGTTAAGATCTTCGGTGCTATTTCAATTGACAGAAGGAGCACTCTAATGCTTATCCCACGCACCCAGATTGCAGAGAACAGCATTCCAGGGGCTGTTTTCCAACAGCATAATGCTATCTCACATGTCGCTGTTGTAACTCAGCATACTCTACAGAGTGTGGAGATATTGCCTTGGCCTGCTCGATCGCGATATCTGTCTACAATCGAGCAAATTTGGATCATCATCGGGTGACAACAGCTAGCGTAATCCAGAAACATTACTCGTCCCTGTATTGACCGACCATATACAACAGGTATGGAACTCCATCCCACAAACTGATATCCGACAACTTTACAACACAATGTATGGAATTTTGCTTGCTTGCATTCAAGCTTCTGGCTGTCACACCTGTTATTCATGTACCAGCATTTCACATTTGCAGTGGTTTGTCTCGCAATTTTGGAATGTTAATCACTTACATATGTTACCTAGAAAAATTTATTCCAGAAATTTCGTTATTCTCCGTCAATTCTTTTTTGGTGCAGCGATTTTATCCGTCGATGTATTACATTTATTTACGTTGAGTGGCAACTAGCAGGGCCTGTACCAAACAATGATCCTCCGTAGAACTTCCCGCGCTTTGCTACTGTCTTCTGCCATTTCAGCGTTCCTATAAATTACATCAACACAAGAAATAGTAAATAATGGAGTAAAAATAAATGTTGCATATTGCTTTATTGTCAATACTGAACGTCATAGGAAGCCAAACTGAATAGAAAACAAAAATACAGAAGATAAACACATTTCCATTTGATAAACACAAAAAAACCTTACAAAAGATTCCGCTACAAACACTACAGTTTCTTCTATTTATCATCTTACATAACACACTGTTTATAAACCAGTTCGCCCTCCTCGTAATTGGAGACACTTTTGAATATCGTTAGGGGTGCTCATTACGATTGGTCAGACAAAACTGTACGATTCAAGCCAATCGCTTTACCGTGACCCACTCTTTCTCAATGCAGTTGAGCTCTGGAGAATATGGAGGCCATTCCATTCGATTGATTGTGTGCTCCACTGGGAACGTATTAACAAGACTGCGACGAGAGGAGCGTGCATTGTCGTCCTTCAGCGTCAATCCTGCTCTAAAATGTTTACCAAATGCAGCCACATTGCTTGCAACGATGTCGTTCAACTACTTTACACCAGTCATCCTCCGTTGCATTGGCAAAAGGGGTGTCATGCGACCATTCACGATTCTATCCCAACCTTGATAAGTATGGCAGTCTATGATACAGGTACAGGGCAATACGGTTTCCTCGTTGCCTCCACACGCGAGTATCAGTATTGTCGGGGTGGAGACTCATACGTGTCTCATTAGAAAAGCGCACTCTGTCCCACGGTCGCCTAGACTCCAAAAAGTAGTTTCGTACCCGTACTTCATTTAAGGGAGGGTCTTCTGTCACGTAATCCCTATTTATGGAGTCTGCACTACTGCACCTGTTTACAATTGCCGCCGTACACGTGTAGCATCGAATTGAGAGTTTCTGCGTGCTGATATACGCAGATATCGGTCCTGCACACCTATTGCTTTCCTTCCGCGGTCATCTGCGACGATCCTCATTGATCCCGTCGCTAGAAACTAGTTCCAGATTCCAGAGACATCACTTTGACTCGTAGCGACATTCCCTGCGACATCCACTTGGCCGGCCGCGGTGGCCGTGCGGTCCTGCCTCGGGCGTGGATGTGTGTGATGTCCTTAGGTTAGTTAGGTTTAAGTAGTTCTAAGTTCTAGGCGACTGATGACCTAAGATGTTAAGTCCCATAGTGCTCAGAGCCATTTTTGACATCCACTTGTCCCATTCCCTGCTCCATTTGACTGACTATACGAAACTTCCGTTCGTACGTTATGTTACATGGACCATCTAAAACAACATAACTCTCATGGAAATGGAAATGAGCTTTTGACGTCATTGGCCGGGAGGCCCCTTACGGGGCAGGTCCAGCCCCCTTGGTGCAGGTTTTAACAATATCACCACTTGCAAAGTAGGTTAGAAATCAGATTAATAATGTTGCTCACGCAGCATATGTTCGCTTAATAGGGCAACAATTAAGTTATTGACTGTGGATGGTATCGTAAGAATGGAAATAATGCAGTCACTGTAAAAAAGTCATTAATTGTGGCACTTATCTTGAATGGATTCCCACATAGATTTCGTCGAAGTTGTTATGGCTCATCTTGTTGATTCTAGGGTGATTCCACTTTAACTGCTAGAAGCTCCAGATCTGTATTTTAGCAATATTTGAAGACCTAACAAATCCGTTTTTCAGGAAATACTCATTGATCAAACAATCCCAGATCAGAACAATGGTATGGGAGAAATAATTTTTGATTTGGTGTTCACGATCCACATTTTTATTAAACTTTTAGTAATTTCACATATACTTCTTCTTAATTGTCACATCATCAAGAATACAATTTTGTATCAATCTTCATACATTTCATTTCCACTTTAACCAAACTCAAGACTTGACTTTTCTTTTACAAAGCGAAATAACAACTTAACTTCTGCAAAGTGAAACAAAGACTGCTCTGTCCACATTCGCGTCAAAACGGTTACAAATAAGTCAAAGATTATGACAGTCTCACAGAAATGAATACACACAAGAACCATATCACTGTAATATATCGATACATCGTAATACCTATACATTAATAAAACCAAATGTGAATATTGTCACAAAAATATGTCTGTTACTTCGCAGAAAAGTAGTACGATATAGCTGGTGTCGAGAACTGGGGTTGGAGTGCCGTAATGGTCACGTAAATAAAGAACCATTACAAGGTCTTATTACATTCAACAGCACATTGGACGACCTGCGCGCCGGATTGGGATGAAATGATGATGAAGACAGCACAACACCCAATCCCTGAGCGTAGAAAGTCCCCGACTAAGCCGGCAATCGAACCCGCGCCCGCAGGATGGTAATCCGTCACGCTGACCACTCGGCTATCAGGGCTGGAAATTCTCATAATGAGACAGAACACAAGCTCTGCAGTGTTTACATGTGACAAGATATTCAAGAGGAAGAGGTTAACAAATTCAGCAGGTCACTGTCACGATCAACCTCTGGCCATTATCCAAGTTATTATTTGGCTAGGCACTGATGGATAGAGTAGTTGGATGTCCCAGAGCTGGTTCGGGGGTTTTGCCCATAATGCTCCAAACGTTCTCAAGTGGGAAGGGGGGGGGGGGGGAGGAGATCCGGCGACTACTCTATCAATCAATACCAGACTTGTATCAGGACCAGTGGCGCACCAGCTCCTTTTCATTTGCTCCA
Organism: Schistocerca cancellata; assembly: GCF_023864275.1. Lineage (NCBI taxonomy): Eukaryota > Metazoa > Arthropoda > Insecta > Orthoptera > Acrididae > Schistocerca > Schistocerca cancellata. The sequence goes on from NC_064632.1 coordinate 167,521,717, forward strand.
TTTTCTTTTCTCCTGAATAAATCATTTAACTTTTCTGAAATTTTAATGGCTCTGAGCACTATGGGACTTAACATCTGAGGTCATCAGTCCCCTAGAACTTAGAACTACTTCAACCTAACTAACCTAAGGAGGTCACACACATCCATGCCCGAGGCAGGATTCGAACCTGCGTACGTAGCGGTTGCGTGGTTCCAGACCGAAGCGGCTAGAACCACTCGTCCATAACGGCCGGCTCTGCAACTTTAATCATTTGTTTGTCGGTACATGCATATCACATCTACCGAGTTCAGTCCTATGCGAATAATTCCTTCGTGGCACGTCGCCTTTTTTGTCTTGTAAGCGAAATGGCCCTTCAACACTTGCTTGAGGTACTACAGAAATTAGACATATGTCTGTCGATTTCGAACCGATAAGAATGACGTGTTGAGTTCAGACTTCTAGAAATTCCTGAATCAAGTCAAAAATCTGGTCCGATTCTCGGTGAGGTCGTATTTTGTTCACTTCGCACGTAAGTTACTCACCCACAGACCAACGATTACATTGTTTTCATCTGACACAGAAGTGCCATATGTTTGTTGTCGTGGTTTCTGAGGCACAGCATCAGCATTAGGGCGAATACTCGACACGACTGCATAGAATTATGTGTCATTAACCTCCATATGAGAAATCGTTTGCGACAGCTGGTATGGGCTGCCGATGGTTGTTCAGCGTGGTGAGCTTTCATATTCACCGGTTCACGACACGTCCTAGCAGGTGAAAACTGTGTGCCTGAGCCGATTCGAATCCTAGTCCTCCACAAAGTTTCAGTCTTTCTGAAAGATTCAAACCAGCCCACACTCTGTAGCAGACTGAAACCCTCAATATGGAATCGTCCCTTCATATTTGTCCGAGTAAAGCGACACTTCCCCAATATTTCCACTTGACAATTGTTAAAAGTGCAGCTGGGCATAAACATATCACTCACATAAAATATCTCTAACAAGCTATTCAGACTTGTGAGCTGCTACAGCCATTTATTATTCGAGTTCATTTATATTTTCCTGAATCTCTTTCGTATAATTAATCCTCGATTACTGTTGTAACTGCTTTAAACACCTCTCTGTCGGCCGCGAAAGCTGCTCGAAGTTGACAGTTCAAAAGGATTAAAAGAAACTCGTCACGCCGGCGTGCAGCAAATAAACGTTAACAGAGTTTCCGTTCTAGACTGCAACGCCTTTCAGACAGCTCACGCCCAAGTTCCGTCTCGCTTATTGGGTTTTTCCCTGCTGGTTTTATCGAGAGTTTAAAAAGACCTAATTGCGTTGCTAAGAAAGGCCTGTGTTTGCTAGAAGGGAACTTGGTGGAGCAGAGCAGACCGCCTCATTTAATGTTTCTACTTGAATCTGATTTACATTTTGGGTGGACTCATTGTAAAAGGAACTGTAACAATTTTCAAAACATATTGTTCTGCAACAGGCTGCACCATTAATGCACTGCGTCTTCCGCTGTTCAGTTAGAATTTTGTCTGCAAGTGCGGGATACATTAAATATCTTCCGTCTTTAGTGACTGGAAAATATACGACAGTTGTTAATTTGCGTACAAATGCACGAATCTACATGTTACCACTGTGTTATTATTTATTTAATTATTTATTTTTATGGCTCTGATCACTATGGGACCTAACATCTGAGGTCATCAGTCCCCTAGAACTTAGAACTACTTCAACCTAACTAACCTAAGGACATCACACACATCCATGCCCGAGGCAGGATTCGAACCTGCGACCGTAGAAGTCGCGCGGTTCCGGACTGAACCGCCTAGAACCACTCGGCCACCGCGGCCGGCGTTTTTTTTATCTTATGGGATTTAACTGCTAATGTCATCAGTCCCTAAGCTTACACACTACTTAACCTAAATTATCCTAAGGACAAACACAAACACCCATGCCCGAAGGAGGACACGAACCTCCGCCGGGACCAGCCGCACAGTCCTTGACTGCAGCGCCTTAGACCGCACTGTGTTATTAGTATGTCAAAGAATGTGTTGCGAATACAACCACCATACAAGGAAGTATATACGAAAACCGTATCTTCGAAGCACCAGTTAGCTTGCGTAGTCACAGAACGGAAGAATAACCAATACTCTTAGTAGTGATGAAATACAAACAAAATTTTAAAAAATTTAAAATAGTGTACGTGGATTGTCTGAGGTCAATTGTAGATTAGATGGGTGTAAATATTATTTATTTTTATAAGAAGAGTAATGTAACTTTAGCTCTGATATCAACATAGGAAACAACTTCCCTTGACTGGGTCTGCGAGCATGACAGAATTGAGTACATCCGTCTAGATCTCATGAATTGAGACCCCACTTAGGCAAAGAGTTTTATTGAAACTGACACTGGTCGTTGTTTTACAAGTTGTAACTTGATAAAATGATAGGGATAGCCTTAAGAAATAAACACTGACGTAAAAACGTCGCAACACTAAGAAGGAATTGTGCGACACAAACGGAAGTTATACTTACATGGGTATGGTGTCTCTTCTTTCGGACATGTTCGAAAGAACAGACACCATACCCATATAAGTATACAGTCCTGGCAATACCGACCATGACCTCCTTCTTCTGTGCGGATGCACACATATTCCCCGAACTCTTACGGGGTTTGGTAAGAATGTCATCCACGAGTAATGAGTGTGTTGGGTAGGGATACTACGAATGTAGTGCTTGGACGTACAAGGTGAGAACGTGGGTCTCGCGGGAGGCGTGCGTGAGATAGTCCCTGCAGTCGCACTATCCTATGTGGCCTCGGTGGCTCCGATGGATACAGCGTCTGCTATGCAAGTGGGAGATTCCGGGTTCGAGTCCCGGTCGGGGCACACATTTTCACCTGGCCCCGTTGATATATATCAACGACCGTCAGCAGGTGAAGGTATTAATATAATTCTAATAAACGAAAGATGGTAGGCATGTTTCTGCATCTGAAAGATGATGTCTATTCAAATTTTGCTCCAGTCGCATACGTGTTGCGCCAACGCCGCCGTTATGAAGACAAAATCAGGTTTGCTTTAAATACACTATGTAACGCCCATGAGCGTTAATTACCTTTGAGACTGGACGTGGTGAGTTGATGTTAGTCAAGAATGCCTTTAAGGCGACTAAGACCCCATTATCAACACCTCACTGATTTTGAACGACGTCATGTACTAGGGCTACGAGAAGCTGGATGTTCCTTCTGCGGTACTGCAGAAAGATTTGCCAGGAATTTAGCCAATCCACGTGGTTGCTGGCAGCGGTGGTCACCAGAATGTACGAGTAACAACGAGACGTGCTCCAGACGGCCACGTGGGACTACCGACAGGCAAGGCCGTGGAGCATCGTACAACACCTGCAGCAATAGTTTGAGCAGCTGTTGGCAGTACAGTGACACAACCGACTGTTACAAAACGTCTTCTTCAAGGAGAGGTTGTAGCCTGTCGCCGTGTAACGTACATTCCATTGACACCCAAACCATCGCTCTTTGAGACTTCAGTGGTGTCAAGCGAGAGGTCACAGGAGGGCAGGGTGTCAGGGTGTTGGTATGTAGTGTTTTCTGCTGAAAGCTGGTTCTACCTTGGTGCCGGTGATGGCTGTGTGTTGGTTAGATGGAAACCGATTGTGAGCCTTCAACCAACCTGCCTGCGTGCTAGACACAATGGACCTGTATCTGGAGTTATTAACTGGAGTTCAATAATTTATGACAACAGGAGCACTCTCGTGGTTATCCCACACACCCTGGCTGCAAATTTGTACGTTGTCTGGTGGTTAGATGTGTTTTGCTGCCATTCATGAACAGAATGCGAAAGAGTGTTTTTCAACAGGATAACTCTCGCCCACATACCGCTGTTGTAACCCACCACGCTCTGCAGAGTGTCAACTTGTTGCGCTGGAATGCTCGAAGACCAGATCTGCCTCCAATCGACCACATATGGTACATCATCGGACAACAACTTCAGCATCATCCACAAACAGCAATAACCGTCCCTCTATTGAGCGACCAAGAGTAACAGACGTGGAACTCCATCCCACAAACTGACATCCGGCACTTGTACAATAAAATGCATGCACGTTAGCATGCTTGCATTCAACATTCTGGAGGTTATATCGGTTATGTACCAGCATTTCATATTTGAAATGGCTTATCTCACTCTTACATGAATCTTTGATCTTGCAGTCTTAATCACTTAAATATGCTAAGCAGATATTTGTATTACCGAAATTCATTACTCCACATTAATTATTATTATTATTATTATTATTATTATTATTATTATTTTGGTGTTGCAATTTTTCTCCGTCATCGTGTTAAGGTCATATAGACGGGTTTTGCGCTAACAGTCTGGTTCCTCTGATGTGATGCTGACAGTATATGTGCTTATGTCGTGGAAAAGAACTGTGATTACCTTTCTTTCCCTCAGTTATTGCAATGCAGTATTATCTCCAAACAGGTTTTGATATTGCTCAGCAACAGTCATACAATAATTTTTAAACGAACACACCGCCATTTGCCTGTACTGTTGTTTATTTAATTACGACCCAGGTTTCGGCCTTTTATGCGATTTTCAATAGACTGAGTCTATGTCATTAACATATATTGCAGGATAGCAAGCTCAAAATTGTCGATAAATTAAGAAAAGTATTCCCTCCCCACGTTTCTTAATTTATGGCCAATTTTGAACTTGTCCTGCAATATATGTTAATGACATAAACTCAATCACTTAAAAACGGCATAAAAGATCGAAACTTGGATCGTAAATAAATAAACAACAATACAGTCAAATGGCGATGTATTCATTTAAAAAGATTTTATCTTTCAGTAACAAAGTAACTCTCTGGAATCCAATTGTATGGCATCTGTTCAGTGGGAGACGTGGTGTGGTGGGATCAGCCACATAAAAAGAAATTATCTGCTTCGTTCATGCACACTGGCGCCTTTCCCCTCGATATGTAAAATGGTTCAAATGGCTTTGAGCACTATGGGACTTAACATCTGAGGTCATCAATTCCCTAGACTTAGAACTACTTAAACCTAACTAAACTAAGGACATCACACACATCCATGCCCGAGGCAGTGTTCGAACCTGCGACCGTAGCGGTCTCGTGGTTCCAGATAAGCGCCTAGAACTGCTCGGTCACAGCGACCGGCGATATGTAAGACCTGCATCTTAAATGTAGATGCTGAGTGCAGGTTAGTGTAATGAGAGTATATTCAGTGTGGTGCATATGTGTGTTGGAGGAAACAAGCACATATATTTCTCATGTCTAATGAAATAAAATCGAAATGGCAAAACCATTAAATGCTTGAATAGGTACACCACATGGGAACTTTGAGACAAGTACCACCGCAGAGCGTTGTGAATGCCTTGATTTGCTACACCAAGACAATTCATACCAAATATAGTACATATTCTACATGGTGCTAGGGATAATATTATTCAGTTCTAGACGCTATAGAAGGGAGTTTGTACATAATCAGTGGTGGCTCGCACAAATTCTACCATTGATGTACAATGTGGTGGCCTACTTGCAAGGACAGCGATCCTAACTAAATTGAGTATATTAACTTTATGTATATAAATTGAAATCTTTAATCATACTTAAATTTTATAATTAATCATTTAACATTGAGAGGAATAGAATAAAATGAAGAAATTGTTGGTAATAGCGGGAATCGAAACTAGCCAAACAAATTAGCAGAGTGCACCTTCCCAGTCCGCCTACAGAGCCGTTAACTGCAATCACTCCTCAAAAACCCCTCATATTGTATGATCTCACAATACATTTTACCCAGTTTCAAAGAAAAATACTGACCTGGTTCTGTGAGAAACGTAGCACCAGTAGTGCCAGAATGGGCGACGGCACATCAGAGCATGCGCAGTCGGAACTAAGCAGCTGTGTCCCTTCTCTGAGTTGATCGTTATGCAGCGGACCACCTTTCAACACTCGACAATGCTTTCTAATTATCGTTGGGAGATGGCGTAATTTTAGTGCGATTTCGGCTCGCATTTGGAGAGAAATGGCGTAATTTTAATTCGATTTCCGGCTCGCATTCGAAGAATAATGGTATAATTTTAGTGCGACACTTATAGTGTGCTGTAGCACATTAGCACATGATAACCGGCCGCCACTGTAAATCATGTTGTGTATATAAATAGAAATGATCTGTTCCTATATTAGTAAGGAAACAGAACTGACCTATGTTTTTAACGCTGATGCTGATTTTTTCTTCTACGGTGGCCTACGTACAATAAATGCTTATGTGATACAATTACTCGCTGTATCACGATGTCCGGTGTTTACTTACACAGGAGCACTTCGAAAAGTATGCAACACAAGTATGCAGGTTCGAATCCTGCCTCGGGCATGGATGTGTGCGAAGTCCTTAGGTTAGTTAGGTTTAAGTAGTTCTAAGTTCTAGGGGACTGATGACCACACATTTTAAGTCCCATAGTGCTCAGAGCCATTTGAACCATTTTTGAACAAGTATGCAGGCCAAGTAATTTTAATTGAATGCTGCAGTACACTTCAAACTGACACAGAGTAGGGACTCCTGGTCAAATGGCTAGCGTAGCTGCCTCTGGATTACGGGTCCCGGGTTCGATTCCTGATTGATTGGGGGACTTTCTCCGCCTGGGGACTGGGTGTTTCTGTTGTCCTCTCATTTCATCATCATTCGGGAAAATGGCGAGACTGGACATAGTAAAGATCGGGAACTTGCGTGGGCGCTGATAACTGCATCGTTGAGTGCCCCACAACCAAACATCATTCTAAAAGTGACACAGATACAAGAAGCGGTTTGAAACGCAGTCCCCCACTCTCTGTAAGCAAAGCTAGTCCAATTGCTCTACAGTGGAAATTACTCCTTGGTCACGGAGCCATCCGAGGACCACTACGTGAGCGTCCTCATCGACGGAGATCGCTACGAACCAGTTCCTGGGATGCCTGGACATTGTCGTCTGTGGCCGATATCTACGGCCTGCATTCCCGATCAGCATCACACCCGTTGTTGTCGACCTGACCACCACATACAGAAACAAGACTCGTCACTGAACACCACAGAATGCCATTCAGTGCTACAGTTGTCTCTGGCTCTTCACAGTGCAAGTCTGTTGTCTGTGTTACGGTGTCAGCTGTAAACGACAAATGACAACTGCAGATCTCAGCCCAGCTTCCACATTTTCCCTATGGTTCATCGTGGCACTCTCCCCGGAAACTCTGCACAGATTTCAGCTTCCTTGTCAGAGATCGAATAATCCTTTGATCTTCTCGTGGTGCAATCCATGTGGAAGGGTCCTTTGCAGCTGTTATTTTCACACTGTTGTCCTGAGTCCTGTGTGTCACTATTCGTTCTGCAGTCCTTATACTACAGAAAACAGTCTGTCGTCATTTGATGGTCTACTGGTTGGCGTCACTACCTATAGAGCGCGGGGTCCGAAGTTCATTTCATGAATGGCTGAAAGATTTTCTTCGTTCGTGAATGGAGTGTTTATGTTCTCACCATCATTTAACCTCATCTTCATCAACGGCCACGTCGTCGGAGTCAGACTTCCACTAGGCAGCCAAACTACCCCAGTCGAGACCTACCAAAAATAAATACACACATTTTAGTGACCTGTCTATGCGGCTTGTCAGTGTGTTGCTACCATGTCTCTCAAGCCAATGGTTCAGACTTCGAAAGCTAGCAGTAAGCTGGATGTTTACATCCTCTGAGCACGCTGTGTTAAAATCTGCACCTCAAAATTTCCAGTCACGTTATACACACCGAACAGCCGTCATGACTCATACCACTCTCCATCTGTAGAAATACATTTTTCTATACTGAAAATAAGGTCACATAAGGATGAAATTTCTGTAAACATATCACACATGTACTGAAAACTGGATGATCAGTTTCATAGCATTATACAGGGTTATTACAAATGATTGAAGCGATTTCACAGCTCTACAATAACTTTATTATTTGAGATATTTTCACAATGCTTTGCACACACATACAAAAAACAAAAAGTTTTTTTAGGCATTCACAAATGTTCGATATGTGCCCCTTTAGTGATTCGGCAGACATCAAGCTGGTAATCAAGTTCCTCCCACACTCGGCGCAGCATGTCCCCATCCATGAGTTCGAAAGCATCGTTGATGCGAGCTCGCAGTTCTAGCACGTTTCTTGGTAGAGGAGGTTTAAACACTGAATCTTTCACATAACCCCACAGAAAGAAATCGCATGGGGTTAAGTCGGGAGAGCGTGGAGGCCATGACATGAATTGCTGATCATGATCTCCACCACGACCGATCCATCGTTTTACAATCTCCTGTTTAAGAAATGCCGAACATCATGATGGAAGTGCGGTGGAGCACCATCCTGTTGAAAGATGAAGTCGGCGCTGTCGGTCTCCAGTTGTGGAATGAGCCAGTTTTCCAGCATGTCCAGATACACGTGTCCTGTAACGTTTTTTTCGCAGAAGAAAAAGGGGCCGTAAACTTTAAACCGTGAGATTGTACAAAACACGTTAACTTTTGTTGAATTGCAAATTTGCTGCACGAATGCGTGAGGATTCTCTACTGCCCAGATTCGCACATTGTGTCTGTTCACTTCACCATTAAGAAAAAATGTTGCTTCATCACTGAAAACAAGTTTCGCACTGAACGCATCCTCTTCCATGAGCTGTTGCAACCGCGCTGAAAATTCAAAGCGTTTGGCTTTGTCATCGGGTGTCAGGGCTTGTAGCAATTGTAAACGGTTTTAGCTCCCTGCTTGCTTTATTCGTCGACTTCCGCGGGCTACGCGTGAAACTTGCCCGCACGCGTTCAACCGTTTCTTCGCTCACTGCAGGCCGACCCGTTGATTTCCCCTTACAGAGGCATCCAGAAGCTTTAAACTGCGCATACCATCGCCGAATGGCGTTAGCAGTTGGTGGATCTTTGTTGAACTTCGCCCTGAAGTGTCGTTGCACTGTTATGGCTGACTGATGTGAGTGCATTTCAAGCACGACATACGCTTTCTCGGCTCCTGTCGCCATTTTGTCTCACTGCGCTCTCGAGCGCTCTGGCGGGAGAAACCTGAAGTGTGGCTTCAGCATAACAAGACTTTATGAGTTTTTCTACGTATCTGTAGTGTATCGTGACCATATGTCAATGAATGGAGCTACAGTGAATTTATGAAATCGCTTCACTCATTTGTAATAGCCCTGTATAATGTTGCTATTGTCAAATCTATGGGAACATATGATGAATACTGCAGCAGCCGCTGGTGATCACATGGTTTTCTCATTTCGGTTATAGCAACAGAGCTGTTGAATTTTTTCGAAGCAGGTCAGGCTCGCTGAGTGAATCCTACCAGTACAGTGGTAATTCAATAGCAGTTTCATTCACAGGTCAGCATTTTTACCCGGACGTGGGGGTTAATCCATACAAAGAGACCACATGGAGCCACCAGCAGCAGTCATGAGTTCAAATGTCTGCCACAGTACCAGCTTCCTGCCCTAAGTCCACCCTCTCGACTGGCAGTGGTCTTATACTGTGCACGAAAGCCATCTTCTACCACTGGGTTGCGAACCAGCGCATCGCACGTTAATGGGCTCTGGGACACAATCATTCATCAGAGAGATGACTACTGTAGCATAACCCATGACCATCTTTGTGTGCTGCTGACACGAGGCGTTTGTGGTGCGACTCGGGCAATGCTGGGCATGTGTGTTGCAGCCACTTAGCTGCACGCTGACTGTCATCTCGCCAGTCTGCCAGATCTATGATCATGGATGCTGGTGTGGTCGCTACTTCGCACTAATGGACCACAAATGTACAAGTAAGACTACCTTTTGACAGTCTAGTGTCTCTGGAGCTTCGCTGGTCAGCTATCCCATTAACGTATGCATAGAATAACTTCCTGTTTATAACTACTTACAATGCACTCGACGTCACATGGGAGATGCAGGGCAGAACTTAAACAAAGGAAATGGTAATAGCGTAATTACAAGGTTCAGTATAAAATGCGATGTTCATGTTGTTCCTGCTGTCTGCAGCTTCATCTTTAGATCTTCTTCTTTCATGAATTCCTGCCGTGATAACAGGAAGTGGCATTCTTGAATCGTTGTGATGTCTTCCTAGGTTGAGGATCATAGATGAATTTGTTATTCTTATAAGTACTGCTGGATGTACGCATGTACATACCTAGGTCCGTGTGCACGGTCTGTAACACTCGTGGACAGCGATATCCTTGTTAAGCTATTGCTTCTGTAAGTTTTATCTGCGGGGTGGCATGACGGAGGCAGCTGAGGTCAGTCCACTTTAAGGGGTGGGTTTAGCAATATGGCACCAGCTGGACCGTAATCCTGTGCAGAGACGACAGGTAGCAGCCTTAGCTGTTTCCATCTTGATTACTGATGGCGTATGGTGGTGGTCATATTCGTTGTCTAAACATCACGCTCCAGTGGGTTCGATTCCTGCCAACAGTCAGACTCTCACCTATTTCCAAGTATATGACCTAAGTGATTTGTTCAATTCTTTTACATTTTACTTACATGCAACTACTCCTACGTCTAATGTAATGGTGTACTTCCGGCAGTGAGTACATATATTAATAAAACTTAACAGGACCCGTGGTACACAACTGGACCAGTCTTCCAAACCTATTACACAAAAATTATTATTTGTTGTTTTTTTTCATCTTCTATGCGTTCCTATACCATTCATCCGATTATGATGAAACGCTAGTGAGCTGTATTCGCACCTGCGAAGGGTTCTGTGCAGCTTAGAACCAGCTACCATACATAGTAGTGGGGATGAAAAGGGATGACATAGTTTAATTCAGGAACGTCTGTCATATTTTGTATATGCTTGGCTGTTTACCTATACAAAAGTATTGTGGTGATAATATACCCCAACCAAACTTGGGATTGGGGAATGAGAAAATACAATATGTAAAAATATTCGATAACAACCACTATTAGTATCTAAATTATAGTTTCCAGGGTCGCTTGACAGATTAGGGGGGGGTGGGCGGGTTCAAAGACCCTGGCAAGTCACCTTATTTTTATAAATTTGCTGTTTGGGAGAAATTGCTGTGACAGTGAGACACCCCTGGCAACCTTATGGCTGTACGTTTGGTGTGAAAAAGCGTGTCATCCAAGCATAACTCAGGAACGCCTAGATCTATTTCAAGTTAATATGGTATGTAGACGACTTACTATTTGTACGAAAACAAAAGCGAGGGTGACGATGAAAATGAATAACGTATAGAAAAATCCGAAAACGACCTGTTGGTGACTATTTGCTGTAATTAGTTGACTTGGAGCACTTTAAAAATATGAAACCGAGATAAGTGGCGCAGTGGTTAGCACAGTGGACTCGCATTCGTGAGGACGATGGTTCAGACCCGCGACCGGCCATCCTGATTTAGGTTTTCCGTGATTTCCCTAAACCGCGTCAGGCAAATGCCGGAATGGTTCCTTTGAAAGGACACTGCCGATTTCCTTCCTCATCCTTCTCTAATGCAATGGTCCTTCCCCCGAATCAGTCAATCATCCAACCAAAAATATGAAGTGCAGACTGTTTCTTATCTGAATTCTCCACAACATCAACCACATAGTGAGAGTCAGCACGTCAGCGAGCTAGTTAGTTCGTCAGCGTGTTTCGGGGCCTAAGATCATGCCACACTACTCAATACCACAGGAATACTGAACGTCCTCTCTGGAGTCGCGTAGTGTTAAACAAGGACTTCCTTTAGCCTGTCTTTTGTAGCGGCTTTGGGCGCTTTCCTAAAACACACAGGCAAGACCACTGGTTGTGACAGAGCAGCCCCATGAGAAATAAAATAAAGAAACGAAACAGGTAGCAGAAATTCATCATCACGCATTTTATAAAAGTTTAAGGAAATTAGAACAGCATCGAAAACCGAAAAAGAGTCGACCTACTTTCATAAGGCAGTGGGATAACAAAAATGAAACAAAAGAAACGTGATCGGGGTCAACATATCGAATAACACCTATTGTAGCTGCTTCCAAAATAGCTGAAATTTCTTACATTTGGAGTCTCAGTGAAAACTTATTACCAGTACTGCAAGTCATGAAAGGTAGATTGCAAGTGAAGAGTATTGCAGAAAACTGAATAATAACTACTGATCCACTACAAATGCCAGACGTGACACACACACACACACACACACACACACACACACACATACATACAAAATCACAAACGCATCCTCATCTTGTAACTGCTTTAGCGGCGGAGGCAAGGCTGATTAATTGATTCTTTATTGTTATTCGAATCCTTGAACATACAGCCATTCACTTCTGAATTTATTTTATATGAGACTGCGCTTAAATTAAGTTACTGGACGGTGCATACACGGTCCAGTCACATTAATGTGACCACCCTCTATGTTCGACGTCGGTGTGGAATAACCATTCTCAGCGAATGTTGCCGCGTATCGGCCTTCGCAGCAGGCGCCTGGCCATGCGCCCATGCTGACGGCTGTTCATAGACGACGAAGGCTGGAATTTTCACGCCAATACCGCAACTGGACAGATGATCATTGTCGTCTTCGATGCCTGCAACAATCGTCGGAGGGTTCCAGAACGGAGGTGGGAACGCTATGGTCTGGGGAATGTTTTCGTGGCATTTCCTGAATGATCTTGTCGTTCTGGAAGGTATAATGGATGGAAGAACGCATCTGCGCTTAGCAACCACGTACACCCCTACATGCAGTTTCTTCTCCTCAGCACGATAGCACCTACCAGCAGGACAATGCAACGAGTCACACAGCACGCAGTATACGTGCGTGTTTCTAAGACCAGCAGGATGGGTTTTCCGTTCTCCTCTGGACACCAGACTCCCCGGATTTAAACCCAATCGAGAATCTGTGGGACCACCTCGATCGGACTGTTCGCGCCGTGGTTTCTACACCAAGATATCTAACGCATCTGGTCACGGTACTGGACTCTGCATTATTCCTCAACCCAGTCGCTGTACTTTCCAGAAACTCACAGACTCTTCCTGCACTTCTCGAGGCGGTCCGCGCAGCAGAAGGTGGTTATTCATGATTTTGACATGTGGTGCCGGCCGCGGTGGCCGTGCGGTTCTAGGCGCTGCAGTCCGGAACCGCGGGACTGCTACGGTCGCAGGTTCGAATCCTGACTCGGGCATGGATGTGTGTGATGTCCTTAGGTTAGTTAGGTTTAAGTAGTTCTAAGTTCTAGGGGACTGATGACCTAAGATGTTAAGTCCCATAGTGCTCAGAACCATTTTTGACATGTGGTCATAGTAATGTGACTAGACAGTGTATAATAGCGGTGACTATTTAAATTCAAGTTTTACGATATGAAGAGTTACTGCAGCTATGGTAATTGATCTATATCAACATATACATCCATAGCGTGGAAACCTCTGTGAAGTGCATGGAAAAGTGTACTTCCGCTGTACGGAATGTAGGGTTTCTTCCCGTTCTAATCCACTGTGGAACGCGGGACGAAAAACTCCTTAAATGCTTCTGTGCGCGCATTGGATTGTCTAACCATACCTTTAAGGTCCCTACGGCACTAATACGTAGGAAGTTCTGGTATAGTCCTCGATTCCTCACTTAATACTGGTTCCCGAAACATCCTGAGTACGAACTGCCATCTATTTTGAAACGTTCCTTTCCTTGACTCTTTCGAAGGATCTTTCGACAACATTTTGCTATAATAGTCATTGAAGGCTTGATACATTGCCCTATTAACAGCCAAACGTGTTTCATTCAGCTTCTCTCTATCCCTGTTACCAGCATTAGCTGCACACAGAGGGTACAATAATAATTTTTGCAAACTGTTCACATTTATAGTTTTCGCCAGCCTTGTGGAACTGCTAATAAACATCCTATGAACGTATATTTTATTTCTGCTGGGACGTGGTTTAGACACCTCACCAGCCACCGCAGCCCACAACTAATGTACGAAGTAGACATTGATGAAATGCTTCCTAAGGCTCGGTCACTCCCTTCTGGCGCAATATTTGGAAACAATTTACATACTAAATGAACACAGCGTAACTGAAAGCGGTGGCATCAAATATTCATAGCATCTTGTTAATCCTAACTGTAACTATGACTCTAGACTTGCGATGCCACAACATGGAAATTTCGAATTTGTCCACAGATGGTACAAGTATAGGATTAATAAGCAATTCTAGTGCTCATAAGGAAAGAACAGCCAGCTAAATGTTTGTGAAAGCAAATGCATTGTAATTAAATTTATCATGACTCAGGAGGTACTACTTAGTACTTCCCATATGACTTCGGAATATATAGTCTAACAAAAATAAATAAATACAAGAAGTAGACACATTCTTTTTTGTGAAAGTGCAAACGAATCCCAATGTGAAATGGAAACCTCACACCTCAGACTAATGAAGCATCCTACTTGAGCTACATTTTCAGTACGCATGGCTACAACGGTATATGATTTTAGAAAACTGATTTATAATGCATAGTTACATACTGTAGTTATTATACACACGCCACAAAAAGTTTTGCATCATCCCGGTTCCCAGAACTCCTGAAGATAGACGTTGACTGTGGATAATGTATCACAGACACAGTCCCTTTAACTGTTCAGAGTTGTCACTAAACCCGACCAAAGATGTGAACAACCATCAAGAGCAGCGCCTATTAGACGGTGGGGGTCCGACAGCCGGTCAGTTCTAGTCATTCCATCAGGAAGAAGGTACACGGCACGTGTCGGCTGTACTTCAACCATGCCTAGAGGGTCAATACCAGGGTTCCATCGCGTCTGCATTGTTACTTTGTGCCAGGAAGGGCTCTCAACAAGGAAAGTGTCCAGGCGTCTCGGTCTGAGCCAAAGCGATGTTGTTCGGACACGGAGGAGATACAGAGAAATACGAACTGTCGATGATGATGATGTTTGGTTTGTGGGGCTCACAACTGCATGGTCATCAGCCCCCGTACAAGGTCCCAATTCTTACACAGGCCAATTTTTTACGCAGTCCACTATCACAACAGATGATGATGAAATGATGAGGACAACACGAACACCCAGCCCTAGGCAGAGAAAATCGCCAATCATGCCGGGAATCGAACCCGGGACCCCATAATTCAGAGGCAGCAACGCTAGCCACTAGGCCCCGAGCTGCGAACACAGGAACTATCGATGACATGCCTCGCTCAGGCCGCCTAAGGGCTACTACTGCAGTCGATGTCCGCTACCTACGGATTACGGTAGGCTCGGAGGAACCCTGACAGCAAATGCACCATGTTGGTTAATGCTTTTCGTGCAGCCACAAGACATCTTGCTACGACTCAAAATATGCGCAATAAGCTGCATGATTGCGCAACTTCCCTCCCGACGTCCATGACGAGGTCCATGTTTGCAACCAAGAAACCATGCAGCGCGGTACAGGTGGCCCCAACAACATGCCGAATGGACCGCTCACGACTGGCATCACGTTCTCTTCACCGATGAGTGTCGGATATGCCTTCAACCAGACAATCGTCGGAGATGCGTTTGGAGGCTATCCAGTGAAGATGAACGCCTTAGACACACTATCCAGCAAGTGCAGCAAGGTGGAGGTTCCCTGCTGTTTGGGGTGGCATTATTTGGGGCTGACGTACGCCGCTGGTGGTCATGGAAGACGCCGTAAAGGCTATACGATACGTGAATGCCATCCTTCGATCGAGAGGTATTCCTCTCCATGGACGACAATTCGGCCCCCATCGTGTACATCTTGAGTATGACTTCTATGACTTCCTTCAGGATAACAACATCGCTCGACTAGAATGGTCAGCATGTTCTCAAGACATGAAAACTATCGAACATGTCTGGGATAGATTGAAAAGGGCTGTTTATGGACGACGCGACCCACCAACCACTGAAAGGGATCTACGCCGAATCGCCGTTGAGGAATGGGAGAATCTGGAGCAACAGTGCCTTTATGAACTTTTGAACAGTATGCCACGACGAATACAGGCATGCATCAATGCTAGAGGACGTGCTACTGGGTATTAGAGGTACCGGTGTGTGCAGCAATCTGCACCACCACCTCTGAAGATGTCGCAGTATGGTGATACAACATGCAATGTGTCTATTTCATGATCAATAAAAAGGGAGGAAATGATGTTTACGTTAATCTCTATTCCTATTTTCTGTACAAGTTCTGGAACTCTCGGAACCGAGGTGATGCAAAACTTTTTTTTATGTGTGTAGAAGAAGTTTTTTCTTAAGAACTCTACTTACAATGAGCATTTTCAGAACGCAGAGACGTACTAAAAGATGTGCATCTGGTCTTACAGCCAAACAGTTCTGCAGAAGCCTAGTACTGGCAACACTCACGACGTTTGATTTATTTGTTTACATTTATTCGCATCTTTACTGTTTTACAAAGTTCACAGAAACTCTCCCGTACACCTTGCTTTAGTGGCGCTCCTGCTAGAATTAGTATCTCTATTTCCTGTCCCTCTTCTAAAAGGGAACAGCTGTACGAACGGATGCTGTGTAAAGAGGTCCATAAAACTTTTTTGTTCCTAACGTTTCGTCCAGACTTGCATTGGACATCATCAGAAGTGCTCCCGGTTCCGCTGACTCTTGCCGATAGACAGCCTTGACGTTAGAGAGCGACATAAATACCGTGAATAAGGGGCGTGGTTTACAGAGATAATCCATGCGAAAGACAAAACTTAACTATCACAATGTCGTCTGTCAAACATACGTCTCTAGAGCTACTGTTTAAATACCATTAAGTATCGTGGCTTCTTCTTTTCTGTTAAACCGGCTTCTGTGTGTAGCCATGGATAAGTCTCGTCACTATATATAAAATTTTAGTTTTGAAGAAGTTCACTTCATCGTTTTCTGACAGTTGAGCATGCTCTGATACAGCTGATTTTTCTATTTTCTCTAGTCGACAAACCCTTTTGTGTTCTTCCATACACGTATTTACACTTCTCTTTGTTTTCCAATGTACACCTTACCATACACACATGGAATCTTATATAGCTCGCATGGCGACAGAGGAGGATCATTATCCTTTACAGATCTGAGGGCCTGAAATACACTATTGTGCAGAACTTAAGTAACTTTCGCACAGTGTGTCACTGCTAAGTTTAACAGCTCGATAAAACTTGGACCATAGACAGGTAGAACTCCTACAGTATAGTACAGAAGGTAACTGAAGGAATTACGCAATGAGACGAATAGAAATGTCCTCTTTCTTCAAAGACTGTACTTACATTGAAGTCAACGCGATTTATGATCCCGCCAACAATATAAAAAGCGACACATGATTCTTAACAGCGTATGTGATCACCACCGACGGCAGTGCATACCATGTGCTTCCACACTGGTCGCAATGTTGGTATGGAGTTCTTGAGGTATGACTTTGCAGTCCTTCACCAGCGCAGTTGACAATCACTGTATGGTCGCTGGTGCACGTGGACGTGCATAATACGGGATCGATGGTAATTGAGTCATTAGAACGGGCAGGCCAGTTCGTTCGCCGAATATCCTCTCGTTCCAAAAGCTCCATCATATGTTCTGTTCGATGCAGTCACGCATTGTTATCCATAAAAACAGAGTTATGGCGAAATACACCCATGAGAAAACGTACATGGGGAAGGAGTACAGCATCACCATAACATTGACAGGTTAGCCTAACGTGTTCAAAGATTAGGACATCAGTACGCCCGTGCGACGTTATGCCTCCTGACACCATAATACCAAGGCCTTCCAAACGATCACGTTCGACATTGTTCCTGGGTGCATTATGTGTTCTCACACCTCACCACATGAGAATGCGTCCAGCGTTGTTGAACATGATTGTTTTGATGGTCCGAGTCTTATGCTGTAATGAGGTACAATGTTGCATGGGTGCACTAACCTCCGCATTCTTGAACACGATACACTCACTGGTCTATATTATTGTGACACCGTAGTCCTTCCTCGTGTAGGAGAGTAAGTCAATTATTATCCGCAATTTAGTTATATTTTTGTTTATCTTGGTAGTACTGCCGTTTTACATTGATGACGCATGCTTTGCTTGTTTGTTGTTATGTCTTTGCAATGTTCAAGCTGCTAGGTTAGTTTCGTTATCGCTGTCGTGCTGTTAATCATGGCTGCTCCGCTGTCTATTTGCACCAAAGAACAGCAACGTTCAGTGATCCGTTTTTTGTGGTCGGAAGGTGTGTCAGGGGCCGAAATACATCGAAGACTTGCGCTACAGTACGGGACCAGTGTTTTGCCACAACGGAGTGTCTATGAAGGGATTGAAAAATTCCAAAATGATCGCACACGTGTTACACACGATCAAGGAGCCGGACTACCGTTTACCGCTACAAATGAAGAATTCATTGAGCGTTCACGTGAAATGATTCTCTTAGACAGACCATTAACTATTGACGAAGTGGCACATCGTCTGCAAATTAGTCACGATTCTGCCTACGAAAACATCCACAACAGACTTGGGTTTCATAAAGTTTGTGCCGGCCGCTGTGGCCGAGCGGTTCTAGGTGCTTCAGTCCGGAACCACGCGACTGCTACCGTCGTAGGTTCGAATCCTGCCTCGGGTGGCGGCCGGTGTGGCCTTGCGGTTCTAGGCGCTTCAGTCTGGAACCGCGTGACCGCTACAGTCGCAGGTTCGAATCCTGCCTAGTGCATGAATGTGTGTGATGTCCTTAGGTTAGTTAGGTTTAAGTAGTTCTAAGTTCTAGGGGACTGATGACCACAGATGTTAAGTCCCATAATGGTCAGATCCATTTGAACCATAAAATTTGTGCAAGATGGGTCCCAAAACAATTCACACAGTTGCATAAACAAACGCGCTTGGACATGTGCAAAAAACATTTCGATCGCTATGGTAACGAAGGGGACAACTTCTTAGACAGGATCATTACTGGTGACGAAAGATGGATCCATCATTAGGAGCCGGAGAGTAAACGGCAGAGTATGGAATAGAAACATCCAAATTCGCCGTACAAGAAAAAGTTCAAGACCGAACCGTCCGCAGGAAAACTGATGCTTACGGTTTTTTGGGACGCACAAGGTCCAATACTGGAACATTATGGGGAAAGTGGTACAACAATAAACAGTGTACGTTACAGTGAGATGTTTACTGCTAGGCTAAAGCCTGCAATTTGAAGCAAACTCCGAGGACTACTGTCAAAAGATGTGTTCTTACACGACAATACCCGTCCGCATACTGCTGCCGATACTGCTGAAACGCTCCAGAAGCTCAAGTACTGGATCATACTCCACATAGTCCCGATCTTGCCTCTTCTGACTGTCACTTGCTTGGTCCACTCAATCAGGCGTTAAGGGGCCGTCGATTTGCCTCGGATGAAGCAGTGAAACAAGCGGTGCATTGCTGGCTCGCAGCTCAACCGACAACCTTCTTTTATGAGGGCATCAACAAGCTTGTACAACGATGGACCACGTGCGTTGAAACGCAAGGAGACTACGTCGAAAAATTTTGTTCTTGTACGTTTCCTATTTGATTACAACAAATTTTTATAACTACCTTGCGGATAATAACTGAGTTACCTCCGTACCTCTTTTAAGGGTACATTCGGCCCTAACTTTAATTTTATGGATGACCATGCGTAACCACATCGAACTGTTAATGTAGAGGAGCTCTTGTAACGAGAGTATATTCGGCGAATGGACTTGCGTATCCGTTTCCCGGACACAGATGCCAACGAAAACGACTAAAACGCCTTGGGAGCCGTACTGCGGCATGTCCACGTGCACCAAGAACCACCCAGTGACTGCCAGCTGCAGTGATGGGGAATTGGAACGCCCTACCGTCAGAACTCCTTAGCAACGTTGTGGCCAACATGATAGGACATCGCCGTTCGTGGTGATCACACACCCTATTAAGAACCATGTCCCACCTTTTTTAATGTCCAGGAGACCACCATACACGGCGATGACTTCAGTATAACCACAGTCTAAGAAGAAGAAGATCATTTATGTTCGTGTGCTTGCGTATTTCCTTTAGTTCTCTTCTGTATTGTTGCAGTTCATTCTGCGTGCGGTCCAAGTTTCATCGATCTACGTTATTTGGCAGTGACACATCATACAAAAGTTACTTTCGTACTTAAGTTTTCCTTTGCTGGTCTAAAAACGAACATACAGCCCACAAGAATCACTAGCAAATATGACAACTGGTTGTGAAAACCTTCTTTATATGCTACAGACAGATACTTTTTATTAAAATTTTTTTTTGCGGTTCATGATAATGCTATGTGGCTTTCAAATTACTTTGAAACACATTATTTCCACGTAAAGTAATTTTAGGGCATCAGTCTGTTTAAGTTGCCACTAGTTTTTGGTATATTTCCCTGCTCGTTTCTGTGTTACGTCATTGTGACTACCATTGACGATGATATTTTGTATGGCGTTGTGCGGCAGTCCCCTTGTCTGAACGTAGCTATGTAAAGGGCCGAACACACTAATAGCGCAATACGCGTGCAGTGTATCTCTGATAATGGTGGCGCACAGCATGGCTGCTCCAGAATGAAGGACAGAAGAGCCTCCGTGTATTCTCTCCCCTGTGACTCGTACGGCAGGAGTGGTCCGAAGATTCATCGTTACGTAACGACAGCCATTCCTCGCTGTCTGTACGGCCACAGAATCCTCTTTATTTGTTTTCATCGCCGTCGGAAAGAGACGTATAAAAATGTTGAATGTTTCAGGAAATGAATTAGGCCATAACTCTCCCAAACGGCCATACTGCAGATTTATTCCACACTCACGCCCACATAAACAGACAAAACACACACACACACACATACACACACACACACACACACACACACACACACACACTACACACATGGAGACCATAGACGTGAGATCCATTTTTTTTTCTGCTCTGCTTTCGGTTAGATAAATGTTCCACTGCAATCTGAAGGAGTTCTTCATCCTTTATATTTCAAAACATTCCTTTTCAGGCCAATTTAGTATACAACGTTGTCAAGCCTATGCTTAAATTTAATGTTATCAAGGCTTTGCCAGTGTGTAGAATAAACCAGGCTATTTACTTTAAGGTCAATAAAGATAGAAGGAAATTGTACTGCCGGCCGGCGTGGCCGGGCGGTTCTAGGCGCTATAGTCTGGAACGGCGCGACCGCTACGTTCGCAGGTTCGAATCCTGCCTCGGGCATGGATGTGTGTGATGTCCTTAGGTTAGTTAGGTTTATGTAGTTCTAAGTTCTAGGGAACTGATGACCTCAGAAGTTAAGTCCCATAGTGCTCAGAGCCATTTTAACCATTTTGAAATTGTACTTTTGTTTAAAAATACTAAAGAAGAGGAAAATAAATAAACATATCTTGTATGTATGTCACTGCTAAATGCTGACGATTTATTTTGCAAGTTGCAGTCAATTTAGTGCTCTGATGTTCATAATGAGCTGCATTTTCTCCTAAAAATGTTGACAGCAGTACACCTTATGACATACATCTAATTTGAGCACTTATGTCCTTAATACTTCAGTAGGCAATGGTATAAAACTTTGAGAAAATGTTATTTCGATGTTTCGTTTGAGTAAATGGGGCTCCCAGTATCTAGCGACAGATTTTAATAAATTTCTTTTTTTTTATTTAGTAGGATACAGATCTTTCCCCTCAACTAATTATGTTTTTCCAGACACGAAAACATTAATTTATTCTTACGTAAATCAAAGCGAACGGGCCTGTATTACCAACCTGAGTAAGACTGGGTGATTCTTCCCACGCTAGTGAAAAAAAAAAGAAAAAAAAACATTTTGGCCATGTGGTAGCAGGACTCGTACTAAACTAATTATGTGTATAGTCAGTTCATCCATCCTAGTAATCTAGAATCTAATGATTTTCGCCTGTTATTGACATTGGTACTAGCAAGATAACGGTTCCGGGAATTCCAAGAATTCCGAGACATTTTTAAATTTTGTTTGAAGAAAATAAGTAATGACAAAAGAAATATTTTTTCGTGTGATGTAATTGCAAACTAATAATTTTCAGATTTTTTTTCCGTTACTTGAATGGAGAAACCTAGCTTCTTGCCAAATATAATGACTGTAGGCCAACGGGAAGTACTTTGTAAGGCTTGATGAATCAGTTTGCGAGAATCATAAGTTGTCCCATATATGGCCGTGTATTTTCATTAAATTGTCTTAGAAGCCTCATTTTTTACAGTGGAAAGGCACTTCAGACCTCAGTAAGTTACATAAATTTCAACGTGATACGTCTACCCGTTCCTGAGACAAAGGTTTTTTAACAGTCGGGCAACCAAACAGACGAACGGACTTTGAAATGATTCTAATACGGGTCTTTCTTTACCGACTGAGGCACGCAAACCTAAGAACAAAAACAAGGAAAACAAAAAAATTAACAAGATGCCCGTGCCGTCGGAAAGGTCGTAGCCGTCTCCAAGCTAGCGAAAATGTGTTATGCTGACAAAATATCGCTCTAGCCGGTGGGTGGCTTCAGTGACTGATACGAAGACAAAACATCCAGTTGAGATATACGATGTGAGTGATTCCGTGATGTAATAATAGCGCTAAAGACACTCTTACCAAAGACTGACGTAATATCTCAATCAGGCAGCTGCAACGTCGTTAGCGCCAATGGCCGTGTTTGTCGAATATCGAGAGCAGACGAAAGAGCCCCAGTAAAGTGCGCGCGATTTTAAGACACCGGCAGACGAAGAGTCTGTTACAAGCATCAGAGCGAAATACTGGACTGCAGCCTTGTGTACAGGGGTGGAAGTTAAAATTAGCAGAAGGAACAGGCTACATACAAATGTGAAGAAGTATTAAAGCCGAAGGAGTTTTTAAGTACACTCCTGGAAATTGAAATAAGAACACCGTGAATTCATTGTCCCAGGAAAGGGAAACTTTATTGACACATTCCTGCGGTCAGATACATCACATGATCACACTGACAGAACCACAGGCACATAGACACAGGCAACAGAGCATGCACAATGTCGGCACTAGTACAGTGTATATCCACCTTTCGCAGCAATGCAGGCTGCTATTCTCCCATGGAGACGATCGTAGAGATGCTGGATGTAGTCCTATGGAACGGCTTGCCATGCCATTTCCACCTGGTGCCTCAGTTGGACCAGCGTTCGTGCTGGACGTGCAGACCGCGTGAGACGACGCTTCATCCAGTCCCAAACATGCTCAATGGGGGACAGATCCGGAGATCTTGCTGGCCAGGGTAGTTGACTTACACCTTCTAGAGCACGTTGGGTGGCACGGGATACATGCGGACGTGCATTGTCCTGTTGGAACAGCAAGTTCCCTTGCCGGTCTAGGAATGGTAGAACGATGGGTTCGATGACGGTTTGGATGTACCGTGCACTATTCAGTGTCCCCTCGACGATCACCAGTGGTGTACGGCCAGTGTAGGAGATCGCTCCCCACACCATGATGCCGGGTGTTGGCCCTGTGTGCCTCGGTCGTATGCAGTCCTGATTGTGGCGCTCACCTGCACGGCGCCAAACACGCATACGACCATGATTGGCACCAAGGCAGAAGCGACTCTCATCGCTGAAGACGACACGTCTCCATTCGTCCCTCCATTCACGCCTGTCGCGACACCACTGGAGGCGGGCTGCACGATGTTGGGGCGTGAGCGGAAGACGGCCTAACGGTGTGCGGGACCGTAGCCCAGCTTCATGGAGACGGTTGCGAATGGTCCTCGCCGATACCCCAGGAGCAACAGTGTCCCTAATTTGCTGGGAAGTGGCGGTGCGGTCCCCTACGGCACTGCGTAGGATCCTACGGTCTTGGCGTGCATCCGTGCGTCGCTGCGGTCCGGTCCCAGGTCGACGGGCACGTGCACCTTCCGCCGACCACTGGCGACAACATCGATGTACTGTGGAGACCTCACGCCCCACGTGCTGAGCAATTCGGCGGTACGTCCACCCGGCCTCCCGCATGCCCACTATACGCCCTCGCTCAAAGTCCGTCAACTGCACATACGGTTCACGTCCACGCTGTCGCGGCATGCTACCAGTGTTAAAGACTGCGATGGAGCTCCGTATGCCACGGCAAACTGGCTGACACCGACGGCGGCGGTGCACAAATGCTGCGCAGCTAGCGCCATTCGACGGCCAACACCGCGGTTCCTGGTGTGTCCGCTGTGCCGTGCGTGTGATCATTGCTTGTACAGCCCTCTCGCAGTGTCCGGAGCAAGTATGGTGGGTCTGACACACCGGTGTCAATGTGTTCTTTTTTCCATTTCCAGGAGTGTATATTAAGTACGTATTATTATGGAATTATGCTTTCGCAGACACACTAGCTATTATAGTAAATTGCACATGGCTTCTTTCAAAGGCAATCGTCTTTGAAATTCGTTTACCGTGAGAAGTCATAAACTATATCGGGCGAAGTCGCACAATAAATGAATTTACAATGCGAAAATTTATGTAATAAACTGAGGATGAGCCTAACGGGAATGTCCGATTGTAGAGCTAAGTCCCAATGATCACGGCCCCTAATCTTGCTCTAAGATGTCGATATTGGTAACAGGATAACCGGAAGCAGAACTAACGATGGTAATAGGCTCACAGGTTGACTCCTTAGGTGGCCCTTGACACGTTCTATCGGGGACAGGTTTGGAAATATTGATGGCCACCAGAGTATGTCATCATCAGACAGGCTGTTCATAGAGACACGTACCACATACGAACGAGTAGAGTCTTGCTGCAAAATGTCACCACGGTACTGTCGCAAATGTTGCAACACACGAGGATGCACGATGTCCGTGACGCACCGTTGTGCCATCAGAGTTCCCCCAATGGCTGCCATCCGTGACCTGCAAGTCAAACCTGATCTCTCCCCTATCATAACACCAGGAGGAACAACGCTATGCTTCTCCAAAATATTGGAAGAGTGGGACCCATACACAGGTCAGCGCAGAACTGCGCTTCATCGCTGAACAGAGTTCCACGCCATTCATTAGCAGTCCATGCTTGCCAGTCACAGCACCATTCCTGACAGAGTCGTTTGTGTTGTGATGTTAACGGGAGCTTAGGGTTGGGGCGGTAATTTCTTAGTCCGACTGCTGATGGTTTCCCAACAGTGGTGCGGGAAAACACTGAATGTTGCAGGGAGTCCATTACCCATTCTCGGGTGACAGGCGCACGATTGAAGTGGTTACGAAGTGTTTTGTGCACAATACGTTCATCCTCTCTAGTGGTGGTTGGGCGTAGTCGACCAGAACACTGACGTCGAGTATGGCTGTCATCACGTTCCCATGCATTCCAGCATCGGGCCTCTGTCACATCAATGCCTCAACTCTGGATATTGCATCATTCGACCAGTCGACCAAATGGAGACCCTCAATGAGGCCATTTTCAAACTCTCTCAGGTGCTGATAACGCTGTCTCATACGAGTACGTGACATCTCCTTGTTAAACGTGTGTGAATTCCTAAGGGGCCAAACTGCTGAGGTCATCGGTCCCTAGACTTACATGCTACTTAAACTAACTATGCTAAGAACAACAGATAAACAGCCATGGCCGAGGGAGGACTCGAACCTCTGGCTGGAGAGGCCGATCTCCTTGTCCTTCACCCTTTATCACTCAACATATGACGTTGCTCACGCCCCTTTATACCCTGACAGGCCCAATAACAACGCTCAACACTAACAACATTAATCACTCTCACGGTTGTTTTAGCTATCACTCTATCATTTACATACCCGCCGATGTGTTGTACATGTACGAAGTGCTTCACGTTTCTGTCAAGCACCGTCACTATTGCATATAACGAAATCTTAAAGGGAACAGTAACTTCAGGCCTATAACACAATAAAACACAACCTTAAGTCAGTACTCATATCACGAATGCATGCATAAAATAACATCCGACCAACGTTCAGTTACAAAATGCGTACCGATACACGTCCGTGTGGATGCGGACACTCGTAGATATTTCTTGCGACAATCTCCTGTAATAATCATGTTGTATTGGACAATTAAAAGATACTGTCAATGCTGTCATACGATTTTCATCTAATTGTGTTACTTGTGGTTAATGAATGCGTACGCATGAAGTAAGAATTTGGAACATGTAAGTGCTCCCTGCCACCGTTGGATAAGAAGCTGCCAGCAGAAAGTCGCATACTCCTAGCTCACTTATCTGTTACATAGTTTAATTCTTAATTTCTTTGCGTGTTTTTGGGTACTTGCATTGTTTAATTCATTAATTTTGGGCGTATTATAGTATTTGAGAGTTGCAGCATCGTGTTTTAGTACCTGAATAGTGTAAAATCGCGTAGTCTCCATCCGCCGCCGAGCAGTGTGTCAGCAGTGCGCAAGTAGCAGCATTACTGTATTTACTAGGCAATCTTGTATTTTAATAACCGTTTAAATTTGTGTCGATTTGTTTGTGCTCTCTGTAGATTAGTTCAGACGTTTTTTGCACAACAGTTTTTAGCATGGATAGGGTCTGCAACTGCTGTGTTCGGATGCAGGCTGAGTTGGCATCCCTTCCCTCCCAGCTTCAGGCAGTGTTGGCTTTGGTCACACAGCTTGAGGCTGTTGCCAATGGGCATCACTGTGGGGTCCGGATGGGGGTTTGTCGGGGACGGCCAGCTCGTCCCACGCATCCCCCGACCGTACTACGACGGTGGCTGCCCGGGATACTGTCCACATTGAGGTTGACCCCTCACCCGTGGTAGAGTGGGAGGTCGTCTCGAGGTGTGGCAGGGGGCCAAAGACATTCCGGAGGGCTGAACGGAAGGCCTCTCCAGCTTGTCTGACGAACCGGTTTCAGGCTCTGTCTCAGACTGATACTGATCTTCGGCCGGACATGGCTGCTTGTCCTGTTACAGAGGTTGCCCCTCAGTCTGCAAGATCCGGCCGGTCGCAGAGAGTGGGCTTACTGGTAGTTGGGAGCTCCAACGTTAGGCGCGTAATGGGGCCCCTTAGGGATATGACAGCAAGAGAGGGGAAGAAAACCAATGTGCACTCCGTGTGCATACCGGGGGGAGTCATTCCAGATGTGGAAAGGGTCCTTCCGGATTCCATGAAAGGTACAGGGTGCACCCATCTGCAGGTGGTCGCTCATGTCGGCACCAATGATGTGTGTCGCTATGGATCGGAGGAAATCCTCTCTGGCTTTCGGCGGCTATCTGATTTGGTGAAGACTGCCAGTCTCGCTAGCGGGATGAAATCAGAGCTCACCATCTGCAGCATCGTCGACAGGACTGACTGCGGACCTTTGGTACAGAGCCGAGTGGAGGGTCTGAATCAGAGGCTGAGACGGTTCTGCGACCGTGTGGGCTGCAGATTCCTCCACTTGCGCCTTAGGGTGGTAGGGGTTTCGGGTTCCGCTGGATAGGTCAGGAGTCCACTACACGCAACAAGCGGCTACACGGGTAGCAGGGGTTGTGTGGCGTGGGCTGGGCGGTTTTTTAGGTTAGATGGCCTCGGGCAAGTACAGAGAGGGCAGCAGCCTCAAAGGGTGCGGGGCAAAGTCAGGACATGCGGGGACCAAGCAGCAATCGGTATTGTAATTGTAAACTGTCGAAGCTGCATTGGTAAAGTACCGGAACTTCAAGCGCTGATAGAAAGCACCGAAGCTGAAATCGTTATAGGCACAGAAAGCTGACTGAAGCCAGAGATAAATTCTGCCGAAATTTTTACAAAGGCACAGACGGTGTTTAGAAAGGATAGAGTGCATGCAACCGGTGGTGGCGTGTTTGTCGCTGTTAGTAGTAGTTTATCCTGTAGTGAAGTAGAAGTGGATAGTTCCTGTGAATTATTATGTGGGAGGTTACACTCAACAACCGAGCTAGGTTAATAATTGGCTCCTTTTACCGACCTCCCGACTCAGCAGCATTAGTGGCAGAACAACTGAGAGAAAATTTGGAATACATTTCACATAAATTTTCTCAGCATGTTATAGTCTTAGGTGGAGATTTCAATTTACCAGATATAGACTGGGACACTCAGATGCTTAGGACGGGTGGTAGAGACAGAGCATCGAGTGACATTATACTGAGTGCACTATCCGAAAATTACCTCGAGCAATTAAACAGAGAACCGACTCGTGGAGATAACATCTTGGACCTACTGATAGCAAACAGACCCGAACTTTTCGACTCTGTAAGTGCAGAACAGGGAATCAGTGATCATAAGGCCGTTGCAGCATCCCTGAATATGGAAGTTAATAGAAATATAAACAAAGGGAGGAAGGTTTATCTGTTTAGCATGAGTAATAGAAGGCAGATTTCAGACTACCTGACAGATCAAAACGAAAATTTCTGTTCCGACACTGACAATGTTGAGTGTTTATGGAAAAAGCTCAAGGCAATCGTAAAATGCGTTTTAGACAGGTACGTGCCGAGTAAAACTGTGAAGGACGGGAAAAACCCACCGTGGTTCGACAACAAAGTTAGGAAACTACTGCGAAAGCAAAGACAGCTTCACTGCAAGTTTAAACGCAGCCAAAACCTCTCAGACAAACAGAAGCTAAACGATGTCAAAGTTAGCGTAAGGAGGGTTATGCGTGAAGCGTTCAGTGAATTCGAAAGTAAAATTCTATGTACCGACTTGACAGAAAATCCTAGGGAGTTCCGGTCTCACGTTAAATCAGTAAGTGGCTCGAAACAGCATATCCAGACACTCCGGGATGATGATGGCATTGAAACAGAGGATGACACGCGTAAAGCTGAAATACTAAACACCTTTTTCAAAGCAGTTTCACAGAGGAAGACCGCACTGCAGTTCCTTCTCTAAATCCTCGCACAAACGAAAAAATGGCTGACATCGAAATAAGTGTCCAAGGAATAGAAAAGCAACTGGAATCACTCAACAGAGGAAAGTCCACTGGATCTGACGTGATACCAATTCGATTCTACACAGAGTACGTGAAAGAACTTGCCCCCCTTCTAACAGCCGTGTGCCGCCAGTCTCTAGAGGAACAGAAGGTTCCAAATGATTGGAAAAGAGCACAGGTAGTCCCAGTCTTCAAGAAGGGTCGTCGAGCTGATGCGCAAAACTATAGACCTATATCTCTGACGTCGATCTGTTGTAGAATTTTAGAACATGTTTTTTGCTCGAGTATCATGTGGTTTTTGGAAACTCAGAATCTACTCTGTAGGAATAAACATGGATTCCGGAAACAGCGATATTGTGAGACCCAACTCGCTTTATTTGTTCATGAGATCCAGAAAATATTAGATACAGGCTCCCAGGTGGATGCTATTTTCCTTGACTTCCGAAAGGCGTTCGATACAGTTCCGCACTGTCGCCTGATAAACAAAGTAAGAGCCTACGGAATATCAGACCAGCTGTGTGGCTGGATTGAAGAGTTTTTAGCAAACAGAACACAGCATGTTGTTATCAATGGAGAGACGTCTACATACGTTAAAGTAACCTCTGGCGTGCCACAGGGGAGTGTTATGGGACCATTGCTTTTCACAATATATATAAATGACCTAGTAGATAGTGTTGGAAGTTCCATGCGGCGTTTCGCGGATGATGCTGTAGTATACAGAGAAGTTTCAGCATTAGAAAATTGTAGCGAAATGCAGGAAGATCTGCAGCGGATAGGCACTTGGTGCAGGGAGTGGCAACTGACCCTTAACATAGACAAATGTAATGTATTGCGAATACATAGAAAGAAGGATCCTTTATTGTATGATTATATGATAGCGGAACAAACACTGGTAGCAGTTACTTCTGTAAAATATCTGGGAGTATGCGTGCGGAACGATTTGAAGTGGAACTTTCATATAAAATTATTTGTTGGTAAGGCGGGTACCAGGTTGAGATTTATTGGGAGAGTCCTTAGAAAATGTAGTCCATCAACAAAAGAGGTGGCTTACAAAACACTCGTTCGACCTATTCTTGAGTATTGCTCATCAGTGTGGGATTCGTACCAGATCGGGTTGACGGAGGAGATAGAGAAGATCCAAAGAAGAGCGGCGCGTTTCGTCACAGGGTTATTTGGTGACCGTGATAGCGTTACGGAGATGTTTAGCAAACTCAAGTGGCAGACTCTGCAAGAGAGGCGCTCTGCATCGCGGTGTAGCTTGCTGTCCAGGTTTCGAGAGGGTGCGTTTCTGGATGAGGTATCGAATATATTGCTTCCCCCTACTTATACCTCCCAAGGAGATCACGAATGTAAAATTAGAGAGATCCGAGCGCGCACGGAGGCTTTCAGACAGTCGTTCTTCCCGCGAACCATACGCGACTGGAACAGAAAAGGGAGGTAATGACAGTGGCACGTAAAGTGCCCTCCGCCACACACCGTTGGGTGGCTTGCGGAGTATAAATCTAGATGTAGATGTAGATGTAGATGTACTGTGTTCCAAGAACATAAAGTAACTCGAAGGGGACGATCTATTGACACAAAAGCAGCGCGGATTCAGAAAATGTCATACTTGTGATACACAAATGACCCTTTATTTACACGAAGTAACGAGTATTAGGGACAGGGGCTCTAAATCTACGCCACATTATTAGATTTCAAGAAGGCTTTTGATACCGATCGTCACAATTGGCTTCAAATTAAATGACGTGTCCATGGAGTATCGTCTCACATGGGCGATAGAATTCGTGATTTCCTGTCAGAAAGGTCACACTTCGTAGTGACTGACGGGAAGTAAAACAGAAGTGATGTCCGGGATTCACCAAAGAAGTGTCATAGGTCGTCTGACATTCTTAATCATTATAAAGAAAGAGACAATCTGAGGACGACTTTTGGGTTCCTTGCAGGTGATGCTGACGTTCACCGTTTGGTAAACTTATCAGAAGATCGAAACTAATCACAAACTGATTTACACAAGATAAGTGCACGCTGCGACAACTGACAATTGGCCCTAAAGACTAAAAGCGTGAGGTCCTCCATATGAGCACTAAAACGAATCCGTTAAATTTCGGTGTACAACAATTCACACAAATTTAAAGGTTTTCCTTTCAACTAAACACCTAGGAATTACAGTTACGAACAACTTAAGTTGTAAGGATTGCATAGAAAATGTTATGCAGAAAATGAACCACAGACAGCAATTCATTGGCACAATACTTATAAGATCCAAAAGGTCTGCAGGTCTACTAGAGAGACTATCTACACTACGCTTGTCCGTCCTCTGCTACAATATTGCTCTGCAGTGTGGAATACTTAAGAGTATACTTGGAATATTGACGAAGTATATCGAGAAAGCCCTAAGAAGGGCAGCTCGTTTTGGTCAAGGAAGAGAGTACCACGGATATGATACACGCGGTTGGGGTATCAGTCATTAAAAGAAAGGCATTTTTCGTTGCGGCGAGAAATTGCGACAAATTTACATCCACCAACTTTCTGCTCCGAACTCTTTATTCACTCCTCCCTACTTGGTAAGAAATCACCATGATTATGAGGGCTGGGCTCGCACTGAAAGACTTACGTGTACATTTTTCTCAACTACTGTTCGATAGTGGTTTTATGAAACAATAGCCAGACACTTAAGTATGAATTGCAGAACAGTCCTGAAGATGTAGACGTAGAAGCGGCACCGCACGTCCGCACGTCGGTTGTAGTGGTAGTAGAAAAACAAAAAGCCTGTGGTCATTCTTGAAATACGTGTAAGATACATCTTTCCGTTGTTTCCTTGTGGCTATAGCCACTATTCCTGCATCGGGACGGAGTAGTACAATATAGGTTTATGGAGAAGAACAGATTCGTTGGGTGATATTGTGATGGTGCTAGAGAAAACGATATGTTCTTCTTCCTGGGTTTCCACACTACTGAACGTACGTCTTGAAAATTGCTGGAGGATTAAAACTGAATGACTGACTGAGCCTCGAAATCCGGACCTTTGCTTTTCGCGGGCAAGTGCTCTACCAACGGGGCTACCCACGCACGACTTACGGGCTGTTTTCACAGCTCGATTTCCGTCAGTACCTTGCATTCTGCTTTCTCCCTAGCATAGCTGGTAGAGCACTTGTTCAAGGAAGGCAAAGGTCCAGAATTCGAGTATCGTTCCGGCGCTCAGTTTTATTCCGCCAGTAAGTTTCATGTCTGCACACATTCCGCTGCAGAGTGAAATTTTCAGTCTCGAACTTAAATATTGTTTCGGTTCTAGGATCCGTGCCGTCATTCCTGTTTCTGTTATAAGGATGATCAGAGTTAAGGCACTGTTGGTAGGAGTACAGTAGCAGAGCTCAATCGCACAGTTACCGAAAAAAAAAGAAAATGCGGCAAACCTACATGAAAGCTGTTCTAGAATAAGCTACTCATTAGAAACTTCGCTTCATATCTTGACTCATGCTTTTGTATCACATACAATATAAATAACGCTCGGAATAAAAGCAATGACTATACCAACGTTTTAGTTAAGTAGATTTAAAAATATTCAGCCCATAGCTCCGAAAGCGTAGGACTTTGACAGTATTTGAAATTACCGTGAAGTAACGTAATATAATAAACGAACTGACTAACTGACACTTAGCGACGTGTAACATGGGACATCTCGTACCACAACTACATTTGACTTCCCAACGTTGCGGAAATGTTTGCAGGAAATTTCAGAAAGTCCGTTTCAGTAATTACTACAGAACGTTGTAGGTTAATAGGCGTAATGTGTCAAGAACATGTCAGACTATGTAGCTAAATTCTTTTTTTACGAAATGTATATTACGAGTTCCGTCTGTAAAATATTAAGAAGCGGGTACGAAATTTTGTCTCAGCGAAAGGCCTTAAACGGATATGAAGAACAAAAACATTTTGCGCCACTCTTAGTGTCAGAAAGAAATGAGTTTAAACTTAATACGATCAACATTGAAGTATGTCCAGCCGTAATTTGCAGAAAAGTTTGAAAGTCGAGTAAGGACTTCAGCAGACAAAACTGCCGGCCAGACACAAACCTGTCGTCAGAGCTGCGTCGTACCAAACAGGTTAAAGTGCTTCACCAAATTTCAGTGAACGCGGATGTGACCCTAGACATTTTTCTCTTATCGAGGATGATCTCTACGCATCGATGAAGGAAATATTGTTTCGATAAAGGGCTCATGTATACCTGACTTGCTTCGCCATGGCCCCTTCGCCAGCTGGATACCTAGACTTCTCAAAAGCGAGAGACAGAGTGGGACATAGCTACGTTTTTAATGGTATAAGAACAATAATATATTTTAGAGGTATTCATCAAGGTTTTAAGAAATTGCATACATAAAACGTGGAAGAGAATTAATACAAAGAGCACCCCACACGTAACATGACTGTACGCTGTGTTCTATCCCCTTTGGGCGTATCTGTATTCTGTAGCAACGGAGCCCTCGTTTAGGAAATTATTTGCGGAATTCGAAGGCATGCATGTATTCGGAGTAGGTATAGTGATAAAAAGCGGAGGAAACAGTAGACGGTTACCTGACACTCAGTGTGGAATTATCAAACAGTCACAAGTCCGCAATATTCAATTTGAGCGATACTACAAACAGCTCAAGCACAACAAAATTTGTGATGCATATAATGCCAAGGACACAGGACTTAGGAATACTAATTGGAACGCCTCACTGCGTCTCATTAAGACTTTCTACTAACGCAACATGTTCGAAGTCTAGACCTTATATAAGGATCGCATTACGTTAACACGTAGGTGATAGCAAAAATTAGCCACGTAAAAGCGATTTTTGCCGCACCATAACCTATCGACTAGTAGATTTCAGTGGCACTCTCATGATACATATTGCTACTACTGTTTTTGTGATCTGTTGTAACTACCCACACTAGATTACCCCCTGCAAGTCTCTTCATGTCTGCGTAACCATTATGTCTCCATCCACTTGAACCTACCTATTGTAGTCGAGTCTTGGTCTTCCTGTAAATCCTTCTCCTCCCCTCCCACATACAGCCGTCCATATCAAATTATCTATTCCCTGATGCTCCAGGACTGATCTCTTCTTTCACTCAAGTTGTCCGCGATCATTTTCAGACCAAGTTCGTAAGTTATAGGATCTATATATCTCATCTTCAGCATTGTTGTGTATCACTGCATTTCTATTCAGTTTTGTCTGTACTAGTTATTTTCCGTGAGCCCTTATTCTCATACTATTGTACCGTGTTCTAGAAGTGTATCCTACATCGAAAATGACAGATGAAAATAATTCACAAAGAATACGACTGTTTGACGACCGGGGTGGCCGAGCGGTTCTAGGCGCTACAGTCTGGAACCGCGCGACCACTACGGTCGCAGGTTCGAATCCTGCCTCGGGCATAGATGTGTGTGATGTCCTTAGGTTAGTTAGGCTGAAGTAGTTCTAAGTTCTAGGGGACTGATGAGCTTAGAAGTTAAGCCCCATAGTGCTAAGAGCCATTTGAATTTGAATACGACTGTTTTGTCTGAGACAATTCGTACATTAAGATGATGAATCAGTCTCTGACACTTGCTGCCGCCTCACATTTTAACAGTTTTTAGTGGCATTTTGTATCCATAAGCATGTTCCATTCATAGTGAGTAACACATTATCAGTTGACAGGTTGTACCTGTCAGACCCAAAATGGAAAATTCCAGTTCTATACGTTGGCAGTGACGGGATAACGAGGGGCGCTGACAAATGAATTACATCCCACCGCTGCAAAATTAGTTGCCAACGGCCTTGCCGCTGTGGCAACACCAGTTCCCGTCAGATCACCGAAGTTAAGCGCTGTCGAGCTTGCCTGGCACTTTGATGGGTCACCGTCTGGGTTTGCCGAATGCTGTTTGCAAGCGGGGTGCACTCAGCCCTTGTGAGCTCAACCTGAGGAGCTGCTTGATTGAGAAGTAGCGGCAGCGGTCACGACAACGACCGGGAGAGCGGTTTGCTAACCACAAACCCTTCCGTATCAGCATCAGGTGACACCTACAGCCTGAGGATGACGCGGCGGCCGGTCGGTACGGCTAGGCCTTCAAGGCCTGTTCGGACGGTGATTATCTTATTGAAAAATTAGTTACGTAGGAGATAGAAAAAGAAAAGTACAAATTAGAACTAATTGACGGGTTCTTTCGAATCGGAAGCAGCAATACATAGGAAAAGAAAATTACAGAATACCTGAGACAAATTATACAGGGTTATTACAAATGATTGAAGCGATTTCACAGCTCTACAATAACTTTATTATTTGAGATATTTTCACAATGCTTTGCACACACATACAAAAACTCAAAAAAGCTTTTTTCGGCATTCACAAATGTTCGATATGTGCCCATTTAGTGATTCGGCAAACATCAAGCTGATAATCAAGTTCCTCACACACTCGGCGCAGCGTGTCCCCATCAATGAGTTCGAAAGCATCGTTGATGCGAGCTCGCAGTTCTGGCACGTTTCTTGGTAGAGGAGGTTTAAACACTGAATCTTTCACATAACCCCACAGAAAGAAATCGCATGGGGTTAAGTCGGGAGAGCGTGGAGGCCATGACATGAATTGCTGATCATGATCTCCACCACGACCGATCCATCGGTTTTTCCAATCTCCCGTTTAAGAAATGCCGAACGTCATGATGGAAGTGCGGTGGAGCACCATCCTGTTGAAAGATAAAGTCGGCGCTGTCGGTCTCCAGTTGTGGCATGAGCCAATTTTCCGCGGGCTACACGTGAAACTTGCCCGCACGCGTTCAACCGTTTCTTCGCTCACGGCAGGCCGATCCGTTGATTTCCCCTTACAGAGGCATCCAGAAGCTTTAAACTGCGCATACCATCGTCGAATGGAGTTAGCAGTTGGTGGATCTTTGTTGAACTTCGTCCTGAAGTGTCGTTGCACTGTTATGACTGACTGATGTGAGTGCATTTCAAGCACGACATACGCTTTCTCGGCTCCTGTCGCCATTTTGTCTCACTGCGCTCTCGAACGCTCTGGCGGCAGAAATCTGAAGTGCGGCTTCAGCCGAACAAAACTTTATGAGTCTACGTATCTGTAGTGTGTCGTGACCATATGTCAATGAATGGAGCTACAGTGAATTTATGAAATCGCTTCAATCATTTGTAATAGCCCTGTACTATCTGGCGAAGTGTCAAGACACTTAGTCGTGTGTCCGCCGTTTTCTCTTAAGGTGGCTTCATCTCTGCTTCGGACAATTTTAAAGAGGTGTCTGGATGTCAGGGGAGGAATGGCAGACTATTCTCACTTCGGAGGCGAAACCACAAAGTGTTGTGACGTCCTACGCCGGGATATAGGCGAAATTGGCTTTTAAACTCATCCCAAAGGTGTCCCAATGAGTTGAGGTCGGGATTCTGGGCAGGCCAGTACATTTCACGATTGTCATTTTCCACAAACAATTGTCTCAAAGATGCCTTCATGACAGGGTAAATTGTCTTGGTAATAAAATAATCGTGTCTGTATTGTTTCATTACTGTACGCAGAGACAATTCTATAAAATGTATTCATATCCTTATGCATTTAGCGTTTAAGCGGAATAAAGTGGTTACATCCCAACCGCGAAAAATACCTTAACACCACTTCCTCTCTATTTCACTGCTGGCACTACACACGATGGCAGGCAACGTCGTCCAGGAATTCTCCAAACCCAGTTCCTTGTATTGGATTGCCACAGGATACAGCGTGATTCACCATTAGAAATCTATGGTTTCCACACCTACTATCCACTGGCGTTGCTCTTTGGACAACCTCAACTGTCGCTTATCACTGACTAGAGAAACACGTGGTGCGAGCTAAAATCCCAAAGACGTTCGGGCTCACATGCGGTTCCTCTTCGACGAAATGCCTTGGCTCAACTCGTCTAAGGGTTGAACCGCACGTTTTGCATTACACGCCCTAAATTAGACACTTGTGACGCTTGGGTTAAATTGTCCGGCTGATGGCAAGTTTGCGAAATATAAATTTAACGTAACATACAATAACAGTAATAATAATACTGGGAACTAAATTAACGACCCATAAATGATGTAGGCCACGCAGTTGCGATTTGGTTAGAATAATGTTTATTCAGAAAGCAAAAAAACAATAAAGTGGAATGATCATATAAAATTAATTGTTGGTAAGGCGGGTACCAGGTTGAGATTCATTGGGAGAGTCCTTAGAAAATGTAGTCCATCAACAAAGGAGGTGGCTTACAAAACACTCGTTCGACCTATACTTGAGTATTGCTTATCAGTGTGGGATCCCTACCAGATCGGGTTGACGGAGGAGATAGAGAAGATCCAAAGGAGAGCGGCTCGTTTCGTCACAGGGTTATTTGCTAACCGTGATAGCGTTACGGAGATGTTTAACAAACTCAAGTGGCAGACTCTGCAAGAGAGGCGCTCTGCATCGCGGTGTAGCTTGCTGTCCAGGTTTCGAGAGGGTGCGTTTCTGGATGAGGTATCGAATATATTGCTTCCCCCTACTTATACCTCCCGAGGAGATCACGAATGTAAAATTAGAGAGATTAGAGCGCGCACGGAGGCTTTCAGACAGTCGTTCTTCGCGCGAACCATACGCGACTGGAACAGGAAAGGGTGGTAATGACAGTGGCACGTAAAGTGCCCTCCGCCACACACCGTTGGGTGGCTTGCGGAGTATAAATGTAGATGTAATAGCGAAAGTGGTCTTATTTAGAGTTACTGTTACACTCGAGCGCATATCCATTTGACATAGTTCGATCATTCACAATGTCATCGCGAAATTAAAATTATCTAGGCGAAAAGTTAGAGTTCACACCAGGCGCTCGGTTGCTCACCGCTCAGGGACTAAATCCCGCGATACCACACAACGCGAAATTTTCTAAGTTGTTTCACTTCCAAGATGCCTAAAGACCGACCGTCTTCTTCCTCGTCTGCATCCGAACTGTACTCTTGAGTGTCTCCATCCGAATTGTCCACTTTGGTGTCTCCAGCCGTACTGTCCCTCTGCCCGTCCCCGGCCGCGTATACCGCGCGCCGAACATTGTCGCTCAACTGACTCGTGCTGTTCCATTTGCTGAGGCCGTCCATCTGATTGGCGACAGCTTATTCTACATAATTTTATATTTAAACATTTTTTAAATAATCAAAGCTTGACCACTTTCTCGTTCTGAATAAAGTAACAATAACATCCATTACCTAATAAATGTTAAATTCTTTTACATAAAACCAATACAATTTCATTCTTAACTTTGAATGTCACGGCCAGTAGCCTCGCACCACTGTGCTTTCTGATAAATAAATAAAGAACAAAAGTAACTATTATGCACTAAACTTTACAACAAATGTTCTATTACCTAATGATTCAACAATGTGTCATGCTGTCATCGTTCAGGGTGTTTTGTGTGGAGGAAATGACGATTTTTCCCTGTATGGCTGATCTTAGGGCCGCCATATTCAACACTGCTACGTCTCCTTGGCCACAACCGACCTCTACTGGGTTTCCTATGACGTAGGTTCTAGTCTGTCTCACTCGCACACTACATGGCTTAGGCCTCAATAGACAATAGGCGCCTGTGAGTTTCCCCATCTCGTGGTGAATCTGCGCCCTTTGTGCCACTCGGTTCTCGGCGACAGGATTCGTTTGACAATTCCTGAAGGCTGCCTCTTTCGGCCATATATTTAAATGAGAGCGCGATGGTCGTTAACTCACAGTGGCTTGCGAGCAGCTGCTCGACCACTGTTCCCCCTACTTTTCAAGTGCGTGTATCAGCTGGGCTCGTGGTAGGATTTTGGAGCTAACGAGTGATTCTTGCCGCTAATTTCAGGCAGTTTTTACAGTCCTCTCCGCAATGCTCAACGGACCCTTTCTGTCAGCAGATGAGATCTGCCTGGCGCTGGCTTATTTGCGGTCGGTATTTCGTGTTACCCCTTCCCAGTCACATTACCAACTGTCTAGTTGGGCAGCTTAAGACAGATTTTAATGCCCGGAATAGATTTGTCACTCAGGTGACATTGAAGTTGCTCATATCTCGTACTCTCCATCCCCCCCGGGCCCTCCTTTCGTACTGGCGACTTGCCTCTTGTGACATCTCTTGGTCTATTCAGCATTACATAGGGGTATCCAGATACTTCTGATCAGATGGAGTACATAAAGCAAACGTGTTCGGGTGTAAGAGCATGAAAGTAAAAACCACAATTAAACAGAACCAGGCAGACTCAAGTGCATTTGGAGATGAATGAAGCAGGTATTCCTGGGTGCACACATCTGGCAGTAGAGCAAGTAGTCCACACTTTGCACTTCTCCGCAGTCAGCGTAGCTAGTGGCGATTAGAAATCTCCGTTTTTGGAGGCATCGTCTGGATCTTCGGATTCCAGAACGAATGCGATTGAGAGCACGTCACGTTGTCCACTTCTGTTGGTAGCCAGGAGGGAGATTGGCCGTTGGTTGAGAGCAATGTGGATTGTTTAATGGTCGTACATTTCATATTTGAATTCTTGTTTTTGGTGGTGTCGTTTGGTAGATGATGATCTTTTTCATGAACGTTTTCCCGGACCTCACTCACTCGGCGACTGATACACTATCGTGGAATAGGTGGCTAGGGTTTATGGCTGGATTTGGTCTTTCTACACCGGCAGTAAGCTGACGGCGGGGAGTAATACTTGGCAGCTGGTACACCTTGGCGGATAGTGTAGGCCCCTGACATTACGTAGTAAGCCTGCAGGTCTAACTCAATGCCTTGTTGGTCACTTTCGTGCTGGCAGACCTGTGCGAGTCAACAACGCACGTATTGTTCCATGGAGTAGCCGACTGATAATGTCGTAGTTCTTAAAATTAAAGGCTAAGAGTCTCTTGTACTACGAGATATCTCCCTGAGGACACTACTTCCGATTTGCTCTTTCTGCCTTGTGTTCTACCAACGCTGCTTGAATGTAACTATGACAGGTAAATATTTGGAGGCATCATCGTGAGTAATAATTAAAGACTTCCACCTTTACGAAATCCTTACACGCCTCTGAGTAAAATAAAACATGGCACAGTCAATGTCTTTGTGTATTGCGTGAGGTAATATTGTGATACAGAGCATCGGTTTTACGTTTGGGGATACTGGATCGGAAAAGTTATCAATGGATACAACTTCAGTTCGAGCGGCATTTTTCTCGAGCAAATCTTGCACATCTGAAATTTTACAACAACAGTTGATGGACTTTCAGCGAATTCCGGTGGAGTCAACGCTAGGTACTGCTCCTTCTGACGGTATTGGACACAATATAAAATGTAAACTTTCACGACCGGAAGTGTCACAGATACGTTCAGTAAAATGTTCCGGGCTACTATGCCGTTGTCGAATTTGTTCCACATTCCAACGTTTCGTCACAGCCGAGAACGACATCCTTGAAAATGTCCTCCGGAGTTAAGGATGAAAGGTTGGCTTTAAATGTGAAATCCCTTCGACAACGGCATAATAGCCCGGAACCTTTTACTAACTGTGGTATGGGACACAGCCTACATAGAAGAGTGTCGCGTTGCCTACGACTCAGGAGCAGCTTGGCAAAAGTTAAGGCACAAAGAAGGGTGCGCTGGACGAGGACTGCATTATGCATCTGCGCTATGTCACACAAACAGCTCCATACATCAAACGTAATGTCCACGTGGTACTCTCGTGAGCATCTACGGAAAGAGGTAGAAGGACAGTGAAACTACCACTTGGCGCTAAATGGTTGGACGTCCACGACTCTTCGCAGAACGTGGGGTTCGGAGGCTTGTCCGCTATGTACAGCAGGATATTGCTGATCTGTGGCATTTCTGGCGAAAGAGCACAATGCCGGTGCACGCACAAGTGTCTCGGAGCACAGCGTTCATCGTATACTGTTGAACATGGAACTCTGCAGCATACTACCCCTACATGCTCACATATTGACCCAACGACATCGTCAGTTACGTTTTCAGTAGGAACGAGACCATCGGGTTTCGACCGCCCCTCAGTGGAAACCCGTTGGTTCTTCGGGTGGATCACATTTCTGCAGCACTAGGTCGACGGTAGTCCCCACAAACGTCGTCATCGAGGTGAACGGCGGCTCGAAACGTGCAGCGCGCCAATGATGCAGGCTGGTGGGAGCTGTATTACGCTATGGGAGACATTATCCTGCGCTTGAATGGGACCTGTGGTAGTAATCGAACGCGCTGATAGGTGCAAGGCACCTAAGTGTCTTCATGTTTGATGCCTTCCCCGACGTATATGTTATACACTCCTGGAAATGGAAAAAAGAACACATTGACACCGGTGTGTCAGACCCACCATACTTGCTCCGGACACTGCGAGAGGGCTGTACAAGCAATGATCACACGCACGGCACAGCGGACACACCAGGAACCGCGGTGTTGGCCGTCGAATGGCGCTAGCTGCGCAGCATTTGTGCACCGCCGCCGTCAGTGTCAGCCAGTTTGCCGTGGCATACGGAGCTCCATCGCAGTCTTTAACACTGGTAGCATGCCGCGACAGCGTGGACGTGAACCGTATGTGCAGTTAACGGACTTCGAGCGAGGGCGTATAGTGGGGCATGAGAGGCATGAGGTCTCCACAGTACATCGATGTTGTCGCCAGTGGTCGGCGGAAGGTGCACGTGCCCGTCGACCTGGGACCGGACCGCAGCGAGGCACGGATGCACGCCAAGACCGTAGGATCCTACGCAGTGCCGTAGGGGACCGCACCGCCACTTCCCAGCAAATTAGGGACACTGTTGCTCCTGGGGTATCGGCGAGGACCATTCGCAACCGTCTCCATGAAGCTGGGCTACGGTCCAGCACACCGTTAGGCCGTCTTCCGCTCACGCCCCAACATCGTGCAGCCCGCCTCCAGTGGTGTCGCGACAGGCGTGAATGGAGGGACGAATGGAGACGTGTCGTCTTCAGCGATGAGAGTCGCTTCTGCCTTGGTGCCAATGATGGTCGTATGCGTGTTTGGCGCCGTGCAGGTGAGCGCAACAATCAGGACTGCATACGACCGAGGCACACAGGGCCAACACCCGGCATCATGGTGTGGGGAGCGATCTCCTACACTGGCCGTACACCACTGGTGATCGTCGAGGGGACACTGAATAGTGCACGGTACATCCAAACCGTCATCGAACCCATCGTTCTACCATTGCTAGACCGGCAAGGGAACTTGCTGTTCCAACAGGACAATGCTCGTCCGCATGTATCCCGTGCCACCCAACGTGCTCTAGAAGGTGTAAGTCAACTACCCTGGCCAGCAAGATCTCCGGATCTGTCCCCCATTGAGCATGTTTGGGACTGGATGAAGCGTCGTCTCACGCGGTCTGCACGTCCAGCACGAACGCTGGTCCAACTGAGGCGCCAGGTGGAAATGGCATGGCAAGCCGTTCCACAGGACTACATCCAGCATCTCTACGATCGTCTCCATGGGAGAATAGCAGCCTGCATTGCTGCGAAAGGTGGATATACACTGTACTAGTGCCGACATTGTGCATGCTCTGTTGCCTGTGTCTATGTGCCTGTGGTTCTGTCAGTGTGATCATGTGATGTATCTGACCCCAGGAATGTGTCAATAAAGTTTCCCCTTCCTGGGACAATGAATTCACGGTGTTCTTATTTCAATTTCCAGGAGTGTATTTCAGCAGTGTAATAATCTGTATCTAGGAGCCAAACCGTGCTACACCCGTTTGAGGAACGTTGTAGTAAGCTCACGTCCCGATTCGCCTGATGTAAATTCTATGGAACCCACCTGGGTGACTATCAGGCACCATCACTGCCTAAGCAAATCAACGGCGCGTTATTGACGCGAATTACCTGACTTGTGGGTAGACGTCTAATGCCACGTATCTCCACGAACCTACTAAGAAACTGTCGAATCCCAGATACGCAGAATCAGTTATGTATTTCGTTCCAAAGACGGAAAAACAAGCAGGTGGTCATAATGTGTTAGCTCAAAAATGTAAGTATACACATGGTTTCACTGGGTTCAGGACTATACCAATTGTTAATGTGTCAGGATTGGCGAGGAAGGGAAAGCAGAAGGCACATGTTGAGGTGATGAATTTAAACATTTTATGATAGACATGATGGTTTATTTCAGTAAAAAGTGGTTGAAGGCAGGCCTAGAGAAGCCGCCGAAACTGAATGGGCTGCTGCCCAAGAGAGCAGGAGAGGAGAGCATCTGGTCAGGGTCGGAAGCTGCCAGCAGAAGAGAAGCGTCCGCTCCTGGCGGCTGTCCGGTGCTCCACCCC
This sequence comes from Schistocerca cancellata, assembly GCF_023864275.1. NCBI lineage: Eukaryota > Metazoa > Arthropoda > Insecta > Orthoptera > Acrididae > Schistocerca > Schistocerca cancellata. Next base: position 167,564,756 of record NC_064632.1, read on the forward strand.
CACGTGATCTCCTCCAAACATCCCTATTGGACAGCCATATTGTAGATGCACGGTTCGGTAGCGTCACCTCGTCAGCAACACGTGAGTTTGGAAGTGGTTATGTCCGGTATAATGCAACGTGACTTACGAGCTGAAACTAGCCGAAAGGCAGAAGGCACTGGCGAATATCAATTGAAATATAAAAAATTAAATTTATAATATTACATCCATTCAGTAACGGCCCACACTGTACAGAGTGTTTTAAGGAGAGATCTCTGCCAGTGAGCATTGAACTATACTGACATGAACCATGTTCGTAGTCAGAGTCAGAGTTGACTTTCGCTCTGCGAAGTGGATTTATCGATCATTGAGAGAGAAATGGATTTAGGTATTAGATTTTGGAATTTTGTTAAAGGAGAGATTATACATGTGAAGTTCAGTTCTTGTAATTATTGGATTATTGTTACGTGATGCCAGAGAAAGCTTAATTTTGAAGTTTCATTAAATGTTACGAAGTCTAAGCAAATGAAACTGGTAATGAGTTCGTTTAAACCAGAATAATTGTTCACATTCCAAGAGTCAATTATTTTCTAATATTTGGTTCAAATGGCTCTGAGCACTATGGGACTTAACATCTGTGGCCATCAGTCCCCGAGAACTTAGAACTACTTAAACCTAATTAACCTAAGGACATCACACACATACATGCCCGAGGCAGGATTCGAACCTGCGACCGTAGCGGTCGCGCGGTTCCGGACTGTAGGGCCTAGAACCTCTCGGCCACTTCGCCCGGCGCTTTCAAACTAATCAGTTTTCTTTTATGAAACTTCACAGCCAGGTTTTGTAATTACAATAAGTTTCAGACAGGGCGTGATTTTCTTAAGATTCTCGGAGCTACATTTATCTCTGCATCCTCATAGTTGAATTTTCTAACAAACAGCGTCAAGCTGCCTACAGATTCAGATTCACTGCCACTCACATAAAACAAATCGAAACAGATACCTTTCAAACCTCCATCCTTAGCTCCAAGTCTATGCGGAAACCTCCTGATGCGCTTGACAGGTATCCTGACTGCTCTCGCGTGATGCTGGGTCGACCTGCCTTAGCCGAGGCTCCGGCACAGCAGCGGCGAAGAGAGAGGCATCAATTCTAGTCGAACAGACTCCCCTGGTCCCAGCAAGCCTGCGCCCCAGTTTTTCACCGCCGCTCCAACAGGTTTTCATCCCGCCGATCAGTGCGATGGCGGGCGCCGCTAATCCAATCCCGCGCCACAAACTAACGACGTCTGCCGCAGCTCGCTAAATCCAATAGGCGGAGGCGGCGCAGGCGGCAACGCCACCACAGCGCCGGGAGCGGGCGAGGTGTCCAAGTGGCGGGCTCCTGTCCTCGTCGCTGGGACCACCAGCCAGGCACAGCTACAATATGGCGTAAGTTTCACGGTTCAAACAACAGTTTGTCTCACACTCCAGAATCAGCTTTTATCCATCGGCGGTACGAACGTCGATCAAAACACTCAATCTAGTTTTAAGAACATACTGAGTCTGTGGACCCCCACAAGAAAAATATTCTAAGAACTTTGCAAGCTTTCTATAAAATAACAAGTTTGTTTGTGTGGCCATCCTCCGCAGCAAGCATATAAATACGAGGGCTGTTCAGAAAGTAAGCTCCGATTGATCGCGAAATGAGAACCACAGTGAAAATTAGAAATGTTTTATTTTTAACAGTTAGCTACACGATCCAGCTACTTCTCTACGTAGTTACCGTTCTGACTAAGACATTTGTCGTAGCGTTGTACCAACTTTCCAATACCCTCATCATAAAAGACAGCCGCCAGTGCTTTCCGCCAATTCTCTACGCTGGCCTACAGCTCGTTTTCTGTGCCAAAATGTTGTATTCATAGCCAGCGGTTCATGTGAGCAGAAATGAAACGCCGGGGGAGTCAATTACGGGCTGTATTGTGGGTAGTCAAACATTTCCAATTGAAAACGATGCAGGAGCATCTTCATTGCCCCTTCAGAATGCGGCTGAGAATATTGCCTTGTAGAAGAAACTGCACGACAGTTATGTAATGTTGGCTGTATAGCTTCAGGCGAAATTTCTCACCATGTCCTCGTACTTGGCGGGAGACACTATTCTCCAGACAACTTTACGCGATCACTGTGAGCTCAGAAATGAGAGGAGTGACGTGATGCTATCTAGGGTCATACTAGAGACACTGCCCAACACATCTGTGCAAAGCTTTATCGGATTATCATAGTCGTTTCCATGTCGCGATCAACCGGAGCTTACTTTCTGAACAGCCCTCGTATTTATTTGGAAATGAAGCTGCCTTTTCCCGCTGCTAGCAGTGGGAAAAGGCAGGTTTATTTACAAGACATATGCACTACTGGCCATTAATACTGCCACATCAAGAAGAAATGCACATGATAAACGGGTATTCATTGGACAAATATATTATACTAGAACTGACATGTGATTACATTTTCACGCAATTTGGGTGCATACATCCTGAGAAATCAGTGCCCAGAACAACCACCTCTGGCCGTAATAAAGGCCTTGATACGCCTGGCCATTGAGTCAAACAAAGCTTGGATGGCGTGTACAGGTATTCAACACGATACCACAGTTAATCAAGAGTAGTTCAAATGGCTCTGAGCATTGTGGGACTCAACTGCTGTGGTCATCAGTCCCCTAGAACTTAGAACTAATTAAACCTAACTAACCTAAGGACATCACACACATCCATGCCCGAGGCAGGATTCGAACCTGCGACAGTAGCGGTCGCGCGGTTCCAGACTGTAGCGCCTAGAACCGCTCGGCCACTCTGGCCGGCTGAATGTCCTTTGCTTTGATACCTTTCTTTAGGAAGTACTTAATCACTGCTCGAATCACGCTTTCTTCCATCTTCACAAATCACTACGTGGGAACAACAACAGAGCCATGTTCCGCCACAGCTCTCTTCCAAGAGCACTGATGTGGCACTTGTTTACATGCAACAGTCCAATGAATATCACGGGAACAACCCTTTGAGCTAGCGTTGACCTCTAGTGGTTATTCCGAGAACTTTCCAAACCACCCCCGTAAAAGAAAACCGTTTTTGAGATATCAAACTCCGATTATTGAAAAAAAGACAGCACAAAATAAGAAGACTCCGTACCACTGACAGTTTCTCCTAGATTCAGATTTACAAGTTACAGATTCCTTTCCCTGAAAAACTCAACTGCTCTAGTGTGCCTCAAATAAGAACGACCCTGCGCAGCACAATTGACTGACTAGCAAGTTAACCACAGATAAAACTAAATACAGAGTCAAAGACTTTATTCACTACTCTTGCAGTACGCGCATTTATGTTTATCCCAGAGCAGTAAAGATGAATTATTTACTCCAGCAGGAAACATATTAGAACCTTACACCATAAACCCGTGTTGCCCTTACGCAGTAACAGACACTAAAGTCTGACTAACTGTTTGAGTAACACCTCCCACTATTAGTGAGTCCCATTTTTCTAACTCGTGCTGCCAACCGGTCACTCTTCCGGCACGTGCACGTCTTTCGGTTTCGGCCACTCCTTCCCTCCCCCTCGAACGTGCATATGGATTTCTCGGAGCAACCTCTTCGCCTCTCGCCGAAGTCGCCACCCATTCTGACTGCCAACTACATTCCTCACATCTACCAAATAACTTGTAAGCCGACCAGCTAACAGTCAACGGGTATCCAATCACTGTTTAGCAATTGTTTGGCAAGATGGTGGTTCACAAAAACAGTAACGTCCCGCCACACAGATAAGCTGCATGGTGAAGATGTAACGTCCAGTGCCTGATTTTACTTACCAGGGGCGTATGAAACCGCAAATATTGTTCATTTTGCCCTTGCCAGTCTCTCTGGTCCTACATTGCAATAAAACTGGCACATGCACACTAGAACCGGGGATACACATCAAATAAAGTTACGAGCCCTAATTTAAAGGCCATTGGATAGGGAATCCGTCACAGTTTTTAACTGATACTGCTGTGCTCAGTGCGGCCACAATTTGCGACACGGCAGAAGTCAACACCATGCAGTTCACTGTTGTCGTCACTACTACCCCCGGGAACGTGCAACGGCGGCAGACCCGCTTTGGAAACCTGTTCATTCGGTTGCCTATCTGCAGGTGCAAACTAATTCACTGCGACAACTCAGAGTGAATCACCTAAGTACAGGGCTATTATAAATGATTGAAGCGATTTCATAAATTCACTGTAGCTCCATTCATTGACATATGGTCACGACACACTACAGATACGTACAAAAACTCATAAAGTTTTGTTCGGCTGAAGCCGCACTTCAGGTTTCTGCCGCCAGAGCGTTCGAGAGCGCAGTGAGACAAAATGGCGACAGGAGCCGAGAAAGCGTATGTCGTGCTTGAAATGCACTCACATCAGTCAGTCATAACAGTGCAACGACACTTCAGGACGAAGTTCAACAAAGATCCACCAACTGCTAACTCCATTCGGCGATGGTATGCGCAGTTTAAAGCTTCTGGATGCCTCTGTAAGGGGAAATCAACGGGTCGGCCTGCAGTGAGCGAAGAAACGGTTGAACGCGTGCGGGCAAGTTTCACGCGTAGCCCGCGGAAAATTGGCTCATGCCACAACTGAAGACCGACAGCGCCGACTTTATCTTTCAACAGGATGGTGCTCCACCACACTTCCATCATGATGTTCGGCATTTCTTAAACGGGAGATTGGAAAACCGATGGATCGGTCGTGGTGGAGATCATGATCAGCAATTCATGTCATGGCCTCCACGCTCTCCCGACTTAACCCCATGCGATTTCTTTCTGTGGGGTTATGTGAAAGATTCAGTGTTTAAACCTCCTCTACCAAGAAACGTTCCAGAACTGCGAGCTCGCATCAACGATGCTTTCGAACTCATTGATGGGGACATGCTACGCCGAGTGGGTAAGGAACTTGATTATCAGCTTGATGTCTGCCGAATCACTAAAGGGGCACATATCGAACATTTGTGAATGCCGAAAAAAACTTTTTGAGTTTTTGTATGTGTGTGCAAAGCATTTTGAAAATATCTCAAATAATAAAGTTTTTGTAGAGCTGTGAAATCCCTTCAATCATTTGTAATAACCCTGTACATAGCAATAGGTAAACCTAAAGTGTATGCCTGAACTATACAACAAATTAATACCAGATATGAAGACCTATAGATATTCGTCTGGGGATTCTACTTAAAAAAGGGCATGACGTACGCTTTTTTTTCCGTAAAACTCTTGGAATACCTCATGTCTTCAGCGACCTAAGGACCTACGATAGAATTCTGCTAGAAGTGAAACAAGCTCTTCTGCATAATATAAGTACATTACGTGTCTGAAGTAATGGGACAGGAGTCAGTCGGCAGCAGCTGAAGCCCACACGGAACATTTGTCCCACAATGTTGACGTGTGACTGTCAAATTTCGCGGCTACGCATATACTGCCACAGTTGAGCAGACATGTCTTGGCAACTACACAGCCTAGAAGGCTATGAATTGCTTTGTTTTGTGCCTACTGCTACTTCTCAGAAGTTCGCATTACGAATAAACAAATCAGTCCTTTGCTTCTGATAACAGTTTTCGTTGAAAGTAGTGTGATTATCTGCTATTTTTGTAGTAAGGTAACTTCTATTGCTTTTTATACGTAAATAAAATGACTAAGCATAAAATTAACTTCAAGAAACGCAAAAATGCTTCTGAAGTGACCACGCTCCCTAGTGCATCGAAAAGGAAAGTAGCTTTAGAAAGGGGTGACACTGGTAAAACTAATGATATTTCGTACAGCGTCATTACTGATCTGCAAATCCTTGAACAAGTTCTTCCTCAAACTGTCTATTGCTGTCTTTGTGGTGGTGAAGTTAAACTTTATATGAGGATATTGGAGCTACAATAGGTGTTGTGTCTAAATTAATTATTAAATGTCAGAAGTTAGAAAACGAAAAAGCATTTAATACTTCATCAAAGTGTTCAGGTAATGAATTGTGTGAAACTAATGTGAGACTGTTCTTTGGCCTTAGATGCATTGGTAAAGGTGCAAGGGCTGGTAATGTTCTCTGCAGTGTGTTAAATTTTCCAAAACCACCTTCCAGGTATACGAAATATCAAACATCAATTTGGGATTCTGTAAATGCTGTGGGTGAAGATTCAATGGTTGCTGCTACATCAGAAGCTGCTGAACAAAATGAGGGTGACTCAGACATGAGCATTGCTGTGGATGGATCCTAGCAAAAGCGTGGGTTTAGTTCTCAAAATGGTTTTACATCTGCAATAAGTATTGATGCAGGAAAAGTTATGGATTTTGAAGTTCTCAGTAAATACTGCCAACGTTGTACAGTGAACCAGAATAACATATTACTTCATAATTAGCAGTGAATAAAAAAATATGATTTCACAAGTGGAGGAATGGAGGTAAAAGGAGCAGTTAACATTTTCCGGCGTTCGCAGAAGGTGAAAGGTGTCAGATATTTTATTACGTATGTGGTGGAGACAGCAAGGGTTTCATTGCACTACAAAAGAGTAAGCCGTATGATGTTCCTACACAAAAACTTCAGTGTGCAGGACATGTCAAGAAAAGGATAGCAACACATCTGCGTAAACTAAAAACCAAGCTGGGTAACACAAAACTGTCTGATGGCAAGACAATAAAATATGCTGAAGACTAATGGACTAAGTAATTGATGAATTACAAAAAATATTATGGGAAGGCCATTAGAGATAACTTTGACAATTTTGAGAAGATGAAAAGAGCTGTGTGAAGCACTTTCTTTCATAGAATACTAACCGATGAAAAGCCATGTCATGCTTTGTGTCCACCTCCACCAAACACTTGGTGTAAACAAAGGCAAGCTGAATTTTCTGGTACCCTGCATGAATTTACACACAAACATTCTCTTCCTTTGGCAGTAATGGAGGCAATCAAACCTATTTACAGAGATTTGGCAAATCCTGAGCTACTAAGGAAGAGTTTATATGGGAAGACCCAGAATGTGAATGAGTCCTTCAGTAATATTGAATGGTACTGTGTGCTTAAAATATATATTTGTTGGCTTTATGACTCTAAAGTTAGCAGTGTCTGATGCTGCAGTAACTTTTAATGGTGTAAAATATGAATGACTTCAGGTTCTGCAGAAGTTAGGGTTAAGATTTGGACAGAACACAGCTAAAGGACTGCGGGAACTGGATGAACTTCGTGTACATGAAGCAGAGTTAGCTGACAAAAGAAGCAAAAAAGAAAAGGAGGAGGCAAGCACTGGGCTGTTGTGACACTGAAGAAGACAAACTATGGGCCAGGGCATTTCTAGTGCATAAAAGACGCAGAAATTTTAGTCTGTATAAAAATTTGTATTAAAAAAGTTTTAAGCCTCAATATCTCTTAACTACAGTTTTTGCAATAAATGACCCGTTTTCTAAAAACGTACTGATGGTAGAAATATGAAATTTTCACAGCATACCAAGTGCGAGATTCAACACATTTGGAACTAGAATAATTAAAATATCCTGAGTTGTTTTGTTTTTTATGTTCATTTATTTGCAAAATTCTGTCAAAAAATTGAATTTTTTAAAAAAAAATACAAGATAATATGCCCCAAAATACACTTTTAGTAATAATTCTAGTTCAGTGTGTCTAGAAAGTGCATTCAATAATTATGGAAAATTTTAAGTTGGTATCTTAAAAAGATTCCAAGGTAATGGGTCACAAAATACGATAGTTTAACATTGGCGGCATAGGACATATAATATCCCCTTAAGACCCCTTTACCTCTGGAACAGGTTCTCATATCAAGTTGAAATTTGTGTCACATACTAACGTGTAAGTTTCCTTGGCGGTGTAAAAAATTTAAGCTTATAAGTCAATACAGTCAAAAGTTTCGGTCATACACATTTTGATACTCGATAACTCACTCATCTAAAACTATACGAAAATCCTCAGTGACCTAGAATCAAGAAATTCGGCATGAAGCATGGTTTCATAGTACAAGTAAAGTAAGAAATCTGACACTAGTTAAATTTTAATTATATCAAATAAAAATGTCTTTTCCATTCAAACATACACTGCATTCATCACCCGTCAGAATTGTAATAGGCAAACACTAATCCATGCAAACATAAAATTTAAGTTGTAATCACGTTTTAGTAAGGAAATGAGATATATTGTATTAAATCTTCTCTCGGTGCATATACAAACAGAAGTCCCGTTCTCCTTTCTTTTTGTGTGTCCCAGCTAGTCTCAGGACCGACTGTAGAGATTCTGATACGGTTTTGGAATTCCCGAGACCAATATCTTGTCAGTATCGATATCGATAAAAAGCAAAAATCCTTGAGATTCTCGATTCTCAGCTTGGATGACATACGTAGTCACATAATTATGTTTGTACGGAACCCTCAGTGCTTGATTCCCACTGGCATTTGGCCAATTTTTAAAATTATATTGGTCGTAATAGTAATTTAGAGTTACAGTGTGTCATATTTAAGACAAATGCTTATATTTGCGTGGATATGAAGGTGAGGTGTCCCGTCCAGATATTAGTCACGATGATATGCTACCTTGCAGTAGCTGTGAACTATCTCGCTTGGCGTAATGGTGATGATTACACGCTTTCCTACCTTCAGTGTCCCACGGAGTTGAGTAGCCTACTCGTCACTGCATAAATGCCGATGAGGTGATCCGGTTTCCCTTGGATATGAATAACTGCCTTGTTCAGCCTTCGGACTATTAGAAAACGTTAATATCACTAGTTTTTCTCTTAGATACAAGTGACCGTCTTAATGGCCGGAACTACATCTCCATACTAATATTTCCTCGTGTTCGTTTTATGTTCTTCTTAACTGAAAATGGATTCCTATTTCTTCTTATATACAGCAGGATCATTTAGATTACCTAACCGGGGAAGGATTCCTTTAAAAACTTTATGTAAAATGTTGCCATAGTGCAAGAATTTCTTTAGCAGTTTCGCAAAACAATGATACGTCAAGCTGCAGAATTCCGTCAGCCACAGATGCTATTTGAGTGGGCTGCCGCGTAATATTTAAGTATGTCACATCGAACTGTTTTTGTACCACAATTTTAGTTAATGCTTTAGGTGAGAATGTAGGATCTGTTATTCTTCAAAATTATTTTGTTCACTTGAAGGTTGAATCCGGGTAGAATATTAATCGGTTATTGAGAATTTACCGCAGATTCTATGACTTGTGGTGAAGTTCGCGTATTTGTGGTGTTCTGCTACGAGGGTTGTCCAGAAAGTAAGTTCCGATCAGTCGCAAAATGAAAACCTCTGGGAAAATTCGCTAAAGCTTTGAACAGACGTGTTGGGCAATGTCTCTAGTATGCCCGTCGATCGTGCAGCTCGCTGTTTTCAGTTTTGAGTGAACAGTGAGCACGTGAAGATACGTAGGGAACATCGTCACCTGCCACGTATGAGGGTCTGGTTAGAGATTCTGCCTGTATCATGCAGCCCACATAACATTACTGTCGAGCAGTTACTTCTTCATGCCAATTCTCGGCCGGACATTGCAGGGGCAATGAAGATGCTCCTGCAGCGTTTACGATGAGGAGTGTCCGTAATTGGCTCCCCCCTGAGTCTCATATCTGCTCACAAAAGCCGCTGGCTATGAATACAAAATTTTTAAACAGACAACGAGCTGCAGACCAGTGGAGATAACTGGCTGAAAGCACAAGCGGCTGCTTTCTATGACAAGGATATTCGAAAGTTGATACAACACTACGACAACACTAGAAGTTGGAAAGGCGACTATGTAGAGAAGTAGGTGGAAGGTGTACCTAACTCTTGCAAATAAAACGTTTCTGGTTTTCACTATAGCTTCCATTTCGCGACCGATCGGAACTTACTTTCTGGACAACCCTCGTTTTAACTCTTAAGAAACCACCAAAGACAAATATCAGCTTAAGGAATTAATCGAAACTATTCCAAAGAATTGCTCAAAATTAGTCACTTTAGAGAGATTAAGGCTTCATTCTTTCTAATCTTGCAGAATAACCATTCAAACACAGTTTCTTAAATTATGAAATTTTCAATACATGTTCCGACGTACTTAATACACTGATGACAAAAACCCAGCACCCAGCACCCAGAAGGAGTTGTGCGACATAAACGAAAACTGGTAGGCGTGTCTCTATATCTCAAAGATGATGTCTATTCAAATTTCGTGCCAGTCACAGACGATGATGATGATGACGATGTGATGTTCGGTTTTTGGGGCTCTCAACTGCGCGTTATCAGCATCCATACAAATTCCCAATCTTTGCTCAGTCCAATCTCGCCACTTTCATGAATGATGATGAAATGATGAAGACAATACAAACACCCAGTCATCTCAGTCACAGATGAGTGCTCCTAGTAGCACCACTATGAGGATGCGCATCAGGTTTTCTTTAAACACACAGTAACTGTCGTGAACATCAGTTCCTTTGAGATTAAACGTGGTGAGATGATGTTAGTCAACAATGCCTTTCAGGCGGCAAAGACGCCATTATCAACACATCATTGAGTACGAACGAGGTCTTGGAATAGGGCTACGAAAAGCTAGATATCCCTTCTGCGATACTGCAGAAAGACTTGTCAGCAATGTAAAAACTGTATATACTGCTGGCAGTGGTGGTCACGAGAATGTACAGTCGTAAGATGACCAAGCTCCGGACGGCCACGTGGCACTACCGAGAGAGAAGACCATCGTGTTCGGCAAGGGGCTCTGACACATCGTACAGCATCTGCAGCAGCAATCTGAGCATCAGCTGACACTACAGCGACACTACGAACTATGACAAACCGGTTTCTTCAAGGAAAGCTCTGACCCAGGCGACCCGTAGCGTGCAATCCACTGACCCCAAACCACCACCATTTGCGACTTCAGTTGTGTCAAGCTAGAGCTCATCCGAGAGCAGGGAGTTTTCTGACAACAGCTGGATCTGCCTCGGTCCCAGGGATGGCCGTGTGTTGGTTAGAATGGGGTAAGTTCAGGGCCTGCACTCAACCTGTTTTCGTCCAAGACACAATGGACCTGCCCCTGGAGTTATGGTCCGGGGTGCGATTTCGTATGACAGCAGTAGCACTCCCGTGGTCATCCCACTCACCCTGAGTGCGAATTTGTGCGATAGTCTGGTGATTCGACCTGTTGTGCTGCCATTCATGACCAGCATTTGTGACGAGTCAGTGTCTGGAGCGCTGTACCGTCGATTTGTTCCCGCCACGTGACACATGGAATGTAAGTAGCTGTAGTTTTGTTATAATGTTAAGATATGGTGAAATGAATTTTACATTTTGATGTTACAACTGTAATACTGGCAGAAATGTTTGCATTTATTTCTCTTTCATCACACGAGTGGGGGGTGTGGCAATGGCGGAAGGAAAGGTCTTCCGGTCGTCACATAGGGTTACCGGCAATCAGAAACGTAACAACAACGGTCGAGTTCCAAACAAGACGTCCCGAAGCGACTCACCCAACCTTGCCGTAATAATGGAAGAAGAGAAGAATAATGTTGTTGTTGTTGCTGTTGTGGTCTTCAGTCCTGAGACTGGTTTGATGCAGCTCTCCATGCTACTCTATCCTGTGCAAGCTTCTTCATCTCCCAGTACCTACTGCAACCTACATCCTTCTGAATCTGCTTAGTGTATTCATCTCTTGGTCTCCCTCTACGATTTTTACCCTCCACGCTGCCCTCCAATACTAAATAGGTGATCCCTCGATGTCTCAGAACATGTCCTACCAACCGATCCCTTCTTCTAGTCAAGTTGTGCCACAATCTCCTCTTCTCCGCAATTCTATTCAGTACCTCCTCATTAGTTATGTGATCTACCCATCTAATTTTCAGCATTCTTCTGTAGCACCACATTTCGAAAGCTTCTATTCTCTTCTTGTCTAAACTATTTATCGTCCACGTTTCACTTCCGTACTTTCAGAAACGACTTCCTCACATTTAAATCTATACTCGATGTTAACAAATTTGTCTGCTTCAGAAACGCTTTCCTTGCCATTGCCAGTCTACATTTTATATCCTTTCTACTTCGACCATCATCAGTTATTTTGCTCCCCAAATAGCAAAACTCCTTTACTACATTAAGTGTCTCATTTCCTAATCTAATTCCCTCAGCATCACCCGACTTAAATCGACTACATTCCATTATCCTCATTTTTCTTTTGTTGATGTTCACCTTATATCCTCCTTTCAAGACACTGCCCATTCCGTTCCACTTCTCTACCAAGTACTTTGCCGTCTCTGACACAATTACAGTGTCATCGGCGAACCTCAAAATTTTTATTTCTTCTCCGTGGATTTTAATACCTTTTCTTTTGTTTCCTTTATTGCTTGCTCAATATAAAGATTGAATAACATCGGGGATAGGCTACAACCCTGTCTCACTCCCTTCCCAACCACTGCTTCCCTTTCATACCCCTCGACTCTTATAACTGCCATCTGGTTTCTGTACAAATTGTAAATAGCCTTTCGCTCCGTGTATTTTACCCTTGCCACCTTCAGTATTTGAAAGAGAGTATTCTAATCAACATTGTCAAAAGCTTTCTCTAAGTCTATAAAAGCTAGAAACGTAGGTTTACGTTTCCTTAATCTTTCTTCTAAGATAAGTCGTAGGGTCAGTATTGCCTCACGTGTTCCAACATTTCTACGGAATCCAAATTGATCTTCCCCGAGGTCGGCTTCTATCAGTTTTTCCATTCGTCTGTAAAGAATTCGCGTTAGTATTTTTTTGCATCTGTGGCTTATTAAACTGATTGTTCGGTAATTTTCATATCTGCCAACACCTGCTTTCTTTGGGATTGGAATTATTATATTCTTCTTGAAGTCTGAGGGTATTTCGCCTGTCTCATACATCTTGCTCACCAGATGGTAGAGTTTTGTCAGGACTGGTTCTCCCAATGCCGTCAATAGTGCTAAAGGAATGTTGTCTACTCCCGGGGCTTTGTTTCGACTCAGGTCTTTCAGTGCTGTGTCAAACTCTTCACGCAGTATTGTATCTCCCATTTCGTCTTCATCTACATTCTCTTCCATTTCCAGAATATTGTCCTCAAGTACGTCGCCCTTGTATAGATCCTCTATATACTCCTTCCACCTTTCTGCTTTCCCTACTTTGCTTAGAACAGGGTTTCCATCTGAGCTCTTGATGTTCCTACAAATGGTTCTCTTTTCTCCAAAGGTCTCTTTAATTTTCCTGTAGGCAGTATCTATCTTACCCCTAGTGAGATCAGCCTCTACATCCTTACATTTGTCCCCTAGCTATCCGTACTTAGCCATTTTTCACTTCCTGTCGATCTCATTTTTGAGACGTTTGTATTCCCGTTTGCCTGCTTCATTTACTGCGTTTTTATATTTTCTCCTTTCATCAATTAAATTCAATTTTCTTCTGTAACCCAAGGGTTTCTACTAGCCCTCGTCTTTGTACCTATTTGATTCTCTGCTGCTTTCACTATTTCATCCCTCAAAGCTACCCATTCTTCTTCTGCTGTATTTCTTTCCCCCATCCCTGTCAATTGTTCCATTATGCTCTCCCTGAAACTCTCTACAACCTCTGGTTCTTTCAGTTTATCCAGGTCCGATCTCCTTAAATTACCTCTTTTTTGCTGTTTCTTCAGTTTTAATCTACAGTTCATAACCAATAGATTGTGGTCAGATTCCACATCTGCCCCTGGAAATGTCTTACAATTTGAAACGTGGTTCCTAAATCTCTGTCTTAGTATTATATAATCTGATACCTTTCAATATCTCCAGGGTTCTTCCATGTATACAACCTTCTTTCATGATTCTTGAACCAAGTGTTAGCTATGATTAAGTTATGTTCTGTGCAAAATTCTACCAGGCGGCTTCGTCTTTCATTTCTTTGCCCCAATCCATATTCACCCACTATGTTTCCTTCTCTCCCTTTTCCTACTCTCGAATTCCAGTCACCCATGACTATTAAATTTTCGTCTCCTTTCACTACCTGAATAATTTCTTTTATCTCATCATACATTTCATCAATTTCTTCGTCATCTGCAGAGCTAGTTGGCATATAAACTTGTACTACTGTAGTAGGCGTGGGCTTCGTGTCTATCTTGGCCACAATAATGCGTTCACTATGCTGTTTGTAGTAGCTTACCCGCAGTCCTATTTTTTTATTCATTATTAATCCTACTCCTGCATTACCCCTACTTGATTTTGTATTTATAACCCTGTATTCACATGACCTAAAGTCTTGTTCCTCCTGCTACCGAACTTCACTAATTTCCACTATATCTAACTTTAACCTATCCATTTCCCTTTTTAAATTTTCTAACCTACCTGCCCGTTTAAGGGATCTGACATTCCACGCTCCGATCCGTAGAACGCCAGTATTCTTTCTCCTGATAATGACGGGCTCTTGAGTAGTCCCCGCCCGGAGATCCGAATGGGGGACTATTTTACGTCCGGAATATTTTACCCAAGAGGACGCCATCATCATTTAATCATACAGTAAAGCTGCAGACCCCCGGGAAAAATTACGGCTGTAATTTCCCCTAGCTTTCAGCCGTTCGCAGTACCAGAACAGCAAGGTCATTTTGGTTAGTGTTACAACGCCAGATCAGTCAATCATCCAGACTGTTGCCCCTGCAGCTACTGAAAAGGCTGCTGCCCCTCTTCAGGAACCACACGTTTGTCTGGCCTCTCAACAGATACCCCTGCGTTGTGGTGGCACCTACGGTGCGGCTATCTGTATCGTTGAGGCACGCAAGCCTCCCCACCAACGGCAAGGTCCATGGTTCATGGGGGGAGAAGAATGATACAAAACAAAAAAGATTTAGTATGGAATTGATACTGTAAAGATCGAGAGAGTTCATGTTCTGCTTTAGTCACGAATGGATGCAAGCTTACTCATCCACGTTGTTAATGTTTGATACTTGGCTGTTTATAAATGTATGATTTCACTGTAATAAAGTGGATAAAAAGTTAAGTTATAAATTTTGAAGTTTTCAGTCGAAAAGTTTATATGAAGATAAGTGTTATGAATTGAGTGTCAGTGCAATATATTGTGCATTAAGTGAAGTTGATTTTTAAAAATTGAAGTAAGCTTAATGAATTGGGAGAACAAATTATACGGGATAATGCTATCTTTGGCATATTGAATGCACGGACGTCATATTTTATGGACTATACCTAACGGCGATTAGGGTGCTGAGAGTTTCATTAGCAAGCATACAAAAGGTAAATCTAAATTCATAACATTACAGAAACGAAGATTTATCAAATTATGGGCGAAATGAGCTTTCAAGGGACAATTATAAATCAACAGACAAAGATGATCTTTGAACTTAAAGCGCAGCTGCAGTAGAGCACTAAACTAAAGTCACTTGATATTCTAAGTTACGTTACATGCAATTTTAAAGTGGAATATCATACTAATTATGCAAAAGTGTTAGTTGGAAGTAGTCCAAAATCTAATTATTTTTTAAAAGTGAAACTTCGTGAGTCTGTGATTCTTTTTAGTGAAAAATCATAAACTGTTCCAACAGTAAATGTTATTAAGACCAAAGATCAATTGCTGTGAAAACTTGACAGAAAGTGAATATCTTTGTGTTGCAATGTTGACAAAATAATAAACAAGGTCGCGATAAGGAAATTTCTATAATCATGAATACTACTATAGCTACTACTACTAATGTGCTTACGCCCTCGACGATCGACGGTTCAAAATGAACCTGCGTATTGATTGTATCTTCGGAACTGTACAGTGTACGGCAGCTAGCCGGCCGGTGTGGCCGTGCGGTTCTAGGCGCTTCAGTCTGGAACCGCGTGACCGCTACGATCGCAGGTTCAAATCCTGTCTCGGGAATGGATGTGTGTGATGTCCTTAGGCTAGTTAGGTTTACTTAGTTCTAAGTTCTAGGAGACTGATGACCACAGATGTTAATTCACATAGTGCTCAGAGCCATTTTGTACGGTAGCTACAGTATGCGGTTTGCTTTATTGCTGTAGCATATAGTAACTGACAGGTGGCACCAACCAAGAAAAGTTGCCCTGCCACTGTGCATTCTGGAGAGCGTTTTCCAAGAGTACAACGCTCGCCTACATACCATTGTTGTAACCCAACATACCTTACAGAGTGTCGACATGTTGCCTTGGCCTGCTCCATCACCAGATCTGTCTACAATCGAGCACACAAGAGAAATCATCGGACGACAACTCCAGTGTGACCGACAAACAGCATTAAACGTTCCTGCATTAACCGACCAAGTGCAACAGGTTTGGAACTCCATGCCACAAACTGACATCCGACACCTGTACAATACAATGGATGCGCATTTGCACAACTGCATTCAACATTTTGATGGTTATTATTGCACTAGTATTTCACATTTTGAATATCTTATCTCGCGATTACATCCTGCAATGTTAATCTCATAGGTATGTTACTAGACAAATGTGTTCCCGATATTTCTTTTCTCTACATTAATTACTATGTGAGGTTGCGAGTTTTTTTGGTGTCAGTGTATTTTGCAACATATACTGCTCACTAATACTTCCAAAGAAGAGTTAACTAGTCAATAAAATCCAAAATTAAAATTCTTCTTTGCAATTATATATCCCTCAGAATTCAGTAAAATTAAAACTCTCTTCTGTGCTTATTGATAGGATCGATGAAGTACTCAACATACGTAGTCAACACACATTTACGTTAACACAATTTTTATTAGAAACACGTTAATTCAATATACAGTGATCATTACATGTTGAACACCTTTTATGAACTAACTCATTATACCTAAATCAGTTTCAGACGCCCATTTAGTAACAATGCACAGAGAAGATTTCAAAATGATAGAGTCGCGAACCGTAGGTGACCTTTCGTTTAGAGACCCGCACTGCCTGCTGCTGCGTCGCCAGAACACCGTTAGATTAGTTATACCAGCATTTTCCTCGCGCGACAGAAAACAAACAGAGGAAGACAACATTTTGGTACACACATCTTACTCAAAATAGGTAATTAATTAACACATTTTTATATCCTACGTGATGTCATTCAAGTGTAAACTAAGGATCGTGCTGCTCACTAAAATCGGGAGCATCTCAAGTATAAGCTATTTGCTCTTTCTTTAATATATTTGCTCATAATGATTCTTATAAATCGTGTGGAATCGTATTAATCTCATTAGTTCATTAAGTCACACATATGCGTAACAAGCCCCTACACGATAGAGTAGTTAAACATAAATGTCCAGGAGTTAAGTCCCATAGTGCTCAGAGCCATTTGAACGATACATGTCCACCCGGCTAGCCGCGCGGTCTAACGCGCTGCTTCCCGAGAAGTACGGCGTGCCGGTCCCCGGCACGAATCCGTCCGGCCGAATAGTGTCGAGGTCCGGTGTGCCGGCCGGTCTGTGGGTGGTATGCAAGGCGGTTTTCTATCTACCTCGGCGAATGCGGGCTGGTTCCCCTCGTTCCGCCTTAGTTACACTATGTCGGCGACTGATGCGCAAACACTGTCCCCAAGTAAGCATACACCATAATTACTCTACCACACAAACATTCGGAGTTACACTCATCTAGTATGAGACGTTCCCGGGGCGGGGGTCCACTGTAAGCCTGGATTCGGTGTGGGGCGGCGGTGGGGTGGGTGGACTGCTGTGGGCTGTTGTGGGGTTGTGAACCACTGGGGGCCATTATGGGACGAAGCTTCTCCGTTGTTTCTACGTCGCCGGTTTAATACACACACACAATACACAGACCATAAATGCTGAAAACTGACTTTTAATTCGAACAAGCCCTAAAAGCTATTTCTTTTCATGTTACCAGTCACAGAATTTCTCCTGATGGGCCCCCAGCATGTCTTCAGCCCAGACATCAGTACATCCTCGTCCATAGTAATAATATAAATGCGAATGTAGCTCTGTATGTTACGCTTTCACGACTAAACCACCGAAGCGATTTTGATAAAATTTGGTATTCAGGTAGCTTTCACGCTGAGAAAAAACTTAGGCTACTTTAGAAAGTGTGTAGTACAATATATTTACTGATTCGAAGAACACAACGCCAATTTTGGAACAATAGTTACTCTTTGGAAAGCAACGCTATTTACTCTTTGACTTTTGAACTATATCGTATTTGTGAAAATTCTTTTACTATTTGAAATGTTCTACGTAATACGATTCAACGTAATGAATAGAATGCTTGTAGAATTTTCTATGTGTTTAATTGATACTAATATCAATCACAAGCCCGTCACATTTCAACAGCTAAGCGCCACGCGTCGCTAATAACTTCTTTGTTGCGTTCAAATTTGCGTGAACAGCCTTGGTCATGCGGTTATCGTTGCCGTTTGTCGATCATGGGTTCCTAGTTTCAGTTCTTGCTTGAGTCGGTTTGCTGCCCTCATCATCATTTTATGGTCATCGGCATGCAAATCATCGAAGTGGAGTAAAATAAAAAGACTTACATCGAGCTTCCAGACACCTCAATCGGGGTCTCCCGACCAATAAGACCATACGCACATTTCATTTTATTCTACTGATACACGAACGCAGCCGTGGGTAACAGCTAGAATACAATGCCTATACAATCCTCAACGTCTTTAATCCATACTTCCACACTAATATTATAAATTCGAATGGCATAGCTGGAGAGTTTTGGTAGAGACAGAACAACGAAATCGGGCGGTAAATCTGAGAATCATGTCTAGAACTACTTAAGCACCCTCACTCACCATAAAAAAATTTCTGATATGCGAGCGAAGCAGCAGGTAACAGCTAGAGCTAGCCTTTAATATGGCTCAGTTTACACACAATAGAGAAACACGAGTCCATTCTCAGCTTACATACGCACGTCAGTTCACCGGCTGTGCTTCTGTTTAGAAATTCGCCCACACATACACACACACACACACACACACGCTCGCAAGCTCCCCTCGTGCTGCATATTCATTAGCATCCGTCACGCAGGCAGCGGCGCCTCTTTGTGCTGAATGGACGTCGTCTCCTTGCGCCAGGCAAAGCGCGGTGGGGCAGGCCCCTTTGTCGCCGGACGCCGGAGGCTCACAACGCTCTGACATCGATGTCAATAATCGATGCTAGTCGTACTGCGGGTTTTTAATTAGGCCCTCCCCTTCCCCGCCCCACCACTTCTCCACGAGGCCGTTTTGTTCCGTAAACGAGAACCGGCGCTGGCCGCTTTGTTCCTCGCCCGCCATTCACAGAGTGCCCTTCTGTTACATGAGCCGGCTAAATGCTAACGCGACATTTCCGCACGTTAATCCGAAGTGAGGAATCTGTTTGCAAGCGTGACGGAATGATCTGGTCAAAAACCGCTCTCTTCAATGTAGTCATTTCCGTAGCCTTTTGAACTTCCATCAGCTGAGTAACTACTGCAATACGATGTTCAAGCGTGTTGTGATACGCTCGACCACGACAACAGTAACGCAGGATTGTCTTGAAAATGTTTTGTTACATGAGTTCCAGCTTGTGAATTAATTGCTGGTCTCCATGATGGTAACTGCTGTCTCTCGCTATGATGTGGAAAGGGGTCAGTTAATTTTCTACAGTGAAACCTCTTTAAGCCGACCACTTGTACTTTTGTGAAACATGGACGTCTGGAGGGGTGGTCGTCTTGAACGGTGATCACAGTAAAATGTGTTGCTAACCATAATCATTTAAACACCATTAATGACAACAACTGCTACAATGGAATTAATAATCGTAATAACAATACAGCATGTACCCGATCGTTTACGTAGTAAAATATGTGGAGAATGGTATCTGTCCACACTTCTTCTTACGTTTCTTTACAGTGATAGCCGGCCGGAGTGGCCGTGCGGTTATAGGCGCTACAGTCTGGAACCGCGTGACCGCTACGGTCGCAGGTTCGAATCCTGCCTCGGGCATGGATGTGTGTGATGTCCTTAGGTTAGTTAGGTTTAAGTAGTTCTAAGTTCTAGGGGACTGATGACCACAGTAGTTAAGTCCCATACTGCTAAGAGCCATTTTTACAATGATATTCCTTTTCCACATCAGATAGTAAGTGGAAAACTCAGAAGCTAGGGACTCGTGCGTAGCAGTGCTATGTAAGGAATCATCTAATACGATTGCCTCAGCCGGAATTGTGTTATCTTCACCATCATGGTATTGGCTGTGACTACACTGAGGATCTGGGTTCATTTCCACAACGACATCTTCCGAGTTACCATCACTACTGTTGTTGTTGTTGTGGTCTTCAGTCCTGAGACTGGTTTGATGCAGCTCTCCATGCTACTCTATCCTGTGCAAGCCTCTTCATCTCCCAGTACCTACTGCAACTTACATCCTTCTGAATCTGCTTAGTGTATTCCTCTCTTGATCGCCCTCTACGATTTTTACCCTCTACGCTGCCCTCCAGTACTAAATTGGTGATACCTTGATGCCTCAGAACATATCCTACCAACCGATCCCTTCTTCTACTCAAGTTGTGCCACAATCTCCTCTTCTCCGCAATTCTATTCAGTACCTCATCATTAGTTATGTGATCTACCCATCTAATCTTCAGCATTCTTCTGTAGCACCACATTTCGAAAGCTTCTATTCTCTTCTTGTCGAAACTATTTATCGTCCATGTTTTACTTCCATACATGGCTACACTCCATACAAATACTTACAGAAACGACTTCCTAACACTTAAATCAATACTCGATGTTAACAAATTTCTCTTCTTGAGAAACGCGTTCCTTGCCATTGCATGTCTACATTTTATATCCTCTCTACTTCGACCATCATCAGTTTATTTTGATCCCCAAATAGCAAAACTCATTTACTACTTTAAGTGTCTCATTTCCTAATCTAATTCCCTCAGCATCATCCGACTTAATTCGACTACATTCCATTATTCTCGTTTTTCTTTTGTTGATGTTCATCTTATACCCTCCTTTCAAGACACTGTCCATTCCGTTCAACTTCTCTTCCAAGTCCTTTGCTGTCTCTAACAGAATTACAATGTCATCGGTGAACTTCAAAGTTTTTATTTCTTCTCCATGGATTTTATTACCTATTCCGTACTATTCTTTTGTTTCCTTTACTGCTTGCTCAATATACAGATTGAATAGCATCGGAGAGAGGCTACAACCCTGTCTCACTCCCTTCCCAACCACTGCTTCCCTTTCATGTCCCTTGACTCTTATAACTGCCATCTGCTTTCTGTACAAATTGTAAATAGCCTTTCGCTCCCTGTATTTTACCCTTGCCATCTTCAGAATTTGAAAGACAGTATTCCAATCAACATTGTCAAAAGCTTTCTCTAAGTGTACAAATGCTAGAAACTACTGAAGCATTCAATTTCTTCGTTCACTGTAGAGATGTGCAATTCAGCACTGGCAGCATAGCACTGGTGACTGAGGATATTTAGTGATGCAACGCCACCCTCTTCTCCTTTAGCGTCCACATTTTGTGAAGATTGAAAACCATAATTGATGGAGCATTTTCTAATTGTTTCGTTTTTCACTTCGTTCCACTTTTAATCTAGGTGACACCATCACGCATCACCTACGGTCACAGACTTAGCTAGATCATACAAGGATGTGGCGTTATCTATTTTCGCAACTACGGAACTCAGAAGATTCTTTCGGTAATTTAAATTAAAAAATCGGATAATTCATTGCTCGAGAGGCTGAACACACGATCTGTTTTTGGCAGGAAAGTTTACATTTGAGAACTTTTATCAGCAATGACATGGCGCAATATCTACGAAAAGTAGGATTTTACGTTTCTGAATGCTCATTTTTTAATTTAATTCATTCATCCGAGAACTAAAAACGTCACACTTTTTTTATTTGCGTGCCAAGAGGAAATGTCATTGTTTTTGAATCACCGTGGACGATTTTCTGTGTGTAGCGTTAGTGGTTCTTCTGTTCCACCGCAGAATTTAGCACAAACCCCGATCGTTAATCTTTGTTTCGCCATTTTGCCGTCTTTGCACTGATCTCCCTTCACAGAGTTTTGTCTGGACCCGTTTCATCTACGTCATAAATTTCACTATCAGAATAGCCACTTGTAATTACACTAAGTCCCGAATTTCAGTCGGATGCAACATATTAGCGTCTGCACTTTCTCCTCAGACTGCTCTGAAAACAATAGTATGTGGAACACGAAATCGATCCAGCCAACTGTTGCCTGCATTGAAATTGGGGATTCCTAGATCAGAAGTAAAGTTAAGAGCGATTTCTTGTAGTATAGGTCCACTAATAGGCAATCTTTTGGTGCGTGCTCTATTAAACCACTCTAAAACAGCATTACTAACGCCTTCAAACGGTTTGCACCGTCTCCTCTTTGAACTTTTGTTGGGGTTTTCTTTCCATTCCTTAATATACCTACCGCGATTTGCAATTATATCATGTATATGACTTTTTCCAAGGTTAAACTCACTCGCCAACTGACGGTAAATTTACGTTTTTCGCTCTGCCTAACAACAGAAATGCGCTGTTCTAGTGAAAAAAACAAGTTGTCTTTTATTTGAAGTAGCCATGATTGGTCACTGCAGAGGAAAAAATCCGAACTTCAAATGGTTCAAATGGCTCTGAGCACTATGGGACTTAGCATCTGTGGTCATTAGTCCCCTATAACTTAAAACTACTTAAACCTAACTAACCTAAGGACATCACACACATCCATGCCCGAGGCAGGATTCAAAACTGCGACCGTAGCGGTCACGCGGTTCCAAACTGAAGCACCTAGAACCGCAACGCCAAAAAATCAGAACTGTTTGCTATTATAAGTACAAATTACAATGAAATTTTAGAGATTACTACGTCACATAGTTGACGAGAAACTTAACAGTAATACAGCATTGTAATTCTCCAATCAGTTATTGTTTGTGGTCGTCTTGAAGGAAAGACATTATTAGTTAAAGAATGGTTAGGAAAAGGGGTGGTCATCTTAAGGGAGATAAAGATGCATTAGCCTTACAGAAGTTTATTTCCGTCCCTTAAAAAAAAATGGTCGTTTGTGGAAAGGGTCGGCTGAAAGGGATGACCTTCTCGAGAGGTTTCTCTGTATATTTACACTACTGACCATTAAAATTGCTACACCAAGAAGAAATGCAGATGATAAACGGGTATTCATTGGACAAATATATTATACTAGAACTGACATGTGATTACACTTTCACGCAATTTGGGTGCATACATCCTGAGAAATCAGTACCCAGAACAACTATCTCTGGCCGTAATAACGGCCTTGATACGCCTGGGCATTGAGTCAAACATAGCTTGGATGGTGTGTACAGGTACAGCTGCCCATGCAGCTTCAAAATGATACCACAGTTCATGAAGAGTAGTGACTGGCGTATTGCGACGAGCCAGTTGCTCGGCCATCATTGACCAGACGTTTTCAGTTGGTGAGATATCTGGAGAATGTGCTGGCCAGGGCAGCAGTCGAACATTTTCTGTATCGAGAAAGGCCCGTACAGGACCTCCAAACATGTGGTCGTGCATTATCCTGCTGAAATGGAGGGTTTCGTAGGGATCAAATAAAGGGTAGAGCCACGGGTCGTAAAACATCTGAAATGTAACGTCCACTACTCAAAGTGCCGTCAATGCGAACAAGAGGTGAACGAGACGTGTATCCAATGGCACCCAATACCATCAAGCCGGGTGATACACCAGTATGGCGATGATGAATACACGCTTCCAATGTGCGTCCACTGTGATGTCGCCAAACACGGATGCGACCATCATGATGCTGTAACAGAACCTGGATTCATCCGAAAAAATGACGTTTTGCCATTCGTGCACCCAGGTTCGTCGTTGAGTACAACATCGCAGGCGCTTCTGTCTGTGATACAGCGTCAAGTGTAACCGCAGCCATGGTCTCCGAGCTGATAGTCCATGCTACTGCAAACGTCGTCGAACTGTTGGTGCAGATGGTTGTTGTCTTGGAAACGTCCCCATCTGTTGACTTATGGATCGAGACGTGGCTGCACGATCCGTTACAGCCATGCGGATAAGATGCCTGTCATCTCGAGTGCTAGTGATACGAGGCCGTTGGGACCCTGCACGGCGTTCCGTATTACCCTCCTGAACCCACCGATTCCATATTCCGCTAAAAGTCATTGGATTTCGACCAGCGCGAGCAGCAATGTCGCGATACGATAAACCGCAATCGCGATAGGCTACAATCCGACCTTTATCAAAGTCGGAAACGTGATGGTACGCATTTCTTCTCCTTACACGAGGCATCACAACAACGTTTCGCTGCGCGGGATTAGCCGAGCGGTCTGGGGCGCTGCAGTCGTGGACTGTGCGGCTGGTCACGGCAGAGGTTCGAGTCCTCCCTCGAGCATGTTTGTGTGTGTATTTGTCCTTAGGATAATTTAGGTTAAATAGTGTGTAAGCTTAGGGACTGATGACCTTAGCAGTTAAGTCCCATAATATTTCACACACATTTGAACATTTTTGAACAACAGCGTTTCACCAGGCAACGCTGGTCAACTACTGTTTGTGTATGAGAAATCGGTTTCTTGTTTAACCAGCTATCGATGACGATTAAAAATTACATCCTTTCATTTAAAAAAGTCTGTAGTCAGTGGAATAACAGGTAAGAAATGGAGGTTTTGCATAATAACCATGTGACAAAATACTCCCTTCTTTGCGTGCTACCATTTGCCAAAACGTCATTTCCGTATCTCCAACAGTTTATGAAATATGAGGAATGTAGTGCATATTTCACTGGGGCGACGCTGGCGCAGCACGATGGCAAATGAGTGTGCTATGTCACATCAATTTTGTTGAGGTCGGTAGCAGACTGAGACATCCACCTAAGTCTAACGAAAAATTCAACATACATTACGTGATCAAAAGTATATGGACACCTGGCTGAAAATGACTTACAAGTTCGTGGCGCCCTCACCCGTAATGCTGGAATTCAGTGTGGTGTTGGCCCACCCTTAACCTTGGTGACAGCTTTCATTCTCGCAACGATACGTTCAATCAGGTGCTGCAAGGTTTCTTGGGGAGTGGCAGCCCAATCTTCTCGGAGTGCTGCACTGAGGAGAGGTATCGAAGTCGGTCGGTAAGGCCTGGCACGAAGTCGACGTTCCAAAACATCCCAAAGCTGTTCTATAGGATTCAGCTCAGGGCTCTGTGCAGGCCAGTCCTTTACAGATATGTTATTGTCGTATAACCACTCCACCACAGGCCGTGCATTATGAACAGGTGCTCGATCGTGTTGAAAGATGCAGTCGCCATCCCCAAATTGCTCTTCAACAGTGGAAAGCTAGAAGGTGCTGAAAACATCAGTGTAGGTCTGTGCCGTGATAGTGCCACACAAAACAACAAGGGGTGCAAGCGCTCTCCATGAAAAACACGACTACGCCGTAACACCACCGCCTCCGAATTGTACTGCTGGCACTACACACGCTGGCACATGACGTTCACCGTGCATTCGCATAACCCACACCCTGCTATCGGATCGCCACATTGTTTACCGTTATTGGTCACTCCACACAACTTTGTCCACCACTCGTGGTCTCGTGGCAGCGTTCTCGCTTCTCGAGCACGGGGTCCCGGGTTCGATTCCTAGCAGGGTCGGGGGTTTTCGCGCGGGGGTTGTTGTTTCGTCTTCACCATCATCATTCATCCCCATTGCGGAGGGAGGAAGGCAATAGAAAATCACCTCCATTAGGACCTTGCCTAGTACGGCGGTGTGGGTCTCCCGCATCGTTCCCTATACTCTGTCAAAGAGCATGGGACTTCATTTCCGCACAACGTTTTTCCACTGTTCAATCGTCCAATGTTTACGATCACTGCAAAAAGCGAGTCGTCGTTTGGCGTTTACCTGCGTGATGTGTGGCTTATGAGCAGCCACTCGACCATGAAATCCATGTTTTTGCACCTGCCGCCTAACTGTCATAGTACTTGCAGTGGATCCTGAAGCAGTTTGGAATTCCTGTGTGATGGTCTGGATATTTGTCTTCCTATTACACATTACGATCCAATTACCAGACCACATTCGAAGTCTCTGAATTCCACGGAGCGCCCCATTCTGCTCTCTCGTGATGTCTAATGGCTACTGAGGTCGCTGATATGGAGTACCTGGCAGTAGGTGGCAGCGTAAGGCATCTAATATGAAAAACGTATGTTTTTGGGGGTGTCCGGATACTTTTAATCACGTAGTGTCTGTTACAAATATACCTTTCCTGCTTTCTGTAAAACCAATGGCAACGAGGAAAACAAAATAGCATATTGTATATACAGTTTTGTTAGAAATTTTTTTGAAGGATAAAGAATATACGATTTCTGTTCAAAAAATTCCGGAATATTCACAGCGGCGGATTTAAAAATTTTGCGTCCCTAGGCACACCATACTATGTGTCCCCCCCTCCCCCAAAAAAAAACATGTTTTAAATAATAACTGTTACCCGATCACTTCACAATTGCCGTTTTGGGTGAGAGCATTGTGAGCTGTTTCCGTACTCTGCTATTCGTTATTCTGAAGGACGCGTTAGCGGTGTAGTCGCGCCCTTTCAAAATGTAATATGGTTCCTGAACTGTACTTGGTGCACGGCAGCGGATAAAACAAACTTAAAACTGCATTGTGTTAACACATTCTTCTGTCGAAAGATAAAAGAAACGAACACAAGGAAAATAACTTTTCTTTTATGGCCTAAAACTTCAGCAGAGCCTGTAAGAGTCAAAGGATTTTTCTTATACATTCACTTTTAATATGTTCTTTTACACGAAACCATTAAAAATGAAATTAAAAAAGTTGTGTTACGATCTAAAAATTGAAGCGAGCGTGTCATACATTAGAAATTAATTCGTATTTTTACAGAGATGCGTTAATATTTAAATTAAACTATAGTTTTACTATCTAATAACTTGAATGTGTAGCAGATAAACATACGCGTTTGGTATTAATACGTGAATCTATAGGAAAGCGTAAGAAACGAAAATGAAGTAGAGAGTTCGGAGCACGAACTAATAACTAAATACAAACGAACAAACACAAAACTAGATTCGCTATTACATAATTTTACAGACAAGGGTGGGAAAATCAAATTTGTTTTATAATCTAATAGTTAACGTGTAAAGCATTACGTCTGTGTAGCTATATGCTGCACAATAAGTGTACACAATACCTATAATCCATGTAAGGGCTGAACAGTTTTGACTTTTGTAGTGAAGCTGCTGCTCTCACCATAGCTCTTTCTAACTGTATTAGCAAAGTTTTTACGTATTTATTGACAAAAATGAACTACATTATTTATTAACACTTTTTTATCTGAGTGTACTTTCCGATAACGTATATTTCCGCGATAACTATAGATTTCAGCAGACGCCAAGAATACGCATCAGTTGTAATATACTGCAGTATCAATATGACGTGACTATATAGCGCCCACCGGCCTGGCTCATTCGGGTATTGTTTAGTATTGTCGGATGCCTTCGGGAACGTCTGCTCGTAAACGAGGTATAGTTACGCGTTCTGCCATTGGCAGGTAACACGTAGTTTGTAAATCCAATGAATGTGCTCTCAGTTATAATAAAAATCACGTTATAAATTTAAATATGCATTCATACTAACATGATTAAAGAAACAAACTCACCAGTCAGCAAAGTTTGCGTCTGGCTTTGATGGCAGAAAACTTATTGATCATATCTTCATAGTTCAGACCGTTATCAGTTAAGAGCTTGGCTTCGATGTGAGGAATAGACAAGGTGTTCAATCTCTCCTCAGAAAACATAGAAAGTAGGTACGATTTTAGTCTTTTAAGAGCCGAAAACGAGCGTACTGCTGAACAATTTGTAAGTGCCATACATAGAAATATTCTAAGAGGACTGTTAACATCCGAATACACGGGCTGTAACCTCTCTTTTCGTAAAAATTTACTCATTTCGACTGGTATATCACTAATCTCAGAAGATTGCAAATGTTCCGCGAAATGTACACATTCCCTAGGGAAGGAAGGCTCCAAATCTGTGTCATCTGGTGCTTGGAGTTTTGCTGCACGTTCAGCAGTATCGTCAGGTGAACTGTTCTTAAGGTTACTCAAAACTGTGAAGGAGACCAACAGTGTTCTATAGCTTTCCTTCCTCCTCGCTAATTGGGCGTATAAGTTATGGAGTACTCGGGGAAATGTGCCGACTCTAAATTTTTCCCTTCCCGTCAGAAAAACTTCTTCAGAGTCCTCTTCTTTGTCATCGTGAAGTTTGCGTTTTTGTGATCTTTTATACGTGTATTCATAGCCTATATCAGTCACAATCTCCATGAATTTATTTTCATAATACTCGAACATGCCAGGACTAGATGCAATAAATCCTACAACTAATTAATATAATTCATGCACTATTTTAATATCAATATTTACACTTTGCAATTTCAGATTTACGCTATTAAATCTCTGGAGTATGTCCTTCCAAACTGTCATCATGAATACTGTTTCTAGTCTGCTTAGTTGATTCAGTAAAGCTGAAGCCTGATTTCGCACAAGTGGTTTTACAAACTTACCATCGGCAAAATCTGTGAGGGCATTGATAAAGCCCTCCCAGTTTTCATATAGACTTACATAGGCCTCCTCTCTTGCTTACCAACGTGTTTTTGATAAACTTTTTACAGTTTGGCTTACTAGTTTCATGAAAGAAAGAAGTTTATCCTAGCACTGTGTAGAAGCAGAGAAAAAATTGTAAAGATTTTGCACTACACTGATAAATGAATATGCTTCCAAACAGCTTGCAGCACTAGTGCCAACTAAATTCCAAGAACGTGCTGCAGAAGGCACATGATGCGCTTTCGGATTTCGTTCTTTTAATGCGTGCCTGCAAACCAGTGTTGGTTCCTGACATATTGCTTGCATTGTCATATGACTGGCCTCTACAGTCAGTAATATCAATTCAGTTTGTAGACAGGACTTTGAAATAAGGCCCTCAGCCAAGTTTTCGGACTTGCGTCCTAGGTTTGCTAAAAACAGAAGGAAACGGTCAACATATTCACCATTCTCGTTCACATCAAGATAATTAATCAATATGTGAAATGTCCTCAGTAGAATCTACCATTACAGATAAATATTTGGCCTGTTTTATTTCACTTATGACAATTCTATTTATTCGTTTAGAAAGAAGCTCTATTATTTCATCACAGTTTGTTGAAGAAAGATAACTTGTATGCCATTGCCCTGGATTTCTATATCGTTCAATGTGCTGTGCGAGAAAAGGATCAAACTAGGCTACAAGTTCCAGAGACATCATAAATTGACCATTATGTAGTGAATATAATTTTACAACGTGTCCACATAGGTGAAGTCCATGACTTGCTAGTTTCTTCACTACTCGAAACACCGTTTTCAACACACTGCACCAGTACATTTTTTCTGTCTCAACATATAACTCGAAATGGATATCTGTGTTCCAAGTAAATTATCATGATGAGATAAAATATTAGAAATATTTTTCCAATCTGGAATACGATTAGCAGCAATCAGGGCCGTACCTCCAAACAATTCAATTGGTGCATAAGAAAACAGCACCGGTGCTACAGGAATATACTAGAAAATCACGCAAAGTTGATACACCATTTAAAAATTGACGATAAGATACATTTTTGTTCAAATATCTAGTTTTATCGCCTATTGATCTTCTTGAATTAGAAAATTCACCGTTACCATTTTGATTAATGCCACGTTGTAAGAGAATGTCGATTGTTGATTCATTGACACACCATTCTACAGGACTATGACTAACAAGGTTATTTATTTTTGTAATGTCTAACTCGACACTTAGTTTTTCGTGAAACTCGAAATCAGGAAATTTTGCTTTTCTTCATTTCTAACTTTAGTCCCGTCTGCATTTACTTCTTCTACAACAGCTGCAGTGCCAGAAATATCATCGAACCAGAAACACATTTTGCGAAAAAATTTTCTACTCTGCCAAGCGTTTTTAGAACATTGGCTTCTCGTTCTCGCCTTTCCTTCGATAATTTCCGAAATGCCACCCCATTTAATTTAGCACGTTTGCTTTTTTCACTGTTACCCATGTTAAGGCAGTTACAAAATTGTCAATCATCAGTCAAAAAACATTTGTAAAAGGAAAGAAAGAAAGACTGTATCCAGTTCCAGTCGTACTACACCGTAGATGAGCACAAAGCTTTTTGCTTTAAACACGGCACACGAGCACAGAGATTTTTCCTTTAAACACAGAGCCATGAACTGATCAACTCGGATTACTAGATGTAATTATGCTATTAAAGAAGTACAACGCAGAATAACTTAATTTCATTGTCGCCTGTTTCTCTGTTGTCAATGAACAGTAGAAGCACACGTGCGGGATGGAATTCGTCTCGTAAAGAAAACGGGGCAGTCCCTTTTTTGCCTCCTGTTTACCGCGTTATCGGAATTTTAGCTGTGACGCAAATATGTTCTGAATATTCTTGACACTGTCTTTCCAATTTAAAGAGCAAATTATTTTTGCAGTTTCTTGCAGAGTGATGTGCTGGATCGACTCTTATCCCACTTCTTCTCTTAACATTTTAGCGGTTTCTATGATCAGAATAGACAGACTCCAAAGCTTAAGTTGTTTTCTTGGCATTTGATGTGGTGTATTGACATTTGTGTGAACAATGCTGTTATGTCTACATGCAAATGCACCTTTTATTCCAACATGAAATAAAAATAACCTTTCTTCGAAGAAAAAAAGCTTAGTTAAGAAGTTTAACATAAAATTTGTAATGCCACTTACTATTTGATTGCACAGAGTGGGAACTTTTAATATCGTGCAGGCTGCAGCACAATAAATGAGACAAAGTATAGATGGTTCCTTCTTATTTTTTTCGAAAAGAAAAAAACTAAGTGAATAAATAAATAAAATTTTTAATCTCTTGTGAAGTGTATTTCACACATTATTAGATATTCTGCTCATGTTCTTTTCATATAAACATGAGTTTAAAAATGTAAAACATTCCCAGTGTCAACACGTTTTGTTAAACGGGTGTCATTAAATCAAAGCTCAGATACTGAAGACCACAGAGCTTTCACATTATTTACAGTAATGGAGGGTTGACTTGCTGTTTCCCCGTAATTTCTACAAGAAATTTAAATAGAGTCGGGATTTACATACTGAGGCCTACACATGTTACAGTATTTAAGAAACTGCTGATTAGTTATCATAGCTTTTCAGGGGTCCCGGTATTTTCACGGGGGAATTATGGCAGGGATAAGTAGAAGCCGACAACATTCTCGGAAAAATAAAGTTTCAAAGATACTATTGTAGACCGCCGCCCTGGCAGCTTACTTTAGAATATTTTAAATAATCATGAAGATGGTACGAGACAGAAATCCAGTGTTAAATTTCCATGCAGTCTCCACGTAAACTATTTATATTTCCAAGCTTGTATTGTCGAATTTCGTTCTTAAGACCTATTGAAACTAGCAAGTTGTTTAACAATATTAAAAAGTTTTGTCGATTGTAAGCGCAGTTATTCTAAACCTTAAAAGGTTAAAATGAATACAGAGGAAAAAATGCGGCCCCCCTTGAAGAGCCGCCCCTAGAACGGTGCCTAGTGGTCCTATATGTAAATCCGCCACTGAATATTCGTAATTTTGCGCCAATGGTGTGGTGGACCGAAATGCGGTTGGCATACCTGCACACGGCTGTATTTAATTTATAACTGGCGGAACTTTCATTTTTCTACGTCTGTTAGTTAATGTTCAGTGCTGTATTGAGTAGAATTTTGTGTCGCGCAGTTTGCGATTATCGAGATGGCAGAGTTAAAGGAGCAACGAGTCTATATTAAATATTGCGTGCAAGTCAAGAAAACCTTT
Organism: Schistocerca cancellata; assembly: GCF_023864275.1. NCBI lineage: Eukaryota > Metazoa > Arthropoda > Insecta > Orthoptera > Acrididae > Schistocerca > Schistocerca cancellata. Next base: position 167,596,506 of record NC_064632.1, read on the forward strand.
ACAGAGACACGCCAAATGATGCAGGAAGCCTACGTGATGAGTCCTTAAGCCGTTACGAATGGTTCACACGGCTTAAAAATGGTCGGACGGAAGTTAAAGATGACGCTCGTTCAGAACACACTTATACTTCTACCGACGATGCTCATGTTAGGAACGTCAACGAAATTGTGAGTGCGAATCCGAGAGATTTCAGAAGAATGTAACATTTCAGTTGGATGATGTCATGAACTCCTGACATAGCATCTTGGAATGCATCGTGTTGTCGCCAACTTGTCCCAGGGCTTATGAGCCAAGGCCAGAAAAACCTTCGCCTCGCAATCTGTGAAGAGCTTTTGGATCACGCAAAGGAGAACGTGATGTTCCTTAAGAGAATCATAACTGGTGATGAGACGTGGGTCTACGGTTATGATGTTGAGACCAAGATTTTATCTTCGTAACGTGTCGGAAAGGTTCTCCAAGACCGAAAAAAGCTCGTCAGATCTTTGACTTGAGTTCATCATGAATTGTGCGACAGGAACAAACTGTTAATCGATGATACTATTGGGACGTGTTGCGACGTCTGCGAGAAAACATGAGAAGGAAGTGGACTGAAATGTAGCGAGGCAGTTCATGGCTCTTGGATCACGATAATATACCCGCACATTCACCGCTGTTGATGTGTGACTATTGCACAAAAAACTAAATCACTGTGCTGCCTCATCCTGCATACTTTCCAGACCTGGCTGCTGCGGAATTTTTTTTTATTTCCAAATTTGAAAACCCCGTTGAAAGGACGAATATTTGTAACGACAGACGGCATACAAGAAAATTCGTAAACAGAGGCGACCCAAGATTGCGTCCAGTTGTGGTAACTGTGTTGGGAGCGGGTTATCTGTTGTGGAGAAGAATATTTCGAAGAAGACAATACACAATAAGTAAAAGGTAAGGGAGGAGAAATTTTGTGGACCAATGTCCGGAAGATTTTGAACAGACTTCGTATATACACTCCTGGAAATTGAAATAAGAACACCGTGAATTCATTGTCCCAGGAAGGGGAAACTTTATTGGCACATTCCTGGGGTCAGATACATCACATGATCACACTGACAGAACCACAGGCACATAGACACAGGCAACAGAGCATGCACAATGTCGGCACTAGTACAGTGTATATCCACCTTTCGCAGCAATGCAGGCTGCTATTCTCCCATGGAGACGATCGTAGAGATGCTGGATGTAGTCCTGTGGAACGGCTTGCCATGCCATTTCCACCTGGCGCCTCAGTTGGACCAGCGTTCGTGCTGGACGTGCAGACAGCGTGAGACGACGCTTCATCCAGTCCCAAACATGCTCAATGGGGGACAGATCCGGAGATCTTGCTGGCCAGGGTAGTTGACTTACACCTTCTAGAGCACGTTGGGTGGCACGGGATACATGCGGACGTGCATTGTCCTGTTGGAACAGCAAGTTCCCTTGCCGGTCTAGGAATGGTAGAACGATGGGTTCGATGACGGTTTGGATGTACCGTGCACTATTCAGTGTCCCCTCGACGATCACCAGTGGTGTACGGCCAGTGTAGGAGATCGCTCCCCACACCATGATGCCGGGTGTTGGCCCTGTGTGCCTCGGTTGTATGCAGTCCTGATTGTGGCGCTCACCTGCACGGCGCCAAACACGCATACGACCATTATTGGCACCAAGGCAGAAGCGACTCTCATCGCTGAAGACGACACGTCTCCATTCGTCTCTCCATTCACGCCTGTCGCGACACCACTGGAGGCGGGCTGCACGATGTTGGGGCGTGAGCGGAAGACGGCCTAACGGTGTGCGGGACCGTAGCCCAGCTTCATGGAGACGGTTGCGAATGGTCCTCGCCGATACCCCAGGAGCAACAGTGTCCCTAATTTGCTGGGAAGTGGCGGTGCGGTCCCCTACGGCACTGCGTAGGATCCTACGGTCTTGGCGTGCATCCGTGCATCGCTGCGGTCCGGTCCCAGGTCGACGGGCACGTGCACCTTCCGCCGACCACTGGCGACAACATCGATGTACTGTGGAGACCTCACGCCCCACGTGTTGAGCAATTCGGCGGTACGTCCACCCGGCCTCCCGCAAGGCCACTATACGCCCTCGCTCAAAGTCCGTCAACTGCACATACGGTTCACGTCCACGCTGTCGCGGCATGCTACCAGTGTTAAAGACTGCGATGGAGCTCCGTATGCCACGGCAAACTGGCTGACACTGACGGCGGCGGTGCACAAATGCTGCGCAGCTAGCGCCATTCAACGGCCAACACCGCGGTTCCTGGTGTGTCCGCTGTGCCGTGCGTGTGATCATTGCTTGTACAGCCCTCTCGCAGTGTCCAGAGCAAGTATGGTGGGTCTGACACACCGGTGTCAATGTGTTCTTTTTTCCATTTCCAGGAGTGTATTAGGAACACTATCCCTAACGGTTTATAACCGTGCTTTTCGTAGTTGAAAGTGACTGCAAGAAAAAAACGACACCGCATATTTTCACAGCACTGCAAAGCACTTTCTTATTCGAAGGCAGTTTTCAGAGAGAATCTGTACATCGTCATTTAAAAACTATACTTTTGCTACGTCGGTTGTAACAAAACTTGTGGATTCCCCGTCCCCCCAAATACCCTTTCCTATTTTTCTTTCCCCAAAATTTTGCTTTTTATTTTTGCAAATATTTTAAATAGTGTTATTTTTAGGAAAACGTGCTTAACACCAAAAATCTCGAACATTAACTGAGTGCTTAACCAATTTAGCCAACTTAATTTTATCATCCAGTACATTTGCATAGTTAAATTAGAAGCATGTGGTGTAATTAATTTACCTGAAGGCTGCGCTAATTGCAAATAATAGTAATTGCAAATTTCGTTATCATTGTTCATTTGTAAACAAATATCTCATTACTGACTTTCACAAAAAGTAGATAAAAAGTATGCATTAATAAACGTAGCACTGCACGGCAATGGAGTAACACTGACACCGCAACGAAAACGTTAAAAATCACTGCAACAAAGATCGCCACATTGTGTACCGTGATTCGTCACTACACACGACGTTTTCCTCTGCTCAGTCGTCCAATGTTTACGCTCCTTACCCCAAGAGAGGCGTCGTTTGGCAGATAAATGAAGTGTCCTACAGTTAGTGTTAGGAGTATCTTAATAGCCTTTGTCCTGATTTAGTTTCAGAGTAATTAGCATTTTTAGTTAAAACATCGTTACTGAAATAGAATACGATATTTTGGAAAACTAGACAGCATAATTCATAGCAGTTACTGTTGGATCTAAAACTGATTTGCCAATTTCTTCAGAATGTATTTTGTCGACCAACCAAATCAAAATATGCGCTTGTGGCAAACCTCGTTTTTGCCATTTAACTGAATACAGCCAGCAATGTGTTTCGCCAAATACAGAGGAGTGTATAATCAAATTCATCAACGATTTTAACTTTTGTCTGAAGACACGTGCAGTTATATCGTGCCGATCTACTGCAGTTAGACCTGACAATAACGCAATTTTAATTTCATCCCTTTTTGGATTACACGTAAACGTAATGAACAAATCTGGATCTCCGTACGCATGCACCAAAGTCATGGCGTCTTGAATATACTCTTGCATATGACGTGGGCTACCAATAAATGATGATGGAGGAATATATGAAGTACCGATGTCGTTGATATTAGTTATTCCATCTACGTTACCAACAACAGCACACGCAAATGAATGTATTCATCAGCTCGAAGTTTCGCTTGATTATACCTCATGTATCGCAATCGCTCGCTTTCAATTTTCGCATACATATCAACGATATATTGATGAAACAGCTGGCGGCATCGGCGAATATTATTGTCTTCATTGGTTCGAATCATCAACCGATATGCGTAGAAGTTCATCGCGCTCACTTTCCTGCTGGTTTCTGCACCTGCAAAGTAAAAATATAATTAAGACAAAAAGTAATTAATCGTGCATAAAAATAAAATATTAGGTAATGACATGTGTAGATTGTACCTGTTGCTGGATTTCTTTTTTTGATATTTAAATGATATCCATCTTCTCCTTCCCGAAATATCAATGGATATTGCAAAGCGTCGTAAAAGCGATGACTGTCTTATCTCTGCGTTGGATTCGTATATCTCGACGTACAAATGCGTCGCCAGCCATAAGAACTGCAACTTCATTAATGGTTGGTGCATTATATCGGCCCGCGTTCTGCCCAGATTGTACTTTTTCTGCTTTGCTGACGATCGTATAGTTGTCGTTTTGCAGTCTGTTTGAAACGGTATTGAACAACTGGACCAACTGGCTGTGATTCTGTGAAAACGGTTCTAAAATACCCACAATTTCTCGCTCCTCTATCTGCTCGATATGGTTGTACTGGCAGCGTGCGTTTATTTGCTGCTCCTCATAACCCATGAAGTAGATTTGCAGAAATTTTGAATCGGTATCAGGCATCGGCATTAAAGAACCAATTTGATGATACACTTGGCCCTGGATCTTAAACATTGATTTAAAATTGCGACCATCCTCATTCTGAACTATTTTTGTTACTCCAAATTATTTCATTTGAAAGCACGAATTGAATTTGCGAATTATACGCAAAAACAATTTAGACTGAGATGTAGCTCCAGCCAATAGTGTTTTCAATGGTTCTGGCGGCGAATTCAATGGTGGCAATACGACTTTTCCAGACGCGCAGCAGAAACCGGCCGATTCACCTTTGTATTTGAGTGCATGACATTGTTGGCATTGTTTGTTCATAGTACCGATTACAATTGTGAATGTAACGAACAGTCGATGTCCGACTCATATTCAAACGCAAGCCGAAGAAGTGATGCACGTGTCAATGAGCTATTCACTTGCAAACGCTGTTGTTCACTTGTTCTGAATGTGTCGGTGACTCGTTGACGGGCCAGTCTTTGTCTCAATGCATTAGCTCGAAGGCGTTCGTTGCGTTGCCATCAGCCGGGCTGATTTGTGAATGTAAATCATCCAGGCCCCCACTCAAACGCATACAAAAAAATTCTTTCAGAGCGGTCCAGCCGTTTAGGAGTTCAGTGACATACACACGTACAGTAGAATTATATATATAAAGATAAATAACTTCTTTAAATGATATCGTGTAGTTTCGAGTCTTACAGAAATGGAAACAAAGAAAAAATTTTGAAGTCGAATATTACACTGCCACTCTTTTCAGAAGTTACTAAATTTCTGAACAAAGTGGAAAATTTTGAAGGGTTTTAAGCTTAGGGAGAGCCTTACATAAGTGGAGGGTATTGGGTACAAGAACAAAGGAACAGAACAGGAAACACATGAAGTACTGCTAGAGATGATGAAACTTCAGACAACGGAAAAGAAAAGAAACAACACTGAAGCATGATCCGAAACGGTAAATTCACTTCTAATGATGAAATGGAGAGATGAACTTAATTGGACAGTCGTTGTGAGCTTTCATGTGAACAGCAATGTAAGATCTTCTACCTCAAAACAGTGGTAAGTACTGGACCATATGTTGATCTCATAACAACACAATTGGCAGAACCAACTGGTGCAGTAACTCCACATACAAGCGCTCGCTCGACGAAAGATCCGTACCCACAGACTTGAAAGTTGAACAGGTCACACAAGTATTCTAGAAAGGCAATAGGAGTAATCCACTAAATCACATCGATATGCAGCAGAATTTTGGAACGTATACATTATGAATTACCTCGAAGAGAACGGTCTAATGACAGATAGTGAACATGGCTTTAGAAAACATCATTGTTGTGAAACACAGCTACCTCTTCACTCACTCGAAGTGTTGAGTGCTATCGCCAATGGATTTCAAATTGATTCCGTATTAGTGTTGTTTCAAAAGGCTTTCGACACTGTACCTTACAAGCGGCTAGTAATCAGATTGCGTGCTTATGGAATATCGACTTAATTACATGACTGGGTTCGTGATTTCCTGTCAGAGAGATCACAGTTCGTAGCAGCTCATGGAAAGACGTAGGGTAAAACAGCTGTGATATCTGGCGTTCCCTAACGTAGTGTTATAGGCCCTCTGTCGTTCCTTATCTATATAAACGATAGGAAACAATCTGAGCGGCGATCTTCGGTTGTTTGGAGATGATGCTGTCGTTAATCGTATAGTAATGTAATCATATGATCAAAACCAATTGCTAAACGATTTATATAAGATATCTGTGTGGTGAGAAAATTCGCAATTCACTCTCAATAATGAAAAGTTTGAGGTCATCCACACGGGTGCTAAAGGAGTCCGTTACTTCAGTTACGCGATAAATAAATCTCTAGGTCATAAATTCATCTAAATATCTAGGAGTTACGATGACGAACAACTTAAATTGGGGAGAACACAAAGAAAAGTTGTGAGGAAGGCGAATCAAAGACTGTGGTTTATTGACATAACACTTGGAAGATGCAACAGCTGCAGTAAAGAGACTGCCTGCACTGTGCTTGTCAGACCTGCTTTGGAGTACTGCTGCGCAGTGTGGGATCTTATCAGATAGGATTAACGGAGTATATCGAGAAAATTCAGAAACAGGCAGCACGAGAAAGTGTGTCACAGACATGATATACGATTTGGGGTGGACATCATTACAACAAATGCGTTTCTCGTTACTACAGAACCTTCTCACAAAATTCATTAATTTTCTCTTATGAATGCGAAAATATTTTGTTGATACCGACCTACATGGGGATAAAAGATCATCATAACAAAATAAGGGAAAGTAGTATTCGCACAGAAAGATATAGCTCTTGGTTTTTTTATCACGCTGTTCGAGAGTGGGATAACAGAAGGTTATTGTGAAGGTTGTTCGATGAACCCCCTGCCAGGCACTTAAGTGCAGTTTGCAGAATAAACACGTAGATGTAGTTGCAGATGTAGAAAACGAAAATAAAAATACACAGCTGATGTGTTCACCAATTTCTGAAACTCCTGTAATTTCTTGAAACAATAGCGTTAAATCGACTGAGGCAAAATATTTGGCAGCATGTAAATCTACATCAGCATGAATACTCAGAAATTCACACTTAAATGCCCGGCAGCGGATTTATTAAACCACTTTCATACCATTTCTCTACCGTTCCATTCTGTTAATAGCATGCAGGGAAAAACGAACGCTTAAATCTTTACGTGCGAACACTGGTTTCTCTTATTTTATTAGAATGATCATTTATACTATGTAGGATGATGTCAATAAATATATGTGCAGTACGTTGCAGATTGAAATTTCGTCAAAAGATCTCGCTGCTACGAAAAACGTCTTTGTTTTAATGATTGTTACCCGGATGTGCGTATCACACGTGTGACACTGTCTCCCCTGTTCCACCATAATATTGTTCCAATTTAAATTGTTCATGTTTGTAATTTCTAGGTATTTAGTTGAACTGACAGCTTTTAGAATTGTGTGATTCATCATGTAACCGAACTTTAACGGAGTGACTTAAGTCTTCTTGATACAGCACAGTTTACTGAGTGTTTAAGCCAGTGGCGAGTCTCTGAAGAATAACTCAGCAACTACTTGCGCAACGGGTCGAAATAACTTTGGCCTCAGCTTGCTAATGCAAAATAGATGCAAACGCTTCCACATTATCTGCTCTCCTCCCTCTTCCTTTTGCCGTTTCGCAGACTGTAGCAGGGCTTCTTGCAGGAGTTTGCACGGCGTGGTAGTTAGGGAAGTTACGGGGCGAGAAGGACCGAGCCAGAGGCAGTACGTTCTAATTTAAAGGGGCACTGCCACAGTAATTAGGTAGGATTACTCGGGGTGTCGGCAAATAAAAACAGAAGAAAACACGTCATCAAGAGGAATCCCGTTTCTCTCGCTGTCGCGGCAGCAGCGGCGAGGAAAGGGAAAGGATTTAATGTTGGCAGCCGTGGCGGAAGTGCTGCTCTCTCTGCAATATACGGGAGCTCGCTGCCTGTGGGAAGGGGGAAGTGGAAGGAGGAGGCGAGGTGGGAGGGAGAAGGCTTTTATAGCCTCAGACACCGGGGTACGCAGCGCACAAAGCCAGGGGAAGCCCCAGTGTACGCAGTGACGGCCAGCAGGGGAAGTCCCGGAAAGGCAGCGTCGAATGATCCAAGTCTGCAGGAAGGTGCGTCCACCTGGACACGAAGGCACGTGCAGTGGAAGCAGCGAAGGCCTATGCTGAGAAATTGGAATTATGAAGATTCGTACCTTTCTTCACTAGCAAATTTACATTGTACCTTACCTTAAAAGCCCTAACGGTATGTCCGATGTAAAACATCTAGAAACTATCGCAAGTGTTTTTATAAACTCCAGAGCTACATAAAGGGCCATTTCACGTTTTTAAGTTATGGATTAAATTTTTTGTAAACTATTATTAGTGGGAGATGTGTGACAAGGTCCTCTCATGTGAAGCAACTTTTTCAAAAACAACTTATTCTGCGACTGCCAAATTTTAACCAGCCAGTTCATCATGAGTCTAAATCTACGTCTAGAAGATTGCAAGCCACTTTACGGTGTGTGGCAGAGGCAAAAGTTTGACACAACTATCTTTTTAGCCCCCTCCTCTGCTATATTCACTAAAGGCGCGTGGGAGAAATGCTTTTGTCAATAAACCTCCAAATTAGTCCTAAATTTTGTGATTTTCACGTTGTGTGAGAGGAATTTATGTTTCACCTAATTCGCACTCTTTCGAAATTTCGATAGTAAAAATCTCTGTGCAAATTCTGTATGCAGGATGCTCCACAGCTTCTATTTGTAGTGGAAACTTCTGCCACCAAATGTAACAGCAACAACAAATGTAGCGAGGAAACGTAGAAGGCACCATATTAAGACTCGTCCAAGCTTTCCAAGTGATTTATTGTTTCCAACTATAGTGCCCCCATTCCTCTTGATCTACATCACTGGGTCCCACAATGCTGAGGGCACCACTTCGCTGTCTGTGAAACGGCTGCCTCAGTGAGCCGTGCATGCACTGCTGTGAGTCAGCCTTGTAGGCCAGCGGAGTTGCAGCGTCTTCAGGATGCCAGCAGTTGACTCAGAGGTCTGCATTCCTGTTGACTCAGCACCACTTGGTGTGAGCCGCAGGCAGTCAGCTGCTATCTTCTCACCAGCGTGGATAAGACCGCAGCGACAACAAGTTTTAAAATAACTGTGCTTCCAAACAAGAAAAATTTTTTATATTGTTAAATAACTTGCTAGTTTAAATAAGTCTTAAGAACAAAATTCGACAACAAAAGCTTGGAAATATACATAGTTTACTTAATGACTGAATGAAAATTTAACATTGGGTTTCTGTCTCATATCATCTTCATGATTGTTCAAAATATTTTGAAGTAAGCTGTCAGGACAGCAATCTACAATGCAATGTTTGAAACGTTATTACTCTGAGAATGTTGTCGGCTTCTACTTAACGCTATCATATTTTCCCCATAACAATACAAGGACCACTGAAAAGCTGTGATAAAATAATCAGCAGGTTCTTAAATACTGTAACATGTGTGGGCCTGAGTATGTAAAACCCAACTCTACTTAAATTTCTTGTAGAAATTATGGAGAAGTATCAAGTCAACCCTCCATTACAGTAATTAATGTGAAAGCTCTGTGGTCTTCGATGTCTGAGCTCTGATTTAATGAAACTCGTTTAACAAGACATGTCAATACTGATAATGTTTTACATTTTTAAACACATGTTTATGCACAAAGAACATAAGCAGAATATCTAATAATGTGTGAAATACACTTCACAATAGTTTATAAATTTTATTTATTTATTCACTTAGTTACTTTTTTGGCGAAAAAACAAAGAGGAACCAACTTTTGCTTCTCTCATTTATTGTGCTGCAGCCTGCACAATATCAAAGTTCCCGCTCTGTGCAATCGAATAGTACATGGAAATACAAATTTTATATTAAAATTCTTTACTAAGTTTTTTTCTTCGAGGAAAGGTTATTTTTAATTTATATTAGAACAAAAGCTGCATTTGCGTGTAAATGTAACAGCAGTGTTCACACAAGTGACTACACACCACATCAACTGCCAACAAGACTACTTAAACTTTGTGATCTGTCTTCTCTGCCCACAGAAACCGCTAAAATGTTGTAAGCAAATTAGGGACACTGTTGCTCCTGGGGTATCGGCGAGGACCATTCGCAACCGTCTCCATGAAGCTGGGCTACGGTCCCGCACACCGTTAGGCCGTCTTCCGCTCATGCCCCAACATCGTGCAGCCCGCCTCCAGTGGTGTCGCGACAGGCGTGAATGGAGGGACGAATGGAGACGTGTCGTCTTCAGCGATGAGAGTCGCTTCTGCCTTGGTGCCAATGAAGGTCGTATGCGTGTTTGGCGCCGTGCAGGTGAGCGCCACAATCAGGACTGCATACGACCGAGGCACACAGGGCCAACACCCGGCATCATGGTGTGGGGAGCGATCTCCTACACTGGCCGTACACCACTGGTGATCGTCGAGGGGACACTGAATAATGCACGGTACATCCAAACCGTCATCGAACCCATCGTTCTACCATTCCTAGACCGGCAAGGGAACTTGCTGTTCCAACAGGACAATGCACGTCCGCATGTATCCCGTGCCACCCAACGTGCTCTAGAAGGTGTAAGTCAACTACCCTGGCCAGCAGGATCTCCGGATCTGTCCCCCATTGAGCATGTTTGGGACTGGATGAAGCGTCGCCTCACGCGGTCTGCACGTCCAGCACGAACGCTGGTCCAACTGAGGCGCCAGGTGGAAATGGCATGGCAAGCCGTTCCACAGGACTACATCCAGCATCTCTACGATCGTCTCCATGGGAGAATAGCAGCCTGCATTGCTGCGAAAGGAGAATATACACTGTACTAGTGCCGACATTGTGCATGCTCTGTTGCCTGTGTCTATGTGCCTGTGGTTCTGTCAGTGTGATCATGTGATGTATCTGACCCCAGAAATGTGTCAATAAAGTTTCCCCTTCCTGGGACAATGAATTCACGGTGTTCTTATTTCATTTTCCAGGAGTGTACATTTCTAAGAGCAGTACCGAGAGATATTCACCTTTTCCTGCTCCTACTCACTCCCTGCATTCGGCTAACCTTTCAGTTATCTGGAGATGACCCAAGCCCGCCTTCCAGGCGGGATACAAAACAAAGAGCCTGATCAAGGTGCCCCTACAGGCTGTCGACTGACTTTACATCTGGGGAGTTTGGTGACCGGGGGAGCGCTGTTAACTCATCTAGGGGTTCTTCGATTCACTCCTTTACACTGCCAGCTGGGTGACACGTTGCATTGCGCTGCTGGTAGATGCCATCCTGCGAGGATATATGCATACATGTGCTGATTCCGCGTGCCTTCCAGAATGATGAGATCATCCACGGAAAGCTGCGGGTACGTTCCCCAGTCCTAAACTCTCCCTTCTTGATTTCTTTCAGACGTTTCACGCTACACACGGCAATGGCCATCTGTCGGATGGAGAATGAAAGGTGATTCATCTGAAAAGCACACCCATCACCACTCAGTGGCCCTCCGGTTGCGCAACTGGCGTGCAAATTCCAGCCTCCATCGCGGATGACCAGCAATCTGCGTGTGGGCATCAAGCAGCAGCTGCAGTGGAGGGCAATACGCAGCAACATTCATAGAACGGTCTTTGAGGAGACACGGTTAATAGACCCGTGGTTTTTGCTGACGGTCAGTTTCTCAACAGTCGCAAGTCTTGATAATTAACCGAAACCCTCAGCAGCCAACAGGGGTTGTTGATATACCTCAATGGAGACAGCTGAAAATGTGTGCCCCCACCGGGACTCGAACATGGAATCTCCTGCTTACATGGCAGACGCTCTATCCATCTGAGCCACCGAGGGCACAGGGGATAGCGCGACTGCAGGGATTTATCCCTTGCACGCTTCCTGTGAGACTCATATTCCCCCATTTAGGAACATTAAGAATGTAGGTTGTGGACAGTTGGGAATGTGGGTCTCACGGGAAGCGTGCAAGGGATAAGTCCCTGCAGTCGCGCTGTCCTCTGTCCCCTCGGTGGCTTAGATGGATAGAGCGTCTGCCATGTAAGCAGGATATCCCGGGTTCGAGTCCCGGTCGGGGCACACATTTTCAGCTGTCCCCATTGAGGTATATCAACAACACCTGTTGGAAGCTGAGGGTTTCGATTTAATTATCGTTTCTTTCTAGAGAAGCTGCATGGTCATCAATGGTATCTGTTCTTTCGGAACACTTACTATCTTCATATAGCTGCAAGTCTGTTAGCCCATACACATCTTCGCAGCCATTCGTTCACCCCTGTCACCTACAGTCCTTGGTGCACTAGATGTCTCGGCGCCGGTTCGAACAGCGCCATTTTGCAATGCACGATATTCTTTAACCACGGCAGCAAACAAACATTTCACAAGCTAGCCGCTTCGTAAATGATTCCACCCTTGGCCCGATAACCAATGATCACGCCCTTTCCGGACGTAAGATAAATCGCTCTGTTTCCGCATTGCACGTCCCGCTCGACTCCCTTTATATACGTTTCCGGTGCTAGTGCGGCCACCTGCCGTCTGTGAATGGTTATTGCAAGCTGACGTCGAACATAGAAGGCGGTCACATTAAGGTGACTGGACCGCTTATAAGAGAGCAGCACTCGATTAGATGAAGGTACGTATCCTAACACAAAGCCCTCAAGGAGAAACATCTACGCTGATGATCATGCCCACTGGCATAGACGATAATCCAGAACTCAGCTGACAAAATGAAGCAGGTTGCCCGGGTATATTTGCTCAGTATTTTTGTGTGAGAGACCCTTGGCCTCCTGCGGATCTTGACAGAGTACTAACGTAATAATGGCTTGACTAGTTCTTTACCCCAAGCCGGGCGGAGTGGCCGAGCGGTTCTAGGCCCTTCAGTCTGGAACCGCGCGATCGCAACGATCGCAGGTTTGAATCCCGCCTCGGGCATGGATGTGTGTGATGTCCTTAGGTTAGCTAGGTTTAAGTAGTTCTAACTTCTAGGGGACTGATGACCTCAGAAGTTAAGTCCCATAGTGCTCAGAGCCATTTGAACCATTTTTACCCCAATTTCGTTTGTTTCCGTGAAAATACCGTCCCAAAAGTAGTGATGATAATTCTATATGGTTCAACAGCCCGGTGCATGTCTTTTCAATTTGACACCACTTCGGCGAATTACGTATCCCTAACCCAACCAGCAATCTTACTGGGGATGGGGACCCACAGTGTATCGAGGAACCCGAATGCCGTGTATTCCACAGCGACTCCTCACATCGTTGACAGGTAACGGCCAGATTAAAGGCAGCGTGAATAATTTCTGCGGCTCGTCAGTGATCCAATTCCGCGGCCTTTCAGTTTCCTAGCACACGCTTCATCTCTACACCAACAGGTGAGCCTTCACACCAGTGAAATAGGCTCACCACACGTAAAACACAAATCATAAGCTAATGTCACTTATGAGTGATCTGGCTGTGATGTGCTTTTCGTCGTTTCGGGGACAGTTGATCCTAGTGGCGTTGGCTGGTTTTTCATTGCGTCCAGTGAGTAGATGCAGCGAGGAGTATATCGGCCAACGCTTCATCAGTAAAACATTTCCACGTTGCTATACACCACTGTTAAAAGTACAACCATCACTGAATGAGATTTTCACTCTGCAGCGGAGTTTGTGCTGATATGAATCTTCTTGGCAGATTAAAACTGTGTGCCGGATGGAGACTCGAACTCGGGACCTTTGCCTTTCGCGGGGAGGTGCCTTCCATATGAACTACCCAAGCACGACTCACGCCCCGTCCTCACAGCTTTACTTCTGCCAGTATCTCGTCTCCTACCTTGCAAACTTTCGCAGGAGAGCTTCTGTAAAGTTTGGAAGGTAGGACACGAGATACTGGCAGAAGCTGTGAGGACGGGGCGTGAGTCGTGCTTGGGTAGCTCATATGCTAGAGCACTTGGCCGCGAAGGGCAAAGGTCCCGAATTCGAGTCTCGGTCAGGCGCACAGTTTTAATCTGCCAGGAAGTTTTACAACCATCGCTGTCTGAAAGAGCAAACTCCTAGCCGAACCGAGTACTACTGAATATAAGCTTGAGGAAAAAGATTTCTGTGGGTATTACTATTGTGAATGCGAAATACAGTGAGGGATGGAGCAAGTGTATTTCCAGACCAGATACACAGTGCATACCGCCGACAGTTGCACCGTTATGTAGATATTTTCAATGCAATATAGATACAAAAATAAATGGCGATAACAAACCAAACGAAGTACAAATACTCTATAAGGAGCCGCCGAAGTCCGCGGTTCTCTTACACCAGAATACTCCGCGATTAACCGCCGGAAATTTTGTCGTTAGATTTCGTTATCACCCTGAGTACTGTTAACGGAATGTGCATGGAATGGATGTGAGAAGTCCGGCCCTTCCTCATACGCGTATTCAACCCCAGTAGGTGGAAACGGATGCTCCCCTTCTTTTATTGGTGTCCTGATCATTCTCCTGCGAAGCTATCGCGACGGATAAGGGAAGCACATTCGGCAGGAGGAAATAAAAACTTTTTCACTGCTCCTCTGCTCCTGAGATCAGGCCCGTCGCCTTGTCAGTGAGGTCGTTCCCAGATATTTACCGCAAGACTTATTTCCGTCTTTCCACAGCGTGTGTTGCAGCCCTTGTGTGATCGTGTTTCTGCCATGTCCGTTAACTGCGTGTGGTTTTATGGCTATCTCGTGTCCGCGACGATAACTGCTAGGTCGAACAGATGGAAGACTGTTCTTCTCTTATTCTGCAGGTAATGAATTCTTCTTCAGATTTCAGTGATTATTATCGACCCTAGCTACGTACTGGTAACCGCTACACGGAAGAGACATTTAAATGAAACTACATGGTTCATGAAATCTGTTCCAGTCTCAGGCATCTATGATGTATACGAGGTGCAACAGTAAAGTAATGAGACTGATTTCTGATTTTTTTTTCAAGATGTGACAACCCTGCAGGCTTGTGTAGCCACAATAACTTTGACCTTGACCTATAAGCAGTTTCTAGTCCAAGCAGCACATCGATGCAACTGCTCAGTCATGAGTTGTGCTGTAATAAGTTAACACGTGTTTGTGTCTCTCGTCACGGAAATGGAACCACATAATATTGCGCAATGGTTTGCCAATACTTTTTGCATTAAATTGGTTGAAAACGCGACGTCAACTTACAGTAAGCTTCAGAAGGCTTTTGGAGGGGAGGTTATGTCAAGATCCCAAGTTTTTCGTTGGCATAAAATGTTTTGTGAAGGCAGAAAGCAGTGGATGACCGTCAACCTCACGGACAGACGTCAACTTGGCCAGGGTGCGTGAACTCGTAAGATCTGATCGAAGATTACCTGTGAAAAAGTTTGCAGAAGAAATGAACATCAATTGAGAAACGGTTCGTCTAATAATAAATGAAGATCACGGTACGAGAAAGATTTGTGCAAAAATGGTCCCCAAAAATCGCATATCACAACAGTAGAAAACAAGGAAAAATGTGGGAGCCGATCCGTTAGAGCAAACAGAAATCAATCCAGAATTGTTGAGCCATGTTGTCACTGGTGATGAAAGTTGTTTTTTTCAGAGACAAAACGCCAAAGTTTGCAATGGTGCCCAAAGGGATGACCCAGACAAAAAAAGCTCACATATCAAAGTCAAAAGTGAAATGCATGCTTATGTGCGTGTTTGTTTCCAAGGGAAATGTTCATAAAGAGTGGGTGCCTCCTGGACAAACAGTTAACCAATATTACTAGAAAGAAATTTTAGAAAGTCTTCGTAATAGAGTTCTTTGTGACTGTGCCAAAATTGCTGATAATTGGATTCTGCATCACGATAATGCGCCATCCCATACTGCTCTGTCAGCACAGCAAGTTTTAACCTCAAAACAAATTGCAGTACTACCACAGCCACCTTATTCACCAGATATTGCTACGTGCGACTTTTTTTCGATTTTCAAGAGTCAAAACGGCGCTGAAGGGACACCATTTTCAAACAACACAAGATGTCCAAAAAGATGTGACGAGGGTCTTGGAGGATATTACAGAAGATGAGTTCCAGAAATGTTACCATCAATGGCAAAGCGCTGGAAAAAGTGTGTGCAATCAGGAGGGAACTACTTTGAAGGACACAACACTAAACTTGACTAAAACGGTAAGCAACATTTTTTTTCACTTCAGACTCATTACTTTAATGTTGCACCTCATACATGCAAACTGAAGCAACGAATGAAAATTTTTACCTAGGCCAGGATTTGAATTCAGGTCTCTTTCTCACTAGGGAGATGCACTAACCACTACACTGCACTGTAACAGTAAAAACGTAAATGTCGTGTGGGTATGGCCTCCCATCGGGTAGACCATTCGCTGGGTACAGGTCTTTGAAGTTGACGACACTTTGGCGACCTGCGTGTCGATGGGGATGAAATTATGATGATTAGGACAACACAACACCCAGTCCCTGAACGGAGGAAATCTCCAAGCCAACCGGGAATTGAACCTGGGCCCATAGTATTGACATTCTGTCGCATTGATCACTCAGCTACGCCACCACGTCTTTCTGCTCAATCCAAATTCTCGCTCATTCCTCAGCTCACTTGGTATTACCCATAAAGTCGAACAGCAATGCAGGAGGCTCTACAAATGTATTGGAATAGCATCTCAGCATATTACTAAACGGGAGATTCTACCTGAAATCAGGCATAGTTGCTTTATTCAGCTGAAACTATAAGATTCCAGAGATCCTTTCAAGCCAAGTTGAGGAAGGAGGCATGCTAGAGTAATCAGTTAAGTTGTTCAAAGCCACTGTGCCAGGATGGCATGGCGGTTAGCACATATGCCTAATGAGCAGGAAACCCAGGTTCAAACCCTGGCCTTAGTAAAAATGTTAATTCGTCACTTCAGTCTGCATATACACCGTGCCAATGTAAGCTGTCACCAGCACACTGGTTGGCAAAAATGTAGTCTCAAGATCGATAGTAGGTGCTGTGTCAAACACGCCTATCACGAGAGAGGCCAGAGACACACCGACAAGCAACAAGCCGCAACGCCGTCTCGACAGCATGTATTTTGACCGCTGCTGATCGGAGGGCCTCACAGTTCACACTCCACTTTGGCGCCTGACAGCACATTTGCAGAGCAGACTTGTATCACTGACTCACTTGGGCTACGACAGTGCATAGCGACCAAATTAGTGACTAAATTTTGTAATAGCAAGGTAACCGACATTATCTGCAAGAGAACTATTTCTGATGAGCTTGTACCACAAACATGGACTCTATTCGAGTTAAGTAGCCGCTTCATGAAAATAAGGAACCGTATTAATCCATGTCTGCATTTGTGTTGTAGACAGAGGATACCAGCCACCCATAGCAACAGCCTCTCCCTTACTTATTTACGGTACAAGACTCTACATATACATCGCAGATGCTCGAGAATTAAGAAGTTGATTAAAGCACCTATTTGTGAGTTTCAGGCAGGATCTCTGTTTCGTTCGATGCTGAGAAGCTGTTACAATATTGTAGCAGAGTCTCTGCATTGCTGTTCGAGATGAGGAGGAATACCAAGTGGACTGAGGAGTGAACAGGAATTTGGACTGAGGAGGGAGGAGCGCTAGGGTCGTCTGCGCAGTTGAGCAATGCCACTGTCACAGTCAGCCTATTTAGCAGGAGACGTGGGTTCCAATTCTGGTGTTGATACAAATCTTAATTCGTCCCTTCACTCAGCATATACACATGATAAAAGACACATTGTTCTGGACAATGCGCTGCAGCTGACATATATGGCAAGGCACATAAAAAGTAACAATAGTAGTCCAGAATGAGATTTTCACTCTACAGCGGAGTGTGCGCTGATATGAAACTTCCTGGCAGATTAAAACTGTGTGCCCGACCGAGACACGAACTCGGGACCTTTGCCTTTCGCGGCCAAGTGCTCTACCATATGAGCTACCCAAGCACGACTCACGCCCGGTACTCACAGCTTTACTTCTACCAGTACCTCGTCTCCTACCTTCCAAACTTTACAGAAGCTCTCCTGCGAAAGTTTGCAAGGTAGGAGACGAGATACTGGCAGAAGTAAAGCTGTGAGGACGGGGCGTGAGTCGTGCTTGGGTAGTTCATATGGTAGGGCACTTGCCCGCGAAAGGCAAAGGTCCCGAGTTCGAGTCTCGGTCGGGCACACAGTTTTAATCTGCCAGGAAGTTTCAACAATAGCAGTACTAGTAGTGATATCATTACTAAGTTTATCAGACAATATACTTTTCACCTCGTTAGAAAAGCACAGTTCTTACTTCGGACCGCAGTACATGGTGTAGAAATCGTGGCAGTTGGTCATGTGACTCTCTGCTGCTGGTTAGGTCATGACTAAGGCCTGAATTTGAAGATTTTAACCTTAAAGAACCTAAGAAAAGGGCTAAATCGCACGTAAAGACCTAAATGAAGCTAAATGTGGCTTTAACAGAAAATGTAGGGATTAAAGAGGACTCCTGCAGAAAAATGCGTTTTTAAATACGTTTTTTGTATTAACATTAAGTAAAAAATACATTATTATGAAAAAATAAATAATTATTATGTGGAGCCATTTACACGCCTACGTTTCTGCTTTGATAAGCATGGGACTGTTGATCATCCGTGGTCTTATGATATGAACCATCCACTGTAAACCCTCATGGTGACAGTAAAACATAGCGTCTGTATGCGTGGTTATCTAATGTTTTCTCCGCTATGGAATTCTCAAACCTACAAATGATTAAAGCGACCTTGCCATTAACAACCCACACCTACAGATTCTCATAAAGCGAAATACCGTGTTGTGATTTTACTCTATTTTATTTTAGCACATGAAACCAATCAATCCTATCGAGATGCTACTAGAACGAATCACACACTGGATACCGCAAAGGAATTATTCTCAAAAAACACACAGAGTGCAAAAATTGCATACATATGAAGTACACAGTATTGAATTCTACCATAAAGCGAATTCCGAGATTGCCAGAACATACGCTTCACTTTCTTTACACCACTCCTTCCTTTATTAGATACACGCAAGATTGGCTGCTACTGATTGGCAGTGAGAGAAACAGAACAGTTGTGCCCTCAGTGAGACTTCCAGAAAAAGATCTGTGGATAAGCAAGGGGAACTTAACAAGTTTACTGCGAGTGTTTCCCTATCTGATGCAGACAAGTGAACATATAACCTACTGAAGAGCAGACACCAGCTGTACCGCACCGATGATCTGTTCGTTGGGGAGTTGGCTGCTATGAAGATGATGTACGTGGCATAACTGTATTTCTCTGCGTGCAAAGTGGACGCGATATGACGTCCGCAAATTCCTAGAGCTGAAATTACCTCAGCACAAGACAGAACACAAGCCAGGATTTCTGTTTCCTCATTAGCCACGAACAGAAATTCGACTCACGTATGCTTCCATAAAGAAGCATTTCAACTGTGTCAGACTCCACAGAGAGGTAAAGAATCGTCACTCGAGTTAAGAGAATAACAACTGCGTTCACAGAGAAACGACTTCACATCCTGTTTGTGTTGACAGCAGCACTTCTCTAAATCTAACTACCAGATTCTCCACTGAGGCTCTCCCCAGCGAAGTTTCTAGGCTGATCCCTGGAAAGAAGTGTCCTCCATCGATCCCCACAGGGAAATGCCTCTCCACGCCATATGCCAACTCCCTCCTGATCACACAGCATCTACCTTTGCACTCAGGCGACGAATCCCAGCGGCCGCTACATGTCATCCAATCACCTGAATCTCATGGTCCTTTCTGAAGATTTTCCGCAAGTTTGTTTCCCCATCTATCCTTAGCACTCTGCCAATCAGGTACATGTCTCTGCTTTTTTGTGGGAAGTGTGCTCCAGCACCTCCATTGACAAGATTCCTGGAAGTCAGCTTGCAACTACCGTTTTTGACCCTGTGCCTTTCTTTGCACTAAAAAGATGTCTTTTCGCGTTGTTCCGCCTCCAACACTTTTTTGTCAGCCACGCTATTTCGAAACTTTTTTTATCCCACTGGAGTGCATCTCCTGCCCACACTGTCCTTCTTATGGGGGTTCTGCTGTCTGCAGCGTTGTAAAACTGCCACCTCCTCACTCTGCTCTCCCTCAAGGCAGTAAATGTCCGCCCCTGCAGAACACTATCTTTCCGCCTACCCCTCTTCAGCTAATAGCAGCATCTAAGGAACGTGTAGTCCACATTGCCCTTTCAGTCTCTGCTCATCTCCAATTAGCTCCCAGACATGCAGTACTAGAAAAATTGTAGCTATGTGGTGCTTGTCAGTATCAGCTACTGACACGATTAATAACCTGATTATGCATTGTTGACAGTGATCTAGTATAAATAAGAAACGAAAAGTATTTACACAATATTTAATATATGATGGCAAAATCTAGCTGTCTCACACCATCATTTGCCTGAAGTGATTAAGGGCAACCACGGAAAACCTAAATTAAGTTGTTCAGGTGAACATTGTAGCCCCAATGTGTCCTGAATATAGCATCAGTCTGTTTAAAACTGCATCCCGTCCCTTAGTTTATCACTGTGTAAACACTATTTTATTTAAACATTCCCGCAAATAAGTTATTTAATAATGCAATAGTTAGTGCTGTATTTATGTTCCGTTTACCAGCACAGGTCACTACACATACTAAACACACTACATAAGCATTATTTCACAATGTGAATAACTAGTTCTATACTAGAATGAGATTTTCACTCTGCAGCGGAGTGTGCGCTGATATGAAACTTCCTGGCAGATTAAAATTGTGTGCTGGATCGAGACTCGAACTCGGGAACTTTGCTGGTTCTGCAAGGTATGCAGGAGAGCTTCTGTGAAGTCTGGAAGATAGGAGACGAGGTACTGGCGGAATTAGAGCTGTGAGGACGGGTCGTGAGTCGTGCTTGGGTAGCTCTGTTGGTAGAGCACTTGCCCGCGAAAGGCATTGTTCTATACTATTCATTAATTTCTCAAAACCAATCATTGTACACATTACACTCACTATCAGCTGACATCAGCATTCACTTGTAGAGTGCGAAAATTACTGTTATTCGGTTTTATTGTTAGGTCATATTTATTTAAACTTCTCATTAAATAGCATCCAGTAAACAACTACGCAGGTACCCATTAACTAAGCTGATACAGAATTGGGAACTGTTGCATGCACTAACAAGTCTTTGTGGATATGGGGGCTAACCAGGTTTAGCCCAGTGTTTAATGACATGTCATACAGATGACACCACATGTCACCTTTGTCAATGAATTGTGACTCACTCCTCGGCCCCTCCCCTGTGGGACCACATCTATTAATTACCTAATTTATGAACCATATGGCAGTCCATATTAGTTGTCACTAAGATACCACAATCAAACATGGCAGTCCAAAGATTTTCCCTCCCCATTGTTATACACATAGCTCAGTATAAAGTGGCGGAAAATTTAAAAAATTCCAAGTGAGTCAGCTTATCTGACAGTTGCGTATTGTGTGGTCGATTTATTCAAACATTTAGTGATACATGCATCTTCATGTTTTTGTGGCGTAAAGACTATTCGACAATATTGCGGGCGTGCAGCCGCATAAATTCAGCTTCTTCTTCTCACGGACCGAACGACTGCGCAATTTTACGCCGATATCATTGATATTTAAATAGCCAAACAGATGAGGGTGCAGAAGCGCATTCCTACTTCGTTGATAGTCTCCTTGGACAGAGATCTTGTGGTCTGATTTTAGGTAGTAATAGATCTCCACTTAGTTAAGTAATACCAACAAAATATTATGTTACATCCAGACCAATGAAGTAAGAGTCACCTACACAGGGTTGCTACAATATTCCAGGCAGTTGACCCATCAGAACATCCATTTTAAAGTCAGCCGCTTCCAATTTACATAGCATAGTCTTAGGATTTTTATGTCTTTCCCAGTCATTTTTTATCTGTACATCTATTGCTGCCACACTGTCGTTGACGTGTAGAAGAGTGTAATTTGTACTACCTATGTCAGGAACAAGACTGTCCGGTAATAACTACAAAACAAAGCTTTCTTCAGTTACGGCTGTCTTCTGCCCAAGAAACTGATGGATTCTGAGCACTTTAGAGCAGGATATTTTGACGCTTTGAACTACCGCAGAGTCAAAGTTGCACCATGAGGGAGTCGACCAGAAACTAATGCGCCCGCTGCAAAAATATATCAAGCAAAGGCATGTGCAGGTAAACGATACGATATGTTATTTTTATGAGGGGCGTTCAGTAAGTAAGGTACCACATTTCTTTCTAAAGGCAAGTTGGTTGCATTTAGGATTCAAATACACCATAGTATTCGCCACAGCTTTGGCTACGATACCCTATTTTTAAACATAATCTCCATTCAGTGCGACGGCCTTGTGCCACCTTATTGGGAAGGCCTGTATGCCAACATGGTACCACTCTACTGGCCGACATAGGAGCCAATGCCTTGCTGCATCGATAACCTTCCCATCGTTCAAGTACTGCTTCCTGGGAAGTGCATCCTTCCCTGGGCCCAACAGATGGAAGTCGGAAGTTGCGAGATCCGGGCTGTAGAGTGGGTGAGGAAGAACAGTGCAATGAAGGTTTGTAAACTCCTCTCGGGTGCGGAGACTTGTATGAGGCACTTGAGTTGTCCTCGAGAAGGAGTAGTTTCTATACATTTTTCTGGTGACGAACACACTGAAGTTGTTTCTTCAATATCCTGAGGGTAGCACAATACAGTTGACCAGTACACCATGAGGTAGGACATCAAGCAAGAATAACCCCGACAGAGTCCCAGAAGAATGTCGCCATGACTTTGGCGGCTGAGGGTGCAGCTTTGAACGTTTTCTACGCAAAGAGTGGTTGTGTGGCGCCACTCCAAGGATTGCTCTTTTGTTTCCGGTTCGAAGTGGTGTACCCATGTTTCGTCGCCTGTCGCGATGTTCGACAAAATACTGTCAGCCTCATAACTCGCAATCAGTTCCGCACAGATGGTCCTTCGTTGCTCTAAAGACTTAGGCGACGAAGAATCCAGAAGGCATACATATATGACTACCGTAACTAGTAGAGGAGTGTTTCAGCACTAACAACAGAGACGTCTAGTTGTGCAACAATGTGTGATCCGTCGATCACCTCGAATAAGAGTGTCCCAAAGTTCCAACGTTGCAGCAGTCGTAACTGTGTGCGACCGCCAGCACGCTGGAGATCGATCAGGTTTGCGCGACCTGTTGCGATGACGACTGGTGCCTCACCCAACGACTCACCTTGCTTTTGTTCAGTGTCAACTCTCTGTAGACAGTCTGCAAGCGACTATGAATATCTGCCATGCTCTGGTTTTTCGCCAAAAGAAAGTCAGTGACAGTTCTCTGTTTGGAACGCACCTCCATTCACAGGCCATTTCGAAGGCAACGTATAGGGCAACCATTCATCGAAACTTCTTAGACCTGCAGGGTCTGAAGTGGGAATATTCGACGATGTCCACAACAAATTCCGCATCTATTCAATCGATATCAACTGAGAGAAAAAATACACTCCTGGAAATGGAAAAAAGAACACATTGACACCGGTGTGTCAGACCCACCATACTTGCTCCGGACACTGCGAGAGGGCTGTACAAGCAATGATCACACGCACGGCACAGCGGACACACCAGGAACCGCGGTGTTGGCCGTCGAATGGCGCTAGCTGCGCAGCATTTGTGCACCGCCGCCGTCAGTGTCAGCCAGTTTGCCGTGGCATACGGAGCTCCATCGCAGTCTTTAACACTGGTAGCATGCCGCGACAGCGTGGACGTGAACCGTATGTGCAGTTGGCGAACTTTGAGCGAGGGCGTATAGTGGGCATGCGGGATGCCGGGTGGACGTACCGCCGAATTGCTCAACACGTGGGGCGTGAGGTCTCCACAGTACATCGATGTTGTCGCCAGTGGTCGGCGGAAGGTGCACGTGCCCGTCGACCTGGGACCGGACCGCAGCGACGCACGGATGCCCGCCAAGACCGTAGGATCCTACGCAGTGCCGTAGGGGACCGCACCGCCACTTCCCAGCAAATTAGGGACACTGTTGCTCCTGGGGTATCGGCGAGGACCATTCGCAACCGTCTCCATGAAGCTGGGCTACGATCCCGCACACCGTTAGGCCGTCTTCCGCTCACGCCCCAACATCGTGCAGCCCGCCTCCAGTGGTGTCGCGACAGGCGTGAATGGAGGGACGAATGGAGATGTGTCGTCTTCAGCGATGAGAGTCGCTTCTGCCTTGGTGCCAATGATGGTCGTATGCGTGTTTGGCGCCGTGCAGGTGAGCGCCACAATCAGGACTGCATACGACCGAGGCACACAGGGCCAACACCCGGCATCATGGTGTGGGGAGCGATCTCCTACACTGGCCGTACACCACTGGTGATCGTCGAGGGGACACTGAATAGTGCACGGTACATCCAAACCGTCATCGAACCCATCGTTCTACCATTCCTAGACCGGCAAGGGAACTTGCTGTTCCAACAGGACAATGCACGTCCGCATGTATCCCGTGCCACCCGACGTGCTCTAGAAGGTGTAAGTCAACTACCCTGGCCAGCAAGATCTCCGGATCTGTCCCCCATTGAGCATGTTTGGGACTGGATGAAGCGTCGTCTCACGCGGTCTGCACGTCCAGCACGAACGCTGGTCCAACTGAGGCGCCAGGTGGAAATGGCATGGCAAGCCGTTCCACAGGACTACATCCAGCATCTCTACGATCGTCTCCATGGGAGAATAGCAGCCTGCATTGCTGCGAAAGGTGGATATACACTGTACTAGTGCCGACATTGTGCATGCTCTGTTGCCTGTGTCTATGTGCCTGTGGTTCTGTCAGTGTGATCATGTGATGTATCTGACCCAAGGAATGTGTCAATAAAGTTTCCCCTTCCTGGGACAATGAATTCACGGTGTTCCTATTTCAATTTCCAGGAGTGTATATTGCCTTACTTACTGTACGCTCCTCGAACGTTATCGTAAGTCAATAACACAGAGTATTGATCAACTGCAGTTATAAAATATTCTTACACACTCTATAGAACCAAGATGTATATAACAGATGGAAATAGTGCTCGATGAACTGACTTAATCAACTGCAAACTCCTAGCGTTATTTAACTATTTAGTGTGCGTGTGTGCGCGCAGGGAGAAGAAGGAGGGAGAGAGAGAGAAGACAGAGAGAGAAAGAGAGCGTGAATGTGTTATTTTAATTGACTTACTGCTTCCGATTAATCGGCATCGCTGTGTTACGTGTTGATGGTGACGATTAAATACCTGCCGTCAGTCTGGCTGTTCCGTTTGTCCTTGCCGTGAAAACAGATTTTAAAGAAGTGATACGTAACGGGGTCAGGGATTTTCTCTGCCTCGTGATGACTGGGTGTTGTGTGATGTCCTTAGGTTAATTAGGTTTAAGTAGTTCTAAGTTCTAGGGGACTGATGACCATAGATGTTAAGTCCCATAGTGCTCAGAGCCATTTGAAGTGATACGTAAGTTTCGTTACTTATTTTTCGTTTGTTCATTTCGCTGGCACACTATTCCAACGAACGCAGCGTAGAGTGGGACAGTAACGAAAACCCGTTTTTAACAGTCGTACTGTCATTTATTACGGTGAAAATATGCAACTTATGGCATAATTCGTCTGTTCGTCCACTAGACCCAGAGTGCAGTAGATATGTCCGCCCACGTTGATGTCGTATGCCTTGACTTCAAGAAGGCAGAGAATACAGTTCTACGCTATCGCCATGTGAACAAAATGTTAGTGTACAGAGGATCAAACCAGTTCTGCAATTGGAGTGAAGACTTCCAGTACATAACACAATATATCATTCTAAAATTAGAGAAATCGTCAGCCGTAAAAGCAACTTTAAGGCTTACCCGAAAGGAGTGTTATAGGACCATTCCTGTTCGCTATATACAATGTTACTTTGAACGACTGAAACCAATTCATAAATCCACTGCATGTCACAAAACTCAACACTCATAAAGAAAAACTCAAAAAGCTGTGTATTATTGTAGATGCACTTCTTATTTCTGCCACCAGACGGCAGCGGTGAGCAGTTATTTAAGATGGCTGTAGGCGCCGAGAAAGTGTGCGTTGTGCTTGAAATGCATTCCCATCAATGGGTCGTAACAGTGCAACGACGGTTCATAATGAAATTCAACAGAGTTCCATCAACCGCCAACTCCATTAGGCGACGGTATGCATAGTTTAAAGCTTCAGGGTGCCTCTACAAGTGAAAATCGATGGGTCGTCCTTCAGTGAGTGAAGAAACTGTTGACCGAGTGCGAACAGAGCAAGTAGATAGCTGAATATACCACGATCGGACATTTGAAAGAGCTTAACGAAACGACTGAAGCTGAAGCATTACCACTTGAAACCGCTGCAAGCTCTAACTCCCTCATACAAGGTCAGGCGCGTTAAATTTTCGGTACAGTTGCAATAACCTATGTAAGAGAATGGCTTTTTCGGGAAAATTCATCTTCATTGATGAAGCAACATTTTTTCGTGAATGGCACAGTGAACAGGCACAATGTGTAAAGTATAAACGTAGGGGAGAGAGAAACCCACGCTATCGTGCAGCACACTCGAGATTCGCTAAAAGTTAATGTGTCCTGTGACGTATCGCGGTTTATAGTCAACGGTCCCTTCGCCTTCCGCGAAAAAGCCTTAATAAGTAACGTGTATCTGGGCATGGTGGAAAATTGTCTACTGCCACAGTTGTAGACCGGCAGTATAGACTTCCTCTACCAACTGGATGGTAGTTGATATTCATGAATCCCTAATCAGGAAACTGAGGAAACGATGGATCTGGAAATTGGAAATTTGTGGTAAGGACTTATGGGACCAAACTGCTGAGGTCATTGGTCCCTAAGCTTGCGCACTACTTAAACTAACATATACTAAGGACGACGCACACGCCCATGCTCGAGGGAGGACTCGAACCTCCGACGGGCGAAGCCGCTCGGACCGTGATTAGACGCCTTAGACCGCGCGGGTACCCCGCGCGTGGCCCGATGGATCTGTTGTTGTAGGACTGATGAGCAGCAATTCATGACATGGCCTCGACAGTCTCCCGACCTACATCCACACGATTTTGTTTCTTGTGGGTTTATATGAAAGTTTTTAGCCCTCTCCTACCAACAAACCTACTATAACTGTAATACCGCATCAACAGTGCTTCTGAACAGATTGTTAGAGAAATGCTGTGCCGAATATGGGAAGAACTTGATATTTCGTGAATCAGTAGGGGAGCATATATGGAGCACTTGCAATATATCAAACGAACTTTCTGAATTTTTCCTTGTGTGTGCAAAGCCGAGGGAGAATATGTCAAATACAAGCAAATCTGTGAAATCGCTTCAATCATTTGTAATGTAAATGGCATAGTGGACAGCGTCGGAAGTTCGATCATGCTGTTCGCGAATAATGCTGTTGTACACAGTGTAGTCTCAGTACTAAAAAAAAAATAATCGTAGGAACGGCACATAGCAGACCGAGATTTAATGGAAGAATCCTCAGTAATATTACGGTATGTTGATAATTTTTCTTATTGACTGTCTGACAGCAACTGAATAAAACACAATTTTAGTGCCATACGCGTTTCGCCTTTATTTTCTGCAAGGCATCATCAGTGGCCTGGAATATGTACATATGTTAGCTATTTAATTTACATTTTTGTCACTGTGCGTATAGGTTATAAACAGTTCTGGTGGTTAATATTTCCTATTAACTGTACTTACCGGTTGCGTGGACAAATTCTTACATATTACGCTTCTGTTGGATTTTTGGTGTTGTTCTTCTTCTTATGAATGCCTATTTGTAGATTTTTCCCATTCCACAGCACTATGAACTGAACGGTTGTTTCAATGGAAGGTTTTGGTTTCTATTGTCGACTGTCAAATGTTTTTGCCAAAGATCGAATGTTATTGCCAAACTTTCGAGTGTAATTATTGAAGTATCTGTGGTCTGTTCATGTATGCATTTGTGTGTGCGTTTATGTGTGTGTGTGTGTGTGTGTGTGTGTGTGTGTGTGTGTGTGTGTGTGTGTGTGTGTATGTGTGTGCGCAACTGTAGTCCATTCACGGAAGAGATACCATGAAACGGAGTGAATAAAAACAACGAGATGAACAGAAACAAAACTTGCAAAAATGGTCTAAGTTATCTTGTCGAAAGGCAAAGGCGAATATCATTCAAACATTTGATTGTCTAGATTTGGAAAATTTATGAATTTCACAGTCGGCTACTGTTAGACAATGTATGGTTCATTCCATGACAAACATCATATGTGGTGCTGAGTTCGTGTACTTCGAACTTTATCTGTTAGTACAAATATAAATTGTGGTGTTTTAATTTCAGTATATGGTAAAAACATTTTCAGTTCCTTTTTACTAACCAAAAGCCCGGTTTAAAGTACACTTTACTCTTATACGTGTTTAGTCTAATTTAAAATGTAAAGTTGTGTTTACGTAATACTGATTGGTTATAATCCAAGTGTTGCAGTGCGGCCTGTATACATCGTAGGATGCTGAAATATCGTAGGTATGTTCATCAAGCGGTGAGCTCGCGGTATATGATAAAAAAAAACTAGTTCTACTTTCTGCTGCCACGTGAAAATGTGGTGCTGTTTTGATGTCATTATGCTGCTCGTCGCTTAGCGAAGTGTGTTGATTTCTTTTGTGAAGTGGATGTGGCGCGTAAAGGGTTAAGAATGTTGAAGTTAACCGTACGAAACGCAAATGCTATTGAGAAGAAAGACCGTGCACTGCTGTTAAAATTTGTTTCATCAGAACGGCAGCAATAGCAGCACCGCATTACAGGAATATCGCCGACAGAAACAGCTGCGAAGAGGCCGCCTGCCAATAATTAGGCTCATCTGACGAAACAGGTAATACTCGTATACGTGGTGCATGATGGAGAGAGAGGTAGCTCATTCCCACAACCGTTCTTCATGAAGCTACTGTAGCTGCATCTGACCGTGCAGCATATGCTACAAATTCTGGAGCCAGTGCTCATGCTGCGTCACGCAAATTATCTCTCCCCTGGTCAACAGTTCAAAAGATTTTACAGCGCTTTTTACTCTCTTATCTCTACTGGATATGCACAAATAAAGCCCCAAGATAAACTAGAAAGCTGTTTTCTGGCTCACATGGAAATGAATGCCAAGTGCCAGGGGAATATTCTTTGGAGGGACGAGGCACATTTTACCTTGAACGCTGCCTTGAAGGCACAGAACTGTCACATATGGTGTTCCACTCGCTGCATGTTGTGCAGGAACATTAACTGCACTCAGCTTATGTGACTTGTAGTGTAGTTTCACAAGCTCCTTCAGTCTTGGTCCGTTTTTCTTTGAAGAAATGACACGTTGCGGGCCAGTGACATCGGCATGTTATAAGGACCTTCTAGCGAAACACGTGACTGTAGTTCTGCAGGAACGCAACTTTGTCCGTACCACTAATTTCACGCAAGAAGGGGCAGCATCACATGCCACTTGCCAGATGAAAGATTTGCTTCGAGAATCCTTTGTTCCCGACCGCATTATCTCTGGGCAATATCAAGATGTGTGGACCTCCAAATCCGCCGACCTAAATCCATATCACTTTTGGTTGTGGTGATACCTGAAACATCGTGTCTATTAGGGATGAATCCGAACTCTTCCTCAGCTGAAAGGTAACGTACGACAGCGCATTACTCTGATGACACCAGATATGCTCTGAGCAACTGTCTTCCGTGCAAAGTTCTTGAGTCGGGAGACAATGCTGAACACATGTTGTAACTTGTGACCATATCCTAATAAACGTGCCGGAACCACAGTTATCAAATGTTTGGTCGTTTCTCCCACTTTCCTGCACACACATCACATTTTGACTGCTTACAGGACCATATTTTCATCTGGTGGCAGAAAGTGGAACTATGATTTTTTTCATCATGCTCAGCGAGCGCATCGATTAATGTACATAGCTACGATGTTTCAGTGTCCTATGACGTATATAGCCCGCACTGCAACTCTCGGAACACCTTCAGTTTAATTATAAGCGTCCGTTATAGCGGGAGGGGGGGGGGATAGAAAGTGTTCTTCAGTGTTCCTTCAGAAGCAGACCAAGAATTTGATGGATATGAAGAATCACGTGTCACTGTTGTGAACGCAGGAGATTATGCTGCGATTAAATTATTTGGAAAAAGTAAGCAGTTACTTACTGTATACATATAAAATTTGTTATTTATAAGGCAAAGCTTACGCAGATGTTTGTTTGAATAAAAAACGGCAAGGCCCATTTAACACTTTTAGAGATGACGAAGCACTTTGTAGTCAAGGTGGTGTTGTTCGAAAGCTCTTTGTTGCTTCTGGCTACACGACTTGTAGATCCAAAGACATCATTTTTAAACATGGGGTCACTGACTTCATTTATTAACAAACAAACCAAGTTCATTAATTTAATGAATAACACAATTCATCCAATGTTTTTAGTTTCAGTGTTGAATAAAACTTCGTTGAACGAGATCAATTTTGTTTCTCATTATTCTAGATCCAAGAAAGATACAGATATTTTTCTAATCACCACGAAGAGCAATAAACAGAAAAAATAGTAAGATTAACGCTGCTGTTTCTATTCACTCCTTTCTCATGGTGAACAGAAACAATGTTATTTATTTATTTTTGTTATAAAAGCGTGAGCTATGTCCCATGTCTAACTGTGAGTTTAAAGTTAGATAGAAGACCTATAATCTGTTATAGTTTCGACTTTCACATATCTTTTTAAAATTACCGTTTTTTATTTTCCAGTTTAAAAGTGTTAAAACTTTTTTACAGTGCCGGTTAAAATGGGGTACAGGAGATCACAAGGGGTAAAGCGGATCAAAGATGCATTAGTGTACTATATCACTGTCGTCTGGGTGACAAGAGAGAGAAACACAAACACTGAGACGTAATGAGAAATCTGTGAGCTGTATGTTAGTTATCTGTGTCATAACCAATGCAAGAAAGGAAAACTGTGGCAAAAATCAGCAATTGTTATGAAGGTGGCTTTAAAGCTTTGTGATTTCAACGAAAACACTCTGTCGCAGTGCCCATAGGTGAGAGGCTGCATCTATTTTTCAGCTGAATTGGATCAAAGCAAGACAGTACCTGCAGTGTATGTTGAGTCCCTTTTTTAGTGCAGTTTTCCTTTTCATTATTGTCCCAAACAAAATTTTTTTGTAATATTAGGGGTAAACTAGATCATGCCTCGAAAATACATAAGGAAGCAAGGAGCAGAATATAAATACTTTATATTGAAGCTTATCTGCGTGAAGCAGTGAGAAAAGTAAAGAACAGTGGAATAACTTTGCGAAAAGCTTCTGAAATTCATTTTGACAAAGGATACTATGTCCTCGTTTCCTTCAGTTATGACGAAAGCAAAAGAGACAGAAATTTTGGGGGCAGATAAAGATACTGATTCGATCGAATTTGTAGGAAAAAAGAAGCCAAGAAGCACATTTTGTGTATGGTTATGTTGTCGACACTCGGTTCCCATGTCAAACATAATTGGTAAAGTAAAGATGAAAGACCTGAGGAGCGGCAGATATGATGTCGTACACATTAATATGAACAATGTAGGGTGGATAGAATTGCCTTATATGATGCTATATCATTATTATGTTGTTGGGTTTGTTTTACAACTCTTAAAGTTATTGGCCATCTAACTGTATTTTCAATTGTAATTTTAATGTTAAAGGAATTTCTTATTTAAATATATAGCTTTCCTTCTTCTCGGCATCTTATAGTGACCTACTTTACGTC
This sequence comes from Schistocerca cancellata, assembly GCF_023864275.1. NCBI lineage: Eukaryota > Metazoa > Arthropoda > Insecta > Orthoptera > Acrididae > Schistocerca > Schistocerca cancellata. Next base: position 167,628,232 of record NC_064632.1, read on the forward strand.
TTGAATGAGGTGCAGCGGTCTAAGTATGAAAATATGTAGGTGACACACTTTGCCCCAAGCAGTGAGGTGAAACGGATCAGACTTTTAAAATTTGTATGTTGGTAGTGATGTTCTGTAAAAATATAATTCTAGTGCCATATGAAAGATCGTAAATGTAAAATACCAGCTGATTTTCTGCAAATTCTCGTTAATTTCGATCCACTTTTCCATTTTAAGGAAGTTTGCAAAACCTTCATTCCGTTGATACTTTAATATTAGTCGTCAATCTGGGACGCGCACTCGATATGATTGACAAAGGAATCAGAGGAAATCGAAAAACAGAACAGAGCGTTACCGTAGCTATTAATTTAGCCAATGCGAAAGCATCACGGACAAGTTCTCGAGCACCAGACCTTACCAGACAGGCTTTCGCTTCAGGCGTGGTTTACTGTTAAAATTCCGGGGACATATGTGTCTAGAAGAGTCAAGTAACTGTATCACGGACAGAGCATCATGAAGTTAAAGTTGGAAACAATCCTTGGCGGAAGCGGCGGGAAGCTGGAACTGGCGAGCAACTCATATTACTTTCGTGGAAGTGTGAGGTATGGAGGAAACGAAGTACCATTTCTTACAAAATAAAACTCAAAAATTTTACTAAAGAGAATGTGTATTAATCACTAAACATACTGATGTATTTTTGCAATAGGTACGTGTTACTGTAATATCACTTGAGTAGAATGTTGGAATTTTGCATTAGCAACCGTCTCTGCGTTAGCGATCATATTAATCAATGGACGCTGTGTGCAAGTTTCAAAATTTTCTAAGTCATCTCTTATCCTCGTTCCATCATAAAACTGATAATGTTACCGGATACAAGCGTTCATTTTGTCTTGAGAGCTAGACAAGCTAGATGACTATACTTTCGACGCTTTTGTCCGCCATATTGTAATTTAAGATAGTGAAATCATTTTTCCCTCGCTCCTTTCTCGGCTGTATCAGGGGAGTGAATGATTAGCAATGAGAGAAAGTATCCTCCGCCTTCCACTGCATGGAGACTTTCGGAGTATATATGTAGATTTGGATGTACACCGCGGTGCGGAGGTGTAGACAGTAAGGCATATTATACAGAAACCTCCGAACTATTGAACTAACGTACTAGTAGTTTACTTAAAACTTCCAGAGCAACGGATCCTTTCACGTGCGCTAGGCATGTATATCCATAAAATAATAAATTAACTAATACTGAAACTGACGAAATATCTTATTTTTCAGCTGTAAAGCTCTATCCAAGGAAAATAACAGAGAGACAGAGAGAGAGAGAGAGAGAGAGAGAGGGAGAGAGACAGAGAGGGAGAGAGAGAGGGGGGGGGGGGGGGAGACAGAACAGCGAGCGGATCTCTGCGTTTCCTTCCTTGTGGAAACAAACAAATAAGGAATAGAAACATTAAACCCTGAATACATTCATCCCATGCCTGCTGAATTCTATAGGGCGTATCAAAAAGAGTCATACGATTTACCATGTCTATGTTTCTGAAGCTGATAAACATGTACAGTGCAGTGATTCTTGAGTTTCTCCCGGCGTATTTGATAATCAAAATATCCACGTGTGTACTGCCGCTGTATAGTGTCCAACGGGCACGATATTTCGGCAATCATACATGTCGCCATCATCAGGTGAACTGACGGACTGAGCTCCTGTGAACGTGCCGGCACGGAGATCCGTACGCTATGGCTGCTCAGAGGGAACTGGGTTCGGTCGCGGCGGCGGCCGATTTAAATACCCTCCGCCCGCGGCGCGCTCCTTCCGCCGTCCGCGCCCCGCGCCACGGTCGCGTAGTGGAACAGATTGCGACGGCGTCGGAGATGACGTCGGAGTGATGGCTCTGTCCGCCGTGGTCGTCACAACTATACGTTTGCTCGATTTACTCTTGATTAACCCAATCGCTGGTTCCCAAGCCTTGATAAGATTATAGCCACAGTCACTCTGATGCAGAGTCTACCCCAGGGATTGGAACATATGAGAACTGCAATCCAAAAAAATGGTTACTCAGAGTGGCAGATTCAACGTGCTCTCCGCCCAACCACTACAGCACAACCTATGGAGATGGATGAAATCACGAGGGAGGAGGTAGGCACTGCGTTTATTCCATATACATGCGCACTCTCGGGGAAAATCGCCCGCATTTTGAAGAAACACCGGGTCGGAACTGTGTTTTGTCCTCCGAATAAAACTCGTGCACTGGTGTGGAGCGCCAAAGATGACCTCGGTTTGAGGAAGGCTGGCGTGTACCAGATTCCGTGTCAATGTGGCAAGTCGTATATTGGTCAGACGATGCGTACCGTCGAGGATCGATGCCGTGAACACCAGAGGCACACTCGACTGATGTATCCGAGCAAGTCGGCGGTCGCTGAACATTGTTTGTCGGAAAAACACGCTATGGAGTATGAACGCAAGAGGATTCTGGTACAGACGTCGAGATACTGGGACAGCGTTGTTAGGGAGGCCATCGAAATTCGCACCAATGACGACCTCATAAACCGTGACTGTGGTTATAGTCTTAGCAAGGCTTGGGAACCAACGATTGGGTTAATCAGGAGTAAATCGAGCTAACGTATAGTTGTGACGACCACGGCGGACAGAGCCATCACACCGACGTTATCTCAGACGCCGTCACAAGCTGTTCCACCGCGCGACCGTGGCGCGGGGCGCGGACGGCGGAAGGAGCGCGCCGCGGGCGGAGGGTATTTAAATCGGCCGCCGCCGCGACCGAACCCAGTTCCCTCTGAGCAGCCATAGCGTACGGATCTCCGTGCCGGCACGTTCACAGGAGCTCAGTCCGTCAGTTCACCTGATGATGGCGACATGTATGATCGCCGAAATATTGTGTCCGTTGGACACTGTCGACCGGCAGTACTCCCGTGGATATTTTGATGTACAGTGTATTTTGTTTTTGATGAACGGGAAACACAAAAAGTTTTTTTTCATGCCTTTTCATATGTGTTCAATATGCTCCCGTTGAAGTGTTAGGCATATATCAGTCCGGTATTCAAATTGTTCTCACACTGCAGCGAGCATGGCTTGAGTTTCAGCTTCCACAGCTGCTGTTATGCGATGTCTCAGTTCATTCATTGTTGTTGGTAACTGAGGCACATGAGCAGTCTATTATAAACCCCCACAAGAAATAATTACATACAGTCAGGTCCGGTGTCATTGGAGAGCAGTAACGTAAGGCTGAATCGTTTGGTCCAGTGCGACCGATCCACCGTTCAGCAATCCTTTGAATTACAACTTCCCGCACGTCCAGATGCCAGTGTGGCGTGTCCCATCCTGTTGGAAAATGAAGTCGTTTGAATCAGTCTCCAACTGTGGGAAACGAAAGTTCTCGAGCATATCGAGATATGTGCTTCCTGTAACGGTGCTCTGGCAAAGAAAAATGATCCATACACCTTTTCCCTTGAAACTGCAAGAAACACATTAAATTTTGGAGAGTCCCTCTCAAATTGTACAACTTCATGTGGTTGTTCCGTACCCCATATTCTCGCATTATGACGGCTCACCTTTCCATTTAAATTGAATAATGCCTCGTCATTGAACACTCAGCGTGGAAGAAAACTGTCATTCTCCATCTAGCCAAGAACGAACTTACAGAACTCCACACGTTGTTGTTTGTCACCTTCACGAAAAGTTTGCAATAGCTGAATTTTTTGTGCTTTCATGTGTAAACGTCGACGCAACGTACGCCAGGCGGACATCGGGGGCATGTTGAGCTGTCGAGCTACACAGCGATCTGATTTCTGTGGATTCCTTGTCAAACTATGGTGGATATGTTCGACGTCTGTGTCAGACATTTGCCTTTACAGAAACAACCTGTTTCTCGGAATTGTTCATGCCATCCTCTATTGCTCTATGCCGTAGGAGGATACAAAAAAATGGTTCAAATGGCTCCGAGCACTATGGGACTCAACTGCTGCGGTCATCAGTCCCCTAGAACTTAGAACTACTTAAACCTAACTAACCTAAGGACATCACACACACCCATGCCCGAGGCAGGATTCGAACCTGCGACCGTAGCAGCAGCGCGGCTCCGGACTGGAGCGCCTAGAACCGCACGGCCACCGCGGCCAGCTAGGAGGGTACACACCATACCCAGTAAGATAGTCATACTGAATGGTTATTACTGATCCGCACTGTGCAAAACGTAGAACACAAAACGCTTTCTATTGTCCCGACAACATTTTTAGTAGAACTTAAGTGGGCGCACACTGCCACTACCTAGCGAGAACCTTGTAAAACTCGAGAGTTTGCTCTTCCCAACAGTATGTTGTTCACGCACATATCTCAAATAACATGACACTTAAGATTTTTAAAAATAGGATGATTCTTTTTGATTCATTCTCAAATAATAGTTATGACTGTTTTAAATCGGATGATTCTTTTTAATACATCCTATATGGTACCCAAATATGAGTCATAAAGCTGAAAATAATAAAGCTTGTTGCTTACACTGAAGTCATGAAATTATGCAGTTCTCGCAGTCATGTCTGTGAACACATATTATACCGTATGGCATTTATTGAGCTGGAAAATCTTTCTTTGTTATTCGGCTTCCGCATTGCAAGTTCAATTAGTTGACCGCACTTCGGCGACCTGCGTGTTAATGACGATGAAAATGTTGAAGAAACACACTCGACACCCAGCCAAATCACGGGAATAATAGGAGAAAATGCGAGCGGCAAAATTCGCTGCAGGATAAACTGCCACAAGAATCCGTCTGACTCCTATTCTGACTGATTCCTGAGTCCATGACATCCCAGCTACCAGCTAGTATGCATACGATCTGGCATTAATGTGTGAGGAGAAAGATATCAACAACTGTGAAAATACGTCTTCAATGAGCTCTCCATACTGAAAGAATACTTTTACGAACTGAGACTGCAACACGACCCAAGTACAACAGATGCAAAAGCGTTCCATGTCCATAACGAAGTATAAAGGCGAACACCACACATACTATGTGATCAAAAGTATCCGAACACCCCCAAAAACATACATTTTTCATATTAGGTGCATTGTGCTGCCCCCTACTACCAGGTACTCCGTATCAGCGAACTCAGTAGTCATTAGACATCGTGAGAGAGGAGAATGGGGCGGAACTCACGGACTTCGAATGTGGTCAGGTGATAGGGTGTCACTTGTGTCATACGTCTGTACGTGAGATTTCCACACTCCTAAACACCCCTACTTCCACTGTTTCCGATGTGATAGTGATGGGGAAACGTGAAGGGACACGTACAGCACAAAAGCGTACAGGCCTATCTCGTCTGTGGATTGACAGACACTTCTGACAGTTGAAGGGGGTCGAAATGTGTAAGAGCAGACATCTATCTAGACCATGACACAGGAGTTCCAAACTGCATCAGGATCCACTGCAAACACTATGACAGTTAGGAGGGAAGTGAGGAAACTTGGAATTCATGTTCGAGCGGCTGCACACAGGCCACACATCACACCGGTAAATACCAAACGACGCCTCTCTTGGGGTAAGGAGCGTAAACATTGGACGATTGAGCAGAGGAAAAACGTCGTGTGGAGTGACGAATCACGGTACACAATGTGGCGATCCGATGGCAGTGTGTGGGTATGGCAAACGCCCGGTGAACGTAATCTGCCAGGGTGTGTAGTGCCAACAGTAAAATTCGGAGACGGTGGTATTATGGTGTGGTCGTGTTCTTCATGGAGGGGGCTTGCACCCCTTGTTGTTTTGAATAACACTTACACGGCACAGGCCTACATTGAAGTTTTAAGCGCCTTCTTGCTGTTGAAGAGCAATTCGGTGTTGGCGATTGCATCTTTCAACACGATCGAGCACTTGTTCATAATGCACGGCCTGTGGCGGAGTGATTGCACGACAATAACATCCCTGTAACGGACTGGCCTGTACAGAATCCTGACCTGAATCCTATAGTACACCTTTGGGACGTGCCGGGCCTCACCGTCCGACATCGATACCTCTCCTCAATGCAGCACTCCGTGAAGAATGGGCTGTCATTCTCCAAGAAACATTCCAGCAGCTGACTGAACGTATGCCTGCGAGAGTGGAAGCTGTAATCAAGGCGAAGGGTGGGCCAACACCATATTTGATTCCAGCATTACCGATGGAGGGCGCCACGAACTTTTAAGTCATTTTCAGCCAGGTGTCCGTTTACTTCTGATCACATAGTGTATCTAGATATCGCCTTCAATTAGACACTTAAAGTACCTGTCAAAGAAGCTAGGTCCAAGTGTATATCTACTTCTCAAAATGGGTGAAAACTGGGGAATAAGCGCAGATATGCTACACGATGTCATATGCTTATTACCTATAGCATATTGTACCTCTGAGAGGGTAAACAGAGTACATAAAACTGGAACAGCTGTCCGTCTGAATCAGGAGATGAGGGCCACTACTGGCAGTCCCAGATTTAATCCCAGTCACTTGTTGCCTGCTCTCTTCAATATTATCCTCCGGATAGCAAAAGAAAAGCTGTTGAAGTGCATCGACCGGCTATACACCTGAAGTCGTGCAAGCAACACTGAGTCAATCTTCAGGTTCAGAAACGTTCTCGTTGCCTTCGAGAAGTGGAAATAACGTTTCAAATGAACACCCACCACATAAGAGGAGCCTACTTCAAGACTCAACGACAAAGTTTCCAGTGTTAGATATTCTGCGTCTTGACCGACCCAGGTCGGAACAGGACAAGGGAGTTGGCATATCGTGAGGAAGTGCAGTTTTTAAAGGAGAACTGAAAGATTGCATGAAGTGACACGGAGTCCTCGATCTGGTTATCAAATTTAAACATTAACTTGCACACTCATTGCGTGTATATAGGTGTGTATTCCGTAGTGCCATATGATAAACAGTAACTTTGTAGCCTAGTAGGAACCTGATTTAGGTTTTCTGTGATTTCCCTAAATCGCTTCAGGCAAATGCCGGGCTGAGTCCTCTGAAAGGGCAGGGCTGATTTCCTTCTCCATCCTTCCCTAACCGGAGCTTGTGCTCCGTCTCTAATGACCTCGTTGTCGACAGGACTTTAAATAATAATCTCCTCCTCCTCCCCCCCCCCCCCCCCCCCCCAGTGGGAAAACAGGCTTTACATCGCCATCAGTGCAGCAGTTGAGTGTAGGATCGACACGACACCCGATATCAGCACATTTCATCGCAGCCAGAGAGTGGCTTTCAGGTGGTGGGGCACTACCGATGAGACATAGTACGAGCTGTTACGGAATGGTTTCCCCAAAACTGCTCCGTACCCTAGTTAAGAACCCGGTAAATTCAACGAATTGAATTAAAGCTGATCTCAATTAACACACAAAATTAAATACCAGAGGTTGCAAAAATCACCAGTACTCCTTACGAGGGTCACTCCAAAAGAAATGCACCCTATTTTTGTAAAAATACAGTTTTCATTCTGCATGTGTGAAACTTCTACGGTGTGTAGATACGTCCTTCCCGCTTGTTTTCAAACTTAGTGCAACCTGTTCCCGTGAGTGGCGCCATCACAGCCTGTCTTCAAGATGGCTGCTACACTTGACGTCATTCGTCAGAAGCAACGTGTTACCATAGAACTCCTGTGCTCCGAAAACGAGACAGTGGGAAACATCCGCAAGAGGTTGATAAAGGGGTATAGAAATGCTGCTGTCGATAGCAGTACAGTTAGTCGGTGGGCAAGCAGGTTACGTGATGAAATCGGGCACGGCAATATTGAGGATTGTCCTCGCAGCGGCAGGTCTCGTACTGCACACACTCGAGATGATGTGCAGAGAGGTAACGACTTGGTGACTGCTGACAGAGGCATCACAGTGAACGAATTGTCACGCTATGTTGGGATAGGGTTGGTTGGTTGGTTGGTTGGTTTGGGGAAGGAGACCAGACAGCGTGGTCATCGGTCTCATCGGAGTAGGGAAGGATGGGGAAGGAAGCCGGCCGTGCCCTTTCAGAGGAACCATCCCGGCATTTGTCTATAGTGATTTAGGGAAATCACGGAAAACCTAAATCAGGATGGCCGGACGCGGGATTGAACCGTCGTCCTTCCGAATGCGAGTCCAATGTCTAACCACTGCACCACCTCGCTCGGTTTGGGATAGGGGAAGGAAGTGTTTGCATAATTCTGAAAGTGTCGGTGTTAAAAAAGGTTTGTGCCAGGTGGGTTCCCAGGATGTTGACAATGGCTCACAAAGAAACAAGAAAAACTGTATGCAGCGAACATTTGGAACAGTACAAGAATGGTGGAGATGAATTTCTTGGAAGAATTGTGACAGGTAATGAAACATGGCTCCATCATTTTTCACCAGACAAAAAGAGGCAATCAATGGAGTGGCATCATGCAAATTCACCAAAAAAAAAATTCAAAACCACAACTTCTGATGGAGAAGTTATAGCTACGGTGTTTTCCGATTCCGAAGGACTCTTGCTTGTGGACATCATGCCAAGTGGAACCAACATAAATTCTGATGCATATGTGACGACACTGAAGAAACTTCAAGCTCGGCTGAGTCGTGTTCGACTACATCGGCAAAAGTAGGATGTTTTGCTGTTGCACGACAATGCACGGCCACATGTCAGTCAAAAAACCATGAAACGAACACAAAATTCGGATGGACAACACTGAAACACCCGCCTTACAGTCCTGACCTGGCTCCAAGTGACTATCATCTCTTTGGGAAACTGAAAGACTCTCTTCGTGGAACAACGTTTGAAGATGATGACTCCTTGTGCACGCTGCCCAACAGTGGCTCCAACAGGTTGGTTCAGAATTTTACCGTGCGGGTATACAGGCGCTGGTTCCTAGATGGCGTAACACAGTTGAGAGGGATGGAAATTATGTGTAGAAATGAAAATATTGTTCCTAAAGGATGTATCTACACACTGTAAAACTTTCAAACATGTAGAATAAAAGATGAATTAAAAAAAAAATAGTGTGCATTACTTTTGGAGTGACCCTCGTATTTCACTTTTTTCTATGGTGAAGCGGAAGGTGTAATTTTTCTGTCGAGTTGAGTTTGCTTTCCGACTGTGGTAACACGAAGGGCCACAGGGGAAGAACGTCAAAAGTGGCATAAAACTGCTAGCTCTGAAAGCCAGGGCCAATGACTCGAATGCTCTGTGGTACGTCGCTACTTTGAACCAGGTTGGAGAACAGAAGAAAGAGATGTGCTGGGATACAGCATCGAGGGGGAATAATTCTGCATAGGTTATCAAAGGTAACACTTCATTCCGGGTGCGCAGCATTGTGTTCACAGATGACGAGCTGCAGTCAGGTTTTCAACTAACACTGCAGTCATTCTCTGCCCCTCATTGTCAAAAGTGTGGTAAGAATGTAGCACAGGTGAGCGAAATTTGAAGGTGTCTGTGCACTCCATTGATTGAGTTATGTTTTGGCGTTCTGAATTCATGTATGCATTCAGCAGTTTCAACTCAACACGCGCTTTGCCATGAGAACTGATAGCTATGTGTCCTTTTCTGTGCCTGATCCTTCATTCATTTAGCTATCTCAGCAAGCACTGACGGTTTATGTGCGTGTAGTTAAAATTCTTCCTTATCGTCACATACATCCCTAGTTTCTCCGCTTTCCCCAGTTATTATCATGTACTTTGATACAGTTCACTTGTAACCTCATGAATCTAATAGTTATTTGCTTTACCCAAACGGCATCCATGTGTTTTAGTAATAAACAGGGCTATATTGTGACCTATTTTGGAAATTTGTGGTAACTTCCTATGGGACCAAACTGGTGAGGTCATGGGTCCCTGGGATTACACTCTACTTAATCTAACTTAAATTAACTTGTTACACATAATTGGATTCGTCCCAGGAGCTGCTATAAGAAAATAAGTACCAAACTATAGCATACCATTAAAAAAAAGTTGACCTTAATATCTCTGACGCGACCCCACCTAGCAACAAAAAACCAACGTCATATTATGGCCCCCACTGTCCCATGCAACATCTGTCCCACAAACTTTTCAGCTGCTATCATACTTGCGGAGTTATTCTATGGGGCAATAGATAGCGGCTCATCCGCCAGCAAAATTCTTAAACAGTTCTTCGTCGATTTGCTTTGAAATCTTGCATGATACTTCAATAAACATTCAAATGAACATAGGCTACAGATGTTTTGACTACATTGGGTACATAAAAATATATATTTAATATAAAGGAGAAAAGTCGCTAGCAAACATCTCGAAAAATTGTTGATTGATTGACTTCAAATTTTTACATGATAATCCAATAAACCATGTGGCAGACATGGGATATATATATATATATATATATATATATATATATATATATATATATATTTAGGCTACAAGTTCTCTGTTAAATATGTTTGCAAGAAAGAGTATGGCGTGCTGTGAAAATATGCGATATGGGTTATTTCTCGCAGGCAGTTTTATCTATGACAGCTGAGCATTTGAATTAGTAGACAAACTGTTTCTTTCACATATACTTTTTCTCCTTATAAACAATGTCAAACAAAAATTGTATGCACAACAATGTGATGTTTCGTTTTCTTCCTCACAATGTTTTAACAGAAAAAAGGGAAGTCGTGTTTATGGCTCTATGGCTTGTGAAAAACTATGCGAAATACTGTCATTGAAGCTTACATCCTCAAAGATCCATCTGCTGGATCTCTCTCAAACCACGTATACCAATGATCCCAAATGACGTACCCATTCGCTTTAAGAGAGTTCAGATCCCTATCAATGTTTCCTTTCCTACAACAATACACAAGGCTCGAGGTTGGAGGGGGGGGTGGAGGGAGAGGACATGGACAGAGAGGTGGGTAAGAAATGGACATAGAGAGGGGGAAGATGGAAAGGGAAGAGAGAGGGGGGAGGAGGAGTTGGAGCGAGAACAGAGGGAGGTAGAGATGGATACAGAGAAATGGGAGGAGGTGATGGACAGAGAGAGGAGAAGTAGGAGAAGATGGGCATAGAGAGGGTGAAGAACGAAATGGACAGAAAGTGGTGGGAGAAGGATACTAGGACGTATATCCAGTTCCCACACATGTATATCAATCGTGTGAAACACTACCAGGTTCGCAGTTTCCATTATATTTAGAAACCTGTATCTTCGTGAGACTTTTCGAACGATATTTTGAGCTACCACATAATCACTTATATTCCATTTTCTCGGTCGTTAGGTAATATAGGCAACTATTAGACGTACTACATTAAGTGTTGTATTTAACTTAGAGAATCCTTTTTTACGAGGTAGTATTCAGCTGTATTTACATAGATCTTTCATGAGTAAAAAAAGCCGCCAACTTCAAGTGAGATTTCAGGTAGACAACCACGCCGGAACTGTGTCCTTTCGGTCCGCCCCGATAGCTGAATAGTGCCGGCACGGTAGCTCAGCGTCTTCGGACAGAGAGCTGGTTGCCTCTTATATATATATATATATATATATATATATATATATATATATATATATATATAGTGTGACGGACTGCCATACTAAGGGGCCGGGTTCGATTCCCGGCTGGGTCGGGGATTTTCTCCGCTCAGGGACTGGGTGTTGTGTTGTCTTCATCGTCATTTCATCCTCATTCGGCGCGCAGGTTCCAATGATTTCCATTTTTTGGTGTCCTTTCGTCGAAACTAGAACTCTTCTTCGATCTTTTAAATATGATTTGGGATTGAGGAAGCCTGGAGTAAATAAAATTCTCTATGATTGAGGAAAGGCTTATACTGGACAGAATTCGTACGGTTCATGGCCGGTGTATGGAACATCAACGTCACACTCATTTCCTCCAGCCTGAAAAAATTGCCGTCGCTGAACATTGTCTCAATAAAGCACATAATATGACATTTTAAGAAACGCAAATTATTGCTCCGGCTTCCCGTTACAGGAATTATGTACTTAAGGTATCCATCGAAATACGATTATCCGATGACGTTATTAATAGAGATGAAGGTTCCTTTCAGCAAGATGTGGAAATCCTATTTTATCAGATACAAGTAACAACAGTCTGCTTTTCGACCGCCGGTATCATAATTTGCGATTCCTCGCTTTTGTTAGTTTTTGCCGCCGCCGGCGTTGCAATTCTTCGGTTCGCTGTATGATGTTACCACAATTCCGGCGCGATAATGCACCTGAAATATCACCTGAAGTAGCTGCGCCATTCAACTAACAATTAAAGGTCGAAGATATGCGTTAAACAGACGCAGACTGCCGTCATAAATGGTGTGGGTGCCCTGACGTACAGATAATTTTTTAATATTAATAATTCATAATGTAAAAGCTGCATAAAAAATTGAACTTCGATTAAAACATGGAATGTTAGAAGGCAAATAATAAATCAAAATGAACGAAACATTTCCCACTGTATTTAAACATTAAGGGCAGATCAAAGTAACTAAATTGACAATGACAAAATCCACTACAGTCGCATAAATGATTTATTTATGAAAATGAAAGCACATCCCTGTTTCGGAACATGTATCCTATCTTCAGGTGCATCTGAAAACTGTAAAACAGTAATCATATCTGTCCACATTGGTTAACGAACTCAGAACTGTAAGAACCAACAGAAATTCTCGGAAAAAATCCCTTATACGAACCTTAATGTGTGAGCTCACAAAAGATGCTTAACTGAGGTTATAATATATTTAAATAGTACTTTCCTGGTACAATGCATGCAGAGGTTATCAAATGTTCAAATGTGTGTGAAATCCTATGGTACTTAACTGCTAAGGTCATCAGTCCCTAAGCTTACACACTACTTAACCTAAATTATCCTAAGGTCAAACACACACACCCATGCCCGAGGGAGGACTCGAACGTCCGCCTGGACCAGCCGCACAGTCCATGACTGCAGCGCCCAAGACCGCTCGGCTAGTCCCGCGCGGAGCACAGGTTATCCTCTTCTATCCTAGGCCTGCCAGAAAGCCTCTCGCAGAGTGGGACCTACATAAAAGGACAAATCTCTGCAATTAAAAGAGCGGAAACCACCGTTAAATTGAATAAAATATATAAAGTATTAATGGCCCGACATCCCAAATCCCTAGGACAAAATTTACAACGGTCCGGGCTTAGGGGCGCGCCACCCGTGGATTTGCATGAAGATATAAAGGCGATTTTTTGGACACTGAAACGTGGCTCTCTATTGGCGCCACAAAGGTTGTTGTTGTGTAATGCTAACTTTATGGTTACTTTCTGTTCTACAATTTTGAAATTGAATTACTAGTTCTTATGGGGGAAGGGGAGCGGGTGTTGCGGCCTTTACACCACAGAGCGATTACAGGTCTCCTTATTGCAGATTAAAATGGGTTTTAGTGCTTTCATTGTAACCAGTGACTTTTAATATTTTGGTTTTATTTTCTATTTTATTGATATGGTCAGTACTGCTGTGAGCGGTGCTCCTTAAAAATCTCTCATTGTAGTGACAATTTGAGACTTTGCTCTCTACATGCTATATGAATTCTTGAATGATATTACAGGAATAATGTAAGTTTACTTTGCTTTCACCCTGTTGTTTGGTTTCCAATGTGTTCGCATGCATACGCGGTAATCTGTAATTAGCGTCTCGCTAGTACAAAAGGGAAGTTAGCTTTCACTGCAGCGGATGACAATTTGTGGCTTCTTAGACCTGTTGTTGACGGGGACAGTAATCCAAATTTTGACCGTCAGATGGCGCTTCGTACGCTTCTGATGGGTGTCTATGCAGCAATGGAGAGTCACAAACTTTGCACAGGGGGTCACATCGTCATCACACATGCAAGCTGGGGCATAGTCTGTATAATCTTTTTCTGAACATTACAGTTTTCGAAAGCCCGCCTTTCTGTCTTTATGGGAACTACCCACCTTGGTGCAATAGTACCTACATGACACTTCATCCTATACATCATCATGTTACAGCAATAATATGCCAAAATGCTCTATACATCTCTATGTTACAGCCAAACTGTGACCAACTACCCCTCGTATCCTTCTTCCATCCCTTTGCCCAAGACAGTTTCGCAAGAACTACATCGCCATTTTTCCATGGAGTTCCATTTCAGTTTCACTTTCGAATGGTCTTGTGTTAAAGCCATAACACACATTTTGTCCTTGGTTTTCTGCAGTGATGTTGTCACCAAATATTCTTGTAGTGCTGACGATCCTAGCTACTAAGTCGTTTACGTATAGTGAGATGTGACACATTTACCATCCAGTGTAATATGGTGTGTTCTATTAGTTAAATGCTCCTCTACTGAAGCCATAAAATGTTTCATATAGTATGGGTTTTAGAATGCTTCAGAATCCTTCTGCACTCTTCACACAAAGGGACAACAGCATTTGGGTGTTTCATACCACACCATAAGATTTTTTCACTCAAGATTCCATTATACCCTGTTATGTAAGATGACTGCACTTAGTATTGATAATGGATAGCATTCCAAAAATGAAAAAGTTCAGAAAATTGTGACAGTGGAATGTTTGTCCAGTACAATAGTTCTAGTCAGAGATGTATTGGTGGAAATAGCTCTCACGATAGTTACATCGTATTCCTTCCAGCACAGTGGAGTGCTATCCAGTTCTATAATTGCAATAAGTGTAAAGTCATCTCCATTTAGATACGCACGTGTGTTGTGACGGGAAGAGGTGACTTAGACCTAAATTTAGGGTGCGTCATATTCAAATAGTTACTCATAGCTATGTGTTCCACTCAATGTGCAGTGGTCGGAATGGTGGCAACCACTGTTAGAGGAATTAGGACCATATTACATGTTGTGGTGTCTGCTGATGTAGCACTCAGTGTAGCGACTGTGCAGGCTACTGAAGACGATCGCATAATTTAAATACAACATTCAAATAAATAAAACAGTATCTCAGTTCTAGAATAAATGCCAACCAACATCTCCATGCTACTACTCGCAGCAGCGATAACACCACAATTGTTTCAATAAAAACGACGTGAACAGACATTTATTTACGATTAGGTGAACATTTCACTGATCGTATAAAATATATTGATATACGCCTTCCCATCTACAGAGTATTTACAAAACATCCAGATGCTTCTATTGTGACATAACCTGTAGAATAACCATTCATTTACTAAAGCGGTAAAAACTGTAGTTCTAAATCCAAGAATATTGGGAGAAGGGTTGGTAACGTACATCCAAGAAGATGTGTGTTCAGTCTGCCTGTAGTTTCAGTTATTTTCCTGTAAACTACATGAAAAATCCAACACCATTTACGATTCATAGCTGTAATATTTGATCTTACACATAGAAACATTAACAGAGTTGAATGAATTCATAAGACAGTTACATATCCTATGACTGACTCACGTGGGATCAGAAACCGAAACCTTCCAGCCCCGTAGTCTGTGCACTTCCTAGCACAGTTTTTGCCAGACAGCGTTGCCTGATCTGCTGTGGGCAGGAGTTATTAATAGCCGTATATCAGTGTAACTGGTACGTCGTTGCCACAGAACTAGTGTGGACTACCGTCATGCAGCTGGGGCCTACCTCACAGCTCTCGCAGAACGACAGTCACTTCACTGGAATGTGAACACAGCGTGCGTTTCGTTTGGTGAATGGAGAAGAAGTACCTCAGGAGTCAGCAGTGGCAATCACTCGAAGTGAGGTTGCAGCACGACGCTTCAGCTCTTCACAGTTCAATGCATTTGGCCTGTGGCTGAAGTGGCCTCATGCGAGCGAATCTGTGGAAGTTGCGATCTGCTGACGTCCTCCATAGCCGTTTCAAAAAATAAAAAAGTTTCTATCGTACTATAAATATGGTGAAATAGCTCAGCGGCAGTGTTGGGCACTATGGAAGTCAGTGACACATCAACACATGAGCAATGGAGGCCCGATTGATGTTTGTTTAAAAAACAAACTCTCCTAGGCCTTCCTACCATACAACACGCACACACAGTAATAATTATTGAAACATTAAAAGCCTCATATCTATGATAATCTGCAAGGATCTCTGGTTCAAATGGTTCAAATGGCCCTGAGCACTATGGGACTTAAACATCTATGGTCATCAGTCCCCTAGAACTTAGAAATACTTAAACCTAACTAACCTAAGGATATCACACAACACCCAGTCATCACGAAGGATCTCTGGATGACCATCTTGAAGGTAGCTGAAATTAGATAACTGCGTGACATTAAAAATTACTTGAAACTTCATGCCCTGTTTCTTAACTATACAGGAAACACAGCTGTTTCTGTATGTCAACGAGCACCTCGAAGGCATTAGATATCATTGCGTAGGCTGATACTGTCGAAGACGGTCATTCTATCAAAGTGGAGGAAAAATAGCACAGTTGTTGAACTGTAAATGGACGTGAATTTCATAAACATTTGGCGCCATATTCCTCTGGATGCCTATCAAGGATCTGTCTCACTCAGAATCGATATTGTGTTTATGTGTTATTATATGTATCTTCACTTGTCCTACCCATACTGTCCAACTACAACTCCGTCTGGGTACGAGTACTGACAATTTTCTATCGTACCAAAAGTCTACATTCAGCAAAAAACCGGTGTTAATTAAAGTACATGATCTTTGCAATTTCTAAGCGATTATTGCACTGGCCTTTCATCCTCTTAAAAATTACGCTTATCGTGTGCGGAGGTATATACAGATAAATATAGCTAGGGGAGTATGTCAGGGTGCTGGAATGTTAATAACGTCACATTCCAGATGCCTAAGATGCCGGAAACCGTTCAGTTTTAAAATTAGTGTGTGTTTATGTGTAAAATCCTGTAGTCTTAGGAATGCATCTGAAAGCTGTGGCTTGCATCCAATTGTGTTCACTGCCTGTGGGCAACTCGCAATAGAGTAATATTACGTCGTGCATCTGGAATGTGGCCAATTGCTAGTCTCCGTGCATATTATACAGAGTCTCTGACGTCATGTAGAACACTTACTGCAATAGTATCCTTATTCTGGTCCATATTAAATCTCCGAGCCTGCTAAATGATTATTACATTAATCAACGTCTGCCTTCCGATGCCGATTTAGATATGTGTTTGAAATTGGGTAGTTGGACGATATTGAGATGTAGACGAAACTTGGAAGTTGAAGGCACTACGTGCCCCGTTTCTTACCTATATGAGGGAATAATTGGTTCTACCTGCAGGGGCAAAAATACATTAGTGCCTTCCACGTGGTGTTTCATTCCTCGTGAGTGATGGGTTTCTGTAAATAGCAGGCCAGTCTGCTTACTTTAGAACTGAAATAGCAAGTGGCCGAGTGGTTCTAGGCGCTAGTCTGGAACCGCGCGACCGCCACGGTCGCATGTTCGAATCCTGCCTCCGGCATGGATGTGTGTGATGTCCTTAGGTTTAAGTAGTTCTAAGTTCTAGGGGACTGATGACCTCAGAAGTTAAGTCCCATAGTGCTCAGAGCCATTTGTAATAGCAAGCTTGACTGCTTTTCTTTGTGAGTAAATAACATGTGTAAGTGTATTTTAATACTGCAGAAACCAGATTATCTATGGATAGTGACCCACCAGGTTTCAGCTTGTGTGGGAGAAAATATATAGAACTCTGTGGGCGAATGTCAGCCAGCTGAGTCATGTATCTGGTATACCATGCAAGCGTCTGAGACTCAGCGTAGAGGGCTGAGGGACCTGCCAACACACTATCTTATGGTGACAGGATCAGAGAAGTAAGGAAAGTGAGATCCGTGTAATGCCATATGACCAGGCAATGTAGTGGCGAGTGCGCTGCGGCCAGCGTGTGTCTGAGTGACTCGTGTCCAAACCACTGTGGCGTGCAGAATTGGTTGCCAGGAATGGGGTGCAGTCTCGTGATCAGGCCTGCCCAGAAGAACTCTAGAGCGGTGGCAATGTGGTTTCAGTGCTCCAATGACATGAAATTCTTGACTGGCATGCTAACTGGAAGGTTACATCTTAAATAGAGTCACAATTGTTTACATGACTTAGTTTCAAACTTGTGGTAAATGGACTCTTAAATGAAACATTAGTGGAGACTAAAGGCTTTTTACCTTCCTGTCATTTTAAACGCAGGTCTCGATTCTATTCTTTGTACAAAGACCATCTTGCATTTTTTTAAATTTTCCAGCATTGTAAAATTGGGACAAGTCGTGACCTCAGAGGAAAACCTAGTGGACATATTGGATAGCCATGTGGAATCTGTAGACCTATATGACACTGTGGACTGTCCTAGTACACACAGGTGGCTACCTCGGATTGCCGTTTTTGATCACCACCTTGGATTCGTGGACGTATAAGACGCGTTAGACTGTCCCAAGCTCAGCCATCTCGAATCCTCATATCAGATTTTGTACTTACAGGCTACGTTCCCTATCTTCGATTTTTGAATTTACAACCAATTTTTGAATTTTCCGAAATTTTTTGCATGAGGTGAGTGGCGTATCTTCTCCCTCTCCCCACTCCCCTGGCAAGTCATTAATGACATCATTGTAGATAGGACAATTGGCGTACTTATACGACACGTTAGACTGTCCTGAAACACAGCCAGTCCCACCACTCCGTGAAGTTTTGCAGTCCTTAGGTACAGACTTTTCATCGAGCGGGCGGTTGTATATTATTGCTAAATATGGAGCTATTACATCAGCATACTCTGACAGGAACGTAATTGGTATACAATAAAGTTGCGAAGTCTTTCCTTCGTTAAGCGATTTAATTTGCTTCTCGCTACAGCGAGCCTATCTACTTCTAAGTTACGCAAGTTGGCAGCTCTTCTCGATTCGAATTCTGGAATACTTTATTTTTCTCTGTTTCTTGGAACACTGACTAGACAGTATGTTTTGCCTTGCATCCGCACGCCTGGTACCAGCTTTATTGCGTTGTCAAGCTCCAGTTCCACTTTTCAGAAGCTTATATCAGGATCCTATTAAGAGCGCATCCGTATACGAACTGGTGAATTGAACCATTTCCTTTCGTGAGGCTGCGCACAGGCAGCGAACAGTGACAAAGGAACCAGATTAAAAGTTAAAACAGTATATACTCGTAAATTAGCATGACAGCCCGGCAGATAGAAACGGCGGACAAAAAGTAAATCAAGCTGAAAAGCTTTTACCCTCTTAGCCGAGGCGAAATTACGAGCAAAACGAGCACCCCCGCGGCAGACGCTGGTAATAGTGTTCTGGATAAATGGCTTCCTTTGGTGCAGTCTTTGTTAGGTAATCTACGGAATGTTTCTGCTTCTCCCATTTCTGCGGGGAACTTTTCAAGCACAGTGTGGCGCTGCTATAGAACACTGTACTTGAAATTAATGGGAATTCAAGGCCTCCATAATATGACTCACTCTTCCCAGAATCGTGAAATAAGTCGAACTATGAAAAAGAAAAACGACTCATTACGAGTTAATGTAAGTACACTTTATAGATGATATTAGATCACTGGGACACAGCGGATTTGTAAAATGTTCGGTGCTTATTTTGTGGCCCAAAATCTGCAGACACACTGGATAAGCAACCAAGTTATGGTTGGTTGGTTGGTTGGTTTGGGGAAGGAGGCCAGACAGCGTGGTCATCGGTCTCATCGGATTAGGAAGGAAGTCGGCCGTGCCCTTTCAGAGGAACCATCCCGGCATTTGCCTGGAGTGATTTAGGGAAATCACGGAAAACCTAAATCAGGATGGCCGGACGCGGGATTGAACCGTCGTCCTCCCGAATGCGAGTCCAGTGTCTAACCACTGCGCCACCTCGCTCGGTCAACCAGATGTAAACGATACGTTGTAACTAACAACGAAACTTAACCGGGTATAGACATACATAGAGAGTCAAAAAAGACCTTACAACTTGGCACTGATATAGAAATTGATCGAAATAACTTACAGAATCGATAGATGTGTCACCTCGCAGTAAACAACATCACATTTTATTCACGATGCGCAGAAGTACCCCATTTTGCCACCAGGAGCGCAAGTGTAGTGCACAGTTAAAATGGCTACTTTCACTCGTATGGAGAGTGCTCGCTGTGTGTTTTGGTTTCATTAACTTTTTAATTCTCCAGATCCATGAAGATGGCTGACGTGGGTTGATTTACTACCACCAAGAAGGTGCACCACCTCATGTCCTCACGGAAGTTCGACGTTTACTCGATAATTGCTTCCTGCGTCGGTGGATTGGCTGTGAAGGATCAATCGCACGCCCACCTCGCTCCCTAGACTTGACATCATTAGATTTATTTCTCTGGGGTTTCATTTAAGACCGTGTGTATGTTCCTCCCCAACCAAACAGTTTAGCCGACCAGGAAAATCGAATCTACGCTGCTGTTGCACAAGTTACGCCCGATTTGCTGCAACGAGTGTGGGAAGAAACTGATTACCGGAAGGATTTTTGCCGCATAGTAGTCACATCGAACCAGTAGACACTTGACACTTTTCTGTGAAACTTGAGGTTATTTGCTACTAAATAACACATCCACCGATTCTGTATGTTATCTCAACAAATTTGTATATCATTCCAAAGTTTAAAGTCATTTTCGACTCATGCTCTACAATAATAGTAGCACAAACCTTCATGTATACATGCATCCACAGTTGTGAAATAATTCCTTTACGAGCTGACACTGACTTTAGTACTAAATGTAGTCTCTGTTACTAGCCGCTAATATAGACACAGACAGTTTTATTTTAAGTGCTGTAAATAATGCCTCTTCTGCTCCTGTGTGGTGAAGTTTCGTACAGTTCCAATAGATATCAGTGCAGCAGTGAACCATCAAAATGGCATCTACGTAATACACCAGTTACAAGCAATGCAGTAATTGAATTCTAGATTGCACGAAAGGAAGCTGTGTGAACACCCATAAACATTTGTGTACGATATATGGGAATGACGCAGGTAATAGGAGTATTCTTAGGGCGACGGATAAAGACAATTAAAGCATCAGGAAGAATAGAAATTGAGCTCCATGATCGATCACATTCGGGGTGTCCTGTCACTGACACTGCTCCTGGATTGGTGAATCGCGCGGATTCCGTTATTTATGCACACCAGCTCATTACAATTCCATAAGTGAGACATCATTTTTTGGATATATAAGTTATTACTGTAGTTGTTATTTTCACACGATTCCACATCTTTTGATTCTAAAATTTGAAGTGCTCAGGAAATTTTTCCTTGTTTAAACCAGTGTTGGTGATGGAACCTTCAGATGAGTCCAGAGACGGTTTACACGAAAGTAGAAGGAAGAAACGACGCTCTGAACTGTGGAAGACATATGTGATTAAACTGGAACGGCAACATTGTTCCTAAGGGGGAGACAGGTCCACTGTTTGTATTCTCTGTACATAGTATAATAGTAGAAGCAAGTAGTGTAGAAACATTATACTAAAATGCGATTATAAATTGGGCTGTTACACAATATAAAATATTTCAGTACATTGTTTAGCCAAAATGCATCTCTGTTTCACTCAGTAGCGGTGGAATGGTGATATACGAATTACCTCTGGTCAAGACTGGGATAGTCCGTGAATATTTTGAAAATATTCTAAAGAAATGTACCATTAATAAAGTGCTCGGTGTAGAGGAAAAAATGAATCTGAAATTAAAAATTGGGACAGTGATCAAGAGCACAAATTTATGAACATATGTGTGTGTTAAAATGAACAAAGTTGTTTAATAAGTAAAAAAATGTGGAATTAACTCTCCCATGTTACGAGCGAGGGCACTAAAAGGAATACTGACTTCAGTTATGTACGGTGTACATTAATAAACCTGACAAACCAAAGAGACGAATTCCCGGCTGGAAATGTAGGAGAAAAGGATCTGTGAGCATGTCTTTTCGCATAGGGACGGTATGCGTGCAACGGCAATAAATAGTCCCGTAACACATATTCCATAGGGATTGTCTGTAGCCAACAGATGACGATTATGCCGAATGATGATGTCAGTTCTGGTAAAGATTGCTTCGTCGGTAAAGAGGACAGTTCTGATGGCCTGGTGTGAAAACCACCGACAAAGTACTTCCGATAGAGTAAAATCCGCTGCTGATAATCTTTCCACTCGTTGCAAGTGACAGGAATAGTAATGGTTGTCATGTAGGATACACATAATCATACTTTGGCTTACATCATGTTGGCAGGCCACTTGTCTGGAACTTGTACTCGGGTTCGTCTCAGTATCCTGTTACATCTGGTCCTCCCAATCTTGTGTACGCACAGATCGCCGCCTCCCTGCATGTCCGTCTGCCAGGGCCCAGAATCACAATGTATCCGAGCTGCCTATCAACCGTTACCATCTGCTTGCCCGTACACAAACGCCATCTCGGCTTGTTGCCGACGTGAACACCAGACCATTCTGCTGCTTATAATAGGCTGCGTCAATCACACAGCCTGCAGCAGACAAGGAACACACGGCACGTGGTCAGAAGAACTTTCATTCGTAAGCGCCATGTAAGGTGGAAACGATGCATGTCAGGATACATGTTCATAGGACCTTTTTCCTTCCATTTCCAGTCAGGTATGTCGCGCGAGGTAGCCGAGCGGTCTAAAGCCGTCGGCACACGGACCGTGGATCTGAACGTTGAGCGTTGAGCGTGCCGACTTTCTGACGTCATAGCGTGGAGCAGCACGTTCGGGAGTCTTTCCGAACGTCCAGAGCAATATCTGGCATGTCAGATATTCTGAGCGTGCGTCTGAGCGTTGACCAATGAGATGGCACAACGCCACCTACGTCACACGCACGCCGTCTCTCTTCAGCACAGAGTTGTGATGCTCCATATTGGCATTCATTTCAAGCCTATATGTGTATATGCCGTTTCTGAGTACCAGCAAATTGAGATTCACTGGAAAACCCCTTGTTAACTGTGTTATTCGTTCCAATAAAATAATGAGAAACATCATATTCGCGCCAAAAGAATTATTGTAACTCGCGTATTATGAGAGTAGGCTATTTGAAGGCAGCGACACACTGAAGATCCACCCAAAACGCATTGTTCTTGGTGCACTTTGTTATAATTAAATTTAAATTAGTAACATATCTACGATTAAGGTTTTCAGCAAAGCGTGATACAATTTGAATGGATGTAGAAGGTACGATGTTAGTTTAGCGAAGTGAGTAGCGTCATTGTTCCTAATGAAGTTTTTTGTTGGGGCAGTGGTTCGCGTCTTGTCACTTCGAAATTTTTTTCCTAACATTCGCGTTTTTATTAGGTTCTGATACTTTATTATTAGTTTAATATAAGTATATACTATAGTATTTGATGTTATGTAAACATTTTTTGAGGGGTGACTTTGTTCGACTGGCTTAATCCACAGGACAGCTTCCGCTACTTGTATAAAGATATTTTGCTCCTTTTTCTTTTACGCAGCGTAATTCACATGTTGCAAACATTCTGCTACTGGGGAGGAACAGTGATCAAGTAAGAACGACCTTGGGGTTTTACTAAAGTGTGGAAATGAAGAAATAATGTTTATCTTATGCGGAGAAGTATTCCAAATTTGTAACGCTCTGTTTGTAGTGGAACTTTTATAAGCCTGTGTCCTTATTGATTGGACATGGTACTTTCCTTTTCGTGGACGATGGAGGAAATGTGCGTTTTAGTAGCGCTAACGTGGGAATTTTACGCGCGCCCGTTGAGTAAACAGTGTGATTTACGAACTAGAAACATCCCTCAACTGCCGCTGGAGTGCGTTGCGATCGCGTTTACCACGTTGTGGCCCACGTACCGTATGCACAAGTCGCATCGTTCCTGAGCGTTTAGCAGCACGTTGAACTTGACACGCTCAACGTTAACGTTCGACAGCACGGTCCGAGTGCCGACGGCTTAAGGCGTCTTGTCACAGTTCCCGCGGCTCCCCCCGTCGGAGGTTCGGGTCTTCCCTCGGGCATGAGTGTGTGTGTCGTCCTCAGCGTAAGTTAGTTTAAGTTAGATTAAGTAGTGCGTAAGCCTAGGGACCGATGACCTCAGCAGTTTCGCCCCATAGTCCTTACCACAAATTTGCAAATTTTTCCAGCCAGGAATCCGTGTCTAACGTTTGTCGCTGTTACTCACTGTGCATTGTCTGTTTTGATGTGTATTGCGTAATTATGAATGTCACAAATAATAGGAACATGCTGAAATGATTAAAAAGAATATTGTGCTTGAAAATATCCTATTTTTGTAGTTACACGTTATTTATGATAAAGTGAGTGTTGTTTAAATCGAAAAGGGGATATGTCAGTCATTTTCTGTTACCTTTTTTTTGTTATTGGACTTTAATATTTTGCTATAAGATTGTGTTCTTCCTGATGAGCATGTGTGAGTAACTATTGGGTTGGGAATAATATTATTTAATATTGTACCGTTTTTTGAATGTATCTCAAAATTACTCTTGAGTGACATTTGCCCCTTCAGTTCTCAACGCGTCTGTTTGTTCCGGACCTATCAGTGAGCACTGGAAGTACGTGCGCAATGATTGAGACTCTTGGATATTCAAAGGTTCTCGAGATGAGAACATACATTTTGGTAAACATACGTCCTATAATAGTGAGAAATCCTCATTAATTGCAGATTTAAAAAACCAGTAGTAAATATCAACTCCATTGTACGTGTTAAACAGCAGCAGAAGCATCACAAGTTACATAACGATACATTGAGCGTTGTTAGCTACAACAGGCAGAAGTGGTTTGTTGGTGCTGCAGATTTTAGCGATTTTAACTGATATAAACTCACGCTGCAGTGGTCTTCTTCGGCACGCCAGCGAAGGAATTGGCACAGAAACAGCTAAGTGAGAAATCCATGCAACTGCACATTTATTTATATATAAAAGCTGACTTCAGAAATTTCATTTGTGTGAGTCTGCGTGTTCAAACTACGTGTGCTGATTTGAAATTCTAGATTGGCATAATTTACTGTTCGTATTGCTTCTGCGTAATCTCTCACTGTTTGCATCAATTCTAACACTCTGTGATCTTTTGAACATTCGCGAGTGCCGCGATAAAATCGTAGCGTTATCGTCAGTTGGAGGCATAAAATTATTTACGCTCTTTTAAATTTTATAGGACAGTACACCGATCCTTGTTCAAAACAATCGATCCCAAATTTCTTCGTATAATTATGTGAGAAACAGGTTATTTTTGACAATTTTCGGACACTTACAAACCTATGTTCTGGTAAGTTACCGGTGCGACTGTTCTGGATACGTAACTTATTTCATAGTTAACCATCGTTTGTGGTTCACAGATACGACCAGAAAAAAATAGATCATCCCTGAGTTTCATTGTATATCAACGCAAAAAACGTGCATTTTTGAGGATTTTCGGAAGGTACCGTTGTCCTTTGCATTATCTAATTTGTAGTACATAGGCGTTTTGTGGTTTAGTTACTATAGCGAATAATGTAGCTAAATATTGTGTTACATCTAGTCTTCACTTAAAGAGGAGTAGCCCTACATACTAACTACATTTCTCGTAAATTAACTATGTTTTTGAATTCGCTAATAACTAAACCAACCTCAAAAAGTTTTAGGAAACTAGCAATTTTTACCACAGCTTTTTCTTTTGCCTTGGTAGAGGTCGCGTTTTGTTTATTTGCTTCAATTCTCATAGGAAATTAGCGACTTTTTAGCTGTACATATTAGAAGATAATCAGTGGGCCTACTTTAAAGTTATTTGTTCACTTACCTGTAATACATCGCACTAGTTCAAATGCATCCCCACTGTGAATGCTGTTCTCGAATACGGAATGGGTTGGTTGACATTCGTGAGCAGCAGGTAATCGCTCTGACTACTCTCAAACGATTGGTAGCTGCTGCAAATCGGTGTATTAAAAGAGCTCCTGAGAGTGATGTACCTTTGGTGTCGCTACTAAAGGTACATCATCATTTAGCTACAATATAGCCGGTCAGCAACTGGAAGCAGTTAATTCCATACATTATCTTGGCGTAGGGATTAGGAGTAATTTAAAATGAAATGACCGTATAAAATTAATCGTCGGTAAAGCAGATGCCAGACTGAGATTCATTGGAAGAATATTAAGGAAATGCAGCCCGAAAACAAAGGAAGTAGGTTACAGTACACTTGTTCCCCCACTGCTTGAATACTGCTCACCAGTGTGGGATCCGTACCAGATAGGATTGATAGAAGAGATAGAGAAGATCCAACGGAGAGCAGCGCGCTTCGTTACATGATCATTTAGTAATCACGAAAGCGTTACGGTAGCCGGCCGATGTGGCCGAGCGGTTGTAGGCGCTTCAGTCTGGAACCGCGCGACCGCTACGGTCGCAGGTTCGAATGCTGCCTCGGGCATGGATGTGTGTGATGTCCTTAGGTTAGTTAGGTTTAAGTAGTTCTATGTTCTAGGGGACTGAGGACCTCAGATGTTAAGTCCCATAGTGCTCAGAGCCATTTGAAAGCGTTACGGACATGATAGATAAACTCCAGTGGAAGAATCTGCAAGAGAGACGCTCATTAGCTCGGTAAGGGCTTACGTATCTTGACCGAGGAGTCAAGCACTATAATGCTCCCTCCTACGTATATCTCGCGAAGAGACCATGATGACAAAATCAGAGAGATTAGAGACCACACAGAGGCATACCGACAATCTTTCTTTCCACGAACAATACGAGACAGGAATAGAAGGGAGAGCCGATAGAGGTACTCAAGGTACCCTCCGCCACACACCGTGAGGTGGCTTGCGGAGTATGTATGTAGACGTAGATGTAGATGTAGATGTAGATCCTGTCTTCTCTGCAGTAAGTACGGGATCTGTCATTACTCGTCTATTTGACTTCGAGCGGCGTGTTAATGGTAGAGCTAGACGTCCCATACAGGGCGGACGGAGATCAGGGAGTACTCAGGGTGTTGTACAGATCTTCCTAACAAACAGGTTTGAGGAGCTGTATTTCACTGAAACTGAGACAGAACGACTCACGTCACCTGTTTTTGGGAAATCTGTTTTTTCCAATGTCAAGAGGAAGCAAGCGCAAAAGGGTAGGGGTCTATTAACTGTCGGCACTGCAAACTTAGGGCGAATAATGGAAATCCTTAGGGAAATGTTAGCAAGGGACAGGAAAGGACACCAGGTGCACTCAGTGTGTATACCTAGGGGCCTCACTCAAAATGTTGAAGAGGCTATTCCAGCAGCCATTGAGGGAAAAGGGTGCAGCCAACTGCAGATTGTAGCGCACGTTGTAACAAATGGTATCTGTCGTTTGGGCTCTGAGATCATAAGTGGATCATTTCAGCGACTGGCAGAGGATTTTGAGAAACCCAGCCTTCAGCCTGGAGTTCCAGAGAAGCTAATAATTTGCAGCATGGTCCCTGGAACTGATCTTGGCCGTTCGGTTGTGAGTAGAGTGGAAGAACAGAAACAAAGACTTCGAAGATTCCGTGATAGTTTAGGCTGCGACTTCCTGGACTTGCGCCGTAGGACTGAGAACTGTAGGACCCCCTAAATGGGTCAGGTGTGCACTACACACTAGAGGCTGCTACCCAGGTAGCTGACTGTGTGTGGGGTGCACACAAGAGTTTCTTAGGTTATGAGACTCTCCATTCAGTCCAGATAACGATAGCTGTAGAAAACCCAGAAGTATCAGCGTAAGATCGAAAGACATAACTCCCACCAGTGAGAGCACAAATATTAAAATCCTAATGGTTAACTGTGGAAGCTGCATGTGAGGCTGTGTGGGCAGATTCAGTAGCAGCGATGGGTATAAAATGCTAAATGGATCCTTCAATCGTCCCCGACCCATATCCTGATGTAACCGTGAACTTTACAGAAGGCCTCAGTTCACTCGCACATAAGTTCCCGATTTATACTGTAATCTTCAACAGAGACTTTAATGATCCGTCAATCAATTGGGAAAATTACAATTTTGTTAATCGTGGGCGTGATAAGACATCCTTTGAAACATTACTAAATGCTTTCTCTGAAAACTACCTAGAACAGATAATTCGGAACCCCATTGACGACAGAAATGCATTGGACCTAATGGCAACAAATAGATCTAACCTCTTTGAGAATGTCCACATCGAAACTTGTATCAATGACCATGATGCAGTTGTGGCAACAATGATTACCAAAGTACAGGGAACAACTAAAACAAGCAGGAAGATGTATATGTTCAGTAAACTAGAAAAAAAATCGGTAGTGTCATATCTCAATGACAAACTTCAAAATTTCAGCACAGGGCAGGAGCATGCAGAGGAAATATGCCTCAAGTTTAAAGGATAATTGACCATACAGTGGATAGCTAGGTTCCTAGACAATCAGTTCGTAATGGAAGGGACCCTTCGTGGTACACAGTCACTGTAAATAAATTCTAAAGGAACAGAAGACTACTGCATAACATGTGTAAAAAGAGGCATAGATCTATAGATAGAGAGATGCTGAATGAAACGCTGTCAAGAGAGCAATGCACGAAGCCTTCAGTGACTACCGTAGCAGATTAAAGTTAATTGATCTTTCGAAAAAGCCAAAGAAGTTCTGGCCGCACTTAACAGCTGTGAGTGGCACCAAACTTAGTGTCAGTCCCTAGCGAATGAGACAGCAACTGAAATGTTTCCATAATTACTTAGGTGGAAGCAAACACGGACAAAGAGTGAGCTTCAGCCACAAGATGAAACATCCATTTTAATTCAGCTTACCTTTTATTTATCTTAACTCCTAGAGTGGAAACTGAAAAAGCTGTTCATAATTGAGTTTTGTGTTAAATTAGCATTGTCAGTTTTTAAAATATTTTTCTTTACTGTTTCGGTACTGTACTTATACCGAAGACATTTAAATTAAATTAATATATTTTGTTGTATCTATGCACGTCACTCCTTTCACTATTAATAGGATATCATGGTAACAAAAGAAAAGAGGGTAATCACTTTCTACATTTTCATTTCTTATCTTACAGAAAATGAAATGTCACTAATGACATCAAGATGACAAATGCAGCGTCATCCACAAACATCATTAACCGTCGTTGTATGACCGACCAAGTGCAGCAGGCATGGAACTCCGTCTCATCTGACACATCTAGAAGCAGATACACGCACGTTTGTTTGCTTGCATTCAACTTTCTGGTGGTTACACGTTACAGTGGATGTTATATACCAGCATTTCACATTTGCAATGGCTTATCTCGCACTTACGTTAACCTGTGGTCTTGCGATGTTAATCACTTAAATGTGTTACCTAGAGAAATATATTCCCGAAACTGCATTACTCTACATAAAAAAATTCCAAGGAATATTCAAATTGCAGAAGATGTAAAAACTAACAGGCAGTCACTGCTACTAAAGGGTAATATCTCGTAACGCAAAACTATGGGGTTACGAAACTGCTGTTTTACCAGAAGCTTTGTAACCGGCAGGAACCACAGTAGTTAGATGGATGAGGAAAACTGACGACATCGAGAAACAAGAAAGAAAATTCTTAGAGAAAGACACGGCCCTTTTCTCCGAGATGGAACTTGGGTCAGAAAACCTGTAACACCTATTTTCGATCTATTTTGTATCTGTATCGATATTTGTATGTCAATTTGTAGTGTTGGTTATGTAGAGTGTTGTATCAGGTGTTTTTTGAGTATGTATACATATTTCAGTTATGTGAAGTTTTGAACGATGTTGTTTAAATTGTGCTTGTGGGTTTAAGTAACTACTGGAAATATTGTTATATAAGGTACTGTAAATGACTTGGTCCATAGTTATGGAACGTAGGGTAGAATGTGAAAGACGTGGGGAAGCCCACAGCTACGGAAGTAACCTTGTGGAGTAGAAAACGTGTGGTTGGCGCGCAAGTGGCTACTCGTTCTTTGTGACGGTTAAGGAGTCTGGCCTGAGCAGCGTTGTGGATAACATCTTGCTAGCAGCAGCTGATCATTGTGGCTCATATTCTTGGAGTTTTGAGGCCAGAGGAGCTTCAAATCAGTATCTATGGGTCTCGGATGCTGCATTTGATCATACTGTTATCATGTCATGGCTTTTGGCCCTATAAATATAATTCCGACGCCAAGAAGATATGTAACATGGCGAGACCAACATTATTTGCTATGACTGCATCGCCACCATGTTAACAGGCACTGCAAATTACGCCACCAGTACTACCAGCCTTCCACTAAATTGTTTGTATTTGGCACTCTGTAAATGGACCAGGTATTTGTGAAATTTAGTTGATTTTAATTATAATTGTTGTGTTGCTAAAAACTACATCTTAAACCCTTGATTATCCCAAATCACAAACTTGCATACGAACCCTATCCTGGTGAATTTAATTACGAGTATCCTAATTTATTACGGAAAGACTTATTCGGCAGCTGTAAAAATAGTCGAGATTGATTTTTAATGTTTGGAGTTATAGTGTTTAAAGTTCAATTTTTTGTAGTTTAAGAAATACTCCACTTGCAGTGCATTTTTAAATCTATCTGCAGTCATTTCCTTGAATAATTCACCTTACTTGAAAGGCTGCCTTAAAAAGAAAGTTGATCTGAAGTGTAAAAGATAATTAATTGTTGCATTTATGCAATATGATCAGAATTACAAAGTTTTATCAGTGTGTATTTCATAATAATGTGTTTGAACTTGAATTTAATGTCGTGTTGGCATTTGCACAGCCAACTATATTTTGAGTAGGTTAAAAGACTGCTTATCAAAGCACATTTGTTATTTAAAGAATCATAGCTTGTTGTGCTTTGCTTTATCAATAATTATTAATGAGAATACTTACCATTTCATGCAAACTTGTGTAGTGTTGTTAATGTGCATGGTTCTTCAAACTATGAAAGTTTAAGGGCCCTCATGTACTAGGCTAGTTACTTAATGAAGCAAAGCAAAGGCTCCTTCAGAGCCAGTGTAGTTAGATTTGCATTCTGTTTAATTGCTTCAAACTGAGCTTAAGAAAAAAATATTACAAATTGGTTAATGCACAGGCGTTGAGACCCTGTACTATGCAATGATGTTATAGAGTATGAACATTAATAGATCCCCTGATTTAAATCAGATCTTCCCAGTTTAGTATTACTATTAGTTTCACGTGTGTTGGTGACTAGTTCCGTAAACCGCTGCATCTAGTTCATTTAAGGTTCGTGTTATTGAGAGGTCCGTGTTAGTGTTTGCTATCTCATTGACCATTTGTTTGTCTGACTTCCAAATTAGTGGTACATTTATCTGCAAAGCTAGGTTACTGCGTTGTAGTGTGGACAGGTATAAAGAATAAGTTTAGTGTGTGTGTCAAGGAAGCTTAGGTTGGCCTTAGCACTGCCTTCTGCTTTGTTATATTGCTTGACACAAGAATGTCTAATTAGGCTGGCGACCAGTTTTATTATGTAATGTTACAACTTACTTTTGTGCTGGGAGAACATCTGTTCCCTGACCCACCCGTTTACTGTTGGTTATACTTCGCTGGAGTGTTTCGGAAACGAATCCCAGTTTGATTTTTCTGTTGCCATTAGGTTATCTCACGGTCACAACTTTCTCAATTATTCATCGCAGAGGTTTAACTTTAGCATCTATTGCCATTTTAGGTGGTAGTGTTACCGTTACAAACCTACAAGGGAACTCTACGAAAAAAAGACAACGTCACAGTTAAATTTAGGAAAAGATGCCTACAGCTACCCACCTAAGCAGCATGAATTAAAATATTCAAAAGAAAACCTTTTTCACCGTTAATGCGAGCGAAGGAAAGACCAGTTGGATAAAAGTAACATGAGAAGTCCTGAAACTATTGATATCTTGTCAAGGACAGAAAGGAACTCCGAAATAAAATCAGAAACATTATAATTGAGCGAGCGTCAAGAAAAGAATCAAGAGGGAAGTAATGGATAGAGGAAAGCAAGAAAAATCACAGTGAATCAGTGAAAGAGTTTTGAGAAGAAAATAAAAGAGGAAGAGGGGTGTGACTCTGTGATTGGCTATGTTCACGCGCTCTCCTAAAGCGGAATAATCGAAAATAAACCACATTCTAGATTTTCATATTGTCTCTTTCGCTATGCTCAACATTATTAGTCGTACAGAAAAAATGAACAGGATATTTATGTAGGCATTTTAATATAGTTAAATTTATTACTGGGAGACATTTTCGCTAGAGGCCATAGCTTTCGGGTTATTCAAGAAAAACGTTGAAAAGTGATCTTCAAACTCGTTTTTCTACAGTTACTCGAAAACCACGGTCTCCAATGAAAACATGTCCCAGTATACAATTTAACTACATTAACTTTCATCATTTTTCAGTAGTACTAACAATTTGCACGTAGCGAGGGACAAAAAAAAAAAGAAAATTTCGAATGTAGTTTTTGAACGCTTGTGGGTCGCATAAAACCTATAGGTAGGGGCAGCTTGGATCACCCTGTATATATTTCCAAACTTCCAAACAAGAACACAGCGCATACAGTCAACAATATACATATATAATGTTGAACTTCACCAAATTCAAACTTCACCAAAAAAAATTTCAAAATGTCGGAGGTTGTCGTGTGATATTTCCTAAGTGTTTTGGTATAAGGAACCTATGGCCCTCTTTCAAAAAAGGTTCAAATGGCTCTGAGCACTATGGGACTTAACTTCTGAGGTCATCAATCCTCTATAACTTAGAACTACTTAAACCTAACTAACCTAAGAACATCACACACATCCATGCCCGAGGCAGGATTCGAACCAGCGACCGTAGTGGTCGCGCGGTTCCGGACTGTAGGGACTAGAACCGCTCGGCCACCCCGGCCGGTGGCCCTCTTTCGTTTCATTTCTTATCCTCATCTGGTTTTTCATTGATATTTCCCTGAAAAATCTGCACAGCTGTGCAAATGACGGCGGTATTCGCTTTGTGTCTTATTTCGAAACAGTATAGTTGCATTCACTCACGCTATTTGCTGTTGGCAACAGTAACGTCCCCTTTACTCTTCACCTTCAATACTGTCTTCGGTTTCTTCACGGGTATGTTTTATCTCCGAGGTCGCATTCGTACGTTAACTTGGTACGCAGCACTATGGGTAGGTTACTGATGAAAAGTTAGGCGACATGCAAATCGTGTATGGGTTCACTGAATACATTCGAAGAATAGCACAACGCCGCTACGCTGAACTGTTCCCGCATCGACAGATACCACGTCACAGAACCTTTGTATCTGTACATACCTTAGTCGCCTACAAGAAACCGTATCCTTCCGCGCTATGGTGACTGCGTGATGCTTTTACAATGTTGTGCAAATGTCTCCACAGAAACAAAGGTAACTGGACTAACAAAATGAAAACGACACAAATATATTAGTAGTCTCTAACGAACCACGGAAGACCACCTGTTACTCGTAACTTACTACATTACTCCGAAAAGTTTCCGATGGAACGCGGTTTCACCCTGTATTTATTATTTATTTCACTTATTTATTGCCAGCCAGTGTGACCGAGCGGTTCTAGGCGCTACAGTTTGGAACCGAGGGGCCGCTGCGGTCGCAGGTTCGAATCCTGCCTCGGGCATGGATGTGTGTGATGTCCTTAGGTTAGTTAGGTTTAAGTAGTTCTAAGTTCTAGGGGACTGATGACCTCTGATGCTAAGTTCCATAGTGCCCAGAGCCATTTGAACCATTTGAACTTATTTATTCCAGACCCTAATGCTCAACAGTCATATTCAGTGGTCTCAGTATTTCTGCTTACATTTTCTTCACTTTCTGTGTTTGCAGGATACACTCTTCAGCCAAAACATCATCAGCACTGACCTACTAACGATATAAACTCGTCCAGGTGACAGCGTCTCTGGTGAGGAATGACTGTTAGTCAGTCGCACACGTGGTGCATGTAGCATCAGTGAGAGTACTGTCCGTGTGTAGAATGCTGTGGCTCACCATCTGAGTTTGACCGTCGGCAGATTGTGTTGGCCCACAGGCTCAGCACGAGCATCTCGGAAACTCCACGACTTGTTGGGTGTTCGAGGAGTGCTGTGGTGAGTGTCTTCAACACGTGGCGAAGGTAAACCAAGTTCAGACGTCATAGGGTCGGACGGCTACCCCTTATTACAGATGTCGGACGTCGTACGCTGGCCAGACTGGTAAAACCAAACAGGCGACGAACTGTGGCGGAATTAACATCAGACTTTAATACTGGACATGGTATAAGTGTGTCTGAACACACAGTGCATCGAACACCCCTTGTAACCTCCCCCTCACTTATCGACCTTAATGACAGTGAAAAATGAAACCGCGTGTACCTAATGGGAATTTGGGAACAGCAATCGTCACCGAAGTTAATTTGTCGGTAAAGAGGGAGGAAAGGGTTACATCTAAATGAAAGGAAAAATGCTAATGAAACTGGCGGAAATTAATTTTGAAATAGGGGTAAAGTTAATAAAGAAAGTAAATGTGCGGCCGTTACGTTAACAATCAACTAGCGGTAATTAGATATTTGAGATTTGGGGGAAATTACGGTCGCCAGTCCTAAGGACAATTACTATAGTAACTGAAAAAGAAAGGTTATTACACATATAATTAGCACTAGAAGTGTGGCAACTGAAGGTTGACACGTGTAGTGTGAAAACTGAAAGTTTGTCAGAAGTAATAAATTTCGCTACACTCTGACTTAATTTAGCAAAAGAATTAATAAAACAGGAAAATCGAAAGTTAATTTAGTGACTGAAGTTAATAGTGAGCTTTCTTTCTGAAATACATCGAAATTCAGTAAAGCACGGTTAATCTTGGACTACCTCAACAATCATTTCAAAAGCTACTTGAATCTACGCAATTTAGAAATAAGAGATTTAACTTTGAACTTCAATTAAATGATTCTGAACAATAGCAACATTTAGTACGTACCAAGCTGAGCTGCAGTCACAGGTAAGCTAAAATACGGTAACAAAACTCGTACTCTTAATTTGTGCTTGTGCAATCTAAATACTGTAGCCAGCTATGAATACCTTAACTGAGCTTCGAAATTAAAGCAGTGAAATAAAATGATGCTGTCGTTTAAATCTCAACGACACTCGGGTTCATTCCGGAAAAGGAAGGGACCCTGCTTGGTAATGCAACTGGGACAATGAGCAACAAAGGTTCATGCTAAGTTGCTGTAATTTAGTTATGAAAATGGAACAGTTTGAAAAGCTGAGGTCTGCCATACAGTTCTAAAACTTTACGTGCTTCGAGTCTTCCTTGTTGGTTGATTGAAGGTTTGAAGCCGTCGATCGAGGAGGTGGCGACAGTCACTCATTGTCGGCCGTCGCTGTTGCAGAAGCTGGATGTTGGCGCGCCTTCTTCTCGACACGGTCACCAGGCGAAACGGGCTCTTGATGTGCGCCAGCTAATGCTTCCCGTCCGCCACACTGTGTCAGATACTATCATCGCGAGTCGAGCGCAATTACATGCTGCCGAACCCGGAAGCGCGGCAACTCGCGGGAGCGTCACACAACACACCTGCTCCACTCGCTACTCCAGCCAGACTCCCCCTCTGCTCAGCCCGCGCTCCACGCGACAGCGTTAACACTACCAAAGATCCTACACACTTTGATTCTTCACACGACCTATCGATGAAATCGTTCGATAGCAGTTTTCCCTAGGCAAGACCCAGCGTAAAAATACAAATAATATTTACGAAACAAACCAATTATACATCGACATAAATGCATAAATTTATATATATACAAACAGTAAAACAATTACAATGTATAAAGAGACAGAAATGTCATATCTTAAGGTAACAAAACAAGGAAAAAATTATAGTACAATAGATGGAAATAGGAGGATATGCATTTCCGGCGTTACACCCTAACGAAGGGACTCCACAGCCAATGGCCCATGTGTTAACACCGCCACATCGGTAACTACGATTGAAATAGGCACATGACCATCTGCACTGGACGTTGGCGCAGCGTTACAGCGTTGCATGGTCTGATGAATCTCGAGACCTTCATCATCATTGCGATGGCAGAGCGCGAATACGTCGTCTTCTAAGTGAACAGCTCCTAGACACCTCTACGGAGGGACGCAGTCAAGGTTGTGGCGGCTCCATTGTGCTCTGGGGAACATTCATGTGGGCATCTGTGGGTCCAGTGGAGTTCGTGCAAGACACTATGGCAGTCAAGGCGCATCGTACACTAGATAAAGACCCCGTACACCCCTTCGTTACTATTATGTTCCCTGAAGGCAGTGGCATTTTTCAGCAAGATAATGCTCCATGTGGCAGGGCCAGTAGAGTGATGGAGTTGCTCGAGGAACACAGTGGTGAATTCCAATTGATGTGCTGCCACCCCCCTCCCCTCCCCCCCCCCCAACTCGCCAGATCTGAACGCGATGGGACACATTTGAGGTGTGATTAAACATAGCGTCAGAACTCATCGCCCCCCTCCCAGGAATTTACGGAAATTATGTGACGCGTGTGCGAGGATTGTGAGAATGTGGTGTCAGCTCTCTCCAGCGAACTACCAAGGTCTCGTCGCTTCCAAGCAACAACGTATCACCGCTGTTATCCGTGCCAGAGGTGGACATACTGACTATTAGGCATATGGTCATAATCTTCTGGCTGATTAGTGTATTGCCTGTATTGCTACTGTAACTGTCATTTTCTTGTATTTCCTGATATTTTATACTAATTTCTAATTCTTCCATAAGGGTAATCATTAAAAAATGACACTCGGTTTAAAATTAACGAACTGTGCTAACTACTTCCACATTCTGACACTAGAGACCTCATCTTAACACAGCTTCATTGTCGAATTATGAGATGATAAATGAGTCGCGACAGAGAGGCCGAAATTACATTCCGGTGTGGGAATAATTACAGCCTGCGGCGTAATATGCGTATCGCAGTCAAATGAGATCCACAGGAAGCAGACCGAATATCAAAGTCATTCAGCGTAACGCATTAAACAGCCAGAAAATTTTGAATCTGTGATCATAATGATCTGCAGAAAACGTTTTCTCTTCGATAGTGCTGCCCAGGATTTTTCTGCTGATGTACACAGATTTACTTGTTTAACCCTTCTACTACAAAAATTCTCTTGTTACGCTGAGTACCGCTGGGTCAATATGACACCAAGTAATTAACACAGGATATACTGGCAGTATTTTATTTATTTTAATGAACTGACATAAAAGCATACATTATTGATTAGAACCCGGCAAACTATGTATATAAGCACTTACAGATCTTGTGTTAATCCTTGATCTTATAGATCCTTACATTTAAAACAAAGCAACTCTTCACATTTAAAACTAATAATGTCTGAATGTTGTTTACATACAGAAGAAAAGCATCTTCCGCACGTTTATGAATATTTTCTATCCACTGAACGTTCGCGTAGGGAGCACTGTCCACGTTTTGCCCCCATATGTACTTCTGCTGAAGGAGGACGACGAGGAAGAGAAGCTTTGATGAGCCGACTTCTGTTTTTCTGTACTAGACTTGTTCCCAGTTCCAGAAAAAATTCTCTTCTTTTGTAGTTGATTTTTTTTATTCCAGTCAGGATTTAAGTCCAGCCATATTATGAAACCATTTAGGGCACTAATATCCAAAATATCATAAAAAATAACCATGGTCCATCCTCTTGTCATACGTTTTGTGGTGTAGGTCCTGACTAACGTGTCCATAGTGTCC
This sequence comes from Schistocerca cancellata, assembly GCF_023864275.1. Classification (NCBI taxonomy): domain Eukaryota; kingdom Metazoa; phylum Arthropoda; class Insecta; order Orthoptera; family Acrididae; genus Schistocerca; species Schistocerca cancellata. Next base: position 167,665,667 of record NC_064632.1, read on the forward strand.
ACACCTGATTTAGTTGCTATATAGCCTACGATCATAATAGGTTTTTGCTGTTATGCTGTCACCTATTTCCTCTCTGAAATGCATAGTAAACAGCAGTGTCGCTATCTTACCCTCATTTTTTGGCAATAGGATACTATTGCACCTGATTCCTGGGATACGAAGAGACATGAAGCTTCGATAAATTCTGCAGGTAGTTCACGACGACGTTTTCTTAGTGTTCCTGGCAGTCATTTGTTTTCGTTCTAGTTCCTTTGCCATCTCCAAACTGGTAAAGAAATTATATTTTGTGATATTTCTACCACTCTCGGATAAATGTTCTGTCAATTCTAACACTACTCTTTTTCCCTGATTTACTTCTCTGCGCTGGCCTTCGCCCTTTCCTGTATACACCTACTGGTGTGTGACATAGTAATTAGTGATGGTCCGTGCAGCCAATATCTTTATACCACACTTTCCAGGTTTTTAGGGGATGTACTGGCGAAGTAGACACCTATCCCTAAAAGTTACCAGTTGTTCATCAACTGCAATATTCTAGTGTGGTTTGTATGCATCATGTAATGTGCTTACCCACTGTTCAGATAAATCCTTTATAGGAGCCAATTTATCAGGGCTACGCTTCTGTCGCTGGTGCTGAGCATCATCAAACCGAATATCTCTGTAAAGCTGTTCCTAGGCATAAAACTATTGAAAATAGGTCAGCCATGCTCTTCATTAAATAAATTCACTATGCCATAATTGTGGCCTTTGTACACTCTTGCAAGAATAAGTAGGCCAAGAAAGCAATCAAATTCTTCTCTAGCAAGATCTGTCCATTTGCTACCAAAAGTAATGTTACCTTCTTTGTTGATCCGCTTCAAAATAATCTGGAAAATGCTGGGCTTCATGAATAATTCAAATGCTGACTGCACAGTATTCACGTTCCTTACAGTACGCCTCGTGAGACCTGGAGCCGTCTTCAATATATTTCGTGCCAGCTGCCTCTCATGTAATCTAAGAGGATTTTTTCCCATGTTTCATTTCGATTTCTCGACCAGAAAACAATGGAATTACTGTTTTACATTTGTACATACTTAGTACTAATAATAATAATAATATCATTAAAGTTTTTGCAAACATATCATCAATTTCTTTGAGCCTTTGTCCCACTTTAACGCAGGTTCGGCTGGGCTACAATGGATTTGGCGACATTAATGTCAAGAGGGTGGCTGGATGCCCGTCCTGTTGCCACCCAGTACACCCAAATTAGTGTACCCCAGCTGTCAGCATCTAGCGTAAGCCATGAAATAGTGCGAACGTTTCCAAATGTCTGAGAGTCGTGTAACTGAGGTGGAACGTGGGGATCAGCCCGGTATTCACCTAATGGGATGTGGAAAACCGCCTAAAAACCACATCCAGGCTGGCTGGCACAACAGCCCCCGTCGTTCATCCGCCAAGCAGATTCGATCCGGGGCCAGTGCGCCCACCCAAGTCCAGGAAGCAGCGCATTGGCGCCCCCAGCTAATCTGGTGGGTAAAGTTTTTGCTGACATATGGTAGATTATATATACTTACTTGAATACATTCTGATTTGAGATGTGAGCAACTGCAGGAAGTAGAGTTTCCAAATCTCTAACATCTTTATCAGAATCGTCAGTTGATTCACTTCCTCCCAATCTCTTCATCGTCACCAGAAGGTATATCTCCGAATTCCTCTTCTTCATTCAAAACTGCTTGTATTTCAGCACTACTCAAACGTTATTGCACACGCTGAGGCAAAACATCAGCAACGACTGAGTCAACACACAACAACAAATGAGGCAAGAAATAGCAACAATGGGTATAAATAATAAGTGGAAAATGTTAGTTTCATTGTTGTAGGTGTTTCGTATAACGTCTGTTCAACTTAACATTCGTCATTCTGTTTTCATAATGTTGCATTCAAGAAACAAAACTAAAATTTAGCCCATGACTAAATTTTAATATGTTGTAATTGTAAAACTGAAAAATATGTCATTGCATGCAAACAACCTAGAGAGACAAAGTCACAAATTTTGAAAATAATAGTTTTGAATACAAGGGAGATATATATTTCAAATGTGCTTATGGGGTCATATTGACCCCAATGGTACTAGGACGGTTAAATACTGACATGGCACTCTTTTTTCATTAATATACTACCATAAATTTATTCACACTAAAGTAAAAAGCTTTTTGGACCCGTAATTTTCATGCGACTATAACAGGCAGTATAGACACCCCTTCGAACAGCTTGGAGAAACGTAAAACATAAAACGCTGTATCCGATTATGCAGGACCATAAAATGACATCAACATAATGACGGTTTACCTGTAATTACGAATTTACACAGTATTTCGCCATGTATATGCGAATATAATGACTACAAGTATTCGTAATACGATGGAAATAACGGGCTGTTTCTGTGGAGATGCAAATGCATCATCGAAGGCACCTATAATATAATGTATAGATGATTGTTGATTCCTGTGTAAATGGCATTAACCGCTGCTTATTTATTTATTTATTTATTTACTTAGCATAAAGCACTGCTTTTGAAACATATTCAAGATAAACTCACAGACACTGCTGAGTTCCGTAACTCATTTGCCACACCGAGTGCCACCTAGTAGCATGTTGCAAATTGGGCAGGCCAGTGTGTCCAGTACAATCTGTTCCCTTTCAGGATATTTCAGGTAGGTACTGCCGAGCATCCGTTCAGAGCGTATGCCTCAGGTAGCCTGGAGACACTGCAGTGAGCTGATGTACGTCTAGGGCACGGGTGCCTTGTAAGGTATTTCTGAAAACCACCTTGTACACTTGTAAAGTAATACGGAATAAGGTATTTTCACATAATGGCTGCTTCTCGCCTCATTATTGTGGAGTGGGAATAAGGGGAGGGCAGTGAGACCTCTCGTCCTACACATTCCAAACTTAAATATACCCGTGCAGAATTCCTTACATTCCCTCTATTTCATGACCATCAATCCTGATGTTTTTCGTCGTACTCATTTCTGCTAATTCTCATTACTTTTGTCTTTCTTCGATTTACTCTCAGTTCATATTCTGTACTCCTTAGAGTGTTCATTCCACTCAACAGATCCTGTAACCCTTCTTCACTTTCAATGAGGATAGCAATGTCGTCAACGAATCTTATCATAGGCATCGCTTCAGCTTGAAATTTAATTTCATCTCTTGAAATCTTGGTTCAAATGGCTCTGAGCACTATGGGACCTAACTTCTGAGGTCATCAGTTCTAGGTAGCAAAATAACACATGACAGACAGGGCAAGGAGGACATCAAAAGCCGACTAGCACTGGCACAAAGGGCATTTATGACAAAGGGAAGTCTACTAGTATCAAACGTAGGCCTTACTTTGACGAAGAAAGTTCTAAGTACACAGCATTGTATGATAGTAAAATATGGTTTGGGGAAAATCGGAATCGAAGAGAATCGAAACATTTCATATGTAGTGCTACAGAAGAATGTTGAAATTTGTTGGACTGATAAGGTAAGGAATGAGGAGGTTCTGCGCAGAATCGGAGAGAAAAGGAGTATATGAAAAACACTGACAAGAAAGAGGGACAGTGTAATAGGACATGTGTTAAGACATTACAGAATAACTTTCATTGTACTAGAGAGAGCAGCAGACGTTAAATACTGCAGAAAAAGACAGAGGCTGGAATACATCCAGGAAATAATTGAGGATGTGGGCTGCAAGTCTACTCAGAGATGAAGAGATTGGCATAGGAGGGAAAAATTCATAATTCCCGTAAATTTCAGTTAGGGCATCGATGAGCTGCGACACCACATTCAGATCTATTGAAGCTCACCACTGTGTTCGTCGATCCACTCCGTCACTCTACTGGCTTTGACACATGGCGCATTATCTTGCTGAAAAATACCACTGCCGATGGGAAACATGATCGTCATGAAGGGGTGTAGGTTGTCTCCAACCAGTGTACGATACTCCTTGGCCGCCATGGTGCCTTACATGAGCTCTACTGGACCCACGTATGCCCACATGAATGTTAGCCAGAGCATAATGGAGCCGCCACCACCTTCGTCTCCGTCCCACAGTACAGGTATCAAAAGGCTGTTCACTTGGAATACAACGGATTCGCCCCCTCTCATCGGAAGGATGAAGAAGGTATCGGGATTCATCAGACCATGCAACGCTCTGCCACTGCGACCACGTCCAGTGCCTATGGCCACGTGCCCATTCCACTCATCGTTGCCGATGTCGTGGTGTTAACATTGGCACATATACGTTGGGTGCGGAGGTCCCTTGTTAGGAGTGTTCGGTGCACTGTGTGTTCAGACACACTTATACCATGCTTAGTATTAAAGTCTGATGTTAGTTCTGCCACAGTTCGCCGCCTGTTCGGTTTTACCAGTCGGCCCAGCCTACGACGCTCGAAATCTGCAATAAGGAGTTGCAGCCTAACCCCACAACATTTGGACGTGGTTTCACCTTGGTTTCGCCACGTGTTGAAGACATTCACAACTGCTCTCCTATAATACCCAAAAAGTAGTGCAGTTTCCGAAATGCTCGTGCCGAGCCTCTGGCCATCACAGTCTGCCATCGGTCAAGCTCAGGTAGATCTGGCGTCTTCCTCATTCTACACACGGACAGCATGCTCACGGCATCGTGTGTGTGTCTGACTAGCAGTCACTCCTCGCCAGGTGACGATGCTGTCGCCTGGACGGATCTATATCAACAGTAGTTCGGTGGTCATAGTGTTAAGTCTGACCAGTGTAAATCTCTCAGTTGCTGTGGATATTATATTCTTCAATTAAAACCAGGAGGAGATTAGTGTTTAACGTCCCGTCGACAACGAGGTCATTAGAGACGGAGCGCAAGCTCGGGTGAGGGATGGATGGGGAAGGAAATCGGCCGTGCCCTTTCAAAGGAACCATCCCGGCATTTGCCTGAAGCGATTTAGGGAAATCACGGAAAACCTAAATCAGGATGGCCGGAGACGGGATTGAACCGTCGTCCTCCCGAATGCGAGTCCAGTGTGCTAACCACTGCGCCACCTCGCTCGGTCAATTAAAACCATATATGGCCTATGCCTACATAGTTAATACACTACTCGCCATTAAAATTGCTACACCACGAAGATGACGTGCTACAGACGCGAAATTTAACCGACAGGAAGAAGATGCTGTGATATTTAAATGATTAGCTTTTCAGAGCATTCACACAAGGTTGGCACCGGTGGCGACACCTACAGCGTGCTGACATGAGGAAAGTTTCCAACCGATTTCTCATACACAAACAGCAGTTGACCGGCGTTGCCTGGTGAAACGTTGTTGTGATGCCTCGTGTAAGGAGGAGAAATGCGCACCATCACGTTTCCCACTTTGATAAAGGTCGAATTGTAGCCTACCGCGATTGTGGTTTATCGTATCGTGACATTGCTGCTCGCGTTGGTCGAGATCCAGTGACTGTTAGCAGAATATGCAATCGGTGGGTTCAGGAGGGTAATAGGGAACGTCGTGCTGGATCCCAACGGCCTCGTATCACTAGCACTCGAGATGACAGGCATCTTATCCGCATGGCTGTAACGCATCGTGCAGCCACATCTCGATCCCTGAGTCAAGAGATGGGGACGTTTGCAAGACAACAACCACCTGCACGAACAGTTCGACGACGTTTGCAGCAGCATGGACTATCAGCTCGGAGACCATGGCTGCGGTTACCCTTGCGCTGCATCACAGACAGGAGCGCCTGCCATGTGTACTCAACGACGAACCTGGCTGCACGAATGGCAAAACGTCATTTTTTCGGATGAATCTAGGTTCTGTTTACAGCATCATGATGGTCGCATCCGTGTTTGGCGACACCGCGGTGAACGCACATTGGAGACGTGTATTCGTCATCGCCATACTGGCGTATCACCTGGCGTGGTGGTATGGGGTGCCATTGGTTACACGTCTCAGTCACCTCTTGTTCGCATTGACGCCATTTGAACAGTGGACGTTACATTTCAGATGTGTTACGACCCGTGGCTCTACCCTTCATTCGATCCCTGTGAAACCCTACATTTCAGCAGGATAATTCACGACCGCATGTTGCCGGTCCTGTACGGGCCTTTCTGGATACATAAAATGTTCGACTGCTGCGCTGGCCAGCACATTCTCCAGATCTCTTACCAATTGAAAACGTCTGGTCAATGGTGGCCGAGCAACTGGCTCGGCACAATACGCCAGTCACTACTCTTGATGAACTGTGGCAACGTGTTGAAGCTGCATGTGCAGCTGTACCTGTACTCGCCATCCAAGCTCTGTTTGACGCAATGCCCAGGCATATCAAGGCCGTTATTATGGCCGGAGGTGGTTGTTCTTGGTTTTGATTTCTCAGGATCTACGCGCCCAAAATACGTGAAAATGTAATCACACGTCAGTTCTAGTATAATATATTTGTCCAATGAATACCCGTTTATCAACTGCATTTCTTCTTGGTGTAGCAATTTTAATGGCCAGTAGTGTACGTTTAAAGTGTGCACTGTATCTTGCATGAAGCGAATGTATATCTGATTTTTCGAATGGATATAATTTGCGTCTATTTTGGTGGATATGGATGTTACGGTATTCAGCCTCGCTACAACGAGCTTGTGGTCACCAGCGGCTATATCGGTCAAAAGGCTCCCCATTTCCTCTAGATTATTTGCTGGTAAGAGGTCAAGTACGTTTTCGCAACGATTTATACGTCGTGTAGGCTCCTGAACTCTTGGCTCAAAACAGTTTTTGGACAAAGCATTTAGTACTGTTTAGGACGACGTTTTATGCCTACCACCGACTTTAAATATGTATTTTCGCCATAGTATCGAGGGTAGATGGAAGTCAGTTCTACAGATATGGTACCTATTTGACATGAGACTTTTCTTCTTTGAACTGTTCGGCAGTTATATTATCTGAGCCATTGGGGGACAGGTCGGTAAAGGTAACCAATTATTACTTTGTTAGGTGTATCCGGCTACGCGTTGCAGTGGCTTGGTCTGGTTAAATAGGAAAGTAAGATAAGACAAGGTAAATTTTTCTAATATGTTTAATTTCACACTATTGTCTTGTGTGCTGGCATATTAGTAGCAATTATTGGAGTGATTTGCTGAAACTGAGCACTGCTTCGCAATTGCTAAATAGGTATGGTTATTGGTACACTTAATGATTCTTCCCCCTCCCGCCCCCTCTATCTGTCCATCTCCTCCTCCCGCTGTCGTTGTCTAGTTCCTCCTCTTCTTTCCCCCTCCTTCTGTCTGTGCATCACCTCCTGCTCCTTTCTCTCCGCCCATCTCCGCCTTTTCCCTCTCTATATACATTTCCTTCCTCGCTCCCTTTCTCTCTCCTCTTCCTCCTCTCTCTATGACCTTGAAAAGTGTTTATTGTTACTTCAAGCGAAAACGGGTTGGGAACTGAAGTTGCTTAAAATAAATGGGTAAATCGGTTGGGATCATTAATACGAGTGAGATATGTGAAGGTAATAGTTTCAATGACAGTATTTCGCATAGTTTTTGTCTGCGAATGAGTAGGATTACAAATTTTCCGACGATTCAGACGCTATAATATAATTATAATCATAGGCCGATAAACCATACGTAGAGCACTGTCATTTGGAAAAAAATATTTAAGCATGTCCGACTGAATGTTTATTAGTGTATCGTGTAAAAATGTGAAGTAAATTGGTCAAGACCTTTTGGCAATTTTTGCTAACAACGTTTCACATGTATATATTACATACATATTTATTTACTACGTTATTGTTGTTGTGGTCTTCAGTCCTGAGACTGGTTTGATGCAACTCTCCATGCTACTCTATCCTGTGCAAGTTTCTTCATCTCCCAGTTCTTACTGCAACCTACATCCTTCTGAATCTGCTTAGTGTGTTCATCTCTTGTTCTCCCTCTACGATTTTTACCCTCTGCACTGCCCTCCAATGCTAAATTTGTGATCCCCTGATGCCTCAGCACATGTCCTACCAACCGGTCCCTTCTTCTTTTCAAGTTGTGCCACAAACTTCTCTTCTCCCCAATTCTATTCAATACCTCCACATTAGTTATGAGATCTACTCATCTAATCTTCAGCATTCTTCTGTAGCACCACATTTCGAAAGCTTCTATTCTCTTCTTGTGCAAACTATTTATCGTCCATGTTTCACTACCATACACGGCTACACTCCATACAAATACTTTCAGAAACGACTTCCTGACACTTAAATCTATACTCGATGTTAACAAATTTCTCTTCTTCAGAAACGCTTTCCTTGCCATTGCCGGTATACATTTTATATCCTCTCTACTTCGACCATCATCAGTTATTTTGCTCCCCAAATAGCAAAACTCCTTTACTACTTTAAGTGTCTCATTTCCTAATCTAATTCCCTCAGCATCACCCGGCCTTAGTGGCCGTGCGGTTCTAGGCGCTACAGTCTGGAACCCCGCGACCGCTACAGTCGCAGATTCGAATCCTGCCTCGGGCATGGATGTGTGTGATGTCCTTAGGTTAGTTATGTTTAAGTAGTTCTAAGTTCTAGGGGACTGATGGCCTCAGATGTTAAGTCCCATAGTGCTCAGAGCCAGCCCTCAGCATCACCCGACTTAATTCGACTACATTCCATTATCCTCGTTTTTCTTTTGTTGATGTTCATCTTACATCCTCCTTTCAAGACACTGTCAATTCCGTTCAACTGCTCTTCCAAGTCCTTTGCTGTCTCTGACAGAATTACAATGTCATCGGCGAACCTCAAAGTTTTTATTTATTCTCCATGGATTTTAACACCTACTCCGAATTTTTCTTTTGTTTCCTTTACTGCTTGCTCAATATACAGATTGAATAACATCGGGGAGAGGCTACAATCCTGTCTCACTCCCTTCCCAACCACTGCTTCCCTTTCGTGCCCCTCGACTATTATAACTGCCACCTGGTTTCTGTACAAATTGTAAATAGCCTTTCGCTCCCTGTATTTCACCCCTGCCACCTTTAGAATTTGAAAGAGAGTATTCCAATCAACATTGTCAAAAGCTTTCTCTAAGTCTACAAATGCTGGAAACGTAGTTTTGCCTTTCCTTAATCTTTCTTCTAAGATAAGTCGTAAGGTCAGTATTGCCTCACGTGTTCCAACATTTCTACGGAATCCAAATTGATCTTCCCCGAGGTCGGCTTCTACCAGTTTTTCCATTCGTCTGTAAAAAATTCTCGTTACTATTTTGCAGCTGTGATTTATTAAACTGGTAGTTCGGTAATTTTCACATCTGTCAACACCTGCTTTCTTTGGTATTGGAATTATTATATTCTTGTTGGAGTCTGAGGGTATTTCGCCTGTGTCATACATCTTGCTCACCAGATGGTAGAGTTTTGTCAGGACTGGCTCTGCCAACGCCGTCAGTAGTTCTAATGGAATGTTGTCTACTCCCGGGGTTTTGTTTCGACTCAGGTCTTTCAGTGCGCTGTCAAACTCTTCACGCAGTATCATATCTCCCATTTCATCTTCATCAACCTCCGCTTCCATTTCTATAATATTGTCCTCGAGTACATCGCCCTTGTATAGACCCTGTGTATACTCCTTCCACCTTTCTGCTTTCCCTTCTTTGCTTAGAATTGGGTTTCCATCTGAGCTCTTGATATTCATACAAGTGGCTCTCTTATCTCCAAAGGTCTCTTTAATTTTCCTGTAGGCAGTATCTATCTTGCCCCTAGTGAGATAAGCCTCTACATCCTTACATTTGTCCTCTAGCCATCCCTGCTTTGCCATTTTGCACTTAATGTCGATCTCATTTTTGAGACGTTTGTATTCCTTTTTGCCTGTTTCATTTACTGCATTTTTATATTTTCTCCTTTCATCAATTAAATTCAATATTTCTTCTGTTACCCAAAACATATAAAAATTCTACAGTACATGTAACCTATGACTATTCGAATTTTATCAGTGTGTTGTGTAAAAATTTGAAATACATCTGTCAATAACTTTTCGAAATTTCTAAAAAAACAGATTTTCCCCTTACGTATTACATATATCAAAAATATATAGCCTATTCCTATCCGAATGTCCGTTAAGAGTATATTGTAAAAATTCTAAGCAGGTTAAGAAGTTTTCAAGATTTTTGGTATTTACTTTTCCTTCTGTATATTTCATACGTAACTAACTCCGTCCGAACAGACGTTGGAAGCCCAACGGTACCGACCGGCCGCCGTGTCATCACTGAATGCGGATATGGAGGGGCATGTGGTCAGCACACCGCTCTCCCGGCCAAATGTCAGTTTACGAGCCCGTAGCCGATACTTCTCAATTAAGTAGCTCCTCAGTTCGCCTCACAAGCGCTGAGTGCATCCCGCTTCCCAACAGCGCTCGTCAGACCGGATGGTCACCCATCCAAGTGTTAGACCAGCCCGACAGCGCTTAATTTCTGTGATTTGTCGGGAACCGATGTCAACGCTGCGGCAAGGCCGTTGGCCATATTTCTTACATTCATATTATACATATGGCGCTTCAGCAGGCACATAAAAGCAGGAGCCTATTCGACTACGACGTTATGAGAAAAGCGACCAGTTGACTACTTTTCGAGTTTTGCGAACACAGACACACGCAGGCTGAATTTTTATGTACAAAAATAGCGGTTGTTATGTATGACTTCTACCAATACTCAAAGGAACTATCTACTTCAATTGCAATACAAGATAAACTACTTCCAACAGCAATAAACACTTAAAATCAGTATTAGGGGATGTTAAGCCGCAGATTTGTTAGAAGTGTTCTGGGAAAACGCGGGGCACTACAACTCAAATCGCGTACTGTGTGCCACTGTGACCAGTTCTAGAGTACTGTTCCCGAGATTGGAGTCCTTGTGGAATAGCTGTGACAACAGATTTGGAACGAATTGAGATACGCGCTGCTAGGATAGTAACAGGTCGGTGTAGACCATACGTACGCTCTAGGTGTGATAGAGATGCTTGGACAACGTAAATGGCTATCGATGGAAGGAAGACGACCTAGTTGTTATGCAGCTCTGTTGCGCATTCTCCATCGAATACAGGTTCAAATTTGGCCAACAGTTCTGCTGCCATCTACCATCGTACAACTCGCGTGGATGCGATGAGATTAAGGTAAGATAGATTGGGGCATATACGGTGGCACACAGACACTTATTTTTCCTCTCTCAGCACGCGAATGAAATAGAGAAGAAAGTGATAATATTAGTACAATGTACCCTTTGCCATGCATAAAACCACCAATTTGGCACATTGCCTGCTGAACGAGTCAATACAGAATGACGTCTGCTCGGCGTATCACTGTCAGTCAATCACAGCAAAGATAACAGACTGTTATTAACAACCGCCAAATACTAGTGATAACGAAATCTAACTTCAACTGCGATAGCTGGTACCGCAATATAGACGCTATAGCCCGTCTCTGTCAGTTAATGAGGGGAACTCGCATCGTAGAGTGGTGATATGACGTCGCTTTGACGTATCGAGTGTTCCGTCACAGTCCACGTGGAGGGATTAGGAGCCTGTGATTACCGCGGGTAGCTTGATGAGGCATGAATTGTGGCGGCATAAGTGAAGTTCCTAAAACCTCTTAAAATAGTAACGGTCACAGCGATGAAAGCACTTGAATAAGAAGTATTGTGCTCCTCTGCCACTAGATCTATCCCATATGAAAGTCGCAAGTAACATCTACATCTACGTTTACATACACACTCCACATGCTACCGTATGGTTTACAGTGGATGGTACCTTAAACCACTACAAGCCGTTCTGATGCCTGTTCCACTCACAAACCGAGCGACGGAAAAGCGTCTACATACAGGGTGTAAATTTTAAGTTCACAAACCAGAATTAACTCGAAAAATAAGCTTCACACGAAAAAAATGTGTAGCATCCAAAGTTGATTATTTTCGAGGGAGACATGTGCTGGTGCTCCCGGCCCAGCCCCCTGGGAGTGCGGTGGGAGGTAACTTTAAAATTTCAAATGGGAGCCCCCATTTTTATTGCAGTATCAGATTCTACATAAAAAACTATTTACATTTTGTCTTAAACATTTGTTTTGATTCTTGGTAGTTGGTGCTGTAATTCAAGAAAATCCATTTTCTAATTTTTGCGTGGAAAATGGTTACGGATAAATAAAAAATACTTATTTACTTCGTAAATTTTGATTCGCTAAAACTAAAGCTCTCCCTCTCCCCCATAGAGTGGGGTTTGAGATAGAGGAATTAGAGTTTTACAAATGTTGACCCAAATCTGCGGAAAAAGTAATATTTGGGTCAACATTTGTAAAACTCTGATATCCCCCTCGAAAATAATCAACTTTGGATTCTTCACAGCCTGCCACTGTGGCCGAGCGGCTATAGGCGCTTCAGTCTGCAACTGCGTGACCGCTACGGTCGCAGGTTCGAATCCTGCCTCGGGCATGGATGTGGGTGATATCCGTAGGTTAGTTAGGTTTAAGTAGTTCTAAGTTCTAGGGGACTGATGACCTCAGATGTTAAGTCCCATAGTGCTTAGAGCTATTGAACCATTGATTCTTCACATTTTTTCGTGTGAAACTTATTTTTCGAGCTATTCTGGTTTGTGAACTTGAAATTTACACCCTGTATATGTCTGCGTACGAGTTCTAATTTGTCTTGTGTTTGCAGTGCTTACGCGAAATGTATATTAGCGCCAGTATACTCGTTGTGCAGTCATCTTAAAATGCCGGTGCTCTAAACTGCCTCAGTAGTGAAGTTTCTCAATAGTTACTTGCAAAAAGAGCTCCTTCTTCCCTCCAGGTATTGCCATTTGAGTTCACGAAGAATCTCCGTAATACTCGCGTGTTGATCGGACCTTGTTTCATGCAGCCCGCCAGGAATTCTTCTCCTGTGCCAACCTTTTCATCTCAGAATGGCATTTGCAATCTACGTCCTCAATTATGTGCTGTATGTATTCCAATTTCTGTCTTCTTCTACAGTTTTTATCTCCCACAGCTCCCTCTAGTGACATGTTAGCTGTTCCCTGATGTCACATCATCCTGACCCTTGTCCTTGTTAATATATTCCATACATTCCTTTCTACGCCGATCCTGCGGAGAACCTCGTAATTCCTATCCTTATCAACTTTCAAAGTTCTTCTATAACAGCACATCCAAGAAGGGTCGATTCTCTTATGTTTCGGTTTTCCCACTGTCAATGTTTCCCTACCATACAATGATCTGTTCCAAACGAACATTCTCAGAAATTCCTTCCTCAAATTGACGCCTATGTTTGATACTCGTCGATTTCTCTTGGCCATTCTCTAACCTGTCAGTAATTATTAACCCATCTCTGTATTGCTTCGTCGTCTTCCCTTAATCCAACCTGGTGGGGATCCCAAGCACTCGAATAGTACACATTAACGTGTTGTACTAGTGGTCAAAACGCAGTCTCGTTTACAAATCAGCTACATTTTCCTAAAATTCTTGAAATAAATCGAAATCGACCATTCGCCTTTGCTCCTATTGTCGTTACGTTCTCAAACCATTCTATATCGCTTTGCAGCGTTACGCCCACATATTCAATCGACGCAAGACTGTTAATGGTGTATTCGAATATTACGGTATTGTTTTCCCTATTTATCTGCCTTTTTGTACGTTTAGAGCAAGTTGCCTGTCATCAGTCTATCTGGTACGCTCCTGCAGACACCAAACGAGAGCACATTCTCGCACATGACAGCACGTTACCGTACAGGACCGCTTCGTCAGCAAAGAGCCACAGATTTCTGGTCGCCCTGTCCGCCAGATCACTTACAGAATAAGAGGTCTCCCAACCCACTTGCTTGGAACACATCTGACAGTACCTTGTATCTGATGATCTCTGATCGTCCAGGATTATCGTACTCGGTTTTATTACTTCAGAAGTCTTGGGATGCCTCACATACCTGGAACCCAACCAGTACGCTGGGGACTTCGTTAAAAGTCCGTAGCGGGTTACAGTGACAAACGCTTTCCAGAAATCTATGAATCTGTAATTTGTCTGTTGCCCTTCATCCGTTGTTCGCAGAATATCATTTGAGAAAATGGTAAGCTGAGTTTCGCGCGAGCCATGTTTTCTCAATCCCTGCCGATTTTTGGACTTCAGCCTCTGGTTCTATTCGCAAATGCATAGGGGGAAAATACTATCTGCCGGCCTTCACTTGACCCCAACAATTCTTTAGTTAGTCGTTACGTTTAGTGTATGACGGAGAAAGTAACAACGTTCTTTACTTGTTTTGGACTGAATTTTAAGAGGAAACCTTCGCATGGTGCAAAATAGCTCATCCCATAAAGTTTGCCACTGCAGTTCGTAGTAGTAGTAGTAGTAGTAGTAATTTTGTTCATTCGTATAGAACTTTTGCGAAGGTATTAGACATGACATGTTATTTCAAGTTCAGAGTAAATAAATAAAAACGTAATCATATTTACAGGCACTTACATACTTACCTTCACTAAAAAATAAGAAGTAAAGATTCCATAATTCGAATCAACAACAGCTGCCAATGTGAATAGTAAAGCAACTTAAATCACTTTATAAAAGAGTCCAGACTGTGTACCAGATAGGTTCTTTTCAGTGTATGCTAATGCAATAGTTCTCTAGAGGGTCGAATGATAAGAGCGATTAAGTTAGTTAAAGGTAGGACTTTTACAGTAATGAAGTTAATCAGAATGTGAACCATTATTGGGAGCCATAAGTAGCATGTGCGTTACATTCTGTTGCGCAGTTCAGTGGTGTGATATGGTGATGTAAGTGGACCGGTTGAGCGCTGTGTCACTGACCAGCAGAGGACGTCACAGTTTCGTCCACTATCTATCACCTGATGGATCGTGTTAATGCGTAGTCTTGCCCAGACGCACGGAGAACATCACAGCCCAGCATCCTGTGATTCACCTATTAGATAACTAACATGTTGACGGAGGTGACAGTAGAACTTCTGGTTTGGTCACCGCGTTGGTGCGGGCATGGAGGGGCCCCATCTCTATTTAAAAGCAGCTCGCCGCACCCCGGGTATCAGCATCGAGACCGGTTATCGGGTTAGTTACGCCAGTCGAGCAACACCGGAATAATCCACCGACGTAACGAGGAAGAAGACCCACAGACACCAGATGCAGAAAGCCGTATTTAAGGACCGGCAGCCAACTCGTCATCATCGTCCTTCGTGAGGCATTGGAGGGAAGCAGAGCCTGTGTCACTTAGCGCCGCTACCCGTTCTGATTCGTCACAGCTATTTTAGTCGTCGTAATAGTCACTGTCCTAACACAGTTCGTCGCCTAGGAGGCGCCAGAGCGAAGCCGCTGCTGTAACTACCGTCGAACGCGGATAACGGGCAGCCGCCCGTCAAGGAGTCATCGCTTTGTTTTCGTTGTGGTAACGTCCTGTCATCGTCCTAGGTGCTGCCTCCACAAACACAGTGACCAGGACCTAACCTGGGGACCCTGGCCTACCGACGCCGCTCAGCCGTAGCCAGGGATGTTGTTGAGACAGGGTACTGACCTATCCCACCAAAGCCGCCACGCCTCCTTCTCCACCCACGATCATAACAGACGTCGACGGCGTGTGGTCCCAGCCGCCGCAGTCCGAGACGGGAAGGCTGTCAGCGGATAGCAGTTAAGGGACGCAGCTACAGTCACCACAGCAGATGCGCGTGTCAGCGTCCCCCAGCCACCTTCGTCACGACCAAGAAAATTATGTGTGTGGAAGGAAACCTCGCCCAGATGGCCCACAACCAGTATATTCCAGTTGACCATAAAATGTTGTTGTTCTGTGTCAGCAGCCATCCGTGGACACACACCCACCATCTTCTTCCTCACACCCATCCGAGAGCACACGTTTGAATCTGCTGGCTACAGGCATATTGAGTCCCGTGCTTATTAACACTGTCTCTTTACACTGATGTCAGGAAGACTGCTGAGGCATCGTGCAGGACAGATCTCGTGGAGTTACGAGTCACCAGTATGGTGCACCTACAGCGACAATGTGACGTGCAACAAAGGAAATAATGGCTGACTTCATTTATTTTGGTTTTCAGCCCGTTGGGTTGTCCCTTTTCCTGTCTTCTACCTTTTTGTATTCTTTGTATTTTTTGTGTTCTCTGGGTATACTTTTCTCTTGATTAAATTGTAGTCATAGCAGAGGATCTTTCAGCCACTGAGGTTATCGAGGAACATAGGTATCAGGTAGATAAATTACAGATGGAGGTAACTAAACTCAGAGCAATGGAGAGCGAGCAGGCGTAATCCAACCCACCAACCCTGGATGGCACTGCTGCGGGAATGGTTACCTCATTTTCAGCGAAACACAGGGAAGATGTTTTTATCTTTTTTGACAATTTGGCTACAGCCGCAAAATTGGGGAGATGGAGTAAGGAGCATTTACACACATAAAAAAAAAATTGCATCACCCCAGTTTACAGAACTCCTGGAGATAGACGTTGACTGTGGATATTGTATCACAGACACAGTCCCTTTGACTGCTCAGACATGTCAATAAACATGCCCAAAGATGTAAAGAACCATGCATGAGCAGCGCCTATTAGACGGAGGGGGTCAGACAGCCGATCAGTTCCAGTCATTCCACCAGGAAGGAGGTAAACGGCTCATGTTGTCTGTAGTTCAGCCATGGCTAGATGGTCAATACAGCGGTGTCCAGGCGTCTCGGAGTGAACCAAAGCGATGTTGTTCGTACATGGAGGAGATACAGAGAGAGAGAAACTGTCAATGACATGGCGCTGGTGGTCATGAAAGGTGCCTTAACGCCTGTACGATACGTGAAAGCCATCCTCCGACCGATAGTGCGACCATATTGGCAGCATATTGGCGAGGCATTCGTCTTCATGGACGACAATTCGCGGTCCCATCGTGCACATCTTATGAATGACTTCCATCAGGATAACGACATTGCTCGAATAGAGTACCCAGCATTTTCTCCAGACATGAACCCTATCGAAATGCCTGGAATATATTAAAAAGGGCTGTTTATGGTCGACATGACCCACCAACCACTCTGAGGGATGTACGCCGAATCGCCGTTGTGGAGTGGGATAACATGGACCAACAGTCCCTTCAGGAACCTGTGGATACTATCCTACGACGACTACTGGGCACGCATGAATGCAAGAGGACGTACTGGTGGGTATTAGAGGTACCGGTGTTTACAGCAATCTCGACCACCATATCTGAAGGTCTCGTTGTATGGTCGTACAGCATGCAATGTGTGGTTTTGATAAGCAATAAAAAGGGTGTAAATGATGTTTACGTTGATTTCTATTACAATTTTCTGGACAGGTTCTGGAACTCTCGCAACCGAGGTGACGCAAAACTTCTTTTTGATATTGTGGGTTAAGTGCACAAGGCTGGACGTTAAGTGACATCGGTGGAGGGCGTGTAAACGCACTCTGTGATGGAGTGTCGAAGTTCTTAATGGGAGAGGTTAACTTCCAGGTGGATGCAGAAGTTCTTCCC
Source organism: Schistocerca cancellata (assembly GCF_023864275.1). Lineage (NCBI taxonomy): Eukaryota > Metazoa > Arthropoda > Insecta > Orthoptera > Acrididae > Schistocerca > Schistocerca cancellata. The sequence continues at coordinate 167,683,107 of NC_064632.1, forward strand.
ATGTCTAATGGTAGGTACAACATGATTCTCAGATGTGATTTCCTGCTTGCACATCGCACCTTAATTGACCTGGAATGGCATACGGTACAACTGGATGGAATTTTGTTTTCTAGGACTGGTTGTGACTTTTTTCAGCTTGGCTCTGCAGATGGAACACCTTAACTATCACAAGGTCCACCCCATGGCCAGGGAGTACCAATTAAACTGCTTACGACTCCCTTAAGGCCAATTTTTCGAATCACATGCCTAAAAGTACAAGAAAGGTAGTGAGCCATGGCGCCATTCAATTAGTAGACTGTTCTCTCTGGCGCCACTGGGTCAGGGTTGGTATCGACTGTCCCTCTTTCCGCCCCATTGCCAATATCCATGAGAGAGAGTTGGTATCTATGTGTTGTGTCCTTAGAAGCTCTTTGCTTGCTGATATATATGTGGGGCACGGTATTTGGGGATTCCTTCCACCATCCTCCACACCTACAAATCCTTGATCTGCCCCATCCTTTTTATGGCAGCGTTGCTTGGATTTCTACCCCTCCCAGGTTCTATAACGCCCTCCAAATTCTCCAGCACCATGCACTCAGCCTCGCCTTCCATATCCACCTTCCATCCCCCACACACATCCTCTATGACCTCATTCCCTTCCCCCACCTTCTCATTTTCCTTGAACACATCTGCAGCCTGTATATTGCCTGCCAACTCGATCCCCCCCCCCCTTCCTCTGGTGTCCTCCTTCCTCCCCACCCCAGCCCACTGCCACACGTTTACCATTGTGTCCCGCCCTCCTCCAGCTCCACACACTTCACCTCCTTTCCAAATGCAACTTCTACCGCCTAACCCTCCTGGATGATGAACTTTGCCCTGATGTCTACCCCTCCTACCAACCCCACCTTCCTCCTGCCTCATCCTTAGGTCTCCCTCTCCTCCCATTCCCTTCTCCTGAGTGGCTTTCCCCCTCCTACACCCTCTCTCTCTCCCATACTTCCCTTCAGTGTCTCTGTACTCCCTCCAGCCTTGTGTTCCCTCTTCAGCTCCTGCCCTGTGTGTCTCCTACCCATTGGTGCTTCTCCTGCCCCCCTTTTCTCCTCTTCCTCTCACCCCCACCAACCCTACTCCATACCTTCCTCCCCTCTTTTTCCCTCCTTTCAAGCCCCCAGTCTCTCGCAGGTCCCTTCATGAGTGCTCCGTCGTTTCCAGTGTTTTTTTAAGTGCTGTGCTCTGTGTGATTTTTATCCTGTGGTCGACTATTACCTTGAGTTTGCCTCCAGTGTTTTTTTAAGTGCACTTTTATTTGCCATCTGTGTTCTTTTAGCTTTATGTCCACTTTTTAACTGTCCCCAGAGCACATCCCCATCTCAGTGAATATTTTAACTCCCATCATCTCCATTTACTGTGTTCTTTATACCCCCTTTTTATCCCCCCTTTTTATGTAATCTCCCTTCTGCATTTTTGTAAAGCCAATCGGCTGAAGAGTGGCGGACTGTGCTGATGCCAGCCCTCCCCTATCCATATGGAGCAAGGTAATGAAAGTACAATAAAGAAAAAAAATGGGGATTGGTGGTAGCCACCACAAGAGGTGGTCACGAGATCAGAGTGGCCAAAGCCACAATCAGCGCAAGGAGGGGCTGCTCAGAGTGAAGATACCAGATTACTTCACTGGGGTCAGCGTCGACTAGAAGGAGCTGGCCGACTCCCATCAGTTGGTTGGCAACATTCGTGTTGGACGACTGCTCATGGCCTGGCTGCCCCCTTCTACCTGGCATTCATCAGTAACCACGGCGATGCACCATGGATCTATCGAACTGCTTGCTGATAAAAGGGGAGTAACATTCTGTTATCCTCATTGTGATTTGTGTCATTGTCTACCTGCCCTCCTTATTATTTTCTGGTTTGTACCCGATCCTCAGACTTTTGCTCGGTCGCCTCTTTTGACGTAAATATAGGACATAGTGTTGTACTAAACAAACTAGTTGTCATTTGAAAATTTGTTCCACTATTATATTGCCTTCCCCTTCTGGTTTGTACCCAATGATTAATATTCTAGTGAACCATCTCCTGGTCGTAAATACAGCCTGAACAATTGTACTAAGGCACAGGTTGCCATTAAACACAAGAGGGACCTTGTGGTTAGATTTAGATGTTAACCGGTTGAATTCTTTGACTGTAATGGCATTTCTCAGTCATTAGTAATAATATGAACAACCTGTTGTACTAAGCTGTTCGTTGCTGTATATTTTAGCTGGATGTTGTGACTCTGCTGAGTGAGCTCTCTTGTAATAAGTGTTCTCAAGTAATGTCTTAAGACGTTCCCTCAGAGCGGTGTTAATAACTGATAATCAGTTTAACTTTGAAAATATTAACAGTTAACTATCACCAGGCCATTAGTCAAAATAAAATTGACAGAAGGGACTGGTTGGGATCCAGTCGCACCTTCGTTGCCGATTGCTGTTGCTTTGAAGTGAGTCTTATCTTTGTCATATTGTTTCCTAATCTGTTTAACCTTTAAGCACAGATGCTCATCTTAACCTCGAACCTTTCGTCATTCAGCTTCCAAATTTAAAGTTACATCATCTGTTTCTAATAAATGAATCACTCGTGTCATCAATGGAGCTTATATAGTTTCCATGTGTTGCTGAAGGGCATTTAATAAGACAGACTGTGTCCAGTGCGGTAGTAAACACCGCTGTTTCACCTGATAATACTTCCACGTTTTCCTTAATTTATGTAATTACCACGTATTATTGGTAGCAGAGCTTGGTTTTAGACCCGTTAGCTGAGGGTTGTCACGAATTTAATTTCAGGCAACCTGCATCAGTTTAAATTTGTACTTTACTCTTTTGGGACATTGTCTAATTATTCCCTTTTGTCGCACCATGGATCCACGTCAGTGTCCCAGTATTTCGTACCTAAGACGGGATCAGCTGGAATATGAACTGAGCATTAGGCAACAAATTTTCACGATACGGTGGGGGAGCCGGCAGCCAGGCTACAGGCAGCATAGTCAACACCACTTTCCGTTTCTGTCAGCACGGTTGGCGAGGTGAGTCAAAATTTACAGAATATTATGGTAGCATTGAATCAGTTACAAGAAAATCTCTCCTTTCTCCAAAATAATCAACCAACTGTGAGGCAGGTGAAGCGCATTCATGCACGATTAGTCCTGCTGGGAAATAGAGTAAAGGATCTTAAACTTCTAGAACCGAGCCCTGAGCAGTTAGAACGTGTCATTCAGTTAAATAATCTTTTGTTTGATACCAAATGCAGGTTTAGAATTATAAAGTGGAGCTGATATAAATAATATAGAATGTGTTTCTGACAATCCAATAGCCGAATGTGGATCCGTCGCTCGAGGTTCAAGTGATCGGTCTGGGGAATATTTTGCCTGCCTACCTAACCTGATGGTGTGTCTCTTAAACAGTATTCGGGAATTGTCAATTGAAACCTTAGAACACATGCAACAGGTATTGTGGCTGCTAGTTAAGTTTGAGTCGCATGCTAACGAATTATTAAGTGTCCCCCATAATGTAGTACTTGTCGCACTCTACCCGTTAGCACGTGGTACCTTAAGTAATCTGCTATCCTAAACCTTACAGCAGGGAAAGATGGAAGGGCAACTGAAGGCAACTGAGGCAATCGGTCGTGGAGGGTAAATTATCAGGCCGTATCTGTAACGAGCTAGAGTGTAGACATTATTGGCGCGTGCAGGACTCCCACAAACCGTTGTTTGAATATGTTCTTGAGGCAGTATCAGCATACGTATGGATATTCACGAAGCGAATTTAGTTGCTAATGTCTTGGGAGCTATTTGGCCTGAAGATAGGTCTCGGATTGCACTCTTTCCTGGTCTCGTTATTCTTCATGAGTTAGAGAATCTTGTTAACTCTGTTATGAAATTCTCCTTTGCCAACAACCAGCGAAATGAGTTAATGGGGGACACCAAACCTTATCTAACTCCAGTCCAGAGGGTAGCATGATAGGTAGAGCGCGCGGGTCATTGAAATCAGGGGCTTGTTTTAGATGCAGCGCACGTGACCATTTAGTATGAGGGGGCATGAACCGTTGTGTGCGTTACTAGATTCAGGCAGCTCTGAGTCACTCATTAATTGATAATGGTTTATTGAATATGGGCACTTACGTAGATTTTCCCTAGTACGTCCCTCGATTGAGAGATGTCGAGTGGCCAATGGCGAAGAGTTTCCTCTGTGTGGGAAAATCTTTGTGTGTGTGAATATTCATGGTCTATCAAGTTTTTATTAGTTAAGGGACTGGTGCCTGACTTTATTGTAGGGCATGATTTCATTTGTAAGAGTGGTATGCTGTTAGATTTTGGTACCCGGACATTTTATTTCAAATTCTCCCCCAACGATCGCACAGCCTTTTGTTCACACGTGCTCATGTGGGGATGGGACGTGACACCAGTATTAACACGTGCCTGCTTGAGATAGACCACCTCTCTAATCAATAACGGAAACAGTTAAGTGAACTTTTGGGGGAATTTCCTGATGTACTTTGTGACAGGTTGGGAGTCACAGAAGTCATTAGATCACCGGCCTATCGACACCTATGATAAAGATATTGCGGCACAAAATTTAGGGCTTGTTAAAAAACGGAGTCATAAGACCGTCCACCTCCCCCTATACTTCCTCTATTTTCTTAGTACCTAAAGATGAGGGGCAGGATTTCCGACCTGTGGTTGATTACAGGCTTCTCAATAAAAAGGTGATCTTGGAATCGATGCCTGATCTCCACAACTGTTTCACATAGTTTTCTGGAGCATCATGATAAAGGTCCTAGATCTTAATCAAACTTATTATTAGAGGCCCTCAACGGAGGAATCTAAGCATCTCACCGCCTTCGCTACGGATTGGAATTTATATGAGTTTAACCGGGTTCTGTTTGGTTTGTCAACCAGTGCAGCAGTTTTATGCCGTTTATTGGATAAAATTTTAGGTGATTTAAAGTTTAATTGTGTCTTCAATCATTTGGATGATATGGTCATATTTAGTGCCTCCTTTGAAGAGCATTTAGAACACAATCGGAAGGTACCATCCAGGCTCAGGAATGCGGGGCTGACTGTGAAACCCTCAAAGATAACTTTTGCTAAGCTCCAGGTGTCATTTTTGAGTCACTTGATGTCCAGGGACAGAATTAGGATTGATCAGTATCTCACTAAGGCGTTGAGGAATTTTCCACAGCCACGAAATAACAGGAAGGTTGCCCTATTTGTTGGGATGGCTATTTACGAGTATTTCCGCAGATTTGTCCCAAACTATGCGCAACTTGCGGCTCCGTTAAATTTGCTACTCAGAAATAATGAGCAATTCGTTTGGGCTGAAAGTCATCAGGCAGCCTTTGAAAGAATTAAAGCTGTGATTGCCAACCCACCAGTTTTAGCCGTACCTGACTTTAAGAAAATATTTGTGGTCCTGACCTATCTTCCTCGGTTTTTGCCCTGGAACACCTTTAGTTTCTTAATAATTCCATTGAGAAAGACCTGCTCACCTCTCTGAATCAGATGATTGCCATGCATCATTGTTGTGTTACCATCTCTTAGCGCACATGGAAAGCTATAGAAGTAGGCAGCAGGAGCAACTGGTAGTCATTCGTTTATCACCGTCAACTACTTGTGTATTTCTAGTGGTGACTGGGGTTATATATTCTCGTTCAAGAGAAGAGTTGCCCAAATTCCACCCCTCTCAATCTTCAGCCTACGGGTTTGAACTGAGCAGAATGAGGCCCATTCAACAAGGAAGTGTAATGAGTGAACAGTCATGAATGCGAAGACCGAGTGTGCTCAAGGACTGTAAGCAACAGCTGAGTGTAAGAGAGATAACTGTAGTGTAATTAATAGTGACAAGCCACAATGTATTGTTTCAAAGGAAGTGAACTCTGTAAATATGGTACAAGTCTAATATTGGCAGTTGGTTCAAAACCTTGTAAATAGATGTAGAGGTAATATGTGGGAAAGTATTCTTTCCACAGAAGGGGGGAATATAGAGGGTTGAACGATTAGAGCGATTAACTTAGTTAAAGATAGAAATTTTACAGTAATGAAGTTAGAATGTGAAGAAATGTTGGGAACCAGAGGTCATATGTGTGTTACATTCTGTTGCAAGTACAGTGGTATGGTACCATTATGTCAGTGGGTCGCCAGAGTGCTACGTTACGCAACCGCAAGGGAAACGCTGTGCCAGTGGCCAGCAGAGGACGTGACTAGAATCGCCGCACTCCATGGTGTCAACATCGAGTATGGTATCCGGGTGAATTACGCTAGCCGAGCAACACCAGAATATTGTACCGACCTACTGGTAAAGAATAACTGCAGACATCAGCGCCCGAAACCCATATTTAAGAAATAGCAGTCAGCTCATCATCATCGTCCACCGTGAGGCGCTGGAGTGATGCAGAGCCAGTGTCATTTAGCGCCTCCACCAGATCAGAGTCGTCATAGCAATCTCGATCATTGTAATAGCCACTGTCACTATGCAGGTCGTCGCCCAGGATGCGCCAGGGTGACGCCACTACTGTAATTGTCGTCGGACGCTGGCAACAGGCAGCCGCCTGTCTTGGGAGTCATCGCGTATGTTGCGTTGTGGTAACGCAGTCACCATCTTCCTGGGGGCGCTGCCTCCACAACTATCACCGGGTCCGGATCTGGGACCACGGCTGGCTGACGCCAGAAAGCCGCAGCTGGGGATGGTCGCAGAGACAGAGTACTGAACTGTCCCACCGATACCGATGCCGCGACCGCCCCCCTCCCCCCCCCCCTCCCACCATCCTTCATAACGGAGGCCAGCAGCGCGTGGTTCCAGTCACCGCAGGCGGATTCCAGTTACACCAGCGCAGCTGCAGTCGCCACAGCAGGAGCGCGCGTGTGTTTCCACAGGCCACCGTCATCGCCGCCTCGAATATTACGAGCGGAAGGCTCGCCCAGAGGGCCCACAACCAATGTAATGCAGCTTAGAAGTAAATGTTGTTATTCTCTCATCAGGAGCCATCCGTGGACACACCCATACCATCGTATTCCTCAAGCCCAGCAGAGAGCCCACGTTTGAATCCGGCGTTGGGCAGTGGAGTCCCATGTCCGTTATCACTGTCCATTTACAGCTACATACTTAACAATCATATACAGGGTTATTACAAATGATTGAAGCGATTTCACAGCTCTACAATAACTTTATTATTTGAGATATTTTCAAAACGCTTTGCACACACATACAAAAACTCAAAAAGTTTTTTTAGGCATTCACAAATGTTCGATATGTGCCCCTTTAGTGATTCGGCAGACATCAAGCCGATAATCAAGTTCCTCCCACACTCGGCGCAGCATGTCCTCATCAATGAGTTCGAAAGCATCGTTGATGCGAGCTCGCAGTTCTGGCACGTTTCTTGGTAGAGGAGGTTTAAACACTGAATCTTTCACATAACCCCACAGAAAGGAATCACATGCGGTTAAGTCGGGAGAGCGTGGAGGCCATGACATGAATTGCTGATCATGATCTCCACCACGACCGATCCATCGGTTTTCCAATCTCCTGTTTAAGAAATGCCGAACATCATGATGGAAGTGCGGTGGAGCACCATCCTGTTGAAAGATGAAGTCGGCGCTGTCGGTCTCCAGTTGTGGCATGAGCCAGTTTTCCGCGGGCTACGCGTGAAACTTGCCCGCACGCGTTCAACCGTTTCTTCGCTCACTGCAGGCCGACCCGTTGATTTCCCCCTACAGAGGCATCCAGAAGCTTTAAACTGCGCATACCATCGCCGAATGGAGTTAGCAGTTGGTGGATCTTTTTTGAACTTCATCCTGAAGTGTCGTTGCACTGTTATGACTGACTGATGTGAGTGCATTTCAAGCACGACATACGCTTTCTCGGCTCCTTTCGCCATTTTGTCTCACTGCGCTCTCGAGCGCTCTGACGGCAGAAACCTGAAGTGCGGCTTCAGCCGAACAAAACTTTATGAGTTTTTCTACGTATCTGTAGTGTGTCGTCACCATATGTCAATGAATGGAGCTACAGTGTATTTATGAAATCGCTTCAATCATTTGTAATAGCCCTGTACAACTGTTCACTCAACGAAATAGCCATACCCAAGGAGTGGAAAATTGCACAGGCCACAGCAGTATTCATATCACTAACGTCGATATGGGCAGGATTTTAGAAGGTATTCTGTGTTCGAACATAATGAATTACCTCGAAGCGAACGGTCTACTGATATACAGTCAACACGTATTTAGGAAACATCGTTCTTGTGAAACACAACTAGCTCTGTACTCACGCTTAGTGTTGAGCGCTGTCGACAAAGGATTTCAGATTGATTCCGTAATTACAGATTTCCGGAAAGGTTTTGACACTGTACCCTACAAGCTAGTTGTAATCAAATTGCCTGTTTATGGAATCTCGTCTCATTTATGTGACTGGATACGTAATTTCCTACCAGGGAGGTCGCAGTTCGTAGTAACAGACGGAAAGTCATCGAAGACAACAGAAGTGATTTCTGGTGTTCCCCAAGGTAGTCGTGTAGGTCGTCTTCTATTCCCTATGTACGTAAACGATTGAGGAGATAATTTGAACAGCCATCTTAGATTTTTTTTGTAGAAGATGCTGTACTTTATCGTCTAGGAATGTCATCACAAGAACAAAGCTGCAAAGCAATTTAGATACGATACCCGTATGGTGCGTAAATTGGCCGTTGGAAAGTGTCAGGTCATCCACAAGAGTGTTAAAAGAATTCCGGTAAACTACGGTTACACAATAAATCAGTCAAGCCTAAAGACCGTAAATTCAACTAAACACCTAGCAATTACAATTACGAACGACTTAAATTGAAAAGAAAGCATAGAAAATGTTGTGAGGAAGGCTAACCCAAGTCTGAGTTTTATTGGCAGAAAACTTGGAAGATGCAACAGATCTACTAATGAGACTGCCTACACTACGCTTGTCCGTCCTCTTTTGTAGTACCGCAGCGCAGTTTGGGGTGTTAATTAAAATATTAGAACATTTTGCTTCAGGAAACCTTTTGTTTGCACATTAGACCAAACTGAACAGCTAATTTTTCACTACAAATCAAATACTGACTATAAGATACAAGACAGGTATATCCAATAAAATGAGATTCGACTCAGTGTGTGCTGCATGGAGCGCCATCTTTACTCGACATCCCAATAGCTGCAGCACTAATCATCTTATAGCGACGAGCGATCCCACCTGCAGGGCGAATACGGCCCGCTGAAAGACCGAAATCTCGTTACTCTGTAAAGCGTCGCCGCAATACCCCGCAATGCCAAATTACTTGGAGTATCGATCCAATGGAACGGCCGAGCAAATCTAATTGTGGCAAAGGCAGGCCGCAGAATGAGATTCGTTTAAAATCCTATGAAAGTGTGCTTCATTCACACAGGAAATCGCTTACAAAATCCTCTTTCTGCCCGTACTCGAGAATTAACCATCTAGCGAGACAGATGAAGGGGAGAGAAAGAGCGGAGATACACAATTACTGACTGTTTGTTTCGTCAACGTCAGTGTGTCACAGATATGCCCAACTTACATTTGCCAAGAAAGATTGAATGTAAAACTAATAAACACATATTCTAGCAAATAAAAAAACTGCGCAATTACTTTCCCAAGGAGATTAAAGAGATTACTAAAACGAGACAGGTACGAAGTGCGTGATAAGCAGTACATTCTATACAGCGAAGGATTACTTACCTAGCCGGCTGGAGTGGCTGAGCGGTTCTAGGCGCTACAGTCTGGAACCGCGCGACCGCTACGGTCGCAGCTTCGAATCCTGCCTCGGGCATGGATGTGCGTGATGTCGTTAGGTTTAAGTAGTTCTAAGTTCTAGGGGACTTATGACCTCAGAAGTTAAGTCCCATAGTGCTCAGAGCCATTACTTAGCTAACACAGAGTAGGGGCTTGGTAAAAAATGAAATAAAAGTATATAATAATAACATGAATTTTTAAAAATCTGTTCTATCACGTAACACTTTCTCACTATTTCTTCTTTTCTGTGGGAAACTGCCAAACCCCCGCAATTTACGGGTGGTTATAATTTAACTGTGTCCCAAGTTGTGCTGTGCGGTCAGTATAGATCGCAGGACGCTGGAACATCGTAGGTACATACATTAAGCGAACTATGGTGAAAAAATTATAATTCCACTTTCTGCCACCAGGTGAAAATATGGCCCTGTAAGCAGTCAAAACGTGAATTGTTTCCTGTTTAGATGTTTGTATGTTATTTGTCACTTGGCGACACGTGTTGATTTCTTTCGTGAAGTAACTTTTGGTAAAAAGGGTTCAGACAGTTGAAGATTTGCGTTAGCCATGCAGTGGCTATTGAGAAGAAACACTGTGCACTGCTTGTAAAGTTGTTTTATCAGAACGGCAGCGTGAATATCGTATACAGAAATAGGCTCCATGACAATAAATAGACTAAAGAATATGATAAAGAGATCCGGTGAAACACGTGAATTAGGCGGCGTAGCGGGACGAGGGAAGCGGCCCATTCCGATGGCAGTCGTTGATAAAGTTGCTGTAGTTATAGCCATCGGCTCAGCACGTGCCTCAAATTCTGCAGCCAGTGGTCGAGCTGCATCACGGGAATTGTCTCCCCCATATTCAACAGCTCAAAAGATTTCCAGGCTCGTTTTACACTAGTATCCGTACAAAGTTCAGAACGTGCACCAAATGAAGCCCTAAGATAAGCTACAACGCCTGAATTTGCATTTCCTTCTTTTGGAACACATGGAATTGGATGAAACGTGGCCATGGAATATTCTTTGGGCGGACGAGGCACATTTCCATCTGCATGGTGCCGTGAACGCACAGAACTGTTACGTATGGTGTTCTACTCCGCCACATGTCGTACAGGAACATCCACTGCAGTCAGCTTAAGTGGCTGTGTGGTTAGGTTCCACAAGCTCCTTCACCCTCTGTCCTTTTTTTTTTTTTTTTTTTTGAGAAGATGACACTTCGCGGGCCTGTTAGGAGTACAGTGACAACTACACTGCACTGCAACACGTAATCTCATCTTTGCAAGAACGCAACTGTGTCCATAACCCCATTTTCATGCAAGACGGGGCGACACCACATGTTTCTTGCCAGGTGAAGGATTTGGTTCGAGAAATCTTTGCTAAGGACCGCATCACCTTGAGGCTGTTTCAAGATGTGTAGCCTTCCAGATCCGCCGACCTAATTCCGTGTCACATCTGATTGTGGGGATATCTCGATGATCGTGTTTATCGGGAATGTATCCCGACTCTTTCTGATATGAAAATCATTAGACGATCAATTCAAATTACAAAATAATCTAGAGAGAATTTCTGCATGTTGTGAAAAGTGGCAATTGGCACTAAACAAAGAAAAGTGGGAGGTCATCCACATGGGTACTAAAAGAAATCCGATAAGTTTTGGGTATACGATAAATTTCACAAATCTAAGGGCTGTCAATTCGACTAAATACCTAGAAATTACAATTACGAGCAACTTAAATAGGAAAGACCACATAGACAATATTGTGGGGAAGGTGAAACAAAGACTGCGATTTGTTGGCAGAACCCTTAGAAGATGCGACAAACGCACTAAAGAAACAGCGCAAATTACACTTGATCGTCCTCTGCTGGAATATTGCTGCGCGTTGTGGGATCCTCAAAAATGTTCAAATGTGTGTGAAATCTTATGGGACTTAACTTCTAAGGTCATCAGTCCCTAAACTTACACACTACTTAACCTAAATTATCCTAAGGACAAACACACACACACACCCATGCCCGAGGGAGGACTCGAACCTCCGCCGTGACCAGCCACACAGTCCATGACTGCAGCGCCTGAGACCGCTCGGCTAATCCTGCGAGGCCGTGGTTTCACTAAATTACTTTGGACAATTACAGAGAGAATTCCGTCAACAGTGCCGCAAGTATCTGCCGTGTCAAAATAGACTCTGCATCTACATCTACGTCTACATGGCTACTCTGCAAATCACACTTAAGTGCCTGGCAGAGGGTTCATCGAACCACTTTCACAATAATTCTCTATTATTCCACTCTCGACAGCGCGCGGAAAGAACTAATATCTATATCTTTCCGTACGAGCTCTCTTATTTTATTATGATGGCCGTTTCCAACCTCTCACGTATTGTACTCCTGTGTTGAATTAGAGTGCTTATACAAAAGTGTGAGTGGATGACTAATTTATTGCAGTATTCTTGTTTATTACAATATTGCGTTGTTTCAAACTGTGCTGCTGAACTCCGCACTAGCTTAATCTGTATATCTAGCTTAATCTGTATATCTACTGACTGTAATAATAAAGCCTGCTAGTTTAATCCACAGGATATGATCTGGGTTCTAGTGTTCGAATTTCGAGAAAGTTAATGAGGTTGCTAGATCACGTTATGTCTAAAAGGGAATTCGGGGATGACATCTTTGGGTACTTAAGTTCTCTGCAGTTCACACTTACGCGGCTGGCAGAGGGTTCATTAAAATCACTTTCAGACTATCATTCCACTACCAAACAGTGCGGGAAAACGAACACTTAACCCTTCACGCGCGAGCTCTGGTTTTGATTTTTATTTGTTTATTTTTTTTATTACGACTACTATTCTCATTATGTAGGCGTCACGTCAAAAACATATTTTCGCATACGGAGGAGAAAGCTGGTGATTAAAATTTCGTGTAAAGATCCCGTCGCAACGAAAAACGCCTGTGTTTTTGTGATAGCCAACCCATCTCGCTTATAGTATCCGTGACATTCTCTCCGCTATTTCGCAATAGTACAAAACGAATTGGTCTTCTATTAACTTTTTCGACGTGTTCCGTCAACCCCACCTGGTAAAGATTCCAAAACGCACTGCGGTGCTGTAGCGGCGGACGGACTAGCGTAGTGTCGACAGTGTCTTTAGTAGACCTGTTCAAATTCAAATGGCTCTGATTACGATGGAACTTAACTTCTAAGGTCATCAGTCCCCTAGACTTAGAACTACTTAAACCTAATTAACCTAAGGACATCACACACATCCATGCCCGAGGCAGGATTCGAACCCACGATCGTAGCGGTCGCGCGGTTCCAGACTGTAGCGCCTAGAACCGCTCGGCCACCCTGGCCGGCTAAGTAGACTTGTTGCATTCTCTAAGTGTGTTGCAAATAAAATGCAGTCGTTGTTTGCCTTCCCCACAACAATATCTACGTGGTCGTTTCAATTTAAGTTCTTCGTATTTGTAATCCCTAGTTATTCAGCCGAATCTTCGTGTAGCCGAAATTTAGCAGATTCCTTCCAGTATTCATGTGGATGCCTTCACACTTTTTCTTATTTAGAGTCAACTGCCACGTTTCGCACCATACAGATACCTTGTATAAATCGTTTTTCAGATTGGTTATGATCACGTAATGACTCTACAAGACGTTGAATGACAGAATCATCTGCAATCTATCTAAGATAGCTGTTCAGATAGTCTCCTAAATCTTTAATATACGAGATTTGTTCGGAAAGTAAGGAACGATCGGTTGCGAAATGGAAACCACAGTGAAAATCGAAACTGTTTTCTTAGTACATTTAGCTATACCTTCCAGGTACTTCTCCACACAGTCGTCGCGCTGCCTGAGACATTTGTCGGTTCGTTATACCAAATTTCCAACACCATCGCCATAGAAGGCAGCCGCCTATGCTTTCCGATAATTCTCTACGCTGGTCTATAGCGCGTAGCCTGTGCCCAAGTGTTGTCTTCGTATCCAGCGTTTCATGTGGACAGAGATGATACTCAGGTCGAGCCAATTAGGGCTGTGTTGTGGGTGATCGAACACTTCCCGTCGGAAAGGCTGCAGGAGCGTCTTCACTGCCCCTGCAGAGTGCGGCTGAGAATTGCCACGAAGGAGGAAGTGCGTAGCAGTTGTGTTAGGCGGGCTGCATTCATTAAGGCGAAGCCTCTCAGCGGGTCCTCCTACTTGGCGGGAGACATTGGTGACCTAGGCACGTTTACTCGCTCACAGTGCGCTCACAATTGAAAAGAGCGTCTTGATGCGATCGACAGGCATACTAGAGACACTGCCCAAAACGTCTGTGAAAACCCTAGTCGGATCTTCACAGTGGTTTCCATTTCGAGACCAATCGTTCCTCAATTTCCGAATAGCACTCGCAGATCAGGAACAGCAGAGGGCCTACAGCACTTCCCTGGGGATCTCCAGATATCACTTCTGTTCTACACTACAGCTTTCTGTCCATTACTATGAACTGTGACCTCTCTGATTGGAAATCACGAATCGAGGCACCCAATTTGGCTAGAAGCCGCTTGTGAGGTATAGTTTCAAAAACCTTCTGGAAATCTAAATATGGAATCAGTTTCAGATCCCTTGTCGATGTGAGTTAATACTTCGTATTTATTAAAATATCATGGAAATCGATTGTACTATTGCGATGCTCTGAGAATTAATGGATTAGGCCTACAGTTAAATTTTGCTACTGACTCTCCAATGCATTTCCCTAAAACCATGTACTGTGTCAGGAGGTTACGCCTCTCATACCCAAATTTAATATTGTGTCCGTAATGACAATCCACAGATTAATGATGTGATGTGTCTCATTAAAAGTTTTTTTTATTGAGGATGAATTTTGTATTTGCTGCCTTGATACCAAAAAGAAATTAAAATTAATGTGTTTTGTAATGTTTATGGAAATTCACAATGATAGGCATCGACAATTTTTATTAAGACTGATAAATGCCATGTTGGACCGTTTTTCGAACTCCAAGTTATATTTTAGGCCCCCAATTACTGGTAAATCAGTTCAAAGATCGAAGGGAACGCAACGGCGTACTGACCTCGATACTACCGTGCTTAGTAAAGCTCTGTGGTGTTGAAAGCAACCTTCAGCTTAATGACGTCTCCACCTTTCACTATAATTTACTCTGTTTGCCATCTTCTTTAGATAGTTACATAGTAGCGTAAACGAAATCTTGTACATTTTAAATGAGATACGACTACAAAATGTTTTTGCAATATATTGAATATAAAAACGTAAATAATTAAATGTTGTATTGGGTGTGTAGTGATACAGATGTTACAGACTTATATAACTCGGAAAATTGCTTAAGGTTATTTTTTTCTTTTTTTCAAAATCCATGATTGCAAGCAACTGTTTGTAGAAGCCTTCTTACCAGGAAGGTGCAGCCGAATAGAAGAAAAGTAAACAATTTAATGTAAATGTACTATATAAAAAGGTACGCTTCATTTCTTTATTTTTTCCCCTTTTTGCAGTTAATCATCTCACTTGTATAACATCTGACGTATTCAAAGTATATTGTCGTACATTACGTTTTGTGTTTTACATTCGACTGAAAAGAAGAATAAGTTTCGTGATTATCTAATACGCGAACAAGCTATGTATAGCTGCCCATGCAAAAAACACGATTCCTTAAAAATTTCTTTGCAGTACCGTTGTTCTTTGTTGGTAGTCGTGGTGTACTCCACTCTTACCGGAAACTGGAACCTTTTAAAGCTGAATGAGAAGTTAACTGAAATGATCGGGATTAGTAATATTCTGTGATGTTCCTTAGAAAGTTTTTTGTGAGTCCGTACCGTTAACTCTGAGCGAATTTACTGATTCTGTTTGGAACTTTATGCTTCGGATTTCAATATTTTTTCCACCCTGCTGTGGTATTCTACCTGATTTGTTAGTTGAGCTACATCATTTCTGTTCCTAAAGTTGTTTGCACACACAACCATTTTTTGCTTACGTAGTTTCTCTCTATAAGCGGATACACTTTTCCGATAACTTGTTCCCCTGTCATTACTACGTTGTGCAACTCATCGGTTAAGACGATTTTGAAGGTATGTGTATCTAATGCGATATGTCCCACTTCCCAGTTGTGTTTTAGAATATTCTAGAACAGTCGAAAACATTCGTTAAGGAAAGAGAATATTCGTAGGACGACGAGACGGTTATAGAAAATTCTCGAATTTTTTCCCTTGAAGAATACATTGATGCGAGTGAGACAGAGGATGTCTTAGTGACCGCTACGATGTGGCAGCGATCGCCTTCAGCACTCATATCTCCATAACCGCTGCAGCTGGCACCTTATAATCACTATGATACATTTGCAAACTGGGATTACAGCCCTCTGCAAGTAGTCTTCTGTGAAATGGTTTCCAAAAGCGTTTGAACACTATCAGGTGACTGACTAATCTCGTCGCATTACTGTGTGTTGCGTGGATTTTTGAGATAATTCGACTGAACTGGCGATATCAGAAACTGAAGAGGCTGTCAGAGTTATTACAAAATGTGTTTACTCACAAACGTAGTGCATTATGGCGGATTATTAATCCGCTTCTCCGAGAGATACTGTCAGGCCCGTCAGGTGTTATGGCGAGTCCCGCACGTACCTGTAACAACACAAAAGCTGACTTGCTATCACGGCATTCCGAGGGAAGTCTTTGGTAACACTTTGCCGTCCGCACGTCTCGTACGAATTTATTCGCTTGGCACCGGCAACGCTATTTCGGATTACTTGGCTTGTCGCCGGCCGCTTGTCATCTTTCCCTTGATGACAAGCTTCAAACACATTCAGTTTTGCGCTCTTTAATTTTCCGGAAATCCTCTATTTTACCGTGTCGTTCCACAAACTTGAATTTTCCTGTCAAGTAACGTCTCTCCAAGTTCTACACTGTTATAATAATTATCCATGTAGAGGTGATGCCACTTTCCATCAGAAGGTGTCAATAGTTCCATCATTGTTTTTGCTAAAGGCTGTCCAGCGCCGGAATATATCTTGAATGAGGAAATGTATGCCGTACTCGAATCACCCAGCATCCGAATGAGTATGCCGTATTTCGTAATTTTCGACGGATTGTAAACTTTAAAATTTAACCGTCCACACCACGGTATCATTCCGTCATCAATTGAAATGTTTTGACTCATATTAAACGTTTCTTTAAACTTTTGGAAAAATAATCAATCACGAATTGCACATTGACAAGCCGGTCGGCATTATCCGGTTTATTGATGCTGTCGGAAAAATGTAAAAATGATAATATTTGTCTGAATCGGTTGCAGGACATCGTTTTGCGAAATATCGGTGTGTCTATCAACGGATTCGTTGACTAATGATCACCGATCCTTGCTTTTTTTACCGTTCCCATAAGGATAGCAAGCCCAAACCATTTTCTACCTTCGGGTCCTGTAACGTCGACAAATTTGGCATTTTTTTAATCCAATTTCCTGCTATTGCAATTTTGACTGTAGTACTTGTTGGTTTCGTTGCTAATATATTTAAATAGATCGTTACAAATATATAATTCTACGATATCCTCGACGTTCTGTGCATCTTTGGGAAATATATTTGGATCCGTGATCCTTCAGATTTGTTATTGCTCCTCGGTAAATCAAAGTCTGACCACTGTGTACTGTCTTCTTCGTCTGATTCAGCCGAATCAGTTCGCAACCGTAGTGTTGGCCAAATTCTTCTTGATGTATTTCACTATCTGTCTACGATTCTGCTTCATTTTCATTTTTTTTATATCCAGTGTCTTCTTCCCAATCAGCCAAGTCGTCAGGAACGTCAGACAAGACGTCCGCGCATTCATTGTAAATAATCCTATTCTGTCTTCCGTCCGCCGTGATAAAAGGGCACAAGTACTTATAAGAACAAAAAGCTTGTTGACGTGTGTAACTTATTGTTACCTAAACAAAGCACCAACAGAATGCAAAAGATACTAAAGTGCTGTCGCCGGCCACTGCGCAATACTGTGCACACGACACCACTGTGGTGTCGCCGGCCATTGACCACTATTTCGCGCACGACACCACTGTGGTGTCGCCGGACTGCATAGTGTTAAGACCGACAGCGTTCACGTTGTACGGTTATAGTGTTGTTTGACATACACTTCCTCCGAAGATGAGTTAAAGAGAAATGCTTGCATGAAATGACTTTAAACTAGGCATGGGCCATATTTAAAAAGCTATTAAAATGCTAATGTATCTGGGTCGTATGTACGAAATAACACTTGCTACGTTGGGCCTTACTAAGTTTTTAATAGGATATTATCACCAAGACCAAAGTGATTCATTAACATTCACCTAGTTTCTGGTCAACTATAAGAAAACTGTTGAGTTTTAACACAGGGCATTGAGTCTTTCTGTCCAAATGTTAATAGCTTTAAACAAATAAGTGTCAATCACACCATGTCACTGAAAAGGCAGCTTCAGATCTCCGTCTCGCAACATGTTACGCCTACGCTAACTCATCAAAAGTATCTGGACACTCCTGCGTAAAACGAAATCGATCACCAGGTGTCACCAGAGGCGCACCCGCCGGTATAAAAGGGATCGTGGAGATTTTTGTAGTCAGTAGACGAGCAGTATCAGCGGAGTGGATCGATCAGGAGAGCTCGATGACGTCGAACATGGACTAGTCATTGGATGTGATCCGAGTAACAAAACCCTCAGGGACATTTCAATCCTTCTCAAGCTGGCCAAATCGACGGTTGGTGATGTGGAAGTGGAGACGCGAAGGAAGAAGCACAGATAAACCAAGACCAGGCACGTATCATTTGCTGACGGACAAGTGTGGTAGTAAAAAGTCGAACGATACCAACGGAAGGAATCCCTAGCGAGTTCTGAAGTGCTACCTGCAGTACAGCTAGTATAAGTACTGTAAATACGGAGTTAGAAAGATTGGGGTACAATGATCGAGCAGCTCTTCAAAAGCCACACATTTCTGTCGACAGTAACGCCCAAGATCTTATAAAGAGTGATCCCACTTCACAGTGGATGATTGGAAACGAATGAACTGGAGTGGTGAATCGCGCTATAGCCTGTAGCAATTGGATGGAAATGTATTGGTTTGGCGAATGCCTGGATAACGTTACCTGCCAGCATGCGTAGTGCCCAAAATGAAGTACAGTAGGGATGGTGTTAGGCTTGGGGGTGGTTTTCGTGGTTAGGGTGTGGGCCCGTTATTGCGCTTAAGGACACGCTAGATGTAGAGAGATACAAACACATTTTATAACACTGTATACTTCATACGACAGAGGAAAATATCGGAGACGGTGATTCTATCGGGGTGACTATGGATCCTGTCTTAAAGCTGCATCTATGAGGCAAGGATTTGTGGACAATAACATTCCTGAAGTGGATCGGCCCCGGCCAGCGTCGACTTCGCTCCAGACCCGAGAGTCCTACGTAAATGCCTTCTCCGGATCCGGCTCTTGAGGTAGAATGGGCTGCCATTCGTCCAAGGACATTCAGCACGCCACTGATAGTCTGGCCAGCTGAGTTCAGCCGTCAGAAAAGCGAAGGGTGAACACACACCACATATTAATGCCCACTAACAAGCGTCCGGATAATTTTGTCCAGATCTGTGTGGTCAGGGTTTTACTAGCGCTTCTACGATGTCTTCGTTCCTTCGGAATGTTACTTCGCAGTTGATACGTGTAGCAGACAGCCGTGACTCATTAACATATCCTCCTGGACAAGGTGTGACTCGTGGCTGGAAGGTAATGGTTCCTTGGGCAACAGTTACAGTTACCAGCGGAGAAATGCTGCTATCGCAGCACAAAAAAGCAAATATGCTCCTCGTTATTAAAGGCACTGACTGAAAAGCAGTACCAGCTGCATCATTCCACCTTCCTCAGCACCTTTAAAAAGGTTCCAAAAAATTTTGGGAAGCGAAACATTCGTGCTCTTTTTAAAATGCCACTAACCTTTCATTTCCACAAGCAGCCCTAACTGGAGCTTGTTCCCACCCACCAGGCCATCGCAATAAGTCGCTGATACCCATCCACTCCCACTTGCCCAGTCTCACTCACCCATTCAGCCAAACTCACTTCCATTATCTCTTCGTGTCTCTCTAACTGTCTATGTCTCCTGTCTCACAGCCACAGTCCCTTTTGTTCTGTCCTGCTACTACTACTACTACTACTACTATTTCTACTACTACTGTTACTACCGTCTGCTGTCACTGTCGCTGTCTCCCTCTTGCCCTCTCTTATTGCTGGTGTCTCATTCATTCTGTGTCACGGGTGCTGTCTCTTCTTACTATCACTATTTCTCTTTTCTATTGACATTGTCATATACCCTGTCTCTTTAGCACAGACTCTCACCCACTTCCATTTTCTCCATCTTTTCACTCTTCTCCCATCAGTACTCTTTCCTTCATTCTTTCCCAAGTACTGTTGTGTGAGTGAACTCTATTCCACTGCCATTGTGTCCCTCTCTCCACCTCACATTGCCAGTGTCTCCTTCGCTCTTTCTATACCATAACCGTGTATAATATCGTTCAATGTTTATTACTTTTCCGTTTCTTTCTCACTGTCATTGTGTCTTTCTTTCTGAACATATAAAAGCGCAAACATGTTCAAGTGCAAAAATTTTTGGGAAAATTTTTAAAGGCGCTGAGTATGGGAGAATGAGGCAGCTGGTACACCACTTTTCAGTTAGAATATTTTAATAAGCAGCAGCAAGTTCGCCATTTCTGTGCTCCGATAGGAGCACTTTCCCGCCGCTGCACCTCTTTTCAGTGTTACAGCAGAGCATATCATTTACATGACAAGAGCTCTATGGTTCAATAGAATTTTGATTATTTATGTGATTTTACACCTCAAACAGGAACTCATGCGCACAAAAATTTTGCACGTGCTGCATTATTCCAACATGGGGTTCCCAGAACCCTTCTCATGATAACGGACACACTTTACAGCCTATTTCTGCTGGCTACGTCAATTTAAAAACTACGATTTCACATTACTCCGGATTTTACGTGTGGATCTTACGTGCACAAGTATGGTAACTTTGAACGTCTTTATGTTGGAAATGGATACAAATATCGAGAAAACTTTGAAGTCTGTTCGAGATCGGGACCTCATGAACACATCGTTAAAATTCAGTCATTTGCTGTGCATCGCCTCTTAGAACCTACGGCTCCATTTTGGTACCCAAAATCAAAGTTTTTCGAGTTTTCTCAGAAATCGCCCATGATGTAAATGGTGCCTCCATGAGCCCCTTAAGACGCGCTGTAGACCACGTCTAAAGTAGAAAGAATCAATTGATCTGCCCCAATTGTCTACGCTGGAGGAAGTATGTAAGATTCATAATTTTATCCTGTTGTGTAGGATGATTACAGTAATAGGATCCTTTTGTTAGCTATACAAATGGACCCTAGGCCAAGGACTATCCGAAACACTTGACCCTCAATTTCTATCACCAATACAACCCGAGGTATGAGACACGGAAAAATGACGTTTAGTCAAGCCCACAACGCGTGTGTGGTGCACTTCCTTGCAGCCCCGTAGACGGAACGAAGTTCTCCTCACTCGGCTTCGGATAGGCCACAGTCCCATGACGCACGGCTTCCTGCTCCGGCGAGAGGACCCTCCAATGTGTGGTACTTCTGGCGTCCAGGTCACTGTGCGCCACTTTTAGGAAATACTCAAACGAATGTGGTTAAAGTTTTAAAGTTCTGTGACTTGTCCAGTGTTTTTATCAAGATTTTAGGGAGAGAGTCTTAATTTGTTCACTGGGTGACTGGCTCGCTCATATTTTATGTAAGTTGCCAGCCAGTGACAATTTCCTGTGGCATCCTTGACGCTCCTTTCTCGTTTTCCTTACGTTTTATTTTCTTATGCAGTATTTTTCTTCTTTTCCCGGTTTCTTTGCGCGTATGCTTCCATTTTACTAAGTTTGCCCACATTCGTTTCTTTTAATGTGTGTCAGGGCGCTGATGACCTCAACGTTGAGCGCCCATAAGCCCCAACACACACACACACACACACACACACACACACACACACACATTTTGGAACATACCACCGCATATACACCAGTAACAAAGGTAGACTGCAGAGTGCCGAGTACATACTGTAGCCTCACTGCGCAAGCGGCGCCACCGTTTCAACTTGGGAAACGTGACACTTTTACAGCTGCTAGTGTGTTGTGCATTTTCGACTGTAGTCTTGTACTCGCCTGTTATGCAAACATGATATCCCATAGCGTAGTGAAGTACTCGTACAAACGTTTTGTATTCAGATTTTCATATAAATGCGTCCAGTTGTCAGAAGTTAATATAATACAGAAAACTAGTTACTTGTGGCAATACATTTTTGTAAGAGATGAAAGTAACGAAAGTTCTATAGTTTCGATATGTTAGCAGTGTCATTACCTTGCAGGAGGATCTTGTCAATAGCCAGTTATTTAATGATCGTTGTCCTCGGTCAACCACAAAATATTTTGAGAAAATTCTGTTTTTAAATATGAACTCTTACCTGTTGAATGATACGCGAATATTATATTTCGAACCATCAACAAATATTTGGTAATTCAAAGTTTACAACGATTTTCTCAACCACACGAAACATTGCCTCAATAAGTGAAAGGTGGCTACACTGAGCCACAGCGCCAGAGATCGCGCCAGAGAGTATTGTTCCGCCGCCTCCTCTGGCAGTGATTATTGAGACGTAGCGGCAGGCAGTTCTTGCCGAGAAGTTGTGGTGGACACTGCTTGTCGTGAAGTTGGAGTGAGATGTGGTAGTGGAGAGTGTTGTTCCATGTTTATGCAGTTATTTGATGGGAGAGATAGCAGATGTTATTCCAATGGAGATATTGTATTGATCTGAGTGCTTTTCGTCAATATATATGAAGGTAATAAAACGCTATGTTCTTTTATTATTTGTGTATCGCAAATAATGCATCATTACAGGTTCAGTCAACAAAGCATCTGGCTTGTGTTCTTGTATTAGAGTGTAATTCTGCTTTCCTTACGCAATTATAGTATTTCTAATTGTCTTTTATCACGTCAGTATAATTGGTATTTAAAAATTCTTGTCTTGTTGAAGAAGAACCGTGCCAGATGTGCGTTGAGTCATACTACCACATACAGAACAGCTAAGCTTGTGCTTGTTGTGGCGTTGGTTTTATAGTTGCTGGGGACTTAATTAATTAATTGTGTTAATGAAAATTTTCATTTCATTCTTTGTTGTTGTTCTATGCAGTCAGATTGCGTACTAATACTAGTCAGGGCCAGCCGTTTACGAAACAGCGTAATCGGACATACAGCTACTAAAAAATATTTGCATTATAATTCAAATAAGCCCCCATGCATAAGCTATCAGCTCCCTGTAACTGGAGCGTTGTAACCTCCTGTTCGTAATTAACACTTTAGCCCTGTGGTCGTCAAATTGCGCCCCGTGGGCAGCATGCGGCCCGCATCAAATGTTTGTGCGGCCCGTGATTTTATGATAATATGCATCTAGCAATAAACAGTTAAATCTAAAACGGCCACTAATGTTTGGTGTGGAACCTGATAACGTCGGCTGACAGAGATACACTGATCTGTATTACTCGTTAAAAAATTTTAATAGCTTGTACGTTTCAAAAACTGTTGAGTTTTCGCGTTAACTAAAAGGTAACTTTACACTTATTTCTATAGATTATGACTTACACATAGTAACTATTTTCTTGTGGCCAATAGCGTGCTTAGGTACTGAATTTTTTGTAAGCTTCGTATTTTTTCACTATTTTATTTTTTAATGTATTTTAAACAGCGTATGTTTTTTTAAAAACTGTGAAATTCACATTTAGTGAAAGATAATTTTAAATTGATTTTCATATATTTGAAGATGGTTTCCAACCATCCGAAACCCGTTATTAGCGAACTTTAATTTTATGTTTTACTAGCTTGGCACCCGCTGCTTTGCTCGCATGGACTGCACACTATGAGATCAAAGGTATCCTGACACCGAGAAAAACACACGTTTTTCATATTAGGTGCACTGTGCTGCCACCTACCGCCAGGTACTCCATATCAGCGACCTCAGTAGTCATTAGACATCGGGAGAAAGCAAATTGGGGCGATCCGCGGAACTCAAGGACTTTGAACGTGATAAGGTAATTGCGTGTCACTTGTGTCATACGTCTGTGCGCGAGATTTCCAGACTCCTAAACATCCATAGGCCCACTGTTTCCGATGTGATAGTGAAGTGGAAACGTGAAGGGACACCTACAGCACAAAAGCGTACAGACCGACCTCGTCTGTTGACTGACAGAGACCGCCGGCAATTGCAGAGGGTTGTAATGTGTAATAGGCACACATCTATCCACACAATCACACAGGAAATCCAAACTGCATCAGGATCCAATGCAAGTACGATGACAGTTAGGCGAGTGGTGAGAAAAATTGGATTTCATGGTCGAGCGGCTGCTCTTAAGCCACACATCATGCCGATAAATGCCAAACGACGCGGTGTTACGGTGTGGTAGAGTTTTTGATGGAGGAGGCTTGCACCCCTTGTTGTTTTGCGTGGCACTACCACAGTACAGGCTTAAATTGATTTTTAAGCACCTTCTTGCTTCCCACTGTTGAAGAGCAATTCGAGGATGGCGATTGCATCTTTCAACACGATCGAGCACCTGTTCATAATGCACGGCCTGTGGCGGAGTGGTTACACGACAATAACATCCCTGTAATGGACTGACCTGCACGGAGTCCTGGCCTGAATCGTAAAGGACACCTTTGGGATGCTTTGGAACGCCGACTTCGTGCCAGGCCTCACCGACTAACATCGATATCTCTCCTCAGTGCAGCACTCTGTGAAGAATGGATTGGCATTCCCCGAGAAACCTTCCAGCACCTGCTTCAACGTATGTTTGCAAGAGTGGAAGCTTTCATCAAGGCTAAAGGTGGGCCAACACCATACTGATTCCAGGACTACAGATGGAGGGCACCACAAACTTTTAAGCAATTTTCAGCCAGGTGTTCCGATACTTTTGATCACATAGTGTATAGTCTGCAATTTTTTTTGTTTATCTTTAATCGAATTTTCATATTGTTCAAAAACTTCAACATCTGCTACACTATTCACGCTAATTAAGACACTAGGAGCATTACCTTTTCCAAACTTCCTTCTGATCATAAAGCGATTCTGGTAGTTGGATTCCTTTTGCGCTCTTATGGTGACATTTCTTTAGAAACTTTCAACCCATGACATGTATTTCTTTATAATAACTGTGAAGTGAAATACCGATTTTCATAGATTTAGCTGAAAATTTTTTTAATGTAGCGTAATATTTTCTCAAAAATTTTCTTATCCTATTTCACCTCATTAGAAGTTGATTTTCCAAAAGCAATGAAACACGGTTTTTTCCTTTCCTAAACAAGCGTAATACAGTTTTTTCATAGATTTAGCTTTGACAATTTCATAAGATTTTTCATGTGCTACTTCTCTTTTCAGGGGATGTATTTCCAAAAACTTTGAAACATATATTTTTGAAATTTCTAATCATGACATCAAATACCAATATCCGTAGCTTTAAGAATGCCTTGGTAAATATTTAATAATGTTTTGTTTCCAAAAGACTTCCACCCAACTACTTTACCCCCTTAGTGGTTGAATTTCCAAAAATGATAAAATATGTATTTTTTATTTCTGATTCAGAAACCAAATGTCAATTTTTTCGTAGTTATAGCTTCAGAATTGCCTTAATAGCGATATATTTTCCATTTTTAAAGAATGGCTACATTATAAGACCCACACCCACTCCAAATTTTAAGTTTTTATCCTTAGCGGTTTCGGCTTGGTGATAATGTATCCGAGAATTAGTCGGACCCTGTGTCACCCCCGTAGGTGTTGAATTTCGAAAAACATTGAAACATGTATTTTTTTCATTTCCAACCTAGAATCCAAATACCAATTTTCTTGTATTTAGCTTTAAGATTGTTTCAACAATGAAATGTTTCCATCAAACCCCTTGGGGTGTTAAATTTCTAAAAACAGTAACATGCTGATTTTTTATTTCTAACAGAGAAGTCAAATATCAATTTTCATAGATTTATCTTCAAAAATGCTTACACAATGAAATATTTCGATAAAAATTTTCATGCCTTACTTAAGTGCCGTAGAGTATGAATGTCCGAAATCAGAGAGACACATATTTTATTTCTAACTACGAACCCAAATTCAAATTTTCATAGATTCAGCACTAAAAATGCTTCTAGAATGAAAGGTTTCATACAATATTTCATATCGTATTTCACCCTCTTAGAGGATGAATTTATTTCCTAATACACTGCAACACTTGTTTTTTTATTTGTATCCGAGAAGTGAAATACCAGTTTTCATATATATATATGAACTTTAGCAGTTCTTTAATAATGATTTGCATTAAAAAACCTTTCAGCCACTATTTGATCCTCATAGAAGTCAAGTTTCCAAGTATGCTGAAACATGTTTTTCTTTATTTCTAACCAAGAAACTGAATAACAGTTTTCGTAGATCTAGCTTCAGAATTGTGTGAACGGTGACATACCTTTAAAGCACTTTTCATCCCCCGCTTCATCGTCTTACGGGTATACTTTCGGAAAATCCCTTGTTAAACGACGTTTACAGTATAAAATCAACACCCTATCCAAATTTCTAGTTTCTATCCTTAGCGGTTTGGGCAGGGTGATAATGGGTCACTATATATGTATAGGGCAGGGCAAATAAAATTGGCCTGGAGAACAGAGTGGGAGGTTGCAAAGAAACACAGCAGAGGGAAGGAAGCACAGTACTGACCAGACTATAGTAGATGTTGAAAGTGTCAACCACTCATCTCTTGGCACAGCAAGTAGCTGAAGGAAGATCGAAGCTGTACTGCTGGAATTACTGCACTCTCATCCGAAATTTTCTGCTGCAGTTCTTGAAGACTGTGAGGGTTGTTGCGGAACGCCTTAAACTCGACAGCTCGCCTCACAAAGTAATCGCACAGATCTGATCTGGGTGGCCAGCTAGGGTCGCGATCAGACTGCAGGTCCGCGTGGAGTATTCGTCCCCATAACCGACGTGATACATCTGTCTCTTGCGACATGCATCAGGTTATTTTTGTCGGACTCTAAAGCATTTTCTGGTGAGCTCCAGCCACATTTTCTGGTGTTCGGGCACGTATTGGAATGTTTTGACTTGTTCATAACACATCCAGATTTTCGGACTAAACTCTGCATGGCACTCTTTTCAGGCACTTCGACACCATTACACTTCACAGCAAACAACTGACCAGACCGAAGACCAGCTGCTCCACTGTGAGTAGCATCGTCTCCTTTGCACTGCTGCATTCACACACACACAGCCCGCACGACGCGCTGAATAGCAGCGGATCATGTGGCCGGCGTAAATGTGGTGTGCGCGTCACGGGGTGCAGTTGTATGGATACATTCATGTCCACTCGTATCCAGTCTTCCGGGCCACTTCTATTTGCCCCACGCTGTATATGGATTGCGATCAAGACTACGTCATGATTATAGTTCAGAACTTCTGAAGAGCGTAGTTTTCCTGCCCAGTAAGAAACAAAAATACTAACAGAAACATTAATATTTATAGATGTGCTAAATATCAACTGACATTGGTGAATTCGGCCGTGAGGTAAGCAAAGTTGGCCGCTTACCGAGGGTCATGGAGACAAGTAGTTCGGCCACTGCAGGTTTGAAGGATCTGAGAAGGGGCATTTTTCAGTCCGATCAGCTGTTATGGTATACATTTTTAGCCGCAAGCAACATGGATTCGTGGATGCGCATTACACAGACGATCATCTTTAGATGTGACATATTTTTGTAGAAAGGACTAGGAAATTAAATTAAGGTCGTTGCAATTCAACGCAATGTGTAGAAGAAAAATTTTATTAAAAGCTTAATAAAAATTTGTGATAGTGTCTCATATTGCGTAATGGATTTAAAACTAAGCACAGTTGTTATGTATGTTTGCATGTGGGGATATTCTACCGCTAAAGAATTATTACAATTCTGCTTGAGACCTTCAGCCATCATTTAGTTTGCAATGGTTCAAATGGCTCTGAGCACTATGGGACTCAACTGCTGAGGTCATTAGTCCCCTAGAACTTAGAACTAGTTAAACCTAACCAACCTAAGGACATCACAAACATCCATGCCCGAGGCAGGATTCGAACCTGCGACCGTAGCGGTCTTGCGGTTCCAGACTGCAGCGCCTTTAACCACACGGCCACTTCGGCCGGCTTTAGTTTGCACAATTGACTATTAATTTCGGTCAACGGCCATTATCAAGCTTAGCCTTGAACGAAAAAATTAAACCATTAGAGGTTACACTGTTTACAGGAAGATATGATATTTAATAACAAAAGTAATTTGTTTTATGAAGCCCACCATAGTACGTGAAACATTTATCACAATAATAACTGTATTCACATATTTTCGTCAAGAAAAAAACTAAAACACCAATCATCATCATCATCGTCAAGAAAAAGTTTTGAGAGTTTTTCCATTGGGTATCTTCAAGAGAATTGCATCTCACTCTTATAATATATACTGAAGAGCCAAAGAAACTGGTACACCTGATTAATATCGTGTAGGGCCCCCGCGAGCACACAGAATTGCCGCAACACGACGTGGCACGGACTCGAATAATGTCTGAAGTAGTGCTGCAGGGAACCGACATCATGAATCCTGCAGGGCTGTCCACAGATCCGTAAGAGTTAGAGGGACTGGAGATCTCTTCTGAACAACACGTTTCAAGGCATTTCTGATGTGCTCAACAGTGTTCATATTTGGGGATTTTGACGGGCAGCGGGAGTGTTGAAGCTCAGAAGAGTGTTCCTGGAGCAACTCTGGAGCAATTCTGGGCGTGTGGGGTGTCGCATCGTCCTGCTGGAATTTCCAAAGTCAGCCGGAATGCACAATGGACATGAATGGATCCAGGTAATAAGACAAGATGCTTAAGTATCTAAACACATCAGGGGTCCCATATCACTCCAACTGCACACGCCATACACCATTACAGAGCCTCTACCAGCTTGAACAGTCACCTGCTGGCATTCAGGGTCCATGGATTCATGAGGTTCTCTCCATACCCGTACACGTCCATCCGCTCGATACAATTTGAAACGAGACTCGTCCGACAAGGCAACTTGTTTCCTGTCATCAATAGTCCAATGTCGGTGTTGACGGGCCCAGGCAATGTCGCACAGTCATCAAAGGTACACGAGTGGGTCTTCGGCACCGAAAGCCCATATCAATGATGTTTCGTTGAATGGTTCGCACGCTGACACTTGTCAGCATTGAAATCTGCAGTAATTTGCGGATGCGTTCCACTTCTGTCACGTTGATCGATTCTCTTCAATCATCGTTTGTCCCAGGATCTTTTTCCGGCCGCAGCGGTGGCGGAGATTTGATATTTTACCGGATTCTTAATATTCGTGGAACACTCGTGAAATGGTCGTACGGGAGAATTTCTACTTCATCGCTACCTCGGAATTGCAATGTCTCATCGCTCGTGCGCCGACTATAACACCACGTCGAAACTCACTTAAATCTTGATAACCTGCCATTGTAGCAGCAGTAACCGATCTAACAACGTCTTATATGGGCGTTGCCGAGAGCAGAGTCGTATTATGCCTGCTTACATATCTCTGTATCTGAATACGCATGCCCACAACAAGCCCTTTGGCGCTTCACTGTATTAATATTATCCGGCCGCTGTGACCGAGCGGCTCTAGGCGCTTCAGTCTGAAACCGCGCTTCTGCTACGGTCGCAGGTTCGAATCCTGCCTCGGGCATGGATGTTAGTAATGTCCTTAGGTTAGTTAGGTTTAAGTAGTTCTAAGTCTAGGGAACTCATGACCTCGGATGTTAAGTCCCATAGTGCTTAGAGACATTTGAACCATTTTTGTTTCATTATTAATAACCAACTAATCATCCGCTCACGAGTGAAACACAACAAATTTCGCCAGGCAATTATAGTGCCACAACTTTGGGGTATATGAGGAGAGCAGCAATTTGGAACAGCGAAAAGTCGACACGAAGTGTTCCGAATTGTGTCTTCATCAGTACCTATGGGCTGGCGGTCAGCTTATCACGCCCTTTCTATAGCTAGTCTATCAGGGCTCATAACGTCCTAATTTATGTAGGATACCAATTAATGGTAATGTCGGTACATACACTCCTGGAAATTGAAATAATAACACCGTGAATTCATTGTCCCAGGAAGGGGAAACTTTATTGACACATTCCTGGGGTCAGATACATCACATGATCACACTGACAGAACCACAGGCACATAGACACAGGCAACAGAGCATGCACAATGTCGGCACTAGTACAGTGTATATCCACCTTTCGCAGCAATGCAGGCTGCTATTCTCCCATGGAGACGATCGTAGAGATGCTGGATGTAGTCCTGTGGAACGGCTTGCCATGCCATTTCCACCTGGCGCCTCAGTTGGACCAGCGTTCGTGCTGGACGTGCAGACCGCGTGAGACGACGCTTCATCCAGTCCCAAACATGCTCAATGGGGGACAGATCCGGAGATCTTGCTGGCCAGGGTAGTTGACTTACACCTTCTAGAGCACGTTGGGTGGCACGGGATACATGCGGACGCGCATTGTCCTGTTGGAACAGCAAGTTCCCTTGCCGGTCTAGGAATGGTAGAACGATGGGTTCGATGACGGTTTGGATGTACCGTGCACTATTCAGTGTCCCCTCGACGATCACCAGTGGTGTACGGCCAGTGTAGGAGATCGCTCCCCACACCATGACGCCGGGTGTTGGCCCTGTGTGCCTCGGTCGTATGCAGTCCTGATTGTGGCGCTCACCTGCACGGTGCCAAACACGCATACGACCATCATTGGCACCAAGGCAGAAGCGACTCTCATCGCTGAAGACGACACGTCTCCATTCGTCCCTCCATTCACGCCTGTCGCGACACCACTGGAGGCGGGCTGCACGATGTTGGGGCGTGAGCGAAAGACGGCCTAACGGTGTGCGGGACCGTAGCCCAGCTTCATGGAGACGGTTGCGAATGGTCCTCGCCGATACCCCAGGAGCAACAGTGTCCCTAATTTGCTGGGAAGTGGCGGTGCGGTCCCCTACGGCACTGCGTAGGATCCTACGGTCTTGGCGTGCATCCGTGCGTCGCTGCGGTCCGGTCCCAGGTCGACGGGCACGTGCACCTTCCGCCGACCACTGGCGACAACATCGATGTACTGTGGAGACCTCACGCCCCACGTGTTGAGCAATTCGGCGGTACGTCCACCCGGCCTCCCGCATGCCCACTATACGCCCTCGCTCAAAGTCCGTCAACTGCACATACGGTTCACGTCCACGCTGTCGCGGCATGCTACCAGTGTTAAAGACTGCGACGGAGCTCCGTATGCCACGGCAAACTGGCTGACACTGACGGCGGCGGTGCACAAATGCTGCGCAGCTAGCGCCATTCGACGGCCAACACCGCGGTTCCTGGTGTGTCCGCTGTGCCGTGCGTGTGATCATTGCTTGTACAGCCCTCTCGCAGTGTCCGGAGCAAGTATGGTGGGTCTGACACACCGGTGTCAATGTGTTCTTTTTTTCCATTTCCAGGAGTGTATGTAGCTACAGGTGCCGCTCACAGTCTCAGTATTGGCTCCTGAACGAAAACGTTTGACGACCATTGATTTAGCCTGTCCCTCTTTTAAGTGCGTTGTGGACGTAAGGTACTATGGGAAGTTGGATGTGATCTATTACAACAGTTCAACGCCAGTGGAAATACGTGTCACACAGAATGCCCATATTCACCACCTGGCCTGGAAGCTATCTTGTGCTACATTTTTAAACTGAGAACGACTTCCGAAATTCGGTTACCACAACAGTTCTCGTCTCGGCCAAGATAAAGATTTTCGGGAACTACTTGCCAACTCAGCACCATCTTAAGACTCATAACAACATGCAAATTTCCAATTTTCTTAGGGATGACGACATCTTTTGCGTGAATGCTATGTCAACAGCTTTTATGGGGTCTATACAGTATACAGTAAGTAATAGCACAGGCTAGAAATACTATTCTTTGTGGTATAGAATAGTTCTAAGAAAACTAATTTATTCTGAAGTGATACATTTCACATTGTTATCAGGTTACGCACGGTTTCAGTAGGAAAACATAATTAATGGGTACGTAGATAGTGAAGATGGTATTAGGAAGTTAGTTCCTTAGTCCCTTGAAGAAGGTAACTTGTCGACAGCGGTACCTCACAAATGAAAATAATTTGTGAATTAAATCAGTTTCTCTATCACTCAGTGACACTACAAACCAGGGAAATTGGTGCGCTGGAAATTCTTTATGATCGCCTTACATATTATTAACCTCATCCTGAAACCGAAAATCTGATAAACGATCGCAGACCGAGATAGTAGTGCTTAAAGAAAGTCGAACACATTTCACGTAGAGCCACCTAAAAGGATATTCTCTGCAAGAACCACAAAATGATTTCGCCAGATCTGATAGTGCCCGCTTCACACGCCAGTGGACGGCCGATGTTTTGTGTGACTGGACATGAGGAGTTGTTTCCGTCATTCTGTGACAGTGTAATCATAACATCGAAGGGGTCTTCACGAAACAGTCCGAAAAGTGTCCCTAGACAATAAATCATAGCTCTAGTGAAGGATAGCCAGCAGAAAATTCTGAAAAAGTCTCAACGTCATTTAGCAGTAAAGGTAGGAATACTCGTAAAAAGGCCATCAAGCCGGAGTTTTGTCAAAAAAAGGATGAGCATCGTAATTAATGCAAATACATCACACCCACTAACCGTGAGATCACGATGGAGAACATAGAATTACCAACTCATCTTGCAAGCGGAAGCGTACTCCAGTTAATACATCTACCAAGGTATTCAACAGCCTGTTCAGACGAAGTATGAGCAAATCTAATGATCGTCTCTGACTGTAGTTACTCGAGAATAAATTTGTCTTATCACTCTTATAATAGTAAACATTCAGTGAAGCACAATATCACCATGAAAAAGTTAAAATATTAAGGATTAGCTGACTCAACCGGCTCATGGTTTTATCTTACCTGAATGACAAAAAGAAAAGTGTATCAGTTCCATCTCTACCACATACTGAAAGACGCAATCAGAGATGTTCCATTTTGCGTCATCCATTGTTTCTCGTATATGTAAACGATCTTACACTTACCATTTCACAAGCTACAAATTTTGTCCTTTTAACAGATGATAGGAGTATAGGAATAAAAGGCAGTACCTGCCTCTTTATGGAAGAGTGTCGCTAACGCAACTTTTAACACCATCAATGAAAGGTTCAAAGCAGGTGCATTATCAACGAATTTTGGCAGCACTTGGTAAATACAGTTTTGTACTTCTCGTAGAACTCCACGAATTGAACAAAAATCCTTTGCAAAACAATACTATACAAGAAGTAGAAAATGTTAATTTTTAGAAATACAGATAGACGACAATGTAAACTGGAAAACCAACTGGTGAGTATTAATAAAGTACTTTAGTTCAGCTATGGTTGCAGTATGCATAATAACTACTATATGCGACTTAGAAAAGAAGAAACTAATTTATCCTGCATATTTCCATTCAGTAATGAGTCGTGAAATCATTTTTTGCGAACGCAAAAGTGCATTCTAAGAATTGTACCCGGTGTCAATTGTAGAAAATCCTGCAGAGATCTGTACAAAGAACTTGGTAGTCTGACAACTAACAGACATTAATTTCCGTTATTATAACCATTATCCTTCTTTTGTGAAAAAATATAAAAAACATTAACACTAGGATCAAAAGCAACCTCTACATAGGCTGCTAGAGCTTAACATCAGTACAGAGGAGAGTCAGATTCTAAAGTACACACGTATGGAGCAATCTGCCAGAGCACTTTAAACGTCGCGTACGCAATGTGGTGGAGAATGCAAGAATTCTGTGTTGAGCAATACCTTTTACTCGATTTATGAGAGTCTCACAGAAATTCTTAAATTAGATATTTAAGGTTATTTCATAATTAGGGTCACTGCTGTTATATAATAACAGGGTGTACACGATCCGGGACAAGCGGGAGATCCGGGAAAAACCCGAGAATTTTTTCATCCGGGAAAAAACCGAAAATTGTTTAGAATTCAGGGAATTTATCATTGTTTTAGTGTTCAGTTAAATTTTTGTGTTTTTGACTGGTAAAAATCTACACTCTAACAAAGGATATTACTGTATCCCGCTACTGCAGACTACTACTGCAGTATCAAAACATGAACGAGAGAAAAAAAACGAAAATAAAACTTAAGTTGCAAAGGAAATATGCCATATGCAACAACAAAACAGTGCTCATACATGCGTCTGCCAACAGCAAAGTGTGTCAAAGGCTTGTGTCAAAGGCTTAGGAAGACTGCACTGCTTCATAACAACAAATTGCCTCCGATGAGCGTGATGTGACAACTGTTTAAATTAGATTCGTTTGAGCAGTTATGGGCGGGCTCTTGCGCATGCGCAGTTGAGTCGTGTATGAGCAGTACCAAACTCCCGCTTCTGGTTACAGAAGTGTGGCTGGGCGCCACTACTTAATACCGCCCCGGTTGGAAATAATAGCAGAGAGCAGTCTGACTTGTGGTGGGGAGGTGGGTCGTCTCCACCTGACCTGTGTCTACGTTCAGTGATTTTGTTGTTTGCTGTTCGTTTGTTGCTTGACTTTTGTGGCCGAGAGCTATCAAATGAATTAAAATACGTTCGCATAATTACGGAAGGCCAAAATATGTTATTAGTTTCAGATATTATTTCCATCTTTCTGTCAGTCAAGCTTAATCGCCTTGCGCTGGCCGGAGTGGCCGAGCGGTTCTAGGCGCTATAGTCTGGAACCGCGCGACTGCTGCGGTCGCAGGTTCGAATCCTGCCTCGGGCATGGATGTGTGTGTGATGTTCTTAGGTTACTTAGGTTTAAGTCGTTCTAAGTTCTAGGGGACTGATGACCTCAGAAGTTAAGTCCCATAGTGCCTAGAGCCATTTGAACCTTAATCGCCTTGCAGAACAATGAAATTATTTCTGCCAGTTTGCTAAAGAGATTTGGCTTTCATTAATCTTTTCTGCTGAGGCAGTCACTTTCTTTGAAACGAAGTATTTAATTTCACACTATTGGCTAGTTTCAACTGTTCGCTGCATTTCAAGTGCACGTATGGCATTATGCTATAATAAAGAACCAAACATGAGATAATACAGTACTGGTACTCCAAGAAAATTTACGTACAATTGTCCAGTACGAACATATATACGGGCTTTCTGCATCATCGTAGCTCCGCAAGCGCGGTGATGCCTGTTATCTGGCGCTCTCTTGCAGCTGCTGAAACGAACCTATTTCTAACAGGTCACGGGAAAATATTGTGAATGGTGGTTTCAAGAGCTTTACATTCAAAGCAAATTTCCTTTTACGCAATATGAACTATGTGCGAGAATGTATGATGAATTTCTTAAATCACAAAGCGTTTGACTCTGATTAAAAAATCAACTCTTTGAGGACGAGCCATCAAGAAGAATTTCGAGCCCAGAAGATCAGACATTTACGTCGTAATTAAAAATTGTACTGGCACATTTGTGTGATGTATCTTAAAGTGTATCAAGCGCAAAAAAGATCAACATTGTGTGTGGATGCTTAACTTCTCTTCCAGCTTATTAATCTTCGAGAGCAATTTTATATGTGAATGCTATGTATATTAATTTAAACCATTAACTTTTCTTATTTGTGTGTTAGCGCTACTTAAGAGTGATCTTGCTATTGGCTGACTATATCACGTGTCCTATGCTGTCATCAGCTGGCGAGATCACGTGACATGAGCTATGACTGGTCTACAAAAGCGCATCCTAATCTCGATTTCAATGCTTCAGAGAGTGACATGCGTTGTTTGCCGGAATTCAAATTTATACCTTCGTAATACGAAAATATGTAGCGTACATGTTGCTGCACATCAAAGGTCTTAAAAAACGTGCCCTCCCCCCCCCCCCCCCCCCCGAATTTCGTTTTCTTAAGTGCTGGGAAATTCTACGTCTGTATATAAAACTATAAACATTCAAAGGATTGATGAGTTTTACAGTGCCGAGGAATAACTTAACACGGAAAAAGTGTATTTTCACCTGGGAGAAAGTGTATTTTTAACCGGGAAATCCGGGAAAAATCCGGGAATTTTTTTTCCTTGTCCACATATACACCCTGAATATTCTTTCATAGTGCTAAGTCATTTCCTGGTATTACAGCTGAATTACATTAAATGCAAATGATGTCTTTAGGCGGCCCGTGGATCACTCTTCGCTGAAGTCATTGAATAGCAATAAGATGACAGAATTTAAATAGTAAACTTGATGTTTGAGGCTGTAGAGTTCGCTTATTGTCACTAGAAAGAATCTTCACGTATACTGGAGAGTATTGTAATACACCACTATAGGAAATTAGCACTCACATACGGTGTACGGAAGGATGACATCATATCATCGCTATAAGGCAAGCTCCACTTATATACAATAGCAAAGTGAGTATATTGGACGAGGATATCACTTAATATATAGCGTTTGGGGAGTGAACGACTGTAATTTTTAGGGCAAAAACTGCACTTAGTTTCTCCCTCTACATGTCATGCCCTTGTCCGTTATGTTCCCTGTGAGCAGATTTAATCTCTAAGTGCTTCTCCAAAATGCCTGTAATATAGTCTGCAGCAGCTGCCGTTACCACCATTTCGTACAAACAACTCTATATCGGGGTATTTTGTTAAATTTAGCAACAGTTGGAAGTGAGAGAACAGAAAATTTGCTGAACAGAATAGATATTTCAACAGTTCATTTCTAGGTACACATTTGTTTCCAAAGTTAAGGAAATTGCACAAGTATTTTTTCATACAACTGGTGCAAAAAATTTGCGTGGTATACTCTACTTATTTGTGTACTGTTTTCAAGGTAATCAACAACAGAAAATCTCTTTGAATCTCGGAAATCACTCAGATTATCCTTACAGGCAGATAGAATCTAAATCGCATTTTTGTAAATGTTCAGAGGTTCCATACAATGCTTCATTTGCTGTTTACTTCAATTTTTTCATCCACATCCAATACACAATCACAAATTGCAGAATAAAGCAGTTGATTCCTTTCTGAAAAAGTTCCTAACATTCACGAGAAACTCGTTTTGACGGTTACTTCTTCCCGGTATTGGATAAATGCGACAATAATATAGCTCGAAAAATTAGTCACTTGTTTCATAAGTACAGCAACTAAACCTTTATCAGCTTCAGATGAGTTTCATTGAGCGATAAACTGCAAACGAAGAAACGCAGGAAATTTATGGAGTGGTGCACTAGTGCACCTATTTGGGTGAAACACTTGCTACTTACCATAGACTTCCGTGAAACGTTTATCAAAGTAAGATGACCAACATTTAGAGACTATGAAATTCGTTACTCGTGCCTGGGATAATATGGACAAGCCTTGCTGTCAATGTCGGGGAAGCTTTACTCACCTGCAATGTATAATATGGTGAAGGTTACGTGGAAGCTGCTTGCGAAGACCTTCCAGCACCTCTAGAGTACGCCAGCGTTGCCTCAGT
Organism: Schistocerca cancellata; assembly: GCF_023864275.1. Taxonomy (NCBI): domain Eukaryota; kingdom Metazoa; phylum Arthropoda; class Insecta; order Orthoptera; family Acrididae; genus Schistocerca; species Schistocerca cancellata. Next base: position 167,720,422 of record NC_064632.1, read on the forward strand.
GGTAAAGGGTGAAGAGAGCGGTGCCGCCCTGCCTTCGGTATGAGGGGTAGGCAACTGGACTCACCAATGGTGGAGACGATGGTGCCGACGAAGTGGAAGCTGCCCGCGAAGTCCCAGCGGCGGCGCTTGTGGATGATGCCGGCGGCGCTGGCGTTCCCGTAGGCGTACAGCAGCCGGTGCACGCGCTCCATCACGTCCGGGGCGCCCTGCGCCGCCCCCGCCGCCCCCTGCGCCGCTCTGCCGCCGCCCGAGCCGTTCGCCGCGCCGCCCCCGGCCTCCGCCCCCAGCTGCGCGGCGTCTCCGCCCCCGGCCGCGAGCCGAGGCGTCGCCGCCCCGGCTGCGGGTCGCGGTTCTCCGGAGGACTGGCAGCACGACGGCGGACTGCCCGTGTCTGTGGCACACACAGTGGCGACGTCAAGGAACGCTCTGCTCTCTTTTCACTATCTTAAAAGCATTAAGGAGTAACGAATTATAACGTGACTGGCAATTAAAGAACCTAATAATGTTGAACGATGTTACCAAAACTCTTGACCGATTTCCTTCAAATTTTTATACGATCCTCTTGTTATTCAGACAGGTGTATGTGTGCTGTGTGTGTGTGTGTGTGTGTGTGTGTGTGTGTGTGTGTGTGTGTGTACCCTATGCCCATCTAAATATCGTATAAAAATTTGAAGGAAATCTCTCAAGAATTTTTGGTAACAGCGTTTGACGTTAACAGGTTTTCTATTTGCCAGTCACGTTGTAATTCGTTACTGGTTAATGCTTTGTTAATAAATATACACTACTGGCCATAAAATTGCTACACCAAGAAGGAATGCAGATGATAAACGGGTATTCATTGGACAAATATATTATACTAGAACTGACATGTCATTACATTTTCAAGCAATTTGGGTGCGTATATCCTGAGAAATCAAAACCCAAAACAACCACCTCTGGCCGTAATAAAGGCCTTGATACGCGTGGGCATTGAGTCAAACAGAGCTTGGATGGCGTGTACAGGTACAACTGCCCATGCAGCTTCAACACGATACCACAGTTCATCAAGAGTAGTGACTAGCGCATTGTGACGAGCCAGTTGCTCGGCCACCATTGACCAGACGTTTTCAGTTGGTGAGAGATCTGGAGAATGTGCTGGCCAGGACAGCAGTCGAACATTTTCTGTATCCAGAAAGGCCCGTACAAGACCTGCAACATGCGGTCGAGTTTCGCAGGGATCGAATGAGGGGTTGAGCCACAGGTCGTAACACGTCTGAAATGAAACTTCCACTGTTCAAATGGCGTCAATGCGAACAAGAAGTGACCGAGACGTGTAACCAATGGCACCCCATACCACCACGCCAGGTGATACGCCAGTATGGCGATGACGAATACACGCTTCCTATGTGCGTTCACCGCGATGTCGTCAAACACGAATGCGACCATCATGATGCTGTAAACAGAACCTGGATTCATCCGAAAAAATGACGTTTTGCCATTCGTGCACCCAGGTTCGTCGTTGAGTACACATCGCAGGCGCTCCTCTCTGTGATGCAAGGCAAGGGTAACCGCAGCCATGGTCTCCGAGATGATAGTCCATGCTGCTCCAAACGTCGTCGAACTGTTAGTGCAGATGGGTGTTGTCTTGCAAACGTCCCCATCTGTTGGCTCAGGGATCGAGCCGTGGCTGCACGATCCGTTACAGCCATGCGGGTAAGATGCCTGTCATCTCGACTGCTATTGATACGAGGCCGTTGGGATCCAGCACGGCGTTCCGTATTACCCTCCTGAACCCACCTATTCCATATCCTGCTAACAGTCATTGGATCTCGACCAACGCGAGCACCAATGCCGCCATACGATAAACCGCAATTGCGATAAGCTACAATCCGACCTTTATCAAAGTCGGGAACGTGATGGTACGCATTTCTCCTCCTTACACGAGGCATCACAACAACGTTTCACCAGGCAACGCCGGTCAACTGCTGTTTGTGTATGAGAAATCGGTTGGAAACTTTCTTCATGTGAGCACGTTGTGGGTGTCGCCACCGGCGACAACCTTGTGTGAATGCTCTGAAAAGCTAATCATTTGCATATCACAGCATCTTCTTCCTGTCGGTTAAATCTCGCGTCTGTAGCACGTCATCTTCGTGGTGTAGCAATTTTAATGGCCAGTAGTGTATATATAGTGTGTAACAGATATAAGTCTGGGCCCGATGCTTTCTGCACAGTCGTACGGAACCACTAAGTCGACCACGCATGCCAGTATAGACTCGCCGTTTTGCGTCCACCTATCCATGCTCAGCACCTGACCTGCTGACCCGGGAAAAATAAGCATTAATGACTTGCTCTTGTCTCGTGTGCGAGGGGCGTTCAATAACTAATGCAACACATTTTTTTCTGAAAGTAGGTTCGCTTTATTCAGGATTCCAATACACGATATTATTCCCCACACTTTTAGCTGCAGAGCCCTATTTTTCAACATAATTTCAATCTGACACCCTTTGCCACCTTACTGGGAGGCCCTGCACGCCTGCGAGGTATCACTGCACTGGTCGACGCTGGAGTCAGCGTCTTGCTCCCCGTCATCCACATACTGCTTGCCATGGAGTGCACACTTCCCTGGGCCAAACACATGGAAGTCGGACGGTGCAAGATCCGCGCTGCAGAGAGGATGAGGAGGAACTGTCCAATGAAATTTTGTCAGCTCCTCTCGTGTGTGCAGATTTGTGTGAGGCCTTGCGTTGTCATAGAGATGGACACGTTCGTTTGCATTTTTGTGGTAACGAACACGCTAAAGTCGTTTCTTCAGCTCGTGTGCTGCTGGGCCTATGCGGGCGTCCACCTGCATCTTAAAGAAGTGACGAAAAGAGCCAAGTTCGATTCAGATCACTTCCTGCCCCGATTAAAAGCTAAACTTCTTCCTTTGAATAGTAAAAAGCTACACCAAAATAAAGCTGTACGAATCGACACTGAAATGCTAAACGAAATTCTAGCAAAATTTCAAGAGGTATCACAACTCAAAACGGAGAAGTGACAGGATATACGAAAAATAAGGCGTACAGAGTAAAAGAAATAGTGTGTTTGCGAAGGTGGCATAAACAAGCATGGTGGACTGTAGATGTGATATGGCGGTCGACCAAAAAGCAGTTACGTATAAAGTCAATCAAAGGGCGACGGCATATAAAGCATAGGGCACAAACAAAACCGAAGATAACTCTCATAGTACAAAAAAGTACGGAAAACTACAAACATACTCCGTAAACAAAGAATAACTGGAGGCATAAGTGAAATCGAGAGCATTGACCTAGAATTCAAACTGAACAATAGCAGGAACTTCTACCGAACCTTCTGGCTGCATGTAAACTGCTATCAATCACCAAGTTTGAACTTCAAGAGGGACTACGGAAAACTAGCAGTGAACAACAAAGAAAACGTGAAATCATAGCCAAGTACTTCCAGAAACAGCATAACTCCGAAGAACCCAGACAAAAATGGACGAGAAAGTCTCTGAGCAAATAAACAACACTCGATGAACCCAGAAGTTTAGTCGCGGGAACTGAAGAACAGCGAAGCCACCAGCCAAGGGATGATATAGCGGAAATGCAGAAAATTAGAGGACACATGACCGTCAATGCTTTAAGTTCAGAGATGAAAAAGATCTCGAGAACTGAAATAATACCTGATGATGGGGAAAAACACTGAATCATCTTCTGCATTAAAAGAGACACAAAACTAGCGTCAGCAATTACCACCGTATTTCTATTATACATCTAATTTACAGTATTTTCCAAAGCAATGCAAGCTAGCCTGATGGAGCAAATGTATCATCAAATTGGCGAATATCGTGCTGGATTCAGGAAATGGAGATCCCGCGTCGAGCAGATCAGGAATATGAAAAGAGTACTGGATAATCTTCCACGTGAAGAAGGCCTATGAAGAGGTCGAGTGGGAATTTGCAACAGACGCAAAAAGAGGATAATGTATCAAGCTGACTCCGACAACAGAAACAGCTTCAAAAGTAAAATTAATAGGACAGTTCGCCACAGAATTTTTAATTAAAATCAAATTAAAATTAAAACCAGTGTCCGACAGGGTGATGGACTGTCAAAGTTCTCTTCGATTGTAGGTTAGAGAAGGTTATCTGAGTATGAGAAAAGGTAATTAACACTGGAGGTTCAAAGGAGGGTGTTAGAGTCAACTGCCTTACACTCGCCCATGGCCTGGAGATCACGTCAAGAAACACTGAGACAGCTGTGGAATAGATAAACACCTTGAAGGAACAAGCACAAACTGTGTTTCTAATGTTGGTGGTTTTAAAGTGGTAAAATTAAGTATACAGTGGTTGATGAATGACCTGTGGTACTGTGAGACGTCGATGAAGCAAAAAGTGATAATGATATAGGGATGTTGTTTTACAGTGGTCGAAGTATATGTATGAAAGTAAAAGTATAAAAAGCAATAGTGATAAAAGGTAAAGTGATAAAGATAATTTTATAATGAGGAGAAATGTGAAAAGGGCTGATGAAAGTAAAAGTATATGAAGCAATGGTTATAAGATAAAACGATAATGATAAATATATAATGAAGAAAACAGTGATGAGGATTGAAGAAGAAAATGAGAATGCATAAAGACTGAGTGTATTGGGAGAAAATGTTGGTTACTTCACTTGTGTCTTACTGCTGGCTTTAGCCAAATCGTCTTTACATAATTTATTCTAGTTTCAATCAAAGAAAAATGCTGAAGTTGAAGCAACAAAACAGGTCATTTATAATGTTATTTATTCAGTAAGTTAAGTTTACTTAGGAGTACCATTTAAATATTTATTTCCTTTCCATTTTCTTTGTTAATATTATACATTTCAAGATTTCTTTTTGTGATTGATTGGTGACTAATGACTTCCTAAATGGATTTTTTCTTGCAGCTAATTGTCCAAATCCATTCAGTAACCTTTTCCTTTGTCCAACCATGGTTGTTCTCATTCCACATATATTTTTGGAGCTGATTTGTTCACTGCCCTTATTTATGTTTGTAGTGGGTTACTAGTGGTTTTTGTTCTGTATGTAGTTGGCTAAAAAAGTGAAATATCTTAGATGTGTGCACACAGTACTATTACTTTTTAATTATTTTCTTGCCATTAATTATTAACGTGCAACATTTTGACACTTACTGCTTTGTATATTTTCTTTTGTGACTTGTTTTGTAACATTTTAGATATTTTACTTTTGCATTTGCGAGGAATATTATTTTCGCTAATTTCTACTGTAATGATTACACTATATGTGCAACTTGACTTTAGTAATTCAAGGAATATTACTGTGTCAATCTTTTGTATTTGCACTAAGTTTTTGTGGGAAAATTGATTATATCCATTCAGGCACTTTACATTTCATTATACATATAATTTCTCATGTCTAATCATTGTCTTTCGCCTTAGAGAGCATATTCAGTTATAGATTGTAATGCATATTCTGTTATGTTTCATGTTGGTTTTGTTGGACTTGCCAGGGAGATAATCATTGCCACCAAATCACAAACATACTTGTTGTGAAAGCTTTCGCTATGCTAATATGGTACTGTTGCCACAACTGCAGGTGGACAAATGGATTGGGTATTGTGGCATTTAACATAAAAATATGGTAACATGTATTGTCATTGGAAACATACTGGACTTTAGTGGCATTACAAACTGAAATACTGTCTGGTGGTACAAATGAGCCATATGCATATGCATCACTACTAAGACTAATGGATTTGTGAATTGTCAGTAATGAACGTATTCCACCTATCTTGCTGGGCCTACATCTATTGGAAATATGTGTTGTGTTTCCTGTACCAATGTTCCTTCTACTGTGAGATGTGACAATTACTACTGAGTCGAAAGACCTGCTAGATGGCTTGTCAATGGAGGATGTACCACATGACTGTCTTCCTGAATCTGCCCTCTAGTTCCCATGTGTGTACTGTTTCATCACTTAATAACAATTTCATTTTTGACTGTAAACTCTGGATGATGTAGTTGTACCATTGGAGTGAAGTGTGTGTAATAATTGGGTGGTGCACTTTCACTTTCCTCCCTGAGCGGGACAGTGTCCTCTCTATCCCTTGTTGGATAGGGATCGTGTTATGCTGCGTCTTTTCCTATACTCAGATTTTTACTGATTAGATTATATCTTATGTATATGTAACTCACGTAATGAAAAATCTGATTTCATTATGATAGTACTGTGTATATGAAATGTGTTTCTTTCTTTCTAGTCAAAGTCATTTTCATAACTATTTGAAAAAGTTACTGCACATTAAGATAATCCACTCATACGTTTGTTCAGAATTTCACTGAAAATGTTTCTTTTTGTCTGATTTCCATGAATTTCTGTGTGAGAATTTGTTGTAGATTCCATGATACTTGCAGGAAAATCCTTGCCAAAGTCTTTTTGGTAAAGAGGAGGGCAGAGTAGTATAAGGTTTCTCGGTTATTATTGGTATTCAATCAAAGTCATGTGAGCTCTATTTTTATTCAATTTGTCCTACTTCATGCTTGTGTACTGTATATTTTTTAAGCAGAGGTTTTCAGTAGGCGATATGTTACACCACAGAGTTTCTGAGTACAATCAATGTGATCTTTGGTTGTCAGTAGCAGCATCGTTGGCAGTGGAGCATTCATTGAGTTGTAGTAATGCTTTTGGCGATATAATTCTGTAAAGACTGATTTGAAAAGTGCGAAGATATTCAAGTAATATTGTCGCAGCATTGCTTGATAGTGTGCAGTTTATCACGAGTTTGAGGAAGGCACATTTTTAGCACGATTTTTTCTTTATTGGTGGAGAACATTTAATTTGACTGTTGAGATGAGATTAAAGAAAGTTAAATACTCACATGGCGTGCTGTCAGATTTACACTTCACCATCCCTTTAGAATTCTATTAACTCATCACATGGTAAAGTCGTATTTTTTACAAGAAGTGATTTTTCGTATTTATGGTTGTAATTGTTAATAAATGAGGTTCATAATAAAGTTTTGAATTCTATTCTCTTTTCAATCATTTAGTAAGTCAAGTTTCTTCCACTGTTTCCCGACTAAAGCGAAACACAGTGGCTCAACATATAAAGCGTGATGTGCTTAGCGTAGTTGCTTTCCCTTTCCTTGCTGGCAAGTTCTTTTTTCTTTTGTTGCTTTGTTGTATTTTAATATTCATCACTTTCGAGCATTACCGACTTTCCGTTGTCACAAGGGAGGTTATGAAAATTCGTTAGAGTCAGTTTAACATCAGTCAGGACACAGTAAATTCGTTGAAAGTGAAGCTTTACATTTCAAAATCATTATCAGGTTCAATTCAGTAAAGTTTATTTCCAATTTCGTTTACTTTTTCAGACTGTCTTACTCTCACAGAGCAGTGTACATTTACATGTGTGTGTCGTTTAGTGTTCGGAATTTTAATTAGTTTGCATACATAAAATTACAGGGCATTTTAATAACAGAACTTTGATAATTTATTCTTTCTAAATTTGATTTCTAATTTTTTTCTAGAATTTTCACACGTTTAGTTTCTGTGTTGGAACTGGGAGACACATACGATGATGACACGCATTGTAGCACTGTACACTGAACTGCATAATACGGAATTCCACAGGGTATCATATTTAGCATATAGTTTTATGATTTTAAATTTTTTGGTTCAAATGGTTCAAATGGCTCTGAGCACTATGGGACTCAACTGCTGTGGTCATAAGTCCCCTAGAACTTAGAACTACTTAAACCTAACTAACCTAAGGACATCACACACATCCATGCCCGAGGCAGGATTCGAACCTGCGACCGTAGAGGTCGTGCGGTTCCAGACTGTAGCGCCTTTAACCGCGCGGCCACTCCGGCCGGCAAATTTTTTGGTAAATGTTAATTGTAATACAGTTACACAATGTCAGATTGATTTGGTGACTCTTTTTATCAGATAACTTTTACGAAGTCACACCACTTTCACTGTTCAGGTTCACATTCAACTCAGACACACATGAACGTTAAGCATAAGAAACTAGTTCTCATAAAGAAGAGTAGATTAAACAGTTACAATTGTCAACCACAAAAATGACGTTACGGCAGAATGCACATCCGAATAGACGAACATGGGGAACAAGTACAGAGTCACAATAACGTTTATCGATGAGCGCATCATGTTCAAAGATTTGCAGGACAGTACGTCCATGCAGCTTTATGTATCCACACACCGTTGTACCTAGACAACCGAAACGGTCGTGTTCGACAATTCTCCTGGGTGCATTACATGTTCCAATCTCTCGCTATATGAGGGAACGTCCAGCATTGCCGAAAGTGATTCTTTTGGTGATTCAGGTGTTATGGTGTGGGGAGGTGTAACTTGGCATGGGTGTACACAGCTCCAATTCTTTGAACACGATACATTCACTAACCAACGTCACTGTTACGCTATACCCCTTCCCCATGTGCTTCTTTCCAGGGATGCGCTTGTCTCTGACTTCATTTTTATGAATGACAATGCGAAGCAGGGCACGTGGAGAAACTATTGGAATGAGAGGATATTCGGCGAAGGGATTGGCATAGCGTTCACCAGACTTAAATTCAGTCGTGCACATTTGAGATGGGTCATGGAGACATGTAACAGCACATTTATGTGCATCACCGACCGTCCATCAGTTGGCAGCCTCACTAGTGAGCGCATGTAAGGCCCTTTCACAACAACTCCTTATCAACTTTGTAATCAACATGGGAGCACTTTGCAGAGCATACAGTCATCCATGGTACTCACACAGGAATCAAGATCCACCTTTTAAAATAATGCGCAGGAGGTCATCATAAACTGCGGTAAGTGCTGTGTAAATATTGTCTTCGAACAAAAGTGCCATTTCTGTTCGTCTCGTTGCATATTTCTTTCAGTTGCCTTCTGTACCACACAGTAGCAGTTTCTATGTATGGTCTAAGTTTCATCGAGCTATATTACTTGGAACTGACACATCATGCAGAAGTGACTTTCGTCCTTAGGTCTTGCTCACTAGTGTAGTTTAATTTACACGTGCATAGAGACTGTTATTGATCCAAGTTATATTGTATGTACTAGGTTCCCAGACCGCATCCTAAGCATTAGAAATTTGAGTTATCTTGAACACCTATTTTATGGATTGTGTTTTGTTAAGAGGTGCAGACAGTTACGTGCACAGTGTTGTTAACAGAATTTGAATTTCAAGAAAAGTCAGTTATTAATCTAAAATTAGCTTTGCTCCGACAGTATTGTTCAACAATCAGCCCAGATAAAAGACTAATTTTTATTTAGCAGTTCTTTATTTGCAAAGTATGGTATGCGTATGTTCATTCATGTCTTGTCGCGTTTACAGGGCAGCGACATAAGCGAACAAGGGTTGCCGATTAATTTCTTGGTTACTTTAAGATGTAGCTTTACTCAGAATCACACAAAATATTTTCGTAATAATTAATGCGAGGGAGTGATTTGGTGGTTAATTAGTGTCTCACAGTAAAATGTTGATTAATATTATACATAAATGTTGAATCTATAGCTCTCTCATGAAACAGTTGAATGTAGACAGTCAATTAGTAAATGTAATTTTTGATTCAGTAATTTTAATAACTTAAATCATTAAAAAGATATATTTTCATGAGACTGGCGATCATAATTTTACCTTCCTACAAATAAGTATTACATACTTGTGTGACGTAACACAAACAGTTTACAATCGCGATCGTTTTGTACACTGAGTATAGCATATTTCTGAGAAGAATAATTAAGTCTGAGACCCACTGCCTAAATTAATCGTTAGTAATAAAACAACGACCAACAATTTTGTGAAATATTAGTTTAGTCATCTTGCATAATAATGTAAGTGAGAAGGAGTCTTTTACACTGACGTAAATAAATAATTATTATCATCTCATTAGAATATCCATTATTAAACAATCATATTAAAATGTTTTATATATTATATTGTTTTTACTGTAAAAATCGTTTTATGTTTGGGAATACGTTAAAAACTACCAAACAGCCAAGATCTCATAAAACATTTGTTTATTTTAAGACAACCAATTTCAACAGCCTTTACTGTCACCTTCAGATCTTAAACTTTGTTTTAAAACATGTTTATTCTACGCTGAATCTCACGGCCAAGATATCAAGCGGACAAAGTCAGTTTAAGACCTGAAGATGACAGCGAAAGCCGTTGAAACCGGTTGTCTTAGATAAAAAACTTTTTTATGCGATCTTGGCTATTGAGTGGTATTTAACAATTAAAACAGATCGCCCTTCAGCACTCTAAAAACAAGAAAACCCAATCGAATGAATTCGTGTTGACTACGCTTCCTTGGAAGCGGATTACAATGTGCGTCTGAAAGGAAAAAGTTGTAGGCAAGTATGTAAGTTTTTTATGACGACGTAATAAAGGGTTTAATTACCGTGGGATGAAAGCTGGTGCTCGGTGGATCTGCCGTAAGCAAGGCGCGGCCAGAGCGGTGAGAACAACGGGCTACCGTCTGCCTGGCAACGTAAAAACTTCGAGAAGCGCCGTAAAGCCTGTCTCGAATAGTTCATCTGCCTAAAGCTCCACCCAAGCCCAAGACTGTCTCATAGTGATTTAACTGATACTTTAGAAGAAAATCCGCTCCCACTCCCCTCTTTAATTTCTTTCCTTAGTTTTCATTTTTTTTTCGAATAACGCTTGAGAAAGGCAGGAAGAGTCAACGACATTTCTGCTTCCTTGCTTTGAACTACAGTTTCCTTTCGCTCCACATTTCTTTCATTGTTAGAGAATCTTGTTCCTTCCCTTCTTGTGTCCGCTTTCGTCAAGTTCTTGATTTTTCTCCATCCCGAAAGCTTGCTTTGCTTCTTTAAAAAGCATTTTGTTTCCTATCGTGTCCAAGTCGACTCCTACAGTTTCGATATATCTTTTTACTTCTGTCAGCCTGTGATTTTTGCGTCTGTACATGTTTATTAAGTAAAAGATATGTTTAGTGATTCTGTCATTACTCCTCCTGCATATCTGTCCACAGAATTTTAATCTTCTTTTGCTCATTACATCTGTTAACTTGACTTTTCCACACAGAGTTCTGTATTAGATCTTAATCTGTTTCCCGATTCACTACTGCCTTTGGGTCCTAGTATTTTTTTAGGATTCCGCTTTAAAATTTTTCTCGTTTTCCTGGTCTCCATTCGCAGACTGAGAACAGTTTCTCCTGCATTTAGAGTTTCTGATCTGACTGCTATTTCTCAGTGTTTCCGTTTTGTCTTCGGGAATAATGATTTTTTAGTACAGATTTTTCTTCTAATTTGAAAGGTCCTCTCCATTTTATGTATTTTAGTCTTTGTTGTTGTCTTTTCCTTCACGTTTTTTGGCACCCAATCTCCTAGATATTTAAAACAGTATAGTTTAGGTACTGTGTCCTTGCGTTTCTTCAAAATGGTTCAAATGGCTCTGAGCACTATGGGACTCAACATTTGAGGTCGTGTGTCCCCTATAGTTAGAACTACTTAAACCTAACTAACCCAAGGACATCACACACATCCATGCCCGAGGCAGGATTCGAACCTGCGACCGTAGCAGTCGCGCGGTTCCAGACTGTAGCGCCTAGAACGGCTCGGCCACACCGGCCGGCTGAGCACTATGGGACTTAACATCTTAGGTCCTTAGTCCCCTAGAACGTAGAACTACTGAAACCTAACCAAGCTAAGGACATCACACACATCCACGCCCGAGGCAGGATTCGAACCTGCGACCGTAGCAGTCGCGCAGCGTTTAAGAGGTTATATGCATATATACGACAGAAAGTCAATTATTATCGGCAAAGTAGTTATAAAATTTTATTGTATTCGAATAGGAAACTTACAAGAACATCATTTTCCGACATAGTCTCCTTGCCTTTCAGTGCGCTTGGCCTATCGTTGCACAAACTTCCGGATGCTCGCATAAAAGAAGGCTCTCGGTTGAGCTGCGAGCCAAGAACGCACCGCTTTTTTCACTGCTTCGTGCGAGGCAAATCGACGGCCCCTTAATGCCTGTCGAGTGGAGCAAACATATGAGTTTCTGGAGCGTTTCTACAGTGTGGGCAGCAGTATGTGGACGGGCATTGTCGCGCAACAACACAACGTCTTTTAGCAGCAATCCTCGGCGTTATCTTCGAATTGCAGGCTTCAGCCTGGCAGTAAGCATCTGACTGTAACGTACACTGTTTATTGTTGTACCCCTTACCCCACAATGTTCCAGTACTGGAACTTGTGCGTCCCAAATAACTGTAAGCATCAGTTTTCCCGCGGACGGTTGAGTTGTGGATGTTCACATTCCATACTCTGCCGTTTACTCTCCGGCTCGTAATGATGGATCCATATTTCGTCACCTGTAAAGATCCTGTGTACTAAGTTGCCCCCGTCGTTACCATAGCGATCCAAATGTTCTTTGCACATGTCCAAGCTCGTTTGTTTATCCAACTGTGGGAGTTGTTTTGGGATCCATCCTGCACAAACTTTATGTAACCCAAGTCTGTTGTGGATGATTTCGTAGGCAGAACCATGAGTAATTTGCAGACGATGTGCCACTTCGTCAATAGTTAATCATCTTTCTAAGAAATTCTTTTCACGTGAGCGCTCAAAAGTTTCTTCGTTTGTGGCAATAAACGGTCGCAGGGCTCCTTCATCGTGCGTAACACTTATGCGACAATTTCGGAATTTTTCAATCCATTCGTAGACACTCCGCTGTGGCAAAACACTGTTCCCGTACTGTACCGAAACTCTTCGATGAATTTCGGCCTCTAATACGCCTTCCGACGACAAAAAACGGGTCACTGAACGTTGTTCTTCTTTGGTGCAAATAGACAGCGGAGCAGCCATGATTAACAGCACGGCAGCGATAACGAAACTAACCTAGCAGCTTGAAAATTGCAAAGATATAATAACAAATAAACAAAGCATGCGTCATCAACGTAAAGCGACAGTATTAGCTAAATAAACAAAAATATAACTAAATTGCGGATAATAATTGACTTAACTTGGTATATCTATATTCTCCTCCATCCTCTCTATATTCTCCAGCTCCCTCTCTCTCTCCCTTTTTACGTCCCTCTTCTCCTCCCCGCCGGCCGTTGTGGTCGAGTGGTTCTAGGAGCTTCAGTCGGGAACCGCGCTGCTGCTACGGTCGCAGGTTCGAATCCTGCCTCGGTAATGGATGTGTGTGATGTCCTTAGGTCAGTTAGGTTTAAGTAGTTCCTAAGTCTAGGGGACTGATGACCTCAGATGTTATGTCCCATAGTGCTTAGAGCCATTTTTTTCTCCTCCCCCTCTCCCTCCGTTTCCTCCTGACCCTATTTCTGTCAACCTCATCCTTTCCGCGTTCTATGTCCATTTCCTCTCCCCTCAATGACCTTGAACATCGTTTATTGCTATTGCAAATTCTGATTTCGTTGTAGTGTTCTTATCATAAGCTGATAAGCCATAAACAAAACATCCCTGTTGGCTAACAGCGTTCCTCTATTATTCAGGGTGGCCCATTGATAATGGTCGGGGCAAATATCTCACGAAATAAGCGACAAACGAAAAAACTACATAGAACGAAACTTGTCTAGCATGAAGGGGGATGCCAGATGGCGCTATGGTTGGCCCGCTAGATGGTGCTGCCATAGGTCAAACGGTTATCAACTGCGTTTTTTAGAATAGGAACCCCCATTTTTATTACATATTCGTGTTGCACGTAAAGAAATATTAATGTTTTACTTGGATCACTTTCTTCGCTTTGTGATAGATGGAGCTGTAATAGTCACAAACATATTGCCCACAATTTTACACGAACAGTTGGTAACAAGCAGGTTTTTTAAATTAAAATACAGAACGAAGGTACGATTGAACATTTTATTTCGGTTGTTCCAATGTGATACATGTACCTTTGTTAACTTATCGTTTCTGAGAACGCATGCTGTTACATCGTGATTACCTGTAAATACCACATTAATGCAATAAATGCTCAAAATGATGTCCGTCAACCTCAATGCATTTGGCAATACGTGTAACGACATTCCTCTCAACAGCGAATAGTTCGTCTTCTGTAATGTTCGCACATGCATTCACAGTGCGCTGACGCATGTTGTCAGGTGTTGTCGGTGGATCACGATAGCAAATATCCTTCAACTTTCCCCACAGAAAGAAATCCGGGGACGTTAGATCCGGTGAACTTGCGGGCCATGGTATGGTGCTTCGACGGGCAATCCACCTCTCATGAAACATGCTATTCAGTACCGCTTCAACCGCACGCGAGCTATGTGGCGGACATCCATCATGTTGGAAGTACATCGCCATTCTGTCATGAAGTGAAACATCTAGTAGTAACATCGGTACAACATTACGTAGGAAATAAGCGTACATTGCACCATTTAGATTGCCATCGATAAAATGGGGGCCAATTGTCCTTCCTCCGATAATGCCGCACCATACATTAACCCGCCAAGTTCGCTGATGTTCCACTTGTCGCAGCCAACGTGGATTTTCCGTTGCCCAATACTGCAAATAATGCCGGCTTACGTTACCGCTGTTGGTGAATGATGCTTCGTCGCTAAATAGAACGCGTGAAAAAATCTGTCATCGTCTAGTAATTTCTCTTGTGCCCAGTGGCAGAATTGTACACGACGTTCAAGGTCGTCGCCATGCAATTCCTGGTGCATCGTGTGCAATCGGGTGCAATCGATGTTGATGTAGCATTCTCAACACCGACGGTTTTGAGATTCCCGATTCTCGCGCAATTGGTCTGCTACTGATGTGCGGAATAGCCGCGACAGCAGCCAAAGCACCTATTTGGGCATCATCATTTGTTACAGGTCGTGGCTAACGTTCAACATGTGGTTGAACAGTTCCTGTTTCCTTAAATAACGTAACTATCCGGCAAACGGTCCGGACACATGGATGATGTCGTCGAGGACACCGAGCAGCATACATAGCACACGACGGTTGGGCATTCTGATCACAATAGCCATACATCAACACGATATCGACATTTTCCGCAATTGGTAAACGGTCCATTTTAACACGGATAATGTATCACGAAGCAAATACCGTCCGCACTGGCGGAATGTTACGTGATACCACATACTTATACGTTTGTGACTATTACAGCCCATCTATCACAAAGCGAAAAACGTGGTCCAACTAAAACATTCACTTTTTTTAGTGCTACACGAATGTGTAATAAAAATGGAATTTCCTATTTAAAAAAAACGCATTTGATATCCATTTGACCTATCGCAGCGCCATCTAGCGGGCCAACCACAGCGCCATCTGGTTTCCCTCTTCAAGCTAGACAAGTTTCGTTCTTTGTAGTTTTTTCGTTTGATGCTTATTTCGTGAGATATTTGGCCCGGTCACTATCAATGGACCACCCTGTATATATATCTAATGACGCCCCAGTAAGTATGTCAAAACACGCTCATCTTTGAATGCCACCATCTCCTTCACATTCCCCCTCTCTGCGTCCATCACTGCCTCCCTCTCTCTGTCCGTCTTCTCCTTCCGCCCCTGTGTCTCCATCTTCTCCCGCTGCATCTGTCTCCCCCTCTCTTATGCCATCTTGCCCCCCTTTCTCTGTCCATCTTCCCTTCTCCCATCTCTCTCCATCTCCTCCTAGCCTTCTCTCTGTCCATCTCCTCTTTCCCATTTTGTACGTCTGTTTCCTCCCACCCCTGTGCCCATCTCCTCTTCCGCCCTCTGTCTGACCTGGAGCATTGTTTATTGTTACTGAAAATTCAGTTTCTGTAATAGTACTCTAATCATAAACCAATAATCCGTCAATATAACTTTCCCGTTTGCTAACAGTGTTTCACTATTGTGAATATGCACCATAACACCTGCCCGCATTCAGCTAGACTGACAACGAACTTTATGCAGGAGTTGGGTTGAGAAGTCATTCTGCACACACCTTGTTCACATGAACTTGCGCCCTCAAATTTTCAGCTTTTTGGTCTCTGTTAAACAACCTTCAAGGAACTTCCTTCACGGGTGAAAATATGCTTCGATCACGGCTCAACGCGTTCTTCGCCTCAAAACTACGTGATTTCTACAATCGCAGAATCGAAAAGTTGTCCCTACGTTAGCGGACTGTTGTAAATAGTGAAGGAGAATGTATTATTCTGAATAACGTCTCTGTTATGTGTATGTGTTGTGTTTACTAAACTTATGGAAAACCACTGCGAACTTATGCACGAACCCAACACTATCGTTTGAAGACTTGTTCCCACGGTGCCTCAGGTCGCAGAAACTGAATGCAAATTCCATTACTGTTATGGCTGCTGACATACTTTTCCTTTACGTCTAATTTTCGCTCTATGATTATATAAAGGCTACGTGGAAAATACAGAGACGTACTCCTAATAGCGTGTACATGTTCCAGAACTTGAAAATGAGAATATATTCTCTAAACCAATCAGCTTCGCAGAATAACACGCAATAAACAAGTTAAGGTTAACAAATTTTTTTTTATTCTCAGTAAGAACACTCCTTCATTCGCACAGTGGCAGCCTTTCCCACAGATATCACATAATGGATAAAGAGAAGTTATATGATAGGGTTATATATACAAATATAAGCATCTATGGACGGCCTCATTCTTTACTCACATTCAAGAACGCAGTAACTGATTTCTTTACTAGTTGGAAGATCATGTGAACAGTTTTTAACCACTGTCAAAGTCAATCAAGCGTATTTTTTGAAGTGACTACAGTATACAGTACGCCTGCGGTGAGTAGAGTTTTTCCACAAATGCCGAAGAAGGAGAATCCCTTAATGTCGAGAACACTGCACACAGTGAGATGAAAAACAAGGCAGACGCGACAGCTACATCCTTTAAACGTGTCTGAAAATACAAGCAAAGCGACGGCATGGAAGTGTGCCCTCGGGAAATCAAGACTTACGCGTTGGAAGTTCGTTTCACAGCAAGGAAGACAATTCCTCTACAATCCCTCTACAATTTAGGACAGGAACAGAATGCAAAACGAGTTGAAAGAATGATTCGTTTAACTAGAAAACAACACAGCATTGGCCTGTTGCTCACGAGAAACGCTATTGCTTACGAAGATACAAATAAACGTAAAAGTTGTGATTTTATGTAGTTTCTTTTCATTCCGTCTTTTACTCCCCGCATTGATCTGATGATTGTTGCTCTGAAATTCTAGACTTGTAATTCACTGTAGTAAAAGTGTGATTTTGTGGCATGAATAAACATATTTGAAATCTAAACATGCCGCGAGAAACTTCTCCGTCGAAATACAATGTCGTATTTACCTCACGTTTACCTTCACACACGAATAGCCGCCGTGAGATTGTGCAGTGCCCTGAAGTGTAACGATAACAACGCACCCTGAAGACTTGTTCATAAAAGAATGAATTTTTTCTATACGTATGAGTAGTATAAATCTAGCTGCACAGACATAACAGGAAGACTCGATACGATGATGATATTCCTTGATTGTGGCAAGTGTTTCACAACTTTTACATTACTGTCGACTTTTTACAATTTACTTTCCTGCGTCCTCTGTTTCGGTTAAGATTTAATTTGCCTTCTTTTCCGAAATATCTCACCGTGAATTACACAGGCCAACGATGGGAAAACTTTTTTGGTGAAAATACCTTATTCTTATGTTTTTTAGGGTGGAATATCCAAATATGGTACAGTTTTTAAGTATCACCCACCATTTCTTCACATTTTACAGTTAAATTTATTAAATAAAGCGATTTTTAAATAATTTAACAGATTTTATATAGTTAAAATCGTTTAAAAAGGAGGTGTAATGAATGTAGATGACGTTGGTAGCACTGCTGAAAAACATTTGCTGGCAAAAAGAGGTCGATTCTATTTTTGTGTTAACATTTGGTGTCTTGTTTACTGTCAACCTAACCTCACTTTCCCACGTCTTGTACATGTGCTCAGTACAATGTCTAATCGTGGTTGTAAAAACTCTGCTGACAGTTTTTGTTATATTTGTGGTGAATTTGTGATTATAAAACACCAAAGAAACATAGAAACATTACAGACTTTGTGAAAAAGGTTTATCTATTATACTTTGGATCTAAACTTGATCAGGATAAATCTTGGGCGCCGCATAAGGTATGTTATGTGTGTGTTGAAGATCTGAGAAAATGGTCCAAAAATGAGAAAAAAGCCTTTAGATTTGCTGTTCCTGTGATATGGACGGATCCAAGAAATCATTCCGATGATTGCTACTTCTGCATTGTTGATATTACTGGTCATAATTCGGAACACAAGAAGGTAATAAGCTACCCTAACCCTCCGTCCGCCATCCAACCAGTAGGGAATGGTGTAGATTTGCCGTTTCCTGGACCACCAGAATTAAATTCTATTCCAACAGAAATATTTTCTGATATACAATCTGATTTAGATGAACCAGTTGATGATGTAATACAGAAAGTCTAGAGTCCAAATTTTTTACTCAGACCGAGCTTAACGATTTGGTTAGGAATCTGGGCTTAACGAAAGAAAAAGCTGAATTGCTTGGCTCTAGATTAAAAGGAAAGAACTTATTGGCAGCTGGAACCAGCATATACATCAACAAGAAGTTGATTTAGTGTACTGCTCAGACATTCCCGGTCTGATGAATGAGTTTGGTATTGAATACAAAAAGGAAGACTTGAGGCTGTTTACTGATTCATCCAAAACTAGTTTAAAGGCTGTTTTATTACCCAATGGTAACATGTATGCATCTATACCTGTTGGACATTCTGTACATATGAAAGAAAGCTATAAAAAATTAGATATAGTGCTAAACAAAATAGGCTATTCTGCTCATGGTTAGATGAAGTGTGGCGATCTCAAAGTAACATGCATGCTCCTTGGTCATCAAGGTGGCTTTTCCAAATTTCCATGTTTCCTGTGTGAATGCGACAGTAGGGTTAGGGATCAACACTGGTGCAGGAAGAACTGGCGTGTGAGGGAGTCTTTAAAACCTCGTCAGAAGAACAGTCTACGCAAAAACCTTTTAGATCCTAAAAAGGTACTCCTATCACGTCTACATATAAAGTTACGCCTAATGAAACAGTTTGTAAAGGCTTTGCCTAATTATGGACCATGTTGTAAGTATCTCTGACAAAAGTTTCCACACCTTTCAGAAGCTAAACTAAAAGAAGGCGTCTTTGTCGGACGTGACATTAGAAAACAGATGTTTGATGTTAACTTTGAATCCACAATGACCTTAAATCAGAAAGAAGTAAGGGTATCATTCAAGCAAGTGGTTACAAAGTTCTTAGGACATGAAAAGGACCCAGAATATGTTTCTATTATAGCTACAATGTTAAAGAAGGTTAAAACTTCAGGATGTTTAATGAGCCTGAAAGTTCACTTTTTGAACAGTCACCTTGATTACTTCCCGGAAAATATGGGAGATGTTAGTGAGGAGCAAGGAGAGCGTTTTCACCAGGACATTAAAGTGATGGAAAAACGCTACCAAGGCCGCTGGAACACCAACATGATGGGGAACTACTGTTCACTTCACCGAGAACTTCAGCGACCGACTCATCGTAGAAAAAGCTACACAAGAATCTTCATAGAAAAAAGAGAAAGAAACTACAAACCAATTCCAGCTGGCAAGAGAAACCTCTATTAACACATATCATTTTTTTAAGTAGCTTACTGTAAGTACAAACCATGCTTATGTTGTAACAAAACGTTTCATTAATTTCCCTATGTAGCGTATAGCATAGGAGTTTTATACTACATATTAAAAAGCATATTGCTCGAAAACTACGGGTGATACAAAAAAACTAAGGCTATATTTGGATTCCACTCATAAAAATCTCTAAAGATCAGGTATCAAAGTAGAAAAAGTTTTTCAAAAAAAATTTTCGTTGGCCTGTGTTAGTAATATAAAACATTTCGTATGAGAATAATAAGAAAGAAGAAAGTTCAGATGAACCTTGCTAACCGCAAATGCCTATATAAGAATACGAGACATGTCTGCGATGTTCAGTGGCTCGTAACGTGAACTACGGTGGGTGCGACGAAACAAATTTCATTCCCCACCACATCTACATATACTCTGCGGACACCTTATTAGGGGACATTGTATGGGCTGTGGCCACCCTTCTCCTTTATGGGTGCTTGACATGCCAGCCCATTTCAGGAATGGTATTGTCCACAAACAGTTGCCTTACGGATTCTGCTTTACGACGGGCTGTATAGCCATGCTCGTACGGTCATTGTCTATGAACTGTGCGCAGTACACAGTCATACAAAATGTTTTCATATCCTCCCATATTTATCGTTTTCTTAAAAAAAAAAAGTGAGGAGGCCACACCCTACCCACGAAAAACACCCCTTTACCGTAACACCACCTCCTTTGTACTTCACTGGTGTCGCTACACATGATGACAGGGGCCCTTCCATCGGCTTACCACAATCACTGAGAATGACTCGTTTCAGGCCATCCATTGTCCAGTCGCATAGCTCTTTACACCATTTCAAGCATTGCCGCAGAAGTGTGTCGCTCAGGAGAAGCTACTCTAACGACGTAACCCATTCCTTTTAAGTGCTGCCTGGACCGATGTTAGGACTTTGGAAGTAGGCAATGCTCGCAGGTCCCTGCCCATCAGTATATGAGATCTGTCTGGTCTTAGCTCATCCCTCGCATTTCGACTTCACAGTCATATCAGCAACAGTCGCCATGGGCAGCTTTAGAAGCATCAAAATATCCCTGCTGTTCGTTACTAGGGTGACATCCAATGACAGTTGCACGTTCCAAGTCACTTGGCTCTCTTGAACTAACGATTCTGCTGTTAATGATACTGTACTGCCAACACAATACTCCTCCTTGTTTCATTTTATACTAGCTGATCCACCTCGAGACATCTAGTGGTCAGTTCCATAATACTTAGGGTTGCTGGGACAGTAGGATCATTCCATAAGTCATGGTAACTATTGCGTATCTTATGATAATGTGACGACATGGGAATTCCACGACGTGCGTAGAACCGTAAAGGTAGTGTGTATCTGAATGGCAACATAAAGTAATGTTCCAGTTTAGGAGGTCTCGGCAGTG
This sequence comes from Schistocerca cancellata, assembly GCF_023864275.1. NCBI lineage: Eukaryota > Metazoa > Arthropoda > Insecta > Orthoptera > Acrididae > Schistocerca > Schistocerca cancellata. Next base: position 167,741,453 of record NC_064632.1, read on the forward strand.
TATGAAATGAAACGTATGCATTGGGTCTCTGTGTAAATTTATTCTGTGTGAGTACAAGTGGAACAGAAATGAATCATAATCAACTTCGGTCCTTCAAAAGTGTCCCCCGGTGGATCGATGCAGCGTTGCCAACGAATGGGAAGGCGTACATGGCACTGGCATTGCCATCAATGTGTGCCACCTGTCGCCGAAACGCCATGCGGATATTCACTCTGTTTTGCAAAGCACTTCCCACACAACAGATTCTTCAGTTGTGGAATGAGGTCGAAGTCGCGTAGATTGGGGCTTGGTGAGTGGGGTGGGTGGGGAAGGATTTCCTCTACCCACCATTGTACACAATTCTTGATGATGTCTGAAGTGTGGGCTGTACAGTTATAATGGAATATGACTGCATTGTCCAGCAGTGTCGGAAGTTCTGCCGTCACCCACAGCTGCTCGTAGTTCTGCATGACACTGAGTAGCATTTTTGCCAACACACAGGCGATTCTCACGTTTTCTTTCCGTTCAACTCTGGCTACATCCACCTTGTAGCATGGACAAGCTCACGATGAACTCTTACGGCGCTAGTACCAAGCCATCCTCGATGCGGTCGCTATTTGTCGATTGATTTCGGTACTGTTGGCTGCGAGCTCTTGAATATATTTGCTGTGATGAAGGTGATGCTATGCTTTATCATAGTTGCTATGACTTATGGAATGACACCCACACACAGGGTGGAAAAAAATTGTGTCACAAAATGTTAACCCAGGAAAGCTGATGCTAGTAGGAACCAAAATTACTAGTGTTGTATGGGTCGAAATAGCACCATTTTTAAACTACAGAAACTTGGCGCCACGTGCTCGGATTGGCCGGGGGATTGCCCTGTTGCCATTCCTCGGTTGATGGGCAGCGCTAAGGTTGTCGGTTCACACATAGAAACACCCCTCACCCCGTCAATGCCACAACATGATACGCACACGTGTCGAGTAGGTCTTGCTGTTTGTCTCCACCGCACGACAGAGGCATTCACGCGTAAGCTTTGCTTCAGAGCACACACCCGTCACCTGCGATTTAGTCATACAATAAGCAGGGCGACACAGTATTCGTTTCAAGAACAACGACATATCGTTTTTCCTTATGGACTAGCCGACGGTAATGCGCATGGAACTCGACCATTGTATGAGGAACGGTACCCAGCAAGACGCCATCCATACCCGCAGAAGTTTACAGCAATTCACCGGTGACTAGGCGGAACAGGCTCGTTTGCGGGATATCACGGTGATGCTGGAAGACCTCGAACACGACGCGATGCTGCATTTGAAGAGACTGTTCTCGTGCGCTACGAGGAAGTACCTACGACGAGTACTCGAGCGATTCGGCCTGACATTGGAGTCACTCATCTGTTAGTCTAGGAGACTTTGAGGGATGACTGCCACCACCTATTGAATTTTCGCCCTGTCCAAGACCTAAATCCTGTGGCGGACTATGAACACAGGTTAGGATTTACCGGTGGCTTCTGCGACTTGTTGCACAAGAACCAAACTTCCCCGCCATTGTTCTTTACCGACGAATGCACCTTCCATCGGGATGGCCTTTACAACACTCGAAACGTTCATTACTGGACAAGGGGAAATCCTCACGTCACGCACGTCCACGGACACCTGAAACGATTTTCACTCAACATTTGAGCAGGTACTGTGGATGACCATCTGACTTGGCCGTTCCGTCTACCTTCTAGACCTACCGGGGAAAATTACCTTCACTTTTTGCAAGAAACTCTACCCGGCCCGCTGGAAAATGTTCCCATGGACATATGGCTACGCATGTGGTTGCAGCGTGATGGGAGGCCGCACATAACAGTCATGCTGTGGGCGGATATTTAAATGAACTCTTCGACGGCCGGGTAATTGGCAGAGGTGCTCGTAGGACATGGCCCCCGCGATCACCAGACCTGACGGCCCCGGACTTTTTCCTATGGGGATTCATCAAGATTCTAGTTCACCCACCCGGCCGTGAACAACGTAGAAACGAAGAGAAATTAATAAATCGCATTCAACACGCCGCCAGTCACATCAGGGAAATGTCAGGAATCTTTGAAAGAGTTCGGCAAAACACCGTTCGACGTTACGAAGCTTGAGTCGCGTCAGAGTGACGCCAGTTCGAGCGTCTGCTTTAAGTAAACAATGTCCTAGCTACAAAAAAGGCCCTTTTCGGGAGCGACACAATTTGTAAAAGATTTTCTGTACGCGAACTAACAGCTGTTGACGGGTTAGTTCCCGTTACGTCTTATAATGAAACTACAATGGATGTGTCGGGCATAGGGACCGAGGACCTGGTCCCATAGTCCTTACCACAAATTTCATTTGTGTCGGGACCGCGGCGGATTCCCCGCCAGAGTGGAAGGCTGGAGCGCTGGCCCCGAGCGTGCGGGCAGCCTTGGACGCATCGCGATATCCGGCAGTCAAAGCGTTCGCGGTCATGGGTTGCCCAGAGCATCTGGCAACACGGCAATCCCGCGGCCAATGGGAGCACGCGGCGGCAAGTTTAAAAATTGTCCGTTCTCACATTAACTTTAGCATTAAATGTAGCAACATTAGTAATTTTGGTTTCTACTGGCGTCAGCTAACCATTATTTCGTGATACAATTTTTCTCTCCCTTATATAATGTGTGTGAAAAAAGTAATGAGACTAATTTTTTATCTACCGAAGTTTTTATTTTTTTCAAGCGACAATTACTTCACCTTGAAAGTAAATCCGTACCACAGCCACACACCGACTGAATCGTAGTTCTCAGTCTTGGTAGCAGCACTGAAAGTCTTCAACTCATAAGGCTTTTAACATGTCAGTCACATTCTTTCGAATGTTCTCCAGAGGCAAAAACTGACGTCCTTTTAAGATATTTTTCACTTTCGGGAAAAGAAAAAAGTCACAAGAACTCAGATGAAGTAAATAGGGGTCTGTGGAACGACAGGAATGGCTTATGGGGTAAAAAAATCCCGACCTGGAAATGGACGTGTGATAAGGGGTGTTCTCTTGATGCAGCGTCCGCTTGTCTGCCTTTCAAGGACATCTATGTAAAACACTTGGTTGACAGTTTGTCCTGGTGGAACAAATTCTTTGTGCACGATACCCCTAACCCTAAAGAAGCAAATCAACATTGTTCTGATCTTTGAATTGCTGATTCGAGATGTTTTCGATCGACGAGATGTCTCGGTGTGCCACTGCTCACTTTTTCTCCTCGTCTCAGAGTCGTTTTCAAAAATCCAGTATTCATTATCTGTGATCAGACGACTGAACCATTCGCGGTCACTGGGAGCCCTTTCCAGAAGATCAACGCACACCTTTCTTCGATTGTCTTTCTGCTTAATTGCGAGATTTTTCGGCACCATTTTGGCACAAACCTCTCGCATGTGCGAAATTTCGGTCAAAATTTGAAGTACGGTGAAAGTATGAAAGTTCAACAGGTCGCCCATCATCCATATTGTTAAACGTCTGTTCTTACAGAAGCACCCACACGTTCGACGTTTTCGTCGGTTTTTAATTTGTGGGTCTCCCCGAACGAGGTTCATCCTCAACGTGCTCTCGTCCTACCAAAACTGATATGTGTCAATGAAAAACTTGAGCTCTTGATAAGGAATGTTCTCCATAGGCCCGTTGCAACTTCTGAAAGTCACATTCACAGATTCTCCATGTGGTGTCACCGCCAGACACCACACTTGCTAGGTGGTAGCCTTTAAATCGGCCGCGGTCCGTTAGTATACGTCGGACCAGCGTGTCGCCACTATCAGTGATTGCAGACCGAGCGCCGCCACACGGCAGGTCTAGAGAGTCTTCCTAGCACTCGCCCAGTTGTACAGCCGACTTTGCTAGCGATGGTTCACTGACAAATTACGCTCTCATTTGCCGAGACGATAGTTAGCATAGCCTTCAGCTACGTCATTTGCTACGACCTAGCAAGGCGCCATTACCAGTTACTATTGATGCTGTAAAACATTTACCGTCAAGAGCGATGTTCACCAATTATGGATTAAAGTTAAGTATTCCAGCAGCTACGTACGTTTTTTGCTAGTATAATTCCTTGCCCTGTTCCAGACCTCACGCCAGCCTGCGTGAGCTTAAACACGTGCCTTTCAGCTTCCTCATAGTGGGTTGGCTGTCTTGCCAATCCACAACAATTGGCGACGAGCCCAATTCGCGTTCGTAACTATATTGCCGTGATTTACTTGTGTAATGGCTTCGCCACAATCTCCAGATGTACTGTCCGAATTTTATCGCTTAAAGAATCAGCAGACGCAGGCCTTACTGGATGCCCTTGGACAGCTCGTCCAGGGTCAACGTGCACTGCAAAATGATGTGGCAGCCGCCGCTCCACCGCTCACGCAGCCACAACACGCAGTTGCACCACCTTTTCGTCCTTTTGATGCGGCACTGGAAAGCTGGACGGAGTGGTCACACCAATTTGGATTCCATCTCGCCGCCTACAGAATTCAAGGTAATGAGCGGCAGCCTTATCTCCTTTCCTCCATAGGCGTCCAAACGTACCGTGTGATAGTCAAATTATTTCCCCGACGCGACGTAGCAACTCTGTCCTACGACGAAATTTTGTCTGCATTAGATGCATATTTCAAACAATCAGTCAATGTAGTTGCCAAACGGTATACCTTCCTTCGTACAAAACGTACGGCAGATCAGACTAATCGGGAGTGGGTTGCAACCTTGCAAGGCCTTACTAGGGATTGTGCTTTTGAGTGTCAATGTGGACTACCTTATTCAGATACTATGGTGTGTGATGCAATTGCACAAAACGTTTCTGATGTTCGTATAAGGGAACAGATTTTGAAAGTAGTCAATCCCTCCCTTCAACAAGTGATGGACATATTGGATCGGCAGGACACATTTGACTTTGCTCAGGAATCATTTGAAACTTCACCACCCGTGTGTCAGGTTAACCGGCACGCTGGGCGAGCTGCACGGAACTGAAAACAGTCCTCGCGCCCGGCCGCGCCAAAGCCGCCTGGCTCTCAGCCACGTGTACCGCGCCAGCAAGCAAATGCACTGAAATCATGTCCGCGGTGTGCTACTAGACATTCGCATAAGAATTGCCCGTCATGCCAAACTATTTGCTTTTTCTGTAATAAAAAAGGACATGTTCAGAGTGTTTGCCAGAAAAAGCTCCGATCGGACACTCAAAACCATTACAGGCCCTTTGCTTCGCGCTGAAATCGAACCAAGGATACTCAGACTCGTGAAATTCATATAGTTCATGCCACTCTCTCTAACAGTGACTGTGTTCATCCCACAAATAGTGTGCATCGACATCGCAGGAACTCCCGTCAAGTCGCAAGTGATTCTGTACCAGTGTCAGTTCACGTTGCATGAGACAGTCGCTCTTGTCGTCAGCAGGACAATAAACTTTTTGTAGATTTGGACATTAACGTCAAAGTGATACCATTCCAGCTCGATACCGGAGCTGCAGTCTCACTGATCAATCACGACACGTACAAACAGCTGGGCACACCTCCGTTGCATGCCACAAATGTTACGTTAGGTAGTTATTCAGGACAAGCGATCCCTGTGTTAGGACAGTGCAGCCTTCTGGCAACATACAAGGGACAAACAAAACTTGTGTCATTTTACGTCCTTCGTTCTTCTGCTGCAGTGAACTTGTTTGGTTTCGATTTATTTCAGTTGTTTAACTTGTCTATAGTAAATCAGGTCCTATCAGTGAACCAGACTGTGCCTTCAGACAGTGTTTCTCGTCTATGTGAAGAATTTGCTGACATTTTTGCACCGGGCCTCGGTTGCGCTAAGAACTATAAAGCACATTTGGAACTGAAAGTCAACGCACAACCGAAATTTTTCAGAGCGCGCAATGTTCCCCATGCATTGCGTGATGAGGTCGCAAAAACATTACACGATTTGGAATCACAAGGTGTAATTGAACGTGTGCAGGCTTCTCTCTGGGCATCACCCTTAGTAATTTTGCAAAAACCTTCCGGAAAATTTAGACTTTATGTGGACTTCAAGGCAACAGTGAATCCACAATTAGTGACAGCAACTTTTCCTTTACCTGGCCCGGAAGATCTTTTTGACAGACTGTACCCGGGTAAATATTTTTCGAAGTTGGACCATGTAGATGCGTACCTGCAAATACCGGTGGACAAAGCATCCCAGCGCGTTTTGGTGGTTAACACGCATCTTGGTTTGTATCGATTCAAACGACTGCCATTCGGGTGTGCATCCGCCCCTGCATTGTTTCAGCAATATCTGCAAACTGTTTGTGCGTCGGTCCCTACTGCAGCAAACTATCTGGACGATATTGTGATCTCCGTAAAGACGGAAGAAGAACATTTAGCCAATCTCAGAACATTATTTCAGGTCTTGCGACAAAATGGTCTTCGCTTGCGGAAGGACAAATGTGTGTTTTTTTGCTCGTGACTTACCCTATCTGGGACATGTACTCAATGCCCAAGGCATACATCCCAGTCCAGAGCACCTCCGTGCCATACAAGACTTGCCTTCGCCGCAGAATTTGAAGCAGCTACAGAGTATGCTGGGAAAAATTAATTATTATCATCGCTATGTGCGCCACGCCTCTTCCATTTCAGCTCCGCTTCATTGCTTACGCCGTAAAGGTGTTCGTCTGGACGACGGAATGCGAACGCGCCTTTCGCCAATTGAAATCGGCGTTGCTTTCCAATACTTGCCTTACGCCATTCGATCCCTGGAAGCCCCTTTTGTTGATGGTGGATGCATCGGATTTCGGGATCGGTGCTGTGCTTGCGCACAAAGATGGTTCGCACGATCGCCCTATTGCCTTTGCGTCCAAATTGCTCTCGTCTGCGCAAAGAAATTATTCACAGATCAAGAAAGAAGCATTGGATCTCGTATTTGGTGTTACAAAGTTTCATGATTTCTTGTATGGTCGTCACTTTACCATCATCACCGACCACAAACCTTTGACATCGCTTTTTCATCCGACCAAGCCTGTACCTCCACGTACAGCGCAGAAATTCATTCGCTGGTCTATTTTCCTCTCGCAGTGCCACTACGATATCTTGTATCGGTCCACTGCTAAGCACAGAAACACCGATGCGTTATCCCGTTTGTCTGTTGCTGAGGATAGAGCATTCGATTCCTCCGAACTTGCTTGCATGTTCATTGATTCGGAAACCAATGACGTGGTCGAATCGTTTCCGATTGATTTTCGTCGTGTAGCTACAGCCACAGCTGCCGACCCGGTCCTTGCTACCGGTCTGCGTTTCGTTGCTACGCAATGGCCCTTGTCAAAGTCGCGGATCGGGGATCCGTTGGTTCGCCGATTTTTTGCTCACAAGGAGAGACTTTTTGTTGTTGCGTTCTGATAATGATCAGTCCAGGGTCGTGGTCCCACGTTCGTTACAGTCCTCTGTCTTACGGCTTCTCCACCAAGGACATTGGGGTATAGTGAGAACGAAACAACTTGCTCGTCAGCACTGTACTTGGTTCGGAATCGATGCCGCGATTACGAATATGTGCTCTTCTTGCATGGTGTGTGCCGAACAACAATCAGCACCACCGCGGAAATTCTTTGCATGGCCAAAAGCCACTTCCCCTTGGCAACGCTTACACATCGATTTTGCTGGTCCATTCTGGAATGCTCGATGGTTCGTTGTGGTAGATTCATTCAGTAATTTTCCTTTTGTTGCCCGGATGTCTTCCACGACGTCATCTGCCACCATCCAAGCGTTATCCGCTATCTTTTGCATTGAAGGTCTTCCACAGACTATTGTTTCTGACAATGGCCCACAATTCATGTCCGCAGAATTTCAGTCATTCTGCAAGGCCAGTGGTATTCAACATCTGACGTTCGCGCCGTTTTCGCCACAGTCAAACGGTGCCGCTGAACGATTGGTCAGGACTTTCAAGTCATAGATGTTGAAGTTGAAAGAGTCGCATTCTCGGGAGGACGCGTTATTGCTCTTTTTGTCCTCGTATCGCTCTCAGCCCCATGATGGTTGCTCGCCGGCTGAGCTGCTCCACGGTCGCCCTCCTCGAACTTTCATGTCTTTGCTACATCCGCCGCATCAGGTTCCTGTGCAGCGGCAGACACCTGCTTTTGCTCCAGGCGCCGTTGTCTACTACCGCAACTATCGAGTTTCACGGCGTTGGCTCGCAGGGCGCATTCTTCGCTGCCTCGGCCGCGCTATGTATCTGGTTTTGGGGGCCTCTGGTGAGGTGCGTGGGCATCTCAATCAGCTGCGGCTCTGTCGTCGCACGGGATCAGCCGCTCCCGTGTGCTTTCAGCGACGGTGCCGTCCGGTCAGCGCCCTGGGGACCCATCTACTGGCTCGCCTCAGCCCCAGGTGTTACCGACGCTGCCTTCCATTTTACCCCATGGCGACGCGCCGCCGCCGCCGCCGCCGCCGCCGCCGCAGCCGCCTGTTCTCCCGCCGGCGACGCCCGCAGTGGACGCGTCGCTGCAACCGCCGGGCGCCTCCCTGGGTCACGCGCCGCCGATCGCTTCCCGTGACCAGTTGTCCTCCGCCATGGAACTCTTGCCCGCTCCGGACCACATGTCGTCTTCGCCCGTCGGGTGCCCCGGCCCGATGGAGGTCGACCCTTCGGCCCCTCCTGTCTCTCTACGGGCGCATACACCGCATGTTGGCGTGCACCCTGAAGCAGGTTTTCAGGCGTTTCCTAGCTCCCCTCGGTCCGAATGGCAGGGTGCGGGTGGCACAGCCTCGCCTGTTGTTAGGCTCCCCACCTCGTCGCATACGCCAACATGGGGTCCTCTCCATGGCGGGCGGAAGCCTTATGCCACAACCGTCCGCCGATTTGCGGGGGAGGAATGTGGTGTCACCGCCAGACACCACACTTGCTAGGTGGTAGCCTTTAAATCGGCCGCGGTCCGTTAGTATACGTCGGACACGCGTGTCTCTCCATTATCAGTGATTGCAGACAGAGCGCCGCCACACGGCAGGTCTAGAGAGTCTTTCTAGCACTCGCCCAGTTGTACAGCCGACTTTGCTAGCGATGGTTCACTGACAAATTACGCTCTCATTTGCCGAGACGATAGTTAGCATAGCCTTCAGCTACGTCATTTGCTACGACCTAGCAAGGCGCCATTACCAGTTACTATTGATGCTGTAAAACATGTACCGCCAAGAGCGATGTTCACCAATTATGGATTAAAGTTAAGTATTCCAGCAGCTACGTACGTTTTTTGCTAGTATAATTCCTTGTCCTGTTCCAGACCTCACGCCAGCCTGCGTGAACTTAAACGCGTGCCTTTCGGCTTCCTCATAGTGGGTTGGCTGTCTTGCTAATCCACAACACTTCAAGTTTAACATAAAACTTGGTTGCATAACATAGCTCAAATTTCCTACTCTTCCATTTTCGCAACACACAACAAAAACCCAATTTCACTTACAGTACTCTCAAAAATCTCGTGATGGCTGTACGAAGCTGAAACTCAGACTGAGCGTCTGGAAGGGATGAACACATTGGTCTGCACAAGTAGAACAACACAGAGCTCCAAGATCGCGAGCAATGTTAGTATCTTTACTTTCCTCACACACCTGGTATATAGAGTAAATCCGGGAGAGCTGGACCACTTTACATCTTTTATGAACGAGCGTGATGCAGAAGTGTTAGTTTTGGGGAACAATTACATTCTCTGTTCAGGCAAACTGAAAAGTTCTATTGTGGATTTCCGTAATTTTAATTTTAAGAATTAGTTTGCACAACATCGGTGTACTGTTTTTTACTGCGAGTTTTACAAATGTGTAGGCATGAAACTAACGTAATATGGCCACTGAGTTCTCTACCAGCAGACAGAAGTCGGGGTGTTCCATCTCTCCTGGACAATTGTGAGCGATGGACCAGTATTATTTGGGAGACATGGAGCACGTGTTTTAAAGTAAGAAAAATGGACCATAACTAAATTTAGCTTAAGTAATAATGGAAGTTTGACTTATATTTTCAAAAAGGACGGAATAACGCGTCTTTTTTCATAGTCGATATTGGTTAAAAACCAATTTCATGCGTGGGAAACGAACTGGAGAAGTATTCCTTCCACTTGATGGACAAACGTCTCAGACAAGCTTTGGTAACATTAGAGTTTGCAGCGAAACAAGGGATTATTTTAATGAGTCTACCCCATATACATCCCACTGGTTGCCCCTCCTGGACATTTCATCTTTCAATTAGTAGGAAAGCGAGTTTTACAACGCCTGCAGCACTTTCAAGATAAATAATTCTGCCAGAGAAATTAACCGTCTTCAGTTCGAAAACTGCTAGATCCAGAGTGGACTACATCATTCAACGTTGAAAATAATAGAAGTGGCTTCAAGGTAAGTGGAATAGTGTCACTGAATACGGCCGAAATCCCAGAAAATGCGTATGTGTCAAGAAATGGAAGAGTTGATTCTGACGCACAGGCCAACCAACCAATTCAAAGCTCATCAAAACACCTAGTGAATTCATGCACATCAAACGAGCAGGGTTATTGACACAAGTCAAACTCCTGCACTGACGCAACTTCGGACTCCGCTCCTACTAAACCTAACATTATCAAGAATACCACTTCGACACTGACTAACCCTACGTCAGTACTTACAGAACGGTTGAACAAAATTAACAGTTCATTAGAAATCCAATGCTGAATTGACCGTGTTTGTGTTAAAATATTTAATAGTCTATCTCTGTACTGATTACAATATATTCCAAACGGAAATATGCAATTTTGATTGACCATTTTCTTATTGTATAGCCATTTTTATATGGTTTCTCTCACCCAGTACAGTGATCCATCTCACCCATACACCTACGGGTAAGATACACCACTCATTCATCTTTTAATTTTGTCACATCTCTCGTTTTTAAGTGACAATCGCTCAATAATATATTGTGCTTAAGTTTATACACCATACTGCCGGAAGTTAAAAAACACTCAAAGTTTATGCTGAAGGAAAAAAGTGGTCCAACTCTTCCAGACTTACCCTATATCGTTCTACCAATGCCGTAAGAAACATTTCTTTTATCCAAAACTGCTTCATGGGGAAAGAACACTCTGAAGTTCCTACGTTCGACTGTAGCACGCACATATTTAAAAATGACAGATATAGAAATAAGCAAGTGTTAAACAGAAACATCTCAAATCCCTCGCTAGATGAAAGACCACAGGACATAATGGCAAATCCCTGTAGCTTCTAAAGCAGATGTGTGCAGCAGCTGGATCATCTTCCAGCATAAGTTCACTGTTGCTCATTGGAAGAAAGGTGCAAGTCGTTCTGGTGTATATATAGCTCGCTGACGTCACTCTACTGAACTATGAAACATATTATGCACTGAGACGACGAAAGCCATGGAATAGCGATATGAACATTTACAGATGGCGGTAGTATGCCGTACACAAGGTATAAAAGGGCAGTGAATTGGTGAAATTATCATTTTTACTCAGGTGATTCATGTTAAAATGTTTACGATGTGATTATGACCTCACAACGGGGATTCAAATGGTTCAAATGGCTCTGAGCACCATGGGACTCAACATCTTAGGTCATAAGTCCCCTAGAACTTAGAACTACTTAAACCTAACTAACCTAAGGACATCACACACACCCATGTTCGAGGCAGGATTCGAACCTGCGACCGTAGTAGTCCCGCGGTTCCGGACTGCAGCGCCAGAACCGCTAGACCACCGCGGCCGGCCAACGGGGATTAACGGACTATGAAAGTGGAGTGCTGGTTGGAGCTAGAAGAATGGGACGTTTCATCTTGGAAACAATGACGGAATTCAATATTCCGAGAAGCACAATGTCAAGAGTGTGCCGAGAATACCAAATTTCAGTCATTACCTTTCCCTACGGACAAAGGAGATGCCAAAGGCTGACTGCTTACAGACAAGCAACACTGCATAAAATAACAGTATAAATCAATGTGGGACGTACGACGAACGTATCCGTTGAGACAGTCCGGCGAAATTTGGGGTTCGTGAGCTACGGCAGCAGCCGAACGACTCGACAGCCTTCGCTGACAGCACGACATCGCCTTCAGCGCCTCTCCTGGGCTCATGACCGTATCGGTTGGAAAACCGTGGCCTGGTCAGATAAGTCCCGACTTCAGTTGATAAGAGCTGATGTTATGGTTCTAGTGTGGCGCAGACTCCACGAAGCCGTGGTCACAAGTTGTCGATAAGGCACTGTGCAGGCTGGTGGTGGCTCCATAATGGAGTGGGCTGTGTTTAAATGGAATGGACTGCGTCCTGGTTATGTTCGGCGACTTGGAGAGCATTTCCAGTCATTCATGGAGGTCATGTGCCCAAAAAAATGGTTCAAATGGCTCTGAGCACTATGCGACTTAACTTCTGAGGTCATCAGTCGCCTAGAACTTGGAACTACTTAAACCTAACTAACCTAAGGACATCACACACATCCATGCCCGGGGCAGGATTCGAACCTGCGACCGTAGCGGTCGCCCGGTTCCAGACTGAAGCGGCAAGAACCGCTCGGCCACTCCGGCCGGCATGTTCCCAAAGAACGTCGGAAATTTTATGGATGAGAATGCGCAATGTCATTTGGCCGCAGTTGTTCACGATTGGTTTTGAAGAACATTCTGGACGGTTCGAGCGAATGATTTGGCCATCCAGATTGCCCAGCGTGAATCCCATCGAAAATTTTTGGGACATAACTGAGAGGTCAGTTCGTGCACAAAATCGTGCACCGGCAACACTTTCGCAATTATGGCCGGCTGTACAGGCAGCATGACTCAGTATTTCTCCAGATTTCTCCAGAGGACTTCCAACGACTTGTTAAGTCCATGCCACATCTAGCTGCTGTAGTACTCCGCGAAAAGGAGGTCCGACACAACGTTAGCTGGTATCCCACGACTTTTGTCACCTCAGTGTACTGTGCTTGCGTATGTATGCTTTTCCAGAGGATGAACAGTTCTCATTTAGGAATCGGCACGGTTTGCACAAGCACCCATAGCGTGAATAGTTGTTTGCTCTATTCTTCCATGAGATTCAGAAGGCAACAGACAGAGGAGTTGAGACTGATGCCGTGTTTTTTGACATCCAGAAAGCCACCAATACGACTGGGCAATGTTACGTAATATATAAAACTCGTCCATACTCAGTATCGGAATAGGCGAATTCAGTGGCCAAGACAATGTGAGTTCGCTACCACACTCCTCAAACCACTGTATCACGTTTGTGGTCTTGTGGCAAGGAGACTTACGCTACTGGTAGATGCCAACGCCGACTGGTAGATGCCAACGCCGACATTAAGCACTATGTGATACAGGTGGTCCTGTAACACTTGTATCGATTAGAAGTAGGTTTACATTACATAACTGTGTATTTGCAATTTATGAAGTGTGTATTCTGTGTTGTTTAAACTCCTTGCTATATGGCAACAAATTTAGAGGTTTGTAATGTGTATATTAAAAAAGCATAAGAATATGTTGAAATGAAAAATTATTGTAACCTGAGAATGTTCATAAAAAGGAAATGTTTGTTACAAGCTGGCTCACACTTTGGTCAACTGTATTTATAACATGTAAAAGCTGTAGGGAAGTCTCTCCGTAACGGAAGTGGCATGGTGCGATGTAAAAGGTGGGTTTGGTGGTCGAACTGAGCGGCTCCTTTGTGTGAAAGACACGCAGTATGTGGCTAGCCTTAGCACGGCCCACTTCGACGGCAATGAGAGAGGCAATTGGAAACTGCATTATAAAGGATTTGCTTCGGATGTGGATCTGGCTATTATTTGGTATTCAACACATAATGGAATAGCTCTAATATACTGATAATCCGATGCCAAGAAGAGATTTTATAGAGCATTCGTACTTCAAGAGCCGTGATTACAGTTAGTCGCCATGTCACCTACCACCAAATTTCGCCACTGCTTGACAGAGCTCATACATTGATTTAGGTAATGTATATGAGCATGGACCATTTAATTTGTGTATTGTTTCAATAATAACCCTTTTAAAACCTAAATTTGTGTCCGGAACCATATTTGCAATCCTGACCACGAACCAACGCAAGGTCCTCACCTAAGTGTTACTAAAACCGAGTATCCTGATTTAAATGAACAATTCTTGCATTCATGTGTTTAAAAATGATTTTTTTGTCTAAAGTAAAAGGAGTAGTAAAAGTTAAAGCTAAAACCACAAAAGTGAAGTTGGATATGCTTTCGCTAAAGTATCCTTAGTTTTTATAAAATATAATTTTCTAGGATTATAGTGCAAGATTGTGTAAATGTTACTGTGTACAATACCTGCTTCACAGGTGATTAAAAGGCAAGTATATACAAATCTTTAATGAACAGATTTACGATAGTAATGTTAGACGTGAAGCTATGCTCATTTTCAAAAATAGTGTGGTTTTGGTTTCTATCATGAATGGTTCCTTTTTTGAAATTAATTAAGCCCAGTGTTGTATTTTATTGTCTTGGAAAGTAATTTATGAACTACTCCAAGTGAAGTGAAAGATTAGCTTTTTGAATTAGTCTTTACTACAGTAGTAAATAAAGAGCGTCGACTAGTGAAAGTATACGAGTTTATGGGTCTCCATCATATCCTCCATCCACTAGGAAAAAATTGAACTATTACTGTTGTTAAGGAAAACTGAAATTTTTAGAGGAGCTTAAACAGTGTATTTATGATGTTATTCATCTTCATTTTTGTTTTTCATGGCAGTCAAGATAGAAGCTTCTCATGTCCAAATTTATTTCTGCAGTTCATGCAGTGACATTTCAGTATTTGATTAAGTAATGCTCTTGAGTGTGGCTGTCATTAGTATGAGCTTGGTGCAAATCTACTCCCCATAATTTACTGGTGTGCGTGCTATTGGTAACTGCTGATACACACGGTACAGAGTGCAGTGTGTCTGTTTGTATTCTATTTGCTATTCAAAAGGGAAATTTAAAAAACTAACTTCAATAACCAATATTCAATTTTCTCAAATATATATTTCCTAATTAGTGTGCCTAATTGGGCTGTCGATGGTTCATTTTTTTTCATTCATTTATGATTTTACCACTTTCACTAACTCCCAAGGTTAAAGTCCGTCAGGTTTTTCTGTTAATTTCACTAAATTGGAAATTATAGTCCAATATCTTTGTCCATTATACACACGCGCGGTCAGTCGTCCCGTGACGTGACTAAAGGTTCAGTTATTAGGGAAAAGCGTTAGTGTTATAGTCCGCAATAATGTTCATGTCGTCCATAGTTGTTATAGTGTCTTTTTGCCTTCAG
This sequence comes from Schistocerca cancellata, assembly GCF_023864275.1. Taxonomy (NCBI): domain Eukaryota; kingdom Metazoa; phylum Arthropoda; class Insecta; order Orthoptera; family Acrididae; genus Schistocerca; species Schistocerca cancellata. The sequence continues at coordinate 167,756,672 of NC_064632.1, forward strand.
TTACTACCACAAGTCCTATGGAAACAAAGGTGAATGTTCCACATAGCATAATACTACCTACGTCGACCTACATCGATGGCGATCGTTAGTTCACCTGGACGGCAGCGTATCCAGACATGAGCATTGATGTGGTGTATCAAGAAACGCGATTCGTGGGACATGGATACACGTTTACGTTGGTCTGCGGTCTAGTCTCGGTGATCCTGTCCCCGCTGCATCCGTGATTGGAGATATCGTTGGGTGAAAATGGGAACACGCAAAACGTCTCATGTCGCAGAGAGCCATCTCCAACAATATGCGCTTAACAGTATGTGTTCCGAAACACTTGCACCTACATCAGCACTAAACTATGACGTCAAAACAGGTTGCTACCTTACACACCAGACACGCGTGCAAACTCCACGTTCTGTGGTGAGATGTAGACGTTGTCGCCTACTCGTGGTTTTACTTCAACCACTCTCCATAAGACTCACCATAGTAGTACATAAACAACCGACCAGCTTCGCCGTTTCCGAGTGTGCGGGGGCGGGTGAAATTAGTTGGTTCCTTCATTCGTTTCTGAATGTTGAAATGTTAGGTAATCTTGCGCGATTTTTGGATACCAGATGCTTGAAAGGGCCTGAAAGCTATTTGTGCGAACGGCCAGAAAGCGACGGAGAACGTACTGTTCATAGGCTTCAGTCCACACGTCCACCAGTCATCTCGCCAGAAATGGAATAAAATATTCTAAATCTCTAAGAATAAGGTAGAGGAGTCAAGAACCATGAAGATAAATAAAATTCTACCATCGTTTAACGAGGCAGCATATTCTGACATAAGTTCACATGGACAACAGTAGTTTTGAAAATATTGTTCTAACATGCACATGTGACACAGTTCAGAGATGATTTTGCCTCTTTGTTTGTTATTATTTAAAGCTAATATCTCACTTTAAAAGTGGAGAACAAACTGAGACACTTGCCATGTGGTTTTCTATGAAATAGCAGCGGCACACGAAACAGAATAGCCGGCCGCTGATGGCCGAGCGGTTCTAGGCGCTTCAGTCTGGAACCGCGCGACTGCTACAGAACGTGGAGTTTGCACGCGTGTCTGGTGTGTAAGGTAGCAACCTGTTTTGACGTCATAGTTTAGTGCTGATGTAGGTGCAAGTGTTTCGGAACACATACTGTTAAGCGCATATTGTTGGAGATGGCTCTCTGCGACATGAGACCTTTTGCGTGTTCCCATTTTCACCCAACGATATCTCCAATCACGGATGCAGCGGGGACAGGATCACCGAGACTAGACCGCAGACCAACGTAAACGTGTATCCATGTCCCACGAATCACAGCACATGATGTAGCGAAGAGTAGCGAATGACGACGATCGAATAACTTCCCTTAAGCAGACACCTCTGACTTTATATAGTCATGGTGCTGACGGCGAATGAAACATTCGATCCAGACTTGCTTCCAGCATCGGAAACTATGCCCACCCAACACCCTTTTCGACAAAAAATTATTTATTTCGTTAGTAGTTGAAGGCTCGTAAGGGTCCCACTTTTTGTCTAAGTAAACCTATACTCTGCTTGTATCGTAGAAAATTCTCAGCCCTATAACTTTTAAATCTTAACCTCCAGAATTTTTCAAACGGATATGAGAGTAGATAGTGGACTATGAATTGTTTCTTTCTGGTTTTCTGTACCTTTTTCGGAATTACAATATCATATTGAAAGTTGATTAAGTGTTATTATTACTTACATCGAGTAAAGTACTGTAATTTTAGCTTCGTATCTTATTTACTAAGGTAATTTAACTCATTTTTGTTTACTTTAAAATGAAATTTGGTTTTTACTCCATAACTCAAAAACAAAAATTCTACCATATGCGTCTAATTCCTAAAGTAGAAATCGAATTCCTAAAGTAGGAATCTCTAATTTGAATATTATGAACTCCTAATATTTAGAGAAAAGTGGAATAATTCAATATGTAAAACAGGTAAGCTTCACGAAAACCTCTACAGAATGTTTTTTTAATCAACTGAACTTAATTCCAAAATAACAATTTCCTAAATTTCACATTAAATCCTTTTAAATTTGACATTAAATCCTTTTAAATTTTCGAAAAAGCAGGAATTTTGAAGAAAGTAATTATCAAATCATGCTGAGAATCGAAACTTTTGACAATGGCTTAGTATTACATAATCTGACCAAGTTTTGCAAAAATATTTAAATATTTAAGTCAATATGATGTAAAACAAAATCTCTTTGTTTGCTGTGGTCATGGCATGCATTAAACGCTTCCGGCCTGACATTGGCCGAGTGACAGAGAAAAATCAACATCTCGCTCGCCACACTAGCCATAAGTGGTTGGTTCTTTGGTTTGCGGTGTAAAGGGACCAAACTACAGGGTCATCAGCCCCTTTAGCCATAAGTGGTTACTCCTATACACGAGGTGCTCGTTCTCAAATGCGAAACCACAACAATCTGCCGCTTGTCGAAGTTCCTTCCACCGGTGTGCTTGTCCATATCTGACCCATGTCGTCACTAGAATGAGTCTACATTCGCCTCTGCTATAATTATAAACGTTCCTTACTATGTCATGTGGTCGCAGTGTCACAGGTGGCATTCGTTGTCACGGTGGGTAGCAGTCATAATGTTCTGACAAATCACTGTATGTCTAAACCACATGGTGGATAATCTCAGGAGCACTATGGGGCTGTTGCCAGATGGCACTGTACAGAGATGCCAAATCGTTAGAAACTTGTAATGACGGTCATGGACACAAACGAGAAGCACCTGGTGCAAAAAAGATACTGCTGATGCAAAACATAAAAAAATGTAACATAAATAAAGTAATGTGTATAAATAGTCGAAAAGATCTGGATTATCGGGAGAATTTCAGTCTAGGAAATCACGTCATCGTCAACTGGAAAAGCATACCACACAGTGGTTTCTTATTGTGAAGAAATAGGTAGCTGTCACACGCCGTCATTTCAAGGTAATACACTATAATACAAAAAAAGGTACGCAAAACGAAGGAATTGATCGATTGGGATGGAAATAGGCAGACGTGACGCACATGTACAGTCAAACATATGAATATAGTTTCAGAAAAATTGGATGATTTATTGAAGAGAGAGGGCCTCACTAATTGAGGGTGGAATTTCATTGACTGGACAAAATTGTCTTCAGTGATGACTCCTGCTCCAAACTGAGCCCCGATGCCCAGCCAATGCGTATCTAGAGACGCAACAGATAGTGGTGGGACACAATCCTGACTGACGCCCAGCATATGGCCCGATAACGTGATGGTCTAGGGTGCCATTTCGTTTCATTGCAGGACCCCTTAGGTTTTCATCCGCTGTATCCTTACAGCACAGAGGTACGTGGACGATGTTTTACGTCCCGTTTCGTTACCCTTCATGGTAAGTCAATTTGGGCTTACATTTCAACAAGATAATGGCTACCCGCTGAAATGGTAATCATTTGCTTGTCTGCACATGTACATCACACCTACAGGCGTCTGCGCTTTTCGGACAATTCCTTTGTGGTGCATTTGTGTGTGTGTGTTAAAGTGTATTTAACGACCGAATCCAGCAGCACGTGTAATCAAGTCCTGTGCGGTATGAGCTGCGGAATTGTTGTGGAGCAAGAACATCCCCTGAGGCAGGTTCCTGCGATGCTTCGTCATGATAGACTCCCTTAACCACATCGGCTGCTTTGGCAGTATTCTCCAATGACGCTTTGCTGTTAAGAGCATGTTCTTTTGACAATATACAATATCAGGACCGAAAAACACTCAGTACCAGCTTGCTCAATTATGGTTGTGTCTTTGCCTTTTTTCGTGGTGATGAGTGCATATGCTTCCTCTGCTTACTTTGCTTCCTTATCTCAAGGTCACAGAGATACACCTGAGACCTGTAGTGATACACCCAGCACCTGTCCGTGGTATTTAGTCAGGTAAAGAAGTCATCGAGGTGGGCCTGACATAGTTGCAACGTATCTGCTGCTGCCTCGACTGATCGAGCTTTTTGAATGTGTCTGAGCAGTCTGAGAACAGCTGGTGGCGACCTTTGTCACGCTAAAAGTGGTATCTGCCATGCTGAAAATTAATTCATGACTAATTTTCATTTTTTCCACTATCGCCTCGATTGTGATACTGAGTCCTTGAGTTCAAATGTTCATATGTCTGTGAAATCTTATGGGACTTAACTGCTAAGGTCATCAGTCCCTAAGCTTATACACTACTTAACCTAAATTATCCTAAGGACAAACACACACACACCCATGCCCGAGGGATGACTCGAACCTTCGCCGGGACCAGCCGCACAGTCCATGACTGCAGCGCCGTAGACCGCTCGGCGAAAGTCCTTGAGTACCACGATCACTGCTTCCCTTGTAATACACAGTTTTCACACAGAGATGGTTTGCCACTTGGTTCTTCACCATTCAGACTTCTTTGACCACGCTTGAGGTCACTGCGTTACCTGACACCATGTCATGTGATGATTCCCTGTTCCCACATATTTTCATCAGCTCATCATGAATTACACAACATAGACTTTCACAGTCAGTATTTAGTACAGTTAAAACTCCTGGACTGAGAGACTCCCATTTATTAACAACATAACAAAATGAAAGACTGCATTGGAATAATTTTGGACTGTTGTCTGGGGCAAACTGACAAATCAGTCATGACAGAGCATGTTTTCCGAGGTGGAAACCAAGAAATAAAATTCAGTGAGAGGAAAGTTTTCGCAAGTACGATGAATTATGATATGTGTATGTATAGAGACCACCCATGAACCATGAACCTTGAATAGGCTGGATCACTTGCGTGCCTCAGCTGTGCAGATAGCTGTACCGTAGGTGCAACCATAATGGAGGGGTGTCTGTTGACGGTCCAGACTGAAGTGGGCACCAGCCTTTTCAGTAGTTGCAGGGGCAATAGTCTTGATGAACGACTGATCTGGCGTTTTAACATCGATCAAAACGGTCTTCCCCTGCTTGTACTGCGAAAGGCTGAAAGCAACGGGAAACTACGGTTATAATTTTTCCTGGACGCATGCAACTCTACTTTATGGTTAAATGAGGATAGCATCATCTCGGTTAAAGTATCCCGGAAGTAGAATAGTCCCCTATTCAGATCTCTGGGTGGGGACCACTCGGGAAGATACCATCATAAGGGGGAAAAAGCAAAATACCAGATGTTGGCCGAAGTATAGAGGATATAAAATGTAGATTGGCGGTGGCAAGAAAAGTGTTTCTGAGGAAGATAAATTTGTTAACGTCGAATATAGATTTAAGTGTTTGTAAGTCTTTTCTGAAAGCATTTGTAAGGAGTGTACCCATGTATGGAAGTGAATTATGGCTGATAAACAGTTTAGACAAGAAGAGAATAGAAGCTTTTGAAACATGGTACTCCAGAAGAATTCTGAAGATTAGATGGGCATATCACGTAATTAAAGAGGGGCGTACTGAATACAACTGGAGAGAGACAAAATTTGTAGCGCAACCTGACTAGAAGAAGGGATCGGTTAATAGGACACATTCTGATACATCGTAGTATCACCAATTTAATATTCGAGGGCAGTGTGGAGCGTAAAATTTATAGAGGGTGACCAAGAGATAGATACATTAAGCGGTTTCAGAAAGACGAAGGTTGCAGCAGTTATTCAGAGACGAAGAGACTTGCAGATGATAGAGTAGCATGGAGAGCTACATCACATTAGTCTTCAGACTGGAGGCCACAATAACAAGAAAACATTGGAGAGACAAAGAAACTGGTACGCCTGCCTAATACCGTGTAGGGCCCACGCGAGCACGCAGAAGTGCCGCAACACGACGTGGCATGGACTCGTCTAATGTCTAAAGTATCGCTAGAGGGAACTGACACCATGAATCCTGTAACAATGTCCATCCGTAAGTGTACGAGGAAGTGGAGATTTCTTTGGAACAGGGGCTTCAAGTCATCCCAGATATGCTCAATAATGTTAATGTCTGGGGAGTTTGTGGCCAGCAGAAGATTTAAACTCAGACGAGTGTTCCTGGAGGCACTCAATAGCAATTCTGGGCGTGTGGGGTGTCGCATTGTCCAACTCTGTCGGAATGCACTATGGACGTGAATGGATTCAGGTGATCAGACAGGATGCTTACGTACGTGTCACCTGTCAGAGTCGTATCTACGCGTATCAGGACTCCCATATTACTTCGACTGCACACGCCCCACACCTTTACAAAGCCTCCACCAGCTTAGACAGTTCTCTGCTGACATGCAGGGTCCGTGGATTCATGAGGGTGTCTCCATACTCGTACACGTCCATCCGCTCGATACAATTTGAAACGATACATGTCCGACCGAGGAACATGTTTGTTTCACGTTGAACGACTTTCTTCTGCCGTCGTTGGTCCCGTTTTTGCTCGATATTTTTCCGGCCGCAGCGATATCAGATATTTCATGTTTTGCCGGATTCCTGATATTCAGGGTATACTCATGAAATGGTCGTACGGGAAAATCCCGTACGCTGACTATAACACCACGTTCAAACTCACTTAAATATTGATAACCTGCCATTGTAGCAACAGTAAGCGCTCTAACAACCGTGCGAGACACTTGTTATGTTACATAGGCGTTGCCGACAGCAGTGCCATATTCTGCTTGTTTATCTCCGTATCTGAATACGCATAGCTATACAATGTTCTTTGGCGCTTCAGTGTATGTATAGAGAGACCACAGAGATTCGCAGACGACATAATAATGATAATAGAAAAATAGAAGGTCTTAAATTAGATAAAATAGGGCTGACAACTTCGATCCAACAGTATGGCGTCAGCACCACATGGCGAATGATGGCGCACTCTAGGCACCTTATAAAAGCAGATACCTCTTCAATCCTTCATGCAGTTGCAATTTTACCTCTGTAGATGTCTCCCACAATGAGAGACGAAACGTCAGCTAACAGTTTCACATATCTGTCAACCCATAAGATTTAACGGAAGCCAGCATCAACTGTTGCAGCGTTGTTACCCTTCAAATAGCAAAAAACGGATTGTCACCTAGAGTAAGTAATGCAGTACGCTGTTTTGTTTTGGCTGCTCTTGTGACGTGCTACAATTGAGCGGTGTGGGTATTTCAATGTTTACCATGACTGCAGAGATGGACCAGCAAACAAACAAAAAATTTAGTACTACATATTCCCGATATACTGCTCGTGGAACAGCGACCAATAAAGTGCTGAAAAATTATATGTTTGTTTCTACAGTCGCAGTTTATTTACTTTGCCCACTGGTTACCGGTTTCGGTACACAATACCATCGTCAGGTCATCCCTTTGACACGCTTGCTACCAAGTAGATGTGTTAGATACTACACTTACTCGGGAAGCAAGCGTGACGACTGCATGTCAGGCCGGCCGAGGTGGCCGTGCGGTTCTAGGCGCTGTACTCTGGAACCGCCAGACAGCTATGGTCGCAGGTACGAATCCTGCCTCGGGCATGGATGTGTGTGATGTCCTTAGTTAGGTTTCAGTAGTTCTAAGTTATAGGAGACTAATGACCTCAGAAGTTGAGTCCCATAGTGCTCAGAGCCATTTGAACCATTTGAACTGCATGTCATGGGCGACCGGATGATGGTACTGTGTACTGGAACCGTTTGCCAGTAGGCAAAATAAATAAACTGCGACTGTAGACACAAAGATACACTTTTTCAAAATGGTTCAAATGGCTCTGAGCACTATGGGACTTAACTGCTGAGGTCATCAGTCCCCTAGAACTTAGAATTGCTTAAACCTAACGACCCAATCCTGAGGCAGGATTCGAACCTGCGATCGTAGCGGTCGCGCGGTTCCAGAGTGTAGCGCCTAGAACCGCTCGGCCACCCAACACTTTTTCAAAAAATTAAAGTCTTAACTTTATTTTTTTGAGGTTATGATTAACTCTGTATGAACATTCCGCATATTTTACATTTAGCATCTGCTCGTTGCACCTCCACGGGGAGGCGTCGGCGTCGCTACCCGGTGCCTCACACGGACGAGCTGCCCCCTCCCCCCCTCCCCCCTCCCCCCACACATATTACTGCCACAGCGGCGCAGCGTGCTGTAAGTAAACCAACACACGCTGCTGCTCTCACTTCTACCACGCAGCCTCGCCGTGAGTTATACAGGCGGCGAGAGTCGCGCCCCGCTGGTAAGGCGGCGCGTAATTAAATCCTGCCTTGCGGCTTATTTAATGAGCTGAGCTGCAGATAGGCTGGTCGATGCGGCGTGGGCCGGCGCCAACACTGTTCACCACAGACAAGTTTCACCAGAACCGCGAATTTAGTTTTCCCGAGAGCAGGCGTAAAACCAACTGCAGAGGGACGGCTTCTTTGCTCTCCAGTATACGAGAACAGAAGTGTAAGACATAACCAATGTTTAGAAGCGTTGCCAATTCCCACGCTCGCTGCCCCAGTTCCCTTATCCCATCATAATTTCGGCTGTCTTAATGCTGTCTTCCAGGTATCTTATCTTGCGATAAGCTTATCACATCTAAACCTGCGTCCCTGCAAATAATTGTGAAGTCCATGATAGAGAGAATGTCCCATTGACCAAGTTAACAGGGCTTCTTCCCATTCCATTCACGTATGGACTGGAGGAAAAACAATTGCTTAAACGCCTCCATACATGCTGTAGTTCGTCTAATCTTCTCTTCATAATCCCTGTGGGAGTAATACGTATGAAAGTTCAAAAGCTAATATATCGACAATGCTTTGGCCTATTAATATAAACGAAGTGTCTACGGATGCAGTTAGCAGAGTTGCATCGAGCAATCATAGCCGACTTAGCGGAATCTGTACCATTTTTTAAAGAGAGGTCGAAATATGGGATTCGACTGTGAGAAACTGTGTTTTTGGTAATAAATAAATTTGAAGAGACGATCCTGGCGGCAGCATTTTAAAGTTTAAAGAAGTAGATGAGTAATGAGGTATGTATTTTTATTTGTTTATTTATGTTAAGTATGAAAAATCTGGGAAAAGCAATATCACGCCACAAGAACATCATTTGCGAAAAAACGGTGGCAGATACAAAAAATTGGACTTTAAATTGTTATTGCCCGGAAAAGTTCCATATTTTTCAATATATCATATATGTTTTAGTGTTTGGTTTTAGAAAATTCGTAGTTTTGGTCAAACATTGTTTTGAGTTATGCAGTCGTTTCGAGGATGGATAGGGCGGCCATCTTTGAGGGCAGTTGGGTTTCAGCGACGGTAAGAGACGGACGTGCCCCCCTTCTGGGGGTAGCAGTGGGATGGTAGCCACGTTTGAGGACAAGTATGTATATAGCGACGTTCGAAAGCGATCAAATGGAGCGCAATATTGTGGATTAGGACAGCAGACAACAGTGTATTTTGTTAATTGTGAACAGACTGTCGAGTGTCGTGATCGCGAAAAATGAATTTTATAGTAAATTGTTGTAGCATCAGTTGTTAACCGCCGCACTTACGTAAAATTCCCTAGGACTGCATTTTAAGTGTTTACTCGATACATCGAAGAAAAATAAACTACTTGTTCAAATTATAAATCAACGTGAGTGGCTCAATATTTTAAATTTTACCACAATACCTGCCTGAATTGTTTTGTTATATTTTATTTCAGCTTAAAAATTGAGTTTACGACAGGTGTGAGCTGGCACCCTATGAAGAAAAACGTAGCCAAACATTGAGACCAGTCACATCTCTGGGCCGCTCAATTAGGCTGAATGTAATAAATATATATTTTTTCGTGCCATAGCACGTGGGGGCTCGAGCCAAACTATTCAAACTTCAATGTGTAGTGCCGAGTACTGTCGTAAGTTCCCAGTTTCCATGTCCAGTAAGTCGTTTTTCTGTACCTACTTCGCCACTTTACAGCTTGATCCATTTATTTTTAAGCCGTACTCTTAACTAAGTATTTGGGCAGAGGTGCGAACCTCAGTGAACTGCCAGGACGGTTGTCTCTTAATACAGAACGCAGGATGATGGCTTGTGAAACAGGAGTACCTCCGCAGTCGTGTAATCAGTAGATATGGAAAATACATTATTCACTTAGTGAGATGCTTGTACATTGATCAAGGCATGCAGTGACCCTGAATGGAAAAGTCTGCCTCGGCAAAGCACAAGACGGCATGTTTGGCTGTAATGGCTCATTGTTGCACCTGGGAGTGACAGCGCTTTAGTCAGCTTATCACGAGTTTTTATCAAATGGTTGAAGTGGCTCTGAGCACTATGGGACTTAACATAGGACACCATCAGTCCCTAGAACCCAGATCTACTTAAACCTAACTCACCTAAGGACATCACATCCACCCATGCCCGAGGCAGGATTCGAACCTGCGACAGTAGCGGTCGCGCGCCTCCAGACTGAAGCGCGTAGAACCGCTCGGCCACACCGGCCGGTGCGAGTTTTTATCATGATATTTTACGACGCCATGTTGACATACTTGATAGTATGAGCACAGCTATCTTGAAATCATTCACAGTGCCATGTGTTTTCCTCAGTCGCCATGTGTTTCTAATTACGGTCACGGGAAACCATGTGCAATAATATTGTAGTCCGGTAGTAGGTGCGTCAGCGGTCTTGTGGGTGCGGGTCTGGCTTCAGCCGTTTCTGTAACAGAGGGGCTCTTGTATGTGAGACAACCGTTGTCTCTGGCAGTGAGTCAGGTGTGAGATGTACTGGAGAGCAGTCTTCAAACCTATGACCCCTTGGAGACGCCCAGGATCCGGATGAAGTCCACATGGAGAGGACTCTCTCATGGTGGCTCCAGCTTGAGCCCCAGGACCATCAGGTCTAGCAGTGGCACATATAATAGCAACTATTGGATGGTGTGGCTAGACGTAGTGTAGCTGGTTGACCTACATGAGACGGTCAGCTAGCGTAGACTATATCTTGTTGGTAGTAGTCGCAGACAAGATAGTGATAGGTCTGAGTGGTAAGTATTTATAGTGAATTTACCCGGCTTTACCATGCCACCTCAGCAATATTCTGGCCCTGGCAGCAGGATTTCACAGGCAGCCACTTTCCCCGCGTTGGTAGTGGGTTCCGAAGTCTGCCTGGAGGGAGGTGTTCCTCTAAAAGTTAAGTGTGCTGTCCACTCAGTTCAACATAATCCAAACCTCTCTTACACATGGTCGAAAGCACTGTGTCGTCTACGAACTCTAGCACTGCTCTCGGCTCTCTTTCACCATTTTCTCATCTTTCGAAATTTTCTTTCGCATGCTTCATCGCTTCTTCGACATACAACTTCAAAAACAGTGATGACATGCTGAAACTGTGCCCCACACAATTTGTAATACAAACATGTTACACCCACTTCAGCTCTACGGGTGTTACAGATTATTCGTAAGTTTCTGGACCTTACTCCCAAAATGTTAATGATTCAGAACATCTTAATGCACGTTACACCGTCTTAGATTTCCTGTTGGTTCACAGATGCTAGGTTCACAAATGCTAAGATGTTATCCTCATTTTCCTTTGGTCTACATTCCATTACCAAGTGCTATGTCACGATTCATTTTTTAGCGACTTTCCTCTTGCTGCAACTGATATACATGCTGTGAATCTCCACCTTTTCTTTATTCCCTTACGTATTTTATTCTGATCACGTTATGAGCATGGCTTGTGACATCACTTACCAGATAACGTTCACTTTCATCCAATCATGTTATCATTGGTAGCGCAATGAAAATGTTTTTCTGTGAAGTCGTTGCCAAGTCATCCGTTCGACACCAACTCATAAAACTTTCGAGAGCTCAGAACTCTCACAAATCTCAATAACTCTGAAGGTGCGTCATCGATTGCTGGTGATTTGTTTCCTCTCACCTCCTTCAGTGCACTATCAGACTTTGACTCCCATTTTATGTTGACGTTTTCATTAATCAGTTTTGATAAGAGTGGGTTTGCATAAAAGGTCTCCGCCTGCTGCTATTGGAGAAAAGGAAGACGAAACTCAAATCACATAGAGCACAATGATTTGTGATTTACTACTGCCATTCAGCAACGTAGGCCATGTGGCCCAGGTGCCCTGACACTGCGTAAGAGTGGTGGTGGTGTGTCAGAAATAGAGGCATGAACAGTCATTTCTCTTTTGAAATATAGAAGATCAGACACAAGGAAGACTTCAAACAGCACACACCTCTCACTGCTACTAAGAGCCCGCTAGGTGACGCACTTCAATACCAGAGCGCCTGGTGCAGATTCTCTGTTGTTGCACAAGTATTCTTGTTATTTCCCACAGCTTCTACACCTGCCGGTACAGTACAGTAATAGATTTTAGGGCCAGAACTACTAAACAATTCGCAGAACAAAGATTTTACAGGAACTAGACATGCTTAGGCAGCTGTTAGTTATGTCACCAGAAACCCTCCAAACCCTGATTCCCTAAGGAATCGGACTCCCACGTATAAAACGCATCTCAATGTTTATCACATGGCATCACCTGAACCAAATGTCACACAATTATATAATTTTGATGTACATACAGAAGAGGTAGATATGGATACTATCTGCAAAATGCGTTGTGAATTGTTAGTAGTAAAGAAATAATAAATTGATACACCGTACCGCATTTTTCTGCATAAATAGTGTACATGCAGTGAAGAAGGCCAGAGTTGAAGATACTGTTTCCTGCTTTTCAAATTCCTTTATCACAGCTCTTCCCCATGGTTCATAACAAACAGCGGCAATCTGGTTGAGGCAAACAGTTACCTGTCATGTGTGTGTGTATGTGTGTGTGTGTTTGTGTTTGTGTCTGACGACCAGCTATGCTGACAGGGTGCTGTGTGGCTGAGTAGTGGTGCAACGACGCCGCTTCTGTCGGCGATGTCTCCGGACTCCGTGGCTATGGCAGCTGTGGCCAATTGGTGGCTGATGTCTGCAGCGCTGCCCAGGTGTTGGTAACGTTTGATGTAGCGACCTACTCAGAAGAGCTGTGACTGGCGTGCCATGTCCCAGGACTTGGCTGACTCCGTGGGGGCAGAGGTGGCGGTTCTACGTCTGGTATCTCATGGCAGGCTGCCCTGAACGCGAGGTCAAACTGGAGACCCCTACAGTATTACGGAGCCAAAGAAACTGGTACGCCTGCCTAATATCGTGTAGGGCCCTCGCGAGCACGCAGAAGTGCCGCAACAAGACGTGCCCTGAAGTAGTGCTCGAGGGAATTAAAACCATGAATCCTGCAGGGCTGTCCATAAATCCGTAAGAACACGAGGAGGTGGAGATCTCCTCTGAACAGCACGTTGCAAAGCATCCCACACATGCTGAATAATGTTCATGTCTGGGGAGCCTGGTGGTCAGAGTAAGTGTTTAAACTCAGAAGAGTGTTCCTGGAGCCAATCTGCAGCAATTCTGGGCGTGTGGGGTGTCGCATCGTCCTGCTGGAATTGCCCAAGTCAGTTGGAATGCACAAAGGACACGAATGGATGCAGGTGATCAGACAGGATGCTTAAGTACATGTCACCTGTCAGAGTCGTATCTCGACCTATCAAGGGTCCTATATCACTCCAACTGCACACGGCCCACACCGTTACAGAGCCTCCACCAGCTTGAGAAGTCCCCTGGTGCCACGCAGGCCCCATGGATTCATGAGGTTGTCTCTATACCTGTACATGTCCATCTGCTCGATACAATTTGAAACGAGACTCATCCGACCCGGCAATATGTTTCCAGTCTTCAACAGTACGCCGGCTGGGGTGGCCGAGGGGTTCTAGGCGCTACAGTCTGGAACCGCGCGACCGCTACGGTCGCAGGTTCGAATCCTGCCTCGGGCATGGCTGTATGTGATGTCCTTAGGTTAGTTAGGTTCAAGTAGTTCTAAGTTCCAGGGGACTGATGACCTCAGAAGTTAGGTCCCATAGTGCTCAGAGCCATTTTATTTTCAACAGTCCAACGTCGGTGTTGACGGGTCCAAGCGAGGCGTAAAGCTTTGTGTCGTGGAGTTGTCAAGGGTACACGAGTGGGCCTTCGGCTCCGAAAGACCATATCGATGATGTTTCGTTGAATGGTTCGCACGCTGACACTTGTTGGTACCCCAGCATTAAAATCTGCAATAATTTGTGGAAGGGTTGCACTTCAGTCATACTGAATAATTCTCTTCAGTCGTCGTTGGTCCCGTCCTTGTAATATCTTTTTCCGGCCGCAGCGATGTCGGAGACTGATGTTTCACCGGATTCCTAATATTCACCGTGCACTCGTGAAATGGTCGTACGGGAAAATCCACACTTCATCGCTACCTCTGAGCTGCTGTGTCCCATCGCTCGTGCGCCGACTATAACACCACGATCAAACTCACTTAAATCTTGATAACCTGCCATTCTAGCAGCAGTAACCGATCTAGAAACTGCGCCAGAGACTAGATGTCTTACATAGGCGTTGCCGACCGCAGCGTTGTGTTCTTCCAGTTTACATATCTCTGTAATTGAATACACATGCCCATATCAGTTTCTTTGGGACTTCACTGTACTTTCAGGGGCTGTGCTCGCTTGGCCTTTGCTATGCCTTGTAGTACGCATACTAAACACTTCTGCAGTTGCTGATGTGGAAAGGCTTCTACCATTTACTGCTTAGTGCTTCTGTGTCAAGTATTTTCACGTCTCGCCCGGCCACTTCACCTTGCTACTTCCGACGGCTGCGTTAGGTTTTGTAAGGCATTACATCCGTGCTCGCTTGCGGCTGGTTCTGCTGTAATCTTCTTCCTGCTTTGCACGTTTCGATGCCGTATATGTGCTACAGTAGTCGTAGTTCTTTTCTTTAATTTTCGGGGTGTCTCAGCGAGTGAATTTTAAGAAAAGGTTTGAAGTTATATGCAAAGTTAATTGGAAGTCTACAAGTGCTCTCAATCTCAAATACTGGGTGAATATAGTCTGGCGAATTTGCGCTAATTGAGCTACATTACTTAAAGAAACACACACAGTCCCTACATCTACATTCCGCAAGCCACGGTGCGGTGTGTGGCGAAGGGTACTTTGTGTATAACTGTCACTTCCTGCCTGTCCTATCCCAGTCGCGTTGATTCATGGGAAGAAAGATTGTCGGTAAGCCTCCATGTGGGCTCGAATCTATCTAGTTTTAACTAAATGGTCATTTCGAATGGTGTAAGTAGAAGGAAGCAATGTAACTCTCAGAATTAACAAAACCGTCATACAGAGCTATTCTCTTACAACGTCTGCCACTGAAGCTTGTTGATCGTCTCTGATAGCTTTCGTAGTTACTAAATGTACCTATAACGAAACGCGCTGCTCTTCTTGGAGTATTCTCTATTTCCTCTATCAAACCCGTCAGGTACGGTTCAAAATGGCTCTGAGCACTATGCGCCTTAACTTCTGAGGTCATCAGTCACCTAGAACTTAGAACTACTTAAACCTAACTAACCTAAGGACAGCACACAACACCCAGCCATCACGAGGCAGAGAAAATCCCTGACCCCGCCGGGAATCGAACCCGGGAACCCGGGCGTGGGAAGCGAGAACGCTACCGCACGACCACATGGTCGTCAGTATAAAGACAGATTTGCTGCAGCTGTCCTGTGTAAGCTTCTTCATCTTCAAGCAACTGCTGAACCCTACATCCTTCTGAATCTCCTTACATTAATCATCTCTTGGTCTCCCTCTACGAAGTGTACCCTCCATGCATCCTTCCAGTTCACAATTGGTGAACCATTAATGCTTCAAAAAGTGTACCATCCGGTCCCTTCTTCTAGTCAAGTTGTGCCACGAATTCCTCTCCTCCTCAATTTTGTCCACTACCTCCTCATTAGTTTCGTTATCTACCCATCTAATCTTGATCATTCTTCTGTAGCACCACATTTCGAAAGCTTCTCTTCTCTTCTTGTCTACACTGTTTATCGTCCATGTTTCACTTCTATACATGGTTACACTCCACTTAAATCTATGCTGGATGTTAACAAATTTCTCTTCTTCAGAAACGCTATCCTTGCCATTGCCAGTCTACACTTTATATCTTCTCTACTTCGACCATCATCAGTTATTATGCTCCCCAAATAGCAAAACTCATTTACTACTTTAAGTGTCTCATTTCCTAATCTAACTCCCTCAGCAACACCCGACTTAATTCGACTACATTTCATTATCCTCGTTTTGCTTTTGTTGTTGCTCATCTTATATCCTACTTTCAAGACATTGTCCATTCCGTTCAACTGCTCTTCCAGGTCATTTGCTGTCTTTGACAGAATTACAATGTCATCGGCAAACCTCAAAGTTTTTATTTCTTCTCCATGGATTTTAATACCTACTCCGAATTTTTCTTTTGTTTCCTTTACTGTTTGCTCAGTATACAGATTGAATAACATCGGGGAGAGGCTACAACCCTGTCTTATTCCCTTCCCAACCACTGCTGCCCTTTCATGTCCCTCGACTCATAACTGCCATCTGGTTTCCGTACAAATTGTAAATAGCCTTTCGCTCCCTGTATTTTACTCCTGCCACCTTTAGAATTTGAAAGAGTATTCCAATCAACATTGTAAAAAGCTTTCTCTAAGTCTACAAATGCTAAAAACGTAGGTTTGCCTTTCCTTAATCTTTCTTCTAAGGTAAGTCGTAAGGTCAGTATTGCCTCACGTATTCCAACATTTCTACGGAATCCAAACTGATCTTCCCCGAGGTCAGCTTCTGCCAGTTTTTCCATTCGTCTGTAAAGAATTCGCGTTAGTCTTTTGCAGCCGTGACTTATTAAACTGATAGTTCGCTAATTTTCACATCTGTCAACATCTGCGTTCTTTGGAATTGGAATTAGTATATTCATCTTGAAGTCTGATGGTATTTCTCCCGTCTCATACATCTTGCTCACCAGATGGTAGAGTTTTGTCAGGACTGTTCAAATGGTTCAAATGGCTCTGAGCACTATGAGACTCAACATCTTAGGTCATAAGTCCCCTAGAACTTAGAACTACTTAAACCTAACTAACCTAAGGACATGACACACATCCATGCCCGAGGCAGGATTCGAACCTGCGACCGTAGCAGTCCCGTGGTTCCGGACTGCAGCGCCAGAACCGCACGGCCACCGCGGCCGGCGTCAGGACTGTCTCTCCCAAAGCCATAAGTAGTTCTAATGGAATGTGGTCTACTCCCGGGGCCTTGTTTCGACTCAGGTCTTTCAGTGCTCTGTCAAACTCTTCACTCAGTATCATATCTCTCATTTCATCTTCATCTACATCCTCTTCCATTTTCGTAATATTGTCCTTGTGTAGATCCTCTATATACTCCTTCCACCTTTCTGCTTTCTCTTCTTTCCTTAGAACTGGGTTTCCATCTGAGCTCTTGATATTCATACAAGTGGCTCTCTTTTTTCCAAAGGTCTCTTTAATTTTCCTTTAGGTGGTATCTATCTTACCCCTAGTGAGCTAAGCCTCTACATCCTTACATTTGTCCTCTAGCCACCCCGGCTTAGCCATTTTGCACTTCCTGTTGATCTCATTTTTGAGATGTTTGTATTCCTTTTTGCCTGCTTCATTTACTGCATTTTTATATTTTCTCCTTTCCTCAATTAAATTCAATATTTCTTCTGTTACCCAAGGATTTCTACTAGCCCTCGTCTTTTTACCTACTTGATCTTCTGCTGCCTTCACTACTTCATCCCTCAAAGCTACCCATTCTTCTTCAACTGTATTTCTTTCCCCCATTCCTGTCAATTGTTCTCTTATGCTTTCCCTGAAACTCTGTACAACCTCTGGTTTAGTCAGTTTATCCAGTTCCCATCTCCTTAAATTCTCTCCTTTTTGCAGTTTCTTCAGTTTTAATCTACAGTTCATAACCAATAGATTGTGGTCAGAGTCCACATCTGCCCCTGGAAATGTCTTACAATTTAAAACCTGGTTCCTAAATCTCTGTCTTACCATTATATAATCTATCTGATACCTTCTAGTATCTCCAGGATTCTTTCATGTATACAACCTTCTTTCATGATTCTTGAACCAAGTGTTAACTATGATTAAGTTATGTTCTGTGGAAAATTCTACCAGGCGGCTTCCTCTTTCATTTATTACCCCCAATCCACATTCACCTAGTATGTTTCCTTCTCTCCCTTGTCCTACTCTAGAATTCCAGTCACCCGTGACTATTAAATTTTCGTCTCCCTTCACTACCTGAATAATTTCTCTTATCTCATCATACATTTCATCAATTTCTTCATCATCTGCAGAGTTAGTTGGCATATAAACTTGTATTACTGTAGTAGACGTGGGCTTCGTGTCTATTTTGGCCACAATAAGGCGTTCACTATGCTGTTTGTAGTAGATTACCCGCACTCCTATTTTTATTCATTATTAAACCTACTCCTGCATTACCCCTATTTGATTTTGTATTTATAACCCTGTATTCACCTGACCAAAAGTCTTGTTCCTCCTGCCATCGAACTTCACTAATTCCCACTATATCTAACTTTAACCTATCCATTTCCCTTTTTAAATTTTCTAACCTACCTGCCCGATTAAGGGATCTGACATTCCACGCTCCGATCCGTAGAACGCCAGTTTTATTTCTCCTGATAACGACGTCCTCTTGAGTAGTCCCGCCCGGAGATCCGAATGGGGGCTATTTTACCTCCGGAATATTTTACCCAAGAGGACGCCATCATCATTTAACCATACAGTAAAGCTGCATGCCCTCGGGAAATATTACAGCTATAGTTTCCCCTTGCTTTCAGCCGTTCGCAGTACCAGCACAGCAAGGGTGTTTTGGTTAGTGTTACAAGGCCAGATCAGTCAATCATCCAGACTGTTGCCCCTGTAACTATTGAAAAGGCTGCTGCCCCTCTTCAGGAACCACACGTTTGTCTGGCCTCTCAACAGATACTCCTCCGTTGTGGTTGCACCTACGGTACGGCTATCTGTATCGCTGAGTCACGCAAGCCTCCCCACCAACGGCAAGGTCCATGGTTCATGGGGCGGGGGGGAGGCCTTAAACGTAGGTTTGCCTTTTCTTAACGTACGTACCAGAGTAAGCCGTAGGATCAGTATTGCCTCTCGTGTTCCTACATTTCTACGAAACCCACACTCATGTTCCCCGAGGTCAACTTCTACCGGTTTTTCCTTTCGTCTGTAAAGTATTCGTGTTGGTATTTTGCAACCGTGACTTATTAAACTGACAGTTCAGCAATTTTCACAACTGTCAGGACCTGCTGTATTGTGAAAATTAAAGGAGTGTAAGAGTCCCTTGGGATGCGGCTGACGTTATTTTTGCGTTGAACGCTTTTCGTCGTTAAGAATATCATGCTTTATACTGTTTGGTAGAAGCTTTTCAATCCAATCACACAGTTGGTAGTATATTCCGTACACGCGTAATTTCTTCATTAGATGGCAGTGCGAAAGTGTATTGAACGCCTTACGATCGTGAAGGAACACTGCATTTACCTTGGAGCCGGTATTTACTCCTTCCTTGGTATCATAGAAGGAGAGAGCGATCTAGTTGTAACAGGATCGTTGTTTTCGCAACCTAAGTTGGTTCCCACAGACGAAATTTTTGGTTTGCAGAAATGTAATAGGCGAGCATAAAACACGATCCAAAATTCTGCAGTTTACTGACAGAGGTATAGGTCTATATGTTTGTGCGCCTATTCGACGACCCTTCTTGAAAACGGCAATGACCTGCGCTTTTTTCTAAACCTTAGGATCGCTTCGCTCTTCTTGAGATCTGCTGTATACTACTGTTAGAAGACGGTGAAGTTCTTTCGCATACTTTCTCTAGAATCAAATTGGTATCTCGACAGTTCCCATGCTCTTTCGTCTGTTTAGTGATTCCAGTTCCATCCCTTGGTCGATTATTTTGGTATGTGTCATTCAGTCTTTCAAGTGTCGGCGTAAAGGACGTAATGCAGTGCGATTTACTATTGTGAAACAGTTTTGGAAAAACACTTAGCAGTTCGATATTATTGTCTTACACTCCGTTCAATGTCATATTGTCACAGAGTGTCTGGACAGATGAATTACATCCTTTTACTGATTTAACGTAAGACTTAAACTTCTTAGGGTTTTCTATGAAGTTTACCGACCGAATTTTACTTTAGAATTCACGCATGTCTCATCTTACTCTAATTTTGATTTCGTTAATTTCTTGTTTGTCTGTGAAGGTTCAGCTAACACGGCTGTCGATCGACGGCAAGTCTTTTCCTTCCCTAATAACTTTGCTCGGTAATACCTGTAATACTTGTCTTAGCGTGCTAATCCTTTAACGTCAGATTATACCTGTTAATCAGTAGATTACGAGAGCATTTTAAATTTTTATATGAAATACCTCAAAACAACGTTCTATCCGTTTAATAATCAACAGTGGTACGCAAACCTCAAGAACGGAACAACTTTGGAAACGTGCGTCATTGGCAAGTTCAAAATGGTTCAAATGGCTCTGAGCACTATGCGACTTAACTTCTGAGGTCATCAGTCACCTAGAACTTAGAACTACTCAAACCTAACTAACCTAAGGACATCACACACAGCCATGCCCGAGGCAGGATTCGAAGCTGCGACCGTAGCGGTCGCTCGGCTCCAGACTGCAACGCCTAGAACCGCACGGCCGCTCCGGCCGGCCATTGGCAAGTAACACAGCTCGATGACACTTCGACCATAAATAGAAAATGCTACAACAGAGTATGCCAGTTGACCGACGGAAATTAGAAAGAGATGAAGTGAAGTAGCATCTTTCTTCAGAGACAATAATTGCACTTAGGTCTTTGCGATTCATGATGGTCCCTTAGACCTTCGAAACGGTTCTTAATAGTATGTGTGATCTCCACGATTGGCAATTAACTCTCTATAATATGTTCCCATACTGGCCACAAGATTGGTTTGGAGTTATTGTGGTGGGGCTTCCATACTTTCACCGGCGTAGGTGGCGGTGGCTGCATGGTCTTCGGTGCGCGTGGACGTGCTATAGTACCTCTCCCGAACGCACTTCACACGTGCTGGATGGGATTTAAGTCGCGGGAACTGGCAGGCCAATCCATTCGCCGAATATCCCCTCCTTCCAAGTCTTCTGCGCTCTTCTACGCGATCGCGAATTGTCATGCATAAAAATATAGTCACGGTCGAATGCACTTTTGAAAAGACGCACGTACTGTAGGAACACAATTTCACAAAAGCGTCAATTAGTGAGTCCATTGTATTCGAAGATTTGAAGGTCAGTACGCCCATGAACCGTCGTGTGTCCCCAAACTTCGATAATTGATACGATAATGTTCGAGAATGTTCCTGGATGCATCATGTGTACCCATCTCTTGCCGTGTGAGGACACGTCCAGTATTTTCGAACATGATCGTTATGATGGTTTACGTGTCATTGTGTGGGAAAGGCCAAGAGTGCACGCTCGTAGTGTCCCACAAATCTTTTAACATGGGACACCTACCGGTCAGTGTTATTGCTACACTGCACTCCTTCCCCATGCACATCTTTTCAGGGGTGCATTCGGCCCTGATTTTACACACATCAAAAAATGTTTGCATCACCACGATTCCGAGAGTTCCGGAACGTGTACACAAAATTGGAATAAAGATTAACATAAACATAATTTCCGCCCTTTTTATTGCTCATGAAAACCACACATTGCATGTTGTACCACCATACACCGAGACCTTCAGAGGTGCTGGTCCAGATTGCTGTACACACCGGTACCTCTAATACCCAGTAGCACATCTTGTTGCATTGATGCACGCCTGTATTCGTCGAGGCATACTATCCACAAGTTCATCAAGGCACTGGTGGTCCAGATTGCCCCACTCCTCAACGGCCATTCGGAGTAGATCCCTCAGAGTGGTTGGCAGTCCACGTCGTCCATAAACAGCCCTTTTCAATTTATCCTGGGCATGTTCGATAGGGAACTTGAAACGTCCCCTTAGAACAATTGTACAGGACTGAGCTTAAACTAACACACAATATTTTTAGCGCAACGCAATCTATCAAAGATCCCTGCAAAAGAATGGCCCTGAGTAACATTAAACTATACCTTTCAGAAATCACTTACCTCACAAAAATCTTCATTACTCGAACTACTGCAATACAGCGAGCGCCACTACTGCCAGCTAAATAAAAGATTCAAACTACGGAAAGCACTACCTACTGATAGGGATAGTTAGCAAATGAAAGATATTAATAGAGAACAAACAATGTATTTACCTTAATAGTCATAATATATATAGCAGTTCATGACAAATTACAAAACTCCGCCATCTCTCTCCCCACATCCACCACTGCTGGCGGCTCACCTCCAACTGCGCAACGCTACGCGCTGTTCACATCCAGCTGCCGCTGCCCAACACTACAATGGCAGACAACAATGCAAACTAGCCACAGACTGCACACAGCACAGCCAGTGATTTTCATATAGAGCGCTACGTAACGTTGCCAATATAAGAACCTAAACAGCCTACTTACATAAAGAAAACATAAACAGCCTACTTACAAACTTGCTGGCCATTCTGGTCAAGCGATATCTGGTCAAGCGATGAAGACTAATGCCTGCCAATATGGTTGCACTATCGGTCGGAGGATGGCATTCACGTATCGTACAGCCATTAAGGCGCCTTCCATGACCACCAGCGGCGTAGTCGCCCCATGTACTCCCACCCTAAAACAGCAAGGAACCTCCACCTTGCTGTACTCGCTGGACAGTATGTGCAAGGCGTTCAGCCTGACTGGGTTGCCTCCAAACACGTCTCCGACAACGATTGTCTAGTTGAAGGAACATACGACACTCATCGGTGAAGAGAACGTGATGCCAATCCAGAGCGGTCTATTCGGCGTGTTGTTGGGCCAATCTGTACTGCGCTGCATGGTGTCTTCGTTGCAAAGATGGACCTCGCCATAGACGTCGGGAGTGAAAATCCGCATCGTGCAGCCTACTGCGCACAGTTTGAGTCGTAACACGACGTCCTGTGGCTGCACGAAAAGCATTATTCAACTTGGTGGCGTTGCTGTCAGGGTTCCTCCGAGCCGTAGGTAGCGGTCATCCACTGCAGTAGCCGGCCGCGGTGGTCTAGCGGTTCTGGCGCTGCAGTCCGGAACCGCAGGACTGCTACGGTCGCAGGTTCGAATCCTGCCTCGGGCATGGATGTGTGTGATGTCCTTAGGTTAGTTAGGTTTAAGTAGTTCTAAGTTCTAGGGGACTTATGACCTAAGATGTTGAGTCCCATAGTGCTCAGAGCCATCCACTGCAGTAGTAGCCCTTGGGCGGCCTGAGCGAGGCATGTCATCGACAATTCCTGTTTCTCCGTATCTTCTCAGTGTCCGAACAACATCGCTATGATTCACTCAGTGATGCCTGGATACTTCCCTTGTTGAGAGCCCTTCCTGGCACAAAGTAACAATGCGGACGCTATCGAACCGTGATATTAACCATCTAGGCCTGGTTGAACCACAGACGAGCCGTGTACCTCCTTCCTGGTGGAATGTCTGCAAGTGATCGACTGTCGGACCCCCTCCGTCTAATGGGCGCTGCTCATGCATGGCTGTTTACATCTTTGGGCGGGTTTAGTGACATCTCTGAACAGTCAAAGAGACTGTGTCTGTGATACAATATCCACAGTCAAAGTCTGTGCTCAGGAGTTCTGGGAACCGTGGTGATGCAAAACTTTTTTTGATGTGTCTATTTTTGATGATGGCAGTACTTAGACCTATTCGAATTGAGCAGATGGAGAAGCTCTTGCATCGAGAGGACTCGACGAATATACTGACCACCTCGTTCCTCTCGATTTAAATCCCATTTACAGGGCCTGGGAAGCCTTGGAGAGACGTACTGCAGTACGCCCACATGCACCAACGACCATCCGGCAGATGTGAACCGTGGAGGAATGGAACGTTCTACCACAACAACTCCCTACCAAGGTTAAGGCCAGCATGTGGTCACGTTGCAGAGCATGCATTGCGTCCGTGGTAATCATACACCGTATTAAGTTCCATGTCCCTCCTTTTGATAGACGCTGATAGACACTGGTATAGACATGTGTATTCAACTACAGAGATATGTGCACCGACAGAAAACGGGGCGGCGGTCGGCAACGCCCATATCAGACAACAAGTGTCTGGTGCAGTTCTTAGGTCAGTTACTGCTGCTACAATGACAGGTTATCAAGATTTAAGTGAATTTGAACGTGGAGTTATAGTCGGCGCACGAGCGGTGGGACACAGAATTCCCACGGTAGCGATAAAGTGGAGATTTTCTCGTATACGACCATTTGACAAGTGTGCTATGAATGTCATGAATCTGGTAAAACATCAGATCTCCAACATCGATGCGGCCGGGAAAAGATCCTGCAAGAACAGGACCAAAGGCGACTGAAGAGAATCGTTCAGCGTGACAGAAGTACAACCCTTCTGCAAATTGCTGCAGATTTCAATGTTGGTCCTTCAACATGCGTCAGCGTGCGAATTATTCAACGAAACATCATCGATATGGGCTTTCGGAGCTGAAGGCCTCCCCGTATACCCTTGATGACTGCATGACACAGAGCTTCACGCCTCGCCTGGGCCCGTCAACACAGTCATTGGACTGTTGATGACTGGAATCTTGTGGCCTGGTCGGACGAGTTTTGTGTCAAACTGTATCGATCGAATGGACGTGTACCGGTACGGAGACAACCTCATGAAGCCATGGACCCTGCATGTCAGCAGGGGAATCTTGAAGCTGCATCCATTCAAGTCCATTGGGTATTCCGGAGGACTTGGACAACTCCAGGACGATAATGTGACACACAACACGTCCAGAATTGCTATGGAGTGGTTCCGGGAACACTCTTCTGAGTTTAAACACTTCCGCTGGCCACCAAATTCCCCAGACATGAACATTATTGATTATATCTGGGATACCTTGCAACCTGCTGTTCAGAAGAGATCTCTACGTATTTATAGTCAGCCCTGCAGGATTCTTGATGTCAGTTCCCTCCAGCACTACTTCAGACATTAGTCAAGTCCATGCCACGTTGTGTTGTGGCACTTGTGCGTGCTCGCGGCAACCCTAAACGATATTAGGCAGGTGTACCAGTTTCTTTGGCTCTTCAGTGTTTTCTCAGCCACTTACGGTTAGAAAAAAATGCAACTTCGTGGAATATTCCTGCTTCAGTCCCTGTAGCTTCATGAAGCTCCGATCGGTGGTAGCACTACACTAGCCTTCAAAATGACGTCTGTAACGGAGGTGCGTTCCAGACAGAACGATGCCATTGAGTTTCTTTTGGCGGTAAAACAGAACGTCATAGATATTCAGAATGTATACGGAAACCTGGCGGTGAACAAAAGCGTGGTGAACCGTTGGACGAGGCGGCTGTCATCATCGCAATAAGGTCTCCCAACCCCTTCAGATCTCCCGCGTGACAGTTGGGGCTTCTGCAATGTCGAGCAGTGTTGAAACTCTCATTCGAGGTGATCGACGAATCACTACGAATCACCTCGCTGCACAGGTGGACGTCTCTGTTGGTAATGCTGACACACCTCTCCCCCAATTGGCGTATTCAAAGGTGTGTGGCCGCTGGGTTCCTCGACACTAACACAAGACCATAAAGAGTCAGGAAGGACCATTTGTGTGAAATTTGCTTGCGCGTTACGAGGTTAATCGTGACATTTTTTGCCGAACGTCGTCACAGGCGATGAAACAAGGGTGTCCTCACTTCGAACCGGATACAAAATGGTGATCTACGAAGTGGCAATACACCACTCCTGCTCTGAAGACAATGTTCAAAGCCGCATCTTCAGCCGACGACAGTCTTATGGGACTGAAGAAATTATTCCATTTGATGTCCTCCTTTATGGTGCGACGATCAACTCTGAAATGTATTGTGCTACTCTCCGGAAATTGAAGAAACGACTTCAGCGTGTTTGTCGCCACAAAAAGGCAAACAAACATTTCCTTCTCCATCGCATTGCAAGGCCTCACACAAAACTGCGGACCCGAGAAGAGCTCATAAAACTTGATTAGACTGTTTTTCCACATGCACTTTAAAACCTCGATTTCGCACCGTCCGAATTCCATCTGTCTGGACCAACGAAGGCTGCACTACGCCGGAAACAGTACACATGTGATTGGTAGGTTATTGCTGCAACATACAGGCCCTCCCAGTTAGTTGGCGTACGCCATCGCATTGAACGGAGATTATATTGAAAAAGAGTGGGGAATAGTATGGCGTATTGAAAACCTGAATAAATCCAACCCGCTTTCAGAAAAAAGTGTTCATTACTTATTGTACGCCCCCCGTGCATTTAAAAGCCTTTCCTAAATCGCAAAATATTCCCAAAGGCAAAAATTTCTGATTTGTTCACCCTAATGTCATACTTCAAGGTAAATATTGTCTGTGCTCCAGAATGAGATTTTCACTCTGCAGCGGAGTGTACGCTGATATGAAACTTCCTGGCAGATTAAAACTGTGTGCCGTACCGAGACTCGAACTCGGGACCTTTGCCTAGCGGGCAAGAGCTCTAACATCTGAGCTACCCAAGCACGACTCACGCCCCGTCCTCACAGCTTTACTTCTGCCAGTACCTCGTCTCCTACCTTCCAAACTTTACAGAAGTTCTCCTGCGAACCTTGAAGAACTAACACTCCTGAGAGAAAAGATGTTGCGGAGACATGGCTTAGCTAGAGCCTCGGGGATGTTTCCCAGACTGAGATTTTCACTCTCCAGCGGAGTGTGCGCTGGAAAAAGTCCAGAGTTCGAGTCTCAGTTTGACACACAGTTTTAATCTGCCAGGAAGTTTCATACCATCGCACATTCCACTGTAGAGTGAAAATCTCATTCTGGAAAACATCCCTGAGGCTGTGGCTAAGCCATGTCTCCGCAATATCCTTTCTTTCAGGAGTGCTAGTTCTGCAAGGTTCGCAGGAGACCTTCTGTAAAGTTTGGAAGGTAGGAGACGAGGTACTGGCAGAAGTAAAGCTGTGAGTCTCGGTTATAATCTGCCAGGAAGTTTAATTGTATGTGCTGCTGCCAACTCTCTTCGAAATCAAAACTTTTCCCACTGACAACTTTTTGTGAGCTATTTGTTTATAACAGTTTTCGAGTGTCTAGCTGACTGATGTGATTGCCGCCTCTATTTTCGTTTTATCAGCACAAGATATTTAAACAGGTAAGTTCTTAAAAAAGTTAATTTGCATTAACGGAAGAGACCGACAAAATTCAAAGTTGCGTTTCCTCACACGACTACTGTATGGTTGGCTTGAGAGTGGCGTAGGAAAGTTCAGCAGTCTCAGATGCGAGATATAATAAGAAAGGCGAAGTGTATCGTCAAGAAGCTTTCTGTCTCACCACAGCAAACTTACATTTCAATACGACTCGCACAGCAATCAGAAGGGAACAGCCAGAGGGCTCCGGGCTTATACAGAGTGTTATTGCCAATCTTTCTTCTCCCGCGCACGAGGAAGGTGAAAAAAAGATTCTGGCTTTCGGTCATAACTCCGTCCTTTATTGTTCTTTCATCTCGTCGCCCCTCACAGGTGAGCGGGACAGGATGCCACTATTCACCCACAAATCTTCACATTAAATAGAAATACAATTCAGATTCTAAAACGGGTAAAATATACACTCCTGGAAATTGAAATAAGAACACCGTGAATTCATTGTCCCAGGAAGGGGAAACTTTATTGACACATTCCTGGGGTCAGATACATCACATGATCACACTGACAGAACCACAGGCACATAGACACAGGCAACAGAGCATGCACAATGTCGGCACTAGTACAGTGTATATCCACCTTTCGCAGCAATGCAGGCTGCTATTCTCCCATGGAGACGATCGTAGAGATGCTGGATGTAGTCCTGTGGAACGGCTTGCCATGCCATTTCCACCTGGCGCCTCAGTTGGACCAGCGTTCGTGCTGGACGTGCAGACCGCGTGAGACGACGCTTCATCCAGTCCCAAACATGCTCAATGGGGGACAGATCCGGAGATCTTGCTGGCCAGGGTAGTTGACTTACACCTTCTAGAGCACGTTGGGTGGCACGGGATACATGCGGACGTGCATTGTCCTGTTGGAACAGCAAGTTCCCTTGCCGGTCTAGGAATGGTAGAACGATGGGTTCGATGACGGTTTGGATGTACCGTGCACTATTCAGTGTCCCCTCGACGATCACCAGTGGTGTACGGCCAGTGTAGGAGATCGCTCCCCACACCATGATGCCGGGTGTTGGCCCTGTGTGCCTCTGTCGTATACAGTCCTGATTGTGGCGCTCACCTGCACGGCGCCAAACACGCATACGACCATCATTGGCACCAAGGCAGAAGCGACTCTCATCGCTGAAGACGACACGTCTCCATTCGTCCCTCCATTCACGCCTGTCGCGACACCACTGGAGGCGGGCTGCACGATATTGGGGCGTGAGCGGAAGACGGCCTAACGGTGTGCGGGACCGTAGCCCAGCTTCATGGAGACGGTTGCGAATGGTCCTCGCCGATACCCCAGGAGCAACAGTGTCCCTAATTTGCTGGGAAGTGGCGGTGCGGTCCCCTACGGCACTGCGTAGGATCCTACGGTCTTGGCGTGCATCCGTGCGTCGCTGCGGTCCGGTCCCAGGTCGACGGGCACGTGCACCTTCCGCCGACCACTGGCGACAACATCGATGTACTGTGGAGACCTCACGCCCCACGTGTTGAGCAATTCGGCAGTACGTCCACCCGGCCTCCCGCATGCCCACTATACGCCCTCGCTCAAAGTCCGTCAACTGCACATTCGGTTCACGTCCACGCTGTCGCGGCATGCTACCAGTGTTAAAGACTGCGATGGAGCTCCGTATGCCACGGCAAACTGGCTGACACTGACGGCGGCGGTGCACAAATGCTGCGCAGCTAGCGCCATTCGACGGCCAACACCGCGGTTCCTGGTGTGTCCGCTGTGCCGTGCGTGTGATCATTGCTTGTACAGCCCTCTCGCAGTGTCCGGAGCAAGTATGGTGGGTCTGACACACCGGTGTCAATGTGTCCTTTTTTCAATTTCCAGGAGTGTATTTACGGTCGACATCTTGGATATTCGGGAATCCAGTCGTGCGAGAACGACGCGAGCATCCTGCTGAATTCTCGAATATCCAAGATCGCCGGGAAAGCATGAATAATTACATATATTTACGGTTGTTCCATAGTAGATATAGACAGATGCCACTTTTTCGATAGAAAAGGTGACGTAGTGTACCAAGCTTAGTTGGAACAGGCGACTAGTTTCACACAATGTTCCACATTCTAAGAATAGTGTTCTCATATTAATGGCGCAAACTTGCAAGTTTTGGGAGTTTTCAGTAATCAGAAGAAAAAAAGGTCTAAAATTTGTTTCAAAATACTTTTTCTCTCGTATTGTTCTCTGATTTCGTCGCCCCTCAGAGGCGAGCGGGACAAGGTGCCACTATTCACCCTTAAATGTTCACACTGAAAAGAAATATTTCATATTCTAATACGGGTAAAATATATTTCGGGTTCTTTCATATTATTAAATTGGTTTTACATTTGTGCTTTTTTAAACAAAAAGTTCTCAAAAAGCTGACGAAGCACTTCACTATATCTACAGCGACCCGCATCGAGGGGGAGGATAATGTACGACAGGACAGGTGGCTATATCCAGGTGGTGTAAGATGTATAGTAATATGGGATGGTAAATGACAGCGAAAAATGTGGAAGCCAGGCCCTGTTTATAACGATAAATTCGACAGTAGATAATGGTGTGTCGAAAATGGTAATTTGTTACATACCTTTAATGGGTATAAACCGTTGGCGTCAACTGTGTACAGTACAATCCCTGTAATCCGTTAACTTTGAGACTGGGTATGGGTCGGAATGCAGAATAGGTTTATTATTAGAAAGTACAGAAAAATGTGGATTTATGTTAAAATAAACACTCTCTGAACTCAAAAATGACTACTGTACGAATGTATATTGTTCTCTACAGTAAAAACATTGTAATAAATAGCGTAAAGCTGTTTTTACTACATACTGGCAAAGAGTAATACTGTACAGTAAGTATTTCCTGTACTGTACGTACCATACATATGTAAAGTACTGTAAGAATTGTAGGTTGCCTATACAATAGAAAAAAATTACTTAAAAAGAAAGTCAGTTATAGATTTTTGTGTAGCAGACGAAATTATAGATTTAGCTTCAGTGTTCCTCCATTCCTTGCTCCACAAAATGTCCTTAAGTGTTGAGGTTGAGTTCTGCTCGATGTGCTGAAGAGCAATATGAGAAACGTTCTTGGCATCGATGTTTGAAATTCGGATACGGGGTTCTTCATCATCACCGTCCGAGTCCTTGTTCACAGTTTGTTCACCATTTTTTTCCAAAACAGCGGCAATAATCTGTTTTGTCACAGAGCTCTTCTCTTATTTCACGGTCTTTGTTACACTAGGTAATCCACTCGTCATCTTCACTGACAGCGACATACGGTTGTACAGTTTGTGAATCTTTAACGATTTCCTGCGTGTCACTGTTTTGCTCGACTTCGATTTGAACACTGTCATAACTTCCAGCCAAATATTATGCCAAGGTTTTCTTAGAGTGTCAGGTTTTAGTTCCCCCCTTTGACATTGAGGGATCTCATGGCTTCAAGTACGCTAAAGGTTTCTTGGGACTTTTTTAAAACTGAGCTAATGGACTTTCAGTGAACCGCCTCTTCAAACATTCTGTCACTTCCTGATCCGTTCGTTGGGTAAGTGAAATGACATTTGGTGTAAGGAAGATAGCTTTTATGTCCTCTTTCACCAAATCCTCTTCAGATGGATATGACGATGCGTTATCCAACAGCAATAAAGCACGAACAGGAGTTTTTGTGGTTTCAAGTCTTTCTCAACAGATGGAACGAAGTTGACGAGAAACAACAAGATTTGAGAAGATTGCAGTCCATCCAAGCAGTTTTTTAGAGTGGTGATAAACCGGAGAGGAAGGGTTATGTAGTAATGTTTTTGAATGCCCTAGGCTCCTTACATTTGCCAATAACGAACTAAGGAAGTTTGCGTGTACCATCAGCGTTGCAGCAAGGAGCACAACGATTATCTTATCTTTCTTAAGTTCCGTTCCGTCTACGGTTTGATTTGATGCAGCTAGAGTTTTGTTTGGCAACATTTTGTCGCTTAGGCCTGTCTCGTCTATGTTATAGACTTGGCAAGGTCACAGTTCAGTTTCTTTGACAATTTCTTGAAACTTCACAGAAAACTCCTTAGGCGCCTCGGCATCAGCAGATAGTTTTTCACCAGAAATTTAAACAAACCGAACGCCATGACCAGCTTTCCAGCGATTAATCCACTCTCCACTAGCTAGGAACTCACTTCGGCTTCTAGCTTTCTGTTCAAATCTATTGCCTTTTCTTTTGTAATGGGCGCAGATTTTGAGGTTCCTTTCCTTCTTTTTTTGTGGAACCACATCCACAACGCACTGCCAAGCAGTTCAAGTTTAGGCTTTTTCAATGTTTTGCGATTCTTAAGAACGTCTCACCATCTATCGTCACAGTACATGGTTCAATATCTTTCCGATTTCTTGTCCAATCTTCTACTATCGTAACGTCTACATTGGGCTCTTTAGCAATTTTTTCTAGTTAATTCCCTTTGGCCAATCTTCGTAGCAATGCTAATTTTTCATTTTGTGAAAGAGCAACGTGTCTATGTTTCACTCCTGACCTGTTGAGAAAGCACACACAACTGTACAGTATGTACAAGGTAAAATAAATACATACAGTACTGTAACGAACACAGAACAACGTCGTAAAACCACCAAAGAGTAAGCACTAAAAGCTTTACGGTGCAGTACTGTACAAAAAACACGGACAACGGCAGAAACGATACGAGAGATGACGGAGCACTACAACGGACAAACGATAACAACAATAATTATTACCTGTAAACAACAATACAGCAAACAAGAAAGGCACTACTGGCTGTGGGTAACCGCCACGAGTTGGGGAAGTTCGACTCGAGCAGGTCGGAACAACCGGAGCGGCGGACCACTAGAGGGGTTCTACCGTACGTGATTTAGACCATTTGTCATGTGGGATATCATAAATCATTGATATTAGAAGTTGGCACTGGGCAGTTTGTGGTTTTTACAGATGTCGATGGCAGGCGTCCACGTGTCGCTGTTTTGTATGGGAGTCAAGGTGTGCAGCACAAATGTTTCACACAGATTTTTCTCTTCTTCAAAACATTCCGGACAATTCTTTGAAGACTTGATTTAGACATGTTGCTCCATGGCATTTTGTGATGAGAAACAGCGTTGGCACACTGCAGACGCGCTTCCACTACTTAACGCTGCCTCTCCCAACTGACTGATCTACTGCACATCTACTGTTTACAGTGGATAGTTCAAGCTACCGCCGTAGTTATAGTGCTTACGTCACTTATGTGCCAGGAATAAAATCAGTCTCGGAACTTTTTGGACAGATTGTTTAGATACAGACAGAAAGGGAACGTGTTACACTGCGACACAGCAGTTGAAAGTTTATCATACTTTCTAGCGATCTTCACATCATGTCGAGTATTATTGCATCCGGAGCTAATGTCTCTCATGAGCATCAGTATATCGTGTGATGCCCACTCTTATTTCCGATGTGCCGTGGAAGCAGACAGCTTTAGAGCATCATCTTGAAGAATTACTTGTCATGTTTGGAACCCATGTCGTGTTGGTCGATGGATGTTGCTGGCTGAAGCCTGGTCTAACTACAGTATACGTCGTCCATCGCATCCCAGACAAGCTTAATGGATGAACAATCAGAAGATCGCTCAGACCCGTCTAGGACCCATACATTCGTCACGTGGTACAAACTGCATTGTGGGGTCATGTGTTATCCTGCTGGAAAATGGCAATGGGTATCTTGACCACAACAGGGATTGCTGTTCTTGTCACATACAGGCGTGCACTCAGCTCTCCTTCAACAGTTACCGAATAACTTTTAATATACAGTGGCTTCTGTAGTGGGTCGAATTCTATTAGTGACGGATCAGTTGGAGGCAGAATAATAAACACACGAGTAGCAGATACATGGGTAACCGTAAACATACTAGTTGCCTGCACGTCCTTGCACGTCCTTTGTTAGCTACAGTGGACCATGAACTGGGTCTTCAACGACGTTTAGTAAAAAAGAAAAGCAACTATGTATGGCAGTAGCGTGCAAGTGTCGTTTCCACCGAACTATAAGTGGTAGAATTCAACGATGGTCATGCTGTAAAAGCACTTGCAAAACATATCTGAATGAGTGATGTGACAGGTATGACTCTTTAGGCAGGAGCTTCTCGCAACCGTGAACAAGACGATGTCCAATCTATGCTCAGGTAGAAAACAAGCAACTTTATGCAACTTAAAGCGATTGAACAACTGTGCGAACGACCCAGCTAAATTACTCATTTCGATATTTCTGTTGATGAATTAGCTTGAATAACGGAAATTTCATTCTGATTAGAAAAAATATGCACTCTGCTCGTGTGAGGCTTCGTCTTGAACTGCCAAGGAACCTACGATAGTACATCAGTACCTAAAGAATTTGTCAACAACTGTTGATGAAAACTGGTTATTTGTTAACGCGGATAATATTACAGGGCTGGAATCGAAAAAAAGTGTTACTCTGAAAACAGTGTGATTCATTATTTATGGAGGGCACCTCTACAAGCTTCCCTTAGCTTTTTAAAGAACTTTTTGTGGTTTAAGATTTTATGAATTATGTATATAAACAGGTATTTTTTTACGTTATTCACAAGCGAGTCTCTTGATGCGTACACAACACGCTTTATGTAAGTAATAATTTGGCAGTAAATTTTTTCTCCTAGGCCTGTATATGCTGACTCTGAAGTGGCTACTCATTCTGCTGAACATAATTCTGCAGAAAATGGAGCCATAGAAGAAGACGTTGCAAACAAATTTGCATAAATGTTGCCAGCCGATGTGGCCGAGCGGTTCTAGACGCGCTGCTGCTACGATCACAGGTTCGAATCCTGCCTCGGGCATGGCTGTGTGTGATGTCCTTAGGTTAGGTAGGTTTAAGTAGTTCTAAGTCTAGGGGAGTGATGACCTCAGATGTTAAGTACGATAGTGCTTAGAGCCATTTGAACCATTTGGATAAATGTTATATTCCGTACACACGTTTTTAACTCTACCTCCCATGCCGTAGGACATTTGGAAGCAATTCCGCAGTCTCGTTTAGTGGGAAGGAAAATGTGCGATACGGAATGCGGATACCGCAGCATTCAAGGGCTTACACAACTCGGATATCTGGTAAATACCACGGGTAAGCAAATGGGATACATTCTTGTGTTTGTTCATGAACCAGTCCGCACCGCCGTTGAATGTTGTAACTGAACGTTACTATTATATCATGCCATACATCCACGGTAACAGAAAACGTATTTCTGATCATATACTGAGTGGCAGGCTAGTTCTATCTAATTATACAATCGCTTGATACGGCAGCACTGGAACAGAAATAGGGTTAACACAACAAGAAATAAGTTATAACATGTTTTTGGAGTTATAATACAAACTTTACTGAACTTTTGGTAACAGTTCGATGCTTGGCACTTGAAGTACTACGCCTAATGCGACGAAACCTAAATAACTTTGCTGTCTTTTGACAGTCCATAAGGTAGTAACTATGACTAAATACACACTGAAGTGACAAAAGTCATGGGACGACTCCTGATATCGTGACCGACCTCTTTTGCCCATCGCAGTGCAGCTCGGCATGTAATAGCCAGTCACTGGAAGTGGCTTGCAAAAATACTGAGCCATGCTGCCTCTATACCCTTCAATAACTCCCACGCCCGGGTTCCCGGGTTCGATTCCCGGCGGGGTCAGGGATTTTCTCTGCCTCGTGATGGCTGGGTGTTGTGTGATGTCCTTAGGTTAGTTCGGTTTAAGTAGTTCTAAGTTCTAGGGGACTGATGACCATAGATGTTAAGTCCCATAGTGCTCAGATCCATTTGAACCATTTTTGAACCCTTCAATAACTGCGAAAGTCTTGTCGGTACGTGATTTTGTGCACGAACCGACCTCTCGATTATGTCCCATAAATGTTCGAAG
Organism: Schistocerca cancellata; assembly: GCF_023864275.1. Taxonomy (NCBI): domain Eukaryota; kingdom Metazoa; phylum Arthropoda; class Insecta; order Orthoptera; family Acrididae; genus Schistocerca; species Schistocerca cancellata. Next base: position 167,791,634 of record NC_064632.1, read on the forward strand.
GGACTCATGCCGGGCGATCTGGGTGGCAAATCATTCCCATGAATTGTCCAGTTGCGGAGAACTGTGGGCCGATAATATGGCACATTTTCATCCACACAAATTCTATTGTTGTCTGAGAACATGAAGTACGTGACTGGCTGCAAATCGTCTCCAAGTAGCCCAAGATAATCAGGAGCCAGTTCTTTCCCTGTAAACACAGCCAACATCATTTTGGAGCGAATACCATCTTGCACATTGCCTTATTGATAACTTGGGTCCATGGTTTTGTGGTGTCTGCGCCACATTAGACTCTACCATGCGCTCTTCCCAAATGAAATCGAGACGCTTCTGAAAAGGCCACGATTTCCAGTCGTCTAGCGTCCAACCGATATGGTCACGAACCCAGGAGAAGCGCCACAAGCGATGTCGTGCTGTTATCAAAGGCGCTCGCGTCCGGTTGATTGAACTCTATCGGTGGCGAGGCATCGCTCTCACACTTGGCGCAGTCCGCCTCAATAACGTCTACGCTCCCTCCGGTAATTCGTAATGTGGTGACAGGCGTGTCTTCTATTCGGAGGAGACAGTCCCACTTTTGCAAGCAAATATGGACCATTACATACTGGGTGGCGATTTTCAGTGTTCTGCGGCCAGAGGACCAGATACCGCATTACGTCCCATGCCCGGCTCTACAAGCATTGATATGTGACCTCGCGGTCCACGACACATGGCTCTTACATCATGGGACCCAGAGTGGATATACGCACTTTACCAGCCATTCTGTCAGTCGTCTGGACTGGATATACGTCTCGCGTGCCCTCCGCACAGTAACCCGTGATGCAGAACTCTGTCCGACGGTCTTCACGGACCATCTCGCGTACATCTGCACTGTCACCTTACCCCGGCCACTCACAAGATGCAGCAGGGGTCCGTGGACGCTGAGCGTCTCCCTCCTTCGCGTGGAAGCGTGTCGGCGAGCAGTCACTGACACGTGGCGTCGATGTATCAGGCGCCTGCCCATGTATGCTTCCACGTTGCTGTGGTGGATGGGATGTGTCAAACCTGCACTCAGAAAGACCCTGATGGCCTCCGGGCGTGACAGATCGAACTGGCAAAGGGCAACATCGGAATTTTACTATACAATGTTACGTGAGATGGCGACGCAACCGCCGCCTCCCGAACGTCAGATGTCCGTACAACGCATCAACGCTCGTCTACTTCGCATCAGGACAGAGCAGCTAGAAGGTGTCCGCATCCGTGCGCGAGTGCAAGACTGTATCCCCAACGAAACGGCGTCAGTGTATCACATTGTGCGCGAGAGGTGCCACCGCAAACGTCAGCTCATTACGGCGGTAAACACGGAGGAGGGCGGCCGCGCAGTGACACAAACGGACATCGCGCACACGTTCGCCAGACACTATGGGACCTTGTGCATGAAAGATCCGCGAAACGTACGTGATTACGACGATCTGTTGCACGATTTTCCCGCTCCGGTCGCAGGTTCGAATCCTGCCTCGGGCATGGACGTGTGTGATGTCCTTAGGTTAGTTAGGTTTAATTAGTTCTACGTTCTAGGTGACTGATGACCTCAGAAGTTAAGTCGCATAGTGCTCAGAGCCATTTGAACCATTTTTTGCACGATTTTCCCGCCCTCGGGACGTGGCACCCGATGATAGTCTGCTATTGCCCATTACATCCGACGAGCTGACATCGGCCTTGGCACGTGGAGCACCAAACAAGTCGCCTGGACCGGACGGTTTACCCCTGGAATTCTACCGCACTTTTTACGACCTTATGGGCGACAAGTGGCTCCAAATGTTTCAAGACCGGATCCGCCATGATTTCACTGTCCCCACAGAATTCACAGAAGGCGTCTTGATCCCAGTGCCGAAACCGAATGGTGGGTGTAGGTGGCAGGACTTTCGTCCACTCACACTCCTCAACAACGACTACAAGATCTTCGCCCGCATCCTCCGCGCGCCTCTCCACACCGCTATCGGGAAAGCCATCCACACCGATCAGACATGTTTAGGTGGTGTCAGCAACATTCATACGGCGTTAGGAGCATACCGCGACGTAATTGCTTTGACGGCGTCCTGCAAAATAGGAGGCGCCCTCGTCGCCGTAGATTTTGACCACGCATTCGACCGCGCCGACCACGGCTTCTTACGCGCAGTTTTGCAACACATGGGCCTCTCTCCAGAGTCTGCACAGGTGGTCCATCGACTGGTCAACGGAGCGCGCTCCCGCATGAAGGTCAACGGTTATCACTCTGGTCACATTGTTGTTGGACGGTCAGTGCGACAAGGGTGCCCCCTGTCGGGTATATTATTTGCTGCAGCGCTTGAACCAGCTTTACGTGGTCTACGGCAGCGATTAACTGGTATTTCCTTGCGGGGCGTGACTTTTCCTTGTGGTGCATTCGCCGATGACGTGGTGTTTCTGGCCAGATCGGAGGATGAAATGCATATGGCGCTACAGTGGCTACGCCAGTACGCGGCAGTCGCTGGGAGCGTCATCAAGGTGAAGAAGACAAAATACATGGATGTCGGAGGGGGGCTTTCCCACACAACGGCGGTGGCCATACTCAAGTGTTTAAGAGTGCAATTCTATAGCAATGTCCGCCGCACGGTGGCGGCTACGTACCGCCGGCTCCTACACCAGACACGTGCTCTGCTGCAGGACAACAAACTGCGTCGCTTGGATATGCTCCTCAGAACACGTTATGTCAACACTTATCTTGTCTCAAAACTGAACTATTTTGCGCATGTCCTTCCCTTGACGGCTACGATGGCCGACAGATTTCAAGTAGTATATGGACATTTCGTAAGCACCGGTCCGGTTTAAAGTCCGATACGCCACCCTGACACTGCCGCAGCGGGCGGGCGGTATCGGTTTAATTCATGTATATAATCGTGCGCGATCGCTTTATCTCAGCACTATGCGTCGCACGTGGACCTCTGCCCACGCCACTCTGACGGGCACCCTGATAGCGGAATTGACACCACACTCTCTGGATCACCCGGTTTCTGTAGGACAAATATCACCTGCACTCACCCACATCAGAGAGTTCTTGATTGACTTCAGCTACTTACGGTCCGAACTTCCGACGACCCGGAAGCCCAGCACGAAAGACTATTATCGCCTCTACCAACAGCAGCAACCTGTAAATACGGTCGCCCACAGATGTCTTGAAGTTGTCTGGAACACGGTGTGGCGAGTGGTACACACGCCTTTTCTACCTACGACGGTGCGTTCATTGTGGTACGTGGTTGTGAATGGGAAGTTCGCTACTCGTCAGAGGCCACATTCCATACATCTGACGGACGACCCCTTGTGTCCGACATGCTCAGTCGTTGACTCGGATGCACACCGCCTGACTTGTGCCGCGACCAGCGAGTGCTGGCTACTGACGCAGCGCCTGCTGGCATTCCTCTTGAGGCGATTGCCGGAGTCTATCTCCCCTGATGATATATTGCGCCCCGACGGAGTATACTTTCCATCAACCAGGACGAACGCCGTTAACTGGCTGAAAGGCATGCCCTTTACTACATATTTTGCGATGCTCCCAAAGGCACACTCGACTTTTGGTCCCTACTGATGACGACACATGCAGCTTTCAGCCGCCACTCGAAGTACAGAACTCGTTTCGCAAATTATTTAGGTTCATTATTTGCGAATCCTCCTGCTCACTGGGGCATTCCGGGTATGAGACGCTGAAAATGAAGAAGAATCCTGGAGCATATTGATCCTCTACGGACGGAATAGGGTTCAAAAAATGGTTCAAATGGCTCTGAGCACTATGCGACTTAACTTCTGATGTCATCAGTCCCCTAGAACTTAGAACTACTTAAACCTAACTAACCTAAGGACGTCACACACATCCATGCCCGAGGCAGGATCCGAACCTGCGCCCGTAGCGGTCGCGCGGTTCCACACTGTAGCGCCTAGAACCGCTCGGCCACCCCGGCCGGCACGGAATAGGGGGGAAACCATCCCAACAGACGAGAAGACGACTCGGACGCTCGGCTACGGCAGTTGTAGGATCTTTCTTTGTAATGAAATAAAAATAAATCTATAAATACAATACCAAATAAAAATTTTAAAAAAATTAAAAATGTTCTAAAAATTAAATAAATAAAACAACATCGACAAACCCACTACATCCTCTTCCTGATCCTTCGATCCTCGAACTCGAACACGTTGCTTGAGCGTGGCGGCGGGATGGCCAGGCTTCGGGTGTCGACTCCTGCCCTACCCCGTCGTCCTGCTCCTGCAGCGTTTCATTTCCTTAAGCGCTTTAGAGAGAAAAAAAAAAAGTAGACCGACCGCTTGCGATAAGCGGAAAACCTGGGTTCGAGTCCCAGTCCGGCACAAATTTTCGCTGTAGTCGTTCCATTATACAGCTGACGGCTATCCATATTAGTAACTGCAAATACATTTCATGTACTTCATAACGGCTGTAATCGCTGCAGTTATGTTCCTTACGGACGTGCATGCACGTCCAAAGTAACATTTCACTGTAATTTGAAATACCACAGGCACTGAAATATCGTATTACACTTAAGTGCCTGGCAGAGGGTTCATCGAACTTTCTTGAGACTATTTCTTTACCGTTTCGCTCTCGAACATCGCGGGGAAAAGAGAACACCGAAACCTTTCCGTGCGAGCTCTGTTTTCTTCCATTTTATTACAATGACAATTTCTCCCTATGTAGGTGGGCATCAATAAATACCATATTGTCGCATTCGGAGGAGAAAATTGTTCACTAAATTTTCGTGAAAATATCTCTTCGCAACGAAAAACGCTTTTGTTCTAATGACTACCATCACAGTCGCGTGTCATATGAAAAATGAACTGGCTTTTTTGAACTTTTTTCGATGTCCTCCTTCAAACATATCTCGTAAGGATCACGTAATTCGCAACAGTACTCCAGAAAGCTACGGCCAAGCATAGCGTGGGCAGTCTCTTTTGCACATCTGTTGCACTTTTTAAATGTTCTCCCAGTTAAAAGCAGCCTCTGGTTTGGCTTCCCACAACACTTCCTACGTGATCGTTCCAATTAAAGCTATTCCTAACTGTAACGGCTAGGCTGACAGCATTAAGTTCAGTTCCGAATGTCCGTGACTTCTGGAAGTGTGATGTTCCCAGGTTTCTGATGCGGATGATCTGACAAACTCAAAGTTCGAAAGATCTTGTGTTGCGAACCTGCACCTAAAAAGGTGAAGTAATAATAGACACACCCAGTAGCAACCATGTAAACACACAATTCATTATATGTAATAATGACTTTTTTCTATACTGACATTAAGCTGGCATAAAGTAAAATTTTAATCGGCATATGGCACACGCATGTAAACACTAGAGCATTAGTTCGGAAGCGTTTGCTCAAAGTGTTCATGGTGTATCACTTCCCATTTCAATCAATTTATAAAATTGAAATACGAGTATTTATTCGATATAGTCACTTGGCATCATCTAGAACAGATGTGACGGATGGACGCATCGTTTAAATGAATGAGAACTACGTGCACGTCACGTGCTGAATATATGGCACAAAAATAATCTCGATAGAAAGAGAACACAAAGCACAGGATGTTTCATAAAGAGAAAGTAGGGAAACGTTGATCCTCGTAATGTTATGTCAATAATCTTTCCATGTCAAGACAGTTACATTTTCCTCATGGTATAAATAGTACCAGACATTTTCTGAATTTATTTGGGAAATGCACAGGAAACACGAAGAAGGGGGATATATACACAGAGACCCGGATCCGTTGCGCTGCCATCGTAGCAATCAATCTGCCACTGTGGTTTCTCTTTCACTGTCGGTAAACAGTCACAAAACCTTTCTGTACAAGGGGCCTAATCTTCAAATCTCCTTTAACCAATAGTCGTTTAATTATTTTTAAATAAACGCTTGCTCTTCCCTGTGGGGTGATTTGTTATCCTTGTTTATCCCTTTTTCGCCATCGTCTTCCACCGAAGAGTCGTTTTATGTTTTCTGAACGTTCCCCTGGCATACAGCCTTACATTCTGTTTATGAGGAGCCGATAAACAGCAATAGGCCTATACCGTTTATTCGGTTTCTGGGAGAGACAAGGCCCGCCGTATTCCCAGCGTAGTTCCGGCACTCTACAATACTGCTTCCTCCGATTTGGAGGCGCGCCAGAACTGTTTCCGGGCGGTGGAACCGTAACAGCGGGACATTGGGATTACGAATGAGGCCATCTCTCATCTAAATTTCATACCCCCTTAGCGGAGCTCCGCGCCGCGCCGGAGACGGCGACGAAAGTGAAAAGAAAACACGGTCTGCCCTGCCCTTAGTGTTAGCACAGACTCCCGCTGCCAGTCCGCGACAACAGAGCAAAAACTTCGTGTTCATAAAAACGATAAGCCGCACTCGTGGACGAAGTTTGGACATTATGTGCACGTCCTCAGGCGTAGCTCTGTGGCAGCGTGCGCGGCACTTCCCTGACAGTGTCACTGCCAATTTAATCCGCAGGGGGGAGAGCAAAGAAAACCGGAAGAACCGGAGACGGCGGGGGGGGGGGGGGGAGAGGAAGAAAACTGCGGAACACCTTCTGATGCAGCCAGAAGCATGAGTTCGCTTAGAATTTCGCAGGATCTGTGAGTTTAATCTCTCCCTCCATAGATGAGGGAAATGAAGTGTAGACAAAATAGCCCCTAAAAAATCTGCGGAGTTGCTAACTGAGACGTGGAACACACGAATGTAACTTTCTTTTCATATATTTAACAACATATAATCATAAATTTGCTTTCTTTACAAATTAACAAATTTGTGAAATGAATAAGCTCTTACAAGAGATATCAAAACAGGAACAAATTGACAATAGTTACAAGGGACCGGACCCGCAGCCCGTCCGTAATCGGGTGAAACAGCGGTGTTTACTACCGCGCTGGACATAGTTTCTCTTATTAAATGCCCTTTTGCAACACATCAAAACATAAGTAATATTGATGACAAGAGTGTTTCAATTACTTAAACAAATGACGTGTTTTTTTTTTTAATTTGGAAACTGTATGTCGAAAGGTTCGGGATTAAGATAAGCACCTATGCTTAAAGGGTAAAAAACTAGAAAACAATTATAACAACGATAAGGCTTGCTTCAAAGCGAGCAACCTTTTCATTTCAATCAGCGACAAGATGCGACTGGATCTCAACCCGTCCCTTTTGAAAATCTTATTCTGACTAAAGCCCTGGTAACAGTTGGCTGTTAACATGTCAAAAGTTAAATTGCTCCTCAGTTATGAAGGCTGCTCTGAAAGAAAGTTTTAAAACATTACATATGAGCACTTATTACGAGAGAACTCACTTGGCGGAACCATAAGATCCAGTTGAAAATGCACCAATAATGACCTGGTCTTTCAAAGACTGGAACGCACAGCTTAGTACAACAGTTAGTTCAGATTATCTCAAGTAAAAGTACAGTCAAGGAACTGAACCGGTTAACAACTAAATCTAACCACAAGACCCCCGTTTGTTTGACGGCAAGCTGTGCCTTGGTGCCATAATTCCGACTGTATTTCCGACCAGGAGCTGATTCATTAGAACATTAATAATCGGGTACAAACCAGAAAGGAAAGGCAATATAATTCTTTCTTTTTTTCGCTTACGCCATAGTCCCGCAGTGATCGCAGGGTCGGCGCGGTTAGAACGGATTTGGCAGTGTTAATTACAGAGGGTGGCCGGATGCCCGTCCTGCCGCCACCTCATACCCCCCGGGACGAAAGTAGTGTACCCCAGCTGTCTGCGTCTAGTGTAAACCATGAAATAGTGCGAATGTGTTTCAAATGTCTGCGACGCGTGTAACTGAGGCGGGATGTGGGGACCAGCCCGGTATTCACCTAGCGGGATGTGGAAAACCGCCTAAAAACCACATCCAGGCTGGCCGGCACACCGGCCCTCGTCGTTAATCCGCCAGGCGAATTCAATCCGGGGCCGGCACGCCTACCCGAGTCCAGGAAGCAGCGCGTTAGCGCTCTCGGCTACTCTGGCGGGTCAAAGGAAAGGCAATATAATAGCGGCACAAATTTCCAAACGGCAACTAGTGTCTTAGTACAATGCTACGGCCTATATTAACGTCCAAAAAACCGACCGAGTAAACCTCTGAGGGTCGGGTACAAACCAGAAAATAATAAGAAGGGCAGGAAGACAATGACACAGAGCACCAGGAGGATTACAGAATGTTATTCCCCTTTATAAGCAAGCAGCTCCATACATCCACGGTGCGTCGCGGCCATTGCTGGGTGGTGCCGATGACAGCCAGGTAGAAGTGGGCAGCCAGGCCACGAGCGGTCGTCCGACACGAATGTTGCCAACCAACCAATGGGATGTCGGCCTGCTGCTTGTAGTCGATGCTGTCCCGGGTGCAGTACTCCGGTATCCTTCCCTTCCTCTGAGCAGGCCCTCCTTGCGTAGCTCGTGGCTTCAGCCGCTCGGACCTCGTGACCGGCTCTTGTAGCGACGCTTCCACCAATCCCCAAACTTGGTGCCTCTTCTGTCAGTTTTTTTTTCTTTATTGTAATTTTGAACAGCTTACACAAGGCGGGCTGTCAGCAGCTGAGTACGCCGCTCTTCAGCCTTGAGATTTACAATAAAATAGAGGGGACACAGAGAATACAATCAAAAAATGGTGGGCATAACAATGTAGACACCAAAAAACAAAAAAAAAAAAAAACAAAAAAAACACAGAGTCGTTCACGCCGGACGAAAAAACATCACTGACACTAGTTGACACGGCGCACAAAACACGGACGGCTGCGACGGAACAGGTGAACAGTGGAGGCGTGACGATGAAAGAACACTAAACACAGACGAAGACACAGACGAGACACTGATGGCGACGATCTCTGGCGCGCTAATGTTCACAGAGCATGTGCGAGTCTGGGGACCTGTCAAGAGAGGAGGAGGAGGAGGGGGAGTGGGAGAGGGAGAGGGGAGAGCAGAGATGCCATGGTCAGGGGAGAGTGGGGGAGGGGGGAAGGGGGGAGGGGATGCCCAGGGGAAGAGGGGTGGAGGACGGGGGACGGGGGAAAAAGGAAAGAGAAGGGAGGGAGGGTGCCTAAAGGAAAGGAAACAGGGAGTGGGGGGGAGGATCAAAGTTGATAGGAGGGGTAAATGGAAGGGAGGAGGACATCATCAGGCAGGGGGAGCTGGCGGAAGCCACCTCGGGAGAGGGTAAGGAGGGTGGAGAGATGGAGACCAGGTGGGACGTGGGAATACAGGCGCGGCAGCGGACGGGGTTATGTCGGGCCAGCGAACCCGTATATATACTGGCAAACAAAGAGCTTCTGAGGACACAACCCAGGAATACCAGCTCTTCCTCATGGATATTGGGAATGGGGCCGCTAGAAGGTTAGCTAGTGGCGCCAGACGAAACAGTGTACTAAGTTAATGACGCCACGGCTCACTAACTATTATAGTTTATTAGAAAGTTTTTCGAGTCCTCATGAACGTAAATAAGCTGACAGAGAAATCGACACATGCCTGTTCTGATTACTCGAGGGCAGATTTATAAAAAGATGTGGACACATATAACAGCTACAGAAGTCCCTGGCTCTGACTTCGGCTTTCGAGAGTTTTCCTTGGTTACAAACAAATGCCGGAGATGAAATCCCCTTCCAGATATTCCAAACTGGGACTCTCTTAGACGTGCTATCAGCTCTTTGGTATCTCACTGAAGAGTCCTTGACCTTTGAGTGGCTCATTACTCGAACAGACCGCTTTAACTTTGTGCGAATGAAAAGTATAACAAAATAAAAAAACAAGTCCCAAACTCCTACGACAAACTTTCGAAGATTGTTTTTTAGATTAGGTTTCTCATCACGGGAAACAAACCGTTGGGCTGAAAAATTACCAGTTCGTCACACTGATGTGGATGTGCCAACTGTAAAAATTGTTAGTTTGCCAAAACAGGTCATTCCAAAGGATTTAAATATGCTAAATCTCACGTTAGTAAATTGTCGAAATATCTGTAGCAAGAGCCGGAGTTTCTCTCCGAAATAAACAGTAGTAGTGCCAGTATTGTATTAGGTACCGAAAGCTGGTTGAAAACAGACATAAACAGCGATGAAATTTTAAACTCGGATTGGACAGTGTTCAGGGAGGATAGATTTCTCTTTGCGATAAATTTTAAGAATCAAACGAAATGATACCATGAGTGAAATTCCTGTTTTCCAGAAAGTTGAATGACAAAGCACTTACAAGCTTCATCAGTCGAAAAAATCGATCATCTGTTGTGCTATATACGGCCAAGCATTGTCCTGAAAAATGAAGAGTGGGTTCTGCAGAAACTGACACCACATCTTTCTTAAAGCAGGTCCCAGATAGTGTTTCAGTAACGAACAATAATATAGTCCACTGACGTTCTGTCGTTGGGAATTACATATGTTAGCACAACACCATTATAGTCGTCCACGAGAAGCACCTCAACTTGCACATTTCTTGTTTCTCGCAAATTTTCGATCTTCTCCGTGATCCTTAATGGCTCCATACGTTTGATTGGCATTACAGGTCAGGCTCGTACGATCTGCGCAATGAAACGACGTAAGGAAGACTCATCTTCTATATCTACATCACTACTATGCAATTCCGCTCCTGAGAAGCACTTATCACAGTGATCACTTCTCCCTATGCAGATGGGCGTCAACAAAATATTTTTGCATTCGGTGGAGAAAATTGGTCAGTGAAATTTCGTGATAATATCTCGCCGTAACGAGAAACGCCTTTCTTTTAATGACTGTAACTCTCTAACTCATGTATGATATCCATAACGCTGTCTCGGCCATTTCACGGTAATACGAAATGAGCTGGCCTTCTTGAACTGAAACGATACTCGGTCGGCACGTAATTTTAGAAGAAGCCGCTTGTGGAGGACAGTGTCAAACGACTCGTGGGAATCGACAAACATGGAATCAATTTGAGAGACCCTGTCACATTCGTAGCAATTCAAATGGGAACGGGAAGTGTCGCACCGTAAGGATTTCTCAGTTCCTATCAAGTTATGCGCAACCCATCGTCATGTAATTTTTCCGACAAACGTCTGCCACATTTTGAAGGAAATCGTTGAAAGATTTTCTCCAACTTGCCAATATCCTGTTAAGACAACGCAGATTCCACGTAAGACCCTGATGACACTATCGTGCTGTACGTTGTCTGGAACATTCATATTTTATTCAAGTACGTTTTTCTAGTTTCGAGGACATCGTGACTATAGTTACGCTCTACCAAAAGAAACGTTGGATAGTTTTGGTACGGAACATAAATGAAATACTAAATGTTAGGATTCCCGGTAGTATTGATAGCACTGGTAAGGAAAGGAACATAAATGAATGTGTGAGAGAGAAACTTCGGTCGAAGATTTCTTTTCGTTTTTTGTTTGACTCCCTGTTCTGCACTAACTAGAACGGCACGTCGTTCGCTGTTAGTCCCTTGTGTATTTTATAACCTTACAAAATATAAACTGCATTTTATAATTAATAAAAATTAGTTAATCGCGTAACTTATGGCGTTTTAGATAACCAAAGCAATTACTTTTGATGTAAGCATAGTTTACATGCACAAGCATAAAAAATCTATATCATTCTTGTTGTTATTTTGTACTCAATCAACGCTCTTCATCATAATCAAAGGCAAGAGCTTCCCGTTCTTATTGATAAATGTGAAAGTTGTTTATGAACGACAGAAATATGTTTTAAACAAGCCTGGCGAAGTATTGAAGCGATGTTTGATATGCTTTTCTCTTTTTTTTCAGTTTTACCTTCTTTTGAGGATATTACATGTTCTAGCGTTATATGATAAATCTGCATTGATTTTATTTGAACTACACCTTCCCTTTGTTTCACGTTACAAGTCAACAATCTTCGAATAAACAAGAATTTAAAATTTAAATTTCGCTATATATATACAGTTTATTTTTAAGGTAACAGACAGGAAGCTAACTATGTACAACAAAATTGCTCCATGGGTTACGTGGTCCTGTATACACCATCATTTGATTTCTAAAGGGTTCCCCACTTCTTGTTTCTAGGGGAATCTGCAGTAGTAAGACTGATCGCATAGGCAAACAAAGCGATTGAAATGAGACAGCGCCCGATAGGTATGCAACATGCCTGATGTACAGGTAACAAGATTAAGGTATTAACTGACCAAGGCTCTCAGGAAAGCTATCGTAGTCTACGTTCGCTTGTGATAGTTTACGGTCGCCTACGCTAATTATACAACTCTAATCGTGTCAGAATGACCGTCACTACACGAAGCCCTGCTCTTCTCATAACTATCAAGCGCGTGATTTGGGAAGATAGAGTCCCTTTGCGTTGAGATAAGGTACTGTTACGTGACTAACGTATGATAGAAGCATTATTTGAAGAATGGAAATGTCAGAAGTTCTAAGTTCTAAAGCTCACATTTGTCACGAGAGGCAAAAGAAGTTTCTCTTTTTGCATGTAACTTATTTGTGTCTAACAAATTTAGAAGGTATTCTGACCTGCTGCTCATATGATCATTGCAAAAAAAGATACAAATCAGAAATTGTGTGTTCCACACAAGGGAACTGACTGGTTGCCTGAGTCTAGAAGAAAGTATTTGTTTCAAGTGACATTAATTCTGAGGCACTATGTTGTATTTCAGATTATGCAAGTGCATAAATACAGCAGTAATGTTTTAATTAGTAGTATAGTACTCAAGAAAAAGCCATTACTCATATCATTTCAATTTTTTCAGAAGAGAATAAAAAAATTAAATTCATGAAAAAAATTTCTCAGTATTGGCTTCTGTTTCCCATATAACTCGATTCTTGGCTCAGATGTTGCAAACTGTAGAACTTCGTGTGTTGTTGAGGAATAAATGGCAACATCATCGGTGGGTCTTCCTGGTTTGCGACTGATAAGAATGACTGGTCTTTCAGATGCAATACGGCATGGCATACAGCTGTCATGGTCGTTCCTATTTTGAATACATTGACTTCTTCCATTCTTCCGTTTCAGTCTATTTGATACGGATGCGTATGAGACACTTTGATCATGCTGCGTTTGGAGACATTTAACGGCTCCCTTGACAACAGTGTTTTGCCCGCTCCTTCAGTTTTTTCACTATTTTTGATATTCAGATTATATGCTTCCATTTAAAAATGTTTTGAAGATACAAAGAAACAAAATAACCTACATGTTCTCTGCTTGGCACATTAACTGTGTCTCATCTAAATGGAGCAGCCCTTGATGTGTGACACTTGGACCTATGCACCATCTAATAATAAATGTTTGAAACATTTTTCCATGTTTTCGCACCTGGATAAAATCCATGGACATGCACTAGAGTACCGAGTACACAGCACTGAAAAGTTATTTTGTGAAAAATGGCTTTTCGAACGTTTGACATTTCCACTCTTCATTTGACGTACTGTTTTGACAGGCAAAAGAAACGTATTTATTCAGGCGAAAGGGAAAAATATTTACAGATACTACTAATAGTTGTCAGCAAGGTGTAATTACTACCGCTAGTGTGCTAAGAGTTCAAATGGTTCAAATGGCTCTGAGCACTATGGGACTTAACTTCTGTGGTCATCAGTCCCCTAGAACTTAGAACTACTTAAACCTAACTAACCTAAGGACATCACACACATCCATGCCCGAGGCAGGATTCGAACCTGCGACCGTAGCAGTCGCGCGGTTCCGGACTGAGCGCCTGAACCGCTAGACCACCGCGGCCGGCGTGCTAAGAGTTAATAAAGTTTGTGCCCCTCAGAGTAGTTCCACTTACATGCATTACTGGCGTATTTTTAGTGCATGTTTCCTATATAATTATGTGTATTTGCGAATTGTAATAATATTTTTAGCTTCTTAGATCATGTATGTATGCATACTCGTATTTGGGTACTTTTCGGTGCATATCAGTATGCCCCCTACTGATTATATTTTATTCACCAAGTTCATTCCTATTTATTAGACGGAAACCAACGCTACCACACAGATCAGAAATATCAACAAATACTACAAGTAATGAGACACTTCGCCATCTAGACTTGGAACATGGAGAGAGCGTTGTGCTGATCTAGTGAAATTTGTGCAGAGTCACAAAGATTGAGACATTGCTCTTCTAACGCGAAGAAAAGTAAAGTTAAACGTTATCCTGCTTTTTGGATCTCCTTTACTGCAAAGTCACAAGGATAAAGTCAGAAGGATAGGACACTATTTCATGTACTCTTTTCCTGACCAATGCAAGGGAAATGTGTCTCGCAAAACTACAGCTCGCGTTGCGCTAAAGTTCGGAAAAATTTGCAGGAAGCTCCTAACGCAAAATGCTACTGCAGCTGTACAGTTCTTTCAACACCCTTGGTGGAAAACATTTTCACTGTCAGAATTTGCTCAGCAACGGGAGGAAAGATGGTAGTGTGAGTTCATGATTAAATGACTCTGCGCTAACAGCCGGTTTAAATTCTATATCTATCCGCAGTGTCTCACGGAGTTTGGGAATTTGGTGATCCATCCGTGTGATGGGACGTCAAGCTCGGTGGTCCCCTGCTTGATATTGGAGAACACTAAGCTGCGTGCTGGCACTGCGTTTCAGCCTCTCCCTTCGGTCTCTCTCATCGTCATTAACAACACAAACACGGCACTGGGAACTCCAATACACTAACGATAATCGCCTACACTACAGCGCGCTACTCGTATGACACCCTGAAAGCCATGCATTATGGCAGTCGGGTAGATGCGGTACTTCTCGTCTTCCGAAAAGCACATCTATGCCCGTTGTCAGTAGTGCCACGGTGTGGGGTTTCAAGCGACATTTATAAATGGACTTATTGGTAAGAAGGGGGAATCATGCTATCTCGAATGAAGAGCAAACCACAGAAGTAGAAATAACTTCGGCGGTGACGCAGGGAAGTGTATTGGGACCCTTGCTACTCATGTTGTGTCTTAAAGACATTGCACACAGTATTAAATGTAAGCTTAGGACCTTCGCAAGTGACGCAGTTACCTTCAGTGAAGTACTATGTGAAAAATAGGTACAGAAATATCAAGTCAGATCTTGATAAGCTTTCAAAGTGGTGCAAGGATTGGCACCCTGCTTTAAATGTTGAGATATGAAAACTTATGGACTTCGCAAAATGAAGAAAATTAGTGTTCTAAACCACAATGTAAGTCATAATCAATTATCTCATGCAAATAACTGGTCGTAACGATTTGTGAGGATATGAAACGCAACGATCACATGGGCTTTGTGATAGGTAGAGGAGGTGACAGACTTCGGTTCAATGGTAGCAATGCTATCAGTCAACACAAGAGAGTGCTTACAAACCACTCTGTGACCCATCTTAGACTACTGTTCAAGTGCGTGAGATCCGTACCAAATTTGACTAACAGATGATATCGAACCAACAAGAAGTGCTGCACGAATGGCCACAGGTTTGTTTGACCCATGGGAAAGCGTCAAAACGGTACTGACAGAAATAAAGTCGCCAACTCTTATAGCTAGATGGAAAATAGGCCGTGAAGGCCTAGTTACAAAGTACCAAGAGCCAGCCTTAAGTTAGAATTCTACGGCTGTATTACAGTTGTTACGAGTCGCTCCCGTAGATGTCGCAAAGATCAGTGTAATTACAGCGACCAAAAAAGTGTTTAGGCAATCATTCTTCCATTTCTTCATACGTCATGGAAAGGGTAGAAGCCGTAACGAGTAATACAATGGGAAGTACAGCCTCGCAGTTCACAGTCGTTTCCTGGGTGTAAATGCAGATGTAGATACGCTGAAGACAGAACTATCAGTCTTCGCGTAGGAAATGTGTCATTCGGTACGATAAAAGATAATCTTTCCAATTAAGTGTACCAAGCTAACGCTCTCGAGTTTCAGAGCCCACAAGTTTTTAGAACTAAAAAGTAAATTCACACAGTTCAAGCTCACTCTTGTGTCTCCAATTTATTGTAGAACCTCATTTATAAGGACAATGGAGACAACTTCTTTCCGATCAATATTTTCTGACCTCTTGAGAGGTCAACAAACAGCCTGTTCGAGTACGGTCAAAAGTCTCCTGTTGAGACTGTGTGAACTACTTGCTCCCGGAAAATATCGATACGGTGACGTTTCTGCTCTTCATCCGCGTGGCCAATCTACGTGCGAGGCCGTTATCACCGTCTGCTATCGCCGCTCACGTCAATACAGATGATGGCCTGGCCGTATCACAGCACAAGTATCGCGTCCACCACGCTTTATACGAGTATTACGTCCGTATTGTTCGACATGTAATGTGGAATGTAGAAGCGAAATTCTTTCGACGAATCAAAAGGAAGCTAGTTCGTGAGTAATGTTTGTCCACCTAGATCTTTTACCAAAACTGGATTACGAGAACACATACAGAAAATTGACACAAGTGCTGAGTTTTTCGCCTCACGTTCCTTTAATAACTGCGAAAGCGACAGAGAGATGTTCAGCATACTACAGTGGAAGGGGCATAGCGCAAAAAAAATGGCTCTGAGCACTATGGGACTTAACATCTATGGTCATCAGTCCCCTAGAACTTAGAACTACTTATACCTAACTAACCTAAGGACAGCACACAACACCCAGCCATCACGAGGCAGAGAAAATCCCTGACCCCGCCGGGAATCGAACCCGGGAACCCGGGCGTGGGAAGCGAGAACGCTACCGCACGACCATGAGATGCGAGCTGCGAAAAAAAAGAAGAAGAAGAAGAAGTAGTCAGAGTGCATCCGCTTCAAGACACACCAATAAGCAGTATACTTGTTTCGAACAACGACCTTTGTGCGATAAAATGAAAAAAAATTGGGTTGTACGTCCACCTGACAATTACTAGGGTACAGTATCTGATAATGAAAAAAAACAGAAGAGTAACCAGAGCCGGCCACTGTGGCCTAGAGGTTCTAGGCACTTCTGTTGTGGATTGGCAAGAGAGCCAACCCGGTTTTGAGAGGAAGCCGAAAGGCACGCGTTTTAGCTCACGCAGGCTGGCATGAGGTCTGGAGCAGGTCAAGGAAATTAGACTAGCAAAAAAGGACGTAGCTGTGGAATACTTAACTTTAATCCATAAATGGTGACCGTCGCTCTTGACGGTACATGTTTTACAGCATCAATAGTAACTGGTAATGGCGCCATGCTAGGTCGTAGCAAATGACGTAGCTGAAGGCTATGCTAACTATCGTCTCGGCAAATGAGAGCGTATTTTGTCAGTGAACCATCGCTAGCAAAGTCGGCTGTACAACTGGGGCGAGTGCTAGGAAGTCTCTCTAGACCTGCCGTGTGGCGGCGCTCGGTCTGCAATCACTGACATTGCCGACACGCGGGTCCGACGTTTACTAACGGACCGCGGCCGATTTAAAGGCTACCACCTAGCAAGTGTGGTGTCTGGCGGTGACACCACAACTTCAGTCCGGAACCGCGCTGCTGCTACGGTCGCAGCTTCGAATCCTGCCTCGGGCATGGATGTGTGTGATGTCCTTAGGTTAGTTAGGTTTAAGTAGTTCTAAGTCTAGGGGACTGATGACCTCAGATGTTAAGTCCCATAGTGCTTAGAGCCATTTGAACCATTTGCTTAAAGCTATATGTTTTTAAGCCTTCTCTGAACTTCTACTTGCATTAAACTCTAACTACACGCAACATCGTCAACACTGTATCTTTTCTAATGACATCTATTCACCTTCTATTCTGTTACATTTAATTACATACTCGCATCCTTTTACAACATTAACAAGCTGTTTTACATCATGAAACTAAAAAAAATGTATTTTGAAGCAAAATAATGATAATAATAATAATAAAAGTAAATAATTTTAACCACAGCGACTATGGAACATTAACGACTCATCGTGAGAGACTAATATTCAAAGAGTTCAAGTAGATGGCGCTTCTGGTAATTTTATTACTCTCCAAATGTGCTGTAATGTACATCTTAACTTTTTACACTACGTTCTGAAACTGTAATCAGGCTTTTATCTTTCACTTGTAGTGCATAAGCTTGCGTTGCTATATTCCTAGTGAGGTGGCGTGGGCAGTTCTTAACCCTACATAGCTCCCAGTCCTACCCTGATCAGCTACAAATTGTTTCTCTTACACGTCCGAATGGAGCCCATTATAAGGGGTATTCGTAAAGTACGTAGAACATTTCCAAAAATCGGTACAGATAAATGGCGAATAACAACTTAAGGGAATCAGAAAATGAAAATTCGTGAAAATAAAGAAATTTTTAAAACTGTGTTAAGTTATACACCAGTCTTTCCTGAACAAGGATATGTATGGTTTTCGTGTGTTGAGTGAATATTGATAGGAAAGAAAGATCATTTTCTAAACAACGACACGCCCACTTTTTCCTGTTATCTTTGAAGAAGCTACAACTTATGCACTTTTCAAATTACGTTTCATTTTAACAAATAGTTTTAAAGAAACGTGTACCAGCGTTAGTACGGTAAACCATAGGAAATACACACTCGACCGGATCCCCTTAACAAATGATGCAATACACGAGAGAAAACTCTCAAAGTTCTTTTTTATTTTTTTATTTTTGATTTAATTTTTTACTGTGTGTCCACCTTTCGTCACACGATACATGTCTGATCTGTAGGACAGTTCTGTCCATACCCGATAAACCGCATCACGATTAATAGTAAGAACAGCTGCTACGATGCAATGTCTGAAGTATTTGGTATTCTGCGGTAGAGGTGGAATGTAAACACAATTATTGATGCAACCACACGTGAAAAAATTGGAAGACGTCAAGTTACGTGACCGGAGTGTTCAGTCGAGTAGTGCCAGGTCTGCGGCCGTAACACGCCTTATCTAGCGACGTAGCGGCGTTTCACTTCAGGTAATCTCGTACACAATCGTGGAAATGTGGAGGGGTGCCATCTTGTTGAAAGAGGAAATACCTGACACCAGTTTTAAGTTCTGGCATGAGCGACAATTTCAGAATGCCGACATAGGTGATAACACTGACAGTTTTCTCTGCAAAGAGAAGAAAAGAGCTTGTCACCAAACGTTTATCGCTCTCAGGAGCTGCATTTGTACAGCTCATTCTTGATCCCTTAAAAGGATTTTCCACACTTCTGGCTGATGCAATAACTCCATGGGAAGAATTTGTAGGGCTTCCCAACACCACGTCTTTTACACGGTCGATTCTCTGTTGTGACACTCGTGGTCGGACTGAATGTTTTACATCGCACAAACAACCATCCTTCTCGAATTTATCGTACCACTTCACTGTGCTATTATAAACTGGTGGTGTCTTCTGAAACTTTGCAAGGAGAAGTTCTGGCACACTCACTACCGATTCACAAGGGCACGCCCTAGCACAAAACATGTTTTCTCTACTGGATTTGCCGCAGTTTTCAACAACTACGGTCTGTGATGTAGCAGCCGACGGTTGTCCAAACTAACTTGCCAGAACCAGGTTCAAAAACTTTGACAGTTTTTCTTTCACGTACTGTATCATTTGTTGCGTTATGTTCAACCATTTACCTATACCGATTGTTCATAATTTTTCAGGGTCTTCACAATAATCCTGTATATAATGTACCACACTCCGTTATCAGTGCTGCCAGTATACACACATCAAACAACAGTTTTGTATCATCTCTTTATTTCGAAATTCATGCCACATAAAACAAAAATTGCCTCTCAGATATGCGTATATATTCATTTCAGTGTCTCTAAATAACCAAATTAAAAAAAAAATGTAACGACAAAATCGTCTGTTTCCCCGGGGTGATTTTTACAGCACTCCTGAGCAGTGTCCATGCTTCCTGGAACGCCTGCTTCCTCGGAGGTAGGCTTGAATCCGTCGCGCCATGCAACCGATGAGAACATGAGACCGGCAGTGGTCGAAACTGTCCCATTCTTCAGTGCCGATTCTGCGTAAGTCGTGCACAGTATGTAGTCGATGTCGACCTCCAAAGCAGCTCATTTCAATCGATCCCATGCATATTCGATAGGATTCATGTTCGGAAAACAGGCAGCCAATCCATTCTGGTGATCTTAGTATGCCGAAGCAATATGCTTACGAGAACTGCACGATGAGCACGTGAGTTATCGTCCGTCAGCATTAATGGTCAGCAAAATGATGGCGGCACGGACCCTGTACCGTAGCACAGTGAGACTGAGGGGTGCACGGTGGCCTCACGCAATGCCACCCCAGAACCTTACTCCACCAACACCTCGTTGCCACTGTGGGACACGGTGTTGGTGGCGTCCGATATTACTAGGTTGATTCCAAACACGTTGTCTGCAATTATCAGGGTACAAACACAATCGAGTTTCGTCTGTAAACAACACCCGACATCAGACTTGGGCTGTCCATTCAACATGATTTCTTGACCATCTGGAGGGAAAGGCGTTCTGGAAGTGTGTGCACGGTGTTGTATTTTGTCATCTTGTAAAGCGAA
Organism: Schistocerca cancellata; assembly: GCF_023864275.1. Classification (NCBI taxonomy): domain Eukaryota; kingdom Metazoa; phylum Arthropoda; class Insecta; order Orthoptera; family Acrididae; genus Schistocerca; species Schistocerca cancellata. Next base: position 167,812,019 of record NC_064632.1, read on the forward strand.
CTCACCGTTGAAATGATGACTGTAGATCTGCACATTACGATGGAGGATCCTGTCCTGAAACTGATTAACCATCATATTACGCTCGATACCACTTAGAAGCGTCCAACGCGATACTGTCCCAAAATGTCTAACCCACGTCCTCTCTAAACTTGTGGAACTGCGTGCCTGAGAGGTGGATTGGTTCAAATGGTTCAAATGGCTCTGAGCACTATGAGATTTAACATCTGAGGTCATCAGTCCCCTAGAACTTAGAACTACTTAAACCTAACTAACCTAAGGACATCACACACATCCATGCCCGAGGCAGGATACGAACCTGCGACCATAGCGGTCGCGCGGTTCCAGACTGAAGCGCCTAGAACCGCTCGGCCACACCGGCCGGCCGTGGTGGATTGGTACCTGGTCGCCGCTACATTCTTCTACAACGGTCACCAAGTGGCAGTCAAATACTGCACTCGGCGATGAACGGAACCATTGCCTTGTATGCAGCTTCAATTCCATGTGTGCCCTTGCACCAAAATAAATAGATAATAATTTTTTTGGCAGCCATAAGGAGAACTACTGTTTTATAATGGTTGCACACGTCCTTCAGATACCACCGTGTTATAAGGTACAGCCTTAATTGGTCATATAACATGTTTGCATGGCTGAGCCTACTTCATTAACAAGTGTGACATACGACCACTGCCTCTGTTGTATTTCTTGCCCAACTATCAAGTGGGACCGTACGAATGAAGACCACTGGAAAATCGCTCCTATCGGACCACAAAAATTGCGAATATGCACCCGTTTATTTAAATTTTTACTTGTGAACATAATCATGCTTTCTTAAACATGCAAGTCACCTGAAACTTCCACAAGCTCCCCTAAATGTACATCACTCGGACACACTAGCCGTCGCTGTAAGTAGCCCATAACCACCCACTTCCGGTTGCCCTTTCTCACTCACTCAACCCAACCCATTGTCGTTGTATCTATGTGTCTCTCTGTCATTGTCTCTGTCAGTCACAGCCTCAGTCCCTTTCGCTCTGTCTCACTGCTACAGGCTAGCCTCGGTGTCACTGTTTACCTCCTGCTCTCTGTTACTGCTCATATCTCATTCCATCCTTCCTACTGCAGCTGTCTCTTCTTACTGTCATTATCTCTGTCTTCCTCGTTGTCATTATCGTTGTCTCACTCACTTCCCTTTTCTCTTCTCTTTATTCCTGCCTCCCTCCCCCCCCTCCCTCCCACTGTCATGTTCAGTCATTGTCAACTATGTTTTACTGCCTCTATGTCCCTCTCTTTCTCTCACACTGCCATTATATCCTTCGCTCCTTCTGTAACTCATCCATTGTCGACTATCTTCCAGTATTTATTACTTTTCCATCTCTTTTTGGGAAAATCATTAAAGTTGTGGTCTTGCGGTAGCGTTCACGCTTGCCGCGCACGGGGTCCCGGGTTCGATTCCCGGCGGGGTCAGGGATTTTTCCTGCCTCGAGATGACTGGATGTTGTTGTGTCGTCTTCATCATCATCATTCATCCCATTACGGTCGGAGGAAGGCAATGGCAAACCACCTCCACTAGGACCTTGCCTAGTACAGCGGTGCGGGTCTCCCACATCGTCCCCTACGCTCCTCGGAGTATGGGACCTCATCATCATCATCATTAAAGTTGCTGAGGAAGATTGAATGAGGCAGCTGGTACTACACTTTTCAGACAGTGATTTACGTAAACATAAACATATATACATGTTTTGTGCTCTGATAGGAGAATTCTTCCGCTACTTCCCTTGTTTTCCTTGCTGAAGCAGGACATGTAACTCATATGAGAAGCAATGTATTGGTCAGGAAAATGTAGGTAGATTACTCATGTAGAATTGCAGTAACGCAAAACTAATTTTACACATCACAGCGGACTTAACGTGCACAAAAATTTTGAATGTATTTCAGTAATACAACGTGGGGTTCCCAGATGATAACGGAGACTGATTACTACATTCTTCTCCGTGCTGCGTCACTTTATAAACTACGTTTTGGACTCATACCGGATTTTAGGTGCATAATTAGGGAAAATTTGAACCTCTGTATCTCGGAAACGGATAAATATATCCAGAAAATTTTCAGGGTTGTTCGAGATCGGTATCTTTGGAATGCACCGTCAAAATTTCAGCCATTTTCTGTGCATAGCCGTTTTGGTATGCTCGGCAGAGTTTTGGTCCGATGATGGGAGCGTAAATAAAGCAAAAAAAAAACTTTTTTGGTGTTTCCCAAGATACCACACACGAACTAATAGTACCTCTGTACGCTCCATCACGTTCACCGTAGACCACATCAAGTGCAAAGAGAACCAAACGATTTGCCCCTTTTGCCTCAGCAGGAGGAAGCATGCAATACTCACACAGGGTGACAATTATTGAACTGTATAAAAAAATGTAAATTAGTTACACGCACTTTATTTAAACACTTTATTCAACATGTAAACGTCACTACAGATATTCGCATTTAGGTTATGACGTGTTCGATATGCCTGCCATAATTGGCGATGATGTGGCGCAGACGAATAGCGAAATTCTGCATGATCCCCAGAAGTGTCGGAATATTGATGCTATCTATGACCTCCTGAATGACTGTTTTCATCTCACCAGTGGTTTTGAGGTTATTGCTGTACACCTTGTCTTCAATATAGCCCCACAAAAAGGAGTCGCATATGTTCTTATCCGGAGAATATGGCGGCCAATCGAGGGGAATGTCAGTGGCCTCTGGGTATTCCAGAGCCAGAATGCGGTCCCCAATGCGCTCCTCCAGTACAACAAACACTCCCTGCTTCGATGGGGTCGAGCTCTGTCTTGCATGAACCACATCTTGTAGATATCAGGGTCACTTTGGATGAAATCATCTTCCAAAACCTTCACGTACCGTTCGGTAGTCACCGTGCCATCAACGAATGTTCGACAGGCTATTCCGTGACTGGACATTGCACATTACACATCACCCGTTCAGGGTGAAGAGACTTCTCGATCACGAAATGCGGATTCTTAGTCTCTGAAATGTTCCAATTTTGCGTATTGACGAACCCATCCAAATGAAAGTGGGTTAAACCAAACCATGCGCGTACTAATTCCCGTAATGCCCCGCGGCCAACCGTGCAGTTTGAACGCCCTAACGCAAACCGTTCAGAAATTGTAATGAATTTATTTCATATAGTTCAATAATTGTTATCCTGTACTTTGGTCGAGTTCTGTAAGATAGTCACACTAAGACGATCCTTCTGTTTGGTATACAAAATGGTCACTGGCTCAAGGCGAGACAAAATATTTGACCTTATTGTTTTATCAACAATAGAACCCGAGGAATGAGCACTGAAAATCCCTTTTTATACGCATCGTTTGTAACATATTATGCATACCGATATACGGTATGTTACTGTTGTGATTTTTACCTGCTTTTGTGTTTATTTATGTATCTTAGGAGTTGGACAACTTTTGTACTCTCACGATGTTTGGACTAGTGGCTCCCGTCATGCCATTGCGGATATTTGTATTCGAACTTCTGACTGAAGATAAATTGAAATATACGAAATTACAATCACAATAAATAAATAATAATTTTGTGGCAGCCATACGGAGAACCAAATGTGTTAAACAATTCAAGACAATATTGCACGCCAATACCCAAATGTCCAGGAATAAAGAAATTACATAGTATCCAAGCTTTCAAAATGGCCAGATTTTAAAGGTATTAACTTTCCCCGTTGATTTCAATCAGTGCCCGCTGGCATCCAGTATCTGTAATTCCTTTGCGTCTCAATTCATCATGGCTGCTTGATGAAAATGGTGCCTGTTCTTTCGAACATACATATATATATAATTAAGGCGAGACGGTCAGTGATCTCTTGAGTGCAGACGCGCGCCAGACTCGAACTCTTGCGGGAATCGGCGAAATGCCATGAGTAATGAGGGTAATGGGCAAGGTGCACTCACTATATTATTAGTGTGTGGATACGTTGAGCGTTTGAATCTGACGGGAGGCGTACTGTGGTAGGTCGTAAAGTTGCAATGATCACTGTGTCCGGATGGCGGAGTAGTCAGAGCATCTGCCCAGTAAGCTGGAGACAGGGGTCCGAATCCCTGTCCGCACAAATTTTCAACTTCCTTCATTGGTTTCAATTGATGACTGCTGACAGCCAATGTCTGTAATTCCTCTGTGTCATAATTCATGATGGCTGCTATTTGTCATGTTTTACACTCCTGGAAATTGAAATAAGAACACCGTGAATTCATTGTCCCAGGAAGGGGAAACTTTATTGACACATTCCTGGGGTCAGATACATCACATGATCACACTGACAGAACCACAGGCACATAGACACAGGCAACAGAGCATGCACAATGTCGGCACTAGTACAGTGTATATCCACCTTTCGCAGCAATGCAGGCTGCTATTCTCCCATGGAGACGATCGTAGAGATGCTGGATGTAGTCCTGTGGAACGGCTTGCCATGCCATTTCCACCTGGCGCCTCAGTTGGACCAGCGTTCGTGCTGGACGTGCAGACCGCGTGAGACGACGCTTCATCCAGTCCCAAACATGCTCAATGGGGGACAGATCCGGAGATCTTGCTGGCCAGGGTAGTTGACTTACACCTTCTAGAGCACGTTGGGTGGCACGGGATACATGCGGACGTGCATTGTCCTGTTGGAACAGCAAGTTCCCTTGCCGGTCTAGGAATGGTAGAGCGATGGGTTCGATGACGGTTTGGATGTACCGTGCACTATTCAGTGTCCCCTCGACGATCACCAGTGGTGTACTGCCAGTGTAGGAGATCGCTCCCCACACCATGATACCGGGTGTTGGCCCTGTGTGCCTCGGTCGTATGCAGTTCTGATTGTGGCGCTCACCTGCACGGCGCCAAACACGCATACGACCATCATTGGCACCAAGGCAGAAGCGACTCTCATCGCTGAAGACGACACGTCTCCATTCGTCCCTCCATTCACGCCTGTCGCGACACCACTGGAGGCGGGCTGCACGATGTTGGGGCGTGAGCGGAAGACGGCCTAACGGTGTGCGGGACCGTAGCCCAGCTTCATGGAGACGGTTGCGAATGGTCCTCGCCGATACCCCAGGAGCAACAGTGTCCCTAATTTGCTGGGAAGTGGCGGTGCGGTCCCCTACGGCACTGCGTAGGATCCTACGGTCTTGGTGTGCATCCGTGCATCGCCGCGGTCCGGTCCCAGGTCGACGGGCACGTGCACCTTCCGCCGACCACTGGCGACAACATCGATGTACTGTGGAGACCTCACGCCCCACGTGTTGAGCAATTCGGCGGTACGTCCACCCGGCCTCCCGCATGCCCACTATACGCCCTCGCTCAAAGTCCGTCAACTGCACATACGGTTCACGTCCACGCTGTCGCGGCATGCTACCAGTGTTAAAGACTGCGATGGAGCTCCGTATGCCACGGCAAACTGGCTGACACTGACGGCGGCGTTGCACAAATGCTGCGCAGCTAGCGCCATTCCACGGCCAACACCGCGGTTCCTGGAGTGTCCGCTGTGCCGTGCGTGTGATCATTGCTTGTACAGCCCTCTCGCAGTGTCCGGAGCAAGTATGGTGGGTCTGACACACCGGTGTCAATGTGTTCTTTTTTCCATTTCCAGGAGTGTAGTATGTCAGCCTGCACCGTACACAGCGAAATACGAGGGGTGCTTTTTTAAGTTTGGACATAAGTACACAACGGAAGGTTATTTCAAAAAAGTAAATTTGTTTTCATAAAGTACATACTTCACTCTATTTTTCAACATAGTTGCCAAATTTGTTCCATCACGTATCATACCTCCCAACCAATTTTAAAATACGCTCTTCATAAAAAACTTGCCGCCTGCTCCGATAACCAAGAGTTCACTGCCGTTTTCACGTCGCCGTCATCATTGTAACAGATAGTAATCGCTCGGCGCAAGATCAGGATTGTAGGGTGGGTGATCTAAAACTTCCCGGCCAAAACTGTCCAATAAATCGCGGGTCTGACCTTCAGTGTGAGGTCTGGCATTGTCAGCATGCCGCGTCTTTTGTTATGAATCGCTCTGTGTAGCTTTCACAGGGTTTGGCAGTGTGCTTCTGCATTGACAGTGGTTCCTCGTTGCATGAAGTCGACCAACAAAACACCATGCCTATCACAAAACACCGACGCCATGATTCTGCGATGAGACGGAATATGTTTGGCCTTCACATTTACAGGCGAGTGTGTGTGTGTCTGTATTCCATGCTCTGTTGCTTCGATTCGGGCGTGAATTGCGAAACCCATGTTTCGTCTCCAGTTACAATCTGACTCAGGAAGCTGTCACCTTCTTCGTGATAACGAGAAGAACTTCATCGCACACTCAAATTTTCGGTTTTTGTGGCCCTCTGTTAGGAGTTTCGGGACCCAACTGGAGCACAGTTTCCTAAACTTTAGGTGTTCAGAAACAATGTTGTAAAACACTTACCTCGACACGTCAGCAAATTCGTTTGAGAAACCTGTTATTGTGAAGTGCCTGTTCTCAACTGAAGCCACCAAATCGCCTGTAATCAAAGAAGGGCGACCGGAGCGGTCCTCATCATGGACATTGTCAGGGCCATCTTTGAATTCTCGTACCCACTTACGCATTTTGCTTTCACTCATAACAGTATCACCGTACACTTCGGAAATCTATGAATTTCTGGAGCAGACAGGTTCCTTGCTGATAAAACCGCAACTCTGAGCGAACCTTACACACGGCGGGTGAATTGATAGTCTTAAACATTTTGAAAGCTCTGAACAGAACCGTACAGGTTAGCTACAGAGCTGAAAGTGACCACTAGACTTGGCCACTGTTTCTATGTTTCGATACAGTGTATCGATACGTGGAACTGTTTCAGTGTTTCGGAACGGTTGTGGTTCACTGTTTCGAAACTGTGGTGTTTCATTCCGCCCCTGTCTCGGACCAGATTCGATCGCGAGCCAGACACAGAAACTGTATCGTTGTTTCAAAAAAATAAGGCTGTTTCAGTCCACCTGTGCCTGGAACGGACTAATTGTATCGAAACAGTGATGTTTCATTCCACTCTGTGTCGGACGAGATTCGGGCTCGGCACAGGTACTGAAACACAACATACCACTTCATGAAACTCTTTCAAGAGTGTCGAAATCTTTTTGACAAGCAATAGCATGAAGCTTAAGATATCCGAAAATAAAGCTTCGTTTCTAGCTGACTGTCCTGTTTCGAAATGGCGTAACATCTGCTTTATAAACACTAACAAAACAATAAAACAACGCATACTATTCACATTCAAAATAATAAATATGTGAAAATCATTCAGTTAAATTACACTTTTTTTATAACATACGCTTCTCTGTTCATGTACAGTAATCATATTAAGAATCGCAAGTAAGCCTACAACATTTTGAATAAAAAAAGGCGTAGAGTGACAGTTATTAGACGTATACATAAATTCGATGTAAGTATAATTGCAAGCAATCTGTGTGACAAATCACTGATAGTGTAATGGTGTACGGGAAGGGCTGGGAAGCATGGTGAATTTATAGTAACGGTTCGAAACACCTTGAAAGACAAAAAAAAAAATTCTGTTATATTTTGTTATTTATTCGAATTATTTGGCGTTATTTGTGAGTCTATAGTCACAGTGCCTATTATCCACAATGATTCCCCTTGTGTAGATGAAAACTAGCAGGATGGGTATATTACCCATACTAACGGAATGTGTGTTTCTGCAGTTTGCTCCCACCTCCAGTTCCGTTCGTGGTGGTTCTTCTGTCTTCAGCTATGGCTGTCCTCAGCCAATTGAAAAGTATGAAAGTCACGCGACACGAAAGCAGCGCATTTGCTGCAGGAAATACGAAACTGCCAAGACGCCTAAGTGATAGTTTCATACTTTCTGCAACATGATTAGCGCTCTGGCACCTCATTTGTGTTTATATGGACATACTTATACAGTAGACATTCAAGATGATAAAATGTGTAGGTTTATTAGAATACAAAACACAAACTGTTTCACTGTTTCGAAACAACGTATCGGAACATTACATTGTACTGTTTCATTTGTTTCGAAACAGTTACGTGTTTCAGTTTGCCCATCTCTAGTGACCACAGTTGTTCCCGAGGCATGCCGGTACACGACGCACGCGCTCGCTGCGGTATGCGCGCGAACTACTAGTGCCTGCAACAAAACGGACCTTACTTAAAAAACACGCCTCTTATGTTAACAGTCTAACATCTTTGTACTCAATAACGATGTGAAAGCAGAGTTATAGATTGTACACAGGATATACACAGAAACATACAGTCAAATGCTCTATGTCTGTGGCTCAGCACCATCGAAATCTTTTTAGTATCAATAAATTTTGGTTTGCATTGAAAAAGGGGAAAAGGTACAACGAAGGACAGTTACCCTTTTTAAACACTATATTTAGCATCGATTAACATTCAAGATTTGTAAACATAAATCGCCAGGCCGGTTTTACTTGCCTTGGACGCTAAAGAGTACCGAACGCCATGTCCTGTGTGTGCTCGTAGTGTTTTGTGCTATCGCTGGACAGGGAGAGGGTACCTCGAATGAAGAGTGGCCTTACCAGAGTATGTGGCGTTGGCGGCGGCCTGCAGCAGCTTGCAGTAATGGCTGCGGAAGTCGGCGTACGTCCTCCAGAAGTCGCGCGCCATGCGGGCCTCCGAGTCGCTCTCCAGGTACTGGAAGAGGGCGGCGCCCGCCAGCATGTACAGCAGCAGCACCACCGCCAGCAGCAGGAAGCGCGCGTTGTCCTCCGTCAGCTGCAGCGCCGCCATCTGCACACCGACGAACACCAACTACATTAACAAATGCCTGTTCAATACCAATGCTAGCAGCAGGAAGTGTGCATTGCCCTGAGTCAGCTGCAGAGCGACGAACACCTGTTACTTTGCAGCAACTGGAGTAACAAAGAACTGTTCAGCACCTGTCAGCCCCCACACGTCTAACATCAATAGACAAATGTCAGTATACACCGACCAGCCAGAAGATTATGGCCACCGACCTAAACCCGTCCAGACAAAAGCAGCGTCATCTGGCGAGGAATGACTACTGGTCAGACACGCGCATGTTGCATGTAGTATCAATGAGCGTGCTGTTCGTGTGTAGATAGGGGAAGGTGCGCCATCTGTCTGAGTTTGACCAAGGACGGACTGGTATGGCCTGGAGGCGCGGCACAAGAATTTCAGAAACTGCACGACTTATCTGGTGTTTGAGGAGTGCTGCAATGAGTAGCGAAACCAAGGTGAAACCAAGTCCAAGTTGAGCGATCATTCCTCACTACACATGTCGGATATCGTAGGGTGGGCAGACTGGTAAAAGAGGTCAGGCGCTGAACCGCGGTGAAACTAACATCAGACTTTAATGCTTGGCAGACTACAAGTGTCCAGAATGAGATTTCACTCTGCAGCGGAGTGTGCGCTGATGTGAAACTTCCTGGCAGATTAAAACTGTGTGGCGGACCGAGACTCGAACTCGGGACCTTTGCCTTTCGCAGGAAGTGCTTTACCGTCTGAGCTACCCAAGCAAGACCCACGCCACGTCATCAGAACTTTACTTCCGCCAGACCTCGTCTCCTACCTTCCAAGTTTGGAAGGGTCAAATGGAGTTCGTGCAAGGCACCATGACAGCCAAGCACTGGTTGAAAGAGCACATACTCCGCTTCATGGCGATCCTGTTTCCCGATGGCAGTGGCATTTTGTTTGGAAGGTAGGAGACGAGGTACCGGCAGAAGTAAAGTTGTGATGACGGGGCGTGGGTCGTGCTTGGATAGCTCAGATGTTAGAGCACTTGCCTGCGAAAGGCAAAGGTCCCGAGTTCGAGTCTCGGTCCGGCACACAGTTTTAATCTGCCAGGAAGTTTCAGAGTACAAGTGTGTTTGAACACGCAGTGCACCGAATACTGCTGACAATAAGCCTCTACAGCCGACGACGCGTGCATGTGCCAATGTTAACACCACGACATTACAACTATGACTGAAATGAGCACGTGACCATCTGCACTGGACGTTTGTGTTGTGGCAGAGCTTTGCATGATCTGATGAATCCTATACCCTCTTCATCACACCAATGCGAATCCGTCGTTTTGCAACAGCTCCTTGCTACCTGTACTGCGGGAAGGAGACAAGGTGGAGAAGGCTCCATTATGCTCTGAGGATCATTCATGTGGGCATCCATAGTTTCAGAGGAGCTCGAGCAAGGCACCATGACGGCCAAGCAGTATCGTACACTGGTTGAAAGACAACATACTTCATGACGATCATCTTTCCCGATGGCAGTGGCATTTTTCAACAAGGTAATGCGCCGTATCACAAGGCCAGGAATGTGAAGGAATGGTTCGACACACACAGTGGCGGGTTCCAATTGATGTTCTGGCCCCCCAGCTTGCCAGATCTGAACCCGATCGAGCACATCTGGGATGTGATTGAACATCAGAGCTCATCGCCCCTCTCCACGGAATTTATACAAATTAGGTGCCTTGTGTGTGCAGATGTGGTGCCGACGTCCACCATCGACCTGCATCGACCTACCATGGCCTGACTGCTTTTATGCAACGACGCGTCGCCGATATTACACGTGCAAAAGGTGAACATATCAGCTATTAGGTAGGTGGTTATAACGTTCTGGCTGCTCACTGTACAGCACTTAGCAGTATACCTGGGGACAATGCAGTCTACACCAACTAATGCGGTTTCAGCAGAAGTAAACGAACCTCCCATACATCTACACCACAAACACATCAGTGGAAAACTTTTAACTAATACGATGCAGTTCCCATAGGACCAGATATTATAAGATATCAATACTTTCGTGGAATTGAGTTGTAAGACCAGATAAAGTCTTCCTCTTCACACTGCCACAAATGTGGATATTAGTCCGTTTCTGAAAAGAAGCCTGCCAGCACAAAAATTAGTCTGCTTTGAAGCACACTACTTTACCAGTGTACTGGGACCACAAGCTGCGTTAGACCTGCGTTCTGGAGGTGGTTATGCACATTTTTACGTCTTGAAGGAGTATCTCTTCAGACATAGAACCGTAAGGATCATGTACACCGACGTCTCGAAGGATGATGGTGAATGTGGTTGTGCTTTCTGGGATATCACTGGTCATATTGCAATGAAATTCAAGCTACCTAAGGAATTAACGATTATGACAGTCGAGCTTTTGGCTATACTACGAGTCCTTCAATATGCGGTGAAGCACGTGGGTTATGAGTTCGTTATCCTTTCTTATTCGAGATCAGTGCTACAACTACTAAGACATCTGCACAGTGAACGATCTAACCATCCAATAACGTATTACATGATAAGTTTGCTCACTATGGAGTTCCAGGCAATCAAACGGTAGACAAGCTAACCGAAGAGCAAATATATTGTCCCAGTCTGCTTCATTAGGGCATATCGCCGCCATGCCTTTTGTGAATTATTTTTTCAGCAACACCAAGGTCTGCCACGCTATCTTCTTTGCTGCGGAGTCCGTTGCCACATCATTTTTCGCCATCCTGTGTCCGGCATACATTGTAAGGGGCCACACCAGCGTATCTGACTAAGCAAGACTGGTACACGCCGTCCTCCTTTATCTATGTTCCAATTATTAGTTAAAGCATATATAAATTTTTTGCCAGTATTCTTACTCAGATATTGTTGTAATCTTACGATAGTGAGCACATGTTACACAAAATGTCAGTTTTACATAAACGTAAAGCCCGTTCAAAACCAAATTATTCAGTTCATGCTATTTATTATTCTGAAGGTATTGCAATAATTAGTTTCATTAGCACTGCAGTAGTTGAAAAGTGTAATTATACAATTTCGTGGAGCCAGCTATCTATAGAAACGGTGTGAAGTAACACGTTAGATCTAGATGAAAGACCTAATTCACTATTGAGTGTTCTTGCCCCTGACTTCAGCAGTGTAATTATATTTTCTGAAACTTAATTACTTTATCAGATATTGTTAATTAAAGATTTCAATTAGCCTAAACTTTCGGAACAGGTTTTGACCAGAGTACTGTAACATTTCAGCATTTCACCACATTCTTTTGTTAATCTGAAGTTCTTGCATCCAACGCCCCCATATTATGTGATAACCTTTACTAATTGAGAATTACGTAATTAATTTTCAATAACTAAATGTCATCATTCAGTGTGCATTCCATTCTTGTATTCCAGTGAATCCCAATGCGTACACATAGGTTGATTCTGTACATTTTAACAGCTCTTGCTCATATGCAGTATTTATTAAACAAAATGATCATAGTTTCAACTGCCAGTTAGAAATGAACATTTTAACCTATGGGATTTTCAAACTGTAAGTTAATAACCAAAATTGCTTCATATTCTAGCTCGAGTCTTTATAATGTCGACGTTGGCGTCATTTCAATCGGTCATGTTCAGTCTTAGCTTTGACTTCATTTCGGTCAGTTCGTGTTGGGTCTCAGCTTTGCTTTCCCAAGTCTGCGTCGATCGCGTCACTGGATTACGTTTGTTATCCCTTCGGCACCACGTTTCGGTTACAGAAAAGTACGTAGTGTGCCTCGTATTTTTGCTTATTTATAGCAGCCTCGGAACCGTTACATTGGAATATAATGTTGCATAAGTAATACCGTGTCAACTCATATGTAGGTTGTGAGCAGTGTCTGCTAGAATACGAATAAAATTCTTTGAGTATATGTACGAGGTTGGAACTTAAACAGTGGCAACTATTTATTCACAACCGATACAAAAGAGTTACATTTTTGCAGCTGTTACTGTCCTTCAAAGTAGCCAACAGCGCTGTGTAGAGCACGTTGCCTGCGATGTGGAAGGCGTAGTATGCCGACAGCAGAGCCTGTTCTGTGGATGGTGCGAATGGAGCGGTTTACTGCCCGTAGAATCTCTGGAACAGTTCTGAAGCGAATGCCACGAAGTGGTTCCTTCATCTTCGGAATCAAATCAAAGTCACAACGACCTAAGACCTGGGAGTATGGTGGAAGGTATAGTACTTCCGAGTCCCATCGACCGAACAGGGCAGCCACAGCTTGCGCTGTATGCGCCCGCGCACTGTCGTGCAAAATGATAGGTGGGCTGCGCAGAAAGTGTCGCCGCTTCTTTCACAAAGCTGGTCGCAGATGACGCTCCAAAAACGTACAGTAATACTGTGCATTGACAGTCTGCCGTGAAGGAACGTAATGCGTTAGGATAACACCATCACAGTCGTACACGAGAATCAACATAACTTTAGATCGCTCCATTCACAGCATCAACAGGACAGGCTTTGCTAACGGTATACTGTGCCTTCCACATCGTTGGCAATGGGTTCTACATAACGCTAGTGACTACTTTGAACGATAGTAACAGGTGAAAACATGTAACTATTTTGTATCGTTTGTTAACAAGCAGTGCCACTATTTTAATTTCCAACCCTCGTACAATTGTTGCCACTGTATGTTGTGGGAAGATTATTAATATTTCGTGTACCTGTAATATACTTCACAACTGCTTAGCTGATTGTCAGTTGTCAATGAACTGCTGTTGCCATTATTAGTAATGATTTGTAATAGTCACTTGTGTAAGCCTTGCCGCAGTGCAGGCCGCGGTGGTCTAGCGGTTCAGGCGCTCAGTCCGGAACCGCGCGACTCCTACGGTCGCAGGTTCGAATCCTGCTTCGGGCATGGATGTGTGTGATGTCCTTAGGTTAGTTAGGTTTAAGTAGTTCTAAGTTCGAGGAGACTGATGACCAAAGATGTTAAGTCCCATAGTGCTCAGAGCCATTTGAACCTAGCCGCAGTGGTAACACCGGTTCCCATCAGATCATCGAAGTTAAGCGCTGTCGGGCTGGGCTAGCACTTTGATGGGTGACCATCCGACCTGCCGAGCGCTGTTGGCAAGCGGGGTGCTCTCAGCCCTTGTGAGGCAAACTGAGGAGCTACTTGATTGAGAAGTAGCGGTTCCGGTCTCGTAAATTGACATATGGCAGGGAGAGCGGTGTGCTGACCACATGCCCCTCCACATCCGCATCCGGTGACGGCTGCGGGCTGATGGTGATACGGCGGCCGGTCGGTACCGCTGGGTCCGCCAGGGCCTGTGGACGGACTTTAAGTTTTTTTACGTTTACGTTAGAAACGTTTGAACTCTATGAGATCTGGTCATCGTCTACAGCAGGCTCATCCAAGAATTGCGCCCAGCGGGCGCAAGACAGTGTAGTTCAGCGCCCCGTCCGCGACCGTGTGTCGCTAGTCGCCATAGGAGCGAGCGAGAGAGAGAGAGAGAGAAAAATGGTTCAAATGGCTCTGAGCACTATGCGACTTAACTTCTGAGGTCATCAGTCGCCTAGAACTTAGAACTAATTAAACCTAACTAACCTAAGGACATCACACACATCCATGCCCGAGGCAGGATTCGAACCTGCGACCGTAGCGGTCACGCGGTTCCAGACTGAAGCGCCTTGAACCGCACGGCCACACCGGCCGGCTGAGAGAGTGAGAGACCGCACAGCATAGCACTGCTCTACGCTGGACTGTCCCGCGGTCAGATCAAACGTAAACAAAATATTCTATTTTACAATTAATTTTTTGTAAGGGATATAGAGCCTCATTCTTACTGTTAGTAGTTACAACTAAGTATTTTTTGTTTTACTTCGTGCTACAATTTTTTGTATCCCTTTTCAGAGTTTAGAAATCGGATCCTTAGTTTGCTGTTTTGTACGTAATAATTTAACTGACAAAGTTTGAAAACTTATTAAAATAGAATTAAGGTTATAAAGCTCTTTTATTCTTACAGTCAACATTGTTAAAGAAGACAATTAACATTTTACACGTTTTACACGTTTTTCTTTTTCGAGGAAACGATTTTGTCTAGGCGTGGTACAATACTCCGTGAGACCGCTAACCTCAAGGAATTGGTCAAAGTTTTATCGCCAAGGAATGAACGGTTCTCAGTTTTAGGAAGTTACACATAAGAAAGCGGTCCTTCAGGCAGATATGGCACTGTAGGTCGATCAGCTCTAGTTGACGCACTTGTGAGACGTCCTCTGCCCGAAGGGAAAACGGGCGAACAAATATATCTATTGGCTGGCGTTCGGGCGGTCCGCACGGCCAGCTAAGCGGCACGAGCCACTGCAGCAACCAACACACGAATTCGCCCGGGGCGCTGGCCGCGGGCGATCGCGGGCGCTAGCGCCTTCTGGGGCACAGTTTGGACGAGCCTGGTCTACAGCAAATCAGCGGCCTAAATAGAAAAGGAAGAATTTTCTCTTTGAATCTATAATGCAGCTGTTTGACTTTGCATTTAGTTGGACATAGAATCCTGTCACACATGTTTTCAAGTGGTGAACTAGTGTGTACGCGCAACTACCGAGTGCAGGTACTCCTGCAGCGAGGTGACGAAACGTGAAGAGTAGGCGCTTCCTTTCTATGCAATCGAAAATTGTGTTTTCGATGTTCATGATCTCTCTGCTTCTGTGATATCTGTCGTGATCAAGCTTGGGAAATCTACATCTCCGTCTCCAAAAACCCATCTCGACAGCCACAGAAGGTCTTTTTGCCTTTGACTTAGTTCCCACAGCTCTGAGCCACACGTCGCGATACTTTCAACAATGGTATGGTAGATTAGAGGGTTTTTCCTTGCGTTATGATATTGTTCCAGAGAATGACATTTAATTTTTTTTGGTTCGCTTGCCTTTGCCAGTCTTATTGTTTATATCATCCACAGATCTATACTCATGCTCATAAATTAAGGATAATTGCAGAATGTCGTGCCACACAACATGGCACTACACAAAACTGGCGCTAATAGCATAGGCACATAGGAAACACACACGACACAGATCTGTAAGTCCACAGTATTGGTGATAAGTTGAGAAAACATTTCCGAAGCACATGTGCTAGAAAACGTCACTGTTTCCTGCGCATGTACCCCGACATCAATATGGGATATGATCAGCAAGCACATGTACACAGGCCGCACAACGGGTTGGCATACTCTGGATAAGGTGGTCG
Source organism: Schistocerca cancellata (assembly GCF_023864275.1). NCBI lineage: Eukaryota > Metazoa > Arthropoda > Insecta > Orthoptera > Acrididae > Schistocerca > Schistocerca cancellata. The sequence goes on from NC_064632.1 coordinate 167,828,016, forward strand.
AGCAGCTGCTGGGGTATAGCCTCCCATTCTTGCACCAGTGCCTGTCGGAGCACCTGAAGTGTCCTAGGGGTTTGAAGACGTGCAGCGATACGTCGACCGAGAGCATCCCAGACGTGCTCGATGGGGGTTAGGTCTGGAGAACAGGCTGGCCACTCCATTCGCCTGACATCTTCTGTTTCAAGGTACTCCTCCACGATGTCAGCTTGGTGAGGCCGTGTCTTATCATCCATCAGGAGGAAGGTGGAACTCACTGCACCCCTGAAACGGCGGACATACTGATGCAAAATGACGCCGCGATACACCTGACCTGTTACAGTTCCTCTGTCAAAGACATGCAGGGGTGTACGTGCACCAATCATAATCCCACCCCACACCATCAAACCACGACCTCCATACAGGCCCCATTCAAGGACATTAAGGGGTTGGTATATGGTTCCTGGTTCACGCCAGATGAAAACCCGTTGAGAATCACTGTTCAGACTATACCTGGACTCATCTGTGAACATAACCTGGGACCTCTGTTCCAATGACCATGTACTGTGTTCTTGACACCAGGCTTTACGGGCCCTCCTGTGACCAGGGGTCAGTGGAATGCACCTTGCAGGTCTCCGGGAGAATAAACCATGTCTGTTCAGTTGTGTATAGACAGTGTGTTTGGAGAAAATTGTTCCAGTGGCTGCGGTAAGGTCCAGAGCATGGCTACCTGCAGTACTCCGTGGCCGTCTGCGGGCACTGATGGTGAGATAGCGGTCTTATTGTGGTGTTGTACACTGTGGACGTCCCGTACTGTAGCGCCTGGACACGTTTCCTGTCTGCTGGAATCGTTGCCACAATCTTGCGATCACACTTTGTAGCACAGGGAGGGCCCGTGCGACGACCTGCTGTGTTTGATCAGGCCCAGTCGCCCTAGTATTCTATCACTCATAACATCATCGATATGTGTTCTTTGAGCAATTTTCAACACACAGTCACCATTAGCATATCTGAAAACGTCTACACACTTACTCGCTGCACCGTACTCTGACATGCATCAACACACATCTGCGTATGTGAACTGCTGCCAGCGCCACCGCGCGACGACCGCAGGTCAAATGCACCGCATGGCCATACCCCGAGGTGATTTAAACCCGCAAACCGTCCACCACAGCGTTGTCTCGCCATGTATCAGCACTATCCTTAATTTATGAGCATAAGTGTACATACCTTTTAAACATTATCAAGTTAATAATCAGAGATAAGTGTAAGACAGAATGGAAAGAGATCTCCAGATACGAAGACAAAGATTATCGGAAAGTGAATCCCGTGCATATTATTAATTCCTGACACGAGAAAGATCGATGTTTTACAACAAGCAAGGGCACTATAAGGAACGTCATCTTCAACTGTGATTGTTAAGGAAGAATTTATTTCATATTGATCTCTTTGTGTCCCCATAGTGCGAAAGCAGTAAAGAAGGAGATGACAACTGCATCTTATTGACAGCCTACATCAGTAACAGTTCCGCTATCCGTGAAAGACTTGGCAATATATCGCTTTTAATAAGCCTTTTTGTCGGACGATCAGGTCAACCTTTAATCTGTTTTTACTGTAATTTTATGGTGATGTTGATTTACAACGTATTAATCCTACGTGTAGGTTGCTCTACACTGTATTAAACCTTTTGTGTATGGTGATGACTGCATGAGTCCTGCTCAGGTACCAAAACAAAAAATTAAAATAAACTTTATCTTCCTAGCAGTACTGGAAGCATCCCAAAAAATTTTTTTTCTTTATTGTAATGAACGCATTTAGATGAATCGTCATGTAATTCCTATGTTCCCAGAGTAGCTCACAATAAATCTCAGGATATTGTCAGCAAAGTGTCTGGTTGGCGTACTCTAATGGACCGTACCACTGATTTGCTGAAATAGGGAGGATGCTTCCCTCCGCCCTGAAGGATAAAGCCACGTGGGTTATGGCCGCAGAGACTTTATGAAGCAGGCATGTAAGGTGAGACGCGCCAGAATTACGAGCAACATAAAGCACACACACACACACACACACACACACACACACACACACACACACAAACACGTCTACGCTTCCCACAAATACCCGTGTCCAATTACATTTCTATACGGAAACAAAGCAATATACATCAAGCTAACAACTGCAATACTTCCCGGACTTAAGTCCTTGTGACTTTGATTTGGTTCCGAAGATGAAGGAACCACTTCATGGCATTCGCTTCAGACAAGCAGTAGACCGCTCCATTCGCACCATAAATAGAACAGGCTCTGCTAACGGTATACTACGCCTTTCACATCGCTGGCAACGGGCTCTACACAACGCTGGTCACTACTTTGAAGGATAGTAACAGGTGCAAACATGTAACTCTTTTTTATCGTTTGTTAATAAATAGTTGCCACTATTTAAGTTCCAACCTCGTACATATACTCAAAGAATTTTACTCGTATTCTAGCAGGTACTGCTCACAACCTGCAGATGAGTTCACACGGTATTACTTATGCAACACTACCTTCCAATGTAACGGTTCCGAGGCTGCTGTAAATAAACACAAATACGAGACGCATTGTGTACTTTTCTGTAACCGAAACGTGGTGCCGAAGGGATAACAAACGTACTCCAATGACGCGATCGATGAGTTACGTTTGTCAGGATTTAAAGAGAAATTACCGCTGTATACAGCAAACGAAGCGCTTTAACTTACAACTAGCGAAAGCTGACACTTCAAGATGTTTTATTATTACGGGATTATGTTGAAAGTCACACAGCTGCCTAGTCTACTGCAGATTTACAATACTTTAGACCTACTTAGTATATGTGTCATACGGTATTGGTGAACTTTTCTGACTCGAAGTCGTGAACTGGATTTTCCCCCTTTCGTACTGGCTACCAGCCAGTTTCGATAAAAGTATCTTGGGAGGAGAACTTAAGTGCACGATCGGATTTTCATGAATTGATTTTGGCTCCTCGGTTGTTTCCTAGAAACTGTTGGCACGCCGCTGAAAAACAGTTAAACAGTTCCTATTTTACAACTAATTACAAATTTATGAATTTCGTTGCAGACTTGTTAACTGCAATACAAAAAAAAATGAATGTGGCTGGAGTTGGTTTTATCAAATAAGCTAGACGACACAAGGAACACCTTTGAAATTAGTTTATTCATTAAAACGTAATTCTGTTGTAGTTGCACTTAATAGCTCACTAACTTTAACAGTCAGGCAAAATTCACAAGAAGCCGACTCGAAGTGTCTTTCGAAATGCATGAACAATGTGTGTCAACACACTTCCCTGTGAAAATTTTAATGTTCCTCTATGGTGTCACTCACGGCATAACTCTAAGCCACGATGTGAACCGGAATCGTGAAATACTTGAAATCCCAACATTTAGCACTATGAGGCGCTGTGAGCCGTTGGCGTTTTGGGTACAGAGTTCCTCACGCTTTCGAGTCCAAACAACAGATACCCCACGTTCTCGTTCCCCTGAATCTGGGCACAACTGTTCAGCTTAGTAACGTTTTTCCCCACTAGTTCTGTCACGTTCTTTCCCAACGGTTGGCCTCTACCATCTCCCTCCTGCCACACCGCTCCATCCTAGTGACGTGCGTTATACGTATTACAGTTATGGCACCGCTTTTCACAAATACCGTGCGGACTTTCAACCAGCGAATTTTGCACCGTGGCTTTTCCTGCCAGCTCCTCTCCCATTTCTGATTTACACAAGCCGTTCACCTGCAACGGATGTGTGATCACCTCAATCGGGCAGTGCCCTCGCTAACAGCCTTCGTTTCCATGTAGCTTCGTGGGCCTAAGCTACTTCAGCTCTCTACACTGTGAGTAATGGAGATAATTACAATAGCGAAAGGGAATCTGTGTCTCTTCAACGATGGTCATGGCTACCGGGTGCATAGAAAATGTGATGAGTATACGAACATTAATTCGTAGCGGAGTAAGTGCCGAGGCCGTTTAAAAATTACAATAACCCTAGGTTGCATTATGTAAAGCTAGAAGGTAAGCTATCGGCACAAGCCTCAACCCTGATATTAGTTTGGATCTTCAACTCAGTAAAGACGTTTTCAAATTAACTGAAGGTAATAGTTGGCTCTGTTTCTGATACAAGAATCTTGTCGCTCGGTTGTGAAGAAGTGGAGAAAATCCTGTGTGAAAACGGAACTGTTCATATGGACGGTACATTTGGCAGTTGTTAGAAACAGTTCAAAAGTACACGTACACGTTGACATCGGAAACACATAAGAAAAGATGAAGGTATTGCCTACATTATTTGCTTTCCTCCTAGACTAAAGACAAGATACGTATGGCGGACCTTTTCCTGGACTGAAGTGGGCAGTCACAGGGAACTCCACTGCTTGACTTTGAAATGGCTACAATTAAATAACTCAAATCCCAAAGAAAGTAGGTTCGACAAAGTACTAACACGAATTCTTTACAGACGAGTGGAAAAACTGGTAGACTCCGACCCCGGGGAAGATCAGTTCGGATTCGGCAGAAATGTTGGAACACGCGAGGCAATACTGACACTAAACCTATGTTTATAGCATTTGTAGACTTTGAGAAAACGTTTGACAATGTTGACTGGAATATTCTCTTTCAAAACCTCAAGGTAGCAGGTGTGAAATACGGAGAGCAAAAGCCTATTTGCAGTTTCTTCAGAAACCAGATGGCAGCTATAAGAGACTGTAGCGTCACAACTATTACGCGACTGCAGATTTTTGCAGTACGTTTTGCTGTGTTATGACAAGCTGGTTTGGAAGCCTGCAGTATAGTAGCATTCGGCAGCGGCCGACTTCTGGCCTGGGGCGTGCGTCATAGCCACACCTGTCGCCAAAGCGGACCGAGAGAATGCTCACTGTGGCGCGTACTGAGATGACTTATTCACCTCACCTAAGAAACTAAATAACTATGTTAAATACTGTCTGTTTTATTCCAAATTTGGTAGATGTCCTTTGTGTCAAAATTTGATACTGCTACCTATAATAGTCGGAGATATAAAAAAAAACATTAAAAAAAGTACTTAACCGACACATAAGAAAGTAAATTCAATTATGAACAATAACAGTTTATATTTCTTTTGTTATTTGAAAACAGTAATAGCAACCTCAGTACGCCGATTTATTTTATAGAGATTTTCAGTTCTAAACTTTCGATAGTTTTTCTTTCATAATGAAAATAACAGTTTAAAAGTTAATATTTATATTTTGTGTTAGGGTGGGAGTAAATGAGAGTGAATGTGAGTGTGTATGTGGGACACGCATCAAATTTCAGTTCTAAATTGTATTACACCTTACGTAACGCAAGTGTTACGCCACCAGGGTGTCATGAAAACTGTTAATCCTGCTGACTGGCGGATGACGTATGTCTACGACTGTTTGCTTTTGTAATAAGGAAGAAAGAAAGGTAATAAAAGGACAGTCAGTTCTAAAGTATATTTCAAGCATAGTTTTCTCTTAGTTTTCGTTTCGTTTGGTTTGGTGGAACATTTTGTTAATATTTGTAGCATGAAATGACGTAAATGCATCAGCGAATGTTGATTGGAGTAAAACAGTTTAAGCACTAATATAATATGAAAGATTGATCTGATTGGCTGTTCGTTCTGATCAACCAATCAGAGTAAAGTCTTTCCCATGCATTGGAATGAGTTATATGCCCTGAAAGCAACGGCATTCAGACAGTCGTGGACTAGCTGCCGGGCGAGAAGGTAATGTTAGACGTGTCCGAAAAAGTTATTTGTAAAATGCAGAAGTGACTGTTATTTCGCGTTTGGTTTATATCGCCGTGCAAGCAGATGCGTTTACGAACAGTTCTGTGAAGTTTGGGAGATTTTGGAGTGTTTGTTGTAGAGAAAACCACATGTGAACCTATTGGCCTTTGTGAAAAATTCTCCGTGGCGTGTTCAGTATGCATTTACAGAACAGTTTTTGGCGAGCATCTTCATTTGAAGAAGCCACTGAAAAGGACCGAGTGTGAAACTCATTTCGTAGCAGAGTATTGACTGTATTTATCTAGCAATATTTCGGGTTGGACGTAGTACGTTTCTGGCTGTCTTGAATGTGATGTAAGCTGCATGAACTAGTATTAGAAATGCTATCGACGTAAATGTGGGCTTATTGACACCACAACTAAAAGACAATGAAAAACATTAGTACAGGGAAGCGGACATTTTCAATGAAAGCAGGAAGCATCCACTTTTGCCTGTTATTATTAGAGATTTACAGGTTTATTTTGTTACCTGGGTTACGCGGACTATTCAATCGTAAGTATGGACGATGGTTTTCTTCAACGCTGCTTTTAACATCGTCTACATAGTACTTACGAATGCAGAGCAACAGATGGTGAACGAACGCTGCACTGAGGTAGATGTACATTAATTTGCAGCTTGCATCACTCAGTGCTACCGAACCTTTTTTTAACACCGCTCCACCGCAGTTCGAGGGGCACGAAAGGGAAGCAGTGGTTGAGAGGGTAGTGAAAGAGTGTTGTTGTTAATCTGTAAATTGAGCAAGCACTGAAAGAAACAAAAGTAGAATTTGAAGAATTAATTAAAAACTATGGAGAAGGAACAAAAACTTTGAGGTTTTCCGATGACTTGTAATTCTGTCAGAGACAGCAGAGGACCTGGAAGAGCAACTGAACGGAATGGACAGTGTCTTGACAGGAGCATGTAAGATGTACATCAAGAAAAGCGAATCGATAATAATGGAATGTAGTCGAATTAAATCAGGTGATGCTGAGGGAGTTAGATTAGTATATGAGACACTTAAAATAGTAAATGAGTTTTGCTATTTGAGGAGCAAAATAATTGATGATGGTAGAAGTAGAGAGGATATAAAATGTAGACTGCCCACGGCAAGGAAAGCGTTTCTGGAGAAGAGAAATTTGTTAACTTCCAGTATAGCTTTAAGTGTCAGGAAGTCTTTCCTGAAAGTATTTGTATGGAGTGTAGCCATGTATGGAAGTGAAACATGGACGATAAACAGTGTGCATAAGAAGAGGATAGAAGCTTTCTAAACGTGGTGTTACAGAAGAATGCTGAAGATTAGATGGGTAGGTGAGGTACGTAATGAGGAGGTACTGAACAGAATTGGGGAGAAGAGGAATTTGTAGCACAACTTGACTAGAAGATGGGTTTGGTTGGTAGCACACATTCTGGGGCATCAAAGGATCACAAATTTAGTATCGGAGGGAAGCGTGGAGGGTAAGAACCGTAGAGGGAGACCAAGAGATGAATAGACTAAGCAGATTCAAAAGGATGAAAGTTGTAGTTGTTATTCGGAGTTCAAGAGGTTTGCACAGGATAGAATAGCATAGAGAGCTGCATCAAACCAGACTCTGGACTGAAGACTACAACAACAACACAACAAAAATGAAATGTCTTCCCGGAAACATCCCTTTAAGACTGCTGTTGTCCTTTCAGCTAGGACCCCCTATGATTAACACAGGAATACAGGGATGGAGAAGAAGTCCGATTGTTTTGCCACATGTGCAATGCAGTGGTACACCTTCCACCAGTGTTAACAAATTACGGGTGGTAATAATGGAAGAAATGGCTAGTGAAAAAAAAGTCATGAAATTCACAGACTATGGTAAATCAATGGATGAAAAATTGTAGTATACCAATTGGAATGCGCGAAGTTCTTAACTGACGGGAGAGGACCACGAATGCTGTCGAAGTTTGGCATGGAAAACTGAGTTCCTAAATACATCAAAAACATCCGAATATATAATTTGATAGATAAGCTGGAGAAGGAAGCAGTATATGCTATATTTGAAATTAACGATTCCGTTGGCCTGAAGCTTCAAAAAAAAGAAAAAAAAGTGCAAAGTTACATAGATCTTGACGGAAGGTTAAAAGGCGTTATAATAATATATAAGCACTCGGGAAACCTAAGAAGACGTCTAAAATCTCTGATTTACCTACAAAAAATTATGTGAAAAATTAAAACTCAACGAATATGAGAAGAAGTTTAACCATTTATTGCAATAACACTGTAGAAACAAAAAAGGTAAAAATGAAAAAGTTAAAAATTAAAAGGATAAATATAGAAAAAGCATTTATACATGGCTATGCACTACGTGCAGCGCCAATCCCATCTGCATATAATATGAAGGGATGTTTTTAGCACAAAATTGCTGGCACGGCGTCCGCCACTGGTGTGGTTTCCTTTGATGGTCGGGAAACCCACGGTTGAAATATTTGCGGTCGGAAACACCACGTGACGTCACGGCCCACAAAGCCCATGGTCGGAGAGCCCGCAACAGCCACAGAAGTTCCGCAATTACCGTTTGTTGGTATATATGCCTAATCTGCTCAGAACGTCGTTCTTCACAGAGAAAGTACGATGTCCGTTCTAAAAAATACGCAAGTGTTTACACTGTAACCTCTCAAGATGATTAGATTCATCACATGTGTAATAAAAGACGAGTTTCAGAATCTTCTACAGAATTTTCAACTCCAGATTACTAAAAATTACAAGAAGACACCATTAAAACGCATATCACTACAGTGAGCTGTTTGGTTGCTCAGAATTACTTGTTTTTCGATATAGAGCAAGTTACATAGCTAAGTACAAATGTTTTGTGTAGGTGAGAGCATTTATTATGTCAGTGCTAAATTAACCGGTAGAAACGAAGTGGTCACTCGTTGTTCACAAATTTTCATAGCTGGCCGAAGTGGCCGAGCGGCTCTAGGCGCTTCAATCTGGAACCGCGCGACCGCTACGGTCGCAGGCTCGAATCCTGCCTCGGGTATGGTTGTGTGTGACGTCCTTACGTTAGTTAGGTTTAAGTAGTTCTAAGTTCTAGGGGACTCATGACCTCAGAAGTTAAGTCCCATAGTACTCAGAGCCATTTGAACCATCTGAACCAAATTTTCATACTCGCGCGTTTCGGGCGCAGTCCATCTTCAGAACGCCTACCCAACAAAATACAAAGTAATGAGCTCAAGCGTAATTTAGAAATGTCATGAAGAGTAGAGATACAGAAAATATTATAAAAATATTCAAAAAATGAAGTAGTCACACCAAACAAAATATCCTTCATACACAGTATAATATCACGTGCATCCGTCCTCACCATTAGTGCTGAATCGATGGAGAGTCGCTGTTATAAAATCCACCAGAATGTCCCGCTAGGTGTCGAGGAGTGTGGGTATAGTGCCACATCAATAACGGCACTGAACCAATTATTTTTTGAATATATTTGTAACACTGTCGTGTCATTTGTAAATTGCGCTTGTGCTAATGATCTTGTATTTCGTTTGACATACGTTCTGAAAACGGGCGGCGTCCGAAACGCGTCAATATAGAAACTTGGCAACAAGTGACCATTTCGTTTATATAGAGCCATTTAGCACTGACGTAAAAAGTGCTCTCAAGTTTACATGATGGGCGCAGGTCTCCTGCGCTACTTTATGTCGAATCTTAACCTAAAAGCTGGAATTTTCGAATTACACTCCTGGAAATTGAAATAAGAACACCGTGAATTCATTGTCCCAGGAAGGGGAAACTTTATTGACGCATTCCTGGGGTCAGATACATCACATGATCACACTGACAGAACCACAGGCACATAGACACAGGCAACACAGCATGCACAATGTCGGCACTAGTACAGTGTATATCCACCTTTCGCAGCAATGCAGGCTGCTATTCTCCCATGGAGACGATCGTAGAGATGCTCGATGTAGTCCTGTGGAACGGCTTGCCATGCCATTTCCACCTGGCGCCTCAGTTGGACCAGCGTTCGTGCTGGACGTGCAGACCGCGTGAGACGACGCTTCATCCAGTCCCAAACATGCTCAATGGGGGACAGATCCGGAGATCTTGCTGGCCAGGGTAGTTGACTTACACCTTCTAGAGCACGTTGGGTGGCACGGGATACATGCGGACGTGCATTGTCCTGTTGGAACAGCAAGTTCCCTTGCCGGTCTAGGAATGGTAGAACGATGGGTTCGATGACGATCACCAGTGGTGTACGGCCAGTGTAGGAGATCGCTCCCCACACCATGATGCCGGGTGTTGGCCCTGTGTGCCTCGGTCGTATGCAGTCCTGATTGTGGCGCTCACCTGCACGGCGCCAAACGCGCATACGACCATCATTGGCACCAAGGCAGAAGCGACTCTCATCGCTGAAGACGACACGTCTCCATTCGTTCCTCCATTCACGCCTGTCGCGACACCACTGGAGGCGGGCTGCACGATGTTGGGGCGTGAGCGGAAGACGGCCTAACGGTGTGCGGGACCGTAGCCCAGCTTCATGGAGACGGTTGCGAATGGTCCTCGCCGATACCCCAGGAGCAACAGTGTCCCTAATTTGCTGGGAAGTGGCGGTGCGGTCCCCTACGGCACTGTGTAGGATCCTACGGTCTTGGCGTGCATCCGTGCGTCGCTGCGGTCCGGTCCCAGGTCGACGGGCACGTGCACCTTCCGCCGACCACTGGCGACAACATCGATGTACTGTGGAGACCTCACGCCCCACGTGTTGAGCAATTCGGCGGTACGTCCACCCGGCCTCTCGCATGCCCACTATACGCCCTCGCTCAAAGTCCGTCAACTGCGGTTCACGTCCACGCTGTCGCGGCATGCTACCAGTGTTAAAGACTGCGATGGAGCTCCGTATGCCACGGCAAACTGGCTGACACTGACGGCGGCGGTGCACAAATGCTGCGCAGCTAGCGCCATTCGACGGCCAACACCGCGGTTCCTGGCGTGTCCGCTGTGCCGTGCGTGTGATCATTGCTTGTACAGCACTCTCGCAGTGTCCGGAGCAAGTATGGTGGGTCTGACACACCGGTGTCAATGTGCTCTTTTTTCCATTTCCAGGAGTGTACATCTCGAATCATTAATTAAGTACTTACACTTCAATGTTGTAGTAATAACTAATTATTAAAAATGTATAAGATGTGTCACCATCGGGAATGGAATTCATTTTAAAGAAAAGTGTCCAATTTCAGTCTCCAGACCGCTTTCCTTTATTGCCGTACGACCGGTTTCGAACCATCTGCCCATCTTCACATCGCTTGTTACAGTTGCAGAGTATCTGTCGTCTGCGGAACTGCGAGTCCATTGTCAGAACTGTCAGTTCCACAATCGACAAAATACTCTTTGAAATTTCCTGGCAGATTAAAACTGTGTGTCCGACCGTGACTCGAGCTCGCGACCTAGTGCACTTGCCCGCGAAAGACAAAGGTCCCGAGTTCGAGTCTCGGTCGGACACATAGTTTTAATCTGCCAAGAAGTTTCCTATCAGCCCACACTCCACTGCAGAGTGAAAATCTCATTCTGGAAGATACTCTTTAACTAGAACAAGTGATGTGAAAATGGGCTGCTGGCCGGAAACCGGTAATACGGAAATAAAGGAAACCGATCTGGAGACTGAATTTGGACACTTTTTTTTAAGCAACTATCGCGGCAAGTCCATAAAGCCGAATCTGTCATGTTGCTGTTGTTGCTGTCCTGGTCTTCGGCCCAAAGACGGACTGGTGCAGCTCCCCACGCTAGTCTGTTCCCTTTATCTCTGAGGAACTGCTGCAACCCACAAACATCTGAGCCTGCCTAGGTCTCACTCTAACACTATCATCCCTCACACGTTCCTACATTACCACATTTAGTATTCAATGTTGCGTCGGGATGCGTCCTTTCAACCTTTCCCTTCTTTTATTCAAGCAAATATAATAAAAGGTAAAGTTACGTGTTCTGGCTCTAGATGGACGAATGGCGCCCGACCGACCGCCATATCATCCTCTGCCAATAGCGTCACTAGATGCGGTATGGAAGCGCTCGCCGCTCTCCTTATCGTTGTCGGGTTTCTTCACGTTGGAAGCGCTACTACTCGGCCGATTAGCTCCTCAGCTGGCCTCATGTGTACCCTGTTCCAGCCCTCCCAGGAAGAAAAAAGTCCCTGGCAGTACCGAGAATCAAACCCGGGTCTCCTGCGTAGCAGTCGGTCACGCTGGTCATACGGCTGCTTAGGTGCACATTTAGTCATTTAATGGTTTTTTGCCCAATTCCATTCAGTACCTCGTCATTAGCTTTTCTATTTACCCAACCAGGTTTCAGCATTCTTCTATAGCACAACATTTCAAAAGCTTCTATTCTCTTCCTGACTGAACTGGTTCTTGTCAACGTTACACTCCATACAAGGCTACAGTCCTAATTTATTTTTATTATTTTTTCTTTTAAGGCCTTCATTTGGCCACTCTAGTTAATTATACAAATAGTTATATAAGTTCTCGTCATTCACTAATACAATACAGCTCAATAATAATTCAACAAGGCAATTTAATAGTACAGTGGTTACAGGAGGATCATTATAATTTATTATTACATGTAGGGTGCTTTGCTCTTATGTCTGCTCAATACTTCTTCATTCTTTCAAATATTTTCTTTCTTTCTTCAGCTGAGCTCACTCTTCCTGTAGCCCTGCTATTGATCTTGGTTTGTGGTCTGGTTTGTGTGTATTGCAGTATTCTGGTTTTGTTTTTCAGGCCATCCACTCTAATTTGCAGTTCTCTTATATATTCCTTAATTTCTGTGATCCTTTTGAATTGCTATTCCACAATTTTTCTGTTATTCCCTTAATAATTGTGTTTTCAGGTGTTCTCATCACTTGTCCAGAGAATGAGATACGTTTCTTCCTGATCGTGCTCATTACTGGTTCTATATTCTTGTACACTATTTCATTTGAAGCTATTCTCCAATGCTCATTTACTTGATATTGCTGATTTATGGGTCACCTAATTATTAATATTATTTCTGTCTACATTAATTTCGCGTCTGTGTTTAGACTTTTCATTTTGTGTCTGTTTTTGGTAATGTAATTTGCTTTGTTCAGTTTTTATTCTGTTTTGACATGCTGGTTTCCCATTCGGACTGTAAGTTTCAAATTTATCAACAAGTTTTATTTGTTAGTTCCCTACTGTAATTTTGTTCGCAAGTGGTGGGTCAGTTAGCATAATCTCTGTTCTCTTTTTCTTACAGATGGCATTCTGTGGCTAATTTTCTGTGCTATTTATTATAGTGATTTAACTTGTTGCCTGATTTCTTGAATACTGTTGGCTAGGAGAGTAAGATCATTAGCAAATCCCAAGCAGTTCAAACTTACATCATTTTTAACACTTCCAGTTCTTATGTTCTTTGGGTTATCCTTGTACCATTCTCTCATTATGTATTCCAGTTCACAGTTGACAGTAATGGTGATAGAAAGGCACATTCTATTCAGCCTGATTTTATAAGAAATGATTCAGAAATTTCTCCTTTAAGCTTCACCTTCAATTTGGCATTGGTCAGAGTAAGTCCTATTACTTTAGTTAGTTTTGGATAGAATCACAGATTCCTTAAAACTTTTAGTACTGAAGGTCCGTGGAGACAGTCATATGTCTTTTTAATATCTAAAAATGTTAGCGCTCGAAGGTCGTTCCGTTTCCTCTAGTATACTACAATCAATTTTAAACAAATGATCTGTTCTGTACATATTCTCCAAAGTCTGAATCTTCCCTGGTATTCCTCTAACATCGGTTCTCGTAGTTCCTTGATTCCTCCATGTAGGATCTTGGATAAAACCTTGTACGTACAGTCTAGAAGACAGATTCCTCTTAGCTGTCTGGATTGCTCGTATCCCCTTGCCTGTGTAGTGGGTAGATAGCGCCTGTGGTCCCATGTTTAGGAAATTGTTCTGTTACCAAAATTTTTGCTAGTCTTGTGTAACGAGGTCTTTACTGTGTCACTTGTATATTACCACATTTCAACAAAAACCTGATCTTCTCCACATGCCTTACAATTTTTTGTCCTTTGAGGACTCTTTCTACTACTTGGAAAGATCGGGGTTCTAATTTGTTAGGTTCGATGTTAATTGGGATATTCACGTCGATGTGTAAGAGTTCTTTGGGTTCTTTAAAATTGAACAGTTTATTACACGCTTCTACCATGTTCTGAGCATTTTCTTTGTTACTGCGTGCCATTCTTCCATCTTCATCTTTCAGTATAAGTGCAGCAGGCTCATATTGTTACAGTTGTTTCCCAAAGACTTTTTAGTAATTTCTGGAATTGGTTTTGTGATAATTATCTTCTATAGAATTTCTTATGTCTTTATAGAACCCTCCCTTAATTCTCCTAATTTTTGAGTGATTTCTTTCCTTTCATTTCTCATGTTGATTGCATTTTCTTCTGTTTTGTGTGTTTGAAACTTTTACCTTCGTAGTGGAATTTGTTTCATTCTGAACTCCACCATGAATGTTTTCTTCATGGGTTCAGAGCAGCTAGATCTTCGACTTGTTTCTTGAGACTTGGTACCAGTTCTTCTAGGTTATCTGTTACTTTAATGCTTTTTGGTGTTTGTTGGTATTTGGCATTTTTAATTAGCTGATGTGGGTCATACCTCCTTCTTGGTTTATTAGTTTTTCCGTTCTTTTCCTTTGATGGAGCGAATGTGATTTCAATTGTAACTAAGTAGTTGTCTGAGACTGTGTCTACTCCTCTCTATACAGTAACATTGTAGATTTCCTTATGAAAATTTTTGTGTATACAGCCATTGCCCCTTTCTCCAGTCTGGTGTTTCAATGCTTTAAGTTTATTTGGCTTCCTCTTGAAGTATGTTGCTTTAGATAGAAGGTTGTGTTCTCTGTAGAGTTTCAGAAGTCTTTGACCATTCCTGTTTTTAAAGTTATCTGGACTCCATTTTCCAATTTACTTTCTTTTCCCAGTCGGGCGTTGAAGACTCCCAATTAGATTTTTACATCCGTTTTATTTATTCTGTTCACAGTTTGTTCGATAATTTATCTATCTCTTCCTTTGTTTTTGTCAGAAAATTCTTATTCATTTGTAGAAGGATGAGCATTTATAATTATGTAGATTTAGTTCATTGTTTTATACGTTAGAGTTGTAATTATTGGTGATATTGCTTGAAAATAAATTCTAGAACATATTATTTTGTATTCACTGTAAATGCTGTTCCAAATTGGAGACATTGCTTCATATTCGTCTATCCTGGTTTCCCATTACAAATTCCATAACCTTGTAATTTGAACGGGTCCTCTACCCTTTTCTCGTTTTTTGGGACCCCGGCATTAAATTGTTTTGTTCATTTAACTCAACTGTGAAATTCGTGACTTTTCCGGACTTGAGTAGAGAATTTATGCTGTGAGATACAATATAATTTGCTTGCATATGGTGAATATTTTGTCTGTCAGTGTGGTAATTAACCTTAACTGGAGCAAGCTCCGATTTACAGCTACGGTTATTAACTGCACAGAGGGTGTTTGGTCCGCTAGAACTACATTATTTCACTCAAGTCGCCGGTAAGCCGGTTATGACCCGGCTATACACAGCCTGCGACGCCATCACGCAGGGTTATCATGTCTCCTCCTGCAACGACAGCGTAGTAGGTTTGTGGAGACTTCCTACTTCTTAAAAATACGTACATAATTAATTTTATTTTGGATGAGCTCACAGATTTTTCCCATGCCTAAATTTTACAATTTCTACCTGTACAACTTCCACAATAGTTAAAAATAATATAAAGCAATTCAAATACAAATATAAATAAACACGTATGTTGCTATACAGCGGTTTATCTCTACCTCTTATTGATACTCATCTTTCTGCCTCCCCCCCCTCCTCTCTCTCTCTCTCTCTCTCTCTCTCTCTCTCTCTTTCTCTGTCTCTCTCTCTCTCTCTCTCTCTCTCTCTCTCTCTCTCTCTCTCTCTCTCTGTGTGTGTGTGTGTGTGTGTGTGTGTGTGTGTGTGTGTGTGTGTGTGAGAGAGAGAGAGAGAGAGAGAGAGAGAGAGAGAGAGAGAGAGAGAGGGAGAGAGAGAGACAGAGAGACAGAGAGAGAGTGAATGAGTGTTAATGTGTGGTCTAGCATCTGCAGTTGTGCATAACGTAATTTTGTTTCACGTTACAGTTAATACTGTGACATACACTACTGGAAAAAGAATTACTGTACTTGGAAATAAGACGTCGATCTTGATCCGATGAAGGCAATAGATATATTGGCAATGGTTTCGATGTCGCCTACCAACAGATAGCGTAGAGGCATAGCCACCAGAGTGCCATCTGTGTGTACCCTTTAACAAGGAATTCTCACAGCCAAAAGGCTCAGTGTGGTGCAAATGTGTGGGGTAAGGAGACAATCATGCCACGGAGACGCACACGTGCTTCCTACAGCGTAATGATCGAATTTGAAATGGGTCAAATTGTGGCATTCCAAGTGGCGGGATAGAGCTTTCGGATAATTGCCACTCACGTTGGACGTGCTGCGTCATCTGTACAAACAACTCCGCTATCAGTGGTCACGTAAACTGTCTCATACCGGTAGACGAGTTTCTGAACGTCCATGCAGCCAGGATTGTTTTATTGTAGGGGTACAAGTGGCAGATCGTACGGCTACCACACCACAGATAAGAGGGTTTGTGAGCCCAGACGTGTCAACACGGACTGTTGAGAACTGGTTATTAGCAGCGAGACTGTGGACACGCAAACCTCTAGCCCGTCGTCTACTTACCCCACAGCAACGACGTGCACGGCTCGATTGGTGCCGTCAGAGGAGCACTTGGAAGATGGAACGGCGCGCCATGATCTTCAATGACGAAAGTAGATTCCGCCTGCACTCAAGTGTGGTCGTTTGCACTTACGACGCTGACCTGGTTAGCGCCGTCTCGTAGAGTACATTCGTTCATACACACTGGCCCCATTCCAGACCTCATGGTCTGGGGTGAGATGAATAACAACTCTCCTTCACCTATGGTGTGTTTAGATGGGGCGCTAACCAGCGCTCGGTACGTGCAGAAAGTTTTTAGACCCTTCTTTTGCCGTTCTTGGAACAAGAAAGTGGAGAGTTTTCCAACAGCATAATGCTCGCCCACACAATACCCGTGAAACTATACGTGCTCTACAAGACGTGCAGCAACTTCCCTGTCCAGCACAATGTCTGGACTTGTCTCCAAACAAGCACGTGTGGGATATGATGGGACAAGAAATGACTCGCGTGACATGTCAACCAACAACTCCTACAGAGCTACGCTAGCAGGCCGAGCAGGCGTGGCGAAACATATCCCAGAACAGTTTTCGCCATTTGTATGATCGATTAGATACCAAAGTTTGCACCTGCAGTGCCAACTGTGGAGGCTACACCACGTACTAATATGGGTGTTTCAACACAGGTCGATACCTGGTGCTTCAGAACCGCTTGTCCAATTGATACGTAAAGGTAATCGTTTGATGTACTCCACATGCACTGTTGAACAACAGTGCCTGAATTAAATGGAAACATGTAAAAAAAGTATACTAATTTTTTCGGCAGTGTAGTTGCAGGATTAGCTTTGCGCGATTCCTCATTTAGTAGTGGTTATCTCTATGAAGTAAAACTTCAAGTAATTCTGTGTAGCTTTATTGGCGGGTAGTTAGTTACGGAGGGTAATTCA
Source organism: Schistocerca cancellata (assembly GCF_023864275.1). Classification (NCBI taxonomy): domain Eukaryota; kingdom Metazoa; phylum Arthropoda; class Insecta; order Orthoptera; family Acrididae; genus Schistocerca; species Schistocerca cancellata. Next base: position 167,845,454 of record NC_064632.1, read on the forward strand.
GTTACAACCATAATTATCTATTTAGGTGACGCGCCTAAATTAACCGATGTGTGTTGGCAAGCTTGATAAGAAAATTTGTAAGTCTGTCTTCCGCAGAACTGTAGCGTCTCTCTAGGGGCGTTTAGAGTCTCGATTTCCGTACATGATGGAAAAATACGCCATTCTCGGAGCTTCATCGGGATTTCTTCCATGTAAAGATGGTTCTAACTAGTAAATATTACGCCACAGGGTTAGCTTTCTCACCGTAGACTTCGTCATGCTGTTTGGGCTTTGCATTTTGAAGATTTCAGTGATCTCATGTGCTCAGCGTCCATCCCACTTCAAACGCATATTACGAGTGCTCAGCGTCAGCTGATAACCTGGCGTTCTACACTTGTTTAACTTAGGACAGCACCAGCTGCTCCTCCTATCCGCGAAGGTACATCACTAAAAAGTCGCCATCGTGTCTCCAGAAGAAGAAAAAATGAATATATGTCTTCGCTTTTGCCGACATTTCTGGGCGGTCTACAGACTAATGCTGACTGATACTGGCTACGATACTCATCTCCTCGGTGTGGTTATCATTAATTGGATGTAGTGTGAATGTTACAAGCGGAATGGGCAGAAAATGTGGAGAACTATAAACTTCTTTTCTCTTGTTTAGGGCCATTAGAGACCAAGTCAGTAATTACAAGGTCTTTCTGGAACCCTTTCTCGCAGCGCATAATCATTGTATTGTTTCACTGCCCACCTGCCTCTTCTCCTCTGCCAATCTGCATTTTAGCTTTTGCTCGTCATGAAAACCTTTTAAGTTCTTGGTCAGTTACAGATATCGTCCGACTCAGAACAATACTCTTAAGTTCCGTCCTAACCTGCTTGCACCGTTCATCGGACACTTTACGTCTGTTTTCCAGTACATCAAAAACCTGCTTCATTAGTCGGGTTGTATCCATCCTGAACACGTGAAAACGAACTTTCGTCGTCCTTCCCTTATTGACTCTATCAGCCATTCATTATCCCTGTACAGCTTGTTCTCTTCCTCGTAGTCTATACTGTCCGTCTTTTATCTTAGATCCCATTGTCATCTGAAGGATCTTGGACTCAAGCGCCGCTGATTCAATCAGCCCAGCCTTCCCTGTCGCTCTGCCCAGTGAAATACTGTCAGGATGGTCGAATCAAGATGGTGAGCAAGATCTTGGTTGCGAACTACCTGTTTCACTGTGGTCATAAAATCAGGTATGCTTCATTCAATGAACATGCTCGTACAGTGGCTGTGGGTGGTGCCTTGAAGGCGTGCGTTAACCCCCATGAAGCAGTGGCTACCTCAGCAAAATGCAAGGTGGCGTACATGGTCGCAGCAGTGCGTGACTGCCAGCCCCGACTACGGGCCCAGCTGAGTACAATAACATGTGTGGGCAGCTGGCTGCTACGACAGCCAGCAAGGTGCGTAACACTCTGGTCCCGGACCCAGAACCCGCTGGAGATATCCAAATGCCAAGTGGAGCCTGGGGTTAGGCCAAACTGGATGGCGTTACTTAAAGCTCCGACAGCATCACGTCTGGTAACGACTCGCACAACGGCAGCTAGTGGATGAGGCGGGTAGACGTGATGAAGCTGTCTGATCCCAAATTGAACATCAACTGACTTACAGTACATCTCATTGTGGACAGCAGTCGAAAGCTATATACCGCTACGGTCCAGGCGACGAGTATTTATAGTTGCTCGGCTCAGTTTTGTTACGGCAGCGTGCTGCTTGGTTTATGTAGCCGACCAAGGCCGTTCAGTTTCGTGTCGGACCATAGCTTAAGGTAATTCAGCTCGCCATTGCGGCAGGCTGTATCAACAATATTCCAGCACTGGCAGCAGGTTTACACAGGCAGATTGCTTGACTGCCTGTCCCAAGGTTGTGAAGCCTGTGCAGAGGGGTGTCGGCATAACGCCAGTTAGATTACCTGCAGGTTTATGCCCGAGTTAAGTTAGGGCTGGACTTAACCTCTTCTGACACATTGGGTTGCGAGCCCTCAGGCCATATACGTTAGGTCCCGATGGTTGACAGGAATATTCCTGAAGAGTTACAGTACAGCGGCGAATAAGACCCAGTCAAATGAGTGCCTGCAAATCAAGTGAGGCTGGAAGGACGTTGGTAACCGACCTCGCTGAAGGAAGAAAACTATTCCCGATGGCAGAAAAGGTGGAAGAATCGGCCCTGTGGCTTACAGCCGTAGTTCTAACAAAGGATAGTGCTGTCTGTACCCTGCCCACACCCCCATACAGACTCACTACGAAGTAACAATATGCACAGTCGTGGACGGCTTTAAACAGGTGATACGCTGAAATAGACATAAACTTTACCCTTCAATGATATATTAGGCTTACAGCACATGCTCCAACGAGATATTTTCACATTAACGTGTAGAATGAAGAAGTCACAACGATTGTGTTTTCACAAACAAGATATGGTAAACAGTCTTTACGACACGTCTTTGGAAGACATGTGTGCTGAAATAAGTATTTCTTTTGTTGTCATCGCAATCGGACACATCGTCTCGTATTTCCTACCCAGAAAGGGCACTTATTCCGCTGTTTCTCTGTTTCTTTGCGAGATCAGCCTGTGTCTAGCTCGCCAGACTAGCACTTGCATACAGCGTGCTAAATTATGTGTTGGATAGATTGCAATCTTTGTCTTCCTCTACAATTTTTACCGCATACAGCAGCCCTCAACAACCATGGAAGTTGCCGACCGTGTGGCCGAGCAGTTCTAGGCGCTACAGTCTGGAACCACGCGACCGCTACGGTCGCCGGTTCGAATCCTGCCTCGGGCATGGATATGTGTGATGTCCTTAGGTTAGTTAGGTTTAAATAGTTCAAGTTCTAGAGAACTGATGACCTCAGCAGTTAAGTCCCATAGCGCTCAGAGCCATTTTGAACCAACCATAGAAGTTATTTCTTGACGTCGTAAAGCATGTCCTATCGTCCTGTCCCTTCTTTCTGTCAATGTTTTTCACATGCTCCTGCCCTTGCCTATTCTGCGAAGAATCACCTCTTTTCTTACTGTTATTTCTCATCAACGCCCTTCTGTAGCACCACATCTCATAAGCATCGATCCTCTTTTTTTCCAGTTTCCCCAAAGTCCATAATTCTCTTCCATATACTGCTATTAGCAGACGAACACTCTTAAAAATTTCATTCTCAAATTATGAACAATGTTTGGTATCAATAAACTTCATTCAGCCAGGATTTTCCCCATTGTATGTGTCAGTGTACTCATTGCTTCCTACTTGCTTCGTTCGCTATGTGTTATTTTGCTTCCTAGGCAGAGGAATTACTTCACTTCGTCTAATTCGTGGTCACCAATTTTGATGTTATGTGTATCACTGTTCTTAATGCTACCACTCCTCATTACTTTCGTCTTTCCACGGTTTATTCTCAGTACATAGATCGTGCTTGTTAGACTGTTCATACCATTCAATAGCACCTGTAATTATTCCTCAATTTTACCGAGGATAGGTATGTCATCGGAGATTCTTACCATCGATCACCTGTTACCCAAAATTTTAATCCCGCCCCTGAACCATTTTTTAGTTTCCTTCATTGTTCCTAGATGTATAGACTGAGCAGTGGTTGCGAAATACTCTGCTCCTGCCTTATAACCGTTCAAGTTCAATACCATCTTTCATGGTCTTCCATTCTCATTGTTCTCCCTTGGTCCTTTGTTGTCGCGGTCTTCAGACAAGAGACTGGTTTGATGCAGGTCTCCATGCTACTCTATTCTGTGCAAGCTTCTTCATTTCCAAGAAACTACTGCACCCTACATCCTTCTGAATCTGCTTATTGTATTCATCTCTTGGTCTCCCTCTACGATTTTTACCCTCCACGCTGCCCTCCAATACTAAATTGGTGATCCCTTGATGCCTCAGAATATGCCCTACCAACCGATCCCTTCTTCTAGTCAAGTTATGCCACGAATTCCTCTTCTCCCCAATTCTTTTCAATACCTCCTCATTAGTTACGTGATCTACGCATCTACTCTTCAGCATTCTACTATAGCACAACATTTCGAAAGCTTCTATTCTCTTCTTGTCTAAACTAGGTATCGTCAACGTTTCACATCCATACATAGCTACACTCCGTACAAATACTTTGTGAAAAACTTTCTGACACTTAAATCTATACTCGATGTTAACAAATTTCTCTTCTTCAGAAGCGCTTTTCTTGCCATTGTCAATTTTATATCACCACTACTTCGGCCATCATCAGTTATTTTGCTCCACAAATAGCAAAACTGATCTATTACTTTAAGTGTCTATTTTCCTGATCTAATTACCTCAGCATCGCCTGATTTAATTCGACTACATTCCGTTATCCTCGTTTTGCTTTTGTTTATATTCATCTTACATCCTCCTTTAAAGACACTGTCCATTCCGTTCAACTGCTCTTCCAAGTCCTTTGCTGTCTCTCTCAGAATTACAATGCCATCTGCAAACTTCAAAGTTTTTATTTCTTCTCCATAGATTTTAATTCCTACTCCTAATTTTTGCTTTTGTTTCCTTTACTGCTTCCTCAATGTATAGATTGAATAACATTGGGGATAGGCTACAACCCTATCTCACTCCCTTCCCGACCACTGCTTCCCTTTCATGCCCATCGACTCTTATAATTGACATCTAGTTTCTGTACAAATTGTAAATAGCCTTTCACACCCTGTATTTGACCCCTGCTACTTTCAGAGTTTGGAAGAGAGTATTCCAGTCAACAATGTTAAAAGCTTTCTCTAAGTCTACAAATGCTAGAAACGAGAGTTTGCCTTTTCTTAGTCTATCTTGTAAGATAAGTGTAGGGTCAGTACTGCCTGACGTGTTCCTACATTTCTACGGAATCCAAGCTGATCTTCCCCTATGTCGGCTTCTACTAGTTTTTCCATTCGTCTGTAAAGAATGCGTGTCAGTACTTTGTAGGCGTGACTTATTAAACTAACAGTTCGGTAATTTTCGCACCTGCCAACACCTGCTTTCTTAGGGATTGGAATTATTATATTCTTCTTGAAGTCTGAGGGTATTTCGCCTGTCTTATACATCTTGCTCGGCAGAAGGTAAAGTTTTGACATGGCTCGCTCTACCAAGGCTGTCAATAGTTCTAATGGAATGTTGTCTACACCCGGGGCCTTGTTTCGGCTTAGATCTTTCAGTGCTCTGTCAAATTCTTCACGCAGTATCATATCTCCCACTTCATCTTCACCTACGTCCTCTTCCATTTCCATAATATTGCCTTCAAGTACATCGCCCTTGTATAGACACTCTTCTTCCACCTTTCTGCTTTCCCTTCTTTGCTTAGAACTGGTTTTCCATCCGAGCTCTTGATATTCATACAAGTGGTTCTCTTTTCTCCAAAGGTCTCTTTAATTTTCTTAGACCTAGTGATATACACTCCTGGAAATTGAAATAAGAACACCGTGAATTCATTGTCCCAGGAAGGGGAAACTTTATTGACACATTCCTGGGGTCAGATACATCACATGATCACACTGACAGAACCACAGGCACATAGACACAGGCAACACAGCATGCACAATGTCGGCACTAGTACAGTGTATATCCACCTTTCGCAGCAATGCAGGCTGCTATTCTCCCATGGAGACGATCGTAGAGATGCTGGATGTAGTCCTGTGGAACGGCTTGCCATGCCATTTCCACCTGGCGCCTCAGTTGGACCAGCGTTCGTGCTGGACGTGCAGACCGCGTGAGACGACGCTTCATCCAGTACCAAACATGCTCAATGGGGGACAGATCCGGAGATCTTGCTGGCCAGGGTAGTTGACTTACACCTTCTAGAGCACGTTGGGTGGCACGGGATACATGCGGACGTGCATTGTCCTGTTGGAACAGCAAGTTCCCTTGCCGGTCTAGGAATGGTAGAACGATGGGTTCGATGACGGTTTGGATGTACCGTGCACTATTCAGTGTCCCCTCGACGATCACCAGTGGTGTACGGCCAGTGTAGGAGATCGCTCCCCACACCATGATGCCGGGTGTTGGCCCTGTGTGCCTCGGTCGTATGCAGTCCTGATTGTGGCGCTCACCTGCACGGCGCCAAACACGCATACGACCATCATTGGCACCAAGGCAGAAGCGACTCTCATCGCTGAAGACGACACGTCTCCATTCGTCCCTCCATTCACGCCTGTCGCGACACCACTGGAGGCGGGCTGCACGATGTTGGGGCGTGAGCGGAAGACGGCCTAACGGTGTGCGGGACCGTAGCCCAGCTTCATGGAGACGGTTGCGAATGGTCCTCGCCGATACGCCAGGAGCAACAGTGTCCCTAATTTGCTGGGAAGTGGCGGTGCGGTCCCCTACGGCACTGCGTAGGATCCTACGGTCTTGGCGTGCATCCGTGCGTCGCTGCGGTCCGGTCCCAGGTCGACGGGCACGTGCACCTTCCGCCGACCACTGGCGACAACATCGATGTACTGTGGAGACCTCACGCCCCACGTGTTGAGCAATTCGGCGGTACGTCCACCCGGCCTCCCGCATGCCCACTATACGCCCTCGCTCAAAGTCCGTCAACTGCACATACGGTTCACGTCCACGCTGTCGCGGCATGCTACCAGTGTTAAAGACTGCGATGGAGCTCCGTATGCCACGGCAAACTGGCTGACACTGACGGCGGCGGTGCACAAATGCTGCGCAGCTAGCGCCATTCGACGGCCAACACCGCGGTTCCTGGTGTGTCCGCTGTGCCGTGCGTGTGATCATTGCTTGTACAGCCCTCTCGCAGTGTCCGGAGCAAGTATGGTGGGTCTGACACACCGGTGTCAATGTGTTCTTTTTTCCATTTCCAGGAGTGTATCTGAAATATTCCATAGTCTCCAAGCCTTTACCACGTATACAACCTTATTTCATGATTCTTAAACCAAGTGTTAGCTATGTTTAAGTTATGCTCTGAGCAGAATTCTACTAGGCGGCTTCCTCTTTCATTTCTTATCCTCAGTCCATGTTCACCTACAACTTTTTCTTCTCTTCCTTTCCCTGCTATCGAATTGCAGTCCCCCATGACTATTAAATTTTCGTCTCCCTTCATTATCTGAATAATTTTATTTATCTAATCATACATTTCTTCTTCGTCTGCGGAGCTAGTTGGCATATAAACTTATACTACTGTGGTAGGAGTGGGCTTCATGTCTATCTTTGCTACTATAATGCGGTCACTATGCTGTTCGTAGTAGCTCATCTGCGCTCGTATTTTTTTTTTATTCATTATTAAACCTACTCCTGCATTATCCATATTTGATTTTGTATTTATAACCCTGTATTCACCTGACCAGAAGTATTGTTCCTCCTGCAACCGAACTTCGCTAATTCCCACTATATCTAACTTTAACCTATCCATTTCCCTTTTTAAATTTTCCTACCTACCTGCCCGATTAAGGGATCTGACATTCCACGCTCCTATCTGTAGAACGCCAATATTGTTTCTCCTAATAACGACAAGTTCCTGAGTAGCCCCCGCCCGTCTATTCGAATGGGGGAGTATTTTACCTCCGAAATATTTTACCCAAGAGATCGCCATCAGCATTTAACCATACAGTAAAGCTGCGGGCTCTCTGGAAAAATTATGGCTGTAGTTTCCCCTTGCTTTCAGCCGTTCGCAGTACCAGCACAGCAAGTCCGTTGTGGTTAATGTTACAAGGCCAGGTCAGTCAATTATCCAGACTGTTGCCCCTGCAGCAGCTGAAAAGGCTGCTGTCCCTCTTCAGGAATCAGACGTTTGTCTGGCCTCTCAACAAATGCCCCTTCGCTGTGGCTGCACCTACGCTGCTGCTAACTGTATCGTTGAGGCACGCAAGCCTCCCCACCAGCGGCAAGGTCCATGGTTCATGTGTGGGGAGGGGACTCTTGGTCGATGCCTTTAAACTTCCTAAGTTATCTGACAGAGCCTCAGATTTCTTGTTCAGTCTTGAGTATGTTGTCATTCTCAGCAGCATGGATGCATCAGTTCTAAAATTGATTAGGCTATAGTTCTAGAATTTATCTGCTCTTTCTGTCTTTAGAATTGTGTAGATGATGTTTTTCGGAATCGTTGACTGTATGTCTCTACATTTATAAGTTCTACAACCTAACTTGAATAGTTATTTGCTTACCACTTCCCCAAACATGAGAGAAATTTCGAATGAATGTTGTCTTTACCTTCCGCCTTATTGCGTCGCAATAAATCCCAAAGCTCTATTACGCTGTCCCTCTAATACTGGATCTCCTGTGTCTTCTACATCGACTTCCATATCAGACTGCATTTGTTCTTCAGTCACGTAGCACTGTCCTGCATTTTGTATGTAAAATTCGCTGTTTATATTCCGTTTAATTTCCCTTATGTCCTTGAAACTCACTTCGCTTCCCCTCGGCTGCAGAAGTAAGTACGCTTTTATCATACCATTTAGAATCCGATGATAAACTACTTCCTTTTGGTTTGCGCAGTTCCATCTCTCTTCTGTTAACCAGGGACGAGCGTATACGCGAAGATATAACGTACGGTAGTCATTAGCTAAATGAAAATCCGGTACAAGAACATTCTAAGAAATTTCGAGTCCGCATCACAAGTTTAAGTACCATAACAATTTAAATGAATGAAAGATAAGTCCAAGCAGAAACAGAGTCAGTAACAGAGATCAGGATGCTGGCTCAGTTTCAAAGGAGACGAAGTGTTCGACACAGCTATAAACACACATAAGCGACCCATATGCTGTATCTTTGAATAAGACGATATTGTCCCGGAAATAAAAATATTTCCAATCCCATTGTTCCGACTAGAGCTTTCAGCAGGTTCTCCGTAGCTGTAAGACGAATTCAGGATCTGAAAATGTTCACCGAAACATTCCGAATTAAACATCCCTGCGCCGTTACCAGTTGTCTTCTGAGTTCTGACAATTTACACACTAAAGACTACAAGTGGGTTCCTAATAAAACGCGGAGGCCAAGTATGAGAAACAGATTACCAGGCGGGCCATAAAAGTTAAATTATATTTTTGTGGGTGTGGTTCTTCTACCATAACTTCGCAAATGCATTTCGTAGCTCAATTAGCTGAAGCCAGTACTGTCATGATAGGATGATTAATACAAAAAGGAGTGCGAAGAGTAAACTGCAAAGCGCAAGGAGCCATTAAAAATAGAAGCATTCAATAAATGAAAAGATGTATCTCGATCGGCGAAAGCCAACAGATGCTATTCATTAAAAAAAGGCATTAAATCGTGCACAGATTTCTGTGACAGTTTTAATAATGAGATATCTACGACCGAGATATTCAAAGAGCAAAAAGGACGTGGAGAATATGCTCCTTCTCTTGCTGTAGAGCTACTCTAAATCACTTTAGTTACGATCCTTGTCAGCGAAGTACGTGGGGAAAAAGAGACGATCATTTTTTTCTTTTATGACACCCAACTGCCATCTGGGCGACTACGCCTTTGATTTCTAACGCTCATCCTTTGTCCGGATAATTTACCAGAAATAAAAGCTATACAGCTGACAGTAAAGTTTAAAGGTACGCAAGCAACAGATAAAAATTCATCATAGCGACGTTTCAAACTCCAATAATGCGTCTATAAAATTTGCAAGTGGCAGATAACAGACTGTGGTGGTAGAAAGAAACCGAGATCTAGGTAAAACTGTTTTGGTGACTTCTTAGAATCAATTTATGATGGAAAGTCAGCTTTAAGATGGAAAGTCAACCGAAGCCAGTTACACGATTTCTTTTTCGAATGATTACATAAAGGAATATCGGACAGAATTTAAATCTACCTTTCTTGGACCACGTTCAAATCCTTAATACCGAACAGAGCGTAATCACCGTCTTTGACTTCATACTGAATAATGATCAAGCGGACACAGAGGCGCGGATGCGCACACGAACACACAAACACACACACACACACACACACACACACACACACACACACACACACACATACATACACACCCACCCGCAAACAAACAAACGCATACATGCACACACACACACACACACACACACATTTCAGTATGTTAGAAGAGTTTTAAAAAAACAAGAAGGCAAACAGCAAAAAAAAGTTAGTCAACACCAGTTCAAAACTTAAATTTATGGTTGAAATATCTGTTATCATATCAAAACTATAGTGTGATGAAAAGACTTTTGTCCCTTGTCTTTCACTCTTCATTAGAAAACGTAATGTAGAGCAGTGCACTCCACATGTCAAACTACATCGAAGTGGAAAAGTCCCGCCGGCCGTTGTGGACGAGTAGTTCTAGGCGCTTCAGTCCGGAACCGCGCTGCTGCTACGGTCGCAGGTTCGAATCCTGCCTCGGGCATGGATGTCTGTGGTGTACTTAGGTTAGTTAGGTTTAAGTAGTTCTAAGAGACTGATGACCTCAGATGTTAAGTCCCATAGTGCTTAGAGCCATTTTTTGGAAAAGTCCCCACGGCACCTCCTTGTCCTTCCATTACTAATTCCTCATACAAACCTTATCGTACACTTTCTTATTATACAGCTGGTACCCATCTTCCATTTCGTTCTGTATTTTCATTGACAAGATCTAGACTCTATGACAGGCTTCATCCAGAGCAACACACACTACCGTTGGGGCTAAGAATAACAATCACGTAAAAAGTGTGTACCACCACTTATTTCAGACACTTTTCATCGTTGATCGTTGCAACGAGTGCATAATACGAAATCCATAACAATTTAAACAAGGATGGAGTATCGGATACTTGTGAAATGATCAGAACGGATGTTCTGAAGTTATTATGAGCTACAAAAGACTGCGAGAAAATTTCAGCTGACACACACTGTACTCGTGTAACTATCGCTCGAATCCTATCACACAACTGTATCACGTAATCTGGGTCTGTCGCTCATCAGCCTTGGAATGAAGCCACACTGGGGGATCCAAAGGTTGTCATCGACTAGCAGGTTCGTGGTAATATACAGTACAACGGGAGAGCCAGTCAAAGAGAACTTACAAAATTTACGTACCAGCAGAACACGAGGTTTGCGGATTGTAGAAGATAGTGATAGACTGAGAATTGTTTTGGAAGTTTTTAGAATTCAAGTTTTTGGGAAGTGCTTCTTTTATTGACATGGGAAATCAAATGCAACGAAAATTACTAATGAATTATTCAATTGGTGCGTTGAGGAATCTTATCCGGCCTCTCTAACATCAGGATACGCTCAGGGCAAATTCTGCAGAATGTCAGACGAAATGTCGATTTAGAGATACACTTACTGGCGACATACTAATGAGACATAAAAGTCAACATTTTCAACCTCTGTTAGAACGTCGATTCTAGAGGTTGGTATTGAGTATAAACGATGAATATGAATCAGAGCCATGTCGATATACAGTGTGTTTGTAAATGAATGTTGCAGTTTTAAAAATTATAAGGTAATAAATCGCATTACGACGTATGTCCACAAAGTAAGATCCGTTTGGTTACATAAAACAAACGTGTACAGATACAGAAAAAAATTATTGTACAGAAATCTACTACTGTTAAACTACTTTTCTACATAGCTTCCGAAATTTTGTAGGCATTTGTCATAGCGTGGCACAAGTTTTTGTATGCCTTCTTCATAGAAGGTTGCCGCCTGTGTATTCAACCGTGTGGTACCATGTTCCTTCGGCTCGTCATCATCCTTGAAGTGTTGACCACCAAGAACAGATTTTAGGAGTAAGAGATGAATGTCGCTATGAGCAAGGTCCGGGCTGTTAACTTAGGGTTGTGCTTACTCTCCACTTCAATTGTGTGAACCAGTTCATCAGGAACCACAGAAGGGCGTCCACTTCGTTCTTCACTATGCAGTTGATCACGTCCTTCATTGAACAGTCTGACCCATCTTCTAATCATTGAATCACTCATAGCATTTTGTCCGTAAACCTCGCAGATTTGCCGATGAATTTCCTTTGGTTTAACTTTCTTTGCATTTAGAAAACTAATCACAGATCTGATTTCACACGCGGCGGCAGTTTCAATTACGGCTGACATTATAAAGAATCACTACAAGGCACACGTCGGCAGCAGCGATCTGAAAACGGCGTACACGTCCTCTCCTTGAGTCAGAGTAACTGTGCCACATGCTCGGAACTGCGATCGTAGCACTGCCGCGGATAGAAAAAGAAACGGAACTTACTTTGTGGACGACCCTCGTATTTTTAAGTTTTAAAACAGCACCACTCATTTAAAAACACCATGTACATCTGGTGTAATTAAAACAGAGCGCCACCGTACATACATCCCTAGTATGGTGCTGTCTCGTATGCACAAATCATGCTGTACGACACTAGCACATTGTATACACATCGTCTTGCGATAATACTCGATCGAACACTTCTGATAATATCCAGTGTTTCATTTATCTCAACGTAATAACCAACACCCAGGAAACTGACCCTGGATAATTACTAACACAATGAGGATGTCATTGTTTTCGTTTAATTTTAGAGAGTGATTGAAAGGAATTGAAATTTTCAGGATAATTCATTAAATAACTTTGTGAAGGGTAACTACAAACAATTCAGCACTGGTCGGGAACAAATAAATGTTATGGAAATAATAATTATTATGACATATTTTTATTACATTCTGGCAACTGTTTGTATCTACCCACTGCTGATGCTGCACTTAATTGGATTACACGTAGTTAATTAAAGGTGTACAATACAAATACGATATACAAGCTAATATTATAATAAATTGATCACCACATAACAAAAAAAATGTCGACGCAAATAGATTTTCAGCATGCGGTTAAAAATGTATGCACTACTATGATGTCATCTTGAATAAGATTGTGTGTGTGTGTGTGTGTGTGTGTGTGTGTGTGTGTGATTTTCAGAATATCTCAGGAACGCTTTAACCTACTTCAAACAAACTTGGTACATATATAATGTACTGGCATGAGGCAGTAGTGAGAGCAAGACGCTCTTATTGCCCCTATTTCGGAGGGTGTATAGGATGTAACAAGTCTAATGTTTAGAAATAATCTAAATAACTGATATTAGCGTGGAACGCACCATAATCGATCATTGTTAAGTAGTCAGCTATAGCTGTGTGCATGTAAGGTGGCGTGTGATAGGGCAATGCACAGTGGAAAAGGACTGCTAGTACTGTCATTCTACCGCGTCTGTCTGCAGCGTGAATTTGGAACATTTAGAATTGGTTTTAAGGTGCTTTCGGTACACAATGTGATCAAAAGTATCCGGACGGCACTATGTAATGCATATTTCACCATTAGACGTCTTGAGAAGCGGATCCGCCAGCACCAAAAGATACGGGGAGTGTTGTGTTGTCAGAAGGCAAGCAGTAACAGCAGAGTTGGTCAGTGAGGAAAACTCAGTGGCATCGTCTGATGAAGAGTTATTGGAAGTCACCTGAGTAACAAATTCACTACGTGCATCTCAACCCTGTCCAAGTTGACTGTTAGTGATGCAATGGTGAAACAAAAACGTGTAGGAACAACACAAGCTAAAACAAAACCAGGCAGAGCTCATGTACCGAAGGACGGGGACCGTCGACCATTCCAAAGAGTGGCCGTCGGAAAGAGCATGAAATGAAAATACTATCAGTTGTCCAGCTAGCACAATCACTGTGAAGAGGGAGTTAAAATAATCGGTATACATTCGCCGAGTGTGTGGGGGTAGGGGCTCACAATATCCAGGTTATCAGCGTCCAAACAACGATTGAGGAGCTACTCATAACTCATGCGTCACTGTATTGAATGCAAAGTGATGCTTGATGAGGTACAAAGAGTGACACCGCTGGCCACTGGGTAAGTGAAAACGGGTGATTCGGAGTAATGACTCACGCTACCCCTGTGGCAGTCTGACTGAAGGTGTGAGGTGGCGAACTGTTTCAGGCCTTTCTCCTCACATTTTATCCTATCCGCATCCTGAATTTGAATGCAACACTCTCTTGCTTCACTTACTTTCCGATTCAGTTTTCGTTTGTCGACTTCTAACTCCTCTTGAGAGCTGATTACATGAGTGATTAGAGAGTAGCTTGTAGCAATGTAAATAACTCGCCTCTGTGTACCTAATCTAAAACCTCCTTCTCGTAGTAGCTTTTCCCTTTAATTTATCTGGTCTGGATTATGGGAACTCCTCTTCACTGAGGACGGAAACAGATGGAATGTCGCGAACACTCTTCATAAGCTGTCCGTTACTCAAAGTGCAGGTCCTCCAGGAGTTATCCTGCGGGTGCCTCGTACAGTGGGCGGTGGAACGATCGGCTGGCGTCCCCTATAGCAGAATGGGAAACTGGTGGAAGGGGTAAGAACTTCACTTACTAGCAAACTTACAGTCCGGTCCACAGCTGTCTGCTTGTCGTTATCCTGCTGTGTTTTGGTCTCCAGACACCGTTTCTAGAAATTAAATGAATGGTCGCACATGGGTATGCGATATGTCCTAAATCTGCTCTTTCCGTGAGAACACTCTGCATTGGTCTACAAAATCTCCAGAATTTCCGACAAGCAAATCTGCTTGTAGAAACGGGGTGACACTCGGTTCTCATTTCCACAAACAAGAACGTCACTGGCGGATACATCTTTTACCTGATGGTGGGAGCTAGCGAACAGACTTCCAGATGGCTGATTGGAGGAACACTTAGACCACTTATGGGATTTGCTAGAAAGATTTCGCCGAGGTCCGAAGAAAGGCTATCAAAATTTAGAGGGGGATTCTCATTCTGAGCCTCAGTCTGGTTTTGTTTTCGGATTCTCACGCGTATTCTGTTCTCTGATGCTGTTTCTGTTTCAACACTTGTATTTGTTTTTATTGACTTCGGCCTTTTGCCAAGGTTTCGAATTTCTAATTTGAACTTACTGGTATCTACAATCGGTGAACAGGAAAATGATGAGATCCGCTACTAGCTGTTACATCACATCGGCCCATACAAGCAACATGGCGCAGAGTGTCTTGTCTGGAGCCAGCTCAACCGCAGTCACACTAAGGCCGCGTCTGCATGACTTCGGTGAAGACGCTATAATGAAGGAAGAGAAGTTCATTCGTGTTTTCCCCACTTTCATTTTTCATAATTTAATTTACGTGCTTCACGTATTAGTACGCATGTTCTCTTCAATCTAATACCTGTTTCAAAGAGACTTTTTCCCGTAGCCATTCATGTTTCGTATCGATAGTTAGTCAATTCATTGGAGTTCATCCATAAGTTGATGATTTTTATGTTACCTCCTTTACTTAATGATCTGTTGACGGCTGTGTTCAGATTCATACTCGTTATTCAGTAATTATAAAGTTTTACAATCACGCCTGAGAAAGTATTTCATGTCCTTTGTCGGAGAACCATCTCAGTCATAATTCTCCATCGTTATGCTGGTGGCTACCATAATAACCATTCATTTTTCTCACTTTTTTTGTATTTATAAAAAATTCATTGTGAAGTTGTTTGTAATCCCGGCGTTAATATGCTCTGAGTAAATTGCATATTGTTTCAGTAAAACTAATGTTTACCACATCAAACTCTATCATTAAGTATCAATTAAAGTAAACTATTCAATTAAAAAGCTCAGGTCCTCCAGTTGCCGTCCGCTGTGGTCGAGCGGTTCTAGGCGCTTCAGTCTGGAACCACGCTGCCACTACGGTCGCAAGTTCGAATCCTGCCTCGGGTTTGGATGTGCTTGATGTCCTTAGGTTAGTTAGGTTTAAGTAGTTCTAAGTCTAGGGGACTGATCCCATAGTGCTTAGAGCCATTTGAACCATTTTGGTCCTCCAGTCATAATCAATGGGCGAAGCCCCTGACGAGTTCAAGATCTTATCAAACAATGTTTCCAATGTGCGCCTGTCTGCAGCGTGAGTTTGGAACATTTAGAATTGGTTTTAAGGTGCTTTCGGTACACAATGTGATCAAAAGTATCCGGACGGCACTATGTAATGCATAATTCACCATTAGACGTCTCGAGAAGCGGATCCGCCAGCACCAAAAGATACGGGGAGTGTTGTGTTGTCAGAAGGCAAGCAGTAGCAGAAGAGTTGGTCAGTGAGGAAAACTCAGTGGCATCGACTGATGAAGAGTTATTGGAAGTCACCTGAGTAACAAATTCACTACGTCCATCTCAACCCTGTCCAAGTTGACTGTTAGTGATGTAATGCTGAAACAAAAACGTGTAGGAACAACACTAGCTAAAACAAAACCAGGCAGAGCTCATGTACCGAAGGACGGGGACCGTCGACCATTCCAAAGAGTGGCCGTCGGAAAGAGCATGAAATGAAAATACTATCAGTTGTCCAGCTAGCACAATCACTGTGAAGAGGGAGTTAAAATAATCGGTATACATTCGCCGAGTGTGTGGGGGTAGGGGCTCACAATATCCAGGTTATCAGCGTCCAAACAACGATTGAGGAGCTACTCATAACTCATGCGTCACTGTATTGAATGCAAAGTGATGCTTGATGAGGTACAAAGAGTGACACCGCTGGCCACTGGGTAAGTGAAAACGGGTGATTCGGAGTAATGACTCACGCTACCCCTGTGGCAGTCTGACTGAAGGTGTGAGGTGGCGAACTGTTTCAGGCCTTTCTCCTCACATTTTATCCTATTCGCATCCTGAATTTGAATGCAACACTCTCTTGCTTCACTTACTTTCCTATTCAGTTTTCGTTTGTCGACTTCTAACTCCTCTTGAGAGCTGATTACATGAGTGATTAGAGAGTAGCTTGTAGCAATGTAAATAACTCGCCTCTGTGTACCTAATCTAAAACTTCCTTCTCGTAGTAGCTTTTCCCTTTAATTTATCTGGTCTGGATCATGGGAACTCCTCTTCACTGAGGACGGAAACAGATGGAATGTCGCGAACACTCTTCATAAGCTGTCCGTCACTCAAAGTGCAGGTCCTCCAGGAGTTGTCCTGCGGGTGCCTCGTACAGTGGGCGGTGGAACGATCGGCTAGCGTGCCCTATAGCAGAATGGGAAACTGGTGGAAGGGGTAAGAACTTCACTTACTAGCAAACTTACGGTCCGGTCCACAGCTGTCTGCTTGTCGTTATCCTGCTGTGTTTTGGTCTCCAGACACCGTTTCTAGAAACTAAATGAATGGTCGCACATGGGTCTGCGATATGTCCAAACTCTGCTCTTTCCGTGAGAACACTCTGCATTGGTCTACAAAATCTCCAGAATTTCCGACAAGCAAATCTGGTCGTAGAAACGGGGTGACACTCGGTTCTCATTTCCACAAACAAGAACGTCACTGGCGGATACATCTTTTACCTGATGGTGGGAGCTAGCGAACAGACTTCCAGATGGCTGATTGGAGGAACACTTAGACCACTTCTGGGATTTGCTAGAAAGATTTTGCCGAAGTCCGAAGAAAGGCTACCAAAATTTAGAGAGGGATTCTCATTCTGAGCCTCAGTCTGGTTTTGTTTTCGGATTCTCACGCGTATTCTGTTCTCTGATGCTGTTTCTGTTTCAACACTTGTATTTGTTTTTATTGACTTCGGCCTTTTGCCAAGGTTTCGAATTTCTAATTTGAACTTACTGGTATCTACAATCGGTGAACAGGAAGTTGATGAGATCCGCTACTAGCTGTTACATCACATCGGCCCATGCAAGCAACATGGCGCAGAGTATCTTGTCTGGAGCCAGCTCAACCGCAGTCACACTAAGGCCGCGTCTGCACGACTTCGGTGAAGACGCTATAATGAATGAAGAGAAGTTCATTCGTGTTTTCCCCACTTTCATTTTTCATAATTTAATTTACGTGCTTCACGTATTAGTACGCATGCTCTCTTCAATCTAATACATGTTTCAAAGAGACTTTTTCCCGTAGCCATTCATGTTTCGTATCGATAGTTGGTCAATTCATTGGAGTTCATCCATAAGTTGATGATTTTTATGTTACCTCCTTTACTTAATGATCTGTTGACGGCTGTGTTCAGATTCATACTCGTTATTCAGTAATTATAAAGTTTTACAATCACGCCTGAGAAGGTATTTCATGTCCTTTGTCGGAGAACCATCTCAGTCATAATTCTCCATCGTTATGCTGGTGGCTACCATAATAACCATTCATTTTTCTCACTTTTTTTGTATTTATAAAAAATTCATTGTGAAGTTGTTTGTAATCCCGGCGTTAATATGCTCTGAGTAAATTGCATATTGTTTCAGTAAAACTAATGTTTACCACATCAAACTCTATCATTAAGTATCAATTAAAGTAAACTATTCAATTAAAAAGCTCAGGTCCTCCAGTTGCCGTCCGCTGTGGTCGAGCGGTTCTAGGCGCTTCAGTCTGGAACCACGCTGCCACTACGGTCGCAAGTTCGAATCCTGCCTCGGGTTTGGATGTGCTTGATGTCCTTAGGTTAGTTAGGTTTAAGTAGTTCTAAGTCTAGGGGACTGATCCCATAGTGCTTAGAGCCATTTGAACCATTTTGGTCCTCCAGTCATAATCAATGGGCGAAGCCCCTGACGAGTTCAAGATCTTATCAAACAATGTTTCCAATGTGCACGGGAGGTGATTTTTCAAGTAGCATATTATCTACATTGCGGTAATCTATGAGTTACTTGAACTAGGGTGATAGAATTAGCATCAGTCTTATCCGCAAACACACGAAGTTCCTGATGAGCAAGTGGCCGTATTCACAGCACACCCTGCTTCTAGCAAAGGGTCTGGGTCTGGTGAATGCCTGAAGATCGTCACCTGGCATGTTACGTAGTGAAGTGCCGAGTAGATGGTGTTACGGTATGGCGGTGTTTCTCTTGATTAGACTATGGGTCCTTACTGCGCTTAACAAAATGGTATGAACACCTTTTACAGCCCTCCTATAATGGCTTCAGAAGAGGAACAATTCGGTGGCAATGACTGTATCAGCATGAGAATGAACACTGTCATAAAGCACCACATCTGAGGCAATGCTTTGTCGTCAACAACATTCCTGAAAAGCGCTGGCCTCCCTAAAGCCCTGACCTGAACCTAATGGAATCCCTTTGGGACGAGTTTGTAACGGCGCAGATAATTTTGCTCGTCCTATAGAAGGCGTCCGCTCACCTTGTGGTGAATTTCTTCTGCTGCAATCCGGTTCACACACCTTCCCTATTAAAAACGAATGATTTTCCTCTAGTGAAAAACCTGTAGTAGAAGCAGGACGAATCCAACGGGCGCAAAAAATATTTTTCAGTATGAGGTTAACTGAGCGATTAATTGAAAGGTAGTTTGTGAGTGAAAACACCAATGTATCAGGACTTGTTTGATACAAAAAAAAAAAACACTGCCAAGGTTGTGCTAATGTTAAGTTCTAGTTTCAGCACTCACAAGCAACCACATTCACTCGTAATAGCAAGCTAATGGTAATGAACTTAATCTAATGTCAGAAAGGATTACAAAACATATTATCTGTGCTCGATCAGATATACACAATTTGACCAATACGAAACTTCAGTTTGCGGTCACGCCTTGTATTAGACGCAATGTGGATTTTGGTTATTCAAAACTCACAGTTTACGTATTGAAATCGGTGTTTCGTGTGTTCGTCGTTTCCACACATTCGCGTCTACTTTGCGGCACTTCATGGTCAAATTTTAATCGTTATTGTACAAAGTCATCACAACTCTTCAGAGGTCCTTATATTCACGTCAGAACATGATCACGGCTGAGATCCGAATTCAACTTAGGCTTCTCAAAGCAATTCTCTTAGTCCACAAAATACGCGCGAACGTAGTGTCCTCTGCGTATCTGATATACTTCGTAACCAATCCAATATTACTATTAAATCGTGCAAGTTTATAAAATCCATAACTATCAAAATAACTCCCTCCTTATGTAACAAAATTATTCTAAAATGTATCTTGTTTTCTCATTCCCATAAACCGGCTTGTTGCACTTTACAATTTGCTCTGAGTATGATTCACGCTCTCTGTACACCGTCGTCAAGCTAACATATATTCAGTTAATAGAGGTAACAATATTGATTTATTTAATACTTCTCATTAACATCATCATTCACACTAATAATTAAACAAATTAGCAATAATTAATGAAATTTGCCATAATCGCTGTGAATAGAGTTTTGTTTCCCAAATATACAGCTTTAATTACTTGATTATTTCATAGTCCGTAAGATGCTGACATCTGTCGGCCACACTCGTAGCTACTGGATCTGAGCACATCTGTCATGCGATACATGACAGCCTTAAACGTTTTCTTAACATTGTTCAAGCTGCTATAACGGCGAAGGCTAGACACGCCCCACATTAGTGTTCACTAATATTTGTCCGGATACCTTTGATCACCAAGTGTATGGTGAAGGTACGTAGCCATTGCAGCATCCGTTGCAGGTGGCATAAACCATACATGACAAGTACTCCCTTTGTCAGAAAAGATCCAGGACAGGTTTTTTTTTAAGTAGAAAATTACACTCACCAAGTAATAAAATTGCTGTTACCAAGTAACGATCCCAGCTCCTACCAAAGTAGTCTCCTTCGTTATCTATACACACTTGCCAAGGCTTGTCGAGGTCTTGGAAACAACAGGGAAATTTTCAGCAGCGATGCTTGTAACCTCAGTTGACACAGCTCGATGGAAGTCTGTGATATCTGGATGAATCTTTCCTATCATTCGCCTTTTCACTCGCGGAAACAAAAACAAAAAAATCGCAAGGTTAGAGGTCGGTGAACTGCTTGTCGCAAACATTTCAAGACTTTGAAATAAACTTTGGCTTACTGTTAGACCCGAAGGAACAGACCCATTGTGAACTAATCCTTTATTGTCAAAGAATGCGATCAACATTGTCTTTGGCCTCGAAGGTTGTGGTTCGGCTTTTTTCGAGGGTGGAGATCCAGGACTCTGCCATTTAGCACTTTGATGCTTCATGTGAGGGTCATTCTGGTAGCACCAACTTTCATCCCCAGTAATAATCTTTGACAGAAATGTGGGATCAGATCTGGCTCTCTCCAGTGGTGCAGCAAAAAATTCTTCGCCTGTCTTTCTTTTCGTCCGTTAGTGTGTCAGGGAAGAGTTTTGCAATAAGTTTCCCTTCCCCTAAATCTTGGCATAAAACCTTATGACGCACATCACTATTCAAATTAAGTTATTCTGACATCGTCTTCACAGTTACATGACGATCTTCTTGCAATAACTGCCTTACACTCTCCACATTTGCATAGGTATGTGCTGCAGACGGGCAACCAACTCTGAGATCATCTTGCACTGTACCTCTGCCTTCACGAAACCACTCGAAAACACTATTTCTTGAAAGTTCCTCGCCTGCATATGCTTGCTTAATCATTGACCACGTTTCACTAGAGGTTTTCCGAGCTTAACGCAGAACTTAATGTGCACTCTCTGCTCACAGTCGGCATCCATTTTGTCACCGTGAGTAAAGCGCCAGGCAGTGTCTTGCCAAGCACAGCCCTGCCATCCAGTGTGCTTGCGCGGAACCATGGCCAAGTTCATTTCTAGGACGCGCACATATCCAGTAACATAAAAACAATAATTGTTCTTTTTTAGTATTTCAAAATCAGAAATAAAAAAACTGTACTGGAACGTATTCGACAAAGTGAATATTACGTTAAGAACCTAAAGTTTTGCTTTTTTTCTACAGAAAGGCGGAAGGAACAGGAGCTAAATTACGCCCTTACACCAGCGTCGATAGCTACCAGAGAAGACAACGGCTTGAGCTTGAAAGACGTGCATTTCATTCACCATTCAGTGCTCGCATTTCATATTTCTAATCCCAGCATGCTGGTATTCCGTAAAATAATAATTCAGGTAATATTAATAATTTCTATGGGTTGCCTGATTTATTTGACGATATTTACAGCTTGTCTCACACTGATCCGTGAGAGGAGCTTGGCGTCAGGAATTTTCTTTATTTATGGGTGAGGGCAGCAGTCTTCCTAGCAGCCATGATGGCTCCCCGTTTCCTATCCTTTTTCCGATCGCCAGGGTAGGACGAGGTGTCGTTTGAAAGTTCAGTAGTGGCCAAAGTTTCTCCTGTTCTCAGTTTCCCAGCCTGCCTTACCAACCTCATAGCTGCTATTTCTGCTCGATTTTAACGTCGCGAGGTCGCCTCCCTGTGAAATTCCGGCCTTATGATTGGCCAGTTCAGGTGCACGCCCGTTTTTCGCTGGCGGGCGTTAACCGGCCCTCCGCGGGTGGATGCTGGACAAAGGGGCTGTTGGGCAGTTCTAGTGTGACCGTGCCAGAGACCGGAGGTGCCGCTTCCAAGAGATGAAGTTCGGTAAGCATGAGCGTCGACATGCGCTGTAGATTTGCGCCCTGCGGCCCAGAGGGAACCTGATAGGTCATTGTGAATAGTTTCGCGTCTTGCCGGTTTTATTGCTTTAGTACGGGAGGCTACCGAGCAATTCACGCACAGTAGCATCTTCTTAGTCTTTGGCTAACTCCTGGTGGTGTTCGTTGCACGCCCGCAGCCCCTTCCTTTTCTAAATGGGATTCTATTTGATAATACGGCGATCGTTACTAAAATTCCTTTCCTCCTGCTATCGTGGCGTGTTGTGAACGTACGTTAGGGCAGGCTGCTGAACTCGAATCTCTCTTCCCCCCACCCCCATTTGGTTGTTGTTCGATTCTCAACTGTTTAATAAATGAGTCCGTAAATCTAACATTCTCTCCCTTTCCTTACATGAATTCAACCCTAGTGTAACAGAATAATGTGGAACTATAACGGTTGCTATAAGGTCGTGCAGGTCTCGCGCCACTAACGATAGTATAAAGATTCAATATCGCGCGCGTGGCACGACCATTGCACGTATGGCACCGATAACAGTAGTAATCATGTTCAACTGTTCCCCATTGATAAACTGGAAAGTGTTCACGGCTCAGTGTGAGTACGTGAGCACTAAATCCACTTGATGTGGTGGAAGTAGTGGCCTCTGTTTCGCCTTGCTGGTTTAGACAAAATACAGGGTGATTCAAAAAGAATACCACAATTTTAAAAATGTGTATTTAATGAAAGAAACATAATATAACCTTCTGTTATACATCATTACAAAGAGTATTTAAAAAGGTTTTTTTTTCACTCAAAAACAAGTTCAGAGATGTTCAATATGGCCCCCTCCAGACACTCGAGCAATATCAACCCGATACTCCAACTCGTTCCACACTCTCTGTAGCATACCAGGCGTAACAGTTTGGACAGCTGCTGTTATTTCTCGTTTCAAATCATCAATGGTGGCTGGGAGAGGTGGCCGAAACACCATATCCTTAACATACCCCCATAAGAAAAAATCGCAGGGGGTAAGATCAGGGCTTCTTGGAGGCCAGTGATGAAGTGCTCTGTCACGGGCTGCCTGGCGGCCGATCCATCACCTCGGGTAGTTGACGTTCAGGTAGTTACGGACAGATTGTGGAATTTGCAGCTCTCTGCTAGCTCTGCGAGTCGATTTTCCTGGGCTGCGAACAAATGCTTGCTGGATGCGTGCTACATTTTCATCACTCGTTCTCGGGCGTCCAGAACTTTTCCCTTTGCACAAACACCCATTCTCTGTAAACTGTTTATACCAACGTTTAATACACCACTTATCAGGAGGTTTAACACCATACTTCGTTCGAAATGCACGCTGAACAACTGTCGTCGATTCACTTCTGCCGTACTCAATAACACAAAAAGCTTTCTGTTGAGCGTTCAACATCTTAGCATCAACTGACGCTGACGCCTAGTCAACAGCGCCTCAAGCGAACAAATGTACAACTAAATGAAACTTTATAGCTCCCTTAATTCGCCGACAGATGGTGCTTAGCTCTGCCTTTTGTCGTTGCAGAGTTTTAAATTCCTAAAGTTGTGGTATTGTTTTTGAATCACCCTGTATATCAAAAATCAGAGCCCCTACAGCAAGGAATAGTAACCTGTAAAATAAAAACGAGCCACCGCTTTTAAGCTTTTGTCGGCGAACAGAGCCCACAGTACTCCCCTCCCCTCTGTCTTCGCACACGCGCCTCCTTTACCGCTAGCGCGGCGCGCCTACCTGGAAGAGCCGGGAGTCGTCTCAGCGACGGCCGCCGCTCAGCTCTGAGTGCGCGCTGTGGCGACTGCGGAACCGCGACGCCATCGAGGCACGGCGACGCCACTCCAGCTCCAGGGCCGCCGTCTGGAACCTCGGCCCCCCGGGGGACGGCAAGCGGGGCCACAGCTGCGCAGGCGGCCGCTGGCTGGAAGTAGCGTAGGCCGCGGTCCCCTCGGAAGCCTGGTATGCAGCGGGCGCAGTAGTTTGTCAGATGAGGGCCGCAGTCGCAACTCGTCGGAGACGCAACAATGGCGGGCACCTGCTGCTCTGAACACGCCGCTCCTGCTTATACACGCACGCAGGCCAGGGAGACCTTCGTCAGGATACTTGTGCTGCACTTGTTTTCACACGACGCTGCTTCACCATGGTAACACGCACAAAAATATTCCACAAACATATACAGCCTCTTCTTGCTGTAAAGTGATGCGGGGTTAGTAGTCAAGCGAGTAATTTTCTCTAACTATGTACATCGGCAGAACGCGTATAGAGGGCAATATGAATAGATACCTACGACTCGCAAGCTACGGTGTAACCAAAACCGCAAACCCGCAGTGACCGACCTTTACAATGTCCTTTTTCTCTGTACGTTAGAGAAGAACAGCAGCGGTCTCTAGGAAGAAACAGTCAACAATCTCTGTACTGGTAACGGCAACGTCACTATCCCTTTCTGCGACGAAAATCGCTGCGAGATCAGTTCCAGAAGACGGAACGGAAGCAGTAGAGAAGGCCCTGTGAAAGTGGGCACAGGTAGAGGTCAGTACCGCATAGTGCCGCTAACGTAGCACCGGGTCGTCAGTCGCTCATGCTGTGCAGTTGGCGGCGGCTTCCCTGCGGCTGCAGGAGGTGTCAGCGGCTCCAGCCACTGGTGAGAGGTCGCCGGAACGCCGGCCGCGCCTCAGTACCGCCGCTACACACCGAGGCGTGCCTCTCCGAGCACCGACGGCGGCAGCAGCGCGGGTCGAGGCCCCCATCGCCGATCACGACCACGGCACCTGCAACACAAACAAGTGCCGCGCTGTAGTTGCAACACGGTCCACGGCCAACAAACGTTGTCCGGACCATAACATTACGCCACAATGGCGGCCTCTAAAACAGCAACGCCAGGAAACGCAGCAAATAACAAAATTCTGCTTTTGTACAGGAAGTCGGAGATAAAGGTAGCCCATGTAAGTATGAAGGCAATGCCGTAAAATTACAAAAACTAAGAGCTGAAATATTCTAACCATCCAGTTACAGTGAAAAATACAGAGAAAAATACATTTATAGAAGATGCTGAAAGTGTGACCCCTGCAACATGAATACACACATGTGCACGTCTAAGCATATTCAGATACACCCAACATAAAGTTCGGATATCGGGGATGGCAACTTCACAGTTTTCAGTTCTTGTATTGGTTTCATAGAACTTGCTCTTCAAGTGTCCCCACAGGAAAAAAATCACATATTGTTACACTACTGGCCATTAAAATTGCTGCACCATGAAGATGACGTGCTACAGACGCGAAATTTAACCGACAGGAATGAGATGCTGTGGTATGCAAATGATTAGCTTTTAAGAGCATTCACACAAGGTTGGCGCCGGTGGCGACACCTACAACCTGCTGAGATGAGGAAAGTTTCCAACCGATTTCTCATACACAAACAGCAGTTGACCGGCGTTGCCTGGTGAAACGTTGTTGTGATGCCTCGTGTAGGGAGGAGAAATACGTACCATCACGTTTCCGATTTTGATAAAGGTCGGATTGTAGCCTATCGCGATTGCGGTTTATCGTATCGCGACACTGCTGCTCGCGTTGGTCGAGATCCAATGACTGTTAGCAGAATATGAAATCGGTGGGTTCAGGAGGGTAATACGGAACGCCGTGCTGGATCCCAACGGCCTCGTATCACTAGCAGTCGAGATGACAGGCATCTTATCCGCATGGCTGTAACGGATCGTGCAGCCACGTCTCGATCCCTGAGTCAACAGATGGGGACGTTTTCAAAGACAACAACCATCTGCACGAACAGTTCGACGACGTTTGCAGCAGCATGGACTATCAGCTCGGAGACCGTGGCTGCGGTTACCCTTGACGCTGCATTGTACTCGACGACGAACTTGGGTGCACGAATGGCAAAACGTCATTTTTCGGATGAATCTAGGTTCTTTCTACAGCATCATGGTGGTCGGATCCGTATTTGGCGACATCGTGGTGAACGCTCATTGGAAGCGTGTATTCGTCATCGCCACAACGGCGTATCACCCGCCGTGATGGTATGGGGTTCCGTTGGTTACACGTCTCGGTCACCTCTTGTTCGCATTGACGGCACTTTGAACAGTGGACGTTACATTTCAGATGTGTTACGACCCGTGGCTCTACCCTTCATTCGATGCCTGCGAAACCCTACATTTCAGCAGGATAATGCACGAACGCATGTTGCAGATC
Source organism: Schistocerca cancellata (assembly GCF_023864275.1). Classification (NCBI taxonomy): domain Eukaryota; kingdom Metazoa; phylum Arthropoda; class Insecta; order Orthoptera; family Acrididae; genus Schistocerca; species Schistocerca cancellata. The sequence goes on from NC_064632.1 coordinate 167,871,860, forward strand.
CTGTACTGGACTTTCTGGATACAGAAAATGTTCGACTGCTGCCCTGGCCAGCCCATTCTCCAGATCTCTCACCAATTGAAAACGTCTGGTCAATGGTGGCCGAGCAACTGGATCGTCACAATACGCCAGTTACTGCACTTGATGAACTGTGGTATCGTGTTGAAGCTGCGTGGGTAGCTGTACCTGTACACGCCATCCAAGCTCTGTTTGACTCAAATCCCAGGCGTATCAAGGCCGTTATTACGGCCAGAGGTGGTTGTTCTGGGTACTGATTTCTTAGGATCTATGCACCCAAATTACGTGAAAATGTAATCACATGTCAGTTCTAGTATAATATGTTTGTCCAATGAATACCCGTTTATCATCTGTATTTCTTCTTGGTGTAGCAGTTTTAATGGCCAGTAGTGTAGATCCGTGGAAAGTGGTGATCATAAATGTTTGCTGATAGCTCGTCCTTCAGTGCATAAATCATTTACTCGCCCCAGGAATACCTTAGACGTGTGGCATGTTGCCCCATCTTACTGTAACAAGCAGTATTATCTTTCATATTCAGTGAGTTGAGCACAAAGCGCATCAAAAATATATGCAACCATGTTGAGGGTAGAGTCAAAAAATATCGACCCAATGGTGCGCGTTCCTGTTACACAGCACCAAACGCTGATTTTTTCAACACGGAGAAGTCGCCGACACACAGTGTTACTGCCGGCCGCGGTGGTCTAGCGGTTCTGGCGCTGCAGTCCGGAACCGCGGGACTGCTACGGTCGCAGGTTCGAATCCTGCCTCGGGCATGGGTGTGTGTGATGTCCTTAGGTTAGTTAGGTTTAAGTAGTTGTAAGTTCTAGGGGACTTATGACCTAAGATGTTGAGTCCCATAGTGCTCAGAGCCATTTGAACCATCACACAGTGTTACTGTTCTCCGTTGCCCAGTAGCTCGTGTTCTGTGAATTCAAATAATCGGAAAGATGAAACCGTGCCTCATCCTCCCGTAATTCATGAACAACAGTCACACGACATGACTTCAAATTAAGACTTTTCAATAACCGCTGGCAACTCCTCCTACTTTTATGTGCATATTGGGCCAATTTACTTGTAGACTTCTTTGAGGCTTGAATAATTCTTCGGCGAATGTCTGCAATAACTTCTGGTGTGCGAACAGAAGGAATTACTGGTAGTTTTACATTTTGCACAGACCCGTAGGTGCGCAAATTGTTATACAGACACTGTATCGCTCTTTTCGCTGGTAGTCCTCTATCCGGACACTTGACCCCGAAAAATTCGCGAGTTTCCGTAATCGAATCTCTTTTCGCATATGCTTCCACAATTTCAATTCTTTCTTCAATTGAGAAAGTCATTTTCCATTTCTCAAAGACAAACGACTAACTTCACTGATGAAATAAACTGATATGCTCATAGGAGAATACTGACAATCTACTATTGCATAAAGCTGTTCAGTGTTGTAGCTGTTTATTTCAGAAGTCCAAATATCGCATTTACATTCAAAGTAGAGGCGGACTACTTTAACTGTATCACCACGTATTATCGCGAAATGGGGGAAACGGAGTCTCGGATTTGATACTCGAGTTCGGATGGCAATTATTAAAACAAAGCCGTTTTTCATTGCAGCGACGCCTGTTCACGAAATTTCAAATCTCCAACGTTCTCCTCAGTATGCCAAATTATTCTGTTGAGACCCACCTACGATCATTATAATAAAGTAAGAGAAATGAGGATTCGCACGGAAAGATTGGAGTGTTCGTTTTTTTCCGGGCACGGTTCAACGGTGTAACGTTTGAGAAATGAAATGATGTGAAAATGGTTTGGTAAACCCTCTACCGGGTACTTATATACATGCAGGGTGGTCCATTGATCGTGACCGCGCCAAATATCTCACGAAATAAGCGTCAAACGAAAAAAATACAAAGAACGAAACTTGTTTAGCTTGAAGGGGGAAACCAGATGGCGCTATGGTTGGCCCGCTAGATGGCACTGCCATAGGTCAATCGGATATCAACTGCGTTTTTAAAAATAGGGACCCCAATTTTTATGACATATTCGTGTAGTACGTAAAGAAGTATGAATGTTTTACTCGGACCACTTTTTTCGCTTTGTGATAGATGGCGCTGTAATAGTCCCAACGTATAAGTACGTGGTATCATATAACATACCGCCAGTGCGGACGGTATTTGCTTCGTGATACATTACCAGTGTTAAATTGGACCGTTTACCAATTGCGGAAAAGGTCGATATCGTGTTGATGTGTGGCTATTGTGATCAAGATGCTCAACGGGCGTGCGCTATGCGTGCTGCGCGGTATCCTGGGCGACATCATCCAAGTGTTCAGACCGTTCGCCGGACAGCTACGTTATTTAAGAAAACACGATGTGTTCAGCCACATGTGAAACGTCAACCACGATCTGCAACAAATGATGATGCCCAAGAAGGTGTTTTAGCTGTGGTCGCGGCTAATCCGCACATTAGTAGCAGACAAATTGCGCGAGAATCGTGAACGTCAAAAAAGTCGGTGTTGAGAATGCTACATCAACATCGATTGGACCCGTACCATATTTCTATGCATCAGCAACTGCATGGCGACGACTTTGAACGTCGCGTACAGTTCCGCCACTGGCCACAAGAGAAATTACGGGACGATGACAGATTTTTTGCACGCGTTCTATTTCGCGACGAAGCGTCATTCACCAACAGCGGTAACGTAAACCGGTATAATATGCACTATTGGGCAACGGAAAATCCACGATGGCTGCGACAAGTGGAACATCAGCGACCTTGGCGGGTTAATGTATGATGCGGCATTATGAGAGGAAGGATAATTGGCCCCCGTTTTATCGATGGCAATCTAAATGGTGCAATGTATGCTGATTTCCTACGTAATGTTCTACCGATGTTACTACAAGAAGTTTCACTGCATGACAGAATGGCGATGTACTTCCAACACGATGGATGTCCAGCACATAGCTCGCGTGCGGTTGAAGCGATATTGAAGAGCATATTTCATGACAGGTGGATTGGTCGTCGAAGCACCGTACCATGGCCCCCACGTTCACCGGATCTGACGTCCCCGGATTTCTTTCTGTGGGAAAAGTTGAAGGATATTTGCTATCGTGATCCACAGACAACGCCTGACAACATGCGTCAGCGTATTGTCAGTGCATGTGCGAACATTACTGAAGGCGAACTACTCGCTGTTGAGAGGAATGTCGTTACACGTATTGCCAAATGCATTGAGGCTGACGGACATCATTTTGAGCATTTATTGCATTAATGTGGTATTGACAGGTAGTCATGTTGCAACAGCATGCGCTCTCAGAAATGATAAGTTCACAAAGGTACAACTATCACATTGGAACAATCGAAATAAAATGTTCAAACGTACCTTCGTTCTGTATTTTAATTTAAAGAACCTGCTTGTTACCAACTGTTCGTCTAAAATTGTGAGCCATATGTTTGTGACTATTACAGCGCCATCTATCATAAAGCGAAAAAAGTGGTCCAACTAAAACATTCATATTTCTTTATGTACTACACGAATATGTAATAAAAATTGGGTTTCTATTTAAAAAACGCAGTTGATATCCGTTTGACATATGGCAGCGCCATCTAGCGGGCCAACCATAGCGCCATCTGGGTTCCCCCTTCAAGCTAGACAAGTTTCGTTCTTTGTAGTTTTTTCGTTTGACGCTTATTTCGTGAGATATTTGGCCCGGTCACGATCAATGGACCACACTGTATATAGATTTTCGGATACTTTTGATGAGACAGATTAGATGAAAATACATGCTTAATGAAAGTCCCTGGATGGCATAGCGAACACTGAATTTAACTTACAAAAGGATAAAATATAAATATACAGCCTATTAAGCAGCTGAAAGGGAATACAAACGTCTAAAATATGAAATAAACAGAAAACTCAAAATGTGTAAATAGTAACGGCTAGAGGACAAACGCAAGGCTTTAAAAGCTTTAAAAGGGGCAGATAGATACACCCTGCAGGAAGGCTAGAGAGACCTTCGGAGAAAAGAGAAACAGTTGTATATATCAAGAGCTCCGACGGCAAGCCAGTTGTAAGAAGAGAAGGGAAAGAAGTAAGCCAAAATGCAATATTATAGAAAGGGTAGAGGGGGCGGTTCGAATACACGATATTGCGACAAGAATTCGACATAACTCCGAAGGACGCTGGAGTAGAAGGCATTCCCTCAGAGTAATTAAGATCCTTGGGGTGTCCAGTCGTTAAAAGTTAGGTGAAAGAAAGGCAATCCTACGTTTATAGCATTTGCAGATTTATGAAAAGCTTTGTAAAATATTGGTTGGGATACACTCTTTGGTACTATGAAGTAGTAGGGATAATATGCAGGGAGTGAAAGCTTATTTGCAACTTGCAAATAAAGCAGACTGTATTTAAAAGAGTCGAAGGACATGAAAGGGAAGCAGGGGTTGAGACGAGAATGAGACAAGATTGGGAGTGCTGTCCTATTCCAACATGTGCAAAGGAAATGACTATGTCCAGTCGTAAGGAAGGTGTGGATTTGACAAGGAATATTGTGATAGCAAAGGGAAAAGAACGTCCAGTCGTAAGAGTGGTACAGTTATCCCTATTTCCAGAGTCACTGCCGTCTGTAGGTGGTATTTGCAACCCTTCACTCATTGTTGAATGTAATATAAGAGACCGCAATCGTAATATTTAATTGTAAGCACTGTGTTCAAATATGTATATGGTCGGATTCCTAGGACGATTTTGTGTATGGGTGCATGGCCCGCGGCGGCGGTGGCCTATGGCGGGAATGATTCACGATTCCCGCTAACGGCAGGAGCTGGCCTAATGGAAAGGTCTGTTGCAAAGCAGGAATGTAGCTGACTTAAGGGTGTCGTCCTCTAGACGGCCTAATAGCGAACTAACACTTAGTATGTGTTGGAATGCTTTTGTGATCACGTGGAAATTTGAGAAGATTGAATATGGACGTGTATTTGTGCTGGACCATTATTCCTTCCCATGTACAGTCATGCTCAAAAGCATCCGAACGACCTGAATTGGCATTTCACCTCATTCGCATGCAAACCGCATAACGCAGCTGTCTAGCAGGTCCTCTAATCGCTCCTCGGTACAGTCGTTTGACTATTGAAAATGGTTCCAACAAGTCACCGCTAGAAAACAATTCTCTGTATCGCAACAACTCAAGATGTAAAGTAATACCACGATACTACAAATATCAGGGAACACCTTATCACAGATAAGACTGTCCTTAAGGCTTGTAAGCTCACAATTATTACAATAAATAACATACCTGAAATGTTACCACTCTCATTATTGCGTCAGATAGGTAATGCACGTGATAAGTTCGTCGTATTCATGATTTCCTCTTCAAAGTAACATACCGTACTTATTATTTAACACAAAATGACATTAAAAATTTAAGTTATTTACGAGCAGCTGATTGAGAATATGTATGAACTTCAAATGACTCGACGAACCGTCTCGTTCTGCATATGGATTCAAACCCAAGTTTCGTGACTGACGGAAACTAACAGTCATTCCTGATTAGGCACACACAGAGTGATATACCTCGATTTCAAACAGTATCAGTTAGCAAATATCATCTCTAAATTACATTTCGATACAGAATTTTTTCTTGAAATTCGCAGCTCCATAAAATATATCAGAAAAAAAAGCTCGCATACGCGGGCCCCCAGCACGGTTAGAACTGACGACTGATTGAGCCGTTTTGACCCGAGACACGGGCGGTACCACAGGGCTACGGACACACTGCTGCCTGTACGCCACTCTCATTACGGTATTTCTCGCTCAGCCCCATAACGCATCGTGAAAGATAATAAAAGTTGTCACTTGTGTGAACAATAGCATTTCTTTAGGCAAAAAATCGAATTTTCTGTCTCAGTGTCTTAGTTTACATGAGGATTATATAGCACGAGTCATTCAAATGGAAAGGGAATATCAAGTGAATTTAGCGAGTCAATTCAGTACCATACGCGGAAGTGATTGCACTGCCACAGTGTTGCCTAATGTTTGTGACGATGTTGCCAGTTCTCAGCTGTGCTAGGAACAACTCTGTAGCGGTATGCGAGAAGAATCCCGTGCTCGTGTCATAGGAGGATATGGAGAGGAGGCGCGGGGTTTGATTAATATGCAGCGTGTTCTCCTACCAGTTGTGTCAAACTTTTAGGTGTATAATCTTCCATCAAGATTACAGTTTCCTACAAAACATATACGAATAAAACACTTACCTTGTTACTTTGTGACAAAATATTATTTCAGTACAATAAAAAGTCTTTGGAAATCACTTATGCCCACCTGTCACAAAAGTAAGATAACAAACACTTTGCACCTCGAAATCGATTGCACTTAAGTGCACTCTTGTGACGTTTAAATAAATCGTCTTAACGGCACTAAATCGTGGTATGTGAATCGTGTACCGGCCGTACTCTGCCGCATTTCGCTGGTTGGAAGGCAAAAAGCTTACTGACAAATTTCACAGAAGGAAAAGAGTGACGAAATGTCTCCCACTGGAAGGTCATGTTGTTTTATTTAAATGATTACATAATCAGGTAAAACGAACAGTCAGGTTGTCAGTATAAGCACATTACTGTTGCACTGCCCAGGGCTTGTAATGATAAAGGGCCTGTTTAGGTCAGGCATATTGTATAAAGAAGTGGAAGAGAGAGCACCACTAAATTCTAATCCGTATGCATTGCATACACACAGAAATTACTGTTACAGTGTACTTATGGAGCCCAATGAGTGAATTGCGTATTTTCCGGTGAGAAAGAGCACTGGCAATCTCTGGTGTCACTCTGAGCTAGAATTTATGGTCAGCGACTGAGTGTAAGGTCAATGAGTCGGATGCGAGTTTTGCAACTGTGAAATACTTTCCTACATTATAGAACTAATATTGCGAAAATTTTGTACTTGGATAGCTTAGAATGAAAATCTTTCTGTTTAATGCAAAGGAAAAAATTGATTATCTAAAACACTGTCTGTCATACACAACTTGAAACAGGTCATGTCAACCAAATCATATGGAAGAACTGACAGCGACGTATATCGAAAGGCAGTCAGATCTCTTCCCTTTTGGTTTGGCAGCACTCGACAGCCATTTCTAAGCGCAAGTAAATAAGGAAAGGCAGCGCGTTTTTGTTATCAAGTAACGTCTTCATCAATTACTTTAGTTTTAATGTAATCTACCAGTAATTGCTGATGTCTGTTTGATATTAACATGAAAAGGATGCTGTAGACAGGGAAAGAACCTGTTCTTGCGCAACTACTTCTATAATGACCAAAAGGCATTAAATGATCTTCAAGCACATGTGTTCCAGCAGCGGTATGAAGAAAATGATAGTAATAATGACGGTAATAATCGAATTATCCGGTAAATTCACACTTCACAGTGGATTTTCTCGAACTAAGAAATTTGCTGGATTTGTGAAAATTTCAAAATGGCTTCACATCGAGCCTATGATGCCTAGAAAAGTCCTGCTGACATGAGAACAGCATAATCTCCGCGTCCGAAGCTTGCTTCTACTTAACCATTTAATAGACTCGCATTTTTTCCACCGTGATTAATTTTGTAAGCTAAGCACATCATTTGTTACAGCACACTCCTGGGGCTGGGAAATGTGGCCACAATGATCTGGTGGAACGAACTATCACAGGTGCAATGCGTGGGTTCAGGCAATTACTTTTAAGAGGCACAAACAGATTTACTTTACCTCTGGTAACCTCAAGAGAAAGACGTTATAATCCAGAATCCGCATTAAGCATCACGTTCCTTCACTACCAACTGGGCAGAGCCGGTTTACGTTGGGAAATGACATTGCGGAAGTCATGGTGAACAGCAATACAGTCGCCAGTAAACTTACATTAGAAAATTTTATTTTATTTGATGAACCGACAGCCATTTAAAGGAACAGGGCTCTTATTTTACTTGTACTTGATTGAACTAGAGACGTAGAAAAATTTGGTGCTGGATTGTGATTCGAATTCTTATCTCCTCTCTCGAGGATCTGAATCTCTCGGAACAGTATAGTTCAATCATTGAGTTCCATTTCCCAAGACTGCACTCTTCTCTAGGTCTCCTCCAAAGGTAAGTACGTGGGTCCGAATCCTGATCCAGTTCAAAAATATTCATAATTTTATTTCAAGACCTATCACGTGCACACCGGCCTGCTAATGAAAATTAACGTGCATTTTTAATGTCTGTTCATGTGTCGCCAACAATCGCAATAGATGTCGTTATTTCTGGTCAAACACGCACACATGTTACTGTTGGTGAGTAAACAACTGATACTTAAGCTACATTCGTGGATGCACGGTAGGTGTGCAGATCGATTGTCGCTTAGGCACAAAAGTTAATATCCTTATTTTAGATTCAAACACCTAGCAGCTCGCAAGAAAAACCGATACGTAAAATTTGATATTACTTACTTAACAATCCGATTACGTGTTGGGTTCGTATCGCCATCACAGAACTTCACATCATGCACTTCATCTTTAAATGAACGCAAACTTTGTTACTTCAGAACGCAGGTATAGCAGACATCTTTCGTGGTTAGTTAACAGGGACGAAAGGGTCTTGATAGGAGTCCAGGTTTATTACAAAAATTGTCGTCTTTTATTTTCAAGTTGAGATTTGGTTACTGGTATTGGCAAAAATTTCGGTAATTCATGACTCTTCATGGCTAGTCACCAATATGATATGAGTAGATTAGATTAGATTACATTAGATTAATTCTTGTTCCATAGATCATGAATACGACATTTCGTAATGATGTGGAACGTGTCATTTTAATGATAGATTTCTTTACATACCACGATTCAATTTCTTTACAACAATTTTTTACTCTCTCTCTCTCTCTCTCTTATTCTCTTTTATTCCTCTCTCTCTCTCTCTGTCACACACACACACACACACACACACACATACACACTCTCTCTCTCTCTTTTATTATTTTTATTTTTTGTTGTCCTCGACTATCGGCGAGGCACGAAAACGTCTCTGAACGAGTTTCTTAGTTTTGAGTACACTTACGAACGAAATATAAAAACAACTATGGGAGTTACTGATTTATGATGCTTAGTTTGCAGTCAGTTCTGAGTATTATTAGTAACTACGCTCCAGTCCCTAAACCTAGTTACAGAAATGTGAATCAGACGCATTACGTATTGCAGGCCGTAGCAGCCGCGACTTGGAGACACCTGCTATGGTCACTTCCGAGACCGCTGCAGGATCACATCGGTTCGTCTTCTTCCTGCTGGTACTGTAACTGAGATTTGGCAACAAGGCCCGGTATGTTTGGCAACTCTGTGATCGACGAGTTACTTCCAGGTGTGCATGGAATTAAGCCTCAAAGTTCACTTGATTTTACCTGTCATTTCCATTGAATACTCTGAGTTATTATCGCTTGAGATGTAACAAAAGATTGTAAATTTACGGTTTTCAGCCCAGGAAAGTCGTTGCACGTGGAAATCGCAAACGATCTCGTCCTTCAAATAGCGGTTTACGAGTTCTAGCCCTTTTCACTTCGTAAGAGGAAAGCTGAGACACATATCTCATCGCCAGCTCTGTCGCAACGTGCTGACCCGTGAAAAAGCGTCCGTTATGTTTTGTAGTTCCAGTCTCACCGACTCTAACGTTTTTATCCCTTCTGGGAAAGAGCTACAAGCAGTCAGATCAAACATCGATAAGGAAATCGCAAGAAAATACTTTCGGCTCATAGTGCAATGGTGAAAAACTTACAATGCTGCGCAACAGGTAACGCCTCTTTCCGCTGCTGACAAGCAAATTTTGGGTTTCTAGGAATACATAACTTTATTTATGAAATGCCAAATTTGAAAAAAAAACCATATGTGTGAAATCTTATGGGACTTAACTGCTAAGGTCATCAGTCCCAAAGCTTACACACTACTTAACCTAAATTATCCTAAGGAAAACACACACACCCATGCCCGAGGGAGGACTCGAACCTCCGCCGGGACCAGCCGCACAGTCCATGACTGCAGCGCCTTAGACCGATTTTTTTTTTCTTTTCGGGCCTCCATCCTCCCTTTATAGCCCGTCACTTGCACTCACCAAAATTGCCTTCATCGGCTAGCTTCAGTAGCTGTAATTATAATGAACTAAATGTCTCCTCATTAGACGGAAATGAAAATACTTCTTGATTGGTACCCCTGACTCTCCGTAGGTGTACGCGTGAAATTTCAGCAGACTGGTGGCTTCAGAGTTTGTCTTCTCGGTGAATAGCTATTGCTAATGTATTCCGTTGTCGAACATTCGTTTTCTCGTCCATCTCTCAAGTGTTATTTCTGTTTCAGCTTCTCTTAACTCCGAAGCCCCGGCCACCAAAGTCTCCATGACATCCTACCAGGGAACCTTTTTGGTTTTCTAACATAAAATAAATTAAAGAATAAAAATGTTTCCCCATTAGTATGGCCAATGATATGAAAAAAACTACTAAAGAGATTAAAAGAAGTGATAAAGTAAAGATTCTTGCAATATAGTGACTCTATGTCAACGTTCTTAATAAAAAAACAAGCATAGTTTTCTCGATATTTCGTCGTTCGTATCAGTGTCTGGTGTTCCATCGTTAAATGTATCCAGTATTCTTCTTTACTCTTCTCTTTCTCGGATAGGATGTAGTATACAGTCTGGCCCTTTAGCCAATTGATTGCACGTCGTTTTGTATTTGGATAGGGAACTTCGTCAGGGTTGAGTAGGCATGTCGGTGTTATCGTTCTTGGTGATGTTCGCATTATGCTTGCGAGTTTCTGTGTGCAGAGGGACCATATGTCCTGTACAGCGTCGCAAGTAAATCTATCCTCGTCTGTGTCGACTAAGTGACATCTGATACAATTCAGTGTTTCAGCCAGGTGAATCTTGTGTAACCTCGAATTGGTCGGGAATTTCCTGTTGACTGCCATGTACCAAGTTGAGCGCACTGTAGATGAAAGATGCGGGTTGTGAATGGTCTCCCAGACTTGTTTCCAGTTATAACCTTTACATTTTTCCTCCACTATATTGCGTGGTTTACTTTCCGTCATTGTGGCGTAAATTGCTTTGACTTTGTGTCGATCTGCCTCTGGAATTCTTCTTTGTATGTAGCTAAGTTCTAGGATGAAATACCTTAAGTGACAGAGCGAGTTCAGAATGTGTTTTACATCTACGGGTGGGTCCAGATTGAGAGGCACTATTTCATTCAAAATGTGAGCCGTCAGTGTGTTAGGTGATCTGTGCCACTGTTTGTATGTTTGACTAACATACAAGGCTTTTGCTTTGAGGTAGACATCTGTCAAATTGAGGCCTCCCTTCCAAACTGGGAGGGTGAGGGTTTCATACTTTACTTTAAATATCTGACCCCTGGTAACAAAGTGGCCAAGCGCTGCTAACATTTGTTGTGCCATAGTCTTTGGTAATGACAGTACTTGGGCAACGTAATTTACTTTGGAAATTATGTAGGTATTAACTAAAGACACTCTTTGAATGGCATTTAGAGTTCGCAGGCTATGTTGCCGTATGCCAGCGCGCATTTTTGCCAGCAGTTTTCTATAGTTCAAGGCAGCCGCGCGGCGGATATTGCGTGTGTATTCAATCCCGAGGCAGGTGATCTTTTCCAAGCTTCTTATTTTTTCAGCAGCACCGAGTTCTAATCCGCGTCCAATGTGCACTAAGCCTGACTTGTGACGGTTGAGTTTTGCCCCCGATGCAGCTTCATACGTTGTTACAATGTGGAAAGCTTTCTCTAAGTCCTCGTCTGTCGTTACTACAAAACTGACATCAACTGCGTATGCCTGGCAAATAATCTTCTGACCATGAATGAGCAGTCCTGGAAGGTCTTGCGTCAGGGAGTACAAGAATGGCTCCAGCGCTATGGCAAACAATGTCATCGACATTGGGCAGCCCTGTCGTACCGAACTTACGATACTGATCGGCCTGCTTAAGCGTCCATTTACATTGATTTGCGACGTACCATTCATCAGGAGGGTTTTAACAGTATCAGTGATTTTCTGATGAAAATGCATGGCGTCTATGGTTCGTACGAGATAGGAGTGGTTCACCCTGTCAAAGGCTTTTTCAAAGTCGAGGGACACGAGAGCACTTGGGATGTCACAGGCTTCGGCAATCGCTATCACATCTCTATATGCAGTTAAAGTGTGGAAAATATTTCTATTTGTTCCGACACACGTTTGGTAGTCGCCGGTAACGCTGATAATGACCGCATTTAATCGTTGCATAATGACACGTGCGAAAATTTTATAGTCAGTGTTAAGTAATGTTAAAGGCCGGAGATTCTCAACAGTTTTGCCTCCTGGAGTTTTTGGAACTAGCACCACTATCCCTTTACAAAAATCTTTCAGGCTGTCATTTCGAATGTTCATAATGTCATTACAGACCAGAGTCAACTTACTAGTTAAATGTTGGCAAAACGTGCGATAAAACTCAGTGGGTAATCCGTCAGGACCAGGCGATCTATTTATTGGGCTTCGGAGAATGGCGTCTGTTATTTCATCCTCGATTATGTCTGAGGCGAGTTCTTCCGCTTGTTCTGGACCAAGTCTCCCCCACGCCCTTTCCGTAAGGACTGCCTGCGCTGCCACATATATTGGTTTTTCAGCTAGTAACGCTGTAAAATGTTTATAAATTTCTTCTTGAATATCAGTTTGTGTATTGAGAAGGCGACCGTCTGCAGTTTTTAGCTCCGTCAGTATTTTCCTGTTTCTTCTTTTTTGCTCTTGTATAACGTGGTACATGGATGTTGTCTCCTCCCGCACTGCATTTTGCGGACGTGTTCTCACTTTACAGCCTTCAGATTGTTTTCGCGTCAGTGTTAGGAGTGTCGCCTTGATTCTTTTAGTCTGCAGGTGATTGTCCACTACTGTATTATCGTCTTTATAAAGGTCGCGTAGGCACTGAAAATAGAACTCTATTGTGGTCCTCTGCCAGGCGCCTCGCGAGAGTAACATTTCATCGCTTTTATTAGAGCTGGCTTTGCACATTTTGTCTACCACCAGAAAGCCGAATTGTACAGTGGAAATTTCCTTGCACAATCTGCCCATGTGTGTTGGAAGACGGCGTGGCACCCAGGATCTGATAAATGGGTAACATTCAGTTTCCACGGACCTCTTGCTCTATACGTACCCTGTTTTTCGATATTTATGGTACATATATATGCTACATGGTCATAGAATATAAGTGGACATCTCTCCACTTGCAAAATATTGTGCCGTAAATTGGAAGTTGCATAAATTCTGTCAATGCGGCTGGCAGAATGGCTGGAACCGCTCGGCTATTCCCACGCGGCCCACATTTGCATACCTCTTGAGTATGACACAGCATGCCAACTAAACACAGATCCAAACAAAATCTAAGTGAGTAGTATTTTACTAATTTGTGTCGATAGAGGCACGCTTGTGTACAGATACTCAGTTTTGCTAAAGCAGACTTTCGTCATAATGTTGTTGTGGGTAGATTCATTTCATTTCTTATAATACAGTGCACAATTTTCGTAAGGTTTCCTTTAGTGTTGTTAAAACAATAGTAAACATGAGAGAGAAATTAATCATCAACGATATATGCGAATTCTCGGATGTTATCTATAACGGTCTGACAATGCACATGCAGTTTATTGATTACATGGATGTAGAAAACTTGTTCTGAGTTAAAGCTGTCAAACAAAGTTTGAAGAAAGTTAAAATGCCACTACCACACGACAGCTAATGTAGAAAATAATGTTCTGACGTATTTTGGCACGATGCGCTCCCCCTATATTTAATACAAAAGTTTCGAGATGCATCTGCTGCCTAGCTGTCTATTAAACCTGAAATGAACAAAATGTCGCAGAAGTTAGCCCTGTTTCCACATGCGACTATTTTAGGATGAGAAGTGAAGGGAATTATGGTCAAAGTTCCACTAGATTGATAACTTCAGCAGACAACAGAATTGAGTTTAAAAAAATGTTGCAGTGAATGTACTCGAACTCACGCCATTTCATTTACAGTGCGCAACACTTACCATTACACTACTAGCTGACACATAGCTAGTGCATCTCCAGAACTCAATAACAATCCCCCCAGAACTTCTGCATTCCACAGTGCTGTGAGATAATGCATATGGCCGAGTCTGGACTTCTGAGAGACGAACAGTTACAGCTTTTGTTTTGCACTGCACGACGTTTTCAACAAACAGATAGCGCAATAGAGTAGTTCAAGTGGAAAGGAACAATTCCTATTTAAATTTCTGCATCCTACACTGGTGGCAGTTCTGTGTAGGTGGCAGTTACGTGATTTTATTTCGGTGATTACAAAATAGAGGTGAATGTACGCACTGGGTAGCCGAGGCAGCTAGTTCATAGTGGTTCGGTCAACCAAGTAAATGAATTTACTAAACATGCTGCAAATTACTACAGGGAGCCTGTGTGTCAGAATTCTCATCTAGTGTGGCGCAACGGCGTTGTAATAAGAAAATGAGTAACAGAGAAGAGGATTTGGTGGTCTGTTGGACTGATGATAAGTTCGTAAATCTATGGTCTGGGTTCGGTTCCAACTTGTGTCAATGATTTTAGATAGGGAGAGACAGATTCCATTCTCTTCTGGCTACACCAAGAAAAGAAGATATAATGGCATTGTGGTTTGAAATTCACATGAAAAATGATAGTCCTTCTTTACCTAGTAGACGTTAAATTGAGCCACAATAAAGTCTGGAGTGGCGACATGTAGAAACTCTATCACCAGTAACCTTTCTTATACTAGTTATTTATTTCTAGTGACGAAACAAACGCGCTGTAGAGTCACAGGACACTTATTCCATCTTTTATTTGAACTTCTGTATGTCGATAAAATTCGTTCTGAGCAGAGAATGCAACTCAGACCGCCCTTAACGCGGAATTTGATCCCTTCGTGGCAATACAGCTCGGCTACAATTTGTTGTTTGTTCAAAACTGCAGATTCCTCAACAACCACATATTGCGCGTGAATGGGTTCGAATCCTGGCCCGGCACTAAAGATTTCATTATGTATTATCAAGCTCTAGCTCGAGAACACCTATCTGCTGGTGGATAATAATTCTGATTTTTAATGTGTTTTCATTCATTGTCAACACTACCGATATCTGACGTTTTTGACTCCCAGTGAGACACAGAACTATTTGCGAGATTATTGTAAGTTCAAGATGTTATTCCGAGCAGCTGGTGGAGAATAATTCGGTAGCTGACGTCTCTTTGTGTGTAGTCAACAACGATATGTGTGGGGCTCTATTCTCAGTCAGCACTGAACTCTTCGTCATATTATTTCTAGTTCAAACATGCTCACATGTCGCTGCTGGTGCAACAAACCCACGTTTAACGTTCATTTTCTCGAGAATATAACAGCGATAGGTGTCGGGTTGGAGTCCTGGAAAGGAAAAAATTAATGTTTCGTCTCGCCATTTCAATTAAAACATTTAGCTACTGCCGAGATAATCCGATATGTCACAGTTTATTGTGCTTCGATATCAATCCGATTAGGTTCTGGGTTCGAATCCCTGTCCAACACAAAGCTTTACCTCACGGCATTTCAGTAAGTTACTTGTAAAAAAGCAATATTTAACATCTCTCGTAGTTCGTTAACTGGGACAATAGATACTGGGTAAGAATTCGCGTCCGTTAAAAATGTATGCGTTATGTAATTTAAAGATGATATTTGCTAACTGATACTGTTTGAAATCGAGGTGTACCACTCTCTGTGTGCCTAATCAGGAATGATTGTTAGTTTCCGTCAGTCACGAAATCTTTGCTTAATCTGCATGACTTGGGTTTGAATCCATATGCAGAACGAGACGGTTCGTCAAGTCATTTGACATATTCTCAACTAGCTGCTCGTAAATAACTTAAATTTTTAATGTCATTTTGTGTTAAATAATAAGGTCGGTTTGTTACTTTGAAGAGGAAATCATGAATATGACGAACTTAGTACGTGCATTACCTATCTGACGCAATAATGAGAGTGGTAACATTTCAGGTATGTCATTTATTGTAATAAATGTGAGCTTACAAGCCTTAAGGACAGTCTTATCTGTGACAAGGTGTTCCCTGATATTTGTAGTATCGTGGTATTACTTTACATCTTGAGTTGTTGCGATATAGAGCATTGTTTTCTAGCGGTGACTTGTTGGAACCATTTTCAATAGTCAAACGACTGTACCGAGGAGCGATTAGAGGACCTGCTAGACAGCTGCGTTATGCGGTTTGCATGCGAATCAGGCGAAATGCAATTCAGGTCGACCGGATACTTTTGAGCACGGCTGTACATTGTCCATTTGACTGCTTCTGCACATTTCACGCCTTTATTTGGTTGAGAGAACATCGATTGTGGTGTATGCATCTAGCATGTGAAAAACGGGTGGAAGACACATTTGCTGGTTCTCTAGACAGGAGAAACTCCTTAATTGACTTTGTAAATTATAAGGATGATTTGGAATCGTTACATCACCGACATAGGTACTCGAGAGTGGAAATATCAGTTTTCTCTTTTTTTTCGAGTTTTCAGGAAAAGATCTTTGCAGAGGGGATAAGCTTCTAGTTACTCAGTGGTTTACAGCACGCTCCACCGCGCTGAAGTTCGGGTTTCTAGTGAAATAATTTCCATCTCATATCTTCAGAATTATATTGTGCAAGCGATACTGCTATGTAACCGACATTGCTATGTGCTTGATATCGAGAACTATCGCGTAAATGGTCTAATACCCTGGCAAACCATGTGAAAACACATGTGCTCTCGTAACCCCAGAGTCTGGAGATGGGTGTAGAAATCAAGCAAGCAACCAGGTGGGGGGCAGAAACAGCGACGCCTTTGGGCCGACGGGAACCAACCGAGCCTTGGTACTACAGTATTGGCGGTATATGCACGCGTGTCTGGTGGTCGCTACTATGTGTCCTGTCGTGAGGGAGGTATAGATTCAGCATATAGATAACCGTAAGGGGAATGAAAGATTTTTTATGTGGAAAATTATGTGCACTATAGATATTGAGATTCGTTCCAGAAACATGGCCATCAAGAGGAGACATTTCCAGTACATTGCTCGGTGTCAGACTGTAGCAGCAATCCTAATATTTAATTGTAGTTACACATTTGAATATGTGCCTGGTTCCCAATATTCCTGTGAGTGTGGAGATGGCCATAGAAAGCACAGCAGCAAGCAAGCAGGTCAGGTCCAGAAACAGCATGTCAGCGAATGCCCTTGTTCCGAGCTGGGGCTTGACCATTCTTTGTACACCAGTTCAGAGAATCCGAGAACGCTTCTGGCTTATGACGACTGGGCTCACGGCTCCCCTGGACAGGTGAATAGTGAACTAATACCAAGTTTGCGTTGAGTCGCCATTGGGGCAGTGTGTATTGCGTGTGTACTCTGCGGAAATTTGAGAAGATCTAACACGATGAGTGTTTGCGCTGGGAGTACTGACAGCATTCGAACTGCTACCACTCAGCTCCTCCTGGGGTGTAGGGGTCGTCCACAGCTGGCTGGCCTCTCTCTGGCTGATATGTTCTCCCACAGCTGTGGTCATGGACTGCGTTTCCTCTGTCGGCGCTGCACAGCGGCACAGTGAGTACGTGGGATGTATTTGACGATCTGTAGACCACTTTTGCGGGGTTTAACTGTTAGTACAATTGGCGGCCTATACAAAATAGTTTTTTGTCGCTGGAAGTCTTATCTACAGGAAAAAGTGGCGGACAGTACTCCTACACCGGCAGCATCAGTAATTTGGCGGGTAAATTCAGTAAGAGACGGTCTGTGGTGTTAGGATCATCAGGAAGAATGTACTCGTTGTTATTTCGGGCTATTTTCACGAACAGATCCTTTTAGGACCAGAATTTCCATGCAGACAAGCTGAGACATCACGAAAGCGACCGTTAACTATTCCTGTGGCACTGTACTATTTCCGAGAAGTAGACTTGGCTCTTATTTACATAGACATGTGACGTCAGTATAACATTGAGAACCTTTCAGCTGCGAGGGCGAGCCACTATGCAAACATCCCAATTGGCACTGGACCCAAAACTATGCATCACCACCCAGAAATGGTGCATAGGTAAACACGTGTTTCAACAGGTGTTGCTCAGGTGCCAAGTATGAAAGGGATGCCGTCTCCTCATGTTCACAAGACCCGAACTGATACCTGCCTGTGGTTCAGCAGCTGACAGCCACGCCATCACTTCGTGGGGACTGCCGGTGCATCCTGAAGCCTGGCAGTGGGTGTGGTGGCGTACTATGAAATCCAGTGGACAGGGAATGGCGGGCAGTGCGTGCTTCGCGATCGAAAGATTTTTAATTGTGCAATTACATGTGATGTGTGTTTTGTGACGGTATTCCTTGTGTGACTGGAATAAAAAGAAAGGCGATCGATTTAATTACTTCTTACAAGACCTGCATCTTTCCAAACAGCAGAGAATGATGAGCAAGAGAAATCCAAGCACCGCAAACTGATTTTTTTATAAATAAATAATATGCCCTTGATTTTCGTTTCATGAGATCCTTCCTCTCCACTGCAGAGCCGCCAATTTCCAGGTGGAGGAGGGGAGGGGGTGAGGGGAGGGGATGAGGAGATGGGGATGGAGTGGTGGGAGTGGTGACCGATTTCCTGAAAATTCTTTTAAATAAATAGATAAACTATATTCCATACACTACCTTGAGTCTCCTAAATTGTTGAAGTATACAATATTCCACACATTGCCTAAATTGTTTAACCAATATTCCATACACTGCAATCGATTGCCTGACAAATTCTTTAACTAAATAAAAAAACTATGTTCCATACACTGCCATAAATAATTAAACAATATCGTATACACTGCCTAATTTTTTTAACAATATTCCATATACTGCAATCGAATTCCCTCCAAATGACCGATCAACTGAGTCTTTTTCCCGCCAATTTCCAGGAGGGAGGGTGGGAGGGAGGGGGGTTCACCAGAGAGGGTGAGGTTAATTACTTGATCAATTTAATTAAGTAGTCAATCAAATTGATAATAATTGAAGGGGCTATTCCAATAACTCAGACCTGAAAGTGTACCTGTAGCAGCAAGGGGAAGGGGCTGGGTTGGAAGTTTCTTGACACTTGGGGGGAAGCGAGAGTGGGCAGGGGGACAATAGGTTAAGGACCTGTTAATGAAAAGGAAGGATTCTTTTAGCAGAACAATAGGTTAAGGACCTAGCAAACAAAGGAGAACAATAGGTTAATGAAGTGTCAATCAAAGGAGAACAATAGGTTTGCCCCTGAGTGCATACCTGCCCCTGATGTAGGCAACCTGCACCAACAGTATGCACAAAAAACGGCCTTGTCCTCCCACTCTCCACATCTTATCAACAAATTGTCAGATCCCTGATACATGACGTATGTCATTCTGAAGATAGACAAACAAGCTGTTAAGCAGGTGGTCATAATGTTTTGGTTCATCACTATATTCTGTTTCCTGTTACCATTATCAGTTATTTTGTTACACATATCACGAAACTCAGTTACTACTTGTAGCGCAACATTCATCTTTACTCCAGAATCGCCGGTTTTAATTCGATTGTAGTCCATTACGTTTATAAATGTTTGTCTAATAACCTGTATTGAAGACACAATTCATTCTGTTCTACCGACCTTAGAAGACCGTTTTCGACAGTGACAGCCTTCAGGAGTAAAATTTTATGTTTTTATTTATTACCCCTGAGATTTAATTCATTTTCAGATTTCTCCTTGCTTTCCCTTAGTCCTTCCTCAAAGCACACACTGAAGAACATCTTGGTCAGGCTACAAGGCAGGTTCGTTCCCTTCTCTAGTACTGTCTTTGTAGCACGTCCTCCGACTCTTTCAGCTGGTGTCCGATTTCCGTAAAATCCGTAGAAAATCTTTCGCTCCCTGATTTTTTGAGACCGAAAAGTTTGCGCTATACACGGTGTTGCGAAAATATTCCTACGATTTCTCGGCGCTCTGTCTTCAACATGAGTAAAGATAGAAACTTGCGATGAATTTTAACGTACGCGTCGGAACTAAAAGTTAACATCCGTGCCAATTGTCGGTTCAAGTGGTGCAGCTATGACGATCACTCTATCCTCCGTTAACCAGTGTGTGGCGAGTCTAGATCACGGTCACCCAGCATCAAGACGCGTTTGCCGTTCTCCGTTATAAAAGATCTAATTATGATCTAAATTATGGCATTGCACCTATAAAGCGTAAGAGGCGTATTAATTTTGTATTGCCCCATTGACCATCAAGTTCGCCTGATCTAAGCTACATCTTCACTCCAAGCCACCTAAGATGTATATTCCAGTGTGCTTTTAGTACCAACATCTGATTGCCCCTTCGATGTTCCATTCGCAAATGGCGCGTGGCAGGAATGATTGCAGGTACACCTTCGTATTAGCATTAATTTCTCGATTTTTCTCTTACTGGGCGACGTGGTGCAGTGGTTAGTACGCTGGACTCGCATTCGTCAGAGTAACGGTTCGTATCCGCGTGCAGCCATCGAGATTTTGATTTTCTGTGATTTCCCTAAACAGCCCCAGGCAAATACCGGGATGGTTCCTTTCAAATGGCACGGCCGATTGCCTTCCCAGTGCTTGAAACAGTCCGTGCTTGTGCTGCCGCTCTGATGACCTCGACGTTGGCTAGACGCTAAATCCTAGTCTTACTTATTTTCTTTTTTAGAATAATGTGTCGTTCCACCCTTCCCGGAACGTACTCCTCTGGAATTTCAATAGTAAATCTCTCCGTTATGAGCAACGCCTTTCTTGTAGCGTTTGCCACTCGAATTTGTTGACCATCTCCTTAGTTAGCTCCGACTGAAAGATCCCGTGACAAAACGCGCCGCTCTTCGATGAATCCTGTCCAACACTTCCATTTATTCAACTTGGAAAGGGTCCCAAACTGATGTGCAACACTTAATAATTTGTCTAACAAGTGTTTCGTAAGCTACTTTTGTGGATGAACTACATTTCCATAAGATTCCTCCTAAGAATCTTACTCTCGCATCTGGTTTTCCTGCTATTTGTTTTATATGTTCATTCCACTGAATGTCGCTCAGTGATTTACGGCAATTACTGGTTGTAGCAGTTTGTCACTAACAGTACAACTGCACAGTGGTGGAATTCTTCTGTTAAGTACGTATAATAGGGGTGAATGAAGTAAAAGAGTTTGGAGACACGGATAACCAGTAAGAGGCGAGCGCACCATGTGCTGTGCTGGACCTGGCGGATGCAACGGGACATAGCGAGCTTTTGTCTGTCTGCCTTGGGTTGGCAGTCGGCGCCTTTCAATGTACAGCGTTGTGTTGAGTAACATCGTAAGTAGAAGTCAAGTCACTTTCTGTGACTAGTCACCAGTCATCTGACCGGTTCGATACTGCCCCTCACAAATTCCGCTCTTGCGCCAACCTCTTTATCTCAGAGTAGTACTTTCAAACTACCTCCTCAATTATTTTCTGGATGTATTCCAGTTCAGTCTTCCTCTACAGATTTTACCCTCTACAGTTCCTCTAGTACTACGGGAGCTATTCCGTAATGTCTTTACACATGTCGTACCAACCTATCCGTCCCTCATGCCAGTATTTTCCATATATTTCTTTCCTAGCCGATTATGTGGAGAACCTCCTCACTGCGTACGTTACCAGTCCACCTAATTTTCAACATTCTGCTCTAGCACCACATCTCAAACGCTTCTGCTCTCTCCCGTTCTGGTTTTCCCCTAGACCATGTCTCACTACCATAAAATGTTGTGCTATAGTATCGGTACTTAAGAGAAATTCCAGATCTTCAACGTGCATTTGTCTATCGTTAAGCAATACGCTCTTTATTTGGTTTGATGGTTAGTTTTCGAAGTACGGTAAATAATCAGACTTTTATTAGTCCATTCTAATACTAGGGTCATCGAACTCCTCACATTCTAGTTTAGTAAGCTCTTTCATCGCTTTCTAATGCATATTGAATTCTTACTGCTTAAATCCTTTCTTTCTGGCGACCTA
Source organism: Schistocerca cancellata (assembly GCF_023864275.1). Classification (NCBI taxonomy): domain Eukaryota; kingdom Metazoa; phylum Arthropoda; class Insecta; order Orthoptera; family Acrididae; genus Schistocerca; species Schistocerca cancellata. The sequence continues at coordinate 167,893,860 of NC_064632.1, forward strand.
TTGAAACAAATTTTCCATGCACAGACGATTATGTGCCTCACTGTTGGGATGATAACACCTTAAATGGAACTATATTAACTTAAGTCCAAGGCTCCGTCGTTAATTTTTGATCCCTTGTCAGCATTTAACGATTCTAATATACTTACGATAGAATATGCAGTTTGAAATCCGCATCAAGGTATCACAGGTACTGTTACAGCTTTTCTACCTTCAGCAGGGATATTAATCTTCCTGAGCCGCTAATACAACCAGTATACGCGTTTTCATTAAACACTGTAGTAGAGAGTATGACTCACTTGTTCTTTCTGTGTTTTTCACTCCAGAAGGTAAGTTGCCTCTGCAGATTCAGAGAATGCTGACGTTTCATTACTTTATATACAACGTGATTTCTTTGTGTGTTTAAGTTTCAGATTTCTGTATAGAAAAAGTAGCATTATACAAATCCAACAGGTGCATCAATGTTTCTCAACATCGGGTTGGCTGAGCGGTTAATTAAAAGGTAGTTTGCAACTAAAAATCTCAATATGTTGTGACTTTTTTGATGCAAACTACCACCAATTCCGTGATAATCTGCAGTTATAGCTTCATCATCCACGTTCAATCACACTAGTAATAGCCAGCTTATCGTAATCAACCAAACCCGGCACCAAAAGGAATAACAAACTCATTGTCACTGACAGAATGCTCTCCCAAATATTACACAATCTGGCCACTACGAATTTTGAGTTTGAGTTCGCGCCTTGTTTAAAAAGCAACGCGGATTTAGTCAAAAGTAGCAATCCACATATTGAGATCGGAATTTCACGTATTCGTCTTTTCCGCACGTTCGTGTCCACTTTGCGGCAGCGCACAGTCAAGCTTTAACCTTTGTTTCGTAAAATTTTCACGTCTGCTCAGATCTAATGCACACTTCCGAACGTGATGACGGCTGAGATCCGAACTGACCTGAAGCTTCTTCACAAAGCACTTCTTCACAAAGCAATTCTCTTGGCCCACAAAATACGTGAGAACGTACCGCACTCTGATTGGCTGACACATCGTAGCCAATCCGATATTAGTATTAATCCAAGCAATCCCGCGTCTTTTACTTTTGACCAGCCACAACTTAATAGCTATTATGAACAATTTACTAAATGAACAAATTTAGAAAATCCACAAAAAACAAAACAACTCCCCATTTAAATAACACAATTATTGTAAAATGTATCTTGTTTCTCCATGCTCAGAAACTGGCTAGTTGCACTTTAAAATATCAAAAATGGTTCAAATGGCTCTGAGCACTATGGGACTTAACATCTATGGTCATCAGTCCCCTAGAACTTAGAACTACTTAAACCTAACTAACCTAAGGACAGCACACAACACCCAGCCATCACGAGGCAGAGAAAATCCCTGACCCCGCCGGGAATCGAACCCGGGAACTTTACAATATCATCTGTATATGATTGTCTCTCTCTGTATACAGTTCTCACGCTAACTTATACTCAATTAACAGACAAAACAATAATCATTTACGTAATACTTCGCATTCACGCTAGTAATTAATCAAATTATCATTAAATAATGAAAGTCGCAATAATCTCAATAAATACCGCTTTATTTCCCAAATATACAGTTTTAACTATCTGATAATTTCATAGTCCGTAAGATGTTGACACCTTTCAGCCATAGCCGAAACCACTTGCACCTAGCTACTGGATCTGAGAGCATCTGTCGTGCGTTAACCATAACTCATTGTCTCTATCTGCTCGCTTCTGTCTCTTAATTACATAGGCGTGATGCAAGGCGCTAAGCCTCACCCTGTATTTTAAATAAAAGCATTTCTGTGGCACATTGGGAAGGTAGCTAGAAATCTGGGAGCCGAAGTAAGAGTCACGTCTTGGGATTAGGCGACAAGAACGGAAGAAGTGGTCGCAGTTCCAGAACCCCACACCCTTCCTCCCACTGGAATCTGGCGGCCTGTTACCGGCCGCTTGTTCTCCAGCATGCCGAATGACGTCACGTTGTTCCCCCTCTCCCCCCCCTCCCCCAACCCTTTTCTCTTTTCTGCTGACACACCGAAGGCCAATTCTGATGTAATGCCTTGCCTCACCTTCGTACCGAACCAACGAACCAACACGCCCCCCCCCCCCCCCCCCCAAATTGAATCAGTCGAGGACATTTCACAAAATAAGCGGGGAGTAATAGAATATGCCGACACAATGGATTCATTTTTTCCCTTTCTTATTATTTCACTGTCCGCGACTGAGCGAACAGGCAGCAAAGAAATCCGCTCTCCAGCGTCAATGTTTCGAAAGTTGTATAACATAAAAAAATAAAGCGACTGTTTTGTTTAACAACTACGTGTACACACATCACATCTGGACGACTTTTCATTAGAGGCACTTAAAAACACACAGAGATTACGATGTCGATGCAACTATGATTTAATTACCATTCGCACTGGGAATAGATAGATGTACACAACAAAGAGAGCATGAAGAAATAGGGGAGCCATACTCGTACAATATTGAACTGAAGAGTTGGGGCCCATGAAGAATCACGTAGAACGAGGGAGTAACGACAGAATACGCCAAGATACTGCTGGAATCGACCATTTAAGCCTCTGTTTGATACTATAGGTTCTATGTAGAGATAGATTTCGTGGTTGAGGAATAAGACTTGGTTTACGTTTCGGCAGATGTGGATGGACAGCAGATAGGTAGGTAGGATGGTCGTTTCCTACGTTTTACAGTGTCCCATGCAACCCCATAGGCTCTGATAAGGTCCTCAACTCTTAGAGGATTCACCTTTAGTTAGTTTATATCTTACTCGTAAGCATCTCGCCTGAGGCATGATGTCTTGGAAATAGTAAGTCTTGGGACATGCGAAATACCATCTTGCCCTATTACAAGAACGAAATATCCCAACAGCCACTTCGCGTTTTTGGACACAACGTCTTCTCTACTGCCATAAAAAAATCCAACATGGTAATTGCTTTTGCTGACTGCCATTAATCTGACAATCAGCATGGACCATGTAGGAAATCTTTCAGAAACGTTTGTAATGTACACTGAAGGGCCAGAAACTGAAGACCTCTGGCTAAATAACCTGTTGGTACAACTCTGGAAGGCAGTACATAAGCGATTCTGACATTGATTCAACAAGTTCCTGGGAATTTTTCGGAGGTATGCACCAGTTGTTTGCGCACACGTCACACGAACAACTAGATGACGCTCCGATGGTTTCTGATGACAAGAAATGCGTCAGATGGAGTCTCACGTGTCTTCCACAGGTCTGATATCCGGCTAATTTGATGTCACATACAAATGCATCAACGTCAGTTCTCTGTCCTACTCCACAGACCTTTATAGCACGATTCTGGCATTGTGACGCAGATAGCCATCCTGGTGGCAGGTGCTTTCACGGTCTATAAGACATCTGTCATGAAGAGGCGCAGGTGGTGCTACCATAGATTACTTCCGCAGGTCACATGGAGGACTAGGTGAACATCGTCCACAGCACAACACTGTCCATACCGATCTCCGTACTTGGCGCGGAACATCTCTGAGGGAGACGTTTGTCTGGATCACAGTCTTCCCCCACACAACCATCGACCTGGTGTAACAAAATCAAGTTTCATCCTACCAGGTGACACGTTTCCATTGGTCGACGGTACAACACCAGTGATGCAGTGTCCACTGCAATCGTAACTGACGCGAAAGAACTTGCCCCCCTTCTAACAGTCGTGTACCGCAAGTCTCTAGAGGAACGGAAGGTTCCAAATGATTGGAAAAGAGCACAGGTAGTCCCAGTCTTCAAGAAGGGTCGTCGAGCAGATGCGCAAAACTATAGACCTATATCTCTGACGTCGATCTGTTGTAGAATTTTAGAACATGTTTTTTGCTCGAGTATCATGTCGTTTTTGGAAACTCAGAATGTACTATGTAGGAATCAACATGGATTCCGGAAACAGCGATCGTGTGAGACCCAACTAGCTCTATTTGTTCATGAGACCCAGAAAATATTAGATACAGGCTCCCAGGTAGATGCTATTTTTCTTGACTTCCGGAAGGCGTTCGATACAGTTCCGCACTGTCGCCTGATAAACAAAGTAAGAGCCTACGGAATATCAGACCAGCTGTGTGGCTGGATTGAAGAGTTTTTAGCAAACAGAACACAGCATGTTGTTATCAACGGAGAGACGTCTACAGACGTTAAAGTAACCTCTGGCGTGCCACAGGGGAGTGTTATGGGACCATTGCTTTTCACAATATATATAAATGACCTAGTAGATAGTGTCGGAAACCCCATGAGGCTTTTCGCGGATGATGCTGTAGTATACAGAGAAGTTACAGCATTAGAAAATTGTAGCGAAATGAAGGAAGATCTGCAGCGGATAGGCACTTGGTGCAGGGAGTGGCAACTGACCCTTAACATAGACAAATGTAATGTATTGAGAATACATAGAAAGAAGGATCCTTTATTGTATGATTATATGATAGCGGAACAAACACTGGTAGCAGTTACTTCTGTAAAATATCTGGGAGTATGCGTGCGGAACGATTTGAAGTGGAATGATCATATAAAATTAATTGTTGGTAAGGCGGGTACCAGGTTGAGATTCATTGGGAGAGTCCTTAGAAAATGTAGTCCATCAACAAAGGAGGTGGCTTACAAAACACTCGTTCGACCTATACTTGAGTATTGCTCATCAGTGTGGGATCCGCGCCAGATCGGGTTGACGGAGGAGATAGAGAAGATCCAAAGAAGAGCGGCGCGTTTCGTCACAGGGTTATTTGGTAACCGTGATAGCGTTACGGAGATGTTTAACAAACTCAAGTGGCAGACTCTGCAAGAGAGGCGCTTTGCATCGCGGTGTAGCTTGCTCGTCAGGTTTCGAGAGGGTGCGTTTCTGGATGAGGTATCGAATATATTGCTTCCCCCTACTTATACCTCCCGAGGAGATCACGAATGTAAAATTAGAGAGATTAGAGCGCGCACAGAGGCTTTCAGACAGACGTTCTTCCCGCGAACCATACGCGACTGGAACAGGAAAGGGAGGTAATGACAGTGGCACGTAAAGTGCCCTCCGCCACACACCGTTGGGTGGCTTGCGGAGTATAAATGTAGATGTAGATGTAGATGTATAGTTGCGTCAACAGTCGAATATGTAGCGGTCGTCTGCTGCGGATCCCCATGTTCAACAATGTACGCTGACCAGCGTGCTCCAAAACATTTGCGCCTGCACCAGCGTTGTATTGTGTCGACAGATACGCCACAGACCGCCGTCCATGTTGCTTTACAGAACGGACGAGTCTCCGAGATCCATGTTCCGTGATGAGGCGTCGACTTGCAATAACTTGTCACTCATTCGCGGCCTTAACGTCCATCAACCACTTTCCATAGATACACACGACACTAATATGTGAAAACCTGAACAACTTCGCTGTTCCGAGACACTCGCTCCCAGAACCCGCGCAATAAAAATCTTCCCTTTGTCACTGTCGCTTATGTCATTGGATTCTCGCACGTGAGGTCCTATTGTCGCTAAAATGATTCACTGTTCCTTTCTGCTCCGTTTGTAAACTTACATTACTGTACAGTATAGTGTTGGCCCACCATTAGCCTCGATGACAGCTTCCACTCTAGCAAGCATACGTTCAATCAGGTGCTGGAAGGTTTCTTGCGGAATGGCAGCCCGTTCTTCAAGGAGTGCTGTAATGAGGAAAGGTATCGATGTCGGTCGGTGAGACCTGAGACGAAGTCGGCGTTCCAGAACATCCCAAAGATGTTCTCTAGGATTCAGGTCACGACTCTGTGCAGGCCAGTCCCTTACAGGGATGTTATTGTCGTGTAATCACTCCGCCACTGGCTGTGCATTATGAATAGGTGCTCGATCGTGTTGAAAGATGCAATCGCCATCCCCGAATTGCTCTTCAACAGTGGGAAGCAAGAAGGTGGTTAAAACATCAATGTGTGCTGTGATAGTGACACGCAAAACAACAATGGGTGCAAGCCCCCTCCATGAAAAACACGACCACACCAATACACCACCGACTCACAATTTTACTGTTGGTACTACATACGCTGATAGATGATGTTCACCGTGCATTCGCCATACCCACACCCTGCCATCTGATCCCCACATTGTCTACAGTGATTCTTCACTCCACACAACGTTTTTCCACTGTCCAGTCGTACAATTTTTATGCTCCTTACACCAAGCGAGGCGTCGTTTGGTACTTACCGACGTGATGTGTGGCTTATGAGAAGCAGCTCGACCATGAAATCCAAATTTTCTCACCTCCCGCCTAACTGTCATAGTACTTGCAGTGCATCCTTATGCACTTTGGAATACCTGTGGGATGGTCTGGATAGATATCTGCCTATTACACATTACGAACCTCTTCAACTGTCGGCGGTCTCTGTCAATAGACGAGGTCGACCTATACGCTTTTGTGCTGTACGTGTCCCCGCATGTGTCCACTTCACTATCACATCGGAAACAGTGGACTTAGGGATGTTTAGAAGTGTGGTAATCTCACGTACAGACGTATGACACAAGTGACACCCAATCACCTGACCACGTTCCAAATCCGTGAGTTGCGCGGAGCGCCCCATTCTGCTCTCTCATGATGTCTAATGACTACAGAGGTCGCTGATATGGAGTACCTGGCAGTAGGTGGCAGCACAATGCACCTAATATGAAAAACATATGTTGTTGGGGGTGTCCGGATACTTTTGATCACAAAGTGTATGTTCACTGTCTGGTGAAGCACCTGGAAGATATGATCGGATGTAAGTGTAGCTTCATAGACTTTCACACCACTGCCTGTTATGTATATTTTTATGTACGCCGAGGTCAAACAAATCATGTGATACCTCCTAAAACCATGTCGGACCTCCCTTTGCACGCCGTACAGCAGCAGCTCGCGGTAGCATGCAGACAACAAGTAGTTGGAAGTGTCTGAAAAAAATACTGAGTAATGCTGCCTCTATAGCCGTCCATAATTGCGAAAGTGTTGCCGCTGCATCATTTTGTGCGCGAACTGTCCCCTAAATGTTCGACGGGTGTCATTCGCTCGAATTGTCCAGAATGTTGTTGAAACCTCTCGCGAACAATTGGGGCCCCAATGACGTTGTCGATTATCGTCATTTGTCTGAACCATTTTATTCGTTTCGCCACAGATGGTGCTGGAATCGGAGGAGCAGAAATGGATACACAATCGTAATTTAGGAGAAGCTACTCAATGGTCCTTGAATATCCAATAGCACACAGGACCACACGTCCACGCCGCTAGGGTAGCACCGCCTAGTATTTCGTAACTTCTAATTGAAAACCCCATTGGTAACGTTGTATTCCTCCGACATTTTGAACAGAGACTACTCGGCGCGCCACCGTGGCCGTGCAGCTAACTTGGACTAATCATAACAGGCAGTACACTGCGATCGGAGATCACGTATAGCGCAGACGTAGAACAGAGAGTGGCTCTGAACGTTACGATACTTGCGTATCGTTTACTGCCCGCACACCTTCCTATCATTTGGAGAGCAGACGTGCAAGTGGACAAGGAAGGTTGCAACTACAAAATAAAAACCTGAAACGATGCTGATTTACGGAGAATGTAGGAGAAATGTTGAGGCTGCTGTTGCCTTGTATGCTGAGAGTTTTCCAGAGAATCCACGCTCTCGTTCGTGCTTTTTCAAGGTTTTGATGGCCTTTATGTCTGATGGCAGCACACAGACCGCCAAAAGGATACGAGACAAACTCGTTACAGAAGAAGCTAATGAAATAGTTGTACTAACGGCAGTGCACCACAACCCACGGATAAGCGCCCGGCGATTACACCGCGATTGCGGTATGTTCGTAAGTAGTATTGTCACAATACTGCATCGCCATAAATATCATCCATACCTCGTGTCACTACATTAAGAACTTCATGGAGTCGAATTCCCTAACCGGGCAGTGTTTTGTGAATGGGCACATCAACAAATTCAAACGACGCCCACGTTCTTTGCCGAGGTACTATTTTCCAATGAGTCTATATTTACAAAGCATGACAGCGTTAACCGGCATAACATGCATTACTGAAGTTTAGACAATCCTCACTGGTTGACTATCAACGACCTTGGTCGGTGAACGTACGGTGGAGCATCATGAGCAACAATCACTGGTCTGTGTTTTATCGACGGCACGTTGAATGGACGCAAATATCGAACGTTTTTGGAACATGAAATTCCCTTATTACTGCAGGATATTTCCCTGGACGTTCGACAACGTATGCGGTTTCAGCATGACGGTTGCCCAGAGCTTTAGGCAACTGAATCACGGGATGTATTAGACCATGTTTACAATGGTCGGTGGGTCGACAGAGGTGGCCCTATTAACTGGCCCGCTAGGTCGCCGCATTTGACGTCGCCGGATTTCTTTCTGTGGGGATATTTAAAAGACATGGTGTACCAGCAAGAGCCAACACGCGTGAAGACTTGGTCGACTGCATCAGAAGCGCCGGTGCTGACATTCCCGCAGATGTGCTTCTGTCCTGTGTATGGTCATTTGAAAATCGAATCACTAAGTGTACTGAAGTTGGCGGTACTACGTTTGAACACTTACTCTACTTGGAAAAGTAGAGTAGGGTTCGCCTCGAGCCATGGCGACAGTGGCGTATAGAGTATTCCACTATTCGATATGTCGGAGGAATACAATGCTGCGAACAGGGTTTCCAATTAGAAGCTTGGAATTACTCGCCTGTCCTATCCTCACAACATGGACGTGCGGCCCTGCGTGTCACTGGATATTCAAAGGCCGTTGAGCAGCACGTCGTAAATTACGATTGTGTACCTATTTCCATTACTCCAATTACAGCTCCATTTGTAGCGAAACGAATAAAATGCTTCAGACAAAACGTATGTAGATTTTGTCGTAGACTCGTAATCTGCAATAGGAAACGGGACTTCCCATTGAAGATTTCGAAGTTGCTCCTAGCCAACCATGTACAGGGTGGGGTAAGTGGGTTGAGTGTGGTATAACTGGATGTCCCCCTCAGAGACAAACAAATTGGAATTATAACGTTTTTTGATCCGATGTGTAGTTTTCGAGATATTTTGATGTTTGCAGCTAAAATGAATACAGTGTTTGTTCTCATCGCGATCGCATGACTTTTGTCACCTCTGTGCACCTATGCTGTCTATTGTTTCAGACATGTCCGAAAGAGCAGATACTTCCGAAAGAACAGATACCACATATACATAAATGTATCGGGCTTGACGGCCAATAATATCATTTCAGTGTAGATGCACTCTCGCTCACCTGACTCTTGCGGGGATCCATTGTGATGCGGGAAGCAGTGAGTATGGTTTAAAAGGGACGCTATTAAGTATCCCGCGACAAATTGGGAATTTGGGTAGGATGGAAAGCGTGCTCAGATAGCCGAACAGATTGAGACGACCACTTGCGTAAAGTGCAAAATCTGGGTTCGAGTCACGGTCCGGCACAAATTTTCACTTCTCGCCACTGTATTCATTTCATTGCCCAGTTGTTGCTGATGTCAGAATTTATTTCATTTTATCGTTATGTAAATGAAGCTGTAACTGTGTGTGACAAGTAGAACGGTCAGCAACGTGCGTTAGTGTTGTTCGCGTTTAGTGTTTTTACCGGGTCTGTAAAAGTATATATGGGGCGTAAACTGCGTCAGATGTTAACTGATAGCTATGAAATTCACGGCGATGCTGTGTACTCGTGTGAGACAGCATTATCGACACCTGACAGAGTTTGGAAAGGGCTTCATTGCTGCTCTCCATTTGGCTAGGCGATAGAAATAGTCCAATATCCAGGTTTGAGAGGCATTTGGATATGACAGTGCTCCAATGTGAAGGATTGCCATATTGTGCACCAAACACATCGCAGCCCTTCACATCTGTTCCTGCCATCCGATGTCATCTGATTGATTTCCTGCAAAATTCTGTCATCCTCGAAAGTTGGTCAGAGACTAATAGCAGCCAGACTAGGGAATTAGCATCCCATGTGTACGCTGCGGTGAATATCAGAACACAACTGGCTGCGTTTTAAGAGGCGCCATGACCGGGCTGACTGGTGGACTGCTGACGAATAGTGTCGCTTTGTGTTCAGCGACGAATCTGGGTTCTGTGCTACACTAGATGGCCATCGTCGCCGAGTTTGGAGGCGACCTTACTAGGTGTCCCATTTTTCCGAACTTTTGTAGGTGCAGTGTTGTTACTCTTGGTGTCATGGTACGGGAAGCCATCGAATATGACTTAAGATCACGGCTGGTAGTGACTGTTGGAATCCTGATAACAGGACTGTACATCTCGGACGGTTTTCATCGTCCGTGTGTTACCTCTCACGTAAAAGTATCGTGGTGCCATTTTCCAACAGGGCAATGCTTATCCGCAAATGTCACGTGTCTCTATGAACTGTCTGCGTAATACTGAGGTACTCCCGTTATCAGGAAGATCTCCATGTTTGTTCCCGATAGAACATGGGTGAGACCTCCTCGGACGTCAATTGAGTCCCACTGCCAGTATCGAGGATATAAGAGACCATGAAAGGTGGCTACACTGAGCCACAGCGCCAGAGATCGCGCCAGAGAGTATTGTTCTGCCGCCTCCACTGGCAGTGATTATTGAGACGTAGCGGCAAGCAGTTCTTGCCGAGAAGTTGTGGTGGACACTGCTTGTCGTGAAGTCGGAGTGAGATGTGATAGTGGAGAGTGTTTGTTCCATGTTTTATGCAGTTATTTGATGGGAGAGATAGCAGATGTTATTCCAATGGAGATATTGTAATGATCTGAGTGCTTTTCGTCAATATATATGAAGGTAATAAATATTATGTTGTTTTATTATTTGTGTGTCCTGAATAATGTGTCATTACAGGTTCAGTCAACAAAGCATCTGGCTTGTGTTCTTGTATTAGAGTGTAATTTTGGTTTTCTTGCACAATTATAGTATTTGTAATTTTCTTTTATCACGTCAGTATAATTGGTATTAAAAAATTCTTGTCTTGTTGAAGAAGAACCGTGCCAGATGTGCGTTGAGTCATACTACCACATACAGAACAGCTACACTTGTGCTTTGTTGGTTTCGTAGGTTTTATAGTTGCTGGGGACTTAATTAATTAACTGTGTTAACGAAAATTTCTTACATTCCTTGTTGTCATTCTAAGCAGTCAGATTGCGTACTAAAACTAGTCAGGGCCAATCGTTTACGAGACTTGCGTAATCGGACAGGCAGCTACCAAAAATATTTGCAATCTATTATATAAATTAAGCCCCCATGCACGTGGCGACCGCTGCTTCGGATCGTCCCTTGGAATCTTCTGATTGTAAAAATAGTAGACAGTAGTATTGTTGTAGTAATTTGTAGTTTAGTAATTGTAGTCTAGATTGCATGTGTAGATTTGGTAATTGTCATTCTTCTAATGGTATTTCATAATTTAATTTTGTTGTCTTGTATACGCGTTTGACAATCTAGTGCAATTATTTCAATTGTTCGTTAATCGTGTTTGAGGGAAACATTTCATGTAAATGGTATTGTTGGAGATAAAGAGTCATTGTGTGTAATTTTCATATAGTGACGAGTTTTGTATATTTTGTAAATGATTACGCGATCAATGAAAAAGGCAAAAATGATGAATAGTGAGAATAACGAAATTGTTGACATGGCGAACTCGCCAACACAGGATAACAGTATGATGGATAATGAAGTGGAAAACAATGTAATAAGTCGGGAAAATAGTCCGGAACCATTTCAAAATTTTTCGCAATCAGAAAATTCACAGAATCCGAGATTAACGACAGAAGATTCTGGAACAGTATCGAACACAGATGGCTTTACAGCTATGACGAGGGAAACTGGTTGCGCGGGAAATGTTAGGGGCGAAAAGAATTTTGAACAAGTTAACACGGAGAAGTTAATGAGTGCAATATTAAATTTGGGATCTCGGTTAGACTCACAAATGGGAACAATGGAGCAGTTACGATCTGAATTAAAAACAGATAGGGGAACAATGGAGCAGTTACGATCTGAATTAAAAACAGATAGGGGAACAATGGAGCAGTTTCGATCTGAATTAAAAACAGAGATAGGAACAATTAAAACTGAGATGGGAACTTTGGGATCTGAATTAAAAAATGATATGGGAACAATGGAAACACAGTTTAGATCTGAATTAAAAACACATATGGGAACAATGGAAACACAGTTTAGATCTGAATTAAAAACACAGATGGGAACAATGGAAACACGGTTAGACTCACGAATAGGGACATGTTTCAAAAATATGAAAGATGAATTAAAGAAAGAAATCAGAGAAGAAGTACAACCGATTTTGAATTCTCACAATAATAGATTAAGTGCAGTAGAGATTAGACAAAGGGAACAGGATAGAGAACAGAAAGAAAGAGATCGCGTGATAGTACAGAAATTTTCAGAGTTAAATTTACAACGTGCAAAAGATAAGGGAGAAATATTTGAGAGAATCGAGGAATCCGTACCAAATGACAGATTAAATAACCTAACACAACAGTATGAACAGTTAACTACTAAATGCGTTAATACTGAAACGCGAGTCGCGACACTTACGGAAGACGTAAATAAACAGAAAGAACAAATTGGTGACTTATCGGAAAGAGTGGAGGAGATTTCAGATAAATTGACAAATCTTAGTTTAAATGGGGACAGAGATTCAGATGACACAGCTCCATTGCCATTTTCAGAAACCGAAGAGTACCAGAGCATAAATAAACATGTTGAAAAACAGGGAAAATTTAATGAACGCGTGAAAAAGGGAATTTGAGGCATTAAAAAAGCAAGTCAAACAAACTGAAGGCGAAATCGTAGGAAAAGACGGCAAAAGAAATTTAGAATCACAGATACCAGAGGGGTTTGAAGAAAATAATTTGTTTCATTTACGGGATGCAACAAGAGAGCGCCAGGCGTGCGAACTTGACAATAATCGACATTGGGACTGGGACAGACGCGGTAGGTCTTTGTCGCCACGAGGCGAAAACTTTGACTATAAACACTTTTTGACTGTTCGGAAATTTAAGATCTTCCGCAATTCTAAGAATGACATACATCCATGTGCATGGTTAGATCAATTTATGTACGCACTCCCACCAAATTGGCTACTAAGTCACAAACTGGAATTTATGTGTGGATATTTAGAAAACGAACCGGCGACGCGGATGCGCGCACTCATTAGAGATTGTAATAATCTGAATGATTTTTATCATGCATTTCTATCGGCATATTGGTCCGAAAACACGCAAGACAGAGTCAAACACAGTCTTATCATGCAGCGTAATTTCAAACAGTCTGAATTCCGCACGCCAGCGGAATATTTTGAAGACATGATTCGAAAGAATCAGTTCCTTTCCAACCCTTATAGCCCGACTGAATTAATTCGCATTTGTTTAACTAAGATGCCACAATCCATAAGACAAATTGCTTTAGCTGGAAGATGTAAAGACGACATCGAGACTTTTAAGACTTTGTTGCAAGAACTTGAGTATGACAACGACGACGGGACTTCTTGTAACTTTTTCAGTAACAGTAATTACAATAGATTTTCAGAGAAAAGGGATAGTGATCGGAACGGGCGTTATATGGGTAATTTTGACAATGACAGACGTAACAGACAGGACAATAGATACCAGCCTTACGACAATAACAGACGTTCTAACAGAAATTACACAGACAATTATAACAACGGTAATTCGTACCGGAATGATCAATCATATGGAAACAGTAATCGGTATCACCAAGACAGAAATTATTCATACAGTAATAGAAATTCTTACTACAGAAATAATCAGGGTAGTAGATACAACAATAATTTCAGAAGTGACAGTCGAAATTACACAAGAAGTAGTTATGCAGACAGACAGGAAAACAGAAATTTTAATAACAGACACAACCAAGAATTTGTATCTAACAGACAGGATGTACCTAATTGGCATCCTCCACGTGACAGAACTTCAGAGAGACAAGTGCAAATCGTAGAAATGGATCCGCGAAACGACGCGAATAATCAAAGACGTGACGCAAACAATCGACAATGACTAGCAGCTTCGGCTTCTGGCAGCAATATAGACGGTTCAGAAAGTAATGACACTACGGCTTTACACTACGTACGCCTGGAAGACATGAGAGACATTTTGTTAGACGAAAAGGAAAATAATGTAGACGCATTTTTACATCCTGTTATTGAAGTATGTGTGGGTAAGAATCAGTTCACTGCAGTTTTAGATTCTGGGAGCCCGTTGAACGTCATTAGTGAATCAGTTTTTCGTATATGTGAAAGGACTATTGCCTGTCCTGTGTTACCTATTTCTAAAACTACAATTCGAGGAGCGATTTCTGGAAAAGGTGTAGAAGTTAAACGACAGACCAACCTAAATTTCAATTGTCAAGGATACGAATTTTCTGCTAATTTTATTATTGTTCCATTACTCAGTACACAAATTATATTAGGTATGGAGTTTCTTAACACACATAAGGCAATTTTGAACTTTAAAGAAGGAAGTGTGAATTTGACTGTTGCCGGAATGCCGAAATGTTTGAAATTTTTCGAGTGTCTAACAAGATCTGAGTCAGATACAAAATGTTTAAGGTTTCTTACTTCTGATGTTTTCGTTGAGCATTATGACGACGGTGTGTTTATTCATGACAATGACAATAGATACAGCGACGCGATGGATGATATAATTAATAGCGAAGAATTAATTAATGAAAAGGTTAAGAAAGCTGAAGTGCCAGATGACGTTGCAAGAGAAGAGCTGCACCACATTTTGACTTCACATGCTACAGTATTTAGTCATCACACAGGAACTATACAAGGCTTACAATATTTATTTAAAGTAAAAGAACACACACCATTTTGCGGGAAAACGTACGCTATTCCTTTGGCTTACAGAGACAAGGTTAAGAATGAACTTCAGTACATGTTAGATCAGGGCATTATTGAGCCTGCAGTCAGTCCTTATACTAGCCCATTACACGTTGTTCTTAAAAAGGATGGGTCAATTCGCTTGGTTCTGGATTCCAGACAGATAAATAATATCATCATTCCTGAAACTGACCGTCCACAAAATTTAGATGAACTTCTTCAACATTTTCATGGAATTAAAGTTTTATCCACGACTGATATGCGCGCATGTTTTTGGCAAATAGAACTCCACCCTGATTGTAGAAAATATACTGCCATTTTAGCCTTTGGTAACTGTTACCAGTTTCGGAAATTACCGTTTGGACTTACTGTATCTTCAGCAGCATTCATTCGTAGCTTAAATGAAATTTTACCTGTTTATCTTCGTGACAATATTACTTCATATGTTGACGACATTCTTATTGCCAAACATTCTTGGAGTGAGCACAACAAAATTTTGGATTCATTATTACGTATTTTTGCAAGAGTTGGCATTACGGAGAACTTAGAAAAATCTGAATTTGGTCGTTCTCAGGTGAAATTTCTTGGTCACATTATTTCTACAGAAGGTATTCTTCCTGATCCAGAAAAACTAGACGCTATTCGTAATTATGCTGTTCCTACCACAAAACGTGATGTTCGTAGTTTCCTTGGTGTCTGTAATTTTCTTAGACGCTTTGTTAGATTGGACAATTTGGCCACACCTCGTTTATGTGAACTATCTGGAAAGAAATCTAATTGGTGTTGGAATGAGGAAGCTCAGCCAGAATTTGAACAACTCCGTGATGCTTTAGTTGCTGCTCCACTTCTTTCACACCCGGATTTATCTAAAGATTTTTGTTTGGCGACGGACTCATCATACAAAGGCCTAGGTGCACATTTATTTCAAGAGATAGAAGAAAACGGCGTTGTAGTACAAAGGACTATTGCATTTGGAAGTCGTGTTCTTTCTAAATCAGAAAAGAATTATTCGATTACGGAACTTGAAGCTTTGGCGGTTGTTTGGGCTTTTACAAAATTTCGGACATTTTTGTTTGGCAGACATACTAAGGTTTACACCGATCATCGAGCTCTGGAATTTCTTATGTCGACAAAATTAACTCATGGCAGATTGTCACGATGGGCGTTGTACCTACAGGAATTTGATTTTAGTATTGTTTACATACAGGGTTCTTCAAATATTGTTGCTGATGCTTTATCACGTGCACCTATGGGTTTGAAACAAAGTGCTGAAAAGGACTGCAAGGAAAACAATTATTGTTTGATGTATATTCAAGGTGTTGCATTTGAGAACTTTATTTCGTCTTCGCTCCAGGACATCGCTAAGGAGCAAAATAAGGATCCAATCTGGAAGGACATTAAAGAGAAGTGGAGGAGAAAGGAAAGCGTAGCGATCAGACAGCATTATTTAGTTCGCAATGACATTCTTTTTAAACGAAAATCGGTCGACAACTCTGTTTGGTTAGTTTGTATTCCTGATGAGTGGGTTAATAAGCTGATTTGGTATACGCATTTCAGTTATGCACACTTTGGTCCCAGAAAATGCTTACATAAATTACGAGAAAATTGCTACTTCAATAATATGGAAAAACGTATTCGATTTGTTCTTGCCAAATGCAAATTATGTCAAAAGGCTAAGACGCCAACAATTTCTCACAGAGCACCGTTGTTTCCTATCATTCCAGCGAAATTAAAGGACATGGCTGCAGTTGATTTGTTCGGTCCAGTGGTTCGCTCTACTAATGGTTTTGCGTACATTTTTGTAGCAGTGGAGTTGACATCAAAATATGTGTGTTTTACACCGTTACGCAAAGCAACAGCTCGTTCAGTATCTAACGCTTTCATCAAACAATTTCTTAAAGAAGTGGGTCGTGTTGATAAGGTTATATCAGATAATGGATCACAGTTTCGTTCTAAACTTTGGCTTCGTACTCTACGGCGTCGTAAGATTAAACCAATATTCATTTAACTTTTTCACCCTCAATCTAACGCTTCAGAGAGATGGATGAAGGAAATCAATAAATTGTGTCGCCTTTATTGTCATCAGAATCACAGAACTTGGGATCAGTATCTTCATATTTTTCAAAACATTCTGAATGAACTCCCTAATGATTCAACTTCTTTACCACCTTTACTGATATTAAAAAACAAAGCACCGACAAATTGCATTTCTGAAATCGTTCCTTTTCCGCCTACACGGAAACTGCGGCATTCTGAAATTGTCAACCTGGCTCTACGAAATATTACATCTGCGGCTGCTAGAAGAGAGAAATCAGCAAAGCGTCCTGGTCGTTTAAAAATCTTGTCATTTGGTCAGAAAGTGTTAATTAAGTCTCATCGTTTATCTCACAAAGGAAAAGGCTTGTGTCGGAAATTTTTTCTGCTTTATAACGGCCCATATAGAATTCGCAAAATTATTCATGATAACACTATTGAAGTAGAAACTCTTAAATCTCGACGCTCTAAGGGAATACATATATCTAACGTTAAAATTTTTGTGGAATGACATACTTTCGAGAAACCAACAGTTTACGTAAACATGCAGAGAATACAAGGATACCGCGCTGTGTTTTGGCGGCGCGGCGGCACATACTCAAAGCAACAGTGAAGTCTGCGCGCCGCACAAGGCAGTCGTTGACCGCAAACAATTACTTCCTACGTCACGCGCCTACAGCTGATCGAGCGCTCGGTGCGAATGCACTGACAACCATAAACAAATACACAGTTTAATTTCTCCGATTAAATTCAGTATAAAGCTATAGTGACTTGATGAATTATGTTATTAACGTTCAGTATTTTTCAGGATACGGTTCTATAAAATATTTAAGAACTTCAGGTAAATTCTGTGCGTGTCCGACGTTAAGACGACTTGCTATCGAGAAAATGGCATTTCGAAGAAGAAAGTAATAAACTAAAAAGGTAACTATTAATTGAGTCTATTTTTCAGGTAACATATTTCTACTTAGGTACGTACTTTAGACGTAATTTGCTGCTCGCGATTACGTGATTCATACTTTGTGCTAAATTTCATGTTCTATGAATTTACTTGTGAAGCGACGTGCTTGCGTACGTTAACTGATTTTGACAATGATTATTAATGAACTGAGTTGTAACTTGTGTATATTATGCATCGCTTGGCTGCACTGCTTTTTCACTGATGTCATATTTTTTAATTATGTGCCTGCTGTGCCTATTTATTTAAATTATAATTGTCACCTGATTAATTGTGCTGATGTGGTTAGGTATGTAAGTTATACTTTGTGATTTATCTGCTTGCGCCTTCATGTTTACTTATTAAGATTACATATGAACATTTATTTGCTTTTGCTGATATGATGCTAATGACCTGTTTATTACGTAAGATATATGTTTGCTGTTTAGCGTATGGATTGCATATTTACACATTTCTGTTTGTTGTCATAATTACTCTTTAATTTAGTATATAGAAATGTTGATATACTGTGTATGAACTTAGAGTTTAGGTTACACTATGGTATAGGTTACAGATTGTTCGCTTGGCAGAGCCTCGTTGTAAGAATTGTGCTGCATCCACTTGTTGACATTCTGTTCTCTACTGGTATATTTACTCGCTATTGCTTGTTTTGCTTACGCTCAGTGCCTTATATGTTTAAGATAGGAAAATGAACTGCTATAATTCGACGAACAACATTAGTACAAGAAACTTCATAGAAGTCACATGAGCTGAGGTTTTATGGAAGCTGTATAAATTTATGCTAATAGGAAGGAAGCTAACGACATGACATACCAACACTAGGTTTAGACCATTGACAGTTATTACACTGCATTCTTCGTGAGCAATTGAAATAGGAAGTGACACCTGACACAAGAAATACTCCACATGTTTGCTTCTGTTTGCCATAATTCTTGAAGTGGTGTACACACTGTGAAATATTATAATCATTCACACTCCGTAATCGTACTTAATTACTGAGAGTTATTCGAACTAAGTCTGTTAGAGGTCATGTATGCATTTCTTTGTTTATAATTCATAATGAGTAGAAGATTTTGGCTCAGATGGATTACACAGAGGTTGTGTGTTGACAGTGTGTCTTCGGATTGTATGGGATGATGAGGTTTGCATTAGGATTTTATCCGTACTTGTTCGAGGAGACTGACTAGAGGAAAGAGTTGTTATGGAAGTGAAATGATATTGGCGATAAGGTTTATATGTATCGACGTATTGAAGAGATATTATTGAGGTATTGAGATTGTGTGAAGTGGATGATTGTTGGAGTTTTGGTGGATAAGAGGTAAAGTGAGTGAGGTGCATATTTTTTTGTTGGTCTATATGGAACAAGGAGGATGAAGATAGCAGACTAGAACACTACAGTGGAAGGAAGATAGTCTACACACACTTTGTTAAATCACTAAGCAGTACATATTTTTTTTTTTTTTTTTTTTTGAAGAGAGGAAGTATTTGCATATCTTGGCACACTGACAGTTGTTCAGCAACCGTACATTTTTATTTGGCTTGGCAAACATTGGTCTTGACATGATGACTATGACATTGACTTAACTATTATTGACTGTTATACATTGCTGCCACTACCACTTGATACACATGATGAACATCAAACCTTTGACAGAATTGCATTTACACAGTAACACTATTCAATTACACAGTAGTACTTAATGTGGATGAAAGATGAGTGAGTGTGTTTTGTGTGTTTTCCTTTCCTAATCCTACCCACCTATTTCCTAAATATTATTTTATTTGTTTTGTAGTGGCTTGCACTGACACCCATAAATATTATAGGTTTACTGGTATTTGTGTATTTGTAATAGTTAATATGACAATTATCTGACATCATTTGTGTGTTTGTTATGATTTGTATATTTAGTGTAAAAGCATTTGTATGTGTATTCAAACTATTGTTCATGCTTGAACTGTCTGAGTAGTGATGGTGAATATTATGAACTGTTACCTGCACTTTTCAACATGATTGGTGCCACTAGGACATGTTTAATTTCTGCTGATGAACAATGTGATCAGTGATAGTTAATATTATGGACTGTTACTTGTACTTTTTCTACATGATTGGTGCCAATAGGACATGTTTATTTTCTGCTTATAAACTGTGATGAACAGTGTGATCAGTGATAGTGAATATGATGGACTGCTCTCTGCACCTGCTCATCATTGCTGGGTGCAACTGATGGAACTGCTTTTATTGAAATGATGTCACTTGTTGCTCTCTGCACCTACTCAACAATACCGGGTGCACAGATGGAGTTACTTCTATGGAAATCATGTCATTTGTCAGTGTCTGCACCTGCTCAACATTGCTGGGTGCCACTGATGGACTGCTTCTACTGAAATGATGTCACCTGTTGGAGTCTGCACCTACTCCACAATGCTGGGTGCCACTGATGGAACTGCTTCTGGTGAAATGATGTCACCTGATGGTGTCTGCACCTGTTCCACAATGCTGGGTGCAACTGATGGAACTGATTCTACTGAGATGATGTCACCTGTTGCTGTCTGCACCTGCTCAACATTGCTGGGTGCCACTGATGGACTGCTTCTACTGAAATGATGTCACCTGATGGTGTCTGCACCTACTCGACATTGCTGGGTGCCACTGAGGGACTGCTTCTACTGAGATGATGTCACTTGTTGCTGTAGCACCTATTCAACATTGCTGGGTGCTACTGCTGGAACTGTCAAGTACTTGTTATGAAAGCATTTTATGTGAATATTTGTATTAACTGATTTTTTGTGTATTACTGTTTGTGAAAAGTTATGAGACTCTTACCTGTACATATTCGTCATTGCTGACGCTATTGATTGAACTGTTTAACCACATGATATTTGTGTAAACTATTATGTAAAGTCATATGTATGAAAAAATTTGTATTCCTTACTGTATTTTATATATTAGGCTATTGTAAGGTCAGTGCAAAGCCAAAATTTTATCTAGTTATATAATATTTACGTATTAATATTATCTTTTATTTTTGACTGTATTTTTTTTGACGAATTTGGTGGTATTTTCACCACCAATGCTGGCAAAAATACCATCAAATTCTAGCCCGTGGAGGAGGGGCATATGAAAGGTGGCTACACTGAGCCACAGCGCCAGAGATCGCGCCAGAGAGTATTGTTCTGCCGCCTCCACTGGCAGGGATTATTGAGACGTAGCGGCAAGCAGTTCTTGCCGAGAAGTTGTGGTGGACACTGCTTGTCGTGAAGTCGGAGTGAGATGTGATAGTGGAGAGTGTTTGTTCCATGTTTTATGCAGTTATTTGATGGGAGAGATAGCAGATGTTATTCCAATGGAGATATTGTAATGATCTGAGTGCTTTTCGTCAATATATATGAAGGTAATAAATATTATGTTGTTTTATTATTTGTGTGTCTTGAATAATGTGTCATTACAGGTTCAGTCAACAAAGCATCTGGCTTGTGTTCTTGTATTAGAGTGTAATTTTGGTTTTCTTGCACAATTATAGTATTTGTAATTTTCTTTTATCACGTCAGTATAATTGGTATTTAAAAATTCTTGTCTTGTTGAAGAAGAACCGTGCCAGATGTGCGTTGAGTCATACTACCACATACAGAACAGCTACACTTGTGCTTTGTTGGTTTCGTAGGTTTTATAGTTGCTGGGGACTTAATTAATTAACTGTGTTAACGAAAATTTTCTTATATTCCTTGTTGTCATTCTAAGCAGTCAGATTGCGTACTAAAACTAGTCAGGGCCAATCGTTTACGAGACTTGCGTAATCGGACAGACAGCTACCAAAAATATTTGCAATCTATTATATAAATTAAGCCCCCATACAACCAATTACAAGAGCTGTGAGCCACCTTGCCTCAGGAGAGGCTACAAGCACTTTATGACACCTTTCTCAACGGAATCAGAGGATGCAGTCTGGTTAGAGAGGGTTCGCAGGGTCAAGTTCTTTATACTTTTGAGTGGATACTGTAATCGTTGGAACATCACGTGGCTTCTCAACCCGTCAAGTTTCAGTTCGTATCCTACTTCCCTTTTCAATTCTTGACGTTCTTTGTCAAGCCAATGTAATAGTATTTTCCTTATAACCGTCGTAAGCTCCAATTGAAATTTTTATTATAAGGTTGCTGTCTAAGACATTATTAAATAACCACCGAATAAGTAAAGAAGAAGATCATATAGAATAATAGAACAGTATTTCCAAACCAGAATTAATTCTGTACCGTTTACCGATTTTGGCTGCCTGCTCTAATGCAGCTGGCCGTATGATTCTTCCGCGGCAAGATGTGTCTTTGACTGATCAACGTGTCGGCTCCAGATTCCTAACGTGCCATCTGTAAGCCTTAGGGACGCCGCAAATCATGGAGTCAGAGTGTCTCCTTCATGACAAAGGAGATCGTGTATTTTGGGAAGGAGCAGCTGGAGCTTCATTCATCTGGCGTATGATTCCTGAAATAGTGACAAGAAGTGCTCTGTCAAAGAGTATTTTCAGTTTCAGTAACAGTACAACAGACAGGAGTGTCGCATTTTTCCTTTGCTCGTTAATATCTTATTTCTCGCTTCTTGCCGTAGCATTTCTTGTTTCCTTTGTATTAAATTAAAAGAAAACAATTGCAAATTATTATTGGACTGTTTCATAAAGTCATATTTCCATCAACTCCGAATAGAAATACATGAATTTATCATTGCTTTAAAAAGAAATGTAGATAGTTTACAAAAATGGTTCAATTGGCTCTGAGCACTATGGGACTCAACATCTAAGATCATCAGTCCCCTAGAACTTAGAACTATTTAAACCTAACTAACCTAAGGACATCACACACATCCATGCCCGAGGCAGGATTCGAACCTGCGACTGAAGCACTCGCGCGGTTCCAGACTGAAAAGAGTTTACAGGTTTTCGTTTCAGTGCATATGGTGAACATAGTTAATGTGAGCTTTGTGAAGCACTAATACTACACAGATGTATACAGGGTGGTCCGTAGATAGTGACGAAATAAGCATCTAACGAAAAAACGAAAAAAAAAAAACCGAAACTCGTCTATCTTGAAGGGGGAAACCAGATGACGCTATCGTTGGACCGCTAGATGGCGCTGCCATAGGTCAAATGGATATCAACTGCATTTTTTTAAATAGGAACCCCCATTTTTTTTACATATTCGTGTAGTACATAAAGATATATGAATGTTTTAGTTCGACCACTATTTCGCTTTGTTATAGATGGCGATGTAATAGTGACAAACATATGGCTCACAATTTTAGACGAACAGTTGGTAACAGGTAGGTTTTTTAAATTAAATACAGAACGTAGGTACGTTTGAACATTTTATTTCAGTTGTTCCAATGTGATACATGTACCTTTGTGAACTTATCATTTCCGAGAACGCATGATGTTACTCCGTGATTACCTGTAAATATCACATTAATGCAATAAATCCTTAAAATGATGTCCGTCAACCTCAATGCATTTGTCGTAACATGTAACGACATTCCTCTCAACAGCGAGTAGTTCGCCTTCCGTAATGTTCGCACATGCATTGACAATGGGCTGACGCATGATGTCAGGCGTTGTCGGTGGATCACGATAGCAAATATCCTTCAACTTTCCCCACAGAAAGAAATCCGGGGACGTCAGATCCGGTGAACTTGCGCGCCATGTGCTTTGACGACCAGTCCACCTGTCCTGAAATACGCTATTCAATACCGCTTCAACCGCACGCGAGCTATGTGTCGGTCATCCATCATGTTGGAAGTACATCGCCATTCTGTCATACAGTGAAACATCTTGTAGTAACATCGGTAGCACATTACGTAGGAAATCAGCATACATTGCACCATTTACATTACCATCGATAAAATGGGAGCCAATTATCCTTCCTCCCCTAATGCCGCACCGTACATTAACCAGCCAAGGTCGCTGATGTTCCATTTGCGCAGCCATCGTGGATTTTCCGTTGCCCAATAGTGCATATTATACCGGTTTGCGTTACCGCTGTTGGTGAATGACGCTTCGTCGTTAAATAGAACGCGTGCAAAAAAATCTGTCATCGTCCCGTAATTTCTCATGTATCCAGTGGCAGAACTGTACACGACGTTCAGAGTAGCCGCCATGCAATTCCTTGTGCATAGAAATATGGTACGGGTGCAATCGATGTTGATGTAGCATTCTCAACACCGACGTTTTTGAGATTCGCGATTCTCGCGCAATTTGCCTGCTACTGATGTGCGGATTAGCCGCGACAGCAGCTAAAACACCTATTAGGGCATCATCATTTGTTGCAGGTCGTGGTTGACGTTTCACATGTGGCTGAACACTTCCTGTTCCCTTAAATAACGTAACTATCCGGCGAACTGTCCGAACACTTGGATGATGTCATCCAGGATACCGAGCAGCATACATAGCACACGCCCGTTGGGCATTTTGATCACAATAGCCATACATCAACACGATATCGACCTTTTCCGCAATTGGTAAACGGTCCATTTTAACACGGGCAATGTATCACGAAGCAAATACCGTCCGCACTGGCGGAATGTTACGTGATACCACGTACTTATACGTTTGTGACTATTACAGCGCCATCTATCACAAAGCGAAAAAAGTGGTACAACTAAAACATTCACATATCTTCACGTACTACACGAATATGAAATAAAAATGGGGGTTCCTGTTTAAAAAAATCGCAGTTGATATCCGTTTGACCTATGGCAGCGCCATCTAGCGGGCCAACGATAACGCCATCTGGTTTTCCCCCTTCAAGCTAGACGAGTTTCGTTCTTTTTTCATTTTTTCGTTTGATGCTTATACCGTGAGATATTTGGCCCGGTCACTATCAATGGACCACCCTGTATATTGCACTGTCTATTCCTGTTAAATGTAGAGTACGTTGTGTCTATGTGACTGTATGCGCCACATTATACATATTTCTAACATCTATTAATTACACATGAAATTATTGTTTGTATACTGTAAGAGAAATACGTGAAAACATAATAAAATCTCTGAACAATATTATCTTTGCATGAGGGAAAAACAACATTATGAGTGTTGGTTTGTACCAGGAAACTGGAGAAGTACCAACGTTATTTACTGTTGGAGCGCTGAAGGAGAGTGCAGCCAGTAAATTCACTATCCTAGTTAGCTTCAACCGCTTTTAGTGGGGCGAGGCGTCGAAAACCCGCCTACTGGTAATAAATGGCCTCTGACGGAAAAATAAGCAGGCAAGCAGACTATATTATACCTCGTTGGCTGATTTAGTACCGTAAGGTCAGATTTTATATGATGGGTCTATAAATCGCCGAGTAGTGCTGCTGAGGTGGGTGACACTTCCTTTGCACGGTCTAAAGGTACTGCATTCTACTGACTGCAAACTGTAATCAGCCGGCCGCGGTGGTCTAGCGGTTCTAGGTGCTCAGTCCGGAACCGCGCGACTGCTACTGTCGCAGGTTCGAATCCTGCCTCGGGCATGGATGTGTGTGATGTCCTTAGGTTAGTTAGGTTTAAGTAGTTCTAAGTTCTAGGGGACTGATGATCACAGATGTCAAGTCCCATAGTGTTCAGAGCCATTTGAACCATTTGAATCTGTAATCAGGCAAGAATATTCAGGATTCCTTCTAATTTTTTAAAGCTCGGTGACTCAGTGCAAAATGTATTGTACTACATTTTTAAATGTGTTGGATTCGATCCCCAGTGAATCCTTGGTTTTCTACTGTCGCTTATCTCTTCCTTCAGATCTGTAATTTTTGTTAATGTGAGTAGTGCAAAGGAGCACCCTCATTCGAAGTCCACGGTAAATTGCACGTCTATCTCTAACTGGATGCGTATATCAGTTCAGTGTTGGGCGGAAGGCAACGCCGTACTACCTCAAAAAGGACCATGGCTAGTAAAGCGTTGTGGTGTTCAAACACAGCTTTACTTTACTTTCTATGCGATGGTCACATTTCTTTCATTTTGATTTTTATGTTTGAAATGGGAACTTTGTTTGCTGTAGTGTCAGATGAGTGTTTATACCCATTGAGGAATGAATTTTGCGTATAATTCTTCTTTCTTCCAATTAATTTCAGTATTTTGAACATTATCTTCGTGTCACCGTAAATCCTGCAAATTACGTAATTTTCATATGGTGATCAAACTAAAATTCAGCTTTAATCATTCATGTTTGTTTACGAGTAGCGGAAAAACCAGGCATTGCCCAGTTATTTATTTATAGCTGCGTACGCCCATTCCACACAGCATCTGGCCTTGTGCTTAATGTTCATGACATCATATATCCTGAACTATACGCCATACAACGACATAATTTCGTAGGTAGATTCAGCGACGTATGTGTATACTATCCGCAAAATGTGTAGCGAATAGAGTTAGTAGCAACGAAGTAATAAATTTAAACATCATGCACGATGCGACAGTCTTTTGCGCTTCTCACTGTTTATGACGTCATATCTCCTGATTATGTGTCATACAGTGATATAGTACTGTAGCTACATTCAGCGGTTTATGTGGATACTGTCTACAAAATTTATTGCGAATTGAGCTAGTAGTAAAGAAGTAATAAACTGTAACGTCATGTCTCATGCAGTGCTTTTACTGCATCAACTGCGGAAAAGCATTAAGCGATAAACATTTTTCCTGTAACCTTTCTGTAACGGTATGCCAGCGAGAAAAATTTCGTAAAGGTTTGAAATTGTATAAAGTTTTCTGCGAGTCGCTCTCATTCATAAATACTGGATGGATAAATTCTGAGAATTCACGCGTCGTGGGCTGAGCTTCGTTTTCAGCCCCACGCTCAGCAGGTGGTTCTTAACTCCACAGCGACGGTCGCCTAACAGTAGTATAGATGTGTACCACTTTTGGTTGAAATCGGTCCAGAGGTTTAGGAATAGATGGGGAACACGCACACACGTCCACTTTTAGAATATTTATGGATTTAACCACGAGTCACAAACTACACTAACATTCTCCCGATTTGTTTAGTAAATGCAAAGCTCCCATCTTCTACTACTTAAATGACATTTAATTACAACAACTAATGCTAAGGAAGATTCTTTCTTGACAAATCTTAACGCGACATTGCCATGAAACAGCATGCTTTAATAACGCAAGTTATAATACAAAAACAACAGAATATGAAAATGCTTTTACCATAAAAAAGACGTTTCCTGTCCATTTAATAGAACAATTTATACCAGGAACGATGCGTTTTTTAAAGCTCCTCAGTACTGTGGTCATCATAGGGCGTAATTAGTAATATACGTAAAACCTACCAAATGTGGGCTTCAACTGAAAACGACGAAATCCATTACGGTGGCTCCCGAGTTCTGCTTGTGATGTAGATCACCATGTTGCATCTCGTTGCCCATGATTATCTCCACGTAGCAAAATTCCTATTTAGTTTTTCACGATTCAGAATGGTGTGGATCATGAAATTTCACGCTATGACGTCACGAAACTTGACCAGCTCCTCGCCCAGGAACGTTTTCACGGCCCATGTGAGGGTTGGTTATAGAAGAATGGGTCCTGCCTTGTAACTGTGGGTATTTCGTTTACTGTGGCTCAGATCTCATCCATAGTTGACGCGAATTGTCGTCAAGCGTGAACCGTATTGTCCCGTGTATGAGGTAACGGGCAGTTGCGGCGCCCTGGAAATATTCTAAGTTCAGAATTGGCGGCCACCGCTCGGGCCCCTGGGTAAGCCGCGGCTCGTTAGCAATCGCGTGGTGCCGCACAACGGCCAGACCACGTGGTCCATCGACCGCGTGGCTGGGAATTCCATAGTGACGCTGTGTCGGTGAAGGAGACACGCTGGGAGTGCCAAAGATGGCGGAATTTGTGAAACCATCATGGCAGACATTTTGCAGTTCGTATAGAAATTAATAGTAACCAGATGAATCATGGTACCTCAAAAAGAAACATGTACATTACCATTGTTTGCACGACGATTCTGATGGTGTAATCAGATTTTCAATATATTTATTGGTTTAAAGTTTAGTATCTGACGATAAATTATACAAGTAACACCCAGCAAGGAATTACCAAAATCTAAAGGGTACTTTCGATTTCGTCGATCTACGTGTCTTTAGAAAGCTATTAGTGTAAACCTAAATTGGTATGAATTACAGACATGTAACTTAAATAGTACATGAGTTATTGGAGGTCAAAGTGGACGATTACTATCGATCGCGTCAGGCCGTAAGTACTCCACAGTGACACGAAAAAACGGTATCAGCATGCTTGTAAACATATTTATTCATCTATGTCTTTGTTTATATCAGATATCTACTAGTCATGAAGAAATTGGTTAAATATTTACTGTGTTTTAGAAAGCACAGTGACATTAGGCTACTGGCCTACCTTTTTTCTATTCCTTTGATATATGTTTATTTAATGTGTTAATTTGTTTATGTATCTAATACTGTGTGTTAGAGCGTGTTTATGGTTCAGACGTAGGATTATTTATTTAATTTAAATTTATTTAAATGTAACTCCAGTATTTCGAATATGTTTCATTATGATTGTAAGTTGGCATGGAGACATGGAGGGAGCGCTCTAGCCAATCAAAGCGCTCGTTACTAAGAGAGACGTATGGAGGTTGGGGAAGAGCATCGTTTCCGAAGAGGACACGGGGGAGTTCGGAGGAGTACGGCAGAGGACACGAAAAGTGCTGGACGCGGCGGCGCAGCGGATTCACGGTCCTGAGAGAGGCTTGGAGAGAGTGGAGCAGTTTGCGGCAGATAGAAATACTTTGGAGTGCCGACTTGTGCACTTGTGAGATTTCCGTGGCTTCTACAGTGAAGACGTAGTTTAGAAGTGAATATCTCGCGAGCTGTGTTGTTGTTCCTAACTAATTACGTGCTGTAGGAATCTATTGTTTCCCTGTTATTCAACTTATATTTTATTTAATTTCTGGACCATCGCCACCAATAAGTGTTTTGTAGAAATATACCGCGTTCTCAAAAGTACTTCTACTATCGTAATCATTTAAAGTCGTTACGTTAGTACCTGCAGATTTTATTTAATTGCAATCTTTCATTTATAAATTTTTTATGTTACATTCATAATTCGCAATTGCCGAGTGATATAAACCTTCGACCATTCGATTCATGTGTGATTCTTATCGTACACTATCGACTCAGCAGTATTAGGCCCGTAATGCGGCAACTACGTATCCTTGCCCCTAGACAACGAAACCAGCCAAAACTTTTAATATTTCAACTCTAGTCAGGGGGTACGTAGTTGAGGGCCACCTCATTTCATTTATTATTTATTGGAAAGCCTGCACGTGGGTATCGAAGTCTTTACCATGACTGGGCGGTGGGCCTGTAGTAAATAACATAATTGTAGTTGCTGAGGTAGAGCGCCCACCATTGGGGTCACTGCGCTTTTATTTCCAGGAGCTTGAAACGGAAGCCAATGATATGGAGTGTTGTGCCATTGAGAGGAGTATATAATTATTTTTACTTCACAAATGATTGAGAGTGCCTCTTTTTCGACCTGACAATGATTACAGCTCTAAGTTATTGGATACGAGCATGGTTTGCAGGTCTGTAACAATTATATTTCTACATGACAACACGCCACTAATTCCCTACGAAGACGTATTGGTTGCTATTCTGAGGTGGTTACGGAGTATTACAGCTGCCAGTGCTCACAGGAGATAAGAGACAATTATTTTAGAGATGATTGAATGTATGTGCAATTTGTGCGAGTTAACTCTAATAAGGAACGACTGTGTTTCTTTTAAGTTCCTCGGAATTGATAGGTTGTCTAAGGCTGTTCGCAAGAGCCTGTTTTGCTTATGATGTGTCCTAGGTGCTGTATTCCTGTCTTTAAGTAACGGGAACTCTTAAAGGCAGATTTGATTGGTTTTTCTGTCAAACGGTGGTTTTAGGCTAGTTATGTGATGTTCTTGCATAGGCCACGTTACCACAACATCGTCAAAGTTAATTATCACAACTGGGGATTCCCTCAATGAACTATATATCTCAGTAAAACCGTAGATGTGCTTGCTACGCTGAACATCAATCGATTGTGCTTATACATCCTGAATGGCATATGATGATCATAGGACTTTACTGATTCCGTGTCCAATGAGAGATATAAATAGGCATCTGCAGAATCGATTCTGGAGATACAACGTCCCCTGATTTATTTTGCCGTCATCTCCCACGGCTATAGTATTGTCTGGAAGTCAATAACACACTGCACGTTTACCACCTCTTTAAGACACCACATGTGTGTACTGGTTAGTTACGTCTCTACCCATCAGTAGAGACAATAAAATTTCCGAAAACGATAAATCGAAAAATAATCCGAAAATGGCAGTTTTTAGCGAAATAACGCGAAATCGTCAATTTTTGCGAGATTTCCGACATTTGTAATTTTCCTCACAAAAATGTTATAAATCTGAGGATGGCAGTTTTCTGATATTCGTAACTGATAATTATTGAACGTTGAAACTGCATTTTGACTTCTCATTTCCTCAAGATTGAGGTTGACATATGCTATAATCTTTAAATGATGTGACGAAAACAGAATCGAGTTCGGCCAAAAAGAATAGCAACAATTTGGCAACGATGACTCAATTCAAAAAAATATAAAAACCTATATGAGAAAGCAGTAACACCGAATTTGTCGAAAACTCACTTTTGCAAAAAGCAGCATCAGACTTTGCAAAAGACAGCACCGACTTTGGCAAAACTGATGGTCAAATTGGCAAAAAATAGCACTGAATGTGTAAAAAATTATAACAAATATATAAAAAATAATGAATGTAGCATAAAATTGCATTAAATTTAGCAGAAAAGGGCACCGACTTTGGAAAAGAAATGAAACCAAATATGCAAAAAGAACACCGATTTTGGCAGAAATAACTGATTTGACAAAAAATAACCTCAGAATTGACAACAAATAGCACCAGCTTCGGTAAAAAAATAATGAATTTGGCCATAAAATGAAACGACTTTTTGCTGTACCTAACAGTCGGTGCCGTCCACTGGATACGTCATATGGGTGTGATAGTCCCAAGTTCCTCCAGTTTTCGTAGCTCTGGACACCATCACACAGTACGTTCGAGACAAGCTGCGGTTTGCAGTAGTGGTGAAGGTGTCAATATAGTGTGCACCATAAATTCTTTTTTACACAACAGAGTCGGTCCAAAGCGCTGAATTACTGTAGAAAGTAACGCTACTTCGTCATTGACTTCGAACTCAAATTAAATGAAATTGTCTGGCCTCATTATGTTATTTACTGCTGGAGAACTAACAGGTAGCAATGTTAGTGTGTGCCCACTTGCTTGTAAATTACTGGCACCTTAATCTGCTCTTGCATTGGTATTCGCTGACCACTGGTGCAGATGGACGGCAATGTACTGAAATGTGTTTCAGTTAAATAGACATACCTCTGTCCCAGTGCCCCCTCCCCTTGTAGCTCAGTCTACTGTTCGTTGATGATCAGCTGAATCATCAGCCTGGATGGAATTCCACGTGCTGGTGCTACCAGGGCAGAGACACGGAGTGGCACGCAATGCTGTATCGTAGTTATGGCTGGTCGCCCAGCTAGGTTCCTAGATTTGTGGCACTCGTCGTAAAAATGGTAACTGGTTGCGTTCATGATTTTAACCAACATGGTTGCGAGTGCCAGCGATCTTACTTGTGATAATTACTTATGAAGAAACAGTCACGATCCAAAATATCAATTATTGAAAATGATGATTTCGGCACATACAGTAGACCATCTGCGATTGAGTGCACTGCAAAGATTATCGAAGTGCATGGTAATTACCCAAGTCAGTCTTGCATGAAATGTACAAAGACTAAACTAAAGAAGTGTGATGTTAACTCATTTTTTTGAGCTGGCGATGTGCTGAGCAAGTGCGTGCTGTCAACACAGTAACTGCTGCTAGTGCCTCCCTTTTTTTTCCTTTATTGGATTTCAATCCCCCCCCCCCCCCACAGAGGGGGGAGGGGGGCTGGCAGCAGCGTAACATGCCGCTCTGCAGCCTACAGAAAAGTTAAAAACGAAATTAGGAGATACTATAAAAAGAAAAAAAACAGGCGAAAAAACGGTGACTGATTAAAACTGGAACAAGGCAAAAAAATTGCGAAAATAATACAAAAACAAAGGGTCGGTGATGCTGTTTAAACCATATAGTAAATAGATAGGCACAATTAAGAGACACGGCGACAGTCTGGTTTCTGTTCGCAGCAGTTTAAAACCACAGCTAGTGACAGTGTGGTGTCCGTTCGCAACACTAACAGGGGACACACAACACTCAACACGCACCTAAAACAGCACTGTAGAGGAGACACGGTGGCAGATGGGGGGGGGGGGAGGACGCGGACGAAGGGGAAAAAAGGGAGGAGGAGAGGAAAGGAAAGAAGGAGGGAACCGATGAAAGGAGAGAACACAGGAAAAAGAGGGGGTGGGGGGGCAGAGCGGACGCGAGAAGGAGTGGGAAAGGTAGTGAAAGGGAAGAGGGAATAATCAAATTGGGGATCATCTGGAATGGATAAAGCATCAGATATGTGGAAGGCAAAGTGGTTGACCTTACTATTGTTGTCAGGAAAGGGACGGTCATGAAGGAGGAAAGGGTGCTGCGAGGTAGAGTGGTTCCCAATAAGTCGGCGGAAGCAGACCAATAGTTGGAAGAGTTTATCGGGAGCATGGCGTTGAGGTGGGCTTGTCTGTCGCCAGGCACGGCGTTTCTTCACAGTAAGCATGTTGCGGATGTGTCGTTGTAATTGTTGTAATTCCCGGTGGCAGGTGACTTTGTCCTGGTCACAGAAGAAGGATCGGTACAGGCGACGGGATTCACGAAGGAGAAGAATGGCCTGTGGGGGCAGGGCCAGGCGATGAGCTAGTGTTTTTTTTTCCTTTATTGAATTTCGATTGAATTGGTACGCTGCTCTTCAGCCTACAGAATTTTTAAAATGTAAGAAGATAAGAAACAATAAAAGCAGGCTATGAAACGGTGACTTAAATTGTAAAATGGCTGAAAAGTGTGGAAAGTTAAAACACAAAACAAAGAGTGGGCAAGCTAATAAAATACACAGGAAGCAGACAAGCAAAATAATAGACATACAATTAAAAAACACAGCGAAAGTCTGGTTTCTAAATTATAAGAATCACACCCAGCGACAGTATGATGTCTATCGGCAACACTTCAGAGAAGATGCACAAAACTTAACAATCACTGGAAACACTGCACTAAAAAGTCGGCACGAAGATGACACACCACAGCCAAGGGCAGATAGGGGGGGGGGGGGGGCGGGGGGGGGGACCTGGACATATGAGAGGAAAAAAGGGGAGAGGAGAGGAAAAACGAAAGGAGGGGGAACCAACGGAGGGAGAGGACTCATAAGGGGGGGGGGGAGGCACGGCAGATGCGAGAGGGAATGGGGAAAGGTAGAGGAGGGAAATGCAGAAGGACTCGGGGGAGGAAGGTAGGCGGAGAGAGGGTAGGCATGGAAAAAAACAGGATGGAAAGGGGGGGTGGAGAACGAGCCAGGAAAAGGACATAGGAAGGGAGGGGGAGGTGAGGATCAGATTTGATAGGAGGGATAAATTAAGGGAGAGAGGGCATCATCTGGGGCTAGTGGCTTTTTTTTTTATTTATTGTTATTTTGCACCTCATACAAAGTGGGATGGCAGCGGAAAATTAAAACTCCGCTCTGCAGCCACAAACATTACAATAAAAGAGAAAATGAAGACAGAAAAGTAACAGACTGGTGGTTAAAAACAGTACATACAATAATTAAAAACATGAACCCGTTCACACTCGACGAAATAACAAGAAAAACTGTCGGCACTGTGCACAAACACTGATGATTTAGACGGTACCCATGAACGAATGAGCGTGGCGGTGAAAAACACTAAATCACAAACACGATGGCACACACGAAAAACTGATGGTGATGATCTCCAGCGCGCGAATGTCCACTGAATGCATGCAAGTCGGGGGACCTGCCAGGAGGGGAAGAAGGTGGTGGGGGAGGGAGAAGGGAGAGCAGAGATGCCAATGGCAGAGGAGATAGTGGGAGGAATGAAGGTAAGGGGGAGGGGAAGCCCGGGGGAGGAGGGGGGGAAAGGGAGGAGGGAGGGAAGGGGGAGAGAAGGGAGAGAGGGTGCCCTGAGGAAAAAAACACAGGAAGCGGTGGGAGGGGAGGATCAAGGTTGATATGAGGGGTAGATGGAGGGGAGGAGGGCATCATCAGGGAGGGGGAGCTGGTGGAAGCCACCTTGGGAGAGGGTAAGGAGAGTGGAGAGATGGAGAGTAGGTGGGACGTGGAAATACAAGCACGGCAGAGGACTGGGGTGGGAGAGGATGTGAGAGATGAGCGGGTGAGGGGGATCTAGTTTATGGGAGTTGTAGAGGATCCATATCTGTTCAAGGAAAAGTAGGAGGTGGGGGAATGGCATAAGGTTGTACAGGATCCGCATGGGGGAGGGGAGACGGATATGATAGGTGAGGCTCAGAGCACGATGTCTGAGGATTTGAAGGGATTTGTAAAAGGCAGGAGGGGCGGATATCCAGGCAGGGTGGGTGTAGCAGAGGATAGGGCGGATGAAGGATTTGTAGGTGTGGAGGATGGTGGAGGGGTTCAGATCCCATGTATGGCCAGAAAGGAGCTTGAGGAGACGGAGGCGGGAACATGCCTTGGCTTGGATTGTCTGGAGATGGGGGGTCCAGGAGAGGCGACGGTCAAGGGTGATGCCAAGGTACTTAAAGGTGGGGTGAAGGCGATAGGATGGCCATAGATGGTGACATAGAAATCGAGGAAGCGGAAGTAAGGGGTGGTTTTGCCTACAATGAGCGCCTGGGATTTGGAAGGATTGACCTTAAGCAACCACTGGTTGCACCAAACGGTGAACCGGTCAAGATGGGATTGGAGAAGGTGTTGGGAGCGCTGCAGGGTGGGGGCGAGAGCAAGGAAGGCGGTGTCATCGGCGTACTGGAGAAGGTGGATAGGGGGGGGGGGGAGTGAAGGCGGCGGCATGTCCACCGTATACAAAAGGTACAGAAGAGGGGAGAAGACGGAACCTTGGGGCACACTGGCGGAGGGGAAAAAGGTGTAGGAATCCGTGTTATGGATGGTGACGTAGGAAGGACGTTGGGAAAGAAAGGACCCGATCAGACGGACGTAGTTAATAGGAAGGGCGAAGGTTTGGAGCTTGAAGAGGAGACGGGAATGCCACACACGGTCATAGGCGCGTTCGAGGTCGAGGGAGAGGAAGATAAAGGAGCGACGAGAATTGAGCTGTTCAGAGAGGAGATGAGTGAGGTGAAGGAGAAGGTCATCGGTAGAGAAGGACGGCCGAAAGCCACACTTGGTAACGGGAAGGAGGCGGTGCTGGCGGAGATGCTGGTGGATGTGTCGGGTGAGGATGGATTCCAGGACCTTGCTGAAGACCGAGGCGAGGCTCACGGGACAGTAGGAGGAGACGGCGGACGGCGGCTTGTCGGGTTTAAGGAACATCAGGATGCGGGAGGTTTTCCACAGGTCGGGGTAGTTGCCGGTGGACAGGACAATATTATAGAGCCTGGCCAGGGTGGAGAGAAAGAAGGCGGGAGCTTCACGAAGGTGGCGATAGGTGACACGATCGTGACCGGGAGCGGTGTTGCGTTTCGTGCGGAGTGTAGCGATGATATCCTGAGTAGTGATGGGGCCATTGAGTTCGGTGTGTGCAATTTTGTCCAAGTACTGGAAACCGGGAGCGAGGGGAGGGACAGAGGTGTCAGTTCGATCGCGGACATCTGGGAAGTGGGAGTAATCGAACTGGGGATCGTCGGGGATGGTAAAGACATCGGAGAGGGAGGAGGCAAAATGCTTGGCCTTAGTAAGGTTGTCAGGGAAGGGGTGGGAATAGTGGCTGTATTGTCAAGCATTAAATAGTGCTTGACAGCGCGTCAATCTGCTGAATTACGTGAGCTGCAGCCAATAGGATCTTATTCCACATGAAAGTGTTTATGATGTGCAAATGAAGTATAAAACTAACATTATAACAGTACAGTTATATATATGCAAGTATTGTTGTTTAAATAAATAGTGGAGGTGATTAATAAAGTTGCTTAACTTTAAATACAAGTTCACCAATACAAAAGGCTGTGCGAACGTAGAACGCCTGCTGGTGGTACTTGTTGGTACTTCAAGGCGACGCTGTTTCCATGGAAATGGCGATGAGTTGGCTGTTGCTTGTCAATGACCATGCTGTAGCACAGGCGACGTTATATAGTACCTATTGGCGTCCAAAGATGTATGTAGGCTACGCTGTTCCCATGGAGACGTTGTCAAAGACCATGCTGTTGCGTAGGAGACGTTTTATAATGCCTATTGGCGTCCAAAGGTGTATGGATATAATGCTGTTCTCATGGAGCCGTTGCCCAGGTAGCTGTTACCTTGACTGAATTGGCGTTTTGCTCGAAACTTTCAAAAAAATGGTTCAAATGGCCCTGAGCACTATGGGACTCAACTTCTGAGGTCATCAGTCCCCTAGAACTTAGAACTACTTAAACCTAACTAACCTAAGGACATCACACACATCCATGCCCGAGGCAGGATGCGAACCTGCGACCATAGTGGTCTCGCGGTTCCAGACTGTAGCACCTAGAACCGCGCGGCCACTCCGACCGGCTCGAAACTTTCAACGTTGTGCTTAGAGAATACCGTGACTTATAAAAGACAGGGCGAATTGGATGACATTTGCAATAATCATCATGTGTGAGTAAATCAGTGTAGCTTGAGGGCAAACAAGTTTTTCGATAATTAATTAAAATATATAATAAGAGTCACTTGGCTATGTCAGTTGTAAAATAAAAACAATGGCTTTTTTGGGAAAATTTTCTTTCTGTAACATTCAGTATCAGTATTCTTAAAATATTAAGGAAATAAAATATAAAAAAGTGACGGAGTCAATTTGCAAAAACGAAATACGTGAAATAGTGTAGGCTGAGTCATAATGCAAGGCTGACGTCCCTAATCAGCATGCGCTTTTATAATCTTTTCACTGCAATAAAATCTGCAGGTGGCCTGCTGTATGTGCCGAAATCGGTTATTTAAAATAAATGATATTCTGCGATCGTTAATCTTTCTTCATCAGCAACGGTGGTCTTCATGTTTTGAGCACCATCGTAGGGAGTTCTTTACATAAATTAATACTGCGGAGTCATGGAGGCAACATGTGAAGGAGCGACTAAGACGTGCCGCATGTGCTGGTGAGCGGCGCTTGTAAACTGGCGTACCTACCAAAACAGGGGTGGGGAAACTACTTGGTACGTCATTCCTTACTGGCAGGCATACAACTAAGGAAACTAAGGATGGCCGGCCGCTGTGGTCTAGCGGTTCTAGGCGCTTCAGTCCGGAACCGCGCGGCTGCTACGGTCGCAGGTTCGAATGCTGCCTTGGGCATGGATGTGTGTGATGTCCTTAGATTAGTTACGTTTAAGTAGTTCTAAGTCTACGGGACTGATGACCTCAGATGGTAAGTCCCATAGTGCTTAGAGCCATTAGAACTAAGGATGATGACAGTGACTGTGCGTCATCAGCTCATTGACAACGTCGGTTACTAGATGTAATGTATCCCAATCAAAATAAAGGAAGAAATGTGATTGAAAAGAAATAAGTGCGCTTAATTCCTCGGGAAAGAAATTGTTCGGAGTCGGGATGCATCACAGTGACCATAGAACTGGCGTAACAAAGAAAAATATGTTGTAAAGAGTTAAATTTTGATTAAATTCACCAACTGTAGGCCAAAAATGGAGCTCTTCCGTCAATCGATATCGTTTTGGTCTGGTTCAGAGTCGTTGTTGGGGAGCAGGTAACCTTAGTGACGTCAGTCGGCGATAATATGAAGCATAGTGCCACAAAATGATTCACAGAAAACATGGATCGGACTGAGTGACAGGAAACTCATATTGACAGGTTCGACGTGTAAAAGATGAAAATATGCATATAATGATGCGGAAAACGACACGTCACCAAACCATTCGCTTTCCTACGTAATTAGAACTGAAACAGAGAATAGTTCTAGACATATCATGTGAAACAGAATCTCTATTGGACTATTAGAAAATAAACAGTTAAGTGCATCCGAATACTGTTATTATTATTATTATTTGTAATAGTATAAGTAACAATAAAATGCGTCCTTACATGAAGGCGGACAGAAGAAGGAAGACGATATTCAGGAGGCTTAACGTGCCGCAGTTATTCTTTAAATCATGTAACTAAAATCGCACCAACGATGGCTATAGAGATATTCGCACAGATCTTTGAAGAATGAGAGCAGATTACTTTATTGATAATGTACAGATAGTAGCTTGTTTTAACGTTTGCTAATTGGAAGGAGTTACTTCAGACTGTTGTGATATTTGTAAGACTGAATGCAGCGACGGATTGGACTCTTGTCCAATTCTTTCGTTTCAACCTCTTCATTCGTTGATGATGATGTTTGGTTTGTGGGGTGCTCAACTGCACGGTCATCACCTCCCGTCTTTCTTCATTGATGTTACAATAACACTGGGCTTAGAAACTCTGCTGACGAAATATTCAGAGTCACACACTGAATTACATTGTGGTATAAGCCTTGCAGTCTGCGACGCACGTCGCATAGTGTGAGCAAGGCTGTTTTGCACGCTGTATAAATGACGAATGAAAGACAGTAGAATAACACACTCACGAATTGGGACAGAAACAGCACTTCCCTTGGAACACGGTAAGAAACGCCGTAAATAAATGTCCTATGTTTCCTCTCCTTTATTATACTGACGTTGTTCTTCTTGCTGCTTCTGTTAGAAACGCTGCTTCTGCTACTGTTCCAAGTGCGCGATCCACTATACGAGAAATTACGAATTCATAGTAGTACACTATCCAGTGAGAACATTCCCCTTTTTCAGTCTTCTATTGGTCACGATAGAAACAGTTCCATTTGGTGACCTCCGCAGTGCAGCTAAGCTGCTTAACTCTCGAACTGCAGCGGTGAAACGCGGTAATACAAGATGCTGGAGTTGTAGTCCAGCCAGTAAGTGCAGTACCGATAAAACAACCGGAAACCAGTAACGTTAATCGTCGTAGGCCACGTTCTTTCGTAAGCGGAGTGTGAGGTAAATCGTGTAGCTAGTATATGATCTGAAGGTTCTGTGTGTCCATCCTTGTGGGTGGTGGTCTACGCGGCTTCAGCCGTTCACTTACGTGATAAACTGAAACAACTACAGCCGTCGTTTTGATGTTATTTCATTATATTGCAAATAGTTTCACTGACTCAATACACCATTTTTAGGCCTTAGCTGACGCTGAGGGGGCGAATCCAATCGTATACGCGATCCCATCAGTGCCCTACGCCTATGAACTGGCTTCCGTAGAATACTGTAAAAGCAACCACTGAAAAGTTCAATCTGCAAAGTAAGTAGCGCTCACTACTGTTACAGCGTGTATTTAAAGTAAACCTGATTCTCATCCTTATAGTGGCACGACTAGCGTCATTCTTACACGACTCACGCGAAACTGGAATAGACGCCATCTTGTAGATGTAGAAACACGCCTACCAACTTTCTTTTATCTTCTACATCTCCTTCTTGGTGTTGTGATTACTTTTTCAGTCGGTCTAGAAGCTGCAGGAAAGTAACAAATTTTCATTTTCAAGAGATTAAAGAAAGTCGTTCCTGTTCAAATATCACATGTTACATGGTGAAAGACTTTCTTTCATTACAAGATAGAAATGGTGCTGGAACGAAAAAGAAAGGCATAATCGCCCATACGTTGTGTAACCGGTTTGAAAACTATACACGGTGATTTTTTCCACTGTGCACAAACTCTAGGGATTGATCGACGAGAGAATACGGAAGAAAAAAGGTCTAATGAACTTATGTCGGGAAATGTATGGTTTCCATGCTAGAGACCATTTATTCACTCACACTTTACTATAGAAACTGCGATCTAATACGCGATGTAAAAAAAAAATTCTAATGTGTGTGAAATCTTATGGGACTTAACTGCTAACGTCAACATTCCCTAAGCTTACACACTACTTAACATAAATTATGCTAAGGACAAACGCACACACACCCACGCCCGATGGAGGACTCGAACCTCCGCCGGAATCAGCGGCACAGTCCATGACCGCAGCGCCTTAGACCGCTCGCTGAACCATGCAGCCATAGTTGCAGTATGCATGGTTTCCTCCTAGGATGTGGTACTGTTCTTCATACTTCCTGCCACAGAAGTTGGTAATGTTGTGTTGGATTCACTTCTCTTGCTGACTCATTTGTAGTGGATGTGATACAGCGTTGTACACAATAATTCCGTATTTAAATCGAAAGCTCGCCAAAATGGTGTTTACTTACGGAAAGCAAAAGGCAACGGGCGGCAGGTGGAGGACAGCAAGGTTGTATCAGGAGGCCTATCCCGCCGACTACAACCACCGCATTCAAAGTTTGCAGCAGTGCTTCGCCGTTTTTCTCAGACAGGGTTGTTTCAGGAAGCACGAAGTCATAAAGGACGTACCCAAAATGTTCGGATACTAGATTTGGACGAAAATGTGATTAAGAGTGTGGAAGGCGACCGCAGTGTCAGTGTAGGGTAAGCCAGACGACCGTGTGGAAAATTCTCCATGATAATTGTAACTACCCTTCTCACTTATAGCGTGTGCAGAGCTTACTAGCAACAGACACTCCACATCGAGATCAGTTTTGTCACTGGTTTCTTCACCAGGCAACCGTGATTCCAGGATTTGTGTCATCCATCCTGTTCTCAGATTAGGCTCTCTTTACGCGGAGTGGTATCTTCAATTTTCATAACAGTCATCTGTGGGGTAGTATGCAGAACCTCCATGGTACGGTGACAGTGAATCATCAGCACCGGTGCAGCCGGAATGTGTGGGCCGGGATAACTGGCTACCGTATTTTGCCACCTATCTTCCTTCCACGTCGACTAACAGGCCGGAACGATCGGTGTTTCTTGAGACTGACATTGCCTCCCCTGCTTGAAGAATTGGCATTGATGATTCAAAGGGTTATGTGGCTGCTACATCATGGAGTTCCAGCCTACTTCGTCGTTAACGTCTGGACGCGTCTTAATCGTGTCTTCCCTGGTCGATGGGGATCAGGCGCGGGAGTCGAATTGCATGGCCTGCTCGTTGACCGGATCTCAAACCTTGCGATTTCTGGTTATGGGGCCATCTCGAAATTATCGTGTACGCAGAGCCCATTTCAGATGTGGAGACTGGAGCGGCGTATTCATGCTCCCTGCAATACTGTTCGCATGCAGCCTGGCCGATGTGAACGTTTGAGACAGAACATGTTACGGCGCGTACACGCATGCGTTGAGGCAAATGGAAACTACACTCCTGGAAATGGAAAAAAGAACACATTGACACCGGTGTGTCAGACCCACCATACTTGCTCCGGACACTGCGAGAGGGCTGTACAAGCAATGATCACACGCACGGCACAGCGGACACACCAGGAACCGCGGTGTTGGCCGTCGAATGGCGCTAGCTGCGCAGCATTTGTGCACCGCCGCCGTCAGTGTCAGCCAGTTTGCCGTGGCATACGGAGCTCCATCGCAGTCTTTAACACTGGTAGCATGCCGCGACAGCGTGGACGTGAACCGTATGTGCAGTTGACGGACTTTGAGCGAGGGCGTATAGTGGGCATGCGGGAGGCCGGGTGGACGTACCGCCGAATTGCTCAACACGTGGGGCGTGAGGTCTCCACAGTACATCGATGTTGTCGCCAGTGGTCGGCGGAAGGTGCACGTGCCCGTCGACCTGGGACCGGACCGCAGCGACGCACGGATGCACGCCAAGACCGTAGGATCCTACGCAGTGCCGTAGGGGACCGCACCGCCACTTCCCAGCAAATTAGGGACACTGTTGCTCCTGGGGTATCGGCGAGGACCATTCGCAACCGTCTCCATGAAGCTGGGCTACGGTCCCGCACACCGTTAGGCCGTCTTCCGCTCACGCCCCAACATCGTGCAGCCCGCCTCCAGTGGTGTCGCGACAGGCGTGAATGGAGGGACGAATGGAGACGTGTCGTCTTCAGCGATGAGAGTCGCTTCTGCCTTGCTGCCAATGATGGTCGTATGCGTGTTTGGCGCCGTGCAGGTGAGCGCCACAATCAGGACTGCATACGACCGAGGCACACAGGGCCAACACCCGGCATCATGGTGTGGGGAGCGATCTCCTACACTGGCCGTACACCACTGGTGATCGTCGAGGGGACACTGAATAGTGCACCGTACATCCAAACCGTCATCGAACCCATCGTTCTACCATTCCTAGACCGGCAAGGGAACTTGCTGTTCCAACAGGACAATGCACGTCCGCATGTATCCCGTGCCACCCAACGTGCTCTAGAAGGTGTAAGTCAACTACCCTGGCCAGCAAGATCTCCGGATCTGTCCCCCATTGAGCATGTTTGGGACTGGATGAAGCGTCGTCTCACGCGGTCTGCACGTCCAGCACGAACGCTGGTCCAACTGAGGCGCCAGGTGGAAATGGCATGGCAAGCCGTTCCACAGGACTACATCCAGCATCTCTACGATCGTCTCCATGGGAGAATAGCAGCCTGCATTGCTGCGAAAGGTGGATATACACTGTACTAGTGCCGACATTGTGCATGCTCTGTTGCCTGTGTCTATGTGCCTGTGGTTCTGTCAGTGTGATCATGTGATGTATCTGACCCCAGGAATGTGTCAATAAAGTTTCCCCTTCCTGGGACAATGAATTCACGGTGTTCTTATTTCAATTTCCAGGAGTGTATTTTCAACACATAGTGTAACTGTGGCTGCATCGTACAGAGCTTATTAGACCGCAGTCTCTGTAACAGGGTATGACTGAATAAATGGTCTCCAGCATGGAAACCACGCATTTCCGGATATAAGTTCATTAGACCTTTTTTGTTCCGTATCCTCCCATCAATCAATCCCTAGAGTTTTTACGCGGTGTAAAAAAATCACCCTCTGTAGCATTTTACTTGTCATAAGATTCTGTAGTGGAGGACTTAACAATATCTTCCTAGTGTCACAAAGATACCTTTTACATCAGTTAACTATGCAGGACTCAATGTGGCTGTTGCCAGTCTCCGACCTACATTGCGGGACGACTCACACTAGATGGCGAAAATCGAGAGAAGTTCCGGGGCTGTTACTTTCAAATTCAAGACACAGCATCGCCAACTTATAGGAAAACTGACACTGGCCGCATTCAGAGAATTGGTGCTCCACGCTCTCACCAACCTGAGCACCCCTTGGCCGAAAGCAGTGTGGTTGGTTTCCATTGACAACCCCAGTCCAGTTGGCTATTGGGACCTTTTCCATCGGAGCAGGCAGCCTGCTCTGCTGCATCCACGGTTACAAAGCAACAAAGAAATGCTCTCTCAGCCCCGTTCCATTACAGTTCTTAGTTGGCTTCACTTCGCGACTAACAGTACCGGCACCGTAGATGCCGCCATTTCGCGATACATGTGCTCGCTTCCATCATCTTGAAAGCAACCACATGTTGATTCTCTCAGCTTTAGAAGACAT
Source organism: Schistocerca cancellata (assembly GCF_023864275.1). Taxonomy (NCBI): domain Eukaryota; kingdom Metazoa; phylum Arthropoda; class Insecta; order Orthoptera; family Acrididae; genus Schistocerca; species Schistocerca cancellata. The sequence continues at coordinate 167,937,288 of NC_064632.1, forward strand.
TATTCGCAGTATAATTCTCGTGGCAACTTCGGCTATTAATAAGATGCAAATACGCGATTTGCTTCGCAAGCGGACAGTATTACCGTTTCACCGACGTTAGAGCAGTAGGCTTGGTCACTCTGCCACTGTCTGTATGTGCGTATTACATCACTCCTGACGCTAACTGCTTTTGTTCGTAATTCTCAATTCACAACATTCACTTCTGTTTCTCTCATTATCACCCTCTTTAGCGTCTGGGTGAGTTATTGTTGCCCTTCGTTTGTTTACGTACTTTCTGCACATTTAGTTTGATCTATAGCAAACCGGAGGTCCTACAATATGGCCAAGAATTGCGGGGTGGCTAAATCCCATTCTTTATGTATTTAAGTTCTTTTATCCAGAATACATCTGATTTAGTTACTGTTCGCTGTCTGTTTCTGGTATGGGTCTCCTGTCCTTCTATCCATTAATCAAGCCATTTGACTTGGCAAAAGAATTCCGTGATGTAGGTAAAGCAGTTACTAGGAGAGATATTTATTACATAGTGGTAGGGAAAACTGTGACAGGCTTAATTTCTCATTTACATCCCTCAAAACATGAACAGACTTAACAGCCAACCCATAAGTGTGTAGCATCTATATTTCCAAAGTATTTTGTACGAGGGCATGATGAAAAAAAATTGCTTCCAAATTTCTTACGTGGAAACTCTTCAACCTTTTTAAATAAAACAAACATTAGTGACATTCTACATTTTTATTATTCAGATGGTTCAAATGATGTCATCAGTCCCCTAAAACTTAGAACTTCTTAAACCTAACTAACCTAAAGATATCACACACATCCATGCCCGAGGCAGGATTCGAACCTGCAACCGTAGCGGTCGCGGGGTTCCAGACTGAAGCGCCTAGAACCGCTCGGCCACACCTGCCAGCTTTTTATCATTCATGTCAACATATTCCTCAACATAGCCGCCCTGGCGACGAACATAATTCTCTCAGTGAGAGACCAGTTTGTTGCTAGCGTCAGTGTAGAAAGTTTGACTTTTTTGACGGAACCTTAGCCTCACCTCTACTTGCAGCGCTTCATCACTGTCGAAGTTCTGGAAACAGATGGAAATCGGATGAGACCAAGTCGGTACTCTATGGAGGATACTCGATGACAGTGAACCAAAGGCGTCATATTGTTGCAGACGTCGCAGCTTTCATGTGTGTGTTGTGGTGTTGTCATGCTAAAGGAGAGGGTGCTTCATATGTGGAGAACTCTTTGAATGCGAAACTCGGTTACAGCACACTGTTTCTCAAGCACCGACAGAGTTACGTTTCACACCGCCATGTTACATGCTACTATTCGGAGCTCTCTGGCAGCAGATGGGTGCAAATATTTAGCTTGAAGAATAAGGATGGAGAATGTTAACGACGTACGTTTTATCTAAAAAGTTTTAACCGTTTTCACGTGAGAATTCGGCACCATTACTTTTCTGTATGCCCTCGTATGACATGACTGACGCTAGTTTTGACTCAATAATCCTGCAATAAAAAGCTACCACACTTTCATACTTTGTGAAATGCACAATTTAGTATTTGTCGGCATTACGTGCTAACTACCAGTCTTGGTGGAATGTTCACATTTAGTCGAGATGTAAGTGGATATTACTGCAATTTTTACCGCATTGAATTGACTGTTAAGAGCCTGAAACTGTAATTAAAAATACCCTCTAGGATTGTAACGAAACGATGTAGCCCATATGAAAATGCAACAGAAGCGTTCGGGGGAATTAAATGGGAATCCTTGGAAAAAAGATATCTTCTTTGGGAAAATTCGAAGAAAACTGTGCAACCGTTCAGCTGATACTGTGTTTCCATGAATGACCGCTATCATTTAAAAAAGTCATTACTTGAAACTATTGGAGATTGGGAAACGTGGATTATTGTAAAACATGCAATAGATCGAAAAGTATGTTCCTTAGTCCTTTGTAGCATATTCGGTGTGGAATTCATTAAAATGGCGGCAGAACGGATGGTGCATAGTGTCACCTAGCATGCAGCATTCAAATCTGTGACAAAGGTACTACGGAGTTATCGACGCCAATATGGGAGTGCTTCACGAGGTGGTTCAAAAACTCTAGACAGGCCGTATCAAACAGACTGCTCTGAATGGGCCCTTCTGTTTCTGAAGCACGTGTTGACAGAGTGCAGCCTCAATTTCAATGGAACCCCCACACCATAAGAATTGCAGGCAGCAAGGTAAACTGTCCATAGAGTGTTGCATTATCGAAGTGCAAATGGCCCATGCACCTTAGACAGAGACTATCGTACCTTGCAGTATGTATTCCTGTATTTGATGCTAACCTCCATGGGTGACAATGACTGCCCAAAAAGTATCTATTTTCGGGTGAAACAAAGTTCCGTATTTCTGGGCCTCGAAAAACCACAAATTTGCGATTTGAGGCCCTGAAAGCCACAAAACACACGTGAACACATCATTGATAGCTCTAAGCATAATACTTGGTGTGGCCTAATGCACGATAGGATGACAGGCTCACCTTTCTTCACAGAGAAGAACATAACGGTAAACATTTATCTCGACATGCTCGAATAACTCCTGCTACCAAGGATGGAAGAGCTGCAGCTGGTCATCGACTTCCAGCATGATGGTGCTCCCCCACTTTGCGTTTTGAAAATGAAGGATGTGCTGAATGATACGTACCCTGAGAGGTGGACGGGACGTATTGAGCCCATCACATTACGTGCCTCCCTCCCACACACAAGATATCCCGATGTCACACCATTAGAGTTCCTGTTGTGGGGTTACGTTAAGGGTCGCATCTCACCGTAGACGCTATTGTGGCACTGTACTCCCTCCCCAAGTGGGTCTTTTCAGGGGTGCATTCGGCCTTGACGTCATTTTTGTGCGGGACAGGATTGAACAGCGCAGGTGGACGCTATTTGGCGAGTGGACTGGCCTGCCCATTGCGTTGTCAGCCGCCCTGGTGGAGAAATGGAGCGCCCTGTCTCAAGAACTCCTAACCAACTTTGTGACCAGTGTGCGAGCACGTTGCGGCGCATGCGCTGCCAACCTTGGTGATCACACATTCCGTCCCGCCTTTTTTAATCTCCAGTGGGCCATCATAACTCGCGCTGACTTCAGTGTAATTTTTTGACTTTGAATAAAAGTGTCATTTATGTTCTTCTCATAGTATATTTCTTTCAGTTACCTCCTGAACAATGCTGCAGTATGGGCCTAGAACCGCTCGGCCACAACGGCCGACTCGCAGGAAGGGAATAATCGGTAAGAATAAGAGCAAGAAGAAAGGCAAGGTGAAAGACAACAACCTCTGTTATATTTGTAAGTATGACTTTAGGTTCTACCACTATGTAGTTGATTAGGTTTACTGCACCACTTACAAAAACTGGATTTATGCTGTATGTAATAAAGGTTGTGCGAGGATGCAGATTAATAATTATTTTTAGCTTTTTCTATTGTTGTTCAAATTTGTCAAGTTTAGTGCTAAAGTAGATTGTAATAATCCTAAAGTTAATAATGAGTTCAAAGATTACAAAACTGATTATGTGCCTACAGTTGTACCCTAAGTGTTTTTTGTTATTATTATATTGAACATCTATTTAATAAAAACGTCGAATTGATTGTAAAAGCTCGTTGTTTTTGATTTAATTTTCAGTATTATGCTTGAAATATTAATTTCTTTCATCAAAAGGACGCCAAAGTAACAACTACACTTTCGTTCTCTGACATAAGTGCATTCGCGGTGGCGTGCTATTTTCCCTACGGTGGATCTGTCGCGCACGTGCAACGTGCCTTTCGTAAGCATTTCAAGATTTCGCCGCGAAAGGCAATTTCTGTTCATGAAGCAATATTTATTTGGGTAAGAAACTTCTGTCCAACTGTCAGTGCATCGAACAGAATGTCAACCGGCCGTGGAGAAACCCGTGGGGATATTTGAAGGAGAGAGCGGACTCCAACCGGCCGAGTAGCTTGTAACAATTGAAAGATCGAACTCAGGACGAAATTTCCAAAATTTCTCCAGCAGTTACGAAAGACGTGTTCAATAACTGGGTGAAACGTCTCGAGTGCTGAAAAGCCGCGAATAGTCGTCATTTGTTCGATACAGTATTACAGTGTTAAGCCTGAATAAATATTATACCTTGCGAACAATGTTCAACTTTTTTTCGGATTTAGTTTGTGTGTTATTCAAATCCGAAATCGGCAAAACATTGTGAAACACTCTGTAGCAGCACCCAGTAAATGTTGAAGACCTTTAGTTTATGGATGTAACACGTGGTGGACGGACAGGCGAAATTAAAAGTATGGTATGACAGGAATTCGATAGTAATTATTACAATAAGTAATGTGTTTACAAGACGCTGAATTAATTCGTGCTTAGAGTCCAGGTTTAAGACATTGTTCACATTCTCATGAAGTAGTATGTCTTTTTATACAGACGACGACGATTCATATCACATTATATATGTGAAATACGTAAACATAGTTGACTCGAGGAGAGAAACGATTACGAATTGACACATTGTTCACTGATTGGGAAAGAGGTATAATTACTTTAAAAAATAATAATTTTTACAAAAATGTTTGGATCGTAATGTATTCTGATAATTAAATTTGTCTTTAACCAATTAACGTTATTACAGCTGTCACATGAGAATAGCATTATAGGCGGAAATCGCGATAGTGAATACGTTCAACGAAAGTCCAGGTGGAAAGACTAATCGTTTCTAAACCACTGCAGTACTGGGGACGCAGGTAAACAGATGGTAACTCACTGACTCACTTCTATTTTTCCCCATTGTCGACCCCATATTTACTATGTAAATTTACGAAAGTCATAATCTTATTGTATTACAAAATTTTCTAAAAATCATACAATTTTTTTGGTAGAAATTTTTTTATAAATCTATTCTCAGTATTTACTGAAGTCATAAGGACTGAAGATAATACTGTTTTAGAAGTTTTTGTTGGTGTGGTATACCCGAAGAGGTATCTGGGACGCCAGTAGACATCAGTCACGTGATAAATACCAGATATTCGGACATTTTTGTCCTGGTTGTCCGTAGATGGGAGTGGTACTGACGTACGCCACAGCACAGCACAGAGGCTCTGCCCGCTCCCCCTACTGCGGCCCGTCAGGTTTTGTCAGCTTCTGTATGGCCAGATTTTCCCCTCGACTGGCAGCCAGACTGGGGCTGTGCGGGCGAGGTTTGCGGGAGACACGCGGAGACAAACGGCCCATAAAACAAGAGCCCCGCCGTCTGCTGTCCGCTCCAGTAGCGGCGGCGGCGGCGGCGGCCGATGGCCTGATGGACCGGAAACGGAAACGGGAAGGACGTCTTCTGTATTCGCGTCTCATTCCCTCCAGGCCGCGGAGAAGGGAGCTCAACTCGATAGCGCGTGCCGCGCCTCACCACTTGAATAGTTAAAAGTTACGTAACGCGAAACGGGACGCGGACGAAAAAATAGAACGCCGTTGGCCATTTAAAATTTCTTGACGAAAGGAACTTCCGACTTTTGCCACTATGGGGCATAGAGGGAATTTCATGGCGACAGATGAAAATTTGTTCCGGCCCGGGATTCAAACCCGGAGTACCCGCTTTACACCAGCAGCCGCGTTAAACGCCTTTTTTCCATTTTTTTCGTTATTGTTCGTTGTATTTGGTCGTAGCTGACGTCGCATGACATCTGTTGAAATTCGTTGTTGATCGTCCACTCAGCTTCTTTTTATTATTATTATTATTATTATTATTATTACTTTCTGAGCACGTCCACCTTCGCGCCCAAATCTCTGTATGCCGCACACTACAGAGTAATGTCCTCTGTCTCTTCTCTCGCAGCCCTACCGTATTCCCGCGGTATGTCATACATCAGATATTATTGTGCACTTTCACTGGAAGATCGATATGCTGTCAGGCGCACATATTATATACGATATACATTCCGAAGTATATTTTTGGTGCAGGGTGTAAGGTGTCAGGCAAATCCAACACCTTCCATGAAAACCGTGACATGATAAGCAAGTCCAGTAGTATGTCACATAGCTCCGAATAAATCCTTACATTAAATTAACCAAAGTAATACGAGTAACGAGTGAGCAAATGGAATACCACAGACTAACACAAGAATGCCTAAATGCATCTCATACCTTCCCACCGTGAGACAGACGCAGTTCCGAGGGCAGAAACGAGAACAGAAGCCGAGAGCAGAACCGTGTTAAGCTGGAAGACCCTACGATAAGGGGCGGACACCCATGTCGCCAGCTAACCGCTAGGACCACACCCCAGCCGCAAGTTTTAGCGTGAGACTTTTTCGCGTCTCTGTTACGTCAGGACCACCACCCAGCCCATGTTAAAAGATAGAGCCCTCCAGAAGAACAGTATAGATCTTACGATAACACAAAAAGGACCCACCAGCTGCAAGTTTTAGCGTGAGACTTTTTCGCGTCTCTGTTACGTTGCAAACTTTAAAAACATTGCCCCACCACGAAAAGTGTAACGTTTCTCATTAGACAGACAGAATTTTTGTAGGCGGAGCTTAAGGTTAACAATGAGACCCTGATTGGTCAGATGAAAACACAGCCAGATATTTTTTTTTAAACCAACAAATTTAGTTAGTATTAAGATTCTTTTACAGGGAGTGCAGTGGAGCTCACGCTGAAATCAGTAAGTATTTGGTTATATCATCGCTAGGCTCACTGAACTCTTCTGAACTCTACATGTCATGTGTGGTCTGACGTCTCCTTACCAGCAACAGGTCCCAGGTTCAAACTAGTCAATTCCCTGAACAACACGCTCAGAGCGTCGTTGCGAGAAAGTGGTAGGGAGACACGATATGGAACAAACAGACACCACGCAGAATGTTAAAAGGGAAGCACTGAGAGAACACAACGGAGTCAGATGAAAATTTGTTCTGGACCAGGATTCGAACACGGATAGCCGGCCGATGTGACCGAGCGGTTCTAGGCGCTTCAGTCCGGAACCGCGCGACCGCTACGGTCGCAAGTTCGAATCCTGCCTTGGGCGTGGATGTGTGTGATGTCCTTAAGTTAGTTAGTTTTAAGTAGTTCTAAGTTCTAGGGGACTTATGACCTCAGATGTTAAGTCGCATAGTGCTCAGAGCCATTTGAACCATTTTTTGAACACGGATTTCCCGCGTTATGCGAGCGGTCCCAAAGATCCGACACCATGCCTAAATAATATGTGCGGCAGACGGCATATCTATTTTTAATGCGAATCCGAACAATGACGTCTAAAATTTTTCGATGGTGATCTAAGAACATTGTACTCCATAATTATGTGAAATATGATCTTGCACAGTACATAGCAAAATACTCGTACTTTGATGGTCTAAGATCACTGTACTCGACAATGATGTGAAAGCCGAAACCTCGAATTTACACACGAAATATACAGAAATATGCTGAGAAATGGCGGTGTATTCCGTTAAAAAAGAAAAGTCTGTTCCCCATATCTATACAATATTTAAAATTACGCCATATTCTGATCGTCAAATGCTCAAATGCCCTTGCCAGTCAACATAAACGTGGCAGGAACGAAACTCCTTCCACCGAAAGCAATTGTTGTTACTGAGGTGACTTGCACGCAGCAACTACACAGCCTCGTCAGAGTGCAAAAAACTTTAAAAATGAACTATGGAAACATTGAAAACAACACAAATGAACAAGAACTGACAATAATTTATTGAAAGAAAATATTCATTAACTGTCTTGAGCGTGAATGGGTTACGTGGCAAACAGTTAAATGTTCACTTGGTATGACCAGTCTGTGAACACTGTTCCAGTAGTGAAACCAGTGCATGAAGATTGACATAAGTACGAGGGGTGTTCAACAACTAATGCAGCACATTTTTCCTCTCAAACATTTTTGCTTGAAAAAATACGGAATTTTCTGTGGGACACTGTGAAATATTCCCGCTTCAGCCCCCATAGTTTCATGAAGTTCCGAGCAATTGCGGTTCTATTCGTAGCCTTCAAAATAGCATCTATACCGGATGTGCCTTACAAGCGGAGAGCTGCCCTCGAGTTTGTTTTAGCGGAAAACCAGAACATTGTAGATATTTATAGGTGCTCGTATGACGTCTGAGGAGACCTGACAGTAGTGTCCGACAGAACATTCGGCTTTGGCTTCGGCTTCGGCCCCTTTCAGCCAAAAATCTCACCTTCGGCCAAACCTTCAGCTTCGACCAAAATATGCCGAACGTTTGGACGAAGCCGAAGATTTCTAGCAAGCGCCGAAACTGAACTAACTGTTAGAACTGCGCACTCGCGCTGGACACCTGAAAATTAAAACCGTAACAGTCGCAAAGCTTTCATATACTTGGCGCCCACTGTAGTACACTGTCTTGCGTAGGTCGGCAGCCATCGCCAGTAAATCCAAGTTCGCAGAGGAGATTTTCTTATGTAAGGAATACTTTGCATTTATTTATTGCAGCTCTAATAGATTCCCGTTTTAAAACGAAGTATTTGACTAGCGATGAAACGGAAAACACGAAGACTGAAATATTATCATTTCTACGACAGAATGAGTCTCGTCATGTCGAAAAGCTCGTATGGACGTAGATGTTGAAGAGGGTAGACAAACATGTTTAACGTAAGATGCAGATATAGAAAATGCATCCTCAAAAATTATGATGATTTATGGGATTCACATGATAAGGTTGCATTACCTGTCACAACTAGTAACGAGTTGGATTTGGAACATCACTTTCCTTCTTTTTAAGAACATCTAACATGTTTTTTAAAAGAACTTCTGCTTCTGATAAATGCTGACATTTATGATTATTGCGATTCTAGTCCATGTATAAGAGCCCAATTTCACTTAAAAATTTATCCGCTCATCCTACTTGTGTTCATAGTGAACAAATGTTCAGCGCAGCGGCACAGACATATGTGGATATTCGATCTAACTTGAATGGTGAACACGTGCGCAAATAATTATTTTTAGCTTACAACATAACACTGTTTAACTTTGACTATTAATTCTTTTTCACTGATAATAACGAAATGCTAATGAAAATTTCAGTTTCATTTGGCTATTGTTATGTGTTTTTCCAATTATAATTCTTCTAGTACTTTTTTAAGTAAATAAATAGTATACACTGAAGAGCCAAAGAAACTGGTACACATGCCTAATACTGTGTAGGGCCCCGCGAGCACGCATGTGACCCAGCACGACGTGGCATGGACTCGGGTAATGTCTGAAGTAGTGGTGCAGGGAACTGACACCACGAATCCTGCACGGCTATCCGTAAAAGTGCGAGGGAGTGAAGATCTCTTCTGAACGGCACGATGCAAGGCATGCCAGGTATGCTCAATAATGTTCATGTCTGGGGGTACGGGTGCCAGCGGAAGTGTTTAACCTCAGAAGAGTGTTTCTCGAGCCAGTCTAGCAATTCTGGATGTGAGGGGCGTCGCATAGTCGTGCTGGAATTGCCCAAGTCCTTCGAAATGCATAATGGACATGAACGGATGCAGGTGATCAGACAGGATGCTTACGTATGTGTCATCTGTCAGAGTCGAATGTAAACGTATCAGGTGTCCCATATCACTCCAACTGCACACGTTCACACCATTACAGAGCCGACACCAGCTTGAACAGTCCATTGCTGACATGCAGGGTCCATGGATTCATGAGGTTGTCTCCGTACTCGTACACGTCCATCCGCTCGATACAACTTGAAACGAGACTCGTCCGACCAGGCAACATGTTTCCAGTCATCAAGAGTCCAATGTCAGTGCTGACGGGCCCAGGCGTGGCGTAAAGATTTGTGTCGTGCAGTCATCAAGGGTATGGTCAGGCGCGGGGAGGACGCACGCAACACATACTATGTTATTCTTGCGTCTTACGTCACAAAAATATTTCTCAAGTGCACAACCATTACCTAAATTAGGGTATAAGCGGATGCCTGGCGCCACACTGACAAAATGTATCACTGTGTCAACAGTAGTTCTAGAGTATCAACAGCGCACCTCAAGACCCAAAGTAGCCACAATTGGATATTCTACTAAAACTGAAGAGCCAAAGAAACTCATACACGTGCCTAATCTCGTATAACGCCCCCTCAGGCATGCAGAAGTGCTGCAGCACGACTTGGCATGGAATCGACAGAATGTCTGGAATAGTGCTGGACGGAATTGACACCATGAATCGTGCAAGGCTGTTCATAAATCCTTAGGAGTACGAAGGGGGGGGAGATGTCCCCTGAACAGCACGTTCGGCACGTTACAAGGCATTCCAGATATGCTCAGTAACGTTCATGTCTGGGCCGTTTGGTGGCCAGCGGAAGCACTTAAACTCAGAAGAGTGTTTCTGAAGCCACTCTGTAGCAATTGGACGTGTGGAGTGTCGCATTGTCCTGATGGCATTGCCCAAGTTTGTCGGGATGCACTATGGACATGAACGAATGCAGGCGATCAGACAGGATGCTTATGTACGTGTCACTTGTCAGAGTCGTTTCTAGACGTATCAGCGGTCCCATATCACTCCAACTACACGCGACCATTACAGAGCCTCCACCAGCTTGAACAGTCTCTTGCTGAAATGCAGGCTCCATGGATTCATGGCGTTGTCTCCGTACCTGTACACATCCATCCGCTCAATACAATTTGAAACGAGTCTCATCCGGCCAGGCTACATGTTTCCAGTCATAAACAGTCCGATGTCGGTGTTGACGGGTCCAGCCGAGGCGTAAGGCTTTGTGTCATGCAGTCATCAAGGGTACACGAGTGGTCCATCGGTTCCAAAAGCCCATATCGATTATGTTTCATTGAATGGTTCACACACTGACACTTGTTGATGGTCCAGCAATGAAATCTGCAGCAATTTTCGGAAGGATTGCACTTCTGAACGATTCTCTCCGGTCGTCGTTGGTCCCGTTCTAGCAGGATCTTTATCCAGCCGTAGCGAAGTCGTTACGCCTCTCTGGAGGATGTCCATGGTGTGTGGCGTGCTTTCTGTTTATGGGTGTCTCTCGTATCCTCAGGAGGACTTTGCACAACAACATCGAGACTCCATGCAACATACGTCAAAGTGGCATGGAGAGTATCAATTGCGAGAATATGCACATTATTACCACTGCAGCACAGCCACACAGTGGAGGAAGCGCTAACTCCATCTGCGTGCAGTCGGTATACAGCAGAGACCAGGAGAACACCATCGTACCAGGCAACACCGACACCGTGTTTCGTCAAATAACAAGGGAAACTCCCCATCGCACCCCGTTCAGGTAAGATGGCCCAGTGGATAGTCCGTCAAAAGCTGAACACAGATTAAGCATAAAAACAGGAAGAAGATGTACTGAACTGTGGAAAAAGAAGCTAAAGACTAACAGTGAACTGTCCAAGTTCAATACATACAAAAAAATGGCTCCAAGCACCATGGGACTTAAAATCTGAGGTCATCAGTCCCCTAGACTTATTACTATTTAAACCTAACTAAGGACGTCACACACATCCATGCCCGAGACAGGATTCGAACCTGCGACCGAAGCAGCAGCGTGGTTCCGAACTGAAGGGCCTAGAACCGCTTGGCCACAACGGCCGGTTTTTGTGGTAATATCGACAGACAAATCTGGGATAATGTCAGCAAGGTCGCCATGCTCTAAATTTTAGAAAAAAAAAACATTTTTTAACACTTTAGTGAGGTCTCATATCCTATTTCATATGAGAGTACAAAGAAAACAAAATCCGACAGGCATACATAGACTGATGAATCCCTTAAAAAAGGCAGGAAGTTTAATGAAGTCAGGGAGATCGCTGAGTAGCTTATCACGAGAGCTGAACATACTAAGAATTACGCTTTACTGTCGATTAAAACCAAATTCAGACAAAAATCCTTCCTGGGGGAAGAAGAACTAGTCAATCATATGCTACATTGGCACAATAATTTTTCTTGGCATTGCACTGTTTCATTTGCGGCGAACTGTTTATGACCTTGTCCACAAACTAGACCAGAAGTGCAGTTTTAGTGAAACTGTTGAAATGGCTGCTGAAGACTGAGTTAATGGTTTTAAAAATAGAAATCCTACAGTAAGGTTAAGAAAACCATCCGCAACAAGTATAAACAGAATTGCAGGTTTCAATAAAGTAGAAATTGATTTTATTTTATTTTTATTTATGTATTTTTTTGGGAGTTGGTCACCATTTTCAACATTTTGTACTCTTTTTTATGTATGTTAACATAATAAATTGTGTTACTTTCTTAGAAAAGGAATCTTATTCTGTCCGAATGTCATACTGTGGGTATTACCCTGTAGGAGTGTTGATATTACCCAGGTACTGAGGGCAATAACGATGGTTTGCAGACTTAAGAAAATGCTTTGTATAGCTCCGAAGGTATCCCACATTTTTCGACTTTTCAGGTACAGCTATGTGTCTAACATTCCTGTGTCACATATGGTGAAATCATTTTTTGATGCAAGTGACATATTCATACACAGAAAGATAAATCTCTTAAGGTGTCGATATTCCCATTGTACCCCCAAGCAGAAATTTTGCAACATGTTCTTATTTCAGAAATATAATTTAAATATTTGTCGAAAACCTCGATCCCATAACAGGTAAAAGAAGTATCAAACTCAGAAACTATTCCAAAGCCGCATCTAGTAGCTGGCAGCCAGAATCAGCCGGAGCGTTGCGGCATCATTTGAAGTCCGAGCTGGGGATATCCCGGCGCCGAGCGACAAACGGGTACCGAACACGAAAATGAAAGGAAACTTGCACTTTGTATGTGACTATAGCCAAGAAAAACACAAACAGACGTCAGAAGAAATGTTAAAAATGCTTCCTAATATTGTATAGTCCAAGAAAGCGACCTTTCCGAACAACAGAAATACGGGTCCGCCCGCGACCCGGACAAGAATAGGTCTGCGGTAGTAAGGAGACACCACCCTTGCGTAGCGCGTCACCCCGTCTCCAACTTAAACAACAGTTGTTAGCCTCGGCATGCTGCCGCTGCTAACGAGACAGAGTCTGAGGAATAGTTAGCCGACTTGCCTCGGCACGAGTTCTGAGTTGGATACAGGAGGATCATTTCAAATGATATGCCCACTGTGCATTTTAGTTGTGAGCGAGACTTCAGGCGTGATGGTCGTATGTGTGTTTGGTAGTTCGCGTGTGTGTGCCGTGAGTAATTAAGTTTTAAAATGGAATCTGAAATCGAGTCAGGTCGGATTATATGTAGTGACCAGCGGTCCTACATCAAAATCGTATCCCTACTTGTAAAAAACCAAACGTAAATTTCCAACACTCTGAGAGAGGTGTGTGAGAATTGAGTAACACAGTATGACAGCGGTGTGCTCGATCCGTGAAAGTCGGGTAAGCACTGAGGACAACCAAAGAAGTTGAATAGCATCAACTGTAACAGACTGCTCCCCCGCAGGTTATTGTTAATGATATTTTGAGAGTATCGACGAGAAACATGTGAGAAAATTGCATATGACGCCAGAATACCCGTCACTTCAGTTTACAGAATCATTACTGGAAAGTTAAAGGTGAGAAAAGTTGCTGCCATATGGGTTCCGCTTGATCTGAGTGAAGAGCTAAAAGCTACAAAAGAATCGCAGATGAATTGCTTCAACGTTATCGAACAGGAGGAGAACAGTTTCTCAAAAAGACAGTTGCACTTGATGAAACCTGGCTACGAGTTTTTAAGCCAGAACTGTAGTCTCGGTCGCCACAATGGAAAAGTTCCGAATCTCCATGCCTGAAAGAATTTCACAACAAATTATCAAAGATGAAACTGGTCATGATCTTTACTTATCACGTGAGTGAAGCCATAGCTACAAATGGAGTTCCCCAGGGGACGTCTGTAACAGGCGTGTACGACACACTATTTCCGCAAAATATTTTGCACCCAATAATTGGCCAGAGGAGGTCTGACATTATTGCAGATGGTGTCCTCGTTCTGCACAATAACGCAAGACCGCATATTGTCTTACCAGTGAGAGAAACACTTAACAAATTTGAGTGGGAAACACGTCTCCACTCACCGTACAGACCTGATATGAGCCCACCAGACTTTGATTAGTTTCCTAAATTTAAGAAACGTTGTTGTTGTTGTTGTGGTCTTCAGTCCTGAGACTGGTTTGATGCAGTTCTCCATGCTACTCTATCCTGTGCAAGCTTCTTCATCTCACAGTACCTACTGCAACCTACATCCTTCTCAATCTGCTTGGTGTATTCATCTCTTGCTCTCCCTCTACGATTTTTACCCTCCACGCTGCTTTCCATGACTAAATTGGTGATCCCTTGATGCCTCAGAACATGTCCTACCAACCGATCCCTTCTTCTAGTCAAGTTGTGCCACAAACTTCTCTTCTCCCCAATCCTATTCAGTATCTCCTCATTAGTTATGTGATCTACCCATCTAATCTTCAGCATTCTTCTGTAACACCACATTTGGAAAGCTTCTATTCTCTTCTTGTCTAAACTATTTATCGTCCATGTTTCACTTCCATAAATGGCTACACTCCTTACAAATACTTTCAGAAACGACTTCCTTACACTTAAGTCCATACTCGATGTTAACAAATTTCTCTTCTTCAGAATCGCTTTCCTTGCCATTGCCAATCTACATTTTATATCCTCTCTACTTCGACCATCATCAGTTATTTTGCTCCCCAAATAGCAAAACTCCTTTACTACCTAAAGTGTCTCATTTCCTAATCTAATTCCCTCAGCATCACCCGACTTAATTCGAATAAATTCCATTATCCCCCTTTTGCTTTTGTTGATGTTCACCTTATATCCTCCTTTCAAGACACTGTTTATTCCGTTCAACTGCTCTTCCAAGTCCCCTACTGTCTCTGACAGAATTACAATGTCACCGGCGAACTTCAAAGTTTTTATTTCTTCTTCATGGATTTTAATACCTACTCCGAATTTTTCTTTTGTTTCCTTCACTGCTTGCTCAATATATAGATTGAATAGAATCGGGTACAGGCTACAACCCTGTCTCACTCCCTTCCCAACCACTGCTTCCCTTTCATGTCCTTCGACTCTTATAACTGCCGTCTGGTTTCTGTACAAATTGTAAATAGCCTTTCGCTCCCTGTATTTTGCCCCTGTCACCTTTAGAATTTGAAAGAGAGTATTCCAGTCAACATTGTCAAAAGCTTTCTCTAAGTCTACAAATGCTAGAAACGTAGGTTTGCCTTTCCTTAATCTAGGTTCTAAAATAAGTCGTAGAGTCAGATTGCCTCACGTGTTCCAATATTTCTACAGAATCCAAACTGATCTTCCCCCAGGTCGGCAACTACTAGTTTTTCCATTCGTCTGTAAAGAATTCGCGTTAGTATTTTGCAGCCGTGACTTATTAAACTGACAGTTCGGTAATTTTCACATCTGTCAGCACCTGATTTCTTTGGGATTGGAATTATTATATTCTTCTTGAAGTCTGAGGGTATTTCACCTGTCTCATACATCTTGCTCACCAGATGGTAGAGTTTCGTCAGGGCTGGTTCTCCCAAGGTTGTCAGTATTTCTAATGGAATATTGTCTACTCCCGGGGCCTTTTTCGACTCAGGACTTTCAGTGCACTGTCAAACTCTTCACGCAGTATCATATCCCCCATTTCATCTTCATCTACATCCTCTTACATTTCCATAATATTGTCCTCAAGTACATCGCCCTTGTATAAACCCTCTATATACTCCTTCCACCTTTCTGCTTTCCCTTCTTTGCATAGAACTGGGTTTCCGTCTGAGCTCTTGATATTCAAACAAGTGGTTCTCTTTTCTCCAAAGGTCTCTTTAATTTTCCTGTAGGCAGTATCTATCTTACCACTAGTGATATAAGCCTCCACATCCTTACATTTGTCCTCTAGCCATCCCTGCTTAGCAGTTTTGCACTTCTGTCGATCTCATTTTTGAGACGTTTGTATTCCTTTTTGCCTGCTTCATTTACTGCATTTTTATATTTTCTCCTTTCATCAATTAAATTCAATATTTCTTCTGTTACCCAAGGATTTCTATTAGCCTTCGTTTTTTTATCTACTTGATCCTCTGCTGCCTTCACTACTTCATCCCTCAGAGCTACCCATTCTTCTTCTACTGTATTTCTGTCCCCCATTCCTGTAAATTGTTCCCGTATGCTCTCCCTGAAACTCTGTACAAACTGTGGTTTAGTCAGTTTATCCAGGTCCCATCTCCTGAAATTCCCACCTTTTTGCAGTTTCTTCAGTTTCAATCTGCAGTTCATAACCCCTGGCAATGTCTTACAATTTAAAACCTGGTTCCTAAATTTCTATCTTACCATTATATAATCTATCTGAAACCTGTCAGTATTTCCAGGCTTCTTTCATGTATACAACTCTGTGAAAACGTTTTGATACAATTTATGAAGCTTCCAGCGAGTTGACCTGAGTAATAAGACAGCTCAACAATGGATGTGCCCTACCCAGAATACAGAAGTTGCCAAAATGTTGGGTGCTGTTGTAAGCGAGAACAGAAATTATACGGAAGGCCTGTAAAGGTATTTTGTAAAATAAATTATTTTCCTTAATTCTGTCTCACAGTGTGCAGAACTTTTGAAATGAGCCTTGTAGTATTAGTTAAGGAGATCTTAGCCTTGGTGTAGTTCCTGGAGTAGAGTTTCATTATCACAAATCTATTCTTACTTCTATCCTGCTGCCCTGAGATTTACAACGGGTTCTGTACTTTGAAATAATTTCAGTTCATGGCCAAGTCCCTGTCGAAATACACTACAGGCCATTAAAATTGCTACACCCAGGAGAAATGCAGATGATAAACGGGTATTCATTGGACAAATATATTGTACTAAAACTGACATGTGATTACATTTTCACGCAGTTTGGGTGCATAGGTCCTGAGAAATCGGTACCCAGAACAACTACCTCTGGCCGTAATAACGGCCTTGATACGCCTGGGCGTTGAGTCAAACAGAGCTCGGATGGCGTGTACAGGTACAGCTGCCCATGCAGCTTCAACACGATACCACAGTTCATCAAGAGTAGTGACTGGCGTATTGTGACGAGCCAATTGCTCGGCCACCATTGACCAGACGTTTACAATTGGTGAGAGATCTGGAGAATGTGCTGGCCAGGGCAGCAGTCCAACATTTTCTGTATCCAGAAAGGCCCGTACAGGACTTGAAATATGCGGTAGTGCATTATCCTGCTGAAATGTAGTGTTTCGCAGGGATCGAATGAAGGATAGAGCCACGAGTCGTAACACATCTGAAATGTAACGTCCACTGTTCAAAGTGCCGTCAATGCGAAAAGAGGTAACCGAGACGTGTAACCAATGGCACCCCATACCGTCACGCCGGGTGATACGACAGTATGGCGATGCGAATACACGCTTCCACTGTGCATTCACCGCGATGTCACCAAACACGGATGCGACCATCATGATGCTGTAAAGAAAACCTGTATTCATCCGAAAAAATGACGATTTGCCATTCGTGCACCCAGGTTCGTCGTTGAGTACACCATCGCAGGCGCTCCTGTCTGTGATGCGGCGTCAAGGGTAACCGCAACCATGGTCTCAGAGCTGATAGTCAATGCTGATGCAAACGTCGTCGAACTGTTCGTGCAGATGGTTGTTGTCTTGCAAACGTCCCCATCTGTTGACTCAGGGATCGAGACGTGGCTGCACGATCCGTTACAGCCATGCAGATAAGATGACTGTCATCTCGACTGCTAGTGATACGAAGGCGTTGGGATCAAACACGGCGTTCCGTATTACCCTCCTGAACCCACCGATTCCATATTCTGCTAACAGTCATTGGATCTCGACCAACGCGAGCAGCAATGTCGCGATACGATAAACTGCAATCGGAATAGGCTACCATCCGACCTTTATCAAAGTCGGAAACGTGATGTTACGCATTTCTCCTTCGCACACGAGGCGCCACAACAAAGTTTCACCAGGGAACGCCGGTCAACTGCTGTTTGCGTATGAGAAAGTGGTTGGAAACTTTCCTGATGTGAGCACGTTGTAGGTGTCGCCACCGGCGCCAACCTTGTGTGAAAGCTGTGAAAAGCTGATAATTTGCATAACACAGCATCTTCTTCCTGTCGGTTAAATTTCGCATCTTCAGCACGTCATCTTCGTGGTGTAGCAGTTTTAATGGCCAGTAGTGTACATACCGTTCAAAATGGTTCAAATGGCTCTGAGCACTACGGGACTTAACATCTGAGGTCATCAGTCCCCTAGAACTTAGCTACTTAAACCTAACTAACCTAAGGACATCACACACATCCATGCCCGAGGCAGGATTCAAACCTGCGACCGTAGCGGTCGCGCGGTTCCAGACTGTAGCGCCTAGAACCGCTCGGCCACCCCGGCCGGCGTACATACCGTGTGGTATCACAGTGGTCACAAGCAAATAGAGCCCGAGAGGACAGATATTTTGTTAGTTCTGCTGTGCAGGATCGCCTACCTCGAGACAGGAAATGGATTTGCTTGCAGCAAGTCGTGTATCGTCACAGAGAATGCGACGACAACCGGAGCGCCACGGGCTGTCACCATGTCGACCACTGTCACGGCAACAGAAAGAGGTGTGCTATCACTGGCGCATCCAACAACACTGAACACAGGAGAGCTAGCACGTCGCCTTTTACGCCGAGTCTCGGTTCCGCGTACAGAATCGCGATGGGCGCACCCCTGTGTCGTGCTCTGAAAAGAACGAACGTCGCCAGAGTGCTTTCGTCGCCCTCATACGACCCAGTGCATGTCGCGATAGTATGGGGTGCGATTGGAATAAAAGTACGAGCACCTCTGGTTCACAAAGCCGAAAATTTGAGCAGCAGCCAATAAGATGCTGTCCTCTAGGTATAAAAGTGGGATCATGTCCATTTCTACAACAGTCACACAAAGCCCATAATGACGATGATGGAGGCAGTCATAGAAAGCTTGGGATTCTCTCTGAATCTGACGCGGCAAGTAAACCGAGAACTTATTGTCCAACGACGCTATCGCGAAAGACTTCGTAGCCGTATTAATAAACTACTGATACTCCGGTTCTACGAAACAAAGTGGTTTCTTTTCTATATACACTCCTGGAAATGGAAAAAAGAACACATTGACACCGGTGTGTCAGACCCACCATACTTGCTCCGGACACTGCGAGAGGGCTGTACAAGCAATGATCACACGCACGGCACAGCGGACATACCAGGAACCGCGGTGTTGGCCGTCGAATGGCGCTAGCTGCGCAGCATTTGTGCACCGCCGCCGTCAGTGTCAGCCAGTTTGCCGTGGCATACGGAGCTCCATCGCAGTCTTTAACACTGGTAGCATGCCGCGACAGTGTGGACGTGAACCGTATGTGCAGTTGACGGACTTTGAGCGAGGGCGTATAGTGGGCATGCGGGAGGCCGGGTGGACGTATCGCCGAATTGCTCAACATGTGGGGCGTGAGGTCTCCACAGTACATCGATGTTGTCGCCAGTGGTCGGCGGAAGGTGCACGTGCCCGTCGACCTGGGACCGGACCGCAGCAACGCACGGATGCACGCCAAGACCGTAGGATCCTACGCAGTGCCGTAGGGGACCGCACCGCCACTTCCCAGCAAATTAGGGACACTGTTGCTCCTGGGGTATCGGCGAGGACCATTCGCAACCGTCTCCATGAAGCTGGGCTACGGTCCCGCACACCGTTAGGCCGTCTTCCGCTCACGCCCCAACATCGTGCAGTCCGCCTCCAGTGGTGTCGCGACAGGCGTGAATGGAGGGACGAATGGAGACGTGTCGTCTTCAGCGATGAGAGTCGCTTCTGCCTTGGTGCCAATGATGGTCGTATGCGTGTTTGGCGCCGTGCAGGTGAGCGCCACAATCAGGACTGCATACGACCGAGGCACACAGGGCCAACACCCGGCATCATGGTGTGGGGAGCGATCTCCTACACTGGCCGTACACCACTGGTGATCGTCGAGGGGACACTGAATAGTGCACGGTACATCCAAACCGTCATCGAACCCATCGTTCTACCATTCCTAGACCGGCAAGGGAACTTGCTGTTCCCACAGGACAATGCACGTCCGCATGTATCCCGTGCCACCCAACGTGCTCTAGAAGGTGTAAGTCAACTACCCTGGCCAGCAAGATCTCCGGATCTGTCCCCCATTGAGCATGTTTGGGACTGGATGAAGCGTCGTCTCACGCGGTCTGCACGTCCAGCACGAACACTGGTCCAACTGAGGCGCCAGGTGGAAATGGCATGGCAAGCCGTTCCACAGGACTACATCCAGCATCTCTACGATCGTCTCCATGGGAGAATAGCAGCCTGCATTGCTGCGAAAGGTGGATATACACTGTACTAGTGCCGACATTGTGCATGCTCTGTTGCCTGTGTCTATGTGCCTGTGGTTCTGTCAGTGTGATCATGTGATGTATCTGACCCCAGGAATGTGTCAATAAAGTTTCCCCTTCCTGGGACAATGAATTCACGGTGTTCGTATTTCAATTTCCAGGAGTGTATTACCGGGTGGTTGTAATTAAAGTGTAGTTACTCACGGAAGTCCAGTGTGGGCTGTAATAATCATACGGCAGCGGAACTTGGTAGATATTCTAAAGCGTTAACGAGGGACCCACGTACGCTGGTAAAAAATAGTTCCAGTTTTGGCTACTAGTTGCGAATCTTCCACCATACACTGTTTTTATGTCGTTATAACATCCATTCTGTCATTTGACAAATCAGAAGTTGAGTGAACAGTATGGCTATCGAGAAGAGAGACCGCTCGCTGTCAGAGGAACTGTTTTATGTGAATGGCAGCAATTAAAGTGCTGCACTGAGACGGTATCTCCGGCCGAAAGGTCCGAGGAGAGGTCCGAAGTCATTAAATGGTTTAAAGGAGCTGGTAATGAAATCCGAAAACACGGGTGAGCTTGGTGTAGCCCCTGGAAGAAGACGTTATTGACGAGGTTGCTGTTGCTTTAGCTGAGCATGCAGCAGGTGCCCCAGATAGTGATAGTGCGCGTGCATTGTCAAGAGTATTGTCTATCCCATGTTCAACAGTACGAAAAGTTATGCGTTCTCGTACACTGTTACCCGTACAAAATACAGACTGTGCAGCAACTGAAACCATGTGATCCACAGCAGTGTTCTGAATGTGCTCTTGGTTCCTGGCATGGATCGAAACTCATGACATGTTGCCGGACAATATTTTATGGGGTGACGTGAAACATTTTACACTACAGTGTGCAGTGAATACACAGAACTGCCAAATCTGGTGTACTATTAGCCGCGTTTTCTGTACAAAGAGCCACTGCACCCGCCGTATCCGACTGTAAGGTGTGGAATCGCAAGCACCCCTATTCTCGATCCATTCTTCTTTGAAGAGGATACGCCTATAGAGCCTGCCAGACGTACGTGACGTCTGCACATTATCGAGGCCTCCAGCATGTGATTCTAGGTTTGGAAGAGCGCAGCTGTGTGGAAACAAACGTTTTCATGCAAGATGGGCCAGCATCTCACGTCGGTCGCCCAGTGAAAGATCTGTTAAATGCAACGTCCCTCTCATCTCGAGAACTGTTCCAGACGCATGGCCTGAAATATCATCTGATCTGAATTCATGTGAATTTTGGCTGTGGGAATATTCAAAAGAATGCGTTCAACAAGGACACGTTTAGCCTGTACCCGACCTGAAGGCCAGTATGCAGAAACCTGTTGCTCACATTCCAACGGCACTGCTGCAAGAGAATTTTCATCACGTCGTTTTACGAATGCGTCTCATATTGAACAAATTGTGTAAGTGGCGGTTAATAATTAAATCAACACTATGCTCTTCCGCCCACTTCCCGTTCCTAATTCATTACATATGGAAGCACTTCTATACGTCTTTCTCAAATTCTTAGCTCCAGTTTTGCACCAAATGGCAAAAAATTTGAACTAATTTTCTACAATGTAAATCTGTTTTGCGTTAATGCATTAGTATATCTACCAACTTTCGCTGTCATACAATAATTGCAGCCCAAACTGGACCTCGGTCAGTAGCTGCCCTTCCGTTATAACCACCCGGTTCTAACATGAGCTGTGAGTGTATGTATACGTTTACATATCTTATACGTTTAAGTGTGTGTGTGTGTGTGTGTGTGTGTGTGTGTGTGTGTGTTCTTGCGCGCATTTCCGTGAACGTGTGTGTTCTCATTCATTACTTAATGTGTCGTGCATAGTAGCAGGCATGTAGCATCGACTGTAAAATTGATTAATTGACAGTTGGTCTTCGAAACTATCAGTATTCAAAAGTTCGGCGAGAATCATCCACTGTAATACACCTGGTAACTAGATTATGGCGTAGTGTGCCGATAAAACAGTAGCATAAATTGACGTCCACCTCACCGACATTGTCATCAAAGATAGAATTTGAATTTTGACGAAGTTCAGCATGGACTGGTCTGCCGTAAGCGCGTTAGTTTGGACTGAATTGCTGATAAACACTGTTCGTTTACATTTCAAACTTTGCAGGGATAAACATTTATGTATACAGGATTAGTGACCTGGAACCGTATTCAAAACAGGTAATGCAAGTCAATCCATATTCACAAGCTGGGTGCATAAATGATTTCTGTCCTCATAAACCTGGTTGCACAGTAGTTCAGTCTAGATTTTTTACCACTGTGAGGTAGAGAACAACTAGTTTTTATTGCTGATACTTGCATTTAACTTAAACATTTGGTATCAATAACTGAAAAATAAAATATTAAAACATGAGAGCCATGCTTCGTAACTAGAATTGCTGGTTTCGTTTATTTTTCTTATCCAGTACTTCTAGATTCGAAGAAAAGTGCTACTGAAAAGGCCAGAAATGTGTGCGTGTTCCTCATACACCCGTTTTCATCTCGCTTCTGACAAGTGCTGAAGTCCTTGTTGGCAGGAATGCCTTAAGTGTATTTCATTCTGATTATCTAAATTTATTATTCATTTAAGACAGTGATATCTGTTCCGTGATCGTGTAACAATACGGAACAAAAAATAAGTAGAACAAAACTAATCTTTTATGCTCTCGTTTCAAATGTTTTGAATGTCATTGAACTTAGTACATCTGGAAAGTGCTCACTTATCAAGTTCGACTATCGGTCTCGTAATCACTCTTACGTTCTTATATACAGTGTGATTCCGTGATGACTGCGACACAAACTTTCAGATATGGTAGGGAAGCGCAAGCGTGTCATTCTGAGGTGAAGAACCCCGATCAGGAAAGGTCCGAATCGAAAATTGTAAACAAACTGAGAAAATTTCAAAGTACAGTGGGTTTCCTGATGATGATAAAAGTTCAACTTGACCCATTTTTGTTGCATATTTATTTATCTGTATAACTTGCACAAGGGGCTATACCCAAGAACATTGTTCAAAATGGCGGCCCACTGAATCTGTGAGTCGACAAAATGTCGAACAATTCTCCCACTATCACCATCATTTTCAGCTTCTTCATGAATTTCATAAAAATCCTTCATAATATTAAGTGTATATCGAGCACCTGCAGGTAACTTTAATCTCTTCATGAACCACCTTGAAGCTGTACTGGCCCATTTAACAACCAAAAACAAAGAAATAGTGGTTGTTGGTGACTTCAGTGTAGATTTCCTTAAAAACTCTCCAAATAAGAACTTATTTGAGTTAGTAACACTATCATTCAACTTAATTCCCACTGTGAAGTTACGAATCTGTGAGTCGACAAAATATCGAACAATTATCTCACTATCACCATCATTTTCAGCTTCTTCATTAATTTCATAAAAAATCCTTCATAACATATCGAGGACCTGCAGGTAACTTTAATCTCTTCATAAACCACATTGATGTTGTACTGGCCCATTTAACAACCAAAAGCAAAGAAATAGTGGTTGTTGGTGACTTCAGTGTAGATTTCCTTAAAAACTCTCCAAATAAGAACTTATTTGAGTTAGTAACACTATCATTCAACTTAATTCCCACTGTAAAGTTACTAAATAGGCCAGCCAATTGCTCACAACAGCCATTGATAATATCTACACAGAAAAGTCCAATGAACAAAACTATACTACAAAACCAATAGTCAATGGCCTCTCAGACCATGGCATGCAGTTCCTTCTGTTAAATATTAATACTGAACAGTACATAAAATCTGTTAAATCTGAACTCAAGAGGGTAATCAATAACCCAAAAATTGATTGCTTTACGACCTCCTCAGAGACATTCACTGGAGTGATGTTTACAGTGCTCATGGCATGAATGAAAAATATAACACTTTTGCTAATAAAGTCCGCAACAGTACTGGTGTTGATGCTATAGTACATTACAATAAATACTGCAAAATATTAAAGACTGTAATATGGACATCAAAGCAAATATATTAAAAGGAAAAGATAGTCATATCAGATACAAAATAAAGACAATTTGGGATATAGTGAAGGAGGAGGCCGGTAGAACCAGTCATGCAAATAACATTAAGAGAATATGATACATTGGTGACAGATGTGTATAGTGTTGCAGAACCTTTTAACAAACATTTTTAACTGTTACTGAAAAGATGGGGTTGTCAGGTTCTGTAGATGCTGCCATGGGATACCTCAGACCAGACATTTCAAGTAACTTCCATAATATGAATTTGACTCTCACTACCACAGCAGAAGTAATGTCCATCATAAAATCTAAAAAACCAAACACAGCTAGTGGGTATGATGAAATATGAACAAAGTTAATTAAAGAATGTGATTCTGAGTTAAGTAACGTATTAGGCTACATGTGTAACCAGCCATTTATCAGTGGAATATTTCCTGAATAGTTGAAATATGCTGGAGTGAAGCCACTGTTCTAGAAGGGAGATAAAGTAATAGCGTCAAATTTCTGTCCAGTTTCAGTTTTGCCAGCATTCTCAAAAATTTTAGAAAAGGTAATGTACAATCGGATTTATAACCATCTTGTTGTTGTTGTTGTGGTCTTCAGTCCTGAGACTGGTTTGATGCAGCTCTCCATGCTACTCTATCCTGTGCAAGCTTCTTCATCTCCCAATACGTACTGCAGCCTACATCCTTCTCAATCAGTTTAGTGTATTCATCTCTTGGTCTCCCTCTACGATTTTTACCCTCTACGCTGCCCTCCAATACTAAATTGGTGATCCCTTGATGCCTCAGAACATGTCCTACCAACCGATCCCTTCTTCTAGTCGAGTTGTGCCACAAACTTCTCTTCTCCCCAATCCTATTCAGTATCTCCTCATTAGTTATGTGATCTACCCATCTAATCTTCAGTATTCTTCTGTAACACCACATTTGGAAAGCTTCTATTCTCTTCTTGTCTAAACTATTTATCGTCCATGTTTCACTTCCATAAATGGCTACACTCCTTACAAATACTTTCAGAAACGACTTCCTTACACTGAAGTCCATACTCGATGTTAACAAATTTCTCTTCTTCAGAATCGCTTTCCTTGCCATTGCCAGTCTACATTTTATATCCTCTCTACTTCGACCATCATTAGTTACTTTGCTCCCCAAATAGAAAAAATCATTTACTACTTTAAGTGTCTAATTTCCTAATCTAATACCCTCAGCATCGCCCGACTTAATTCGACTACATTCCATTATTCTCGTTTTGATTTTGTTGATGTTCATCTTATATCCTCCTTTCAAGACCCTGTCCATTCCGTTCAACTGCTCTTCCAAGTCATTTGCTGTCTCTGACAGAATTACAATGTCATCGTCAAACCTTAAAGTTTTTATTTCTTCTCCATGGATTTTAATACGTACTCCGAATTTTTCTTTTGTTTCCTTCACTGCTTGCTCAATATATAGATTGAATAGAATCGGGGACGGGCTACAACCCTGTCTCACTCCCTTCCCAACCACTGCTTTCCTCTCATGCCCCTCGACTCTTATAACTGCCATCTGGTTTCTTTACAAGTTGTAAATAGCCTTTTGCTCCCTGTATTTTACCCCTGCCACCTTCAGAATTTGAAAGAGATTATTCCAGTCAACATTGTCAAAAGCTTTCTCCAAGTCTACAAATGCTAGAAACGTAGATTTGCCTTTTCTTAATCTAGCTTCTAAGATAAGTCGTAGGGTCAGTATTACCTCACGTGATCCAATATTTCTACGGAATCCAAACTGATCTTCCCCGAGGTCGGCTTCTACCAGTCTTTCCATTCGTCTGTAAAGAATTTGCGTTAGTATTTTGCAGCCGTGACTTATTAAACTGACAGTTCGGTAATTTTCACATCTGTCAACGCCTGCTTTCTTTGGGATTGGAATTATTATATTCTTCTTGAAGTCTGAGGGTATTTCGCCTGTCTCATACATTTCGCTCACCAGATGGTAGAGTTTTGACATGACTGGTTCTCCCAAGGCTGTCAGTAGTTCTAATGGAATATTGTCTACTCCCGGGGCCTTGTTTCGACTCAGGTCTTTCAGTGCTCTGTCAAACTCTTCACGCAGTATCGTATCTCCCATTTCATCTTCATCTACATCCTCTTCCATTTCCATAATATTGTCCCTCAAGAACATCGCCCTTGTATAGTCCCTCTATGTACTCCTTCCACCTTTCTGCTTTCCCTTCTTTGCTTAGAACTGGGTTTCCATCTGAGCCCTTGATATTCATACAAGTGGTTCTCTTTTCTCCAAAGGTCTCTTTAATTTTCCTGTAGGCAGTATCTACCTTACACCTAGTGAGGTAAGCCTCTACATCCTTACATTTGTCCTCTAGCCATGCCTGCTTAGCCATTTTGCGCTTCCTGTCGATCTCATTTTTGAGACGTTTGTATTCCTTTTTGCCTGCTTCATAACCATCTTATCACAAATAATATACTGCCAAAGTCGCAGTTCCGATTTCTAAAGGTTATGATATTGAGAAGGCTATCTACACTCTGAAAATACACTTAATTCAGTAGACAAAATATTGCTGGTGACTGGCATATTTTGTGATCTGTCAAAGACATTTGACTATGTAAATCACAATATCCTTTTAAGTAAATTAAAATATTGTGGTGTAGCAGGAAATGCTGCAAAATGGTTCAAATCTTATATCTCTGGCCGGAAACAAAAGGTGTTATTAGGAAAGAGACATGTATTATGCTGTCAGGCATCACCAACTGGGAACTAATTACATGTGGGGTCACACAAGGGTCCATCTTTTTCTTCTACATCTACATCTACATTTATACTCCGCAAGCCACCCAACGGTGTGTGGCGGAGGGCACCCTACGTGCCACTGTCATTATCTCCCTTTCCTGTTCCAGTCGCGTATGGTTCGCGGGAAGAACGACTGTCTGAAAGCCTCTGTGCGCGCTCTAATCTCTCTAATTTTACATTCGTGATCTCCTCGGGAGGTATAAGTAGGGGGAAGCAATATATCCGATACCTCATCCAGAAACGCACCCTCTCGAAACCTGGCGAGCAAGCTACACCGCGATGCAGAGCGCCTCTCTTGCAGAGTCTGCCACTTGAGTTTGTTAAACATCTCCGTAACGCTATCACGGTTACCAAATAACCCTGTGACGAAACGCGCCGCTCTTCTTTGGATCTTCTCTATCTCCTCCATCAACCCGATCTGGTACGGATCCCACACTGATGAGCAATACTCAAGTATAGGTCGAACGAGTGTTTTGTAAGCCACCTCCTTTGTTGATGGACTACATTTTCTAAGGACTCTCCCAATGAATCTCAGCCTGGTACCCGCCTTACCAACAATTAATTTTATATGATCATTCCACTTCAAATCGTTCCGCACGCATACTCCCAGATATTTTACAGAAGTAACTGCTACCAGTGTTTGTTCCGCTATCATATAATCATACAATAAAGGATCCTTCTTTCTATGTATTCGCAATACATTACATTTGTCTATATTAAGGGTCAGTTGCCACTCCCTGCACCAAGTGCCTATCCGCTGCAGATCTTCCTGCATTTCTCTACAATTTTCTAATGCTGCAACTTCTCTGTATACTACAGCATCATCCGCGAAAAGCCGCATGGAACTTCCGACACTATCTACTAGGTCATTTATATATATTGTGAAAAGCAATGGTCCCATAACACTCCCCTGTGGCACGCCAGAGGTTACTTTAACGTCTGTAGACGTCTCTCCGTTGATAACAACATGCTGTGTTCTGTTTGCTAAAAACTCTTCAATCCAGCCACACAGCTGGTCTGATATTCCGTAGGCTCTTACTTTGTTTATCAGTCGACAGTGCGGAACTGTATCGAACGCCTTCCGGAAGTCAAGAAAAATAGCATCTACCTGGGAGCCCGTATCTAATATTTTCTGGGTCTCATGAACAAATAAAGCGAGTTGGGTTTCACACGATCGCTGTTTCCGGAATCCATGTTGATTCCTACATAGCAGATTCTGAGTTTCCAAAAACGACATGATACTCGAGCAAAAGACATGTTCTAAAATTCTACAACAGATCGACGTCAGAGATATAGGTCTATAGTTTTGCGCATCTGCTCGACGACCCTTCTTGAAGACTGGGACTACCTGTGCTCTTTTCCAATCATTTGGAACCTTCTGTTCCTCTAGAGACTTGCGGTACACGGCTGTTAGAAAGGGGGCAAGTTCTTTCGCGTACTCTGTGTAGAATCGAATTGGTATCCCGTCAGGTCCAGTGGACTTTCCTCTGTTGAGTGATTCCAGTTGCTTTTCTATTCCTTGGACACTTATTTCGATGTCAGCCATTTTTTCGTTGGTGCGAGGATTTAGAGAAGGAACTGCAGTGCGGTCTTCCTCTGTGAAACAGCTTTGGAAAAAGGTGTTTAGTATTTCAGCTTTACGCTTGTCATCCTCTGTTTCAATGCCATCATCATCCCGGAGTGTCTGGACATGATGTTTCGAGCCACTTACTGATTTAACGTGAGACCGGAACTCCCTAGGATTTTCTGTCAAGTCGGTACATAGAATTTTACTTTCGAATTCACTGAACGCTTCACGCATAGCCCTCCTTACGCTAACTTTGACATCGTTTAGCTCCTGTTTGTCTGAGAGGTTTTGGCTGCGTTTAAACTTGGAGTGAAGCTCTCTTTGCTTTCGCAGTAGTTTCCTAACTTTGTTGTTGTACCACGGTGGGTTTTTCCCGTCCCTCACAGTTTTACTCGGCACGTACCTGTCTAAAACGCATTTTACGATTGCCTTGAACTTTTTCCATAAACACTCAACATTCTCAGTGTCGGAACAGAAATTTTCGTTTTGATCTGTTAGGTAGTCTGAAATCTGCCTTCTATTACTCTTGCTAAACAGATAAACCTTCCTCCTTTTTTTATATTCCTATTAACTTCCATATTCAGGGATGCTGCAACGGCCTTATGATCACTGATTCCCTGTTCTGCACATACAGAGTCGAAAAGTTCGGGTCTGTTTGTTATCAGTAGGTCCAAGATGTTATCTCCACGAGTCGGTTTTCTGTTTAATTGCTCGAGGTAATTTTCGGATAGTGCACTCAGTATAATGTCACTCGATGCTCTGTCCCTACCACCCGTCCTAAACATCTGAGTGTCCCAGTCTATATCTGGTAAATTGAAATCTCCACCTAAGACCATAACATGCTGAGAAAATTTATGTGAAATGTATTCCAAATTTTCTCTCAGTTGTTCTGCCACTAATGCTGCTGAGTCGGGGGGTCGGTAAAAGGAGCCAATTATTAACCTAGCTCGGTTGTTGAGTGTAACCTCCACCCAAGTTTGTTTTGTTTGCCGATGAAACAAATATTGCAATAAACAGCAAATCAAGTGTAGTCTTTAAAAGATCGGCTAGTAAAACATTTGTGGATATTAATCACTGGTTCCTAGCCAATTCTTTGTCACTAAACTTTGAAAAAACACACTACATGCAGTTCGGAACTTGTAAGGGGTGTCTCACGAGTATATACCTAACATATGATGACAAACAGATAGAAGAAGTTGACAGTGTTAAATTCTTGGGATTACAGGTTGATAATAAATTCAACTGGGAGGAGCACACCACAGAACTGCTGAAGTGTCGAAACAAATCTCTATTTGGAATGCGACTTCTGTCAGACATAGGAATATAAAAATTAAAAAGCTGGCATACTATGCTTACTTTCACTCCATAATGTCATATGGGATTATTTTTTAGGGTAATTCATCAAGCCAGGCTAAAGTTTTCCGGGCACAAAAACGTCCAATAAGAGTTATATGAATTCAAGAACATCCTGCAGAGGATTGATTGGAGAACTAGGGATACTAACTACTGCTACCCAATATATTTATTCCTTACTGAAATTTGTCATGAAAATATATCACTTTTTCAAGCCAACAGCTCAGTTCATGGAATAAATACTAGAAATAAGAATAATCTTCACAAGGATTTAAAGTCACTTACTCTTGTACAAACACTTGTGCATTATTGAGGAACACACTTTTTCAATAACGTGCCAGCAGCCATAAAAAGCTTAACAAACAATGAAATTCAGTTTAATAGGAGCCTAAAGGATTTATTTGTGGCCAAATCCTTCTACTCCATTGATGTGTTTCTCAGTAGAACCAACTGATTTTATAAAGTACAATCCAACTTCTGCACCATTTCAGTGCAGTAATGTGTTCATTGTAAATAAGTATTGTAGTAGTTCTATTGTATGTTTATTACCTTATAAATAAATAATACATTTTTTTTAAATTTTAAAGCCAGTGTATTAATGCGTTATTAGTAAATGAGTCTTGTAAAATGATCCTTTCATATAGCGTTAATTATAAAAATGACAATCATTCCACTGGGGACCTGTTGAAGGTACATAAGCTTATTTGTTTTAGTTGTAAATATTTGTCATGTATTGTTGTTTTTCTGACATGTTCTACATCCTGGAGGACCTCCTCACTACGTATCAATTGGAATGAAAGTAAATATAATCTAATATTCTTCATGAATTAGGCCATTTGATCTTCTGCGAACGTCTATTTCTTCTCTCTTCTATTTGGTCTGCCCAGTCAGCGGATTCCATACACGAATATGTCGATAGGCAGAAGATAGTAGAAATCCAGGCGCCTATAAAAAGATTGATGCGCGAAGCATAGAACACAATCAACCGTCATACCTTAGCGAAATATCTTGCTGACAGCTCAAGAAAATTCTGGTCCTACGTAAAATCTAGTGAGGGTCGAAGCCTTCTCTCCAGTCCCTCATCGATCAGCCTGTTGCGGCAACAGAAGGAAGTAAAGAGAAAGCAGAAGTTTTAAATTTAGCGTTTAAAACAGCACTGAGACAGGAGCGTCGTTCATCGTTTGATTGTCCGACATACACCTGTATGGAGGAGACACAAATAGGCATACTTGGTCTGAGAAACAGCTGAAAGAGTTTAAAACAAACAAATCACATTGTCCGGATAGAATCTTAATTCAGTTTTCCAGAAAGTAGATTTGGGCACTAACCCCTTACTTAGCTTACACTTACCGCAAATCTTTTGCCCAGTGCAGGGTCTCAACCGCTTTGAAAAACGCACATGTACATAGGAAGGGTAAAAAAAACGGACCAGAAAACTTACGGATCAGT
This sequence comes from Schistocerca cancellata, assembly GCF_023864275.1. Classification (NCBI taxonomy): domain Eukaryota; kingdom Metazoa; phylum Arthropoda; class Insecta; order Orthoptera; family Acrididae; genus Schistocerca; species Schistocerca cancellata. Next base: position 167,968,746 of record NC_064632.1, read on the forward strand.
TGCTTTAACATCAGTTTACTGCAGAATTCTTGGGCATATTCAATGTTCGGATAAAAGAATTTTCTTGAGAAAGAAAAGTTTCTGTCCACAAATTCAGAACGGACTTAGAAAGAATCACTCGAGCGAAATTCAGCTCGTCCTTTTTTCACATGGTGTCCTGAGAATCATGGACGAAGGACAGAGAACAGATTTCATATTTCTACATTTCCAGAAAGCGTTTTCACAGTGCCGCTCTGCAGATTATTAATGAAGAAACGTGCATACCGAACAACTTCTCAGATATGTGGATGGATCGAAGACTTCTTAAATAATTGAACCTAGCAGGTTATCTTCATCAGAGACAATGATATCGTCGGCAGTACCCCAGGAGAGCCCTTGCTCCCTACATACAGTACATACACGATCTGACGGATACGGTGAGCAGTAATCTGCGACTCTTTACTGATGACACTGTAGAGGGCATAGGATGACTTGGAGGGAGTGTCTAATTGGTGTGCTGAGCGGTAGTTTGCTTGAAATGTAGAAAAATGTCAGTTAATGCAGATGAGAAGGAAAAATAGCCTGTAATGTTGGAATACAACGTTAGTAGTGTGCTGCTCTAAGACCTCGGTTTATTGAGAGAATTTTAGGAAAGTGTAGCTCATCTTTAAAGGAGACGGCTTATAGGACACTAGTGCAACCCTTTCTGCAGTAATGTTCGAGAGTTTAGGTTTCTTACGAAGTGGGATTAAAGAAAAGCTTCGACGCAATTCAGAAGCGAGCAGATAGCTTGTTATCGGTAGGTTCGATCGACAAGTGAGTACTACGGAGATGCTTTGTGAACTTGAAGGGAAATCCCTGGAAGAAAGGCAATGTTCTTTTCGCGAAACGCTATTGAGAAAGTTAAGAGAACCGGCATTTTCAGCTGACTGCAGAACAATTCTGCTGCTGCCAATGTACAGTGTGGTTGTAATTAAAGTCTCGCTATCTGAGCCCGTTAGACAGAAAACAAAATACCATATGCATATTCAGCTTCATACGAACGATTTTCAAACTGTGCACTGCAGAATTTCTGTTGTTAGTAGCGTTAGCCATATGAGTAGCATTTGGGCCCCGGCACTAGTAAGGCAATGTAGGGTTGAAGCACAACCATTCAGTGTGCATTACAGCTGCTGACAGACAATGTGAATCTCGAAAAAAGAACAGTACATTACTCGTAAATCTGTTTGATCAAAACAGCGGCAACACTGTTGCTGTTCTTCCCGAGTACCGACACATTACAGGAGTACGGAGAAGTTCTCTTCTCGCACCGGGATTGAAGAACGTGATTCGAAAGTTCGAATTAGCTGGCAGTTCGGGAATTGTTGCTGGGCGAGGCCGACGGACAACTGCGGAACAAATTGTGGTACAAGACACATTCCGCCATGTTCCGTATGCCTGCTTTTGGAATATTTATGCAGATGTAGACATGCCGACGGCCTTGCCATGTTAACACCCGTTCCCTGCAGCTCACCGAATTTAAGCGCTGTCAGGTTTGGCTACCACTTGAACGGGTGACGTGTTCGGGTCTGCCGAGTGCTGTTGGCCACCGAGGTGCCAGCCCTTGTGAGGCCAATTGAGGAGCTACTTGACGCAGAGGTCACGAAAACTGAGAACGGTCGAGAGAGTGATGTGCTAACCACATGCTCCTCCATTTCCGCACCCTGTGACGTCGAACGGATGAGAGTGACACGGTGGTCGGTCAGTACCACTGGGCCTTCCGAGGCCTGTTCTGATGGATGCTGGTATGTAGACATGATATCTCCAGTTTTCACATTATTCTAAGATTTCATCATTTAAGCTATAAACATTGAGAGGCCGCCATATGTCCTCACTCCTACATCTACATTTACGTGATTACTCTGCTATTCACAATAAAGTGCCTGGCAGAGGGCTCAATGAAATACCTTCAAGCTGTCTCTCTACCGTTCCACTCTCGAACGGCACGCGGGAAAAAAGAGCATTTACATTTTTCTATGTGAGCCCTGATTTCTCTTATTCTAACGTGATGGTCATCTACCCATGTAGGTTGGTGGCAACAGAATGTTTTCGCAATCGGAGGAGAAAACTGGTGATTGAAATTTCATGAGAAGATCCCGTCCCTACGAAAAACGCCTTTGTTTTAATGATTGCCGCTCCAATTCACGTATCATGTCTGTAATACTATCTCCCCTATTTCACGATAATACAAAACGAGCTGCCTTTCTTTGTACTTCTTCGATGTCATCCGTCAGTTCCACCCGATGCGGATCCCACACCGCACTGCAATACTGCAGAATAGGGCGGACAAGCGTGGTGTAAGCAGTCCTTTTAGTAGACCTGTTGCACCTTCTAAGTGTTCAGCCAACGAATCGCTGTCTTTGGTTTGCTCTACCCACAATATTATCTACGTGATCGTCCCAGTTTAGGTTATTTGTAATTGTAATCCCTAAGTATTTAGTTGAATTTACAGCCCTCAGATTTGTGTGACTTACTGCGTAGTCGAAATTTAGCGGATTTCTTTTAGTAATCATGTGAATAACTTCACACTTTTCTTTATTCAGGGTCAATTGCAACTTTTCGCACCATACAGATATCTTATCTAAATCATTTTGCAAGTCGTTTTGATCATCTGATGACTTTACAAAAAAATTGTTCAAATGGCTCTGAGCACTATGGGACTCAACATCTTAGGTCATAAGTCCCCTAGAACTTAGAACTACTTAAACCTAACTAACCTAAGGACATCACACACCCATGCCCGAGGCAGGATTGGAACCTGCGACCGTAGCAGTCCCGCGGTTCCGGACTGCAGCGCCAGAACCGCTAGACCACCGCGGCCGGCGATGACTTTACAAGACGATAAATGACATCATCTGCAAACAATCTAAGACGGCTACTCAGATTGTCTCCTATGTCGTTAATATAGATCAGGAACTTCCTTGAGGAACGCCGGATATTACTTCTGTTTTACTCGATGACTGTCCGTCTATTACTACGAACTGTGACCTTTCTGACGAAATCACGAATCCAGTCGCACAACTGACGCTATACTACGTAGGCACGCAGTTTGGTTAGAAGACGCTCGTGAGGAACGGTGTCGAAAGCCTTCTGGAAATCTAAAAATATGGAATCAATTTGACATCTCCTGTCGATAGCACTAATTACTTCATGAGTATATTCTTCATGAGTATAATCTTCTACAAACGCAGCATTGTTTTCTTCCTTACTTTACTTCATAATCTCCTACTTACCGCACCACACATTCTCTTAACTTTTTTATAATTTTTTACATATAACAAGTTCTTCACTAGGTGCGAGTGTGCAACCAAGAAAAGTACATTACCTGACCTTTTTAATGGATTTCGTGCTAATAATAAACTTGCAGATAACTTGAGATTTACTATAAAAGGCTACTCATTCTGTTTAAGGAAACAAAATTTAAAAGTTTTGCTGTTCCATTATGGATACTACATCTCGTTAATTAGTACATTCTCAGAATTTAAAATTGTTACCTGGTTGCTGACAATCAAGAATCTCAAGACAATTTATGTCATTGTGAAAACCATTTTCTACCAATATCAATACAGAAAACTACGACCGGACACTTTTTGGAATATATGTTTATTTCCGTAAACTAGTTTCCAAATATTTTCGGGCTTATCGCATGGGAGCCACATTTTTATTTCTGTAACGTTGCGCTTGATACTGGCACTGTGACGAGAAGACGAATAACTTCCACACATCACTATCATTGATAGTTATATGTCCAGTTCTGTCGTTATGTCGAAATTTGAGTTGTTTTACTCATTGCGGCGTTATGAACCGCACCGTAACGATTATTCTCCACGCAGCTTCCGTTTCAAATTCCCTATTGGTTATAGATTAATCATGTTTCACTACAAATTTAAGCATTGGCTGATTGTTAGCGTAAATCTGCCAGCATCCAGAAGGTGCTGAACAGATCTACATCCACATCTACATGGATACTCTGAAAATCACATTTACGTGTCTGGTAGAAGATTCATCGAACCACCTTCGCAATAATTCTCTTTTATTCCAGTCTCGTACAGCGCGCGGAAAATCGAACACCTGTATCTTTCCGTGCGATCTCTGATTTATCTTATTTTATTATGATGATCGTTTCTCCCGATGTAGGGAGGCGGCAACAAAATATTTCCGTATTCGGAGGAGAAAGTTGGTGAATGCAATTTCGTGAGAAGATTTCGTCGCAGCGAAAAATGCCTTTCTTTTAATGATGTCCAACCCAAATCCTGTATCATTTCTGTGACACTCTCTCCCATATTTCCCGATAATACAATACGTGCTGCCCTTTTTTGAAAATTTTCGATGTACTCCGTCAGTCCTATCTGGTAAGGATCCCACACCACGCAGCAGTATTCTAAAAGCGGACGGACAAGCGTAGTGTAGGCAGTCTCCTTAGTAGATATGTTACATTTTCTAACTGTCCTGCCAATAAAACGCAGTCTTTGGTTAGCCTTCCCCACAACGTTTTCTATGTGTTCCTTCCAATTTAAATTGTTCGTAATTAGTTGAATTTACGGCTTTTAGATTACACTGATTTATCGTGAAACCGAAGTTTTACGGATTCCTTTTAACACTCATGTGGGTGACCTCACACTTTTCGTTATTTAGCACCAACTTGTAACGCCGGAAATGCATATCCTCCTATTTCCATCTATTGTACTACAAATTTTTTCCTTATTTTGTTACCTGAAGATATGACGTTTCTATGTCTTTGTATATTGTAATTGTTTTACTATTTGTATATACACTCCTGGAAATGGAAAAAAGAACACATTGACACCGGTGTGTCAGACCCACCATACTTGTTCCGGACACTGCGAGACGGCTGTACAAGCAATGATCACACGCACGGCACAGCGGACACACCAGGAACCGCGGTGTTGGCCGTCGAATGGCGCTAGCTGCGCAGCATTTGTGCACCGCCGCCGTCAGTGTCAGCCAGTTTGCCGTGGCATACGGAGCTCCATCGCAGTCTTTAACACTGGTAGCATGCCGCGACAGCGTGGACGTGAACCGTATGTGCAGTTGACGGACTTTGAGCGAGGGCGTATAGTGGGCATGCGGGAGGCCGGGTGGACGTACCGCCGAATTGCTCAACACGTGGGGCGTGAGGTCTCCACAGTACATCGATGTTGTCGCCAGTGGTCGGCGGAAGGTGCACGTGCCCGTCGACCTGGGACCGGACCGCAGCGACGCACGGATGCACGCCAAGACCGTAGGATCCTACGCAGTGCCGTAGGGGACCGCACCGCCACTTCCCAGCAAATTAGGGACACTGTTGCTCCTGGGGTATCGGCGAGGACCATTCGCAACCGTCTCCATGAAGCTGGGCTACGGTCCCGCACACCGTTAGGCCGTCTTCCGCTCACGCCCCAACATCGTGCAGCCCGCCTCCAGTGGTGTCGCGACAGGCGTGAATGGAGGGACGAATGGAGACGTGTCGTCTTCAGCGATGAGAGTCGCTTCTGCCTTGGTGCCAATGGTGGTCGTATGCGTGTTTGGCGCCGTGCAGGTGAGCGCCACAATCAGGACTGCATGCGACCGCGGCACACAGGGCCAACACCCGGCATCATGGGGAGCGACCTCCTACACTGGCCGTACACCACTGGTGATCGTCGAGGGGACACTGAACAGTGCACGGTACATCCAAACCGTCATCGAACCCATCGTTCTACCATTCCTAGACCGGCAAGGGAACTTGCTGTTCCAACAGGACAATGCACGTCCGCATGTATCCCGTGCCACCCAACGTGCTCTAGAAGGTGTAAGTCAACCACCCTGGCCAGCAAGATCTCCGGATCTGTCCCCCATTGAGCATGTTTGGGACTGGATGAAGCGTCGTCTCACGCGGTCTGCACGTCCAGCACGAACGCTGGTCCAACTGAGGCGCCAGGTGGAAGTGGCATGGCAAGCCGTTCCACAGGACTACATCCAGCATCTCTACGATCGTCTCCATGGGAGAATAGCAGCCTGCATTGCTGCGAAAGGTGGATATATACTGTACTAGTGCCGACATTGTGCATGCTCTGTTGCCTGTGTCTATGTGCCTGTGGTTCTGTCAGTGTGATCATGTGATGTATCAAACCCCAGGAATGTGTCAATAAAGTTTCCACTTCCTGGGACAATGAATTCACGGTGTTCTTATTTCAATTTCCAGGAGTGTATATGCATTTACTTCGATGTATAATTGGTTTGTTTTGTATATATTATTTGTATTTTTACGCTGTGTCTGGCCTAGGGAAAACTATGCTATCGAACGACTACATAGATAGGTCGTGTGGAGAACCAAAGTGCTTAGGATCTTTGGTAGTGTTAACTCTGCCGCATGGAGCGCGGGCAGAGCAGAGTCTGGCTGGAGTAGGGCAGTGGAGCAGGTGTGTTGTGTGACGCTCCCGCGAGTTGCCGCGATTTCGGGGTTTGCAACATGTAATTGCGCTCGACTTGCTATGTTAGTTTCTGACATGGCGTCGCGGACGGGAAACGTTAGCTTGCACACATCAAGAGCCTGTTACGGCTGGTGACCGTGTCGAGAAGAAGGCGCACCAACATCAGCTTCTGCAACAGCTACGGCTGACAATGAGTGATTGTCGCCACCTCCTCGACCGACGCTTTCAAACCTTCAATCAACCAACAAGGAAGACTAAAAGCACGTAAAGTTTTAGAACTGTATGGCAGACCTCAGCTTTTCAAACTGTTACATTTTTCTCACTAAATTACAGCAACGTAGCATGAACCTTTGTTGCTCATTGTCCCAATTGCATTACCAAGCAGGGTCCTTTCCTTTTCCGAAATGAACTCGAGTGTCGTTGAAATTCATACGCCAGCATTAAAGTAATAGCATTCCATTTCACTGCTTTAATTTCAAAGTTCAGTTAAAGTATTCATAGCTGGCTAAAATATTTAGATTACATAAGCAGAAATTAAGAGTGCGAGTTTTGTTACCATATTTTAGCTTACTTGTGACTGCAGCTCAGCTTGGTACGTACTAAATTTTACTATTGTTAATTGTTCAGAATCATTTAATTCTAGTTCAAAGTTAAATCTCTTGTTTCTAAATTGCGTAGATTCAAGTAGCTTTTGAAATGATTGTTGAGGTGGCCCAAGACTAACGTTATTTTATTGAATTTCGTAGTGCTTCAGAAACAAAGTTCACTATTAATTTCAGTCACTAAATTAACTTTCGATTTTCCGGTTTTATTAATTCTTTTGTTAAGTCAGAGTGTAGAAAACTTATTACTTTTGGCAAACATTCAGTTTTCACACAACCCGTGTCAACCTTCAGTTGCCACGCTTTTAGTGCTAATTATATGTGCAATAACCATTCTTTTTCAGTTATTATAGTATTTGTCCGTAGGACTGGCGACCGTAATTCTCCCCAAATCTCAAACTGTTAACGTAACGACCGCACATTTACTTTCTTTATTTACTTTACCCCCTTTTAAAATTAATTTCCACCAGTTTCATTTGCATTTTTCCTTTCAATTTAGATGTAACTCTTTCCTCCCTCTTTACCGACAGATCAACTTCGGTGACGATTGCTTTTCCCAAAGTTCCATTAAGTACACGCGGTTTAATTTTTACTGTCATTAAGGTCGATAAGTGAGGGGGAGGTTACAAACAGTCAATTTTTGCACCTTACAGATATCTTTCCTAAATCGTTATGCAATTTGTTTCGATCTTCTGATGACTTTACTAGTCGATAAACGACAGCATCATCGGCAAACAGCCTACGACGGCTGATCAGATTGTGTCCTAAATCGTTTATATAGATAACGAAGAGCAAAAGGGCCTATAACACTACTTTGGGGAACGCCAGAAATCACGTCTGTCTTACTCGGTGACTTTCCGTCAGTTACTACGAACTGTGACCTCTCTGAGAGGAAATCATGAATCCAGTCATATAACTGAGACTATATTCTATAAGCACGGAATTTCACTACAATCCGCTTGTGTGGTACAGCGTCAAAAGCCCTCTGGAAATCTAGAAATACGGAATCAGTTTGAAATCCCTTGTCAATAGCACTCAATACTTAGTGTGACTAAAAAGCTAGTTGCGTTTCACAAGAACGGAGTTTTCTAAATCCTGTTGACTGTGTGTCAATAGACTGTTCTCTTCGAAGTAATGCACAATAATGTTCCAAAACGCTGCTGAAATCGTAGTTGATGACATGGACCTGTAATTTAGTGGATTACTCCTACTACCTTACTTGAATATCGGTGTGACCTGTGCAACTTTGCAGTTTTTGGGCACGGATCTTTCGTCGAGCGAACGATTGTGTATGATTGTTAAGTATGGAGCTATTTTCTCAGCACACTCTGAAAGGAACCTAACTAATGTACAGCATGGCCCGCAAGACTTGCTTTTGTTAAGTGATTTAATTTGCTTCACTACTCCGATGGTATCTATTCCTACGTTACTCATGTTGTTGCTGTTCTTGATTCGAATTCTGGAATGCTAATTTCGTCTTCTTTGTTGAAGGAATTTGGGAAAGCTCTCTTTAGTAACTATGCTTTGGCAGACAGTATTTCCATTGCTATCGCGCAGAGAAGACATTGATTGTGTCTTGCTGGTAGCGTACTTCACATACGACCAGAATCTCTTTCGATTTTCTGCGAGCTTTCGAGACAATGTTTCATTGTGGAAATTATTATAAGGATCTCGCACTGAAGTTCGCGCTAAATTTTGAGCTTCTGTAAAAGATCGCCAATCTTGGAGACTTGGCTTCCGTTTAAAATATGCATGTTTTTTGTTGTTTCTGCAACAGTGTTCTGACTGGTTTTGAGCACCAAGGAGGATCAGCTCCGCCGTTCGTTAATTTATTTGGTATTAATCTCTCAATTGCTGCCGATACTATTTCTTTGAATTCAAGCCACATCTGGTCTGCACTTTGTTAATTTGGAAGGAGTGGAGACTGTCTCTCAGGAAGGCGTAAATTATAAAGATCTTCAGTCTCAAGATATAACAAACAGGGTGTTTATAGTTAAACTTGCGCTGCTTGAGATGGCTCACATATGAAAGGAGTGGTAGTAGGACAACTAAACCTTTTGGAAACATTTTTTAAGGACATGTGGAAGAGAAATAACGGTTAAAACATTTTAATTTGCACATGAGGGATAACATTTATTAATTGTGTACTGTATTTAAGTTCCAGGTTACAAACGTTGTTCAGTGTGACGATCAACTGCATCCACGACAGACTGGAATCGCGCTAGAGATTACTCTACTGTTGTCCGAAACGTTTAGCTTACAGTGTGTGTTAGCTAGTGTCCCGTTGTCAAACCCTGTCCTTCAGGGAAGAAGGGGGTGGGGGTGCAACAGACGGCCGAGGGTGAGCGGGGATGCTAGCTAATATCTGAGTGGACTCAGGGGTAATGGTCTAAGAAATGTTGGGTTCAAATGGTTCTGAGCACTATGGGACTTAACAGCTAAGGTCATCAGTCCCCTAGAACTTAGAACTACTTAAACGTAACTAACCTAAGGACATCACACACATCCATGCCCGAGGCAGGATTCGAACCTGCGACCGTAGCGGTCTCGCGGTTCCAGACTGGCGCGCCTAGAACCGCACAGCCACACCGGCCGGCAAGAAATGTTGGGAGCCACTCGTCTATACCTTAGAATTCCCCTGCATGTGCGTACTATAACTCACGAAAATCTGATCTCAGTGTCTCCCGCATAAAGGTGTATGAGACCACAGGGAATCCACGTTACGTGCAAACCTTAACATACTGTAGCAGAATGGTATTAAAAGTACGGATTCATTGCCCTCAGTAAGTAACAACAGCAGATTCTCTAAAAGTTTCGAACTGGGTATAATATGCCAGTGGCAGTAACCACATTATCTTTCCGAACACTGCAATTAGTCGCCTTCGGATATAACAACCGCCTACTAGCTATCTTTTGCAAGTAATTAAGTTCCACCTCTTACTTGATTGCGAGATTCCTCCAAAACAATGTCGAAGACAATGCTGCAATTTATGTCCTCATACAGAGGTGTACGGGAAGTTGGTCGAGAGGCTGAAAAACATCCTGCATCATCGAGCGCAATAATCTCGTCGAAGTTGGAAGTATACAAGATCGGACTCAGGAAAACTGCGTCCTCAAAACAGGTGCGTGGCGAACCAGCTGAGAATACTGTGTGATCACTCACCTCACTTCTGCACTACTGGAAAAGCCAGCATAGCACTACGTGTTTTTCTGTACCCAACAAGTACTGCTGGCTATACTCACAACAGATTAAGTCAAACAAATGAAACATTGTAACTGCATTTCAACATTAATCTTCCTATGTTTTATTGGGCGATTAAGCATTTTAAATCATGGCACCGGCACATTTCTGCCACTTTGTGGATGTTTCTTGAGAGGGCTGTTAGTGAATATTGGTTGTGACAGTAACACGCTATATACCATACGTGGGAACGGTGTGGTAGCTTACAGCATAATCTGTGGCTTGCTGAACTGCTGTTCACCCGAGGATGTTCGGATGGAAGTAAACGGATCGTGGCTTAACAAACCCACCAAAAATAAAAGCTGTGGTGGCTTTCTTAACTCTCAGTGATTGACCCAGTTTGCCGGCCGCGGTGGCCGTGCGGTTCTAGGCGCTCCAGTCCGGAGCCGCGCTGCTGCTACGGTCGCAGGTTCGAATCCTGCCTCGGGCATGGGTGTGTGTGATGTCCTTAGGTTAGTTATGTTTAAGTAGTTCTAAGTTCTAGTGGACTGATGACCACAGCAGTTGAGTCCCATAGTGCTCAGAGCCATTTGAACCATTTTTTTGACCCAGTTTCTGACATACTGCACGGCATTTTGAACATGAGAAAAGTCGCTGCCCGTTGCGTTCTGTGATTGCTCACACCCAGTCAAAAGGCACAAAGAACGGATGGAGAGTGATAATTTTGCAGCTGTGACAGGTCGCTCGAAGTGAATTTGTTATCCGTCCACTAAATGGACCAGCGTCGGGTGGCTCACTATAACATCGCGGCAGAAGAGCAAAGCAATCAGTGGAAACAATGGATTCGCCACTTCCGAAAAACCTGTGAGACAGACCATCACATACACTGAAGCGCCACAGAACCTGGTGTAGGCATGCGAATTCAAATACACAGATATGTAAACATGCAGAATATGGCGCTGCGATCTGCAACACCTATATAAGATAACGAGTGTCTGGTTACAATGGCAGGTTATCAAGATTTAAGTGAGTTCCAACGTGGTGTTATAGTCGGCTCAGCACCTCCGATGTACCGATGAAGTGGGGAGTTTCCCCTACGACAATTTCACGAATGTACCGTGAATATCAGGAATCAGGTAAAACGTCAAATCTCCGACATAGATGCGGCCGGGAAAAGATCCTGCAAGAACGGGTCCAACGACGATTGACGATAATCGTTCACCGTGACAGGAGTGCAACCCTTCTGCAGATTTCAATGCTGGACCATCAACAACTGTCAGTGAAAATCATCGATATGGAATTTCGGAGCCGAAGGCCCACTCGAGTGCCCTTGATGGCTGCACGACACAGAGCTTGACGCCTCGACTGGGCCCGCCAGTACTGACATAGGACCGTTGATGACTGGAAACATGTTGCCTGGTCGGACGAATCTCGTTTCAAATTGTATCGAGATGCTGGACGCCTACGGGTATGGTAACAACCTCTTAAATCGGTGGACCCTCCATGTCAGCAGAGATGGTGGAGGCTGTGTAATAGTGTGGGGCGTGTGCAGTAGGAGTGATACGGGACCCCTGATCCGTTTACGACTCTGACAGGTGATACATACTTAAGCATCCTGTCTGATCACCTGCATCCATTCATGTCCATCGTGCATTCCGACGGACTTGAGCAGTTCCAGCAGGACCATGCGGCATCCCATGCGTTCAGAATTGCTATAGAGTGGCTCCAGTAACACTCTTCTGAGTTTAAATACTACCACTGGCCACCAAACTCACCAGACATGAACATTATTGAGCATGTCTGGGACGCCTTGCAAGTGCTGTTCAGAAGAGATATCCGTCCCCTCGTACTCCCTATAGTTTAACCCCACTTTTTTTCAGAATTTCGAACATCCTGTACCATTTTAGATTGTCGAACGCTTTTTCCAGGTAAACAAATCCTATGAACGTGTCGATTTTTCTTTAGTCTTGCTTCCATTATTGACTGTAACGTCAGAATTGCCTCTCTCGTGCCTTTACCTTTCCTAAAGTCAAACTGATCGTCATCCAGCGTATCCTCAATTTTCTTTTCCATTCTTCTGTATATTATTCTTGTAAGCAACTTGGATGCATGAGCTGTTAAGCTGGTTGTGCGCTAGTTCTCGCACTTGTCAGCTCTTGCCGTCTACGGAATTGTGTGGATGATGCTTTTCCGAAAGTCAGATGGTATGTCGCGAGACCCATACATTCTACACACCAACGTGAACAGTCGTTTTGCTGCCACTTCCCCCAATGATTTTTGAAATTCTGATGGAGTGTTATCTATCCATTTTGCCTTATTTGATCTTAAGTCCTCCGAAGCTCTCTTAAATTATGATTCTAATACTGGATCCTCTATCTCTTCTAAATCGACTCGTGTTTGTTCTTCTATCACATCGGACAAATATTCCGCCTCATAGAGGCTTTCAATGTATTCTTTCCACCTGTCCGCTCTCTCCTCTGCATTTAACAGTGGAATTCCCGTTGTACTCTTAATGTTACCACCCTTGCTTTTAATGTCACCGAAGGTTGTTTTGACTTTCCTGTATGGTGAGTCTGTCCTTCCGACAATCATTTCTTTTTCGATGTCTTCACATTTTTCCTGCAGCCATTTCGTCTTAACTTTCCTGCACTGCCTATTTAATTCATTCCTCAGCGACTTGTATTTCTGTATTCCTGAGTTTCCTGGAACATTTGTGTACTTTCTCCGTTCATCCGATCAAATGAAGTATTTCTTCTGTTACCCATGGTTTCTCCGCAGTTACCTTCTTTGTACCTATGTTTTCCTTCCCAAATTCTGTGATGGCCCTTTTTAAAAATGTCCATTCCTCTTCAACTGTACTGCCTACTGAGCGATTCCTTGTTCCTGTACCTAGAGCCTTAGAGAACTTCAATCGTACCTCGTCATTCATTAGTACTTCCTCATCCCACTTCTTTTCGTATTGATTCTTCCTGACCAATGTCTTAAACTTCAGCCTACTCTTCATCACTACTATATTGTGATCTGAGTCTGTATCTGCTCCTGGGAACACCTTACAATCCAGTATCTGATTTCGGAATCTCCGTGTGACCACGTTGTAATGTAACTGAAATCTTCCCGTATTACCCGACATTTTCCCAGTATACCTCCTTGAGCAGAGTATTCGCTATTACTAGCTGAAACTTGTTACAGAACTCAATTAGTCTTTCTCCTCTCTCATTCCTTGTCCCAAGCCGATGTTCTCCTGTAGCCTTTTCTTCTAATCCTTCCCCTACAACTGAATTCCAGTCAACCATGACTATTAGATTTTCATCCTCCTTTACATACTGTAATACCCTTTCAATGTTCTCATACACTTTCTCTATCTATTCATCTTCAGCTTGCGACGTGGGTATGTATACCTGAACTATCGTTGTCGGTGTTGGTTTGCTGTCGATTCTGATAAGAACAACCCTGTCACTGAACTGTTCACAGTAACACTCTCTCTGCCCTACCTTCCTATTCATAACGAATCTTACTCCCGTCATACCATTTTCTGCTGCTGTTGATATTACCCCATACTCATCTGACCAGAAATCCTTGTCTTCTTTCCACTTCACTTCACTAACCCCTACTATATCTATACTGAACCTTTGCATTTCCTTTTTAAGATTTTCTAGTTTCTCTACCACGTTCAAGCTTCTGACATTCCACGCTCCGACTCGTAGAACGTTATCCTTATTGATTATTCAATCCCCCTTGGCAGTCCCCTCCTGGAGATCCGAATGGGGGACTATTCCGGAATCTTTTGCCAATGGAGAGATCATCATGACACTTCTTCAATTACAGGCCACATGTCCTGTGGATACACGTTACATGTCTTTAACGCAGTGGTTTCCAGTGCCTTCTACATCCTCATGCCGTTGATCATTGCTGATTCTCCCGCCTTTAAGGGGCTCCGGAACGCCCTATACTTGCAATGTTAGAATAACGCTTATAAATTACATCTTTCCTCACAAAGTATTTGAGGTAGGAAGTTGAACTTTTTACAGATTATTTATTGGAATATGGGCTACAACGTAACACAGGGATTTTACAAAATTTTAGTTCAGTTATTAAAGATGATTTTTTTCAATTGTAATGAAAATTCACAACATTTTTTTGCAATTTTTTATTTATATATTCAAAAATATACAGTTTTTTTTGGAAAAAGGCTGTGTTAAATTATGCAGAAGGTACTGTGTAACATTTACTGAAAGTTTGAAACAAATATGTTTGGAAGATCCTTAGAAAACATGTAATTAGTATGAGAGAATAAAAGTTTTAGGAATCGAGCGACAAAGATTGGATTAACTTTTTAGTGCATTCCAGGTCCATAGGATGGATTATTTTCATCCTCTGCAAACTCCTCCTCCAGCTTCCTCTTGTTCCTCCTCCTGTTTACTCTTGCTTGTATTTCTAGACTCTTTACAGCCCTGTCTGCAGCCCGAAGGCGTTCCTTGTCTAAGGCAAGCATCGCTCGTACCATGTTAGAACCTATCTTCATTCCCATATTTCTAAATACCTTGCACCTTACAATGTTGCCATCATTGAAAGTCGCAACAGCATCATACACACCAAAGTGAAGTGTTTCTATTCCAACAAATACAGTCTTGGGGATTCTCGACCATATAACACTATTTACACTTTCATTGGGGATTTGAGTTTTTCCGAGAGTACACTTTTTCAACAGTTCAGGTGCTGCTAAGTCTCTGAAAATAGGTTTTATCACCTCCATTATTGCGAGAGGCAGACTATGCTTATGAGTGTACACTTCACCAGTTAGCAATCCTTTGTTATATTTACACCAACTGTCTTCTTCTTTGGGACACAAGCTATGTTGGGGATTTTCATCGGTTGAAGAAGTATGAAAAAAAGAGCCCAAACAGCCTTCATCATTTCGTCGGCACTTTGTGTATTTTGCCTAATAGCCATTCCATAATAGTTCTGTATTTTGTCAATTACTCTGTCAATTAACCTTCCCTTCCCATCTAACCCTTTACCATCACTGAGTTTTTGTTTTTTGTACGAAGCTTTCAGTCGCCGAAGTCTTGTTCCCATTCGCTTCTGTACGTGTCCAATACACTCAGATTTCTGCACTACAACATCATCACCATAGGGCTGCAGTCCTTGAACATGTTTGAAACTTTTAGAATCACCGTCACCAAGGTAATTAACATATCGCACAGCGCCACAGTGGGTCACGCCCATGTAGAACACATTTCAAAAAAAATTTAAAAATAGTTGTAGTCTTCGGAATTGAATAAATTATATATCTATAAAAAGGTAATAGTCTGCAGATTCAGAAAACGCAAAAAGTAAAAATTGAACTTTTCATGATTTTGAGCCTTTCCGGAGCCCCTTAAGGGCAGTTTCCCACCGTTAGGACAAGAGGGTGCCCTGAACCTCTGTCCGCTCCTCCGCCCTCTTTGACAAGGCCGTTGGCAGAATGAGGGTGACTTCTTATGCCGCCAATGCTGATTATTAATCAATACTTAAGCAGCGGTGGGATTCGAACCCGGGACCGAAGACGTTTTGATTATGAATTAAAGACGCTATCCCTACAAATGATATTACGAGATAAAGGTTTTAGGATGAAATATGTATTCAAAGAGACAGGGTAAAATTTCTTGTGATCTTCACACATAACATTGGTCTCAACAACACTATGCTTAACAAACTGCACAATGATTTGAAAAGGAAACAGCTTAATCAGTTGATACCTTAATGCATTGCTCAGGGGAATTGGATGGTATTTCTGTCAGCCCTGAGCAAGTTAACTACCTAACAATAACTTTGCTAAACACAGTTAGCTCGCAGTGGTGCAGTCTTACCTCAAGCTTCTGCTTTTCAAAAACCACAATTTTATTCAAAATTTATATTCTTTTCGCCTTCCAATATGTACATCATACTCATCCTTGCTGTCCTTTACAGTAAATCTTTCTTCATCTAACAGATACAATCACAAGTCAACACAGCAGTACTGAATACGTCCCTCACCTTCCACACTTCAACTAAGAATGTATCAGACTGCGCAGAGGCAAAGACTGTGCCACACCAACATCAAAGATTGTTTACCAGTAACGTAACTTGCTCTCTCTCTCTCTCTCTCTCTCTCTCTCTGACGTGCACATCGATAACTTACAAAAATCAAAATGAAATGACCACTTTACATCTGTCCCAAGTGAGCTTCGCTAAAGGATTCATTTATTGTATTTTTGAGCATGTCAACGTGCATTCCATAGTGGAATATAATTTTTTAGACTTTTCAGAGGTTCCTGCTCTTTCAGTGAGCTTAAGTAAGCAATCATTTTTGTCTTAGTCACGTAAAAACATTCATTTTAATTGTGAAGCAATTTAGACAAAATAATTGATTTATTTTCCCCCTTTTCTATTATTCTACAACGGGTCAGATCAGGCAACCCTCAATAAATAACAAAAAATGACGATTTCTTCTTCATAACTACATTGTTCTCTTACTGTAATGGCATTCCATTGAAAAAGGAGGTGTCCCTATACAGCACTATATGTGTGTGGTAAGAAATCTAATTTGTATGATAAATGACTAATGAGAATTGCTCTCATTTTCATTCAGTGATTGCTTGACACTCCATACAGTGACCCGGACGGCAGCCACAGCACACTCTTTGACAACATACGGGACGCTAGTAGCTTATGCTGTCAGCCGATATTCTTTGGCAAACGGAAATGAGCGTGTCAACTTTTGTCACTAGAGGGCCCAGTACTTCCCTGAATATCATCTATCAGGGGCATATTGTTGCTTGACGTTGGTCGAAAAGAGCATAATTGAATCGCAACTTGTACAGTTCGCGACTTAACACAAACATGACTTTCATCATTGACGATGGTCTTTTTATCATTTGGCGATGATTTTTTATCAATTGAGGAATGGGTGACATCTTTACCTAGCCATGCCAGTTGTTACACTGCAGCATTCTGTGACCTATGACATAGCATTTTTATTTACACCAGAAGAAACAACTCAGAAGTTGTGAGGGTTTATAAGTGACCCGAACATATACAGCTACAGCGGTCCATCGGACGTTTCACTCAATCTCATGTTAATAGTTTTAACACCTGCATCTTTAAAAAAAATTGGTCACTGTATGAAATGTCAAGGAATCACATATAACTATTTTAGCTGAAGTTGCCCCAGTTTTAAAATTATCTGTATTGTTTGTGTGTTGAGCACGCAAGAGTGGCAGGCAGCTATCACTTTCCACTGCCGAGTCCCAGCATATCTGACGCTCACAGCAGTGTTCTCTACAAGCTACACATTTCAGTTGGACGATGATGATGATGATGTTTGATTTGTGGGGCGCTCAACTGTGCGGTTATCAGCGCCCATACAATTTCCCAACCTTCGCTCAGTCCAATCTCGCCACTTTCATGGATGATGATGAAATGATGAGAACAACACAAACACTCAATCACCTCGAGGCAGGTGAAAAATCCCTGACCCCGCCGGAATTCGAACCCGGGACCCCGTGCTCGGGAAGCGAGAACGCGACCACGAGACCACGAGCTGCGGACACTTCAATTGGAGACCCAACCATCGCGGACAAAGTGACGCTGAGCATTTTTTTTGGGGAGGGGGAGGGATTTTCGTGGTGTAAACAGCAAATAATAACTGGAGCACAGGGTCGAAATCTGCACGGGACACAGTCACACGTATTGCTTCTTCGAACTGTGAAAGTTTGCCTTATCCCCCATATTCTTCTGACATGGCACCCAGTGAATTCTTCACATTTTCTCGTTGGAATTAATCACTGCTTGGCAGGCACTTCAAAAATGCTGGTATTGTGGAACGTTGCCATGACAGGCAAAATGCAGACTTCTGCAAGCAACGTGTCCGCCAAGCAATACATTGTTGGGAGATACACTACCTGACAAGCAAACTGAAGCACGCAGAAAACATGGTCAGATGTGATCTCAACTTCATACACGCATGCACCACTGACGTGTAAGTAAATGATTAGAGTTGCACCTCTCTGTGGTGATAGAACGTCCACCAAAGTATATCTGTGTTGTTCGTGTTTAGTGTTGTTCCCTGGCGTGGTAAGGTATGTAAAGGGCGTGAACAGCGCCAGGTGTTGAAGTGTTCCAAGCGAAGGACATGGAGATGCCACGTTCTCGTGTGAGGTAGCGTCATCAGCATCCGACAAAGTTTGAAAGGAGCCTTATATTGGGTCTCCACTTGGCAGCGTCGATGCATCGTGCAATATTCAGATTTGTGGAGATGTGACCGTGGTCCCGTGATGGACTGCATATAAATATGAGGGCACGCATGCTCGTCAACTTTACGGTTGGCAGCGCCTGACCACCAAAAGGAAGAATCGTGGTACTGTGCATCAGGAACATCATAACGCCTTCACAACTGCCCATGTCATGCTGTAACAAGTAATGGGGTCCCTGAAACAGTCTGTATCATTCTGCGCCACTGGGGGGACACTGGCAGCAGCTCGACTAGGAAATTACTGTCCGATGCGCAGGCTGCAGTTAACACCACAATACGAACCGATGCATATGGAGTGGTACTGTGGACAGGAAGCATGGGCTGCGGATGAATGGCGACTCATTGTCTTTAGTGACGAATAGTGATTCTGCACTACAGTACATGACCGTCGTCGGCGAGTATGGCGGTGACCTCTGGAGAGTTCCCATTCTCCCGATGTTTTGGCGAGGTACAGTGATGTTACTCCTGTCATCACTGCATTGGGAGCCATCAGGTCTCGGATGGTAGTGACTGAGGGCACTCTCACGACACAAAGCTACATTCCAGACATCCTACGTTCACCTGTGTTGTATCTCACGTGATTGTATCATGGCGTCACCTTTCAAGAGAACAATGCTCTTCGACACATGGCACCTGTCTCTAGCAACTGTATGTCTGATGTTAAGATACTCCTATGACCAGCGGAATCCATAGATCTGTCACCGATAGAAGATATGTGGAACCAGCTCCGCCTCACTGACAGTATCCGGGATATCAAGGAACAGGTACAACAGTTGTGGGGCAGCTTGCCTCAGGATACGATGCAATGGCTTTGTGACATCATTCTCTTCCTAATCGGTGTATACATGAAGGCCAGAGAGAATGCAACGTCATTCTGGGGAGTGGAACCATACTGTGAGACTGTCTGCGAATTTTTCTCGATTTTGTAATCAGTGAAATAAGATCATACACCCTCTCAACCCGTGAAGTTTAAGATCACACACCCTCCCAACCCGTGAAGTTTCATTTCGTTTCCTTCTCGCCTTCTGGGTGCCTCATATCAGGCAGTGTGTACGTACTGACTGCGGGTATGACATTTTGACTAGGATCTGAACTAAATAATCTTCATTCGGTACTGGTTTCGGTCTACATGAAAATTTGGAGGTACCGCATTATGAACAACTGCAAACGAAGAACAAACAATTATAGCCAAGTCAATACCTGCAGCAAAGCAAGGTAAGCTGCCCCCTGCGCTATCTTAAGAGTAAAACTTCGCCTAAGAGTAATTTCCTTAAGAGCTAGTGATTCGTTATCAGGCAAAAGACAGGATGGCAACAGAATTATCGATGGAATGGCTAGCTGGGCTACTGTTCTGAATCGACGACCTGATGCACTGCCCAGTAGAATGCTAAGCTAGTTTGGGATGCCTTTAAACGTCACCTCACGGCTAAAGTAAAAAAAGGAAGTGGCTTCATTTAAGACAGACATAGTCACTATACTTGGAAGCAGACTTCAAAACTGCAGGTGCTTGAAGTCTTGATCAGCCAACCATCCTAGATAATCTCCGAAACCGCTATTCCGTTTCGTTTTTAGAAGGACATCACGTACTGATCTGGGAAGATTAAGAACCAGTCACCCTTATAACCATACATCTGGACTTTCCTTCATGACGCACATTATCACCACATTCCGCGATCAAAGGGTTCAAGAAAAGCTCCTTTAACATTACCCTGAATGGTAACGAGTGCAACGTACTTGGGGAGGAGCGTGAAGAATTTATTAACAGAAATCAATAGTTACATCACTGAAGACCCAGATACCTCATTGTAATTTATCTACATTAGAACATAAAATGTATGACTAAGAATGACAATACTGGGAAAAAGCTTTTGTAAATGGGTAATGAGACCTAATCTTTTCTCCACTGATTTTCTCTCTCTGTTTTCCCTTCCCCCTCCACCAAAATTAAGTGTACGGTTTATATTCGGATGCGGCTTATATTCATAACAACGCGGTACTAGTCACTGACACCGAGATATGGCTATTTTAGCGAGAAACTTTTCACTGTATTTTTACAGCTGTTGTATTAGTCATTGGGTCTGCTATAGAACGTTTCTTTCGCGCGTGCACGGTGACGCAAAAGTCCGTTGACATTTGAAAATGCACAGATTCACGGAATAATGTAGGTAGCGTAACTTGGTGCTCTTGCCTGGGTTTTATTGAAAGCAAAATCGAGTGCAAAAACTGGCCAACAGATAGTAATGGACAGCATGATGCCGCATGGGTCTGGAAGGTACGACGTTCACGCAGGATGGCGCTCCATATCTCTTGCGAATATCGTTTGGTGAGCATCATGTGTTGGGCCGCCACGTCCGTCATGCTTGGCCTCCCAGGTCCCCAGACCTCAATCGGTGTGATTATTAGTTGTGGGATTTCCTGAAGTCGCAAGTCTACCGCGATCGTCCGATCTCATTAGCGATGATAAAAGACAACATCCGACGGCAATCTCACACCATACCTACTGATATGCTGCACTGTGCTGTTCACAGAATTGCCCCTCGACTACAGGTATTAGTTATAAAGAACGGCACCTTTGCTAGAAATCAATTGTTCCGCTAATTATTGCATTTGTATCATATGAAGCACCATTTGTTGGCCATTGCTAGCACGTTTTTGGTTTCAACGAAACCGCATGTCATTTCAGCACGTGTTTCAGTTTTTACCGCTATACCTATATTATTAAGCGAAGCGTGGTGGTGGTCTTAAGTTACTACAGGACCAAACTGCTGAGGTCATCGGTCCCTAGGCTTACACACTACTTAATCTAACTTCAACAGACGGCGCGGCTACCCCGCGCAGCATTAAGTGATGCAGTGAATTTTCAAATATTACCTGGCTGTTGGGTCACCCTGTATATTTAGATATCTAAATGGTTACTTGGACTGAAACAGACAGTGAACAAAGTCGTTTAATTTAGCTTCTGAAAATGTTAGTCATCATGTCAAGCCTACAATGTATCACAGACGTTCATCATCGCTTCTCAAAATTCTTCCACATTTGGTTACCTCTTGGTGCTCGCCCCTGTGGCTGTGAAAGTATTTTGGTAATATACGGAAGGACTGATACGGGATCCACTTACAAAATAGACACAGACTGTGGCAATGAACCTGTAGTGTCCGTACGCATCTACTCCCATGGCTCCTATGGCTGGGACTATGCAGGAAACGTTTGTTGAAAAGCAGCATGGTACTGACGTACCAGTGCTGAGCATTCTGCCAGCAGTGGTCCATTGAGAGTTGAGTATCATTTGCCAGCGACTCGTATGCGGGAGACGGTGGGCAGTATACTTGAGGAATGATAGCGAGGAAATAATTACCACCTGTTTTCAGAAGTATGAATGACGGCGTCCACTACTCACTACTACTCATTACGTTTGTTACATGGTAAAGAAATTTTTGGTTGGTTCCAAGGCCCAAGATAACATATTTGTGCGACCAACTGAAGAAAACTGGTGATCTGGCACAAAACAGTTTCTTGCTGAATGGCTAAGAAACATTTTGTAGTTAGGGTAAACAACGGATAAACATCATATCGAAAAGAAAATTAGTCACATTTACAAAGATGTGGTAGCAGCAGTTGATGAATTTTCATAATTGCTGCAGTTACGGACAACGACAAGACAGGAGAACTAACTAAGGGAACCAGAATAGCACTTAATTATAACTGTTCTGAAAGTGAAATGGAAGTGGATAGCACATGAAGTCAAACGAATGGGTAGCAGCTTGACTAAAGATGATGTATATCTGCTGGATTTCAGTAGATACTAAGAGGAGACAGAGACATCCTATTGGGAAAGGTGGGTAGGCGACATTAGAAACCGTACAAGAGCAAGTCGTAGGAGTAACGCTCACGACTGTACTTTATTTAGGAATGGATACCCAGTGGATAGCATATTGATAAAAACAGAAAAGTCAAAAACTAAGCGCCCTTGCTCAATAGCGTCTTGGTCCACTTTCGGAACACAATGCAGTTTCAGTTCTGAGTGGAGACTTCCACATCACCCATCATCAGTAGTGATATGTGCCGGTGCCCCTTCATGCATCTACCACAACCCCCAACCAAGAGCCACGGCTGAACTTTGAGTCAAAGTTGCTGCAGGCTTAATCGATAAGTTGACATATGAAGTACGTATGTAGCAACTTGGAAAATACACTCTAAGACAAAAAAGAAATTATCCGATATCGGTTGCTGTGATGTACATGTACAGAGAAACAAATGATTACAATTTCAGAAAAATTGGATGAATTATTCAAAAGAAAGAGCTTCACAAATTGAGCAAGTCAATAATGCGTTTGTCCACCTCTGGCACTCATCCTGGCAGTTATTCGGCTTGCCATTGATTGATAGAACAATTGTATGTCCTCCTGAGGGGTATAGTGTCAAATTCTGTCAAATTGGCGAGAAAGAACGTCAAAATCCCGAGATTTTTGGAGGCCACTGCCCATAATACTACGAACTTTCACAGTTGGGGAGAGATCCGGCGACCTTGTTGGCCAAGGTATAGTTTGACAAGAACGAAGACTAACAGTAGAAACTCTCGTCGTGTGTGGGTGAGTATTATCTTGCTGAAATGTAAGCCCAGGATGGCTCGCCATCAAGGACAACAAAAGGGGGGTAGACTACCGAGCTGTAAGGGTGCCGCGGATGACAACTAAATGCTACGAAAAGAGATGGCACCCCAGAACATCACTCCTGGTTCTGGGGGCTGTATGGTGGGCAACAGTCGGGCTGGTATCCTACCACTGTCTGGGGCTTCTTCAAACACATCTTTGTCTTGGAATCTTATGATTGGAGTAGTATTGTCTTCTCTGATGAGTCCCGCTTCTGAATGAACCCCGATGACCAACGAAGACGTGTTCGGAAACGCCTCGAACAGTGGTGATATACCAGCCTGACTGTCGCTCTCCATAAGGCATTAAAAACAGGATTGATGGTCTGGGATCCCATTTCTTTAAATAGCAGGACCCCTTTGGTTGTCATCTGCAGCTCAGCGGTGTGCCGACGATATCCTTTGACCCGTTTTGTTGCCTTCATTGCAAGTCATTCTGAGTTTAAATTTCAGCAAGATAGTGCCGGCCCACACACGGCGAAAGTTTCTACTGCATGTCTTCGTGCTTGCCAAACTCTATCTTGACCAGCAAGATCCGAACATTTGGAGCATTGTGGCCAGGACCGTCCAACCAGCTCAGGATTTTAACTATCTAACGCGCCAGACGGACAGAAAGTAGCACGATATTCCTCAAGAGGACATACAACAACTTTATCAATGACGCGCCGAATAACTGCTTGTGTAAGGGCCAGAGGTGAATCAATGCGTTATTGACCTGCTCAATTTGTCAAGTTGTTTCTTTTGAACAAATCATCCAGTCTTTCTGAAATTGTAAACATTTGTTTGTCCGTAGAGATACATCACATTTACAGATTTCCGTACAACTAGGATTTTGTTTTTGCTTAGAGTGTATTTCGTGGAGGAGGAAAGGAGATTTAGTGTTTAACGTCCCGTCGACAACGAGGTCATTAGAGACGGAGCGCAAGCTCGGTTAGGGAAGGATGGGGAAGGAAATCGGCCGTGCCCTTTCAAAGGATCCATCCCGGCATTTGCCTGAAGCGATTTAGGGAAATCACGGAAAACCTAAATCAGGATGGCCGGAGACGGGATTGAACCGTCGTCCTCCCGAATGCGAGTCGTGTATTTCGTATTCAAGTCATGGCGCTTCGTAACCACACATTAACAGTTATCTTGCAATCGGCCGTCGGAGGACCTATGTTTACTGGAACATTTTTGCCTCTGTTGTCGCATACTATCAGCAGTCCAAGAATTCGCTGTTGCTTATGACACACCCTGTATAAAATCGCACAGTCAATGTCGCAGACTATTGACGAGAGGAATGGCTGAAATGGCTCTGAGCACTATGGGACTTAACTTCTGTGGTCATCAGTCCCCTAGAACTTAGAACTACTTAAACCTAACTAACCTAAGGACATCACACACACCCATGCCCGAGGCAGGATTCTAACCTGCGACCGTAGCGGTCGCACGGTTCCAGACAGAAGCGCCTAGAATCGCTCGGCCACTCCGGCCGGAGGAATGTCCTGAACGTGATTTTAAGTGACCAGCTGAAGTCTTTTTATTGAAATAGAAATTCTGTAACCGGATTCACTCAGCTAATTCAGAAACAACATGACGTTTGTTGAATAAACGTGGTGTTCTTGTGGTCTTCACTCCAAACACTGGTGTGATGCAGCTCTCCCCATCAGTCTATCGTATACATGTTTCTTCATCTCCAAATAATTATTGCAACCTACATCCATTTGACCCTGCTTACTATATTAACGCCGAGTTCTCTTTCTAGCGTTTACGCCCTACACTTTCTTCCATTACCAGACTGACAACTCTTTGATGCCTCCAGATGCATCCTAGCAATTGAGCCCTTCGTTTACTTAAGTTTTTCCATAAATTTCATTCCTCACTCTTCCGATTCAGTATTTCTGCATTAGATATCGGATCTATCCATTTAATCGTCATAATTCTGTTATAGCACAAAAACTTCAGTGACTTTAATTCTCCTCTTGTCTCAGATGTTTGTCGACCACGTTTTACCTCCGTAAAAGGGCTATATTACACACAAATACTTTCAAAAAAGAGTTCCTAACTATTAAACATGTATATGAGGCAACAAATTTCTCTTATCAAAAACTGTTTTCTTGCTGCTACCATTCTGCATTTAATATCTCACTTCGGCGATCCACAGTTTTTTTTGCTGCACACATACCAAAAGTCGTCTACTATTTTTAGCGTTTGATGTCCAAATCTAATTCCTGCTGTATTGCCTGATTTAATTGGGAGCCGGCCTCTGTGGCTTAGTGTTTTGGATTTTCTGTTTCTATGAATATGCTATCCACTGGATATCCATTCCTAAATAAAGTACAGTTGTCAGCGTTACACCTACGATTTGCTCCTGTACAGTTTCTAATGTCGCCTACCCGCTTCAGTCCGGAACCGCGCTGCTGCTACGGTCGCAGGTTCTAATCTTGCCTCGGGCATGGATGTGTGTGATGTCCTTAGGTTAGTTGGGTTTAAGTAGTTCTAAGTCTAGGGGCTGATGACCTCAGATGTTAAGTCTCATAGTACTTAGAGCCATTTGAACCATTTGATTTAATCTGATTACATTCCATTACCTTATAGCCGTTCCTTTCAGCTGTTCTTCCAAGTCATTCTCCGTCTCTGACAGAATTACAATGTCATCGGCAAACGTCGAAGCGTTAATTTCTTCTCCCTGAACTTTCTCATTCAAAATTTCTTCGATGTGTCCCTTTCTGCTTACTCTCGGTACAGATCGATATCATCGCGAATAGGATACAACCTTGTCTCACTTCCTTCGCACGAACAGCTACTAGCATGAGTTTCTTAGAAGTCGATACCTTAGTGGTTGCGAAGCAACTCAAATCGCTTGATACGGGCAAGTCTTCAGGTCCAGACTGTATACCGATTAGGTTCCTTTCAGATTACGCTGATACTATAGCTCCCTACTTAGCTATCATACACAACCACTCGCACACCGATAGATCTGTACCTACAGATTGGAAAATTGCGCAGGTCGCACCAATGTTTAAGAAGGGTAGTAGGAGTAATCCATCGAACTACAGACCTATATCATTGACGTCGGTTTGCAGTAGGGTTTTGGAGCATATACTGTATTCAAACATTATGAATCACCTCGAAGGGAACGATCTATTGATACGTAATCAGCATGGTTTCAGAAAACATCGTTCTTGTGCAACGCAGCTAGCTCTTTATTCGCACGAAGTAATGACCGCTATCGACAGGGGATCTCAAGTTGATTCCGTATTTCTAGATTTCCGGAAAGCTTTTGACACCGTTCCTCACAAGCGACTTCTAATCAAGCTGCGGGCCTATGGGGTATCGTCTCAGTTGTGCGACTGGATTCGTGATTTCCTGTCAGGAAGGTCGCAGTTCCTAGTAATAGACGGCAAATCATCGAGTAAAACTGAAGTGATACCAGGTGTTCCCCAGGGAAACGTCCTGGGACCTCTGCTGTTCCTGATCTATATAAATGACCTGGGTGACAATCTGAGCAGTTCTCTTAGGTTGTTCGCAGATGATGCTGTAATTTACCGTCTAGTAAGGTCATCCGAAGACCAGTATCAGTTGCAAAGCGATTTAGAAAAGATTGCTGCATGGTGTGGCAGGTGGCAGTTGACGCTAAATAACGAAAAGTGTGAGGTGATCCACATGAGTTCCAAAAGAAATCCGTTGGAATTCGATTACTCGATAAATAGTACAATTCTCAAGGCTGTCAATTCAACTAAGTACCTGGGCGTTAAAATTACGAACAACTTCAGTTGGAAGGATCACATAGATAACACTGTGGGGAAGGCGAGCCAAAGGTTGCGTTTCATTGGTAGGGCACTTAGAAGATGCAAAAAGTCCACTAAAGAGACAGCTTACACTACACTCGTTCGTCCTCTGTTAGAATATTGCTGCGCGGTGTGGGGTCCTTAACAGGTGGGATTGACGGAGGAAATCGAAAGGGTGCAAAAAGGGCAGCTCGTTTTGTATTACCACGTAATAGGGGAGAGTGTGGCAGATATGATACGCGAGTTGGGATGGAAGTCATTAAAGCAAAGACGTTTTTCGTCGTGGCGAGATCTATTTACGAAATAACAGTCACCAACTTTCTATTCCTAATTCGAAAATATTTTGTTGAGCCCAGCCTTCATAGGTAGGAATGATCATCAAAATAAAATAAGAGAAATCAGAGCTCGAACAGAAAGGTTTAGGTGTTCGTTTTTCCCGCGCGCTGTTCGGGAGTGTAATGGTAGAGAGATAGTATGATTGTGGTTCGATGAACCCTCTGCCAAGCACTTAAATGTGAATTGCAGAGTAATCATGTAGATGTAGATGTACTGGTTCGCGTTCACACTGTCCAGCTCTTATAGTTTCAACCTAGTTTATGTATATGTTGTAGACAATCTTTCACTCTGTATTTTATCCCTGCTACATCCAGAATTTCAAACTGTGTATTCCAGTCAACATTGTCAAATGCTTCCTCCTTAAATAAACATGAGGCGAAAAGAACAAACTGGCCTCAAACCCAAACCCTTACATCAGGCTGAAACACGCTAGACGTAGCAATAAAGGGCAGTAACCTCATCTCAGATGCATGTTCGTACATTAAAAGGGCGTATATCTTCCGCTGTGAGATTCTGAATCGCTAATGTCGCCCTGGTACTGGCTCGGTAACGACTTGCAGTAATGACCTCCATAAAATTCTGAAGCGGTGGCGCAGCTCCAAGGGGTGTCGCCTGTAAGGAATGGGAGAGGGAGGGGGTGAGTGGACTGAACAGCGCCCAACAAGACTATAGCAGGGGTCAAAGAAGCTGTCAACTGCAAAGCTGAACAACGGAACGCTCTGTCGCTTAGTGGCCTACAACTAGTGGCAATAGAGACCATCACCCTCAACGAAGTAGAAGTATACTGGAGACTTTGGGATCTTTTGAGGTACGGCGAAAGGCGACGCATCAGCAGTGACGGAGGTGACAACGGACAGAAGGGCAGCAAATGCGATCAGTAACACAATACGTAACCGTAAGCGCTGTCCACAGACTCTGATAGAGCTCATCGGTACCGACCGACCGCCGTGTCATCCTCCGTCAATGGATGCGGTAAGGAGGGCCTTGAAGCTGCTACTACTCTGTCCAGCAGCTCCTCAATTGGCATCGCGAGACTGAACATACCACATTCCAGTCCTCCTGCGATGGAAAAATCGCTGACAATAGCGGGAATCGAACCCGGGTCCTCTGTTTTCAGTAATTAAGAATTTTTCTTATGAACGCCCGAAGGAGTATCGTAAATCTGAAACAAATGAACCAACTTTCTCTCTCTCTCTCTCTCTGTCTCTCTCTCTCTCTCTTCCTTCCCCACCTCCCTCATCATACCGCCACCTCTCTCTGGGACCCGCTTCCCACAGTTTTATAACTTCTACAGTAACTGATTTTGTTCCACAGATAAGGCCTTCAATGAAAGTAATATGCTAAAAAGCTGGACGAGGTACCACTTTTCTCACACTGTGAGGATACCGTTTGTGTTTAGACTCACTGACCGCATAAGTAAAACTCTTTGGAAAAATGGTATAAAAACCACATTTTACACTCGGCATAAAAAAAAGAATAATTTTCCGACGCCAAATCGATGCATGTGGTCAACTTGCTAGTTACCACCCTATTTTGATAAACGTATCTTGGGAAAAGAACATAAATGCACCATCGGATTCACCTGAATTGTTTTTGGCCCGTCAGTTGTAGTGTAGATGCTGACTGAAAATCGCTGCACAGAAGTTCCAATTTTTAAAATATTACATGTGTGCCACTTGTTTGCAGACTTGTTAAGTACAATATACACTCCTGGAAATTGAAATAAGAACACCGTGAATTCATTGTCCCAGGAAGGGGAAACTTTATTGACACATTCCTGGGGTCAGATACATCACATGATCACACTGACAGAACCACAGGCACATAGACACAGGCAACAGAGCATGCACAATGTCGGCACTAGTGCAGTGTATATCCACCTTTTGCAGCAATGCAGGCTGCTATTCTCCCATGGAGACGATCGTAGAGATGCTGGATGTAGTCCTGTGGAACGGCTTGCCATGCCATTTCCACCTGGCGCCTCAGTTGGACCAGCGTTCGTGCTGGACGTGCAGACCGCGTGAGACGACGCTTCATCCAGTCCCAAACATGCTCAATGGGGGACAGATCCGGAGATCTTGCTGGCCAGGGTAGTTGACTTACACCTTCTAGAGCACGTTGGGTGGCACGGGATACATGCGGACGTGCATTGTCCTGTTGGAACAGCAAGTTCCCTTGCCGGTCTAGGAATGGTAGAACGATGGGTTCGATGACGGTTTGGATGTATCGTGCACTATTCAGTGTCCCCTCGACGATCACCAGTGGTGTACGGCCAGTGTAGGAGATCGCTCCCCACACCATGATGCCGGGTGTTGGCCCTGTGTGCCTCGGTCGTATGCAGTCCTGATTGTGGCGCTCACCTGCACGGCGCCAAACACGCATACGACCATCATTGGCACCAAGGCAGAAGCGACCCTCATCGCTGAAGACGACACGTCTCCATTCGTCCCTCCATTCACGCCTGTCGCGACACCACTGGAGGCGGGCTGCACGATGTTGGGGCGTGAGCGGAAGACGGCCTAACGGTGTGCGGGACCATAGCCCAGCTTCATGGAGACGGTTGCGAATGGTCCTCGCCGATACCCCAGGAGCAACAGTGTCCCTAATTTGCTGGGAAGTGGCGGTGCGGTCCCCTACGGCACTGCGTAGGATCCTACGGTCTTGGCGTGCATCCGTGCGTCGCTGCGGTCCGGTCCCAGGTCGACGGGCACGTGCACCTTCCGCCGACCACTGGCGAACGCATCGATGTACTGTGGAGACCTGACGCCCCACGTGTTGAGCAATTCGGCGGTACGTCCACCCGGCCTCCCGCATGCCGACTATACGCCCTCGCTCAAAGTCCGTCAACTGCACATACGGTTCACGTCCACGCTGTCGCGGCATGCTACCAGTGTTAAAGACTGCGATGGAGCTCCGTATGCCACGGCAAACTGGCTCACACTGACGGCGGCGGTGCACAAATGCTGCGCAGCTAGCGCCATTCGACGGCCAACACCGCGGTTCCTGGTGTGTCCGCTGTGCCGTGCGTGTGATCATTGCTTGTACAGCCCTCTCGCAGTGTCCGGAGCAAGTATGGTGGGTCTGACACACCGGTGTCAATGTGTTCCTTTTTCCATTTCCAGGAGTGTAAAAATGGCAAGGTGCGGATAAGACTCACGCTCTGAAGGTTCTTTACATATTTAATTACGTATATTGACGGTACATCCAACCCGGCAGCTGGCCGGAGTGACCGAGAGGTTCTAGGCGCTTCAGTCTGGAACCGCGCGGCCGCTACGGTCGCAGGTTCGAATCCTGCGTCAGGCATGGATGTATGTGATGTCCTTAGGTTAGTTAGGTTTAAGTAGTTCTAAGTTCTAGGGGACTGATGACCTAAGAAGTTAAGTCCCATAGTGCTCAGAGCCATTTTTGAGCCAACCCGGCAATTGAAAATACCGACAGTTTTCTTCCCTCTTATCGACAATGATTCAAACAAACTGGCGTATTGTTAAAATAACATAAGCATATTAGTGTGCCTATGATCGATTTCTGTGGAACTTCCACTGTAATTTCTCCCAATGTAGATCAGGGACGTCTCTCCCTCTATTAATCCAGCAACCTAAGGTGACAACCTGCATCCTGTTTCTCAAATAAGAACTAAGCCAAGCATCTGTTAAACTACGCATTGTGTACAATCTTAATTTCTCTAATAGAATATTATGTTGTGTCACAAGCTCTGCCGTAGCAACCACATACGTCCATATACAAAAGTGCGCTGCAAGCAGTGGCGTTTAATACAACGTGGCGTTCCCTGGTGAACCGTGGCAGTGGCTGCGTGTTTTTTCAACGAAAAGTAATCGCCCGGGGAGTAGGGCCCCGGTGCGAGGTATTATGAGGCAGGATGTCAGAGATTTTGAATACAAATCACCTCCAGTGTAAGCACCCACCATTACACGAATGCATGTACCACGGCTGCGTCGGGTCTTCTTTATTCCGGGAAATTCCTGAAAACTCCTGCGTGACCCGCAGGCCAACAGTGTTTTACCACTTGCCCCCTATTTCTCTGTACTGTCTCATTCATTTATATTTTACGTTTGCACTTACGTACTTAGATCAAGTTAGTACAGTAACACTAGTCTTTTACTCTGTCAAAGCTTTTCGGTGCACACACCACACACATTTACACACTTCACTTCTGCCTGTCTGATAATTTCAGTCAGCATCCCTTCGTGACGACAGAGATGTTGACGTAATGGCGCCACCGACTGTAAGCTCCCTACTAGTAAATTGTCAAGTCAATGTAATTAATGGCATTAATTGGCATCAGAACTCACATCCGTTGGTCGTATTCGTTTCTAACAATGACCGTGTGCCTCATTAATACGACTAACGCCAAAGCCACCACTATCGGAAGAATGCTCCTATCGGAACACAAAAAAGGCGAATATGCTTCTGTTTATTAAAAGACTGACTGGAAAGTTGCATACCAGCTGCCTCATTCTATCTCCCTCAGTATTTTTAAACATATTCCCGAAAATTATGGCATATCAACATATTCGCGCTCTTTTTAACATGCATCTCCCCTCTCACTCCCATAAGCTCACCTATCTGTAAATCGCCCCCCCCCCCAATTCATCGTTGTAAGTCGTTCACCCCCATCCATTCCCACTTGCCCATTCTCACTCACTCATTCAGTCCAACTCATTCTCATTATCTTTTTGTGTATCTCTGTCACTGTCTTCTGCTTCAAAGCTATAACAGTCTCCTCAGACTCCTCTTACTGGCACTGTCTCTCTCTTCTTCGTTGCCATTCTCACAGACTGTCTCTCATTATCATTGGCTCTCACCCAGTTCCACTTTCTCCTTCTGTTATTCCTCTCCCACTCGCACTGTCTCCTTCACTCTTTCCCTAGTACTGTTCTGTTAACTGTGTTCCGCCGCCACAGTGCCCCTCTCTTTCTCTCGCTCTGCCATTGTCTCCTTCGTTCTTTCTATGCCACAACCACTGTCTACTATCATCCCATATTTATTACTTTTCCGTTTCTTTCCCCACTCCCTCTCTCTCAGCGTAAACAAGAGAGAGATTATGTTATCATGTTAGAATTTTTGGGAAATAAAGGTGCTGAGGTAGGTAGAATGAGGCAGCTAGTACTTCACTTCCCAGTCAGTCTTTTAGAACAGGACCATACTAGCCTCCAACGTGGCTCCCGTAGGAGCGTTTTCCCGCTGGTCCCCTTGTTTTCCCTGCTACAGCAGTGTATGTCGCTCAAGTGAAAAGAAACGTATTGGTCAGTAAAATTTAGAAAGTTTTCTTGTGTAGAATGGAAATGACGTAAAACTAATTACACACCTCAGACCGAATTTTACGTGGACAAAAATTCTGGTTGTGCTTCAGTACTGCAACATGGGGTTCCCAGAATCCTTCCGACGATAATGGAGACTTTATACAACGTATTTCTGCATACTGCGTCAGTTTATGAACTGCAGTTTCGCCTCAGACCCGATTTTACGTCTAAAAGTGCGGTAACTTCCCCCCCAGGGGCTCAGCATTCATTTGCTGAGTACGGGCTCGGCGACCCCGGGGTCCTGAGCTGGGGACTGGTCGGCGCCGCCAGTTTCCTGTCACCGTAACCCCCGGACATGCTTCAGCGACCACTGTATGGCGCGGCGGTGGAATGTTGTGTGCTGCGGGGAATGGTAATCTTGGCTTGACCGCCTGGATTGCGAGGAAGGACAACCTCTATAAAAACCCCTCTATCTTCCGGTGTGCTCCGCGCCTATGAGATGCATGGCTGTTGGGGTGGAACAGTCGCAGCGGGCAACCTCTGGGGCACCTGCCACACCCCAGTTGTATCAGGCTTACTCAGGCACGCGGGGCTCTGTCTGAGCGGACCTTTAGTTCCCTAGCTGCTCGTGGGACCGCAATGGACCCTTAGACCTCTACATTTCCCCCTACCAGTGGCTTGGGTGGGCCACTGGTAGGAGAACACACCCCATCGAAGAAGCGACTTCGTGCTGCGAGTCCTCCAGCGCCTGGTGTTGATCGAGATTTATCAGACTGTCGTAAAAGAGCACATGCTGATAATCAGAATGTGTTTTTGATTATTAAACGGAAGGAGGGTAGGTTTGAGAGAGTTTCTCCCTTTTACATCCACAAGGGTCTTGAGGGGATTGCAGGAACACTTAAATCTGTGAAGCGACTTCGCAATGGGACTCTGTTAGTTGAGACTTCTAGTTCCCGTCAAGTCGCTTCTCTTAGGAAAGCAACCTGTCTCGGAGAGTACGCTATCGAGGCCGAGCTCCACTCCACTCTGAACTATAGTAAGGGTGTTGTGACATGTAGGGACTTGGTGGATATCCCCACAGATGAGTTAAAATCTGAATGGGCTGATGACGGTATTGTTGACGTGCAGCATATTATGAAACGAGTCGATGGGAACCTAGTCAAATCCAACTCGTTTATTCTCACGTTCAGTTGCCCAAGACTCCCAGAGCATGTTAAAGCGGGGTTCTTACGTTTGCCAGTAAGGCCATATTTCCCCAACCCAATGCGCTGTTTCAAATGTCAGCGCTTTGGGCATACTACGTTGGGGTGCAATGGGATAGCCACTTGTGGTAAATATGGTCAGCCTGCCCATGAAGGAGCCGATTGTTCATCGCCTGTGAAGTTCGTGAATTGCTCTGGGAGTCACCCTGTCTGGAACCGGGTCTGCCTCATCTATCTCGAAGAACGGAAGATACAGGAGATTAAAACATCTAAGCGCATCCCCTATGGTGAGGCCAAGAAGCTCTTTAAGGCCATGCAACCTCCTGTGTTTACAACATCTTTCGCTTCCGCTCTGAAGAAACCTGTACAAATGGCCACTGTTGCTACGCAAACGGAGGTTGCTAGTGTTAGCACTAATACCTGCGTTTGTCAGTGCACTTGTGCTGCTGCGGTTGTTTTGCAACCTGCGGCTCTCCCTGCAACGTCGGACAAGGCTGTGGTTGCTGACATTGGGGTACTTCCTGCCTCTCCCCCTATGGCGCCTTCTGCCCCGGCGAGTAAAGCTCCTCCTGTAGACAAGGCTCTGCATTCTAAGCCCTCCAAGACAAAGACGCCGAAGGTGAAGGTTTTGCCACCTGAGGAGACAAGTCAGGGTCGGTCCGATGACGAGGCCATCGTACTGTCTGACATCTCCCGTGGGTCGTCATCGGAGCTGATGGACATTGATGTCGACCGGGAGCGATCTTCTCGCCCCAGGAATAAATCTCCGGCGGGTACGGGCTCTCCTCCGAAGCACAGAGGAAGGGTGAAAGTTCAGCCACCCTAATCACTGGCTCCCATATTACAGTGGAACCTGAATGGGTTCAGGACGCATGTGGCCGAATTACAACTCCTTGTACGAGAGTGCCCTTTGTGCTTATGTCTCCAAGAGACACATTTTCGCGCCACTGATGCTCCTTCTTTACGGGGCTATACCGTATATCGGAAAGATGATCTGACGGGGCAAACGGCAAAGGGTGGTGTTGCGGTTTTTGTCCGTGACATGCACCCCTCATCTGAGTTCCCTCTCGTTACAGACTTGCAAGCAGTTGCAGTTGACCTTCTTGTGGGTCGGAGGCTCACAGTCTGTTCAGTCTACTTACCACCTCAGAATGTGATAGACTCTGAGGCTCTCACAGACCTTATTAGCCAACTCCCCCGCCCATTTCTTCTGCTGGGGGACTTCAATAATCATAATGTCTTATGGGGCTCTCCGACTACTTGCCCCAGGGGTCTCATTCTGGAAAGCCTCATGATGTCTGAAGAACTGTACATCCTCAACTCTGGTGCTCCCACTCATTTCTGTACTGCTTCCGGGTCGTCATCGGCTATTGACCTTTCCTTTTGCTCTCCAGCACTCGCGGATTCTGCTCTGTGGGAGGTTGTTGCTGACCTCCATTCTAGTGACCACTTCCCCCTTTGGATTCGCCTCCTGGGTGAGGCTATGGCATTACCAGTGCCGCCTCGGTGGCACCTCTGCAGAGCTGACTGGACACTTTTCAGCCAACTGGCTGTTTTGGAACACCGTGCCAGCGTCCACGAATGGGTAGACCATGTTACAGCCGTGATCTCCCATGCTGCTGAATTGTCCATTCCACGGTCATCCGGTAATCCCAAGAGGCGTCCTGTCCCCTGGTGGACCACTCAGTGCCGCTCCGCCATCCGAGCCCGCCGTGCAGCTCTGCGCTGCTTCAAGTGCCGTCCCTCAGCTGACAATCTTGCGGCCTTTGGGGTGGCAAGGACCAAAGCGCGGCGAGTGATTAAAGAGAGCAAACGACGGTCATGGCAATTGTTCTTGAACTCCATCTCCCGCTCCACTAATTCTACGAAAGTATGGGAAGCCATCAGGAGGATTTCCGGGAAACGCAGCCAACTACCTGTCACGGCATTGCTGCATCAGGGATGTCTCCTCACGGCGCCGAGAGACATTGCCCAGACACTGGCCATGCATTTTGCGGAATGTACCGCCACTATTAACTGTGATCCAGATTTCTGCCGCTACCGAACTGCCATTGAGAGGGGTCACTTGGACTTCTGTTCTCCAAATTCTGAACCATACAACTGCCCCTTCACAATGTGGGAACTGGATTCGGCGCTGTCTGTGGCTCATGATACTGCGCCTGGTCATGATCAAATCCGGTACAGCGTGCTGCAGCACTTGTTGCTGCCATCCAAGGAAGTTCTCCTGAGTTGTTTTAATATGATAT
This sequence comes from Schistocerca cancellata, assembly GCF_023864275.1. Taxonomy (NCBI): domain Eukaryota; kingdom Metazoa; phylum Arthropoda; class Insecta; order Orthoptera; family Acrididae; genus Schistocerca; species Schistocerca cancellata. The sequence goes on from NC_064632.1 coordinate 168,004,695, forward strand.
GGTTATCCGGCACATACCCTGACTCGTGGAGGGAGGCGGTTTTGATTCCTCTCCTCAAACCGGGGAAGGACCGCACGCATCCCAGCAGTTATCGAAGTATTGCTTTGACGAGCTGTGTCGGGAAGACGTTGGAACGCATGGTCAACCGTCGCCTGGTTTGGCTGCTCGAGACCAGGCAGCTCCTTAGCCCCTCTCAGTGTGGCTTTCGGAGATGTCGTTCGACTGCAGACAACTTGACCCTGCTGGAGGCGGCCATCCAGCAGGCCTTCCTACGTCACCAGCATTGTCTTGGTGTCTTCTTTGACATTCATAAGGCGTATGACACTACTTGGCGCCGCCATATCCTCAATCAACTCCATGAGTGGAGCTTTCGTGGCCGTCTCCCCATCTTCATTCAGTCCTTTCTTTCCCACCGCCTCTTTCGTTATAGGGTTGGTAATGTGCTATCTGATTTGTATGTGCAGGAGAATGGTGTTCCTCAGGGAAGCGTTTTAAGTGTCACCCTCTCTGCCGTCGCCATTAACAGTATCACGTCCACTATCCGGAGTCCTGTCCAATGCTCCTTGTTTGTGGACGATTTTGATGTTTTCTGTTCTTCCTCCAGTCTTGTCACTGCTAGTCGGCAGTTGCAGCTTACGATACAGCGATTAGAGGCATGGACTGCGCAGACGGGTTTTACCTTTTCTGCAGACAAATGTGTGAGTGTTCATTTTAATCGTTTTCGACGTCTTTTTACCTCCCCTGAATTGCGTCTGAGGGACACCATTCTTCCTTTTAGCGACACTGTGCAGTTCCTGGGCCTCACTTTTGATTCCAAGTTGTCGTGGTTGCCTCACCTTAAAGACCTCAAGGTGCGGGCCCTGCAGGCACTGGATATTTTGGTGTCTGAGCCATCGGTCCTGGGGAGCAGATCGGGCGCGTCTGCTGCAGTTCTATAGGGCTTTCGTCCGATCGCGTCTTGACTATGGTTGCACCGTGTATGGCTCAGCAAGGCCTTCGTATCTGAAGATTCTTGATGCAGTACACCATGAGGGTATCAGGCTGGCCACTGGTGCCTTCCGTACCAGTCCCATCCCCAGCCTGTGTGCTGAGGCAGGGGAACCGCCGCTCGCCATCCGGCGGAAACTCCTCATGGTGCGACGGGTGTGTCAATTCCTTGCCTGTCCTACCTCCCCTGCGTACCCTACCGTTGCCCGACCGCCTATGGAACGTCTCTTTTACAGTCGTCCCAGGGCAACGAGACCATTTGGGATTCGTGCCAAGCATTTGCTTGAGTCCCTTGGTGTGGAGCGTGTGGCCCCCCAACGACAAGGTTTTACTCGCCTGCCTCCCTGGTTGCTCCAGAGGCCCAGCGTCCTTTTAGACTTGTCGGAGTACCGGAGGAGCTGCACTCCTGCGTTTGTTTTTATCTCCTTATTTTATGATATTTTAAACCAGCATCCCGACCATGTACCAGTATTTACGGATGGCTCTAAACTGGGGGACTCTGTTGGTTGTGCTGTTGTTTTCCCTGATCGAGTCGTCAAGTTACGGCTTCCTACGGCGTTTACCATCTTTGATGCCGAATTGTTTGCGATCTCGCGGGCATTGGAGCAGATGAGGTGTGTTCCCAGTCTTAAGTTCCTCATCTGTTCTGACTCCCTGAGTGCCCTTCAGACCATGCAACACTTGTACCCAGCGGATACGGTCATCCAGAACATCCATGATGCCCTCCTCCACCTGCAACGGCAAGGGAAGGAGGTTTCCTTCTGCTGGGTGCCGGGGCACGTGGGTATTAGGGGAAACGAACTGGCGGATGTGGCTGCCAAAGATGCATGTTCCCTCCCTCACGTTGTTGAATGTGCCGTCCCCCTCCATGCTGTTACCTCCCTCCTGCGTTTTCGCGTTATGCGTCAGTGGGAAGAGGAGTGGCTGGCAGTCGGTGAAAATAAGCTGCGTCTGGTCAAGGCTACCACGCGGCCATGGCGTACGTCCTACCAGTCATGCAGGCGGGATGAGGTTCTCCTCACTCGCCTCCGCATCGGGCACAGTCCCTTAACTCATGGTTTTTTACTCCGGCGGGAGGACCCCCCAATCTGCAGTTCTTGTGGCTTCCAGATTACTGTCCGCCACATTTTACTTGAATGTCTTTTATTCTCTGACCAGAGGGCGGTGGTTTCTTTGCCACCAGATTTGCCCTGTATTTTACAAGATGACGCAACGACTGTAGTTAAGGTCTTACGGTTTTGTGTCCTGTCCAATTTGTTGCCTCGGATTTTAGGGAGAGGGTTATAATGTGCTGCTGGGTGACTGGCTCACCCAGGTTTTAGGTAAGAGGTCAGCCAGTCACGATTACCTCCTTGTTTCCCTTCGGTTTCTGTTCTCTTTTCCTTGTGTTTCCTTTCCTTTTTAGTGTGTCCCTTCTCCACTTGTTTTGCCTCTGTGTGTGAGGATTTGGAACTGCGTCAGGTCTGTGTCTTTTAGCCGTTCTCCTTGTTCGCTGTTTGTCTTAGTCCCTTCACTGCCTGTGTTCCTGTTTTTATGCGTTTGGGCGCTGATGACCACGCTGTTTAGCGCCCGTAAACTTCAAACACACACACGCGGTAACTTTCAAGCTCCGTATCTCTAAAACGAATAAAGATATCAAGAAAATGTTCAACTTTGTTCGAGATCTGTATCTTAGGAGTATGCCGTAAAAATTTCACCCATTTGCTGTGCATAGTCGTTTTGGAATCCACGGCTCGAGTTTGGTACGAGAAAATGGTAAAAAAATCCTTTTCGAGGGCTTCTAAATAACCGTCCATGAACTATTGGAGCACCATAATCCCCCTATGGCCCACCGTATACAACATATAATACGAAAAGAAGATTTCCTCCATTTGCGTAAGCTGGGGGAAATGTGTAATATTCAAACTTTGAACATGTAATGTAGGAAAGTTACAATAAGATGATCTTGAATGTACACACGTCCTCTAGTCCAAGGGATATCCAAAACAGTTGACCCTGCCTTTCACTCACCAATATAACCCATGGGACGAACCTCCTAAAAATCTCGTTTTTCTGAGCGGCGATTTCAGGCATACGACCATTAGATAGTAGATGCTGTCGCACGTATACCAGCTGCTGACTGACAAAACACTGAATAATAAAATTTTCATGATCTTTCCGAAATTTATTACCAAATATTAGCCTGTGCTAGCTCATATATATACACCGTTGATATCACAATGTTATCTTTCATACACCTGAGTCTATTGTTCTTGCTGTAGCGGCCTTCGCTCAGAAGGCAGGTTTCATCCAGCTCTCCACGCTACTCAGTTTTGTGCCTCTTCATCTCATAATAACTACAGCAACCTGCATCCATTTGAACCTGCTTACTGTATTCATCCCCAGGCCTTCCTCTACAATTTTTACCTCCCACTCCTCCCACCATTACCAAGTTGACTATTCCTTGATGCTTCATGATGCGCCCCACGAACCGATCCCTTCTTTTGGTCAAATTTTGCCTTAATTTTTTTCCCCAGTTCGGTTCAGTACCTCCTCAATCTTCGGCATTCTTCTGTAGAGCCAAGATTGAAAAGCTTCTGTCTGTTCTTTTCTTGTGAGGACTGCTTATCATCCAAGTCTCACTCCCGTACGTGGCAACACTTCAGACCAAAATCTTCAGAAAATATAGGGTGATTCAAAAGTCCGTTAACATTTTAAAACGCACTAATTCACGAAAGAATGTAGGTAGAGAGGAAAAACGTTACACATGTCTGAGATGACACGGGATTTTATCGAAATCGAAAACGAGCGCAAAAACCGGCCAACAGGTGGCGCTGAACAGCAGCACGTCAGTGACATCACACGAGAACTGTGGATAAAATGAGCTCCAGTGAGAGAAGGAGTGAGATGCGCCAGCAAACCGCTGCATTGTGACTTTACCAGAAAAGGCTCTGATAGTAAAGCTTTACTATCAGAAAGGAGAATCCGCTATTGATCACGTGTTCAGCCGCCACGTCCATAATGCTTGGCCTTCGAGATCCAAAGACGTTAATCCGTGTGACTGCTGTAAGTCGCAAGTCTAATGCGATCGTCCGACCTGATTATGGATGCTGAAAGACAACATCCAACGTCAGTTTCTCACCATACCTACTCATACGTTGTACACTACTGTTCACAACATTGTCCCACGACCGGCCGACATGTTGAGCATTTGCTGTAAAGAACACCGTCTTTCCCGAACTGATCAGTTTGTGTGCTCATTATTGCTTTTGTGTCATATGAAGCGCCCTCTTTTCGTCATTTTGTGACTTTTTTTGTTTCAATAAAACCTCAATTCATTTCAAGCAAGTGTGTAAATTTTTGCTTCTCTACCTTTGTTATTCCGTGAGTAGTGAATTTTCAAATGTTGATCGATTTTTGGGTTACCCTGTACGGTTGTTATCAGTCATTCAGCAGCTCAAATATCAAAACTCATAAGCTACTCTTACTGTCTCACTTGCTAACCTAATTATTTCAACAACAACTGAATAATTAAATTACATTCCGTTGCCGTCGTTTCCTTTGCTGTTTCCCTAACTGAGCTCTGGATGTTTCCCCACATTTGTTCAAGGTCCTGATTCGCGTCCATTTCATGAGTGCTTCAAACCGGTTACTAAGTTGCAACTGGTATCCGGTCTTCGTTGCCTCAACTTTTAGTTTCTCCACATGGTACCTTTCCACTCTTTTTAACTTAGGTCCCGTTCTTCCTTTACACTGTATGTTTAAAAGGCCTCTGACCAGGAAATGATCACGCCCACCTTCGGCACCCCGCGCTGTCTTAACGTCTAACACCCAACTCTTGGCTCTGAGATCAATGGCAACATGGTCTATTTGATTTACAGCTACACTCATGGGAAACCCAGTGGGCAAGAAGATCTGGTTTGGAAAGGAATGTGCAGATGCCCTGGAAAGGAGAAAGGAAGCCAGGAGCAAGTGGCTGAATGGGGCAAATCTGGCACAGGGCAAAGCACAATTTGAAGACGTCCGAAACACTACACAAGCAATTCTGAGAAGAGCAAAGAGAAAATACATAAAGGACATCATCGTTGAAGTAGAAACAGACTTCAGAGGACAAAAGACCAGGGAAATGTTTCTGAAGGTGAAGTACCTCTGCAAAGGTCACCAGGCCAAGCAGAAATTTGTCAAAGATTCCCATGATAAGATCCTGACGAACGATAGGGACATAGCTGAGAGATGGAAAGAGTACTTTCGACAGCTGCTACTTTGTGATGAACCCGAACTGCAGTTTGATTTCCAGTACCCAATTACACCCGACGCAGACTATCCTCCACCTACCCTGGATGAGATAAAAACCAGAATCAGACACCTTAAACAGAATAAGAGTCCAGGTGAAGATGGAATACAGTCTGAATGATCCTGGCAGGAGGAGAGAAACTTGCAGAAAAAATACACCGACTGATACAAGCAATATGGACCAAAGAAGAACTACCAGGAGAATGGAAAACAGCTCTGATTTTTCCGATACATAAGAAAGGCGACAAACTGAAATGTGACAACTATCGAGGAATCGCCCTGCTTAACGTCTGCTATAAGATCCTGTCCAGTTGCCTCATCATAGAATTCAGCCAGTGGCAGAATCGGTGATTGGGGAGTACCAGGGAGGTCTCCGGCCAGGGAGGTCAACAGTAGATCAGATCATCAATCTCCGGCAGCTCACTGAGAAACTGGGTGAATATGGTAAAGATTTCCATATTTTATTCGTTGATTTTAAGAAGGCCTATGATTGCATACATCGCAAGAGCCTGCTCAACTGTTAAAGGAAGTTTGGCGTAGCAGAGAAACTCATCAGTCTGATAAAGATCTGTCTGAACGAAACACGTGCAAAGGTGAAGATTGGAAATCGCGTAACTGAGGAGTTTGAAATTGTGACAGGACTCAGGCAAGGAGATGGGTTGTCCCCTATCCTGTTCAACTTTGCCCTCGAGAAGATCGTACGCTAGACCTTCCAAGAGAACGAAGGTATTGAAATCGAAGGAAAGAGACTGGCATACTTGGCCTATGCAGACGACATCTGTTTACTCTCTAGGTCGGAAGAGGAGTTGGAGCAAATGACCAAAGCACTTAAGGAGGCTGCCAGCAAATTTGGGCTAAACATAAACGAAGCCAAGCCAGAGTACCTAGTTATGACGCGTGGTCATTGTCAGACTGCTGATCATCTACAATCACTGCAGGTTAGGAACCAGTCCTACAAGAGAGTGCAAGAATTACAATACCTAGAGGCACTTTTCACTGAGAACTCGTCGTGTGAAGCAGAGATCAATGCCAGAATACAAGCAGGTAACCGATCTTACCACAGCCTAGCACAACTGCTTCGGTCCAGATATCTCTCCAGACAGTTCAAGATTCGACTGTACAAAACCCTGATCCAGCCTGTTGTTCTATATGGCTGTGAGACATGGAGTATCCGGAAACAGGACTTCCATTAGCTTCTTGTTTTTGAGAGAAAAGTGCTTCGGCAGATCTTCGGTCCGGTTCTGGATGCAGATACAACCAAGAGCTTGAGGAATTATACCAGCAGCCCAACATAGCAGGAACTGTCAAAGCCAAACGAATGCAGTGGGCTGGCCATGTGGCCCGGATAGAGGATCACAGATGGCGTCGGAAGGTCCTGTATTTCACACCTACAGGAAAGAGACCGCCAGGGAGACCCAAGAAGCGTTGGAGGGATGGACTCCATGAAGATTTAAACCAAGTGTCAATAGATGTGAACTGATGGCGGATAGCAGCAATAGACAGAATACAGCGAAGGAGGAAACTTGTAGATGCGTGCGGTCCACTGGGCCTGATCACGTAGTAGTAGTAGTAGTACCGTCGTTTAATTTGTGCTGATGTTCATCTTATAACCTCATGTCAAGATGCTATCCATTCCATTCAGCCGCTCTTCCAAGTCCTTTACTGTCTCTGACAGAATTACATTGCCATCAGCGAACTTTATAGTTTCTATTTCTTCTCCTTGAACTTTAAATCCCTCTCCAAATTTCTCCTTGCTTTTGGTTACTGCTTGCTCATTGTGCAAACAGAATAACATCGGCGATAGGCTACAAACCAGTCTCACCCCATTCTCAATCGCTGCTTCCCTTTCATGTCGTCGACTCTTATAACAACAGCCTGGTTTTTCTAGAAACTATAAATGATCTTTCCCCTCCTGTATTTTATTCCTGATACCTTCAAAATCTCCAAGATCGTAGTCCACTCAACAGTATCAAACGCTTTCTCTAAATCTGCACTCGCTGCAAATGTAGGTTTCTCGTTACTTATCGCATCTTCTAAGATAACATGTAAGACTAGTATTGCCTCGTATGTTACTACATGTCTCCTGATCTTCCGCGAATTTGGCTACAGCGAATATTTCCATCTTCTGTAAATAATTCCTGTCAATATTTTGCAAGCATGAATTATTAAACTGATACATCGATAATATTCTCTCCTGTCAACACTAGCCTCCTTTGAAATTAGAATTATATGACGTGTTTTCGCTTTTAAAGCTGAAGTTCATACTCTCTGTTATCTTTAAGCTCATTGTTAATTTATTAAATTTTGCCCAGCTGTACACAACTTTGAAGGTTTCTTTCGCTTCATCAACAAGGAGTTCTGGTGCTTTATCAGAACTGTAGGTGTTTTTCAAAGTTAATCTTTTCGAGGAAGTATTTCAATTATAGTTTTCATGGTGGTACTTCCTCTTCAAAGAGACTGATGAGCCAAAACATTATGACAGTTTCTGAATTATGAAACCATTTTAAAAAAACATCGTAGGCTGTCAGTTTTATTATTCAAAGTACTTCTATTGCACCGTGTATATACATGATATTACTGGCCAGTTACGGTCGGTGGCCATTTTCAGATGTATTGCGCCGATGATGAGTAAGTAATACTTAAAACCTGGTTCGTGCTACGTAGGAAGAGACTCTTGTTCCCACACACATATTACGAAAGGCTACTGATGTGGTCTAGTACATCACAAACTGCAAAACATTCATCTCACAATATGTTATCTCCGCAAAATATTCTAAACACCTGGCTTTCTGATTCTTACCAAGTACATTTAACGCCACAATGTGATCTCTTGCTTACTAATACGTAAATGATCATACGCCGAAGCCGGCCAGTAATGTCACCTATAGGGTGTTAAGAGTAAAACTGCAGATATTTCTATTGACGGTTGAGGACACAGTACTGAACAACGTTACGTCAGTGTTTACTTCATTTGCACACTAATAATAATAGCTATTATGGGTAGTATACCTTTAAGTTTATTAGCACCTCTAGGTATGCCTACCACAACCAATATTTTCCCCTGAGTAACAGGTCAGGTATTGAAGTGTGGACACGTAGACGCTGCAGTCCTCCTTACACCCTCCAGAGGCCATGAGCATATCGGCCATTTCTTCTTTGGTACATCGCATACTCCACTCACGACCTACCTCTTAGACTGTCACATACTAACTAACAAGTCGCAATGCACTCAAGGACCACGCAAACACATTGTAAGCAAACATTACAACATTATACCTAGCTATTACGAAGAATGAATGACACAAACAAGAGCCAGTGTGGGCGCCACTGATGTTCTGATTTACCCTACTTTTAGTTTGTTAATCTGAATAGGCATTAGTCGATTTAAAAACGCGTATGCTTGCAGAACAAATGCACTTTCTACGTATTATGACAATCTGTTCATTGTCTAATAATACGACCACTGACTTCCAATCCATTCTGTGAAAACCGCACATGAATAGCAATTTCCATTAGCGCAATATTTACGTTGCAAATTTAAGGTGATTCTCCCCGAGAACGTGGTGAAAAGTAGTGCCTCCGATTTCTTTATGGAAAAAGTCTTAAAACTTTTTAAATCAAACAAGTGTTATTAACATTCTACATCTTCATTCTTTATGACAATATTTGCAGTCCACTGCCGCTAGAGAACACCGAATTGTAGCGTGTAACATGGCGGCGTCTGAGAAAGTGTGTGGTGTAATCGAGTTCCGAATTCGAAGAGTTAGTTTACACATCGAGGACCCTCTCCTTCAGCATGAGAATGCCAGACCACACACGAGCGCTGCGATATCTGCTACAGTCCGACGCCTTGGGTTCGCTGTCAACGATCATCCTCCATATAGACCCGATTTGGCCCCATCCGATTTTTATATGTTTCCAAAACTTAAAGGATACGTTCGAGGAATTCACTTTGTTAGTGATGAAGCGGCGCAAGCAGAGGTAAGGTTGTGGCTCCGACATTAAGTTCAAACATTTTACTGTGACAAAATGTAAATGCCGTGTGGCTAGGGTCTCCCGCAGGGTAGGCCGGTCGTCTAGTGCAAGTCTGTCGATTTGACGCCACTTCGGCGACTTGCGTGTCGATGGGGATGAAAGGATGATGATTAGGACAACACAACACCCAGTACCTGAACGGAGAAAATCTCCGATCCAGCAGGGAATCGAACCCGGGCCCTTAGGTATGACATGCCGTCGCGCTGACCACTCAGCTACCAGGGGCGGACTTCACTGTGACGATAGCAACAAACGATCCTCTCGTTGGGAGAAATGCGTTCGTTGCGAGAGTGACTATCTTGAAAAATAAATACAAAGTAGACACGAAGAATAAAAATATAGAATATTAATGTCGCTTCGCTATTTAAAAAGCTTTAAGGGTATTCACATAAAAAATCGGAGGCATTAGAACGTAGATGATGTTATTCCTAATTACTTCGTGTTGTTGTGCTGAAGGTGCTAATCATTTGCACAAGCATGTTGTAAAGTTCATGACACATAACAAAACGCAGCATGTCATTCTCAATGGAGAGAAGTCTTCCGAAGTAAGAGTGATTTCAGGTGTGCCGCAGGAGAGTGTCGTAGGACCGTTGCTATTCACAATTTACATAAATGACCGCCGGCCGCGGTGGTCTCGCGGTTCTAGGCGCTCAGTCCGGAACCGCGCGACTGCTACGGTCGCAGGTTCGAATCCTGCCTCGGGCATGGATGTGTGTGATGTCCTTAGGTTAGTTAGGTTTAAGTAGTTCTAAGTTCTAGGGGACAGATGACCACAGATGTTAAGTCCCATAGTGCTCAGAGCCATTTGAACCATTTTTGAACATAAATGACCTCGTGGATAACATCGGAAGTTCACTGAGGCTTTTTGCGGATGATTCTGTGGTATATCGAGAGGTTGTAACAATGGAAAATTGTACTGAAATGCAGGAGGATCTGCAGCGAATTGACGCTTGGTGCAGGGAATGGCAATTGAATCTCAATGTAGACAAGTGTAATGTGCTCCGTTTACATAGAAAGAAAGACCTCTTATCATTTAGCTACAATATACCAGGTCAGCAACTGGATGCAGTTAATTCCATAAATTATCTGGGAGTGGGCATTAAGAGTGATTTAAAATTGAATGATCATATAAAGTTGATCGTCGGTAAAGCAGATGCCAGAATGAGATTCATTGGAAGAATCCTAAGGCAATGCAATACGAAAACAAAGGAAGTAGGTTACAGTACACTTGTTCGCCCACTGCTTGAATACTGCTCACCAGTGTGGGATCCGTACCAGATAGGGTTGATAGAAGAGAGAGAGAAGATCCAACGTAGAGCAGCGCGCTTCGTTACAGGATCATTTAGTAATCGCGAAAGCGTTACGGAGCTGTTAGATAACCTCCACTCCAGTGGAAGACTCTGCAGGAGAGACGTTCAGTAGCTAGGTACGGGCTTTCGTTGAAGTTTCGAGAACATACCTTCACCGAGGAGTCAAGCAGTATATTGCTCCCTCCTACGTATATCTCGCGAAGAGACCATGAGGATAAAATCAGAGAGATTAGAGCCCACACAGAGGCATACCGACAATCCTTCTTTCCACGAACAATACGAGACTAGAATAGAAGGAAGAACCGATAGAGGTACTCAAGGTACCCTCTGCCACACACCGTCAAGTGGCTTGCGGAGTATGGATGTAGATGTAGATGTAGACTTTGATGTTTAGTGCATATCGTACTCACGCTGTTGCAATTTTAATGGCGAGCTGTACGTGTAGGCTGTTATTCAAGTACAATTCAGGATCTTTCCTTGTGCAGGTATTGTGAATTGTAATTTTTTTTTTATTTGTCTAATCTCTCTTGTCGTCCGCCTCCTTACCCGCGTGGTCGGCACGTCTGACTTATGCGAAGGACCGACAGTAGTACGGTTGTGGAGGAATCATGGCGTGCATAGTCAAAAACTGTAAGTGTAACATCGAAAAGCCAATGGCCTTGCCGCAGTGGTAACACCGGTTCCCGTCAGATCACCAAACTTAAGTGCTGTCGGGCTGGGCTTGCACTTGAATGGGTGACCATTCGGTCTACCAACTGCCTTTGCCGACCGGGGTGGCCGAGCGGCTCTAGGCGCTACAGTCTGGAACCGCGCGACCGCTACGGTCGCAAGTTCGAATCCTGCCTCGGGCATGGATGTGTGTGATGTCCTTAGTTAGGTTTAAGTAGTTCTAAGTTCTAGGGTACTGATAACCTCAGAAGTTAACTCCCATAGTGCTCAGAGCCATTTGAACCATCTACCAACTGCTGTTGGCAAGCGGGGTGCACTGAGCCCTTGTGAGGCAAACTGAGGAGCTACTTGATTGAGAAGTAGCGGCTTCGGTCTCGTAAACTGACATATGGCCGGGAAAGCTGTGTGCTGACCACATGCCCCTCCATATCTGCATCCAATGACGCCTGTCGGCTGAGGACGACACGGCGGCCGGACGGTACCGTTGAGCCTTCATAGCCTGTTCGGGCGGAGTTTAGTCAGTGGAGAATTGTGCGAGAACACTTGTAGGAAATATTTCAACTCTTCACAAATATTTAGTAATGTGTCACATACACAAAGCAAACAATAAGGTAAAGATTAAGAACAGACAAAAGCAAAAGGACGATAACAGTGAATGTGGCGAGAATTGGTTATAACTTCTGAAGCTAGCGGACAGCACTGTTCTGCACATGTGTTGGCTTCAGCACACTGATTATATTAGAAGTCCACATTCGATAGAAATAACTGATCGGTGGCGTCAGCGAACCACGTACGATACGAATGGCGGCCGACCTAGACAGCGACGCTTTTCGCGTGAGACGCACCTAATAATACGGCAGGCTCGGTCGCTGTAGTCGTGGCCGGTCACTCGAGGCAGGCTGACCTCTGCTCTCCAGGCTAGAGACTACAGGGACGGACAGACAGCGTCTCCGGACTGCTTCGCGGTTGATGACGTCAGCGAAAGAAGAGACGGTCGCCGCTCGGTCTGCAGACGCAACAGCTAACAAGGGGCGGTGGTGGTGGTGGGGTGGGGGGGGGGAGGGGGGTACTGTACCAGATCCGAGGAGCGGAGGTCTGTCCCCTCGACCCGGCCAGCGTTTCAGTGAGGGTGGGGGGGGGGGGGGAAATCCGCCTTCCAGTGTCGGTGGCTGAGTAAACGCGCGCCAGGACAGCTGCCCCTCTGCATTCTTCATGCTCAGCGTTCTTCCATTATACCTACCTATCCACATCCATATCTGCGTCTCTAATCTGCCACTCACTATAAAGTACGACGCAGAGTTTAATTTTCATTTTACCACATATCATCGATTTTCTTCTTTCATTTATGGATAGACGACATGGAGAATTTTTCGTTTGTCCCTGTTAGGAGAGCGCTGCTGCTCCATAATAATGTAATCAATTTTCAGATAATCAGTCCAGTTGCTGAAAAGTCCTTTACTTTATGGTGCCCTGGAGCTGTTAAATATTCGAAAAATACAGTATTACCGCCTTGAGCTGTTGGTAAGTACGTTAATTTCACAACCAGTTTCAGCTCCCTGCCATCATCAGGTTCATAAAAGTATTCACAGTATTATGTTAGGCAAAATATAAAGTCGTTATCGTCAGGTGATAAAACCATGAATAATACACTTTTACCATATCGTTACGTAAATTTCGTCGACAATCTATAAACACTTATAACTGGACATCCTCCTCTGGCATTACTTTTCCTCAAGAGTAGTTGTCGATACCAGTATTATTATTCGAATTTTGAAAAGGTAAAAAAAAAATGTTCAAATGTGTGTGAAATCTTATGGGACTTAACTCCTACGGTCATCAGTCCCTAAGCTTACACACTACTTAACCTAAAGTATCCTAAAGACAAACACACACACCCATGCCCGAGGGAGGACTCGAACCTCCGCCGGTCCAGCCGCACAGTCCATGACTGCAGCGCCTTAGACCACTCGTTGAAAAGGTCAAATTATCGCAGTTGCTTTTCTGACAACTTTCATATTATTTTGTAAACAGCGCGTTATATTTCAAACCAAAATTAATGAAAAGGAATTACTTTATAAAATATTTTAGTTTCGATGTTATAATCGATAAGTATCAGTTCTGAATGCACAGTTAAAATTATTTTTTTTTAGAAACACTTGAAATTACGAATTATTTGCACACTTAAAATTTCTATTATTAATTGCGCAATCCTGTGCTGTTTACTACGTTTATTTCTGGATTCAATTATGAAATAATATTCTAAATTAACAATATAACAAAAACTACCAGGAATTCATTTGTTAAGAAAAATTATAAAGCCTTTGGAATATTATTATTTCCGCAGAATGTGAGTAGTCGTAAGCTTGCCTCTGATGTTATCGGATGTATTTTTGTGTAACAGGTGCGAACAATGTAATTTCGGCTTTGTTAATGGTGAAAATTCAAAATACTCTATGATATACTAAATTGTGAGAAAATCAGTGGAAAATATATTTATGTAAAACATTTTGCAACAGCAATCTTCCCATTTATTTAATTCAAACCAACTGTGAGGATCTGATATTAGATTTTCAGCTTCAAGAATCAGACCTCTAGACAAGACGAACTGGAGCCATCTCAGCATGACAAGCTAAGTAAACTTGAAAGTTTGTTGCAACCTTCTCTCCTCTCAAATCTTCATAAAAGTCTTTGCTTATTGATTACTTGGACTGGGCATTGTTTAATGAGGACAATAGATGGAAGAAGAAAGGAGAGGGGAGATTAGATATTCTGCTAGGAGTTGTACACGTTAATGTTAAAACTATAATCGTTTTGCAGTTTTTACATCAATGTCTACACCCCCTAGTACAGTCTTTATAGATTGACAACTTAATTTTTATTACGATACTATAACAGTATATATTCAGGATTTTATCACCTGACGATTATGATTTTATGTTTCGGCTAACATGATGCTGTGGATACCTTTATGAACCTGACGCCGTCCGGGGTGGCCGAGCGGTTCTAGGCGCTACAGTCTGGAACCGCGCGACTGCTACGGTCGCAGGTTCGAATCCTGCCTCGGGCATGGGTGTGTGTGATGTCCTTAGTTTAGTTAGGTTTAAGTAGTTCTAAGTTCGAGGAGACTGATGACCTCTGAAGTTAAGTCCCAAAGTGCTCAGAGCCATTTGAACCTGACGACGGTCAGACGACTGAAACTGTTTGTGTAACTAAAGCATTTTACCAACAGCCCAGGGTGGTAATACGACAATTTTCAAATTCTCCTTGATTTTAGTTTCCGACCTGTTTCCGGTTTCATATTGAAGCCTTTTCTAGTGAATCTCAAACCGACAATGTAAATGATACCAAAAGATGTACATAATAGTATAATGAATATTCAAATAATTTCGCTAACAGGAACGTAGGTTCGGCGTGGAAAAGTCTTAAGTTTACACAGGTACGGTATAAGGACTACGTTTCATACTACTAGACTTCTCTTGGCAAGGAATACCCTTTTTGTCAGTGCTAGTCTGCTTTTGATGAGCTCCTTGTTCTTTCCGTCATTGGTTATTTTGCTGCCTAGGTAGCAGAATTCCTTAACTTCATCTAGTTCGTGACCATAAATCCTGATGTTAAGTTTCTCGCTGTTCTCCTTTCTGTTACTTCCCATAACTTTCGTCTTTCTTCGATTTGCTCTCAATCCATGTTCTGTACTCATTAGACTCATACCACTATACGGCTCCCCAAATACGCACCGAACCCCCTCTACGTTTCACTCTTGCGACGTAAGCACGGCCAGGAGTTGGGGAAAGAGCGCAGCAGGACTAATCCGCCCCAAACATTTGTTCCATTGCTCGATAATCCAAGTTTCAAGGCTCTGGCACCAAGTTTTCCTGTTACGGGCCTTTGCATCACTGATGAGTGATTGTGGAATTCTAGTTCACCCTGCAGTTTCCTACTTATAGAGTTCCCTTCGTGTTGTTTTGGAGCTGACAGGGTTCAGGAGTTCTGCAGTTACCTCTGCAACTGTCATCCTCTTATTTTTTGTCGCAATCCTCTTCCACGACCGTCTGTCGCGATCACTCACATACACTTTCGTCCATGTTGTCATTTACCGGATGCTGTCTTTCCGCTTTCCCTGAATGCGGTATAAATCTTCTACAATGCGCCTCATGAAATCGCAAAGCTTCGGCTCCCTTCGTTACGGAGACACTCAGCTTCGACATAACGCACTCACAACTACACAGAACACTCTTCTAGCCACAACTGACACTAACAACGTATTGAGCACGTGCACAGTTGCTGTTCGCGGTCAAATACAACAGCGGAACCTGCAGGCTTCGCTAGCATCTGCATTTAGGTTCAAGCATGCATTTCTCTCGGTGTTTCCAAATTTTTGTCCGGCCCCTGCACATCTTCATGTGGTGAAACAATGTCAGATCAATACGTAAGTAAAGGTTGGGAAAATATATAAGTGATGCGTCCTGGGAAAAATGCAGTTTAAAATTTCTAATACGTCAAAATGTAATCCCTTTTAATGCTGAAGCGTGCTGATACTTCCAGTTTATCAAAATGCAGTGTTTATTTAATCATTACACGCCAATTTTTCTAGTACATTGTTGGGTGCAACAAAGATGCACAAAATTATAGTCCTACATCGATGATGAAAAGCAGACGGCAGATCCCCTTCCGCAATTCAGATCTGCGCTCCGTCTCTGATGAACTCGACTTCGATGAGTCGTTAACCTTGGTTCATAATCTTTCTTTGAACCAGTTAGTTTATGTTATTCATTTATCTGAGTAATATCTCTCAGAATTTTTCTTGCCTTCATGTGTGATTATAACATCAATATCGATATTCTCTATACTTATTTAACTTTTTGTTCCGCTTTTAATTAATCTGACATCTGTATAACCATGTCCTGTGATGTAACATCTATATAAAGATTTTATTCATAATTTGTGTCCATTTACCTTAGTGTATTTAATTTTTGGATGAAATTTTAAAAGTAATGTTTTGTGAAAGAATGGAAATGTTACAAATTTACTCGTAATACTGGTTCATACATAGGGAATGCAGGATTATAATAATGTAAGAGCTAGAGGGAAGTCCTCTCGTAACGAAGCTGATTGGCAGGAATAGAAAAGGTGAATCTGACGGTCTAAATGCAAGGTTCCTATGTTGCAAGAGTCAGTTGGTGGAAATTATGCAAAAGGCTCACATCTTGTGAGCGGAATGAGGCAAGAAGAGATGCAAGATTATTTTATACAGCCTCAGATGTGAAACAAATTAAGCTGATTATTCATGGCATTCATTGGTTAGCTCTGAAATACGCAAACACGGCACAAAAAGTTTCAGAGCTATGGATACTTTTGCCGCCTACTTTGAATAGTCACAGGAGATCGACACTGCCACCACCTTCATCTCAAAGAATCAGTTGAGTCCTGTATAACTGCATGTACACATCGTTTTATTATCCGATAATAAGTCTGAGTTCTGTAAACTTGGTGTTCAACAACCATATTGTTTTCCTTAATCATTTACCTAGATATGATCGTATTCCAAGTGCTATGATATCTCCGAGTTTCCTGTTTTATTGAAATGAAAAGTAATTGTCATTTTTCTCTACTTTAATAAACATTGTGGAGTAACAAATTTCATAATTATTAAACGGACCTCATGTTTTACGTACTCCACGTATTTGTCATAAAAGGATAGTTGTACTTTCACACATGTACCAAAAAAAAATCTTAAGTCTTTCAGTTAAACGTTGTTCTCACAGAAATTCCAGTACAGTATTTAAGTTAAATGAGTGAAACTGGGATTATTCAGAATAGGTTACTAGCTAATAAATTTGAGGAACCAGCATCAGGCATAGTTACTGTACAGGTTTGTACGTAACAGTGTTTACATTTTTATGTATATATAGTTAAAAGTGTTTCTCATTCTGTGTGTTAACTATAATGTTAAATTTTGATCTGACTAAATTTATAGAATAAGTTCTAGATCCCCACGCCAGTTTTTGAGCCAGTTTTGCAGTACATTTAGATAACAGTACTACAGAGTGCAACTTTCTTTTTTGTATGACTTACGTGTGCTACAATAAATAACTAGCTACCATGGCACAAACTATTACAGATCTGTTGACACTTGAACTGTATAGTATAAAGAAGTGACTGTTTCTTACGAAAACAAATAGTAATCAGAATAGACAATATAATGATCAGAAAACCATTTCCAAAAATTAATCTGACAGAAGAACACCTTGTCCAAGTTAGTAGTCCTCCACCATTAGTCGCTTCTAGGCGCTGCAGTCCGGAACCGCGAGACCGCTACGGTCGCAGGTTCGAATCCTGCCTCGGGCATGGATGTGTGTGATGTCCTTAGGTTAGTTAGGTTTAACTAGTTCTACGTTCTAGGGGACTAATGACCTGAGAAGTTGAGTCCCATAGTGCTCAGAGCCATTTGAACCATCCACCATTAGTAAACATTTACCTATAATGATCATTAGCTTCCTATTATAATTTACTGACGGTACGTGTTATCGAGAGCCATTTTTACCAAAACGTATTAATATTCCTCGTGCGTAGTTAACGTCAAACCAGTGGTGCATTACTTCCTAAACTGCGCTACAGCTTGTATCTTACTTGCAACACAGAATTTAAATACACTCCTGGAAATGGAAAAAAGAACACATTGACACCGGTGTGTCAGACCCACCATACTTGCTCCGGACACTGCGAGAGGGCTGTACAAGCAATGATCACACGCACGGCACAGCGGACACACCAGGAACCGCGGTGTTGAACGTCGAATGGCGCTAGCTGCGTAGCATTTGTGCACCGCCGCCGTCAGTGTCAGCCAGTTTGCCGTGGCATACGGAGCTCCATCGCAGTCTTTAACACTGGTAGCATGCCGCGACAGCGTGGACGTGAACCGTATGTGCAGTTGACGGACTTTGAGCGAGGGCGTATAGTGGGCATGCGGGAGGCCGGGTGGACGTACCGCCGAATTGCTCAACACGTGGGGCGTGAGGTATCCACAGTACATCGATGTTGTCGCCAGTGGTCGGCGGAAGGTGCACGTGCCCGTCGACCTGGGACCGGACCGCAGCGACGCACGGATGCACGCCAAGACCGTAGGATCCTACGCAGTGCCGTAGGGGACCGTACCGCCACTTCCCAGCAAATTAGGGACACTGTTGCTCCTGGGGTATCGGCGAGGACCATTCGCAAACGTCTCCACGAAGCTGGGCTACGGTCCCGCACACCGTTAGGCCGTCTTCCGCTCACGCCCCAACATCGTGCAGCCCGCCTCCAGTGGTGTCGCGACAGGCGTGAATGGAGGGACGAATGGAGACGTGTCGTCTTCAGCGATGAGAGTCGCTTCTGCCTTGGTGCCAATGATGGTCGTATGCGTGTTTGGCGCCGTGCAGGTGAGCGCCACAATCAGGACTGCATACGACCGAGGCACACAGGGCCAACACCCGGCATCATGGTGTGGGGAGCGATCTTCTACACTGGCCGTACACCACTGGTGATCGTCGAGGGGACACTGAATAGTGCACGGTACATCCAAACCGTCATCGAACCCATCGTTCTACCATTCCTAGACCGGCAAGGGAACTTGCTGTTCCAACAGGACAATGCACGTCCGCATGTATCCCGTGCCACCCAACGTGCTCTAGAAGGTGTAAGTCAACTACCCTGGCCAGCAAGATCTCCGGATCTGTCCCCCATTGAGCATGTTTGGGACTGGATGAAGCGTCGTCTCACGCGGTCTGCACGTCGAGCACGAACGCTGGTCCAACTGAGGCGCCAGGTGGAAATGGCATGGCAAGCCGTTCCACAGGACTACATCCAGCATCTCTACGATCGTCTCCATGGGAGAATAGCAGCCTGCATTGCTGCGAAAGGTGGATATACACTGTACTAGTGCCGACATTGTGCATGCTCTGTTGCCTGTGTCTATGTGCCTGTGGTTCTGTCAGTGTGATCATGTGATGTATCTGACCCCAGGAATGTGTCAATAAAGTTTCCCCTTCCTGGGACAATGAATTCACGGTGTTCTTATTTCAATTTCCAGGAGTGTATGAAGTGAAGTCAATCTTAATAGTTAACTTTATTTATGAACAGTGCTAGTACACAACTTTGCCTAATGAGGCTGGCAACCGTTTCCTTTTACGTAATTACAGTTTACTTTATTACTAATAGAACCTTGGTTCGATCCTTGTTTGTTCAGCTATTGCTGTATTTTAGTAGTAATATTACAATAAATGGAAATAGCCCGATACCATAACCGTTACACACAGTCACGGTCAAATAAAAATCGTTTCAGAGGAGTAACATTATCGGTGCATTGCTAAGTTAGTAGTAGTCGTAGTGTTATATGATGGTGTATGCACGCTTTCCTATTTTTTCAGTGCTATCTTTATTCAGTCGGTAAGCTCTAATTTTTCGTAAATTTAAAGCGAATAATCAGTTCTGCGAACAGAATTGTATAGGCCCACAGAAAAGAGAACACCGCCCGCTTTAGAATGCCACACACTGAAGCCACAAAACATAGTGATCACTGCCTGCAACGAGACCGAATGCCGCCTACTGGCGCTGTGTGCTCACGTCGCGATAAGGAATGTATACAAGTGAAGCAGAGACGAATAGGAATTCATTGTAGGAACAATACGAGCACCAAGCTGGGGAACCCACTGATATAAGAGACTTGGGCGAAGGGCAGATCGTTATGGTTCGGAGCCTGAGAAGGACCATCTTCGAAACGGCGAAGTTCGTCGGCAAATCAAGAGCTGTTGTCGTCAGGATCATGGAAAGTGTTCTAAGGTCGCTGAAATCACTAGCAGTGGACACGATGATGGACGTCATGGCCTCATCACAGAATGAGGAGAATGCCGGCTTGTCCGCTCTGTAAAGCATGATCTGTGGCGAACTACAGCAGATGTAACGACGTTGTACAATTCTGGAGCAGGAACAAGTGCTTCAGAGGACACCATTCAGCTATACTGTTGTCCAAGGAGCTCGGCAGAATGTTGAACGAACGACATCGTCATTGACGACTGCAGCGGCCACAAGATCATCAAGATTAAGCCATAAACCGATGAAAATCTGTCGGTTAGCTAGACTCATCACTTGAATTTTTACTCCAGGTAGATGATAATGTATGGATTTGTCGTCATTCAGGTGAACAACCGCTCAAAGCATGCAACACACTACGGTCCAGGCTGGTGGAGCCAGTATTCTGCTGCGGGGGACTTTCACCTGAGACTCTACGGGAAATGTGGTAGTAATCGAAGGCACCTTCACATCTGTGGGCTGTGTGAACAGTCCCACTGACCACCTGCTTCCCTTCATGTTTCGTGTCTTCCCCCGTGGCGATTCCTGTTTCCAGCAGGATATCTGCCTGTGTCACAAAGCCAGAATCGTGCTACAGCGGTCTGAGCAGGACGGCAGTACACACTCATTGATATTTGGCCTCCAAGTACGGATGACTTGAACACATTGGATCACATCTGGGGTGGTATCGGGCGCCACTTTCACGCCACATACCTCCAGGAACCTCCGATGGTCTTGCTTAAGCCAATCGGCGCAGATTTGCTGGTGTACTTCGTTCCAAAGCTGGACCTGCGCGCTATTAACCATGTCATCCTACTGTTTAGGCTAATCCTTATGTTGTTGTTGTTGTGGTCTTCAGTCTGGAGACTGGTTTGATGCAGCTCTCCATGCTACTCTATCCTGTGCAAGATTCTTCATCTCCCAGTAACTACTGAAACCTACATCCTTCTGAATCTGCTTACTGTATTCATATCTTGGTCTCCCTCTACGACTTTTACCCTCCATGCTGCCCTCCAATACTAAATTGGTGATCCCTTGATGCCTCAGAAAATGTCCTACCAACCGAACCCTTCTTCTAGTCAAGTTGTGCCACAAACTTCTCTTCTCCCCAATCCTATTCAATACGTCCTCATTAGTTATGTGATCTACTCATATAATCTTCAGCATTCTTCTGTAGCACCACATTTCGAAAGCTTCTATTCTCTTCTTGTCTAAACTATTTATCGTCCATGTTTCACTTCCATACATGGCTACACTCCATACAAATACTTTCAGAAACGACTTCCTGACACTTAAACCTATACTCGATGTTAACAAATTTCTCTTCTTCAGAAACACTTTCCTTGCCGTTGCCAGTCTACATTTTATATCCTCTCTACTTCGACCATCGTCAGTTATTTTGTTCCCCAAATATCAAAACTCCTTTACTACTTTAAGTGTCTCATTTCCTAATCTAATTCCCTCAGCATCACCCGATTTAATTCGACTACATTCCATTATCTTCGTTTTGCTTTTGTTGATGTTCATCTTATATCCTCCTTTCAAGACACTATCCTTTCCGTTCAAGTGCTCCTCCAAGTCCTTTGCTCTCTGTGACAGAATTACTATGTCATCGGCGAACCTCAAAGTTTTTATTTCTTCTCCATGGATTTCAATACCTACTCCGAATTTTTCTTTTGTTTCCTTCACTGCTTGCTCAATATACAGATTGAATAACATTGGGGAGAGGCTACTACAAACCTGTCTCACTCCCTTCCCAACCACTGCTTCCCTTTCATTCCCTCTATCCTTATAACTGCCATCTGGTTTCTGTACAAATTGTAAATAGCTTTTCGCTCCCTGTATTTTACCCCTGCCACCTTCAGAATTTGAAAGTATTACAGTCAACGTTATCAAAAGATTTCTCTAAGTCTACAAATGGTAGAAATGTAGGTTTGCCTTTCCTTAATCTAGCTTCTAAGATAAGTCGTAGGTTCACTATTGCCTCACGTGTTCCAACATTTCTACGGAATCCAAACTGATCTTCCCCGAGGTCGGCTTCTACCATTTTTTCCATTTGTCTGTACAGAATTCGCATTAGTATTTCGCAGCCGTGGCTTGTTAAACAGATAGTTCGGTAATTTTCCCATCTGTCAACACCTGCTTGCTTTCGGATTGGAATTATTATATTCTTCTTGAAGTCTGAGGGTATTTCGTCTGTCTCATACATCTTGGTCACCAGATGGTAGAGTTTTATCAGGACTGGCTGTCCCGAGGCTGTCAGTAGTTCTGATGGAATGTTGTCTACTCCCAGGGCCTTGTTTCGACTCAAGTCTTTCAGTGCTCTGTCAAACTCACCACGCAGTATCATATCTCCCTTTTCATCTTCATCTACATCCTCTTCCATTTCCATGATATTGTCCTCAAGTACATCGCCCTTGTATAGACCCTCTATATACTCCTTCCACCTTTCTGCTTTCCCTTCTTTGCTTAGAACTGGGTTTCCATCTGAGCTCTTGATATTCATACAAGTGGTTCTCTTTTCTCCAAAGGTCTCTTTAATTTTCCTGTAGGCAGTATCTATCTTACCCCTAGTGAGATAAGCCTCTATATCCTTACATTTGTTCTCTTGCCATCTCTGCTTAGCCATTTTGCACTTCCTGTCGATCTCATTTTTGCGACGTTGCATAAAGGCACATTTACATGCCGAGCGTGAGTTTCCTCGGAAACTCGAAATATTAATTAAATAAATAATCAGTGACAAATAAATAAAGCCTATGGCACACAACTGCAGCGCTGTGTCGCTGATAAAACAAAAGCACAATTACGTTACTCTTATGTTTGATTAAGAAAAGGGAGAGCTCTGGTAGAAGTGGTGCGAGAAGCACGTATTTTATTCTATTGTCTGGCACACCGCCATATTTCATGTTATAGAAGAATACTGCGAGTTGCAACCAGACTAGGCACTCGATTCTGTAAAGAATTTATATTTATAAAAGTAAGTAGGATTATGAACTGTAGGCTTATTCATTGAATATATCTGATTTAACTAACTGTGTAACTTTTTTATGTTTAGTAGACAATCACCTCTGTACGACGTATTGGCATGGCTGGCAAATTATTGAAATATTGAGATTTAGATTATGAGTCCGCACCTACCGCAGCAGTCTTTGGAAACGATTTATTTACGAAGTCCGATTATTTCAGTTTTATTTCACGGTCAACTACGAGTAACATTGCCTTTACGAGAAAGCCATTGTCAAGCGTCTGATACCGAATAATTAAACGTCCACGTTCCAGATAAGCAAATATTTATTACAATTACAATCACAATCACCATCATACAGATAGAAAAATTAATATTTAAATAATATTTTTTATTTTATTTATTTTATATTGGCGACTGCGTGTCGGACTTGTTATTTTGTCATTTGTTACATTGTTCTCTTTGTTTCATGTGAAAAATCAACTTTCTGGACCTGGACGTGAATGTATGAGAGATAACAAAAAAAATCTGAAGATATTTTCCAATTCTAAAATTTTGCTGGAAGACGCAATGAAACTTCCAGCAAAATAAGGTAAGACCCAGCATCTTTGCATTAGCAGGCTTGACCAGACGTATAATTCAGTGTATTAGCTTTTCAGTAGATTCTGTAGTGTTTCTTTCGTGCATAACAGTTTTCAGTGAAAAATTTCATTTTCAGTACTTTTCCTTAAACAATAACGTATGCAACAATACCAAAACACGAGTGTACAATATGGCCGACTTCTGTACGATACGTAGTAACATGGACAGCAGCCATTACCAATAATCTCAAATTCAGTTTATATTTTTAAATTAACAGACAGCCATTGTTGCTACGAGCGATTCATGCTCAACTGCATTTTATTTTAAAATCAGTGTCAAATATTTTCTTGAAACATATATCACGTGTGGCATGGTAATAACTAGAAATCAATACGCAAAAATGGAACAGCAAAGACGTACTATTCAGACGCAATCCGACTCGGACGAGAGACAAATGTTAGAAAATGACTTTACGACAGCAACCGGTAGTGACGATTTATCAAACATTGACGCAAGTGTTGACGGAAATTTTGGCAATAGGCCGTCCACTACAAAAATTTCAAAGTCTCAGTCAGAGCCCATGTTGATGCATGACGTCACGTCTAATGACGCGACGGGGGCACAGACCTTGCAAACAGTAAACATTGCCGACATGTTACAAATGCTAATGAAACAGAACGCCGAAAACATGGCAACCTTACAGACACAAAATGACGCAATTAAATCTGACCTCATAGCACTCAAGACAGGTAATGACACTTTATGTAAACGTGTGGAACTTATAGACGCCACACTGACCAAACAGATGACTGAACTCAGTACTAAATTTTCCCAGCTTAATACGAGACAAGAAAAGACTACAACTGACGTAGCACTTTTACAGACACAAGTAAAAAACCTTAATGTCACGTGTGAAGTTCTTACTGAACAAATTCAAACATATCCTTCAGTACATGACAACCTTGAAAAACGAATTACTGACGTACAGAATAAATTTGACAATGTTGAACAACACCTGACTGACATCTTACAATCTGATGCCACAGCTCATTTTCAAAATATTAATAAAGAATTTCGTGATTGGGTAGTGAACAAAGACAAACATTTTGATAGATGCTTACGTGAAAATTTACCAACAATTGTGCACGACTCCGTAGCGCAATACATTACTAATAACAAACAGCTGATCAGTGACGCAGTACAATCCGTCACTGCACCCATGAGACAATTCACCGATCGACCACAGTCTGAATGTAACGAAAATATCAGTCAAAATGCACAGTTCAGGAACCAATATACATTCGAGTATGACACACACATACCGCACACGACAAACACACAAGAACAAAACACACCACGACTACAACACATACCACGATGTGCAAACACAAACACAAGCTATTATCATGGTAAACCACAGCAACATTATCGTAATTACTCGCCAGCTGAACATACCAGTAATTACAGTGGAATAAATCCATATCACAATACGAAGGAAGAAGAAAGCTTAATGAAACACAGGCAATTTCAGATTTTTATCCCAGAAAAACGAACCATTCATCCGGTGATTTTTCTTAAATCTTTTAGTAACGCATTTCCACGCACTTGGAGTGACCGGAAAAAGATTTCATATATTGTCGGTTACATCCAAGGCGATGCAGCTGTCTGGGCATACAGTCAAGCTGACGTATGTACCACGTACAGTGAGTTTGAGCGTGCTTTTCTGAACAAATTCTGGTCGCAATCCGTCCACGAGCGACTCAGAAGACAAATTTTAGAACCTGAAACTTTTAACAGTAAAAATGGCAACTTACGCAGATATTTTGAAAAATACTTGAACATAGGACACTTTTTAGACGAACCAGTCGCAACGCGTGATATACTCCGTGCGTTGAAGGCCAAATTGCCTTTCAACATTAAAGAAAAACTCCTACATATCCCGGATGACGATTCAGATTATTTTTTAACAGCCTTAGATTCGGTTGACATGTTACTTGAAGATCAGCGCTTCGCGCGGCAAAACAGCAACCACAATGTTTACACTAGTGGTATGCAAAACATGCAGGCTTGCCAACTCAATTCTGGCGCGCCCACAGTTGGATACGCGGTACAGCAAAAACAGCAAACTCACATGCCGTTTCAATACGAAAATCAAAATCAACACGCGTATTCCAATACAAACAATAGTTACAACAGTAATAACACTTCATGCGGCAATCCATACAAAAGGCACCGCGGTAATAACTACAACGGTAACAACGGATACAAAGGCAACAACAAAAACACAAACAGAAATAGAAATAATAATAACTACGAGCCAAGACAGCATCAAGGTTGGACTCGTAACGATCAGTACTTCCATTCAAACTCTGCTTTACCACAGCAGCCACCAGGACAAAATTGGAGCATACCTTACGACCGACAGGTAAGTTATAATGCGCAACAGCAACAACAACCGCAAAAGTTTGGAGATCATAATAGGCAATATCCGAATGTGAACATAATAGAAATGACACCTGATGCACAACCTCAATCTGTGTCAGTACCTAGTACAAATGCTAATCCAACAAACTAGAAACAGTCACTTCTATGCCCCAGGTCGTGGCTAAAGAATTCTTGCGGGGCGACTGCAATGTTAATCAGTTATTTGACACCACACTTGAACAACAGAATAATGATATGCCGAATAATTCTAAACAAAAATTACCTGTTTTATTTATAAGATACAACCACAATGAGAATATATCAGATGAACTTTTACAAGACAGTACACAATGTCGTTCAAACACAAATGAAATTGTTTTAGCATCTACTACTGGTGTAGTAGGTGGGATTCCAACTACTATTATCCTAGATACAGGTGCAGCTGTGAGCGTTTTGTCTTTTAATTTCTATAAAAAGATGTGTGAATTGGAACCTGTGCCTGAGTTTCCTGCCCAAAACTGTAAAATAACTACTGCACTAGGTAATAAGTCATGTAGGGTTACGAAGCAAGTTTTTGTAAACATTAAAATAGGTAATGGAACTGTACAATGGCCATTCCTGGTTGTACAAAACCTTGTGACAAATTGCATATTAGGAATAGATATTATGAGCGAGAAGGACTCTATTATAGACTTCTCCAAAGGTAAATGTATTTTAAATGATAAAGGCAGTGTAATTATTATTGATTTGGACAGGAGAACTCTAAAGCATGACAAACACTGTACAGGGTACAAGGTTCAGTTAGTACTTGACAATGACATTCAAGATATGCAAACACACTCATCTGACACAGAGCTAATGGACTTGAAAACATTGCTTGATCATAAGATAAGTGAAGCTACAGCTCTCAGTGTACATGAACGTATAAAACTACAGGAAGTGTTATCCAAATATTTACAAGTTTTTACCAAACGATTAGGTGTTATCAACACGTATGTATACAAGATTGAAGTTAAGCCTCACAAGATCTTCTACCACAAGACATATAACGTACCGTTATCTCAACGACCTGCTGTGTGGCAAGAATTAAAGCAAATGTTAGACTGGAAGGTCATTGAACCATCCACCTCACCTTATTGTAGTCCTCTACTTGTTGTCAAAAAATTAAATGGAAGCATTAGGTTAGTGTTAGACGCACGAGCAATTAATGAAATAATTTTACCGGTTCACACAAAACCCGAAAATTTAGAAGAGCAATTACAGAAATTTCTAGATGCAAAATATTTTTCCACAATAGATCTCGCTAATTCGTTTTGGCAGGTGGGTATCACTCCTGATTCACGGAAATATACTGCATTTATGTTCGGGGGGCGAACCTATCAGTTTTGTGTTCTACCTTTCGGACTGAATGTCAGCTCTGGGGTATTCATTACAGCCCTGGATACCGTGCTTGGCGACGATTTAGTTGAGACAGTCACACACTATGTAGATGATATACTGATAGCTACACAGTCTTGGAAGGAACACGTTGGCACACTTCAAAGAATTTTAGAAAAATACGCACACCGAGATCTTAGAGCATTTCAAGCTGAATAATGTCAAAGTCATACCCATCAAAATTTTGCTAAGCAACTCGAAAAACTCTGTTGTTACAACACAGATAATAAGTAGTGTAGAAATTTTCATTTCAGCGGTTCCAGAGTCGCAGTTGAAGGCAGAAGAACTCTTCTTTCAGCGCGCGCCACCACCTTGAAGACGGAATATCAAAATAAAATTTATGATTACGTAGCAGTGAATGATATATTAATTTTTCACGGAACATTTGTTATTGTAGGTACCACTGACTTGGTATGACACCTGACGAACCGACAGACGTCATCTGTGAAGCAATCTTTTACTTTGAGAAATAGATTAGACGCACATCTCTCAACACGAAAAGCATCTATCAGTAGTCAAGGCCACACAGACACTCTACACACACGCACAAAACGCGAGGAATCGAACATTTTTTCTCTCTTACTATTTTGAATATTTATTGAGTACTGAAAACGCCTGGTCTTGCCTACTGATGTAATGAATGTTGTGTCTAACCTATCTTAATTTCAGATGACATCACGTGACACAATGTAATAACCTATAGCTATGTAATGATGATGCAAACATGTTTATGTGCAACTGTATTATGTTTATGCTAAGAAAATATGTGACGTGTGTATGTATAATTACTTATTTTTTTAACTGATGTATCATGTAACTGTTACTATGTAAAAAATTTGAACAAAACGAGTGCCAAAAAGACATTGCATAGTGAACCTCTGTTCACGGACATTAACGAACATTACTAACTCTGCAACTACGCAGAAACCTATGTGAAAGAAACGGTTAATGCCATTCATTATGCAGCGTATCTATGTAAACGCGATGAATGATTTCTTTGATTAATAACTACGAACATTTAGGTGAGCTATATTCAGGAAAAAACTGAAAATGTGAAGGGCATAATTCGTGCATCGTCTAGTGACATTACTACAGTACCTAACTTCAAGATGTTAACTGGATTAAATGGACACAAAGTGCCTGTCCAGAAAACAACACGACGGGTGGAAGAATTTTGGTTGGAACTTCAGGGAATGAAATGTTCTCGAAATGTGACGGACACTCTTACCTGGACTGTCCAAGGATCGACGCCAGCTATGTGCCGTCCGAGGTTCTGCAACCAAGCTTCCACGGAATGTAAAAAAAAAAAAAAAAACGAACTGCACGTGGACCAATTACTCGACGGGGTCACGTCTGATCTGTAATGAGCAATGCCTTTAGTCACAATGAACTGCATCACAACGACTATAATGGAAATGGGAAATGGACACGCTTATGTATTAATCACGTTGTTATACAACGATGTTACTGTGATCAAAAAAAAACTTTACCACGACGATACTAACCTGTAAAAAAAAAAAATTATTGTGCAGCAGATGAATATGAACTGTAATAACGACACGATGTGTATAGGTCAACGCACCTGAAACATACGGACATTTTTCTTTGAAGTATTTCAAAACAATACTATGTAACTAAGAACATTCAACAATCTAAGTTGTATTGTGTGATAACAAATATTGTAAATTTAAAACTAAGTTACCTGTCATAGAATGTAGTCTTCATATGTAATCTTGGTTGAATATTTTCTTTGTGCAACGACTGAGAAACGCGCGCACACGAACAATATGAACTGCAATACTGTGCCGCGCGATCTAACTATACGATATAACGGCAGTGCCGGAGTCACACAGACGCTTCTGCGCATGCGCGCACTCTATCTGCCAACATAAGAACTTTTACGGCGCACCCGCGTCATTCAAATTTTGTATATAATGTGTATAATGTAAGTCATGTAAATAGTTGTAGATAACTTAGATTTTCTTGTGCCTTTAGGTGAATTGCTCGCCTGCAGGTGTGTCCTTTCGCCTCGCAATTCAGGGGGCAATATAAAGGCACATTTACATGCCGAGCGTGAGTTTCCTCGGAAACTCGAAATATTAATTAAATAAATAATCAGTGACAAATAAATAAAGCCTATGGCACACAACTGCAGCGCTGTGTCGCTGATAAAACAAAAGCACAATTTCGTTACTCTTATGTTTGATTAAGAAAAGGGAGAGCTCTGGTAGAAGTGGTGCGAGAAGCACGTATTTTATTCTATTGTCTGGCACACCGCCATATTTCATGTTATAGAAGAATACTGCGAGTTGCAACCAGACTAGGCACTCGATTCTGTAAAGAATTTATATTTATAAAAGTAAGTAGGATTATGAACTGTAGGCTTATTCATTGAATATATCTGATTTAACTAACTGTGTAACTTTTTTATGTTTAGTAGACAATCACCTCTGTACGACGTATTGGCATGGCTGGCAAATTATTGAAATATTGAGATTTAGATTATGAGTCCGCACCTACCGCAGCAGTCTTTGGAAACGATTTATTTACGAAGTCCGATTATTTCAGTTTTATTTCACGGTCAACTACGAGTAACATTGCCTTTACGAGAAAGCCATTGTCAAGCGTCTGATACCGAATAATTAAACGTCCACGTTCCAGATAAGCAAATATTTATTACAATTACAATCACAATCACCATCATACAGATAGAAAAATTAATATTCAAATAATATTTTTTATTTTATTTATTTTATATTCATCACAAAAAACATCGATAATATCCCAGCAAAACCGCTAAAGAGGATGTAAATATCGACAATTCATGTAATCAAACGTGACACAATGTAATAACCTATAGCTATGTAATGATGATGTAAACATGTTTATGTGCAACTGTATTATGTTTATGCTAAGAAAATATGTGACGTGTGTATTCAGTGCTCTGTCAAACTCACCACGCAGTATCATATCTCCCTTTTCATCTTCATCTACATCCTCTTCCATTTCCATGATATTGTCCTCAAGTACATCGCCCTTGTATAGACCCTCTATATACTCCTTCCACCTTTCTGCTTTCCCTTCTTTGCTTAGAACTGGGTTTCCATCTGAGCTCTTGATATTCATACAAGTGGTTCTCTTTTCTCCAAAGGTCTCTTTAATTTTCCTGTAGGCAGTATCTATCTTACCCCTAGTGAGATAAGCCTCTATATCCTTACATTTGTCCTCTTGCCATCTCTGCTTAGCCATTTTGCACTTCCTGTCGATCTCATTTTTGCGACGTTGGTATTCCTATTTGCCTGCTTCATTTACTGCATTTTTATATTTTCTCCTTTCATCAATTAAATTCAATATTTCTTCTGTTACGCAAGGATTTCTATTAGCCCTCGTCTTTTTACCTACTTGATCCTCTGCTGCCTTCACTACTTCATCCCTCAAAGTTACCCATTCTTCTTCTACTGTATTTCGTTCCCCCATTCCTGTCAATTGTTCCCTTATGCTCTCCCTGACACTCTGTACAAAATCTGGTTTAGTCAGTTTATCCAGGTCCCATCTCCTTAAATTCCCACCTTTTTGGTTAGTGTTACAAGACCAGATCAGTCAATCATCCAGACTGTTTCCCCTGCAAATACTGGAAAGGCTGCTGCCCCTCTACAGGATCCACACGTTTGTCTGGCCGCTCAACAGATACCCCTCCGTTGTGGTTGCGCCTATGGTAGAGCTATCTGTAACGCTGAGGCACGCCAGCCTCCCCACCAACGGCAAGGTCCATGGTTCATGGGGGGGGGGGGGGGGTCTAATCCTTATAGATGGTGCAAAAGTGCTACAAGGCAGACAGGGACGTTCCACCGCTGCTGTAAGTATTTGCTGTGAAATTGTGTGTACATGCCAGTCGTTTGCATGGAATCAAGGTACAGTAAGATGGAGGTCAACGTGTAGACGTGACGGAGTAGAAGAAACGTGAATGAAGTTGTCCGATTCGTTGCCATATCAATTCCGACTGTCCAACGTATCTACAAGGAATGGAATACAACTTTCACCATGTTTGAGGGGCATTCAATAAGTAATGCAACACATATTTTCCTCGATCAATTTCGGTTGAAAAAATGTGGAATTTGCTGTGGGACATAGTGGAATATTCCTGCTGCACCCCTACAGTTTTATGAAATTCCGATATGTGGCTGCGCTCTAAGCAGCATTCTGTAGCGGCACTATCATTTTCTGATAGGAAAAGTCAGTTTTGGTGCAATATTTCTGAGTACGCAAGTTACAGCTAGGTGCCAGCCTGTTTACTGTGAGTTACACTCACCAGCAGTTGCGAAGTAAAATAGAGGCCACAGGGGCATATAAGCGCCAGAAAAAGTACACACAGCAGTTTGCATGGCGCAAGTCACAGGCAGAAGGGGCCCACTGGCCAACCTAGGTGTTAACGAGTACGTGAAGTGAAGGGGTGCGTTTAGCAAAATAGAGGTGCACAGCGGCATATAAGTAGGTGCCGATTCACTAACAAAGCATTCAAGTGTGACAGCTCTCCTGGATGGTGGTATGTGTCACACCACCGGCTACACGTAGTAGCAGATAGGGCGCCAGCGTTCCAGTCCACAGTGAGTCACTGGTTCGACCCTTTGAGGCTGATGCGGCGTCCGTAGCCAGCAAGCAATGGGCCACTCCTCAGCTCGCTATCGTGGGCAGTCGTCTTGGCTCCCAACACACACTGGAGACATCACCTGCCAGATTGTGGGCGCTTGTTGTCGCCATGATCCAAGCCATGCCAGCAGTGACACATGGCGCCAGCCACCTTGCAGTTGTCAGTGGACAGCGCTGAGGTAGCGCAGGACGAAGGCTGAGGAGTCGGCTGCAGGCGCAGCCCTCACATTGCCACAACTCTGCAGCCGTACAACACTGACACATCACAGGGTACTGCACAGGTCGCTGAGGCAGCCATTGCATGCCAAGCCGTTTTGCAGACAGCAAAGTGGCGTCCTCAGCATTGCAGGGCCCAGTGATGCAGACCAAGGGGAACGCAGCACTGTAGCTGGATACAATAAATCGCTTGGAAAGCTCGGACGAGTCTTAATACGGTGCCTTCTACCTTTTCCCGCTACATTTGGTGTTGCTGTTACATTCGGTGTCAGAAATGCCCACTACAATTCAGAACGACCTTTAATGGAGGTGCGTTCCAAGCAGAGAGCTGTCATTGAGTTTCTTTTGCCAGAAAACAAGGCACTGCTGATATTCATAAGCGCTTGCAGAATGTTTAGAAAGACCTGGTAGTGAATGAAAGCAAGGTCAGTGACTCGTTTGGCGAGGGTCTGTCATCATCGCAAAAGGGTCGCGCCAACCTGTCTGATCAGCCGCGTGCCGGCCGAATGCACACAGTTGTGGTTCCTGGAATGATGGAACAGGCGGACACACTCACTAGAGGTGATCTACAGATCACAATGAAAAAGCTCGCTGCTCAACCGGACGTCTCTGTTGGTAGTACTGACACACTCGTCCAACAGTTGGCATACACAAAGGTGTCTGCCCTCTAGGTTCCTAGATGCCTAACAGAAGACCACAAGAAACAATGAAGGAACATCTCTGCGGAGTTGCTTGCACGTTACGAGGCTGATCGTGATGATTTCTTGTCGAACAGCGTCACAGGCATAAAAGATGGGTTCACCACTTCGAACCAGAAAAAGTTCAAAGTATCTCCCTCAGCCGATAAGGCCATGGCAAGCATCTTCTGCAAGTCCAAAAGGGTTATTCTATTTTATATCATCGCTCAGGAAATTCAAGACATGACTTCAGCATGTTCGTCGCCACAGAAATGCAAAGCCACTTCTCCTCCATGACAACGAAAGGCCTCACAAAAGTCTGTGCAGACGAGGGGAGATCACAAAACTTCATTGGACTGTTCTTACTCATCCTGCCTACAGCTCGGATCTCACACCTTCCGACTTCCATTTGTTTGGCACAATGAAGGATGCACTCCGCCGGAAGCAGTACGAGGATGATGGAGTGGTTGTTGGTGCAGCAAAACGTTATCGCCGGCGTCAACCAATTGTGTGATACCGTGTGGGCATGCAGGCCCTCCCAGTAAGGTGCCGTAATATCGTCGCATTGGAAGGAGACTACGTTAGAAGTAGTACTTGGTAGCCAAAAGAGTGGGGAATACACTCCTGGAAATGGAAAAAAGAACACATTGACACCGGTGTGTCAGACCCACCATACTTGCTCCGGACACTGCGAGAGGGCTGTACAAGCAATGATCACACGCACGGCACAGCGGACACACCAGGAACCGCGGTGTTGGCCGTCGAATGGCGCTAGCTGCGCAGCATTTGTGCACCGCCGCCGTCAGTGTCAGCCAGTTTGCCGTGGCATACGGAGCTCCATCGCAGTCTTTAACACTGGTAGCATGCCGCGACAGCGTGGACGTGAACCGTATGTGCAGTTGACGGACTTTGAGCGAGGGCGTATAGTGGGCATGCGGGAGGCCGGGTGGACGTACCGCCGAATTGCTCAACACGTGGGGCGTGAGGTCTCCACAGTACATCGATGTTGTCGCCAGTGGTCGGCGGAAGGTGCACGTGCCCGTCGACCTGGGACCGGACCGCAGCGACGCACGGATGCACGCCAAGACCGTAGGATCCTACGCAGTGCCGTAGGGGACCGCACCGCCACTTCCCAGCAAATTAGGGACACTGTTGCTCCTGGGGTATCGGCGAGGACCATTCGCAACCGTCTCCATGAAGCTGGGCTACGGTCCCGCACACCGTTAGACCGTCTTCCGCTCACGCCCCAACATCGTGCAGCCCGCCTCCAGTGGTGTCGCGACAGGAGTGAATGGAGGGACGAATGGAGACGTGTCGTCTTCAGCGATGAGAGTCGCTTCTGCCTTGGTGCCAATGATTGTCGTATGCGTGTTTGGCGCCGTGCAGGTGAGCGCCACAATCAGGACTGCATACGACCGAGGCACACAGGGCCAACACCCGGCATCATGGTGTGGGGAGCGATCTCCTACACTGGCCGTACACCACTCGACGGAGGGGACACTGAATAGTGCACGGTACATCCAAACCGTCATCGAACCCATCGTTCTACCATTCCTAGACCGGCAAGGGAACTTGCTGTTCCAACAGGACAATGCACGTCCGCATGTATCCCGTGCCACCCAACGTGCTCTAGAAGGTGTAAGTCAACTACCCTGGCCAGCAAGATCTCCGGATCTGTCCCCCATTGAGCATGTTTGGGACTGGATGAAGCGTCGTCTCACGCGGTCTGCACGTCCAGCACGAACGCTGGTCCAACTGAGGCGCCAGGTGGAAATGGCATGGCAAGCCGTTCCACAGGACTACATCCAGCGTCTCTACGATCGTCTCCATGGGAGAATAGCAGCCTGCATTGCTGCGAAAGGTGGATATACACTGTACTAGTGCCGACATTGTGCATGCTCTGTTGCCTGTGTCTATGTGCCTGTGGTTCTGTCAGTGTGATCATGTGATGTATCTGACCCCAGGAATGTGTCAATAAAGTTTCCCCTTCCTGGGACAATGAATTCACGGTGTTCTTATTTCAATTTCCAGGAGTGTATTATTGTGTATTGGAAACCGGAATGAATACAACCTACTTTCCGAAAAAAAAAATATGTCGCACTACTTCCTGAACGGCCTCGACAACAAAACATAAGAACAATGGTCGTAAAAAGACACTAACCTACAGTGACCTAGACGAGTGTTACAACTTGACAGTGACCATCGCTTTCAATACCGTCAGGGATTCCTGCAGTAAATGAAAGCAGATATGCATGCAATGGTAATTTGGAGTAGGGTACTTCGGGTAAGGGCATTGCTCACATCAGTACATACGGCTGAACATTTTTAGGCTGCCAAACAACGCAGAAACTGGACTGTAGCTAGCTGTAGACGTGCTGACATTATGCCTCTTTTCAAATGGTGGAGGACGTTGAGTGCACTCACCGCCCAATGAATCATGTAACCTGTAGGGTGCGGGGTTCTCAGTTCCCACCGGAGGCAGATCTCCAATGTTTCTGGCGTATTTTTCACACTGTGTCGTGGAAACGCTTACTCATTTTACAGTGAACGTGAATTTCAATATTCCGGGTAACCAAGTGTTACCTAGTCTTCTACGCCGTTATGATGCGTACGCTATGGACACTACAGTTTTACAACATGACAATAGCCGTTTTCAAAGAGCTGCATGCACACGTTTCTGCTTCGACGAACTCTCAGCTACTCTATCGTATCTCGAATGCCACGAAGTCACCAAGTCTTAATCCCTTAGAACAGTGATTCCCATCTGTGGGTAATTAACCCCCTGAGAGGAAAAATGAAATTTTCTGAGGAGTAAAACATAAACGATACGTTTCTGTTTCCGTCACGAAACTAAGTTATTTTGAAATAACATTACTATTATCTCAGTTCTGTGAGACTCTAATACTGATTATATAAGTTATCAATAATTACTTTTTCGCAATTAGTAGCATTTATGCGGTGGAGTTTACAGATTCCTCACATAGTCCACCCACTAGAGACATACGTTGTGTTCTGTTCCGTACTTCCTTGACGATAAAAGTGAGACATATACGTAACAAATGCAGAATATCTCAAGAAAATGTCTTCTCCAACTTGTAGATAGTACATGCATTAGTCCAGAAATTGCTTTATTACTCGCTTCGCGGCTGATCCCGGCGGAGGTTCGAGTCCTCCCTCGGCATGGATGTGTGTGTTTGTCCTTAGGATAATTTAGGTTATGTAGTTTGTAAGCTTAGGGACTGATGACCTTAGCAGTTAAGTCCCATAAGATTTCACACACTTTTGAACATTTTTTACTCGCTTCGAAACGGATAAATGAATTAATTGATAGCACGACACAGCAGTAACTACATAAGGGGTACTATAGTGCTTTACACAATTTTATTATTATTATTATTATTACTATTAGAGTGATTAGACACAAAGCATTAACAGCCTGAAGTCGTCCATTTTCTGCCACTTCAGAACGAAGGAGTGCAGCAATGAAGTGATTTATGAGCTGTAAGTATAGTAGACACATCTGAACTCGTTTCTTTTTAAATAGTGTTGCAGTGTATGGGTCAAGTACGTGCCGTAATGGAGAGGAGTAACGCAGGGGAAGCATGTTTTGCAACAAGTGTCTACCCTCACTGTCGATAGTTAGCTTTCTTTTCTGACAAGGAGTTGTGGGTAGCAGTTACGA
Source organism: Schistocerca cancellata (assembly GCF_023864275.1). Lineage (NCBI taxonomy): Eukaryota > Metazoa > Arthropoda > Insecta > Orthoptera > Acrididae > Schistocerca > Schistocerca cancellata. The sequence goes on from NC_064632.1 coordinate 168,041,421, forward strand.
TGCTCCGCGATTTCCTATGTCAGTCATTCTTATAAACACACACACACACACACACACACACACACACACACAAACTAAATATCATTCATCTCCCATCATTTTAAAAAAGAGATCCAAGAAAATACTTTCATTCTACAGTTTAGTTAGGCGCTAAATTTGGTGATAATATGGGGGGGGGGGAGGGGGGCAACAGATGGCAGGATGGGGAGAGAGGCCGGGAGTACTAGCTAATGTCTGATTGCACTCGGGAGCAATGGTATAAGAAAGGTCGGGAACCACTCCTTAGATAATGTCTGGATTCATTTGGAACAGCGGGTTAAACACAGCAATGAACATCGGTGCAATTTGGTTGTTCTACGATATCCCAACATGAATGAGCGAATTAACGTGGGTGTGGCGTACCTGAAGAATTTTGTGAACTCTCTTGCTCTCCGAATTGAGGATATTATCGAGTCTAGAGTTGGTGTTGTAGGTCATCACTCAGTGCGATGTCTTCTGAGGTAGCTAACTCATTGTTCGATGTGGACTTGTTTCGAAGGAAGCAAGATTAGGATTTAACGTTCCCTGAGACTGAGAACAAGTTCGGATATTTCAAGGACGGGAAGGAAGTCAGCCGTACCATTTCGAAGGAACCATCTTGGCACTTGCCTGGGGCGATTTGGGAAACTCACGGGATATGTAAATCGGGATCGTCGGATGCGGATTTGAACCGCCGTGTTCCCGAATGTGAACCCAGTGTGCTGACCATTGCATCACCTCGCCTGCGTCTTTCGCTCTCTCTCTCTCTCTCTCTCTCCCTCTCTTAGTCTCTCTCCCTCTCTTAGTCTCTCTCCCTCCTTTTGAGTCGAAGTTTGTAAAGCTCCCATCCTGTGCTATAATTTTATATGTGTCGCTAATCTTGTCAAAAAGTGACTGAACAGAAAGACGGTGAGTAAATTCATGCTGCCAGACAGCAAGTAGATCTAATACACTGGTGGTATATCGCCCACATTCGTGTGGGCTCCCATTTTTTTGGCGCATGGGATATTTTAGGTGGTATCCTGCTCGAGCAGAGGGTGCATTTTTGCAATGTCACTATGGTTTCTCGTTATCCTGACACCGTCTTAGCAGTTACTCATGACAGAGCTTCTGCGGTTATAAAGAAAAGCGAAAAAGTCTGTTTGTTCCCCTGTAAAAAGCAGACGAAACAATCTACGCGAGATCATGTCGTTTTACGAAAGACTGTCAAACATTGTCCATCGTCTCCATAACTGTCTTATCCCGCGGAATGCCTCATCCAGTAAGGGATACGAAACTGCCAATCGATGCAATGTGAGAGCTACGTGTCTTAGATAGAGCAGCAAACCCGTAACCGGAAAGCTGTAAGCGACTTTAAGTGTCGTTATTCGGGAGCTGAGTGCAAAACACTAATAATGATGTACCGAGAACTGTTGAGATTTGATAGCATCTTTTACGTATCAGTCTCTTCCACATTCGTTTCTAAAATCAGTAAGTCCGGTACATAGCACTACTCTTGCATACGAAAACAATGAAATCGATTACAGTTAATATGTTACTCACACAGACATCCCTATGTACGGTACATCTTCAGTGGGGGTATATCACTGAAAATTCACACTTACAAGTGAACAGTTTACACAAAAAATCTGATTAGTGCATTATAAAACCTGCATGTGTAATGTTTGACCTATCGATCCTACCCTACTGGCTATCAAAATTGCAATATCATGAAGGCACCACACAATAAACATCAGACTGGTATCAAGTGTGCTACATGTTTGTTTATGCAAATGATTAACATTTCACTGAAACTGCACAAACCACATAGGAGCAACACCATTTGCACGGTCCAATCACATTAATGTGACCACCCCTTACGTTTGACGTCAACGTGCTCTAACCACTCACAGACGGCAGGTGGCAGGACTAGCACTGGAGGGTATATGTTGCGTGTTGCGGAATACTGAAAACAGTGCAGTCGTTGTCGTAATGCGGAAGCGGAACGATTTATCTGACATCCAAAAGAGCATGATCATTGGCTTTCGGCCCGAGGTGGAAGCATTTCCGAAATAGATAAGTTTTTAAACTGTTCAGTGCCGCCGTGGTTTAAATATACCGTGCATGGCAAAATGGCACTATCCAAACCCAGCGCAGAGGTAACTGTGTTGCACCAAGGACTAATAATGACGGTGTGAACGACAGCTGCATAGATGTTACTGGCGAAAAGACGTGCAACTGTTGAGCAACTGACCACCCAGATAAAATATGAGGCTACCAGTGTCTCCTCAATGACCGTTCAGCGAACGTTGCTGTGTACGTTCCTTGGCAGCAGACGTCTAGTTCATCCACCGGTGCTGACTGCTATCCGTTTGCGACGAAACCTGGAATTTTCACGTCAGCTGCGCGTCCACTGAATAGCGACACGTGGCCTTCTCAGGTGAATCACGTTTTATACTCCACTGGACAGATAGCTGCTGGCGTGTACAGTGTGAAACGTCTGAAAGCAGAGACAGTGCATCAGTCGTTGCAAGGGTTCAGGCCGGAGGGCACTAGCTGGGTGATCTCTTCTTTCTGGAAGGCACGATGGATTGACACAATTATGCATCTATCCTCCGGGACCACGTCCACCCCTCCATGCAGTTTTTTTCTTTTTTTTTTGCCTCGGAAAGATGGCATCTATCAGCAGAAGAATGCAACGTGTCACACAACCAGCAGTGTACGTGCGTGGTTCAAAGAGCACAAGGACGGGTTTGTCGTAGTCCACTAGCCACCGAACGCCCGGGATTTAAACCCAATTCAGAATCTGTGAGACCACCTGGATCGTCCTCTCTGCGCCATTCATCCACAATCGAGAAGCCCAGCACAGCTCCAGGTCCCTAAAGGTACCTCCCAGAACGTCAAGGATTCTTTTCCTACAGGTCTCGAAGCGGTCCGCGTTGCAAAAGGTGGTTATTCAGGCTTATGACAGGTCGTCACATCAGAGTAACTGGGGTGTGTACATTCTGTACGTAAGGAAATATTATGCAGGGCGTTTGTCATTCGTAAGTCGCATTTTAATGTTAGTTCCTTGTGAAATGATCGAGCTATGCCTTGTGTGAAAAGGACAGACGTCCTCCAATGCATTTCGGAATTCGACAGCTACAGCGTCGTGGCGATTTATTGTTCCGCGATATTGCTGCTCGTATTGATCGAGATCACATGACTGTTCTGCGAATGTGGAACTGATTGCTTCAAGAAGGTAATACTCAATGACATGCATGACCTCCACGGCTCCATGTGACTAGCGCCCGAGGGTACAGATATATTGGTCTCTCGGTCGTGAGAGTCATACTGCTAAATCATGCACCTTCAGTGAGGTAATGGACTTGTTCGAAGCAACGTAAGCATCCACACAGACAGTGTGCAGTGTGATGACCAGGGAATGTCAGCATGGCGACCATTGTTGTGGCTTCGCTTGACGTGGCGGCAGAGAGAGGTTCCAGTCGCTGAAGTGGAGCCGCATCGTCCAGTCACACGAGTACCATTTCTGAGTGCAGCGTTGCGGTAGATCTTTGTATGTGTGGTGGCTCTCGGGGTACGATTGTTGCTCTGTTCCATTCTTCATCGCCAAATGTACCCAGAACGTAGAATGATGGTATGGGGTGCCAATGGGAATACAACGATCAACATCGTTCACGTAGCCCGTGATCTGGACACCGCTACATTTCAAGGCTGGCAGTCGTGCCGTGTTATCTTTCAACAAGATAATACAAGGCTGCATTTTCTCCATGCTGTCCTGACCTATCTCGCTACAGACTCTGTTCAACTTGTAACCTCCCCCTCACTTACCGACCTTAATGACAGTGAAAAATGAAACCGCGTGTACCTAATGGGAGTTTTGGAAAAGCAATCGTCACCGAAGTTAACCTGTCGGTAAAGAGGGAGGAAAGGGTTACATCTAAATGAAAGGAAAAGTGCTAATGAAACTGGTGGAAATTAATTTTGAAAAGGGGTAAAGTTAATAAAGAAAGTAAATGTGCGGCCGTTACGTTAACAATTAACTAGCGGTAATTAGATATTTGAGATCTGGGGGAAATTACGGTCGCCAGTCCTAAGGACAATCACTATAGTAACTGAAAAAGAAAGGTTATTGCACATATAATTAGCACTAGAAGCGTGGCAACTGAAGGTTGACACGTGTACTGTGAAAACTGAAAGTTTGTCAGAAGTGATAAATTTCCCTACACTCTGGCTTAATTTAGCAAAAGAATTAATAAAACCGGAAAATCGAAAGTTAATTTAGTGACTGAAGTTAATAGTGAGCTTTCTTTCTGAAGCACATCGAAATTCAGTAACTTACGGTTAGTCTTGGACTACCTCAACAATCATTTCAAAAGCTACTTGAATCTACGCAATTTAGAAATAAGAGATTTAACTTTGATCTTGAATTAAATGATTCTGAACAATTAACAATAGTAAAATTTAGTACGTGACAAGCTGAGCTGCAGTCACAGGTAAGCTAAAATACGGTAACAAAACTAGCACTCTTAATTTGTGCTTGAGTAATCTGAATATTGTAGCCAGCTCTGAGACTTTAACTGAACTTTGAAATTAAAGCAGTGAAATAGAATACTACTTTAATGCTGGCGTTTGAATTTCAATGACACTCGGGTTCATTCCGGAAAAGGAAGGGATCCTGCTTGGTAATGCAATTGGGACAATGAGCAACAAAGGTTCATGCTACGTTGCTGTAATTTAGTGAGAAAAATGTAACAGTTTGAAAAGCTGAGGTCTGCCATACACTTCTAAAACTATACGTGCTTTTAGTCTTCCTTGTTGGTTGATTGAAGGTTTGAAGCCGTCGATCGAGGAGGTGGCGACAGTCACTCATTGTCGGCCGTCGCTGTTGCAGAAGCTGGATGTTGGCGCGCCTTCTTCTCGACACGGTCACCAGGCGAAACGGGCTCTTGATGTGCGCCAGCTAATGTTTCCCGTCCGCGACACCATGTCAGAAACTATCATCGCAAGTCGAGCGCAATTACATGCTGCCAAACCCCGAAAGCGCGGCAACTCGCGGGAGCTTTACACAACACACCTGCTCCACTCGCTACTCCAGCCAGACTCCTTCTGCTCAGCCCGCGCTCCACGCGGCAGAGTTAACCCTACCAAAGATCCTACACACTTTGATTCTTCACACGACCTATCGATGTAATCGTTCGATAGCGTAGTTTTCCCTAGGCAAGACCCAGCGTAAAAATACAAATAATATTCACGAAACAAACCAATTATACATCGACATAAATGTATAAATATATATATATATACCAACAGTAAAACAATTACAATATATAAAGAGACAGAAATGTCATATCTTGAGGTAACAAAACAAGGAAAAAAATAATAGTACAATAGATGGAAATAGGAGGATATGCATTTCCGGCGTTACAAACTGTTGCCGTGACCAGCACGTCCTCTGCGTCTCGCTACCACTGGAAACACCTGGTCTTGGCTTCCCGACAGACTGGGACGTCGCGACTCGCCAGCCGCTACGATGATTAAATCTGGCGTAAATGTGAAGCAGCTTAGCATATCTGTCCTCCAGGCTCAGTCCGACTCGATACCCAGCCAGGTTAGAGCCGTTATTGTTGTCAGAGGAAGCAGCTACGTGTTCTAAATTTCATACTCCGTACATCCCCTAAACACGTACATATTTAAATATGTATTCTTCCTTCTATCAGTACCTAATACGTTCCAATAAGCTGCACAAAACACGGGATTCTTCCGGAGCTAATACCTCGGGTTCTGTTTGTGATAGAAGGTAGGTTTAAGTGTTTTGGATAGCTCTTCGTCTAGGGACCATTTTTATACCCGACAGAGACATCGTCTTACTCTAACTATCCTACAGTACAGTGTCAAAGTACGACTGTTACGCACTCCCTCATACTTAGACAAATGGAGCAAATCGTTTGGTTCTTTTTGCATTTCATGTGGTCTAAAGGGGTCCTTATGCAGGCTCCATCAGACCACTGGCGGTTATTTAGAAACCCCCGCCCCATAGAAAATTTTTTTTTGTTTTTACCTCTTTCTCGTACCAAAACCGAGACGCGGCTTCCAAGACGACTATGCACAGCAAATGGCTGAAATTTAAACAATGTATTTCCAAGCTCGCAATGTCGAACAAAATTGAAGAGTTTCTTCACATCTTTATACGTTTCGAAGATACGGAGAAACATAATCTTGTGCTAGGCGAAATCGCAGTTATAAAGTAACGCAGCACGGAGAAATATGTTGTAAAGTGTCTCCGTTATCCTAAGAAAGAATTCCATGTTGTAGTACTGGAACACAGGCAAAACTTTCGTACACATAAAATACGGTCTGAGGCGTAAAATTAGTTTTACGTTCCAGTTTCAAAAAAGTAAACATCAAAATTTTACTGGCAAACATATTTTTTTTTTCATGTGAGTGACGTACCCTGGTGTAGCAAGGAAAAGAAAGGAATCAGGGGGAAAATGCTCCTATCGGAGCACTAAAAAGACGAATATCCCCCCCTTTAAACGAGTCTGACTGAAAAGTGGAGTACCAGTTGCGTTCCTCGGCATCTTTAGAAATGACTGCAAAAATTTTGGCATCTGAACATATTCGGCCTTTCTGCAGCATTTGATGTGGCCTACGGTGGGTCTTATGGAGGCTGCATCAGGTCATGGGCGGTTACTTAGAAACCCACGCCAAAAAAAAGTTTTTTTACCACTTTCTCGTACCGCGGATTCCAAGACAGTGGCAGTGGAAAGGAGCTAGAAAAGCAAAAATACTGGGCGATACTGGACAGTGGTTATGTACAGAAAGAGTTAAGGAAACAATGGCAGTGTGAGAGAAAGAGAGGGATACAGTGGCAGTGGAACATAGTTGAGAGTGACAGAACAGTGCTAGGAAAAGAGTGGAGACAGTGCCAGTGGGAGAGGAATAAAGCGAACGAGAAATTGGAAACAGTTCAGAGCCAGTGATAACCAGAGGCAGAGTCTATGACAATGAGGAAGAGAGAGATAATGAGAGTGAGGAGAGACAGCAATGGTGGTAAGGAATGAATGAGATAATAGCAGTAAAAGAGAGCAAAATGTAGACAAGGACAGTGACTGGAGACAGTAGTAGTAGAACAGAACGAAGGATACTGTGGTTTTCAGGCAAGAGACAGAGACACGCAAAGAGATAATGAGTTGGGCTGAATGAGTGAATGAGAATGGACAAGTGGGAGTGGATGATTATTAGCGACTTACAGCGATGAAATAGTGGCTGACAGTTACGGAAGCTTGAGGGAGTCAGAGGCGAGTTGCATGTTAAAAAGAGCGCAGATATGTTCGCATGCCAAAAATTTGGGGAAAATTTTTGAAAGTGCTGAGAAAGGTAGAATGAGGTAGCTGCTGTCCCACTTCTCAGTTACAGACTTTTAAACAGGGGTACAACAGCACAACAAAAAGGAAGAGCGGGACATTTAGGACAATACTATAAAGTATTTGTTTGGAGTGTAGTCTTATATGGAGATGAAACGTGAACGATAAATAAGTTCCACAATAAGAGAATAGAATCGTTTGAAATGTGGTTCACACAGGAATGCTGAAGATTTGATGGGTAAATCGAATAACAATTGTTGTGGGTTGGTTTTGGACCAAACATAGAGGTCATAGGTCTCATCGGATTAGGGAAGGACGGGGAAGGAAGTCGGCCGTGCTCTTTCAAAGGAACGATCCCGGCCTGGAACGATTTAGGGAAATCACGGAAAACCTAAATCAGGACGGCCGGACGCGGGATTGAAACGTCGTCCTTCCGAATGCGAGTCCAGTGTGCTAACCACTGCGCCACCTCGCGCGGTGGATAACAATTGAACAAGTAATAAACAGAAGTAGGGAAACTACAGTTTTGTGGCTCAACTTGACTAAAATAAGCGATAAGTTCATTGCAAATATCCTGAAGCGTAAAGGATTAGTTAATCCCGTACTGGCGGAAAGTAACAGAAGATAAACACTATAGAGGTGTACTAAATTTTAAAAACAGGAACAGGATGGATTAGGTGTAGGTTGCATACTTACGCAAAGATGGACAGAATTGCGAAATGTAGACTAGGACAGAGACCTGCATCAAACATGTGTTCGTACTGATGACTGTGACAACACAGTAAATTCAGACTGTCGACTGAATGTCACTTTTCCTTCCAGCAGCTAAGTGAGTGCCATAATGACTCTTTTGTGTGTGTGTCGACTGACATGTACGTATGTGCTGCACAGAGCGTACAACAGAACACATCCCAGTGGCCATATGAGCATTACAACGCGGTATCCTTTTTTCGAGGTTAAACTTTCGATGAACCGTATGAATACTCGGGTTGTTGACAATTTCACTAAAAGCGAAACCTGTAAAGACAGACAGCTAAGCGTGCGTCATTACATTGCGAACAAAGAGGGGCAGTGTGTATGTTATTTGTAGAGACGAGAGAGCTGGTACGGTACGAGGCGAGATTGCGCGGCGAAAAGTCAAAGGATCGCTCCAGCAGTGGCAACTGAGTTAGCGCTGGCCTTCTAGCGGTAACAACGGCCGGTTTATTCCCTGCTGACACGTGGCATAATATTTTGGGATAACTCACATTCCTGAGCAAGGACAGCCGAGTCACAAACACTGTGAACGCAGCTCACGGGCAGCACTTTAGTGCGGTTGAAGGCAGGAGTGACACACAAAAGAACCGCGCAGTATCCTTGGACATCTATTTTCTGTAGAGTCTTAGAAGATACCCTGAGCTCAAATACAATAAGGTATCTCGAACACAATGACCTAATCCAAACCAACCAGCATGAAATCCGTAAAGATCGATCATGTGAAGGACAACTCGCACATTTCTCACATGATATGCTGAGGGTCATAGATCAAGGCAGTTAGGTAAATAAAATGTCGTGTGACTAGGGTTCAAAAATGGTTCAAATGGCTCTGAGCACTATGGGACTTAACTGCTGTGATCATCAGTCCCCTAGAACTTAGAACTACTTAAACCTAACTAACCTAAGGACAGCACACAACACCCAGCCATCACGAGGCAGAGAAAATCCCTGACCCCGCCGGGAATCGAACCCGGGAACCCGGGCGTGGGAAGCGAGAACGCTACCGCACGACCACGAGATGCGGGCCGTGTGACTAGGGCCTCCCGTCGTGTAGACCGTTCACCGGGAGCAAATCTTTCGATTTGACGCCACTTCAGCGACTTGCGCGTCGATGGGGATGAAATGATGATGATTAGGACAACACCCACTCCCTGAGCGGAAAAAATCTACGAACCAGCCGGGAACCGAACCCGGGCGCTTAGGATTGACATTCTGTCGCGCTGACCACTCAGCTACCGCGGGCGGACGGCAGTTAGGTAGATGCGCATTTCTCGATTTCCGGAAAGCTTTTTACTTAACATCATTCCTGCCCTTGTTACCAACAATACGATCGCACGGAGTATCGAGCAAAATTTGTGACTGGACTGAGAATTTGTTGATAGAAGGCACGCAGCATGTTATCTTGGTTGGAAAACTACCGACAGGTGCAGAAGTAATTTCGGGCGTGCAGCAGGAACGCGTATTGGGACATTTCCTGTTAATGTTTATACTAATAACCATGCAGCCAATATTAATAGTAACTTTAAACGTTTCGCACATGAGGCAGATAAAGTACTCTCTCTAAATTGCTGCACAAATATTTACTCAGACCTGATGAGATTTCAAAGTGGTGCAAAGATTGCTAGTTGGATTTAAATGTTCAGAAATATAAAATATTGCACTTCACGAAACGAAATAACTTAGTGATGCCTGATTACAATATAAATGAGTCACACCGGAGATGGTTCAACTCATAGAACCGGCAGGGTACAACAACTTTGTGGTGACACGGAACGGAATAATCACAATAATCAGTCGTGGATGAAGAGGAGATAAAATTTGGTTCACTGTAGAATGCTTGGAAAATCCAATCAATCCACAAAGAAGGCAGCGCACGAAATAGACGTTCGACCCGTCCTGGAATACTTCTCAAATATGTGGGACCCCTACCATATATGACTGACAGGGGACACTGAACGAATAACGAGAAGAGCAGGACTAATGGTCGCAGGTCTGTTTGACCAGTGGGAGAATGCCACAGACGTGCTCAAAGTACTGAATTGACAGACTCCTGAAGATCTCGTAAACTATCACGTGAAAACCTACTTCGTAACTTTCAAGAACCAATTAGGAGTGCAGACGCTGGGAGTATACTACAACCCTCTAAGTATCACTTCCGTAAGGACCACGATGGCGAGATCACACTAATTACAGGGGCGTACGAGCAGTCATTTTTTCTGCTATTCTTACGTGAATGAAACGTGAACAAGCCCTAGTAACTGGTACACTTGTACTATGGTTTACAGGGTACAGATGTAGACAAGGGCATCTACAAGTGGAAAAGCCTCTAAAATTACCACTTTTGGTTTAAATGTCCTGGCTAGTTTCGAAATACACTCCTGGAAATGGAAAAAAGAACACATTGACACCGGTGTGTCAGACCCACCATACTTGCTCCGGACACTGCGAGAGGGCTGTACAAGCAATGATCACACGCACGGCACAGCGGACACACCAGGAACTGCGGTGTTGGCCGTCGAATGGCGCTAGCTGCGCAGCATTTGTGCACCGCCGCCGTCAGTGTCAGCCAGTTTGCCGTGGCATACGGAGCTCCATCGCAGTCTTTAACACTGGTAGCATGCCGCGACAGCGTGGACGTGAACCGTATGTGCAGTTGACGGACTTTGAGCGAGGGCGTATAGTGGGCATGCGGGAGGCCGGGTGGACGTACCGCCGAATTGCTCAACACGTGGGGCGTGAGGTCTCCACAGTACATCGATGTTGTCGCCAGTGGTCGGCGGAAGGTGCACGTGCCCGTCGACCTGGGACCGGACCGCAGCGACGCACGGATGCACGCCAAGACCGTAGGATCCTACGCAGTGCCGTAGGGGACCGCACCGCCACTTCCCAGCAAATTAGGGACACTGTTGCTCCTGGGGTATCGGCGAGGACCATTCGCAACCGTCTCCATGAAGCTGGCCTACGGTCCTGCACACCGTTAGGCCGTCTTCCGCTCACGCCCCAACATCGTGCAGCCCGCCTCCAGTGGTGTCGCGACAGGCGTAAATGGAGGGACGAATGGAGACGTGTCGTCTTCAGCGATGAGAGTCGCTTCTGCCTTGGTGCCAATGATGGTCGTATGCGTGTTTGGCGCCGTGCAGGTGAGCGCCACAATCAGGACTGCATACGACCGAGGCACACTGGGCCAACACCCGGCATCATGGTGTGGGGAGCGATCTCCTACACTGGCCGTACACCACTGGTGATCGTCGAGGGGACACTGAATAGTGCACGGTACATCCAAACCGTCATCGAACCCATCGTTCTACCATTCCTAGACCGGCAAGGGAATTTGCTGTTCCAACAGGACAATGCACGTCCGCATGTATCCCGTGCCACCCAACGTGCTCTAGAAGGAGTAAGTCAACTACCCTGGCCAGCAAGATCTCCGGATCTGTCCCCCTTTGAGCAAGTTTGGGACTGGATGAAGCGTCGTCTCACGCGGTCTGCACGTCCAACACTAACGCTGGTCCAACTGAGGCGCCAGGTGGAAATGGCATGGCAAGCCGTTCCACAGGACTACATCCAGCATCTCTACGATCGTCTCCATGGGAGAATAGCAGCCTGCATTGCTGCGAAAGGTGGATATACACTGTACTAGTGCCGACATTGTGCATGCTCTGTTGCCTGTGTCTATGTGCCTGTGGTTCTGTCAGTGTGATCATGTGATGTATCTGACCCCAGAAATGTGTCAATAAAGTTTCCCCTTCCTGGGCCAATGAATTCACGGTGTTCTTATTTCAATTTCCAGGAGTGTATGTCATGCCACAAAAACTAAATTACATGGATCACACGAAAACCTTATTTTAGGGACTGATGGTTATCCACTCAGTATACATCGAGGAGACCAAAGTCATGGTATGCCGCCTAATATCGAGTCGGACCCCCTTTTGCCAGGCGTAGTACAGCAACTCCACGTGTCATAGACTCAACAGGTCGCTGGAACGCTCTACAGAAATACTGAGCCATGCTGCCTCTGTAGCCGGCCATAACTGCGAAAGTGTTGCCGGTGCGGGATATTTTTTACACGAACAGACCTCTCGATCACGTCCTATAAATTTTGGATGGGATTCACATCGGGCGATCTAGGTGGCCAAACCACTAGCTCGAATTGTCCAAAATGTTCTTCAAGCCAATCGTCAACAACTGTGACGCAGTGACATGGTGTATTGTCACCCATAAAAATTCCGTTGGCTTTTCGGCATATGAAGTCCGTGAATGGTTGCAAAAATCGTCTCCAAATAGCCGAACATAATCAGGACCCAGCCCGTTCCACATAGCCCACAGCATTATGGAGCCACCACCAGCTTGAACAGTGCCTTGTTGACAACTAGGGTTCATGAACTCGTGAGTTCTGCGCCACACTCGAACCCTGCCATCAGCTCTTACCAACTGAAACGGGGACTCATCTGACCAGGCCACGGTTTTCCAGTCATGTAGGGACCAACTGATACGGTCACGAGCCCAGCAGAGGCGCTACAAGCGATGTCGTGCTGTTAGCAAAGGCACTCGCGTCGGTCGTCTGTTGCCATAGTCTATTAACGAGCCGGCCGCTGTGGCCGAGCGTTTCTAGGCGCTTCAGTCCGGAACCGAGCTGCTGCTCCGGTCGCAAGTTCGAATCCTGCCTCGGGCATGGATGTGTGTGATGTCCTTAGGTTAGTTAGCTTTAAGTAGTTATAAGTCTAGGGGACTGACGACCTCAGATGTTAAATTCCATAGTGCTTAGAGCCATTTTTTTACATTAACGACAAATTTCGCCACACTGTTCTACCGAATATGTTCTTCGTATGTCCCACATTGACTTCCGCGGTTGTTTCACAGCAAACGCCGCTGCTCTCGGCCGTTAAGTGAAGGCCGTCGGCCGCTGCGTTGTCCGTGCTCAGATGCAGTGCCTGAAATATGTTATTCTTGGCACGCTCTTGACACTGTCACTCTCGAAATATTGAATTCACTAACCTGCAAAAAGGTGGGAATTTAAGGAGATGGGACCTGGATAAACTGAAAGAACCAGAGGTTGTACAGAGTTTCAGGGAGAGCATAAGGGAACAATTGACAGGAATGGGGGAAAGAAATACAGTAGAAGAAGAATGGGTAGCTTTGAGGGATGAAGTAGTGAAGGCAGCAGAGGATCAAGTTGGTAAAAAGACGAGGGCTAGTAGATATCCTTGGGTAACAGAGGAAATATTGAATTTAATTGATGAAAGGAGAAAATATAAAAATGCAGTAAATGAAGCAGGCAAAAAGGAATACAAACGTCTCAAAAATGAGATCGACAGGAAGTGCAAAATGGCTAAGCAGGGATGGCTAGAGGACAAATGTAAGGATGTAGAGGCTTATCTCACTAGGGGTAAGATAGATACTTCCTACAGGAAAATTAAAGAGACCTTTGGAGATAAGAGAACCACTTGTATGAACATCAAGAGCTCAGATGGAAACCCAGTTCTAAGCAAAGAAGGGAAAGCAGAAAGGTGGAAGGAGTATATAGAGGGTCTATACAAGGGCGATGTACTTGAGGACAATATTATGGAAATGGAAGAGTATGTAGATGATGATGAAATGGGAGATACGATACTGCGTGAAGAGTTTGACAGAGCACTGAAAGACCTGAGTCGAAACAAGGCTCCCGGAGTAGACAGCATTCCACTGGAACTACTGACGGGCTTGGGAGAGCCAGTCCTGACAAAACTCTACCATCTGGTGAGCAAGATGTATGAAACAGGCGAAATACCCTCAGACTTCAAGAAAAATATAATAATTCCAATCCCAAAGAAAGCAGGTGTTGACAGATGTGAAAATTACCGAACAATCAGTTTAATAAGCCACAGCTGCAAAATACAAACACGAATTCTTTACAGACGAATGGAAAAACTAGTAGAAGCCGACCTCGGGGAAGATCAGTTTGGATTCCGTAGAAATACTGGAACACGTGAGGCAATACTGACCTTACGACTTATCTTAGAAGAAAGATTAAGGAAAGGCAAACCTACGTTTCTAGCATTTGTAGACTTAGAGAAAGCTTTTGACAATGTTGACTGGAATACTCTCTTTCAAATTCCAATGGTGGCAGGGGTAAAATACAGGGAGCGAAAGGCTATTTACAATTTGTACAGAAACCAGATGGCAGTTATAAGAGTCGAGGGACATGAAAGGGAAGCAGTGGTTGGGAAGGGAGTAAGACAGGGTTGTAGCCTCTCCCCGATGTTATTCAATCTATATATTGAGCAAGCAGTAAAGGAAACAAAAGAAAAATTCGGTGTAGGTATTAAAATCTATGGAGAAGAAATAAAAACTTTGAGGTTCGCCGATGACATTGTAATTCTGTCAGAGACAGCAAAGGACTTGGAAGAGCAGTTGAACGGAATGGATGGTGTCTTGAAGGGAGGATATAAGATGAACATCAACAAAAGCAAAACGAGGATAATGGAATGTAGTCGAATTAAGTCGGGTGATGCTGAGGGAATTCGATTAGGAAATGAGACATTTAAAGTAGTAAAGGAGTTTTGCTATTTGGGGAGCAAAATAACAGATGTTGGTCGAAGTAGAGAGGATATAAAATGTAGACTGGCAGTGGCAAGGAAAGCGTTTCTGAAGAAGAGAAATTTGTTAACATCGAGTATAGATTTAAGTGTCAGGAAGTCATTTCTGAAAGTATTTGTATGGAGTGTAGCCATGTATGGAAGTGAAACATGGACGGTAAATAGTTTGGACAAGAAGAGAATAGAAGCTTTCGAAATGTGGTGCTACAGAAGAATGCTGAAGATTAGATGGGTAGATCACATAACTAATGAGGAAGTATTGAATAGGATTGGGGAGAAGAGAAGTTTGTGGCACAACTTGACTAGAAGAAGGGATCGGTTGGTAGGACATGTTCTGAGGCATCAAGGGATCACCAATTTAGTATTGGAGGGCAGCGTGGAGGGTAAAAATCGTAGGGGGAGACCAAGAGATGAATATACTAAGCAGATTCAGAAGGATGTAGGTTGCAGTAGGTACTGGGAGATGAAGAAGCTTGCACAGGATAGAGTAGCATGGAGAGCTGCATCAAACCAGTCTCGGGACTGAAGACCACAACAACAACAACGATTTCCGAAATGAAATGCCACTTGCGTCTAGCTCCAACTAGAATTCCGCGTTCAAAGTATGTTAATTCCCATTGTGCATCTATAACCACGTCTGAAACTTTCCTACATGAGTCATTTGAGTACAAATGACAGCTCCGCCAATGCGATATTACCACCACATGTACATGTACATATCGCTATCACATGAGTTTGTCACCTCATTGTACACTGTCTGACAAAAACAAAAACAAAAACAAAAAAATGTAACAGTGGGAAGATGCCAGTTCGTACACTTCCTCAACACCTGTGGGTACGTCAGATATCAGAACTGCTGTTCTGTGGGACGGATAGATTGGTCATTGTTCGTGTTTACTGATTTTACCAGGTCTAGTAGAATATATAAGGTATGCGGACAGCGTCAGATTTTCAGTGATCACTATAGAGGACATGGAGATGTCGCATATCCGTGTGTAACAACTGACAGAGTTTGAAAGGGGCGCTGTTGTGAGTCTCCATTTCGGCTGTTCGAATCATGTAAACCAGATCTGAGCTGCATTCGGATGTGAGAGTGGCCCGATGTTGGACGGCATGGGACCTTGAGGGTATGCTAAGTCGTTGTTTAGGATCCAGTCGACCATGCCTGGCCAACACTGGACAAAATCGTCGTAATGTGCACCAAGCAGATCCTAATCCCTTATTATCTGCGTCTCCCATGAACAAGTAATGGACTTCTCGTAACTTTGTGACTAATCCAGCACCTTTGGTCGGAGATTAGCAGCAAGCACACTAGGAAATTACCGTAGCATGCATAGGCTGCCGTTAACACCTCAACACAGACGGCTGCACTTGGAGTGGTACTGTAACCGGCACGATGGTCTGCACTACACCGTATGACCAGTTTTGAGTCTGTATGTACCAGCTGCTGACTCCATCTTGACCCACAGGTGTAGTGGAGGCATGTCCAGCATGGCTTCTATCCCAGCGGTTGGTGTGCTGCTAATGCCGCCTGTTGTGGCTACGCTGGCCAGTTTCTGCACCTTAGCAAGCTCCTTAGCTGCAGCCTGCTATTCCAGCTTCTTCCACCACACTACAGCCCTGTAGGAGATCCTACGTCTAACGACTGTGGTGTAAATCCAGTGCATACCTCTGGAGCTTAGGCCCCAGTTTTTGCCACAAGCCCTTGTAGTACTCACTAGAGTACATCTACATCTACATACATACTCCGCAATCCACCATACGGTGCGTGGCGGAGGGTACCTCCTACCACAACTAGCATCTTCTCTCCCTGTTCCACTCCCACACAGAACGAGGGAAGAATGACTGCCTATATGCCTCTGTATGAGCCATAATCTCTCTTATCTTATCTTTGTGGTTTTTCCGCGAAATGTAAGTTGGCGGCAGTAAAATTGTACTGCAGTCAGCCTCAAATGCTGGTTCTCTAAATTTCGTCTTGGAGCAGATGCTCTTAATGTGAGGGATCCATGTTAGTTTCTCATCTAAGGTTACCCCTAGATTTTTCACTATCCCCATCACAGGTAGAGTTTCATTAGAAACCCTTAGATTCCAACTTGAGTGTTGGATATGCTTTTTCGTAAATGGAAAAACTGGATCTCACTGGGATATCCAGAATCACACACTGAAGTAGTGAGTGAGGTAAATATAGGAATGGCTGGGGAAATGTCCGTCGACTATACAATAACTCTCCACTGCTTCAACAAGCCTTACTATATAATAATTGGAAGCAGGGAGCAGAGGGCAAAAATAGTTCGACACCGTACTGAGGACATTGTCTGGTTCACTGATGGATCGAAATCAGAACAAGGCGCTGGGGCTGGGGCATACGGGGTTCAGCCAAGACTGGAGAGCATCATCTCTCTAGGAAAACTGGCCTCGGAATTCCAAGCTGATATTACTGCAATCAAGGTGTGTGTGTGGGGGAGAATATGCGTAGGTGCTATAAGGACCATAGCATCTGCATGTATTCAGACATCCAGGCAGCCCTGGAAACATTGGCAGCTCCTGCAACAAGATCTAAGATTGTTGCAGAATGTCACAAGGTTCTGGTGGAGCTAGGTGGAAGCAATAGGGTAAACCTAGTGTGAGTTCCAGGCCGCTCAGGGATCGGTGGCAATGAACAAGCTGACAGATTGGCCAGGATGAGGACAAAGACTCCATTCATTGGACCAGAACCTGTCCTGACAATCACCAAGGCTACGATCAAACTGTAACTACGGAATTGACTTGAAGACAGCACGTAGAATACTAGACCAAAGTCTATAAACAAAAACATGATAAGGTAATGATGCCAAAGCCGTGTTTTAAAAGAAGCTCTGTACTCCTGGGGCCGGCCGCGGTGGCCGAGCGGTTCTAGGCGCTTCAGTCTGGAGCCGCGCGACCGCTACGGTTGCAGCTTCGAATCGTGCCTCGGGCATGGATGTGTGTGATGTCCTTAGGTTAGTTAGGTTTCAGTAGTTAAAAGTCTAGGGGACTGATGACCTCAGATGTTAAGTCCCATAGTGCTCAGAGCCATTTGAACCATTTTTTTTTTTTTTTTGTACTCCTGGGCTTGAACAGGAAAGAGATTAAATTCATGGTTGGACATTACCCACCATGGGAATTTCAAATAAGACCTGCATATAATGGGTATAACGGAAGAAGACCCTAAATGTAGGATCTGCGATGAGAGTGAAGAATCTACATCACACGTAATCTTCGAATGCATGGCATTGGAGAGCAAGAGACACATAATTTTCGGGACAACTAGATCTGAAGAAATAGTGTCTAACAAAGAACTGGTAAAGGGACTCCTTGCGTTATTTAAGGGCATTGGTTGGCTTTACTAGATATGCAGGGAGCGATACCGCACAATAAACTCGGTTTCGGTACAGGCACTGGCGGGTTAGACCAAAGCTGTTTTAGCTTCCGTGCCAAAATCAAATCAAATGAACCCATATGACCAACGGTGGCGAATATCGCAGCTATCTAGGTAGAGGTCTCAGTCTTCCAATGTTCTGGGAAGCATTGCAGTGTAACACCTGTCGTCATGGTGTGGAGACCCATTGGATATGACTTTAGGCCACGGTTGGTAGTGAATGAACGACCTCTGACAGTACAACGGTACGTCACGGACATCTTGCTTCCTCATGTGCAGTCCGCTGCTAGGTGTTTTGTCGTCCTAGGCTAGAATTGAAAAATGACGCCATCCCTCCTTCACTACACTTGATCTCCCCGATATGCCATCCCCCCCCCTCCACCATCACCAACACACAACGGCACAATAACGCATATGTCCAATTAAACTTTCAATCATTAAACTAAGGTGACCGAAAGTCCTCGTTTTCTGGGGATAGTGCGCAGTTTTCATGCTTTGTCCTGAGTTCCTTTAAAACTGAGTGAGGACAACAAATGTACTCAATTTATTGTTTTCTTATTCAAGTTCTGAAATTTCCCAAATAATTGAAATAGGAAGAATGTACTGAAAATTTTAAACAACTCAACTGAGTATAATGATGCAACCAAATTTGGTCTCAATTTTTTTTATTTAACTAAACTAAAATATATTAATAAATGTGTAGAACTATTTTCTGATGCGAATTAATTTTTTCTTGAGTTTAGAACTTATGCTGCACTGATGGGAGACATGCCAAAGTATCACACTTGGTTGCCTGGATAATCGTGGTGGTATTTCATTTCTCTTTTAACTGAAATATTTTTAGAATGAGGAATGAATCTCATCTTTTTCTTTAGCCACTTACGTCCAAATAAATAAAGACTTATTAAGTGCCTTTTAAAACAGTTCTGCCCGCATCTCGTGGTCGTGCGGTAGCGTTCTCGCTTCCCACGCCCGGGTTCCCGGGTTCGATTCCCGGCGGGGTCAGGGATTTTCTCTGCCTCGTGATGGCTGGGTGTTGTGTGCTGTCCTTAGGTTAGTTAGGTTTAAGTAGTTCTAAGTTCTAGGGGACTTATGACCACAGCAGTTGAGTCCCATAGTTCTCAGAGCCATTTGAGCCAAAACAGTTCTGTGTTTTAATTTTTTCTGTATTTCATTTTTTCTCCTCATTTGCTCAGTTTTTTCGCTGTTTGATTTTTTTTAAAAATTATCCACCTTTGCTGCCCCTAAAATTTTGCCACACTCGTCGGCCACCTAGTCTTACCTAATGGTAGAAACGGTCCTGCTCATGTGTTACCTCTCAGGTGGCATATCGTGGTGCCATTTTTCAACGGGATGATGTTCGCCCACACGTGAAATATGTCTCTATGAACTTTCTGCGTGCTATTGAGGTACTCCTGTACAAAGCAAGATCCCCGTATCTTATCCCAATAAGAATGTGTGGAACCAGCTCGGAAGTTCAGCTAGGTCCCAGTGGCAGTGCGCAGCATATAAAGGGACATTCCCGACGGTAGTGGGCCATCCTGCCTCAGCAGAGGGTACAGCTTCTTTATGGCACCCTTCCCAACCGAATCAGCGACTGCATCCAACGCAAAAGAGTGGTAGCATCATACTGGTAAACGGAATCACACTGCCAAGTTCTTTGTAAACTAGACTCGATTTTGTAATCACTGTAATAACGTCATATACCCTTCGAACAGGAGAATTTCCATCTCCTCTCCATTCCCTCCCAGGTGCCTCACCTTTTTCTCAGGGGGCGTTTAATGAGCTGTGTTGCGGCTGGATTTGATTCTGCCGCCGATCAGAGATACTTAATATCTTTGATGCACGTATGTTTTCCCCGTCGCCATGTGGACAACGTGGGCATGGTTGTAATTGAGTACTGGGTACTTGGCGCCAGCGTAAACAGAGAGAGTGTCGTCTGCTTGCCCGCATCTCGTGGTCGTGCGGTAGCGTTCTCGCTTCCCACGCCCGGGTTCGATTCCCGGCGGGGTCAGGGATTTTCTCTGCCTCGTGATGGCTGGGTGTTGTGTGCTGTCCTTAGGTTAGTTAGGTTTAAGTAGTTCTAAGTTCTAGGGGACTTATGACCACAGCAGTTGAGTCCCATAGTGCTCAGAGCCATTTGAACCATTTTTGTAGTTTGCTTCGGGCTCAGGACACCAGGGCGGCAGCTGGTCGATGGAAACACGGCTGGACAGCAATGCGTGACTACCAGCGTCGCTTCTTTGACGTGGGACGAACTATTGCTTGGACGATTAAATCGAAGTTCTCCCCCCCCCCCCCCCCAATGTTTTCACTGTGTAACAGATGTATGTACTATTACGTATCTCAGAAGCTTGTGTAAAAATTTCTTAAAATCAATTACGAATAATGCTTTCGGTATCTTAACTTTTATCCGGATTATTAATTTTTATCTCAAGTCATATTGAATGCTGAAAGATTCCCTAAAGCTCATTTGCGTTAAAACACGACGAATTTTCTTGGCTCTGAGCACTATGCGACTTAACTTCTGAGGTCATAAGTCGCCTAGATGGTTCAAATGGCTCTGAGCACTTTGGGACTCAACATCTTAGGTCATAAGTCCCCTAGAACTTAGAACTACTTAAACCTAACTAACCTAAGGACATCACACACACCCATGCCCGAGGCAGGATTCGAACCTGCGACCGTAGCATAAGTCGCCTAGAACTTAGAACTAATTAAACCTAACTAACCTAAGGACATCACACACATCCATGCCCGAGCCAGGATTCGAACCTGCGACCGTAGTGGTCACGCGGTTTCAGACTGAAGCGCCTAGAACCGCACGGCCACGCCGGCCGGCCTTAATTCTGAAATCTTTTATTTAAATTTA
This sequence comes from Schistocerca cancellata, assembly GCF_023864275.1. Classification (NCBI taxonomy): domain Eukaryota; kingdom Metazoa; phylum Arthropoda; class Insecta; order Orthoptera; family Acrididae; genus Schistocerca; species Schistocerca cancellata. The sequence goes on from NC_064632.1 coordinate 168,062,385, forward strand.
AGATAAAACCAACAATATCTGAGTTCAGTACGTTGGTTTCCACCGCATGAACTATGGATCTTGTCGCTGGTGGGGACGCTTGCGTGCCTCAGCAATACAGATAGCCGTAACGTAGGTTCAACCACAACGGAGGAGTACCTGTTGAGATGCCAGACAAACGTGTGGCTCCTGAAGAGGGGCAGCAGCCTTCTCAGTAGTTGCAGGGGCAACAGTCTGGATGACTGACTGATCTGGCCTTGCAACATTAACCAAAACGGCCGTCCTGTGCTGGTACTGCGGACGACTGAAAGCTTGGGGAACCTACAGCCGTAATTTTTCCCGAGGGCATGCAGCTTTACTGTTAGGTTCAATGATGATGGCGTCCTGTTGCCTAAAATATTTGGGAGGTAAAATAGTCCCCCATTCGGATCTCCGGCCGGGGACTACTCAGGTGGACGTCGTTATCAGGAGATGCAAAACTGGCGTTCTAGGGATCGGAGAATGGAATGTGAGATCCCTTAATCGGACAGGTAGGTTAGAAAATTTAAAAAAGGGAATTGATAGATTAAGGTTAGATATAGTGGGAATTAGTGAAGTTCGGTGGCAGGAGAAGCAAGACTTCTGGTCGGGTGAATACAGGGCCATATTTACAAAATCAAATAGCGGTAATGCAGGTTTAACAACGAATAAAAAAAATAGTAGGCGGGTAAGCTACTACGAACAGCATATTCAACGCATTATTGTAGAGAAGATAGACATGAAGCCCACGCTACCACACTGGTACAAGTTTAATGACAACTAGCTCCGCAGATGATGAAGAGATTGAAGAAAAGTATAATGTGATAAAAGGAATTATTCAGATAGTTAAGGGAGATGAAAATGTAATAGTCATGGGGGACTGGAATTTGATAGTAGGAAAATAAATCGAAGGACAAGTACTAGGTGAATATGGTATTGGGGTAAGGAATGAAAGAGGAAGCCGCCTGGTAGAATTTTGCACACAGCAAAACTTAATCATAGCTAATACTTGGTTTAAGAATCATGAAAGAAAGTTGTATACGTGGAAGAGGCCTGGAGACGCTGGAAGTTTTCAGGTTTTAAATTGCAAGATATTTACAGGGGCAGATGTGGACTCTGACCTCAATCTATTGGTTATGAACCGTAGATTAAAACGGAAGAAACCGCGAAAAGGTGCGAATTTAAGGAGATGGGACCTGGATGAAATGAAAGAACCAGAGGTTGTAGAGAGTTTCAGAGAGAACATTCGGGACCGATTGATAAAAAAGAGGGAAAGAAAAACAGTAGAAGAAGAATGGGTAGCTTTGGGAGATGAAATAGTGATGGTAGCAGAGGATCAAGTAGGTAAAAAGACGAGGTCTAGTAAAAATCCTTGGGTAACAGAAGAGATATTGAATTTAATTGATGAAAGGAGAAAGTATAAAAGTGCGGTAAATGAAGAAGGGCAAAAAGGAATACAAACATCTCAAAAATGAGATCGACAAAAAGTGCACAATGGCTTAGCAAGGATGGCTAGAGGACAAATGTTAGGATGTAGAGGCTTATATCACTAGGGGTAATATAGATACTGCCTACAGGAAAATTAAAGAGACCTTTTGACAAAAGAGAACCACTTGTATTAATATCAAGAACTAGATGGAAAACCAGTACTAAGCAAAGAAGGGAAGGCAGAAAGGTGGAAGACTTATACAGAGGGTATATACAAGGGCGATATACTTGAGGGCAATATTATTGAAATGGAAGAGGACGTAGATGAAGATGAAATGGGAGATATGATACTGTGTGAAGAGTTTGACAGAGCACTGGAAGATCTAAGTGAAACAAGGCCCTGGGAGTAGACAACATTCCATTAGAACTACTGATAGTTTTGGGAGAACCAAATATGACAAAACTCTACCATCTGGTGAGCAAGATGTATAAGACAGGCGAAATACCCTCATATTTCAAGAAGAATATAATAATCAGAAACCCAAAGAAAACAGGTGTTGACAGGTGTGAAAATTACCGAACTATCTGTTTAACAAGTCACGGCTGCAAAATACTAATGCGAATTCTTTACAGACAAATGGAAAAAATGGTAGAAGCCGACCTCGGGGAAGATCAGTTTGGATTCCGTAGAAATGTTGGAGCACGTGAGGCAATACCAACCCTACGACTTATCTTAGAAGGTAGATTAAGGAAAGGCAAACCTACATTTCTAGCATTTGCCGTCTTAGAAAAGGCTTTTGACAATGTTGACTGGGAAACTCTCTTTCAAATTCTGAAGGTGGCAAGGGTAAATACAGCGAGCGAAAGGCTATTTACAGTTTGTACAGAAACCAGATGGCAGTTATAAGGGTTATAAGGGGCATGAAAGGGAAGCAGTGGTTGGAAAGGGAGTGAGATAGGGTTGTATCCTATCGCCGATGTTATTCACTCTGTATATTGAGCAAACAGTAAAGGAAACAAAAGAAAAATTTGGAGTAGGGGGGTTAAAATCCACGGAGAAGAAATAAAAACGTTGAGGTTTGGCAGTGCCATTGTAATTGTATCAGAGACAGCAAAGGAACTGGAAGAGCAGTTGAACGCAATGGACAGAGTCTTGAAAGGAGGATATAACATGAATATCAACAAAAGAAAAACGAGGATAATGGAATGCAGTCGAATTAAATCAGGTGATGCTGAGATAATTAGATTAGGAAATGAGACACTTAATGTAGTAGATGAGTTTTGCTATTTGGGGAGCAAAATAACTGATGATGGTCGAAGTAGAGAGGATATAAAATGTAGACTGTCAATGGCAAGAAAACCGTTTCTGAAGAAGAGAAATATGTTAACATCGAGCATAGATTTTAAGTGTCAGGAAGTAGGAAGTCTTTTCTTCAGAATTTGTATGGAGTGTAGCCATGTATGGAAGTGAAACAAAGACGATACATAGTTTACACAAGAAGACAACAGAAACTTTCAAAATGTGCTACAGAAGAATTGTGAAGATTAGATGGGTAGATCACGTAACTAATGAGGAGGTAATAAATGGAGTTGGGGAGAAGAGGAATTCGTTGCAAAACTTGACTAGAAGAAGGGATCGGTTGGTAGGACATGTTCTGAGGCATCAATGGATCACCAATTTAGTACTGAAGGTAATCGTGGAGGATAAAAATCGAGGGAGACCAAGAGATGAAATCACTTAACTGATTCAGAAGCATGTAGTACTTGGAAATGAAGGAGCTTGCATAGGATAAAGTAACATGGAGAGCTGCATCAGACCAGTCTCTGGACTGAAGACCACAACAACAACAACGTTGGGTACATGATTTAATTATTGTTAGCGAAGAGTTGATTTTCTATAAGAAGTATAGTTGTACCAAATTTCCTTTAAACTAAAGGAGAGAAGAAACAAAACGGCTCTGGGAAATACACGTGTTACAGTTTGATAAAATTATTTCTTTTCTGGGTAACCATCCATTGCCACTTCCATGTCCATGTCCTTACTATCCAGGAGCAGATGGCATACAAACACTGGAGAGAAGAATATGGAAACATTCTAGCGACGATACGGTTCACAAATGCGGAAATTCACTGACATAAGTGACTTTTGATAAAGGCCATATTATTGTGGCCTGGGAACAAGGATATTGGAAATCTCAAAATCATTGAAAACGGTGAAACCGCGAGTAGGGGACAAGGTATTAGACCTCCTCACCTTTTCACAGACATGGACGTCAGAGAACTGTTTGCTCTGTAAGGCATTATAGAAGGCGGTCTGTGGCAGATCTGACAACGCGGTACAATGCTTGTGCAGACACGTGTGTTTCGGATCACACCATTCAACGCGCACATTTGAAAGGGGGGCTCTGCAGCAAACGACCTCTACGCGCTAGCCTAACTACATCGGCAATTATGACTGCAGTGTACACGGGATCATAGAGACTGGAGGCAGATCAGTAGAGGCGTATCACCTAGTCGGATGAACAACATTTCTCGCTGTACCAGGTCGATGGACGCGTCCCAATGCAGCGTCACTCAGGCAAATGGCTGGTCGAAAGATGCAAGGCCGCTGAAGGCAGTACTAAAGAGGAGAACACGGCACGTGCCATATCATGCTTTCTCAGAAAGTTCGTTCAGTGGCAGAGGAGCCAAAATAAAATAATACGTTTCTCGGCTTATCCTCAGGTACTCGACCGTTGCTGAGGAAACGCCGTCTAAAAGTTCGACGTAATTTAGATGCCTTTTAGCAGACGCTAACATCAGTGCAACTGATGGCGTGGTGACTAGAGCCGTGGTCTCTCACTTTCACATCCTATATTCGAAACCCGATTATCATTTTCGTTTATTTTATTTTATTCATTCATCTACTCATGTCCGTAGAAGGTTACTACACGATTGTTTCTTGCCAAGTTAGGGAATAGAAGGGCGTTATATTAATTGTAAAATTGCAACTAGGTTTCGCAGTAAGTGTCGTATATTTATTATGTAATAAATGTGTTTGTGCTATTTTCAGGGGTTACAAACTTTTTTAAATTCTCATGTTCTTCTATTTCTTTCTTACAGAAATTCTTTCATTCGTATATTTCATTCTTACGTTTATTATTGAGACAGATCTGGTGCATTCCCTTGGATGACACCAACACTAGAAACATTCGAAACATAGAAATTCAGAACACCACAAGCATCGCGCGGAGGCAGGTTTGCCACAGCGACATTTCGTCGTATGAATCTCGCCTGGGAAAAAAAGACGTTGTTAACACTGCTGAAGATTTCAGGCGTTGGCAATAATTTAGCGGCAAATTACGGATAACGGAACTCCTGCAATTGATTATGAATCAAGATGCAGTACAGGAATTTCACGGAAGACAATTTTAAATAATTTTTCCGTTCGTTTATTGTATTTTCTTTCAAATTTACTCAACAGAAACACATTTAGTGAACGAATAAGAACAACGTTATTTCAGTATACACTGAAAAACATTAGTGTAATAATTTTCTAAGGACTTGGATAATAAATGAAAAACCCAAATAAAAATAATAATAGTGTTTCGAACACGGAACACAAAAGTGTGAAGCCACAAAACTAGCCACTGTGTCACAGCTTCGATTGACGTATTTTTTCGGTAATTAGGCACATAAAATACCATAAAACCTTGGATCGTCGTTTGCTCAGAAACGGCCGAATGTTTACGGATGAGCCGAGACACGTGATTCCTGATTTTGACCCCACTTCCACTCAACGAAGTATCTGGTAAATCGGGTTATCGCATTTGCTGTATTCTCCTCGTAAGTTGTGAGGGACATGCACCTGGCCTACAAGGAATATGTGGTACTTGTCAAAGGTACCATGACAGCCGTGGAGTGAGTGAACATTACCGCGGAACTCGTGCGTCCCTTCATACTTGATGTCTTTCACTATGACGATGGCATCATCCAGCAGGGTAACTGCCAATGTCACCAGGCCAGAATTTTGCTAGAGTGCTTCAGAGCGCATGATAGGGATATGAAGCTTCTGTCTTGCTCGTCAAATTCGCCTGATCTGAACCCGACAGAACAAATCTGGCATGCAATCAGGCACCAGTTACGCACCTATAAACCACTTGCCCGCAATTTACGGGAAACTGCGTGACCTGCGCGTAGATACCTAGCGCCCCCTAGTTCCGGAAAACTATCAAGGACTTGTCGAATCCATGGCAAGCGGAATCACTGCTGAATTGGGATCCAAAGGCGGGCCAAATCGCAATTGAGTACGTGGTCACAATGTTTTGGCTCATAAGAGTATAGCATGTTTCATAAGTGTTCTGTAACTTGTTTGAAACTATGTAATCTTGTTCGCACATGGTGACTCATTTATTCTGCTCCTTGTTATTCGTGTTTCAGTAAGATTATGAGGCGAACGAAGGTGCATCTATCGTGCAGCTAGACTGCCTGTTACGTACCTGTGACGTCAAGTGAAAAGAGTTGTACGCAAGCCTTCCCCGCACGGGCGGTAGACGTTCTCCTTCACAAAGCGATAATATCACTATTTAAGAACCTGCGAGATAGGCGACTAAAGCAGACGTACAGAATTCCGCCGAGAAGACAGAAGACGCAGTATATGGCTTGTATCAAGGCAACTTCTAGATGGATAACAATAGATGCAGGGAACATTCAGAAGGCGGGGAGATTTAAATGCCTGGGAGAATGGCCAGAAACTGCGCTGACAGAAAGTAAAGAAAAGGGAGCACGGATAAACAAAGGAATTTGACATACAAACAAATAACGAACTTCTACAATGAAACATTACCAGAGACTGATCCACCCTGAAGCCATATAAGCAGCAGAAACCCTTAACCTAAGGAGGCAGGAATAGTTAAGAAATTAGATCTGCTGGAAGAAAAGATTCTTAGGAGGATACTGGGACCTAGAAGAGCAGAAGATGGTCAATTTAGAAGACGAGCGAGCCAAGAACTGTGTACCAAGATAGAGAGAATCTAGACATCATCAGGAAAAAAAGGGAGTGTGCTCTTCGGACGCTTCCTTATAACAGACCAGGGAAGATGATCACAGCAAAAACTGCAGTTTCTGGTGAACAAGAGAAACAAAGTACGCTGTAAGCAGGAGGTACAAAGGCATCTGGAAGAATTGGGAGTACAGGAAGCAGAAATATGCAAAAGGGTTATTTTTAAACAAAAATTCAGGCTTTCATAGGTTTCGAGGACAGAACTCGGTCCAAAATCATCATGGACAGAAGAGTGAATAATGTTGCAGAGTGTGAGAGTGAAAGAAAAATGGACAAGGAAAAAATGTAAATGAGCGTTTGGCGTCATTGGCCGGGAGGCCCCTTGCGGGGCCACTTTGGCCGACCTGCGCGTCGGCTGCGGATGAAATGACGATGGAGACAGCACAAAACCCAGTCCCTGACCGGAGAAAATCCCCGACCCAGCAGGGAATCTAACCCGGGCCCGTAGGACGGAAATCCGTCACGCTGACCACTCAGCTATCGGGGCAGACATGGACAACGAGAAAAACCAGAAAAAAACGAAGCTGACGCGAATCAACGGTCCCCAGATGGCCAAAACAAAAAGAAGAAGAAGAAGAAGAAGAAGAAACACACTAACCGAATGCCAGTTTTAAAAATTCCAGTTATTTTCAAAGATATGTATTATTTTATAATTTCACCTTTAGTCAAGCAAGATGTTACTACATTAAGTACCAGCAATACAAAGGGCGCAAACTCTGGTTTTATCACGTTACTGAGCAGGTCGTTCAGTTATGCTGCGCAGAATTGAAGCCTTATGCGGTCAAAATCCAACCATGGCGATTATGTGAAAATTTCCTCGTATCCTCGTGATGTCTCGTAGAAGAATCTGCGATTTCTAAAACGATTTAACTTTTTGAAAGTACGATAAGTTCTTTCAAACTCATTGGCAGAAGACATTTTAGATAGGAAAAAAAAAACCACAATGGCCAAGAGCCCATTTAGGTCTGATTTTAGAGACGTTTGGCTCACTATTTCGGTTGTTGTCAGACACAAGTGATAATTCTGTTTTTTTTTCGCTTACTTCAATTCCATCAGTACAACACAGGATCATTTTCTGGGGTAATGCCTCGCGTCAAGTTACAGCTTTACTATTCCAAAAACGTATAATACGAAACTGTCTACCGAGTGAATATAAGAACGTCCTACAGAGGCCTGTTAACGGAATTAGCAGTGCTACTTACGCTTGCCGGCATATTTATTCCTTAATTATATTAATAATATATCTCTTTTTCAAACTAACAACTTAGTTCGTGGAAGTTATACTAGAAATATTAATACTTTTCTTAAAGATTTAAAGACACTTAATTCGGTTCAGAAAGGTATCTGTCACTAGGAGACACACAATTTCAATAACTTACCAACAAATTACTAATAAAATACAGTTTAACAGAAGCCTAAATAAATTATTTGCGGCCAAGTATATCGATTCCATTTGACAAATTACTTACTAGAGAAAAATTAATGTATATATTACAATAACAAATAACGTAATGTCTGACTTTTGCATACTTTCAGTTGAGTAGTGCGATTTTGTCAAACTTGGTTGTTAACTTCTGTGTGCAATTTTATCAAACTGGCTTGTGAACGTTTGTGTGTGATGATATCACACATTGTGTGTGATGGTACCACACATTAACAAAAAAATGGTTCAAATGGCTCTGAGCACTATGGGACTCAACTGCTGTGGTCATAAGTCCCCTAGAACTTAGAACTACTTAAACCTAACTAACCTAAGGACAACACACACATCCATGCCCGAGGCAGGATTCGAACCTGCGACCGTAACGGTCGTGCGGTTCCAGACTGTAGCGCCTTTAACCGCTCGACCACTCCGGCCGGCACACATTAACAACTGACTTAAGCACGTCAGCGTATAAACACTGACATGTTTCTGACAAGCTTGGTGGCTTTTCCTTTTTCTTTACTTATGCCACATCCTCGAAAATCATTTCAGTTAGGTTCTATGTTAGGGAGATTAGTAGATTTTTCCTTTCTAAATATGTATTGCACATTTTTGTTATACGACATTTTCTAAATTCCCTAGGATCCCCTCATTAATCTCCTGTCACTATGGATCAATGTAAAGAAAAAATCTGAGCTAAGCGGTAGCAACGTAGCATCAAATTGACAAGGAGACGCTGATTAGCGACTAGAATCCCGAGTGATAGGTTGTACTCAAATCACAGCAGTCACGAACTTACTATTTTTTCAGCGAGTTTGCTTAAGAACTGACACACAGGCCTCTGTAAGCTTATTCGGCATAACATAACGTGAAATCGGTGGCACGTGCATGTCAGTCTTGGTTAAAGTGTGCTGCACAGCGCGAACTTAAAATATTTTTATGCCGTACTGGACTTGTAACAATTATACGGTGAGACCTATTCAGTGCTGCATGTCAAAACGGGGAATTTTTCACTGGTACCGAGAGTCCTACGTGTAAATCCGCGAGTCGAGTTGAATAGCAGTAGTTAACCTTTGATGAAAACCTTTCGTCGCAGCTACACGTTTGAGGGAAAAACCTGAACTTAACTAATGAACTTTGTTTATCATTTTTGGCATTATCTTAATCTGAACTGTGGCATTACTTTAAAATAAATGATTCCATTAAGCGTCCAGGTATTTTATGTAAAAGCTACGAAATGTGTGTGTGTGTGTGTGTGTGTGTGTGTGTGTGTGTGTGTGTCTGTGTCTGTCTGTCTGTCTGTGTGTGTGTGTGTGTGTGTGTGTGTGTGTGTGAATGGTTTATTGTCCGTAATGTTTCAAAGGAAAAACTAAAAATTTTCTTTGTAATACTAGCCCTCATTTACATAATTAAAACTACAAGGAAAATTTAAGTGTTTCCTTTCCAAGCTGCAGTACAGAAGGGATTGTGCATACTTCAATTCAGTTGTCACATAGGCAGACAAAGGAATGACAATCATACTTTATTACTATTTTCAGCTTACCGTGAACATTATAATTTTGGACGGCCGGGGTGGCCGAGCGGTTCTAGGCGCTACTGTCTCGAACTGCGCGACCGCTACGGTCGCAGGTTCGAATCCTGCCTCGGGCATGGATGTGTGTGATGTCCTTAGGTTAGTTAGGTTTAAGTGGTTCTAAGTCCTAGGGGACTGATGACCTAAGAAGTTAAGTCCCATAGTGCTCAGAGCCATTTGAACCATTATCATTTTGGGTATTATCATAATTGGAACTGTGGTATTTGATTCTCTTCTTTGAGTGGAATGTATAGAAGAAATTTCAATTGTCGTACAAAACTAAAGGGAAACCTCACTACGCCATGTATTTATAATAAACGTTCATTCTGAACTTTCATAGTTTACTGAGCTGTGATCCTACTGCGGGTATCATAAATATTTTTAAAATCAATCCCTTTTATAATTTACAAGAACTGGAAATCTTGGGAAAGCCAGTTATCAATGACGGAAATGTATGTGTACATTTTTCGTCAAAGTGATTTCTCCACACGTTAAAGTCCGTTTACCAATCCGGTTTAAATATGAACACAGATAAGGTTGATACATCAAATGGATAATTGAACAGGAAACTAATTAGTCAAATAATATTAGCCCAATCTTTCCGTAGAATATTTTCGATGAAACTGCAGAGGACGGGCTTAAAAAGTTACTCATACTGTATAATATGTTGAATAACTTTTGTTTTGGCTAAAAGTAATTCGTAATTATAGTGTAAAGCTGTAGTCACCATTGTTCTGTGACAACTGAAACACTCGTTAACACGGAGAGCCCTTGCGGCGGTTTGAACCGACGACCTTTCGACAGTATCGCACCATCTGTCGCCATTCCCATGTCTTAAGCGGAGGATTTCTGATGGGTATGGTACTACTGACAATACTGAATTCACTAGTAAATGGAGGGTGAATAAAATGAAACTCGTTTCAATAGTAAGATGATCCTTGCGGAGGAATGCGCTAATCGGAAACACGTAACTTACACACACACTTTTTTCTCACAGTTTTCCGCAGCCGGAACCTATTACCGGTTGGTAATCGAAGACGTTAACTTCGGATATTTCTGCATCGTTGACATTATGAAAATTTCGTTTTTAAAATAAAGACATTTTTGTAGAAAACGTAGCTGCTTTAGTATCTCAGCAGATAAGAAAGTAAAGCTTTATGATATACGGAGGGAACTGACATTTCCTATACAGACGATGGAATTCGGAAAAGGAAACTGAAACGAAACAACATGTAGAGAAAATGAGCAATAACACACTTTCTGGCGTATAAGCAAAAATAACGAGAGATCGCAGGAAGAGTGCATACCAACTCTGAAGGACAGTTTCCGTCCTGCAAGAAACATGGCTGCGGGGCGTGAACCTCAGAGTTGTTGATGATGATGATTTTAACATGCTTGTGGCTGATATTCAATAAAGGCAGTTCGTACATTTTTGAAAACTGTGTCATCTTGTTTGTAAATATTAATCATGTTTCACTCGTTTTAATGCATTTTCTTACTTCTGTCGTTTTGTAAATCAGCACACAAATTTGTATCTCTGGTTACAGCAATTACGGAATACGCACAAAGAAACGACACATTTAGAAGCCACAGCCATCCCAGAGACGGGAGTCGAACCTGAGACATCCACCTGGCGACGCGGTGACGTGCACCGTGACTACCCACTGTCTCCCCGCCAGGGAAGACAATCGATATCATTCACAACTCACGAGAGTTATCCCCCTTCGGCTGCACGTTCAAAATATAAAAAGAGACAAAGGGCCTATTGTTAACGTCCAGTGTGGACCTAATCTGATGGTCCCAAGCACTTTCGAGCACCCTCTACTTGTCTCACGGAAGACGCTGGACACCGCGGAGCAACTGAGTTATATTCAGCGAAATGAAATGAACAGATCGGTGAGGATGAAACCAATGAAGAGTCAGTGAGGTGAAACGATATCTTAGTCGTCTTCTTAGAAACGACTACCCCAAGTTTGTGTTACAAGCTTGTTACTATTTGCAATACACAGCGTTGTAAGAAACAATCTGAAAAGCTTGTAACGTTGTTCCAGGGTACATTGTACTAAAAAACGGTAGTTGCGGAAAATATTCGATACGTTGCGACGTTTCAGAGTGAATTAATATCGAAGTTAGGTAACCAGGCCACGCAAAATCCAGCTGTTTGCCAAATATGGTGTCGCCAAACGTGTTCTGCGTTTGTTTTCCAAAATCCGAGCACGAGAGCAATACAAAAATCGGACATCGGATGGCAGTCCTCGAACCCGAGTCAACGACTGAGCAGTCTCGTGCGCTACTATCTACACTATGGGAATAACTGACACTAATTGTATCTAGCGGGCTGCTTGAATTTCCGCGTGAAACGGCCTGATTGCCTAACTTCAAAGCTAATCAGCCCGCAAACGGAGCAACGTATCGAATTTTCTGCTTGCAAGAGGAACGGTCAATATTCAGGAATGCGACGGGAACGGTCATTTAAAGCAAAAAACTTCATATGAACATATGCCCCAATCCGAACGGTTTCCGGGACAGAACACATTCAGTACACATGTTTTAGAGCTAGTGGCGCGCACTTGTATGGCTTCATCACAGAAGCTCTTTGACGTTTTAGTCTAGTCCGGTCCACTTCGATGCTTTCTACTACTTTGCTCGAGAGGCCTATCTGCCATTGAACTAGCCAGTTGAACGCGTAGTTGTCCATGGTGCGTTGCGAGTGACGTCGTGGGAGGGATTGAGAGTGTATCAGAGAGATGCGAAAATGCCACACATCTACCCTACATAAGTATAAACAGGTATGGTGTATGCTCACGGCTTCAGCGAAGGTAGTGCTTCTGCTGCTGTCTAAGGATGCCGTCGGCGCTTTCCGCCACCCGAAATCCTCATCGTCGAGTGTTACCAGAGTTTCAACACGTTGTGTGAAACAAGTATTCCGCCAAGTTTCATTTTTCTTCTCAATATCTAGTTCAACAACCTGTACAGGAACAACTACGCACTGTCGACATGGTGCAATGTAATCGTACTGGAAGCACACGGCGACTTTCTGCACGTATCTGTCTCACGAACACGTTTATGGCGAACACATACGAAAAACTTGTACTCATCTCACAGACAGCGCTTTCGTATTGGCCACAATACCAGGCGCCTTGAATGTGTTCATTGGCTAAATCGACAATCGTCATTTGCTTCCTTTAATACTAGTCGCCTAGAAAGCCACGTTTACACGGAATGGAATCAACAAGTCGCATCATAATCATCGGTGATCCCAGGTTGATCCCCGCGCTACAGTGGAAATCAACTTCCAAGTTCGTTTTTCGATCAATTTTTGGTGCGACATGATCGGTAACTCTTTGGTAGGCTCAGTTATTTTATGAGAACGAACGACAGGACAGAGTTAATTGCATTTTTTTGGAAAATTCGTTTGTGGAACACGTCTGGCCACAGGGACTGCAATGTACCTGCAGCATGATGGAACCGCTGCACATTTTAGCAGACGTGTGAGGGAACATCTCAGCTGTTCTTATTCTAGTCGCTGGACTGATTATGGTAGTACAATTAAATAGCGATAAAGCTCGCCAGACTTTACGCCATTACGGTTTTGTTTATGGTGTTGGACGAAGTCTGAAGTGTATGCCAGCTGTTCACAAGTCGCCACTGGCAACCCTCCCACACGACGTGACGCTTCCCTGCGGAGCAGGAAACTCTGCCAGCCTGACTGTAACCTCAGATACACATTGTAGTAGCAGTGCACCAGCAATACAGAACTGTTTACCCATGACCAAGGCTGGCCATCCGTTGTCATCAGTACTGATTCATGGAAGCCTAGAACAAAATTAAATTACTTTCACGCGTAAGATGAACTGCTTGGTCGCATCATGGACGCTCCTGCCCTCATTAGGGAACGTGCGGAGGCACTCCGACGAGCAACGCATATTCTCCCGTGAGTGCACAAATGCAATGAGGTTGACGGTGGGATATTCGAACATTTATTCTTGACTGTGCAATACCTATGTGACGTGTGCAACAATGCTTAGAAGTGAAAGTGTTAAAAATGCGTATTTTTCAATTGATACATTGTAAAACGCACGTTTACTAAACATTGTACAAGCGTACATGTGTAAACCTGGCAATGTATTGAATAATGCAGAAAATAAATAATAATCTACATTAAATGTGTTCTATCTCGGAAAACATTCGGAATAGCTCACATGTCCATATGAAGCTTTTGCTTCAGATGATCCTTCCTGTCATCTCCCCGAATACTTACCTTATCACCTAGAACGCCTTGGATAAATGATGTGGTAGTTAACGCTCAAAGTTAAGTGAGGCTGTTCGAAGACAATACCGTTGTGTATACGACGGTTCCAGTTACCTGACTGTAACAGTTTGTGGGGATATAAATAATCATGATCACATAGACAAAGCAGATAAGACACTTCTGTGATTGGGTGGATGCTAATAAAATGCAATCAGTCGATAAAGGACATTGTTAGCAAATCATTTGCGAGTCCCATTTTAGAATACAGCGCAAGTGTGTCGAACACATAACGGATAAGACAACTTATAGATAATCAAGATATCCAAAAAGGTTCCTTTGACAAGCGGGAGAGAGTCACATAATGCTGAAAATCTTGAATATCCTGTCGGCTGAAAATAGACGCCGATTATGCAGCAAAAACGAAGTTTCAAGGAGGCGTATTTAGTTTGGAATCTAGCAACATTTTTCAGCCACCTAGGTATTGTACCGTGTGGATCGCGGAGACGAAATCAGACTGATTGCAGCATACACGAGCTATTTAAATATTTCTTCTTCCCGCGTACCACACGCGATTGGAACAAGAAGAAGCTTTAACGTGTGGGTGATCGACGCAGTCTCACACTGATCTTAACTGACAAAAAGAAAAAAATACGAGCTTACCACAAGACCAAATATGCGATTGGATACAAGACCTCCTTGCAGAAGGAAATTAACACGTCGCTCTTAAAGAGAAAAAAAAATCGTTTCGGGAATACCACAAGGATGTACGATGGAACCGTTACTGTTTGCAATACATGTAAATGATGTAGTAGATAACGTCCGAAGCACCATAACGCTGTCCGCAGATGTTGCGGCTATCTATAATGAGGTAGCAACACCAGAGCAGTCATTTGGAGTAAGTCATGAAAAGGATTGATGAGTGGTGCAGTGTCCGGCAGATAAACCTGAGCGTAAATAAATGCAACGTATTGAGCATACATAGAGAAAGAAATGTACTACTACGCTGTTGATGACAAACTGCTGGGAGCAGCAACTACCGTAAGATACCTAGAAGTAACCATCTGGCGCGACAAAAATTGGAATGATAACAAAAGACAAACTGTAGGAAACGCAGATGTAACACACACATTAATACGAAGAATTTTGAGGAAATGTAATTCATCGCGCACCGATTCTTGACTTCTGCGCATCAGTGTGGGATCTGTACCAAGTTGAATTATTAGAAGAGATAGACAAGATCGAGCGTAGAGCGGCGCGTTTCGTCACGGAATTATTTGGTCGGCGCCAGAGCGTTATGGAGATACTAAACAAGTTTACTCCAGTGGCAGATGCTACAAGAGAGGCGTTGAGCAACAGGGAAAAAATTTGACAAATTAGAGCTATTGCGGACGTTTACTATCATTCTTCCCACGCGCCATCCGCGAATAGAACGGTGAAGAGAGGATCAGTTTGTGGCATCAGAAGTATCCCTCCGCCACACACTGGCAGGTGGCTTGCGGATTATACAGGGTGTCTCGGAGGAAATGGTAAATATTCAGGGATACGACAGGACGATCAATCGAAGCAAAAAAGTTTAGTAAACATAGGCTCTAAAATGCATACTGCAACAGCTATGAGAACTTCTTTATCTTCGATACTGTGAAACAAATCTCTTTTACTGCAAGGTCTTTGATTTCCATATTTTGGGAGGAGGCGGTATGGACCAAAAGAAGAAAAAATTGTCTGGTAAATATGCTGTCTAAAATGTATACTTAAAGAGCTATGGAAACTTGCGCAGAAGGAGAGATGTGTTTCGTATTAGCGAAGATCTTAAGGTATGCACTTTTAGAGCCCATGATTGTTTGAATGATTTGGGGAAGGGGACCAAACAGCGAGGTCATCGATCCCATCGGACTACGAAAGGATGGAGAAGGAAGTCAGCCTTGCCCTTTCAAAGGAACCATTCCGGCATCTGCCTGATGCGATTTAGAGAAATCACGGAAAACCTATATCAGGATGGCCGAACGCGAGTTTGAACCGTGGTCCTCCCGAATGCAAGCCCACTGTGCTAACCACTGCGCCACGTCGCTCGGGAAGCGCCCATGTTTGCTAGACATTTTTCCTTGTCTCGGTCCATACTACCACCTTTCAATATATGAAAAGCAAAGAACTTGCAGCAGTAGAGATGTGTTTTACAGTAGCGAAGATGAAAAAGTGATTACAGCACTTAAGGTGTTCTCATTTTAGTTCTCATGTTCACTGGACATTTTTTTCCTTATTTTGGTCCATACTACCACTTCTCAAAATTTGGAAAGCAAAGAGCTTGCAGTAGAAGGGGTTCGTATCAAAGTATTGAAGACGTAGTTCTCATAGCTCTAAAGGCTCATGTTTACTAGACTTCTTTGGTTCGAATGATCGTTCCAATCATATCCCTGAATACTGACCATTCCTGCTGGGATACCAAGTAGATGGAGATGTAACTGTAGATGTAGAATGGTATTCTCCCTCTCGCTATGCACTTCAGACGTAGATGTAAACAGCATCGTGAAGCTTCTAGCGTTTTCCACTATGTCACTAACGCGACACTTTGCAATACTGCCCATAGTGATCAACAGTCAGAGATTGTTCCTCACCTTACATGACAGCTCGTTCACGTGCACGAGGAACTGCAGTTGATTTTATCCCGTGCTCGGTGGTTAAGGCGACGGCTCACGAAAAGCACGGATTCCCGGTTCGAACCCAGGTCAGCGAGGAAAGTCCAACGGCCAACGCGTGTTCTCCACTACGTACTCACCCGCTCACTCGCGCAACCGCAGGCACGCCCGCCGTGGAGACGGCTGCGCGGCCGACGCGTCGCGACGTGTGGCGTTGCCCGCTGCAGCCGCGAGGCTACGTGAGCGAGCGCGACGTGCGGGCGGCGGTCGGCGCGTCCACCGGCCAGCGTCGGAGGCGGCGGTCGGCGCCCCACTGCCGCGGCGGCGGCGGCGGCGGCGTCGCACAGCTGCGAGGGCAGCGCCGCCACCGGCCGGACCGCACCGGAGAGCGCTCCGTCCCCGGGCAACGGCGGCGGCCGCGGGCAGGTCGCGGCTCCAGCTCCGGCCGACCCGTCACACCCGACAACCTCCCCACCTCACGCTTGGAAACAGCTCAGTATTACTGTATTGCCATATAATTCTATCGTAATTCTCCGCTCATTTCATAAGCCAAAGATCGATTCCAACAACCTCCACAACTGTAACAATTTTGTTTCGTGGCCATCCACCGTAGCAAGCACAGAAATATTTCATTTGTAAATAAAAACCGCCTTTCAAATGGTTCAAATGGCTCTGAGCACTATGGGACTTAACATCTGAGGTCATCAGTCCCCTAGAACTTAGAACTACTTAAACCTAACTAACCTAAGGACATCACACACATCCATGCCCGAGGCAGGATTCGAACCTGCGACCGTAGCGGTCTCGCGGTTCCAGACTGCAGCGCCTTGAACCGCTCGGCCACACAGACCGGCAAACCGCCTTTCCTTGCTGCACTGTAATTTATTTCTCCCAGACACATTTCGTCCCCGCCCCTCCCCACCCACCCCGCCCCTCAGATCCGGGGCTGCTTCCCTCAACTACTGTTTCAGACTCGCATTACCAAAACAATTGTTGACAACAGTTGAAAACTAAGTCAACCTTCGAATTGAAAACTGTTGTCAACCGAGTTTGTTGGAAGTGGTTTTCGATGTGAAAATACCTTTACCCCGCGTTGGTTCTCTATTCGCACTGTATTCCTCTTCTTGAGGAAGGTAAGGAGGAGTCTGTTGTCGTTAGACATTTACTCCACTTGGGATGGGTTGAAGTGTGCTGGGGCGTTTGGGAATAACTGAGACAGTAGTGCGTAGTGGGTACTAATGATTGCCAGTAAGGGACAGGCTGTAGGTCACGTGAATAACAGCGATGCGTCGGCGAGGGCCCTTTACTTGACTGGCCCTGTTGACGCCTGGGACTGCCAGTCGGCGACTGACAGGGCGAGTGTTGATGATGGTGATGGTGATGATGGGTGTCGGGCGCGGTAAGGAGGACAGTCTTCTAAGTTCTCCTGGCGTCTGGGTGCTTCTTCTTATGCTTCTTCTTCTTGTATGTGTCTGCTTGTGACACTTCGGGATCTGTCACATCCGGCTTCGGCGTCTTCGGCGGTTCTCGCCCCTTGTTCTTTGCTTGCGTTCTCGGCTTGTTCTATCGAGGCAACGAGAACTTCTCACTCGACAGGAGTGAGAGGAGGGCGGGCGTTGTAGGACCTGGGAGTGTCCAAGTGAATGGACACTATCTTCTGTAGCTGCGTCTTGGAGAGGGAGCAAGGGGCCTCCTCCATGATGACCTGGGTTTCCTTGTTCTTCGCCGTGACGATTGTCTGTGCGGCTGCGTCTTGTGTTTCCACCCTCGTGGCTTCCTGTATTATTACAGGGCGGCAGCCTGCGTGTCAGCATCCTTCTTCTGTGCTGGGTGGGACTGGCTGGCCAGTGCATCACGGAGACTGTGTACCAGCTGCCGAGCGTCGGCTAGTTCGGCTTGGAGTGTTGCCCTCTCTTCCGCCATTGCGGCTTTGAGGGCAGCAGTTTCTTCGTCGTAGGCGGCGCGGACCCTGGCGCACGCCACGCTGACTGCGTCCGGTGGGATGGCCCCGTCATCGGTCAGCACGGATCCGCCAGAGGCGGGGGGTGGCGAGGACGCAACGGCCTCGGCTGTATCCGCCTTCTTGGTGGTCTTGTGTCTCCGACTAGCTTTATCCCCGCGACTCCAGCTCTTGATGAAGCTGCAGCCGCGGTAATTCGCCGCGTGAGCGCCGCCACAATTGGCGCAGCAGCGTGTGGCGTCCTTCTTGGTGCAGTGGCGCGAATCGTGTGCTTGCGCACACCGAAGGCACGCCACTGGATTCCGACAACAATTGGCGACATGGCCAAGTTTTTGGCAGCGATAGCACTGCTCCTTCTGCTCCGCCGTCTTCTTGTGTCCCCCGTCTTCTGATGCGCCGAGCACGAGGCCCAGCAATTGGAGCAGGGCGGCGGCTTTGCCTCCCTTTCCGCGTCGTCCATACATGCTGGGGAGCGAGCGCTTAACGTGCAGCGATCAGCTCTCCTCCGCAGCCTGAGTGAAGATACCTTTACCCCGCGTTGGTTGTGGCCTCCGCCGTTAAATTCTGCGCGCCGACCAATCACAGCTAGGGAGCTCGTCCGCTACTGGTGGAAGACAAACTATAGGTGGGAATTTTGAATCTGACAGCTGACAGCTACATAATCAGTCATTACATTCAATACATCATACTTTGGCGTAGTTATGACCCAAATGTGAATTTATTTGTCTTTTACAGTTATAGCTGAACGAAATTACAGCCATTTCCATAATTATTTACGAATTTATTCAAGAGACTTGTCGTGTAGGTGTTTATTACCAACTTCTGATGTGGTTACTTCAAATGGTTCAAATGGCTCTGAGCACTATGGGACTTAACTTCTGAGGTTATCAGTCCCCTAGAACTTAGAACTACTTAAACCTAACTAACCTAAGGACAACACGCACATCCATGCCCGAGGCAGGATTCGAACCTGCGACTGTAGCGGTCGCGCGGTTCCAGACTGTAGCGCCTAGAACCGCTCGGCCACTCCGGCCGGCGATGTGGTTATTTTCGTTAACTTTGGAAGTAAGACGGTTTCTTTTGAGTTTCAATGATTCACCATCAGAATTACGCAAAATAGTTATCTAACAAGCATTTTCTTCACACGCCACTAATACACTTGTGGAGATACTTGTTCTGCAAATAAAAACCGCCTTTACTTGATGCACTGTGATTTATTACTCCCAGACGCGTTTCGCCTTTTTTTTTACTCTAAGGCATTTTCAATGGAATCTGGAACGATACAGTTTTGTTTTGGTATGTGTTATTTTCAGATAATCGAACAGTTCACGTCTCGTTTTTCATGTAAACAAGTAATTACTTACAGTTCGTTGGGATCTGCGTTTCCTCTCATCTGGTCTGGAAGTCGCACTACCACTTTTCCGAAACATTAGCACATTTTTACATTCCGAGCATGGTGAACAGTATGAAAGGAAAAAGTTCGGAATATAAAAATGAGGTTATGTTTCGGAAATGAAGTAGTAGTGCCACCTCCAGACCAGATGAGAGGAAACGCAGATGTCAGATGTTAGTAATTACATATTTACATAAAAACCGCGACGTGAACTGTTTCATAATCTAAAAATGACACATATCAAAACAAAACTCTGTCTTTCTAGATCCCACTGGGAGAAATAATTTACAGTGCAACAAGAAATGACGGTTTTTATTTACAAAGCAAATTTCTTCACAAGTTTGTTAGTGCCGTGTGAAGCAAATGGTTCTTAGATATCCATTTTGCGTCTAATTCTGACGGTGATTTACTGAAACTCAAAATAACCCGTTTTACTTCCAAAGTTAACGAAAATAACAACGTCAGAGGTTGGTAATGAACACCTAAAGAGCATAAAACATGAAAGATTCCGTTAATATATTCGTAAATAATTATGGAAATGGCTGTAATTTTGTTCAGTTATACCTTTAAGCGCCAAATAAACTCACGTTTGGTATAACTCTGCCAAAGTATGATGTATTGAATGTAAGTACTAATTACGTAGCTGTCAGATTCAAAATTCCCACCTACAGTCTACCTTTCAGCAGTAGCTGACGATTGGTCGGCGCTCAGAATTTAATGGCGAACGCCACAACCTGCGCAGGGTAAAGGTACCTTCACACCGAAAACTAGCTTCAACAAATTACTTTGATAACTGTTTCAATTCGAAGTTTGACTTAGTTTTCAACTGTTGTCAATAGTTATTTGAAACTGCGAATCTGAAAAACTAGTTGAGGGAAGCAGGCCCTGAATGGGGGGGGGGGGGGGAGACAAACCGTGGTATCTGTCCCGGGCGGTAATTTCAGGGGCTGCCAACTACATATTCTTGAAGAAAAAGACCTTGGTCCGCATAGCGCCTAGCATGCAGCGCACGTTGGTCTATCGATTACTCATGATTTTGAAACGCATCCTTGTTGGATTTTGAACATTATTGATCACATGCTAAGTTGACTTCTGAACGAATCATAAGCTGATTTTCGTATGTGTGCATAGCGTACGTGATGTCTCTGCCAGGAAAATCCTCATCGCATCTAGAAATAAATAACTTTCACGCAGATAAAAGGGGACAGGGCTACACGAGCTGAATCGAATAAACCAGAACGGGTGAATGCCAATCGCTGTTTGTTTATCTGGTTGATTAGGTGTGCGAATGATAAGCATTATTATAACTGTTAGCGAAATCCCTCGATTCAGACAACCAGAGTGGAAATACCAGGTAAGGAAGATTACATATTACTCTCTCGGTGTCTGCAAGAAAATGAAATTTGGACAGAACATTTTTTGCCAGATCGCTACACTACTAAGGGCCAGTTTACAGTTCCCGGTTACCAGGCGTTTGAGTTCTATTCTCGGAATAGCGCGGAAAAATCGTTGTACGTAGACGCAATAAAGCCTAACCGGAGAATAAACCCGGGATAACCAAACTGGTCATTCTCGCAGGGCTAGCGAAGTTAACTGGAGAATATGTTTTGACAATGGCAAGAATGGTTACAGAATTAGTGATGACAAGATTGTTTGTCAGAACGACGAAGAAGAAGAAATATGAACATCATACACAGAATATGGCGATTCCAAATTTATACAAAAATTTCGTACTACTACTACTTTCCGATCTCTTTTGCAAATGTGAAACTAATCCCTAACACAAAATTCTTCGCTTATAGTAGGACTATTGGCATTTGATATTGCTGTGTTATTTATGTAAATGAGGTAGATAAAAATGACCATTTGTGCCAAAGCACTCTCGCTTGTTTGGCGTGTGGAACAATTGCTGCAATATTGGGCCTATTTCGCTTTATCTAACAGACAGTGACAAAATAGACGTAATCAAATCGAAAAACCACACCAGTCTTGGGTACTATACGTATTAACAGCTGTTTCAATATTAGACAGCGACGTTTTGATTTTTCATCTAGCAAAACGTTTGACGAACTTGGAGGTCATAGATTCTTTCGCAGAAAGGAAAACACATCCTGTAAAGCTGTGGCAAGATGAGAGAGAAAAAAATGCTCGGACCTAAGGATTGAAGAAATGTGTACTGTCACGCTTGTCTCTTGTCTTTACTGGTTTTATGTTTCCTATATTTAATTTTATGTCACACAAAAGAGAAAGTTATTAGCTAATAGTGAATAAAGAGTGCAAACTTCTTAAGAGGTCTCATTCTCCCGTTCACAAATAATCCCACCTAGTATTAATTGCGATTTCTTTTTAAGGGGGATGGGATGTCAAACCGGCCGACTGGGAGCAGGAGAGGCACCACAGGACATTTTATTTTCCACTGTCCATTATAAAATATACTCGTTTGAATTCCACAGAGTAAAATACAGTGACGTGCGACAGAAAAATGCTATGTGAAGTGGCGTGGTACTCCACTTTGGCACGCTTAAGACCAAATAACATGTCTTACATTTCCGCTTCAGAAAGATGTGAGCTACAAAAATAAACGTATTTTGAAAAATCGATTTTTTCGTAATTTTTGACGTCCTATCTCAGCCGCTCGACGGGGAGAGGGGGGGGGGGGGGGGGCGCCACTATCAAATTTTTGCCCCGGTACGGAAATATCGTAGATGCGGGGCGGGAGGGAAGTTTTGTCTAGAGTTTTTAGTTTATGACCAGTGAGCAAAAACACGGCAGAGTTGGCTGACAGACGCATGCGCATTTCCGTTTTGGAAATTTAGGAATTTGTGGTAAGATCTTATGGGACCAAACTGCTGAAGTCATCGGTCCCTAAACTTACACACTACATAATGTAACTTAAACTAACTTACGCTAAGGACAACACACACACCCATGCCCGAGGGATGACTCGAACCTTCGAGCCGCGCGAACCGTGACAGGACCCCCATGACCACGCGGATACCCCGCGCGGCTCGCATTTCCGCGTCTCCTACATTGTGCCGCAGGGGAGTGTCATAGAACCGTTGCTATTCACAATATACATAAATGACCTGGTGGATGACATCGGAAGTTCACGGAGGCTTTTTGCAGATGATGCTGTGGTGTATCGAGAGGTTGTAACAATGGAAAATTGTACCGAAATGCAGGAGGATCTGCAGCGAATTGACACATGGTGCAGGGAATGGCAATTGAATCCCAATATAGACAAGTGTAATGTGCTGCGAATACACAGAAAGATAGATCCTTTATCATTTAGCTACAAAATAGCAGGTCAGCAACTGGAAGCGGTTAATACCATAAATTATCTGGGAGTACGCATTAGGAGTGATTTAAAATGGAATGATCATATAAAGTTGATCGTCGGTAAAGCAGATGCCAGACTAAGATTCATTCGAAGAATCCTAAGGAAATGCAATCCGAAAACAAAGGAAGTAGGTTACAGTACGCTTGTTCACCCACTGCTTGAATACTGCTCAGCAGTGTGGGATCCGTACCAGATAGGGTTGATAGAAGATATAGAGAAGATCCAACGGAGAGCAGCGCGCTTCGTTACAGGATCATTTAGTAATCGCGAAAGCGTTACGGAGATGATAGATAAACTCCAGTGGAAGACTGCAGGAAAGACGCTCAGTAGCTCGGTACGGGCTTTTGTTAAAGTTTCGAGAACATACCTTCACCGAGGAG
Source organism: Schistocerca cancellata (assembly GCF_023864275.1). NCBI lineage: Eukaryota > Metazoa > Arthropoda > Insecta > Orthoptera > Acrididae > Schistocerca > Schistocerca cancellata. The sequence continues at coordinate 168,085,805 of NC_064632.1, forward strand.
TCAAGCAGTATATTGCTCCCTCCTACGTATATCTCGCGAAGAGACCATGAGGATAAAATCAGAGAGATTAGAGCCCACACAGAGGCATACCGACAATCCTTCTTTCCACGAACAATACGAGACTGGAATAGAAGGGAGAACCGATAGAGGTACTCAACGTACCCTCCGCCACACACCGTCAGGTGGCTTGCGGAGTATGGATGTAGATGTAGATGTAGATTGTTTCAGTCTTGTGTTTATACAATGACTACTCCCGAGTAGTCATTTCAATTTAACGATCTTTTTATTTTAAGGGAGTGTCATCTACCATTTTCATTTTCGATCTTAAAATACATTTTGGTTGCTTCCCTTCAGACGGAAGTGCCGACAAGATATAGTATATCTGAATGTGGCTGCATATCAATAATGTTTTTCCGCCAACTTATATTTTTTACTTAAAGGCTGAAATACCTACCATGTACTATGATAACCTGAGATCTTAACAGTAACTTTAAGCTCATTGCCTCCAGAGAGTGGGATATTGGGAAGCAATTGAAAGCGTAGGATGTGCCGATAAATGCTTGTCTTAATCTGTTAAGAAGGCATGGAAAGTAAAATAACAGCGCTTCCTTCTTGTGTTCATCCACGATACTCCAGCGCACTCTAGACACAGTTTCGCTAATCTTGGCCAGTGATATTCGATGGGAGTGCATTAAACTTGTATAGCTGCCACTTGTTGCCAAAAATCGAAGGGTTACAACAAGTTGTTCCGCTGGTGTCCTGCATTTCTACAATAGGTGTCTTTCCGTTGAACATGGGGAAGTGCTAACTTCAAGAGTTCTTCGAAATACTCACACGTCACTCTGACAAATTTTTTGAAACTTTTGCCGTCTTCAACATAGACCTCCTACAACACAGTAATTCTCTTTGTAATAAATCTTTCTGGACCACATGCGTCTTTTTTTGTATTGAGTTTCATGACAAACAATTACATGCTAAGAATTACAGCACAAAATGCTACTGCAGCTTCACAATCAGAATCCCTTTTCTTTTCTGTAAATTAAAAAAATAAATAAATAAACTTCGAAAGTATTTGTTTAGAAGAGTTGGAAACTGTTATCAACATTTTGTATCATCTGACAACAGTTGTAAGTTTACCAAACTCACAACAGTTGCCAGTTTGCAAAATTTACGACAGTTGTATGGCTTTGCTTGTTGGAGTTGGTTTTCAGTGTGGGGGTACCTTTACACACACCACAACAATAAAAAGTACAATAAAATTAGTGAGCAATACAGTGGTAGTAGTGTATTAGGATGAGTTTGGTACAAAAGAGAAAGAAATTATAATTGAAACTACATGGAATACTTTGTCTTTACAAGTGGAGGGCGCTTTGCATTGCAGCTTATCTTTGCTTGGGCGACGCTTTTTGACGTCAACGACGGCTCGTTGATGATTGCGTAATTATTATCGCTCCATCAGTCGTGAAACTGCCATGTATATTTCCTCTTGCTTACTATAGGCTTCCCCCAGGCGGTAATATATAAACCTCCGTTGCTTTCCTTTAGTCACAGCCCGGTCGGACATAATTGTTCATGTATGAAATACATTCGTAGATGTGCGATTACAATGTCCCTTAAACACTCATTTCTTTTTTTAACGTCCCGTACACAGTTTTAAAACCGTATAAAGTTCAGATTGAGGTACCGTTCGCCAAACTACAGTCCATCTGCTTTTAGCAATCACGGCCGCGTATTCACAGTGCTGGCGAAAACAATACCACACGTAACAAACAGATTAAAAGTCTCCACAAAGAAAGTAATGTCTCAATCCGCGCAACACTTCATTATGTTGCACACAAGATAATCAGTTCAAAGTACATTAGCTCGTGCAGTTCAGTTAGTTGCAAAACAATCCGGTTATAACGACAATCGCAGTCCATTCGCGTAAGCATTATCACTGCTGCTTATAGTACTCCATGAAGCTCACAGTATTCACACAGACTTACATTTTGTTTCATAACATCCACGTCGAAATTAAGACTAAACTAGGACCGAAAGATAAGAACGCGGCCCTAAATTTGCGTGCATTCCTGTCTAGCTCGATTACACAACATAAACGCGCGTCCACCATGACACTGCAGACATCGTAAACCGATTTCCAGATACCGCTTCTAGGTGGTCATGTAGACACTCATGCAATCGGTTTTGAAACGTGGTTGGGCTCTCAGGTCTCTCCTTGTTTTTAAAATGTTTCCGCTAGTATGGATGGAGTGGCTTTATGTACAGTGAAGGATAAGTAGAAATTCGTGATGACTGGGTGTTGTGTGATGTCCTTAGGTTAGTTAGGTATAAGTAGTTCTAAGTTCTAGGGGACTGATGACCATAGATGTTAAGTCCCATAGTGCTCAGAGCCATTTGAACCATTTTGATAAGTAGAAATATTAGACTGAAGCGATTTATGAATTGTCTAATTGGAGAGAAAAAGTGATTGTGCTGACTAAATGAGAAACTGCAACAGCTGATTTCCAGGCGCCATATTAAACTGTGCTAGCAAATCAGCTTCAGACCGTAACGTGTAAACGCAACAGCGAAAAACGGTGTGGTGTGCCTACTGTAAGACCTTCGGTACACACACCATCAGATTATTTGACTTGTCACTCTAACGAAGTAGGTGAGTGTCAGCAATATGTCTCGTGGTCTTATTGTGCCGTGTTTATCTTCTGCCGTCAGGTCAGACGATAGAAATGCCACTTGCACGCTTAGAGTAGCAGATTGACGGTGACCAACTTTAAACAGAACTTGATTAATTTTCACACACATTTATTAAAATAATAAAAAGCATAAACCTTACGTAACTTGATTCTGGATGCTATTTACAATTTACAATCTGAAGTTCCTTTGGTCTTGGTACGTTAATCTTATTCTCACATATCTCTGATACTTGACAAAGTGTCTATACATTTCTCTTCATGGCTATGTACAGGAATTTGATAATCTTATTAAGCGCAGACAAACTTGACTATAGACTGGTACAGACTAATGTAGACTGGTACAGACAGGTGCAGATAAATGCAGACTGGTACAGACTAATGCAGACTGACTAATCGGAGGTCTGTAACTCGTTATAATACCTCGCTCGTTCAGGTATCACTGCGCGAGTGTGATCTGTGAGGAGAAAAGGTTCTACGTTAGCAGCAATCTCATTGGCTGCGTTACATATTAATACGCGGATCGGCGGAAGCAGAATTTGGTCCGTCTCTAAGGCAGCACCATCTCGTAGTGTGGAGACAGACGAGCGCTGCGCCTGCGCTGTTGTGCTCAGTGGGGCGCGCTCTAGTAGGAAAGTTGTGTACGCGCTGACTACGCGGAACTATGTACACAACAAAAGCTTTTTGAAATTTTGTTTTCGCCTTTCGGAAGATGTGTCGCATGTAAACGTAGTGAGTGATCCTCCCGGCTGCAACTAGTGATATCGCTGTCGCATCACAGTTCATACAGCAGTGCTGTGTACAACCTTTAATTTCGCACAGAGCATTTCACAAAATCATTATAAAGAAGACGAAACATACATTTACACTCCTCATATTAATATAAATAAAGCAAAAACACATAGTTACATTCCATATTACAGAACAAAGCAAAATATATTCTGTATCATCAAAGATATTCATTCATAGTAAATTAAGAAAAGAAAAGACAGAAGAAAAAATCTGTCTCTCGTAATTAACAATATCTTCGCAGACGTCAGGGTATAATGCGTGCTTACTGAGAGGTTGCAGTGATAGTTTGCGGTCACAGTGGCATCGATATCGGGGGATTCTGCCGACGACCGACGTTAGCCGAAGATGGCCGATGTTTTCAGAATGTAGCCGATCTCAACGCTCGAACGTACAGATTTCGGATGACAATCTACGAAATTCAAATCAATTTATTTTCTTCGGTCAAATCTGTCGACGTTCTCATACAAGAATTATGGATTGTGAGGAGCTAATCGATTTAGTGCGAGAAAGGTGGATGACAAATTTCGTTGCCGGCATGTTCAAAAAATGGTTCAGATAGCTCTGAGCACTATGGGACTTAATAACATTTATGGTCATCAGTCCCCTAGAACTTAGGACTACTTAAACCTAACTAACCTAAGGACATCACACAACACTCAGTCATCACGAGGCAGAGAAAATCCCCATGACCCCGCCGGGAATCGAACCCGGGAACCCGGGCGCTGAAAGCGAGAACGCTACCGCACGACCACGAGCTGCGGACCGCCAGGATGTGGTTTGGAACCTATGGACTGAAACTGCGGTTTAACTGGAAGCTAGAAGTACACATACTCTTTATCGGAATTATTGGGGGTAAATTATAGCCTCAAATATGTGTTCAAGTGAGATGGATGGTGTATATTATGCTTAAAGTCAATGTAGTATACAGGTTTTCGGTTGTAGTATGTGGGCATTGTTGCTGCATACTGGCACATCTTTATGGTAGTAGAGAGGTGATTTTGCTTTTTGAGGTTGTTTGAAACTGTTATGTATGTTTTCCACTTTTCAGTGCTTTGTGTGTTCAGAGTATCTTATTCCAAAATTTTTGTTTATCTTTCACATGTACGCTGAATGATAGACATTGAAGGTTCACTTCCATTTTTTTTATTTATTTATTTTTTTTTTTTTTGTTTTGCTGAATTTACCTGAAGCTGTGCAGAGCGTTTGTAATCAGATACAACACACGCAATCAGCGTCTTTTTAATACTCGCCTTCAAGTACAGAGGCGTCGTAGTACCCATCATGCCCACAGATGTTGAAATATCTTCTAACCACCTTAATAGAATAGATTATAATCTACCTAACCTAATCTTCTTGATCCCGCCAAAAACTGAGGAAGGAGGTCTGTCGTACTGTGGCCAAGCTATTGGCCGATGTTACCGGGCTACCTCTGGGAACGGTGTCTGGCGTTCGTTGTCGGTGCTTCTTTAAACGCAGCATTAGTGATTCATTTGTCATGGTTATCACCTATCAGATTGCGACCAGAAAGCCAGTCTGCTGCACGCTCTCTGTCTTGTGTCTGAGTTTATAGGTGAACACTGTTTGCAGCATTCATTTTAGGCTGCAATCTTGGCCCGGTGACGAGCACGCACTCCTGTTGAACAGTTTCAGCCATTTGAACATTGTCACATTGTGGGCCTGCGGGAAGCCGTATGGACATGTCAGCGGAATGCTGCACTTGTTTGGGGGCACAATGTATCGGTGGTGTTTGGCTGCTTTCAACAGTGATCCGTGGAACATTCCCACACCTGTAGACCAGATTCTGGACGTCCGAGTAGTACTAGAGTATAGTGGTTCCCAACCTTTCTTAGACCATTACTCCTGATCGCAATCAGACATTAACTAGCACCCTCTCGACCCCCACCGTCCTCTTCACATTACCACAAACTTTAGCACCTAATTGAGTTGTAAAATGAAAAACTTTTCTCGGCACACTTTAATTTTTAAAGTGATGAAATGAATGAAAGATGGATAACATTTAATTTGTGTGTGTGTGTACCAGGTGTAGAAGTACGAAACCAGAATTTCCCTATAGATCAGGGGCGGGCAGGAATCCTGCACGTGTGCGGTGCACTTGCACGCGTGCAGTTAACAGTCGTTTTGCGTGCACACAGGGGCAAGCTGGCCACCCGCTTATCTCCCCTCCCCACCATACCTTCTGTCCGCTCCTTCCCCTGCAATGCGTTTTGTTTCCTAGCTTGCTTTATTGAATGAAGGAATAAGATTAGTAGGAGTGCTTGAAAGATATCGTGGTTTGAAAGAGTACCTATTACCTACGATACGTTTTATTTAATTATCACAGTTGGAGTGGAACAAAATAAGGTTAGTAGGAGTGCTTGAAAGATGTGTTTTGAAAGAGTACCTATTACCTACGATACGTTTTATTTAATTATCACAGGTGGAGTGGAACAAAATTTCTACATACAGACAAACGCAAACAGTTACTTAAATTTACATCACTGATGTTTCCTCTTAACCGACACTTACTAATTCAGCAAATGGTTTTCCGGCTCTCGCTGTATTAAGCCTAATCTTATAACTTGCACCTACCGCTGGGCTATTATTGTTGTCGTTCTGAAAAATTGAAAACAGTGCTCCATAAAATGTTAAATCAGTTAGATGAGAGACATGACGAAAGGATGTCGCAGATCCCTCGTGACCACAGCAACTACGACAGATTCATCTAGTATCGTCAGATCGCTCTTCTTAAGCTCAGTCAATTTCCCCATCCGCTCACAATCCGACAATAAATTGTACTCGTCCTTGTGAAATTTGTTATAATGGCCTTCAATACTAAACTTCCGCTGACCAGCGAGAATACTGCCACATATTAAACATTTCGAATTTTCACGTTTTTGCACAAAGAAAAAATCATTCTCCCATTACTTTTTAAAAGATAGCAAATCTCCGCTTCTCCGTTTCCTTGTTACACTCTGCATTTTCCGGTTCTTGAAATACAACGTTCACTACGTGGTGGTCGCTACGCATCGACGTCCGCAGCTTAGCCTGGTACTACACTGCCGCAACCTGCCCGCTGTCGCCACTGCCCCATTCGACGATTGCACGTGAGCAGCACACGTGCAGCGCTGTGCGCTCATGAGCCGCGTGCGACGTTTGCCCGCCCCTGCTATAGATGATGCTAGCCGTCAGTGTAGGGCCCTCGAGACCGCGTCTGCAGCGCCATCTGCTTCCTATAACGGCTGACGACGAATGTCAACACACACTAACCGAAGTTTCATACGTCGATACCTGTTTCAACCCCATTAACAAGTCGACATTTGTGCCTAAGGACTACGATTTGCGGGCAGCCTTTTTTTTCTGTTATCGTTTGAAAAAAACTGCTACAGAATCGCATCGAGTGCTTGTCGAAGCTTTCGGCGAACATGCTCTTTGGAAAACACAGTGTTTCGATTGGTTCAAAAAATTCAAAAGTGAGGATTTTGACGTGAGGAACTAAGAGCGCGGGAAACCACCGAAAAAGTTCGAAGACAGCGAATTTGCATGTCTTATTGGATGAAGATGATACTCAGACTTAACAAGAACTCGTGGAACACTTGAATGTGACGCAGAAACCCGTCTCTCTTCAGTTGGAAGCTATTGGAAAGGTGCAGTAAGTGGGAAAATGGGTTCCGCATGAACTGAATGAAAGACAGCAAGGAAATAGGAACACCACTTGTGAAATGCTGCTCGCCGGGTAAAAAAGAAAGTCGTTTCTCCATCGAAAAGTGACAGGTGATGAAAAATGGATGCTAAGCATCGTAAATCCAGGCAGACAATCGACTTCCACTGCAAGACCAAATAACTTTGGACAGAAGACAGTGCTCTGTGTTTGGTGGGATCAGAAGGCTGTCATCTATTATGAGCTGCTAAAACCTGGTGAAACCGTTAACACTGATCGCTACCAACAGCAAATGATCGAGTTAAATCGAGCATTACGTGGAAAACGAACGGAATATGAAAAAGGCAACACAGCCTCATTGCTCCATGATAACACCCCAGCACACACAGCAAAACGGGTCAGGGAAACGATCGAGGGGCTCAATGGGATATACTAGGGCACGCGGTTTGTTCTCCAGACTTGGCTCAGTCCGATTGTCACCTACTTGCATCACTGGGACGCGCTCTAGTTGAACAGCGCTTCAGTTCGTATTATGAGGTGCATTCAAGTTCTAAGGCCTCCGATTTTTTTTCTAATTAACTACTCACCCGAAATCGATGAAACTGGCGTTACTTCTCGACGTAATCGCCCTGCAGACGTACACATTTTTCACAACGCTGACGCCATGATTCCATGGCAGCGGCGAAGGCTTCTTTAGGAGTCTGTTTTGACCACTGGAAAATCGCTGAGGCAATAGCAGCACGGCTGGTGAATGTGCGGCCACCGAGAGTGTCTTTCATTGTTGGAAAAAGCCAAAAGTCACTAGGAGCCAGGTCAGGTGAGTAGGGAGCATGAGGAATCACTTCAAAGTTGTTATCACGAAGAAACTTTTGCGTAACGTTAGCTCGATGTGCGGGTGCGTTGTCTTGGTGAAACAGCACACGCGCAGCCCTTCCCGGACATTTTTGTTGCAGTGCAGGATGGAATTTGTTCTTCAAAACATTTTCGTAGGATGCACCTGTTACCGTAGTGCCCTTTGGAACGCAATGGGTAAGGATTACGCCCTCGCTGTCCCAGAACATGGACACCATCATTTTTTCAGCACTGGCGGTTACCCGAATTTTTTTTGGTGGCGGTGAATCTGTGTGCTTCCATTGAGCTGACTGGCGCTTTGTTTCTGGATTGAAAAATGGCATCCACGTCTCATCCATTGTTACAACTGACGAAAAGAAAGTCCCATTCATGCTGTCGTTGCGCGTCGACATTGCTCGGCAACATGCCACACGGGCAGCCATGTGGTCGTCCGTCAGCATTCGTGGCTCCCACCTGGATGACACTTTTCGCATTTTCAGGTCGTCATGCAGGATTGTGTGCACAGAACCCACAGAAATGCCAACTCTGGAGGCGATCTGTTCAACAGTCATTCGGCGATCCCCCAAAACAATTCTCTCCACTTTCTCGACCATGTCGTCAGACCGGCTTTTGCGAGCCCGAGGTTGTTCCGGTTTGTTGTCACACGATGTTCTGCCTTCATTAAACTGCCGCACCCACGAACGCACTTTCGACACATCCATAACTCCGTCACCACATGTCTCCTTCAACTGTCGATGAATTTCAATTGGTTTCACACCACGCAAATTCAGAAAACGAATGATTGCACGCTGTTCAAGTAAGGAAAACGTCGCCATTTTAAGTATTTAAAACAGTTCATTCTCGCCGCTGGCGGTAAAATTCCATCTGCCGTACGGTGCTGCCATCTCTGGGACGTATTGACAATGAACGCGGCCTCATTTTAAAACAATGCGCATGTTTCTATCTCTTTCCAATCCGGAGAAAAAAATCGGGGGCCTTAGAACTTGAATGCACCTCGTAAAATGTACGAAAATGGCTCGATGACTAGTTCGCTTCAAAAGAACTGCTTTTTTGGCGTGGCATTCACAGCCTGCCGGAGAGATGGGAGAAATGTATAAATAGCAATGGATATTACTCGTATTTTGAACAAAACATTGTTTATTGTAACCAAATTCCGGGTCCATACTTCTACACCTAGTACGTGTGTGTGTGTGTGTGTGTGTGTACGTGCGTGCGTGCGTGCGTGCGTTAGAATGAATGATGAAGCAATCTGCGGTGCACCGCAACTCCTTCTCAGATAAGAAGGCTAGCTGTCCACAGTGATGGTAGGCACTTACTACAGAATATACTTCCCCTGCATTACTCCCCTCCATTGCGGCACTTGCTTACGCTGCACCCTGCAATCCCATTTAAAATCAAACAAGTGTTAAGTGTTTGTGAATCACTTGACTCCCGGACCTCTTAGTTCTGAACTGGCACAAATTGGACAGCTTCAGACTGTTAATGCTTTCTGTGTAGCCAGTTTAATAATAATAATAATAATAATAATAATAATAATAATAATGCTATGTACAGACTTGTGTAGTTACTGCCGTGTCGTGTTGTCAATTAATTTATTTATCTGTTTCGAAAGGAGTAATGATGCAGTTTCTGGACGACTGCAGGTACTATCTACCATTGGAGAAGGTATTTTCTTGAGATATTTGGCATCTGTTACATATATGTCTCATATTTATCATCAGCCATACGGCTGTAACGGGTGGAGTATGTGAGGAACGGGTAAACTCAACCAGATTAGTGCTACTAATTGAGAAAAAGTAATTATTGATAACTTGTATAAACAATATTAGAATCTCACAAAATTGTGAAAATAGTAATGATCTTTTGAAAATAATTTTGTTTCGTGGATGAAACAGATTCGAATCGTTTAGTTTTTACCCCTCCGAAGGCTTCATTTTACCCCTCATGGGGGTAATTACACCCAGCTTGGCAACCACTGTACTACATGCACGTCAAGATCGACGAATTGTGCTACAAGAGGCGGCCGAGCCAATATTATCCAGGAACGAAATACGGGCACATGTTCCACGTACTGTGTTATCGCGGACTGCTGAGAACCACCTGCCTGAAGCAGGACTAAGATCACGTGTGCCTCTGGCCAAGCTACTACAAACGCCACGACATCACCAGGCATGGCGACTCTGGTGTTGTGACAGAGTTCATCGGAGAGTGGAATGGCGCTCTGTTGTCTTCAGTGATAGAGAGTAGGTTCTGTCTGTTGACGAGTGATGGACGCACACGTGTTTGGCGTAGATCTGGTAGCGCTCATTAAAGAGTGCATGCGGCCACGACACACAGGTTCCAGGCTTCATGGTGTGGGGAGCCATCAGTTACAGCTCGCTGTCACTTTTGGTGTTGCGGTACGATAAAGTAACCACCGACCGCTACAGATCACACTCACAGTCATACGACCACCAACATCAGTACCCATGTAGTTGTGTTGCCTATTGCCTGCTACCTTGAACTCCCACCGTGTGAGGGTGGTATGGGACTTCAAGTCCAACCGCCACACCCTCAACGTGCACTCCAGTGATATCGCAGGAAGACCGACATCCACCCACCGGTGACGCTGTACCTCATCCTACCACAATAACAAAAACCAATTACACTGCACAGTCTGTTACCCCAGCGTTACTGCCATTTTTTCGATGGGAAGGTGATATGCTTCCTGATCAGGATAGTGTACGTCCACATACGGCTGCTGTGATTCAATGTGATCTTTGTGGTGTACAAAAACCGCCTGGCCAGCAAGTTCACCTGGTCTCTCACCGACTGAACACGTGTGGGACATGATAATGTGGAAACTTACTCGTTATCCAGAGCCTGCAAGAACCACACCCGAACTGCAGCAAAAGGAGCAATTTTAATTTATTACTTCTTTACAGCTAACTTGTCCGCCACCGGTAGCTGAGGAGTAAGGGTGACAGAATGTCAATCCTAAAGGCCCGGGTTCAATTCCCGGCTGGGTCGGAGATTTTCTACGCTCAGGGACTGGGTGTTGTGTTGCCCTAATCATCATCGTTTCATCCCCATTGACGCGCAAGTCGCCGAAGTGGCGTCAAATCAAAAGACTTGCACCCGGCGAATGGTCTATCCAGCGAATGGTCTACACGACTGATAACTTTATTCCCAACACATTTCACAGATAATGCTTCTAAAATTATATCATTGTCGACACATAGTTCAGGAGACATGATGTCATAAACATTGAAATCCATGAAAAACTAGCTCTTGGTTAAAATGGAGTGCGAATTACTCACATTATACATAATCAGCGTTTGATAATGGGAGTACTTAGCGACTCCCAACAGACTTAAAATATAATTTCAAAAGTTTTCTAAACTTTTGCTCCATTACATGCTTGACGTCAAATATTCAACACATTAACTCTTTTGTTAAGTAATCAGACGTTTGAAGTTGTTTTTTTTATTTTTTTTATTTTTTTTTTACGTTGGAGCTAGATTCTTTAATGAAGCGGGGGCTGGCGACGTTCACTGCTATATTCCTCATTGGTTCTTTCAGAATTTCACGTAGTGAACTTTGGTGTTCCTTTAACGCAGTAGACACTTCCAGCAACTACTTAAAATTGCTTGTAATTAACAGTCTCTTTGCACATCGATTATTTGGCTTGCATTTACAGCGACGGAAAAAATTCGCGAAAACAAAAAAAATTTGTGTAGAGTAATGAAAATTTGGGAATACGCTTTTCTTGGTAACATATTTAAGTGGTTGACATTGCAAGATCACAGGTTAATGTAAAGGTGAGATTTGCCACTACAAATGTAAAATGGTGGTACGTTAATACCCGGTGAAACCGTCAGAATGTTGAATGCAAGCATCTAAACGTGCATGAACTGTGTTGTAGAGGTGCCGGATGTCAATTTGTGGCATGGAGTTCCGCGTCTCTTGCACTTGATCGGCCAATAAAAAATAGCTCTGAGCACTATGGGACTTAACATCTTAGGTCATCAGTCCCCTAGAACTTAGAACTATTTAAACCTAGCTAACCTAAGGACATCACACACATCCATGCCCGAGACAGGATTCGAACCTGCGACTGTAGCAGTCCCGCGGTTCCGGACTGCAGCGCCTAGAACCGCACGGCCACCGCGGGATCGGCCAATACAGGGACGGTTCATGCTGTTAATGTGGATGACAATGGTGTCCTGTATGTGCTCGACTAGACATAGATCTGGCGGTCGAGCAGGCCAAGGCAACAAGCCGACACTCTGGTACGTTGGTTGGGTTACCGCATCTCGTGGTCGTGCGGTAGCATTCTCGCTTCCCACGCCCGGGTTCCCGGGTTCGATTCCCGGCGGGGTCAGGGATTTTCTCTGCCTCGTGATGGCTGGGTGTTGTGTGCTGTCCTTAGGTTAGTTAGGTTTAAGTAGTTCTAAGTTCTAGGGGACTGATGACCATAGATGTTTAGTCCCATAGTGCTCAGAGCCATTAGCCATCTGGAGCCTGGTCTTCAAATGTTCAGATGTGTGTGAAATCTTATGGGACTTAACTGCTGAGGTCATCAGTCCCTAAGCTTACACACTACTTAACCTAAATTATCCTAGGGACAATCACACACACCCACGCCCGAGGGAGAACTCGAACCTCCTCCGGGACCAGCCGCACAGTCCATGACTGCAACGCCACAGACCGTTCGGCTAATCCCGCACGGCGGAGCCCGGTCTTCTTCCGACTGTTCATTCTCGTGACCACCGCTGCGAGCAGTCATGTACAGTGGCTACATTTCTTCCAAGTCCTTCTGCAATATCGCAGACGGAACATCCAGCTTCTCGTACCCCTATTACACGACCTCTTTCAAACTCAGTGAGGGGCTGATAATGGCGTCTTTGTCGCCTTAAAGGCATTCTTCACTAACATAAACTCACGGCGTCCAATCCCAAAGGTAATTAACGTTCACGACTGTTCTAGTGTCTACTAAAACAAACCTGATTTGCATCCCCGTACTGACACTGCTAGCGCCACTCTTATGCGACAGGCCTATATACTTTCACGCAGGACAGATGACTGCATTATAGGCAACACACATTGCATGTGGGCGCCTCGGTACGCTTACGCTCTGCCCGCCTGTCAGGGGCATAACCAACAACAAAAAGACGCTAGTGTTGCCGGATAAGGGACACCAAACATTTTGTCCCTAACAAAAGTTGTTCCCCATGATGTCGTCTGTCAGTTCTAGACTTTTGATGCAAAGACTATGAAATACATGTACGAGAGTCGTTCAATAAATAATGCCCCACATTTTTTTTTAAAAAAAAAGCCATTAGCATAGACAGGCAAACGTCCTTGTTGATGCTTCACATTGGAAGTTTTCTTCTGTGCGACGGTGAAGTTTCGAACCGTTCTGACCGATGTCAGAGCCGTAGTGCAGCGTCAAAATAGCGTCTACATACGACTCACGTAACAAGCAGCGTGCTGTTATTGAATTCTTGTCCGCAGAAAAATAAACCGTGGTGAACGCCCATAAGCGCTTGTGTGCAGTGTATGGCGGTGCTGCGGTTGATAGGAGTACAGCTGGGCGATGTGTTAAAAAAAGTTATAGCCTCAAGAAATGCAGAAACGGAGCTCCATGATCAGCCACACGCGGGACTTCCTGTCACAGCCACTGCTCCAGACATGCTGAATCGTGCGGATGCCATTATTCGTGCCGACTCGACAATTGGCTCTGCAGTTGTCGGTCAGCACTGGAAGTGCGTCTGCAGTGATAGAGACTCGGATATTCAAAGAGGTGCTCACAATGAGTTCCACGAATGCTCACAGCAGACCACAAGATTCAAAGAAAGGCCATTTCATCTGAATTGTTGGAGCGTTTTGAGACCGACGGAGAGGCCTTTTGTCACGGGTCGTTACGGGAGACGAAAGCTGAGTGTACCATTTGGCGTCAGAAACAGAAAGGCAGTACATGGAGCGACATCATCCTCGTTCACCACAAAAGTAGAGATTCAAGACAACCCCCTCTGACGGAAAAGTCATGGTGACAGTCTTCTGGAATGTGATGGCGTCATTCTCGTAGATGTGATGCCAAGAGGGTCAATCATCAATTCAGAGGCATACGTGAAGACTCTGAACAAATTCAACAACCGTTTCCGACGTGTTCGATCGGACAAGAATCCAGCAGAAATCTTGCTCCAACACGATAATGCACGCCCACACACAAGTCTGAGAAACAGGGAACACATCGCCGAATTGGGTTGGACATCACTACCTCTCCCACCCTATAATTCAGACCTGGCACCTTCGGACGTCCATGTCTTCGGGCCGCTTAAAGAATTTCTACGGGGAACACATTTTGAAGATGATGAGAGTGTCAGTCATGCAGTGGAAACATGGCTACGCCTACGGTACAAGAGATTTTACCAGAAAGGAATACATGATCTTCCACAACGTTGGCGTACGGCCATAGAACGTGATGAAGACCAAACAAATAGGATATGGGCAAGACATATTGGTGTATATTGTCACCAGATTCTCAGCCTTAACAATAAATATGTTCGGAGAAAAAAAAATGTGGTGCATTACTCATTGAACGGCCCTCGTACATCGAAGTATTGTTTGTGAGCCGGCCGGTGTGGCCGTGCGGTTCTAGGCGTCTCAGTCTGGAACCGCGTGACCGCTACGGTCGCAGGTCCGAATCCTGCCTCGGGCATGGATGTGTGTGATGTCCTTAGGTTAGTTAGGTTTAAGTAGTTCTAAGCTCTAGGGGACTGATGACCACAGATGTTAAGTCGCATAGTGCTCACAGCCATTGTTTGTGATGTGCAAAGCGCGTGCCACATTGGTGTGAATGTCGGTTATATCGCCACAGCATTGCCCCTTCATATGAATTTCTGCGCTTTGTCGTTTTGTGGTAGGTTCGCATGAATATCAGTGCACATGATTTTTCCAAAACAGAACTGTCCACATTTTACACTTCAATAAAGTCGATATAGGCATCCATGCGTCGTTGTTTTTGTTCGGGAGTCAAGGGGTGCAAAACTTTTGGAAATTCGTGGTAAGGTGTTATGGGACCAAACTGCTGAGGTCATCAGTCCGTAAGTTTACGCAGATGCACACAGTTCTGGAGATTGTTTGGTTAGGCCAGTTACTAGCAGAGTGATTATGATGGTTCATTTCTATTCAGATGGTACCAAGGTTTCCTGAAGTATCGACTTGACTGCTGCGTCTCTGCACCTGCCTTTTGAGGAGGAAAACAAGGGTGACCACGTTGGAGGTGAACATGCCTTATGACCTCTTACATATGTAAGAGGCTCCACTTCGGCAAAAATTCAGCCCAGGCATTTTTCCAGCTGTACAAGGGGATTCTGCTTCAGAAGGTTCCAGGAGACCTCATTTACCTAGATGATGACAAAATACGCTCTGGGTACACCTCTAAAGAATGCACGCACAACTTGGACAAGATATTGCACGCTTTATCCTGGATGGGATTTCCTGTTAATATGGACGATTGTTTTTTTGTTCCAGAATGGCATTAAGTTTCTGGGACACGTTGTCTCCGACGAGCCATGATGTACTCGCTGCTCCTGGGATGAGGTAGGCATCAACCACGGATTGTGCATTTACTGTTAGCTTTTCAACCACATCCATAACAGTGGCCCAGAGACCGCTGGAGACGGATTCAATGAAGCCATCCGCTTCCAGCCTATTCAACTTTGTCCCGCAGGCCGTAAAGAACGGGACGAGGCTTACAGAACTTTGGGATCACGTTAGGGTGGCAGGTGATGTTGACTTTTCAGTACTTGATGCTACCGTGGGAGCCAGAATACAGTCTTCTATCCTTGGTACAGAGTTGTGTACATTCCACATTCCCATCAGTGACATGGATTTGTTTGGCCGACTCCTGCACTGTGAACCCAAGCTTCTGAAAAAAGATCACAGCCCATTATGTTGGCAGCTGGTTGAGATTATATATGTTCGACATTGTGTCAACAGCTGGGAGCAATCTGATTTGTTATATTAATCTGAAATATTAGGTACGCGAAGATCGCTTGTAAATCGTTTATCCATTATCGGTTTCGACAGATATGTGCTGTCATCATCACATTAACAGATTTTCAGATTGTGACACCAGCGGCTGCGCCTGCACACATTCGTTCTTACAGTGGGCAGGCGCTATACAACGACATTTGGTTTGGATCACCTAATCACTGTACTTTGGAATTTTGTCAGCTATACAGGGTGGTCCATTGATTGTGACCGGGCCAAATATCTCACGAAATAAGCGTCAAACGAAAAAACTACAAAGAACGAAACTTGCCTAGCTTGAAGGGGTAAACCAGATGGCGCTATGGTTGGCCCGCTGGATGGCCATTACATATTTTTATTACATATTCGTGTAGTACGTAAAGAAATATGAATGTTTTAGTTGGACCACTTTTTTCGCTTTGTGACAGATGGCGCTGTAATAGTCACAAACGTACAAGTACGTGGTATCACGTAACATTCCGCCAATGCGGACGGTATTTGCTTCGTGATACATTACCCGTGTTAAAATGGAGCGCTTACCACTCGTGGAAAAGGTCGATATCGTGTTGATGTATGGCTATTGTGATCAAAATGCCCAACGGGAGAGTGCTATGTTATTGTGATCAAAATGCCCAACGGGAGAGTGCTATGTATGCTGCTCGGTATCCTGCACGACATCCTCCAAGTGTCCGGACCGTTCGCCGGATAGTTACGTTATTTAAGAAAACAGGAAGTGTTCAGCCACATGTGAAACGTCAACCACGACCTGCAACAAATGATGATGCCCAAGTAGGTGTTTTAGCTGCTGTCGCGGCTAATCCGCACATTAGTAGCAGACAAACTGCGCGAGAATCTGGAATCTCAAAAACGTCGATGTTGAGAATTCTACATCAACATCGATTGCACCCGTACCGTATTTCTGTGCACCAGGAATTGCATGGCGACGACTTTGCACGTCGTGTACAGTTCTGCCGCTGGGCACAAGAGAAAGTACGCGACGATGACAGATTTTTTTCACGCGTTCTACTTAGCAACGAAGCCTCATTCACCAACAGCGGTAACGTAAACCAGCATAATATGCACTATTGGGAAACGGAAAATCCACGATGGTTGCGACAAGTGGGAACATCAGCGACCTTGGCGGGTTAATGTATGGTGCGGCATTATGGGAGGAAGGATAATTGGCCACCATTTTATCGATGGCAATCTAAATGGTTCAATGTATGCTGATTTCCTACGTAATGTTCTACCGATGTTACTACAGGATGATTCACTGCATGACCGAATGGCGATGTACGTCCAACATGATGGATGTCCGCCACATAGCTCGCGTGCGGTTGAAGCGGTATTGAATAGCATGTTTCATGACAGGTGGATTGGTCATCGAAGCATCATACCATGGCCCGCACGTACACCGGATCTGACGTCCCCAGATTACTTTCTGCGGGGAAAGTTGAAGAATATTTGCTATCGTAATCCACCGACAACGCCTGACAACATGTTTCAGCGCATTGTCAATGCATGTTCGAACATTACTGAAGGCGAACTACTCGCTGTTGAGAGGAATGTCGTGACACGTATTGCCAAAGGCATTGAGGTTGACGGACATCATTTTGAGCATTTATTGCATTAATGTGGTATTTACAGCTAATCAAGCTGTAACAGCATGCGTTCTCAGAAATGATAAGTTCCCAAAGGTACATGTATCACATTGGAACAACCGAAATAAAATGTTCAAACGTACCTACGCTCTGTATTTTAATTTACAAAACCTACCTGTTACCAACTGTTCATCTAAAATTGTGAGTTTGTGACTATTAGAGCGCCATCTATCAGAAAGCGAAGAAAGTGGTCCAACTAAAGCATTCATATTTCTTTACGTACTATACGATTATGTAATAAAAAATAGGGGTTGCTATTCAAGCTAGACAAGTTTCATTCTTTGTAGTTTTTTTCGTTTGACGCTTATTTCGTGAGATACACTCCTGGAAATTGAAATAAGAACACCGTGAATTCATTGTCCCAGGAAGGGGAAACTTTATTGACACATTCCTGGGGTCAGATACATCACATGATCACACTGACAGAACCACAGGCACATAGACACAGGCAACAGAGCATGCACAATGTCGGCACTAGTACAGTGTATATCCACCTTTCGCAGCAATGCAGGCTGCTATTCTCCCATGGAGACGATCGTAGAGATGCTGGATGTAGTCCTGTGGAATGGCTTGCCATGCCATTTCCACCTGGCGCCTCAGTTGGACCAGCGTTCGTGCTGGACGTGCAGACCGCGTGAGACGACGCTTCATCCAGTCCCAAACATGCTCAATGGGGGACAGATCAGGAGATCTTGCTGGCCAGGGTAGTTGACTTACACCTTCTAGAGCACGTTGGGTGGCACGGGATACATGCGGACGTGCATTGTCCTGTTGGAACAGCAAGTTCCCTTACCGGTCTAGAAATGGTAGAACGATGGGTTCGATGACGGTTTGGATGTACCGTGCACTATTCAGTGTCCCCTCGACGATCACCAGTGGTGTACGGCCAGTGTAGGAGATCGCTCCCCACACCATGATGCCGGGTGTTGGCCCTGTGTGCCTCGGTCGTATGCAGTCCTGATTGTGGCGCTCACCTGCACGGCGCCAAACACGCATACGACCATCATTGGCACCAAGGCAGAAGCGACTCTCATCGCTGAAGACGACACGTCTCCATTCGTCCCTCCATTCACGCCTGTCGCGACACCACTGGAGGCGGGCTGCACGATGTTGGGGCGTGAGCGGAAGACGGCCTAACGGTGTGCGGGACCGTAGCCCAGCTTCATGGAGACGGTTGCGAATGGTCCTCGCCGATACCCCAGGAGCAACAGTGTCCCTAATTTTCTGGGAAGTGGCGGTGCGGTCCCCTACGGCACTGCGTAGGATCCTACGGTCCGGTCCCAGGTCGAAGGGCACGTGCACCTTCCGCCGACCACTGGCGACAACATCGATGTACTGTGGAGACCTCACGCCCCACGTGTTGAGCAATTCGGCGGTACGTCCACCCGGCCTCCCGCATGCCCACTATACGCCCTCGCTCAAAGTCCGTCAACTGCACATACGGTTCACGTCCACGCTGTCGCGGCATGCTACCAGTGTTAAAGACTGCGATGGAGCTCCGTATGCCACGGCAAACTGGCTGACACTGACGGCGGCGGTGCACAAATGCTGCGCAGCTAGCGCCATTCGACGGCCAACACCGCGGTTCCTGGTGTGTCCGCTGTGCCGTGCGTGTGATCATTGCTTGTACAGCCCTCTCGCAGTGTCCGGAGCAAGTATGGTGGGTCTGACACACCGGTGTCAATGTGTTCTTTTTTCCATTTCCAGGAGTGTATTTGGCCCGGTCACAATTAACGGACCACCCTACATAGAGCCAGTAAAGTTGTACGTAGCATTATCATTTACGATAGTTTTAGAGAAACCTATATCAACCTGACACTGCACATTTCGCCAACCAAAACCGCTTTAGTACCCTGAGAAGTAACAGTAACCGCCCTTTTCGAAGCCATCCTGTGCAAGTAGAATGCTCGACAGTGCGATGCTGCTTCTGCAGACAACCTCCGTCTTGTGCCCCCTTTCTCGACGTTGTAAACACTTTGTGTTTTTGAAATAATACGACCGTCTATCATGTGTACCGAGGCACTCAGCACAACGCTCTAAACGGTCGTTTTCTAACAAATTTCGACTTTCCTCCTGGTAGTCTGGCGGGTTTTGCCGTTCCAACTACCCCTGCGACTGAAATATTTGTCGTCACTATGAAAGTCCGCCTAAAAAACCTTGGTTCCTTAGTGACGGAGAGCGCACTATGTTTAGTTTCTTTGTTCAGAAGCCTGGATAACATGTAACCATTCTTCCGGTGTGGAGTTATTTAAGCAAATTAGGTCATTCTGCAGCTTTGGCCTTGTGCATGAACAGTAAGCTTGTCCCTGAAAGCCGTATCGGCAGAGGAAAGATTGGTGTCTTCATTTTCACACTTGAATTTATAATTCTTTGCGAGACTTCCAAGCATCGCTAATCATTCCCTAAAAGAATGTCCAGGTTCTTTTGCACATCCTACAGAATGTATGGCATGCCGCCGCCGTTATAATTTTACTTTCAAAACATTCAGTCAATTTCAGTAGGAGTCAGTGAGACAAAGAGCCAGGATTCCCGGAAATCTGACGTCTTCGCATCCAGCCACATGCACCAAGGCCATAACATCATCACTGAGGAATTCTGATCATTGCATCACTGCCTTGAGTAGTCCATGCCACGCTGCGCCTAACGACATCCCCCACCCCCTCACTCACCCGCTCGTCGTCGTCATCATGTTGCCGGTTAATGAAGTGTGACCTTGGATCCCCTCCTTCAAGCAATTGTAATTTTGTAGTTTGCGTGAACGGCAGCAGTTACCACCTGTATGTATGTCTATTATGAAACGCCACCGCCACCGCCAGCATCAGCGATCAGCTGGTCAGAAGAAGTCTGACAATAAGTATTTCTCATTTTTTTGTTATTAACAAAGTCAATTTTGCCTGAGGATAGTAGCTAACGTTGTACTGGTCCGAAGCAAGACTTCGAGAACTATTGTGTGCGTTTTTTATAGACGCACTGACTTATTATATTATCGGCAAATAGAGGACAGAGTGTTACGGACATGATACCTGATTTGGGGTGGGCATCATTAAAACAGAGGCGTTTCTCGTTCCGACGGAATCTTCTCACGAAATTTCAGTTTCCAGCTTTCTCCTCCGAATGCGAAAATATTCTGACACCAACCTACATAGGGAGAAACGATCATCGTAATAAAATAAGGGAAATCAGGGCTCGTATGGAAAGATATAGGTGTTCGTTTTTTCGGAGCGCTATTCGAGATTGGAATAACGGAGACTTGTTAGATTAAACCTCTGCCACGCACTTAAGTGTGATCTGAAGAGTAGCCATGTGGATGTAGAGGTAGATTAATAACATTATGGCATCCACTGTTTATACTGAGGTTTTCTTGTTACTGTTAGAGATCATGATCCGGTGCTGGAATTCATATGAGCTTAACAAATGTAGAGGCGTTAAGAGAGAAATTTCCGGTGGCCTATATGCCATAGGCTGCACATCATTTAATCTAGACGGTTACCATGCCGTGGAATGCCATCAACATATGCCGGGAGCGGTTTTCATGATCTGTAGGAAGCAAGGCCACCTGGAGAGCAATTGCCACGAATGCGCATGGCTGGCTCTACAAAGAGGAAAGAAGTAATAGCTAGAGGGAGTTCACAATGTGTGTATATTATAAATTGACGATGTACGAGGTGCTATCCAAAATTTTCGGGACTGGTGCTGCCATATCTGTTGAAAACTGTACCTTTGGACCAATGGTAACCATCACAATCTAAGTAGTTCCCATCTGCACGTACACACTGGTCCCAGCGCTTCTGCCATTGGTCAAACGTTTCCTGGAAGTCCAGTTCTTTGAGGGTGTTTATCACCGCCATCGATGCTTCTTGAATCCTCTCTAGAGTGTCGAACAGACGGCCTTTCAATTTGAGTTTCAGTTTTGGGAACAGCGAGAAGTCGCAAGGTGCCAAATCTGGCAAGTACGGTGGATGGGGTACAACAGCCATGTTGTTTTTTGCTAAAAAGGTCCTGGTGAGCAAGGACGTGTGACACGGCACGTTGTCGTGATGCAGCAGCCAGTACCCTTGACGCCAAAGTTCGGGCCGTCGTCGCCGCACGTTTTCAAGGAGCCGTCGCCAACGTCACAGTAGTAGACGGGATTCACTGTTTGGTTGGGTGGGACGAATTCTTTGTGCACAATTCCCATGGTATCAAAGAAAACGATGATCATGCTCTTCACTTTGCTCTTCACCTGTCTCACTTTTTTGGGTCTTG
The DNA here is from genome assembly GCF_023864275.1 of Schistocerca cancellata. Taxonomy (NCBI): domain Eukaryota; kingdom Metazoa; phylum Arthropoda; class Insecta; order Orthoptera; family Acrididae; genus Schistocerca; species Schistocerca cancellata. Next base: position 168,107,719 of record NC_064632.1, read on the forward strand.
GAGATCCCGGGCTCTTCCACTCAAACACATGCGTACGGCTCATGCTCTGACTCCCAAATACTTGTTGAATTATTGCAAGGGTGTCTGTAGCACTTTTCTCGAGATACGCACAGAATTTGATACACACGCGCTGTTCCGTTCGCGGATCCATTGTAACATCACCACACACCAAACACAGAGTATTACGGAAATCACTGTGGACACGCAATACGTCCTCCCAGCTGAATGCCACTCCGCACGCTGACTCATCAGATATGCAGCTCTCGCCACCTAGCGGTGCAAGGATCTGCTACTCCTACTTTCCAGATAGCAGCACCAGTCCCGAAAATTTTGGATTCCACCTCGTACACCATGTGGCCCACGCACTCTGTGGCTGCATGTTTCCCGCATGCGTTAGTGCTAGAAAGATTGCTATCCAAAGGATAAATGCACCTACAAGCGAACGTCCTCCGAACTGTGATGCATCTGCGTGCGTAGACTGAACGGTTTGAGGCGCCATGTCTCGGATTGCGCCCCCCCCCCCCCTCGCCCCCTCGTCGGGAGGTTCGAGGCTTCCCTCGGGAGCATCTGCATCTACATGGATACTCTGCAAATCACATTTAAGTGCCTGGCAGAGGGTTCACTGAACCACCTTCACAATTCTCTATAATTCCGATCTCGAATAGCGCGCGGAAAGAATGAACACCTATATGTTTCAGTACGAGATCTGATTTCCCTTATTTTATCGTGGTGATCGTTCCGCCCTATGTAGGTCGGTGTCAACAAATTATTTTCGCATTAGGAGGAGAAAGTTGGTGATTGGAATTTCGTGAGAAGGTTCCGTTGCAACGAAAACCGCCTTTCTTTTAATGATTTCCAGCCCAAATCCTGTATCATTTCTGTGACACACTCTCCCATATTTCGCGATAATACAAAACGTGCTGCCTTTCTTTGAACTTTTTCGATGTACTCCGTCAGTCCTATCTGGTAAGGATCCCACATCTCGCAGGAGTATTCTAAAAGAGGACGGACAAGCGTAGTGTAGGCAGTCTCCTCAGTAGGTCTGTTACATTTTCTAAGTGTCTTGCCAATAAAACGTAGCCTTTGGTTAGCCTTCACCACAACATTTTCTATGTATTCCTTCCAATTTACGTTGTTCGTAATTGTAATACCTACGTATTTAGTTGAATTTACGGCTTTTATATTAGACTGATTTATCGTGTAACCGAAGTTTAACGAGTTCCTTTTGCACTCATGTGGACGACCTCACACTTTTCGTTATTTGAGGTCAACTGCCACTTTTCGCACCATTCAGATATTTTTTTTTTCTAAATCGTTTAGCACTTTGTTTTGATCTTCTGATGACTTTATTAGTCGATAAACGACAGTGTCATTTGCAAACAACCGAAGACGGCTGCTCAGATTGTCTCCCAAATCGTTTATATAGATAAGGAACAGCAAAGGGCCTATAACACTACCCTGGGGAACGCCTGAAATCACATCTGTTTTACTCGATAACTTTCCGTCAATTACTACGAACTGTGACCTCTCTGATAGGAAACCGCAAATCCAGTCCATAACTGAGACGATATTCCATAAGCACGCAATTTCACTACGATTCGCTTGTGTGGTACAGTGTCAAAAGCCTTCCGGAAGTCCAGGAATATGGAATCGATCTGAAATCCCTTGTCATAGCACTCAGCGCTTCATGTGAATAAACAGCCAGTTGTGTTTCACAAGAACGATGTTTTCTAAACCCATGTTGACTGTGTGTCAATAGACCGTTTCCTTCGAGGTAATTCATAATGTTCGAACACAATATATGTTCTAAAATCCTGCTGCATATCGACGTTAACGATATGGCCCTGTAATTTAGTGGATTACTCCTACACACATGGGTGTGTGTTGTTCTTAGCGTAAGTTAGTTTAAGCAGTGTGTAAGTCTAGGACCCGATTACCTCAGCAGTTCGGTCCCTTAGGAAATAAACACATGTTCGAAGTGGGTTATTTTTTTTTTTTTTTTTTTTTTGCGTGCGTGGTCCCGCTTTGATAAGGTTGCGTGGCCGTCTATTTGTATGTCGAATCAGGTCTTATAGTCAAACGGGTGACAGCTGCAACGTGTTCCAATGAAGACAACACCGATATGATACTAATCTATGGGGAGACGCACCGCAATGCAGCTGAGGCCCGAAGACGGTATTCACAACTTTTTCCAACGCAATGTCTACCTTCCGTGCATGTTTTTAGACAAACAGAGATACATTTAAGAACAGATGGAGCTTTCCAGGTACAACGTGTTATAGAAAGACCAATCCACTGCCCACCCGATGTTGCCCGGAACGTTATTGAGTATTTTGGAGCACACCTCACACACAATAAGCATAGCTTAAATAAGAATAATGCATTCGTACAATGTGTATAAAGGAAAGGGTTATCGCACTATTTCATTTAGGCTGCAGTATTATTTCTACCTATGATAATAATAATAATAATAATAATAAAAGGCCCGGGAAAATAATAGGCCTCCGGTATGTTCTGCCAGTCGTAAAAGGCGACGAAAAGAACAAGCGACTAATAGGGCTAACCCCCCTTTTAGTGTGATTAGTTGTTTCAGGACAGAATGAAGCCTCGGACAACCGCTGTCATGGTCGGGGACGACGCTTGAACCCTATGCCCGTCCACAATGGTAACAGCACTGCTAGCCATACGGAAAATGATTTAAATCCAAATAGAGGAGTTTTGCAGGATATGCTTCCTGTAACCACTCTTGAAGGAAAACAAAGACAGAGGATGAAGAAACAAAGACAGAGGATGAGATGGTCAGATGAAGTTAACCGACACCTCATGTTCTGTTATTACCAAGCAACAAACTTAGGAACCAATGCAACTGGATACAGATCACAAGTATACGCAACATTTATTACCAGATACCCAGAATTAAAATGGTAACAACACTGCTAGCCACATGGAAAATGAATGAAAAGGCAGAGATCAGATCCAGCCAACACACAGAAGAAACCCACAAAACCAGCATCGCAACAGAACAACAACTAGCTAATCAGATCCGTGTAGTGATTAAATATAACAGGATACCCCAGTCAGAATTAGAAAACATCAAACAACAAGTACAACAAATACTGGAACAAAATAATGTGCAATCAGAAGAAGAAGAAAATACAGTAATGGACTCAAACATCCCGGAGCAAACATACAAAGAATAACACGCATCAATTAAACAATCAGAGGAAAATGAAATATTAAGACAGCCACCAGAACTAGCACAAATAGAACATGAAGTGACACACATTTTTGAAAAGATGCAGAAATTACAAGTATAGGCCAAACGACTTAGAAGATACAAAAAAAGTGAAAATAGAAGGAAGCAAAACCAAACATTCAACACAAACCAAAAGAAATTTTACCAGACAATAGATAACACACACATTAAAATAGACAATCCAATAAAAATAACAGACATGGAACACTTCTGGAGCAACATATGGTCAAACCCGGTACAACATAGCAGACATGCATGGCGGATACAAGCAAAAACAGACACATATAATATGATACCACAAATGTCTGAAGTGGTAATTTTGCAACATGAAGTCACCCGAGCAATTAATTCTACGCACAATTGGAAAGCCCCTGGAAAAGATAAAATAGCAAATTTCTGGCTGAAGAAGTTCACCTCAACAAATTCATATCTAACTAAATTATTTAACAATATGGTTATAATAGAAGGAAACATTCCACGAAGGAAAAATATACTTAAAAACAAAGATGATGTGACTTACCAAATGAAAGTGCTGGCAGGTCGACAGACACACAAACGAACACAAACATACACACAAAATTCAAGCTTTCGCAACAAACTGTTGCCTCATCAGGAAAGAGGGAAGGAGAGGGAAAGACGAAAGGATGTGGGTTTTAAGGGAGAGGGTAAGGAGTCATTCCAGTCCCGGGAGCGGAAAGACTTACCTTAGGGGGAAAAAAGGACGGGTATATACTCGCACACACACACTTCTTTCCTCATTACCTTAGCCAGCTTCATCCTGACCCACAACTTCTTCACTTTTGAAAACCAGACATACCAACAATTAAAGGGAACAGCCATGGGTACCAGGATGGCCCCCTCGTACGCCAACCTATTCATGGGTCGCTTAGAGGAAGCCTTCTTGGTTACCCAGGCCTGCCAACCCAAAGTTTGGTACAGATTTATTGATGACATCTTCATGATCTGGACTCACAGTGAAGAAGAACTCCAGAATTTCCTCTCCAACCTCAACTCCTTTGGTTCCATCAGATTCACCTGGTCCTACTCCAAATCCCATGCCACTTTCCTTGATGTTGACCTTCACCTGTCCAATGGCCAGCTTCACACGTCCGTCCACATCAAACCCACCAACAAGCAACAGTACCTCCATTACGACAGCTGCCACCCATTCCACATCAAACGGTCTCTTCCCTACAGCCTAGGTCTTCGTGGCAAACGAATCTGCTCCAGTCCGGAATCCCTGAAGCATTACACCAACAACCTGACAACAGCTTTCGCATCCCGCAACTACCCTCCCGACCTGGTACAGAAGCAAATAATCAGAGCCACTTCCTCATCCTCTCAAACCCAGAACCTCCCACAGAAGAACCACAAAAGTGCCCCACTTGTGACGGGATACTTTCCAGGACTGGATCAGATTCTGAATGTGGCTCTCCAGCAGGGATACGACTTCCTCAAATCCTCCCCTGAAATGAGATCCATCCTTCATGAAATCCTCCCCACTCCACCAAGAGTGTCTTTCCGCCGTCCACCTAACCTTCGTAACCTCTTAGTTCATCCCTATGAAATCCCCAAACCACCTTCCCTACCCTCTGGCTCCTACCCTTGTAACCGCCCCCGGTGTAAAACCTGTCCCATGCACCCTCCCACCACCACCTACTCCAGTCCTGTAACCCGGAAGGTGTACACAATCAAAGGCAGAGCCACGTGTGAAAGCACCCACGTGATCTACCAACTAACCTGCCTACACTGTGATGCATTCTATGTGGGAATGACCAGCAACAAACTGTCCGTTCGCATGAATGGACACAGGCAGACAGTGTTTGTTGGTAATGAGGATCACCCTGTGGCTAAACATGCCTTGGTGCACGACCAGCACATCTTGGCGCAGTGTTACACCGTCCGGGTTATCTGGATACTTCCTACTAACACCAACCTATCCGAACTCCGGAGATGGGAACTTGCTCTTCAATATATCCTCTCTTCCCGTTATCCACCAGGCCTCAATCTCCGCTAATTTCAAGTTGCCGCCACTCATACCTCACCTGTCATTCAACAACATCTTTGCCTCTGCACTTCTGCCTCGAATGACATCTCTGCCCAAACTCTTTGTCTTTAAATATGTCATGTTTGTGTCTGTATATGTGTGGATGGATATGTGTGTGTGTGCGAGTATATACCCGTCCTTTTTTCCCCCTAAGGTAAGTCCTTCCGCTCCCGGGACTGGAATGACTCCTTACCCTCTCCCTTAAAACCCACATCCTTTCGTCTTTCCCTCTCCTTCCCTCTTTCCTGATGAGGCAACAGTTTGTTGCGAAAGCTTGAATTTTGTGTGTATGTTTGTGTTCGTTTGTGTGTCTGTCGACCTGCCAGCACTTTCATTTGGTAAGTCACATCATCTTTGTTTTTAAGTATAAATTATTTAACAGTTACATTGCAGACCCATACGCAGTCCCCGATACACTTACACAAGGAATAACTTATCTGAAACCTAAAAATCAAGCACAGCAAACCCAGCAAAATATCGCCCCATAACATGCCTACCAACGATATACAAAATATTAACTTCAGTCATTACACAGAACAACAACAACAACACAGACACATACAACACAGAACAAAATTATAAATGAAGAACAAAAAGGCTGCTGCAAAGGAGCACGAGGATGTAAAGAGCAACTAATAATAGATGCAGAGGTGACATATCAAGCTAAAACTAAACAAAGGTCACTACACTACGCATACATTGATTACCAAAAAGATTTTGATAATGTACCCCACTCATGGTTACTGCAAATATTGGAAATATAGAAAATAGATCCTAAACTGATACAATTCCTAAACATAGTAATGAAAATTTGGAAATATCGAAAAAATTCAAATAATATCACATCACAGCCAATACAGATTAAGCATGGAATATACCAAGGAGACTCATTAAGTCCTTTCTGGTTCTGCCTTGCTCTGAACCCACTATCCAACATGCTAAATAATACAAATTATGGATATAATATTACTGGAACATACCAACACAAAATCACACATTTGCTATACATGGATGATCTAAAACTACTGGCAGCAACAAATCAACAACTCAACCAATTAATAAAGATAACAGAAGTATTCGGCAAAGATATAAATATGGCTTTTGGAACGGACAAATTTAAGAAAAATAGCATAGTCAAGGGAAAACACGCTAAACAAGAAGATTACATATTGGACAACCACAGCGACTGCATAGAAGCGATGGAAAAAACAGATGGCTATAAATATCTAGGATACAGACAAAGAATAGGAATAGATAATACAAATATTAAAGAAGAACTAAAAGAAAAATATAGACAAAGACTAACAAAAATACTGAAAACAGAATTGACAGCAAGAAACAAGACAAAAGCTATAAATACTTATGCTATACCAATATTGACCTACTCATTTGGAGTAGTGAAATGGAGTAACACAGACCTAGAAGCACTCATTACACTTACACGATCACAATGCCACAAATATAGAATACATCACATACAATAAGCAACAGGAAGATTCACATTAAGCAGAAAGGAACGAGGAAGTGGATTTATCGGCATAAAAAACCTACATTATGGACAGGTAGACAATTTAAGAAAATTCTTTCTAGAACGAGCAGAAACTAGCAAAATATACAAAGCAATCACTCATATAAATAAATCGGCTACACCATTGCAATTTCATAACCACTTCTCAACCCTTTAGATCACATAACATCAACAGATACGAAGAAAGTAAATAGGAAAAAGAAAACACTACATGACAAGCACCCGTATCATCTAACACAGCCACACATTGATCAACACGCATCCAACACATGGCTAAGAAAAGGCAATATATACAGTGAGACAGAAGGATTCATGATTGCAATACAGAATCAAACAATAAACACCAGATATTACAGAAAGCATATTATTAAAGATCCCAATACCACAACAGATAAATGCAGACTTTGCAAACAACAAATAGAAACAGTACATCACATCATAAGCGGATGTACAATACTAGCAAATACAGAATACATCAGAAGACATGACAATGTAGCAAAAATAATACATCAACAAGTTGCCATGTAACATTAACTAATAAAACAACATGTTCCCACATACAAGTATGCACCACAAAATGTACTGGAGAATCATGAATACAAATTATACTGGAACAGAACCATTACAACAGATAAAACAACACCACATAACAAACCTGACATCATACTCACCAATAAAAGGAAAAAATTAACACAACTAATCGAAATATCCACACCCAGTACAACAAATATACAGAAGAAAACAGGAGAAAAAATTGAATAATACATCTAACTGGGTGAGGAAGTCAAGGACATGTGGCATCAGGATAAAGTTGACATCATACCAATTACACTATCAACTACAGGAGTCATACCACACAATATCCACCAGTACATCAATGCAGTACAGCTACATCCAATCGTATGTATACAACTCCAGAAATCTGTAATTATTGATATATGTTCAATTACCCAAAAGTTCCTAAATGCAATGTAACATATACCATACAGTTAAAAGGAAGTCATGCTTGATCAAGGTCCACGTCACTTTCCATTTTGAACCAGACATAACGTCTGAGAAAGGAAAGAAAGAAATAATAATAATAATGTGGTCATTGTTATTAATATTAGGAAATCCCATTAGGTCTCACCCAGTAATACCTATTTCTCATTGCAGCTAGGACAAAGAAGAGCTTAGCAAACCTGGGAATATCGAGGACTTCGGTGCAAATGATTTTGGAGCAACGAAAATGAAATCTCTTTAAGCTGCATCTACACCAGCAGCTATATGTAAATGATTTCCAAAATCAGGTATCGTTCTGCATACATCTTGTAAATAAAGCAGCTGTAAATTCGGATTTTATCAGACAGACTTTATGGGGAGATTAATACTATTTCCCCAATGACGCCACTGTCAAATGGTTCAAATGGCTATAAGCACTATGGAACTTATGTAACATCTGAGGTCATCAGTCCCCTAGACTTAGAACTACTTAAACCTAACTAACCTAAGGACATCACACACGTCCATGCCTGAGACAGGATTCGAACCTGTGACCGTAGCAGCAGCGCGGTTCCGGACTGAAATGCCTAGAACCGCTCGGCCAAAGAGGCGGCACCCCACTGACAATAAACACTATCTACAGCACTCGTCTCTTGCACATTCACGCTGGTTTCGACCACAACATGAGCATGCACACTGGTGTGTTTATGTATGGTGTGGCATTATAGGATAGCACATCATTAGACCAGTTTATTTGGTTCCCAGACTAACTGGTCGGCTATATTTTCAATTGCTACAGAATGATCTGAATCTTGGGCATCTTCTAGAAGACATCCCACTTCAGTTACCTGTGAGGCAGTGGTTTTAGCATGATGGTGCACAGCCCCATTATTGTAGAGGGGGAGGGAATATCAGCCCGCATCTCGTGGTCGTGCGGTAGCGTTCTCGCTTCCCACGCCCGGGTTCCCGGGTTCGATTCCCGGCGGGGTCAGGGATTTTCTCTGCCTCATGATGGTTGGGTGTTGTGTGCTGTCCTTAGGTTAGTTAGGTTTAAGTAGTTCTAAGTTCTAGGGGACTTATGACCACAGCAGTTGAGTCCCATAGTGCTCAGAGCCATTTGAACCATTTTTTTTGGGAGGGAATATCTCAGCAATGTGTACCCAAAACAGTGGACAGGTCGAGGTGGTTGCATTCAATGGCCGGCGAGATCGCCTGATTTAACGCCCTTGGATTTTGTCTCATGGGGTTATACCAAAGCCAAGGTTTATGAAATGGAACAGGAAAATTCATTTGTGTTAATAGTACTAATACATCATGCTTATGCTTCAGTATCTACAGAAATGTTAAGAAGTGTCCATGCTAATACCGTGAATCGCTTACATCAATGCATCCAACAAGGTGAGCATGCATTTGAATATTTTTCATATGCACTATGCAACTATAGAGATGTGTCAGTCTATAACATAGGTTTAAATTCATTGTTCTTTATTTCAAAAGATATGATAGCCTTTATGTAATACTGCCAATTGTGAAGTACGAATTGGTGTGTATTGTTTTGATCAGGGACAATCATTCTTCTACACGTACACCATTCTCGAGTCCAGTAATCGAGCCCAGCACCCCTAATACAGCAAACAAATTTTCTAGCAACGAGCTATAGGACCAGTTATAGCTGTAAAGTATTTGTTTTCAAGAGCTGGTCTTAGGTTTAGCTCAGTCTCTACCATGTTAATGCGGAACCCCTTTACTGCTGTGCATAGCCAAATCTTTCGGCATCTGTGGTACCCGTGATTAACTAATGTCAATGGCGAATGGAATGCGTGGGCCACCTGGTAGGTATGTGTGTATTTTTCTGTGTGTGTGTGTGTGTGTGTGTGTGTGAGTGTGTGTGTGTGTGTGTGTGTGTGTTTGTAACACAACGTCTTATTTCTTTTTTATTTTTTCAACCTTATCAACGAATAACAGCACACAAACACACACACACACACACACACACACACACACACACACACACACACACACACACACATACTTGACATAACTACGGCTTATGCGCTGGTGTAACACCAGCATGGCATGCATCAAACATGCGTTAATTCGATGTAACATCGGCGTATTGCATGTGACACAAACTGGTGTAACATCGTGTCCACATCTGTAATTAATTCAGTGCTCAAAAGTACCTGTATTATTTATCAGTCACGTGCTTTTACTATCCACTTGTCCACTTGAGGCTTCTGTTCTCTAGTTAGGGCATCAGGCACCGTAGCGAGAACTAGAGTAAAAAAAAACGGCAACGTGAAATACTTTCACGCCGGCCGGGGTGGCCGAGCGGTTCTAGGCGCTACAGTCTGGAAACTTGCGACCACTACAGTCGCAGGTTCGAATCCTGCCTCGGGCGTGGTTGTGTGTGATGTCCTTACGTTAGTTAGGTTTAAGTAGTTCTAAGTCTGGGGGACTTATGACCTCAGAAGTTAAGTCCCATAGAGCTCAGAAGCATTTTTGAAATACTTTCACAGTATAAAATAATGATGTCATAACACCATCTGTAAAATCTTAATCGAGTGGATAAAATCACAAAATTGATAGTATTAACTATACAACAGACAAATCAGGATATCAAACCTGGAGGTTGTTAGTATTGGCCGTGTAATTGGTAAATTGGCGTTGAAATGCCACATATACACAACGTACGTCGCACTTGCACAACAATTACGTCACAATTACGCCACATATACACCTTACACACTCCCACTATACATACATCATACTTATGTTATACATACTATACTGTAAGATACTTCAACAGTGAAAAATGATTTCATGCGATAGTCCACAAAATTGTTTGTCGAGCGGTGCCAGATCTGCAGACTGATAAAATTGGCTGTAAAATTCGTAAATTGATACTGAAATTGTCTAAACTGGTAGAACACGCCAAAATGCAGACGTTCCAGCCCATAAAAGTTGAGCATTTTAGGGGGGTGTGTGTATCTGCTTACTGTATAAATGCGATCCTTCTTGCAGAAAAAGATGAGTGCAGTACAAATAATTAATATCCAAACGGTAAATCTAGGTCTTGACCCAAACATAATTCGAACAAGAGGTAATCACAATATCAAAATGTAGCCTGTACTCAAAACTATCCAAACAGTCTGAATTATTTATCAATCATGCGCTGTTGCTCTCATCCAATAACTGTAGAGCTCCATTTGTCTTAGGTAATTTGCTATTAGTTATAGGCCTTTGTACAGTGGCAAGAGGATTAGCATGCGGATATTTGTTATCAGAAATCCACTCTAGGTACAAGATCGAAATCATTGCCACAAGGCAACACTTTTTTCACTGACTTCTGTGTGCATCTACATTAAATATTTGACTGAACTCGCATTTTTTCCAAGACTCAGCCTCTCCCCACATACACAGGTATTTCTACCGAGTTATTGATTGCTAAAAGTACTGACTATTGCTACAATACGGCCAAGCGACGTTATTTTGTAAGTCTTAAGAAAGAAAGAGACCAGTGTATCAAACACAAAATATTATATACCTGTTTATAGTTTTATATACCTAAAAACAAAGATGATGTGACTTACCAAATGAAAGTGCTGGCAGGTCGACAGACACACAAACGAACACAAACATACACACAAAATTCAAGCTTTCACAACAAACTGTTGCCTCATCAGTTTTAATTATTTAACGAGGAAACCCAGACATTGTTGTATTAGGTCTTGTAGTGTATAGTTGATCTATTTTGTGTGTTGAGTTTCGCTTTATAACTACAGTATTTACAGTACATATACGAAGAAGAAGGGATTGTACAAATGCACTGCGGGTACTCCGAAAATGATGCTATCACGTCTACCAGTCGTCCTTGTCAAGTATGTCCAGCTGTAAAAAGTGGTGGACTAGATCAAAATGCATGCTTAAAAAACTGGTAGAATTATCTGCCCGATGTTAAGGTAAGCATCTGCTTCCAAGTAATTGCAAGGAAAGACAAATGTTTTTACCCACCAGAAAGTTGATGTTTTGTCTTTAAGCCATACAGAACATGACCACCATTTGTTTTTTATGTCCCTGCGCACTGACACAATACCTACAGCAAAAAAAAGTTCACTGTATCTACTAAAGTATAGCCCTAGGTGTCCTTTTTTTATATGCGAGGTACCACACTAAGCAAACACTGGGCACTGCATAGGCCACTTTATAAACCTACGGAAGACAACTATTAACGCCCAAAGCTACCACAGACTCCACTATAAATATTATACACCCATAAGCATTATACAGAAGTTTTCCAACGCTTGACTCTGTGGGAACAGGTTCAGCTGGATCGTTGATTTGCCCTTTTCCTAAAGACTGGAGAGTTGTTCTGAAGATTCTGAAACATATACTGCATTCGAACAGAAAGACTTAGTGCTGTAACATTATGACAGATAGCTTCATATTTGTATCATGCTACGGTTCTCTGTGGTGTGTTACGTTCAAAATATGGGATTTTTTCATCAGCCTGGGATACTTACAAGATTGGATTAATAGCTGTGAATTACAATTACCATCAAAAAATCTGATTTTATTGCTGGGGATCGGTAAACTAGTCCATTCTTAACATCGCATTTTCAGTTTGCTTCGGTAGTTCTATAAAGTTGACTCGGTGGAGCTAATGTATAGGCCTACTTAGAGGTGACATATAGCTTATAAAAAGACACCTAGGTTTAGACTATGCTTACTTCCGCAATAGATATTCAGTGGTTTAGAGCAGCAGTGTGCACACAAAAACAGTCCTCTGTCTGCATACTGTTGGTTCCACGTAAAACAAGAAACTTCATGATTATTTCACATCCACGTCTAGACGACTTCTGTTTCATTAACTTTCGCCCTCATTTTGTGGAACAGGTTCAGAAACAGTTCAAATGGCTCTGAGCACTATGGGACTTAACATCTGAGGTCATCAGTCCCCTATAACTTAGAACTACTTAAACCTAACTAAGCTAAGGACATCACACACATCCATGCCTGAGGCAGGATTCGAACCTGCATCCGTATCGGTCTTGCGGTTCAGGACTGAAGGGCCTAGAACCGCTCGGTCAATGCGGCCGGCTGTGGAACCAGGTAGGTGGCCCATTATAAATCTCTCTGCCAATTTTTACCCCATAACACAGTGTTACAGTTTTGGTACTAATAACCATGTCACATGTTTGCCAGACCGTAGATAGGCAAACCTATCACACCAACAGTGGCCTAAGAGGAATACCTCCCTTGTGTACCTTCAGTAATCCATTAAGTTTGGGAAGTCTGCTTCATTAAAGACAATTGGGTTGAAAAATAAATTATGAACTGCTGTTGCATTATGTCCTTCTGTTCCTATTGGCGATCATGTTCTTGTGGGGGTCAAACCAAAGCTGGACATCAGTAATCCTAGATGATTTCAATCACACCTATCTGAGATAGAATCTATATTGAAATCTCCATATAAAATCCGTACCCAATTACTTCTACTAGATCTTATTAGTACTCCCTGTATTTGATTATTCAAGCTTAAAATATTTCCTCAGAACTGTTATCTTGCAAGATTCAAAGCCTGATAATCAAGTAGCATTCAAATAGCTGTTCAATATAGTATTCACTGAGCTCTAAGATCTGGTACTTTATTCCACTTTCTGTGTGTATAGCCAATTTGTCTTTTGTATAATTATATCTACAGAAATGTGATATTAACTTGTATCCACCTAGGTGCATCTGTTCATTTTCTGTGACTGTCATATCATATTCTGTTATGCACAACACATCCGTAGAAATACCTTTACATTTTTCAGTGTCCTTAGTTGACACGAGGTCATTTTTCTTACTAAATAACTTCTTATGTTTTGGTGGAAAAGTCCAAATGTATTACATTGTTAATTTTAAAATGTATAAATTTCCATTTCTTTATTTTCACATTAAATATTGCAACTGTATTTATAGTTATTCTGCTGTTCTGTCCTTTGCAAACACTTACTCTAGAAAGGCCTGTTAAAATAACTGGAACGATGCATGCTTTTGGAAACTACTCATATGAATAACCTCTTACTACAAACATTCAGTTGTGCGCTATGCCACATGTGGTATGACAGCGTGAGGAGTGAGGCATCATTCACATGCATGTGTCATACCCAGTCTACTGAGTGACTCGTGATGTTCAGCACTTATAAAATGATGATAGAGATACAAGTGCTTGAGTAAGGAGACCACAGTGAGTAAATATTATTTACTTTAATGAATGCGAGATTGTGCGTCTTAGACTGTTGTATCACTTTGTGGGAAAGTCAATGTGAGGATTGCAATGATGAACCAAGGGCTCTTGCTGATCGAAACACTTACTAGTATGGAAGTTTTATGAATTTGAGGAGAGGGAACCATTACTGGCAACCATTAAGGATATGTTTTTGTGTAAAGCATTTTCACTAAATATAAAGAGAGTGTAGTGGAAGAGGTCTTTCAAGAAAACAGCCGTATGGTTTGCTGAACATATTTCAAATGATTTAAAGGTAGAAATGAACTTTATCTCCTTTTCCATACATTAACTTATGTGGATACAAGATACTGTAGGAGGCTTTGTGTAATTTTGTTGCTGAAGTGATTCCTTTATGAAACCTGCTTATACGGTTAGGTCACTGAATACTTAATTTCATCAATGAACTGCACTGAACTTACATTAACCATTAGGTCATTTAATCAGTATTTTACAGACCTATCATAGCACTACAGGATCTGCTGTTTCTCTTTGGCAGAATAAGTTTTCTTAGAGGTGACCATGAACTTTGGGAGTTTCAGTAGACAAATGATCACCTCAGATGTTAAGTCCCATAGTGATCAGTTGCAGCAAACAGAGCCTGATCTCAGCAGACACTACCTTTGCATCTGTGACCATACTCTTCATTTCAGCTACAATGAGTAAAGACATTTTTTATCAAAACAGACAATAATAATTCAAGCCATATATTCAGACCTGAAATAATCTTACCAAACATAATAATTAATGCCAATTAACTTTCTTTCCATAAGAAGACATCATAACCATAATTCTAAATAAATAAATTAGCTCTTTTATGCCATGGATAATAATTAATTAATTAATAACTAAATAAATAAAAATAATAATCATCATCATAATTATCCACTAGCTGACTTGCTAGCTCTTTAAGCATTATACATATATATTAAAACTGCCAAACATGACAGGACCAGTAATGCATAGGATAGAGAATATTATTATTATTGTGATGTACTGTTATATTGTACAAACATGGTGGTAGTTGCATTTATGTTAAAAATAGCATAAATTTTAAATGTATGCTGTATGTAGAAAAATTATCCATAGAGAAAGATATTGAGGTAAATGGAATTGAAATCACAAACGAAAAAATTGCTATAATTTGTCTGAAAGGGCGCCAACTGGTAATATTAACATCATGTTAAAGAACCTTGAAAATATCTTACATGAGACTAGGTCAAGAAGTGTTCACTGAAAAATCAGGAAAATGAATTTTTGATATTGTTAGTGAAGGATCTGGACTCACAGAGGTATTACTTAGAAATATGTCAAGATGTGGCTAAATTAGCGAGACAAGATTCTCAGTGGTTAGGTATATGTGAGAAGCTAGCCCAACCAAATCAAGACAGATTAAACATATTCTACCACATTATAAACAACATGCTATTTCATCATAGGAGTGAACAAGCTCACAATTGGTGAGCATGCATTCTTGAAAAGCATGAAAATAAATTAACTCAACATACACAGCAGGCTTGGGGCTATTTTGTGGTCATTTGATGAAATATTGTTATTTTCCATAGTCTCTGAAGGAAAGTATAGAAAGTTATAAAAATATGTGAAGAGACAGAATAACGTAGCCAGCAGATGTGCAGTTGTCAGGGACTGTGTGAGTGGCAGCAGGGGAAATGCTGAGCACTGGAGGGGAAATGTCATTCTAAACTGAAACCTACACTCACATTTTTTGTAAATATTAAGTGGAGTCACTTCATGCCCACATCTGCATTGTGATCTTTCAAAAGGATCTACTGCCACCCCTGGTTTGGTTATCATCTGAAAAGAATTCCACTGAAAGTGTTACATAAACAGTTATTTATTCTTGCCTGACCTGTTAACCAATTGTAACTTACACAGAAGCATCATAAATTGTGAGTTTTGATTAAAACCTCCATTTCTCTCATTGACAAGTTTAAATTTGCTTCTTTTGCCCAAACATAGTGGAGATTACACAATGTCACCTCACTAACATGCTGTGCAGAGGCAACTGCAAGAGAATTCTGAAGCAGTGGTTTATTAAGCTTATTAGATGAGGAACTGAGGACGGAAAAGTTCAACAGCTTACGAAAAAGGACATCATCAATACAAAAATAAACACGAAATATCTTCACTTATGTTGTTCCAAAACACAATATTTATTATTTCACAAGCTATCTATGGCCACTAAAAGTTACATTCATTCATCGAAAAAGTCTGTAGTCAGTGGAATAACAATTGTGAATTGTCTCATGATGTACGTCTCATGATGTACATTTGCAATCCATTTGGTTTGTGTACAGGGGACATGTTAAAAATTTATAAAACAGTTATAGTGATTTTTATATCAATAAGTAATAGCACTGTAATAAATAATAAAACTATAAGGATATTTCTTGGATTGTATAACACATTGCATCTAGCTCAAATTTCCAGTTTGTTCCACATGAATTCATTCACTGAGTAATACACTTCAGTGTCGGTACCTCATATAGCTTTCTTTTAAGTGAACCTAAATTCATCTGCATCAACTTGTTCCCTTTTAATTTATTACAAATTTTTATTCCTACGTATTAAGGTCCCCGGGCATACAATCTGAGGTTGTGGGTGGGGAGCATAAAATGTTCTTTGTTTCAAGTATTATGTGAATGGACAAAATGGTTTCCCTCAATAATTCATTCTTGGTGTACAAAAATATAATAATCCCATATATGTATAAGGACACCAGAGTTAACATTTTGTTTTCTAAATAATGGTCGACATTGTTCTTTGTGATTTGCAGTGCACATATTTTGTATGATTTTTTTTCTGTATTTTTAGTATCTGCCCTATGTTTGTCAAGTTACCCCAAAAAACAATACCAGACATAATAATGGATTTGAAGTAGCTTGTATATGCTATTTTTCATGTGTCCATGTCAGTTGCAGGAGATAATATTTGCATAGCAAATGCAAAGCTGCTCAGTTTGTTTGCCAGGTATCCAATGTGTGCATGCCTGCTAAAATTTTTATCTACTTGTTGACTGAGTCAATTTCTTCTGTGCCTAGGCTGTTGTACACAGTCTTAATCTGCTCACATTTTGACTGTTTGGTTTTGAACTGCATCACGTGAGTCTTAGATATGTTTCGATTCAACCCATTTAACTAATAACAAAGTTTTGCATAATAACCATATGGCAAAATACTCTCCTCTTTGCATGTTATGATTTGCCAAAATCTCCTTTCAATATCTTGCAAACCATTCATGAAATATAAGGAATGTTGTGGATATTTCATACTGGCTTTATCACTGGCACTCACAATCACAAATGAGTGGGCTCTATGAGATTAGTTTTCTCAAGATTAATGATAGCTAGAGACCTCCACAAAAGCTTAAAGAAAAATTCAATATGTTACCTAAACTTTGTATGCAGCAAAATATATGTAATAACCACCAAGCACAAAATCATAGCAACCCCTATTTTACATTACATACTTTTTTGAATTATTTGCAGTGACTTACTTTAAATGAAAATATCATACAAGGTGTACAACTCTGCTTCCGCCGTTTGCCGATAGCTGGTGACAACGGTAAGTAGTGGTCAAAAGAAACAGATCACAGACATCAGGCAGTTAGCTTGGACCTCAGTCAACATAACCTCATTCAAACATTAGTCAATTTGTGTCTGCATCACAAAGTTGTTTTTGATTTAAAATGTCAGTTTATGAGCCTAAATCTTGTCATTTGCGGGAGGTGTTACAGTTTTATTTCAATATGAAGAAAACAGCGGCTCAGTCTCATCAAATGCTCTCAAGTACATATTGTAAGGACTCTATTAGTAAAAGAACATGTCGTGAGTGGTTTCAACACCTCAAGAACGATGATTTTAATGTAGTAGACCGGTATAGTGGTGGAAGACAGAATGTTTTCAAAGATGCAGAGTTTTAGACATTGCTGAGTGAAGACTCATGTAAAACTTAAGAAGAATTGGCATGATTAGTGGGAGTGACACAGCAAGCCATTTCAAAACATCTCAAGGCTACGGGTGTGATTCAGAAAGAAAAAACTTGGGTCCCATGTCAGCTGAAACCAAGAAGAGACTTTGAACGGTGTTTGTGAACAGTTGCTTCAGAGGCAAAAACGGAAGGAATTTCTGCATTGCATTGTGACCAGGGATGAAAAATAGGTTCATTATGATAACCCTAAATGCAAAAAATCATGTGGATATCCCAACCATGCTTCTACGTCAACGGCCAAACTGAATATTCATGGCTCCAAGATCATGCTCTGCATTTGGTGCGACCAGCTCAGCGTTGTGTACTATGAGGTGTTAAAACCAAGTGAAACAATCACAGGTGCTTGTTATTGAATGTAATTAATGCATTTGAGCAGAGCATCGAAAGACAAATGGCCGCAATACAGTGAGAGGCACAATACAGTGATTTTGCAGCATGACAATGCTTGACCCCATGTTGCAAAACACATCAAAACATACTTGGAAACATTAAAATGGGAAGTCCTACCCCACCTGCCGTATTCTCCAGGCATTGCTCCCTCTGACTATCACCTGTTTAGATCAATGTCACATGACCTGGATGATCAACACTTCTGATCTCATGAAGAAGTCACAAATTGGATTGATTTGTGGATCACTTCAAAAGATGAACAATTATTTCGACGCAGGATTTGTACACTGCCCAAAAGATGAGAGAAAGTAGTGGCCAGTGATGGAAAATACTTTTGATATGTTTCATTAAAGCCTCAAATGTTGTACACCTTGTAATAAATATGTCCATTGATGAAATGATGGTTACATCATCATAAATATGATATGTAACCACTGCAAAATTGAAATATGTTTACCAAATTGTTTCTGTAAAATTATTTGAGGAAGACTGCAGGGCATGCATCTTAGTTCTGTCATCACCAGCCAACCAAAAGCAGGCAAACAATGTCAGCCTCCCTATCTGAACAAATGAATGCCTAGTGCTTCAGACGAAAACTGGTCACTGTGCATCAGCCACCATATCCTGCGTGGACTCTGTTTGAGGTTTATTGTATTCAATCTTACGAGAAAAACTAGTGTATCTTGTCTCCTTTGATGTTTGTGGACATGTACCTCATGCAAGAGGAGTGTGCAAATATGTATTTATATTTCTGGATAATTTCACAAAATATATCAAGTTATACCCTCTGCAAACAGCCACCAGTAAATCTATACTCCATAAGTTATTTAATGAGTAAATTCTGTCAGCAGGAAAACCACAGGCCATATTATTGGACTGTGCAAATAACTTCACATGTTTCAATTGGAAAAAGACCTTAAGT